>NC_136069.1:1697204054-1699604054 GCF_964261635.1 Lissotriton helveticus | reverse complement strand
AGTCTCGTATGGGCTCAGATGGGCCCGCGCTTGGCCCGGGCTTAGCCCGGCGCCGCGCGCTAGCGTCCTGCGGTGCGGGAGGCTTTCCGGTCTTTTACAAGCGCCTCCGGGCGCTTGCGTTGGAGTCACGGGTGCGCCCTGACTTCCGGGGCACTTGGGTGTTGTAGTCCTGGGCCGTTGCCCTCACGGCGCTCGGAGGACGCGGAGCTTGGAAGCCGTTGCCCTCACGGCTGTAACTGCGGCAAGGTGAGGTGAGTGCTGGCCTGCCAAATGGTTTCTGTACTCTCTTTGGTTGCATCTTTTCCCAGTTTATTTCTCCTTTCATATCCTGAGGGAAAAAGATTTCCAATAACTTTACTGGGTCTTTGGAGTGTTTAACTGGGAGTGGTATCAGTTTGTCCCAGTTTGCCATTGTCATGCAGTGTGTCTTTTCAATATTCACATGCAAACCTGCTGCTAGTGAAAGAAGTTGTGTTATAAGGAATGTTCTTTTTATGGATCAAGCTTTGTTACATATAATAGGTACATTGTTCATAAAGGATACACATTTGACCTGGTTCTCTTTGCTACAAGGTGCTAAAGGAACAGTTATGCATGTGCTTTCCTAGTGCAGCACAACAACGGTTCAATTGCTCATGCAAAGAGTGCTGGGGACCGGGGACATCCTTGTCTGTCACTGATTCAATAGAGAAACATTTTGAAATTTTGCCATTTACGAGCACCTGACTGTAGCAGTTTGCATATAACAACTGATTGTCTGAATGAAGTTACCTGGGAAGCTCAATTTTCCTAGAACTTTAAAAAGATATTCATGACTTAAAGAGTCAAAGCCATTTTGAAAGTCAAAAGCCAGGATTGCTAGTGGGTTACCTTTATATTTTGCTGCCATAAAGTGTCTATCAAAATGGTCAGCCTGTCCAATAATTACCTTCCTGGGACACCACATGTTTGGCCTGGGTGGATGACCATGTTGAGTGCCGTCCTACATCTCGTGGCCAAGTTTTACTCAAGATTTTACTGTCTACATTTAGGAGGATTATCAGCCTCCAATTTTTAATGTCCGCTCGCCTCCCATTTTTTTCCAACTGTTTGATTATACCCTGTGGGAAAGAAGGGGGTAAACAATTTCCTTTCATACATTCCTGCAGTAGTCCCATCAAATTTGTTGCAATGAGCCCCCCTAAATCCTTGTAAAACTCCCACGAAAGACCATCTTGTCCAAAGACAGATTCTCTATATGCCTCCTAGAAAATTTGGAAAATTTCTTCTCCTGAAAAAGGAGAAACAAGAAATCCCTTTTTCCCTTCTGAGAGGGTGTTTTGTAGACCTTCTAAAAAATAATCGCATGCATGTGGGTCAGTGGGTACATCTTTATATAGCTGTGAGAAACAAATCGGTTGTTCTTTTCTGCATTTTTTTTTAACTTTTTTGTCTTTGACCATTTTTGTGTTTTAGTTCTGGTATCCCATTTTGCACCTCTTGTACTTTTTGGAGAAAAAAAAAACTAGTTAATCATCTTCCTCAAAAATGCTCACCCTTGAGTTGAAGATGTATTCTTTCCCTCTTTTTTTAACCATTGTTTTAGTGCTGCTTTCGCCGTTCTTTCCTCTCCCACCTCCATTTCGCCTCTTTTGAGGTTGTCTTGGGGGATGAGTTTTAAATTAATTTCTAAAATCAAGCAGAATTTTCTCTGTCCTTATTAATACTATGTTGTCTGAAAAGGATTTTTGCTTTTTTCTTTACTCCTCCCACCACTCTGCCAAGAAAGGGTAGATTCTCATCTTGTAACAACAGAAGCCCTAATTACAATGTCGGGCGGAGTTTCCTCCGCCCAACATTGTCTTGGTCAAGGGACCGACCGACACCCAGTCGGCCGTCCTGACCCGCCAATTAGCATGCGACCGAATACTTTCGGTGGCACTCCTATACTTTACAACGGGAGCATGCAGTCCAGCCGGAATGCATGCTTCCATTGTAAAATGCGAGATGCAGTTCATCCCTGCACCCCGTGGCGGGCACCTCAAGGTTCAGGGATCAACACACCTCGGTCTCCAACCAGAGGCCGCGCACCAAAAGGGGACCTGCTGGGGGCCCCCAAAGTCGAGTTCTGACAGCTTTTCTGTGTCAGAAAGGCTGGCACAGAAAGGCTGTGTCAACCCGACATCTTTATCCCTCGGGCAGAAAGAGCCGCCGTTGGGATTACTGGTCACTTTCCGACAGGAGGACAGGCTCTCTGAGCCTGATGGAAGCCAGTTGGAAAGCTTGTTCGGATTCTTTTCCGACAGACTAAATCATAATTGGTCGATCTGAAAGGAATCCGGCCCGCATCATACGATACAGTCGGAACGACTCCGACCGACGGTCAGAGCCTTTTCCGACTGCATCATAATGATGCCCTGAGTGTTAATCTTCCATACACCCTTCCCCATATCATAGTGTTTGGGATATTCAGATTCTGTTTTTAACATTTTATGGTCAGAAACACCACTCTCTTTTGTCTCATAACCGCCCTTCTTTATATTTTTGGATGTGATAATAAAGTCAGTCCTTGACTTAACTCTTCAATCCTCTGCTATCAAGGTAAACTTTTGTTTTTTACCTTCTTGAGTCACTGTGTCATATAATTGAAGATCATTACAAATATTCCTTAAACATTTAGCAGATTTATCTAGTTTGTACACATTGCTCTTGCCGCCTCTATCTGTGGGATTTATGATACAATTTAAATCTTCTGCTTCAAGAATGGGTGTTGCACCGACAATAGAAAATGTTAGTACTTTAAAGAGATCTTTCCTTTCCTGCTTGTCATTTGGCGCTTACACATTTCAAACTTTGTAGGTTACTTGAGAACGGCGATTGTGACCATGATAGCCCTGCCTGGCTGAATGATTTTGGGTCTATTATTGACATTTGTTTATTTTTGATCAGAATCCCTATTCCAGCATTCTTGTTTCCTCCCCAGACCGTTTGGAGGGACCTTCCAGTATTTAGGTATGAATAAATAAACTGATGAATATGGAATTGCACATTCTTGCAAGCATACAATATCTTGAGGGCCTTGGCTAATGAAAAAGTTGCAGTAGTCCTAAGGGGAATACCAGAACCTGGGCTTCTATGGGAATTCACAAGGGCATATTATCAAGCCCGTTATCGCCGCTTTAGCAGCAGTTTCCTGCCGATAAGAGCATCAATAATGTATCGCCCTTGCTTAATAATACGGCCCATCGTTTTTTTGCTCAACATGCATTCTAGGTTGAACACGTATGGAATCCATTAGTCTTAGAAAACAAACCAATTTACAACTGTTTAGAAAAACACTAAATACATGGCCATATGCAAATCAATTTGACCCTTTGCTTTATGGGAACAGTCCAGCCTTTACTGCCTAGCCAGGTCCTCCCTGGACCAGAAAGTAACATCCTAGGACCAGTTTCATAATCTCACCCCTCTTCAACAAGGATAGCTTGATTTCAGTGGCACAGTGAGCCCAGGACCCACAACTAAGCATACCTGGTGCACTTAGGGCGAGAAAGCAAAAGGCACACAATTGATGGACAGAATGCACAACAAATCAGTAGATTCAGCCCCAGTCAAAAGATCTGGGTTAAATCCATCATTCTTTTGCTCACCATGCTACCGCAGTTTAGGCCTGGCCATATGCAAATCAGTCTTGACTCTGTGACTCTGTGCCTCAAAGGGTCAAATTGATTTGCATATGGCCATGTATTTAGTGTTTTTCTAAACAGTTGTAAATTGGTTTGTTTTCTAAGACTAATGGATTCCATACTTTAGGGACAAGATGGAGAACATTTCTACCATGCCATTTTGCGGTCGTTCCCCAAGGAACCACGAGGAAGGAGACCAATGAGGATCTGAGGTTTTGCTGTGGAGTATGATGCTTGATATGCTGACTGAGCTGGGCAGGCCCAGTCCCATTAAGTGTCTTGTGCAGGATACGCATAGATTTGAATTGGATCCTTGCCTGAAATGGAAGCCGGTGCTGATCTTGAATGCCTTGGCTTATAGGGCTGAATTTGGGAATCTTAAGAAGCAGGCGAGAGGCTGCATTCTGTAGTATCTGCAGCTTGCGTATAGTACTCTTTTTTGCTCCTAGGTAGAGCACGTTAAAGTAATCAATTTTAGATATCATCAGGGCAATGATGACTGTTTTCCTTAGGACCATAGGAATAAATGGTAACATCTTTCGAAGGGTTTTTAGCGTGAAGAAACACAATGAAGTGATGCTGTTGACCTGGTCAGTTAATGTTAGATGGCCATCTAGCATGTTCCTGAGGTTTTTGACCATCTTTACCGGCCAGGGGCAGGGCCTAGCTGCTTCCGCCCACCAGGAGGAATTCCAAAGGGAAGTATCCCTGCCAAACATAACCACTTCAGTTTTGCCAGCATTGAACTTCAAGCAGTTATCCAGCATCTTCCTAATTTTATTTTTATTTTTATTTTTTTATTTTACAGAGTTTTATATAGCGCGAAGTTGACCCAAATCGTGTATCAGAGCGCTTTACATAGCACCAGTTGCATTACATGAGGATACATTCATTTTTGTTAGGCACAAGGTGATTTGCCCAGAATCACAGGGGGGCCGATTCCCTGAACTAACTTAAGACAAAATACTAAACGTACTACTTTTGGTATTCACAGAAGGCATTTAGTAGTAGTAAAGTTAGGATTTTGTCTTAAGTTTGACTTAAGACAAATTTAAGACAGTCTTAAGACAGACTTAAGACAAACTTAAGACAAACTCCTAACTTTACTACTACTAAATGCCTTCTGTGAATACCAAAAGTAGTAAGTTTAGGATTTTGTCTTAAGTTAGTTCTGTGAATCGGGCCCAGGATGTTCAGCGTCATTGCCGAGACTCGAACCCAGTTCCCTATATTCGAGGTCGACCCCCCTATCCGTTACGCCAACTCCTCAATGACTCATGCAATCATTAAAATTTGTTGCCACATCCTCCGACCTAGATGATAAAGACACAACTCTTTGCATGCCATCGGTATAAAAAATGGCAGTGAAGCCGTGAAAGCGTATGAGTTTGGCCAATGGGCTGACATAAACATTAAACAGAGCTGGAGAAAGTGAGGATCCCTGGGGCACCCCGCACGGCAAAGCGTAGGGATGCGATTTGTGTTCTTCCATCACTGTAGTTTGTTCTCTGTCAGTTAGGTAGGTCGAAGAATATCCAAAGCTTTGCCTAAAATCCCTATTTGAGCCAGACGCTGGATGAGTATTTGATGATCAACCGTGTCAAATGTGGCCGAGAGGTCAGGCAAAATTAGTATGGCTTTCCCTCCCCCTTCAAGATGGACACGTATATCCTCTGTGGTGGCAATCAATGTTGCGCTGGGTCAAGTTTATCGTTCGCCTCTAGAATAGACAACAATTCTTCATTTAGGGCTTTTTCCCTCCCCTCCGCCGACTACATCCTCCTAGGGGACCTCAACTTCCACCTGGAGAACAACAAGGACGGCAACACCGTCGCCCTGCTGGACAACCTCGCCAACCTCGGACTCAAGCAACTGGTCAACACCCCCACCCACAACGCCGGCCAGACACTTGACCCCGTCTTCTCATCCAGCAAGCACATCGCCTTCAGCCACTCCACCAGACTTCACTGGACCGACCACAGCTGCGTCCACTTCAGCTTCAGAAAAACCACAACCCACCACCACCCGCAACAGGTTCCTCACAGAAGCTGGAGCAAGATCACCACCGACCAGCTCACCACCCCCCTCAGCCAGAACCCACCTGCCAGCACTCCGGACCCCAACGAAGCAGCCCGGAACTTCACGCAGTGGCTGACAGCCTGCGCCGACAACCTCGCACCACTGAAGAACCCTCCCAGCAAACCCAGAAGCAAGAAGGCCCCCTGGTTCACCGACGAACTCAAGGACTCCAAGAAGACCTGCCGCACCCCCGAGAAAGCCTGGCTCCTCGACCGGACCACTGACAACATGACCGCCCTCAATCACGCGACCCGCAAGCACCACCAGCTCATCCGCACCACCAAGAAGAAATCACTGAAGGATCGACTGGACAACAACGCCCACGACAGCAAGGAACTCTTCAGCATCGTCAAGGAGTTCTCCAACCCCAGCACCGGCAACAACGACATCACCCCTTCAAAAGATCTCTGCGACTCCCTCGCCTCGTTCTTCCACCGCAAGATTGCCGACATCCACAACAGCTTCGGCACACCATCCTCGCACCCAACCGTCGAACCAACGCACCCCACCACGACCCTCCGCACCTGGACAGCAGTGACCACCGAAGACACAACCCGCACGATGAACACCATCCACTCCGGATCTCCGACTGCCCCCTGCCCCCACCACGTCTTCAACAAGGCCGACTCTACGATCGCACCCCAACTCCGAGACGTCATCAACACCTCCTTCGACACGGCCACCTTCCCGGAGAGCTGGAAGCATGCCGAGCTCAGCGCCCTACTGAAGAAACCAACAGCGGACCCCACCGACCTCAAAAACTTCCGCCCCATCTCGCTCCTCCCTTTTCCTGCCAAAGTCATCGAGAAGATCGCCAACAGACAGCTTGCCGCCTTCCTCGAGACGAATGGATCCCTCGACCCCTCGCAGTCAGGGTTCAGAGCCAACCACAGCACCGAGACCGCCCTCATCGCAGCCACCGACGACATCCGAGGCCTTCTCGACAACGGAGAAACAGCGGCACTCATCCTCCTGGACCTCTCCGCCGCGTTCGACACTGTCTGCCACCGCACCCTAGTCCAACGCCTCAGCAACACCGGCATCCAAGAGAAGGCATTGAAGTGGATCATCTCGTTCCTCGCTGGAAGAACACAGAGAGTCCGCATCCCCCATTTCGTTCCGAGGCCACCGAAGTCATCTGCAGCGTCCCGCAAGGATCATCACTCAGCCCCACCCTCTTCAACGTCTACATGAGACCTCTCGCAGCCATCGCACGCCAACACAACCTCAACATCATCTCCTATGCCGGCGACACCCAGCTGATCCTCTCCCTCACCAGAGACCCCGACACCGCCAGAACCAGCCTCCACGAAGGGATGAAAGACGTTGCCGAGTGGATGAAGACCAGCCGCTTGAAACTGAACTCAGACAAGACGGAAGTCCTCATCCTTGGACCATCACCCTCCGCCTGGGATGACTCCTGGTGGCCCCCAGCCCTGGGCACCGCCCCCAAGCCGACAGACCATGCACACAACCTGGGCTTCATCCTGGACTCCTCCCTCTCGATGACCAGACAAGTCAACGCCGTCTCCTCTTCATGCTTTCACACCCTCCGCATGCTCCGCAAGATCTTCCGATGGATCCCGATCGAAACCAGGAAGATGGTCACCCAGGCCCTCGTCACCAGCCGGCTGGACTACGGAAACACCCTCTATGCCGGAGCCACATCCAAGCTACAGAAAAGACTACAACGCATCCAGAACGCCTCCGCCCGACTCATCCTGGACATCCCTCGACGCAGCCACATCTCCGGCCACCTGAGGAACCTGCACTGGCTCCCCGTCAACAAGAGGATCACGTTCAGGCTCCTCACCCACGCACACAAGTCTCTCCACAACCTGGGCCCCAAGTACCTCAACAACCGCCTGACCTTCCACACGCCCACCCGCCAGCTACGGTCCGCTAGCCTCACCCTCACCGCCGTACCACGCATCCGAAGAGCCACCGCCGGAGGCAGATCCTTCTCCTACCTGGCGGCAAAGACATGGAACTCCCTCTCCATCCACCTCCGGCTGACCCAGGACCACCTCGCCTTCAGGAGACAACTCAAGACCTAGCTGTTCGAGCAGTAGCGACCCCCTTCCCCCAAGCGCCTTGAGACCCGTCCGGGTGAGTAGCACGCTATACAAGTGTTATGATTGATTGATTGATTGATTGATTGATTTCAAGGATTTGAGATGGGAATGGTAGGCAGGAGATGGACCGATAATTACTAACCTCCACAGTATCAAGGGATGGTTTCTTCAAGAAAGGCCTGACCAACGATTTTTTCCAGATGGCAGGGAAGTGTCCTGCGTCCAGAATGTTATTGAGAAGGGATGTTAAATGGTACGCAATAATGTTAGGGACCATATGAAGGACCATAGCAGGATAAGGATCCAATGGACTTCCTGACTTCGTTGACATTATAAGCTTCTCGACTTGGTCTGGCGTTAAGGAGCTAAATGTTTATAAATAGACCTGCATAATCACGCTATCTTTGTTTGGCCCATCTAAATTAACTCCAGCCTAGCTGTTAGAGAACTCTTCATAAACTTTTACCACTTTATCGTGAAAGAACTCTGCTAATTTGTCTCAGAACTGGCTATTAGGGCTAAACTGTTTGCTATTGCCAAACTTGGCTAAGGTAGAAACTGTTTTAAAAAGTTCTCTAGCTGTATTCTTATCAGCAGTAAATTTCTCAGTGAAGAAACGTGATTTTGTCAAGATTATTGACTCTTTATACTTTATTAACGCCTCTTTGTAATGTTTTTTTTCTATTTCAGGGTATTTCCTCCTCCAAACTCGTTCTTTGGCTGTGCATTTTTTCTTTTGTTCTTTTAACTCAGCTGTGTGCCATGGGGCTGATGGTAGTCTCCTGCCAGTGCATGTGCGCATCTCTGGAACTAGTTTCCTTGCTGCCGAATCGTTCCAGCTATTGACATTTAGGGCTGCGGAAAAGAACAACGAAAAGTAAAAGGAGAATGGGGAATGAAAGGAAGGCTGGCTTAGTCCAGGGGCAGATAGGCCGGTTCAGTGCAAAGAAACACTGGAGTCAAGAGAAGAGAAAGGGCAAAAAGGCTGTTACTTATTTATCGCAAAATGCGTTCACCGCTTTTTTTTGTATCGCCGCCTATCGCCGGATAATATTGCAGAGATAACATGCTATTAGCAACGTTTATCTCTATTGCTATAAAATATCCGGAAATAGCGTCTAAATGCATGAATATCGCTGCAAATCCAGCGATATTCAGGCATTAACGCTAATGGGGACTTAACCTGATTATCCACCTCCCTTTGGATAAACAGGTTAAGTACTGGTCTGAGCAGCCGTTAGATACTGGCAATAATCGCGCTTAGCGCGAATTTTTAATGGTGCAGCCTGCCTTGCTAATAGGCGATAGCTGTGTTAGCGACTGCTTTCAGTCGCTAACAGTTTGGGTACGCCCACTTTGCATGTCATTAGCAATAAATATCCTTGACATGCAAAGTGGGCCCCAAACCGGTCACTATCACCGAAAAGCTGCCGCTAACTGCTGTTAGTGACAGCTTGCTAATAGGGCGATAAAAATATTGTCTCTTTAGCTAAAGCGGTGATATGGCCCTTGCTAATATGCAGCTAAAATGCCCCTGGGTTCACTTAAAATAATAAGTGTGCCACAAGAACGCATTTGTCTTCCTGTACCGCACAATAAAGAATTATTAAAAATATCATAATTCTGTCCTTCAGAATAGAACGTCTGTAAGTACTAGTTTACAGCACTGAAGAACTGGATATGCTTTGCTATGTAGCACATGATGGATTACGTAGCAAATGCGGTAATATAAGTTGCCTCCCCCCCTTTTTTTCTTTAAAAAGGGCCATCATTAGTACAGTAGGTACTGCTGCCAGGTGTGTAAGTGGCCACTGCTGGTTATCATTAATTACCCAGATGTAGCAGGCCTGGGGCCCAGGGGCTTGAGGGGTCCCCTGCATCACAATTATGACTGTCTACCTTTGAAATAGGGGCATGGGAGGTATGTTCCTATCTAGCATTAGGACCGAGGGCACCTTTGTAGAAAAAAGGGAGACCTTTTTTCTGAAATGGACAGAGTATGGTCAGGTATGGTGGTGAAGAGGTGAAAGATTCAGAGGAGACAGCCTGCTAATCGGGGCTGCTGTTATCATTAATGCAAAAAACACAGTTGATGGACAAAATGTAGAACAATATCATACATTCACCCCAGTACAAGGATCTGGGCTTAAATCCACTGTTTTTTTGCACTCCACACCACCCTGGGTTAGACACTGGCTATATGCAAATCAGCTCTGACCCTGTGCCTCATGGGAACAGTCCAGTCCGAACTACCAAGCCATGTCTTTCCCAGGCCAGAATCAAGCATCCAAGGACCGGTTTCTGGCTATCAGCCTTCATCAGCCTGGATAGCTTGACTCCAATGGTGTGGAGAGCCTGGGATTCACGTCTGAGCATACCCAGCCCACTCGGGGGGAAAATTGCAAAAAGCACAGTTGATGGACAGAATGTAGAACAATGTCATACATTCACCCCAGTACAAGGATCTGGGATTAAATCCATCGTTTTTTTGCACTCCACACCACCCTGGGTTAGACACTGGCTATATTCAAATCAGCTCTGACCCTGTGCCTCATGGGAACAGTCCTGTCCGAACTACCAAGTTTTTTGCAGTTATCATTAAAGCAGCAGGTGTAGTTGTATTGGGGTCCAAGAGTGTGACGGCCTCAGAACACCACAATTAATGGGAACAGTATTTTTGGGACCATGTATGTTTTTGTTTGATGCATTTGCTGTTTTATAAGTCTCATATTTAGTGTCTTTTACGAGCTATGGAAAACGAACTCCTCAAGAGGGAGAGCGGAGGCGAGGCAAGATGGCCGCCGTAGCGCTGTAGTAAGAAGTCGCATCATACCCCCTCTCTGACCTAAAATATAAAATGAGGAGATAGATGACCCAGGGATTGTAGGAATGCAGTCCTTCCCTCAACCTGCAAGGAGTTATCAAGGCGAGAGCGGCAGAGCGATCTGGCAGAGGGAAAACGACATACTTGCCAGAGCTGTATCCCTTTGGAAGAAGACCAAGGCTTTGTCTATCACCATAGTCGAAGCGCTACACTTTTTTCTATCCGAGAAGGTGATGGCGCAGCGGGGCAAGGAAAAACAACAGCCGCTGCCTGGCAGCACGAGTAAGGAGCCAAGCAAGAGTCAGAGGGACGTAGCAAAAATGGGCGCAATCCCCAAAAACAAGTTGCTGATGCCCCCCGCTAAGAAATCTACACCGGCTGCTCCAGCAGCACAGCAGCACAAGGTGGAGAAAGCACAAGAAAAGTAAATGAAGATGACACGAAGCGCTGCTGCTGCCTGTAGTAACGGGGGCCAGGAAGGGCCGGCCCGGGGCTTGCCAGATAAGAAAAGAGTTGGCAGAGACCCTACCTTAAGACAGCCATCGGTAACGGAGGCGTTTAGGATTGATGGCGACCGCGGGGGAAGCAGGAACAACCGCGGCAAGCAAACCGACCGGAGCTTCAACCAGGAACGTCCTCGAGGACGCCAGCGGCTGCGTTGCTAGGCAACAGGAACGCGCGGACCTCACGCTTCCCGCGGAAATCTCGGCAACCTCGGCAGTAATGGCAGACGGTTTACAGAAGGAACCGGAGAGCCAAAGAGAACTGGGAGATGCTGATCGTAGGGTAAGAGAAGACTCCGTTGGGGTAGAGAGCCATAATACTTCCCAAATGTTAAATGCTTTAAAGGAGGTGGAAGCGGAGATGTTGGGGGTGCAGAATCAGCAGCAGGAGCCCAAGGAAGCAGAATGGGGGAGCCTGGTGAGCCTTGACTCACAAAAAGAACTGACAGAGCCCGAAACAGTCGAGGGGACCGAGGGGGCCGAGGGAGATCGGTTCTTCACAGTCCCAGAGGAGTCTGAATCCACCATTGCCAGTAGTGATGAGCAGAAAGAGACTTCAGACCCAAGTCTGGGCACGAAGGATAGCGGGAGCTCTAGAGGCTCTAGGGGTTCCAGGGGGAGACGCACCCAGAAAAAACGCAAGGTGGTAGCAAGACGGGCTGGGTCTCCTCTGAGTTCTCACAAAAAACTACTATGGGACTATTCAGCTACATCTAGTATGTATAAAGAGGACGGGCAAGATGGGCAAGGAGAGGGGGAGAAGCTGGACATTATGTTTGCCACGTTAAAACAAATTCAAGCAGAGGCTAGAGCGGAAAGCAGAAGAGCTATGCTTGAAACCAAGAAAATCCAAGCCGCAATCAGGAAAGTAAATAAAAAATATGAAGAGGTCGAAGAGAGAGTCGTATGCGTTGAAGAGAGAACTGGCAGACTGGAGGACGAAGTTACGGACTGGAATGTATACAAAGTGGAACAGGAAAAGGCTGTGGAGGACTTGCAATGGAAAGTGGAGGAGTTGGAGAATCGCCAGAGGCGCAATAATGTTAGGCTCCTTGGGATTGAGGAAGGAGTGGAAAAGCAAGACCCAAGAGGGTTCGTCATCAAGTTGTTAAAAGGGGCTTTTCCTGATGTGCCATGGCAGTGGGAGATGGAAGTCCAGAGGGCCCACAGGTTTCCAATTACTAGAAAGAAAAGACAGGACTGAGGTACAGACACACTCCCAAGGGCTATGCTGGTGTTCTTCGGGAACTTTCTAGCAAGGCAAGAACTGATGGAGAAAGCCAGGCCAGACTCTAAGAAATCTTTTGAAGGTGTAACATTCTTTGCCAGACCTGACTTTTGCCATGTGACAGTGGAGAGGAGATGGCGCCTCAGACAATTAATTGCAGCATTCCAGAGACAAGGGGCAGAGGCGTACTTAATGTTTCCGGCAAAGCTAAAAGTCATATCTGCAGGACGTACAAGAATGTTTTTTTCTGAAATAAAGGCGGGAGAATGTTTGGCAGAATTAACAGAACAATGTAGAGATAGGAGCAAGTAAATGGCAAAAGGGAAGGAATAGGGGGGAAAGAATAAGATGAATAGGGAGGACTGCGACGAGTTCTTCCTAACCTGAGTCATTGCAAGTAAAAAGGGAAGGAGAGGGTAGGAGAGGGGGGGCGACTCTGCAATGCACAGCGGTCACGCATAGGTCAGCCCTGACCTATTTGCCTGTGCTAGGGGGGGAGGGTATCTGGAGGGTGGAGGGGTGGAGGGGGGTTAAGGGGGCGGGAGGTGGCGGGTGTGGTGTTGGTGTAGGAGGAGGGAGACAAGCAGTACAGATTCGTAAGCTATACAAAGGAGAGAGACAATCACTGTTTAATTTCACAGGAGTAATGGGAGAGATGGCAAAAGTTAAATCTGTTTAATGGCAGTTAGGATAATTACGCTCAATATCTGTCGGCTAAATAACGCAGAGAAAAGGCAAAAATTAGCCGCGGCATTACGACTCTGGAGAGCTGACATAGTTTGTTTACAGGAGACGCATATGGCTAGGAAAGATAATTATATGTTGGGGCAAATGGGGTTTGAAGTGCTCGCCTATACAGGACAGGAAGATAGGAAAAAGGGGGTGGCGATACTAGCTAGGAAAGGCGCTGCAAAAGTCCAAAGGAAGAAAGTGGATCAAGACGGGAGATGGGTCTTGTTGGACGTGGAAACACTGGCTGGGAGATTGACAATTACCTCAATATATGGGTCAACTGAAGATGAACCTGAACTGCTGGAATTTCTGGATGGCGAAATAGCGCTGTGGCCGGAGCCTGTAGTATGTTGCGGGGACTTTAATATCAATGGCTTGGATGGTTTAATCAAGAGGGATGGGGGTAAATACAGGGGTAGGAAGATAAGGACATACAAAGCAGTACAGAATCTAACAAGACACAACGCCTTGGTGGATATGTGGGCTGAGAATAATCCCATAGGCACATGCAGCACCTACTATTCAGCTCCTCATAGAAAGGTTACTAGACTGGACTATTTTTTCATTTCGAGTTCACTGGTGGGCACAGCTGGTATTGAACGACTCCCTAGGTTAGTGTCGGATCATAACCCGTTGGTTTTAAGTTTGGCATTTGATAGAGAAAGGGACAGGATGCACAATCAATGGACGTTCGAACGGGGGCTGCTGAAGGAGGAGGAGTATGTGAAAAGGATGCAGGAATGGATCACACAATATTGGGACATGAATAGATACTCAGCCTCAGCCTTAGTGGATATGGTGTGGGATGCCTTTAAAGCTGGAGTCAGGGGAGAGACATTAAGCTATACTATGCTAAGAAATAAGAAAGAAAGGGAGAAGATGGAGGAGAGGGTTAGAAGCCTGGCGAGACTAGAGGAGGGTCTAGTGGGCGCAATAAGTAGACAAGAACCCCTTGAACAGATCTTACTGGATATTGAGGTACAGAAAGCGGAGACAGGAGTAACGTTGGCGCAAAAGGCAGCAGGGAACTTTCTAGCAAAAAAAGAAAAATGTTATGAATTTAATGAGAGAGTGGGTCATTTACTGGCAATTAGGACTAGACAAACATTAGCTGCAGGGGAAATAAAAGAAATCAAGGATAATACAGGGGCTATAGTTAATAAGGTGGAGGAAGTGCAGGAAGTCTTTAGGAGGTTCTACGAATCATTATACGAGCAGGACGCAAGTAATGATATGCCAAGGATATCAGAATACCTGTCACAGATACCACATAGAGGGTTAAGTTCGGAAGACAGGGAGAAACTGGACCTCCAGCTAACGCTACAGGAGGTAAGAGAAGCGACATTTAGCCTTCCTTCCGGCAAAGCAACAGGCCAAGACCAAATTCCTGTAGAAATTTATAGGACCTTTTGGGACGTGCTAGGAACAGACATTTGGGCAATATGCTGTATGGCGCAGGGGGGAAGGGTAGTTCCACAGACCTGGGCCGTGGCGGATATAATCGTGATATTAAAAAAGGATAAGCCTCCTATAGAGCCAGGCTCAGATAGGCCAATCACGTTATTGAATGCAGATGCAAAAATATTCTCCAAAACATTAGCAAAAAGGCTTAGTAGGGTTATTGAGAGGCTGGTGTCCCCGGAACAGCATGGCTTTATCCCAGGCAAAGGGACCACCCAACACACTAGACAGATGATCACCGTCTTAGATGCTGCCGAGGTGGCAGGAGACCCTGTTGCGGCTATTTTTCTGGACGCTGAAAAGGCTTTCGACAGGGTCTCCTGGGCCTATCTGTGGAAAGCCCTGGAATGGGCTGGGATAGGGGAAGGCTATATAAAGGCAGTTCAAGCACTTTACAAACAACCATCGGCTTGGATAAGAATTAACAAATCATATACAAAGGCAGTACGGATCCGGCGCGGGACTAGGCAGGGATGCCCAGCCTCACCTTTATTGTTTGCTATATATTTAGATCCGCTGCTAAGAAGGCTTGCGCGTAACTACAGGATCCCCCCAGTTAGATTACACGAACAGGAATATAAGTTATTCGCCTATGCGGATGACGTTGCAATCATAACATCAGCGCCAGGGGGGCCCTGATAGAAATAGAACAAGAGGCAAGGGACTTCGGGGCATTCTCGGGGTATCTTATAAATAGAGGAAAGACGCAGATAGTGCAGAACAGGTTTACCATATTCCAGGATATGAGAGTAGTTTCGGAAGCAACGTATTTGGGGATATGGGTATCAGCGGAATTGGATAGAGTAGTAGAGATTAATATAGAGCCACTCTTAGGGAAAATTAAAAGAAACTTAGAGAGAGTTAATAATTTACATTTGACGTTAATGGGGCGAATTAATATGATTAAAATGGTCACGTTTCCAAAACTTTTATACATTCTCAGAGCAATTCCCTTATACTTTGATTGCACATGGTCTAACAAAACAGAAGCAATTTTGAATAGGTTTATATGGGCTCAGGGGAAGACACGGAGGGCGTATGGATTTCTGACACTATCGAGGGAGAAGGGGGGCTGGGGTACACCTGATTTTAGATTATATTACTGGGCAGTAGCTCTACAATACTCGCAAGGGTTATTAGGTGGAAGTAGCCAGTGTGGAGAGAGATGGGGCTGTGTGAATGTTTATGAAGTGGTCCTGGGTAAGGAGGCAGGGAACGCCTTGGTGAACACAGTGGATTATGCATATTTCAAACATACTAGGTTCAAGACACTGAGCGCAATATATAAAATCTGGAAGGCCGTTGGAAAAAATTAGGAATCGGGAGGTATAACAGATATCTTAGGCTGTATACAAATAATGATCTCCCCGCAGAAATCTTCAGGGACACAGTCATGAAGGAATGGGATGGTAAGGGGATCAAAAAACTAGGTGACTTGCTGGATGTAGAAGGGGTGTTCTTATTATTTCAAGAAATTCAAACTAAGTTTAATATTCCAGGATGCAATTTCTTTAAATACTTACAAGTCAGGAGTTACTTTTATAAGAAACAGGGTGGACCAGTAGGGATATCTCATTGTAGGATAATGGACTACTTGGAGCGTAGTACACGGGCAACGATTAGGCAACTTTATGCTGAATTTTATGCATTAAAAACAGACGATAGAGAAAAATACTCCAAGAAATGGGTGGAACAAGTAGGGGCGCACCCTGACGGTTTATAAACCTCATTAGATTTAGGACGGTCGGTTTGGTGCTCGGCTTCGCTACAAGCCCAGCACTATAAGACGATCTACTCTCTCTATCATACCCCTGCAAGAATTGCCCAGTGGGGGGGCAGTACGGGTATAACGTGTCCAAGATGTAATTCAAGTAGTGCCAATATTATACACATGTTTGCACAATGCCCACAGCTTTATACAGTAAAACTGGCAATTGAAGAATTCTTGGAAGTCTCTCTAGGGATGAAGATTAAACTGTCGGACGAATTGATAATGTTAGGCGTGAATATAAGAGACAATAATGAACACCCAGCATTTCTGTTTTTGGCTACGGCAGTGTTAAGAATTATCATTGCAAGGGCCTGGCTTGACAAGACGGCACCTACTTTTCAGACATGGATAGCAAGGCTTCTCTCCACATACAACCTAGAGAAGGCCATCTACGATAGGAAAGGTAGAAGGGCAAGGTCATTGGGGGGTAGGATTTGGTTACCCATAGAGAAATGGAAGAATAGGAATAAGTAGAGGCTTAAAATATGCGAATTTTGATTTTGTTTGTATTTGAATTTTGTGTAATGTCTCTCTCTATTTTCTACTCCTATCTGTTTATATTTTTATCTGCACTGTGAAAATGTATCGGTTTTATTGGAAAAATGCGGGGGGGAAAAAACTCCAAAAAAAAAGGAAAACGTTCTCCTCAAATCATCTTACAAGCCCCGCCCCCTGTGCCCAGTCATGTCCCTCCCGCTCCCCCAACCCTTGCCATAAAGTTTTGGGAGGGAGGCCGATTTCAAAACATTTTGCTTAGGGGAGCTCCAAGCAAAAAGTTTTGAAGACCTCTGCCTTAGGGATTCTATCCTGGTCCCATTCACTAGGGGGGTACAAAAGGGGGTGGTGATGGACGGAGCATATGAACCAATCAAACACTCACACCCAGTCAACAGATCTGGGTTTAATCCATCACCGTTCTTTAGCCCACTCTGCCACCCCAGTTCTGACATGGCCATATGCAAATCAGTCTGACCCTGTGTCTCATGGGAACAGTCCAGCCCGAACTGCCAAGCCATGCCTTCCCTTGACCGGATTCAAGCATCCTAGGACCGGTTTCTGGCATTACACCGTCCACCCTCCTGAACAGATTTTTAGGGACGTTTAGAAGACTCTTAGGGCCATATTATCAAGAAAGGGCGATACATTATCGCCGCTTTTAGCAGCAGGAAACTGCCGCTAAAGCGGCGATAATGGGCTTGATAATATGCCCTTGTGAATTCCCATAGAAGCCCAGGTTAACACCAAAACCTGGGCTTCTATGGGAATTCACAAGGGCATATTATCAAGCCCATTACAGCGATAATGTGCTGCTCTTTCTTGATAATATGGCCCTTCATTTTTATCTTTGGGGGCATCACCCCCTTTCCCCTCTGGAGGTTTTTATAACCCCTTTCTTTTAGTCACCCCCATTAGATGTTTTAGTCACCCTTGTCCTAACCCAATTATCTGTCTTCTTTCCTAATTCTTGGGGAGAAAGTAGAGCTATGTCTACTCTGTGAGAAGTTGGCCTTGTATATGATGTCCAACATTCTAGTGGGCACCTTGCACCAGTCTAAACGACCCTTATTGAAGGTAGGTTGTGAAGTCAACCTTATAGAAAGCTATCGTAGTGGTAGCTGTGGAGAGCAGCCTTCAGGCTAAGACTTAGAGGTGAGTTAAGCAAGTTGTTTTACCAATTATAATCTCTTGAATGATCAAATGAAAGCACACCACACAAGGTATATATCAATTATATATGTATTTATTCTAAACACAATCCCTCTGGTCTCTTTATGAGGTCAGGGGTAAAAGTACAATACAAGGAACTTGGGGGCATATTATCAAGCCTGGGCGATAAAATTATCGCCGCTTTATCGACAGGAAACTGCCGATAAAGTGGCGATAATGGGCTTGATAATATGCTCTATGGAATTCCAATCGATGGTCATGTTAGATGTACTTCACATCTAACATGAGCTTCGATTGGAATTCCATAGAGCATATTATCAAGCCCATTATTGCCACTTTATCGGCTGTTTCCTGCCGATAAAGCGGCGATAATTTTATCGCCCAGGCTTGATAATATGCCCCTGAATTAGCATACGATAAGTTGCACAGTATACGTTATGCCCTAGCGGCCTCACAAACCATATACTAAAATAGTGGTATAAGAACCACGTGAGAGTTAGAAAGCAGGCCTAGGGCCTGCGGAATCGCTGGGGCTACCTAGAACCACCAAAGGTTAGGTTGTAGGAGGCCCACGGGAGACGCGTGCAGTGTCTAAACACAGCCGTGGGTTACCGTTGACTTTCTATAGAGAACGAACAAATTACAATTCTAAAGATTAAAGAAACTTCTAGGTTACCTACGATGGAACCCTTTTAGACTAAAACACTTCGAGAGCCAAGACCCACGGGAGCACCAAAGTACTCGTGTTACCTCACCCAGGGAAGCAGGGTGCATAGGTGTCTTTTGGTGTCTTTTTGTCATCGATTCCAATGGAGAGCTGCGAAGAAGTGCTGCAGGCGACCATAGGAAAAGTGTCCAGGTGGATCCAAGGGTTGATCGAAGATCTGAAGAAACTGAAAGCAGAGGGGACAGAGTCTGGGTCACTAGCCAGTGACCAGGTTGGCGATGGGAAGCTGCCAGGCAATGTCGGGTGCTTTAACGTGAAAGAGGTGAAGCTTGTCTCTTCAGCCACATGGTCCAAGAGGCGTTGACGACAACCAGGAGATGGATTCGAGCTATCCCATGGAGGATCTATTGGACTGCGGTGTCAGAATCAGGATTGGACCCAACAAGCCTTGGCAAACGCAATCCATGCAGGATGTCGAGATTGGCTTCGGTGCAGACCAGCAAGGTCTGGGGAATTCTCCTTTGGAGAGAAGTGAGAGCACATCTGGAGCAACCAGTAAAGTGCACAAAATTAGAGATGGCCCTTTGTGGGGGCTCAATAGCCAACAGACTAAGAACTGCAAAGGAGCCTCGAGCTGAAATGCACAAAGCGGGCCAATGTGACACTCGTGGAGTGTAGGCCTCTAAGCTTCGGTGCAAAAGGTGCTCGGTGCAGGTACTTCAAATACCCCAATGCACAACTTCGGGATGCCTCAGGAAGTAGGAGCAGTTGCATAAGTGCAGGATGTCCAGGAGTCCTGGTCCCACGTCTCTCATGTCCGCTACGGGTCTCAGCTTTGCTGGGAGCTCGGGTCATTGTCAGAGATGTCTGAAAGTCCATGTCCTGTGTCGCAGATTCTTCTGGATCCGGCGGGAGCTTTGAAAATGCAGACTGGCAAAGAAGCAGTTGGTGCCTGTTTGAACAGTATGGTCACTCCTCGACCACAAGGGGGATTTCTTCCATCTTTCAGTTGATATGGAATGTTGAAGGTCCAAGATATATGTTGTAAAGTTTTGTCGAGGGTAATCTAAAGTCCTAGGGACTGGGATCTTATTCTTATAGCAAGTTTAGGGTTTGGACTAACTCTAAGGTCCCACCTATGGGAGGAACTGGGAAGGGGATGGTTACACCCCTTCCCCTTTGTCCAGTTTCGTGCCAGAGCTGGGGATGTGTGCCCAGCAACCGGTTTGAACTGGGAAATACATGGAGCACCTAGTGTGCCCCAGGCAGTGTCTGAAAAGCATTCACTTAATGCAACCCACCCTGCCCCAATACTCTAAGGCCTGTCTGGGGAGATGCCAGCACCTCCCTGGACAGGAAACCTATTGTCCAGGCCTCCCCTGCCGGAGTTTCATCCAGCAGCAGGAGGGCAGACTAGTGTCTGTGGCAGCAGCATCCATTTTGTGATGCTGGGGCTCTGTTTAACTGTAACTGGGTTTACCAGTAACTACATGTCTTCTCCCTCTAGAAGGGTGGAATGCTACCCCCACCACCAGAACTGGCGGGAGCATAGTATTCCAAAGTGTTTGACACTTTACACGACATGTTTTGATAAAGCTAAACGCATTAACTGCGAGGATTATAATGCACTTAAGAGTATATGGTATGGCTATATCATAGAACAGCTATAAGAAGATGGTTCCGAAAGCTGCAGAAGGGCTCAGCTCATGCTAGGGAACCCTCTCACACAAAACCAAGCACTCTGCCACCAGGTTTGTCAAGGCCTGCCATGGGAGTGACTTATAGGTTAATATGTGTCTTTATATATATATATATATATAGATTTTCACACAATTCCCCCACTCGGAGAAACAAAACGGGTCGCACTCCAAAGGTCGTATTTTGCAATCGATCGTGAGCAAGGTATCGGGATATACCGAAACGCGTAGATCTTTAACATCTGCCTTTTTGCCACAATCAAAGAGAATGTAAGAAAATAAAAGAAAAATTGCAAAATACGACCTTTGGAGTGCGACCCGTTTTGTTTCTCCTAGTGGGGGAATTGTGTGAAAATTGACAGCAGCGAGGTTCAGCTGCAGGGTGCCGCACCCGGATTGAGCGCTGCAGTAACGGCGAACGGAACCAGTTTGGAGGATATATATATAGATATAGCTGCTCCCAGGTTCTTCTCACGTTCATTTCCAGAACAAGAAACAGCACTCACAGGGGGGGTATTGTGCCAACAATTCTTTATTGGCAACCCAAGCACAGACAAGACACGTTTCGGCGCTTAGCCTTCGTCAATTGTGATTTAAGAACGCGCCGCCATTTCATTTAAATGCATTTCATTTGGTCATTGCATGTAAAACATAGGCATAGAAAGAGGACTACGAGGTTCTATAACCATCGCCATTTTAGAATGTGCAATACATTTTAAACGCAAAAGAAGAAAATAAATACATTCTTGAATTGCTCCCCTCGCCTCAACATGTAGTATTCAAATGGTATAAACCTAATCAATACAATATTCATTCTCAGTTTATCAAGCCCTGAATGGGCATTGTGATAGGTTTATACCATTTGAATACTACATGTTGAGAGGAGACGAGCAAATCAAGAATATATTTATTTTCTTCTTTTGCGATTAAAGCATATGAACAAAAAATAAAGAAGAGGAAAGAGGCGAAATTCGACAGAGACGAACGTGACTACAGATTAGGGAGAGTATTAACATTCTCTTGTGCCTCATGGGAACAGTCCAGCCTGAACTGCCAAGTCAGGTCCTCTCTGAATCGGAAAGAAGCATTCTAGGACCTGTTTCAGGGGTTTCACTCCTCTTCAACCTGGATTGCTTGATTCCAGTGGCACAGTGAGCCCAGGACCCATGTCTTTGCATACCTGGCGCAGTTATGGCGAGAAAGCAAAAGACACACAATTGATGGATGGAATGCAGGACAAATCAGTACATTCACCCCCAGTCAAGAGATCTGGGCCTAAATCCATCATTCTTTTGCTCACCGTGCCATCCCAGTTTAGACCTGGCCATATACAATTCAGTCTTGACCCTGTGCCTCTTGGAATCAGTCCAGCCTGAACTGCTAAGCCAGGGCTAGGTCTGGTTTTGGGGTTTCACCCCTCTTCAACCTGGTAGAGCGCGTTGCCGTAGTCCAGTCTGCTGGTTATGAGTGCATGGGTGATGGTCTTTCTGCATTAGGGGGAATCTGCTTGAAGGTCTTGTGGAGGATGCAGAGGGAGTTGAAGCAGGTGGAGGCGACGGCGTTGATCTGGCGGGTCATGTTGAGGGAGGAGTCTAGAATGATCCAGAGGTTTCGGGCATTGTCTGTAGGAGTGGGTGGGTTTCCGAGGGCGGGGGCCCACCAGGTGTTGTCCCAGGCGGTGGAGCAGGGTCCAAGGACGAGGACCTCCTGCTTCTCCGAGATTATCTCATAAATGAACAATGTACCTAGTGTATGTAATAACGCTAGATCAATAAAAAGGACATTCCTTATAACACAACTTTTTTCACTAGCAGCAGGTTTGCATGTAAATATCGAAAAGACACGCTGCATGACAATGGGAAACTGGGACAAACTGATACCACTCCCAGTTAAACACTCCAAAGACCCGGTAAAGAGATTGGAAATCTTTTTCTCTCAGGATATGAAAGGAGAAATAAACTGGGAAAAGATGCAACCAAAGAGACTACAGAAAATGGCTCTCTGGAGAGTTTTGAAGGCTTTTTATATGCCAATGCTGTTGTTTATTGCCATGGTCCCCCCCAACTAGTAGTAACTAAAAATGAGATTTATGAAGCCAGGCAAGGCCACCTTCTGTGGTCCTAAGTGGCTTCATAAGTCTTGAGTAATCGCTGTGTTGCCTTGGTCTGCGCCAGGGAAGTGTTTCCATGGGCATTGCTTTGGTGTTTCCACGCAGCATCACTGGATTTTGAGGTATTCCTAGATTTACCAGTAGTTTTTGACCTGGGATACACCGAAAACCATACATGACAACATTTTAGAAGAGAAAAGTGGGAGTGTTTATTTTCTGTATTATAAAATACTATGATGGATTAGAATTTTATGATGTAAGCGTGTGAGGTAGGAGTAGAATGTAGAATGTGCAAAGCGGGGCTGGAGCGGAGACGGATGAGAGAGCAGCATCAAGCACCTTGCTGGTTAAGAACCTGTCCGCTCTTATTTGGAAACAAACTAACCTACAACTCATTCTGCATGGAAGATTCTTACATAACAAAACTGGCGCCGAGGATCAGATGGACAAAGAAATTTTGGATAAAAAGTTGGGGTATGGAATATTCTTCCATACCAGAGATTTCTGAACAAAAATCGGGAGAATGTATTTCCCTCATTGACTTCTATTGGGGCCTGAATATGTTTTTTTTTTTTGTAGAGTTTTATATAGCGCGAACTTGACCCGAATCGCTTATCAGAGTGCTTTACATAGCACCAGTTACGTTACATAAGGACACACATTCAATTTTGTTAGGCACGGGGAGATTAAGTGATTTGCCCAGAATCACAGGAGGTTTAGCGTCATTACTGAGACTGAAATCCAGTTCCCCAGGTCCGAGGTCGAGCGCCCTAGCCGTTAGGCCAACTCCTCTCCCCTGGTTACTGTCATGTATGCAATTTGCAAATCTTCAGATGCAGGATTGAATATTAGAAACGCAAATGTACATTTTTTTTTAACTGTCAGTGGCATGGAGAAAGCGCTAAGCAGGGAATGATGCAAGTGTCAAGCCCTGGCCTGCAGGGGCAGGTTACTAGCAGTGCATACTCCGAGTTACACAAGACCAGGCCCTGTTAGTTGAAGCCTGCAGAGGAATCAGGAGGTAGGAGACTGGCCTTGAAATTGGTAGTCTCCTGTCTGGATCTGGATGGTTGGCATGCATGCAAAAACCTACGCCTTCACGAATGAGGCGTAACAAGGAGAAATATTTCTCGTCTATTTTTATCTCTTGAATACAACACACATAGAGAGAGAAAAAATGCCTCAGGGGATTGTTTCGTGTCCCCTTCCTGCACAAAAACAACCCTGTCTGTGACTCAGACACGTGTGCACCATGGTGCATGGGTGCCTGTGTTGGCGCTAGGCAGCAGTTTGTGCTCCAGCGGACGCAAAGAGCAGGAATGTGTCATTTCTTGATAGATATGGCGTATTGCTGCACTCTCAGTCTCATACAATGCAGCAAGGTGTCTTGATGCGCTGGATGACATAAGGACAGCTATGGCCCTATGCTCCACGAAGATGTGTACGGCAGCACTGTACGGTCCCGTAGGTTTAGTCATGCGTGCCAACAGACCCATCTCAGACGAGAGACTCCTGATTTTTATGGCAAAAATGGCTTTATTTTGGCTCTCTGCCGCCTGAAATTACCTCTGTTTCTATTGAAGTCAATGGGGAAATGCATTCTCTTGAATATTTATTCTCCCTCTTTACTGTTGTAAATTGTTGTCATGCATTGGTTTTGCTCTCTCCACAGTATACCAGGGTGCAGTACCACAGCTCGTCACTAGGTGTCCGACTCCAGTCGGCGTCCAGCTGTACAGTGAGACCCAGCGGACGCCTGACGGAAGAACGTGGTGACGTCACCGCGGCTGCCTTGCTTTTCACGGAGCGAGGCTGCCAGGAAAGCACTTCCTGCAATGTGGCCAGACAGTGACCGGATATCCGGTTGCCCATAATGCATTGCAGGGTGACAAACCTCTTCGCATCTAACAGAACACATTACACTTTTCATTAATCAGGTGTTAATGTCTTTATTTTTGTTAATATACAGATTAAACATCCTTCTGCTTTCATTCACAGAAGCTCTTAAGAGGATAGGCGCTCTACCATTCCCATGAGTACAGTCAAATAAGAGCACATATTCCCTTGCAAAATCATTATGGATCAGCTCGTTGACTTCTAGAACAATTGCACCTCGTGTGGTAATTGATTAGAAGGCGTGACTTTAATTTTTGGAAGACCTGCGTCAGTCCGTGGGTCTGAAGTGGGTTGAAAAATAGAGCCGGAGACTATAATCACCGATCTGAATCCGAGTTGAAATTAAATCATATAATTTATTTCTCTATCTAAATTTGATTCGTTACTTTTTTCCATGAAATTTCATGGGGACTTTCCGAGCTATCTGCCAGGAAATACATTTTGGATGAAAAGAGGATTGTAAAGGCTAGTAAGCTTTCTCTAAATACGTTTCTCGTGATGGCTCAAAACACTGTTTTCACTTAGGAAACTTTATATTGTTTGAAAAGAATAAGCAAGTGTCAGAATATGAAGGGAAACACTTCCCAATGTCTTTACTCTCTGCAGGTTTCAGTCAGTTGCTTCCTCTCACTCAAATTTTTCTCCCTCCTGGAGGAGTGTTGATGGAGCAAGATCTCGTAAGAAAGAGACTTGCTCGGAAGCAATCCACTTGTTTAACTCACTAACAAGTCATTAATTAAGTTTCGTGAAAACTGATACGCACCACATGAACACGAGGGTTAGTGAAGCTTGCCTATGTGTGTACTAATACGGATGACAATGAAGGCGAACTAATACCGCTTTAAATGGGAAATTGTTGTGCGCATGCGTCAACTGCTGCAGGAAGTGTTGGGGAAACTGTGAAACTTGAAGTCACCAGCGGCCCGGGACTCCCACCCTGACGCAGCCGTGCATGGCGGCCCTGTTGGAGCAGGCCATCAGATTCTCCCAATCTGCCGCCGATCCTGGTGAATCAGCTCCTGGTGCTGGCCGTGTCCTGCGTGCCCGTCAGCCTGGCGTCAAACCCGCCACCCAACAAAAGCGGCTCCTCCGGCCCGGTCTGAAGCAGAGCCCGGCTCCCCGCGCCCCCGAGGGCCAGAGCAGCCAAGGAGGCTCCTCGCCACATAATGGATTTATGGTTCTCCCGGACCTGTAGGATCACCATGCAGCCCCCGCCGAGAAAGGTGAGCCCTGGCCGCGCTCTCCGGCTGCCCCACGTCTGCAGCAGCCCCCGCAATTCTGGGCCAGCGGAGAGGGCCTGTGCGGAGCAGCCCTCGGGGCACACACACCCCTCCCCAAAACAAAGCAGCGGGCCGTGAAAACACCAGGGGCCATATTGCCAGGGTGAAGTATCGCCGCTTTTTCGGTGAATTGTGCCGAGAAAGCGGCGATACTTCTAGCGCCCTATTAACAAGGGCATGCTAACGCCTGCCTCAAGCCCACATTGCATGTCAGCGAGAAACATCGCTAATTACATGCAAAGTGGGCGTTCCCACGTCCAACCACATGTAAAATGTGTTTGGAGATGGTAACACCCTATTACCAAGGCAGGCGTTGGGAGAAGGAGACCTGCGATAAACTCGTTTATCACAGGTCTCCCAACGCCTGCTCTGATCAGGTGTTAGGCATAGATAACTTGGGGGTGTGGATCATAAAGCTGAATCCACCCCCCCCATATTATCAAGGCACACATTAGCGTGTGACAACAACGCTTGCCACACGCTAATGTTCCCTTTCGCCGGCTAACGCCGGATTTAATATCACCTACGTGTTGCGCGTTGATAATGACGCGCTAACACGGCGATAAAATCCGGCGATAGCCGGAGATAGGTAAATGTGCGATGTGCATTTTTTAACGCACATCTTGGTAATATGGCCCCAGATGCAGGCAGCAGCCCTGCAGCCACATTTGAATGAAAGAAACTACGCCATGGACTCTCCTGGACTTCTTAACTTTTTCTTTTGTCCTGGCTGCCATTTTGCTGCTGCTCTCGGACGCTTTTCTCTGGACCCAGACCCGCCATCTTGTCCTTTACCCTTTCCCTCGTTTCCCCCTTGATGATCCTCTGATTTGCCTTTTCTCCATACCCTTGATGGAGCAAGGATTCGCACGTTATGCGACTTGCTTGTACTCATGATCCTCGAATAACTATAATGGATTAATTCAACATGTTTGTTTTACTAATTTCCCCGTTATTCTGACATTTTGGGTGTCCCAGAGACGCTTGCATATGTGTGTATTAACCTTAACAACGCTTGTCATTAAAATGGCCGCTGCTTGGCGGGGGTTTCTTCTGCGCATGCGTTGGTCACACTCACGTGACCTGACGTACTCGCAGCTCTGGTGGGAAATGTTTGCTCATGCGCAATACAGCTAAAATGGCCGCTTTGTTTTCTCATATGCTCCGTGCTTGAAAAGCTGCTTTTGCAAAGTTGTTTGTTCCGCATTTATCCTAACGCTATAGTTATTATAAAGTAAGGGGTATAGAGTAGCTATTCATGGTATACAGTGTGTTCATTTTTTCTATATTTCTAAATTGTTTTCGCTTACTTTTCATGCATCGCATTCTTTGGGGCCTGAGGAACACTCGTGATTCCATATTGAACAGCCTTTCTGTGCATGACAGTCTTCTGCCGGTGGCATTGAAACCTTGCCAACCCGAAGTCTCAGCCAAGATGTGCCTGGGAAGATGCACCTTCGCCTAGCAGAAGAGGCTGAACTGTTCTCAATGTATCATAATTCATAGATGCGCTATTGTAATGTAGAGACTTAGGTCATGAGAACCCCAAATTCAATAGGCGGTCCCAGATCATGCAAATTAAGTCTTGTAGAAGTGAAATGTGGTTGGTGTGTTGACCTATCCTACTTGAGGACCAATCGAAATTGGGGATTCTGACACTTGCAACATTTGGGGGGTGGTACACTGACCCGAAAACAGTATAACTAGCCTAGGTTTAGCTAGAGAAATTGTCTGACTTGTCTGAATAGCTGACATGTCACTGACCCAACGCACTCAATAGGTGACTGATACAGAGGGCTGCGGAGCACTCTGTCCGAAATTTCCAGAGACTCAAGGGGTTTTGTTGAGAAACCTTAAGTGCTGGCGGAGCACTTTGCTGGGGAATTCGATAACCCAATCGGGGTTCTGACTGATAGCTGCAGAGAGGGTGGAGCGCAGGCGTTGCTTCCGAACTGCGGGTGCTGGTCTTACCTTGGTGGTCCTGTCCTGATCCTAATCTGGTCTTCCTGTCCTGTCCTGGGGTGTCCATTCTGCACTTGCTGGCCTACTGGCGACTGTCCTTCCTTGGGGTTTCTCCTGTCCTTAACTGACCCGTGGTCAGGGTTGGTCTTCACACCATACTAGGTAATTATAGTGCTGAAAAGTCTACTCTGCATCTTCTATTTTTCCTTTCTTTTGCTTTAATAAAGTCATACTCGAATTTCCATGCTTTTTCGCACCATTAAATGAAAAAGGTCATACATTGTCGTTGATATTCTAGCATGTTGCTATTTTTTCCCTTCCTTTAAGCACAATTCCTCTATACCGTTCATGAAAAATAGATGTGTCTTATCTGTACTTTTTGCTGACTAAGATGATGGTTCTGGGATTCTAGCGTGTTCCACTTTTTCTTTCCCCATAGTTATATGGTATCCCAGAGTTCTCGAAATATAAACCAAAGTTCTTTTCTATACCCACATCTCAGGGGTATTTTACAACTGTGACATTCTAGTATGTTCCGTAATCTTCCCGTCTTTAGTTATTCCATTTAAAATCTAAACTCTGAAATTTCTGATTAGTATGTTCCCTGTTCTTACCTTCCTTTAGACTCATAAATGGTTGGCCTGATTTATTTCCTATATGGATATGTGCTTTTTGAAATGTTGGTTATTGATAGTTTAATTGCTGTAAACCTAATGCTTCCAGAACTTGATGAACTTTAGATAAAGGTTTTTAAACTTTCTTGTGTCTGTGGTCATTACATGAGTGCAAAGAAAATTACAATAGTTGGTATTTTGTATTTGCCTTTCTTTTACAGCTAGCTCCCTGATCCATTGTGGTCATAGGTACCCGTAACGGTGGTTTGGTAAGTCGGGTACCGTAGGAATAAATAGGAAGGAACAAGCGGTACTGGTAGTAGAGTGTAAGGTCACCTGATTAATAAATATGGTGAATTGAAATTTATGGGCCCGATACGTATGTGGTAAAATTGTTGGTCGGGTGACCTGCGCGCTCTATCAGTATTTTTCTGGTAGCAGAGATATGGTTAGGGACTAGTTAAAGTTAGGTAGGTCTACTAAAGATAGGTAGGTAGGTTATATGCTGCTAAAAATTTTATTTGCTGCTAAAAGATTGATCAATCGTACAGTTTTGAAATTGCTTTGAGATTGCTATGAAATGTTTTAAGCTGTTTTTCTTGCTGATATATTGATATATGTTCTAACAAAACTCGTTAGTAATTGTTATATGTTGTCTGGAATCCCCGGGGCAGAATAGCGAGTGGTGAGGAGAATCCACTTTGCACTGAGGTCAGTGGCTCGAGGAAAATTAGTGCATGGTTAGGCAGAACTGGAAGCGCTAATTAGGGTTTCTGTATGAAAAGTTGAATAAATGATAGCAACGAGTTCGCTAATGAAACTTCACTTGTGATATAACCTAGTAAGGGTCACACGAGAAAGGAGTAGTAGGTTCATCGGAGCTTGAGTGATAGCAAAAGAGTTTTCTAGTGAAACTTTAGACTTAGTATATATCCCGAAAAGAGTGGATGAGTCGAAGAAGTAGCAGGTTCTCTAATGCTTGAGTGAAGGGTAGGCAGAAGAGATCTACCGGTAGTGTATGAAAAGTAGACAGAAGAGATTTACTTGCAGTAAAACAAATCTTTCCTTTCTAGACACTCGAGTACAGTGGCAAATGTTTTAGGTCGTAAATTAAATACAGCACTTGCACTTTAAGAAAGAAATCAAGTTTCCGTTACCTTGTGAAGGAGGGAGTCAGTTGCGGTGCTGCTCTGACGTCACTCTGTGCCGCACTGGTATTGGTAGAGACAGCGGGTGAGTAGCGGAGCTGGTATTGTAAAGGAGGGGGAACGCAGAAGCGTGAGAACTTGTCTCGCGAAAAAGGCAGCGCACCCATTGGTCAGAACATTTTGCAACCACCGTGTTGATTGGTTGTTGAGGAATAAAAGACGCATTTGGATTGGGAGTGATTTTGTAAACAAAGTCGCTTGCAGAAAATCATATGTGGCATACGTATAGGCAAGAGACTAGACCTGATCCAAGACATTTAGGGTTTGAGAAAGATCAGTGGAAAGGTCATAACACCAGCATTATGTACGGAAATAAGAGAAAATTGACTCTTGTAAACAAAGTAAAGAATTATTTTAAAAAAGACAAACCTATTAAAACTCGAGAAGGAGTTGTCATTCCGCCACCTAATACTCCCGCATCTTTCATGATGTTTGATAAAGGGTACCACTCGTGTGTATGGTTGGAAAATTGGGTGGAATACACGAAGAATGACGGAATTTTGGCCTTTCCGTTAGATGGTACATTTAATAGCAGATTCTATTCAATTTGAGAACCCGAATGAATGATTTGCATCCCAGACCCAGATTGACACAGTAAGAAGCCTTAAAGGAATGGGAGATAGAGGCTTTTGAGAGAGACAAACCCCGAATGGATAAAGGGTTAACCAAATGGCATCCTAAAGTGAAACCAGAAACCCGAGAGAAAAGAATGAAATAATGGAGACAGAATATGATAGTAGAAGAACTGTACCCTATGATGGCACTAGGAGAACCAGTGGGAGGGAAAAAGACAGAAAAGACCAAACATTGGGTGACCAGTGGGGATTCAGATGACGATTATTTGGAGGACTTGTTAATGAAGAATCCACCTCCTTATAATGAAGGACCCAGATCCTCAAGTGTAGGGGATGCTTGCCAAAGACCCCCTTATCAGGAGGGGCCAAGACCAGTAAGTGTAAGAGACGGCTGTCAAATACCTCCTTATCAGGAGGTGCCAAGACCTTTAAGTACAGGAAACCCGTTCATGAAACCTAATTATGGTGAAGGACCCAGTATGACGCATCCAACTGCCCCGACTTATGCCCCAACCTTGACTCCGCAAATAGTACATGAAACAACCCTGGAAAGAGTACTGCAGGAAAGAGAGCGAGAGGCTATAGCTAAACAGAGAACCAAATTAATTCAGAACATTTCCCATCTAAATACAAGTCCTGAAGCCTTGACAATTCCAGTAACTATAGGACCAGTGGTTCCATTGTACGGGGATAAACAGGGGTGTTCAAAGACTCCAATTATTACCCCAGCTGTAGTGCCGCCGAGAAAACAGCCTTTAATTGTAGATGACCAAGAAAGTGAATGCGAATCTGTGATTTCCTTAATGGATTTACCGATAAGGGAAGCAGAAAGGAGTTCAAGAAAGAAGAACACTCCTTTCAGTTCAGGAGAAGTACAGCTAGAGTCAGCTTCTGGTACTAGAAGTGCTACCGTAGTGACTCCTGATGAAATTGAGAGATGGAGTCGAGAATTAGAGAAACAAAATCCTCAGTCGAAACCATTAGATATTTACAAATTAAGAATAGAATTGGAAGAACTGATGGCTGGAAATGTGGGGTTAGACAGACTAAATACCTTTTCTGAGGAAGAGTTGCTGTTTATCTGCAAGAGTATCACCCGTAATACCAGGGTGTTCCATGAGAAATTAATGGACACCGCGGCTAGTATGGGAATAGATATTGGGAAATCTAAAGCGTTGCAAAAACCCTACAGAGCAGAGTTCTCAGACAAAGATTTAGAAAATATGAATGTGTCAGGAAAAAAAGTACAGATCAGAGAATTGTTGAACCTGTTGCAAAAATGGGGATAATTAGAAAAGTGGAAAGCCAGGTGGGCAAAGAAAAAGGAGGAGATTAGCTCAAAACAGATGACTTCTGAATATGTTTTAAAAGAAGCTGACAAGCCAGAGCAATTATATCCTATGCGAGAAGTGCCAGGTGGAAAGTATGTGCACGTTCAATGGTCTCGACAGGATATTGTGTCCTTTACAAACGATTTCCCTAAATTGCGAGAGAAGCCTGTAGATTGGTACCGGCAGGTTGAGAGGTTTGTGAAGGTTCAGAAATGCCTGTGGAAAGATTTGGATGGGTTTTTCGATATTGTAGTTCCTGTAGATTTGTGGACAGAATGTAAAATTGCTATTGATTGGCCTAGTAAGGAATACCCGAGGGACCCTCTCACAGGGGCTCCTTCTGATGATGTAATGAAAAGATACAATCAGGTAATGTTGCATCTCAAAGGAAAAGTGCCTGCAAAGGAAACAGATTGGACCCGGATAGATAGAACTACCCAGGATAGAGATGAAACTGTGCATTCCTATTATGAACGACTGTAACAGGTGTTCAAAACATACAGCGGCATAGATAACATTGAGATGAAGGACATGACCCATTTCATTTACAGGTTTGTATAAGGTTTAAGACCTGACATTTGCAAATGGATCAAGACAATAAAATCTGTTGGCAGTCTAAGAAAATTGACGAGGTGTTAAGATATGCCAAATATTGTGAGGATGAGATGGCTGACAAACGAAAGGCATTAAAGGAAAAGGTCATGTGGGCACAGGTAAAATTAGCAGAACAACAGGAGAAGCAGTTGAGTAAAATGAACAGTAATACCCAAAATCAAGGTTCTGGGGTTGGAGTGAAGCCCAAAGTAAAAATGAGCCGAGAGGAGGCCAAAAAGAAGTTCCCCTGTCACGGGTGAGGACAGATAGGGCACTGGAGAGATGAGTGTCCATACGCACAGAATGGTAACATCCAAATTGATGATTTAAATCCACAGACGCAGAATGAAAAACCAAGAAAGACCCAGCAACAGGTAAAACAGAATCAGTTGCCCCGTGCACCTAGACCGAGTTTTAAGGGCAAAGCACAGCAGGGTGAAGACATCGAGGTGTGGGGAGGAAAGGAGGATAGAAATGCAGCAACTTCGCAATTTTTGTTGAATGATACCTTCCTCTGTGATGAACCTTACTGACGGTGCCTGAGGGGGGAGGACGAGGAGTGCGTACTTGGCGCCTCCTTGCCGGTAGACCAGTCTGGGACATACATTGAAGGAAAGGTTGAAGGAAATGATGTCACCTTTCTGTTGGACACTGGGGCTACCCGTTCTACTGTAAGAACAGCAGACCTTCCAAACCTACCCCTCTCGGGAGAAGCGATCCAAGTAGTGGGCGTATCTAATCAATTGATTAGTACCCCAGTTACCGAGCCCATGGAGATTACAATAGGGAATTTCAAAGAAATGCATAGATTTGTTGTCTGTGATTCCAGTCCTGTAAACCTATTGGGACGTGATTTGTTGTGCAAAATGAACTGTACCATCTTTTGCACACCAAAGGGCGTCGAAATACAAACCCCAGATGAGGATGGAATATACAAGTTAATGCTAATAAGACCTGACTCAGAAATTAAAAGACTGACAATACAAGACTTACCTTGAGAACTCCAACAGACAGTGAAACCAGAAGTATGGGATTTTACTGGAAAAGATGTAGGATTAATGGCGAATGTGGACCCAATTAAAATAGCCATAAAGGAGGATGCAGTTTACCCAAATACTAAACCATACAAAATGAGTGCAGAAGTGAAAGCAGGATTTGCCATTGAAATAAAAAGATTGCTAGAAGCAAACATCATACAAGAAGTGTTGAGTAGTCCTTGTAACTCGCCCATAATTGGAATCAAGAAACCTAGTGGGAAGTACAGGGTAGTGCAGGACCTAAGAAAGCTAAATAAAATTGTTGTTCCTTGCTGTCCTATTGTACCGAACCCAGCAGTGATCTTGTATCAAATTCCATGGAATGCTGAGTGGTTCACCGTTATTGACTTATGTCACTCATTCTATTCAATCCCATTGCACCCAGACAGCAAATTTCTATTCTCATTTGAATTCGACAGTCACGTGTTCGTCTGGAATCGCGTCCCTCAGGGGTATACAGAAAGCCCCTCGATATTCAATCAGATTCTCAAAAAGTGCCTTGAATCCTTGGTTTTACCTGGAGAATCAGTTTTAGTGCAGTATATAGACGACCTCTTGGTGGCGTCTAAAAGTCAGAAAGACTGTGTTGTTGACACCATTGCCTTGCTGAACCACTTAGGTGAAGGAGGACACAAAGTATCACCTGACAAACTACAGTTCTGTACCTCTTCAGTAAAATATCTGGGGCACCAGATAGAGAAGGGTATCAGGAAAGTTACTTCAGAAAGAATTAGAATAATTTGAAACATCAATTACCCAATACTCAGAAAGAGATCAGAATGTTCCTTGGAGTTGTAGGATACTGCAGACAGTGGATTGTGGGATTTGCAGTCCTAGCAAAACCTTTGATAAAAATTACAATGAAAGGAGCAAAGGACCCAGTGGAATGGGATGAGGAAAGCATGACAGCATTTACAAAATTACGAGAATGTCTGTGTACAGCTCCCGCATTAGGAATGCCTGATTATTCAAAAGAATTTGCACTGTTTTGTGATACACGAGACAATTGTGCACTGTCAGTCCTAACTCAAGAACATGGTTTGACTAGACGTTCAGTAGCATACTTCTCTGCTACTTTGGATCCAGTGGCTGCTGGATTACCCGGATATCTGAAAGCAGTAGCTGCAACTTGCATGAGTCTTGAACAGAGTGAATCCATCAATATGGGACATCCTGTAACTGTGTATTTTCCACATGCATTTGTAATCTTACTGACCAGAACTAAAACCCAGTATCTCACACCTAGTCGGCTGACTAAATATGAGAGGATCCTTGTGGGTGCAGCAAATGTAACCATTACTCGGTGTAACATACTGAATCCAGCTACCCTATTACCAGATTCACTGATTGCAGAAGCAAAGGGAGAGGTTGAGCGTGACTGCATTGACCTGACTAAGTTTAGTACCAAACCACGCCCAGACATCAAGGAAATGCCCCTGCCTGACGAAGATTACAAGCTGTTTGTAGATGGCTCATGTCTGAGACATGAGGATGGAGGCCTAAGTGCTGCTTATGCTGTAGTTACAATATCACGTGCCGTAGAAGCATTCTATCTATTTGGTGTAAAGTCTGCACAAGTAGCCGAATTGATTGCCTTGGCAAGAGCCTGTAAAATTGGGAAAAATAAAAGAGTAACCATATATACTGACAGTCAATATGGTTACGGGGTTGTGCATGACTTCGGCCAATTATGGCTGCAAAGTGAGTTCCTGACTTCTTCAGGTACTCCTATCAGAAATGGAAAGGTGGTACAGGAATTACTGGAAGCAATCCAGTTACCAAAAGAATTGGCAGTGGTCAAGTGTGCTGCTCACGATCTGGCGATGACAATGTGACAGCAGGTAATCGATATGCTGACCAACTGGCCCAACATTGTGCAAGACATCAAATGTCAGTCAATATCAAATTGGGGGGAAGTGGAAACAGCTGCCAACTTATGGTGTTTGAGAATGTACAAACATGGGAGGAACTGAGAGATTTACAGAATGCAGCAGGACCAAAGGAAAAGAGAAGATGGAGAAAGTTTGGTTGTCAACAGAGGAACGAGGATGGTGTCATTGTTTGCTCTGATGGTATGCCTGTGTTGCCTGATAGCTTGCTTGCTCATATGGCCCGGTTAATACATGGAGATGCACACATTGGTAGGGATGCTATGGTTCGTGTTTTCAAACAGACATGGTTCAACTCGGAATTCAGGAAAGTAGCAGAGGCACTCTGCCAGAGGTGCTTGACATGTCAGCAATACAATGCTGGGAAGAAAACAGTAGTTTCACTGGGTAAAATAGGGAAAGCAGAAGGTCCTTTTATAAGATTACAAATTGACTTCATTCAGTTACCCCCTTGTAGAGGAATGAGATACGTCCTTGTCATTGTTTGCCTATTTTCAAAATGGGTAGAGGCTTACCCGGCAAAGAAAAATGATGCCATCACTGTAGCCAAATTGTTATTGCGAGAATTAATGCCTAGGTACGGTTTTCCAGTCACAATTGAATCAGACAGAGGTGGGCATTTTCAGAATGAAATAATTGGTCAGATCTGTGAAGCATTCAAAATTACCAAAAAACTGCACTGTGCATATCGCCCAGAGGCTTCTGGAGTGGTGGAACAACTGAATGGCACTATCAAGTCGAGACTAGGAAAGATGTGTGAATCTACTGGCATGAACTGGATAGAGGCTTTACCTCTTGTCCTAATGGGAATCAGAAGTATTCCAGACCGGAAAACAGGCCTGACTCCCCATGAGATCCTGATGGGAAGAGTAATGCGGCAAGCATGGGTACCAGGACACAAACTGATAAGCATTTCTGATGATTTGGTACTAGAGTACTGCAAGCAACTGGGTGACCAAGTGCGTTCTATCTCTCACCAGATTGGGGAAGACGCCGTCGCCAGGCCAGCAACTCCAGTCCATAATCTGAATCCAGGTGATTGGGGGGTACTAAAGAAACACACCCGTTCAAGTTGCCTTGCACCGAAGTGGGGAAAACCAAGACAAGTGATTCTGGTAACCACAACAGCGGTGAAGTGTGCCGGTGTGCCAAAGTGGATCCATGTCAGCCATACGAAGAAGGTAACCGAAGACGAAGAAACTGACGCTGAAGGTTGTCCAGCTGAGGGGTCTCCAGATGTTGGTCCTGAAGTAGCTGATGACGAACAACCGAGCACCAGTCAAGATGAATGGATCCCAGTAATCGACCTGACATTCAATCCAATAAAAACCAGAAGCCAAACATACTCAGACAGAGAGTGGGATAGTGAGGAAGAGACAGGAATAGAAGGAGATAATCAGATTATCAAAATCCATGTCAAATCTGATGAGGAGGAAGGCCATATAGGGACAGAACAGGTTATCGACACACCTCCAAGAACTCCTGAGACTGAAAAGGGACAGATAAAAATTAGGGCGAAAGTTCAAGCGGAAGAAAATCAAAGGTTCGAAGTGCTTGAACAGGATCAGATAGAAATAGACGAATGTGTTCAGGACACAGAAGTTGAAACGTCCAAAAGTCAAATCCAGTATACACCTGAACAAGGCCAGCTTAGCAACCAGGCAGAAGAAACTGAAACAAGACCTGGGACTAGTCAGATAGAAAGGGGAGAAGAAAACGTTTAAGCAGAAGTGGCACAACTGAACGAAAATAAAAGAGCATTAGAAGAAAGCCAAACAACAGTGCCAGTTAAAAGATTCAAGAAAAAGAATAGAGAACCAAGGTACATCAAAAGACTTAGACTAACACTGAAAACAGTAGAAGAGAAGCTTGAGCAAAGAAAACAAGGTTCCAGTAAAACAGAGCAAACTGGAGAGAACTCTAAGCGGAGAAGTGCCCGAATAAAAAGACTGAACGATAAGTACCAGGATCCTGAATGGACTTACCTGGTGTTGGAGGAATTTGAGGATCTTGATATAAGTGACGAAAGTGATGAAGAATTGACTGCTGACCAGTCTACCGAAGAAGAAGAGCCAACCTGAAGTTGCCCTGTGTAAGCAACCTGTGCAAAGTTACAAAGAGGGGTTGGAAAGCTTCTTTTGCGCGAAAATGTCTGATTCCAATGTGAGTGGAAGACCTAGACGAAATTGTTGTAAAACATGCTGCAAAGTATGTGTATGTAGTGTAGCTTTAGTATTAATATTATGGATAGGACTAACAATTACTATTCCTTATATGATGAGTAAAGATACTATTTCTGAAACTCTACCTGCTGACCGTGTGCAAACCCTGCTGAACGCTTACCTTGCTCCAGAGACCCTCCGGTCCTCCCGCCTGCCTCCCGCCGCCCAGCCGCTCTGTCAAGATCTTGAGCGGGGCCGCCGTGTGGAGTGTGGCGAGGGGCTGCCTACAACTCCCGGCAGCCCTTGAGGTCCCCAGCGTCACTACCCAGCGCCAGGAGGCGCATAAAAGCGTCACTAGTTACGGGGAGCGGGGCTTCCCTTTCTGAAACTCTACCTGCTGACCGTGTGCAAACCCTGCTGAACGCTTACCTTGCTCTAGAGACCCTCCGGTCCTCCCGCCTGCCTCCCGCCGCCCAGCCGCTCTGTCAAGATCTTGAGCGGGGCCGCCGTGTGGAGTGTGGCGAGGGGCTGCCTACAACTCCCGGCAGCCCTTGAGGTCCCCAGCGTCACTATCCAGTGCCAGGAGGCGCATAAAAGCGTCACTAGCTCCGTCTCGCGGGACGCCGGGCGAAGCCCGGGCCAAGGGCGGGCCCGTTTTAGCCCGTTCTAGTCCGAGCTAGACTGGGCTGGGCCACCCCCCTTGGCTCCATCAACTGGGCTGTATGCCCCTTATTCCTTGGTATAACTGAATACTCCCACTTTTTCCAGCTAGTTTCTCCATCATTACCATCTGTGCAAAGCTCTAGGTTTTTCCATCATGACAAGGGGGAGTAGAAGCAAGACGGCCATGAGTGCGGCCCTGATTACCGGTCCTATAGACCAATTTATTTCAAGAGCAAATGAGGCTATCGACCAGAGCATTTCTTTGCTGGAGCGTAGGGTCTCGCAAGATCTTGCCAACGCCAGAAGGTCATCATTGGGCCCCCTAGCCTCTGCACCATCCCCGTTACAATCAGTTACAACTATCCCTATGCTATTGCAACCAAATGTTCTAGTGGAGATCCACTCCATCCCGAATACTGTCGATCTGTCTGCCACCAATCTTTCTTCTGACCCTGATTCTACAGGCAATCATGAAAATACCCCAGATCTACAGTTACTTCAAACCCAAGACCCAGGCCCTGATAAGCAGCTTATGGGGGCGAAGGAGGGTGCCGTTCCCAAGCGGGGCAAAGATAAGAAAAAGGGTAACTCAAAAAAGCCCCATGTTCCTCCTGTTTCTTTTTCAGCTATGAAGAAGGGGGCTACTGTTCATCTGTTGCAGGGTGACCTAAATGTGTTAGGGGTGTTTCTCTTGCTACCGGTCGTCCTACGTAATCCTGTGGTTCATTGAATCAGTTAAAGTTTTGTGGGACTCAATGTAATTAAATTAGGATTTAAAATTACTTCTGGTAAAATCAAACTTTTATTCTGAAGTAATTGTGTTTCAGGAAATTCAGGAAATTCATGTTTTACTTTTGCCAATGCTTGATGACTTTCTCTTTATTGAAAGGCAATCTGTTAGTCGCGCTGTCTCTGTTTAGAATGTGAGCTCTTTTGAGCGAGGCTCGTGCAGGATCGCGCGACTGGGTCTATAAAAAGGTTGCCTTGCCAACGGATCTTTGCTTCGTCTCGTTGGAGTCAAGACGAGCGCTTCTGTTCCTTGAGCTGTGAGCGAGGAACCGTCGTTTCCTGAAACATCTTGTTAATCCGCTACCCTCGAGAATCTGAAATTAGCTTATTCAGGTTTTGATCTTAGTCCGTGATAGCGCCCAGTTTCCCCGCTGACTAACTACTTCCTTTCCGCTGTCAATCAACCTCCCTTTCCCGTGAGACTGAAGGAGGCGGGTGAACAGCAGCTCAGTTAGTTATTTCCCGTCTGATCTCAGCCCGTGTTAGCGCCCAGTTTCCCCGCTGGTTAACTACTCCCTTTCCGCTGTCAATCAACCCCCTTTCCGTGAGACTGAAGGAGACGAGTGGAGTTCAGCTGGCTAAGCGGCAAAAGCGGACGTCTTCATTTCTCGTCTTCTGGTGAAGAAACGGTTCGAGCCTCCAGTCTGCCTTGAAGACAAGTTTGAAGGACAGTAAGATTAACAATTTCAGAAACAATGAAAAAGATCATTTAAAAGCGTTTCTTGTGGAGCAGTCACAGTGTTGAACTAAGTACTGTCAGAGTCTAGGAAAAAACGAACTTAGAAGTGACTGACTATATAATTAAAACAAGCCTTGGCAAAGTCAAGGAAGCAAGAGTGTCATTCAAAAAGAACCTGAGTTATGAACTGTTTAAACCTGCTATTTCATTTTTGATTTATTTTAAAGGCTTAAATGAGTATTTAATTAGTAATACAAGGAGTTATAGACAAGAGAGGTTGCTGTTGTTTTTCTGTTTACCTCTCTTCTACAGAATTTCCCTCAAGTGCAGAAAGTTAATTGGAAAGACTCAGGTATGAATTCTGCATGAAAGTTTTGGTTAATTCAAAGTTAACTTATTAATCTACTAACTCTCAAGTTGAAGCTAAAATCTGAATTAATCAAAGATTTTATTTTAAGGTGTAAACAAGTCAATAAGAGCTGAGCAAAGAACTGCCACAGAAAAAGTGTGAGCTAGGTCGTTAACTTCAATGGTTAGTAACTCTGTTTAATAAGTTAATTGAAGCTAGCAGTTAGTCAAGGCAGAGATTAATTGTTATGATCTGGTGTACCACAGGATTGCGTGAATTCAGAGTTACGCTAAAGAGAAGACAACGACCGGGAGCACTTCTTTGAGAGACAGCAACAGAAGCCAATGTTTATTTAAGTGTTGTCTGTCTCTCTCTCCACTTCCCCTTTCCCTTAGGGAGAAGTTGACATAGTCAGTGTAGTAAATCCTGGTTATGTTAGTTGATCCTTGAGGGAGTTGGGAGTTTGCAGCTTCAAAGGGAAACGTCAGAAGTGGCTCTTGAGACTACGCAACAGAAGACGAAGCCTCTAAAAAAAAAAAAAAAAATCGTTTCCTTTTGAGACTGTAAATTCGACCTCATGGATATCCCTCAGTTGACACAGCTAGTGCAGAAACTGAATGTAGAAATGGAGAACTTGCGTTTAGAAAATCAATCTCTACGTAAGGAATTAGATGAAACCAGGGCGGGATTTTCGGTTTGGAGAGAACCTGTAAAAGACAGAAAACCAATTTTGACCCCAACTAGGTTTGGTTCTGGTGTTCAACCAACACACTCGTTAGGTGATCAGTCGAGTAATCTACCGGTCCAAGTCACAGTTGTTACCCCAGCACCTGTCCCGTTGGCAAATCCTGAAAGGTTTTCCGGAGATAGTGGTAGATTTGCCACCTTCTTTAGTCAATGTCAGTTACATTTTATATGTAAACCTCAGATTTTTTCCACAGATTCTGCTAAGGTAGCTTTTATAATTTCTTATCTAGGAGGGGTGGCAGCAAACTGGGCAATGCCTTTGGTAGATAATAATGATCCTTTACTTCATAACTTACAAAATTTCAAGGAAGCCATGTCTAAGTTATTTGCTAAACATACCTTAATGCAAGCCTCGGACAATGAGTTACTGAATTTACGTCAGGGAACAAAGGATCTAATTTCCTATTTAACTACCTTTAATAGACTTTTAACCGAGACTCATTGGCCTGAGGAGAAAAGAATCTCTTTGTTTTATCGGGGTTTAAAAGATGAATTGAAGGATTCCTTAGCACATATTGTCAATCTGCCTGAGGATTTTAAGGAGTTTCAGGATCTGGTGGTTAAATTAGATCATAGATTAGGGGAGCGAAGATACGAGAAACCAAAAAGTGATTTTAGAAGTCCTCAAATCAAACTAGAGAAAAAGGAGACTGAGGATAGAAACTCAAAATCATTGGCTGATTCAATCCAATTGGGAGGGTTTAGGGGACCCTTAACTTCTGAAGAAAAAGAACGAAGACGTAAGGGTAACCTGTGTTTATATTGTGGGAAGTCAGGACATTTTGCTAAGGATTGTACTGTTAAGCCTGTGAAAAAGAAGGCTTTAGTTATTGAGACCCTTCCACAAGCTCAGTCGGAAAACTAGAGTTCTCGAAGAAAGATGAGATCGTTTCTTCGAGTAAAATAACTTCAAGGATCTCTCAAATTGTTACAAATGTCACAACACAAATTCCAAAACATTTTACTATACGGCTGGTTTTCATTTTGACCACATTACAGAGACATAGTATTCCAGTGCTTTTGGATTCTGGGGCCACAGGGATTTTTTTCGATTTAGAATTGGCCCACAAATTAAATTTAAAATTTATTTCCAAGAAGGAACCTGAGCCAGTAAGGGCAGTTGATGGTTCAGTTCTGTCTTCAGGATTAATTTGTTTTAATACTGAGCCTTTAACTATCGTAGCAGATAATGGTCACACAGAAAAGGTAGTTTTTGACTTAATTGATGCACCAACCTTTGGCGTTATTTTAGGAATTCCATGGTTAGAGTTGCATAATCCGAAAATTGACTGGGTTAAAAGAACAGTTACGTTGGAGTCCTCATTTTGTAAGTTACATTGCTATCAAGAGACTAAGGATCTGGTGATGCCTCTTTATTGTGCAACCTTGAATTCTGAAACAAAAGGTCTTCCTCCTGAGTATCAGAATTTTTCTAAGGTTTTTGATCCTGTTGAGGCAACTAAACTACCACCTCATAGAATTTATGATTGTCGTATAGATTTAGTGCCTGGAGCTGTTCTACCTTGTAGTAGAATCTATGCTTTGACAGAACCGGAAAATGAATATCTTAAGAAGTATTTGGATGAGCTCTTAGAACTCGGCTTCATCCGACATTCTACTTCACCTGTCTCTTCTCCACTTTTCTTTGTTGCGAAGAAGACAGGTGATTTGAGAGCTTGCATCGATTATAGATCGGTCAACAAAGCCACCATTAAGAATAGGTACCCTCTACCATTAATTCCAGTACTTTTAAATCAGATAAAAGGATCCAGTATTTACACCAAACTGGATCTACGCGGTGCTTACCACTTGATTCGAGTTAAGGAGGGTGATGAGTGGAAGACCGCCTTTCGTACGAAATTCGGTCTCTTTGAATATACTGTTATGCCGTTTGGCCTGTGTAACGCTCCGGCAGCTTTTCAATACTTTATCAATGAGGTTCTGCATGATTTGTTGGATGTCTGCTGTATAGTTTATATAGATGACATCCTGATCTATTCTAAGAGTACAGAAGAACATGTGCAGCATGTTCAATTGGTTTTACAAAGGTTAAGGGATCACTCCTTGTTTGCAAAGTTGGAAAAATGTGTATTCAATGCCTCTAGGGTGGAATTTTTGGGTTATTGTCTGTCACCTGAGGGAATTCATATGGATCCAAAGAAAGTTGAAGCAATTTTAACTTGGCCGATTCCAGCTTCAACTAAGGACATTCAAAGGATTCTTGGATTTGCCAATTTTTATAGACGTTTCATTTCTAAATTTTCTGAAATTGTTTCGCCAATTACTCAGTTACTGAAGAAGGGGAAGGTTTTCTCTTGGTCTGTGGAAGCAAATGAGGCTTTTTCTTGTTTAAAAAAGGCTTTCACCACAGCCCCAATTTTAGTACATCCTGATCCTGATAGGCCTTTTTATGTGGAAGCCGATGCTTCACAGACGGCAATTGGTGGAGTGTTGCTTCAAAAAGATTTAGGAACTGGTCATTTACATCCGATCGCTTTCTTTTCAAGAAAGCTATTGATAGCTGAACAGAATTATACCATTGCTGAGCGAGAACTTTTAGCTATTAAAGATGTTTTTCAGGAATGGAGGCATCATCTTTTAGGGGCTAAACATACTATCACAGTGTACTCTGATCATAAAAATTTACAGTTTTATTCCACAGTGAAAGCTTTCACTCCCAGGCAAATGAGGTGGTTACAATTCTTTAGTGAATTTGATTTCCTAATTACTTATCGTCCAGGGAACAAGCAGTTGTTGTCAGATACGCTTTCTCGTTTAGTTTGTGAAAAGAAAAATGATTTAGTACATGATCCACCTAGTATTCTGCCTAAAGAGAGATTGGTAGCAGAGATTCATTCTGAGGGTTTTTTGGAGGCAGTTAAAAGTGAACTGAGAACTTGTAACATTCAGGTGTGGTTATCTAAGAAGGGTAATTCAATCAAAGAGGGTTTATTTTATCACAACAATAAATTGTTTCTTCCTACACAAGCTTTACAGGTTAAAATAATGCAATGGAATCACGATCTAGCAATTGCTGCACATCCAGGAATTAATAAGACTTTAGAATTATGTCAACGTTATTTTTGGTGGAATAAAATGATTCCTACTGTTAATCAATTTGTAAAAGCTTGTCCAGTTTGTTCTCGACAAAAGGCCTTACATTCAGCCCCGATGGGTTTGCTTCAGCCAATGACAATTCCTCCTCAACCTTGGCACACTATCAGCTTAGATTTTATCACAGATCTTCCTAAATCCAATGGGTATACAACAGTCCTGGTTGTAGTGGATTTGTTATCCAAGATGGGGCATTTCATTCCTTTACAAAAAATACCTACAGCAACGGAATTTAGTAAGGTATTTTTATCTACGATTGTAAAATTACATGGTCTACCTACTAAGATAATTTCTGACAGGGGTCCTCAATTTATTTCTAAGTTTTGGTCGCAACTTAGTAAACAATTAGGGATTGAGTTGGCCTTGTCATCTTCTTTCCATCCTCAAACTGATGGGCAGACTGAGAAAGTTAATCAACATGTAGAACAGGGTTTACGTTGTTTATTGTCAACTTCTTCTAGTCACTGGGATGAAGTTCTGCCCTGGGCAGAATTTTCCTATAATAATACCACACATTCAGCCTTGGGTTGTTCTCCTTTTTATTTCCTCACAGGACAACATCCTAGGACACTCCCAATTCTTTTACCTGAATTACAACAGTCCATGCCAGCAGTTTCTGATAGATTAACATCATTGTTAGAAATTCAGGAAAAGGCTAGAAAGCAGTGGATTAAAAGTAAGATAGTTATGAAAAGGAATGCGGATCTTCATCGTAATCCTACTCCTTTGTACAAGGAAGGTCAGTTAGTTTGGCTGTCCACTAGGAATATTCAGTTAGAAGGTCCCAGGAAATTGAAGCCAAGGTATTTAGGGCCTTTCACTATTGAGAAAATTTTAAATCCTGTGTCCATTAAATTAGTTCTGCCAAAAGATTATGCCATTCATCCTGTTTTTCATGTGTCACTTTTGAAACCTTTTGAACCTTCTACTCGATCTGATAATCCACCTCCACCGGTGATAATTGGAGATCATCTAGAATATGAGGTTAAGACTATTCTAGATTCAAAAAGAGTTCGTGGAACTTTGTTTTATTTGGTGGATTGGAAGGGTTATGATTCTTCGGAACGGTCTTGGGAACCTGAAAGGAATGTCCATGCCCCAAGACTTGTAAGGGTTTTTCATGCCTTACATCCTGACAAACCTCGACCTGTTAGACGACCTTTGGGGGGAGGAACTGTTAGGGGTGTTTCTCTTGCTACCGGTCGTCCTACGTAATCCTGTGGTTCATTGAATCAGTTAAAGTTTTGTGGGACTCAATGTAATTAAATTAGGATTTAAAATTACTTCTGGTAAAATCAAACTTTTATTCTGAAGTAATTGTGTTTCAGGAAATTCAGGAAATTCATGTTTTACTTTTGCCAATGCTTGATGACTTTCTCTTTATTGAAAGGCAATCTGTTAGTCGCGCTGTCTCTGTTTAGAATGTGAGCTCTTTTGAGCGAGGCTCGTGCAGGATCGCGCGACTGGGTCTATAAAAAGGTTGCCTTGCCAACGGATCTTTGCTTCGTCTCGTTGGAGTCAAGACTAGCGCTTCTGTTCCTTGAGCTGTGAGCGAGGAACCGTCGTTTCCTGAAACATCTTGTTAATCCGCTACCCTCGAGAATCTGAAATTAGCTTATTCAGGTTTTGATCTTAGTCCGTGATAGCGCCCAGTTTCCCCGCTGACTAACTACTTCCTTTCCGCTGTCAATCAACCTCCCTTTCCCGTGAGACTGAAGGAGGCGGGTGAACAGCAGCTCAGTTAGTTATTTCCCGTCTGATCTCAGCCCGTGTTAGCGCCCAGTTTCCCCGCTGGTTAACTACTCCCTTTCCGCTGTCAATCAACCCCCTTTCCGTGAGACTGAAGGAGACGAGTGGAGTTCAGCTGGCTAAGCGGCAAAAGCGGACGTCTTCATTTCTCGTCTTCTGGTGAAGAAACGGTTCGAGCCTCCAGTCTGCCTTGAAGACAAGTTTGAAGGACAGTAAGATTAACAATTTCAGAAACAATGAAAAAGATCATTTAAAAGCGTTTCTTGTGGAGCAGTCACAGTGTTGAACTAAGTACTGTCAGAGTCTAGGAAAAAACGAACTTAGAAGTGACTGACTATATAATTAAAACAAGCCTTGGCAAAGTCAAGGAAGCAAGAGTGTCATTCAAAAAGAACCTGAGTTATGAACTGTTTAAACCTGCTATTTCATTTTTGATTTATTTTAAAGGCTTAAATGAGTATTTAATTAGTAATACAAGGAGTTATAGACAAGAGAGGTTGCTGTTGTTTTTCTGTTTACCTCTCTTCTACAGAATTTCCCTCAAGTGCAGAAAGTTAATTGGAAAGACTCAGGTATGAATTCTGCATGAAAGTTTTGGTTAATTCAAAGTTAACTTATTAATCTACTAACTCTCAAGTTGAAGCTAAAATCTGAATTAATCAAAGATTTTATTTTAAGGTGTAAACAAGTCAATAAGAGCTGAGCAAAGAACTGCCACAGAAAAAGTGTGAGCTAGGTCGTTAACTTCAATGGTTAGTAACTCTGTTTAATAAGTTAATTGAAGCTAGCAGTTAGTCAAGGCAGAGATTAATTGTTATGATCTGGTGTACCACAGGATTGCGTGAATTCAGAGTTACGCTAAAGAGAAGACAACGACCGGGAGCACTTCTTTGAGAGACAGCAACAGAAGCCAATGTTTATTTAAGTGTTGTCTGTCTCTCTCTCCACTCCCCCTTTCCCTTAGGGAGAAGTTGACATAGTCAGTGTAGTAAATCCTGGTTATGTTAGTTGATCCTTGAGGGAGTTGGGAGTTTGCAGCTTCAAAGGGAAACGTCAGAAGTGGCTCTTGAGACTACGCAACAAAATGATCCTAATACTTCATTTATCAATCTAATAGAACCTACCATTAATCCAACTATTAAGGGCACAGAGGGGGGACCTGTAGATCATGTACTGCAAACACCCAGCTTCTACTTAGCATTAGGGAGCTCCTAAAACATCATCTACAACCCCTCGAACGGAGCATAATGACCATAGAAAAACAACGAGCGAAACTTTCCCTAAAGCCATCTAATCAGCAAAGCCTGGTCCAAACCAACTCAGGGGGGGGGCAAAACAAATCCTCCTAGTTCAGGAGTCCAAGGGGCTCAGCCGGACTGCCGAGCTAAGCCGTCCCAAGCTGCAAAAACCCAAAATATCCAAGCAAAGCCCAATATGCTACAACCCTCCTCTCACTCCACTCCTGGAGGCGGGCCTATGACTAAGACCCCGGTCACTATTCCTTCTCAGTCTACTCTTGACAAGGGTCCCGCCCAGCTATCAAACCAGAGACCCATACCATCTTTGGTGACTCAGCAACCACCATCTAATTCGCTGGGTGAGGGTAAAAAGGGGTTTAGGCCAAAGCGCCCCATTCATCTACCTCCAGAAGCGTATCCTTTTACTGTCATCCTCACTGGGGTCCCGGAGCTACCAGTAACCACAGAGGAACCGTCCTGGTCCCTTCAAAATAAGGTCTTACAGTGGCTCAGCTTAAATAGGCCCCTACAACCCCCACACACTAGCAGAATTTCTACCGTGCGTAGAGTGCCGTGGGTTGGGGTTGAACCAAAAAGCATAAAAGGAGACTGCATTATAGTCAACCGTGATGATCCAGCCACTGTTGACTATATTTGCTCATGGCCAGCCTTGGCCAAAAAGGGGGGTATTGACGCACATCGCCTCTCTTTCTTTTATCCACCAGTGCACAGCTATCAGTATCCCCAGCTCTAAACTGGGATCAGCCCCCGGAGTGTATATGGAACCATGTGGGTCTCTGGCACACTCATAGGAGCAGGAGTAGGGAGTGGGAATCTCGGCCTTGGTACCTTAACAGGGAACAGCCTTCATTGGTGGGATGGCGAGGTATCCCAATAAGAAACAGATATGACTGCTTGGAAACGGTCGATTGACCGTTAGCCACCTCAAATAGCAGTAACCTGATCCAGGGGGTCCCAGGGTCTGCTCAGATGGTAGAGGGAGCTCTAGAGTTACATAACAACACTCACTCTGAACTTCGCGAAGTATTGTCTGCGCCAACTATTATCCGCGCCCAAACTTTTCCAGATCTCTCTCTTTCGCATGACTCCGGGGGTTGTACCCCGGGGGAACTTGTAAGTTTAGCTGCCCCGTTGTCTCCTCAGATCGAGGGCCCTAAGTCCCCCTCTCCAACTGCGGTCTCGATGAGCTGTACCTCGTTGTACCCAACCGACAGTGCCTGCACAGATAACCTCTATGGCCATAAACGTAATTCTTCTTCTTCAAATAAACAAACGACCTTATCCGTTCTATTTTGGAACGTTGCTGGCCTACGCTCTAAGATCAATCTACAACCATGGGTAGACACGGTAAACGAGCATCACATAGTATGTCTCCAGGAGACATGGTCTACTGTCCCCGTCCACCTACTGGGTTTCAAAACTCTTCACACCCCAGCAAGTCAGGGTTGGTTTGGTAGACCTAAGGGTGGTTTAGCAGTATACGTAGTAAACAACCACTCCTCTATAACAACAACTAGATTAAAAGAAGAAGAGTGCTACCAAATTTTGCAAATATGTCTGAACAAGAGTTGTATTTACCTCTTTATAAATCTATATAACAATCTCCAACCCCCTGAGTGTGTGAAGATGTTAAATGAAATTACCACTTTTTTAGTACTGCAACAGAATAAGCCATCGTCTCTCCCTGTATATGTTATTTGGGGTGGCGCTTTTAATATCCCAATATGCACCAACTATAGAAATGGTAACTGTGGACTGTCGGATGAGAATGGTAGCCCTCTGGCCCATTTCGCACACACTATAAATGGCAATTGCCTGAACGAGAGTTTCTTCTCACTGGAGATGGATTTTGCCAATGAATTGGTAGGCCCGCAAGTTGATTTTTCTCCGACATTCCATGGTAGGTGTTAGAAGGGGCTGTCTCTAGTTGGCAGAGGTATACACTTCTGACTAATAGGGACACACCTTTTCTAGTCAGGGCAAGGGGATCACACACTTAGATAACCCCTGCTCACCCCCTTGGTAGCTTGGCAAAGCAGACAGGCTTATCTCAGAGGCAGTGCGTTAAGCATTTATGACCACATACAGTAATAAAGTGAATACACTACAAATGGACACGACACAGTAGTATTATAAAAATAAGTATGTTTATATAAGGCTTAGCACAAGACCAAATAATGACAAAAATATACCACAATCTTAATAAATACTCTTGGAAGGAAAAATAATAGTTCAAGCGTAGTTTCTTCTCAGCACAAAGTCTTTAGTAACAAAAGCAACTCTTCTTCTTTAAAACACAGTTCTTGGCAACAATGTAACCCACACGGGAGTCACACGACATCGAGGCAAAGTTAATCCAAAGGTTTGGCGTCGACCGAGAGGAGCGCTACGTCAAGCCCGGAGTCGCACAGACCCCCACAACACAGTACCCTGGAAAAGTGAAGCACTCGATGATCAGCGGCGTCGAGATGTCCGGCGTCGCGTCTTCGGCGTCGATCGGGCCTCTGAGTCGGGGCGATCTGCTGCGGCGTCAACCGAAGTCAGGCAGGAGCAGCGCTCACGAGGAGAAGCAGGATACGGCGTCGTCGTCGATGTCGATGTTGCAAGAGTGAGCAGCGCTCACGGCGTCGAGAGGGCTCGGCGTCGATGCGATCAGCAGCGGCGTCGACACAGGGTCACTTGGAGCTGGAGCCGAACTCGCTACTCACTGGCGTCGCTACTGGCGTCGATCGGGCCCGGCGTCCGGCGTCGAAGGTGCGGGCCACGGGAGCTGCACTCACGATGTCGAGCTGGATTCGGCGGCGTCCGTCGGCGTCGAGATTGCTGGATTCTTCAGAGGTGCTGGATTTTCAGGTTCCAGCAACAAGCACTTTCAGCAAATAAATGAAGTCCTTTGGCCCTGTGACTTCAACAGGAGGCTGGCACTCTTCCAGCCCTTGGATATTTTCCTTGGCAAAGTTTGAGAGTACACACTCAGTTCCTCTCTCCTGGTTCCTTGGCAAAAATAAAGAAGCAACTGCAGGATTCCCCCAACAAACAGCACTCTGGCAGAAGGGGTAGGCAGTCCTTGGATCAGCAGGCTTCTTGTCCTTGGTTCAGGTTTCCTTGTCAGAAGTGATCTGAATTCTTGGTTCAGGGGTCCTTCTCTTATACCCCTTTTTGGCTTTGATCCCTTTGTCCATGCAGGGGAATTTCCCCCAATCTTGGGTTTGTTGTGGGTGTTGCCAAGCCGAGGCACCTGACCTATTCACTGTGCAGGGCAGAGTCTTCAGCCGCCCAGCAGGAGCAGAGCCAGCATTGTCACTGGCAGGGGCAGAGCCATCAGTGGCCCGGCAGGAGGTGGGGCCAGGAAAGTCCCTGGCAGGCACAGAGTCATCAGTCGCCTGGTAGGGGGGTGGAGCCAGCATTGTATCAGGCAGGGCAGGCTATCATGAGATACTCTTCCCCTACTCTCAAGGTAAATGCCCCACTCACCCCACACTGACTCATTCAGACCTCTGGAGCCACCCAGCTCCTGTCACACGCACACCAGAACCAGCAGAGACCGGTAGACAGTTAGACAAGAAAATAGCTACTTTCTAAAAGTGCTATTTTCAAACACAGAGTCCAAAAACCATCCACCCAAACGGATGCGTTATTAAACCCTGAGTTCAGGGATACCAAACTCGACATTGCACCATGCTCCCCGGGCCCGCTAGGATTATAGCATTAATGATCCTGGCAGCCCATTCTAACTGATGGAGAGCAGGTAACCTTACAATAGTGAAAACGAATATGGCTGTAATTCACTATTAGGACATGCCAACCTTGTCAGGCTTGTCCCACCTTATGCTTACAATGCACCCCGCCCTTGGGCCTACCATAGGGGTGACTAACATGAAGTTAAGGGAAGGTTTAGGGACTGGCAAGTAGGTGTACTTGCACAGTCCTCGTGACAGTCAGACTGCACGTGGTCTAGCAATGGCAGACCTTCAGACATACTTTTACTAGACCACTCTTGTGGGTGGCACAACACGTGCTACAAGCCCACTAGCAGCATTTGTATTTACAAGCCCTGGCACTCCTGGTGCACTCTACTAGGGACTGACAGTAAACCAAATAAGCCAAACATGGAATTCAATCAATACAGCAATTTCACATAGGGAGCACTTGCACTGTGGCACTGATCAGCAGTGGCACAGTGCCCAAAGCATTATACCAGCAAAAACATCGTAAACAGAGGAGGCAAACAGAAAAAATGGAGGAGAGACTTATGCCAATGATGCCAGGTCTAACACGTGTCCCCTCCAGCTGAAATGTGGGGAGAACTACCCTTACCCTAGGGAGTCCTCATCACTAAGGCGGAAAAATCTGGACAGACCATCAGCATTAGCGTGCTCTGTGCCAGGGCGGTGTTCCACCGTGCAGGCCATCCCCTGTAGGGAAATGGACCACCTCAACAGCTTTGGATTCTCACCCCTCATCTGCATCAACCATCTGAGGGGCCTGTGGTCTGTCTGAACCCGGAAGTGAGTCCCAAACAGGTAGGGTCTTAGCTTCTTCAGCGCCCAGGCCACAGGAAACGCTTCTCTCTCTATCGCACTCCACCTCTGTTCCCTGGGGAGTAACCTCCAACTGATGAAGGCTACAGGTAAGTCTCGGCCCTCTTCATTCACCTGAGCTAGAACAGCCCCCATGCCATGCTCTAAAGCGTCCGTCTGGACAACAAATTCTTTAGAAAAGTCGGATGCCTGGAGTATGGGTGCTGTGCACATTGCAGTTTTCAGGGTGTCAAAGGCCGTCTGACAGGCGTCAGTCTAGATCACAAGTCGTGGCTGCTTCCTGGAAGTCAGCGAAGTCAAGGGGTGCACAATGTTACCATAATCCTTGACGAACCTCCTGTAGTAACCCGTGAGACCCAAGAAGGCTCTCACCTGAGTCTGGGTTTTGGGCGGTGCCCAAGCCAGGATGGTATCAATCTTGGGTTGCAGGGGGGCCACCTTGCCGCTCCCTACTTGGTGCCCCAAGTACCCCACTGAACCCTGCCCAATCTGGCACTTACTGGCTTTGATTGTGAGGCCTGCTCTGAGCAGGGCCAACAACACTTCCTGGAGGTGGCGCAAGTGTTCCTCCCAGCTGGCGCTGAACACTGCGATGTCGTCCAGGTAGGTGGCACTGAAATCCTCCAGTCCAGCCAAGACCTGGTTGACCAACCTCTGGAAGGTGGCAGGGGCATTCTTCATCCCAAAGGGCATAAACCGGGACTGGTAGTGCCCATCTGGTGTGGAGAATGTGGACCTCTCCTTTGCCCCATCAGTCAAGGCGATCTGCCAGTACCCAGACGTTAGATCAAACGTACTAAGGTACCGGACAGCCCCTAACAGATCTATGAGCTCATCAGCTCTGGGGATGGGGTGCGCGTCAGTCTTGGTGACTGAATTGAGTCCTCGGTAGTCCACACAGAACCGAAGTTCTGGTGAAGCACCAGGCGCTGCAGCCTTCGGGACCAAGACCACTGGGCTGGCCCAAGGACTGCTAGAGGACTCAACCACCCCTAAGGCAAACATTTTGGAGACCTCCTCCTTGATGTATGCTCTGACCTTGTCAGTCACTCTGTAAGCCTTGTGCTTCACAGGAGTGCTGTCCCCAGTGTCCACATCATGGACACACCACTGAGTGACACCAGGAATCAAGGAGAACAGATCAGGGAATTGTCCCAACAGTTGGCGACAATCCTGCTGCTGTTCAGGGGTCAGGGTGTCAGAGAGAACAACACCATCCACTGACCCATCTTGCTCTTTTGCATACAGGAGGTCAGGAAGAGGCTCACTCTCCTCCTCCATTCCAGCATCTGTAGCTAGGAGCATGCCCACTTCGGACCTTTCTAAGTGGGGCTTTAAACGGTTGTCGTGCAGGACCCGCAAGGGGTTCCTGGGAGACTTCAAGTCCACCATGTAGGTGACATCGCTCTTTTTCTCCACAACCTCAAATGGTATAGTCCATCTGTCCTTGAGCGTACAAGGTTCCACAGGGGACATGACCCAAACTTTCTGACCAGGCTGAAGCTCCACCAGAGTGGCATTCCGGTCGTACCACCGCTTCATCTCTTCCTGGCTGGCCTCCAGATTTGCCTGAGCAAGATCTCTGAAGCGCCTAGTCTGATTCCTAAAGGCCAGCATGTAACTGTATACATCCTAGGGAGGTTTCCTGGGAGATTGCTCCCAGCCTTCTTTGACCAGACTCAAAGGTCCTCTTACCGGGTGTCCATACAAAAGCTGAAAGGGGCTGAACCCTAGAGACTTCTGTGGCACCTCACGATAAGCAAACAGCAGGCATGGCAAGAGGACGTCCCATTTACGCCTCATTGGTTCTTCAAGACCCATAATCATGCCTTTAAGGGTACGGTTGAATCTCTCAACCAACCCATTACCTTGGGGGTGGTAAGGAGTGGTGAACTTATAGGTTACCCCACACTCCTTCCATAGAGACTTCATATAGTTGGAAATGAAGTTGGTGCCCCGGTCTGACACCACCTCTCTGGGGAACCCCATGCGGGAGAAAACACCCATCAGTGCCCGTCCCACCACGGGGCCGTCACTGTTCTGAGAGGGATGGCTTCCGGGTACCGTGTGGCATGATCCACCAAGACCAGGATGAACCTGTTGCCCATGGCTGTCTTGGGGTCCAGGGGCCCAACAATGTCAATCCCCACCCGGTCAAAGGGGGTACTGACAATGGGAAAAGGTTGGAGGGGAGCCTTCTGCTTCCGCCCGCTTTTCCCACTTGCCTGGCAAGTTTGACAGGTCTTGCAATGGATATCTGTATCTCTTCTCATCTGAGGCCAATAAAAATGGGTGACAAGCCTGTAGACCAAATGTGACCCTGACTGATCACCTGTTGTCTGGGCTGAGGCCTGCTGCCTCATACCCACAAGAGAAGGGCACACTTTCTGTTCTGCACAAAATTCTTCCCTGGAGGGACCACCATCCTGCTGCCAGTGGGTCACCTCGGGCAGGTCTCCCAGTTCAGCAACTTGTTCACCTGTGGGTTCCAGGGCATCCCCCTCAAGGTTTGCCTCCTCCTGGACCACGGGAACTACGGGGGCGGTTTCCCGCGCCTCCTGCCTCTTCTCTTCACAGCTGGGTCCTGGGCCATACTTTCAGGCTCCAGAACCCCATCAACACCCTTACTTGCTGTTACCGATCGAGTGGTTGCACACACCCACTCTGGCACACCCAACATTTTCAAATGTGTCTCCCTCTCCACCTTAGCCCAAGGGGAGTCTTCCAAATCATTGCCCAGGAGACAATCAACAGGCATGGCGGGCCTTACAGCAACTTGAAGAGTACCTGAAACTCCCCCCCATTCAAAGGAAACCTGAGCTACCTTGCACTCTCTCTGGGAGTTGTCAGCAGCTATCACAGGGTAGAATACGTGGGGAACCACCTGCTCTCTGGACACCAAGTGACACTTGACAGCTGTCACACTCGCTCCGGTGTCTCTGAGAGCTTCCACTCTATGGCCATTAATGGTCACCCACTGCCTATATTTCTTAGTGTTACTAGGCAGAGGGGGTGGAGGGACCATTTCCATGTCTTCTAAAGAGACCAGGGACATCTCTGCGGGACCCTCCCCACCATGGACAACCATCTCCTCCCCTCCCAGGGCTACACTCGCCAACTGACAGGGGGGGCAAGTGGTGGTGCATTAGAGTTCTTCAAGGGACACTGGGGATCATAAAAACGGTGTCCCACCTGCTTACAAGCGTAGCAGGTCATTGGGCCCCTATGAACAGGTTTACCTGTCAGGGCCTCTGACTTCTTCACTGGGGGAGGCTGGGAACCCTTCCCTTGGTTCCCTTGGGGATTACTTTGGGGCCCTTTCTGGAACTCCCTCTGTTTACCCTTGTCCCCCCCACTCTTCTGCTGGGGACCCTGCCCACCTTTGGCTGAGTCTCCCACTGGACCCTTGTGGACCCTGGTACTGACCCAGCGGTCCGCCTCCTCAGCAAGTTTTCTAGGGTTAGATATCTTGCTATCAATAAGGTGCTGGCGCAGCTCTGGAAAACAGTTATTAGACAAGTGCTCCCAAGCAAACAAATCATAAAGAGCATCATAACTTTCCACTTTGCTGCCCTTTACCCAACCATCCATGGCTCTGCAAAAAAATGACACATATTCAACCCACGTAGTACCAGGCAACTTCTTACATTCTCTAAAGGTTTGTCTGTACTTTTCTGGGGTTAGGCCATACCTAAACATTAAAGCATCTTTCATATGAGTATAAGACATCCTATCCTCCACAGGAATGTCTAACAGGGTATCTCTTCCCTCATTCACAAAGCGACCCCACAACCCCGCTCCCCAATCCTTCTCAGGGACCCGGTGGGCCAACAATGCTAACTCATATGCTTTAAACCATTGACCAATATCCTCATGCTTCTGAAAATCTTTGATCACATCTTTGGGAAAATAAAACCTACTTTCTGCAGGCACAGATGGGATGCTGCCACCAGAGGGATTCAATTCTAAATTCTTAGCTTTGAGCTCCATGTCCCTCACCATTCTCTCACGCTCAAAAGCTAACTTTTCTCTTTCAAACTCCAACCTTTTGATCTCCATATCAGCTTCTCTCCTGCCTCTTGCATTCTCTATCTCCAACTGCCCATCTATCTTAAGTTTTGCCATCTCCATGTTGTATGCTCGCTCCTTCGCCCTTTCTTCTCTTTCTTCAGGAGAAAGACCTTTGGAGGAAACACTGCTGCCGGGAGGGGATGTGGGCCCATTCACTGGCACCTCCTCCTCCCCTTCCCCTGGCGGTACCACCACCGGAACAGAGGAATCTCTGGCCTCTAACCAGGCCTCCAATGCTTTGAGAAATTCTGGTTTGTTTTTGCAGCCTGTGGTAGGAACTTTAAATTGCTTGCAAAAGGATTTCAGATCCTGTAACTTGTAATCCTTTATCTTACTCCTATCAAACTCCTCCACAACAACAGGGGTAGTGACTCCGGCATCACTCATGGTCAAAACTGGCTGTTTCAAAAATCAAGCTCCAGGAAAGCGGAGAACAAAAATAGGATATCCAACCAAAACAGATTGTGGCTGCGCTATGGTCTGCTTTCACTATGTAGCGCACACTAATCACTGCACATGGGTCATAAATGCAAAGTTCAAATCCTCACCGCTGACCCACCAATGTTAGAAGTGGCTGTCTCTAGTTGGCAGAGGTATACACTTCTGACAAATAGGGACACACCTTTTCTAGTCAGGGCAAGGGGATCACACACTTAGATAACCCCTGCTCACCCCCTTGGTAGCTTGGCAAAGCAGACAGGCTTATCTCAGAGGCAGTGCGTTAAGCATTTATGACCACATACAGTAATAAAGTGAATACACTACAAATGGACACGACACAGTAGTATTACAAAAATAAGGATGTTTATATAAGGCTTAGCACAAGACCAAATAACGACAAAAATATAATACAATCTTAATAAATACTCTTGGAAGGAAAAATAATAGATCAAGCGTAGTTTCTTCTCAGCACAAAGTCTTTAGTAACAAAAGCAACTCTTCTTCTTTAAAACACAGTTCTTGGCAACAATGTAACCCACACGGGAGTCACACAACGTCGAGGCAAAGTTAATCCAAAGGTTCGGCGTCGACCGCGAGGAGCGCTACGTTGAGCCCGGAGTCGCACAGACCCCCACAACACAGTACCTTGGAAAAGTGAAGCACTCGATGATCAGCGGCGTCGAGATGTCTGGCGTCGCGTCTTCGGCGTCGATCGGGCCTCGGAGTCGGGGCGATCTGCAGCGGCGTCGACCGAAGTCAGGCAGGAGCAGCGCTCACGAGGTGAAGCAGGATACGGCGTTGTCGTCGATGTCGATGTTTCAAGAGTGAGCAGCGCTCACTGCGTCGAGAGGGCTCGGCGTCGATGCGATCTGCGACGGCGTCGACACAGGGTCACTTGGAGCTGGAGCCGAACTCGCTACTCACTGGCATCGCTACTGGCGTCGATCGGGCCCGGCGGCCGGCGTCGAAGGTGCGGCACACGGGAGCTGCACTCACGATGTCGAGCTGGATTCGGCGGCGTCCGTCGGCGTCGAGATTGCTGGATTCTTCAGAGGTGCTGGATTTTCAGGTTCCAGCAACAAGCACTTTCAGCAAATAAATGAAGTCCTTTGGCCCTGTGACTTCAACAGGAGGCTGGCACTCTTCCAGCCCTTGGAGATTTTCCTTGGCAAGGTTTGAGAGTACACACTCAGTTCCTCTCTCCTGGTTCCTTGGCAAAAATAAAGAAGCAACTGCAGGATTCCCCCAACAAACAGCACACTGGCATAAGGGGTGGGCAAGTCCTTGGATCAGCAGGCTTCTTGTCCTTGGTTCAGGTTTCCTTGTCAGAAGTGATCTGAATTCTTGGTTCAGGGGTCCTTCTCTTATTCCCCTTTTTGGCTTTGATCCCTTTGTCCATGCAGGGGAATTTCCCCCCATCTTGGGTTTGTTGTGGGTGTTGCCAGGCCGAGGCACCTGGCCTATTCACTGTGCAGGGCAGAGTCTTCAGCCGCCCAGCAGGAGCGGAGCCAGCATTGTCACTGGCAGGGGCAGGGCCATCAGTCGCCCGGCAGGAGGTGGGGCCAGGAAAGTCCCTGGCAGGCACAGAGTCATCAGTCGCCTGGCAGGGGGGTGGAGCCAGCATTGTATCAGGCAGGGCAGGCTATCAGGAGATACTCTTCCCCTACTCTCAAGGTAAATGCCCCACTCACCCCACACTGACTCATTCAGACCTCTGGAGCCACCCAGCTCCTGTCACACGCACACCAGAACCAGCAGAGACCGGTAGACAGTTAGACAAGAAAATAGCTACTTTCTAAAAGTGCTATTTTCAAACACAGAGTCCAAAAACCATCCACCCAAACGGATGCGTTATTAAACCCTGAGTTCAGGGATACCAAACTCGACATTGCACCATGCTCCCCGGGCCCGCTAGGATTATAGCAATTCAATTCAATTCAAAAACTTTATTCGATCATTTGTTGACAATAATCATAAAAGTACATACATACATAATACAATAAAATACATATAAAATGCAATTGATTTATAAATACTCATGTGACAAAGGACATATTTTTCCTCAAGTGTACCGACTTTAAAATAAATATGGCAGTAAAAAAACAAATATCATGCGAATCAAGTGCAAATAAAAGCCTCATGGCAGATTTAATAGTGGATACATTATATCTTTTAAAAAGTGGTTTCAGATAGGTTTTACGAAGATGAAGATAAAATGGGCATATCAGTAAAAAATGCTCCGTGCTTTGCTTTGAAGTCCCGTCACATGGGCAAGGGGCATTAGTGTGAGTCTTAATATGCGGGCATGCAACAAGCGTATGGACGGTCCCCAACCGCAATCTTGTCAATACATATTGATGCGAGCGAATGGTAACCATTTTAAGGTATCCTGCGAAACCCGATTCCAACATGTTATACTTATCATAAAAGACATATGTAGGGTACTGAGAAATGGCAACATTACGCTTTAAGGTCCTAGCCCTCATAAAGACTTGTTTAAGTTCTTTCTTAGGGATGTCTGTAACTCTAGATGGATTATCACAGACATGCAGTTTGAAGACATCCTTAAATACACGGATAATGTAATTAAGCCAGGGGATACGGGAACACTTGTCCATGTGGAGACAATCTAGAATAATCTTTCTTGTAAACCCTGTCTGCTCCTTGAACCAAATAGATCTCCACACCAAAAGTGGTTTTAGGCTTATTAGATCGGAAAGATATTCCAGACCAACCTCCTGGTGGATCAGGTTGGTTGAGGCAGAGGGTGGTAAGCAGAGAAGCTTTTTAACAAATTTATTTTCCTCCACCTGTAGCATATTATGATTACAGTGGCCCCATACCCCTGAACCATAGAGTGCCAAGGCAGCACATTTATGACGATATAAATACAACATGTCGGATATACGCCTGGAGCCTAGCTTGGAAGCAAACTTAAAAATGCCAAAGGCACACTTGCCCATTTTAGCTCTTACATTAGTCATTTCAGACGCCCATATGCCCCCACTATTAAATGTAATACCTAAATAGCAAAATTTGCCCACCACTTGTATTATTTGATCCATAACTGTAAAAGGTCTTAAATTTTTGACTTTCTTGCCACAGGCCATAATAAAAGTTTTTGAATTGTTGATTTTTAATTTTCTCCCATTGATAAAATCTACAAATTTATCCATGAGTCTCTGTAACCTAACAGGGGTTCTAGAAAGTAAGACCGTGTCGTCAGCATAGAGCAGTACCGGGATAGATATGCCGCCAACAGTCGGCGCATCAGCACTGACAGCACGTAATTCGGACTCAATGGAATTGATAAAAAGGGAGAAAAGAAGGGGGGCAAGGACACATCCCTGCCTGATACCAGAGCCTACAGGGATATTAGGGGAACACTCACCCAGTTGCCCATAACGTATCTTTGCTGATAGCTTCCTATACAATTGTGCCAGAAAATAAATAATTTCCCGTGGGGCGCCCATATCCAGCAGAGTTGACCACAGAAGACCATGGTCAACCAAATCAAAGGCGCTGGAGAGGTCCGCAAAACAAAGGAACAGTGAGCCTTGCTTAGAGCGTGTATATTTGCCTATGATGAGGTCCAGGTTTATGCACTGTTCTATTGTGCCTAACCCCTTGCGGAAACCAAACTGGGAGTCCGCAAGGATACCCTTTTCTTCAATCCAGTCCTCCAAACGGCTCAATAATACCCTACTCGTGATTTTAAGGGAGGCAGTAAGGAGTGAGATAGGGCAATAGTTTTTTGCCTCTCCTCTCTCTCCTTTTTTATAGATAGGGATAATAATGGACTCCCCCCTGACCTGTGGGGCCGAGGTCGTTGCTGCTGCATTAAACACCTTGGTCAGTAATGGACTCCAAAGGGATACCTCGGCTTTATAAAGGTCTGCGGGTACCCCATCGGGGCCCGGTGCCTTCCCCCCCTTACTACACCGAATGGCCATGTCCACCTCGGTGACTGTAATGTTAAGGGGTAAGGGGGTGTCAGCCACAACATCCCTATCGCTCCCTACGTCTAATCCATCGGGGTTAAAGATGCTAGAAAAATGGGCCACCCACTGTTCCTCGCTCACCTGGGCAGACAGTACCGGGGATTCATCCTTCTGGAGAAATGGACTATTGACCGTGGCCCAGAATAACTTAGTATCCCTAAGATCAACGGCCTTAGTCAGGTTGTCCCAGGCTTCTTCCCTTAATTCCTGTTTCCTGGCCTTCAGGTGAATAGTATAGTTCCTCCTTAGGGCCCTGACTGCTTCCCTATCCCTGGGTTTACAATTGAGGGCAGCTTTTAATTTTTGTAGGGATTTGGTACATTCCCTATTGAACCACCCACAGGTGGTCCCGGTGCCTTTGGGCTTTGTACCAGTTAAAATTTTAGCAATATTTTTATTGATTGTATCAAAGCTAGCTAATATACCGGTACTACCTATATCAGGCTCAAGACAATGCTCTACCTCATCTAGACAGGCTGACACTATGGTACCTAATAGACGTTGCTCATTGTGCCTACCCCATTTAATTCTAGGGCCATTTGGTCTGTGTGGAATAACGTCTGACACTATACCGTGCAACGCCTTTGTCTTATCCCCCCACAGGGATAGATACATTGTTAAGCAGTTGTGGTCGCTAAGGGCTAAGTCTACTATTTCGGGGGTGGTGCACAAAACGATGATACTGGTGGAAACAATGAGGTAATCAATAACCGTTGCACAGTTCCTACCTATAAAGGTTGGTACCGGATTACCCTCTTTGTCTTCCCTAGGTAACATAATACGTAGGTCCAATTTAAGCAAGAGGGTGTTGAGAGAATCGCCGTAGGCCGAGTGTAGAAAATGGGCCTGATCTTCGCCGTCCTCCCCACCATAACCACATACCCTCATGCCAACAAAGGGACACATATGAATGTTAAAATCACCTCCCCACAGAATTTCAAAAGGCACCCTATTTCGACCACACAACTTTTCAACCTCCACATCGAGTTCATCGACTATAACAGTATTTGTGTGGTTAAAAACGTTGTTATAATGATTAATTACTAGAACATTCCGCCCATCCCTATGTTGCAACCATAACAACTGCGAGTGCAGGCCAACGGTCAAATGAGTTTTCACTCGCACCGGCAGCCTTACAGACAGCAGTATCACCAACCCTCCACTAGCTCTACCCCTATTGGAGGGCTGGGCAGTTGTAGGCGACATAGCCATCTAGGCGAACATCTTCAATTGCCCAGGTCTCCTGGAGACACAAGATATCGAATTGGGTTACAAATTCTAGCCACCCTAAACGTTCCGCCTTGTTATTCCACCCGGATATATTCCAACTCCCCAACTTAAACCCACCTACTGAAGGTCTTGGAGCCTCAATGGACGGAGGACCCGTGTAGGGGGGGGATACGTCCCTAGTCAGAGGGTCATCAGATAGCCGGGGGATAATACCACTCGCCGGTGAGACCATAGGGGTTGTGATAACATCTACCAAGGTAAGAGGATCCAGGTTGCATTGAGGCTGCCCAATACTCTCTTCATAGCAGCTGGTGGTACGAGCAGCATTAAACCCTGTAGACAGATTGTCCATAATAAAGCCTCTCTCCACCATACCTCTGTCCACCATACCTCTGTCCACATCCCCCCCTCCGTCTCCACGTGTACCCTCACCCATCTCCCCAGTAGCCAGCTGGCTTCAATCACAATCCTCCAAGCCGCTAAACAGGGCAAACCTATTGGTGGTCTCCAAGGGCGTAAAAGGTTTGAGATGGTCCATTCTCCTAGGATTTTCATTTAGGAGCATCCTGTTTAGTTTTTAATATTGTTGGCCACGCTTACCTGCACGCTGCCACCTTCACTCGCACCTTAATTTGTTTAAACACCGCATTTTGCGGGTCCCTCGCCAGAGTCTCGTTTTTGGGGGCCATATTGGTTGAGGGCTGAGTCATCGCGCGGTCTAGTCCTCGTTTAGGAGGCTGGACCAGCATAAATTGCAGGCAAATTCAGGCGAGTGCCCCTACAGCCTAGCGCATTTCTCCGCAGCGCTCTAACATTGTGCAGCTTCTAAATTTTAAAATATCGCGTTTTTGCTTTTGTTAGGATTTTCATTTAGGAGCATCCTGTTTAGTTTTTAATATTGTTGGCCACGCTTACCTGCACGCTGCCACCTTCACTCGCACCTTAATTTGTTTAAACACCGCATTTTGCGGGTCCCTCGCCAGAGTCTCGTTTTTGGGGGCCATATTGGTTGAGGGCTGAGTCATCGCGCGGTCTAGTCCTCGTTTAGGAGGCTGGACCAACATAAATTGCAGCCATGCTTACGCGCAGCGTCATCGCGCAGCGGGATCGCCGGATCTCCGCCGGAGTTACGCCTGAGTTCAGCCCGTCTGCGCCCGTCCGCGCTGAGGACGTGCTGCAGGACGGGCTGGACATGGTAGGTACCCTTCTACCATCTCACGAGGTACCCAGGCAATACTCCATGCTGGAACTCAGGGCACTTAGGCCTTTAGCGCAACGGTGTTTTCACCGTTTCTCTCCTGCAGGAATCCTACATTCTCAGCAATGTTTCACATGTAGGACTCCCTTTAGCTGCTCTAACTCATGCCCTACCAGATCACAGTCTCGTTCCTTGCGCCGCCCTGTCCCGATATCTAAAACTGGGTTCTTAGTCAATGTGCGATCGTTAATTAAAAATAATGTCGCCTTCCACGATTTTGTGGAAGAAAGACAGCCGGACTGGGTCTTTATTACGGAGACGTGGGCTTCGGAGTCTTCTGGACATGAATTACTTCTGGCCGTTCCGGATGGCTACTCGTGTTATAGACAGGACAGACCTCTTCGAAGAGGAGGAGGAATTTCTGTCCTCTGTAAGTCATCGCTCTTTTGTACCATCAAATCATTGTCCAGGCCTGGAGATGGCTTCGAGGCACTCTATTTTAGTATTCTGTGCGCTCCATCCATCTCTTTCACTGGAATACTGATCTATAGACCGCCGGGTCCAAGGGCAAATTTCTCCTTACAGCTATTGGAAATTTTAGAACCCTATTATGGAAAACCTCAGTTTTCTATTTTGGGTGATTTTAATTTTCATTTAGATGACATCAGCTCTAAGGATACCATGACATTAATAGACTCACTCAGAGCCTTTGATCTTGTTCAGCTGGTGAGTAGTTCTACTCATAAGGCTGGCCATATTCTTGACGGAATATTTTCGAGTGACTCTAGGATAGTCTCTGGCTTGCCCCTGCTTTTGGTGTGGACAGACCATTTCGCTGTGCCATTTGACTTTGTCTCTTCTGTTCCCCTCCCGGCCAACTCGGCCGCCTCCTCCTTTATTCTCAGGAGAAATTTTAAAAATATTACTGATGACACCATTCTTCCTCAAATTCGGGCTCTTGAATTCATCTCCCCGAAGAGAGTAGATGAGGCAGCTCAAAAATTCACTGATTCCATCGCCAGTGCGGTAGAAAAGCTTGCCCCTGCCTCTCTTCGTTATGTAGCTCGACAGAAACCCACCGCACCCTGGTTCTCGGAGCATCTGAGACTTCTTAGGCAAGGCTGCAGGAGTAGTGAGAGAAGATGGAGGAAGTCCTGGGATCCGAAAGACCGAGAGTCCCTTAAGTCTGAATTACGAGACTATAAGCGGAGAGTTATATTGGAGAAGCAAGAGTATTTTACCAACCTCACAGGTTCCCTAACTTCATCAAGGGAACTTTTCAAAATTGCTGACTCCCTATGCTCTCTTCAACTCCCTGACCCGGTGGTCAGTTCTCAGGACCTATGTAATAACATCTCCGATTTCTTTCACAATAAAATTCTTGACATCCATACTGCCCTGGAGTTACAGAGGTGCTCCTTGGACAAGGACATTCCTCCTGCCATCTCTAATTTAGATTCCAGGGGTGAAGGCCCTTCCAAACAACTTGAACAATTTCCTCTTCTGTCTTTGGAAGGATTAAATCTCCTACTTGATAGGACTAAATCTTCCTCCCCTATGGACCCCTTGCCACTAAAAACTTTGAAAGAATGCAGAAACAGCATTCTTCCACCTCTGTTGGAGGTTATGAATGCTGCCATCACTCAGGGTTCCTTTCCTTCTGTGTGGAAGAAGGCGATAGTGAGGCCCCTGCTAAAGAAACCTTCCCTGGACCCGGGCACTCTTAAAAACTTTAGGCCCATTTCTCTGCTTCCGGCGCCTGCGAAAATACTGGAGTCACACCTTAACCTACATCTCTCCACTTTTCTAGAAACCAATGAGTACTTGGACTGCACCCAGCACGGATTCAGAAAATGTCATAGTACTGAGTCCGCCCTCACTGTGGTTGCAGATAACATCCGTCGAAAAGTGGATAGAGGCCAAACCACCATACTCGTCCTATTAGACCTCACAGCCGCATTCGACACCCTGTCTCCCGCCATTCTAACATCTCGGCTTAGGGAGGCAGGGGTCTCTGGGTCGGCTCTGAATCTCCTTAACTCCTTTCTCACGAGTAGAGAACAGAGAGTAAAGCTTGGAGACTTTCTTTCCCCTGCTAAGTCGTTGCAATGTGGGGTGCCACAGGGGTCGGCCCTTAGTCCGACCCTGTTTAACATCTATGTGGCCCCCCTTGCTAGACTAGTAAGATCGCAGGGGATGGAGGTGGTATCCTACGCCGATGATACCCAGATCATGGTGTCTCTGGCCCACTCCTCTGATCGCTTGTCTGCCATTAGCTTTAGGTCATGCATGCAGCATGTAGCAGATTGGATGGTCATCAACTCCCTAAGGCTAAATGGCGATAAGACAGAGGTTTTGGTTTTTGGGAAGGACCAAGATGCTTGGTCTAATGAGTGGTGGCCTCTGTCTCTTGGCATTTGCCCCACTCCCTCCCAATCAGCCAGAAATCTCGGTGTGGTTTTTGACACCTCACTCTCCATGAAGCTCCAAGTAAATAGGATGGTGGCCACATGTTGGGGTGTGATCAGGATCCTGAATAGGATCCGTCACTATCTCTCTCTTCAGGCCCGCAAGCAGATTGTAGTGGCTCTTGTAGGATCAAGGCTTGATTACTGCAACTCTTTGTATGCGGAGACTAACAAAGGTCTTATTCATCAACTGCAAATAGTGCAGAACGCGGCAGCAGGTTTTGTGCTGGCCCTTCCCTTAGCATCCTCTGCTACGACTGCCAGGAGAGACCTTCACTGGCTTCCTGTCCAGTATAGAGTCTTTTTTAAGATTCTATGTCTCACATACAGAGCGCTCAGAGCAGGTCCGGAGGATTCTCTTGGGTCTCTGCTTTCACATTATACCCCAACTAGATCCTTACGATCTGCCGGGCTGTCCCAACTGGTAGTGCCGCGTATACGGCTAGCCACATGGGGAGCAAGAGCCTTTTCTGTAGTGGCCCCTAAGCTTTGGAACTCTCTTCCAACTGAGGTTAAAGTACTTCCCTCAATTGATCTTTTTAAAAAAGCCCTGAAGACCTGGTACTTTACCAAAGCTTATTAATGATGGACTGTTCGTTGATCTGCTAGCTGTGTCATTTGTTTTAGGCGCCTTGACGCCCATTGGGCTAAGTATGCGCATGATAAGACTTACATCATTCATTCATTCCTATAGGAGGAGGAATTATGCCTTGGAGCCACAATGTTCCACCCATATGGGTCGGCTGCCACTGCAGGATAGTGACCAATTAATGGATACCCATTATTATACACGGGTGGACAGTATGGATTTGAATACATTTGCCTGGGTAAAGGTGGTGGAGGGGCTGGCGGAAATTGGTAGTGGGGAGGGAACACCACTGAACGCGGATAGAAGTATATGAGTGGGCGAGGGGTGATATGGTTACTATCTTGATCAGAGGGCCAGTTAAGTATAAAGTGGACAGCATTCTGGTCTCTAAAATTTATGACCACTACGTCGCCCTCAATGGTTTTTGGTCTTCCCCCCAGCCAGGGGAGGCGACGAACATGGACAATATCGCCATTGATATTATTTGGAATGGGTCTATACATGCTCAACCAACGTGTTATTTTATTCTTTAGTTGAACAAAACCCTCGCGTCTGTTCGTCTCTAACTCTGGCACCCCGGTAAGGACTACCACGTAAGGCGCTGCTTCCGGTGGAAGTTCTGGAAGGGGGCCCTTACTATGGTTCCCCCGTGTAGTAGTCCTCCCAACCCCCCTATCCCTCTTCTGATCCCCAGGGGCTTGTCCTATACTCCTCATCAGCCCACGAGTAGATACAGCAGGGGGCAATATAGGTTTACTTTTTGGCAATACAGAGGTAGCTTTAGATATAATTTCTCTAGGGGTGTGTGACATGACCATAGTCTGGGCAGGGGCAGGTGTAGGGGTTACAACTGGGGTAATTGAAGGGGTTGGTAGGAGGGTAGTTTGTAGAACAGGGTTAGAAAGAACCTTAGTGGTAACTAACTTGCTACCCATATCCCGTTCTATCTTCCCGAGCCTACCATCCAATTTATTAAGTCTTTCTACGATAGCAAGAGTGTATGTCCTTATTATGCACTCTATACTGTCGAGTAAGACATGGCTTGGGGATTCCTGTGGTACCACATCCGCGGATGAATTATTAGAGCTGGTCTCCACTACTTTAGGCGTGGGGCTTGTATGTATAAGTGGTGTTGCCATAGTTCCCTGTGCCGGTGCTAGTACCAGCCCTCCCTCTATATTAGTATTAACTTTAATGCCAACATCAGCATGATTTATTGTACGCTTCGGTAAATCTGTCTTTTTCCGCCTTTTTTTATTCGGTGGAGGGCCATAAGTTTTAGTAGGCATAACTTTCTTGGCCCTACTCCTAGCGGGTTTACTTTGCCTCTGGATAGGGGTTATCAATGCCTCAGTTATAATTGTGGCCTTAGTTACACTGGGATTAATAAGATTAATAGGGGCATTCACAATATCCTGGGACCCAGTGACATTCATGGGCGTACGCTCTCTAAGTATTAATGGAACATAATCCTGTGAAAAAGTACAATCATTCTCTGTTAAAGTCCCCTCCAAAGTAGAGATGATCAATACAGGTGAGTCAGGTAGTGACCTATTTTTCATGCTTTCCACCGAGCGTCGGCGCTCAGCCCGTCGTTCCGCTAGAGTAGGAATACTGGGGGTGTCCATAACAGTTTTCTTAAAGTAGTTGTCTAATGACCCATTGATCAAGCTCACTGGCTTATCTGGGCCAACAAGTTCCGGAGTTAGGGCTTCAATAGACATTTTAAGCAAGAAAATAATACCCCAGTGGGCTTACTCTGATAGTCCTCCCCGGGCTGATGTCCGACCAAGGGTTCTGGCCCAGCCCAGCCTTTTCCGGCCTCTGAGGGCCACAGAGGGCCCGCTCTTTGCCCGGTCTTCGCGCGCGTCCCGCGATCTGCGGGAAGGGGCGGGGTTAAGTAGAGAGTGCTGGGGGCAGGAAGAGACACCAGCTGCGCTGCGATGGAAAGCGCGCTGAGGATGCTGGGTCTCGCAGTCCCGTCCCGGTCCCCACAGGCGGCAACACAAAGGGGAGTAGGCGTTGGTTCCCTCCAGGGAACGGCAAGTCCTCGGAATGACCTCAAGGGCAGAGAGTGTCCTCGCTGGGAACAATGCAGACATTAATGATCCTGGCAGCCCATTCTAACTGATGGAGAGCAGGTAACCGTACAATAGTGAAAACGAATATGGCTGTAATTCACTATTAAGACATGCCAACCTTGTCAGGCTTGTCCCACCTTATGCTTACAATGCACCCCGCCCTTGGGCCTACCATAGGGGTGACTAACATGAAGTTAAGGGAAGGTTTAGGGACTGGCAAGTAGGTGTACTTGCGCAGTCCTCGTGACAGTCAGACTGCACGTGGTCTAGCAATGGCAGACCTTCAGACATACTTTTACTAGGCCGCTCTTGTGGGTGGCACAACACGTGCTGCAAGTCCACTAGCAGCATTTGTATTTACAAGCCCTGGCACTCCTGGTGCACTCTACTAGGGACTGACAGTAAACCAAATAAGCCAAACATGGAATTCAATCAATACAGCAATTTCACATAGGGAGCACTTGCACTGTGGCACTGATCAGCAGTGGCACAATGCCCAAAGCATTATACCAGCAAAAACATCGTAAACAGAGGAGGCAAACAGAAAAAATGGAGGAGAGACTCATGCCAATGCTGCCAGGTCTAACAGTAGGGGGTTGTCAAGGATGTATGACGTTACAACGCATACTTTTACAACGCCTACCTTTACAACGCGGTTTTTACCACGCATACCATTACAACGCATAGCGCTTTGGGGTGCTGGATAGTGAATAGTTTAATTTACTATTCCAACTCCAGCCCCCGTGGATAGTAGGGAAGGTTATTGGATAGTAAATTAACCTATTCCCTATTCTAGAGCGCCCCCCAGCGCAATGCGTTGTAATGGTATGCGTTGTAAAAGTTGCGTTGTAATGGTAGGTCGTTGTAAAAGTTTCGTTGTAAAGGTTACATACCGTTGTCAAGCACCATCGACTTTATTCTGTGTTCTCAGAGTATGAAGGGACAATTGGCAAAATTCCACACAGGATCTGAAATTAGTAGCGACCATTTTCCTAATAGTGTTTTAGTCCGACCAAAAACTGTCTCACTACATACCAACGCTACAAGCCTGTTATCACAAAAAACGTTATCCATGAATAAAGCTTCTCTGTAAAGTGGGCAAAAATAGATCCAGAAGTAGTTACGGGGATAGTTCTTAAAAAAGCCCGTCCATGGGTATATGACTGCTTAAGCCCTGATTCCTCACCTCAAACAGTCTTGGACAGCTTTGGTAAGATCCTGGGTACAATAAAGGAAGAATTATCTCGCACCCATACACGCAGAAAAATACCAACTGAGGGTTGGTTCAACTCCCGGTGTCGTAAGGCCCTCTCCAACCTCAAGGCGGCCCTCCGGAACACAGTGAGGAACATCCCTGAGATTACTAAACTTAGGAAGCTCTATAACGCTGCGAGGGCAGAACGCAGGAAAGAAATAAAGACGAACCTGTGGTTACAACTACACGACAGCTGCCGAAGCAAAGATAGCGGCCTTTTTTGGCGAGTTGTTAAATCCCCCTTCTTGACCAATACATCGACTGTTCAACATCTTGATGTCGCAGTGTCCGCCGAAGAGTGGGTTGCCCACTATTCAAAAATCTTTGGCGGATGTCATATAGAGCCCATAGAGGAGGGACTTACCCTAGGTAGTGCGCCCGGTACAAAGAGCTTCCCAATTAACATCCGATTTGAGCACGGAGAGGTAGTCAAAGCCCTGCAAGCATCTAAAACCGGCAAGGCGCCTGGTCCAGATGGGGTCCCGGTGGACATTTTCATGCACAACATCGACCTTTGGTCCCCACTTCTCACCCAGGTCCTGGCTGCAGCAACAACTACCGGCCTAATTGACTCATGGTCCACTTCTATACTCCTCCCTATTTTCAAGAAGGGCGACCGAAACGATCCGGCCTGCTATAGGCCCATCTCGCTCCTGGACTCCCTGGGGAAGGTTGCGGGTCGGCTGCTACTGGAATGGCTTCAGGAGAGGGCATCAAGTAACAACATTATGACCGACCTTCAGTATGGTTTCCAGCCCGGTCTTGGGACCGTGGAGCAGGCCTTGAATTTTGCCCTCCTGATCGGGAAGTACGTGGGAGCCAAAAAGGGTCATCTGTTCCTTGTGCATGTCGACCTTAGCGCAGCTTTTGACTGTGTCCTGCACTCCAAACTATGGCCCATGCTTGGGGAAATAGGGGTTGATCCTGCTCTCATTGTATTTCTGCGTGAACTCTACTCAGATGCAACGGCGGGAGTCAGGTTTGGGATAAATGGAGAACTTTCCCCCTCTTTTTCAATCACAAAAGGGGTTAGGCAGGGAAGTGTACTGGCTCCCTTCTTGTTCAACTTATACACCAACGGACTTGAGGCGGCTATGCTAGAAGGGAGCCAGGACCTTCCTCAAATTAAACATCGTCCATTCCCAACGCTGCTTTATGCGGACGACTCTGTAATCTTTGCTAGAACGCTGAGGCAACTACAAGTACAACTCAACAAATACTGTTCCTACATGGCACCTCGGCCCCAAAATCAAGAATCCTAAAACAATCTACGTCGATAAAACCAGGCTTGAAAGAACAGCCGTCTACCCCTATTTGGGAATCCTGGTGGACGACACATTGAGCTGGCGGCAGGCTGTGGCCAGCAAAGAACTACTTTTTCAGAGAGCAACGGCAGCCCCGGTCTCTTTTTCTAGGAAACTGGGGAAACCGGCTCCTCCTGAATTACTTGCAATCTATTACGCAAAATGTCACAGTGTTGCTACTTACGGCGCTGGGGTCTGGGGTTATGGCCCAGTAAAACCACTCCAAACCATCAAGAATGGGTTTGCTAAGTACCTGCTGGCGGTACCACAAAGTGCGCCAACCTATGCCTCGCTTGCCGAACTGTGTATGGACTATATCACGGACACCATTTGTTGCCAACCTATACTTCTGTGGCACCGCATTTGGACTAATGAGGAGTGTCACCTGACGCATCTATTAATCTTGGATTGCATGGACCTAGCTAATTGGGAAAAAATACCTTTGCTTGTATATGTAAGGAACTTCTGCCGTGATCTGGGCCGCTGTAGTTTCTTTCAGGATCCGCCCAGCATGGGAGATATCTCAAGGAAAGATCTAAAAAAGCTGTGCCTGTGCCACCTAAGAGACCTCCGATGTTTGATGGAGTTGGTCAAACCTACAAATACCCAAATCATTGCTGTCCAGAATTATCTGGGTATTCAACCTTACTTGACATTCCACCTGAGTAACTATGAAAAATACCTTTTGACAAGGTTCCGGTTTAATTCCTTTTTCCGCCTTGTGACTTTTCCTAATTCCCAGGATTGGTCCATCACTATTATGCCGTGTCCCTGTAATGGTCTTTCCTCTCAGTCAACATTACACGTTATCTTCTTCTGCAAATACTATACTTTTCCACGAAAAAATTGGATTTTGCCGCTATTGCGAGCAATGGGCATAAGATCTTGTCGCCGGGCATTCATGGCTCTGCAATCCCTTGAGACCAGTCACATAGCGAAGTGCGTAGCTAACTTTTTAAAATCTTGCATCAAATATCGCCGTAATTTTGAGTAATTATAATTACTTATTATTCTTGAAGTTGCTACTTTTCCTTTTAAATGTTTTTACTTTTATGATTGATTTGTGTGTAAAAAGTTATATTTTTATCTCTCTTGTACTTTTTATGGTTGCAATAATGAGTGGTAACCGAATAAAAGTTTATGAAACTAAACGAATATTGACTCTACAAAGACTGTGACAAAAGACACAGAAGAGCTGACACCACAAAGTGTAGAAGGACATGAGAAAGCACTTAGCATTAGACAAACTAAAATGGACTTAGAAGCACCAGATGAGGAAGGACTACATTATCACGGTATCAAGAACAGGACTCATTTAAACGTATTCGCAAACCTTTTAGTGCATTATGTAGAAACCATGGAAATAGAAGACTGTTATGTTTGCATGAAGCTACCTACTTCTGTAGCTGAGGGAGTGACCTACCATCACTTGCCACTAACATATGGAATTTCCTGTAGTATTTTAGCTAGCTTATTCTATAAAAGAGGACCATTACAATACTATTACTCTAACTCAGACGTGATATTTTCGGAACTTCCTATACGTGGAAATCTGAACCCTGTACATACAAAAAGTGATGTCACACGTTATATGGGAGAATATTTTCTGACTATAGGTACCATAGATCTAGGTGAAGCACATAGAGATAACTTGACCTGTTCATTACATGAACAAGAGAAAATGTTTCTAAACATGGCAGAGAAAAGAAGAGAAAGTTTCCAAAGAAAGGCGAATGATAAAAGACAGAAAACTCCTAAGTGGGCTGAAAACATGGGAAGCACCTCAAATGGTGGAACTAATCCTGCTTTGTTGCTGGATTTCGAAAGAAAGGGGAAACTCTGTCTTCACAGAGAAAAGACTAGTTATTATAATAACATTTTCATTGGTTCCAGTCAATGCGAACACAATTATAAGGTAATTGGAGGTTGGGGTTTCAAAAATGGGTCAGAACCTGTGTTTCCCGGAATTTATTACATCTGTGGAAACAAGGCTTATTTCAAATTGCTGGATCACTGGTATGGAAGCTGCTATTTCGGAATTGTGATCCCGAAAATATACCATGTGAATGAAATTGCTGGAAGCAGTGAAAACACTAACGGTTTAGTACGTAGTAGAAGAGAAAGTATAGGGGAAATAATGGGTGATATATTTAGTGCATTGATACCTGCAGTGGGAGTGGTTCTGAACACAACCAGAATTTGCAAATTATCAACAGTAGTGGATCGGTTATCTACTGACACTGCTGGTGGATTTCTGATGATCAATACCGAAATGGTTGCGATCAGATCTATGGTTTTGCAGAACAGACTTGCTCTTGACACCTTATTAGCAAAAGAGGGCGGAGTCTGTAGAATGTTGAAAGCGCAATATTGTTGCACTTACATACCTGACAAGAGTGTTGAAATCAAAAGGTATGTGAGGAACATTACAAATTTGGAAAAGGAACTCAAACCACTGGAGGTTGACAGTGCCTGGAAGAGACTTACTGATGGTCTCTCCGCTGTAGGCCATTGGTTTTCCAACTTAGGTAAAGGTTTTTTGATTAAGGTACTGATGCCAATTGCAGGAATAGGTTTGGTCATATTCCTCATATTTGTCTGCTGCAAATGTCGCAAACACCAGAAGAAATATACCGTGAACAAGAGAGGAGTGAAACGGAATGTGGATGAAATTGAATTAGAGGAAATGAATAATCAGATTTATAAAAGGGTGAAAAATTCTCACCCTAACAAAGAGACCAAAGAGAAATTGAATCAAATGTTGGAAGAGATTGAATTGGGAAAAATTTAAGTTGGCATCTGATTCTATTATTTTTGTGATGATAGTAAATATCATCAAAGAGGGGATTGATGGAGCAAGGATTCGCACGTTACGCGACTTGCTTGTACTCATGATCCTCGAATAACTATATTGGATTAATTCAACATGTTTGTTTTACTAATTTCCCCGTTATTCTGACATTTTGGGTGTCCCAGAGACGCTTGCATATGTGTGTATTAACCTTAACAACGCTTGTCATTAAAATGGCTGCTGCTTGGCGGGGGTTTCTTCTGCGCATGCGTTGGTCACACTCACGTGACTTGACGTACTCGCAGCTCTGGTGGGAAATGTTTGCTCATGCGCAATACAGCTAAAATGGCTGCTTTGTTTTCTCATATGCTCAGTGCTTGAAAAGCTGCATTGGCAAAGTTGTTTGTTCCGCATTTATCCTAACGCCATAGTTATTATAAAGTAAGGGGTATAGAGTAGCTATTCATGGTATACAGTGTGTTCATTTTTTCTGTATTTCTAAATTGTTTTCGCTTACTTTTCATGCATCGCATTCTTTGGGGCCTGAGGAACACTCGTGATTCCATAGTGAACAGCCTTTCTGCGCATGACAGTCTTCTGAAACCTTGCCAACCCGAAGTCCCAGCCAAGATGTGCCTGGGAAGATGCACCTTCGCCTAGCAGAAGAGGCTGAACTGTTCTCAATGTATCATAATTCACAGATGCTCTATTGTAATGTAGAGACTTAGGTCATGGGAACCCCAAATTCAATAGGCGGTCCCAGATCATGCAAATTAAGTCTTGTAGAAGTGAAATGTGGTTGGTGTGTTGACCTATCCTACTTGAGGACCAATCGAAATTGGGGATTCTGACACTTGCAACATTTGGGGGGTGGTACACTGACCCGAAAACAGTATAACTAGCCTAGGTTTAGCTAGAGAAATTGTCCGACTTGTCTGAGTAGCTGACCTGTCACTGACCCAAAGCACTCAATAGGTGACTGATACAGAGGGCTGCGGAGCACTCTGTCCCAAATTTCCAGAGACTCAAGGGGTTTTGTTGAGAAACCTTAAGTGCTGGCGGAGCACTTTGCTGGGGAATTCGATAACCCAATCGGGGTTCTGACTGATAGCTGCAGAGAGGGTGGAGCGCAGGTGTTGCTTGCAAACTGCGGGTGCTGGTCTTACCTTGGTGGTCCTGTCCTGATCCTAATCTGGTCTTCCTGTCCTGTCCTGGGGTGTCCATTTTGCACTTGCTGGCCTACTGGCGACTGTCCTTCCTTGGGGTTTCTCCAGTCCTTAACTGACCCGTGGCCAGGGTTGGTCTTCACACCATACTAGGTAATTATAGTGCTGAAAAGTCTACTCTGCATCTTCTATTTTTCCTTTCTTTTGCTTTAATAAAGTCATACTCGTGCATATTTGAATTTCCATGCTTTTTTGCACCATTAAATGAAAAAAGTCATACATTGTCGTTGATATTCTAGCATGTTCCTATTTTTTCCCTTCCTTTAAGTACAATTCCTCTATACCGTTCATGAAAACTAGATGTGTCTTATTTTTACTTTTTGCTGACTAAGATGGTGGTTCTGGAATTCTAGCGTGTTCCACTTTTTCCTTCCCCATAGTTATATGGTATCCCAGAGTTCTCGAAATATAAACCAAAGTTTTTTTCTATACCCACATCTCAGGGGTATTTTACAACTGTGACATTCTAGTATGTTCCGTAATCTTCCCGTCTTTTGTTATTCCATTTAAAATCTAAACTCTGACATTTCTGATTAATATGTTCCCTGTTCTTACCTTCCTTTAGACTCATAAATAGTTGGCCTGATTTATTTCCTATATGGATATGTGCTCTTTGAAATTTTGGTTATTGATAGTTTAATTGCTGTAAACCTAATGCTTTCAGAACTTGATGAACTTTAGATAAAGGTTTTTAAACTTTCTTGTGTCTGTGGTTATTACATGAGTGCAAAGAAAATTACAATAGTTGGTATTTTGTATTTGCCTTTCTTTTACAGCTAGCTCCCTGATCCGTTGTGGTCATAGGTACCCGTAACGGTGGTTTGGTAAGTCGGGTACCGTAGGAATAAATAGGAAGGAACAAGAGATACTGGTAGTAGAGTGTAAGGTCACCTGATTAATAAATATGGTGAATTGAAATTTATGGGCCCGATACGTATGTGGTAAAATTGTTGGTCGGGTGACCTGCGCGCTCTATCACCCTTGTATCCCTCTCACCCTCCCTTGGTGCTGTGACTGCGTGCCCCCTCCGACCCCACTTAATGGAATTCTGCTCTCCTAGTTTTTTGGGGTATTGACCTCAGAAATCTACTATGTGTATATATATGTATATAGAGATAACTCTAATCAGTAGTATATGCAGTAGACATTTGTACTCTCTACCATTCCTATGTGACTCTTAGAGTATTTCCATTTGTATCTCTTCCTTGTGTGACTTTACTACTTGTACATTTGCAATTTTTCTTTCTGTTTATATCTCTTCCTTGTGTGACCACATCTTGTACATTTGCAATTTTTCTGTTTGTATCTTTTATGTAACGCATGTAATCCTAAGTCCTTATGTTTTGCAACTGGTTCTTATGTAAAGCGCTCTGACACCTTTGGGTAAAGTTTGCACTATAGAAAATCGCATAAAATAAAATAAATAAATAAAGTATGACGAATTAACACTTGGAGGGACATTCTGGCGCATGAGCATAAGACACATGGGGTATATTCAAAAGAGCGTGTGCTAAACACCATCAAAAAATGCTAACGCACCTTTACACATCGCAGCCGATCGCCTGTGTTAACGTAGAATTCACAACAAGGCGGTAGCATGCAATAGTCTGCTGAAACCGTGGCAAATGTCTGCGATACAACCACCTCGACGGCGATAAAAACACAAACCTCAACGCGAAAAAACCTGAGCCCTGACTGACATCGCTGAAGTCATGATGCAGAGAGAAGAACATCTGTCCGCTCAGACTAGCTCCAGCGATTCCAGCCGTGAGCTGGCACTCATGCGGAGGCTCATGGAAGACAATGTAGTGGTGCATTGCGATGCGACAATATGGCGCCTCGATATGATACGACGGTCCGGTGCGATAAGATGGTGCCCTTGATGCGATGTGAGGAAGTGAAGGTGATGCGTGCATGCCTGATGGGCATGGGGCGAACTCTGTAACTTCTGTGCCGTGACAGGCCATGTGACACGCTTCTCTGGTGATGCGACGATGACCCTTGCAGTGGCGACACAATTCTCCAGTGATGCAACGACCAAACAACTGCGACGGAGACACGCTTTTCTGGTGATTCGGCAGTGAAACGCTTCTCCGATTATGCCACGGCAACAGCTGCAACGACGTCACTCTCCCAACAATACGCAGGCTTTTGCATCCAGAATCCCCAGCAAGGGAATTCAGAGAGGATCTGGTGGTGAAGTCGTGTATCCCTGAGACTTCAGCAGGAGGCAAGCATAATTCAAGCCCTTGGAGATTCCTCTTCAATATGATGAAAGCTTCAATAAAAAGCCTTTCCTTGGCAATAAAGAAACCACTACAGGCCAACCCCAGCACATAACACATTGGCACAGGGGTAGTCAAAATCTCCTGCAGATTCGCTTGTTCTTCTCCTTGGCAAAAGGTCTGTCTTGATTCCCAGAAGTGACCTAAAGTCTTGGGTTCTGAGCCCCAATATTTATACTAGTAAATCCTATGTCCTTTGAAGGCAGAGGGTGCCTGTACCTAGCCAAAATCAGTTCTTTGCAGCTTCTTGGCACAGGGTGGAGACAGCATTGTTGAAAGCAGACCTGGCCCAGGTAGCTGAAAGGAAATCTCTGCCCCCACTCTCTATTCAGCCAAGGACCTATTCAGACCAGCCCAGCTGGAGCCCACACACTCCTGTCACTCACAAACCAGACATGCAATACACAACTTAGCAAGGCAGGTTGGATGGCTAGGCAAGAAAAATACCTACTTTCTAAAAGTGGTATTTTCAAACATAGAATGTTAAAATCAACTTCAGTAAATGATGTATTTTATCATTCTGAGTTCAGGCAAACTAAATTCGTTTTTCTACCATGTTCCTTGGGATAGTTAGGATTATACGATGTTTTAATCAAACTACCCATTCTGCCTATGGGGACGGTAAGGTAAAATGTTATTGTGGAGTTTATTAAAACCATTACAAACAATCTACGTTTTACACAGTTTCAAGCAAAAAAAAAAAGAGGACAACAAATTACAATAATAGTTCAACACTAAAGGACTATTTCCTCAGAATACAAGATAAAAACTATAAAACATGCGGTTAATAATTTATTAGCCTAAAGTATACGTGAAGGCTAGCCCAAAAATTCCCCTATTAGAGCCTTTTCTACAGCAGAGGATGTTGGGAGGGGAATAAGGTGCCATGTGTGCTGAATATTAAGAGCCTTAGTAATGCCATCAGGGGGCAGTTGGAACAGTTTCATTACTCAGTGCCCATATGGGATTTTACTGGTTTTAAGAGCAGTTAGACAGATCTATTTATGCAAGGTTGCCTTGCAGATATATTAGACAAAAAAGTCAGGGCATAATTTAAGTTTGTGCTTAGATGCTTGATTTACAAATATTTCTGGGGTTAGTCATCTTGACAATCTTGGCCCGACGTGGGCTAGGGGATACATAGTTCCAAAATTATGATTGATGGGGGGTGCAATGCATCAAAGATTGGCACTTGGAGCTTAGCTGGAAATGCAAAATGCACTTAAATTATGAATATTTCTAGAAGCAGAGCTCCTTGCCAGGATAAGCCTGGCGAGGACTAAGAGGTGAGGAGGACTTATTATGAAGAAGGGCATAGCCAGTTGTTACAGGGCAGCAAGGGTTAGACCCCCCGGAGTTAATTAAACTTGCTGGGTCTCCCTTTCAGCCCAGCTAGTTATCAGAACCTTTGGCACCAGGGGTTGGCATGAGATAACTCACCGTATGATTTTAAACTATCCTTATTTCGGTCGATCAAAAGTTTGAAACTTGTGATACCAAGAAACATTCATTAAAACAGAGTAATTTTAAAGTTGCAGCCGTTGTCCCTTCAGATGAAGTGTCTTGGATCAAAAAGCCCCAATTGCGGACGCTGTACTTCCTGTTTCTTCGCTTGGGCATTCAGGAGCTTTTCTCCATGTGGGTCATGAAGGTATGTTCTCCTCTGCATCCATACTCCTATCTCCTTGAAGTTCTTTTTGTTTTTTGATTTTTGAGGCCAGCTTCGGCGGCTGCTAGGAATTTGACCATCCAGCAGCTCAGTTGGATGTCGTTGCCACAAAAGCATGCCAGCACCGCTTGCCTGCAAGACCGTCTCCGTTTTCTGTTGAAGAACGGTCTCAGGAGGGCCCGTCGTTCTTGTAGTAGTTCCCTACAAATAGTTATCGTATTCACTATGTTTTCCTCAACTTCACTGGCGTCATCCAGGGCTCATCCCTCAGTCCGACGCTGTTCAACGTCTACATGGCCCCCCTCGCATGAGGGGCCCGCCAACACGACCTCAACATCATCTACTACGCCGAGGACACCCAGCTCATCCTCTCCCTCACCAAGGACTCGCACACCGCCAAAACCAACCTCCACGAGGGAATGAAGGTCATCGCCGACTGGATGCAGATCAGCCGTCTGAAACTGAACTTGGACAAGACGGAGGTACTCATCCTCGGACCCACCCCCTCAGCCTGGGACAACTCCTGGTGGCTGACCACACTGGAAACAGCACCGACACCCACCGACCATGCAACCTAGGATTCATCCTCGACACCACTCTCTCCATGTCTAAACAGGTCAGCGCCGTCTCCTCCTCCTGCTAGAACACCCTCTGCATGCTCCACAGGATCTACAAGTGGATCACGACCGAAACAAGAAGAACGGTGACACACGCCCTCGTCAGCAGCAGACTGGACTACGGCAATGCACTCCGCCCGACTGATCGTCAACGTCCCCCACCGCAGCAACATCACCCCCCACGTGAGAGACCTACACTGGCTCCCCGTTGACAAGAGGATCACCTTCCAGCTCCTCACCCACGCTCACAAAGCACTCTACAATGCCGGACCAGCCTACCTGAACAGCAGACTCAACTTCTACACCCCAACCCGCCAGCTCCGCTACACCAGCCTCGCCCTCGCCGATGTCCCCCGCATCCAACGAACAACCTCCGGTGGCAGATCCTTCTACTACCTGGCCTCCAAGACCTGGAACACCCTCCCTACCCACCTACGTCTGACCCAAGACCTGCTTGCCTTCAGAAGACTCCTCAAGACCTTTCTCTTCGAGCAGTAGCAGCACCCCCCTCCCCTCAGCGCCTTGAGACCCTCACGGGTAAGTAGCGCGCTCTATAAGTATTCTGATTGATTGATTGCTGGTGTCTGAGCCCTAAGCCAAGGGGGTAGATGATTTGCCGAGGGCAGCAGCCTGAGGCGCAATTTCACAAATGTCTCTTTAGTTTTATTTGAGAAGCCAGTCTGGAGGTATCCTTGAGGCAAGGGTTTAGTGTAGGATTGTACCGTAAGCCAGCCATGTACAAGCTCTCCCAGGGACGCTTTATTCTGCCAAAGTTATTCTTTCCTGACAGTCTTGTTTACTACTCTTTTGAAGCCTGCCGGGTCCCCTGGGACTTCCCAAAGCTGTCGTAGTCGCAGATGGTTGATGACGGCCTCCAAATAAAGTCTTGCAGGGCAAGTTTCTTTCGTTTGTAGCTCCTTCCACAGGAGAGCATTTAGCGTTTTCGGTTCTCCTATGCTTATTTTGTGCCAGCTTTTTCTATATGATCCTTTGCATGCCAGCTCTTCTCTTGGGAGCCCGAATTTAAGTCTCATCTGTGCGGGAGATGTGTAACTTGGCAAGCCTAAGATTGTGCGCAGTGCTCTTGCTACGGTGCCATCAACTGTAGCAGCGTCCCTCCCTCTCATAGCTTCACTGCCATAAGTAATGGCTGGAATTAATTTTGCTTGGATCACCTTAATAAGAAGAAGGAGGCTTGGACCAATGATCTTGTTTTTTAAGTTTCTTAAAGCTACCGCAGTCATTAGACCTCTCTTTTTTATGGCATCGCATTGTGGCTTGAAATTGCCCTTGTGGTCTATAATAATCCCCAAATATCTGTATTTATCAACAAAATCCAGCTTCCTTGATGCCAAGAACCAGTTATATGTTATTCTCTTTTTATGGGTATTAATGCACATGACTATGGTTTTCTCTTGATTAATGCTAAGCATATTTGTTGCAGAATATCATGACGTTATGTCCAACAGCCACTGTCAGCCCACAGGGGTACGGCTAATGAGTTCCAGGTTGTCCGCAAAAAAAGATTAGACAGCTGGGTACTACCTAGATCGGGTGAGTGCGAATTTCTTTCTTTCAGCAGAGTTGATAGCTCTCCCTTAAATAGATTAAAAAGTGTTGGGGCTAGCACACAGCCTTGTTTAACCCCTGTGCTGGTTGGAATCTTCCTCAATAGATATTCTCTATTACCTAGCTTAACTTGCACCCACATGTCACTATGTTGGAGGATTAGTTGATTTATGAGCAGTGACGGGATGTTCAACTTTTTTAGTTTTTGCTTCAGATGGTTTCTGTTAACACAGTTGAATTCGGTGCTGTAATCGATGTGCACAGGTATAGGGGTTGTTTTGCTGTGAGAGCGGCGTCAATCATTACGGATAGAGCTAGAATATTGGTAGTCGTCCCTGTGTTTTTGCAGAAGCCGGTTTGATTGTATGGAACTGCAGTAACTTCTGTTGTCCATGATGTTAATTCCTGTAGTAAAAGTCCCGCAAAGTATTTGGCCTCGTTGTCAAGTAAGGATACTAGCCGGTAGCTTCTCGGGTCATTTCTATTTCCTTTTTTGTAAATTGGGAAGATGATGGCCCCCCTCTAGGGTTATGGGATTAATGACGTTTGGAAGATCTTATCAAACAACAGTTTGAGAATGGCAGCCCACTTAGATCATTGATGTTCCAAAAGCACAGGTTAAGAGTGTTGGAAGAGTTCTCATCTTTGTACTTATTTTGTATTTGATTTTGTATTTTGACATTTATAGTCCTAGAGAGCCAGCTCCAGTCTTGATAGGCAGGGCTTTTCGTGACGAATTATCTTTTATTGCGTCGCTCTCTGGGATGTCGGGGGTATTGCTGCAAGCGCCATGCGGTACCGAAAGTGGTTGTGGATTTGAATCGTATTGACCGTTCTCTTGCCGTTGTTCACTGTCAAGTATCTTGGTTTTGAGAATGGTTGGAGCTTTATACCCCAGATGTTGAACTTGGCTTGTTCCTTTCAGTACTCTCTGAGCCACTTCTGTGCTTGACCAAACTGTTTTTGTTGCTTCAGCCCCTTGGTTATCCAATATTTCCATTAACTCGACCGACTCCAAGTCGCTGGTGGATATACTTTTAGGTTAATAATGGACATCAGTAAGCATAATATATTACCCCTGTTTAGGAAGTCGATCGAGCCCTTTGGTTTATACTCCGGGAAGAACACGATTGTGGGGCTGTCTGCCTGCCCCATCTCGAGTGTTGGGCTGTCCTGAATGATGATGGGAACGTCCCCTGAGCCATGGTTTTCCTCGCGCAGAGCTCCGTGACTCTAAGTGCTGTTTTCCTTTGCCCGTGTTGACTCTAGGTCGGCGATAACTGCTGAGGTTAATATGGACCCTTGTGGGTGACTCGTTTCATTTCTGTAAGTGGGACTAGAGACAAATTTGCTGTTTTGAGTGGTATATTTGTCTTTTTGCATCTCTTCCTGGTTCGGGCTTTCGCTAAGATTATGGACCAAATCTTTTTCATTGCTCCTCTGAACATGTCCTGCTTCTTTTTTGTGAGTGGCGCTATAGGCTGTCGTTCTGTTACGTGTGGTATTAATTTTGGTCTTTTGCCTCTCTTCTTGAATCGGGTTTTCTCTTAAATCGTGATCCGTATTTATTTCTTTGCAGTTCTCGGCTGACATATCTCTTTTCGTTGGAATTTCTTTCTTTTGGTTACTGCCCTACCTTCTCTGATTTCTTCCCTGTTTTGTAAATTGGAGGTGTTCCAGTGATTCTTTAATTAATGGGGTTTCACCCAGCAGCGTTATGTTAGTAGGTGGGGGCTTTTGGCATCCTCTGTTCCTTAAACTCCTGTCTAATCCTTAAACTCCTGTCTAATCCTTGCTTTGTTGAGTCTGCGACTTCCTCCTCATGCTGTGCTTCTTGAGTCGGCTTTGTAGTTGCCAGACTTGGTGCCCAGGAGCCTGCGCTCTGTAATGGCCATGCTTTGTTTCTTGGCTGGTCCAAACCCTTTGGTGGATTATTTTTTGTAGCCTCCCCGATGTCTGAGAGGAGATTACCCATTGCCGTTGGGAGTGTAGCCAGTTTGTCTACGATTGTTCTGCATGAGCAGTTGGTTTGTATTAGTTATGTCTCTGCTTGCGCCCTTCTTACCAAATTATTGAGCTCTTCTAACTTGCCATCAATATAGGCAACGAAGATTGAAAGCGAATTAAGGACAGACAATTGGAGATCCATCTTGTCCGATTGATATTGGATGGCGTCTACGGACATTTGCATTGTATGCAAAAGAGATGCCCAAATGTCTTCTTTTGTTAGTGAAGTTTCCTTGCCGGATTTGGGGTTTGGCGCACTCTTATTCAAACCTGGGAGTTCATCAATGGGGGCCATGGAATAGGAGGATACCAGTTCTTCCCACTCTTCTTGAGTGAGATACGAGGATTCAAAGTCCGCAGTCTACAATGATTTAGTGGGTGGGGTAGCTGGACCCGGAGTTTGAGTTTGAATTTGGCTGGGAGCGTAGCTTCTCTTGAGTTCCTCGAGTTATTGGTCAGATTGATGGTCAATGGAAAGAGGTACATGCCGTTCTTGCACTGTAGATTACGGTTAGATTGATGTATGTGGAGACCTTCTCTCTATCGTGTCAGCCTATATTTTTGGGCTCGAAGGAACAACATTTGCTGACCCCATATTAGGCTCCGCTATGCTTGTGTGGGCTGCCCCTTCCATATTGCTCCCCTCTTCTCCAACTTCTCCAACTTCGGCTAATTCTCTTTAAGCATCCGACTCCATCCCCAGATGCCTTTGCCTCTTTGGTAGAAGGGCCTTGCTGGGTTCCAGAGGGGATGGCAGGCTACTTGCGTTGCGGCTGTTCAGACATATGACTGAGCCGACACCTTTAATAAATGAGAACTTTATATACATTTTCGGTTGGTAGCCAGGCTTGGGCAGGTTAGGTACACTTGCTGCTCCTCTCAATTTGCTGTTTGGAGAGGGTTGCGGACTAGTGAGTAGAGGGATCAGGGGGGTCCAGCAGATCAAGAGTGTTTCTTCCTTCTCCTCCTCCTTCCCCTCCTCCCCTTTCTTCCTCAACTCGTCCTCACTGAACTTCATAAGGTCTTTTTTAAGTTTCTTATTTGTCCTCCTTGTTCTTTTGATAGGATTTGCAGGTGGTCCCTTGACTTCCCCGACCTCTTTGCTTCTTTCCTTAATTGGTCTTGGTCTTCTTGATCCTCTTAATCGTCTCTTAGTGCTCTCTCTCTCTCTCTTTCGGCCCTTGCTCGTCCTTGGCTCGTCCTTTGCTTTTTTCCTCTTTTCCTCCTTTGCCTCTTTTCCTCCTTTGCTCCTGCCACATATTTCCAGTCTGTTCTGTGGCGTCAGTTACAAGTTATGCCCAGGCTTAGAGGTGCGATCGATGGGAGGGGGAGTGGGGGGAGTGTGAGTTGGAGCTGCTTGCAGCTGCTTGTAGCTGGAACAGTGGTGGTGTAATAAAAATCCCTCACCACTCCGCACCCCTATACTGGGAGCACCAGCTGCAGTACCAGACGCTGTAACAGACAGTATAAAGATGTAACGAGCTAAGTTAAGCTGGAAGCGGAAAGGCAGGTGGCTGGTGGCTGGTGAATGTTGGTTGGTGGTTAATGATTGGTCGATGGCGAAGGTATTTGCCATTAGCGGCGAGCAATGAGAGCAGTTTAATGGTGCTCATAGGCTTGTCAACTAATTTTCTGTTTCCTGGATTCTGATAGAAGATAGTCCAGTAGGTCTTTTTTTCCACTCCTGAGTAAGTAGGGTGGCGGGAGGAGCCCCTGGGCTGGTGGGCCGGTGGGAGGAGCGGGCAGTAGGCAATAGCACAGTAGCAGCCAATAACAGGCTAGTCGGCCTAGTAGAGGAGGGGAGGATGGAGGGAGGATGGAGGGTGGAAGGGTTTAAGAAGAAGAAGAAGAGAGGGAGACAGAGAGTGGGGTGGAGAGCAGGGTGCTCTGGTAGCCGCAAGCCAACCCCATCCTAGTTGGGTCGCTTTCCGCACTTACCTGGGCTCTTCACTTAGCAGCCGCCCCTAGGGGTGACCAGGCTCCCGCACCCCACTCACCACTACTCACCTGCAACCTCTGCTCCACTTCGGCTCCACACTGCAAACCGTGCCTCAGTACAGCCAGACTCTGCGCCGGTCTCTCCTTCTGCCTCTTAAAGTCCTTTAACTAACTTGTCACCTGTGAGCCTTGGGAAGCCTTAGAAAAGACTCACGGTCACCCTGCATTTATTCCCCGTTGCAGACCACCACTTCCTTTAACTACGGCAGCCTGGTGCCGAGCAACGCAGAGCAAGAGTAGCCGTGACAGGGGAGGGCAAGGCAGACAGGGCCGGCAGAGCAGGGCGAAGCGGCCGCGGCTCCAGCTCCAGCTTCAGTGCTCGGGCTCTAATCCTCGGCTGTGGGCTACGGGGACAAGGAAGTGCGGAGATACGGAGATACGGGCCGAGATACGGCTGAGGGCTGCAGGCTCGAGCGTCTCCTCCTTGCACTTCCACCTCACGCTCCGCGCTCGTACTCTGAGCCTGCCACGCCGACTCAGTACAACTCAGTATAACCAGTGATTGCCGATCCACTGATGCAAGTGAGCTGTCCGGTAGGTTTCTGCCTTTCTCTATGGGGACAGGTAGCCTTGCAATAGTGAAAAATAAAATTGGCTGTAATTCACTATCAGGACTTGCCACACACATCAGGGCATGTCCTATCTTTATCATACAATGCACCCTGCCCAGGGGCGTACCTTAGGAGTGTCTGATATGTAGAAAAGGGAAGGTTTAGGGACTGGCAAGTGGGTGCACCTACCAAGTCAACATGGCAGTACTGGATTGCACACAGGCTCTGCAATGACAGGCCTGAGACACACTTTACAAGCTGCTTCTGTGGGTGACACAATCAGTGTTGCAAGCCCACTAGCAGCATTTGATCTACAGTACTTGAGCTCACATGGGTCACTGTACTAGGGTCTGCCAAGCAAATCAAATAAGCCAATCATGGAGTCACCAATTCATTACAACAATTTAACATAGGGAGCACTTGCACTGTGGCACTGAATAGCAGTGGCACAGTGCCCAAAGCATCTAAAACCAGCAAAACACATCAAAAATAGAGGAGACAACAGCGAAGAATGGAAGGGAGACTCACGCCAATGGTACCAGGTCAAACAGTCATAAGCGGACTTCTATGCCTCATACAAGGTAGCAAGTAGTCACTTGTGGGGATCTGCACCCTGTGTAAAATACCTGCAAATGGTCAGTATTTGTTTAAATGGAAGAATGGGAGGAAAGAGCTGTGTGATGTCCTTCTTTATCCAAGTGCACAAATCCTCTTCACCAAACTGATACCATCTGTTTATTACGTGCCCAACCCTGCTTTATCAAACAAACAACGCAGATAGCAACTGCAAACTGCATGTTTTTGTACAGAAACAACACAAAAATATAAAAAGTCAGTAATCTTGGCAAAATCACGTTTCTTCCCCAAGAAAATTACTGCTGCTAAAAATACAGCTAGAGAACCTTTTAAAACAGTTTCTACCTTAGCCAAGTTTGGCAATAGCAAACAGTTTAGTCCTAATTGGCAGTTCTGCGACAAATTAGCAGAGTTATTTCATGATAAAGTGGTAAAAGTTTATGAAGAGTTCTCTAACAGCAAGGCTGGAGTTAATTTAGATGGGCCAAACAAAGATGGGGTGATTATGCAGGTCTATTTATAAACATTTAACTCCTTAATGCCAGGCCGAGTCGAGAAGCTTATAATGTCAACAAAGTCACGATCTCCATTGGATCCTTATCCTGCTATGGTCCTTCATACATTCCCTAACATTATTGCGTACCATTTAATACCCCTTCTCAATAACATTCTGGACTCAGGTCACTTCCCAGCAATCTGGAAAAAATCCCTCATCAGGCCTACCTTAAAGAAACCATCCCTTGATCCTATGGAGGTTAGTAATCTCTAAATGAAGAATTGTTGTCTTTGCTATAAACGATAAACTTGACCCAGCGCAACATAGATTCCGGCCTCTGCATAGTACAGTCAGCATTGATGTGTCCATCTCTCGGCCGCATTTGACATGGTTGATCACCAAATACTCCTCCAGCGTCTGGCCAAAATAAGGATTGTAGGCAAAGCTTCGGATATTCTTCGATCTTACCTCACCGACAGAGAACAAACGATAGTGATGGAAGAACACAAATTGCACCCCTACGCTTTGCCGTGCGGGGTACCCCAGGGATCCTCACTTTCTCCAACTCTGTTTAATGTTTATGTCAGCCCATTGGCTAAACTCATACGCTGTCACGGCTTCACTGCCATTTTTTATGCCGATGACACGCAAATAGTCGTGTCTTTATCATCTAGGCCGGAGGATGTGGTAACACATTTTAATGATTGCATGAGTCATGGAGGAGTTGGTGTAACGGCTAAGGCAGTCGACATCGAATCTGGGGAACTGAGTTCGAGTCTTGACAATGATGCTGTACATCCTGTGATTCTTGGCAAATCACTTGATCTCCCCGTGCCTAACAAAAATTAATGTCTCCTCATTATAATGCAACTGGTGGTATGTAAAGTGCTCTGATACCCGATTCTGGTCAAATTCTCACTATATAAAACTCTGTAAAATAAAATAAATAAAAATGAAATTAGGTGGATGCTGAATAACTGCTTGAAGTTAAATACTGGCAAAACTGAAGTGGTTATATTTGGCAGGAATACTTCCCTTTGGAACTCCTCCTGGTGGCCGGAAGCAGCTGGGCCCTGCCCGCAGCCGGTAAGAATGGTTAAAAACCTCAAGATCATACTAGATGACCATCTATCATTACCTAATAAGGTCAACAGCATCACTTCATCGTGGTTCTTCACGCTAAAAACCTTTCAACAGATTTTACCTTTTATTCCTATGGTCCTCTAAAAAACAGTCATCCTTGCCCTGGTGATATCTAAAATTGATTACTGTAACGCTCTCTACCTAGGAGCAAAAAAGAGTACTATACGCAAGCTGCAGATACTACAGAATGCAGCTGCTCGCCTATATCTTACGATTCCCAAAAACAGCCCTATAAGCCAAGGCATTCAAGATCTGCACTGGCTTCCAGTTCAGGCAAGGATCCAATTCAAATCTATGTGTTTCCTGCACAAGACACTTAGGGGCAGATTTACATTTCCTGGTGCAGACCTGCAAATCAGGCAGGAAAGATGCGTCATGTAAGTTTACCCTTGCGCCTCCACAGATGACCCACATTTGCAATCCGGCGCGTCATGGTGCAAGGATAAACAGATGTGTGTCGCATCTGCCGGCGTAAGGTTAGAGCAGTGCTGGAGTTGTATTGCGGGCACAACGTAACTCCAGCACTGTTCCAACCTGGCCTATTCTCACCATGGTGCGTCACGCCTTAAGCCTGGTTCAAGCAGGCGCAAGGTTTTGACGGAGCGGTATCGGAAAAGTGACTGAGCGAAATCTTGTAGATTTCACTCAGATTCTTTTTCGAGGCGTTCGTGCAACGGAACGCCCCCCACTGCGCTGGAACGCCCACATGAACCCTGACGCAGGTTTCATGTGGCGCAGGGATTTACAATGTGACGCATCTCCCTAGATGCGTCAAGTTGCAAATAGGGCGCAACGTGATGCATGGTTTATGCCGCCGCTGCGTCACAGAAGTGAAGCAGCGACAGCGCAATTGTGGCGCACAGGGCCGTAAATCTGCCCCTTAATGGGGCTGGGCCTGCCTAGCTCAGTCAGCATATTAAGCGTCATTCCCCACAGCCAAATCTCAGATCCTCATTGGTCTCCTTACTCGTGGTTCCTGGGGTAAATACCGTAAAATGGGGTGGTAGAGGTTTTCTCCATCTGGCTCCTAAAGTATGAACACATTACACATTAGTCTTAGAAAACAAACCAATTTGCAACTGTTTAGGAAAGCACTAAAAACATGGCTATTTTTCCCAAAACCATAGCCGTTTTATCTCTCGTTGCATAGATCGATGAGAGCTAGTGCTACAACGCCTCGTCAAACACACGCTTTACAAAACCTTCATTTAATTTCATTTCAACAAACTTGTCCTTAGTGCCTTTGATGAGCTTGATCCCTATGATAAATACCCCTTCCTCTGACTGCATCTCTTTCCCAGTGCACAACCTGCTGCTCAAGCCTATTGTCCCTGTTCCAGGGTGGGTTGGTAGGCTCAGTACTTCTCTGGAGCAACTGCTCTGTTGCGAATTTGGCACAGTGAAGCAATTACCACTCCCAAATCTCCCGGGGTCAAGAGGGCAGTACCTTCCTATCCACCCAGGGCCCTGCAAGTCCTTCAGACTGTGGTGTACATGTAAACTTCATAGGAAAACACAATTAAATCTACCAATACTGTGTGGTTCTGTAATTACCACATATCTTATAATCATGATTCAAGCAGAAAAGGCAGCTTCCACCAGAATCGGGACTACCGAAATGTCCTTAATAAAGGCCTATGTATGTTTGTGCATCTCAGCGAGTACCGCCAATTGTTAATGATAATCAATGTGTTTTGATTCAATTATTTTGGTACTCTTGCTGTTAACAGCATATCAGTTAAATACATGCTTGAGCCATCCTCACATAGGTCAGGAATTGAAGTGGGCAAAATAAAAACTACACACATTTCTTTTGTTTTCAGCAATTTGTCCAGAGACATTATTTACAATGACAATAGCTCTAACACTCACAAATGCTAGACCTATTGCATTGCAAATGATTGTGTGTGTTTTTAGCAGCCTGTTTGACTGCCAGCCCAGTCATTGACCCCCGCCACCACCGCACTCTGATCAGAGTTCTCACTCACTAAAAGGGCTCGACGTAAAGGAATACAGCCTCGAAATGCAGCACTTCCAGGCCATCTTCATTTACATGTACTTGCAGAGCCATTGGCGCCCCACTGGTACCTCATCCACGCCCCCTGGGGGGGTGCGCCCCCAGTTTGAAGACCTCTGCCTTAAGGGATACAGGTGCCAGTGTCACTATGGTAAGCGATAAACTGGCTTCTCCAGAGCAATACCTGACTGTAAAGCCTAGTCACCAATGCTGACAGCGCCACTACTAACCATGCCATGCCTTGCTGATATTAGACAGGGGGGAGGTTACTGGCCTGAAACAGGTAGTGGTCTTTCCAAAACCCACAGCCGCATGTCTGCTTGGAAATGATCTGGAAATCTCAGCGTGGGCTGAGGTAGCGAGAAAGACACATGCAGCCATGCTGCAAACCCCAAGATAGCGTGTGTGAAGACAAGAACAGAAACTCGGGTACAGGGTGAACAAGGAGTGTTGGAGCCTGAAAGGATGGCCAAACCTCCCAAGAAAAAGCGTAAGAAGACTGGGGAACCATCTTCTACACAGCTACAAGCTCATAACCCCTCACCCCGGTGAGAGGACTTGTCAGCCCCAGAGGGAACTCAGCCGATGGAACTTGGGGGCATATTATCAGCAACTAGCGATATTTATCGCTAAATAAGCTTAGCGACCATTTTTCTATCGCCATGCATCACCGGATTTTATCGCAGAGATAACGTGCTATTAGCAACGTTTATCTCAAATGCGATAAAATATCCGGCGATATCGGCTTAATGCGTGAATATAGCTGGAAATCCAGCGATATTCAGGCATTAACGCCAATAGGGTCTTAACCTGAATATCCAACTCCCATTGGATATACAGTTTAAGAACTGGTCTGAGCAGGCGTTAGTTTTCAGCGATATTCACGCTTAACGCAAAGTTTTTTTATCGCTACGTCTGCCTTGCTAATAGGTGATAGTGATGTTAGCGACTGCTTTCAGTAGCTAACAGGTTGGGTACGCCCAATTTGCATGTCATTAGCGATAAATGTCACTGACATGCAAAGCGGGCCCCAAACAGCTCGCTATCACCTAAAAGCTGGTGGCGACAGCTTGCTAATAGGGCGATGAAATTATCGCCGCTTTGCGGCCAAAAACGCCCGCAAAAGTGGCGATAATTTCATTTCACCTGCCTTGGTAATATGCCCCCTAGTGTTTTAAAGATGTGCATGGGGAATAATATAGGTATGCTGGTGAAAACATATAGTAGTCTGGGGAGCATCACCATTTTGGTGATTGTTACCCTACCCCCCACTGATAGAGGTAGTGATGTCGAGAACTTTATTTGCGATCTTAGAGTATTAATCGCACGGGGTATGTTGCCATCTACCATATGTCCACTTCCCTATATATCTGAATACCTAAATATTTCAAAGTTACCGCTGCTGTTTCAAATTTCCATGGGCCGAAATATAGTGGGTCCTGCATCTCACAGTCCGTGAATAAAAATGCGTTTGATTTGGTATCATTGATAGAGAGACCGGACAAGGATTGGAATTTCAGGAATATATCCGAGAGAGGTGTGTGATCTGTCCTGAGATGCTCTAGGTACAATATACATTAATCTGCTGTTAATATTGGCCGAGAGAACAATATCGGCGCATTGGAAAGCACGAAAACCACCAGCGATCATAGACTGGTATAATGAAGTGATTCGATGGGGTAGGGCTGAAGGCATAGAAATCCAAAGAGAAGAGCAACGTGGGGTACGCAAGAAACCTGGGGGCATATTATCAAGGACGGCGTTAAAATTATCGTCGGTTGAGCGGCAGAAAACTGCTGCTAAAGCGGCGATAATAGGCTTGATAATATGCACTGGAGAATTCCTATAGAAGCCCAGGTTCACACCAGAACTGTTTTTTTAACTGTCAGTAGCATGGAGATAGCGCTCCGGCGGGGCATGATGCAAGTGTTATGCCCTGGCCTGCAGGAGCAGGTTACTGGCAGTGCATGCTCCGAGTTACACAAGACCAGGCTCTGTTAATTGAAGCTGCAGAGGACTCAGATTTCTGCGTGCTGAAATCAGAAGGCAGGACTCTGGCTTCACAGGTGTGGCATAACGAGGAGAAATATGTTTATTTCTCCTTTTTTTTGTCTCTTGAATGCAACACATATAGGGGCAGATTTACAATAACTGGCGCATCCCTGCAGATCAGCAGAGATGCACCAGTTATTTAGCGAGAAATCTGGAACCCCTTGCGCCACCATGGTTGAGCCACATTTACAATGCGGCGCACCGTGGTGCAAGGAGAGACAGATGCGTAATGCATCTGTCTGCGTATAAGTGACACAGTGCCGGAGTCCTATGCTTGCAATGCTGTGTCACTCTTTACACCTGCTAGAAGCAGGCGTAAGATTTTGATGCCGCATCGACGTAAAAGTGACTCCGTGAAATCTTGTAGATTTCACTGCATCACTTTGACGGTAGAACGTGATGCATCTCACTAGATGCGTACCGTTGTAAATGTGGCGCATAGTGGCGCATAGTTTACGACGACGCTGTAACAGTGACGTAAAGATGACGCACAGGGCTTGTAAATCTGCCCCACGGAGAGAGAAAGATGCCTCAGGGGATTGTTTGGTGTCCCCTTCCTGCACAAAAACAATCCTGCCTGTGACTCAGGCATGCGTGCACGATGGTGCATGGGTGCAGAACTGATGAAGCCAACTTTGCTAGAAAGTTGTCCTCTTCATTGGGGCTCTCCCCAATGTGTTCTCTGGGGCCTAATCCCCCTGTGTGGTACCCAGGCTCCCAGAAGCTGACTCTTGGAGTTAAGGGTGTAGAGACCCTTACTTCCCTAGAGATGGGAGGATTGGTATTATCCTCCTCCTCCTCTTCTTCCTCTGACCTGGTGTCACCCTGTTCAGAGGGGTGGCCTTTTGCATACTCAACCAGGAGCTCCTGGGGCCCTTGTTTGGTTGGATGCTTGCCCTTGACTTGAAATTCAAGTGGAAGTAAAGTGTGAGGTTGAGCTCCTCAACCAGGTCCACGTTATCTTCACTAATAGCTGGGTTCTGTTGAGACATTCTAACCTGACAGTTCTAACCCTCTACCCTAACTATAGTGACTTTTATTTCTCTGGAATTCTAATGGGACTTAAGCAAGGCCCTACCAGACTTTTAGTATTTTGGAAAAACCAATTTCAGAATTCTAAAGGCAATTTATGAGTTCTGTCGTGTGATCAGATGGTAACCAAGTAGTCCAACAAATGCAAGTTTGTATACCACCGCTAATCCACCATTGTGAGAAAGTGGCTCTATATATACTGGACCAGAATAAGTTACAGTGTGTATAGAGTCCACAAACCCCAGAGGTATAACAGAGGTTAAAGCCAGGTGTGACCTTATTTTCTAAAGTGGTAGCTTGGTCGAGCAGTAAGGCAGTACCAGAGGACAGTGTAAAGCATTTGTTGTACACACTCAGCCAGCAAAGGGTTTCACACACTCAAAGACTGAACTCCAGGCCAAGTGATTCTATATCAAAGATATAGTTACTTTATTTCTTTTGTACCGCTTTGTTCACCATAAGTTGGCAGGGTATGCTCAGACGTGAATCCCTTGCTCACTTTGCCACTGGATTCAAGCAAGCCGGGCTGAAGACGGCTGAAATGCCAGAAACCGGTCTAGGAAGCTTGTTTCCGGTCCAGGGAAGGCATGGCTTGGCAGTTCGGGCTGGACTGTTCCCATGAGGCACAGGGTCAGACTGATTTGCATATGGCCATGTCTGAACTGGGGTGGCAGATGGGGCTAAAGAACGGTGATGGATTAAACCCAGATCTGTTGACTCGGTGTGAGTGTTTGATTGGTTCAGATGCTCCGTCCATCACCACCCCCTTTTGTACCGCTTTGTTCGCCATAAGTTGGCAGGGTATGTTCAGACATGAGTCCCTTGCTCACTTTGCCACTGGTTTCAAGCAAGCCGGGCTGAAGACGGCTGAAATGCCAGAAACCGGTCTAGGAAGCTTGTTTCCGGTCCAGGGAAGGCATGGCTTGGCAGTTCGGGCTGGACTGTTCCCATGAGGCACAGGGTCAGACTGATTTGCATATGGCCATGTCTGAACTGGGGTGGCAGAGTGGGCTAAAGAACGGTGATGGATTAAACCCAGATCTGTTCACTGGGTGTGAGTGTTTGATTGGTTCAGATGCTCCGTCCATCACCACCCCCTTTTGTACCGCTTTGTTCGCCATAAGTTGGCAAGGTATGCTCAGACGTGAGTCCCTTGCTCACTTTGCCACTGGATTCAAGCAAGCCGGGCGGAAGATGGCTGAAATGCCAGAAACCGGTCCTCGGAAGCTTGTTTCCGGTCCAGGGAAAGCATGGCTTGGCAGTTCGGGCTGGACTGTTCCCATGAGTCACAGGGTCGGACTGATTTGCATATGGCCATGTCTGAACTAGGGTGGCAGAGTGGGCTAAAGAACAGTGATGGATTAAACCCAGATCTGTTGACTGGGTGTGAGTGTTTGATTGGTTCAGATGCTCCGTCCATCACCACCACCCCCTTTTGTACCGCTTATTTCTAGAACCAACAGGTATCAAAATATACTGTTCTCAATATGAGAGGTCTCAGATGAGTACTTTGCAGAAAGGCAATAAACTTTGTAAACACAATAGGTACAGGGCTTGCAGCAGCCAACATAATTCTTCATACAATTTAGCATTGAGCTCAATTGGTTTTCGTATATAAACACGGCTGATTACTTTGTAGATTACTTTGGTAGTTCCAGGACTGGATCCTAGATTCAGTCTGGGATCTAAGCTGGAAACAATTTAGTAAAAACGGTTTAGTTATTGCAGTGATTTTTCTGGAATATAAAGCTATTTTAAAAGTTCACACTTAGAATCTTTTCAACAGAAATCTGGCAATGTTATCCAATAGGAGAAAATTCAGGTTGCGAATAAAGTCCGATCTCGTTACTTTTGTAATCCAGTACTGGGCTCCTGGGTCCAGCACTGGGGTCTCAACTTAAAACAGGTAAGTAATTATGTTTCAGTATTTCTTATGATTTTTAAAGAATATTTCAAGTTTTCAAAAGTTGACACTGAAGAAATGTCATAGAAAAGCAGACAATGGATTCCTAAGGAGAAAATACAGATTAAGGGTAAACCCGGTTTGGATTACTTTTGTGGTTCAATACTGGGCTACAAGGTACAGTATTGGCTTCTCTCCTGGTCACAGGTGAGAACTTCGGAATTCGTTACTCGGCTGATTTTATAGGAATATATCAAGTTTTCAAAAGTAGGCACTTAGAAGATTTTTCGAGTCAAACCAGTCAATGTTATCCAATGGCAGGTAAGTGAGTTACCGGTTTCCAGGTGAGTACTCGGCTGGTGAAGTTACGGTTCTGGGCAATGACACAGGAGTCCCCCAGGGTCTGGTAGGTACAGTTGGTTCACCCTCAGTGGCACAGGGGCGGCCGGGTGCAGAGGTAGTTAGGCCCAATGTTATCCAATGAGGGGAAGGGGGCCTCCGGTTGGTGGCTGCTGGCTAGCAGGCCACGCGGCTGTGGGAGCTGAGCTCCTGGCCACATGCTCGGGGCAAATGGGGAAGTAGGATAGGGCAAAGGTGGCATGGCCAGCATCACTCGGGCGGCTGGGTGCCATCGGGCGCTCTATGTTGTTCAATGGGAAAGGTCACAAGTGAACAAAGGCTGCAGGCTCGGGGACGGAAACTCTTCAGGGGGGGCCACAGCTGCGAGAGATAAGTTGGGATCTTGGAGCACAGGTAGGTACCCTAAAGGAAGGCACAGGGGGCTGTAGGGCGCCGGGTGCAGGGGTGTCTTTAGGTGTTGTGAAAGCTTACCCTCGGCTGGTCGCGGTTGGAGGGGCCCCTGGTTCTGAGTCTGCAGTCGTCGTCTGGTTCGTCGAGGAGGGTCTTTGGGCACTGGACTTCGGGTCCCAGTCACCGGGGGGACGTCCTCGTGGTCTTGGATCACTCGGGCACGGGCCAGGCTTGGCGGGTGCAGAGTGGGCTTGTCCGGAGCTTCCTGGCTGGCACCAGGGGTGTTGTTGCACTAGAGCCTCCGCTGATGGGAGTCCCAGTCTTTAAGAGGGTCAAGGCAGGCAGGTCCACTGGGTTTCCCAAGGTTACTGTCCGCTGGAGTTGCTGAAGTTTGGGCAGGAGCAGGTTCCAGGATCGACAGGCTGGTAGGGCTGGGGCCAAGTCTGCTGTGGTCGTCCTGTTGTTAGCAGCTGCACAGTGGGTCTTCCTCCTCTTGATCTTCTTTCTTCTTTTCATATCGTGATCTGAGGAAGGAAGGTTCAGGGAGCCCCTAAATATTGAAGTTAGTGGCGTTACAGGTAGGGCAAGGGCAGGGACCAATAGGTCCCTGTCCTGGGGTGGGTACACCTCCTAGCCTGCTCCTTTCTCCTGTGGGAGGGGGACAGGAACCTAGCTGTGATTGGGCAGGGCTCCCCATCTTCAAGATGGCCGTAGCCCAGGGTCATACTTCACTTCGTCTCCCCCACCTGAGGGGTGGGGTTGGCACAGGCTGGCACACACCCCTTCCTGACGTAGGTTTTCCCGCCAGTCTTCTCGCCAGAGTGGAGGTCAGGACTGGTGGGGGAAAGTTGCTGGGTACAGCAAATGGTCTGGAGAAGTTCACAGAGGCGGCAGGCCTTTGAAGCTTCCCCCTGCCCATCCTGGGGGAGGAGACCTTGCAACTCGCCCAGGATGTGCATTGTTGCGACCCGTGACACTGCTTGCATGTAAGGCCGCCCCCCTCACCGCACAGCTCCTCCTGTGTTGTGTCTGCCTTGAGCCACCTCCTGCCGCCTCATGAGTTTGCCACCCCCCCCTCCGCTGGTAAAGCGGACTGTGTCCTTCTTTCCTGGTATTTTGTTTTCTCCTAAATTGTACTGTGCCTTATTATTTTATTTCTGTTGCCCTGCACTCTTGACTGCTCTTCGTGCCCCTGCCCCGCCCCCTTTGCCTTCCGTATCTCACCGTCCTGTTCCCCTCCCGCCACTGCCTCCCTGTGGCCCCGCTCTCCCATTCGCCACCCCGCTCCCTCCTTCCGGGTGCTCCTCCCTCCCACATCCCCTTATATGGCGGCTGCTGGCGAGCCGAAGGCGCGCCTAAGGCAAGCCCGTGTGCACCCGTCTGCGCATGGACCGCGCCCAGCGCCAGAAACCCTGGACACCGAAGACACCGACTACAGTACGATGTGAGCACCCTCCACGCACTCAATCCCGGACGAGAACACACCTGCTACCGGGTCACCCCGAAGCGCACCCAAGGGCCCTTCACCTCTTTTTAAAAATGCCAATTTGTAACTTACATGTGTGCTGCATGAAGTTACAAAATGGCATTCAAGGTTTGTTTATGTGCAGGAAGGAACTCCTTTCTGTAAATAAACAAACCTCCCTGCTCGCAGACACTCTGGCACTCTGGTGCAAGGGTGCCTGCACTGGCGATAAGTTGTAAAACCTTGCGCCATCGCAGGGGAAAACGCAAGCCTTCACCATGTCCTTGGTAATATGGTGCAGCCTAGCCTTTCTGAGGTGGAGAAGAGAGGGCTTAATATGCTCCCTGGTTTTTTATGGCAAAAATGTCTTTATTACGGCATTATTTTGGCTCTCTGCTTCCTGAAATTGCCTCTGTTTCTATAGAAGTTAATAGGGAAATGCATTCTCTTGAATATTTATTCTCCCAGGGAAACACCCGTTACAACGGATGGAACGCATCGCGATGCCATCGCACCGCAACTATTACATCGCGCTGGGCTTCACAACGCATGCTATCCGTACGCATGCTACCACATCGAATTCACATATACATCACAAGCGATGCCAACGTGTGAATAGCGATGACAACGTGGGAATGTTTGGTGTTGTTTTAAGGGGAAAGAAATATAAGCATGCCAACGTGTGAATAGCCATGACAACGTGGAAATGTTTGGTGTTGTTAACGTGGGAATGGGGTGCAATAAGTGTGCAATAAATAAAACTGCAACTTTTTATGGTCATAATGTATGTTTTCATTACTATTGCGATGGGATTGGTGTTAACGCGGGAATGGTGTGCAAAAATAAAACTGCAGGGCCACACAAAAGGGGAGACGATGTTCAACTTAAAGGGGAAACGATGTGGTACGATGCATGGATGGATGAATGATTGTTGGCTGGATGCATGATGGATGGATGGATGCATGAATGGGTGGGTGGGTGCATGAATGATTGTTGGGTGGATGCATGATGGATGGATGGATGCATGAATGGGTGGGTGGGTGCATGAATGATTGTTGGGTGGATGGATGGATGCATGAGTGGATGAATGATTGTTGACTGTATGCATGATGGATGGATGGATGCATGAATGGGTGGGTGGGTGCATGAATGATTGTTGGGTGGATGGGTGGGTGGGTGGCTGGGTGGATGGATGGATGCATGAGTGGATGAATGATTGTTGGCAAGATGCATGATGCATGGATGGGTGGATGGATGCATGAATGATGGACGGATGCAGGATGGATGGATGGCTGGGTGGATGGATGGATGCATGAGTGGATGAATGATTGTTGCCTGGATGCATGATGGATGGATGGATGCATGAATGGGTGTGTGGGTGCATGAATGATTTTTGGGTGGATGGGTGGGTGGGTGGCTGGGTGGATGGATGGATGCATGGATGGATGGATGCATGGATGGATGAATGGTTGTTGGCTGGATGCATGATGGATGGATGGATGGGTGGATGGATGCATGAATGATGGATGTATGCTGGATGGATGGATTTGGCTGGGTGGATGGATGGATGCATGCATGAGTGGATGAATGATTGTTGGCTGGATGCATGATGGATGGATGAATGGATGCATGAATGGGTGGGTGGGTGCATGAATGATTGGTGGGTGGATGGATGGGTGGGTGGCTGGGTGGATAGATGGATGCATGAGTGGATGAATGATTGTTGGCTGGATGCATGATGGATGGATGGATGGGTGGATGGATGCATGAATGATGGATGGATGGATGCAGGATGGATGGGTGGGTGGGTGGGTGGCTGGGTGGATGGATGGATGCATTAGTGGATGAATGATTGTTGGCTGAATGCATGATGGATGGATGGATGGGTGGATGGATGCATGAATGATGGATGGATGCAGGATGGATGGGTGGGTGGGTGGCTGGGTGGATGGATGGATGCATGAGTGGATGAATGATTGTTGGCTAGATGCATGATGGATGGATGGATGGGTGGATGGATGAATGAATGATGGATGGATGCCGGATGGATGGATGCGTGGGTGGGTGGGTGGCTGGGTGGATGTATGGATGCAGATGTGGATGAATGATTGTTGGCTAGATGCATGATGGATGGATGGGTGGATGGATGCATGAATGATGGATGGATGCAGGATGGATGGATGGGTGGGTGGGTGGCTGGGTGGCTGGGTGGATGGATGGATGCATGAGTTGATGAAGGATTGTTGGCTGGATGCATGATGGACGGATGGATGCATGAATGGGTGGGTGGGTGCATGAATGATTGTTGGGTGGATGGATGGGTGGGTGGGTGGCTGGGTGGATGGATGGATGCATGAGTGCATGAATGATGGATGGATGCATGATGGATGGAGGCATGATGGATGGAAGGATGGATGGATGGATGGATGGATGGATGGATGGATGGATGGATGGGTGGATGGATGCATGAATGATGGATGAATGCATGATGGATGGATGGATGTTTGGGTGGATGGATGGCTGGGATAGAATCAAGAGATTAACTGCAGACATTTTGGGTGGCCTTCTTTCGTGGCAGGGTGGCACTGTGACAATCAGGATTCAAATCTGTACTCCGACTCAAAGATTAGCCTGTATGGGGAGAGGTTGGCTTGTGGGGATGGGTTATTGACTCTTCTTCAGGCTGGAGAGCCTTATAAAGGCTTTCTGGCTTCACTCCAGCAGGTACTCTAGGAAGCTAGAGTAAAGGGCATACCCCAGCTGAGGTTGGCCCTGATCACACTAAGGGCATAGGGCACTGCATTAATGATGGAGAGGAGAATACTGGGCTGTCACAGCTTACAAGATTTGGGCAACAATACACAGAACACTACCTTAACATCCTATGCGAACAATACTCCTTTCAGATTGTTGAGACCGCAGAACCACTGTAACTCACGAAATAGGACAATAGGATGAAATCACTGAGAGTACAGACATCCACAACCATGCTTCCAGGCTACTTCTCTTCCTCAGAGTGCAACGTTGACCCAGATTCTGTTCCTCTCAGAGGCCGGAACCATGAGTTGCAACAACCATGGTACATGTGGTTTAGCTTCAGTCATCTTAAGCAATACATTTTAGCTATTGTGTTCTAGACAGCAAAAATCGGCAAGAAGTAGTCTGCATCTATAAACAAGACACTCAGGGGCATATTATCTAGATGTGTGTTATATAACGCACATCTCCATATCGCCGGCTGTCGCCGGATGTTTTCGCCGTGTTAGCGCGTAGTTATCAATGCGCAACACGTAGGCGAAATTAAATCCGGCGATAGTCGACGATATGGAACATTAGCGCATGAAAACAAGCGTTGTTTTCACGCGCTAATGTGTGCCTTGATAATATGGGGGGGTGGATTCAGCGTTATGATCCACAGCCCCATGTTATCAATGCCTTAACACCTGGTCAGAGCAGGCGTTGGGAGACCTGTGCCCAACGCCTGCCTTGGTAATAGGGTGTTCCCACCTCCAACCACATTTTACATGTGGTTGGACGTGGGAACGCCCACTTTGCATGTCATTAGCGATGTTTATCGCCGACATGAAAAGTAGGCTTGAGGCAGGCGTTAGTATGCCCCTGTTAATAGGGCTCTGGAAGTATCGCTGCTTTCTCGGCACAATTCGCCGAGAAAGCGGCGATACTTTAGCTTGCTAATATGCCCCACAGTGTGTGCACAAATAGGCCCTTTGGTCCATTTTGCTCAGATATGCTGTTGGGTGGGAAAAATTGGAAATTTCTTTTGCACACAAAATTCTCTTAAAAATTACAGGTACGAGGAGGAGCTACGCTGGCATCCAAGATGGTCGCGTGAGCAGAGGGCTCCCGAGACCCGCGCCCCGCTTCTTGATTTATCCTGCAATTATCCTGGTCACTTCGACGGGCTTTCGAAGTGCTACTCTCACTGATACCGCTGATCCACTTTTGGTCGAAATCGGACCTTGGGGACCATTTTTACATCGACCTCAATTCTCTGGCCTAACCCCCAGCGCTGCCGGGGTCTCTGCTGCTGGATATGGCCGAGCTGTAATGCAACAACAACGGCTACCTGGCATCTGCTCCACCGGTGGTGTGCCACTTTCACTTTCGGTTTCCGGCCCTCTCGCCTCAGACGCCTTGGGACCCGCTACTTCATCCTGCTTTGCTGCTCTCGCCGAGACGGCTTTCTCTCCCGGTGCCGGCTAGGTGGCCCGTGGCATTTTCACGCAAATCTGGACTTTTTGAGCTCAAGGATCGACACCATTCGGCGACACCTGGGTGTCCCTGGCCGGTGCTGAATACATCATGGCGGCGAAACCCGAGGCGGAGAAACGCAGGAAGACTATCACTCGCGGAGGGTCGACCCAGTCCAACATAGAGCGCTATACCCAACCGAGAGGTTCCCCCGGACCTGCCAGTCGTGGCTTGGAGGACCCGAGGACGGATATGCCATCTTCCTCGGAGGTGTCCCTTCAGGACCTGCTCGCCGCCATTTCGGGCCTCAAGGCCGATATGAGTCAGCAGTACGAAGCCATGGTGTCCAAGATAGACACTGTAGCGGTGGATGTTACCCTTATTCGTGCTGATTTAGCCAAGACGAACGAAAGGGTCAAGGCGCTGGACGTAAAGGCATCGAGCTTGGTGACGGATATGGTGGAGGCACAGACTGAGATAGGGAATTTGCGTTCCTCTCACGACCTTTTGCTCAAACGCATGGAGGACTATGATAATCGGGCCCGGCGGAACAACATACGCTTGGTTGGAGTGCCGGAAGATAATGGAACTGCCTCGATTGATTTGCTGGTCGAGGAACTCATTGTCGCTCAACTCGCTCCCGCAAGACTCAGCAAGTTTTTTGCGGTTGAGCGTGCCTATAGCTTCCCAGGTGGTCAGGTGAAGCCGGGGGGGCCCCCGAGGCCTATCATTGCTCGACTGTTTCATTTTCGGGACAGAGACGCCATCCTCCAGGCCGCTCGTAAACACGGCCCGTTGAAGTATGATAATAACTCTGTCTCGATCTATCCTGATTTCACTCCCCAAGTGCAACGGCAGCGTTCCGGCTTTCTTGGAGTGAAGCGTCGCCTGAGGGACTTGGGACTTCAGTACGCAATGCTGTTTCCTGCACGCCTGCGGATTGAATTCAGAGAACGTGCCTACTTTTTTGATCAGCCTGACAGTGCCAGTGACTGGTTGGACTCTTTGCCTAAAGACGATACTGCGAGTGGAGGACCCGGCGGCGTGGAAGGTGGGGCGATGGTCCAGGGTTAATCCTGTGCCCCGGAGGTCCGGCTTGGAACTGTGTACTTTGCAGAGTAGCTATGTTGTATATGTTTTTTGAGTGTGCCCGTGGGGGCGCGGGTGCGGGTGTTTCTCCCTTCCTCCTCGGGGGGTTCTTTGTGTAGATCAGATGGGGCGGCAGGCACACTGCAGTTTGGGGTGGCTCTTTAGTCAGCAGGGGTGCAGGGTGGGGGGCGTTGTAACGGGTTTTTGGTTGTGGGGTGGTTGGGGGGGACAGGGTTTCGGTGTGTGTTTTCTGTTGTTGCTTTGTTTTCATGGTATGTTACTGCTTACAAGCATTCTGGACTCATGGTTGTGGGAGGGAGTTGGGGTGGGTCGATCTTCCTGGGATGGGGGGGGGTGAGATGAAGGTTCTTTCTTGGAACGTCAATGGGTTGGGGGACAGGATTAAACGTGGCATTGTGTTACAATTTATCAGACGTCATGCCCCTGATGTTGTGTTTCTGCAGGAAACCCACTTGATCGGAAATGTATGTAAAGCTCTTGACCGTCGGGGCTACCGTTTGGCTGCCCATGCAGGTTTCACCTCCGGCTCACGGGGAGTGGGTATAATGGTTAAATCCTCCCTGGCCCTTGAAATTGATGAGGTGGTCTTGGATGATCGGGGCGATATGCTGCTGTCTCGGGGAGATGGGAGGGGTGGCCAATTGTGTTACTGGTTGTCTATATCCCCCCGGGGCTGCAGGCAACCACGTATGCCGACCTCGGCAAGACTCTTCTTGGTCTCCCCGATGGTTTGCTGATCATGGGTGGGGATTTTAACTCTGTGATGTCTGGCGAATGTGATCGACTGCCCCCTAGAGTTCTGCCGCAGTCCCAGATGTGGCTTCATGATATGGCTGAAACTTTTGGTTTAGTGGATGTTTGGCGTTCGCTGCATCCCGCCCAGACACAGTATACTTTCCACTCTGGTGCACATGGCAGTCTCTCTCGGATAGACTATTTTTTTACGCTGGCTTCTACTCTATCCTTGGTACGGGAAATTTGTCATCTCCCCCGGGGCATCTCGGACCATTCCCCCTTGCTGCTTAAGGTCTCTGTGGGTGGTTTTGCTGGTAGCAGGGTTCCCCCTGTTCCCCCCTGGCACTTTCGGAACCCCCGGCTCCGCTCCGATTTGGTGAAGGCTATTGATTGTTACTTCGATGAGAATGTGGGCTCGGTGATCTCCCCTACGGTTCTCTGGGAGGCCTTTAAAACGGTCATTCGGGGATCCGCACTGTCTCTTATTGCTGCTGAACGAAGGGCTAAGAGGGAGGCTGTGCTGACCCTTGAGACTGAAATTATTGCACTTGAGAGTGAGCTGGGTGGGGATGACACGCCCGCGCTTTTACATACTTTAGAATTGAAACAGGCGGACTATAAGGCTTGTGTGACTGATGCTGCTAAGTTGATGCGTGCGAATCAGTTGGGTCGACTGTATGATGTGGGTGATAAGGCCAGCAAACTCCTTGCATGGCTGGATAAGGCTGATAGAGTGAATCGTGTTGTGCCCGTCATTGTTCGCGAGTCTGGTGAATGTGTGTCTGACCCCGATGAGATTGTGGATTGTTTTGTTGATCATTTCCGTACGGTTTACACCCCGGTGAGTGACCGTGATGAGGCTGATTCCCGGTTACTATTGCGTGATATCGCTCTTCCATGTGTCTCGGAGGAGGAGGGCCTTGCTCTGGAAGCTCCCTTTACGGTGGACGAGATTGCCCTCGCTGTTAGATCCTTGCGCTCGGGTAAGGCGATGGGGCCCAACGATCTACCTATCGAGCTTTACAAGCTCCGGCCAGACAAAATGGCTGCCCATCTGCGTGCCATGTTTCTGGACGCTTTCGAGGCCAGGGTCCTCCCGCTTGAACAGCGCCTCGCCACCATAGTGGTCATTTATAAAGATGGCAAACCTCGTGACCGTTGTACTTCCTATCGCCCCATTTCCCTGCTAAACGCGGAACCTAAAATCCTTGCCAAGGTTCTGGCCAATCGGTTGTTGACGGTGATTTGTGACCTGATCCATCCGGATCAATCCGGCTTCATACCGCATAGGAACACGGCCCTTAACTTACGTAGGCTCCATGGTGTTCTCGCGAGAGCTGCGACTCTTACGGAACCTGCTATTGTTGCCTCCCTAGACGCTACGATGGCTTTTGACACCATTGAATGGCCTTATCTTTGGGCGGCCCTTTCCAAGTTTGGCTTTGGCCCTACTTTTATCGCTTGGGTGAGGCTTCTATATGAACAACCGCTGGCCCAGGTTGTGGTGAATGGTAGAAGCTCTGACCCCTTCCCGTTGGGACGTGGCACCCGTCAGGGATGTCCGATTTCCCCGCTCTTGTTTGCGCTGGCGCTTGAACCCCTCGCGGCGTGGCTCCATTGGGAACCCTCGATTAAAGGGATCCGGTGGTCCCCGGATCTGGAAGATCGCGTCTCATTGTATGCCGACGATATCCTCCTTTCTTTCACTTCTCCCCAAAAGTCCTTGAACGTGCTCTTCGACGTCCTTACATCCTTTGGTAAGAACTCCGGTTTGGTTATCAACTGGACCAAATCCTGCGTTTATGTCATAGCCGGGGTTCTGCCGCCGCTGCCTCATAGGTTTCCGATTCTCATGGCAGATGATGGTTTTAAATACTTGGGGATCTATGTCTCCATGGTTCCTGCGGTGCGTTATGAACGGAATCTCTATGCTCTGCTCCGTCGTCTTAAACTGGATGTGAGGCGATGGCGTGAATTGCCCTTGTCTCCGCTAGGCCGAGTGGCCCTCTTCAAAATGATGTCGCTCCCTCGATTTCTCTACGCGTTGCAGAATTTTTTCGACCCGGTCCCTGCGCGTTACTTTCGAGAGATCGAAAGTCTACAGCGGCAATTGATCTGGGACGGTCGTGCCCGTATTGCGCTGTCTAAGCTTACCCTCCCCTGGTACGACGGCGGTATTGCCTTGCCGGATATCAGACGGTATTACTGGGCCGCGCACCTGAGCGCCATTAACCACGTGACGTATTCATCGGAACCCGCTCCTGCCTTTGCCCTGGACAAATTTCTATTACCTGGTGGCAACTTCAATAGGGCTTTGTATTCGAAGTCACCGTTCTGTCTCCTCACGGGTCCTACGAAGTGTGCGGTGCGGGCCTGGAGGGATGCCAATGTGGCTACGGGCTGGAGTGGCAAGCTTACGCGTATGACCCCGCTCTATGACTCTGATCGGCTGGGCAATCTTTGGCGGACGAAAGGGTTTGACAGGTGGGACATGATTGGGATCAGCGCGGTGGGGGACCTGTGGGCCAGGGGCGCTGTGAAGTCCTTTGAAGCCCTGAAACTGGAATATCAGCTTGATGATAGGGAGTACTTCCGGTATATGCAGGTTCGGCATGCCTTGTCCTCGGCTTTTCCCCCCGGGACTGATATTCCTCAATCCTCCCCACTGGAGGATCGTGTCCTTGATGGCCACGTTCCCGATAGCACGATTTCCCTAATATATAAGAAGCTCATCAACAACAGGGCTGACCAGCTGGGGAAACTTCGTGCTTCCTGGACGGCGGACGGGCTTGAATTAGATGATGAGGATTGGCAGTCGGCGGTTTCTTCCCCTAAGGAAGTGGCTATTCCTGCCCAGCTTCGTTTTGTCCAACTAAAGATCCTCCACCGTGTGTATGTAACTGGTATGCGGCTGGTGAGAATGGGGCTTGCGACAGACGGACGATGCAGGCGTGGGTGTGGTATGGATGCTACTTTTCTTCATGTTCTGTGGGAATGCCCGGTTGTCTCGTCCTTCTGGTCCAGAGTGCATGATGTGATGGGTCGTGTTACTGGAGTTCCCCTCCGTCCTGAGGCACGGCGCTGCTTGCTCAATGTGTGGGAGCCCACGGACTCTACTGTGGCACAGACGTTCTGGGTCACTCTGGGCACCATGGTCGCCAAGAGGGACATAGCTCAGTTATGGGGCTCCGCCAGACCACCACGGCTCAGTGCCTGGAAGGACAACATGGACTGGTGCATGTTTCGAGAAAAGACGGTATATGAGGCACGGGGCCGCCCCAGAAAGTGGTCCAGGGTCTGGGCACAGTGGAATTCCTATCGTGGTGACATTTGTTCCCCTCCGCTCGATTATGATATTCCCGTCCCCTCCTCCCCGTGATTGACGTTCCGCTTTTGTCTCCTATGTTACCTCTATCCTATCTGCCTTCTGGGCCACCCCCCCACGTCGGACATGTTTCCTCATATTTGTACTCCTTTCCCCTTTCCCTACCCCTCTTGCGACCTCTGCCAGTGTAATGCCATGAGTTTGTGTTTGTTGTGTTCTTTCGACAAAATCACAAAATTTAAACCTGACATATCCTTTTAAGCACTGTTTTACGCTCCGTGTTATAACTTGCATTCATTGATCGCTTTCAAAGCGTGCTGCCCGGATCTTTTCTTTACTATATGTCATAGCGGCCGGCCCCGAGGGGTTGTAGGCAGACGCTGTGTATTGTGCTTTTCTTAAATAAAGGTTTTTTAAAAAAATAAAATAAAATAAAAAATTACAGGTACACTGAAAACTTTGCTTGGGTGGATTTCAAATTGAAAACTCAGGGGCATATTACCAAGCAATAGCGATAATTATCGCTATTGCTTGGTTAGAGACAAAAATTTACAGCTGAGCTGCGGCGATTTTTATCGCAGATAAACCATGGTATTACCAAGGTTTATCGCAAATGCGATAAAAAACGGCCGCAATGCATGAATATCGCTGAAAAGTCAGCAATATTCATGCATTACCGAGCTAATGCTCTTAGCCATGCTATCCACCTCCGATTGGATAACATGGCTAAGAACTGCTCAGGGCAGGTGTTAGCTTTTGGAGATATTCGCGCTTAGCGCGAATATCTCCAAAAGTTGGTAATAGGAGATAGCGATGTTTGCGACTGTTTCCAGTCGCTAACATCTTGGCACGCCCACTTTGCATGTCATTAGTGATAAATATCACTGACATGCAAAGTGGGGCCCAAGATGGTCGCTATCTCCTATTAGCTGTCGCTAACTGGTGTTAGCAACAGCTAGGTAATAGGGAGATAATTTTATCTCCTCTTTCTTGGCTTTTAAAGCCAAAAATCGGAGATAAACCCCCTTGATAATATGCCCCTAAATATGCAAGATGTTTTTTGCCCCCCAAAAAGGCACTGAAGCTCCCGGCTAAACGTATTGTTTATACACTTTCTAAAGTCACTTGATGAATGTTGATGGTGATAATAAAGGCAAAATGTACTCGTCCTGTATACCAGGTCACACTTTTGTAACACCAGCGTGAATATTAATAGTACTCAAAGCTACAACATAACTTTGTATATTGACTTTTTCTTGAAATCAACCCTATCCGAAAATTCCAACATGTATTAGAACACAACAAATTCAGCATTGAGACAAATTATTGGTCTAACAAAAGTGTGCTCCGTGAACCGTCTTCCAGACACAATTTTTCAATCCTTATTGGAACCAAATGAATTTAGTATAAAGGGTACAAAAATGAGTCTGGAAAACATCACTGCTTGGAAAAGTAGCAAGACATGCTATGTCTTATTTCTAGATAAACATTAGCTTTAAATATTAAATAGAATATATTCCCATTTTGCAAATGGGGTTTTCCATTATAAGTAGGCAATGCATAAGCACTCAACAATTTAACTTATGAGCATCGGGTTAGGGTTAATGAACTAAGGCCACAGCATGGGATAATGGTATCAAAGAAACCAGTCCCAGGCTCTGTGTCAAATGCATCTGCCAATGCTTATTAAATGAAATCACTGGGCCTCATTTATGAGAAATGACGCATCGCTGTGTGAAAGCAGCGATGCGTCACTTCTCAGTGCACACTCCTTGCGACATTCCTGATGCGTCATATTTAATGTATGACGCATCATGTCGCAAGGAGTTACAGATACGTCAGTATTATTTTTTAAGTTTGAAAAGCTTTATTTAGTTAAAGAAACATCAGTACAACAGCACAAATAAAGAGCAATAGGAAGTAAAATAATTGTGGAGAATAATGTGCCAATAAACAAGAAAAGCCCCATAAGGTGAAAGCGCTATACAAAGAAAAAATGCTTTCATAACTTTTCATTTTGTGGGGAAGAAAGGGAAAAAAGGGGGGAGGGAAGGGGAACAGCAATAGAAAAATATTAGGTAAACATATTAAAGAGGTATGAAATAAAGAAAAGTACACAGTAATAATAATAAAAGTAATACTAAATATAACAATAACATGTGATCATGAGGCACTTTTGGATAAAAAGTCTGTTAAAGGGGACCAAAGTAAATCACGTTTTATCAACAATGGAATAGAAGAAGCACATGCACGGTCTAATCTATGATGATGGCAGAGTAAATTCCACCAAGCATTATAAACCACATTTGTAGTGTCTTTCCAGTTAGTTGTTATAATTTGAAAAGCAATAGCAATGCAAAGATCAATAAATTTACTAGTATGAAGCGGAACATCCCAAACTGGGGCCAAACCACCCTGGAATACAGAAGAAATAACAAAGGGAACATCTATACTACTATTATAAAGAGAGAACTTGCACCTTTTGGCCAGGTAAACTCGGGAACCACAGCACCAATCACAACACCCAATACAGCGTTGGAAAGGGCAGTTGCAGCAGAAGGACATAGGCTATGCAGACGCCCACCATATACATTTAAAATGTAAAAGAACCGTGCCAGCAAAGTAGTCCCTTGTGGGCGTGTCTGCATTGTGCTGTGGGTGTGTGCTGGGGGCGTGACAATCGCTGGGGGCATTCCGTCATGATTGTTGTTTTTTCTTCCCAGGTTCTATACATTCCTGCTCTCTTTAAATAGTAATTCATTGGTGGTCCCATTCTCTTAGAACCACCCCAAGCACAGTTATGGGCAAAAATACAACTAAAAGGCCCTGCAAAGCATTATGGGATAAGCTTAGCATAATTTTTAGCATTCATGAAAGGGTTTCAATGTTTTTGAATTTTACTCATCAGGGACATCTTGGGACGACGAGGTGAACTGCAGCTTGATGTATAATATTTTAAATGCTATTGCATTTGCCTCATCAGGGACATCTAGGGACGGCGAGGTGAACTGCAGCTTGATGTGTAATATTTTAAATGCGATTGCATTTGCCTCATCAGGGACATCTTGGGACAGCGAGGTGAACTGCAGCTTGATGTGTAATATTTTAAATGCAATTGCATTTGCCTCATCAGGGACATCTAGGGACGGCGAGGTGAACTGCAGCTTGATGTGTAATATTTTAAATGCGATTGCATTTGCCTCATCAGGGACATCTTGGGACGGCGAGGTGAACTGCAGCTTGATGTGTAATATTTTAAATGCAATTGTATTTGCCTCATCAGGGACATCTAGGGACGGCGAGGTGAACTGCAGCTTGATATATAATATTTTAAATGCTATTGCATTTGCATCATCATCAGGGACATCTAGGGACCATGAGGTGAACTGCAGCTTGATGTGTAATATTTTAAATGCTATTGCATTTGCCTCATCAGGGACATCTAGGGACCATGAGGTGAACTGCAGCTTGAGGTATAATATTTTAAATGCTATTGCATTTGCCTCGTGGGGACAACTGGGGAGAACGAGGTGAACTGCAGCTCTTTGTAGAATTATTTGGATACTATAATATTCACTTCCCACTGCTAATCTCGTCCCATAATGGTTTGCAGGGGCTTGATCTCGAAATCATCACCTCTCTCACTGCTTGCTGGAAGCTAATTTCACTTTTGTGAAATGACTATATGCATTTTAGCATGTAGAAATACTTGTTATTTTACCTTGAATATATGAGGTTTCTGTTTTAAGAGTTGAAATCTGACGGAACTAAATATTGCGGATTTATTGTACCAAGTTTGCGCCAATTCCGCCCACCCCTACTTTAAATACCCCTGCACCCCATAATCATAACCCACCCTTACTCTATAAAATACTCCAACACCCTTAAACACTAACCCATCTTAACCCTATAAATATACCCTGTACCCCAAAACCCAAACCTATCCCTAAACCCTAAAAATGCCCCTGTACCCCAAAACTAAAACCTAGCCCTGCACCCTATAAATACCCCTGTACCTCAAAACCCAAACATACCCCTGAACTCTAAAAATACCCCTGTACCCCAAAACCCAAACCTACCCCTGAACCCTAAAATACCCCTGTACCCCAAAACCCAAACCTAGCCCATAACCCTTAAAATACCCCTGTACCCCAAAACCCAAACCTACCCCATAACCCTAAAAATACCCCTGTACCCCAAAACCCAAACCTAGCCCAGAACCTTAAAATACCCCTGTATCCCAAAACCCAAACCTAGCCCCGAACCCTAAAAATACCCCTGTACCCCAAAACCCAAACCTAGCCCTGAACCCTTAAAATACCCCTGTACCCCAAAACTCAAAGCTAGCCCTGAACCCTAAAAATACCCATATACCCCAAAACCCAAACCTAGCCCTGAACCCTAAAAATACCCCTGTACCCCATAACCCAAAACTATATCTGAACCATTAAAATACCCAAACACCCCAAAACATATACCTCAGTACCCCAAAACATATACCCCTATACCCATACTTGCCTTATCCAAACATTTTTAAAAAACATGCTTTTACCATTCATGCATTTACAACGAATTTCGTTGTAAATGTATGCGTGGTAAAAGCATATAAAATGTAATGCCATGCGTTATAATGGCATTGCGGAGTCATGGTACTTTCGGAATGAAAGTATGCAGAGTTTGGTATGCGGAAAGAAAGTTGCTGAATAATGGGTGTTTACCCTCCCCCCGGTAAGTAATTGGTGAGCGTTGTGCCCAATATTTCATTGTTTTTTCTTCCCAGGTTCTGTACATTCCAGCTCCGGGTGTCCACCCTGCTCCCTTTAAATACCCCTGCACCCCATAATCATAACCCACCTTTACTCCTTAAAATGCCCCAACACCCTTAAAACCTAACCCATTTTAACCATATAAATATACCCTGTACCCCAAAACCCAAACCTAGCCCTAAACCCTAAAAATACCCTGTACCCCAAAACCCAAACCTAGCCCTGAACCCTATAAATACCCCTGTGCCTCTAAACCCAAACCTAGCCCTGAACCCCTAAAATACCCCTGTACCCCTGTACCCCAAACCTAGCCTATAACCCTAAAAATACCCCTGTACCCCAAAACCCAAACCTACCCCTGAACCCTAAAATACCCCTGTACCCCAAAACCAAAACCTAGCCCTGTACCCTTAAAATACCCCTGTACCACAAAACCCAAACCTAGCCCTAAACCCTAAAAATACCCTGTACCCCAAAACCCTAACCTAGCCCTGAACCCTAAAAATACCCCTGTACCTCAAAACCCAAACCTAGCCCTGAACCCCTAAAATACCCCAGTACCCCAAAACCCAAACCGAGCCCTGAACCCTAAAAATACCCCTGTACCCCAAAACCCAAACCTACCCCTGAACCCTAAAATACCCCTCTACCCCAAACCCCAAACCTAGCCCTGTACCCTTAAAATACCTCTGTACCCCAAAACCCAAACCTACCCCTGAACCCTAAAAACACCCCTCTACCCCTGTACCCCAAAACCCAAACCTAGCCCTGAACCATAAAAATAACCCTGTACCCCAAAACCCACACCTACCCCTGAACCCTAAAATACCCCTGTACCCCAAAACCCAAACCTAGCCCTGAACCCTGAAAATACGCCTGTACCCCAAAACCCAATCCTAGCTGTGAACCCTTAAAATAGCCCTGTACCCCAAAACCCAAACCTACCCTGAACCCTAAAAATACCCCTATACCCCAAAACCCAAACCTAGCCTTGAACCCTAAAAATATTCCTATACCCCAAAACCCATACCTATCCCTAAACCCTAAAACTACCCCTGTACCCCATAACCCAAAACTATATCTGAACCCTTAAAGTACCCAAACATCCCAAAACATATACCTCAGTACCCCAAAACATATACTCCTATACCCATACTTACCTTATCCAAACATTTTTTAAAAATCATGCTTTTAACATTCATACATTTACAACGAATTTCGTTGTAAATTTATGCGTGGTAAAAGCATATAAAATGTAATGCCATGCGTTATAATGGCATTGCGGCGTCGTGGTACTTTCGGAATGAAAGTATGCAGAGTTTGGTATGCGGAAAGAAAGTTGCGGAATAATGGGTGTTTACCCTCCCCCCGGTAAGTAAATTGGTGGCACGGCGGCCCACATCTCCAGCAACATACTCATATTTTTTCACCACCGATTTGAAAAATGCACAGGTCTCTCTCATTGATGGCCAGCACCGACATACACTTTTAGACACACCTCCCGTCACAAGTTCTAGAATTGCGAACTTTAGAGCTGGGGAGCTATGTTCGAATCTCGGCATCAGCTCAACATCCTGTGATTCCAGGCAAATCGCTTTGTCTCCCCGTGCCAACCACAAATGAATGTGTTCTTCTGTAATGTAAATTGTGCTCATGCCATGTTGTCGAGTTCGCGCTATATAATATTGCAAGGAAAAATAAAGTAGGGAAACTCGAGTTCACACACTACTGAACGCGCACTCTTAAGTGCATCAGCAGTGCACTATATGTCGGAGCGTTTCACAAGCCTGTCACAGATAAGAAATGCTATCTAAACGAAATCCTAGAAAACAATATACTACTGGCCGGCAGCAATTCATACCCGGACAACGTCGGGACGGGCTGCTAGTTAGTAGATAAAATCTTATTAAGTGTAGACCAAATGTCGGACCACATAAGTTGGACCTTAGGACAAAGAAAGAACATGTGAAAAAAGTCGCCAGAAGTGCATGATGAAGACCTGCACTTCTTAGCGTCTAACAATTTAAATTTAAACAAATCACAGGGAGTATAAAATAATCTATTATAAAAAAAGTAAAAGGTTTGTGTGGTACTAGCAGAACGAGAGGTGGAATGAAGTTTGGACCAAATGGAGTCCCAGGTAAGTGGGGGAAAAGTTAGATTGAGGTCCGATTCCCAGATAAGTTCAAGATTAGTTTAGGCCTGTCAATAAGTGAGGGAGAAAGTAGTTTATAAATAGCAGAGGCCTTAAGGGGAACCTGAAAGTTAGGTGGGGAGGCAATGAGGGGAGATGAAGAGGAGGAAGGGATGTGGTGCAGGATAGTAGAGGATAGATTGGGCAGAAGTTCGTGAAAGTGTGCGCGATATTTGTTAGAGATACCAAAGGAGTCACGAAGTGCTGGAAAGGTTAATAAGGAATTGTCAGAAATGAGTTGTTGATAAGTGAGAATTCCTTTGTCAATCCATTCCTTCCAAAAGAGTGCACAATTGCGTAATTTAAGAGATATATGCCCAGATGCATCAAAGTACTTTTTTGCGAGTCCTAATTTGCGAAAATTACCGAATCCCAAATTAGGATTCTCAAACAGGTATGCATCATTATTTTCGCATTTTTTTTGCAATTCGGTAAAAATCGCAATTTTTACCGAATCGCATAAAAAGTGCGATTTTGAAATAGCGAATTCGCAATTCCCATTCATTCCTATGGGCTGAAATGCCCATAGGAATGAATGGGAATTGCGAATTCGCAATTTCAAAATCGGAATTCAACAAAGCATTTCAAGGGTGGAGAGGGGGGTCCAAAGGACACCCCCCTGCACCCATGAAATGCACTTTTACATGTAAGTTACATACACACATGTCCTAAGGACATGTGTGTCTGTAACTCAACAGTTTAAAAAATGCATTTTTGTGCTTTTGTAAACAATTGTGCAAATTACCACGAGGTTCAAACTCGTGGTAATTTGCACTTGCAATTTTAAAATTCGCTAATTTTTTTACAATGATGCATTCCATTTAAGGAATCGCACAATTGCGATTCCTTAAATGCAATCGCATTTAAGAAATTCGCAAAATTAGCGAATTTTAACAAAAAGTAATGATGCATACAAAAAAGCATTTTTGGAGTCGCAAACGGCCGATTTTAAGGAATCGCACCGTTTGCGACTCCAAAAATGCTTGATGCATCTGGGCATTATTGTACCAAAGTGGGGTATTCATATGAAGAGTAGATGGTACAGGGAAAGATCAAAAAAGGGCAAGTGTTAAAGCTTTGGAGTGTTTAAAAATAGGAGAAAGTAGCTTAGGAGGTGGTTGAGTGAGATTGGAGGCAAGAAAGGAGAAGGGATGAAGTTGAGCCAATTCCAGAGAGCTCCAAGCCGTGGTAGGAGGAGACAAGGTTTCAAGAAGAAAAGGCCAAATTTGTTTGAGAGTGAAAGCAGAATGAAAGCGTGAGATATTGGGGAAGTTAACACCATCAAGATGTTTAGGTTGTTGAAGACGGACGAGAGAGACTCTAGCCTTACGCTTATTCCACAGGAATTTGGAAAAAAGACTATTGATAGACTTAAAAAAGAAATGGGGGAGAGAGATAGGAAGCATGGAGAGACAGAAGTTCACAATAGGAAGGAGCATCATTTTAATAGTGGAAAGACGACCCCACCAGGAAAGAAAAAGAGGGGACCAACGTTCTATAAGAGAAGAGAGCTTTTTAAGGATATCGGAGTGATTAATTTTGATAGTTTCACTAATGGTGTTAGCATATAAAACGCCAAGACATTTAATAGAACCAGAGTTCCATTGGAAACCAGAACCCTGAAACATGTGAGGAAGACAAAATTTGCTGAGGGGAAGGACTTCTGTTTTATCAATATTTAATTTATAACCAGAAACAGAGAAGTAATCATGCAATAAAGAAAAGAAAGCAGGAAGGGCAACAACAGGGTTGGAAATGTAAAGCAAAATATCGTCTGCATAAGCAGTAAACTTAATCTCCACATCTTTATAAAGAAAACCAGAATAGGAAGGGGATTGTCGAATTTTCTCAAGGAAAGGTTTGAGTGCCAAAATAAAGAGAAGGGGGGAAAGTGGACAGCCTGGTCTGGTTCCTCTATGAAGGGGAAAATAATCAGATTGCATACCATTAATCCATATAGAAGTGGAAGGAGCAGAATAAAGCAATTGAACAAATTTAAGAAAAGTGGGACTGAAACCGTGCCAGCGGAGAGCGCCGAACATAAAATCCCATTTGACACGGTCAAAGGCCTTCTCGGCGTCTAGAGTAATGGCCGCCAAGGGACTGTCCATTTTAGCAGAGAGATGAATGATATTAAGAAGGGTTCTAGAATTGTCTGTAATGGATCTCCCCTTAACAAAGCCGGAATGATGAATGTTGACCAAATCAGGGACAATAGAATTAATCCCTAAGGCCAGAATTTTCGCATATAATTTACAATCAGTATTATTAAGGGAGATGGGTCGGTAATATTTACATAGGGAACGGTCCTTATCTTTCTTGGGGAGAAGAACAAGCATAGCCTGCAAAAAAGAACCTTTAGATTCGCCAGAGGAGAGAAAATGGTTAATTAACTGAAGAAAATGAGGAATCAGTATAGATTTAAATTGGAGAAAAAAACGAACAGTAAAGCCATCAGGGCCAAGTGTCTTATCTTTGGGGAGAAGAGAGAGAGCAGCGAGAATTTCCTTTTCTGAAATCGGGGTATCAAGAAAAGAGAAGTCCGCCGAAAGAGTGGGAGATTTAGGGACAGAATTAAAGAAAGAATCTAATTGCTCTGCAAAAGGGGAAGACTCAGGGGTATAAAGAGAAGAATAAATTTGAACAAAACAATCCAGAATTTTTGCATCAGAAGACTGGGGCGAGCCTTGTGAATCTTTAATCGAGACTATTTTCGATTTCTGTTTCTTAATTTTGAGATAGTTTGCCAAAGCCCTACCAGCTTTATTGCGACCACCATATATCTTCGCATTAAATTGAAGAAGCTGATTGGAGGCCGATTCCCAGGAATGTTTATTAAATTGCATTTTAGCGGAAATGAGAGAGGACAGAGAATCAGGAGAGTTGGAAGTGTAATAAAGATGCTCAAGTTCTTTAATGCGTTTTAGATAGGAGGAAGCCTGGGATAGTGCTTTCTTTTTTTTACGTGACACAAAATCAATAATACAACCCCGAGCAGTGGCCTTGAAAGCATCCCAAAGAAAGTAAAAATCAAAGTTAGTAGTGAAAAAGTCATCCATGAAGTGAGTGAAGTGTTCAATGAAAGTGGGAGCAAGTAAAAGGGAGTTGTTAAAGCGCCATCTACGGGCCTGAGGCGTGGGAGAGGGGTAATCCATATCTAAAATAACTGGGGCATGATCTGAGATGAGGATAGAGCCTATTTCTGAGTTGGTCATAAATTGGAAAGCATGGTGTGAGAGAAAAATATAATCAATACGGGAGAGGGAATTATGCACACGAGAAAAAAAGGAAAATTCCAGAGAGTCAGGGTGGGACAACCTCCAAGAATCTATAAGGCCTCGTAGGAGATGGATCTGTGGAAGGACTTTTGCATTTTATTGGGAATGTAACGAGCTTGTGATTTGCGGTCCAAAAAAGGGTCCATCAATTGATTACAATCTCCCCCAACAATCAAATCTTCAATAGCATTAGAAGAGAGAAGGGAGGAGAAATCATTTCAAAAGGAAGAATCAATGCCATTCGGACCATAGACATTACAGAGAGAGAGATGAACATCATTAACAATGCAATCAAGGAGCAGCCACCTGCCATTAGTGTCAACAGTTTCATTTAGAATTTGAACAGACACTGCTTTATGAAATAAAATAACAACACCATTTTTGTGATTAATAGCAGGAGAGCAGAAAACATCCCCAACCCATTGTCTACGTAACATCGATAACTCCTGTGTAGAAAGATGTGTTTCTTGTAAAAAGGCAATTTGACATTTTAAACGAGCAAGATGAGATAAAACACGTTGTTTCTTGATAGGGTTACGAAGACCCTTAACATTCCAGGAAATGAGACGAAAACTTTTCATAAGACGAGATTAAAGTAAAAGTAAAAAGAGATGGTAACATAGGTAAAAAGAGAGAATATATTGAGAGATTGGCAAGGAGAGATGGAAACAAGGTAGATGTAATAAAGAAGGAACGATGGAATTAGTAAAGAAGCCCAAGTAAAGAGAGCAAAAGGAAAAAGGAGCAAAGCCATCATAGGAAGGTGAAATGAGAAGAGGAAAAGAGAAAAAGAATGGAGGAGAAAGAGAAGAAATGACTAAAACCACAGTGCCAAAAGAAAGGTGGAATGGAGCAAAGTAAGGTAGGTAAAGTAGAAAAAGCCGAATAAGGTAAAAAAGGAAAGGGAATGAGAAGAAAGTGAAGCAAGATGGAGGAAAGAGGGAGCCTAAAGCAACCCAAAAGAAGACAGCAAAAAGAAGGACGGCAAAAAGAACCAAGGTGGTTCTAGCCATACACAACATGTAACAGAGAAAAACAATGAGGTGAGAGCGGGAGCAGCAATAAAAGACGACCGAATAGAAGGGAAGAAGTCAAAAACACAGTCCAAGGAACGAAAGAGAAAAAACCAAAGGAAAAAGGAAAAAATGAAAGGAAAACCTGGGACTGAGCACGACATAAGAACAAATGAAGGAGACTTACCAAACAGATATGCAGTAAAAAGCAGCGTACTGGGATGACGGAGACGAACGATAAAACAAAACAATGCAGAGGAGGGCTATTGAAACATCAGGAAATGCACCTAAGAAATAAAGGAAAACAAAAAAGTGAGGTGAAGTGAGGAGAAACAACAAGTCATAACAGACAATAAAAGAAACACAGAGAGGAAACAAATAAATGAAGAAAAAAAAAATTAGGAGCTGCTTTGTTCCATGGAGTCCTCTCTGTGGGAGTGGATGAATCTGCGGAGGTCCGCGGGGTCTTCGAAACTGTAGGACCGTTCCTTGTATGTAACCTTAAAAAAGCAAGGATGAATCAAACCGTATCTAACGTTCATGGTTCGAAGTGTAGGCCGCAGATCCAGGAATTCCTTACGACGCGCCGCTGTCTGTTTGGAGACATCCTGAGAGAAAAAAAGTTTATGGCCGGACCATATCAGTTGCTTGTGTTGTTTGGCTGAGTGAAGTATAGTCATAAGGTCAGAGTAGAAGAGAAAATAGGCAATGATACCGCGAGGTTTCGATGAAGTGGAAAAAGTTTTGGGACCCAGACGGTGCGCTCGTTGAATATTGGCATCCACATGTTTCGGCAGGCCAAGTATCGGTAAAACTTGTGTCTTCAGGAATAAGATGATGTCCGACCCTTCAGAATTTTCCGGAACACCATAAATACGAAGGTTGTTGTGTCTATTACGATTTTCCAAATCCTCAGACGTCTTCTTGAGGACTTGAATCTCTTTGGTAAGGGTATCCACCTTGGCAACAACATCTTGTGCGTCACTGATTTTCTGTTCAACTTTAGTGACACGTTTATCAAGGTTGGACCACTTATCGTCCAGCCTTTGTAATGTAGCAGTGGTGTCCGCTATAAAAGGGCGGATTAATTTGAGTTCCTCCATTAAATCCTCAAGGGTAACGGGAAGAGGCGATTTGGAGGGAGATGGTGGGTCCTTCTTGAGGCGTTTACCCACAGGAACAGAGTCTTTGCGTGAAGTGGGAGCCACATTAGAGGCCTTAGAAACGTGACCGTGCTCCATGATGTGAAAGCCTGAGAGAGGATCAGCTTGAGGTAAAAAAGGAGCGACGGAACGTGGTGAAAGGCTGCAAAATCCTCTGAAGAAAGTCACTGAAACTGTGAAAAATGGAGACCACCGTCAAGGAGAGTTGAACTGGATGTGAACAGAGCGCAAAAATGAAGAAATGAGGTGTGCGGAGGAAGCAGAAAAGCAACAGCGCACAGACAAGTCAAAAGTTGAGGAGAAAAAAAAACTGAAGCGGAGGTCCAGCAATCCAAGGAGAAGCGAAAAGGACTCACAACGACATATTAAATGTCAAATAACTGTGGAAGCGCTGCAAAATTGAAGGAGCACAGCAGGAGACAAGAAGCATCAGGCAGGTACAAAAATGGAGTCATTGAAGAAAAAAATTATCAAAAAACGATGAAGAAAAAAAATAAATGGCGTCCGTTTCCGAGGAGAAAGCATTTATACTAATTCTAGCCTCAAAAAACGAAGAAGGCGAACAGAAACATACCCATTTGTGGAGGGGCAGTTCCGACGCACAAATAAGCCGTTTTCGGCAAGAAACGCTGCCCAGAAGCTGGCCCTTCCTGTAGAAAGCGCCGCCGAAATCGCGGAGCTCAGGGGGGAGCGGCCATCTTGTTTTCCGCGTTGCGCGCCCTCCTAGTATTTTTGACGTATCTGTAAGCGCAAAAGTGACGCATTGCTGGATTGTGTCACAAAAGTGACGCAACTCCAGCAATGCATCCTTTCACATGGGGCAAGCCCCATGTGAAAGGGTCTGCGTCAGACTTACAGCTGCTGTGAGGCAGGCGCAAGATTTTGACGCAACTATGTCCTAAAAGTGACGCAGTGAAATCTCATAGATTTCACTGTGTCACTTCAACGACCCTTCCTTGCGTCAATACGCCCCCCTTGCATACATTATACCTGGCACAGGTATAATGTGGCGCAGGGGTTTACAAAGTGACGCATCTACCTAGATGCGTCACTTTGTAAATATGGCGCAACAAGGTGCATTTTTTACGCCACTGGTTCATCACAAAAAGTGACGCACCGGGGCGTAAAAGTGACGCAAGGGCTCATAAATGAGGCCCCCTGTTTTTTCCGACAAGAGCCGGTCAGAGCCGGTCAGAGCCTTCCTTCTGTGCCGGCTGGGCTTGGCCTCTCACCCGGGGAGTGTTGTACATGACTTAACAGGTCTGTCTGCTTGGGTTCTCCGATGCTCTCACTTGCAACATTGTACTGCTTTTCAGCATTTATATAGCGCGTGCTAGCATTATGTAGCGCCCTGAAGCGCTTGCCTACACTCTACAGCAACATTCTCGGAAAATATTGGGGGCAACTAGGAAACAGAGGGCCAGTATAGTATTTCTAATGGCAAAGCAAGCGTGGGCGAAATTGCACAGAGGCTGGTGGAGGACAGGGAAAACTATTTTCAAAGAGACTTTTGCACAAACAGGTTTCATGTTAAAAAGATTAAAATGTAAGATTTATAAAAATACAGGCTTTCATTGTAAGCCATTTAGAAAATGAATACACACCCCCCAAAAAAAGAAATAAAAATAGAAGATTTTGGGGCATATCACCAAGAATAAGCGATAATTATCGCTAAGCTTGGTTAGTGGCTATAATTTTATCGCCGTGCTTCGCCTATTTTTATCGCTTAGAAACCTTGCTATTATCAAGGTTTATCTCCTAAGCGATAAAAATCAGGCAAAATGCATGAATATCGCTCAAAACTCCGCGATATTCATGCATTAGCGACCAAATGCTCTTAGCCATGTTATCCACCTCCCATTGGATACCATGGCTAAGAACTGGTCAGAGCAGGTGTTAGTTTCAGGCGATTGCGGCTGAAATTCCATCGCTACGCCTGTGTTGAGCAGCGACAGCTAGGTAATAGGGCGCTAAAATTATCGCCGCTTTAGCGGGAAAAATTCCCGCTAAAGCAGCGATAAGGCCCTTGATAATATGCCCCTTTGTGTTGGGGGAACGGGTGGGGGGGCAAGGGTAGGGGCAGGTTCAGGCGGCAAATAACAACAACCGCGTTGTTTTGCCCTGCGACGTGATGGTCTGCGGGGTGATGTTCGGGCCAATAGGAAGCAATGCAATCGCGTTGCAAAGGGCTCACGATGTAATGGTCGGGCCGATGTCATAGACGCGATGTTAATGCACGCGATCTGTGTGGCCGCGATGTAACGTCATACATTCATTCTCCCACTTTACTGTTGTAAATTGTTGTCATGCATTAGTTTTGTTCTCTTCCAGTGGAGCAGGGTGCAGTACCACAGCTCGTCACTAGGTGTCCCGCTCCAGTCGGCGTCCACGCTGAACAGTGAGAACTGGGGACGCCTGACGGATGAACGCTATGACGTCACCGCGCCTGCCTTGTTTTTCACGGAGCGAGGCTGCAAGGAAAGCACTTCCCGCAATGTGCCAGACACTGACCGGATATCCGGCTGACCATAATGCACTGCAGGGTGACAAACTTTTTGCATATAACAAAACAAATTACACTTTAAATTAATTAGCTGATAACGTTTTTATTTTTGTTACTGTACACATTAAACACCCTTCTGCATTCGTGCCCAGAAACTCCGTAGTGGATAGGCGCTCTAATATTCACATGAGCAAAATAAAATAGGAAAAAATGGACTCCTCCTATTGTTATTTCAAATTGCCCGTGTGGCAATTGAAGAGTAGAAGTTACTGAAATTTTTGTACGACCTACGTCAGATAGTGGGTCTGAATTGTGATTTAAAGTAGAACTGTATTTAAAACCAGCTGGTTATTATAATTTTTCACATTTTCTGCCAAGAAATAAGTATTGGAAGGAGAAAAACATCTTCATCGTCTCAAAAGGGTAGTAAGCTCTCCATAAAAATATATCTCAATATGTCTCAAAACACTGTTTTTAATTAATAACTGTGTATAGTTTAAAAAGTATAAGGCAGTTTCGCAATATGAAGGGAAACACTTCCCAATGTCGTCTTTACTTATGGCAGGTTTCAGTCAGTTGCTTCCTCTCCACCCAAATGTTTGTCCCTCCTGGAGGAGTGTTGATGGAGCAAGGTCTCGCAGGAAAGAGACTTGCTCAGAAGCAATCCACTCGTATAACTCACTAACAAGTCACTAACGAAGTTTCGTGAAAACTAATACGCACCACATGAACACGCGGGTTAGTGAAGCTTGCCTATGTGCGTACTGATACGAATGACAATGAAGACGCTTTAATACCGCTTAAAATGGGAAATTATTGTGCGCATGCGTCAACTGCATTCACGTAGTATGACGAATTAACAGTTGGAGGGAAATCCTGGCGCATGAGCACAAGACACAGGGGTATATTCACAAGAATGTGTGCTAAACACCATAAAAAATGCTAACGCACCTTTACACATCGCAGCCGATCGCGGGAGAATAACCCTGTGTTAAAGTGGAATTCACTGGGGCGGAGCTAGCCGCGCTAGGAAATGGCCGCGCCTTAGGCGAGCTCTCCAGATCAAGCCCCTATCCTGCAATAATCCTGGGTTTATAGCCAATAATTTCAGACGAATTTTGTCCGCCCTGCAAGAGGGAAGCTTGAGCTATCCTATGATACCTTTCTCGAGGTGATCGGCCGACCTCATCGAGCACACATCCGACTGCACTGGGGGTTGCGAGGTACCTAACCCGCTGTGCGTAACCACGTTATCCTCACGCAAGCCCGCGGCTGCAGCGGTGGAGATAGGCCGCGACTGGAGATGTGTGGGCTTTGCTGCTCCGAGCCTTTACAACTGCTGAGGGCCGCTTGGGCGGCGAGAAATCTGCCATCTCCCTGCCTACACTACGAGGACAGCTAAGTTCCGAGGAGGTAGGAGCGTGAGTGAATCGCAGAGCCGAGGAGGATTGCAGAGCCCCCGCGGTGGAAGTGACGAAGACTGCGCTGTATAGCTGAGACTCTGGGCCCTCCGCATCCCCCCTACTTCTGGTATGCTGAAGATTGATGTACTTAACTGCCTACTCTGGGATTTCACTCTGGCGACGAAACCTGAATGTGCCAACTCTCTAGTCAACCTATGAATGGGTGCTGTGCAGCGCTAGGAGATTGGCGGTAACTGTTGCGCCTCACTATCGGCAGACTCCTTGCGTGCTATCAAGCGCGAGGCCTCGAGGCACATCTGCGACATACGGATCGCTGCTGAAAATACCCGCTGGGGGCAAATATGTTGGAAACTACAGCGCCATATAATAACTAGGCCTCTGCCATGTGCTTGCCACTACGACTGGGCCCTGCACTGCTACGTGATACTGTTGCCGAACTGCCTGATACTTCGCGCTACCATATTCTGCTACTACCACCTGCATTGCCAAGTACGAACATGGACAAGCCGGAGAAAACACAAACAAAACTCGAATTTGATAATCAGCGGAGACTGACCGCACCGCCTAACGATCGACAACCAACTGCCCGGGAAGCCCCATCTTCCCCCCCCGGCGCAGGCAGCGGTTGATGTCCAGACAATGTTTACTACTATTCAGTCCACCCTCACTAACATCAATGGAAAGATTAACTCCTTAACATATAGAGTGGACCGCATGGCTGAGCGGTTGGATAAAAAAACACTCTGAGCGTATTGATTTAGCAGAACGCCGCATATCTGATGCTGAGGACGCTGCACAACAACTTGAATTGAAACATAAAAAAATAGATAAAGTCATGCAGAACCTGGCGGCCAAAATGGAAGATTTGGAGGCAAGATCTAGGCGATGCAACCTACGCATTTTGGGAGTGGCGGAAACAACCCGCACTGGTAACATGGAGGTCTACGTGGAAACGCTCCTGACCGCTATCCTTGGAAAGGATATCTTCTCCCCGGTCTTCATAGTAGAGCGGGTGCACCGCACGTTGGCGCCAAAACCGGCGGTTGGGGCACAACCGCGCCCAATCATTGCAAAACTTTTAAACTACAGGCACAGAGATGTTGCGCTCTGGAAAGCTCGAGAACTGGGACTGCTCACACATGAAGGCATGACCATTTCTATTTCCCCAGACTTTACCTCTCAGGTCCAAGAAGCAAGGAAGAACTTTTTGGATATAAAACGGAAATTAAGAGACAACGGTATCCCCTACGCAATGCTATACCCCTCTCGCCTGAAGATAACTCTGGAGGGGAAGAGTGTGATCTGCAACACCCCTCAAGAAGTGCATAAATATCTGCAAACCAATCACCCACATGTACTGAGACGCAGATCGGGCAACAGGCTGAACAGGACCCACCATCAGATGCAAAATGAGTAACTGGGGCTTCTGTACCTGCCCTCTCATATAATGATTGGTGATATGGAGAAACTGCAAGTAGTTCAATCATTGTTTGCTCCTTTTATCTGATGTATCCTTTCCAAAGTGCCCAAATCCACGGGTGTGTAGGAACAGGATGACGAGAAAGTGAACTGTATGTCATACACACATGTTTATATACGGCGGTATAGTATCCTCCCATTCAGCATTCTGGCTAGTGGACTATAATGCCCTGTTACTATCGACTCGCGTTGCTGCGAGTATGGCTAGATCCCCTGGCAACCACCTGCTGGGGTTAACGTCGGGCAGCTGCCGACCTCACCCTGTGAGTTCCACACCATTTGCTTGTATTTAGAAATCCCATGACTGAAATGACTGTAGTTATATGGGTATTCAACTGTCTTTTGGTTAGTTTTGGGCTAGGCTTTGTCATGTTTGGGATGGCGAAGTGGGTGGGGGTGGGTGCGGGGGATTTGTTGGGATTGGTACAGTCACTGCACACTGTTCTTACTTACCTAACTGGGGATTCAGCAGCTTATACGACCATTTGAAGTACACAAGGTATTTACATGATGCATTGATGATATTTGATGGCGATGGGTAAACCCTTGAAATTCATGACGTGGAATGTTAGGGGTCTAAACAGTCCCAAGAAAATCCGTCAGGTCTTCGCCTATTTAGACAGACAAGCTGTAGATTTAGCGCTCCTGCAGGAAACACACCTACTCCCCAGCAAAGCTACAAGATTGGGATACAGATGGGCCGAACATTCCATATCAGCAACATACTCCTCTTATGCCTGAGGGGTAACGATCCTTATACGTAGAGGGGTTCAGTTTCAGCTGGAACATACTGAGACGGACCCACAAGGCAGGTTCATTATTATCACAGGCAAATTACGTGGTACCAGAGTGGGTATAGTTAATGCTTATCGCCCTAATGTCGATGACCCCGAGTTCTACGTATCTTTATTCACTAAATTGCGGAACATACCACCAGTGGAATGGATCTGGGGGATGACATGAATGTAGCACTAAACTCCATGCTAGACCGTTCCCATGACACTGCTGAAAATCACAAGCGAGCTGCGGAAGCCCTCCTAACCGGCATTGATGAGTTTCGTTTTCACGATGTCTGGAGGGAATGACACCCTACCCTCCAGGAGAGCACACACTCATCCACAGCACACAACAGCTGGTCATGGCTGGATTATTGGCTATTGACAGATCGTGCATCCACCTGGGCTTCTGATGTACTGCACCTACCCAAAACACTATCAGACCATAAGCCAATTACTTTAACATTGGTTATTCCCACATACATACCACCTCCATTTACATGGTGCTTTAATGCCACAGCTCTGCTTGACCCGCTGTACAGGGAAATACTCCACACTGCTATAGAGGACTTTTTTGCTATCAATAGACAATCTGTGGAGAGTGCAGGCACCTTATGGGAAGCTTTTTAAGCGACAATACGAGGGGTCTGTGATGACACGACCGCAGGGATATTAAAAGATATAAGGTCACAACTGCAGAGCTGTGAGAATGACATTCGAAAGTTGGAGACAGACTGTGAATCTACACATGACACGGCCACACTGGGGGCACTACGAGAGGCAGTTACACGCTATAACAATTTAGCGGAGGAAGAAATTCTGTACACAAATAAACGCCACAGAGCACGCAGACTAGGAGAGGGAGGACACCCGGGTCGCATTCTTGCGCAGAAAATACGTACAGATTACAGGAATCACATGATCACGCAGATAGAGGATGTTGAGGGGCAAACGCACTATGACACCCCAGGGATTATGGCTACATTTGTTAAAACGTATGGCGATTTTTACACTGCGCAACAAACGACCACAGAACCTGAAATAATGCAATATATTGAGGATATAGCGCTAGTGTGGCTCTCAGATACACATCGCGAATACCTGGCGGAACCGATCACGGAGGAGGAAACGCTTGCGGCCATTAAAGCCTTACCAAATGGAAAGGCGCCAGGACCTGACGGATTCACTGGTGAATTCTATAATGCCTTCGCCGAAGATATAATCCCCCCACCTCCTCGAAATGTATGATGAGGCCCATAATAATGGTATTCTCCCGCAAACACTGAGAGAGGCACTGATAGTAACGATTCTCAAACCAGATAAAAATACATCTAAGGCAGACTCGTACCAACCCTTATCATTAATAAACACGGACGCTAAAATATTAGCAAAAATAATTGCCATAAGATTGCAGCCACTCATGTCCATGAATATTCTTCCCGACCAATCGGGCTTCATCCCCGACAGATCCACTACGCACAATTTGCGCACGATCTTTGCTTTGTTGCACCAGCTAAACCCACACCTTCAGGCAGTAGCAGTGCCGCTAGACGCAGCCAAAGCTTTTGATTCTGTAGAGTGGCCCTACATGTTTGCAATATTGCGTACAATTGGCCTCCCACTGCGATTGCTGACGTAGATCAGTCTTCTATACACAGATCCCACAGCTCGCATCAAAGTGAATGGGTATATATCAGACACAGTACCTATCCAGCATGGCACGAGACAGGGCTGTGCGCTCTCTCCCCTCCTCTTCTCGATAGCGCTTGAACCCCTAGCCTGCAAAATACGCCAAAAACATGCCCATACATGCTTAGATTCCGACTACGACCCATCAGTATATCACTATATGCTGACGATATGGTCTTATTCCTCTGCCACCCTGAAAGTAACCTTTCCCCTGTACTTCGTGAATACGTGAAATTCAGTAGACAATCAGGCCTACATATAAACTGGAGTAAATCTGCCATGATCCCATTAACTACCAGTGCTAGAGACCCACAGCTAGACTTCCCCCTTACATTGCAAGATGACCCAATCAAATATTTAGGGATCTAGGTACATAGAGATGCAAAGCTAGTAATTAGACAAAATTATGGAACTGCCATTGACCGCATAGAAACTCAGATACAGATGTGGATAACTCTTCCTCTATCCCTTGCTGATAGAATCTCCTTGCTGAAAATGGTGATACTTCCAAAGCTATTGTACTTATTTATCAATATACCCATTGCCCCCCCACCTCGGTTTTCACCAGAATTCGTGCGAGATTTGTGAAATTAATCTGGGCAGGGAAGGAAGCTAGAGTAAGTCTTGAAACGCTCACTCTCCCATATAGTGCAGTGGGATTCACAGTACCAGATATCTATCTCTACTATTTGTGCGCACAAGCACATTTTGCGTTCTACTGGTACCACCCAGTGATGTACTTACCACATCTTGCATTCGAAGATGCTGAAGCCAACCCGATACCGCTGACTAGTATCATGTCGCATACCAGACCTCACCTCACATCGCAGGAGATAAACACTGTGCGCACCACCTCCACAGCATGGGAGCGGCTTAGTCAGCTAGCACACAAGAACCCAATATATTCTCCAAATCTCCCTTTAGCCCCGCACTCAAAATTGTCGGTCACGATGGAAAAGAACAATATGACAATCCTGGAGCAGGCGGGCATGTCAACACTGGGAGATATTTATCCCAATGGCACGTTTATCACTCAAGATGACCTGTCGTACATCAGTAACCAGAGACTGCTCTTCCGCTTCCTATACCATAGACTGTGTGCTGCTGCTAGGGAGCTATACCCCTCTTTCCCTGATGAACCCCCCACCATACACTCGCTACAACTGCTGTTAACTTCACCTGACCACGCACACATCATATCCAAACTATACAGGCAGGCACAGTCAGAGATAGTGTAGCAGGGTTTCCGTTCTCCCACAGAACTGTGCACAGAGATCTGGAACCTCTGTGAATTAGGGTGACCCAAAACTCACCTTAGTGTCCACAATCCCCTTACCGAACTAGCTACAGTGTCTCATTGGTCATAAGAAACTCCCAATGACTTAGACAAACCAGAACATGAACTTAGGTTACCTCAGGTATCGTGGAACACATGAACACTCTTTCGCTCTATAATCATTTCAAACCAGAACGGGGAGTAAAAGAAGACACGTGCGAGTTTGAAATATTTATTTTTCAATGCAAGGTTCTTAAACGCAGTATCTTATATAATACCAGAATACATATTATAAAAATCAGAGTTATCAGCATAGTCACTAATCCATAGTAAGCGAACGGTGATAGCATATTATAATGCAAAAATCAATAGAAATCTGTATCACCTATATTTCGCGCACCCTATTTAGCATACTATATTATATCTAAGAAGGTCTCATTTGGGTTTTAGCAGGGCGGGCCCATACCTCTAAATGTCAGTAGGAGAAGATCACATCATCAGCTACCAGCTCTCTGCATGCGAAGCACCATCAAGTGTGTTTTTGCATTCTCAGTAACTCTATCTTAAACCCGCTTAGAGCCCAATGTTGGCAGCAACTGTATTTGTGTTATGTCTAGTGGTGCGAGGATCAGAGCTCCCAGCAACCTTGTGTTAGGTTATTCTTAGAGCGTTCGGCACCCACTGTTCAGACAGTGTACCAAGCACGACAGATATCAGAGCAATAACATATTATTCTCAAATAAATCACATCTTTCGTCTAGGTTGAAAGCTACAATAACAATTATGTTTCGTGTGCGAACTGAAGCGTAAGGAAAATATGTCGTTTAAACATTTAATAAACTCATGCTAACTTAACACAATATATAGAAAAGCAGCATCTATATGACACCACCCCCAATGACCCGAGGACGGTTAAAAAATATAAGCCAGTACTAAAATAAAGGCATAACATGAAAGCAGAGTTCAACAATATTGAGCCAAGCTAAAAATATATATAAAATGTATATAAAAACTATGTATGAATGCCTATAGTGGCCAAACAAAATGTAATATAAGTCTTGAACTTGAGGCCAAACATAAAGTCATAGGCCTAGATCATATTGAAAGTTCGTAAGAAAAAGGCACCATTCAGAATTACTAAAAAGTCACGTGCCATCATAATGAAAGTCTCCAAAGCCACTCATGGGTGGATAGAATATGCAAAATAGGTAGCAACAGCTTCCAACATGAAATCACTGTCATCATCCGAAAACAGTTCAGTCATCCAATTAAGCAATGGGAAAGAACATACATGCTCCTCCAGCACCGGACCCTCTAGCAACATCAGAGGACAACTCGGTGGGTTCTCAAGAACGCTATGTGCCAGAAACTCATGCGCCGCTGCGGGTATGTCCCACTGACCCATTAGTCCATGCATCGCTGCCAAGGCCATAATCCTTTCGCCAGAACAAACCAACTCGTGAGCAACTACGGGACCCATCAGGTGATTAAAATCGACTTCAGGAGATAACGGCAAGCAGAGACACAAATCAATGGCCCATTCAAAATCGCAGCTCAGGCAATGAAACACAGGCTGGACACATGTGAAATAGGAAAATCGAAATGATAATCCAAATGCCGTGCTTAAGGTCGCAAGCGGCAGGGTGCCATAGTAATCAAGCATCCGGTTGCGAAACAGTGGCAGAAGGGACTGAGCGACTTCTTGAGCAGGATGGGCATCCATGTTTTAGGAAGCAGAATAATATCAAAACGCCTGCAGCTAAAGCCAGCAAAACAGGGAATCCGCCAAACAGACTTGAAAATATAGAATGGAAGAAAGCGGGGATGACACCAAAAATCTTTTCAAATGTAGTCACGAGACCACTGCTAACCAATTTAAAAAAATGAGCTAAGCCAGACGTGGAGGAGGCATTAAAGATTTGATGAACTAATTCGCAGAAATGAAACGGCAATTCAGTATTTAAAAGTGCCTGCACCTCTGTGCGTGTGTTAGCTATGTGAAGGACATAAGTTTCACGGGCCGAGCATAGGGCCACTTCCTTTTGAGACAAAAGAGCCCTTATTCTGCTCATGCCATTGAACTCCACTTTCAAGGTTGGGATGCGAGGCCAGATGGAAACATCTGAATTCCCATGCATGGGTGGATATAGAACATTTTTGCAACACACCACACGTTCTGATACAGTAACCACATTAGAGATACCGACCATTAACCCACAACATTCCTCGTTATTCAAAAGTAAATAACTCCCGTTTGTCAATAATGTAAATGTGGGAACTATTGCTGGAACCGGCGTGCCTTTTAAAACACAGGCTAAATTAGGCCGGTCCTGATTACAAGAACCATGCAACTGGATGTGCCTGCATATCAGTGAACGGTCAGGCGACTGTGTGCATTCTTCACCATTCAATTTCACTTCCTTTCCATCTTTTAGACATCTGTATGTGTATGGTAAAGACCATGCCTCATGGAGGAAAGCACTGCCTAGTGGTTCATATCGCCCTATTGCAATATACCGCATACAATTAGTAAATTTGTACAAAGCAAATGGTAACATAATAACTCCATGGATAAGCCATGTTGCAGCAGCTGCCTCAGCTACAGAAAAGGGCAAAGATTCTAACTTTTCAATGTGTAACGTAGAAAATGATGCATCTCGCATGGAAAGCATGCGCTGCTTGTCAGTCAAATTAAATGGGGCAAAAAGGGAGGACACGTTCATGTAACTCCAGGGCACGCGGCCCGCCTTAAGAGTCTGTAGTGTCCACGCAAACTGCATCACAGAACGCAATTGATTTTGACCATGGTACAATACAGACACCTCATCATTCACAATGTCAACTACAGAAGAGACAATATTATTCAACGTGTAAATTCGGGAAGAAAGCATGTTAATACTGTTATCGACAACTGCAAGCACTTTTTTCCAAATTTGCTTGGTCAATCGCCCTTAGGCGCTTAGCAGCCTCAATTTGTGAAAATTTCCAAATTTCATTGTAAACCGCATAAATCCACCGTTTAGACCTACCATTAGCCTGGCCTTTTATAAAATCATTTAAGTCCACATTATCATTTAACTGAGACAGATGTAGTTTAACTGCAGCTAACGTGGAATGTTGTAACCAATTCTGACACAGTTTCCCCACAGAGTAAGTAGTGACAGTATAATCAGTTTCAAAACGGGGATCAGGTCTGACTTGTGTGAACCCTTCCGCCAAACCTAGAAAACGACGTTGGCAAGAATCAGCCCTTCTATGCCACATCAGCCAACCCTCTGGATCCAAACTGGATACATTAAAGGACGAATTGTGCAATAGAGCTTGTAACTCACGAATGGACAATTCAGTATAATTACCCCATCCTGAATATTCTTCCAATTCGGGGATGATTGGTGTATTCAATTTTTTAGAAGTCGCCAATCCAAAGCATGTTGTTTGGGGAATAGTAGAATTTAGAAACAACATGTGATTCGGGATGAGACATGCACGGTGCAAAGCCTCAGTGCCTTGTACCTGCCAATCTTTGGTACCCCAAACCGATTTAAGGTCAATTGTTCCTTTCCATAACTCGTAGCCATCTACAGCTAACTTGTCCAGAAAGGACTTCGAATACAGCAATTTTGTATCGGTAAGTCTAACTTTGGACATGGACTTTTGTGTCATTTTGAAATAAAATGACTCAGGATTTGATTGATTAAAGTCTGTAAAATAAGTGTATTTTTTCAGAAACGTATTTGAGCTGCCTCCCAATGGAGCTGGGCAATGTTCCCAGTGTGTGTAATTTACAGCAACCCTCCTGGAATTTGTCTTATGTAGAAAATGATTACCATAATGTTGGAAGCAAAACAAATAACCATAATTAATAGAATCTAAATATAAATCCTCAGCATCAAATGCAGCATAGTATTTCAAATCAGAGAATAATGCTTCTACGGCCTGAATATCCCAATCATCAGAATGTATATTTTGTTTAATCACATCCCCCATGTTTACTCTAAGCACATTAGGAACATTAATCACTTCAGTGGGGCCATGTATTTGAAACCTAACCGCATCCCACACAATCCCATCAAGGACAGGCCATGCAGTAATGTTGACTGTATTCAAGTCTCGTTTCAGTCTGTGTGCTGAATGCGAAGAGGAAAGAGGGGCCAATGTTCCATTAAGGTACCGAATTCCTGTTCTTTCTTTGACATAGTGGCCATCGATCAGGCGGAAAAAATAAAACACAAAACCAATTGACATAAAAAGATAAAATGAAAATAGAATCAACCAAATATATGTCCAAGGGGGAATTAAAAATGTTTTTTAAATAATGTGGCATATTTTGCAATAGTTGAGGGTTTCTTTGAAAGTTCCGAAACAGAGTCAAAAGAGAATCTGGACTGGTCGGCCAAACGAGTCTGCAAATCTGGCATTGATAAATCAGCAGGATAGGTGTAGTTCAGCTCATCAATGTTAGTAACAGGAATAGTATTTAATAAAGGACTGGAAATAGCAGGCATCTCGAGGGACACCTCCGGTTCTGCACCAGAAGTAATAGCCAGCACAGAATGCCTCACCATGGAAGGACAGGATACAGCCGGTGTCATGCTATGAAGAATCGGCCACCCTGTGTGTCTTGACATTGTCAATTGAGATAAATCTGTTTTCCTTACGACCTGGAAGTGGTGGTAATATGACTGTTCTCGTGCCCTTCACTCCAAGAACTCGAACCGGTGCACGATATGAGGGACCAAACTCTTTCTTGTTATCGATCTTCTCTCGAACCAGTTCTCCAACTTGGGGTAGCCAGCCAACTACCGGGATCTGCAACGCATCATCCGATGTGGAGGGCAAATGTTCCTTTGCTAGACTGTCTCTGGTCTTTTGTAGATCCTGTAAAACATTGCAATGTTCATCTACGTCAAAGGCCGCGGCCTGGGCCTTGCAGTCTAGACCGTCGAGGTCAGGGACATACATCTTGATACCAAAGAGCATTTCGTATGGGGTCCGCCCATCCAGAGACCTTCTAGGGAGATTATTAAGCGCACGCTGCACGCCATTGAGATGGGCCAACCAGTTTCTGCCAGTGCCTATAACTCGAGCAGTCAAAGATTGCTTTAAGTCACGGTTCATTCGTTCCACTACACTGTCACCCTCAGGTCTGTACGGAGACGAAAACTTGACTTGGACACCCAACGAAACCATAGCATCCTTATACGCCTTACAGGCGAAAGCCGGACCCTGATCCGAATGGAAGGTACCACAGGCAAAAATCCCTACAAAGACTCGCAAATCCTTAATGACAGTCCGTGAATCAGCGCTCCGATGGGGCCATACCCACACAAAGCGTGTGCATGAATCAACGGCTACTAAGATGTACATATATGCAGTATCAGAAGAAAAAGGACCGCAGTGATCTAAATAAATGCACCCAAGCGGTTTATTAGAAATTTACAACTGTGTCTTAGGCGGACGCGCAGCAGTTGAAGGCTTAATCTGCTGGCAAATGTCACATAGAAGGACATAATCGCGCGTCTGTTTGTACAGTCCCCGCCACCAGAACCTTTGTTGTAGCTGTGTTACAGTGGCTGAGACGCCCGCATGCGCAGACGCCACACCTTCATGAGCCGCTGTAATCAAAGCAGCCCTGCGATCCGAGTTGGGAATTAAACGTTCGCCAACATCAGGAATTTTCACATAAGGAACCTTATCGAGACTTAAGTGGTATGTGTACTTTGAAGGGAACCCCGCAGGATATTTACCTCCCTTCTCAGTGGCAGCAACAGCTGCCAAGATGTCATCATCTATCTTACTTTTGGACCTCGTGACTGCTGCAACCAAGTATTTTGATACTGCTAACTTCGCCGCTTCATCAGCAAGCGAATTACCGACAGCGTGGACTCCCACGCGCTGATGGCCAAGAGTATGAATCACAAACACGAGTGGTAACTTGTCTTTAAGTTCCACCACTCGGACCCAGATCATTTTATGTTTTATTGTGCTACCTTTGGAATCACGAAATTCATTCTGAATCCAAAAGAACAAGTTTTCGTTGTAAGACTGGACACAGTAGTAAGAGTCACTTACGATCAAAGTTGTCACACTAGGATCTGCGTACTCCAATGCAAGCATCAGAGCACGAAGCTCTGCTAATTGTGTGGTGCAGTCCCCAAGCGTCTGCGTGTGCACAACACTGGACTTGAACTCATCGTTCACCATGGCACCGACCACAATGGCGCATGCGGAAACGTAGGCATGTTTAGAGCCATGCGCAACCTGCGCCGAACCATCAGTGTAAATGATGCAATGGAAATCCTCCAACGGCCGCATTGCTAAAGGAGCAGGATGAACAAATTCATACTGTAAATACTGCTGCGACCGTAAAGTGGCGCCAAAAATAAACGTGACGTCCTGTGACGTCAAGGATGCAGCCCATTCAATCCACCTAGGGTGCAAAGCTTTGGAATTTGGTACACTGGCTTTCGTAACTGCCTCCAAGGCAGGACACGGGGTAACAACCAACATGCGTTTTCCCTGTGACAGGGCACATTCCTTGAGAATTGCCATCTGCACAGCCGTCAAAACTTTCTCCACAGTGGAAAAGCGCATTTCAGCCGAAGTGTACAAGTGTGACTTGTAAGCCATAGGTACTGTATCTCCTTCATTAAAAGTTAGGTACGTGAAACCCACCATCCCAGGGACAATTCTTATCACCAGGTTGGTCTGGTTATCACGAGTCTGTAAATATTCAGAAGCGAGCAAATCAGCTTGCAAAGATTGCAGAATAGCTGAATGCTCAGGCAGCCAGCATGATTTGAAAAGATGGTTGTATCAAAGCATACAAAGGCTTGATACGCTGGGCATATTCCGGAATGTATGTCCTCCCGAAATTCAAAAAGCCCAGTAAAGATTGTAATTTTTTCAGTGTTGTCGGAGCGCGCAACTGTGCGCATTTCTCCAGGAAGTGAGGAGCCAAGCCTTTTCCTTCATTGTTCAATTCATAGCCTAGAAACAACACTGTGTACTCTGCAATGTGCGATTTTGCAAAGTTAAACTTGTAACCCATGTCTGTAAAGTTACAAATAATACTGTTCACTCGACACAGATGCTCCCAAAGTTCGTCATCTGTGAGATAGATATCATCCACATAGGAACAAGCATCTGGGTCGACCCTCTCCAACAGAGAGACAATGCGGACGGAAAATACTCCAGGACTATTCTTATAGCCCATTGGGAGACGCCGAAATATTTTTTGGACACCGCCGCATGTGAAAGAAGTCCATTGGGAACTTAGACTGTCCAATGAATGGGCATAAAAACCATTGGAAATGTCAAGCGTGGTTTTGAACCGCTTACGCACAAGACTATTTACAAGGGCAGAGCCGTGAGTATTCTGTACTGCACAGTTACGGCAATGCGAGTTTAAATGCCGGTAATCCAAAACCAAACGGTAAGAGCCGTCCGGCTTGTTTACAGTAAAACGGGGGTTATTCATCGGTGACACACATGTTTCAATTACACCTTGATATTCCAATTGTTCAAGGATCGCTGCGACCGAAGCTTTGGCTTCACGTCGTATGGGATATTGAGGTTGAGGCTGCTGCTGAGACCGTAAAGGAATCTCGTGGCTTGGGGACAATTTATCCCAGCCACACTGATTGCGGTACACAGCCGGTGCAAGCGCCAGAGCCCACTCTTCTGCAAAGTGCAGCGCTTCCACTCTCGAAACAGTGTTCGCGAAACTGGGGAGGATTACCTCCTCCCCTCTCGGAGCTGCGAGCACAAAAGGTGGGGGCAGTCAGCCTCCGAAAGCAAAATGTCATACGTAGATGAAAGATTTTCCCAAAATACCCCTTTTATGGTACGCTGTATGTCACCTTCAATTAACAGGACAATTTCAAAAAGTCTATCAGGGGGAGCAACTCTTGTATCAGCTGTTTCAATCACAACATAAGTGTCAGTCGCTGTCACCTTCAGAAGTGGACGGAGGGCCTCTCTCACTATGGTAATCTCCACCATGCTGTCCAGCAAGGTCAGAGCCCAAGTCAGATTCCGAAGCCGCGTTCTCACAATCTGGGGCATATCGATGCGCCGTTAAGGCAGCGACTTTTTTCTTGGCAAACTGCGGTCTCTGAGGCGTAGAGCCTTCCTGCTTGTCTGCACCGTTGCGCGGGCGGGGCTGACCACGTCCTTGCTGGCCACCCCGGCCCCTGCCGCCCCCTCCACCACCGGTTGACGGAGCCGATGAGTCCTGAAAGGAACGAGGAGAGCGTTGGTCAGAAGCCTGAAACCGATCAGGAGATTTAATCATCGCGCGGTCGCGCAATTCATAAACACGTTCTGACTGCGCAGGCAAGGGAGACGCAGGGCGAGATGTTTGAGCCTGTTGTTGCTGTTGCTTACCCTGATTCTGTTTTTTAGGCCAATTTTGTTTTTTATTGGTATTGGGCTGAACCGCCGCTGCCGAAGTCTGTCCCTGGGGCTGCTTCTTCTCTTTATCAGAAAAAGGCTTAAGACCCTTGGCATTGCGGCCAACCGTTTTATAAGCCGCCACAATTATCCTCGCTAACTGTCGGGGTTTCTCGGGTTCGGGAACCGCCTTTAACGCGTTAGCAACCTGAAAGTTCACTGCATCTCCCTTGACATTTGCAAGGATCAGATCGCAAACTACATCAAAGGTGCCACACAGCCGCATACCCAATTGAACCGCAGACTCCGGTCCGTGGTCATCTTGAACACGTTTAAGGACCGCAGACAGATTGGACATAGACGGGGTGCCATAGCACCTCGAATAGACCGCTGCAAAAGTCTTACCCCAAGATTCACAGTCACAAAGCTCAGGGGCCAAATCTTTCGGCAAACTAAGCGTAAGAATCCGGTGTTTTTCACCGGGAGACGTATCAGGAAAAACAGCCTCCAGCTGGTCAAATTTCTCGGCAAGCCAGAAAGGAAAATCATCTTTATCCTGGGGCTTTTTGCCCATCACAGAATTCACCATGACAGGACTGATCTTCAAATTAGCCTGTCCTGCCGCAAGGTGCGCACCTCTAGGGGCCGCACCATGAACATTACGACTTGTGTAATGTACAAGCGCTCTAATCACGGCAATAGCGACAACATGAAGTCGCCTTAGTTCCACCAAGGAACAATTGTCGTGAAGAGGGTGAGGAGTAAACCCAGCCAAAGCGGGCCAATTAGTGCCCGGAATGGACAAAGGACCTAGCCTCGGAGCGGTTAAAGAGTGGAGTAGGGCGCCACCAAACCAAACTCCATGCTGCCAAACATCAATAGGTATTTCCTGTGCTCTGTACGGAGCATATACAGCAGGTACAGCTGACGCAGTGTACGAGTGGAACACACCAGAATGAGCGTCCACCGGCAGAAATGTCACCCACGAATAAAACAGTTCGTATGGGTAAGCATGTTCCACACTCACCACCAGAACCACAGCCAAGCCTTCAACAGGAACTTCATAAGCCCGCAAATGATCACGCACCGCAATGCGACTATGCAGCGGGATGTCCACGGCTTGTGCCATGACTGCACAGGAATATGAAAAAACAAAGAATACTTTGTAGCACAACTGGGTAGTAATTCAAGGAAACCGTTTTAGATAGATTCAAGCTTGAAAAGACCTATTTCTAAAATAGGTAGGTTTTTCCGACACCACCGTTTTCCAGAAACGGGAATGCAGGGGTTAGGGTTTGAATGATATACTACTCGAGTGTCATGATATAAGGCCAACAACGTTTGGGCGCCATGTAGCAGGGTTTCCGTTCTCCCACAGAACTGTGCACAGAGATCTGGAACCTCGGTGAATTAGGGTGACCCAAAACTCACCATAGTGTCCACAATCCCCTTACCGAACTAGCTACAGTGTCTCATTGGTCATAACAAACTCCCAATGACTTAGACAAACCAGACCATGAACTTAGGTTACCTCAGGTATCGTGGAAAATATGAATACTCTTTCGCTCTATAATAATTTCAAACCGGAACGGGGAGTAAAAGAAGACACGTACAAGTTTGAAATATTTATTTTTCAATGCAAGGTTCTTAAATGCAGTATCTTATATTATACCAGAATACACATTATAAAAATCAGAGTTATCAGCATAGTCACTAATCCATAGTAAGCGAACATTGATAGCATAATATAATGCAAAAATCAATAGAAATCTGTATCACCTATATTTCGCGCACCCTATTTAGCATACTATATTATATCTAAGAAGGTCTCATTTGGGTTTTAGCAGGGCGGGCCCATACCTCTAAATGTCAGTAGGAGAAGATCACATCATCAGCTACCAGCTCTCTGCATGCGAAGCACCATCAAGTGTGTTTTTGCATTCTCAGTAATTCTATCTTAAACCCGCTTAGAGCCCAATGTTGGCAGCAACTGTATTTGTGTTATGTCTAGTGGTGCGAGGATCAGAGCTCCCAGCAACCTTGTGTTAGGTTATTCTTAGAGCGTTCGGCACCCACTGTTCAGACAGTGTACCAAGCACGACAGATATCAGAGCAATAACATATTATTCTCAAATAAATCACATCTTTCGTCTAGGTTGAAAGCTACAATAACAATTATGTGTTGTGTGCAAACTGAAGCCAAAGGAAAATATGTTGTTTAAACATTTAATAAACTCATGCTAACTTAACACAATATATAGAAAAGCAGCATCTATATGACACCCCCCCCAATGATCGGAGGACGGTCAAAAAATATAAGCCAGTACTAAAATAAAGGCATAACATGAAAGCAGAGTTCAACAATATTGAGCCAAGCTAAAAATATATATAAAATGTATATAAAAATATGTATGAATGCCTATAGTGGCCAAACAAAATGTAATATAGTCTTGAACTTGAGGCCAAACATAAAGTCATAGGCCTAGATCATATTGAAAGTTCGTAAGAAAAAGGCACCATTCAGAATTACTAAAAAGTCACGTGCCATCATAGTGAAAGTCTCCAAAGCCACTCATGGGTGGATAGAATATGCAAAATAGGTAGCAACAGCTTCCAACATGAAATCACTGTCATCATCCGAAAACAGTTCAGTCATCCAATTAAGCAATGGGAAAGAACATACATGCTCCTCCAGCACCGGACCCTCTAGCAACATCAGAGGACAACTCGGTGGGTTCTCAAGAACGCTATGTGCCAGAAACTCATGCGCCGCTGCGGGTATGTCCCACTGACCCATTAGTCCATGCATCGCTGCCAAGGCCATAATCCTTTCGCCAGAACAAACCAACTCGTGAGCAACTACGGGGCCCATCAGGTGATTAAAATCGACTTCAGGAGATAACGGCAAGCAGAGACACAAATCAATGGCCCAGTCAAAATCGCAGCTCAGGCAATGAAACACAGGCTGGACACATGTGAAATAGGAAAATCGAAATGATAATCCAAATGCCGTGCTTAAGGTCGCAAGCGGCAGGGTGCCATAGTAATCAAGCATCCGGTTGCGAAACAGTGGCAGAAGGGACTGAGAGACTTCTTGAGCAGGATGGGCATCCATGTTTTAGGAAGCAGAATAATATCAAAACGCCTGCAGCTAAAGCCAGCAAAACAGGGAATCCGCCAAACAGACTTGAAAATATAGAATGGAAGAAAGCGGGGATGACACCAAAAATCTTTTCAAATGTAGTCACAAGACCACTGCTAACCAATTTAAAAAAATGAGCTAAGCCAGACGTGGAGGAGGCATTAAAGATTTGATGAACTAATTTGCAGAAATGAAAGGGCAAGTCAGTATTTAAAAGTGCCTGCACCTCTGTGCGTGTGTTAGCTATGTGAAGGACATAAGTTTCACGTGCCGAGCTCAGGGCCACTTCCTTTTGAGACAAAAGAGCCCTTATTCTGCTCATGCAATTGAACTCCGCTTTCAAGGTTGGGATGCGCGGCCAGATGGAAACATCTGAATTTCCATGCGTGGGTGGATATAGAACATTTTTGCAACACACCACACGTTCTGATACAGTAACCACATAAGAGATACCGACCATTAACCCACAACATTCCTCGTTATTCAAAAATAAATAACTCCCGTTTGTCAACAATGTAAATGTGGGAACTATTGCTGGAACCGGTGTGCCTTTTTAAACACAGGCTAAATTAGGCCGGTCCTGATTACAAGAACCATGCAACTGGATGTGCCTGCATATCAGTGAACGGTCAGGCGACTGTGTGCATTCTTCACCATTCAATTTCACTTCCTTTCCATCTTTTAGACATCTGTATGTGTATGGTAAAGACCATGCCTCATGGAGGAAAGCACTGCCTAGTGGTTCATATCGCCCTATTGCAATATACCGCATACAATTAGTAAATTTGTATAAAGCAAATGGTAACATAATAACTCCATGGATAAGCCATGTTGCAGCAGCTGCCTCAGATACAGAAAAGGGCAAAGATTCTAACTTTTCAATGTGTAACGTAGAAAATGATGCATCTCGCATGGAAAGCATGCGCTGCTTGTCAGTCAAATTAAATGGGGCAAAAAGGGAGGACACGTTCATGTAACTCCAGGGCACGCGGCCCGCCTTAAGAGTCTGTAGTGTCCACGCAAACTGCATCACAGAACGCAATTGATTTTGACCATGGTACAATACAGACACCTCATCATTCACAATGTCAACTACAGAAGAGACAATATTATTCAACGTGTAAATTCGGGAAGAAAGCATGTTAATACTGTTATCGACAACTGCAAGCACTTTTTTCCAAATTTGCTTGGTCAATGGCCCTTAGGCGCTTAGCAGCCTCAATTTGTGAAAATTTCATTGTAAACCGCATAAATCCACCGTTTAGACCTACCATTAGCTGGGCCTTTTATAAAATCATTTAAGTCCAGATTATCATTTAACTGAGACAGATGTAGTTTAACTGCAGCTAACGTGGAATGTTGTAACCAATTCTGACACGGTTTCCCCACAGAGTAAGTAGTGACAGTATAATCAGTTTCAAAACGGGGATCAGGTCTGACTTGTGTGAACCCTTCAGCCAAACCCAGAAAACGACGTTGGCAAGAATCAGCACTTCTATGCCACATCAGCCAACCCTTTGGATCCAAACTGGATACATTAAAGGACGAATTGTGCAATAGAGCTTGTAACTCACGAATGGACAATTCAGTATAATTACCCCATCCTGAATATTCTTCCAATTTGGGGATGATTGGTGTATTCAATTTTTTAGAAGTCGCCAATCCAAAGCATGTTGTTTGGGGAATAGTAGAATTTAGAAACAACATGTGATTCGGGATGAGACATGCACGGTGCAAAGCCTCAGTGCCTTGTACCTGCCAATCTTTGGTACCCCAAACCGATTTAAGGTCAATTGTTCCTTTCCATAACTCGTAGCCATCTACAGCTAACTTGTCCAGAAAGGACTTCGAATACAGCAATTTTGTATCGGTAAGTCTAACTTTGGACATGGACTTTTGTGTCATTTTGAAATAAAATGACTCAGGATTTGATTGATTAAAGTCTGTAAAATAAGTGTATTTTTTCAGAAACGTATTTGAGCTGCCTCCCAATGGAGCTGGGCAATGTTCCCACTGTGTGTAATTTACAGCAACCCTCCTGGAATTTGTCTTATGTAGAAAATGATTACCATAATGTTGAAAGCAAAACAAATAACCATCATTAATAGAATCTAAATATAAATCCTCAGCATCAAATGCAGCATAGTATTTCAAATCAGAGAATAATGCTTCTACGGCCTGAATATCCCAATCATCAGAACGTATATTTTGTTTAATTACATCCCCCATGTTTACTCTAAGCACATTAGGAACATTAATCACTTCAGTGGGGCCATGTATTTGAAACCTAACCGCATCCCACACAATCCCATCAAGGACAGGCCATGCAGTAATGTTGACTGTATTCAAGTCTCGTTTCAGTCTGTGTGCTGAATGCGAAGAGGAAAGAGGGGCCAATGTTCCATTAAGGTACCGAATTCCTGTTCTTTCTTTGACATAGTGGCCATCGATCAGGCGGAAAAAATAAAACACAAAACCAATTGACATAAAAAGATAAAATGAAAATAGAATCAACCAAATATATGTCCAAGGGGGAATTAAAAAATGTTTTTTAAATAATGTGGCATATTTTGCAATAGTTGAGGGTTTCTTTGAAAGTTCCGAAACAGAGTCAAAAGAGAATCTGGACTGGTCGGCCAAACGAGTCTGCAAATCTGGCATTGATAAATCAGCAGGATAGGTGTAGTTCAGCTCATCAATGTTAGTAACAGGAATAGTATTTAATAAAGGACTGGAAATAGCAGACATCTCGAGGGACATCTCCGGTTCTGCACCAGAAGTAATAGCCAGCACAGAATGCCTCACCATGGAAGGACAGGATACAGCCGGTGTCATGCTATGAAGAATCGGCCACCCTGTGTGTCTTGACATTGTCAATTGAGATAAATCTGTTTTCCTTACGGCCTGGAAGTGGTGGTAATATGACTGCTCTCGTGCCCTTCACTCCAAGAACTCGAACCGGTGCACGATATGAGGGACCAAACTCTTTCTTGTTATTGATCTTCTCTCGAACCAGTTCTCCAACTTGGGGTAGCCAGCCAACTACCGGGATCTGCAACGCATCATCCGATGTGGAGGGCAAATGTTCCTTTGCTAGACTGTCTCTGGTCTTTTGTAGATCCTGTAAAACATTGCAATGTTCATCTACGTCAAAGGCCGCGTCCTGGGCCTTGCAGTCTAGACCGTCGAGATCAGGGACATACATCTTGATACCAAAGAGCATTTCGTATGGGGTCCGCCCACCCAGAGACCTTCTAGGGAGATTATTAAGCGCACGCTGCACGCCATTGAGATGGGCCAACCAGTTTCTGCCAGTGCCTATAACTCGAGCTGTCAAAGATTGCTTTAAGTCACGGTTCATTCGTTCCACTACACTGTTACCCTGAGGTCTGTACGGAGACGAAAACTTGACTTGGACCCCCAACGAAACCATAGCATACTTATACGCCTTACAGGCGAAAGCCGGACCCTGATCCGAATGGAAGGTACCACAGGCAAAAATCCCTACAAAGACTCGCAAATCCTTAATGACAGTCCGTGAATCAGCGCTCCGATGTGGCCATACCCACACAAAGCGTGTGAATGAATCAACGGCTACTAAGATGTACATATATGCAGTATCAGAAGAAAAAGGACTGCAGTGATCTAAATAAATGCACCCAAGCGGTTTATTAGAAATGTACAACTGTGTCTGAGGCGGACACAGTTGAAGGCTTAATCTGCTGGCAAATGTCACATAGAAGGACATAATCGCGCGTCTGTTTGTACAGTCCCCGCCACCAGAACCTTTGTTGTAGCTGTGTTACAGTGGCTGAGACGCCCGCATGCGCAGACGCCACACCTTCATGAGCCGCTGTAATCAAAGCAGCCCTGCAATCCAATTTGGGAATTAAACGTTCGCCAACATCAGGAATTTTCACATAAGGAACCTTATCGGGACTTAAGTGGTATGTGTACTTTGAAGGGAACCCCGCAGGATATTTACCTCCCTTCTTAGTGGCAGCAACAGCTGCCAAGATGTCATCATCTATCTTACTTTTGGACCTCGTGACTGCTGCAACCAAGTATTTTGATACTGCTGACTTCGCCACTTCATCAGCAAGCGAATTACCGACAGCGTGGACTCCCACGCGCTGATGGCCAAGAGTATGAATCACAAACACGAGTGGTAACTTGTCTTTAAGTTCCACCACTCGGACCCAGATAATTTTATGTTTTATTGTGCTACCTTTGGAATCACGAAATTCATTCTGAATCCAAAAGAACAAGTTTTCGTTGTAAGACTGGACACAGTAGTAAGAGTCACTTACGATCAAAGTCGTCACACTAGGATCTGCGTACTCCAATGCAAGCATCAGAGCACGAAGCTCTGCTAATTGTGTGGTGCAGTCCCCAAGCGTCTGCGTGTGCACAACACTGGACTTGAACTCATCGTTCACCATGGCACCGACCACAATGGCGCATGCGGAAACGTAGGCATGTTTAGAGCCATGCGCAACCTGCGCCGAACCATCAGTGTAAATGATGCAATGGAAATCCTCCAACGGCCGCATTGCTAAAGGAGTAGGATGAACAAATTCATACAGTAAATACTCCTGCGACCGTAAAGTGGCGTAAAAAATAAACGTGACGTCCTGTGATGTCAAGGATGCAGCCCATTGAATCCACCTAGGGTGCAAAGCTTTGGAATTTGGTACACTGGCTTTCGTAACTGCCTCCAAGGCAGGACACGGGGTAACAACCAACATGCGTTTTCCCTGTGACAGGGCACGTTCCTTGAGAATTGCCATCTGCACAGCCGTCAAAACTTTCTCCACAGTGGAAAAGCGCATTTCAGCCAAAGTGTACAAGTGTGACTTGTAAGCCATAGGTACTGTATCTCCTTCATTAAAAGTTAGGTACGTGAAACCCACCGTCCCAGGGACAATTCTTATCACCAGGTTGGTCTGGTTATCACGAGTCTGTAAATATTCAGAAGCGAGCAAATCAGCTTGCAAAGACTGCAGAATAGCTGAATGCTCAGGCAGCCAGCATGACTTGGAAAAAGATGGTTGTATCAAAGCATACAAAGGCTTGATACGCTGGGTATATTCCGGAATGTATGTCCTCCCGAAATTCAAAAAGCCCAGTAAAGATTGTAATTTTTTCAGTGTTGTCGGAGTGCGCAACTGTGCGCATTTCTCCAGGAAGTGAGGAGCCAAGCCTTTTCCTTCATTGTTCAATTCATAGCCTAGAAACAACACTGTGTACTCTGCAATGTGCGATTTTGCAAAGTTAAACTTGTAACCCATGTCTGCAAAGTTACAAATAATACTGTTCACTCGACACAGATGCTCCCAAAGTTCGTCATCTGTGAGATAGATATCATCCACATAGGAACAAGCATCTGGGTCGACCCTCTCCAACAGAGAGACAATGCGGACGGAAAATACTCCAGGACTATTCTTATAGCCCATTGGGAGACGCCGAAATATTTTTTGGACACCGCCGCATGTGAAAGAAGTCCATTGGGAACTTAGACTGTCCAATGAATGGGCATAAAAACCATTGGAAATGTCAAGCGTGGTTTTGAACCGCTTACGCACAAGACTATTTACAAGGGCAGAGCCGTGAGTATTCTGTACTGCACAGTTACGGCAATGCGAGTTTAAATGCCGGTAATCCAAAACCAAACGGTAAGAGCCGTCCGGCTTGTTTACAGTAAAACGGGGGTTATTCATCGGTGACACACATGTTTCAATTACACCTTGATATTCCAATTGTTCAAGGATCGCTGCGACCGAAGCTTTGGCTTCACGTCGTATGGGATATTGAGGTTGAGGCTGCGGCTGAGACTGTAAAGGAATCTCGTGGCTTAGGGACAATTTATCCCAGCCACACTGATTGCGGTACACAGCCGGTGCAAGTGCCAGAGCCCACTCTTCTGGAAAGTGCAGCGCTTCCACTCTCGAAACAGTGTTCGCGAAGCTGGGGAGGATTACCTCCTCCCCTCTCGGAGCTGCGAGCACAAAAGGTGGGGGCCAGTCAGCCTCCGAAAGCAAAATGATATACGTAGATGAAAGATTTTCCCAAAATACCCATTTTATGGTACGCTGTATGTCACCTTCAATTAACAGGACAATTTCAAAAAGTCTATCAGGGGGAGCAACTCTTGTATCAGCTGTTTCAATCACAACATAAGTGTCAGTCGCTGTCACCTTCAGAAGTGGACGGAGGGCCTCTCTCACTATGGTAATCTCCGCCGTGCTGTCCAGCAAGGTCAGAGCCCAAGTCAGATTCCGAAGCCGCGTTCTCACAATCTGGGGCATATCGATGCGCCGTTAAGGCAGCGACTTTTTTCTTGGCAAACTGCGGTCTCTGAGGCGTAGAGCCTTCCTGCTTGTCTGCACCGTTGCGCGGGCGGGGCTGACCACGTCCTTGCTGGCCACCCCGGCCCCTGCCGCCCCCTCCACCACCGGTTGACAGAGCCGATGAGTCCTGAAAGGAACGAGGGGAGCGTTGGTCAGAAGCTTTAATCATCGCGCGGTCGCGCAATTCATAAACACGTTCTGACTGCGCAGGCAAGGGAGACGCAGGGCGAGATGTTTGAGCCTGTTGTTGCTGTTGCTTACCCTGATTTTGTTTTTTAGGCCAATTTTGTTTTTATTGGTATTGGGCTGAATCGCCGCTGCCGAAGTCTGTCCCTGGGGCTGCTTCTTCTCTTTATCAGAAAAAGGCTTAAGACCCTTGGCATTGCGGCCAACCGTTTTATAAGCCACCACAATTATCCTCGCTAACTGTCGGGGTTTCACGGGTTCGGGAACCGCCTTTAACGCGTTAGCAACCTGAAAGTTCACTGCATCTCCCTTGACATTTGCAAGGATCAGATCGCAAACTACATCAAAGGTGCCACACAGCCGCATACCCAATTGATCCGCAGACTCCGGTCCGTGGTCATCTTGAACATGTTTAAGGACCGCAGACAGATTGGACATAGACGGGGTGCCATAGCACCTCGAATAGACCGCTGCAAAAGTCTTACCCCAAGATTCACAGTCACAAAGCTCAGGGGCCAAATCTTTCGGCAAACTAAGCGTAAGAATCCGGTGTTTTTCACCGGGAGACGTATCAGGAAACACAGCCTCCAGCAGGTCAAATTTCTCGGCAAGCCAGAAAGGAAAATCATCTTTATCCTGGGGCTTTTTGCCCATCACAGAATTCACCATGACAGGACTGATCTTCAAATTAGCCTGTCCTGCCGCAAGGTGCGCACCTCTAGGGGCCGCACCATGAACATTACGACTTGTGTAATGTACAAGCGCTCTAATCACGGCAATAGCGACAACATGAAGTCGCCTTACTTCCGCCAAGGAACAATTGTCGTGAAGAGGGTGAGGAGTAAACCCAGCCAAAGCGGGCCAATTAGTGCCCGGAATGGACAAAGGACCTAGCCTCGGAGCGGTTAAAGAGTGGAGTAGGGCGCCACCAAACCAAACTCCATGCTGCCAAACATCAATTGGTATTTCCTGTGCTCTGTACGGAGCATATACAGCAGGTACAGCTGACACAGTGTACGAGTGGAACACACCAGAATGAGCGTCCACCGGCGGAAATGTCACCCACGAATAAAACAGTTCGTATGGGTAAGCATGTTCCGCACTCACCACCAGAACCACAGCCAAGCCTTCAACAAGAACTTCATAAGCCCGCAAATGATCACGCACCGCAATGCGACTATGCAGCGGGATGTCCACGGCTTGTGCCATGACTGCACAGGAATATGAAAAAGCAAAGAATACTTTGTAGCACAACTGAGTAGTAATTCAAGGAAACCGTTTTAGATAGATTCAAGCTTGAAAAGACCTATTTCTAAAATAGGTAGGTTTTTCCGACACCACAGTTTTCCAGCAACGGGAATGCAGGGGTTAAGGTTTGAATGATATACTACTCGAGTGTCATGATATAAGGCCAACAACGTTTGGGCGCCATGTAGCAGGGTTTCCGATCTCCCACAGAACTATGCACAGAGATCGGGAACCTCGGTGAATTAGGGTGACCCAAAACTCACCATAGTGTCCACAATCCCCTTACCGAACTAGCTACAGTGTCTCATTGGTCATAAGAAACTCCCAATGACTTAGACAAACCAGAACATGAACTTAGGTTACCTCAGGTATCGTGGAACACATGAACACTCTTTCGCTCTATAATCATTTCAAACCAGAACGGGGAGTAAAAGAAGACACGTGCAAGTTTGAAATATTTATTTTTCAATGCAAGGTTCTTAAACGCAGTATCTTATATAATACCAGAATACATATTATAAAAATCAGAGTTATCAGCATAGTCACTAATCCATAGTAGGCGAACGGTGATAGCATATTATAATGCAAAAATCAATAGAAATCTGTATCACCTATATTTCGCGCACCCTATTTAGCATACTATATTATATCTAAGAAGGTCTCATTTGGGTTTTAGCAGGGCGGGCCCATACCTCTAAATGTCAGTAGGAGAAGATCACATCATCAGCTACCAGCTCTCTGCATGCGAAGCACCATCAAGTGTGTTTTTGCATTCTCAGTAACTCTATCTTAAACCCGCTTAGAGCCCAATGTTGGCAGCAACTGTATTTGTGTTATGTCTAGTGGTGCGAGGATCAGAGCTCCCAGCAACCTTGTGTTAGGTTATTCTTAGAGCGTTCGGCACCCACTGTTCAGACAGTGTACCAAGCACGACAGATATCAGAGCAATAACATATTATTCTCAAATAAATCACATCTTTCGTCTAGGTTGAAAGCTACAATAACAATTATGTGTCGTGTGCAAACTGAAGCCAAAGGAAAACATGTTGTTTAAACATTTAATAAACTCATGCTAACTTAACACAATATATAGAAAAGCAGCATCTATATGACAATAGGAACTGATACAATTAAAGCACGAGACAAATGGTTTGCACTACTAGATACTCCCCTCACGGAGGAAGACTGGACAACCAGTTGCACACTGATAACACTTCTCACTCCAAATGGGTACCTACGTCTTATTCATTATAAGTATCTCCATCAAGTATATCACACTCCTCAAAAATTATTTAAAATCATACTAAGAGATGATGCAAGATGTAGGAGGTGTGGAACGGATCAAGCAGACTTTGCGCACCTTGCGTGGTGCTGTGAGAAGGTGCAACGGTACGGGATGGTGGTCACCAGCCATATAGCGAAAATGATGTCCTGTACCATTGCGTGTCCACCTAGATTATGCTTGTTTGGCCTGGATGTGCCATTAAAGGCAAAGGGGAAAAAACTTTTGGCCATATTATTGTTACTTGCGAAACACAGAATTTCCATACACTGGGATAGCAAACGAGCACCGGCGCTTAAGGACTGGTTGGTGGATGCTGTTTACTGCAGAGATACCTTTTTGACATATGCTGAGGAATTACCGGCTAACTCTAAACCTTCGGATATTTGGGAACCACTGTCTGAGTATTTAGGTGACAATCCAGATTTGACAACAACAGCCTCTGACACCACGCTCTGAATCTAGACCTTAATGTTTATCATTATCGCCTGTTAAGATTTGACTAATCTGTTTATGTCAATACTGCACCTGTGATACTGTACTAATTACATGCTTTGCTTTTTGAATCTCCCTATGTAATTTTGAGATTTGTATACTTAATGCTTGCGACTGATGTACAATCTATCTTTTTGGTTATCTGTGAAAATCTGATAAATAAAATAAAAAAATAAAAAAGTGGATTTCACAACAAGGCGGTAGCATGCAATAGTCTGCCGAAAATGCAGTCAATGTCTGCAATACAACCAGCTTGACGGCGATAAAATTAAAGGGGCAGATTTACAAGCCCCTTGCTCCACATTTGCGTCACTTTTAACATGGGAAAAGTGACGTAAAAGTGGTGCAAGGGGCTTGTAAATAAGCCCCACAAAACCTCAAAGCAAAAAAAATGAGCCCTGACTGACATCGCTGGAGTCATGACGTGGAGAGAAGAACACCTGTCTGCTCAGTCTGGTTCCAGCGATTCCAGCCGTGAGCTGGCACACATGTGGAGGCTCATGAAAGACATGGTGCGGATGGAGGCGGAAAGGATGGCAGCCACTGCTGCACATCAGTGAAATGTAGCGGGAATCTACCATTGCCTGCACATCCTCATCATAGCAATGCTGCCACAAGGCGTGGCGCTCATGAATGCTGCTGCCCCCACACCGTCCACATCTCCGCCCATGGTTATGTCAGTGCCTCACAGTGCAGCAGGCGTATCAACTCCAGCACCTGATGTGCCACTGCCACACATGCGGCCGACAATCTTCCTCCGGCCCCTTATGTGTCAGTGGCACTCAGTGCCGCAGCCAGTACAACAACACCGACAGGTTGGGCAGAGCACACATACGAGGACCAGGACGTGTGTGGGATTGTTGTCAGAAGGAGGCAATGGCAGTATTTTCCCCCACCTGGCTGTTTCTGCTTGTCGCACATGGTTTCATGATCTCCCACTGACCCCCGATACATTCTGCTACACTCACCTTGGACCACAACATGGACTGCCATATCCTCTTTGACGACCAATGACATGTCGACCAGACTGCGGATTGTACCCTTCCTCTTCCGCAGTATCTGTCCTACCCGGATAGACTCTGGCTGGTACTCCACGGGCCCATATTATGTGGTGTGCTTGGCATGGCCCTGTACCGCTCCAGCTGCAAAACTCCACTGGATATGCAATAAACATCTAGTAACACACTGCTGTGTCATGTCTTTCATCATTCCTGCATGAATGTGGGGATGGAAGTAGGGACAGTGATTTCCCTTACGTTAATGATGCTCATCTGGTGGGATGCCAGTCACTGCGTGCTACATTGCCTATTGTGTCCCGTGTGCCATGGACACTGCAACAGGGGCACACGCATTAGTCACTTCTTGTCCGGACATTAACTGAACCCGGCCCAGAATCCCAGAGTCATTGTTGAAAGCCCTGTGCTGGTCCAGCTTACGGCAGGCCAGACCACTCCGTTGATGCTCTGAGGGGGGCCTACATAGCTACCTGTCGCAAGCGTACTCGCTGGTGATGTGCAGGTCACTGGTCTAGTTGTCAGCATGTCACGGCCACTCCCTGAGGGCAGGTCTGCACACACACCACACCCATCCAGCACAGGTGTTCAAGGCCATGTGATCCCGCAAAGTTAAGGGGCCGACAACATCACATTCCCCTGTGCCGGTGGTGACTGAATGACGGACGCTCCATGGGGCTCAATCATAAAGGGCCCGTGATTTGCTGCGCACAGGGTTGAGGGCACCTGAGGCCTTGCAGCCGCCACAAGCCTACCGCCATGTGGCGCTGACTGGCGTAGCACAGGGTTAGTGGCACCTGAGGCCTTGCAGACGACACAGGCCTACCACCATGTGGCGCTGACTGGCGCTGCACAGGGTTAGTGGCACACTTAATTGCTGAGCAGGTGTGCAGCCTGCGATGATGATGTGTGCACTGATGTGTTCTCCGCCATTGAGGACTAAGGACTCAGCATCATGTGTGGGACCTGCTGGGCCGTGGGGCTGGCCCGCATGATGTGGCCAATGCTATGGTGGCATGTCCTGGAGCTGGCACGGGCATGCGGTGTGCCAACTGATGAACAAACCGGTGGCATCAGGTAAGCAGTGGGGCCTGTGTGCGCAGGGGTGGCAATGTCTCTCTCTCTCTCCCTTCATTTCTTTCTCTCTAACTTTCTCTCCTTTCCCCCTCCATCTCTCACTCTCTCTCCCTTCCCTCTCTCTCTCTCACTCTCTCTCCCTTCCCTCTCTCTCTCTCACTCTCTCTCCCTTCCCTCTCTCTCTCTCACTCTCTCTCCCTTCCTTTCCTTCCCTCTCTGGCTCACTTTCCTTCTCTGTTTCTCTGTGTTTTCCTCCTTTGATGTGAGCATGACACACGTCTTGATTTTGTGCTTTCTTTTCCAGGCTGTGTTGTCGAGATTGTCCCTGGCGTACCCGACAGGAGTCTTCCGCATTGGTGGATTGTGTTGTGTTTCAATAAAGTTTTTGGTTGTTACTTCAGAGCTGTGCGAATGTTTCTCGTTTTTCTGCCCACACATGTGTGTATTTATTTTATCACTGTGCATCATCGTGCATTTGTTGTGGCTCTAGTGTCATGCACGGTATTTGTATGTCCGAGGGGGAGGGCCTGGTGAGCCTGGGGTTGTTGCGGGGGTGTGGTGGCCCTCATGCCTATTCGCGTTGCATGATCATTGTCTCCATGGCATCTGTGGGTCTTCAGGTGTGGCTCTTGGCTGGGCTCCCTTTCATGCTGTAGTCGTCCTGCTTAACACCAGCAGTAGGCAGGTGTTGATTCTCTGCTGCTACTGCAGCTTATCGCCTGTTTTTGGTTCGCTTCGCAGATCTGACAGTTCATTGTGAATGTGATGTTGTGGTTTTTTCATGTGTTTTTGCACGGTAACGCTCACTTTGCATCTCATTAGGGTTAGTTGATGGCGTCCACCATGGAGATACATTTTGGGGCAGTTATTGCGTGAATTCAGGCGATGTCTGCAGTTTGCACCAGCTTGTGAATGGGGTGTTAAATCTTTCTCTACTTTTGATGCGTTACAGTGGGGATAATTCGGAGTTGAGTCCTTGTGAATATCCCCCATGAATGGAGACTTGAAGATTCGCGTGCATGGCACCTGCTTAGCTGAAACAAAAACAAGCTATATTACTAACGCTAATGGGGGAAAGTATTAATAAGTAAAGGGGAATAGAGTAGAGGTGGGTGGTATACAGTGCAACCACTTTATTTGTGAAATTAATATTTGTCTTTCTGACTTTATCACTAGTGCGCATTTGGTCCTCTCACGCATAACTGAATTAAGCTGAGTAATACAAAGTCTGCTCAAGTCCACTTAAAGTGAACCCGGAACGGTGAATGAGATATTGAACGGGAGCCAAGGACACGAATGAATGGTGAAGAGTTCAACGATGGGGACTCGTATTCAAAATGTTATTAAAGTGTTTCAAGGTGAAATGTGATAGCTTATGAGAACTAAATGTATGAATTTAAGGGGATGGGTTTGTGAACAATAGTTGGACTGATTTTAATGACATGTAATCATGGTGTGATGGAGCTTCCCCTCTTGCCTGACCAATCATATTTCATATTTACGATATTGAAACTTTAGTGGGTGGAACATGAAGAACGAAAGGTATAATTAAGATAGCTTTAGTTAGTTAGATACAGATGCTGTGAGTCGTCGATGCTGAATTGCTGCGAGAGAAGTATGCTGGATGCTGATGCTTGGGGAGATGCTGACGAGGAGCCGAATGCAGAACCTGAAGCAGAACTTTCGATCCTAATTTAATTGGGTTAGATCAGAAGATCACAGAAGAATCTTGAGGAGGAAGAGAGTGTCAGAGAGGGGTGCGGCGCAATTGTTGGTATTCTAGAGAGGTCAAGTATCCTGTCCTGAATCCTGTCCTGAAGTCTTTTTTCTCTTGATCTATCCCGGGGGACCCTTACCAGCCCTTTGGCCAGGGGGTTGGTCTTGATCAACATTTTTGGTAAATATAATTTCTCGTTATTTGCAGATGTACTTTTCTCTCTGTCCTCTCCCTTTCTGAGCATTGATTATTGTATGAGTCTGAGGTAAATGTTTATTTGGATTTAAAGAATTGAATTTTTTCTCCTTTGAATGATGGTGACTGTACTGTATTTTTAAATGGTTCACATGCATTTAATTTAGATAAAGATTTAAACCTTCCGGAGTCTGTGATTATTTACTTTAAATAAAAGAACAAGTTATAGTTATGTTAATTATCACACCGGAACCTGGGCTTCTATGGGAATTCACAAGGGCATATTATGAAGCCCATTATCGCAGCTGGGCGGCAGTTTACTTCCGCTAAAGCGGTGATAATTTTAACACCGTTCTTGATAATATGCCCCTTTGTTCAACCAGCGGTTTACTCAAAAGTGAGTTCATGGGCCCTGGTGAGTACATGGTAGTAGAGTATCTGTTGTTGGTACACCACTGGATCAGTGTCATACACAGTGTATCTGTTGCCTCAGACACCAACTGAGTGATTGCAGCAGATGACCCTTCCCGTAACGCCATGAAACCCTTTGTGTGCATTCACGAGTATGTGAAATGCAGGAGATAAAACAACAACCTGTATGGAATTCCCCTTTTCTGCCTGGTCATGCTGGAATTTTTGTTTTTTTAATGAACCCTATTATTGCGGACTATCGGACTCTGTACCTTACCGCTGCTAACCAGTGTTAAGGGTGGTGCTCCCCCTTAAAACAGCATTGAATGGGAAAACTCCATATTGGCATATTTAACTTCCTTATAAATAGAGGCTGAAGTGGCCCGGATCTAAAGGGCATGGCTTGCCCATATTCTTTAATTTGACAAAGACAGCTCCCCGACTTTTTCGTAAAAGACAACCATCCTGGGACGGTTAATTTCGAAAGTAGAGATGCTTCAGCCAAAGTGGAAGGGAGGGAGTCTCCAGCGCTGTGAAGACGAAGGTGGGACAAACGGAGAAACTAGAAACAAGCCTTGTTGCCAGGGTGATGCTGCCTGACAGAAATGTAAATGCGAGCAATTGATTAATCTGCAAATTTAAAGGCTGCTTGCAAGTCAGTAGTAACTTTAATTGATGGAGTTCTATTGAAGCTTCGACAGTGCAAAGATGCATTTTTTTTAGCAATATTACAAGGGTGTTGCCAAGTAACCTATGGAGTGCATGCTTTCTATAGACGGTTATACATTTTTTTACAGTGGGTTATGTTTCTTATTAAAATCTAGATTTTGGAAGCAATTTTTTTCCAATCTTTTACCTAAATCTTTTGCACTTGGGCCCATATTTACTATGGGCTTGCATTGCCTCAAGGTGATTGTTAGAACTGGGGGTCTCTAGTTGGCAGAGGTAGGTACCTTTGACCAAGTAGGGACCCTTGCTTCTAGTCAGGGTAAGGGGGCTACACTCTTAAATAACCACTGCTCACCCCTTTGGTAGCTTGGCACTAGCAGGCAGGCTTCTCTCAGATGCAGTGCGTAAAGCATTTGTGAACACAGACAGTAATATAGTGAAAACACTACAGATGGACACCACACATGTTTTATAAAAATATGTATTCTTTATATAGACTTAACACAAGACCATACCGACAAAAATTCACAATACAGTAATTGAAAATAGACTTAAACATCATAGAAACAGAGTAGTTCAAGTTGATAGTAAATGCAACACGTTTCTCACTAAAGTACCTGAAATGCGTCACGTAAAACAAACAAAAGGTTTGCAGGGAGAACAATGTGTATGTTCCTTGCTTCGTGGGAGGCGATGCGTCTGTCCCTCAGTGCTTGTGCAAAGTAGACGATGGTTCTTTTCATTATCAGAGAGAAGGCAATGCGACGATCTGGTGGAGCATTGCGATGCAACAAGATGGCGCCTCGATGCGCTGCGACGGTCAGGTGCGATGCAATACGATGGCGCACGTGATGTGATGTGATGACGTGAAGGTGATGTGTGCATGCTCGCCGGCTATGCGGTGAACTCTGTAACTTATGTGCCATGATAGGCCCTGCGGCAATCGTCTCCGGAGATGTGACAACGTCCCCTGCAATGGCGACACGCTTCTCCGGTGATGCAATGCCAAACAGCGGCAACAGAGACACGCTTCTCCAGTGATGCAGCGTTGACCTCTGCGGCAGCTAAACACTTCTCTGATGATGCAACGGCAACAGCTGGGACAGCATCAGGCTCCCAACAATATGCAGGCTTCTGCAAACAGAATCCCCAGCAATGGAATCCAGAGAGGAGCTGATGGTGAAATCTTGTATCCCTGAGACTTCAGCAGGAGCCAAGCACAATTCAAACCCTTGGAGATTCCTCTTCAAGATGATGAAAGTTTCAATAAAAAGTATTTTCTCCTTTCCTTGGCAATAAAGAAGCCACTACAGGCCAACCCCAGCAAATAACACATTGGTACAGGGGTAGTCAAAATCTCCTGCAGATTCTCTGGTTCTTTTTCTTGGCAAATGGTCTGTCTTGATTCCCAGAAGTGACCTAAAGTCTTGGGGTCTGGGCCCCAGTATTTATACTAGTAAATCCTTTGTCCTGTGAAGGCAGAGGGTGCCTGTACCTAGCCAAAATCAGTTATTTGCAGCTTCTTGGCACGAGGTGGAGACAGCATTGTTGAAAGCAGACCTGGCCCAGGTAGCTGAAAGGAAATCTCCTCCTCCTACTCTCCATTCTATGAAGGTTGGGGGCACAGAAAGGAAATCTTCACCCCCACTCTCTATTCAGCCAAGGTCCTATTCAGCCCAGCCCTGATCCATCAGACTGCTGGAGCCCAAGCCCTCCTGTCACTCACAAACCAGACATGCAATGCACAACCTAGCAAGGCAGGCTGGATGGTTAGGCAAGAAAAATACCTACTTTCTAAAAGTGGTATTTTCAAACATAGAATGTTAAAATCAACTTCATTAAATGATGTATTTTATCATTCTGCGCTCAGGCATACTAAATTTGTTTTTCCACCATGTTCCCTGTGATAGTTAGGGTTATAAGATGTTTTAATCAAACTGCCCATTCTGGCCTATGGGGGCGGTAAGGTAAAATTTTATTGTGCAATTAATTAAAACCATTACAAACAACCTACGTTTTACACATTTTCAACCTAAAAAAAAGAGAGGACAACAAATTACAATAATAGTTCAACACTAAAGGACTATTTGCTCAGAATACAAGATAAAAACTATAAAACATGCAGTTAATAATGTATACGCCTCAAGTATACGTGAAGGCTATCCCAAAAATTACCCTATTAGAACCTTTTCTACTGCAGGGGATGTTGGGAGGGGAATAAGGTGCCATGTGTGATGAATATTAAGAGCCTTAGTAATGCCATCAAGGGGCATTTGGAATGGTTTCATTACTCAGTGCCCATATAGGAGTATACTGGTCTTAAGAGCAGTTAGCCAGATCTACTTATGCAAGGTTGCCTTGCAGATATATTAGACAAAAAAGTCAAGGCATAATTAAAGTTTATGCTTAGATGCTTGATTTACATATATTTCTGGGGTTAGTCATCTTGATGCCCTAATGTCTTCTTTTGTTAGTGAAGTTTCCTTGCCGGATTTGGGGTTTGGCGCACTCCTATTCAAACCTGGGAGTTCATCATGGGGGGCCTCGGGATAGGAGGCTGCCAGTTCTTCCCACTCTTCTTGAGTGAGATACGAGGATTCAAAGTCCGCAGTCTGCAATGATTTAGTGGCTGGGGTGACTGGGCCCGGAGTTTGAGTTTGAATTTGGCTGGGAGCGTAGCTTCTCTGGAGTTCTTCAAGTCATTGGTCAGATTGATGGTCAGTGGAAAGAGGTACATGCCGTTCTTCCACTGTAGATTGCGGTAAGATTGATGTATATGGAAACCTTCTCTCTATTGTGTCAGCCGATATAATGAGATATTTCTTTCTCTTAGTGTTCTCTTGCCATATCACCATGCAGTCAAGTGTTAGGAATATGTGCTTGTCGTGCTCTAACTCCACTTGAGGTATAGGATCATCATATCCTTTGGTTATTGTGTCAAACTTATTTGGCATATTAAGATTCCTGGGCATGTTGGGGATTGGTTCTGCTTGTCCTTCGGTATTGCCCTGCGGTCCTTAGTCGTCGGCTAGCAGGTCAGCTGTGCCACAAATTGCTAGACCTGGAGGGCTCATCTTCAAGTATTTTTTCTTTCCAGAACAGGGGCTTGTGGGAAGGCATTGGCACTCGCTTTCGTACTTGTTTTTGCTTCCCCTGCCATTGACCTTTGGCATTGCCTTCTGCTGATCCTGCTCTTGGTCCTGCATGTTTGGGCTCAAGAGAAAAACATTTTCGGGCCCCCTATTAGGCTCTGCTATGGTTGTATGGGCTGCCCTTCCATATTGCTCCCCTCTTCTCCAACTTCAGCTAATTCTCTTTTACCATCCGACTCCACCCCCAGATGCCTTTGCTGCTTTGGGGGAAGGACCTTGCTGGGTTCCAGCGGGGTTGGCAGGCTACTTGCGTTGCGACTGTTCAGACATATGACTGAGCCGACACCTTTAACAAATGAGAGATTCGTATACATTTTAGGTTGGTAGCCAAGCTTGGGCAGGTTAGGTACACTTGCTGCTCCTCTCAATTTGCTGTTTGGAGAGGGATGGGGACCTGTGAGTAGAGGGGTCAAGGGGGTCCAGGAGACCAAGAGTGTTTCTTCCTTCTCCTCCTCCTTCCCCTCCTCCCCTTTCTTCCTCAAGTCGTCCTCACTGACCTTCATAAGGTCTTTTTAAGTTTCTTATTTGTCCTCCTTGTTCTTTTGATCACAATAGCAGGTGGTGGTTGGTCCCTTGACTTCCCGACCTCTTTGCTTCTTTCCTTAATTGGTCTTGGTCTTCTTGATCCTCTTAATCATCTCTTAGTGCTCTCTCTCTCTTTCGGCCCTTGCTCGTCCTCGTCCTTTGCTCGTCCTTTGCTCTTTTCCTCTTTTCCTCCTTTGCCTCTTTTCCTCCTTTGTTCCTGCCACCTATTTCCAGTCTGTTCTCTGGCGCCAGTTACAAGTTATGCCCAGGGTTAGAGGTGCGATCGATGGGAGTGGGAGTTGGGGGGGAGTGTGAGTTGGAATCTCCTGGAGCTGCTTGTAGCTGGTACAGTGGTGGTGCAATGTCAAAATCCCTCACCACTCCACACCACTATCTCGGGAGCGCCAGCTGCAGTACCAGACGCTGAAACAGACGCTGTAACAGACAGTATAAAGACAGTATAAAAATGTAACAAGTTAAATCAAGCTGGAAGTGGAAAGGCAGGTGGCTGGTAGCTGGTGGCTGGTGAATGTTGGTTGGTGGTTAATGATTGGTCGATGGCGAAGGTATTTGCCATTAGCGGCGAGCAATGAGAGCAGTTTAATGGTGCTCTGGAAGCCGCAAGCCAACCCCAACCTAGTTGGGTCACTTTCCGCGCTTACCTGGGCTCTTCACTTAGCAGCCGCCCCTAGGGGTGACCGCGCTCCCGCACCCCACTCACCGCTGCTCACCTGCAACCTCTGCTCCACTTCAAACCGTGCCTCAGTACAGCCAGACTCTGCGCCGGTCTCTCCTTCTGCCTCATAAAATCCCTTAACTCACTTGTCACCTGCCACATGTGAGCCTTGGGAAGCCTCGCAGTCACCCTGTATTTATCCCCTGCTGACGACCGCCACTTCCCTGAACTACGGCAGCCTGGTGCCGGGCAACGCAGAGCAAGAGCGGCCCTGACAGGGGTGGGTAAGGCAGACAGGGCCAGATGGGCAGGGCGAGGCAGCGGCGACTCCGGCTCCGGCTTCAGTCCTCGGGCTCTAATCCTCAGCTGCGGGCTGGGGGCTACGGGGACAGTGGTGTGCGGAGATACAGAGATACGGGCCGAGATTCGGGCTGAGGGCTGCAGGTTTGAGTGTCTCCTCCTTGTACTTCCACCTCACGCTCCTCACTCTGAACCTGCCAGGCCCACTCAATATAACTCAGTACAACCAGTGATTGCCGATCCACTGATGCAAGTGAGCTGTCCGGTAGGTTTCTGCCTTTCTTTATGGGGACGGGTAACCTTGCAATAGTGAAAAATGAAATTGGCTGTAATTCACTATCAGGACAGGCCACACACATCAGGGCATGTCCTACCCTTTTCATACAATGCGCCCTGCCCAAGGGCGTACCTTAGGGGTGCCTGATATGTAGAAAAAGGAAGGTTTAGGGACTGGCAAGTGGGTGAACTTACCAAGTCAACATGGAAGTACTGGACAGCACACAGGCTCTGCAATGACAGGCCTGAGACACACTTTACAAACTGCTTCTGTGAGTGGCACAATCAGTGTTGCAAGTCCCCTAGCAGCATTTGATCTAAAGAACCTGGGCTCACATGGTTCACTGTACAAGGGTCTGACAAGTAAATCAAATAAGCCAATCATGGAGTCACCAATTCATTACAACAATTTACATAAGGAGAACTTGCACTGTGGCACTGAATAGCAGTGGCACAGTGCCCAAAGCATCTAAAACCAGCAAACCATGTCAAAAACAGAGTAGACAACAGCAAAAAATAGATGGGAGACTCACGCCAATGGTACCAGGTCAAAAAGTCATAAGCAGACTTCTATGCCTCAAGGTAGCAAGTAGGCCCTTGGGAGGATCTGCACCCTGTGTAAAGTACCTGCAAATGGTCAGCATTTGTTTAAATGGAAGAATGGGAGGAAAGCGCTGTGTGATGTCCTTCTTTATCCAAGTGCACAAATCCTCTTCACCAAACTAATACCATCTGTTTGTTAAATGCACAACCCTGGGGGGGAGGAGCTACGCGAGCGTCCGAGATGGCCGCGTGAGCACAGAGCTCCCCGGACCCTTGCCACTCTTTGCAACTTATCCTGACAGCATCCTGAATTTTTGGACGGATTATTGAAGAGGAACCTTAGCTGATGTCATAACTCTTTTAAAATTTTGATTTGGACTTTGGGAACCGACACTACGTCAATTTGAACTTTTGAGGCCCACCCGGCGGTGAGCCGGGGTCTTGGCAGATTGTAACGCCGGGACGAAGTTGAACAACAACGACTGAGGGGTCTTCCCCCAGTAGCCCTACTTCAACTTTCGGTTTCACTTTTGGGTCCTGGCATTGTCGGACTGCGGGGCAGTTCCGATCGGTCGGAGATTTGTCCAGCCTCGGTTCAGTTTGAGTGAGACTCTATCCTCTACACAGTCGGGTCGAACTGTGTTTTCGCCTCGGCCACGCGAGCCTGTTTTGGTGGACTGTTGGTGCCTTGCCCGCAGGCGGCCATTTTCACTAGGTGTCACGGGCCCCTCCGGGGCACATCTTCCAGCATGGCGGCTAGGACCGAAGCTGAGAAACGGAAGACTAAGACGCCCCTCCGCGGGGGACCGGTCCAAACTAACATTATGGACCGGTACACTCAATCTAAAGAATCCCCTGGTGGCTCCAGCCGTACCCCGGAGGACCCCAAGGAAGACCCAACCGTCTCTACTGATCCATCTCTTCATGACATCATGGGCGCCATTGCCAACATGAAGGAGATCATCGGCCAACAGTATGAGGCTCTTGCTCGTAAAATCGACACGGTTGCCATTGATGTCACCCTGATCAGAGCAGACCTGTCCAAAACCAACGAGAAGGTGAAATCGTTGGATTTGAAGACTTCTAGCCTCACGGCCGATGTGTCTGAACTTGAAACCGAACTTGGTAATCTGAAATCAGCTAATGATCTCATGTCTCATCGGCTGGAGGATTTTGAGAACAGGGCAAGACGCAACAACATCTGCGTCATAGGTGTTCCGGAAAACCCCGAGGATCACTCGACGGATCTCCTGGTTGAGGATCTTGTCCTGAACCATCTTGCCCCTTCTGGACTGAGCAAGTTCTTTGCAGTGGAGCGTGCCCATCGCGTTCCGGGTGGAAAGCCTAAACCAGGCGCCCCTCCGAGGCCTATCATCGCCAAGCTTTTTCACTTCAGGGACCGTGATGCTATCCTGCAGGCTTCGAGGGTGAGCGGCCCGGTGAAATTCGAGAATTCCACTGTCAACTTTTACCCGGACTTTACTCAGCTCGTCTAGAGGCAAAGGATGGGCTTTCAGGGTGTAAAGCGACGTCTCTGAGAGTTAGGCCTGAAATACGCTATGCTTTTCCCTACCAGGCTTCGTGTGGAGTATGAGGAGCGGACACTTTTCTTTGACCGGCCAGAGACTGTGAGTGACTGGCTGGACTCTCTGCCTGCCCGGAGCGACCGCACTGAGCACCCTGGTGGTGCCGAGGGTGGTGAGCCTGAACAAAAATGATGACTCGGCCCCTGCTCACCGAATACTAGACACTGGTCAGCTGGGTTCTATACCTTTCATACACATGTGTTTCACTGATGTTCTCCCTAGGGTGGCAGGGGGTACAGGCCTCTTTCCTCCTCCCGGGTCTTTTTGTAGATCGGGATGTTAGGGCTACAGGCACACTGCATGTTGGGGTGGCTATTTAGTCTACTGCATGGGTGCCGGGAGGGGGGAGTTGTAACAGGAGTTGGTTAGGGGGTGGGAAGGGGTGATTGTGAGTTTTTGTTTTTCTTTCTCAAGGCGACATATTTTTTTTTCTAGGCTTCAAATGTTCTGCTCTTTGTGGGGTGACTCATGCATCACTTGTTGGGATAGGGGGTAGTGGGTTGAGGTTAATATCTTGGAATGTCAATGGATTGGGTGATCGCATAAAACGGGGTGTGGTACTGCAGTATCTCCGTCGCTTGTCTCCTGATGTGGTACTATTGCAGGAGACGCATTTGGTGGGAAATATGTGTCATGCTATGAATAGGTGGGGTTATCATCTGGTTGCGCACTCCGGGTTCACCTCTGGTTTTAGAGGGGTGGGTATTCTGGTTCAGTCTTCTCTCCCTCTGGAGATTGATGACGTAATCCTCGACGACAGAGGGCGTTACACCGCCCTCACTGTTAGGTGGGAGGGTAAGACTCTTACACTGCTCACTGTATACGTTCCCCCGGGTCTCCAGACCTCCACCTTCTCAGACATTGGCCGTGTGATGCTGGAGCTCCCTGATTGCACTCTCCTTATGGGTGGGGATTTTAATTTGGTGCTTTCTGGCACTATGGATCGTCACCCCCCAGGGATATTCCTAATTCCCAGTCATGGCTTAGTTGGTTCTTGGACACTTTTGGTCTGGTAGACTGCTGGAGGCTGATACATCTGACACAGAGTCAGTACACCTTTCACTCTGGGGCCCATGGGAGTCTCTCCAGACTTGATTACATCCTTATGCCCGCTGTCCAGTCTTCTTCTGTTAGGGAGATCAGACACCTGGCCCGGGGCATTTCGGATCACTCTCCATTGTGGCTCCGCATGGACACTGGGGTGAACGCTGAGGGGCGGGTCGCCCCTATCACCCCTGGCACTTGCGTAATCCTAAGACCCGTAACAGCTTGATAAAGTCCCTAGACCACTATTTCCTGGAGAACGAGGGGTCTGTTTCCTCCTCTGTGTTACTGTGGGAAGCTTTTAAGACTGTTTTTCGTGGACAGGCCCTATCCTGAAACTAAGAAAGCTAGGAATCAGGAGGCGGTGAGTCTTCAGGCCAAAATATTGGAATTGGAGGCTGACCTAGAGTCCGGCGTTACCCATGATGGACTCCACGCCCTTGGTCTGAAGCAGCTAGACTATAAATCCCTTGTTACTGATGCTGCCAAGACGTTGTACAGGGAGCAGCAGGGTAGACTGTACGATGTTGGGGATAAGGCGAGTAAATTGATTACGTGGCTTGACAAGAAGGAGAGTGCGAGTTGTGTGGTCCCTGTGATTCAGACTTTAGATGGTGTGAGTGTGACTGACCCGAGTGAGATTGTGGAGTGTTTTGCGGATTATTTTCGTGCTGTGTACTCCCCGGTGTCAGATAGAGATGAGGACGACTACCATTCATTGCTGCGTGACATAGCGCTGCCCTGCCTTTCCGAGGAAGATCGAGAGTGCATGGAGCCTCCGTTGTCCGTAGACGAGATTGCGACCGCAATTCGTTCTCTCCGTTCGGGCAAGCCTATGGGCCCGAACGGCTTGCCTATTGAGCTGTACAAACTGCGCCCTGATAAAGTCGCTCCATATCTTCGTGATATGTTTATGGAGTCACGGGACCTTGGCACTCACCCTTGTGACCAGCGTTTGGCAACGATTGTGGTAATTCCCAAGGAGGGCAAGCCTCGGGACCACTGCACATCATACAGGCCCATCTCCCTGTTGAACGCTGAGCCTAAGGTTCTTGCCAAGGTTCTAGCCAATCGTCTGCTTTCAGTGATTTGTGACCTGATCCATCCGGATCAATCAGGTTTTATCCCGCAACGGAACACTACTCTCAACTTGCGGCGCCTACATGGTGTTCTCGCGAGGGCGGGGTCTCTCTCGGAGCCGGCCATCTTGGCTTCCTTGGACGCCACGATGGCCTTTGATACAATAGAATGGCCTTATCTCTGGGCTGCCCTCGCGAAATTTGGTTTTGGTTCGGAATTTGTCGGGTGGGTGAAGCTCTTGTACAGGGAACCGTTGGCGCAGGTGGTGGTCAACGGTCAACGGTCAAGTGTCCAAGCCCTTTGCCCTCAGGAGGGGTACTAGACAGGGGTGCCCGCTGTCCCCCCTGCTCTTTGCTCTTGCTTTAAAGCCTCTCGCAGCCTGGCTCCGATGGGAGCTGTCGTTAAAGGGCATCCAGTGGGCCCCCGATTTTGAGGACCGAGTCTCGTTGTATGCCGACGACATTCTTTTGTACCTTAACTCCCCTCGTAAATCTCTTAACGTCTTGTTTGACGTTCTCACCTCGATCGGCAAGAATTCTGGCTTGATTATAAATTGGTCTAAATCTTGTGTATATGCCATCTCGGGCGTCCTTCCCCCATTACCAAGTAGATTTCCCATTCAGATCTCTCAATCCGGCTTCAAATATTTGGGGATTTTTATATCGCTAGATCCGGCTGCCCGCTATGAGCATAATCTCCTTCCTCCTCTCCGAAGGTTGAGACTAGACTTGGCTCGGTGGCGTAGATTGCCGTTGTCGCCGCTCGACCGCGCCGCACTTTTTAAAATGATGTCTCTGCCTCGGTTTCTATACGCACTCCAGAATTCGTTCGACGTCATTCCAGCTAGCTACTTTCGGGAGGTGGAGGGCTTACAGAGGCGGCTCGTTTGGGATGGCCGCGCACGAATTGCTCTTGCAAAGCTAACTCTCCCCTGGTATGACGGGGGCATGGCGCTCCCGGATATCAGGCAGTACTATTGGGCCTCCCAGATGTCCGCAATCAATCACGCAATGTATGCACCCAGCCCAAATCCGGCTTTCGAGATGGACAAGGGATCTATGGCAGAATTTCGACAGACAGAATTTCGATCTACACAAATATCAGCGCAATTATATCGATAGCAAGAATATCGACACCCTATGTACAACATGGTAAGTACCAAAATATCGAAAAAATAATATCGATGTTAAAAATATCGTTGTTAAATATATCGTTTTTTTGGGGGTTTAAAAAACATGAAAAATACTGTAAATAATACTTATGAATTACTTAAACATATTTAAATATATTTAATAATGTTAAAAAAAAAAAAATACATATTTAATCCAAAAAAAAAACAAATTAACAAATCATATATAATATATACTTACTTAACAATAATTACTATTCCCACTCCAGAGGGTGCAACAGTAGGGAAAGTGTTGGATAGCGTAAGGGTAGAAATTATTATTTCCACTCCAGAGGGTGCAACAGTAGGGAAAGCGTTGGATAGCGGGTGGGTAAAAATTACTATTCCCACTCTAGAGGGTGCAACAGTAGGGAAAGTGTTGGATAGCGTAGGAGTATAAATTACTATTCCCACTCCAGAGGGTGCAACAGTAGGGAAAGTGTTGGATAGCGGGTGTGTAAAAATTACTATTCTCACTCCAGAGGGTGCAACAGTACGAAAAGTGTTGGATAGCGTAGGAGTATAAATTACTATTCTCACTCCAGAGGGTGCAACAGTAAGGAAAGCGTTGGATAGCGGATGGGTAAAAATTACTATTCTCACTCCAAAGGGTGCAACAGTAGGGAAAGTGTTGGATAGCGTAGGGGTAAAAATTACTATTCCCACTCCAGAGGGTGCAACAGTAGGGAAAGTGTTGGATAGCGTAGGGGTAAAAATTACTATTCCCACTCCAGAGGGTGCAACAGTAGGTAAAGCGTTGGATAGCGGGTGGGTAAAAATGACTATTCTCACTCCAGAGGGTGCAACAGTATGGAAAGCGTTGGATAGCGGGTGGGTAAAAATTACTATTCTCACTCCAGAGGGTGCAACAGTAGGGAAAGTGTTGGATAGCGTAGGGGTAAAAATTACTATTCCCACTCCAGAGGTTGGCACAGTAGGGAAAGCGTTGGATAGCGGGTGGGTAAAAATTACTATTCTCACTCCAGAGGGTGCAACAGTAGGGAACGTGTTGGATAGCGTAGGGGTAAAAATTACTATTCCCACTCCAGAGGGTGCAACAGTAGGGAAAGTGTAGGATAGCGGGTGAGTAAAAATTACTATTCTCACTCCAGAGGGTGCAACAGTAAGGAAAGCGTTGGATAGCGGATGGGTAAAAATTACTATTCTCACTCCAAAGGGTGCAACAGTAGGGAAAGTGTTGGATAGCGTAGGGGTAAAAATTACTATTCCCACTCCAGAGGGTGCAACAGTAGGGAAAGTGTTGGATAGCGTAGGGGTAAAAATTACTATTCCCACTCCAGAGGGTGCAACAGTAGGGAAAGCGTTGGATAGCGGGTGGGTAAAAATTACTATTATCACTCCAGAGGGTGCAACAGTAGAGAAAGTGTTGGATAGCGTAGCGGTATAAATTACTATTCCCACTCCAGAGGGTGCAACAGTAGGGAAAGCGTTGGATAGCGGGTGGGTAAAAATTACTATTCTCACTCCAGAGGGTGCAACAGTAGGGAAAGTGTTGGATAGCGTAGGGGTAAAAATTACTATTCCCACTCCAGAGCGTGCAACAGTAGGGAAAGCGTTGGATAGCGGGTGGGTAAAAATTACTATACTCACTCCAGAGGGTGCAACAGTAGGGAAAGTGTTGGATAGCGTAGGGGTAAAAATTACTATTCCCACTCTAGAGGGTGCAACAGTAGGGAAAGCGTTGGATAGCGGGTGGGTAAAAATTACTATTCTCACTCCAAAGAGTGCAACAGTAGGGAAAGTGTTGGATAGCGTAGGGGTAAAAATTACTATTCCCACTCCAGAGGGTGCAACAGTAGGGAAAGTGTTGGATAGCGTAAGGGTAAATATTACTATTCCCACCCCACCCTATTCCCTATAAACACACAACACGCTCCAGTACTATCACATAACATTTAATTGAAAATTAATTATCAATTAAATAATTACTTAATCAATTGAAATAATTAATTGCAATTTTTTTTTATTAAAAAATAAAGTATACATAAAAATATAATAAATTATTTGTAATTAAATCAGTTCCCACCCTATTCCCCTATAAACCGACAACCCGCTCCAGTAGTAACACATAACATTTAATTTAAAATTACATTAATTACCAATTAAATAATTACTTTATCAATTAAAAATATCAATTACCAATTAAAGAATTAATTTATCAATTAAAAAAAAATTACCAATTAAATAATTAATTTATCAATTAATAAAATTAATTACCAATTAATAATTAATTACAAATTAAAATATGCTTAAAAATTATTTAATTAATTACAATTAAATTACTTCCCACCCTATTCCCCTATAAACCCACAACCCGCTCCAGTAGTAAAACATATAATTTACTTATAAATATATATAAATTATCAATTAATTAATCAATTAATCAATTAAAATAATTCATTGCCAATTAATATTTAATTACAAAATAAATTAATCATTAAAAAATAATTAATTAATTACAAATAAATTACTTCCCACCCTATTCCCCTAAAAACCCACAACCCGCTCTGGTAGTAAAACATATAATTTACTTTTATATATATTTTTTATATAAAAAATATTAAACACATATTATAACAATTAATTTAAATACTTAACTAAAATTTCTAACACATATTAGTAAATCGAAATTACTTACATCGATATATATGCTATCGATATAAGTAATGTCGATATTACTTACATCGATATATATGCTATCGATATAAGTAATTTCGATATTACTTACCTTAGGGTCGATATTCTGTCCATCGATATTCTGGCCATCGATATTCTGTCCCTTCGATATTAGCAACTCGATATAAGTGTAAGTCGAAATTAAAGATTCGATATTTTGACTGAGTACCATGGACAAGCATCAGCTGCCGGGCGGTAACTACAACAGGGCGCTCTACTCTCGGGCAGCGGGGAGGAATCTGACTGGACCCACCAAGATTGCTGTGCGTGTGTGGAAGGATGCGAATGCGGCCATGGGATGGAACGATCGATTGACACGAGCGACCCCTTTGTATGCATCGGAAAGACTGGGATGCCTCTGGACGACGGAAGGTTTTGAGAAGTGGGATATGATCGGTATAAGCAGAGTGGGTGACCTTTGGGTGAAAGGCGCGGTTAAGACTTTCGAGGTACTTCAGAATGAGTATGAGTTGAGTGATAGAGAGTTCTTCAGGTATGTACAGGTCCGCCATGCCTTGACGTCGGTCTTCGCTGCCGACACTAATGTTCCCGAGTCCTCCCCACTCGAGGACCGCATACTCGATGGTCATCTGCCCGATAGTACGATTTCGCTGATATATAAGAAGTTAATCAACATTCGGGCAGATCTCCTTGTGCGTCTCAAGGAGGCCTGGACTGGAGACGGGTTGGTGCTGGATGACGAAGACTGGCAGTCAGCACTGTCTTCCCGAAAGAGGTCGACATTCCCGCCCGTCTCCGTCTTGTCCAACTTAAAATTCTTCATCAGGTGTATGTTACTGGTCCTCGTTTGGTTGCCATGGGCTTCTCTTCGGATGGGTTATGCAAGCGCGGATGTGGTTTGAGTGCTACTTTCCTTCATATCATTTGGGAATGCCGGGAGGTGGCTGCGTATTGGACTCGTGTGCACGCTGTAATGGAGTGTGTCACCGGGGTCGCTCTGCTGCCTGAGGCTCGGAGATGTTTGTTGAATGTGTGGGAGCCAAATGATTACAACGTTGCTCAGGCCCGGTGGGCGGCCCTTGGGAACATGATCACAAAGAGGGATATTGCCCAGCTGTGGGGTTCCCACCGGCCCCCCACCGTGTCAGTATGGAAGGAGAATATGGGCTGGTGTATGTTTATAGAAAAGACTGTGTATTTGGCTAGGGGCAAACCTAGGGCGTGGAATAGAATCTGGGGTCAATGGAACGCTTATCGAGGGAACATCTGTACACCCCCGTTTGAGGAAAATCCGGACATTTCTCTATCCCCCTGATCCGACATTCCTGGAAGAATCTACTCTTTTTCCTGATTCTCTGACTTCCCCACTGACTCCTCCCCCCGGCCATCTCCATTGCTTACCTGGTTCTCTATCCTGTATTGAGGGTTCCCCCCGTTGGAGCACGACAATGTCCATAATGCTCTCCGCCTTGAGATTTGTTTGTTTGTTTTTCTTTTTGTTCTTTTCTAAAAAACGAAAATAACTATATCCTGACCCCATCCTGTGTTGCAGCGACTTGTATCCTGTGTTCTGCCGGACCTCTAGGGCACCGGCCGCTGTTTTGTTATGTTCAACTACTGCTTTCTATACTCTAGCGGCCGGCCCCTGTGGTTGTAGGCCCGTACTTGTAACCATATTTATATTGCACAATAAAAAAAAAATGTTTAAATGCACAACCCTGCTTTATCAAACAAACAACGCAGATAGCAACTGCAAACTGCATGTTTTTGTCCAGAAACAACTAACTCCTCACAGGAACACCATCCTTCTTCAGACAAACAAATGACGTAGGACACCACTTTTAAAGTACTGGACCTTTAATTCATTGTTTTAAGATAGTTGTGTCCACTTGGTTCAATAGAAACAAAGACTACAACCATGGATGTCAATTCACCAAAATGCCAGGGATAGTGAAAGTGACATTGTGCGCCATTTGACCTTTACTTTGAGTCTCGTGCATATAAACACACTCTCACCCAGAAGCATGCATGCAACAGCATTCTTTACTTACCTTAGCTTCTAGATAGGGTCATATTCCAGCTAAACGTACTCCATTTTTATTACACTGATAGTGAATAATATTATTCACTATTTGTATAATAAATAAATTGACAGAAACCAAGCAAGTGGAGATCCAACCAGCATCCATTAGGAAGAGCTGCCCCTGCAGTCCAGGCACTGATTTTGCCAACTCTGAGGCCAGGGGCCAGAAAGGCAGTACTAGGGGTGGCAAGGGGAAAGCCAGGGGTCACAGCTGTGACCCCTGGTGACCCCTAAATGAAGACCAGAACTACAATTCCTAAAATGCAGAGAGTTAAAAAAGTGGAATTTTCCTCACCCAAAGAAACATGGAAACCTAAAATAAAATATATATTATAGATACACCTCTTATGACCAAACATAAATATCACACACATCAGAAATGAGTACCATAACAGATATTCACAATTAAGATTGAAGAAAGTTTCAAAATTATAAATAACTCAAGGGCTTCATTACAAGCCTCTTCCGACGCCGTGCGTCAATTTTAATGCAGGAAAAAGTGACGCACCAGCGGAGCAAGGGCCTTGTAAATACGGCCCTCAGTTTATGCTCAATCAAAAATCTGGAAGTGAAGTGCATGAGTATGTTGGGTTTCACAATCTCCTGATGAAAGAACACATGTTAAGTAATTGCACTAATGTGCAGGACATCTAACCTGGGATTCTATAGGTATTCTATACCGCATATTAGCAAGCCCATTATCGCCGTTTTGTCGGCAGTTTCCTGCAGATAAAACGTCTATAATTTTAACGAGGTTCCTTGCTAATATGCCCCAAGATTCTTACTTCATTCATGCTTTTTTCTCCAGCTGCACTTTGTAGTGACTTAAGATCATGTGCACGGGGACCAGTGTGGTCCTCAGTGGACTCCTTACAATGTTACGTCATACGATGCGTTGTGTCTGAGTGTCGTTAATAAAGTTTGTGATGCAATGCGTTCAGTTAACAGTTGCATGCTGAAGAATAAAGATATGCATTACAGAGCTCCGGTTCATTGCTTGGTCATTTACATGCTCCAAAGCTGGGAGGAGGCAACAACTGTCGGTGACTAGGGGATACATGCCCCAAAGTAACACGATTGCTCTCCCTGAGGGTTTGCGTAGGTCCAGCAAACTGCTTGTGCATGCCACGTGCACCCTGAGGAACAATCGACGGTTGACATATGTGGAGATAAAAGCACTGCTCCAGCTTCCACAAGGCCCTTGAATAAGGTGAAGGCTGTACAGAGGAGCACAGCCAAAAAGCCTGCCAGAAGCCTGTTGGAGAAGCCAAAAGAGGAGATACTGTTCCACAGCGTAACACAGAGCCATCGTTCATACAAAGCAGAAACGCTAAATACAGCAATAACCAGGTGCAAAGAAAAGCTAAAGTCAGTGACAACCAGGTGCAAGAAAGCTCTAAAGGCAGCGATCACAAGGTACCAGAAACCACAAAGGCAGCGACAAACAGGTACAGAGTGCCAGGGGCAGTGACCAGTGTGACAAATGTAGTGATAATGGACTCAGTATTGGGCCTTTTTTTGGAGGCTGGTGCGTCAAACTAGCCAATGGCATCCAATTCACTGTAAGCCTGTTGGCCAATTTGTTAATGACTTCTGAAAGGAATGGTAAAAACGGAGCAGCTGCATTCCTGAAACAACCTCTGAAATTCAATACCACCAAACAGCAGAATATTTGCTCCAGAAGGACTGCATGGATCAAAATGATTGACAACTTCATAGATGCACTAGAAGAAGCACATGACAAACAGATCATTAAACACGTAAAGAACCTTGCAGGTGATGGAGCTAAAGAAGTGATAAAGAAAATGCCACAAATTGATTAAAGAATCATTGGACGCCAAGTTGAATCCGATGTCGATTGTAGACTACGAAAGGTACATATTCAACCAGGCTAAACAACAAAGTGATGAAAGGATGGTCGAGTTTATCGAGAGACTTCATTCCTTTATCAAGTACTGAAAGTTTGGTGAATTCAACAATAGGGAGGCCATACGTCTCCGAATCTGATTCACTCCGAGGACACGTGCTGAGGGAGACACTTAGAGGCATATTCACAATGCCTCTATGGTACTTTCATGCCACCTGAGCGTCACTTTTGTGACGCTGCAAAGTTGCAGTGCGCTGGTGTAGGAAACCAGCGCTGTATATACGATACCAGAGTAACGTATACTGTTCAAAGTGTCCAGTGGATCCCAAGAGGTATAGCAGAGACTAAAGTAGATAATACCTTACTTGCTTTTGAAGTAGTGTGGTTGACAAGTCAGGCTTATCAGGAGGGAAGTGTTAAGCATTTGTTGTACACACTCAGTCAAGAAATAATGTCCCACACTCAAAGACTGAATCCAAACAAATTGTTTGTATAAAAAGTTATTATCTACTTTAGCCTCTGCTATACCTCTGGGGATCCACTGAACTCTGTGCACACTATACCTTACTTTGGTATCGTATATATAGAGCCAGATCCCTACATCGGTGGATCAGCGGTGGGGTCCACAACTTTGCATTTGTTGAATCACTTGGTGAACACCTTATCATACGACTATAATCTAAAAATGTCCTTACATCTTTTTCAAATTCTTGAAATCTGGTTAGGGCCTTGATTAAGTCCTTTAGCATTTTAAAAGTCTTAAACTAATTGTAGTTAGGGGTAAAAGTGTTTAGAAGTTTTTGACCTCTTTTAAAAAGATCCCAAATATGACTATAATAACAGCTAATGCACAGAATCTGGTTAAGGAGCTCGACCTCTCCCCCACCCCAATTTAGATATGAGAGAGTCAAGGTCTCTGTGCAAACTTAACAAGATTCCTGTGGGGTCCGATCCTTCCAAGGCCGAGCTCTGGAGCTCTTGGCAGAGAATGCTAAGGACCACCCTTCAGAGAGGGAAGGTCCCACCTCACCTCAGACGTAAATGAAACACGTGATGGGGAGGATCTAATCAACCCTGAGACTCTGACTCCAAGGTTAGTACTCACAGCACCTAGAACCCACACAGCTGGGGCAGGTCTTGGTGAGATCACTGAGGACAGCCTCAGTGAAGAGGAGAGCCTTCGAGCAAGGTTGACCTAAAGGATAGACCTAGAGACCAGACTCCTAACTCTAGAAAAAGAAAGAATAGAGATGGGTTTACCCCATCAATTGTGGCAGCCATATCAAACTTAGGGAGAAAGAAATGTCTTATGGCCCTAAAGTCCCCAAGGGATTGTCCCCAAATATGAGGAAGGTGATGACATCGCCATATGGTTCACAGCCTTTGAGAGGGCAAGGGAAGAAGTCACACTGGAGGGCTTTACCATGGGAACTGTTCTCTGGTAACTGCAGACAGACTACTGACCCTCACTGGGCTAGATGCTGAGTCATATGACCTCATGAAGGGCACCTGATTGAGGGCTTTGGACTCACAACTGAGGAATATCGAATTAAATTCAGGGGGGCTCACAAAACTCCAAGCCAATCCTGGGTTGACTTCATGGACTACTCAGTAAAAACACTCGATGGTTGGTTGACTGGAAGTGAAGTGCATGAGTATGTTGGGCTTCACAATCTCCTGATGAAAGAACACATGTTAAGTAATTGCACTAATGAAAAGTTGCACCAGTATCTGGTAGATGTAGGAAAGTGGAATCTGACTATATAGTTACCCCCACTTTTTGCCTGGTGTTTTGCTGGTGTTCGACTTAGTTGAACTGGGTCCCTGCTATTCAGGGCCCCAGTCTATCGGCTTTCTCTATAAAATGTATTCCATGTACTTTAGGTACATACCACATTGGTTACTGGGTCACCGTTGTGAGCCCCTGCATATGGTACCTTAGGTACCCAGGGCATAGTGTAAAAAAGGTCAGGGACAACCAATAAACAAAGATCCTTAAGTATTGCCCGGCGGTGTCGCCTCTTTAACCCACAAAATATTAATCAATGAAGAGGCAGGCGCTGGAGACTGGAAGGCAGGAAACAAGGGTTTATTCTCTCCGGAGGAGAACACATCAGTTCGGACAGCAAGTATCGTCACGAGGTGCTCTAACCGCATCTCTGAGGCCTGGCCTCTTATACACAGGTTTATGATCTTTATTGCAGGTAACACATTCTTGCAATGCTTCGAAGTATGAAAGGACATCCTCGGAATCTCCCCTTCAGGCCCGTTCCCACACACATTTACAGTTGAAGTCCCCACCCCGGTCACAACAGGTGATGATTACCGCGCAGCTGGACATTCCGCCGATTCACGGAATGTGTGGGGTTGATCGGATCTCATAGGGTGGGGGCTTTGATCAATTCGAGGGTCCTTTAATGGGGGAAGCTTCCTACTGTACGGGGGGGGGGCAATAAACAGTATCCGCAGGGCCAGGTGGCGGCCTGGGAACGAGGAAGACAAACGGGCACACAGGAAAAGGGGGTTTGTATCAAAGGGCCTGGGACCATGAAAGGAATGAAGGGAGGTGTCGCGCTGGGAACAGGATGGGATTCCGAGGCAGAGCTGCGCTGAAGAGGGGTTTACGACCCAAGGCATGTGAGAGCGGGGGGGGGGGTTGTCAGCTTGCGAGGGGGGGAGAGAGAGAGAGAGAGACGCGCTGGCTATCAGCGAGGGGCAGGGAGGCCACGGTGCTCAAAATGGCTGCCGCTTACGTGCACAAATGGGTTCAAGAAGAGCAAGATGGCGCCGATAATGTTGACGTTTGCCGCCTAACTTTTAACAGTCCTCCCTTTTCAACATATCTAGCCAACTTGCCTACTCAATGTCAATCTTCATCAAATTCCTAACCTCGGCATCATATAATGCTCCCATGCGTTCGTTTCCAAAGTCCACAGTCTTAGGGCAAATACAATTTGTACATAATGAACACAGAGGTGGCAGACATTGAATTCCTAAGCATAGACCGCATATTACAACTACAGGAATCAGGATAATGGTGAACAGTCTCCAGCCCCAGTTCTTAACGGTGTTCCAGAACCAACCACCAAGCGACCATTCTTCCTGATCCTGGTGGACTTCTGAAGAGAGTCTGTGAAGATGTTCGATGGCTTTGTACACTGAGGGTGAGTTGTCCGGTATGTATGTACAGCAGCTGGACCCAATAATGCGGCATGCTCCACCACGGTCCGCAAGAACCACATCTAGGACAAGGCGGTTCTGGAGGGCCACCAAGCGGACCGCTTGAAGCTCGGCGGTGTTGTTAGCAAAGATACCAGCTGTGATGTTCATTGTTGTCTCAACTGCCTGAGTCAGATGTCGGATGGCACGGCTGTTTGCCATCGGGCCCCAGAGGGGAACAAGTCCCTTCATGGCATCGAGGAACTGTGCTCCTGTTGAGTCGGCTTGTTCAATGTCCTTGGCTCGTTTTTGTCTATGATGATTCGCTGGGGCCACATAAGTCGAGGAAGGATGAAGGAGATGAAACAAGTGCCCCCCCAGCCTTTGGGGAGCCAGGTGTAGGCCTTTGTGCCGCAGACGAAATACATGTTTGGGGACGACACAAAGGAAGGTGGTTCCGTGGAGTCCAAAGTTCTGGTAAAACGGCAAGCACTACGGCCCACCAGCTGTGTCCCAAGTCCTTCTATGCACATGTGGCCTGTGACGTTGATGACTGACAGGGCCACAGTCAGAGTGGCAGCCGTTCGTTTCCGCAGGTAGGAGAAGGTGGGTCTGGTTGGATTGTTGAACACCTGCATTTCAATTCGTTCTTTAGCAGGGATGTCCATGTGGATTGAGTCGTTGGAGGTCTGCGGGCAGAAGTGTGTCTTTGTTTTGTTTCGCCAGACCCCGTGGAAGAAATGCGTTACGGTTTTGCTGGAGGTGGCGTTGTCCTTATAGCTTTCTTGCAGGAGGATCAGCCAAGCAAGGCAGGAGCCATGAACTGAGAAGGGTGAAGGGATGAATGGTATCGAGTGTCCAGTGGCGTGGGGTAGCAACCCACAGATCCAACAGTTGGTGGCATTGGTGGCGAGATTGTGCTGGTGAAGTAGCTGTACGAAAGAGTTATTCCAAAACTCCTTTCGCCTCTCTCTGAGTTGAGGAGAGAGCGAAATCAGATAATGTTCCTTCATGGTGGTAGGCTGAGCAGTGGTCAGGAATGTTTCGTGAGCAGGTGCATTTTCTTCCATAATCCAGAGTGTGGTCATGAGGAGAAAGCAGAAAAGGATTGTGATGAAGAGTGCAATTGTCTTTGAGCTGTGGAGTCTGTCTGTTCTTGGGTTTCTGTGGTGGGTATTTCCTGTTGCTTCCATCATCTTCTTATTTGGCGCTTCCATCATCTTCTTATCTGGCGCTTCCATCATCTTCAAGGTGCTCGGTAGCGGGCAGAACCACAGACTTCGTTTAGCTTCTCTCCGGGTGACCCTTGGTGGTGTTTAGGTCACCGTTCTGAGATTTAACTTAGTCCGTGGTCTACTTAGTCGAAGCTCCCTCCTTTCGGCGCAGGAAATACCCTTCTCTGGATGGCACAGTGGGATCAGAGAATTTTGAAAGTTCAAGTGCTTCGGTATCAGGATAGCAGGTTAGTGACGGTCGGTCCTTGTTCAGGAGCTCTTCTTGGTTGTCGATGTTTTCTGTCGTGGCCAGGGTCGAGGAGACCTTCTTACAGTGGTGTGCGTGCAGCCAGTGCCGTTTCCCCTCCACACGAAGAGCCGTCCGGGTGGTGATTAACACTTGCCAGGGGCCCGTCCACCGGGGTTCCAAACTCTTCGACCGCTGAAAGTTTCGGATCAGCACGAAATCTCCAGGTTGGATGGCATGACCCGGACCCCTGGAAGCATCGGGGATGGCCTGCTGCACCTGCTGATGAATGACAGACAGAGTTTCAGTCAATTTATACAGATAATCAGACATTAGGACGTCCGGGACGTCATGAATGGAAGTTGGTTTCGGTGCAGACCAGACACTCATGGGTCGGCCGAAAACAACCTCATAAGGTGTTAAGTGATGTTTGGTGGGGGTGGAACGCATCGATAGCAATGCCAGTGGGAGGGCGTCTGGCCATTTCAGACCCGTGGTAGCCACTATCTTGGCCAGTTTAAGCTTTAGTGTGGCATTGTGTCGCTCAACAAGTCCAGCAGACTGGGGGTGGAAGACTGCGTGGAACTTCTGCTTGATGCCCAACCCCTTTAAGATGAGCTGGATGACTTCGGCTATGAAGTGGGGGCCATTATCGCTCCATAAAATACGACAAAGGCCGTAACGGGGGAAAAACTCCTTTAACAGTACTTTTGCAGTGGCCATAGCAGTGTTGTCACGGTTGGGTATGCTTCCACCCACTTGCTAAATGCGCATACCACAACAAGTACATATTTCAGGCCTTGGCATCTGTCTAGCTGGATGTAGTCCATCTGCAGGACTTCAAACGGGTGATTTGGGACCCCAAATCCTCCCCGGGGTACTACAGTTCCTTTCCCGGGGTTGTGTTGCAGGCATATCAAGCATTGTTGGACCAGACGTTTGGCGGAGTCTGTGATTTTATCATTGTGCCAAACTCTGGAGACAAGTTCAATCATGGGGGCTGATCCTATGTGGGCAGGGGAGTGTGCCATAGTCAGTATGGGAATCAGGTACGAGTCAGGTAGCAACCATTTGTTTGTGTCTCTTGTCCGCCAGCAGCCTTCGTCATCTTTTAATCCCACCCGTGTCCATTCAGTCAGTTCGTGCTGTGTGCTAGCCATTTGAATGTCTCTAATAGTGTCCCTAGCGTCAGTCCATTTTTCTGCTTGTGACCTGGTCACGTACATATGTGTTGTCGTCCTATTTTCAGCTGTCGTTCGGGCAGTGATTTCGGCTAGTGCATTTCCCTGCCCAATAATGTCTGTCACCTTTTTGTGTGCCTGGCATTTGACGACTGCAAGCTTTTTGGGGAGAAGGACAGCTTCGATCAAGGCGGAGACTAGATCCCCGTGCAAAATGGGGGTGCCGTGTGAGGTCAAGAATCCCCTTTCCCTCCAAAGGAGCCCAAAATGGTGAACCACCCCGAAGGCATACTGGCTGTCGGTGTAAATGTTCGCTGTGGTTCCTGCTGCCAGAATGCAGGCTCGTGTCAGGGCAATCAGTTCCGCTGCCTGGGCAGATCGTTGCGTGATGCGGGCTGTCTCGACTACAGTTCGAGCCGTGGTGACTGCATAGGCAGCGGAAGTGGTGCCATCGGGGAGTTTGATGCAAGAACCGTCCACCCACAGCTCTCCGTCAGGGTCAGGAAAAGCCGTGTCTCTGAGGTCAACCCTACTTCTAGTCTGTTCGTCCGTAAGAGTCACGCAGTCATGTACAGGGTGCACATTGGGATCGTTCTCAGGTAAGGGTAACAGAGTTGCCGGGTTCAGTGTGGTGCATCTCTTTAGGGTGATATGGGGTGCAAGCAAAGTCAGTTCGTATCCAGTCAGTCGTGCACTCGTCAGGTGTTGCGTCTTGGTTTGGTTCAGGAGGGTGTCAACTGCATGGGGTACCAGTACCGTGAGGGAATTCGAGAGCACGATCCCCTCACTCTGTCGGATAGAGATTGCAGCAGCAGCTACAGCTCGAAGGCAGGCAGGCAAGGCTCTGGCTACAGGGTCAAGAGTGGCAGAGAAGTAAGCGCACGGTCGTTGCTTTGGGCCAATGGACTGGGTCAGGACAGATAAAGCGCACCCCTCCCTTTCGTGAGTGTAAAGGGAGAAGGGCTTTGTGTAATCGGGGGTACCTAGGACAGGGGCCGAACAAAGGGCATCTCGTAGGTCCGTGAAGGAGGTTTGACACTCAGGGGTCCAAGGGAGTGGGAAGGGGACGTCTTTGGCTAGCAGAGAAAGCAGCGGTTTCACAATGAGGCAAAAGTTTGGTAACCACTGTCGGCAGAAGGAGGTGAGGCCTAGTAGGGAGCGAACCTGTTTCTGGGTCTTAGGGACAGGAGTTTCGAGAATGGTTTGGATCCGGTCGGGAGTGAGTTTCCTTCCGTCTTTGGACAAAAGGTGGCCTAGGTAAGTGACCTGGGGTTGGCAGAATTGCAACTTCTTCTTGGAGACCTTGTGGCCATTTTCCGCAAGGAAGTGCAGGAGTTGAATGGTGGCTGTAACTGCTAATGGAGTGGTGTCGGCTGCCAAAAGGATGTCATCGACATATTGCACTAACACCACTCCATCGGGTAACTGGACTTGATCCAGTTGTCTCTTGAGGGCCTGGCTGTAGATGCTAGGGCTTTCTGTGTAGCCCTGGGGTGCTCGGCAGAACCTATATGAGCGGGCTTTTAGGGTGAAGCCGAAGAGATATCGGCTGTCTGGGTGGATGGGGATGGAAAAGAATGCGTTTTTGAGGTCAATGACAGTGAAGGTGGTGGCAGTAGAAGGAATCAAAGTCAGGATGGTGGTGATGTCTGAGACCACGGGGTACTGGGGTACCACCACTTTGTGGATCTCTCGAAGGTCAATGATAAAACGGTATGCTTTCTCATCTCCCTCTCCCTGTTTCTTGATGATGGGCAAGATAGGGCTGTTGCAAACGTTGCTAACCACTTCCTCTACCACTCCTGCGTCTATCAGCGACTGAATAATCTTTACCAATGCCCTCTCGCCCTCGGGCGATATCCGATATTGTGGAAGTTTTGGGAGTGTTGCGTCTGGTCGGACAGTAATGTGCACTGGGTCAATCAACATGCGCCCTACGTCCGAATCCGTCTTGGCCCACAGATACGGAGGCAGAGTGTCAAGCAGGGATGTGTCAGCGTCGGTGATGGAAAACATGCGTCGGGGAGGGCAATGTCTAAGCAGGACGGGGTTGTCGTAAAGGAAAACTCGAACTCCGTCTTGAGAACATCTAATTGTCGCTCGGAAGTGTTTCAATAAGTCAAGTCCCATAATGGAGTCAGGGCTATTGGAGGAAAGCAAAAACGTGGTGTCAGTGGTGTTGTTTTCTAAGTCGAAGAGGATCGGGGCGGACAAAGGGTTAGTGGAGGGCGTTCCATCGAAACCTGTCGATGTTATAAGTGAGCCAGACAAGGGTGCCCTTGGAATCAGTCGTTTAGATAACGCACTACGTGTTGCGCCAGTGTCTACCAGAAATGGAGACTTTGTACCCAAGACCTTAGCAGTGACGTAAGGGCCTTGCTGGTCAACATAGAGCTCGACTGGATCCCTCCCTTGCCCTTGGCAGTCCTATGCAAAGTTGTGGGCGTCATCGTAGTCAGATTGCTGGCATTGGTTCTGTCTGGGTTGATCAAATGTATTTGGTCTGCCTGATCTGTCGTTAGTCGTGTCATTTGGGGGCCCTCGCTGTTGTCCCTTATTTCTCGGTCCACTTGCTATGTCCTTGGGGTCTTTGCTTCTGATTATTTCCAGAAGAACTGGGCACTGGGATTTCCAATGGCCAGTTCCTTTACAGAAAGCACACTGGTCCTCTATAATGTCTGTACGTCCAATGTGGGGAGTCAAAGTGCGGTCCTTGGGAAGTGCAATCTTAGGGACGTTCGTCTGATAGTTTCCCCGGTATTGGTCTCGTCCTATAGTCACCCCTTGCAGTTGGGCAATCATCACCCTCTCTTTCAAGTCCTTCTTCTTTTTCTCTGTTGCTCTATCGTTTTCATTTTTCTGATGTTCATAATATTGGGCCATCTGGAGGATAGCCGTAGGTTTGGAGGATGCCCAACTACTCTCGCTAGCCTGCAGTTTCTGGGAGACCTCTGGTGACAGACCCTTAACATAATTCTGGACAAACAGATGGTGTCCGGTTGCAGTGGTCATATCCTGGCCGCTGTAATCGGAGAACACCGTTTCAAACCGGGAGAAGTAGTCCGATACATCCTCCTGGGGTTTCTGGCGACAGGCCGTTACTATCGACCAGTCCACTTTCTTTTCTGGAATCAGGGTTTTTAATTTCTGTACGATTTTATCTGGAAGGTCTAGAATGGATTTCAAAGGCTTTTGTCCAGGTCCTCGTTGTTTATCAATGCCATCGAGTTGTGACCAGGTATGTCCAAACAGCTCAAGGTGGTCGACTTTCCGGATTTGCTTCCGCACATCAGCTGGTAGACATAACCCGAAAAACAAGTCGATGTCAGCCAGGGTCATAATCGTTGAACCTAGGGCTGTACCCAATTCAGTATAAAAGGCAGTGGGGTTTTTACGTAGGTCAGGCAGAGATTTCCGGAATGTCAGAATCTCTTGCCGGTCCCATGGCTGGTAGACCCAGTTGTACACTACCCTTCCTTTTGCATCTTTGTGGTTTGCATCATCGTTAGTCCCTTCACCTCGTGGAGGAACCCAGTAAGGGGCAGCCTCTCGTATCGGCATCATGGTGTTGGATTGCTCAGTTTGTGGTTCGGTCGCTACGGATGTCGTGGGTTTAGTTCCCGATTCTCGTTCAGTGAGGTGGCGGAAAACCTCAAGCGTACGCGTAAGGAGGTCCGTCACATCACACTCGCCCTCATCCCCGATATCGACCTTCCGGTACAGAGTCGTTAGGCTCTCGGGACCTTTGTCTCGATATCGGTCCTCGTATGCGTTCAAGACATGGTAACACAGTCGTACGGTAAAATGTCGTCTGTGACTCCCTGTATACGAGTTAAACATATCCGTGATGTACTCTTCATCTTCCTTCCTTTCTACCAGTGTCCTTGCTATCTTGTCGATTCCTGCTCGCTCATCCTTGCTTAGTCTGCTTGTTCTTGCAGAACCAACCCTTCGGGTCTCAGGGTCGCCTAACGTTGTCGTTTGCGTAGTATTTAATACAAGGAGTTCGGCCGGCAGAGAGGCCATGGGGGCCGAAGCTGTGGTGCTACCCTCGTTTGTACCTGGGGGTGGTGGGTGCTGTGCTAAGGGTTGGGAAGGGGCATATGGAGGGGGCATGTAGATGATCGGAGGACCTAACAGCAGATCATCGTTGGCTCGTTGTTTCGAGGGTAAATCAGGGTAGAGCGTGGAGGACGTTCTAACCGGACACTGGCTTGATGTTTCCATTTCTAGTTTCTATTTGGCTTTCTCTCTTTCCTTTATCTCTTCTTCTAGTTTCTGAGCAGCTAGGTGGGCTGCTTTTCGCAGCTCTTTTCCCAACCTACTCTCAGTTTTCTTTTTACGTTGTTCAGTTTCTTTGCGCCACATGCCGAAACTATCAAGCATAGTGGGCGTTGTCTTGTTTTTACCAAGGGCTGTTTCTAGCGCCTTTATTTTGTCATCATCGAAGGATCCTTTCAGTGGCCACTGACTTTCTCGATCCCTTTTCGTATATTTATGCCACAGCTTGTTATAGGCTATAGCGATCAATCCATGCTTCATGAACATGTCCTTATTAGGGGTGCCTTCCAGTGGAGCCGGATGGTTCATCTCTAATAAGCGGTCCGGGCTAAACAGGCTACCAATCAGTGGGGAGAAGACAGGCATGACGGATCACAACGGGGACAAAAGTCAGCACTGCCTATCTTATCACTGCGTGCAAAGACTAGACAGAATATTTCTATTCTACTTTGTTTGCAGGCAGTGAATACCTCATGAACCAATATCGAATAGTCAACGTTCGGTCAATCAAACAATTCAGTGGGGAGAATAAGTAGGCCCGCAAAGGTCTGCGTTACCTACCCTTTCACTATCTGTAAAGGGGGGGGGGACCTGCTCTTTCCCGTTTGCAGACAGAGAATCTCCAGAAAACAATCCGCGAACAGTAGTTCGGGTTCAAATAATTAATCAGTGGGGGAGAAAGATAGGCACGACGGCTGCGTTACTATCCTTCACTGCTTGCAAAGAGAGAGCCTGTTGTTTCTCCGTTTGCAGACAGCGAATCTCCAAACAAATCAACAAAGAGTAATACTAGTATTTTCCAAACAATCAAACAATCATTTCGCAATTCGTCGTGTTTACACGACCTTACCCGGACCGCATGGACAGTTTCTTGTCTTCCGAATCCAGCGCCCGATCGTCCTCTTTTCTTCGTATTCCTCGCGGCACTCCTGATGGTTCCCAGTCAGGACCGTAGATCACTCGAGAGAGGTCTGTTCGGAACCAGTGAAGTTCGGATGATCGGCTGTCAGACGAGGGTCTATCGGACAGGTGCACTCCCGATCGTTGCAGTCGTTCACTCTGTCGTCAGGACCTCTCCCACTGGATCCACGAGTCACTGATGGGCCCCACGTTGGGCGCCAATTGTAAAAAAGGTCAGGGACAACCAATAAACAAAGATCCTTAAGTATTGCCCGGCGGTGTCGCCTCTTTAACCCACAAAATATTAATCAATGAAGAGGCAGGCGCTGGAGACTGGAAGGCAGGAAACAAGGGTTTATTCTCTCCGGAGGAGAACACATCAGTTCGGACAGCAAGTATCGTCACGAGGTGCTCTAACCGCATCTCTGAGGCCTGGCCTCTTATACACAGGTTTATGATCTTTATTGCAGGTAACACATTCTTGCAATGCTTTGAAGTATGAAAGGACATCCTCGGAATCGCCCCTTCAGGCCCGTTCCCACACACATTTACAGTTGAAGTCCCCACCCCGGTCACAACAGGTGATGATTACCGCGCAGCTGGACATTCCGCCGATTCACGGAATGTGTGGGGTTGATCGGATCTCATAGGGTGGGGGCTTTGATCAATTCGAGGGTCCTTTAATGGGGGAAGCTTCCTACTGTACGGGGGGGGGGCAATAAACAGTATCCGCAGGGCCAGGTGGCGGCCTGGGAACGAGGAAGACAAACGGGCACACAGGAAAAGGGGGTTTGTATCAAAGGGCCTGGGACCATGAAAGGAATGAAGGGAGGTGTCGCGCTGGGAACAGGATGGGATTCCGAGGCAGAGCTGCGCTGAAGAGGGGTTGTCAGCGTGCGAGGGGGGGAGAGAGAGAGAGAGAGACGTGCTGGCTATCAGCGAGGGGCAGGGAGGCCACGGTGCTCAAAATGGCTGCCGCTTACGTGCACGAATGGGTTCAAGAAGAGCAAGATGGCGCCGATAATGTTGACGTTTGCCGCCTAACTTTTAACAGTAGGTGCACCGAAGGCCTACCAGGGGCTGCAGCATGTATTATGCCACCCCTGGTTAGCCTTCCCAACTGACACCACAGGTCTGCACCTGCAGCTTGGGTAGGGTTGTGTAATCACCCCTTACTTAGATATAGTATACCCATATCTATATATATATATAGACACATATTAACCTATAAGTCACTCCTATGGCAGTCCTTGACAATCCTGGAGGCAGAGTGCTTGGTTTTGTGTGAGAGGGTGCCCTAGCATGAGCTGAGCCCCTCTGCAGGTTTCGAAACCATCTCCTTATAGCTGTTCTATGATATAGCCATACCATATACTCTTAAGTGCATTATAATCCTTGGGGTTAATGCTAACTTTGGTTTAGCTCTATCAAAACATGTTGTGTAAGGTGTCAAACACTTTGGAATACTACCCTCCCGCCAGTTCTGGTGGCAGGGGTAGCATTCTACCCTTCTAGAGGGAGAAGACATGTAGTTACTGGTAAACCCAGTTAAAGTTAAACAGAACCCCAGCATTACAAAATGGATGCTGCTGCCACAGACACAAGTCTGCCCTCCTGCTGCTGGATAAAATTCTGGCAAGGGAGGCCTGGACAATAGGTTTCCTGTCCAGGGAGGTGCTGGCACCTCCCCAGACAGGCTTTAGTGTAATGGGGCAGGGTGGGTTGCATTAAGTGAATGCTTTTCAGGCACTGCCTGGGGCACACTAGGTGCTCCATGCATTTCCCAGTTCAAACCGGTTGCTGGGGCACTCAGCCCCAGCTCTGGCATGAAAATGGACAAAGGAGAAGGGGTGTAACCACCCCCTTCCCAGGTCCTCCCATAGGTGGGACCTAAGACTTAGTCCAAACCCTAAACTTGCTATAAGAATAGGATCCCAGTCCCTAGGACTTTAGATTACCCTGGACAAAATTCTGCAACATATATCTTGGACCTTCGACATTCCATATCGACTGAAAGATGATATCCCCCTTGTGGTCGAGGAGTGACCATGCTTTTCAAATAGGCACCAACTGCATCTTTGCCAGTATGCATTTTCAAGGCTCCTGCTGGACCCTGAAGAATCTGCGACACAGGACATGGACTTCCAGACATCTCTGACCCAAGCTCCCAGCAAAGCTGAGAACCGTAGCGGACACGAGAGACGTGGCACCGGAACTCCTGGACATCCTGCACGTATGCACCTTCACCTACTTCCCGAGGTATCCCGAAGTTATGCATTGGAGTATTTGAAGCACCTGCACCGAGCACCTTTTGCACCGAAGCTTAGAGGCCTACACTCCACGAGTGTCACGTGGACCCGCTTTGTGCATTTCAGATCAAGGCTCCTCTGCGGTTCCTAGTCTGTTGGCAAGTGAGCACCCACAAAGGGCCATCTCTGATTTTGTGAGTTTTCCTGGTTGGTCCAGATGTGCTCTCATTTCTCTCCATAGGAGAAGTCCCACAGACCTTAATGGTCTGCACCAAAGCCAATCTTGACATCCTGCGTGGATTGCGCTTGCCAAGGCTTGTTGGATCCAATCCGGATTCTGACACTACAGTCCACTTGATCCTCCATGGGTCAGCTTGAATCCAGCTCCTGGTTGTCGTCAACACCTCTTGGACCACGTGGCTGAAGAGACAAGCTTCACCTCTTTCACCTTAAAGCATCCAACATTGGCTGGCAGCTTCCCATTGTCATCCTGGTCACTGGCTAGTGACCCAGACTCTGTCCCCTCTGCTTTCAAGTTCTTCAGGTCTTCGATCCACCCTTGGATCCACCCGGACACTTTTCCCCTGGTCGCCTGCAGCACTTATTCGCAGCTCTCCATTGGAAGCGACGACAAAAAGACACCAAAAGACACCTATGTACCCGGCTTCCCTGGGTGAGGTAACACGAGTACTCTGGTGCTCCCATGGGTCTTGACTCTTGAAGTGTTCTAGTCTAAAAGGGTTCCATCGTAGGTAACCTAGAAGTGTCCTTAATCTTTGAAATTGTAACTTGTTCGTTCTCCATAGAAAGTCAATGGTAACCCGCGGCTGTGTGTAGACACTGCACACGTATCCCGTGGGCCTCCTACAACCTAACCTTTGGTGGTTCTAGGTAGCCCCAGCGATTCCGCAGGCCCTAGGCCTGCTTTCTAACTCTCACGTTGTTCTTATACCACTATTTTAGTATACGGTTTGTGAGGCCCCTAGGGCATAACGTATACTGTGCAACTTATCGTATGCTAATTAAGTTCCTTGTATTGTACTTTTACCTCTGACCTCGTAAAGAGACCAGAGGGATTGTGTTTAGAATAAATACATATATATTTGATACTAGCAGCCCGTCCCGACGTTGTCCGGGTATGAATTGCTGCCGGCCAGTAATATATTGTTTCGTAGGATTTCATTTTGATAGCATTTCTTATCTGTGACAGGCCTGTGAAACGCTCCGATTCACAGTGCACTGCTGATGCACTGAAGAGTGCGCGTTCAGTAGTGTGTAAACTCGAGTTTCCCTACTTTATTTTCCTTGCAATATTATATAGCGCGAACTCGACAACATGGCATGAGCACAATTTACATTACAGAAGAACACATTGATTTGTGGTAGGCACGGGGAGACAAAGCGATTTGCCTGGAATCACAGGATGTTGAGCTGATGCTGAGATTCTAACGTAGCTCCCCATCTCTAAAGTTCGCAATTCTAGAACTTGTGGTGGGAGGTGTGTCTAAAAGTGTATGTCGGTGCTGGGCATCAATGAGAGAGACCTGTGCATTTTTCCAATTGGTGGTGAAAAAATATGAGTATGTTGCTGGAGATGTGGGCCGCCGTGCCACCAATGTACTTACGGGGGAGGGTAAACACCCATTATTCCGCAAATTTGTTTCCGCATACCATCACTCTGCATACTTTCATTACGAAAGTACCATGACTCCGCAAGGCCATTATAACGCATGGCATTACATTTTATATGCTTTTACCACGCATTCATTTACAACGAAATTCGTTGTAAATGCATGAATGGTAAAAGCATGTTTTTTAAAAATGTTTGGATAAGGCAAGTATGGGTATAGGGGTATATGTTTTGGGGTACTGAGGTATATGTTTTGGGGTGTTTGGGTATTTTAATGGTTCAGATATAGTTTTGGGTTATGGGGTACAGGGGTATTTTTAGGGTTCAGGGCTAGGTTTGGGTTTTGGGGTATAGGGGTATTTTTAGGGTTCAGGGGTAGGTTTGGGTTTTGGGGTACAGGGGTATTTTAAGGGTTCAGGGCTAGGTTTGGGTTTTGGGGTACAGGGGTATTTTTAGGGTCCAGGGCTAGCTTTGGTTTTTGGGATACAGGGGTATTTTAAGGTTCTGGGCTAGGTTTGGGTTTTGGGGTACAGGGGTATTTTTAGGGTTATGGGGTAGGTTTGGGTTTTGGGGTACAGGGGTATTTTAAGGGTTATGGGCTAGGTTTGGGTTTTGGGGTACAGGGGTATTTTAGGGTTCAGGGGTAGGTTTGGGTTTTGGGGTACAGGGGTATTTTTAGAGTTCAGGGGTATGTTTGGGTTTTGAGGTACAGGGGTATTTATAGGGTTCAGGGCTAGGTTTTGGTTTTGGGGTACAGGGGTATTTTTAGGGTTTAGGGATAGGTTTGGGGTATTTTATAGAGTAAGGGTGGGTTATGATTATGGGGTGCAGGGGTATTTAAAGTAGGGGTGGGTGGAATTGGCGCGAACTTGGTACAATAAATCCGCAATATTTCGTTCCGTCAGATTTCAATTCTTAAAACAGAAACCTCATATATTCAAGGTAAAATAACAAGTATTTCTACATGCTAAAATGCATATAGTCATTTCACAAAAGTGAAATTAGCTTCCAGCAAGCAGTGAGAGAGGTGATGATTTTGAGATCAAGCCCCTGCAAACCATTATGGGATGAGATTAGCAGTGGGGAGGGAATATTATAGTATCCAAATAATTCTACAAAGAGCTGCAGTTCACCTCGTTCTCCCCAGTTGTCCCCAAGAGGCAAATGCAATAGCATTTAAAATATTATACATCAAGCTGCAGTTCACCTCACGGTCCCTAGATGTCCCTGATGAGGCAAATGCAATAGCATTTAAAATATTACACATCAAGCTGCAGTTCACCTCATGTCCCTAGATGTCCCTGATGATGCAAATGCAAAAGCATTTAAAATATTATATATCAAGCTGCAGTTCACCTCGCCGTCCCTAGATGTCCCTGATGAGGCAAATGCAATCGCATTTAAAATATTATACACGTAGCTGCAGTTCACCTCGCCGTCCCAAGATGTCCCTGATGAGTAAAATTCAAAAACATTAAAATTATGCTAAGCTTATCCCATAATGCTTTGCAGGGCCTTTTAGTTGTATTTTTGCCCATAACTGTGCTTGGGGTGGTTCTAAGAGAATGGGACCACCAATGAATTACTATTTAAAGGTAGCAGGAATGTATAGAACCTGGGAAGGAAAAACAACAATCGTGACGGAATGCCTCCAGCGATTGTCACGCCCCCAGCACACACCCACAGCACAATGCAGACACGCCCACAAGGGACTACTTTGCTGGCACGGTTCTTTTACATTTTAAATGAATATGGTGGGTGTCTGCATAGCCTATGTCCTTCTGCTGCAACTGCCCTTTCCAACGCTGTATTGGGTGTTGTGATTGGTGCTGTGGTTCCCGAGTTTACCTGGCCAAAAGGTGCAAGTTCTCTCTTTATAATAGTAGTATAGATATACCTTGTGTGGTGTGCTTTCATTTGATCATTCAAGAGATTATAATTGGTAAAACAACTTGCTTAACTCGCCTCTAAGTCTTAGTCTGAAGGCTGCTCTCCACAGCTACCACTACGATATCTTTCTATAAGGTTGACTTCACAACCTACCTTCAATAAGGGTCGTTTGAACTGGTGCAAGGTGCCCACTAGAATAGTGGACATCATATACAAGGCCAACTTCTCACAGTAGACATAGCTCTACTTTCTCCCCAAGAATTAGGAAAGAAGGCAGATAATTGGGTTAGGACAAGGGTGACTAAAACGTCTAATGGGGGTGACCAAAAGAAAGGGGTTACAAAACCTCCAGAGGGGAAAGGGGTGATGCCCCCAAAGATAAAAACGAAGGGCCATATTATCAAGAAAGAGCAACACATTATCGCCGTAATGGGCTTGATAATATGCCCTTGTGAATTCCCATAGAAGTCCAGGTTCTGGTGTTAACCTGGGCTTCTATGGGAATAGATAAGGGCATATTATCAAGCCCAATATCTCCGATTTAGCGGCAGTTTCCTGCCGATAAAAGCGGCGATAATGTATCGCCCTTTCTTGATAATATGGCCCTAAGAGTCTTTTAAACGTCCCCAAAAACCTGTTCAGGAGGGTGGGTCCCAGAAGTCTTCACAGTCCGCTGGCGAATATAAGGGTGAAAATGTTGACCCCTTAAAGGCCTGGTGTTGTGCTTGTAAGAAGGTTGGACACTCTACTGAAGATGCTGTCTGTCCTAACAAAAATGTCCCTGGTCCCCCGCCAGTTGCTACTGGTGTGGCAAATCTCCAGATGAGATCAACAATGTGCCCAGAGCAAATCAGGGTTCACACTGAGGCAGTAACGGCTCCTCGATAGAGTGCTGAGGGGCGGGAGAGGGGCAGGGCGGGTGGTAGTAAACTCCGGCATACGGCCGAACGGAGGTAATAAATAAATAAAATGAATTACATTGCATGCGCTGCAACGCCAAATGGCGATGCAGCGCAAGCAATTTAATTCATTTTATTTATTTATTTATTTATTTACTAACCTCCGTTCACCCGTATGCCAGAGTTTACTACCCCCCATGCTGCCCCTCCCCCACCCCGCCCCACTGCCCAGCGGCACTCCCTTGAAGAGCCGCTACAGCACTGAGACTGTTCTAGTGTCTGAAATGGAAGGAAGGTTAGGAACTTTGGCTGTCGGGCCCCTTAACCTGAAACGGTTCCTACAATTCCCTCTAGTGAGTGGGACCAGGATAGAAGCCCTAAGGCAGAGTTCTTCAAAACTTTTTGCTCGGAGCGCCCCTAAGCAAAATGTTTTGAGGTCGGGCCCCCGTTCAAAACTTTATGGCAAGGGTTGGGGGAGCGGTAGGGACATGGCTAGGCACAGGGGGCGGGCTTATAAGATGATTTCAGGAGCACTTTTTCTATCGCTCATAAAACACACTAAATATGAGACTTATAAAATGCATCAAACAAAATGAATATATATAATATATATATATATATATATATATATATATATATATATATATATATATATATATATATAATATATAATATAAAATGCATCAAACAAAAACATATATGGTCCCAAAAATACTGCTCCCCATAATTGTGGTGTTCTGAGCCCCTCACACTCTTGCCCCTAGATTCATCAAAGGGCCGTTTTGCGAGTCTGTAATAGCGATTCATAAGGAATCGCTATTAAGGACTTGCAAAACGGGATTCATGTAGGAATCGCTAAATAAATTGCGATTCCTACACATTCCTTATTTGCGATTAGCAAATTGCTAATCGCAAATAAGGAATAACTCCCCATTCATTCCTATGGGCCTTTAGGCCCATAGGAATGAATGGGGAGTTATTCCTTATTTGCGATTAGCAATTTGCTAATCGCAAATAAGGATGCGATTTCAAGGGTGCAGGAGTGTCCAAAGGACACCCTGTAGCACCCCTGAAATGTGTATTTACACTGATGTTGTGCACACACATATCCAAAGGACATGTGTGTGTGTAACATGCAACTTAGAAAATTGCTTTTAAATGCATTTTTCCAAGTTTCCGCTATTTACCACGAGGTTTGACTTCGTGGTAAATAGCGGTCCTAAATTGCGATTTCGCAATTTTTAAATGTTTCATGAATAGCATTTAAGGAATCTCAAATAGAGATTCCTTAAATGCAATTCCTCTCAAATGTGCGAATTCTTTATTATCAAATTTTGCATTTGGGATGATGAATCCCGAATGCAATAATTGCACTCGCAAAGGGCCAGATTCTCAGAATCTGGCCCTTTGTGAGCGCAATTCAGCTTGATGAATCTAGCTGTTGGACCCCAATACAACTACACCTGCTGCATTAATGATAACAGCATCCCCGATTAGCAGGCTGTCTCCTCTGAATCTTTCACCTCTTCACCACCATACCTGACCATACTCTGTCCCTTTCAGAAAAAAGGTCTCCCTATTGTCCACAAAGGTGCCCTCGGTCCTAATGCTAGAAAGGAACATACCTCCCATGCCCCTATTTCAAAGGTAGACAGTGATAATTGTGATGCAGGGGACCCCTCAAGCCCCTGTGCCCAGGCCTACTACATCTGGTTAATTAATGATAACCAGCAGTGACCACTTACACACCTGGCAGCAGTACCTACTGTACTAATGATGGCCCTTTTTAAAGAAATAAAAGGGGGGGGGCCACTTATATTACCGCATTTGCGACGTAATCCATCATGTGCTGCATAGCAAAGCATATCCAGTTCTTCGGTGCTGTAAACTAGTACTTACAGACGTTATATTCTGAAGGACAGAATTATGGTATTTTTTGTAATTCTTTATTGTGCGGTACAGGAAGACAAATGCGTTCTTGTGGCACACTTATTATTTTAAGTGAATGTAGTTCTATGTATGTTGCTGTTTATTTTGCTGCACAATTCTCTTCTTTGGTGGTCCTCTGCCATGTTATTAAAATATGTTGAATGGGGATTTAGCGGCCATTTAGTCACCCAAACCTACTTTGGGACGGGATCACCACCGACACCTTGTTGCTGTTATCAAAAGGCCGTTTGTGCTTGGTGTACATAAAACCAATCATCTCCTTATTACCGCACAGACTAATATGTCCTCACAGCACTCTAACAAATACTAACTATCCCCTCTGCTACTAAACAATTCCCATGCCCCGTTAACAATTTCCTATTTAACTTCAACTTGACAACTTCTGTTAGTAACAGCCTTTTTGCCCTTTCTCTTGACTCCAGTGTTTCTTTGCACTGAACTGGCCTGTCTGCCCCGGGACCAAGCCTGCCTTCCTTTCATTCCCCATTCTCCTCTTACTTTACGTTGTTCTTTTCCGCAGCCCTATATTTCAATAGCTGGAACAACTCGACAGCAAAGAAACTAGCCCTCGAGATGCGCACAGGCACTGGCAGAAGACTACCATCAGCCCCATGGTACACAGCTGAGTTAAAAGAACTAAAAAAAAATGCAGAGCCAAAGAACGAGTTTGGAGGAAGGAATACTCTGAATTAGAAAATACAATTACAAAGAGGCATTGTTAGACCCAGCTTCCTGGGCACCAGGGCACTCAGGGGTAACTGCGCTCCAATCGCATCAACTGGAGTGTTCCCTCACTGATGTCCTGGGGCCTCAGTACTAAAGGACCCAAAACTGGATAACCAAGTACTCCGCTCCAGCACTTGACTCTCTCAGGGTAGCGAGACAGAGCAGTCCAAGGCTTACTCAAGGAGGTGAGGTGGGGTTAGACATTCAGAATACAGTGTAAACCGTACCACCAGCTGATAAACTCAATGTCCAGTCAGTGCTTTACTTTTTATAAAAGAAAAGTACTTTAATACACATAAGATAATTATTCTACCCATAAAACTAGGATAAACAGTGAAAACCAGAAGTCTCTACAACCCTCTGGGGCAGAGTTCTGACCCCAAACAGTATTATAGCGCCTAGACGCCAAGCACTATAAAAACACAGTTAACATGAAAACACACAGTAAGCATTGCATATTACAGATCATGTTACACAGGGCTGTTCTCATTCACTAGGGCCTTGATACCAAACTTTGTATTGAAAGGATATAGTTTCAGCATATGATGTGAAGTCAAATGTTCGTGATAAGCCCCATAACCCCCCACCCAAAGCAACAGAAGTGCCCTCCCATTGTGAGTGAGGACACCGCTCTAGTGGTGTCAGGGATCTGAGAAGAGGTGCCGGATGTCTTGACACAGTTTACTGGAGTCCCACTAGTCCAGCAGCCACTGGCTTGCTGAAGAAGGGTAGTGGCTGGGCAGAGTGCCAGTTCACCCTGATACCCTCAGAGATCACAAAAAGAAAGGTGGGGTCTGCTTCCCTGGCCTCTCTTCCCAGTTACTGCTTGTACAGGCTCCCACAGCGCAAGGGAGGAGCCTAGAGGGGATTTGATCTCACCTTCAAAGACTAGAATCAAGCATCCTCCTCTCTCTGGCTCTCGTCCTGTGCTGCAAGCTTCTTTCCACCAGCCTCTGTGATGTGCTGTAAGCTTCCTTCCCACACTGGGCAGCTGTCTGTAATTTCCTTGGTCCAAAGCGAACGCTCCTCCAAGCCTTACAACAGCTGGTCCTTAATGACCGCAGTGAACAGAGTCTTATCTTCTGTCTTCACACCCGCGGGGTCCGTGCCTGGCTATCTTCTCTGTCATAGCCCAGTCTTTGAACAACAGCTGACCACTCAGGCCAGACTTTTATCACCTCTGATTGATAGGCTCATCCAATCAGAGGGTCTGCTACTTTTTACACCTCCAATCACAGACCATTCACCGCGTGTTCAATGCATGGGTAAAGCATGTAGCAGGTCGTGTTCTGGTATCAGGCTGCACCACCCTCTAGAGAGGAATTTTAATTAACTCCAGCCCAGGAGGCCCTGACAAGTGAGGGAGGGTCCTATCCACACAGTTAGTGCAGCTAAACCCAGATAAGAGCTGAGGGTCTCCCCCAGCCCACCAGGCCTTTCCAAGGAAATAGGGAGGGGGACGGGGGAGCTGGGATGTCCAGCAGGACAGCTCGCATTCCTCACACTGGCTCAAATCCCCATTCTTCCCCTGTACACCCACGGGCTCTCAAACACACATCAGTCAGACAAAGGCAACAGGCCCACAGGCATGGCAAACTGCAGGGACTTGGTCAGGAGGGTGCCTAGGGACTCACCCCTCCTGACTATAGATGTATTGCTGCCCCCACTGTCAGTCTACCACAGCCATAATAGAGAGGGCAGTAGCCACTCTCTGAAAAATAGGGGTGCACTAGGCATGCCCCCTTGACCTCAGAGCCAAGCTCTAGGGTCTCAATCCATGTAAACAGGGAGACCCTCAGTGGGCATGTATGATTGTCATGCTCACTGAGGTAGGGATCTAGAAACTATACAGTAGCTTTTGAGTGACTTGCCTGGAGATTAGCATAAGGCAGGGGAAGCACTCTCTCCAGAGACATGCAGGAGACTTCCCGTCCCAACATATGCCCTCCCCAGATCAGAATGGCCAGTACTTACTTCCCAGTGGGAGAAGACCGATCATCTGATTGGATAAACCGGCGGGAAAGTCCATCTGCATTACCGTGCTGTAAGCCTGCTTTATGTTCCACTGTAAAATCTAGGGGCATATTATCAAGGGAGTTTATCTCCGCTTTTTTGGCTTTAAAAGCCAAGAAAGCGGAGATAAAATTATCTCCCTATTACCTAGCTGTCGCTAACACCAGTTAGCGACAGTTAGTAGGAGATAGCGACCATCTTGGGCCCCACTTTGCATGTCAGTGATATTTATCACTAATGACATGCAAAGTGGGCGTGCCAAGATGTTAGCGAATGGAAGCAGTCGCTAACATCGCTATCTCCTATTACCAACTTTTGGAGATATTCGCGCTAAGCGCGAATATCTCCAAAAGCTAACACCTGCCCTGAGCAGTTCTTAGCCATGTTATCCAATGGGAGGTGGATAACATGGCTAAGAGCATTAGCTCGGTAATGCATGAATATCGCTGACTTTTCAGCGATATTCATGCATTGCGGCCGTTTTTTATCGCATTTGCGATAAACCCTGATAATAGCAAGGTTTATCTGCGATAATTTCTGGCGATGCTTAGCGTTAAAAAATTCGTTGCTAAGCATCGTTAGCGATAAATATCGCTTAACGTTGGTAATAGGCCCCCTAGTCCCTGCAGAGATATGGACCACCTGAGCAACTTTGGATTCTCACCTTTCATTGCCATAAGCCACTTTAGGGGCTTGTGATCTGTTTGAACCACAAACTTTGCACCAAACAAGTAAGGCCTGAATCTTCGAAGGGCCCACACTATGGCAAAGCATTCTTTTTCAACTGCAGACCAGTTCTGCTCCCTGGGGAGTAGTCGGCGGCTGATAAAGGCCACCGGATGCTCCCTTCCCTTTTCATTGAGCTGGGCAAGAACTGCCCCAACTCCCTTGTCTGAAGCATCTGTCTGCACAATGAAGGTCTGACTGTAATCAGGGGCCTTCAACACAGGTGCATTGTATAGTGAAGTCTTCAATTCATCAAATGCCTTCTGACACTCTTCAGTCCAGATCACCTTCCTGGGCTGCTTCTTAGAGGCCAGGGCTGTCAATCAGACCCCCCAGGATATAGCGGCATGGATTAGCAAATTTAGCGGCACAAAAATGGAAATTTAGCGGCACAAATATGGAAATTTAGCGGCAATTTTGCGGCATTTTATGTGGCCATTTGTCCTAGAACAAACACAGATATCTTAGTTTTTTTAGTTATTTAACAACATGAAGCTATGTTTATTTGGTTTATTTACAATGTGGTGCGGTGGGTGAAGGCTCACAGCTACGGTAGGTTTCATGTCTGGCTGCCGCTAGCGTTTCCATGAGCATTAAATGACATCACTCGGGTCGGAGGCTAAAGATAGCTCGCCATTCACGAAACGAGAGGCTACGTGTGTGTCTGGCCGTCACGTGTGGATCAATCCCTCCCCCCTCAGTCCCCACCCGTCTCCCACGATGCCCAGAAGTGCAGTCCCTGAGGGAGGTGCAAGTCTGCGGGACAGCAGTCTCCAGCTGATCGAAGTTAGAATAGGCGACAGGTGGCACGTGGTCTCGATGTTGCCCCTCCTTACTTTCTAGGCATTATTGTTTCAGACAGCATTGCGTTCTTTACTGCGGAAAACTGCTCTATTTGGTAGAAAAAACATTTTCCAGTGTTACTTTTTAGAACCAACACGCAGGGGCGGCTGGTGACATTTGAAAGTGGTGTGGCGTAAACTAATTTGCATATTGCACCGCAGCGAGCGAGCCCGAACCACCTTGCATCCATCCATACATCATTCATGCATCCACCCATCCATCCACCCACCCATCCTGCATCCATACATCATTCATTCATGCATCCACCCATCCATCCATCATGCATCCACCCATCATGCATGCATCCATCCATACATCATTCATGCATCCCCCATCCATCCACCCACCCATCCTGCATCCATACATCATTCATTCATGCATCCACCCATCCTGCATCCATACATCATTCATTCATGCATCCATCCACCCATCATGCATCCACCCATCATGCATGCATCCATCCATACATCATTCATGCATCCACCCATCCATCCACCCACCCATCCTGCATCCATACATCATTCATTCATGCATCCACCCATCCATCCACCCATCCTGCATCCATACATCATTCATTCATGCATCCATCCACCCATCATGCATCCACCCAGCATTCATGCATCCATCCACCCATCATGCATCCACCCATCATGCATGCATCCATCCATACATCATTCATGCATCGACCCATCCATCCACCCATCCTGCATCCATACATCATTCATTCACTTGTGGGACACCCCCGCGCCGCACGGCCACCAGCTGCTGCGTGTGCCCCCCTTCCTTGCTCTCTGCCTCGCTGCCTGCCTCGCTGCCGGCTGACCCTGCTGTCGTTTGTTTTGCCTGTTTTGTTCTCCATTTGTGCTTGTTTCGTCATAGTTTTTGCCCGCCTTAGCTTTGTTTTGTTCTCCATTTGTGCTTGTTTTGTCATAGTTTTTGCCCGTCTTAGCTTTGTTTTGTTCTCCATTTGTGCTTGTTTCGTCATAGTTTTTGCCCGTGTTAGCGTTCCTCCTTCTGTTTCCCGCCCTCCTCGCCGCCCCCGTCTTCCCTCCCCGCTCCCCGCTTCCCGCCACCACCGCAGACCCCGCCCCTTTTTTCCTTCTGTTCCCTCCCCGCTCCCGCCTCCCAGCTGCTCCGCCCACCCGCGCACTTCGCCTTATATGGCGACCGTGCGAACGCGCAGCGTTCACGCGCAGCGGGCGCGCCGATTGTGCGCCGAAGGCGCGCCAAAGGTAAGCCCGTCTGCGCCCGTCCGCGACCGGATCGCGACCAGCGCCAGGACCCCTGGCCCACGAAGACCCCGACCGACCCGCCTGACGTACTCCGCCGCCACCCTCATCGCCCTCAACACCGGCCGACTCCCAGAATGCCACCAAGCCACCCCACGACGCACCCACGGACCTTTCAGCTGCCATGCCTGCAAGTTCACCTGCATCCGGACCTGCCTCGCACCAGCACCCGCCAAGTCGAACACCAGCAGCACCCACCTCAAGTGCATCCTGCTCAACACCCGCTCCGTCCACAGACACGCCATCGAACTCTGGAGCCTCCTAGACGCCACAGCCCCTGACGTTGCCTTCCTCACGGAGACCTGGATGAACGCCTCTTCAGCCCCCGACATCGCCATCGCCATCCCAGAGGGCTACAAGATCGTCCGGAGGGACCGCAACGCCAACCAGATGGGAGGAGGCATCGCCATCATCCACAGGAACACCATCCGTCTCACGACCAGCACCGACAACACCCTGACCAGCGCCGAACACCTGCATTTCCAGATCCACACCAACCCGAACACCACCCTTAGAGGCACCCTCATCTACCGACCTCCGGGACCACGCACACAATTCAGCGAGGACATCGCCGACTTCATCAGCCCGCATGCCCTCCCCTCCGCTGACTACATCCTCCTGGGGGACCTCAACTTTCATCTGGAGAACAACAACGACCGCAACACCAGCACCCTGCTCGACAACCTCGCCAATCTTGGACTCAAGCAGCTGGTGTCCACCCCCACCCACCTCGCCGGACACACACTCGACGCCGTCTTCTCATCCAGCAAAGACGTCGCCTTCAGCCACACCACAGATCTCCACTGGACGGACCACAGCTGCGTCCACTTCACCTTCAAGAGAACGACGACCCAACACCACCAGCAACAGGCCGCCCGCAGAAGCTGGAACAAGATCACAGCAGACCAGCTCGCCACCTCCCTGAGCCAGCACCCTCCTGCCAGCTCAGCGAACCCCAGCCAGGCCGCCGACAACCTCACGAAGTGGATCAGCATCTGCGCGGACGAGCTCGCCCCGCTGAGGACCCCGCCCAGCAGACCCGGCAGCAAGAAGGCCCCGTGGTTCTCCAACGAACTCAAGAGCTCCAAGAAGAACTGCCGAGCCCTCGAGAAAGTCTGGAAAAGGGAACCTACACCGAACAACAGGACCACCCTCAAACTGGCCACTCGGAAGCACCATCAGCTGATCCGCGCCACCAAGAAAACTGCATTCAAGGACCGGCTGGACAACAACGCGCACAACAGCAAGGAACTCTTCAACATCGTGAAAGAGCTATCCAACCCCAGTGCAGGAAACAACGACATCAACCCATCGCAAGACCTCTGCGACTCCCTCGCTTCTTACTTCCACAACAAGATCCCGGACATACACAACAGCTTCAACAAACAACCAACGCACACCATGACCGAACAACCACCCCCCACCACCACCCTCAACGCCTGGACCCCGATCAGCACCGAAGACACCATCCGCACGATAAACTCCATCCACTCCGGATCACCGACCGACCCCTGCCCTCACCACGTCTTCAACAAGGCCGACGCTGTCATCGCACCCCACCTGCGAGACATCATCAACACATCCTTCGACACCGCCACCTTCCCTGAGTGATGGAAGCACGCCGAACTCAGCGCTCTACTCAAGAAACCAACAGCGGACCCCACCGAACTCAAGAACTACCGCCCCATCTCGCTCCTCCCGTTTCCAGCCAAAGTCATCGAGAAGACCGTCAACAAGCAGATGGCCGCCTTCCTCGAGACGAATGGATCCCTCGACCCCTCACAGTCCGGCTTCCGAGCCAATCACAGCACCGAGACCGCCCTCATCGCCGCCACCGATGACATCCGAGCCCTGATGGACAACGGAGAAACAGCGGCCCTCATCCTCCTAGACCTCTCCGCGGCATTCGACACTGTCTGCCACCGCACCCTAGTACAGCGCCTCAGCAACGTCGGAATCCAGGACAAGGCGCTGGAATGGATCATCTCCTTCCTCGACGGAAGAACACAGAGAGTCCGCCTACCACCGTACAAGTCAGAGGCCTCCGAAGTCATCTGCGGCGTCCCTCAAGGATCCTCTCTGAGCCCCACCCTCTTCAACGTCTACATGAGCCCCCTCACGGCCATCGCACGCCAACACAACCTCAGCATAATCTCCTACGCCGACGACACCCAGCTGATCCTCTCCCTGACCAACGACCCCGCCACCGCCAGAGCCAACCTACACGAAGGGATGAAAGAGGTAGCCGAGTGGATGACGACCAGCCGCCTGAAACTGAACTCGGACAAGACGGAGGTCCTCATCCTGGGCTCTTCACCCTCCGCCTGGGACGACTCCTGGTGGCCTCCCGCCCTGGGCACCGCACCCAAACCGACAGACCATGCACGCAACCTGGGCTTCATCCTGGACTCCTCCCTCTCCATGACCAGGCAAGTCAACAACGTCTCCTCGGCGTGCTTCAACATCCTACGCATGCTACGGAAGATCTTCTGGTGGATCCCCACCGAGACCAGGAAGACCGTCACCCAGGCCCTCGTCACTAGCCGACTGGACTACGGCAACGCCCTCTACGCCGGTACCACCGCCAAGCTCCAGAAGAGACTCCAGCGGATCCAGAACGCCTCAGCCAGACTCATCCTCGACATCCCACGACACAGCCACATCTCCGGACATCTGAGAGACCTTCACTGGCTCCCCGTCAACAAAAGAATCACCTTCCGCCTCCTCACCCACGCACACAAAGCCCTACACGACCAAGGCCCGAGCTACCTCAACAGCCGGATCAACTTCTACGCTCCCAAACGCCACCTCCGTTCAGCCAACCACGCCCTCGCCGCCGTCCCCCGCATCCGAAGAGCAACTACAGGAGGAAGGTCCTTCTCCTACCTGGCCGCCAAGACCTGGAACTCCCTCCCGACCGACCTCCGCCTGACCCAAGACCACCTCTCCTTCAGGAAGAAGCTGAAGACCTGGCTGTTCGAGCAGTAGCGGCACCCCCCCCCTCCCCTAAGCGCCTTGAGACCCTACGGGTATGTAGCGCGCTCTATAAGTGTCATTGATTGATTGATTGATTGATTCATGCATCCACCCATCCATCCATCCATCCACCCACCCAGCATCCATACATCATTCATTCATTCACCCACCCATCCATCCACCCACCCATCCTGCATCCATACATCATTCATTCATGCATCCGCCCAGTCTCCACTGCATTTCTATTATATCCAAACGGTGCCTGGATAAGCTTGGGAACATGGCAGCCGAAATGTTTCTTTCTTTTTGAAATAGATCTATTTTTGTCTGTATGTGTGTGCACATTAATTCTAATTTAATAGACAGCATTGAAGCTTTCAAAATAAAATACCTCTCTTAACACAACAGTTGCGCAGCAGCTCATGCCTCGAAATATCTTTGTGGAAGATATGTTGGCAAAACAGCACGTGCCATTACAACAAGGCAGGTAAAACAACCAAATGATTCAAAACCCTGTGTAGGCAGATGGTTTTGTAGGGCAGCTTAGAATTCAAACTGCTGCAACTTCCAAAACATCACAAGAGGCTGTGGACGCCTGAAGAAAATATCCGGGAACCTAACGTGTGGTTCTTTTTTTGCTCAATTGCTGCTGATCAAGGCTCCGATTTTCAACAGGCTCTTTCTGAGAAAAAAAAAAGAGACTGTGAGAGCTGTACACGCATTGTTCTGCTTGATCGCCTTTCACAGCTTGGCCAGGAGGAAGCAGATATTGGACGGCAGCACGGAATGACGTGTGTGCGCGCACAGCCAGTAAATGAAGATTTATGTGTTTTGCTGTCTCCCAGTAGAAACTTTTACAATATCGCGGCCACAAATGTAAATATCGCGGCAATCGCGCTAGTCCCGCGATTTCGCGATTTTTTCGTGAATCGCAAAATCGCGATAAGCTGGAGGGTCTGGTCAATGGAGCAACAATGGCCCCATAGTTTGCTACAAAGTTCCGATAGTAACCAGTAAGGCCAAGAAAGGCCCTTACCTGGGTCTGAGTAGTGGGAGTCTCCCAGTCCAGCACCGCCTGGACTTTAGCCTCCAGGGGGCGAACCTTCCCATTACCCACCTGATGCCCAAGATAAACAACAGAGGACTGCCCAACTTGACACTTGGTTGCCTTGATGGTCAGCTTGGCCCCCTGCATCCTCACCAACACCTGCTCCAGGTGTCCCATGTGGTCCTCCCAGGAAGAGCTGTAGACAGCAATGTCATCCAGGTACGCCACACAGAACTCTTCCAGGCCTGCCAATACATGATTGACTAGGCGCTGGAAAGTGGCGGGAGCATTCTTCAATCCAAAAGGCATAACTTTAAATTGGTAGAGGCCCCCTGGGGTTGAAAATGCTGTTTTCTCCTTGGCACCAGGTGTTAATGCAATCTGCCAGTAACCGCTGGTTAGATCAAAAGTACTAAGGTACTTTGCGGCACCCAACCTATCCACCAGCTCATCAGCTCTGGGAATAGGATGGGCATCAGTTCTTGTCACAGTATTTAAACCGCGATAGTCCACACAAAAGCGCAGTTCAGCTGACCCCTGCTTAGGCACCAACACCACTGGACTGGCCCAGGGACTACGGGGGTGTTCAACAACCCCCAGGTGAAGCATCTTGGCCACCTCAGTCTTGATGCACTCTTGAACCCGGTCTGACATCCTATATGTCTTGCTCTTAACAGGCAGGGTGTCCCCTGTGTCTATGTCATGCACACAGACAGGTGTCAATCCAGGAGTAAGTGAAAAGAGATGGGAGAATCTCCCCAGCAGCTGTTTACACTCCACCTGCTGTTCAGGTGTCAGTTCAGAGGCAAGCTTAACTCCCTCAACTGAACCATCCTTCTCATCACCTTGCAATAAGTCAGGGAGGGGCTCACTCTCTTCTTCCACCTCTTCAGCCATTGCAAGTAAAGAAACAGTGTACTCCCTGCGAAGACACGGCTTCAGCCGATTGACATGGAATACCCTTTTGGGCTCCCGTGCAGCACCTGTGTCAACTAGATAAGTGACATCAGAAATTTTCTTAACAACTTTTAGGGGCCACACCACTTGTCCTCCAGAGCCCGGGGACAAATCGGCTTCAGGACCCAAACTTCCTGGTCCTCCTGGTACCCAGTCAGCATAGCCTTCTGGTCATACCACTCCTTCATGAGCTGTTGGCTGGCTTGAAGATTGTTCTTTGCTTTACTCATGAGCTGGGCCATCAGCCTACGGAGGCCCAAGACATAGTCCACCACATCATGGGTAGGGGACTTAGGGTTGCCTTCCAAGCCCTCCTTGACCAATGTCAAGGGACCTCGGACAGGATGCCCAGAAAGTAGTTCAAAGGGACTGAACCCTACCCCTTTTTGTGGTATCTCCCTGTAAGCAAACAGCAGGCATGGCAAGAGGAGATCCCACTTCCTCTTGAGGGGATCAGACAGAGTCCCCATCATGCTCTTTAAGGTCTTATTGAAGCGCTCCACCAAACCGTTGGTTGCAGGATGGTAAGCGGTGGAGAAGTGGGAAGTCACCCCGACCTCTTCCCACATGGCCTTCATATAAGATGAAATGAAGTTGGTTCCCCTATCAGTCACCACCGACTGTGGAAATCCAACCCTGGAAAAGATCCCTAGAAGAGCCCTAGCTACCACCTTAGCAGTAGTGCTCCTCAAAGCCACAGCCTCAGGGTACCTGGTGGCATGATCCACCACAACAAGAATGTATTTGTTGCGCGAGGATGATGGAGGGTCAAACGGACCAACTATATCAATCCCGACCCTTTCAAAGGGCACCCCAACAACAGGTAGGGGCACCAAGGGTGCCTTTGTCTGACCACTAGACTTGCCACTGGCCTGACAGACCAGACAGGTTCGGCAAAATAGCTCCACATCCTGACCAACTCCTGGCCAGTAAAACAGAGGTGATAACCTGTCCTTTGTCTTTTTGATGCCCAAGTGCCCAGCTAGGGGTACTTCATGGGCTAGCTACAGCAGGAAATTCCTGTGCACCTGAGGAACCACCAACCTTTTGCTGGCTCCTGGCTCTGGGTCAGCAGGCTCACTGTAAAGGAGTCCATCTTCCCAAGCCACCTTGTGCTTTCCGACTACTCCAGTAGAGACCTGTTCCTGAGCAGCTTTCCGCAGGCCCACCAGTGTAGGACACTCCGCCTGCGCCTTACAAAACTCCTCACTGGACGGTCCTCCTGCCGCAAGCAGCTCCAGCAGCTCTGGCAGGGACCCAGACTCCAACACCTTATCCACCTCTGGATGCTCACCCTCCTCTCCCACTGGAGCAGGAGGTGCCGACACCAGGACAGGTGCTTTCTCAGAATCTGCCCTTGGTCCTTGTTCTGGCCTGTTCCCCTCTAGTGTCTCTTCCGCTAGAGTTGTCCCCACTTCACTAGGAAGAAGTTTTACCTTCTGTGCCCTAGTGAGCACAGCTGATGAAATGCAGGCAATATAGGCCTCAGGGCCTGGTACTAACCCGGGTTCAACAAGATCATTCCCCAGAAAGCACCAAGAACCCTGCTTCTCTCGCACCCCAACATTGACCATGGCCTTCCTGCCATTCACCTCTACCTCCACTCTAGCAAGAGGGTACTCCATGTCATCACCACTAGCTACAAGTCCATACCCCTTGAAACCAGGAACGATCTCTTCGGGTTTGAGATATTTGCGTTCAACCATAGTCCTGTGGGCACCAGTATCCCTCATGGCAGGAACCTTCCTTCCATTGATACTTGCCACACTCATATACCCCGTCGAGTTAGGGTGAATATGCTTAAGGGCTTCTGGGTCAAGTTCCCAGATGTCCCTGGTGACTAAGTTAAACTCACTTGGGCCTCCCTTCATGTCTGCCCCCACTGAAAGCACACTTGCTATCACGGGTGCCACTGGCACCACGTCCTTCACTGGGCAGTCTGGCTTTTAGTGTCCCTCTCGGTGGCACTTATAGCATTTAATCCCCTTCGGAGTGAAAGGACCCTTTCCTCCTTTCCCTTTCTGGTACTGACTAGAAGCCCCGTTCCCCTTAGACTCTTGTCCTGACTGAGAGCCTTGGGAACCGTTCTGGCCCTTCCCCTCTGGTTTAGGGTCAGCCTGCTGGGAGTTCTTCTCCCCCTTGGGCTTGGAAAGGGGTTGCCCCTGCCCCCTGTTCACTCTGTTGGCAAGCCACTTATCTGCCATCACTGCAAGTTTCTCAGGATCCCTCTCAAGAAGGTCAGACAAATACTGTCTGAGTGGGACAGAGCACTCCTCCCGGAGAAGCGCTGCAATCATCACCTGATTTAGGGACTGGTAATCATTTGCTTCCATCCCTCTCAGCCACTCATTCCAGTCTCTCACTATGTCATGGACCCAATTCTCAAAAGGAACCCCCTCTGCCTTCTTGCTCTCACGGAACCTCTGCAAGTACTGGGCTGGATTCAACCCAAACCGCCTAATCAAAGCATCCTTCATGCACTCATATGTCAGACTGTCTTTCTCAGGCATCCTTTCAATCACTTCAGTCCCTTCCCGAGGGAGGCGACTCAGTAAAGTCGCTGCTTTGGACTGACTATTAAGACCTTGAGCCTTACATGCTAAATGAAAGGCACACATCCAACTGAGAATATCAGTGCCAGGGACATACATGTGTATCAATTCTTTTGGTACCTTGGTGGTATTTTCCTTTCCCTGGGACTTTGAAGTGGATGCACCATCCACAGAACTAAGCCCTCTATCAGCTGCTAACTGAGCTTCTCTTTCTCTAGGGCTATCCACTCTTTCTGCAATTCCCTTTCCTTCTCTTTCTCCTGTCTCTCCCTTTCTTTCTCCCGCATCTCCCTTTCCCTCTCCTTCTCCTTCCAAGCCCACTCTTCCTGTCTGACCCTTCGCTGCTCCTCTTCTGCCTGGCGGGCCATCCTTAGCTTCTCCCTTTCAAACTCCCTTGCTTTCTCCTCTGCTAAATTCTTAGCTTCCTGGAGTTTCAGCTGAAGTTTAAGGGTCACTGCTAGCTCAGCCCCTCCTAAGGAGGCGAATCCTGGGACAGGGGAAAAGGTAGCCCTGGAGATAGGGGGAGGTGAAAGTCTAGGGGCAGGTCTAGGGGAATACCTAGGGGAAAGCATGGGGGAAAGCCTTGGGGAATGCCTTGGGGCTGGTACAGGAGAAGCCTGCACTGACTGACTTGGCAGGCTTGTGGTATCAGTGCTCTCCAACTCTTGCACAACAGTGACTTCTTGCTCAAAGCATTTTCTCATGTGGCTAATCAGGTGTTCCCTGTCCTTAGACCTTGGGACCTTCCACCCCCTTTCAGCACACATTTGCTTTAATTGCTCCACAGTCAAGTTCTGCAATTCCAATTCCTCTCCAATGTTATCTGCCATTTTACATATAGCTTATAGATATCTACTGGAATTATCAACTGGCCTCAGTGTCCACTGAGTCTGAAGTCTAGAGATCCGTCACCGCTTGCCACCAATGTTAGACCCGGCTTCCTGGGCACCAGGGCACTCAGGGGTAACTGCGCTCCAATCGCATCAACTGGAGTGTTCCCTCACTGATGTCCTGGGGCCTCAGTACTAAAGGGACCTAAAACTGGATAACCAAGTACTCCGCTCCAGCACTTGACTCTCTCAGGGTAGCGAGACAGAGCAGTCCAAGGCTTACTCAAGGAGGTGAGGTGGGGTTAGACATTCAGAATACAGTGTAAACCGTACCACCAGCTGATAAACTCAATGTCCAGTCAGTGCTTTACTTTTTATAAAAGAAAAGTACTTTAATACACATAAGATAATTATTCTACACATAAAACTAGGATAAAAACAGTGAAAACCCGAAGTCTCTACAACCCTCTGGGGCAGAGTTCTGACCCCAAACAGTATTATAGCGCCTAGACGCCAGCACTATAAAAAAACAGTTAACATGAAAACACACAGTAAGCATTGCATATTACAGATCATGTTACACAAGGCTGTTCTCATTCACTAGAGCCTTGATACCAAACTTTGTATTGAAAGGATATAGTTTCAGCATATGATGTGAAGTCAAATGTTCGTGATCAGCCCCATAACCCCCCACCCAAAGCAACAGAAGTGCCCTCCCATTGAGAGTGAGGACACCGCTCTAGTGGTGTCAGGGATCTGAGAAGAGGTGCCGGATGTCTTGGCACAGTTTACTGGAGTCCCACTAGTCCAGTAGCCACTGGCTTGCTGAAGAAGGGTAGTGGCTGGGCAGAGTGCCAGTTCACCCTGATACCCTCAGAGATCACAAAAAGAAAGGTGGGGTCTGCTTCACTGGCCTCTCTTCCCAGTTACTGCTTGTACAGGCTCCCACAGCGCAAGGGAGGAGCCTAGAGGGGATTTGACCTCACCTTCAAAGACTAGAATCAAGCATCCTCCTCTCTCTGGCTCTCGTCCTGTGCTGCAAGCTTCTTTCCACCAGCCTCTGTGATGTGCTGTAAGCTTCCTTCCCACACCTTTGGTGATGTGCCGCAAGCTTCCTTCCCACACTGGGCAGCTGTCTGTAATTTCCTTGGTCCAAAGCGAACGCTCCTCCAAGCCTTACAACAGCTGGTCCTTAATGACCGCAGTGAACAGAGTCTTATCTTCTGTCTTCACACCCGCGGGGTCCGTGCCTGGCTATCTTCTCTGTCATAGCCCAGTCTTTGAACAACAGCTGACCACTCAGGCCAGACTTTTATCACCTCTGATTGATAGGCTCATCCAATCAGAGGGTCTGCTACTTTTTACACCTCCAATCACAGACCATTCACCGCGTGTTCAATGCATGGGTAAAGCATGTAGCAGGTCGTGTTCTGGTATCAGGCTGCACCACCCTCTATAGAGAAATTTTAATTAACTCCAGCCCAGGAGGCCCTGACAAGTGAGGGAGGGTCCTATCCACACAGTTAGTGCAGCTAATCCCAGATAAGAGCTGAGGGTCTCCCCCAGCCCACCAGGCCTTTCCAAGGAAATAGGGAGGGGGACGGGGGAGCTGGGATGTCCAGCAGGACAGCTCGCATTCCTCACACTGGCTCAAATGCCCATTCTTCCCCTGTACACCCACGGGCTATCAAACACACATCAGTCAGACAAAGGCAACAGGCCCACAGGCATGGCAAACTGCACAGACTTGGTCAGGAGGGTGCATAGGGACTCACCCCTCCTGACTATAGATTTATTGCTGCCCCCACTGTCAGTCTACCACAGCCATAATAGAGAGAGCAGTAGCCACTCTCTGAAAAATAGGGGTGCACTAGGCATGCCCCCTCGACCTCAGAGCCAAGCTCTAGGGTCTCAATCCATGTAAACAGGGAGACCCTCAGTGGACATGTATGATTGTCATGCTCACTGAGGTAGGGATCTAGAAACTATACAGTAGCTTTTGAGTGACTTGTCTGGAGATTAGCATAAGGCAGGGGAAGCACTCTCTCCAGAGACATGCAGGAGACTTCCCGTCCCAACAGGCCTTAATAAAGTATAAAGATTCAATAATCTCAGCAAAATCACGTTTCTTCACCGAGAAAATTATTGCTGCTAAAAATACAGCTAGAGAACTTTTTAAAACAGTTTCTACCTTAGCCAAGTTTGGCAATAGCAAACAGTTTAGTCCAAATAGGCAGTTCTGCGACAATTAGCAGAGTTCTTTCACAATAAAGTGGTAAAAGTTTATGACAATTTCTCTAACAGCAAGGCTGGAGTTAATTTAAATGGGCCAAACAAAGATAGGGTGATTATGCAGGTCTATTTACAAAAATTTAACTCCTTAACGCCAGACCAAGTCGAGAAGCTTATAATGTAGTCAAGTCAAGTCAAGTCAAAAACCACTTTATTCGATTTTGATAAAAATCATAAAAGCATACTACAACAATATAAAATCATTCCAATATAAAATCATTCCAATTACACATTTTACAATTTCATGTAATGCAATGTAGTTAAAAACACATTTTATAAAAATTCCATATTGTACAAATCAAGTTTAAAAAGGTCTTTAAAAACTTATGTGCAAAAGAGCCAGAAATGTTTTAAGTCATCCCAGTCCCCGTTGTTGGGCTTGTGCTTTCCTCCTCCTAATTCGAACTGCAGCCACAAGATAATTTGCCACACTAAACATTACTAAGGGAGAATCAAGCATTTGTAAGAACAAAAAAGCGGGTTTTGCTTGCAGGAACGCTTTCTCCTTCAATAAGGGTAACAAATACTTTCTCCTTGGAACTTGATAAAAAGGGCAAAACAACACAAGATGTATGTTGTCTTGTATGGAAAAATTATCACATTCACATACTGGTGCATCCTCAAGTTTGCACCAACCCTGTCTATCACAGAGTACCAAATATATCTGGTTGAACCTAAACTTAACCAGGAGCCATCTATGAAATGGGATATTAACTAAAGCAAGGTACGGTTGGATGGCAATACATGTAAGAGTCATATAATGTGCTCTGACCGTAGGTTTTACTAACTGGAGTTGTTCTCTCTCCAAAGACTTAAGTCTGCAAAAATTCTCTTTGACCCAAGCTAGGTCAGCTTTTTTTAAACCAAGCGGGGAGGAGAAAATCTCCGGGCGTCCAAGTTCTTTCGAGCACTTATTAATGTAAGCCAGCCAAGAAATATCTTTATGTTTATCCAATTTTAAACAGTCCAACAAAATTTTGTGGTTAAGACTTAAGTTGTTGTTGGTCCAAACTCTTATCCATAATAGAATAGGAGCCATGGAGAGGATATCTGTGATATAACAAACTCCAAGCTCCTGATGGACAGAAAAGGTGGCTGTTGATAAGGGGAGTCCTAACACAGAACATAAAAACTTATTTACCTCTATTTGAATGGTTTCAGTTTTTACATAACCCCATAATCCAGCTCCGTATCTCGCTATAGCCAATGATTTAGCCCTATACAAGGCTAAAAGTGCACCACTTGGTTTCCCCCCCAATCTCCTTGCAAAACTTAAGATTGCATTCACAGAACTCCTTACAGCTTTGGTCTTTGCTACTACCTGAGGGGTCCAGCTACCCTTGGTATCAAAGATTACTCCGAGGTAAGTGAACACTTTAACATTGTTGATCACTTCCCCTTTGCAGTAAAAGGATTTGGTGTTATTCTTTGCTGCCCCAAAGACCATAACATGAGATTTTGTGTTGTTAACTACAAGGTCAAGAGAGGACATAAAGTCACTAAATGCATTTAGAAGTCTCTGGAGGCCCAAATGTGTCCTAGCTATTAAAGCAGCATCATCCGCGTACAGGAGCACTGGGATGTGAGTGTCTCCTGCACGTGGAGTGTCCACAGATGAAGCCAAAAGAGTTTTTTCCAGAGAATTTATGTACAGTGTGAACAGCATAGGGGCAAGGATGCAACCTTGTCGCACACCCCTGCCTGATTTAAACCACGCTGTACGATGCCCCTCTTGATCCATTCTAATGGAAGCCTTGAGGTCTTTATGAAGTTCAGCCAAAAAGTGAACCAGAGGGGGGTCCAATCCCATCTGTAACAGCATGCCCCACAACTTAGCTCTGTTCACTAAATCGAATGCTGTAGACAGGTCCATGTATGCAACAAAAATAGTCCCTTTTTTAGCCTTCGTATATTTAGCAATTATCATGTTCAAGTTCAGACATTGGTCCTCTGTCCCTCTGCCTGACCGAAAACCATACTGGGCATTGGACAAAATGTTATTCTCTGTGGACCATTTGTTAATTTTCTCCAATAAGACTTTTCCCAGGATCTTCATGGAGGAATCCAACAGGGATATGGGGCGATAACATTTTGGGTCATTTCTTACTCCTTTTTTAAAAATTGGTACAATAATTGAGCATGCCCAAGTATTTGGGAAGCCCCCCTTAAGCACATTGTTATAAACATTCGTTAATACAGTTACCCATAGCTCTAGGTCTGATTTATATAAGTCCAATGGGACCCCATCGGGACCTGGTGCTTTGTTCTTGGCGGACCCAATTATAGCGACCTTGACATCATTTTCAGTAAAAACAACCGCAGGTTGCAGATCAGTGTTACACGGTAAGCAGAAACTTTCATAAAATAGATTGCTCCCATAAATAACTGAAAAATGGTTAAGCCAATCTGACTCCGGTATATTGGCCTCAAGGTCTGTGTTGCATGTTTTAGCAAATATGGGGTTATTTACAATGGACCAAAATTTAGAGCTATGTTTTAAGGTGGTGGAGTCCATTAGAGCATCCCAGGCTTCTTCTTTGACAGCTTTTTTTCGTATTTTAACCGCCTCTGCGTATTTTTTCCTCAATTGGGCTATCACTTGCCTGTTTCTTGGGGAATGTTTTAGTGCAGCTATCAGTGCAGAGTGGGTTTTTGAACAAGAATGGTCAAACCAGCCGGAGACTGGAGCGGGTCCCCTTTTAGGGCTAAGGGTTAATTCTTTCTCCACCTTCAAGCAAATAGCCTCAAAGGCGGCAATAATATCTTTGTCCTCCCTAGCTGGGTCCCTGCAAATATGAAATTCCACCGCCATTTCATGTTCAATGAGATTCAAAAAATCTTCAGGGCAAACTTTGCACCATTTTAAACGCCGCCCATTATCTTTACTCTTTATGTGTTTCACAGAAGTGGATAACAAGACCTCCTTCAACAATCCGAGTGATCCATCCAGCGTTAGACACACCGGATTGTGGTCGCTAAAGCCACTTTCGGTGGCGTTATAGAAAAGGACATAGTGAAGAAGCCCTGGGGACATAAAGATATAATCAATGATGGATTCACTACCCCTTGCATTATAGGTTACCACCCGTTCATTGTGATCAGCAAAACTAGGTTCATAAAGATCATTAGTTGATAACAAATTTTCCATAGAGGAACCCTTCGGGCTATGCTCAAAATGGGGAGGGGTCGTAAGATCAGGCCCATCGGGATCTTTAATCTGACAATGTGATTCACATAAGTGAACATTAAAATCACCCATTAAAATAATTTGAACAAAAGTGGTTTGTTTTGACGTGTAATCCTTAACAAATAAATTTAAACAATCTAAAACAGAGTTTTGAGGGTCACCCTGCGGAGAGTTATAGCAATTTATAAGGAGTGTTTTATTTTTGTCTAATTGACATATTTCTACCAGTTGAAAATGGTATGAGGAGCTATGAATTTCTCTCACACTCCCAGCTATATTAAGGGATACTAAGAACATCAGGCCGCCAATGTCCCTTCCCGCCACGGAACACTGTGCTTTTACAAAAAAGGAAGAATAACCATCCAGCCAAAAAGAATTGTCCCTGGCCCATGTTTCCTGCATGGCTACAATATCGTATTCTTTCAACTTGCCTAGCCAAATTGGATCATTTTGTTTTGCACGTAAGCCAGCAATATTCCAGCTCAGAATCTTAATGTTTCTATTACCTCCCTCTGTTATTGCCTCCCCCACATTTGGAACCACATTACACGGGGTAAAGTTAATAGCTGAATTACAGGGGATTGGGATGTCCATAAGGGCATCCTGTGAAGTAGCTGAATTGTTAGTTAACACAGGATCTAGTCAGTCCATGACGACCTGGTTGTCAAGAACCGCAAATCTATTTGAAAGAGGCAGGTTGTCTGGAAGTGTGTTCATTACCGGTGTGGCGACACCACTACCCCTAGCCCTTTTAGTCACCCATTCATTTCCTTGCTGCTGGAAATTTTGGTTGCCCTGGTGCCCTGGATTGTTGTTTAGCTGGGGCCTACCGCACCCAGCCCCGGTTGGCCTGGGTGTGGGAGGGTAGAAAAAACCCAATGGCATAGCACGCACACCCTTACCAAAAGGATCTAAAGGGGACGCATCCCAGAAGAGTCGGCTAGTGACATCACGCGGTTTAAAATTTACTATGACACAGTCACCCGCCACACATTTCTTGGTTTTACCAACCCAATTGACCCTTCTACACATCAATATATTAGCTGAGATGTTGCTTTCACCCGTGCAATTTGTATTGCACCACTTTTCTGTGTGGTTACGCAGCGTTACATGATGTTCTACCTCCCCCGCACCTAATTTAGGTACGTTAACCAGGACAGCCACAAAGGGTGTTGCATCAGGAGGTAGGTGTACTGAGGGCACCCTAAACTCCTGGTCTCCCAAGGGGCATGATGGCCTAGCCGCTACAGATGTATTCGGTTGAACCTGGTTTGGTGCAGCTTGTGGTAAGGGTGTGTATCTACCATTTACAACTTTTCCTTTGACTGGTGCAAGGTTTTCTGTTGGTATATTAATTACTGGGTTACTTGGTGGATCAATTTCTATGGGTACTATGGGTACTGAGACAGGCGGCTGATTACTCAAAGAATTATTAATGCGTTCACATTTAATCAACAAATTGTTAACACAATCCCTCAATGTCTCTGTAATATCTGTTGCAATTTGGATTAGGGCTGATTCTAGCCTCTCAGTAAAAAGTTTTTCCAATATTTCCATAAGACCCTCCTTAGTAACAAAGGAGGCCTGCTGCCCCCCAGGTTGTGTGTTGGCCACAGTTTCATCCACACTCCCAACCTCATTACTGACAGGTTTTACAGAAATAGGCAGTTCTGGGGAAGGCAGGACTGTGGGAGTCTGTGCCAGATTAGTCCGGCACGCTTCAATTATGACCCTCGGCTCCAGTGGTACACACCTAATGGGCGAAGAGTTTGTAGTGCTACTGCTCCCAGATGTGGTTTCCAGCGCCAATGCACGTTCAGAGACTGCTATCTGGGTGGTTAATTCGTCCACTTTGGAAGTCAAATAAGTGAGGATACTGGTTGTGTATTTCGGCACCTTAGCATTAGCCTCGTCCGCCGCCGATGTGTGCAGTTTGCGCTTACCCATGGTAAAAGGGACGTGGCCCGTCCCGTCCCTGGTCGTCCTTGGACGGCCTTAGACGGCCCGCCCTCTGCCCGGGCTCCGCCCGGCGTCGCCCGCGCGCGTCCCGCGACGCGGAGGGGTGGACTGTGCTTTGTAGCGCCTCCGGGCGCGAAGACAGCGGGACACAGGAAGTTGCCGCAAAGCCCGCTGGGAGCTGTAGTCTCAGCCGCTCCTGGATGGACGTTCGCGGCGAGACCAACAGCGTTGCCAACCCAGGGGCAGGAGCTGCGTGCTGGCGTGTGGTCCGGTAAGTGCGCCTGCTGGACTGAGACCCCCGCTCCACCGAGGGGTGGACTGTGCTTTGTAGCGCCTCCGGGCGCGAAGACAGCGGGACACAGGAAGTTGCCGCAAAGCCCGCTGGGAGCTGTAGTCTCAGCCGCTCCTGGATGGACGTTCGCGGCGAGACCAACAGCGTTGCCAACCCAGGGGCAGGAGCTGCGTGCTGGCGTGTGGTCCGGTAAGTGCGCCTGCTGGACTGAGACCCCCCAGATGGCTGTTGTGAATCAAGAAAAGAACGAACAGTTCCAAAAATAATACACAGGCTAAAACTGCTGCAATAAACAGATCGGACCTCATTTGGGGAAAAAAAGAATTTGTTAATCTGTCCCTACACTATCACTAAGTTGATATCCCTATTTAACATCTCCAGACAAAACCCATCAAAAGGTGTCAGCTCGTGAAGGCTTCCTAAAAAGTACATTTACAGATGTCAGATGACTAAGCTACAAAGTTCCCTTTCCAGATGGATTCCCTAACACTTTTCTCCTAACTCTACTTGTCTTCTTCTCTCTCCAAACCTCTTCTGCACCCTCCTCCCTCGGGGCTCTTTTCCTAATACAAAATCACAGAAACGTAAACACGCCCACAGACCCACAGATCACCTCATACTAATGGCCACTTCTCCTAGGTAATTTTCCATCGTCTTCCGCACCTCTTCTCATGAGAAGGTGGACGACCTTGGTTCCCAGGCCTTCTTCAGCGAGAAAGAACATCAGCTCCCAATTATCGACATTACATATTGAAGGGTAGATTTACAAGGCCCTTGCGCCGATTTTACGCCGCCGTTGCGTCACTGTTCCTGTGCGGGGGGGGTTCTGGCGCAGGAACGCCTCCTAAAAGTGGCTGAGTGAAATCTACAAGATTTCACTCAGTCACTTTTAGGCCAATGCTGCGTCAAAATCCTGCGCCTGCTTGAAGCAGGCGTAAGGCTTGGTGCAGCATTGGAAGAATTAGTCTCCCCCAGAGCATTGCTGGAGCTGCGTCCCACAATGCGCCGCCTTTACGGCACAGATGCGTGACGTATCTGTGCCATTTCTGCCCGATGGTGCGCCGCATTATAAATGAGGCACATCATGGGTGGCGGAGCTGCGGCGCACAATTACTGGCGTATCCCTGCTAATTTGCAGGGATGCGCCAGTTATTGTAAATCTGCCACACAATGTTTCATTTCTCCTCCCTAACTCCTGAAACAAAAGGCGTTAGTTCTAACTAACAAAGGCAGATTCTTCCACCTGCAGCTGAAACGTGAGAATCAAACATTTCTGCGTGCACATGAATTTCGCTGACTATTTCTAAATTGAGAGCTTACCAGGGAAAATACATTTTAGGCCTACAAATTCAGCTACCATAAGAAATAAACAAACAGGCCTTTCATAGCAAAACGTGGACATTAGTTTCGGCCTTTACACATCAGGGTTTACACACAATAATACATTGCTACAACGTCTAATATTATTACATGTTGAGCATGGCTCATTCTTCATGCAATCTTCATCATGGTGCACATTTAAATCAAAATGCATTTTGTTATATATAAACTTTCATTAGGCAGCAGCGACATACTAAGGTTACAATATCAAGAATAACTGTTTTCGTTTCTACTTTGCATAACACAAAATCATTTTCTAGTACTTCACTCGCACATTTTTGTAAATACATCACAATCCTAATAACCAAAGTTAATACAACACAAGAATATATGCGGGTGCGGACTATCTGTGATTATAACGCACCCCTACAATTTTAGAGCACTGCCACGCTCTATCACCTGTGTTGCCGCTAGGCAGCAGTTTGTGCTCCAGCGGGCCCTAAACCGCTCGCTATCACCTAAAAGCTGTCGCTAACTGATGTTGCTAATAGGGCGATGAAATTATCGCTGCTTTGCGGCCGAAAACGGCCGCAAAAGCGGTGATAATTTTATTTCGCCTTCCTTGGTAATATGCCCCCTGAATTTTTATTGCAAAAATGACTATATTCTGGGAGACTCCTGAATTTTTATTGCTAAAATTACTTTATTTTGGCTCTCTGACGCTTTAGAAGTCAATGGGGAAATGCATTCTCTGGTATATTTATTCTCCCCTTTACTGTTGAAAATTGTTGTCATGCATTGGTTTTGTTCTCTTCCAATGGAGCAGGGTGCAGTACCACAGCTCGTCAATAGGTGTCCCGCTCCAGCCAGAGTCCACGCACAGACGCCTGACGGATGAACGCTATGAGGTCACCGCGCCTGCCTTGTTTTTCACGGAGCGAGACCAGGAAAGCACTTCCTGCAATGTGCCAGAAACTGACCGGATATACGGCTTCCCATAATGCATTGCACTGAAGAGAATGCCTTTGCATCTAACTGAACAAATTACACTTTTAATAATTATCAGTTATTACTTCTTTATTTCTGTTACGGTAAACATTAAACAACCTTCTACATTCATCCCCAGAAACTACGTAAAGATAGGCGCGCTAACATTCATAGGAGACAAAATAGAGTAAGTGCTCATTTGTAAACGCTGTGTATGTAGTTTCATTCATTTGATCGTCTTTTCTCTGATTCAAAGGCATCTCGTGTGGTGATTGAAGAGAAGAATTGTGTGTTTTGGAGGATCTACGTCAATATGCGGCTCTATATTTAGACGCAAGTAAGAATGATCAATAAAAAAAATAGCATTACTGTTGAAATCGATTTTCAAACATAACTTTTGAGAATAAGTTATTTATCTCTCTCTTCCAAATTAGTATTAAGATCTGGACATTTGCTTTTCTGAAAATCTCTGAAGACTTTACCAGCTCTCTGCCACAAAATAAGTGTTGGAAGAAAAGAAAACACATTCTGGGGCATCTCTGCAAATCAGCAGAGATGAGCCAGAAAAGATGCGACACGCAATTCCCTCCTTGTCCCACCACAAATGGAAATCAGCAGGGATGCAACACACAATTCCCTTCCTGCGCCACCACAAATGCGACACATTTACAATGCGGCGCATGGATAGGGCGATGGGTGTCGCATCCTGGGGCGTAAGGGCGGCGCATTGCTGGGATCGTGTCGCAAGCGCAAAACAGCTTCAGCAATGCTCAGAGGCGCCCTATGCCTAACATGCTACCTCACTGGGTTTTGACGAAGCATGGGGCAGATTTACAAGCCCCTTGCGCCTCTTTAACGCCGCAGTTGCGTCACTTTTATGAAGTAGCGGCGGCAAAAACCCCAGCGCCATGCTGCAGGGTTTTTACAACGTGGCACATCTGGGAGATGCGTCATTTGTAAAGCCCAGTGCCACATGTAGGCGTTCTGACGCGGGGGGGGGGCGTTCTGGTGCAGGAACGCCTCACTCAGTCACTTTTAGGGTCATGCTGCGTCAAAACCCTGCGCCTCCTTGAAGCAGGTGTAAGGACTGACTCAACATGTTACAGATAGGGCACCCCGAACCTTGCTGGAGCTGTGTTGCGCTTGCCACGCAACTCCAGCAATGTGCCAAATTTCCGCCAGGGATGCGTCACGCATCTACCCATCCGAGCACCACGGTGCGCAGCATTGTAAATGCGGCACATCAGTGGTGGCGCACGGATGGGCCGATGCATCGCAACTCTTCTGGTGCAGAAGTGGTAAATCTGCCCCATGTACGTAAAAGTGACTCAGAGAAATCTTGTAGATTTCACTGTGTCACTTTTAGGATGCGTTCCTGCGATGGAACGCCCACTCTGCCCCAAAACGCCTTCATGAAACCTAAAACAGGTTTCATGTAGTGCAGGGCTTTACAACGTGACGCATCTCCCTAGATGTGTCATGTTGTAAATAAGGCACAACTTGGTGTATGGTTTATGCCGCCGCTGTGTCACAAAAGTGACGCAACAGCCACGTAAATGTGGCGCATGGTGCTTGTAAATCTGCCCCTCAATGTCTTGTAAAGGGTCGTACGCTCTCTATAAAAACATATCTCATGATGTCTCAAAACACTGTTTTCACTTAGAAAACTGTATAGTTGAAAAAGAATAAGGAAGTGTCAGAATATGAAGGGAATCAAGGGAGTCTTCTTTACTTTCCGCAGGTTTCAGTCAGTTGCTTCCTCTCCACACAAATTGTTGGCCCTCCTGGAGGAATGTGGATGGAGCAAGGTCTTTTTTTTTTTTAACACATATTTATTTGTAAGATTGCACAAAAGTCGTGGGGCTCTGAACCCCAGAGGCCACTGCAGTATCAATGTATACATTTATAAGACATCATCTGACTTCCTTTTACATCAAACAATGCAACCACAATACGCAACTTAGAGTATCTGTTAGGATTTAAAGCCCCCCTCCCCAACTAACCCCCCCTACTCCGCCCCCCCCCCCGAGTTGCACAAAGTTCACTGAGCCCAGTCCATATGCATAAGCAATCAGGCTAGAAAAAACAGTAAAGGAAAAAGAACAGTAAGAGAAAAACACAGTCTTGGTACACACACACCCCAGGCTACCCCTCAACCCCCCCCTGTGCCAGATTTGACAGACCCGCTACAGCCCCCATCCACTGGAAGATCGTCCACAACATTTGGAGGCTCCAGTCACAAACCCCTATTGTCCGCCGACCGCTTCCATATTTTGTAATGCTTACGCGGACATCCTGGGCAACAAAGATTGGCTGTTCCAGCCCCATGGAGAAATCAAGGCCATTTTTCCAGGCTGCCACGAGGGGGCCCGTGTATCCTTCCACATCCTCGCTATATGACGTTTCGCCAATGTGAGGCCAAGCAGCATGTGGTGCCGTTTATAAACATTGCTCCCAATCCCTTCCATCACATGCAGTAGAGCGAATTGTGGCATGCGTGGAAGTGACCACCCCAGGATCTCCGATAAACAGGAGAATACCCCCCTTCAGAATCGATCGAGTGATGGGCATTGCCAGACGGTGTGCAAGAATGTGCCCTCCTCCCCACCACACTGGAGGGAGGCAATCAAACCTGTCTGCCATAGTCACACCTGAGTAAAGTAGACCCAATATAGGTATTTAAATTGTATGAGGTGAAGCCCCATTGCTATGGGCGCTTCGGGGGGCGGCTAAGGCCTCCTTCCAGTCCTCCTTGAGCGTACCCACATCCTCTTCCCATACCCCCCGAAGCTTCTCAAGCGTGTTCGCGAAGTGGATGACCAGGGACTGATATATCTGTGAGATCTTCTTGGTTTCCATTCCCCATAAAAACCTTTCCCTCCACCGGACTAAACTTGGGTAGCGAGTCAAGGCCCTCTAGGCTAGGGGAAAGCGCAAGGCGGAACTGAAGGTACCAATAAAACTGGGACCGGGCCATGCACAATTCCACCTGTAGATCCCGGAAGGACTTAAGGGACCCATCCCGCACTACATCCCCCAGGGTGGAGATGCCAATGGCATCCCACCCCCTAAAGCCCTGCAAGGCCGCCAGCTCCGGCAAGCGCCTGTTGTGCCATAAGGGAGTCTCTCCAGTAAGGGTATTCCACCACCCCATTCACTTCAATGACTGCTGCCAAACTTGAAAGACAACCTTTGTCACCTGTGGTAATGTACCGCACAGTGTCACTGCATAGAGAATTGTGTGAAGGGTGTGAGACACCATAAGGTGTCACTCCAGTGCATGGGCCGGGTCCCCCCTGTCCCCATACCAAAACTCATTTAGAACGAATAGATGCGAGGCCTGGTAGTATGAACGAATATCAGATGTCGCCAGCCCACCACAGTAGGTGGAGAGAAAGCAAGTGTGCAACGCTACTACCCACACCTGCCCCCCAACACGGAATTCACCAGCCTAAACCATTTGGGCGCGATCGGGTACGGGTGATTCTGCAGCTGGTACAGCAAGCGGGGAGCACCACCATCTTGAAGATCGCTGACCTGCCATATATTGTTAAGTTTGTGACAACAGGGAGGTAGGTCCTGGGACGTAGGGGCAGGTGGACCATATACAAATTTTTGAAACACACGATGCTGGCCCTGTCTTCACATCTAACATGGGCTTCGATTGGAATTCCATAGAGAATATTATCAAGCCCTTTATCACCGCTTTATCGGCCGTTTTCGGCCTATAAAGCGGCGATAATTTTATCGCACAGGCTTGATAATATGCCCCATAGGCTTATGTGCTATCCGTAGTCCTCAAGGGATACGTTTCGCCCTGTGGTACTGAATAAGAGTTGAGGCATGAAGCCGTTGATTAATTTTTTTCCTAAGAGTATATTGTAGTTGCTTGATTATCTGGCTGGTGGAACCAGGTGTAGCTTGAAAAGCTCTGGTCTCTTTAATTAAGGAGTATATGCTCTCTGCTTCCTCTGCTGTAAACCCTTTTGTTGTTAGATGTGCAATCTCATCAAAATTCATGGTAGGGTGCTGGTAGAATGATGGGGGTATGAAAATATAGACAAAGTAATGCTAACCTGCACACCTTTCAAATGCACACTCCAGCAATGCGCCACTTTTGCGTCATGCAGATACGTCTGAAATACTGACGTATCTGTAACTCCTTGCACAATGATGCGTCATACTGTCAATATGACGCATCATTGGTGGTGGAAGGAGGGCGCAGTGAAAAGTGACGCATCGCTGTTTTCACGCAGTGATGCGTCACTTTTCATAAATGAGGCTCCTGATTTTTTATTGCAAAAATTACTTTATTATATTGCTGCCTGCCGCCTGAAATTGCCTCTGTTTCTATAGAAGTCAATTGGGAAATGCATTCTCTTGAATATTTATTCTCCACTTTACTGTTGTCAATTGTTGTCATGCATTGGTTTTGTTCTCTTGCAGTGGAGCAGGGTGCAGTACCAGAGCTCGTCACTAGGTGTCCCACTCCAGTCGACGTCCATGGTGTACAGTGAGAACTTGCGACGTCTGACGGATGAACGCTGTGATGTCACCGCGCCTGCCTTGTTTTTCACCGAGCGAGGCTGCCAGGAAAGCACTTCCTGCAATGACGCTAACGGATATCCGGTTGCCCATAATGCACTGCAGTGACAAACCTCTTCGCATCTAACAGAACACATTACACTTTTAATTAATTAGCTGTTAATGTCTTTATTTTTGTTACTGTAAACATTAAATATTCTTCTGCATTCATCTCCAGAAACACCGTACATATAAGCGCTCTAACACTCATAGGCGGAAAAATACAGTAAGTGCTCATTTCAATATCTTGGAGCAGAACTTTATTTAAGCTTCTCTGATTCAATGGCACCTCGTGTGGTGATTGAAGAAGAGAGGACGGAAATTTTTTGGAGGACCTGCGTCAATGCGCGGGTCTAACTGTGGGTGAAATGAAAAAGAATGAGGGCTTTCACGGGTGACTTTAATAAATATTAGCAGTAAGATGTGGTAAATGGGGATATGATGTTGCCAGATTGGGATATTTCCCACACAAATGGCTTCTTTTTTCTCAGGTGTGCGGGAAGAACCCATGCCTGGCGGGGGATAGTTATTGGGCTTCTTTTGTGTTCTTGGGCGGGAAAAGCTGGCCTGGGCGGGGCCCACGATCACACACACACTCAAAGCGCACAGTCACTGACTCACACGAGCAGAAGGCGCACAGTCACTGACTCACACGAGCAGAAGGCGCACAGTCACTGACTCACACGAGCAGAAGGCGCACAGTCACTGACTCACACGAGCAGAAGGCGCACAGTCACTGACTCACACGAGCAGAAGGCGCACAGTCACTGACTCACACGAGCAGAAGGCGCACAGTCACTGACTCACACGAGCAGAAGGCGCACAGTCACTGACACACACGAGCAGAAGGCGCACAGTCACTGACTCACACGAGCAGAAGGCGCACAGTCACTGACTCACACGAGCAGAAGGCGCACAGTCACTGACTCACACGAGCAGAAGGCGCACAGTCACTGACTCACACGAGCAGAAGGCGCACAGTCACTGACTCACACGAGCAGAAGGCGCACAGTCACTGACTCACACGAGCAGAAGGCGCACAGTCACTGACTCACACGAGCAGAAGGCGCACAGTCACTGACTCACACGAGCAGAAGGCGCACAGTCACTGACTCCCACGAGCGCGAAGGCGCACAGTCACTGACTCACACGAGCAGAAGGCGCACAGTCACTGACTCACACGAGCAGAAGGCGCACAGTCACTGACTCACACGAGCAGAAGGCGCACAGTCACTGACTCACACGAGCAGAAGGCGCACAGTCACTGACTCACACGAGCAGAAGGCGCACAGTCACTGACTCACACGAGCAGAAGGCGCACAGTCACTGACACACACGAGCAGAAGGCGCACAGTCACTGACTCACACGAGCAGAAGGCAGCCGCAGAGCGAGGTCTGGCACCCATCAATGGCCTGGCTCAGGCCTTTACATTCTTGCGTGGGTTAGCTTTTTTTTTTTTTTATCACCACCTTGGTTTGTTGCTTAGTTACAGTTGCAACGTTGTGGCCTGGAGACATTTGCCACTGTACATTACAATGTGGGGGCCTCGTATTTTTTTTATTTCTTGATGCGATGTTATCAGTTCTTAATTTGTGCCGGGATTGTGAAAGGGATTGATTTGTGTGAAGCTGAAGAGATTGAACTGCGGAAAAAGTTAATTTTGACATTTCCACTTTACCGATAAAGCAACCTATGAACTCCAACTATCCCAGGCCACTAAATCAAGAGAGATTCTGTTGAAGGCGCGCGGCCTTCCTCCTAGTCGAAGATGGGTTTGTGCGATGACTCAGACAGAATTCTGGGGCATATTATCAAGGGGGTTTATCTCCGCTTTTTTGGCTTTAAAAGCCAAGAAAGCGGAGATAAAATTATCTCCCTATTACCAAGCTGTCGCTAACACCAGTTAGCGACAGCTAGTAGGAGATAGCGACCATCTTGGGCCCCGCTTTGCATGTCAGTGATATTTATCACTAATGACATGCAAAGTGGGCAGGCCAAGATGTTAGCGACTGGAAACAGTCGCTAACATCGCTATCTCCTATTACCAACTTTTGGAGATATTCGCGCTAAGCGCGAATATCTCCAAAAGCTAACACCTGCCCTGAGCAGTTCTTAGCCATGTTATCCAATGGGAGGTGGATAACATGGCTAAGAGCATTTGCTCGATAATGCATGAATATCGCTTACTTTTCAGCGATATTCATGCATTGCGGCAGTTTTTTATCGCATTTGCGATAAACCTTGCTAATAGCAAGGTTTATCTGCGATAAAAATCGCCGATTTGCGGCGATAAATTTTGTCTCTAAACAAGTTAGAGACAAAAATGATCGCTAGTTGTTGGTAATATGCCCCTCTGTTAGTGTCGTGTCTGTCTCCTACCCTCGTCAGATAAAGAAGGTTAAAGGTTGTCAAGTTTGTTTTGTACGGTGCTTCGTTTTGGTCATTAAGGGTTTTCTGAGCACTTACTGAGGCTAACTCTTGGTTATGATCACACGATAACGGCAAGTTACCGGCCTGTGCCCAGAGGCATTAAAGTCTTTGACAGGTGCTGGGCACACTCACTTGCCTGCACTCGTGGTTACCGTCCACTGCAGGCTGCACACTGCACCACTGTGCCAAGAATGCCCACTACTACCTTTCACCAGCATCCGCTGCTTATTGGGGGCATTGCACTGGCCTGGTACTTATTATAACTAGTTCGGGGCTAGAAGCAAAATGCATTTTTCCAAAGCTGCTTCATGTTCATAGTCTAAGGTGCCCAAAGCGCTGCAAGGCACAGTGGACTACTCTCACAAACTAATACATTTTAAGAATGTAAAACTCTTGCACCAAAAGGTGTATGCTTGCCAAGTGGCATTGCACCATGCCCACCTTGCGTGTGTGGTGTTCTTGCTTTAACTTGCACCAGGGCATTTCAGTGCTCGGAAGCAAACTTGCTGAAAAATTGCGCTTTATCAAACACACAAACTTTTAAGGAGATTAACTAAATTCGTCAACAACACTGCAATGTGTGTAAATGTAGGACTTCTATGGATTGCAGAACTAAAAAAGGTGGCAGACAAAATGTACGTCCTGCGAGCAAAATAATAGTGTCCATGTGCAACACAAACACTCATAAATTCACTACATAAACTTTCATAAATTCACTACACAAATGCTCATAAAGTCACTACAAAATAAATAAAAAGTATTTAGGTGGACTGTTTAATCCCCACTGGACAATCCAGTGCCTTGATGCCTTGAGATGTTTGAATGGCTATACTTTCATGCAAAAACATTCTCAAGTAAATTGCTTCTATGCAGTGAACTGAATGGTCTGCTTTTGTTACATATAGCACTTAACAGTCTACCCAACTTTGGGGCATATTACCAAGGGCCTCATCGGCGCTTTAGCAGGAATTTTTCCCCCTAAAGCGCCGATAATTGTATCGCCCTATTACCTAGCTGTCGCTAACACCAGTTAGCGACAGCTAGTAGGAGATAGCGGGCATTTAGGTGCCCACTTTGCATGTCAGCGATAATTATCGCTAATGACATGCAAAGTGGGCGTGCCAAGATGTTAGCGACTGGAAACAGTCGCTAACATCTACATCTCCTATTACCAACTTTTGGAAATGATCGCGCTAAGTGCGAATATCTCCAAAAGCTAACACCTGCCCAGAGCTGTTCTTAGCCATGTTATCCAATGGTAGGTGGATAACATGGCTAAGAGTATTTGCTCGGTAATTCATGAATATCGCGGACTTTTCAGCGATATTCATGCATTTCGGCCGATTTTTATCGCTTAGGAGATAAACCTTGATAATAGCAAGGCTTCTAAGCGATAAAAATCGGCGGAGCTCGGCGATAATAATATTGCCGCTAAACCAACATAGCGATAATTATAGCTACTTGTTGGTAATATGCCCCTTGGTTTCTAAAAAACACCTCTTTATTGCAGCAGATCGTAAAGCTTGGCACATGAAAGCAATTTGCCCAGGAACACACTTTCAAATGCGTTTTGTTTGAATGAATGCTGTTGTTGTGAAATAAGTAGACTGTTATAATCGATGTCGTGATGCTCAAGCAGTAGTTTATTTTTGATTTTGACTGCTTTTGAGTTGTCAGTGTAGGCAGTGGGCATAACAATGGTACAGTTGGGTGGCGCAGTAATGCAGCCGGGTGAATAACTGTAAGAAGTTGTGACCACCGCATAAGAAAGATTTCGAGCACCGGTACTTATTTTTTTACAAATTAAGCACTGGATGTTATATAGCGCGGACTTTACCCGGCGGTGTCAGAGCGCTTCACAATAGGAACAGAACTAATACATGAGGAGAACATTACACGTGAACAGATTACAAAAGCAAACGTTAATTTAGATGAATCAAAAGTGACAATAGTGGGCAACCAAAATACAAGAGGTAGCAATCGGTACATTCCTGGAGGAAAAAGTGATGTGTGCAGGTCACAAAAGCGTACAAAGTACAAGTGAGGTATAATACTGCAATAAATGGCAGACACTCCAGCACAAGAACAAACGTTACGTAGGCAATGGTGGCACTTGTGCAAGCATCTAAAGCAAACAAAATGTGAGAGGAGCAAACAGTGTGTTACAAGAGAAAAGTGACGTGTGCAAGTTACAAAAGGGTACCAAACACAGGTACAAGGATAATACTGAAATAAATGGTAAACACTCCAACCACAAGAACACACTGGGAAGGCACTTGCATACTCATGGAGAATAGAATTTTCAATAGTGGGAGGTCCTTTGTATTTTTTTTTTAAGTTCCTTCACGTTCGTACTTCATCAAAATCGGTCTTCCTTAGTTGTGATTACTTTATTTAAATACATCTTTCTCTTTATCTTCGTGGTGGAATATTCCTTCACGGGTGGTTTTATCTCCAGTGTGTTGTTATTTTCCTCACCTCGTCGCCATTGTTAAGTGAGAGACACCAGGCAGCGGTGATGACAAGGCTCCTTTATTTAAGTGTTAAACACAACACCCTGGCAGGAGCGACGCGATACAGTCCTATTCATTTCTTCCACCCCCGCAATTGTTTGCAAAATTTAACAGAACAATGTATGATTAAAATTGTAACAGTCAGCGCCGCCACCACCCCAGAGCTGCATGCAGCTCATGTATGTTGCCAGGGGTTGAAAACTTTCAATGTAGATTTTTAATCTGTAATGTAATGAATAATGAAGACACTAAGTTTTACAGACTTTATTAAAATACAATTTAGAGGGAGCAGTAAATTGCACAGAACACTATTTTTGCCTTGCTTATTCTTTGTTTTCTACTATTGTATTCTGAGCGGTCCCTGTTTCACATGACAAAGTCACAGTAAGGACTGGTCTTAAAATTGAGTAGCTTTAAGGCAGGTGCCCAGTTAACGCCCTCCCAACATCTATATATTGAATACAATGTATATTAGTCCTTAAAATTGTTTCTGATGATAATTTGTGCATGATTTCAGATTTGCTAATTTGGGCTGGTTTTTGGGCTGGAACTGGTCTGATTGGACTTCTTTTGGGCTTCTTTTTGAACGGCTTTGGGCAGAGGCTCGTTTTACAGTGATAAGAATAAATTCAACCAGCATAATATCAAAAATTCTATTCGTAATAGGTGAAGATGTTCTATCCCGCTTCTTTTTCGTGCATGTAGCGCTCCGCTGACGGGGGTTCTGTAGATGTCGCTTCATGGCACTTCCACATACTGTGATCCTTGGCTAATCACGTAGGACCTCATTTATGAATAGAGACGCATCGTTGCGTGAAAACAGCGATGCGTCACTTTTCACTGCGCCCTCCTTGCGACACCAATGATGCGTCATATTTACAGTATGACGCATTATGGCGCAAGGATTACAGATACGTCAGTATTTCTGACGTATCTGTAAGCGCAAAAGCGACGCATTGCTGGAGTGTGTCACAAAAGTGACGCAACTCCACCAATGTGTCCTTTCACATAGTGCCTGCGTCAGAGGCAGGCGTAAGAAATTGACACATTTGTGTCCTAGAAGTGGCGCAGTGAAATCTTATAGATTTCACTGCGTCACTTCTACGCCCCTTTCTTGCGCCGGAATGCCCCCCTGCATACATTATACCTGGCCCAGGTATAATGTGGCGCAGGGGTTTACAAAGTGACGCATCTACTTAGATGCGTCACTTTGTAAATATGGTGCAAAAAGGCAAATTTTTTACACTGCTAGTGCGTCACAAAAAGTGACGCACCGGCGGCGTAAAAGTGAGGCATGACCTCATAAATGAGGCCCTTAACCCCTTCGATGCTCATGACGGAACGGTTCCGTCATGAGCGTCGGTTGGCCTGTGCTCATGACGGAACCGTTCCGTCATGAGCAGGTAGGCTCATTAGAACCTTCAGCACAGCGCGAAAATTCGCGCCGCGCTGAAGGTGTTAATCTCCCCGTGCCTGAATGAGTAAACAGAACCGGGGCTCATGTAAAGCGCTCCAATACTTTCGGGTCGAGTTTGCGCTATATAAAATCTGCACACAAAAATAAATTATAACATGGTTCTGTTACGTTTGTCCAGGTCTATCCTATGGCGCTTGTGCCCCAGGACCATCTGCTGTATGTACTTTGTGGGCCCTGGAGTATTGCGGCAGAATTGTTTGCTTCTGCACTTTCTGCTTAGGGTCTTTGGGGCAGATTTACAAGAGGGTGACTCAGTGTGGAACACATGCCATTTGGCCGCACCGCACGGAGTCACTTTCAAGGCACAGGGATACGACATATTTACAACAATATGTTGCATCTCTGTGCTTCTCCCTGCGCTGCCGCACAAACTGCTGCCATGCGCCAGTGCAGGCACCCTTGCACCATGGTGCAAGGATGCCTGCGTGGTGGGGAGATTGTTTTTGAGCAGGAAGGGTTTCCTTCGTGCACAAAAACAATCTGAAATGCTGTTTTTTAACTTCTATGTGTGCTGCATTAGCACACATAGAAGTAAAAAAACGTCATTGTTTCAATGATTGTTTATGTGCAGGAAGGGAACCCTTCCTGTACATAACAAATCATTAGAGGTGATTTACTCTTTTTATGTGTGCTGCAGAATGCCGCACACATGGAAAGAGGAAAAGAAAACTTGAAGAAATTAATACATCTCTCCTCGTTTCGCCTCCCTATGCCTCACCTTGCGAGGCGTAGCATTCACACACATTTTTTCAAGATTTGCAATTCCTCGTAAATCTGGAAATGTGTCTAGTTCCATGGGTGTTCCACGGGAACACCCACAGCAACACCCATGGAACAACCCTTTCATGCAAAGTACTGCATGCAAAGGGGCCATATTTACAAGGAAAGGAAAAGTCATGCAGGGTAGCTTTTCCTGTCCTGGTAAATATGGAGCAGTAAAAAGGGCCACCAGTGCATCACAAAAGGTGACACACTGGTGGCGCAAAGGGGCTTGTAACTCTACCTCTTAATTTCACAATTTTTAGGTCAAGCTTGGCAAACCCACTGATTGCTATTGGTAACTAGTTATGAAATTCAGAAATGCTGGCTTCTTATTGGTACATTTCTGTCAAAGTCCCTCCTTTGTGTGTTTAGTTCTCTTTCCGACGATTTCACTCTGAGAACATATTAGTTGGCCATCACACAGTACAGTGTCTTCCCATCTGGCTATTGAAGTTCAGCGAGCTCCACTCGATGGTATTGAAGCACTTTCCAAGAAGAACACCAGTTACGTTGCAGATGGACACATTCATTTTTGGATAGGCACAGGGAGATTAAGGGGCATGTTTACGAGGACTTTATATCCACTTTTTTGGCTTATAAAGCCAAAAAAGCGGAGATAAAACTATCGCCCTATTTACAAGAGGGTGCTAACATGCGATATTTTCCCAACGCCTGCAAAGTGGGCGTCACTGGGCGTACCCCGGATGGACTACTTTGCAAATATCGCTGATGTTCACATCGCAATATTTACAAGGCTGCCCCAGCATTTTAGCACACGTTAGATTTGGGAGGAAAACGCTGTTTTCTTCAAAAACGAAAGGGCATATTGTCAACGGCCAGCGATAATTATCGCTGTCCGTACATAGCGATAGAAATATTATCGCCATGATAACGCTATATTTACAACGCTCAGCTCTATGGCGATATTATTTCAGCGATAGCGATGTTTTCAATGGAACATCGCTGGTTTTCCAGCAATGTTCCATTGAAAACAGCAATAACGTTGCTGATACAACCCTGTGGTCGTATCAGCATAACCCATCTCCCATTAAAAGTATGCCTTAGTCAGGAATTTAGCAGACGTTAATTTCCTGAGTTAAGGCTAAGGTAGCGCGATTTTTTTTATCACTTCATCTCCTCATTAATATCGCAAAGCTGCCTTCATGATATTAGCATGTGTTGTTTTTACAGCCACACCTTCTTTGCATCTCATTAGGGACGCGAGGCGAGGCTGTGAAAAAATGGCCTTTACAGCAAGGAAACACGCACTAGCGTGTCCTTGATGATATTGCGATATAATTATCGCCGCTTTTCGCCCAAAAACAGACACTAAAGCTGCGATAATTATATCGCCAGCCCTTGCTACTATGCCCCTAACATCTGCTAAAATGTATACCTACCTATCCCTAACATTGGGGTGGATTATGCTGATACGACCCTGTGGGTCGTATCAGCAAAGTTATTGCCGTTACGCAGGGAACATCGCTGGCAAACCAATGATGTGCCATGCAAAACGGCGCTAACCTCGCTATCTCTGGAATTTGTATCCCTGGAGAAACATGTTGTTAATAACCCGCTACCAGGGCGATGAATTCCAGAGATAGCCCGCGATAACAAAATTATCGCTATACACGGCCAGCGATAAGGCTGTTGATAATATGCCCCTTAGTAATATTTTTTCGTCTCTCTCCTCTTCCCCTAAGAGATCCCTGTTTATTTATTTATTATTGAAAGATCTGTGATTTGCTAATAATAACAATTGTTGAGCCACTAATAGTTACCATTGTTGAGCCAATGCTGAGGCTCAAGCACTGGTCCCCAGCTCCCGAGTCAGCAGCTCTAACCCCTGAACCCCAGCCTCTCCCTCTGAGGGCAGCATAGAAACGGGACAATTGATTACATGCTCTTTTTTTCCTTCCCTATTTTCTAACTTTGTTACAATGGTGCACGCACGCCACCATTATAACAAAAGTAAACAAACAGAAGAAAAAAATATGCGGCTGCCATTTTTCCCCAATTTGTTTATTTTAGTTACAATTGCCGTACTCGCGCTTTAGCTATAAACATCTGAAGCTAAAGTGCAGCTATTTTTGATTGCTTCAAAAATAGGAAATATGCTAATTTTCTATTTCCTTACTTTTAAAGCAATTGCGGCACCCACGCTTTAGCTTCAGATGTTTAAAGCTAAAGTGCGAGTGCCGCATTCGGCATTATGATGGTGGAGTGCCTGGCCTCTCCAGCCCCCACGTATCAGCGGCCCTAGTTCCAACGTGCTTTCAGATAAGAGCCACGCTTTAAGAGACAATGATTAAAGAATGTCTCACAGTGACCCCTTTATAGGTCTCGCCTACACAGCGCGCATGCGCTGCTAAGGCAAAATTACCTATTCCTATCGCTTTGGCTTTTCAGCCAAACACGTGCACGCATTCCATTGCCTTCAATGGCAACGCGTGCACGTCAGGCGATATACTTGCGGGAGCGCGTTGCGCTATTAGGTCGCACGCCCCCGCAAGGGAATCGTGCAGGCACCCTCCCCCTGCTGCCGCACGAAGCGCACGCTTGTTACTTCAAGAATCTGGATTGACATTGACATGCATGCAAATCTAAAGCAGCGAGCGGAGTGGCGTTGGTAATCCTAGTCAGCCAACAGTACCACGATGCACAAGGCCCTCTGTGGGACAGAATCGCGAATACGAAGACGCAGCTGCTTCGTCCCGCCTACTTCAAAACCGAAACCTAATTCTCACGGACGGGGCTTGGCAGGAGTCGTGGCTCCCTCTCCCACGCAGCTGCTTTCTGCCTTGGAAATGAAACTATGCCTGCAGCTAAAACACTTGGGAGCTTTTGACAGAAATAGCTGACTCAGAGCGCAGGCATCCTGGGGGCACTGAAGTGTTTGATCCCGCATAGTATTTTTTGCTCTACCTGGCTGCATACCTACCTCTGTCAGCCGTGTTCCTGAGTTAGCACAATGGCCCCGCGGCAGCCAAAGGAAAAAATAAAGGGCGTCTGAAGCTTCTGCCACCAGCGCGAGCAGATCCCGGTTAGCGGCGTGCTGTACAAGACCCCTGACGACGAGGTGGCGGCGCACTTCAACTGCATGGTAAGAACTAGAGGCATCTCGCGTCCGTGGGCGTGCAGGAGGCGGGTTCTGGTTTAATTTGCTCTAGAGTGACCAGATGCTACGGACACTCCCTGCATGCCGACACTTTTTACTGAAAAGACACATTGATTAAAATATTATGCGTGCTCACATTCTCTCTCGTAAGACAAAGCACACTTCGACAGCACACTGTTTTAAGGCATTCCCTGCTGTGCTTCCTGGCCCTTGCCTAGTTCATGCAGAATTGTAGCAGGCTTCGAAGAGCTATGATCAGCAACTGAAAGTACTTCAGGGCAGGCCAAGGTTACCTGATTCCTCTACACAGAACAAGGGGTTTATTTCTTAAATCATTATTTACAATACATTATTCAACTCACTTTCGAAAAAGATGACATACTTTTTAATGGTAAATCAACTCTTGGAAAAGGGCTCTGTTTTTTCCCTTTTAAATTCAATCCAAATAATTTACTTTAATATTCCATACGTATTTGTTCATTAGCTCCACCCTCAAATGTTTTATCATTTACTTTCTAGTGCTTGCCATTAGAAAACCATGACTCCAGACCCCAAAATTCAATACTACACTTATTTTTGTTTTTTAAATATCGCGAACTCGACCCGAAGGTATCATAGCGTTTTTCATGAGCACCAGTTATGTTACAGAGTGACACATTCATTTTGTCAGGCACAAATATATTAAGTCATTTGCCCAGAATCACCGGGTGTTGAGCATCCCTGCCGAGACCGGACCCCGATCCCCCAGCTTCAAGGTCGACATCTCTAGCCATTAGGCCGCATCCTCAACTATATCGTGACATGGGTGATGCACAGTATCTTTTTTTCTTTGTGCTTTCAAAACCTGAAAAAAAGTGCACCGCCACTAAAACACTGACTGGTATTTTGAATCTTTCGTCTGTTTAGCTTGTCTTGTAACTCCGTGGATGTGTGCAGTCCTGTGTCAGTGATTTTGCCATGTAATCCTTCTGTGTTCAGAGTTGATACCATTTTCTAGCCCTACTTATTTGTCTATGGCACATAAGAAGAAATCACTTTTAGATGGGTTCCATAGCTGTCTTAATGATCCCTGGCTGATCATTAAAATGAAAAAAGACAATGTTAAAAAAGAACACAGATCATCTGTATTCTTTTTTTTAATACGGACTATCTGTCGTTTATAACAAGCATTGGCATAGCCAATAGGTCTCGCCTTTGGGACTTTATAAGTGTTTAGCCATGCAACAGTTTATGTTGCACTAATGATATTGTGCTGCATAATTAAATACTTATAAGGTCGCAAAGGCGAGACCTATTGGCTATGCAATGCTTGTTGTTATTATGCAGGTGACTGTTTACCTTTCCCTTTTGTAGATAGTAGTAGTCGGTATGTACAAACCGACAGAATAGGGGAATCGCTGGGGCAACATCAGTGGATTCAGACAGGCAGGCAGGTGGGAGAGCATGGGGAAAGCCTATCTATAACGGGGGACCAACTAATGATGGACAACGGACATTTTCAGATAATATTAAATGCATACTATTAAACGTCCGCTCCATGGGAAAGCATAAATATGAACTGGAGGATATGATTCGGTCATTTGCGCCAGACATACTGTTCCTGACGGAAACATGGTCAGACACCACTTCCGCACCAGACTGGAATATAGCAGTGCCAGAGGGCTATGCCTTCCTATCACTTGATAGAAATGAGGGTCGGGGAGGGGGAATAGCTATTATACACCGGGAACTTTTTAAAATAAGGACTGAAGTCATATCAATCCTGCCGGCAGAGGCATTACGTTTTTGCATCAAAATAAACAATGCCACTTCTTTCCCGGGATATCTAGTTTATCGCCCGCCCAGGGCAAGACAGGCTTTCACTCATGCTCTGCAGACCCTATTAGAGTCCTGCATTGAGGCTCTACCCCTCACCTTTCTGGGAGATTTTAATTATCACCTAGAACTGTTAGACAACCTAGACTCCTCCAAACTACTAGACACCCTGGAAACGTACGGGTTTAGTCAAATAGTCACAGGATCGACTCACAAGGCAGGCCATACTTTAGATGGCATTTTCACTAACAATCCCAACCTTAATTTCCAAGACATAAGGCCTTTGACTTAGACGGATCACAAGGATATCTATTTTACTCTCAGAACCACAAATCCTGGCCCAGAGCCTGTGACGAAGCCTGGTAAAATCAAGGTTCGAGGTTGGAAAAAGGTGCAGGGCAGTGTTTTTGAGACCACTCTGAATATGGGCCCTGACCTACCCATATCTGATATTGACGCCGCGGCCTCTGCATTCAACGAATGGATTGATAGGGCAGCTAAACAGGTAGCCCCTGTGAAAGAGATAGCCTTAAGGAAGCCAAGGATATCTTCTCCTTGGTATAGTCCTCAGCTTAAGGCTCTAAAGGTTGAATGTAGAAGAGTGGAAAGCCGGTGGAGACAAGATTATAGTGAGAGTAGCAAAATAATGTACAACCTTGCATTGCAGAAATATAAAAATGAGATAATCTCTGCCAAAGAGCATTATTTTTCCACCAAAATTAGAGATGCGGCCGATTGTAGTAAATAACTTTTTTAAGTAGTTAACTCTTTGGCAAAACCTCAGCAGAACAATGCTTTGAAGGCTGATCTGGAGATATGTAACAATCTGGACCTTTTCTTTCAAAATAAAGTACAGATGATATATGATGATCTTCTAAAAGCTCAGGGACTCCAGAATACTATCATACTCAATGCAGAGGATGTCAGGCCGGCGACGCAATGTAAACTCTCCTGTTTCCCTGAACTGGTAAACAAGGAGGTGCAAGAGCTGCTCCTCTCTATAAAATCAGGTTCTCCAAGTGACACTTGCCCCCTGCCATCATGCATCTAGCCCCTATGAAGATTTGCGAAAAGTTGACGCCCCTTATCAACCAAGCACTGACAACGGGATTATATCCTGCTCGGTGGAGACAAGCGGCCATTAGGCCCTTACTAAAAAAAAAAAACCTAAACCCGGAGGTTTGAAAGAACTACCGACCGATTGCAGGATTACCGATGGTGGCGAAGGTCATTGAGAAATCAATGAACAAAGTGCTGGGTGATTATCTAAATGCTAACAAGCTATTATACCCAACTCAACATGGTTTTCGCGCCTGCCACTCCACTGAATCGGCTCTGATTGTTGCAACTGAGGAAATTCGGCGGGTGGTCGACGAAGGGGGTAGGGCGGCCCTCCTACTCCTAGACCTATCGGCTGCATTTGACACCGTGAATCACACGGTTTTAGTGCAACGGCTGAAGGATCTGGGGGTTGTGGACACTGCCCTTTCCCTGCTCACCTCCTTCTTGGAGGGGAGAGAGCAAAGGCTGGTTTGGGATGGACTGGAGTCCAAGAGTTTCCATCTTCCTTGCGGGGTCCCACAGGGATCATCCCTATCCCCCACACTTTTCAACATATATGTCACCCCGTTAGCAAGGTTCATCAAAAGACATGGTTTCGTGTTGGCATCCTACGCTGATGACTCACAGCTTGTTATCTCTATTGGTAAACAGCCTGAGGTCACATCTGCTAAATTCCACGCTTGCATATCTGAGATCATGGTCTGGATGAACCACAATTTTCTGAAGATCAACACAGACAAAAAGCGGTGATAGAATTTAGAGGGGGGGGGGTCCCGTATGGAACAACTCATGGTGGCCAGTTGAGGCTGGGAAATGCCCGGTCCCGGTCTCTAAGGTTAGGAACTTGGGGGTCATTTTTGATGATAAGCTAAACTTCTCAGCTCAGGTTAATAGCCTGACATCGTCCTGTTTCTTTCTCTTAAAAACTCTAAGAAAGATTTTCCCATTCATCTCGCAGGATCTACAGAAAACGGTGATGGTGAGCCTTCTTCTCTCCAAATTAGACTACTGCAACGCCTTGTTTATGGGCATAGATAGAATGCAGATGGGAAAGCTTCAGTCACTTCAGAATGCGGCAGCCAGGTTGCTTCTGAAATTTCCGAGGGGCTGCCCCACCTCTTCAGGTATTAAATCATTGCATTGGTTACCAGTACAGCAGCGGGTTGATTTCAAGGCCTTGTGCCAGGTTCATAAGGCTCTTTATGGAGGGGGTGCCGATGAAGTTTCCAAGCTATTTATGCCTTATGCTCCCCCTCGCCTTCTGAGATCCACCAATTTAGGACTTCTTCAAAACTTCAGAGTCAAACGAGCCAGATGGAGAGGTAGGACACTATCCAACAGAGCGGCACATCTGTGGAACAGACTACCTCTGGACATGAGATTTCAACCAAACACAAGGCTGTTTAAGAAGAGTCTGAAGACGCTGCTCTTTGTAACTTAGGCTGGCTCAGGTTGTAGCTTTCAGGATTATGGATTCACACACATTAGCGCCAAGACGCCACGGCAATCGAGCACTTAATAAACATTAAAAATAGAAATAGAAATAGAAATATGCTGAGCGCGCTGTCTACATTACATAAAGCCTCCACAGTCTCAAATTACTCTTAATTACGTGAGTGGGTGCAATCGTGTTATTATTGGAAGTCCCGTTCCACATCAAGGAGTAATACAGAATTACAATAATTCCTCAGATTACTCTAGTAAAATTGAAATTCCACCTAGGCCTACCTAGAAGAAGTGCGCAACATCCCTGAATAACTCTTTGCATGAAATTGTAAAACTGAGCTGACAAATGTGGTAAACAACTACGTGTGTTCCTACTAATCATACATGGCATCATAATTAATGGAAGAGTTGAGTCAGATATACCTGCCAGACCTACTAGAAGACGCATCACAGGCATCTCAACAATACACTATAGAATCTCAAACCATGAATTATCCAATGTAATCTCGGGAGTAAAGTTGTTACATTTTACACACAGTCAACAAGCAGTTCTTCAAGTTACCTTTGATCCCATGCTGGAACAATCCTCTGAATGGTCCTTTGAGACTCGATATGGTCAGAGTGATGTTGGCCCAACGCGTGGACATTTGCATTGGAACACCACTAACATAAAACATTTCAACAAGATGGCTATAGCAAGTTTGGGCCTGATAGTTTGCTGAGGATCATCTTGTAACAGAGTACGAGAACTGTATATAGAAAGTAAAAAAGGCAATGGATAGTTCAACAAAAACACAAAAAAAATGTAAACAATTACACGAAAGATGCTGCAGATTCAAAATAATATCAAGCTCAAGCGCAAAAAAATCCTGCAATAATCTATAACTTGGAAGAAGAGATTATAGACTTTAGGAAAAATGGAAATTACACTGAATCGCTCAAAAGGGGTAGGAATATGATCAAATTTGGCACAAACTACATCAAGCTGCTTAAGAAAATACAAAAGGCAATCTTGGAGAATAGTTGCTCTAACCTGTTGGACAAAGAACTCTTGGGTTGTCTCTATCCCACCTGAGGCATGAATAGATAACATAACCAAGGTAAACACAATATAAAAAGATACATGGTTGGAAGAAACAGCAGGTAATTCGTCTAAATCCCAGTATTCTGAGATGATTCCTCCTCCAATGTGCAAACAAACAGAGGGGCATATTATCAAGGGGGTTTATCTCCGCTTTTGTGGCTTTAAAATCCAAGAAAGCAGAGATAAAATGATCTCCCTATTACCTAGCTGTCACTAACACCAGTTAGCGACAGCTAGTAGGAGATAGCGACCATCTTGGGCCCCGCTTTGCACGTCAGTGAAATTTATCACTAATGACATGCAAAGTGGGCGTGCCAAGATGTTAGCGACTGGAAACAGTCGCTAACATCGCTATCTCCTATTACCAACTTTTGGAGATATTCGCGCTAAGTGCGAATATCTCCAAAAGCTAACACCTGCCCCTGAGCAGTTCTTAGCCATGTTATCCAATGGTAGGTGGATAACATGGCTAAGAGCATTAGCTCGGTAATGCATGAATATCGCTGACTTTTCATCGATATTCATGCATTTCGGCCGATTTTTATCGCTTAGGAGATAAACCTTGATGATAGCAAGGTTCCTAAGCGATAAAAATCGCCGCAGCACGGCGATAAAAATATTGCCGCTAAGCCAACATAGCGATAATTATCGCTAGTTGTTGGTAATATGCCCCAGAGATCTTTATAAAACGGGCCAGATCTTTAAGAGCCTTGGGCCTAGATCAAAAAGACCTGGCACATCTCCCAATAACAGCATCTTTTGTGGGGTTTTAGACATAGAAGCTACACACATATCTGGTAATGACATGTGACGTAGTAGGGCCCGACTAGCAATGTATCATTAGAGTGAGCCAATCAATGTTGTAATATATGATGCTTTTGGAGACATCTAGGGCCTTATTTATAAAGGCCTTGCGCCGCCGGTGCGTCACTTTTTCCCATTTTAAAAGTGACGCACCGGCGGCGCAAGGCCTTCATAAATAAGGCCCCTAATTTCTGCTGCATATTAATAAATTGAGGTATGCATAGCAAATAAAGGAAATATTATGAATCTTAATGTAACACAGAAATACAATGGACATTTCAAATAATGAGTAAATGTTATTATTCCTATTATGCTAACACCCTTGGGGGCATATTTACAAGCCCCTTGTGCCTCATTTACGCCACCGTTGCGTCACCTTTGTGACGCAGCGGTGGCGCAAATCCTGCTCCATGGTGCGGGGGTACTTACAATGTGACGCATCTGGGAGATGCGTCACGTTGTATTGCCCTGCGCCACATGTAGGCGTTCCTGTGCAGGGGGGGGGGGCGTTCCGGCGCAGGAACGCCTCCTAAAAGTGGCTGAGTGAAATCTACAAGATTTCACTCAGTCACTTTTAAGCCCATGCTGCGTCAAAACCCTGCGCCTGCATGAAGCAGGCGTAAAGATTGACGCAGCATTCACAAGATAGGGCCCCACCAGAGCATTGCTGGAGCTGCATCACGCTTGCGACGCAACTCCAGCAATGCGTCACTTTTACGGCACAGATGCGTGACGCATCTGTGCCGTTTTTGCACCATGGTGCGCCGCATTGTAAATGCGGCGCATCCTTGATGGCGGAGCTGTGGCGCATAATAACTGGCGCATCCCTGCTGATTTGCAGGGATGCGCCAGTTATTGTAAATATGCCCCTTGATCCTTAAACACAAAAGTGGCGCAAGGGGCTTGTAAATCTGCCCGATTTTGTACTGCATTTTAAAGTATAAGTTAGCATATTTAAGATATGGTATCAATCATAAATCTTTTAGATTTGTTCCCCTTTTTGGAACTTTTGGAAGATTATAATTAATCAAACAAATAAAATAAATTGAAATTGAAAACCTTGTCTGCCTGTACAAGGAGCTGCACATTTTGCATCTGACTACAGCGAACCCTAGTGACGAGCTGAGGTACTGCACCCTTCCCCTTCTAACGCAGCCTTAGCCTCTTGGGCTCATTTTCCAAACAAAATGAGGAGATGAAGAGATCACTGGTGGGGAGGAGAGGAAATGTTGTTATCTTTTCAGTTCCACATTCATGACGGTTTTAATGATGATGAGAATATATTATGATCCTGTAGTTTGGAAACTTCAGGTTTGTGGGTCGCCAGAAAGCACAGATAAATGGACATATTTGTCAGCAGGTGAGAGAGATTGCGGGTCTAAGGCGCTGGACCCTCGGGACAGGCAGGAATCCATCTGAAGAGCCAAGAAACAAAACAATTCAACAACAAGCATTTGCAATGCAATAGGTCTCGCATTATGAAAGTTTGAGCTATTGGTCTTGTAAATGACCATTTTTTTATTTATGTGTTGGTTTTGAAAATAGCTAAATTAATAGCTTTGTCATTACCAATGCCAATAGTTATAGCTTTCGCAAATGTGACACCTATAGCATTTGTAATGCAACATGTTTTGTATTTACGTGACTTAGATGTATTGATATTACAAAAAACAATGGCTTTTATTTTTTAAAATAATTAATACTTAAATACAAGTGATTGTAATTTATAATGGCAATAGCTTAAACTTTTGTAAATAACTTTTGTGAAGATTATGTTCAGTGTATTTTATTGTGATGAAAATCCAAGAACAGAAGTGAAATATTAACATGTTTTTGTGACATTTGTAATAAAGCTTGAAACATTGAGAGAACATATTTGAACCAGTTGATGTTGAATGGTTGCACAGATTGATTCTGTGATGGCGCGGAGTGATGTTGTGGTGGCGCTGAGTAATGCTGTAGTGGTGCTGAGTGATGCTGGGGTTGCGCTGAGTGATGCTGTGGTGGTGCTGAGGTGGTGCTGAGTGATGCTGTGGTGGTGGAGCTGAGTGGTGCTGTGGTGGTGCTGAGTGGTGCGGTGGTGGTGCTGAGTGGTGCTGTGGTGGAGTGGTGGTGCTGAGTGGTGCTGTGGTGGTGCTGTGGTGGTGCTGAGTGGTGCTGTGGTGGTGCTGAGTGCTGCTGTGGTGGCGCTGAGTGGTGCTGTGGTGGCGCTGAGTGGTGCTGTGGTGGTGCTGTGTGGTGCTGTGGTGGTGCTGAGTGATAATGTGGTGGTACTCAGTGATAATGTGGTGGTGCTGATTGATGTTGGGTAGTGCTGAGTGATGATATGGTGATGCTGAGTGGTGCTGTGGTGGTGCTAAGTGATGCTGGGGTGGCGCTGAGTGATGCTGTGATGGTGCTGAGTGGTGTTGTGGTGGTGCTGAGTGGTGCTGTGGTGGTGCTGAGTGGTGCTGTGGTGGTGCTGAGTGGTGCTGTGGTGGTGCTGAGTGGTAGGTAGGTAATCTTTATTGCTTAATTAATTAAAATCTTAGCAATCTGTACAATGAAACACGTAGTTAGCACAATTTCATATTCCATTAAAAGCTGAAGCTCTGTATTCTAAAACTAAAATTTTACTAATTGAAAATATATAGGGAAGAAAAAAAAAAAAAACAATGCAAGAGAGGGCAATTAATATAAGAAGGAACAATCAGTATAAAAAAAGAAAGAAAATGTTTAAAATTTAGGAAAATATTGTATATTTGGGTGGCGTGTGCTACATAGAAAATTCCACCCATTAGAAGTCAGTTACAACCGTGGTTGTCTTGTCCGTTAAAGCTGTTCGCGCGTGATAGATGAATTTGGCGAAGTTAGCCATATGCTTCACAGTGTCCAACAGGTACAATTGGAGAACAGCCTCTTTTACCGTCCGTGCTCCTATTTGGAGAAGAATGGGTCTTAGGTGGATTCTAGGAGCTGACAGCAGGGCAGGACAGCATAATAGAATGTGAGATAAAGTTTCACGCTTGTAATGACAGAGGTGACATTCCGTGATCTCTGGGCCAACTTTGACAGAGGGGTACAGCTGTTTTAAGGGGAGCACATGCAGTCTTGCAGCCAGAATCCTTTGAAGGGCTTGCCTGCCCACCGACTGTACCAAATGTGGTTTTGGGCCATTTAAAATGTGCGGAGAGCTTTGAGACTCATGGAAGTCTCTGACCGTCAAGGCTTCAATGTCCAGTTTTCGTGAGCAAGTTCTTACTTGCTTTCTCATAACTGCTTTGATGTTTGTATATTTTATTATGTTAGGATCCCAGTTTTCTATTGCTAATTACAAATGCTCTTTGGCTAGAGTCAGGCTGGCTGACCACGGATTGCCAGACTTTGTGAATATTTTATTTATTACTTGCTTCATCGAATTCTCTGGTGCTGTGGTCGTTAAATAGAAATATTTTGCCATGCTTGCCAATTCTTCCAAGGATTGCCGGGTGAGGTTAAATTCTAGGCGTATTAGAGTGTTCCTTGTGCAAGATGGAAGACAAAATAGCTTTTTATAGGCTGCGCAGTTGATCTTTTCGAGGTCTTGCCACAGTTTTCCTGGGAACGCCTGTATGCCGTAATTGACGGAGGGTAATAGTTTTGCTTTCAAAACCCGTTGGATGGCCGTGGTGGTCGGGCTTTCCAAGGTTGCGTTTAGTTTGCAGATTGCATAGGTTACCATTTTGGCTTTCTGCATGAGCTTGAGTCGATGAACATGTGGCCGGCCGGTTTCACTAAGCCATACTCCAAGATAGTTATATGCTTGTGTGGTAGATAACGTGAGCGATCCCAGTCTCCATTTTGTTAGTTTCTTTTTTGGATATCGGCCAAAAATCAGTATTTTAGATTTTGCTTGATTTGCCTCCAGTTTGTTTTTGGCGTTATAATCTGCTAGTGCGGTTAAACCTTTTTGAAGACCGACTTTGGTGTGGTCCAATAGGACCAGGTCGTCGGCATACTGCATCAATTGGAGTCTGGTTCCCCCGATCCTTGGAGTCATCAGATTTGCTCCCTTAAGTGCTTTGCCCAAGTCAGCTGTATATAAGTTGAAAAGAAGCGGGGCAAGGACGCACCCCTGCTTTAGCCCATGGTCTGTGCCAATTTTTTCCGTGGCTGATTGGCTCGAAAGTTTGACTCTTACCCACGTCTGGGTATACAGTGATCTGATGGCTTGTAGAAGTTTCGGGCAGATATTCCAACCCGCCAATTTACTCCATAGGATGTTCCGGTCAGCACCATCAAATGCTGCTGTATAGTCAATGAAGCAGGCAAAAAGAGGCTGGACACCCTGGGCCATTGATTGTTGTATGATGTATGAGAGGACTATGATGTTGTCTATGGTTGAGCCGCCCGGTCGGAACCCTGTTTGGTAGAAGGGGAGCAAGTTTTCCTTGGTGGCCCAATGTGCTAGTTCTGTAAGGAGAGAGCTTGCATATGCCTTGCCTTCCACATCCAGTAGCGCAATCATTCGATAGTTCTTAGGGTCTGTGCCTGCCCCTTTTTGGGTTTCGCCTGCCGAAGGCTGCGCTCTGCGCAGCTTTTCGGCGCAGGTGAAATCCTTTGTTAACAATAAGGACTTCGGGAACGTCCCCCGGCTCTCATTGGCTAGCTCCATAAATGGAGGCTAGCCATTGGGTGCCGGATCTGTCCGTCAAGGCCGGACCAGATTCGGGGGCGTTCCCGAGATTTTTTCCCTGGGCGGAGTTTCGTTTTTTCCCGTTCCAGATGCACTGTCCATTCCAGCCCCCCTCCGTGTGCCTCCCCGCCCCCGCCCCCCCTCGCTGTCCTGTGCACATTTACCGCCTCCCTCCCGCCGTCCGTGTCCCCTCCCGCCGTCCGTGTCCTCTCCCGCCTCCCTCCCGCCGTCCGTGTCCTCTCCCGCCTCCCTCCCGCCCCCCTCCTGCCCCCCGTGTCCTCTCCCGCCCCCCTCCCGCCGTTCGTGTCCTCTCCCGCCCCCCTCCCGCCGTTCGTGTCCTCTCCCGCCCCCCCTCCCGCCGTTCGTGTTATCTCCCGCCCCCTGTGTCCTCGTAGGTGCTTGTTTTTGTGTGTGTACAGCATTTGCCAATCCCTGACAACATGCTTTCACCCAATCCATGACTGTGCTGTTCCCCAGGGGCGGGTTAAAGAACTCCAGCGGCGGTGCCTAGAAGCTGTGGTTCTGCACGCACAGTCGTCTGTCTCCCCGAGGTTTGCCGTGGACTTGGTGGGCAGCATTGTAAAATGTCGAACAGATGCTTTATAGCTAACAGTGCACTGTGGTAATGTCCAGACACATCACAGACTGACGACAGGATGTGAGCCTGCCTGATACCCTCGAATACTTGCGGACATACCAACAAACAGCCTCCCGGGGGGATGTAATCTAACAGGAACAAATCATTCCGGGGGCAGTCATACGTTTATTGAACTGGGTAATTTCTTTCAGAGCAGGGCGCGCGCTCCACAGCGTCAGCCCGGGACACTTCCAAAAATAGAAACCGTTCCTCAGCTGCAGAAGGAATTACGCATTCCAAGTTCGGGGAGCCCAGAGGTTGGTATGCTAGAGCGTCTCCACTGGGGATACCAGCGGAGGGGCGTTCATATTTCATCTGGTATGCGGCTCGGGCGAGGCAAGGGGGGATTTGAGCGTCTTAATGTGTCGTAGGTAGCTTCAGTTTACCACAAACCAGTTCTGGCTGGTAGCGGAAGCCGTGAAGATCAGCGGGTCTCTAATTGTCCTGTTCTCGGCCCTGACATTTCTCACCCCCCGCGGCGGGCCTCACATAATGAACTCCAGCTTCTTTCGGATGCAGGCATGCATGCGCGGATTACTGGTGCGGCGACACTGCAGCGGCCGCGACCCCCGTCAATGCGCACATTCACGCCTGAACTTGTTTCTCTATTCCCGATACATCTAACAGCATAAAGGCCAACCCTTATAGATACTATAGAACTGCAAACCTTGGCATTTAAATGTTAAGCCAGCCCTGCCCTTGTATAAATTATACAAGCCACGCCCCTTGTATAGGGGTATACAAACAGCGCCTTTCTAGGTGTTATATAAACTATACATCATCTTTGTTATACTCGCCATGCCCTTATAGACTTTAAAGAAGTTGAAACTGTGACATTCCACAACTTAAGCAACCACACCCTTGTAGGTGTTCTTCGAACAGGGCTATCTCGGATTGTATACACGCCAAGCCCTTATAGATGTTAAGCAGGCATTGTTGATGTCATGCAAACTACACCCATGTGTATGTTCAACAAGTCACTCTCCTGTTACACAATTACAAACAGTGCTCTTATATTTATATTAAACAGGTCGTGCCTTTTTAGATAATGTACGACCCATTCTCTTGTGTATCTTACACAAACCATGCTTTTAGAGATGTTCATTATAGATTTTATTTCTAGAGTTTTATATAGTGCAACTAAGACCCTTTCGGGTATCAGAGCACTGTACAATAGTATACAGTTAGTTATGGGATGAAAGATCAACACAAGATGTAAATTTGGTATTGGTCATGGAAATAATAGTTACAGGGTAAACATGGAAAATAACAAAGAATATGACAACAATAGCTTCTCGGAGGTGATTGTGCGAACAAGACCCTTTCGAGTATATGGGTGTTGTACAACAGTATACAAATAAGTGGCTATAAGACAAAAGATCGACAAAGATCCCAATTGGTATTGGTCACAGAAATAGTAGATAAAATGGCTAACACGAAAAACAATAAAGAAAATGTAAACAGGAGCAAATAGACTCTCGGGGGTAAGGTTGAGAAAGGTACAACATCGATTGGGAAGGTGTTGCTTCAAAAGAAAAAGTTTTACTTCTTTTTTGAAGAGGGTTGTCGAGAGCTTGGACTTGGTCTCAGTAGGAAGAGAGTTCCAGATTTCTGGGGCAATTCCAGGGAAGACTCGCTTGTAGGTTTTCTTTTTGTTGAATTTGTGGGGCTCAGTAGTAGGGAGCTTGTGCTTTGCGAAGATCTATTCCCGCCAGACGGAGCCCGTTTCTGGGCCAGGTAGCATGGATTGTTATGGTGAAGAGCTTTATGCATCATGCAGGCAATTTTAAGATGGAATGTGGCCTCATAAGGTAGCTAGTTCAGTGTTTTCAGGTCTGAGGTGATATGATCAATTTTTAGGTTTTGCCCTAGCAAGCGTACGAAGTACGCATGCGCTAGGAAAAATCTTATGTTTTGCAGTGGGGAACAGGGACTCGCCCCCTCCTCCCATTGGCTAGCTCCATAAATGGAGGCTAGCCATTGGGAGACGGCTCTGTCCGTCAATCCCGGACCAGATTCGGGGGCGTTCCCGACAATTTTTCCCTTTTGGTGACGTCAGCCGAAAGCCTGTTCTCGGGAACGCCCCCGAATCTGGTCCGGCATTGACGGCACCCGGAAGAAGTCCAGGTGAGTGCTTGCTTTTTTTTTTGCCCGTTCCCACCCCCTCTCCCGCTCTCCGTGTCTCCGGCCACGTTCCCGCCCCCCTCCCGCTGCCTCTCACGCTCTCCAAAATTGCTTATATTTCTATAAGGTGTACATTGTGACTTTCCGGTTCTAAGTTCTCCTTTTCGCTCGAAATTTGAAGTTCTATTCGCATAAAAAGACACAACCAATCAGACATATCAATATATCTCTCTGCCACAGATCTAAAGAGCCTTCCTTGCTTTTGATGGACAGAAATTCTCCTTTGCTGCTCAGGTTGTCTTCTTTGCTCCTTTGATGCCTTTCCCCACCGCTCCTTTTTTTTTTTTAACCTTGGTTTCGAATGGGATCCTGGTCAGCATAATAAGCAGAACGCGCTCCTATCCCTGATCCCTTCCAGTGCGCGATCCCTGAGCTCCCGCTGCTCTGCTGCGCCACCCACAGCCGCGTGAGCGGGGTCGGCAGGCTAGGATGCAACGGGGTACGCCAGCACTGGTAGCCTCGCGTTCCGCCAAGTTCCTCCAGAGACAGTAGCCGACCCAAAGCACAGAGACTTTTTTTCATGTTCCTAGCCTGATGTTCTAGCCCTCATTACTGACAAGCACCAGCCGGCTGCAACCGCCGCGTCCCCGCGGTTTCAGAGGCCACCGTATCTCTGATGAAGTGCGATGGGCCGAGCTGGGAGGTGGCAAGAGTGCGTAAGTAGGAAAAGATCAGAAGCTGGCCAGGGAGAAATGTGTTTGTAGAACAAAGCAGAGGTGACATGGCGGGTCTAGTGCCTACGCTGGATGGAGATAAATTGGCGGATCCTTCTCCGAACATGAAAGAGGGGTGGGTTCAAAGAGACACCAAGATTGACTCGCAAGCAGTGCGAGCGGGCATTAATTAAGGGTACGCGACGAGCCCCTGCGACATAGGTGCACAACCTCAGCATCCTCTTCTATCATGGCTTAAAACACATGCCGACCTAACCGTGATGGCCAAGGCTGGATTTATTCATCTTAAATCAGCTAAGAGTCGACTTCGGTTCAAACCGAACCAGGCATATTTAATGCGCGCCTTTGTCTCAACAAATCTAATTGCGAGAACGATCAGACACTAAAGGTTGCTAAGACATGATTACTTATGGTGTGCCCCTGTTGCCTGCTTGTGCCTCCGTTTTCGTGCCCCTGTTGCCTGCTTGTGCCTCCGTTTTCGTGCCCCTGTTGCCTGCTTGTGCCTCCGTTTTCATGCCCCTGTTGCCTGCTTGTGCCTCCGTGTGCCCCTGTTGCCTGCTTGTGCGTCCGTGTGCCCCTGTTGCCTGCTTGTGCCTCCATGTGCCCCTGTTGCCTGCTTGTGCCATGTGGGTGTGTGTGGAGCGCTCTGTGTGGCTGTGTGTGTGGGGAGCTTTGTGTGGCTGTGTGTGTGGGGAGCTTTGTGTGGCTGTGTGTGTGGGGAGCTTTGTGTGGCTGTGTGTGGGGGGCTCTGTATGGCTGTGTGTGTGGGGGGCTCTGTGGGGGGCTCTGTGTGGCTGTGTGTGTGGGGGGAGCTTTGTGTGGCTGTGTGTGTGGAGGGCTCTGTGTGGGTGTGTGTGTGGGGGGCTCTGTGTGGCTGTGTGTGTGGGGGGCTCTGTGTGGGTGTGTGTGTGGGGGGCTCTGTGTGTGTCATTTGCGAGAAATAAAGCTAGTGGCATTGTAAATGACAATGCCATTTATTTATGTTAAAAAAAACATAAATAAAAATAATGTCAAGAGCAATGCCAATAGCTCTAACTTTAACAAAGGCGAAACCATTGCATTGTAAATGCTTGTTTATAGATTGGGTGTAGCAGGGATCCCCTCCAGGAGTCTGGGACGTCCATCATAAGTCTGCACTCCGAGTACAACTGGCCCAGGCTCTCGGTCCAAAAGTCGAGAGCCCGGCAGGCCATTTGGTCCAGGTGCCCCGTTGGGGCGTATTTTTTTCAAGATTGCTCTCAAAACCTTTTTTTTTAGCAGATGTGACATTAGCAAGGAGGGGCGTTGGTTCGGTTGATTCGTCAGTTAAATGATCATCAAGGGGGGATCTTTTGCTTGGGTTTGTTTTTGGGTCGTTAGTGTGGAGGGATTTTACATGGGCTACCCAAGTGCTCGCATCAATTGAATTCTCTCTATTACAAGACCCATGGCTGAGTTTGTTTATATATTGCCAAAATTCTTGTGACTTGCTAGGAGCAAGCAATTTGAAGATTATCGACCATTTTTGCTCGGTTGCTTCGCGTTTCACCTGCCAAACAATTTTTGTGTGAGCCTTGGCCGCCTCCTATAGATCCTTTTTTGCGATTAACGATCCGGTTGCCCTGTAAGCTCTACGTTTGGAGTTGAGAACTTTTGTGGAACTCTTTATTGCTGGCTGAAATCCCAGTTTGTATATGGAGTTATCGTAGGCTCTTTGATTGTTGTTCTCTCGGAGCTGTTGGGATAGATCATATGCGAGGACGCCCCATTCTCCAATTCTTCCCTGATCCTTATGGTCAGTCTGCCACCCTTTCCAGGATGATTTCCATTCAGCAAACTTATGGGTCGGGAGCGGGCCCCATTTGATTCTTTTAAGCAGTCTATATAGTTCATCTCCATTTGTGGTTCCTATGTGATGGAGAGTTTGTCTAAATTTTGCACTCATGGACAGCTCTATTATAAGAGCGGCGTGATCGCTATCAGTCCAAGGTTGAACGGTATAACTTAACACATGCTTTTGTAAGTATTCACTTAATAAGATATAGTCAATTGTTGTTTGGTTGTTAAAAGTAGGAGGTATCAATACTGTTGGCTTATTCTTTATGGAGATGTAGTGTGTTGTTGCCAATTTGTAAGCTCGCATTAGGGCATTGAATCTTCTAGTGTTTCCACTATAATGGTTTTCGTCAGTTGTGTGCCCTATATCGTGCAAATTGAAGTCGCCCAAGATAATTGAATCCATGGCCGCATAACGCACCAATAGGTTTTCAATCTGTTTTAATAGGTCAGTGAATTTATCTTTTGAATTCGGCCCGTGGCAATTGTAATAAATATTGATGAGAAGAATTGAAGTCTGGCCCTTGGGCGTTATAAGGCCTTTCAGAATCCCGGCCAGAAACATATCTGAGGTGTGCCGTATTATTTCAAAGTTTACTTGTAATACGTGTCTAATGTAAATTGAAATGCCCCCTGATGGTCTCCCAAAGATGTTAATCTTTTTTGCGGGTTTGAAGTATTCGGCATAGTTACGTAATGGTGTTGCTGAGATGGCCCATGTTTCCTGAACACAAACTATGTCTGCTCCAACCATAAGAGCTACTGCGTCTGGGCTTTGCAGGGCTTTATGTAACCATGCGACAGTCCAAGACACTATATTGATAGTTGGATTATTTGTGGAACTGATATGGGAGATTCGGCCAGTGTCGGGAATTACTTGAGCTGAGTGGTTGCCGGACTCTTGGTCGGAGCTAATGATGCATGAAGCAGGTTCGTTGCACCAGCTAGTGTCCTGTGGTGGTGCTGAGTGATGCTGAGTGGTGCTGTGGTGGTGCTGAGTGGTGCTGTGGTGGTGCTGGGTGATGCTGGGGTGGTGCTGAGTGATGCTGTGGAGGCGCTGAGTGGTGCTGTGGTGGTGCTGAGTGATGCTGAGTGGTGCTGTGGTGGTGTTGAGTGGTGCTCTGGTGGTGCTGAGTGATGCTGGGGTGGTGCTGAGTGATAATGTGGTGGTGCTGAGTGATAATGTGGTGCTGCTGAGTGATGCTGGGGTAGCGCTGAGTGATGCTGTGGTGATGCTGAGTGATGCTGAGTGGTGCTGTGGTGGTGTTGAGTGGTGCTGTGGTGGTGCTGAGTGATGCTGGGGTGGTGCTGAGTGATAATGTGGTGGTGCTGAGTGATAATGTGGTGCTGCTGAGTGATGCTGGGGTAGCGCTGAGTGATGCTGGGGTGGCGCTGAGTGATGCTGTCGTGGTGCTGAGTGGTGCTGTGGTGGCGCTGAGTGATGCTGGGGTGGCGCTGAGTGATGATGTGGTGGCGCTGAGTGATGCAGTAGTGGTGCTGAGTAATGCTGGGGTGGCGCTGAGTGATGCTGTGGTGGTGCTGAGTGGTGCTGTGATGGTGCTGAGTGATGCTGTGGTGGTGCTGAGTGGTGCTGTGGTGATGTGGTGATGCTGAGTGCTGGGTAATAAAAATTTGTAAGATATGCTACTAAATTTTAAAACTCAAATTAAGTATAGATTTATCACTTCTGAAGAAAACTAGAGATAGATCTAAAATGCCTGCTCCACACTGAAAATGAAATTAGAGGACATGATGACCACGACAAAAATGTTATAAATAGTAATGCAGGAAAATAAGCAAGATATGAAAAGAAACACTAAAGGTGTAGCACAAATAAAAAAGTGCCAGAAGCAGTAGAAGGTGATGATTTAAAGGGTTTTGGGATACGATTTCTGCAAGAAGCAATTTATAAAAACAGTACGACTATTGTTCTGGTGAAAAAAAAAAAAAGGTAGAAAGGGTACCTTGATGTAATGAGAAAAAATCCCTGCGCACACAGTCCATCCAATATATTGTCCAAATAACCCCAAAAAACTCTTGATCCAAGTCCAGATTCAGTTATTTATTCATATGCATCTCGTCTCCAATGCAGCCAGGTAGTGTTCTCAAAACAAAGCTTGAACTCAGATTTGTAATTAACAGAAAACAATCAGCCAACATGTGTTTCGTCGTGCAATATCGTGCACAGAAGACTTCTTCAGGGCTCTTAATTTGAATATGTTAACAAGTTTGTTGGCTTCGAGAAATTAGTTTTTCACATATGCAGAAATTCCAATAGGAACTTGCATCTATTCTACTAAATATTCATGTTTGAGTTTTGCAAGTCATGTGGTGAACGTCTGTGTCTGGCGAAGTCTAAGCGCGAACAGATGATCAGATAATCACGAGTATGTGACCTCTTCGGAAAACCGTATCTCTCTAATCCTGTGTTCCCGGGTGCAGGCCGTCGGGAACACGGGATTAGAGAGATAAGGTTTTCCGAAGAGCACGGAGGGGCCTGGAGAGAAGCACATGAGAGAGAGAGCAATACATGAAGGATTGAGCAACACAGAGTGCAGAAGGGTGGATACTTAGCAGGAGAGAAGCACGCGAAGCAGAGAGCTAGAAAAACATGCACTCCCAAGGAATGCATAGGGAAAAATTAAAAAAGTAGTTCCCTAAAACTGAGAAGTGGAAGGATACAAGTCAGCTAATTATAAAGATGGTAATGAGGGTATGCTCCAGAGGAGCGACAAACACCACAAAAGAACAGAAGAGGGAGGACAGTCATTGAATAAGAAGCAAGAAAATGGAAGTGACACTGAAGCAGTAGGCGGCTCTCACACCACTTTAATTTCTTAGTATAGCCCACAAAATACCTTTCACAACCAGACAGCTAAACCCTGTCTGGTAGGCGAGACCCAAAAATTGAGGTAATCACTGTGATTAGTGACATCCTAGATTACCTAGCTGTACCTGTGGAATCGAAAATACTATGAATAATAAAAATGCATGTACAGATATTATTAAAAAAGATAGTTCATTTAAATAAAAAAACAGGGTGCATAGGAGTATGTAATTAATTAAGGTAACTGTTGATATATGTATATGTATGTATTGTGTATGTGTTATTCCACAATTAAATGATCATTTTTAGACTCATATCACTGGTTCTATTGTGTTCCAAAGATGAGAGAACCAGTACTATAGAATGGCAGAGATACCAATGATGCCATCCCCTGAACGGACTTTAAGCCCAACTTACCGAAGGGCGTTTTTTCATACAGAATAATGAGGCACAGAACGGTGTTGAAATTCTGAAATATGTCCAAAGTAGGATAACAACTCGTCTCCTGCTTCCAAGAAAGCCAAAAAAAAGCAATATAGTTATCTATACCAATTTTAAAAAAAAAGGTGAATGACATCCAGTCAACAAAAGAACCCGAATATTATCAGATCATTCAAAACTAAACGTAAACATTGATAATGTGCACAGCAAATTGTTATGACAACTGTAGGGTTGTGACAGAGGCATTCGTAAATGTAAGTATGGATTTTTCTGGAGTTACCAGGGAAGAAACCGTGCAGCTATCTCTAATAACGGTCCAAGAGACGAAATGGTGCATTTTCAGGACAAATATTGAGAAGCCAAAAATTCATGAAAGATTATAACACGTACCCTGTGGCCTTCCCAGTGGTTCAAGGTTCCAGTAGACACAAAGAAGCCCATAATGGTTTGCCAGTCCATACATCTTTGAATAAATGTGGTTGGTCAATGGTTTGGCTCTATTCAGCCTGGAATTAACTCATAAAGTAATTCGGATGAACTAAGGTAGCAATAACGTACAGAAATTACTGTTTTCAGACAATGAAACGCGAGTATTACTGATCCGAAACTTGAAATGTAGTGAAACAGGTATAATAGGAGCAGGACGGGCAAATTAAATCGGAAATTAGTCAAACAAAAATAATACGAGTTCAGAGTGAAAAAAAATCACCAAAATAAAAAACGCAGGTGCTGCACAAAACATAAAAATATAGTACTAAATAAACTGCGGGGAACCGTGTACACGCTGATCGTGAGAGCGCTCTGTGTATCAGAAATAAAAAAAGCAAGCTTCTCTGGGAAAAGTCAGCTGCTCGTTGTGAGAGGGCGGGGGCTGCCCGCGCATGCGCGCTCCGAGCCCCGGCGACAAAGCGGAGTGCGGCATCTAAAGTCCCGGGGAGCGGGTCCCGGGAGGGGGCCCGGGTGAAGACCAGCGCTGCGGAGGAGACACGGAACTGGGGCCCGGGTGAAGACCAGCGCTGCAGAGGAGACACGGAACACGCCGAAAGAGCCCGGTGAGTGGGGTGGGGGGGAGGGGGTATACGTGCGTGTTTCTGTGTGTGTTTGAATGTGTCTGTGCGTGTGTCTGTCTGTGTGCGCGTGGGTCTGTGTGTGTATATGCATTGTGTGTGTGCCTGTATATGCTTGTGGCTGTGTATGTGCGCATGCATGAGTGTGGCTGTGTGAGTGTGTTTGCGCATGGGAATGAGGCACGAGAGGGGCACGGCGCCGTGTGCGCCCACGAGGTGAAATCTGCGCTCTGCGCTCGTGCACCCTCTCGTGTCTACATTCCCAAATACGGCTGACAATAGGTCTTTCGCTGACGCTCGACTTAAAAAAAAGAGAGGGGCCGCCTTTATGCAACAAGAAGGCTAGGTTCCATGATAGGATATCCGTGCAGGAAATGACGTCTGCAGGAGCCACAATCCTCTTAGAACTTTGCATGCCCGGAATCCTTTGCGAAGAAACAACAACGGTTGTATTCTCGTCTAAATACATATATTCTTTAAGATTAAATTATATGTTATGATTGCTACCTTTATTTATTATATTAAAGGATGTTTTTATAAGGTGCAATTAAACGACCATAATATCAGAGTTATGTAAATTGCAGTTATATCCTTCTTCGACGACGCTAATGTACCAGTAATGGCATAGATTACCTCTAATTTATAGCTTTCTGTCACTGTACTTCGTGTGATAGTGATGACGGTCATATTTTGAGTAATTTTTGTAAAGTCTCTGCGGGGCAAAGACCCTGCTGAGGCTCGTTTTATAGTGATAAGAATAAACTTCAACCAGCATAATATTAAATACGCAGTATAGAATTCTATTCGTCGTAGGTGAAGATGTTCCATCTCACTTCTTTTTCGTGCATGTAGCGCCGCTGACGGGGGTTTCTGTAGATGTAGCTTCATGGCACTTCCACATACTGTGATTCTGGGCTAATCACTTAGGACCTCATTTATGAATAGTGACGCATCGCTGCGTGAAAACAGCGATGCGTTACTTTTCACTGCGCCCTCCTTGCGACTCCAATGATGTGTCATATTTACAGTATGACGCATTATAGCGCAAGGATTACAGATACGTCAGTATTTCTGACGTATCTGTAAGCGCAAAAGTCACGCATTGCTGGAGTGTGTCACAAAAGTGACGCAACTCCAGCAATGTGTCCTTTCACATAGTGCCTGCGTCAGAGGCAGGCGTAAGAAATTGACGCATTTGTGTCCTAGAAGTGGCGCAGTGAAATCTTATAGATTTCACTGCGTCACTTCTATGACCCTTTCTTGCGCCGGAATGCCCCCCTGCATACATTATACCTGGCACAGGTATAATGTGGCGCAGGGGTTTACAAAGTGACGCATCTACTTAGATGCGTCACTTTGTAAATATGGTGCAACAAGGCAAACTTTTTAGGCTGCTAGTGCGTCACAAAAAGTGACGCACCGGTGGCGTAAAAGTAACGCATGCCCTCATAAATGAGGACCTTAAACTCCGCGTGCCTGAATGTGTAAACAGAACCGGGGCTCAAGTAAATCGCTCCAATACTTTCGGATCGAGTTTGCGCTATATAAAATCTGCACACAAAAATAAATTATAACATGGCTCTGTTACGTTTGTTCAGGTCTATCCTATGGCGCTTGTGCCCCACGACCATCTGTTGTATGTACTTTGTGGGCCCTGGAGTATTGCGGCAGAATTGTTTGCTTCTGCACTTTCTGCTTAGGGTCTTTGGGGCAGATTTACAAGAAAGTGACTCAGTGTGGAACACATGCCATTTGGCTGCGCCCCACGGAGTCACTTTCAAGGCACAGGGATCGGACATATTTACAACAATATGTTGCATCTCTGTGCTTCTCCCTGCGCTGCTGCACAAACTGCTGCCATGCGCCGGTGCAGGCACCCTTGCACCATGGTGCAAAAATGCCTGCGTGGTGGGGAGATTATTTTTGAGCAGGAAGGGTTTCCTTCGTGCACAAAAACAATCTGGAATGCCGTTTTTCAACTTCTATGTGTTCTGCATTAGCACACATAGAAGTAAAAAAACGTCATTGTTTCAATAATAATAATAATAATAAAAACATTTATTAAGCGCCTGGTGACACAGGAAGACAGTGCGTCCCCGCGCTGTGGATGCATACCGACAGAACTCCGAACAAAGACCCAGCAACACAGGGAGGAAGAGCAGAAAGCAACAGAACAACTAGACCTTGGGGAACAGGTACGATTTTAGTTTCAACCTAAAGAGCGGTTCCGAGGGCTCCATCCGAAGTTCGAGTGGGAGTCCAGGGTTTGCTGGCAAGGAAACAAAAGGATCTCCCTCCCATCCGAGCACGACGGATGCGGGGGACCATCATCTGCATGCTCCCCATAGATCTCAACAACCGTCTCGGGCGATATATGGTCATCAACTTCTGGAGGTATGTGGGGCCACGGCCATGAGCGATGCGGTGGGTAATGCACAAGGTTTTAAACCGAATGCGTTCTTGCATGGGAAGCCATTGCAAAATATGAAGTGCCCGCTTACCAGATGACCTCCTAGGCAGTTTTAAAACTAGCCTGGCCGCCGCATTCTGGACACATTGAAGTTGGCTCAGGCCTTTTCTACTAAGCCCACAGAGCAATGAGTTCCCATAATCGAGGTGTGGGGTGACTAAGGCGTGCACTAGGGTTTTCCTCGCTTTAAACGGAAGAAGATCTAAGATCTTACGGAGGACCTTGAGTGTGCCGTAACATTTCCCGGCTACAATCCTCACATGTTGGGAATAAGAGAGATTTGAATCTAAGACAACCCCCAGATTTTTCACCGTAGCGGATGGAGTGGGCATAGTACCCAGATCAGCTGGCCACCAGGCTGAGGTCCAGACGGAGGGAGACGGACCGATAATCAGGAGTTCCGTCTTATTGCCATTAAGGTGTCGAGAGTTACCCTTTATCCAGCCAGCAAGTGCCACAAGACAGGAGGAGAAGTTATCTGCTTCCCCAACTGGGTTATGAGATATAGTAATCACCAGTTGGGTATCATCTGCATATGAGACAATATCCACTCCATAGGACTCCACCAATCTTGTAAGGGGTTCCATATATAGACTGAACAACGTAGGGCTCAATATAGAGCCCTGCGGAACCCCTTGTCTAAGAGATCTCGGTCTGGATTTATATGGGGGGCAGTGAGCCTGAAATTTCCTGTCCGCCAGAAAAGAGCTAAACCAATCATAGGCTTGGCCAGCTATTCCAATCTCACTCAGGCGTACAAGAAGACCCGAGTGCGACACGGTGTCAAAAGCCGCACTCAGGTCCAATAATATCAGCGCCGCAGTGTGACCGTCATCAGCTTTACGGCGAAGCAGTTCGGTGGAGAAAAGAAGGGCAGTCTCCGTAGAATACTTCGCCCTAAAACCCGATTGGGAGGGGTGAAGAAGATGGTTATCCTCCACAAAGCTAACCAGTTGATTGTTCACCAGTTTCTCAACTACCTTAGCACAAAAAGGCAGAAGGGATATAGGACGAAGGTTATCTAGCTGGGTCATACTCAGATTGGCCTTCTTTTTAATAGGGACGACCTGGGCCAACTTCCATTCCTCAGGCACCCGACCTTCTCGAAATGACAGAGTGGCCAGATTGCCTATATGGTAACTCAGGAGCTGTAGGTGGTTTCTAAGGATCTTGGCAGGAGCTACATCCATTGGAGATCCAGATTGGATATCCGAGATAATATTTATCAATTCCTCCCGCGGAGGAACCCTGAATTCCTCAAAAGCGCAGCTATTCCTGGGTCCAACACAGGTGACCCTAGCGAGGGTAACCGCTGTTGTACTCTGCTGAAAAGATTCATAGATCTTCTCTACTTTACACACAAAGTAATCCGCTATGTTTTCACAGATATCTTCGGAGGGGGTGTCTTCGGTCATAATCGCAGAGAGGGATGTTAACTCCTTATATAGGAAGAGCTCTTTGGATGAGTTGTCCGAATTCTCAATCCTCTCTTTAATGTGATTGTGAGAAGTTGGCCTGATATATAGTGCTCACTATTCTAGTGATCACTTTGTATCATTCCAAACAACCCTTATTGATGATTGGTTGTAAGTCAACCTGATAGACCAGCTATCCTAGTAGCATGGAATAGAGCAGTCTTTAGGCTAAACTCTAGAGGGCGCGTTAAGCAAGCTGTTTTACCATCACATATACCCCTTGAACACCAAGTGAAAGGACTCCACACAAGTTGTTATAAAAATAAAGTATATTTATTAATAACAAGACTACCCTGAACTCTTTATGAGTCAGGGAGCTAAGCACAATACAAAACTCTTAAGAAAATACTGCAAGTCGCACAAATAACGCAAATGCCCGAGGGGCACGAAAAACCATATACTCTAAAAGTGGAATGCGAAATGCTAGCAGGTAAGTAACACGTTCCAGAGGCTTCAGGACCGCTAGGACTACCTTACTGAACCCTTAGGTTAGGAGCAGGGGGCCTAGGGAACCCGGGTGCAGAGTGTGAACTCTTACGCGGGATGCGGGACAAAGTCTATGGATGCTAGCAATTCTAAAGTTACTGTTTCTGGACGAATCCGACTAGGTAGACTAAAAACGAAAAAGGATCTGGACACTAGGATAGTGAACCTGTGCTGGAGCACCGAAATGCTCGAGTTACCTAGCCCAGGGGCTGCGGCTGCATAGGGTTCAAATGACGTCGGGAATCCTCGTTAGGCCAGAGTCCCCAGGAACTCCCAAAGTAAATCCACCCAAATTCTTGGGGGCACTCCCACCACCTGGGGGATTACTACTAGTAGCAACAGGAGGCTTGGAAGTGTTACTTGGGGGTATGTTTTCCTTATTGTTGTTGGCCCTTGGGCAACTGCTGTCAGTTTTCCAATGGCCTACCTGTTTGCAGGTATAGCAATAAGGTTTCTTCTGGGTATTGGAAGGATTCTGGGACCCACCCCTTTCTGAGTATTTTTGGGGCCCTGATGTGGTTTGATCTGTAGATTTATTCCCACCCTTCTCTTGAGGCTTGGTTGATTCCTTCTTTTGGTCACCACCCTGATTCTTAGGCCTAATCCTGGTTCTGACCCATTTGTCTGCCCTCTTACCCAATTCTTGTGGAGAGGTCAGATCAGAGTCTACCAGGTGCTGGTGTAATAACTGGTTCTGACAATTATTTAAGACTTGCTCTCTCATGATAAGATTATACAACCCTGTGTAGTCGGTAACCTTGCTACCCAGTAACCAGCCCTCCAGAGCCTTAGTGGCACAATCAACAAAGTCAGCCCAATCCTGAGACTGAATTTTCTGGGTGTCTCTGAACAGCAACCTGTACTGCTCAGTTGTTAAGCCAAACCCATCAATCAGTGTATTCTTCGGGACTTGGTAATTGTTAGCATCCTCAGCTCTAGTAGTGAGGAGCTTATCTCTACCTTTACCTTCAAAGGATAGCCACAATATAGCTGCCCACTGACTCTGGGGAATGCACTGGACAGTGCAGGCCCTCTCCAAAGCAGTCATCCATTTGTGGATGTCATCCCCTTGTTTAAAGGGGGGCACTATTTTACTCAGGTGTCTAGTATCAAAACTCCTGTCTTTATCTCTAGGGATAATGCTGCCACCAGTGGGGACTGCCCCACTCAACTGTTGCTCTCTAGCAAAGGCAAGCTTCTCCATGGCAAGGGCAAGTTCTTCCCTCTGGATCCTCAGATTAGCCTGTTTCATCCTTGCTTCATGTTCTCTCCTCTGAGGGGAAGTCAATCTCCTCTGGGGAGAAGTCATTCTCCTCTGGGAAGAGGCATGAGAGTGCACAGATCTATTGGAGTCCCTATAATGAGATCTATCTCTTCTAACTCCGAAGTTAGGCCTGCTTAGGGTCAGTACTGGGGGTCCCCCAGATCCTTCCCTATGTAGGTCTAAGTTGGCCCTAGTAAGTCTGCTGACTAGCTCAGGACCTTTGTCTGCCTCATCCCCAGAAGGATCCTCTTCATCCTCCTCCTCCTCTACTTCCTCAGTTTCAGGGAGGTCAGGATCACCAAGGGTACCTTCTAAGGCTGGCATATTCCCATCTTTATGAGAAGCTTTTCTAGCATCATATGTCTCTAAGAGACCCAACAGAAAAGTAGTGGTAGGGTTAGAACCCTGTTTCAATTTCCTGGAGGTACACAATTGTCTCATCTCCTGGAAACTGAGAGCTGCATATCTGGAAAGGACCTGTGGAGGGTCACTAGCCACTAGGGGAGTCTCTGAAGACTCTCCATGGGTAGACATGCTTCTGGTGCGGTGTAAGGGATGCACCTACCTACACTATGGGTTTACCTACTGATCCCTTGCTAGAGTTGTAGTTAGGGTGTGCTAAGCCCTGTTACACTACAACAGCTGGTTCAGTAGAACTCAGAGTATTCTAAGCTAAGTTATATGTACCTTGGTACTTATGTGATATTTCAAATGATATTCTTAGGATACGTGTGTGGTAAAACAACAGCAAGCTCAAATCCCAACTGCTGCTCACCAATGTGAGAAGTTGGCCTGATATATAGTGCTCACTATTCTAGTGATCACTTTGTATCATTCCAAACAACCCTTATTGATGATTGGTTGTAAGTCAACCTGATAGACCAGCTATCCTAGTAGCATGGACAAGAGCAGTCTTTAGGCTAAACTCTAGAGGGCGCGTTAAGCAAGCTGTTTTACCATCACATATACCCCTTGAACACCAAGTGAAAGGACACCACACAAGTTGTTATAAAAATAAAGTATATTTATTAATAACAAAACTATCAATTCAATTTATAATCTTTATTCGGTTCTTAAAAAGACACCATAAAAGCACATCCACAATATACACACAACATATTTAAAAGAATGCAATTTCCTTAAAAAAGATAAGTTAACTAAAATCATGATTCATCGTTCAATGGGTCAGTGGGGAATAGGGAATCATTTTTCATGGGGTCGGTTAATGTTAGAGTCATAATTCTCTGGTATTCCGTAATCTTAATGCTAACCGGATAAGCTTTATAGTGCAGAGTAGAGTATAAGCGTCTCCAGCTTCCTGCAGGAACTTCAGGGCCTGTTTTGCTTGTCTAAACTTTAGTTCTTTCAGAATCTCTACCAGGAACTTGCGTCTTGGCACTGTGTAGAATGGGCACAATAAAACAAAGTGAAGGGTATCCTGCGGAGACCTGTTGTCGCAGCCGCAGGTACCCTTCTCCTCCACTGTGTGAGTGAACCCAGCAGGGACCGCAAATAGGTGGTGAAGCATATTGAGTCTAAAACGGGTCATGTAATAGCGATCCTGGGTGTTATGCATGACCCTCAGGTATGGCTCCATTCCTTGCTTTGGTGAGAGTTCACAGTACAATAAAACAGTGGGTTTAAGCCTTTCATTCTTGGCTCTAATTATCCGTGACCGTTCTGAGAAAAGTTTTTTTGTCATGGTTTTACTCTCTCCGGTTAGGGATTCTGGTGAGTTGAAAAAATCTGCGCAATCAATCTCTACAAATGATTTCTTGATGTACTGCAGCCAGGGTATGTTGTGTCCTTTATCACGTTTGAGGCAATCCAAGATGATTTGTCTTGTTAGGGTCGCCTCCTGGTTAGTCCATATCTTGACCCATGCCAGGAGTGGTTTAAGTTTGATCTGGTCTTCTATAAAGGATTCACCTACTTCCTCATGTATAATATAGGCGGGAACACTCTGGGGCACTTTCAGGATTCTTCTCAAAAATGTATTTTCTTCTGTCTGTATTTGCTGTGCTTTATTGTCTATGAAGCCCCAGACTTCTGCGCCGTAAGTTACCTTCGCACAGCAAATTGACCTATATAAGGTTAGTATCTGTTCTGGAGACCACCTTCCCAATCTTTGTCCATACCCCATAATGGCTCCTACTGACGCCGCCAATTTTGTAGCATGTTTCTCTGCCAGGGGTTTAAAATTAAGGTGAGTATCGAACAGTACCCCCAGATATGAGAATGTATTAACCTGATTGATTTTGTGTGTCCCGATGTAATAAACAAAGTTCTCTTTTCTCCTTTGCCCTAGAGACATGATGTAAGATTTTTCCAGATTTGTTGTTAGATCCAGCTTGCCCATGAACTCTACAAAGCCGTCAATCAGCTTTTGTAGGCCTAAAGGGGTTCTAGCTAGTAATACCGCGTCATCGGCATAGAGTAGTACCGGCACTGCACGATGACCGATTTGGGGTGAATCCACCTTCAGTTTCAGTAGATCTTTTTCCAGGGAGTTGATATATATGGAGAAAAGGAAGGGAGCAAGGGGATGCAACCTTGCCTTACTCCACTGGTGCAAGCAAAGGGGTTGGTCTTGTTTCCCTCTTGGTTGAATCTTACGCATGCGGATGTATTCCAGTGTAGGGATTGCAGAATATCTACAAGCGGTTGTTCCACACCTAGTTCTACCAACAGAGACCAAAGCTTCGTTCTATTTACGCGGTCGAAGGCCGCCGAGAGGTCCATAAACCCCATGTAGACGGCCCCCTTCCCAACGATGATATATTTTGCTGTTAAGAGGTATAAATTCAGGCATTGGTCAGTGGTGGATCTTCCCTCCCTGAAGCCATATTGGATGTCCGAAAATACCTGATGTTTCTCCACCCAATCTTGTAAACGGTGTAAGATAACCTGCCCCAGTACTTTCGCAGTTACATCAATGAGTGATATGGGGCGGTAACATTGGGGGTCATCACGGTTTCCCTTCTTGTAGATCGGGACTATGGTCGCCGTCGACCAGGAGCGAGGCAAATTGCCACCATAGCCTCGTTCAGGACCCTGGTGAGCAGCGGAGTCCATAGCTCGGGTTTACTCAGGAAGAGATCTGGCGGGATTCCATCCGGGCCGGGTGCTTTGTTTTTGGTTAACCCTGCTATACCCATTTCCACTTCTTCTAGGGAGAAAACCAGTTTTACTGGGTGTATCATCCTTGGGTTATCCCCCTGAGTGGAGTCTTTTGTGTGGTTATAAAGACTCTGGAAATAGGTCTGCCATTGTTCTGGCAGAATGATGTTAGTTATTTTGGGTACACCTAGATCCTGAAAGCAAGGGGAATTAATAACTTTCCAGAAGCTTGAGGTGTCTTTCCTTTCTGCGGCGTCCCTTAGATCCTCCCAGGCTTGGATTTGCAGACTTTGTTTACGCTTTTTCAGAGCTTTTTTGTATTCCAGTCTGTTCTGAGCTATTGTGAGGTTATTCCTTGGTTTTTCGTGAAGACTAAGTTTCAGTTTTTTGTGCGCCTTGGTACAAACAGAGTCAAACCAACGTGGCGTCAGGGGTACTTTACTGTTGCTTGGGATCTTTAAGAGATTATTAACATAAGAAGCAATCTCTGCAAAAGCACTGACCACCATGGCTCCTTCTACCCTTGGGTCAAGGCATGTGTTAATTGCATTTGTGCCCTCAGTTATCAGTTTTTTATAAAAGCTGTCCCCATCAATCTTGGCCCATCTGATTCTCCTTCCTTGATCCACTGCCTTTTCTGATGTATCATGTCTTTTTGAGCCCAATTTAAAATCAAATCCTTTCGTTACAAGTATCACCGGGTTGTGATCACTGTAGATGCTTGTGTCTATTATGATTTTATTGATATTCCTTTTTAGAATGGGTGACACAAGGATATAGTCAATATAGGAATGGCAGCCTCTCCCTCTATATGTTGGGTTTAGTTCTCCTTTATCACCCAACTCTGCGAGATCTAGAGTTTGGATGAGATTGTACCTCTTCACTAGTCTCTCCAGGTCCCATCCTTCTTTTGAATGGGTGAAGTGTGGCCCTTTCACTGTGGTGCATCTTGACCAGTCTTTGGTAAAGGGTTTTAGTTTTTCACAAAGGTGACAATTAAAATCCCCCAACAGTATGAGACTTGGGGGGTTTGGTGTCTTGTTTAAGAAATTGAGATTTTCTAGACAGGAGTCCAGTTCCTTTACAGCTTTTCCCTTTTCCGTTGTGCCAACAGCATTGTACCAGTTGACCAGCAGAAAATGTAGTGTTTTAGATTGAAACCTTACTACTTGGAGATTGGGTGAGCATTGATTGAGATTTGTCCAGGTGCCCTGGATAAGTAAATTGACATATATCACTAGTCCCCCACTAGCTCTTCCTGAGGATACTTTTCTAGCTGGGACGAAGAAACTTTTATAACCCTCTAAGCTGTAATCATTTGTTTCAATAGCCCATGTTTCCTGTAGGCAAATTATTTGAAATTTATTTATGTAGCTAAGCCATTCTCGGGACTCAAATTTGGCTGCTAATCCTGCTATATTCCAGGATACGATTTGTAAATTTTCATGGGTGTTCTCCTTGGGACATCCTCTTTCGTCTCCTAGTGAGTGCACTATGTGCTCGCCAATTTTTATTAAAGTGGTAGATCTGGGTTGTGGCCTACAGTTAATGACTGTTCTGCTTTGTTCAGTAGTAGTCATATATTCTATGGCTTTTGTCAGATCACCTCTACCTCTGCTTATTTTGGGAGATTTGTTGCCACCTCTCTTATAATAGACAGATGACGGCCTATTCGCATATCCCCTTTTCGTTCCTGTATCCAGCAGTTCTGCCTCCCTTGGCCTTGTATGTTTCAGGGTTTGTTTTCCCTTTTCGTGTCAATCCACCTGTTCAAGGACACTAAACCTATTCCAGTGTGCATACTGTGTTTCAAAGGGGTCATAATTTGTGGGCGCAAGAAATGGCCTTTGCCACTGGTTTGGTCTAAATTGGGTATCCATTTGGGGATTTCTTGGCATCGGGGGTCTGTTGGTATGCATAGGTCTGTGAGATGCGTGGGGGTAGAAGTAAGATAAATGCAGGGGATGGATTTGTGAGTGGATATCACTAGAAGGCGCATTGCAAATATAGTTAACCGCTGCAATGTCTCGGAAGTTCACCGTGATTATGTCCCCTGCTATTGTCTTAATACCTTTACCAATCCATTCCCCCCTTCTTGCAGAGAGAATCTGGCCATAGATGTTGGGGGGTAGTGGTCTGTGTATTTGCAGCCACTGAGCGCATTTGTTTTTTAACTCTATGGGCGTTTCCCTTTTACCCTCTCTTAGAGGTGGGACTCCTGTTAATACCACTACGAAAGGTAAGGCTTCGGGGTGGTAAATTAATTATCTTGAGCCTAGATAATGTTTTATTATCTTTTGTGCTTACTGGGAGGGTAGGGATTGCCTTAGGGTTCAATTTCGGTGTTTGGGTTTTGGATGGTATTTGCGCGGGCCCTCAGGATGGTTTATGGGTTTTGGGGTTTATCTGTTTATTAGTCTTATCTGTGTTCGGTGTATTGCTGCCTATCTGGGTGACTTTTGAGCTTATTTGTGGGTCTCTAGGGGGATTGTTTGTGACCGTGTCCTGAATTGAGTTTTGCTTATCTTTCATTAGTGTACTGGATAGAACCCCATCCAGATTTGTTGTTACTGTGGCACCCCCTTGTGTTGGTTGAGTTTTCAGTCCGACTCCTATGTTGTTTACAAGAGATGTCAGCCTATCGATTTTAGATATAAGGGGTTTTATCAAGACGGTGATGGAATGTTCCAAGTCCGTTTTAAGGTCAGACACCATATTGGTAATCCAACAAGGTATTCCTGTGGTGGAAGGGTTTATAGGTGTTACCAGATTGTGGTTTCTAGTTTGGTCTTTCCCCCCCCCCATTTTTTGAGCCTTCCTTAGGCCAGTTGTTTTCCATAGTGTTTAATATCCTCTTGCAATTTTTTGTTTGTGAAGCAGGATGCTCCCTATTCTTTTTAGAGGGAACCTGGGCACACGGGAGATCGACAAGTGAAGAGGGGGAATTAGCTATGTTAGTATCAGGATCATCTGTAAGATCTAGAGGAGCTATGGAGATGTCATTTGTAGTTTCCTGGGTGTCTTGGACGATGATCACGGGTGGTAAAGACAACCTCCTCTCCGTGTTGGCAATGGCATTGGAAACTGCCCCTATGGTTTGCTTGAGCATCTTATCTGTGGCAGTTAATGTTGGTAATGTTTGTTGAGGATCCGGTTTTGATCTAGTGCTTGATCTCAGTGTAGGCATTTTAGACTTTTTTACAGGCTTCCTCATGGTATGTTAAACGGAGGTACAATAGTGATAGATAAATTACACTGAGTATTGAATGGCACAGTTAATTACCTTGATCGCAGGCAATAATGACGAAAATCGGGGAGGTGGCCCAGCCCAGCCTCCTCTGGCCGATGAGGGCCGTAGAGGGCCCGCCCTTTGCCCAGGCTTAGCCCGGCGCTCCCGCGCGCTCCCGCGCGCTCCCGCGACGCGGGTGGGGCTCGTGGATTTTATGCGCCTTCAGCGCGCTCTCGGGTCCCGCCTCCTCTTCCTGGTCACAGGGCAGCTGGGAAGGGTAGTTCGCTCACCCTCTCGGTCCGTTAAGAGACCGGCGCGGTACACCCACAGGGGCTCCGCCTCCAGCGGCGACACTGCAGCACTCTCGTAAGCCTTGGCGGTCAGGGAAACAATTTTTTACTTCTGGTGAGTCCCCCGCTCTGCCGGTGGGGCTTGTGGATTTTATGCGCCTTCAGCGCGCTCTCGGGTCCCGCCTCCTCTTCCTGGTCACAGGGCAGCTGGGAAGGGTAGTTCGCTCACCCTCTCGGTCCGTTAAGAGACCGGCGCGGTACACCCACAGGGGCTCCGCCTCCAGCGGCGACACTGCAGCACTCTCGTAAGCCTTGGCGGTCAGGGAAACAATTTTTTACTTCTGGTGAGTCTCGTTTCCACCTTGCACAGAGATACTGTTAGTTTAACCGGCTCACCCTGAACTCTTTATGAGTCAGGGAGCTAAGCACAATACAAAACTCTTAAGAAAATACTGCAAGTCGCACAAATAACGCAAATGCCCGAGGGGCACGAAAAACCATATACTCTAAAAGTGGAATGCGAAATGCTAGCAGGTAAGTAACACGTTCTAGAGGCTTCAGGACCGCTAGGACTACCTTACTGAACCCTTAGGTTAGGAGCAGGGGGCCTAGGGAACCCGGGTGCAGAGTGCGAACTCTTACGCGGGATGCGGGACAAAGTCTATGGATGCTAGCAATTCTAAAGTTACTGTTTCCGGACGAATCCAACTAGGTAGACTAAAAACGAAAAAGGATCTGGACACTAGGATAGTGAACCTGTGCTGGAGCACCGAAATGCTCGAGTTACCTAGCCTAGGGGCTGCGGCTGCATAGGGTTCAAATGACGTCAGGAATCCTCGTTGTAGTCTATGGAGCCTGAAAGAAGATGTTGCTGGAAGGCGACCAGTGAAGATGTTCGGTGTGATCCAAGGCTGGATCAGTGAAGGAGACGACCTGAAAGCAGAGGGGACTCAGTTCTCAATCACTAGCCAGTGATTGTGTGGGCACCAGGATGGCACCGGATGAAGTCACCGCGATCAGGTGAGTGGGTGACGCTGGACTCTGCAGTCACACGGGCCAGGAGGCGTTGTCGGCGTCCAGGCAGGAGGTGCGAGCTGTCCCACGATGGTGTCTGCTGTCGGCGATGCTGGGTCCAGGATTGGAGCAACAAGCCTTGGCAAAGGCAAGCCCATGCGGTTGAGTCAAAATGGCGTCTGGAGTGGACCAGGAGGGTCCAGGGAACTTCTTGTTGAACAAGCAGCAAGGGCCAGTCTAGAGGACCTAGACCAGCGGTGAAAACGTCGTGGTACGTCGTCAGGAGGGTCACTAGCCGACGGGCAAGTGACCGGACAACGTGGCAAACAGCAAGGCAGCAGAAGGGCCCCACGCAGATCTCGTGGAGGCTGGGGGGCTGTACTTCGGTGCTGGAGCTTCTCAGGGTTGGGGCTTCTCAAACCCCAGTGCACCCACTCGAGGATCCCTCGCCGGTCGTGCTGGTTAAGCGTCGTGCAGGTCTTGAAGATAGCCGGTCCCACGGGTCTTGTCGCACCCACGAATCTCAGCTGGGCTGATGATGCAGGTAGAGGTCAGAGATGGCAGGGAATCCGGGTCTCGTCGAGCTGGTCAGTCTTGATCCGGAGGATGGACGTGCAGCAAACCGCAAGCGCTTAGATGGTGCCTGCTGGTGCAGGGTGGCTACTCCTTACCCACAAGGGGGAGTCTTCAGAGAAGGTCAAGAGTTCCTTTCGTGGAAAGTAGTTCAAGTTTCAAGATTATCCAATTTGGGAAGGGGGCCCGCTCCTACCTTTATTCTAAGAAAAGGGGCTGGCACGCGACTAGGTTCTGCCCATGGGTGGGACCAGGAGGGGGGGTGGTCACACCCCTCTCCTTTGTCCGGTCTCGCCCCAGCTCAGGGGCTGGTGTGCCCCTGGAACTGGTTTGAGCCGGCATATGCACAGTGAGCACCGGGGTGCCACTTGCAGTCACCTTCCTCTCAGCCCTGCCTACCTGGGATACACAAAATCCTGTCTGGGATGGTGCTGGCACCGCCCCTGACAGGAAACCTTTGTCCAGGCCTCCCTCGCTGGAAGGACTCCCAGCAGCAGGAGGTCAGACTCGTGTCTCAGTGGCAGCATCCATTTTGTGGAGCTGAGGCTGTATTTAACTTTAACCGGGGTTACAGCTACCAACATGTCTGCTCCCTCTAGAGGGGTGGAAGGCTACCCCCGTCGCCAGAACTGGCGAGGGGGTAGGATTCCAAAGCGTATGACACCTTACACGACATGTTTAGATAATGTCAGACCAAAGTTACCATAACCGCGAGGATTATAAGGCACTTAAAAGTATATGGTCTGACGCTTTCATGGAAACGGCTAAGGGATAGATCCCGAAGGCCTCAGACAGGCTCAGCTCATGCCAGAGCACCATCTCACACGATTCCAAGCACTCTGCCTTCAGGATTGTTAAGGCCTGCCATAGGAGTGACTGATAGGAGATCTGTGTGCCCATTTTAGGTTTAGATATAGGTATACTATATCTAAAGCAAGGGTGATTACACCACCTTGCCCCAGCTGTCAAGCAGCCAGTTGTGTCTGTTTTGGATGGCCATCCAGGGGTGGCATAATACATGCTGCAGCCCCTGGTAGGCCCTGTGTGCACCTATGCCCTGGGTACCTAAGGTACACTGTACAGGGGCTGATAAAGTGACTCAGTATCCAATTAGGTATGTGCCTAGGGTACATGGAATCCATTTTACAGAGAGAGCAGTGGGCCTGGGGTCCTGAATAGCTGGGCCCCAGGCCAACTAAGTCGAAAAACCAGCAAAACACCAGGAAAAAAGTTGAAGGCAACCATAGTCAGATATCCACCTTCCTACAGTGATCCCTTTTCGCCTTTCTGATCAGGTTATGGTACGCCCTAAGGCTATTCCTTTAAGATTCTTTGTGAGTTATATCGTAATCTTTCCGCCATCGGCGTTCAAGAACCTTACATTTGGCCTTAGCTGCGCACAACTCCTCATTGTACCACGGGGCTGATCTGGATCCACGTGCAGGAGCTTTTTGGGTCCAGGGGGCAACCCTATCCAGGGCCTTAGTTATCCTGTCCTCAAACTCCTTCCAGGCTCCCCTGAGAGTCTGACTCAGCGGAGGGATTTCCTGATTAAGGGCAGAGTCAAATATCTCATGGTTGAATTTCCTCCAGTTCCTGCGTCTAGGAAAAGGTAAACGCTTAGGTTTATCCCCTCTACTCAAGCCCAGCACACTAAACGGGACAAGGTAATGGTCAGACCATAATATCCTAACTGGGGAAGAAACTTTAATATCATCCCAGTTCGCAAAGATGGGATCAAGAAGATGCTCCGCCTGATGGGTAGGCCTACCATCCGATAACCTAAACATCAAGGTTTTTAGAGAGGTGATTACAGATTGTGCCTCAGTACAGTCAATATCTTCAAAGTGAAGGTTGATATCACCTACTATAAGGAATCTGTTATACCTGAAGGCAGGCCGAATCACCGTTTCAAGGAGACCCCCCAGGAGGGCGATAAATAAGGTAGCCCATAATAGTACACTCCGAGGAGACTTTGATGGAAAAAAGGCCCGCTTCACAGTTACTAATCGATACTTGCTTTAAGGAACACTCAAGGGCGATTTCATGAACAAATGCTATGCCCCCCCCCCCTTTTGGATTTCTCTATCAATTCTGATTAGCCCATATGAAGGTGGAAAGGCCTCCCGAATGTCCGGGGCGGCGGCCTCATCGAGCCAAGTTTCCGTTAGAAATAACAAATCGGGTTGATAGTCGATGAGCAGGTCATGAATGTTCATGCAATGTTTTTTAAATGAGCGACAGCTCAGCAAGTACATAGAGAGTTGGTCATCCCCCTTCATCTCTCCAGATCTGTGGTAGGGAGAAAGTGACAGCCTCTACACCTTGGGGGCATACAATCTACATACTCGGCACAAAGAAACCATCTAGTATTGCTCCTAGGCAGCAGGGTCGAGCCCCAAGAGCACTTCATTGGGTGACTCCTGAAATATTGCCCCAGGCGGCCCTTGATCATCCTTGCCCTGCGACAGGAGACTTGGAGAGGGATCTAGAGTCCTTGCAAGAGTGGTTAATGGATAGGCTGAATGATCTAGCATTCATGTTTGGATAGGCACTGGGAGATTAAGGGGCGTGTATACGAGGACTTTATATCCGCTTTTTTGGCATATAAAGCCAAAAAAGCGGAGATAAAACTATCGCCCTATTTACAAGAGGGTGCTTACATGCGATATTTTCCCCAACGCCTACCTTTGCATCTCTAAAGAGATGCAAAGTGGGCGTCACTGGGCGTACCCCGGTTGGACTACTTTGCAAATATCGCTGATGTTCACATCGCGATATTTACAAGGCTGCCTCAGCATTTTAGCACACGTTAGATTTGGGAGAAAAACGCTGTTTTCTTCAAAAACGAAAGGGCATATTGTCAACGGCCAGCGATAATTATCGCTGTCCGTACATAGCGATAGAAATATTATCGCCATGATAACGCTATATTTACAACGCACAGCTCTATGGCGATATTATTTCAGTGATAGCGGTGTTTTCAATGGAACATCGCTGGTTTTCCAGCAATGTTCCATTGAAAACAGCAATAACGTTGCTGATACAACCCTGTGGTCGTATCAGCATAACCCATCTCCCATTAAAAGTATGCCTTAGTCAGGAATTTAGCAGACGTTAATTTCCTGAGTTAAGGCTAAGGTAGCGCGATTTTTTTTATCACTGCATCTCCTCGTTAATATCGCAAAGCAGCCTTAATGATATTAGCATGTGTTGTTTTTACAGCCACACCTTCTTTGCATCTCATTAGGGACGCGAGGCGAGGCTGTGAAAAAATGGCCTTTCCAGCAAGGAAACACACGCTTGCGTGTCCTTGATGATATTGTGATATCATTATTGCCGCTTTTCGCCCAAAAATAGACACTAAAGTGGCGATAATTATATCGCCAGCCCTTGCTAATATGCCCCTAACATCTGCTAAAATGTAGACCTACCTATCCCTAACATTGGGGTGGATTATGCTGATACGACCCTGTGGGTCGTATCAGCAAAGTTATCGCCGTTACGCAGGGAACATCGCTGGCAAACCAACGATGGGCCCTGCAAAACGGCGCTAACCTCGCTATCTCTGGAGTTTGTATCCCTGGAGAAACATGTTGTTAATAACGCGCTACCAGGGCGATGAATTCCAGAGATAGCCCGTGATAACAAAATTATCGCTATGCACGGCCAGCGATAAGGCTGTTGATAATATGCCCCTTAGATATATTTTTTCGTCTCTCTCCTCTTCCCCTAAGAGATCCCTGTTTATTTATTTATTATTGAAAGATCTGTGATTTGCTAATAATTACAATTGTTCAGCCACTAATAGTTACCATTGTTGAGCCGATGCTGAGGCTCAAGCACTGGTCCCCAGCTCCCGAGTCAGCAGCTCTAACCCCTGAACCACAGCCTCTCCCTCTGAGGGCAGCATAGAAACGGGACAATTGATTACGTGCTTTTTTTCCTTCCCTATTTTCTAACTTTGTTACAATGGTGCACGCACGCCACCATTATAACAAAAGTAAACAAACAGAAGAAAAAAAATATGCGGCTGCCATTTTTCCCCTATTTGTTTATTTTAGTTAAAATTTACTAATATTTTGGTATTCACAGAATGCACTTACTACTTTTGGCATTCACAGAATGAACTTCCTACTTTTGTTATTCACAGATGTTAGGATTTTGTCTTAAGTCTGTCTTAAGTCTGTTTTAAGTCTGTCTTAATTTTGTTTTAAGACAAACTTAAGACAAAATCCTAATTTCTTTGAATACCAAAAGTAGTAAGTGAATTCTGTGAATACCAAAATAGTAGTAAGTTTAGGATTGAGGGGCATATTATCAAGGGGGTTTATCTCCGCTTTTTTGGCTTTAAAAGCCAAGAAAGCGGAGATAAAATTATCTCTATATTACCAAGCTGTCGCTAACACCAGTTAGTGACAGCTAATAGGAGATAGCGACCATCTTGGGCCCCGCTTTGCATGTCAGTGATATTTATCACTAATGACATGCAAAGTGGGCGTGCCAAGATGTTAGCGACTGGAAACAGTCGCTAACATCGCTATCTCCTATTACCAACTTTTGGAGATATTCGCGCTAAGCGCGAATATCTCCAAAAGCTAACACCTGCCCTGAGCAGTTCTTCACCATGTTATCCAATGGGAGGTGGATAACATGGCTAAGAGCATTTGCTCGATAATGCATGAATATCGCTGACTTTTCAGCGATATTCATGCATTGCGGCCGTTTTTTATCGCATTTGCGATAAACCTCGCAAGGTTTATCTGCGATAAAAATCGCCGATGTGCGGCGATAATTTTTGTCTCTAAACAAGTTAGAGACAAAAATTATCGCTAGTTGTTGGTAATATGCCCCTGAGTCTTAAATTCATTCTGTGAATCGGGCCCAGTATTCTGAGATGATCCCTCCTCCAATATGCAAACAAACAGAGGGGCATATTACCAACCAATAGAGATAATTTTTGTCTCTAACTTGTTTAGAGACAAAAATTATCGCCGCACATCGGCGATTTTTATCGCAGATAAACTTTGCTATTAGCAAGGTTTATCGCAAATGCGATAAAAAACGGCCGCAATGCATGAATATCGCTGAAAAGTCCGCGATATTCATGCATTATCGAGCAAATGCTCTTAGCCATGTTATCCACCTCCCATTGATTAACATGGCTAAGAACTGCTCAGGGCAGGTGTTAGCTTTTGGAGATATTCGCGCTTAGCACGAATATCTCCAAAAGTTGGTAATAGGAGATAGCGATGTTAGCGACTGTTTCCAGTCGCTAACATCTTGGCACGCCCACTTTGCATGTCATTAGTGATAAATATCACTGACATGCAAAGCGGGGCCCAAGATGGTCGCTATCTCCTATTAGCTGTCGCTAACTGGTGTGAGCGACAGCTTGGTAATAGGGAGATAATTTTATCTCCGCTTTCTTGGCTTTTAAAGCCAAAAAAGCGGAGATAAACCCCCTTGATAATATGCCCCAGAGAACTTTATAAAACGGGCCAGATCTTTAAGAGCCTTGGGCCTAGATCAAAAAGACCTGGCACATCTCCCAATAACAGCATCTTTTGTGGGGTTTTAGACATAGAAGCTACACACATATCTGGTAATGAGATGTGACTTAGTAGGCCCCGACTAGCAATATATCATTAAAGTGAGCCAATCAATGTTGTAATACATGATACTTTTGAAAACATCTAGGGGCATATTATCAAGGAGGTTTATCTCCGCTTTTTTGGCTTTAAAAGCCAAGAAAGCGGAGATATAATTATCTCCCTATTACCAAGCTGTCGCTAACACCAGTTAGCGACAGCTAATAGGAGATAGCGACCATCTTGGGCCCCGCTTTGCATGTCAGTGATATTTATCACTAATGACATGCAAAGTGGGCGTGCCAAGATGTTAGCGACTGGAAACAGTCGCTAACATCGCTATCTCCTATTACCAACCTTTGGAGATATTCGCGCTAAGCGCGAATATCTCCAAAAGCTAACACCTGCCCTGAGCAGTTCTTAGCCATGTTAACCAATGGGAGGTGGATAACATGGCTAAGAGCATTTGCTCGATAATGCATGAATATCGCGGACTTTTCAGCGATATTCATGCATTGCGGCCGTTTTTTATCGCATTTGCGATAAATCTTGCTAATAGCAAGGTTTATCTGCGACAAAAATCGCCGATGTGCGGCGATAATTTTTGTCTCTAAACAAGTTAGAGACAAAAATTATCTCTATTGGTTGGTAATATGCCCCTTAGGGCCTTATTTATGAAGGCTTTGCGCCGCCGGTGCGTCACTTTTTCCCATTTTAAAAGTGATGCACCGGCGGCGCAAGGCCTTCATAAATAAGGCCCCTAATTTCTGCTGCATATTAATAAATTGAGGTATGCATAGCAAATAAAGGAAATATTATGAATCTTAATGTAACACAGAAATACAAAGGACCTTTCAAATAATGAGTAAATGTTATTATTCCTATTATGCTAACACCCTTGGGGGCAGATTTACAAGCCCCTTGCGCCTCATTTCCGCCACCGTTGCGTCACCTTTGAGACGCAGCGTCGGCGCAAATCCTGCTCCATGGTGCGGGGGTATTTACAACGTGACGCATCTGGGAGATGCGTCACGTTCTATTGCCCTGCGCCACATGTAGGCGTTCCTGTGCAGGGGGGGGGGGGGGGGCGTTCCGGTGCAGGAACGCCTCCTAAAAGTGGCTGAGTGAAATCTACAAGATTTCACTCCGTCACTTTTAGGCCCATGCTGCGTCAAAACCCTGCGCCTGCCTGAAGCAGGCGTACGGATTGACGCAGCATTAACTAGATAGGGCCCCCAGAGCATTGCTGGAGCTGCATCACGCTTGCGACGCAACTCCAGCAATGCGTCACTTTTACGGCACAGATGCGTGACGCATCTGTGCCGTTTTTACACCATGGTGCGCCGCATTGTAAATGTGGCGCATCCTTGATGGTGGAGCTGTAGCGCACAATAACTGGCGCATCCCTGCTGATTTGCAGGGATGCGCCAGTTATTGTAAATATGCCCCTTGATCCCTTAAACACAAAAGTGGCGCAAGGGGCTTGTAAATCTGCCCGATTTTGTACTGCATTTTAAAGTATAAGTTAGCATATTTAAGATATGGTATCAATCATAAATCTTTTAGATTTGTTCCCCTTTTTGGAACTTTTGTAAGATTATAATTAAGTAAACAAATAAAATAAATTGACATTGAAAGCCTTGTCTGCCTGCACAGGGAGCTGCACATTTTGCATCTGACTACAGGGACACCTAGTGACGAGCTGCGGTACTGCACCCTCCCCCTTCTAACGCAGCCTCAGCCTGCTGGGCTCATTTCCAAACAAAATGAGGAGATGAAGAAATCACTGGTGGGGAGAAGAGGAAATGTTGTTATCTTTTCAGTTCCACATTCATGACGATTTAAATGATGATGAGAATATATTATTATACTGTAGTTTGGAAACTTAAGGTTTGTGGGTCGCCAGAAAGCACAGATAAATGGACATATTTGTCACCAGGTGGGAGAGATTGCGGGTTTAACGCGCTGGACCCTCGTGACAGGCAGGAATCCTTGTGGCAGAGCCAAGCAACAAAACAACAAAAACAAAAACAAGAGAGGGGCCGCCCTTTATGCAGCCAATCAACAAGAAGGATGAGAGGGGCCGCCCTTTATGCAGCCAATCAACAAGAAGGAAGAGAGGGGCCGCCCTTTATGCAGCCAATCAACAAGAAGGAAGAGAGGGCCGCCCTTTATGCAGCCAATCAACAAGAAGGCTAGCTTCCATGATAGGATATCCGCGCAGGAAATGACGTCTCCAGGAACCACAATCCTTTTAGAACTTTGCATGCCCAGAATCCTTTGCGAAGAAACAACAACGGTTGTATTCTCGTCTAAATACATACATTCTTTAAGATTAAATGATAAGTTATGATTGCTACCTTTAGTTATTATATTAAAGGATGTTTTTATAAGGTGCAATTAAACCACCATAACATCAGAGTGATGTAAATTGCAATTATATGCTTCTTCCACGACGCCTCTGCACCATCAAAAGAACAGAAATGGTCTAATTTATAGCCTTCTGTCACTGTACTTCGTGTGATAGTGATGAAGGTCATATCTTGAGTAATTTGTGGAAAGTCTCTGTAGGGCAAAGACCTCGCAGAGGCTCGTTTTACAGTCATAGGTGGAGTGGTTCCGATTGGTGCGCCGCCATTGATCAAGTTAGAAATTTATATAGCACACTACATTTATTCGATTGATTAATCATAATAGACATACATTACATAATATACATGAAATGTACAATTAATATAAGACAGAATAAAAAACCCTCTAAAACCATATTAAATTACTTAACAGACTTCTTATGAACAAATATAAAAATGCAAAATCGCTAAAAAAAAAAAACGCAGTGACACAGATTCATACAACTTCCCGGAAGTAAAGAAGCATAGAATTTTAATAAACACCTAGGATACTGTAATGAACCTGGTTCTAAGGATCCAGGCCCAACCTAAGTATTTTGCTACGCCTGTTACAATTAGTGGTGACACATTTGTTTTTAGTGTTCTACTGGCAGTGACAGCCGAGCGCGTTCCCAGACTTCTACAGACCGGACTTAACCATTTGGCCCTCGGAGCAGCATACAAGGGGCAAGCAAACAGAAAATGGTTTAGGCTTTCACCTTGACCCGGACACTTAGGACAGTGCCCTGTCCCACCGGAGCCCCATTTTTTGGTAAACTCCTTTAAAGGCAATGAACCGCATCTGAATTGGTGGAATAGTTTGCGGTCCAAGGGCTTTGTTATAGTGTCCCAGTATTTTTCAAGATTGGGAACGTCTTTAATGGCCACAAATAAACTAGTAAGAGTACTAGAGCCCAATCTCGAATGTCTGGCTTGAACCACCCACTCCCAATAGCATAGTTTCAAGGCCTTTTTTGAAGGGAATGCTACAGTTGCGGGATCTAACCACAAATCGCCATACCCCATGGAGTTCAGAGTGGTTCTTAGGTCCTTAAACCAGCCTATATTATAAGCACCCGGACGCTCTCTAACCTCCAAACAGGCTCTAGCATAAGAATGGAGTTCCGGCGTTGTCCAAAGGCGACGCCAGAATGCTAGTGGACGAAACCTGGCCTGGTCCTCCACAGGCTGGAGCCCAAGGTCGTACAGGAGTGGGATCCTTGGTGTTGATTGTGGAAGACCCATTACCACCCTGAGAAATTTATTTTGAGCTATTCTCATGGGAGCCAGATTACTATAGCCCCATAGTTCCGCCCCATATAAAACAGAGGTAAGAACCTTAGAACCATAGATTTTCACTAGAGGAGAGATTGGCCGGGTGTGTGAACCTTTGTGCTCTTTAATCAGGGCTCCTCCTAACTGCGTGTGCTTAAGGGCCATAATATCAACCTGGTGGGACCAATTTAGGGTCTCACTGAATGTTACTCCCAAGTATGTGAACAGCTTCGTTTGTTCCAGGGAGGTACCCCCCATGGTAACCCTTGCTGAGATCGGTTTGTTTCCTCTTAAAACCATAAATTTAGTCTTGGACACATTCACCTCAAGCTCATGTTCGCTGCAAAACAGTTCGAAGCTAGTCAGGGCCTGTTGGAGACCCTGTCTAGTCTGTGAGATTAGGAGAGTGTCGTCAGCGAACATGAGCAAGGGGATTTTCATTCCATCTAGGGATGGGGCATCGGTCGGATGATTATCAAAATACTTGATGACCCTATTAATGTATAAAGAAAAAAGGGTAGGAGCTAGTACACATCCTTGTCTTACACCTTTGGTCATTGGAAATCTGTCCGTTACCTCCCCTGGTTTGCCCCAGCGTACTTGGGCATAGGTGTGTGCATGTAGATTCACAAGGAGACGGACAAGGGGAGCTGGCATGCCCAGTTCTACTAAACATTTCCACATCCCAGCCCTCGGAACAAGATCAAAGGCAGACCTAAGATCCACGAAGGCTGCATAGAGGTTGCCTTTTCCTAGGAGAACCGTCTTCCAGTAGAGAAGGATAAAACGGAAGGCCTGGTCCGAGGTACTCACATGAGACCTAAAACCAGCTTGTAGTGGAGTTAAGATGGTGTACTCTTCCATCCAGTCCTGAATCCTGCCAAGAACAAGACGGGCTGAGATTTTTTGCACCGCGTCTATAAGGCTGATCGGCCTGTAGTTGGAAGGAACAGACCGATCGCCTTTCTTGTATATTGGCAGGATTTCAGCCCCTGCCCAGGACTCAGGAACCCTTGCACCAGTGGCCAACGCATTAATCAGTTGTACTAGATAAGGGACCCATAGATCCTGGTCTTGTAGAAATAGGTCAACTGGAATGCAATCGGGCCGGGTGCCTTGCCCCTTGGTATGGATTGCAGAACAGTTTTGACTTCTCCACTTGTAAACTCTAGTGGGTCAGCCGACACAGGACAAGAAATACATTCCTGTGCACTACTACGGCAACTGAATTGTTCCTCAAAATATTGAACCCATTGGTGTTGGCCCACCGATGCAGAGCTCGGTCGATCTTCCTGCGAAGAACCCCATTTTAATAGGTGCCAAAACCGTTGTAGGTTCCTGGAACTACAGGCTTCTGTCAGCAAAACCCACCGTTCTTCATCCCATTTTGCCTTGGCAGTATGTTTAGCGACATTAAATGCCTTCCTACAAGACCTGATTAAAATATGATTCTCAAGCTTTAACGCTTTAAATAGGTCTTCGTGGGTTCGACGGCACTCATCATCGAACCAATTGCTAGTTTTCATTTTCCCCCTATTACCCCGTTTGGAAATAGACTTTATAAACAGTTTTTTTAATTCTGTAAAAAGATTGGAGTGAATATCAGTAATGGCAGCATTTATGCCCTCCAGAGAGTCACATTTTGAGATATCAACCAATGAGTTGGAAACCAGGAATCTAATCATTTTGCGTGCATCAACATCTACAGAAATTTTCGACCAACGAACCCTTCTCATATCATTGGTAAGTGCAACTTCATCCTGAACTAAGTTGGACGTACTTATTACTGGCCCAGAAAAGCTGAAATCCCTTAGTTCCGCCACCAATGGATCGTGATCGCTTTCTGGACGAGACTTAACCTCCATATCCGTTAGGTCAGCCCACATCTTAACATCCATTAAAATATAATCAATTCGGCTGCTGAATCTACCATTACAAAAAGTGTGACAGCCCGACCTATCAGAACGCACTCTACCGTTTAGAGCACGCAAACCCTGATCCAGACACAGTCCTTTGATAAAAATAGCTGCTTGTGACCATTTTTTTATCGGGGCTAACTCAAGCTGTGGAATCCCCCAGACCAGATCTTCGGCCTCCGTAATTAAGCCGTCATCCATACTCAGTGGTTCAAAACAGGTATTAAAGTCACCCACAACAATCCTATAACCTTCTAGCGATACACCACTTAAGAAATCGTCCAAAACTAGGAGTGTTGGAGAGACCCTACCGCCCTGAATGCCCCTAACATAAATGTTAATCAAAAGGATATTCAATCCACTGGTGAATTTAATATTAACCATTAATATGTCGGGACTATCAATAGATATTTTCTCAGCTATCACACCCTCGTTCTGTCGTACCCAAATGGTCAGGCCACCCATTGCTCGTCCTCTATGGCCTTTACTAGCAGGTTTACTAAAATTCAGGTAACCAGAAAGGAACAATGGTAAAAGTGCCCAGGTTTCTTGGAAAGACCATGCGTCAACTTGCTCTACAAAGTTCACCCAGTCCGGGATGCACATGCGGGACTCGAGACCCGCTATGTTCCAACTTCCAAGCTTGAAGCCACTTGGGCCTACCAAAGCACTAGATTTGACTTTAGGAGGGGAATAGACTACATTATGTAGCGGGGAGGCTTCATCATCTGAGACATCATCACTCCTTGTGTCAGTAGTACAAACGACCCCTCCCTGGTTGGCAATTCCCCTTACAACTTTCTCAGCAACTAGATCAACTTGTGGCCCCAGGTCTAGTTCAGGAATCGTATCCCCGGTCCCACCCAAAGAGACAGAACACCCTTTAACCCTTTGTGCCGACTGGCCCCGTGGATCATTAGTATAGCATAATGCATTAACTGGGGTTTCAACGTTACCCGTACAATCTTTGCTTGCCTCAGAGAGATAAGGTAGGATAGATGGTCAATCATTGTATTCCAACCCCGAAAGTGGTTCATAGAGGTTGCTCAGTGGAATGTTCCAGTACTCATTCGGATTGGAATAATTGCCTAAATTATTTGTGTAGGGATTCAAACTTTGGGGCTGGCGAGAAAATTGGAGAGTTGGTGTAGAAGGGTTTTCAAGGAAACAAGATTTGGGATTAACCCAGTTTGGAACGTGTATGAAACTATTATAACTAGATTGAGCGTAAGGTCTGAACCGAGCCTCCATGTTTAAAGGTGGACCTTGGGAGCTGGGTGTGTAAATAGGCCGTTTCAAAAAATGGGGTGCTTTTTTGGAACGAAGTTGAACGTGACGGTTAATTAAGCTCTCTGGATAAAAGTAAGTAAGATTCCGTGTGGAGATACCTCCCACATTATCACCCAGATACCAATCACTAATATGGGAGACAACTCTATGGTCCTTAAAGTTGATGATCACGATGTCACCCTCGATGTCCTTAGGACGGGGACCCACCCATTCACATCTTCTGACTGAAATAATGTCCCCATTTAGGTAGGCAGGGAGGGGTCTATTGGTTTTCAGCCAGTAGATAACTTTGTTTTTCAAATTAGCACTGCTTTCCCGATTGCCATTTGAAATCGGAGGCACACCCGTCAAAACAATGACAAAACTTGCTGAGTCAGAAGGGAGATCTACTATGTTCTTATGAGTTAATTTATGTCTATAAGTGGGGTTAGCAGGTTTCGAAACCCCTTGCTTGACAGATTGTTTTTCTCCCAGTACAGTTGACCTTTTTGAAACTAACATGGGCTTATCCTTAGCAGGGGTAGTAGAACTGAACATTTTGGATATCAGTTGTGAAGCATTGGGTTTATTGTTACAAATGGAGTTACTATTTTTCTTACAAAGGTTACTAGGACCAGCAATGTTAGCACTAGATTTTTATGGTGAGATAGACTGAGTAGTGATGCTCAATGGGAGGGGTGTTGCAACTGTAGCCAGAATACAATCCATTTTTTCTCCCAAGATCCTAACCCTCTCCAACAGGGGTAACATATATGATTTGAGGAGTTTCTCGAATATATCGATGCACTCCTTATTGAACCCAGTAAGACTATCTTGAGGGGAAGTAACTAGAAGAGGAGTACCTGGGGGTACCTCAATCACAGGATGAACCGTAAGACCGGTAATAGGATTAACTGAAGGTGGGGAAAAAACCTGATTATTGGTTCTTTTCCTTTTGGCACCACCCTTTTTCCTCTTTTTCCTTGGAGGGGAACACACAGCCCTCTTGGGGTTCTTAACTTTGGGACCAGTCTCACTATTGGTGGGTAACCGGGTGTTATCGCAAGGACCTATCCAGAGAGCGATTGGTAAGTGTTGAGTGCAGGTTGGGCAATATAGTCTGGGCAACAGGAGAGTTAAGATCAATAAGACTGATGGAGGCAATGGGATGACTACTAATATTTCCCTCACTATTGGTTCCAGAGTGAGGGAGGGAGATATTGGGTGCCCGAAAAATGCTAGGGATTTGGTCGATACTAAGTATATCAGCATCTTCGGTCGCCCCCCCTGTATTGGCAATATCTTGTAAAGTGTTTAAATCCGATTGGGTGGACAGTGGTATGTTTTTCAGGTGTTCTATGGAGCGACGCCGCTCCGCTCGTTTCTCGGCTAATAACAGCTCTTTATCAATCGCCTTGTTTGCCTTCTCAAAGTATTTATCGAGAAGCCCGAGGATTGATACACCGACACAAGATGTAAGTGAATTAGACATATCAATGACTGAACATTAATAATAAAATGCCACACAATTTACAACACCATGGAGACAAATCACCAAGATTGATGAAACAGAGGGAGATGTCAGAGACCGGGCCCAGCCCAGCCTCCTTCAGCCCCTGACGGCCACAGACGGCCCCGCCCTTGTCCCGGGATTCTCCCGGGACGCTCCCGCGCGCTCCCGCTCAGCGGAGATGACGTGCGCTGTTTATAGGGGAATGACAAAGGTGGGCATGCCTGAACAGGGAGAGCTGCCCAGGTGACTCGGGCAGGCCAGCAACAGCAGAGACTCCTGGGAAACGGAGTCCAGTTGCCAGCACGCTCGCAGCCCTGCTCACACTTGCGCCTACAGCAGTCTTTGGTGACTCTTACACCCACTAGAGTCCAGCGCCTCGAAGCGGGACCCGCGGAGCGGGTCCGGCGAGAGGTGGCGCTTTCAGGGTCAAAGGCACTCGGGGTTTCACAGCACCGGTGCGCTACAGCAGCATCCAAAGTCCAGTCTCAAACAAAGAAAAAGGACAAATCCCCAATACTCACCCAGAGGGTCTCAAGGCGCTTGAGGGAGGGGGGGGGGGTACGTTACTTATCGAATATCCAGGTTTTTAGTTGTTTTCTGAAGGAGAGGTGGTTCTGTGTAAGGCGGAGGTGGAACGGGAGAAAATTCCAGGTTTTGGCCGCTAAGTAGGAGAAGGATCTTCCCCCCATGTTGGATCTTTAGATGCGTGGGATCGTGGCGAGGGCTTGATTGGACGATCGTAGTTGGTGGGTGGGGGTGTAAAAGGTCAGGCGCGTGTTGAGGTATTCGGGTCCTAGGTCGTAAAGGGCTTTGTGTGCGTGGGTGAGGAGACGGAATGTTATTCTCTTGTTGACGGGGAGCCAGTGGAGGTTTTTCAGGTGACCGGAAATGTGAGTTTGGCGGGGGATGTCTAGTACGAGTCTGGCTGAGGCGTTCTGGATACTTTGGAGTTTTTTCTGTAGTTTTGCTGTGGTTCCGGGGTACAGGGTGTTTCCGTAGTCCAGTCGGCTTGTGACTAGTGCATGGGTGACCATCTTTCTTGTTTCGGTGGGGATCCAACGAAAGATTTTTTTGAGCATACGTAGGATGTTGAAGCATGATGATGAGACGGCGTTGACTTGTCTGGTCATCGAGGAGGAGTCCAGGATGAAGCCCAGGTTGCGTGCGTGGTCCATTGGTTTGGGTGCGTTTCCCAGGGCCGGTGGCCACCAAGAGTCATCCCAGGCGGAGGGGGATGATCCTAAGATGAGGACTTCCGTTTTGTCCGAGTTCAGTTTTAAACGGCTGTTCTTCATTGTTGGACAGGCCGCATGGTCGGGCTGCCCCCTCCCCACAATGGGACCTGGACCCTGGCTCCCCCGGCATCCCCAGCCAGAGTCCCCGACGACCACCCGAAGTACACTGCCATTCCTCACCCACAAGACACCAGCTCCGAACCCAGCTGGCCCGGGTCACCATCCACACCACGGCCTCGGCCCAGCCGCCATCTTGGGCCACTACAGCATGAGGCCGCGTGGCCTCAACTCGACCCTCACCCTGGGCCCGGCCGGGCCCGACATCGAGGCACCAACCTCCCCCCGGGAGGCAGAGTGACCACTTGGCGAGTCAATGGGAGAAAGGAATCGTCAACGGCTCTCCTCCGCCAGGTGTCGATCACCCCCGGCCGCCTGGGCGCTGGCTCCACCCCCCTGCTGGGTGTCTGGACTCCCTCATCCCGGACCTCCCGGCCCCCCAGGCGCGAGGGTCCGGACATCAAAGGGGACCAGACCTATAACTGGGGCAGGACCAGACCAGGAAACCAGTTGTATCCTGGAGTCGAGAGACCCGAGAAGAACTCATCCGTGACTGGCCTGCTGGCGCTGCCGCGGCCCTCTGCCTCGTGAAACCATCTTGGCCTGCTGGCGCTGCCGCGGCCCTTTGCCTCGTGAAACCATCTTGGCCTGCTGGCGCTGCCGCGGCCCTTTGCCTCGTGAAACCATCTTGGCCTGCTGGCGCTGCCGCGGCCCTTTGCCTCGTGAAACCATCGACTTGGCCTGCTGGCGCTGCCGCGGCCCTTTGCCTCGTGAAACCATCTTGGCCTGCTGGCGCTGCCGCGGCCCTCCGCCTCGTGAAACCATCGACTTGGCCTGCTGGCGCTGCCGCGGCCCTCTGCCTTGTGAGACTACCATCTTGGCCTGCTGGCGCTGCCGCGGCCCGATCCACAGACACTCCAGCTCGAGGATTGTGAGCTCTCCTCGTACCACTACCTGTACCGAGCCGGTACCAAGACTGTCCCGCTACCCCCTTTCCCTACAGAGACTAGAAGTGAGAGGACCCCCGGGTCCAAGATATCCTGTATCGCTGATATCCTTGCCTTAAGAACCTTATATAAAGCATTGAACTCGACTTGGTGTGGTGCCTGTTTGTGGGGAGGGAGGTACTTGTCTGTACGATCGCCGGAGACGGTCCCCCTCGGGGATCTCTCCCTCAGTATCCGGCCGACCCTCAGGGTCCCCGTCTAACATTGGTGGCCAGCGACGGGATCCGAACCTACGCATAATCGTACAGAAAGTCACCCGACCCACGACACACGACCACCATGTCAACAGAGAGCGGAACAACGGAGAAATTCCAGATGGAAAAATTGGAAGATTACAACCACCGAGAACTGAAGCAATATTGCATGGAACTTGGTCTCCCAACCACGGGTCTGAGTACAAAGGAAGACTTCAAACGAGCCCTAGAAGCCTGGGCGGAAACGGGTACGGCCGTACCCCGAACACAAACAACCGAGACGAGCCCCGCACCAACTAAAGAAAGAGCGGGTCTCTCCCTGGAAGAGATCCGAGAAAGAGAAAAAACCAGACTCCACGAATTAGAACTAGCCCGACTTCGCTTGGATGGAGAACTCAAGCTGGCAGAACAAAAAATAACCCTGGAACACTTACGGCTCAGGGAAGAGCGAGAAGACAAGCAAAGACAGAGAGAGCTAGAGGAAAAGAAACTAGAGTACGAACATGAGCGCAATCTCAAAACACTGGAGGTCCAGAAACAGAATAAAGACCTCGGGCTCCCCGAACGACCAACCCCGTCTGCCTCGACCGAACCCAAGGTTCACATCCCCAAAGATGTCATCCGGGAATACCACAAGAACGATGATATACAGCAGTGGTTTAAAGCCTATGAGGTGGCAATGACCTCCCACCGAATTCCCCGAAGCGATTGGGGAGCCGGATTATGGGGGAGGTTTGTCAACGAAGGGCGGGACGCCCTGCTACAACTCCCGGACCAGCTGATGACCTCCTACGACCACATGAAGGCCGCCCTCCTCACTCGATACGGGCTCACACCAGAGATGTACCGCCAACGGTTCCGCGACTGCAAACGGATTCCGGGTACAACTTGGGTGGAGTACGTGAACTTTTTTAGCCGAGACTTCGAGGGGTGGATCAAGGGCAACAAAGTAACCACCTACGAACAACTCTTTGACCTTATCGTATGGGAGCACCTGTCGAACAACTGCTTCGTGGAGCTCCGGCAACACCTCCTGGACAGTAAGCTAACCGACCCTCGACAACTCGCCGTCGAAGCCGACCGGTGGGAAAGCACCCGAGTTGGCCGGAACGCACCCAGCGAATTATCCAGACCGTATCGCCCCCGAGGGGGAGGAGGAAGTCAGAGTCGGGGGAGAGACCCCGGCCCCTCGTCACCCCCCAGAAACCCCTCGACCCCGGTTGGCCGAGGAAGCCCTGCCGTCCGGGCCGGTTTCCGGGCCAACATTACGTGCCACAGGTGCCAGCGACCCGGCCACTACGCCAGTGATCCCAATTGCCCAAAGAATCCGAACACTACCCCCCGCCAAGTTGCAGCGGCGGCCCTAGGGGAAGAACTAATCCCGGAAGACCAGGAAGAGTACGAGACCGATCCCTCTGAATGGGCACCCGCCGCCATGGCACTGGTCTGCTTAGGGGAGAGAGACATGATTCCGCGGGCCCCCCTTCCCGCCAACACCCAGAAGTACGGTCAATGGGTCAACATTAATGGCCGCCGGGCGGAAGCCCTCCGCGACACCGGGGCCAGTGTAACGGCGGTCCGACGCCACCTCGTCACTCCAGACAAAATCTTGCCGAACATTCTTTGCCCTGTCCGATCCGCCGACAATTCCGAAAGCCTATGCCACATGGCCTGCGTCCCCTTCGAGTGGGGAGGAGTAACAGGGATGTTAAAAGTAACTGTCCGCGATGATGCCCCCGTGGACTGCCTCCTAGGAAACGACCTTGAAAGCTCTCCCTGGGCAGCTGTCGAACGGAGGAAGCACCTGGGGATGCTCGGCCTCCCCGAATGGGTCTGCGTCACGACCAGGTCCATGACCGCCCGCGCGGTCCCCAGCCCAGAAGAGCCCGAGTGGCCAGAACCTCCTCCCGCGCTCATCCCCGAGGAGGCCGCCCCAGAAGCCAGTCCATTGACCCAAACCGAAGAAGGATCCGACCAGCTTCGGGACGTCCCTGACCTGGCACAATGGCGGCAGGAGGGAGGCCCCACGCAGGAACAATTCCGGGCCGAACAGAAAACCTGTCCCTCTCTCGTAGGACTCCGGCAGCAAGCCCTGGCCCAGAGCACCGGGGATACCTCGGGGACCCACTGGATCTACTGGGACCAAGACCTGCTCTACAGCGAGCAGAAAGTTGCAGAACTAGGGGCCAGTCGGGTGCTGGTGGTGCCCCTTCGCTTCCGAGACTTCCTCCTGAACTTAGCCCACGATGTCCCCCTTGCCGGACACCTGGGGCAGGATAAAACCTACGACCGCCTGGTGACCCATTTTTTCTGGCCTCAAATGCGAAAGGATGTCACCAACCACTGCAAGGCCTGCCCCACCTGCCAGGCCAGCGGAAAAAGTGGCCGAAAAATCAAGGCACCGTTACAACCCTTTCCTGTCGTCACCACCCCGTTTGAACGAGTGGGAATAGACATTGTGGGGCCCCTCGACCCTCGAACAGCACAAGGACACCGGTTCATCCTGGTCCTTGTAGACCACGCCACCCGCTATCCCGAGGCCATCCCTCTTCGGACCGTGACGGCCCCCGTGGTGGGCCGGGCCCTGATGGGGATCTTCTCCCGGGTGGGGTTCCCCCGGGAGGTCGTCAGTGACAGGGGCACGAACTTTATCTCCAGATATATGAAGTCCCTCTGGCAACAATGCGGGGTCACCTACAAATTCACGACCCCCTATCACCCGCAAGGAAACGGACTGGTCGAGAGATTCAACCGCACCCTCAAGGGGATGATCATGGGTCTAGAAGAACCCCTTCGACGCCAGTGGGACGTGCTACTTCCCTGCCTCCTGTTTGCCTATCGGGAGGTCCCGCAGAAGTCCCTCGGCTTCAGCCCCTTTGAACTCCTGTACGGGCACCCCGTCCGGGGCCCCCTCAGCCTAGTCAAGGAAGGTTGGGAGCAGCCTCCCCAGAAAACTCCCCCGGACATCTACAGGTATCTCCTGGCTCTCCGCAACCAGACCCGGCGGTTCCGAGACGCCGCCAAAGCCAACCTCGAGGCCAGTCAGGAGGACATGAAGAGGTGGTACGATCAGCACACGTCCTCCATTGAGTTCGAACCTGGACAACAGGTCTGGGTGATGTCCCCGGTTGAGCCCTGTGCACTCCAAGACAGATGGTCCGGGCCCTTCAAGGTAATCGAACGCAAGGGGCCCGTCACCTATTTAATCGACATGGAGACTGCCCGGAACCCCCTACGGGTCCTCCATGCCAACAGGCTCAAACCCCATTTTGTGCGATCCGAACTCAGCCTCCTGATGGCTACCGATAATGGGACAGAAGAAGACTCTGAACCCCTTCCGGACTTACTGAGGGCCCTCGAGCAGGATGGCTCAGTGGAAGGGGTCCAGCTCTCCGAGGCCCTGTCCCCGGAGCAACACCAAGACTGCCAAACGCTCCTGAGGCAGTTCGCCTCCCTGTTCTCCCTCACCCCCGGAGTCACCCCCTGGTGCCTCCACGATGTGGACACCGGGGACAGCCCTCCTATTCGACACCGAGCGTACCGCGTACCAGACCGGGTACGAGCCTGCATCCAGACCGAGGTGTCCAAAATGCTGACCCTAGGAGTGATCGAACCCTCAGACAGTCCCTGGGCGAGCCCAGTCGTCCTAGTTCCCAAGGCAGCTGCCCCGGGCGTTGCCCCTGAGCTCCGGTTCTGCGTGGACTATCGGGGGCTGAATGCAGTTACCCGGACCGACGCTCATCCCATCCCCCGGGCAGACGAGCTAATTGACCGGATGGGGGCCGCCCGCTACCTGAGCATCTTCGACCTAACAGCGGGCTACTGGCAGATCGGCCTCACCCCTAGGGCCCAAGAACGATCCGCCTTCTCGACCCCAGACGGGCACTACCACTTTAAAGTCATGCCCTTCGGCATGAAAAACGCCCCGGCAACGTTCCAACGGCTGGTAAACCAGGTACTGGCGGGCCTGGAAGGCTTCAGCGCCGCCTACCTGGACGACATTGCTGTGTACAGCCACCAGTGGACCGACCACCTCCGCCACCTGCGGGAGGTTCTACACGCCCTCCAGCAAGCCGGGCTCACCATCAAAGCCAGCAAGTGCCAGGTGGGCCAAGGGTCCGTGACCTACCTAGGACACCAAGTGGGAAGCGGGCTGGTGGCCCCTCTCCAGCTCAAGATTGCTGCCATCCAGGCCTGGCGACCCCCTACGACCCAAACAGAGGTCCGGGCCTTCCTGGGGCTCACCGGATACTACCGGCGGTTCATGAAGGACTATGGCAGCATCGTGGGGCCCCTCACGGAGCTCACCTCCAAAAAGAGCCCCAAAACCGTCAACTGGACCCCGGACTGCCAATCGGCCTTCGAAAAGCTAAAGACCGCCATGTGCACGGCCCCCGTGCTCCAGGCTCCCGACTACAGCCGGGAATTCATTGTACAGACGGACGCCTCCGATCATGGTGTGGGGGCTGTCCTCTCCCAACTCAACGCCGAAGGGATCGACCAGCCAGTGGTCTTCATCAGCAGACGCCTATTGCCCCGAGAACAGCGCTGGAGCACCATTGAGAGGGAGGCCTTCGCCGTAGTCTGGGCACTCAAGAAGCTCCGGCCATACCTCTTCGGCACCCACTTCCGGGTGCAAACAGACCACCGACCCCTGCAATGGCTGATGCAAATGCGGGGGGAGAACCCGAAGCTGCTGCGCTGGTCCATCTCCCTGCAGGGGATGGACTTCACGGTGGAACATCGTCCAGGCCAGGACCACGCCAACGCCGACGGCCTGTCACGCTTTTTCCGCCTCAGCGAGGAGAGTCCCCAGGAAGATGGCTGACTCTCCCCGCCTTCAGCTGGGGGGGACGCATGTTGGACAGGCCGCATGGTCGGGCTGCCCCCTCCCCACAATGGGACCTGGACCCTGGCTCCCCCGGCATCCCCAGCCAGAGTCCCCGACGACCACCCGAAGTACACTGCCATTCCTCACCCACAAGACACCAGCTCCGAACCCAGCTGGCCCGGGTCACCATCCACACCACGGCCTCGGCCCAGCCGCCATCTTGGGCCACTACAGCACGAGGCCGCGTGGCCTCAACTCGACCCTCACCCTGGGCCCGGCCGGGCCCGACATCGAGGCACCAACCTCCCCCCGGGAGGCAGAGTGACCACTTGGCGAGTCAATGGGAGAAAGGAATCGTCAACGGCTCTCCTCCGCCAGGTGTCGATCACCCCCGGCCGCCTGGGCGCTGGCTCCACCCCCCTGCTGGGTGTCTGGACTCCCTCATCCCGGACCTCCCGGCCCCCCAGGCGCGAGGGTCCGGACATCAAAGGGGACCAGACCTATAACTGGGGCAGGACCAGACCAGGAAACCAGTTGTATCCTGGAGTCGAGAGACCCGAGAAGAACTCATCCGTGACTGGCCTGCTGGCGCTGCCGCGGCCCTCTGCCTCGTGAAACCATCTTGGCCTGCTGGCGCTGCCGCGGCCCTTTGCCTCGTGAAACCATCTTGGCCTGCTGGCGCTGCCGCGGCCCTTTGCCTCGTGAAACCATCTTGGCCTGCTGGCGCTGCCGCGGCCCTTTGCCTCGTGAAACCATCGACTTGGCCTGCTGGCGCTGCCGCGGCCCTTTGCCTCGTGAAACCATCTTGGCCTGCTGGCGCTGCCGCGGCCCTCCGCCTCGTGAAACCATCGACTTGGCCTGCTGGCGCTGCCGCGGCCCTCTGCCTTGTGAGACTACCATCTTGGCCTGCTGGCGCTGCCGCGGCCCGATCCACAGACACTCCAGCTCGAGGATTGTGAGCTCTCCTCGTACCACTACCTGTACCGAGCCGGTACCAAGACTGTCCCGCTACCCCCTTTCCCTACAGAGACTAGAAGTGAGAGGACCCCCGGGTCCAAGATATCCTGTATCGCTGATATCCTTGCCTTAAGAACCTTATATAAAGCATTGAACTCGACTTGGTGTGGTGCCTGTTTGTGGGGAGGGAGGTACTTGTCTGTACGATCGCCGGAGACGGTCCCCCTCGGGGATCTCTCCCTCAGTATCCGGCCGACCCTCAGGGTCCCCGTCTAACATTCATCCACTCGGCTACTTCTTTCATCCCGTCGTGTAGGTTGATTTTGTCAGAGTTTGGGTCTTTGGTAAGGGAGAGGATCAGCTGGGTGTCGTCTGCGTAGGAGATGATGTTGAGATTGTGTTGGCGCGCGATGGATGCATGGAGACTCATGTATACGTTGAAGAGGGTGGGACTGAGTGATGAACCTTGTGGAACGCCGCAGATGACTTCAGTGGCTTCCGATTTGAAGGGGGGGAGGTGGACTCTCTGAGTTCTTCCGGCGAGGAACGAGATGATCCAGTCCAATGCTTTTCCTTGTATTCCGACGTTGCTGAGGCGTTGTATAAGGATGCTGTGACAGACTGTGTCGAAGGCTGCGGAGAGGTAAGTAGGATGAGGGCAACTGTTTCTCCGTTGTCCAGTAGACTTCGAATGTAGTCTGTTGCTGCGATGAGGGCGGTCTTGGTGCTGTGTTTGGCTCGGAAGCCGGACTGTGATGGGTCGAGGGAGCCATTGGATTCGAGGAAGGTGGCGAGCTGACTGTTGACGGTTTTCTCAATGACTTTGGCAGGGAAAGGGAGGAGCGAAATGGGGCGGTAGTTCTTAAGTTCAGTGGGGTCTGCTGTGAGTTTCTTCAGGAGGGCGCTGAGTTCGGCATGTTTCCAGCTTTCCGGGAAGGTAGCGGAGTTGAGGGAGCAGTTGATGACATCTCGGAGATGGGGTGCGATAATGGAGTCTGCCTTGTTGAAAATGTGGTGGGGACATGGGTCGGTTGGCGATCCTGAGTGGATGGAGTACATCAAGCGGATGGTGTCTTCAGTGGTGATTGGGTTCCAGGCGCAAAGGTTGTTGGTGGGGGTTTTTTGTCCGGAGGTGGGTGGGGTGGATTGGTTGCCAAAGCTGTTATGTATGTCAGCGATCTTGATGTGGAAGAACGAGGCTAGAGAGTCGCAGAGGTCTTGAGAGGGCGTGATGTTGTTGGTGCCGGCAGTGGGGTTGGTAAACTCTTTGACGATGTTGAATAATTCCTTGCTGTTGTGGGCGTTGTTGTCGAGTCGATCCTTGAATGATGATTTCTTGGTGGTTCTGATCAGTTGGTGGTGTTTGCGGGTGGCGTTCTTGAAGGTGGTCAAGTTGTCAAAGGTTGGGTTTTTTCGCCATGCTTTCTCGAGTATGCGACAGATCTTTTTGAATTTCTTAAGGTCGTCATTGAACCAGGGGGCTTTTTTGCTACCTTGTAATATTTGATGGTTTTTCAGGGGTGCTAATTCGTCAGCACTGTGGGTGATCCATTGTGTGAGGTTGATGGCTGCTTGGTTAGGGTCCAATGATTTGGTGTGAGGGTTTTGGTGGAGCGATGTGAAGAGCTGGTCGGTGGTAATTTTATTCCAGTTTCTGCAGGGGATTGGTTATGGGTGGTTGTGGGTCGTGGTCTTTTTGTAGTTGAAGTGAACGCAGCTGTGGTCCGTCCAATGGAGTCCTGTGGCGTGGTCGAAGAAGATGTGCTTGCTAGAGGAGAAGATTGGGTCTAGCGTGTGTCCGGCTTAGTGGGTGGGGGTGTCTACAAGTTGTTTGAGTCCGAGATTAGCGAGGTTATTCAGAAGGGTGCTGGTGTTGCTGTCATTGTTCTTTTCCAGGTGGAAGTTGAGGTCTCCCCGTAGAATGTAGTCCTCGGAGGGGAGGGCGTGTGGGCTGATGAAGTCAGCGATGTCTTCGATGAATTGTGTGCGGGGGCCAGGTGGTCTGTAGATGAGGGTGCCTCTGAGTGTGGTCTTGGGGTCGATGTGAATCTGGAAGTGAAGGTGTTCGGCAGTTGCGAGGGTGTCGTCAGAGCTGGTCGTGATGTGGATGGTGTTCTTATGGACGATGGCGATGCCTCCACCTGTTTGGTTGAGGCGATCCTTTTGTAAGATCTTGTAGTCGTCCGGCATGGCTATGGCGATGTCGGGCGCTGATGAGGCGTTCATCCAGGTTTCTGTAAGAAAGGCGACGTCCGGCGATGTGGTGTCTAGTAGGTTCCAAAGTTCAGTAGTGTGTTTGTGAACCGAGAGGGTATTGAGCAGGATACATTTCAGGTGGTTAGTTACGGGGTTATGTTTGTAGTTTGTGGATTTGGTGTGGATCTTGATGCTGTCGAACTTGCAGGAGTGGCAGGTGAAGGGTCCGTGGGTGTGTCCTGGGGCGGCTTGGTAGCAGTGTTGGAGACGGCCAGGGTTTAGTGATGAGAGGGTGGCGGCGTCGTACGTTATGCGGGTGGGGTGGATTATGCAGGGGCCAGGGGGTTTGGCGCTGGGCGCGGTCCAGGCGCGGATGGGCGTAGACGGGCTTACCTTTGGCGCACCTTCGGCGCGCATGGGGCGCGCCCGCTGCGCGTATGTTGCTCTGACATAAGTGGATAGTGGGGGGGGCGGGGCGAGGGAGGAGCAGCTGGGAGGCGGGAGCGGGGTGGAGAGCCGGGCTGGGAGGCACAACAACAAACAACAAAATGGCAGCAGAACCAAAAGCGAAACAGGACGAGATTGGGGCACAATCTTATTATTCGCTATTAAATGGGCAGTGGCACAATCGGGCACAAATAAATAAAGCAGGCAAAGCGAGCAATGCACAGATGAATAATAATTGAAGAGCAGTCAAGCAGAAAGCGCTACGATATCGATATAATTGAAGAGCAGTTTAGCAGTAAAGCGCTACGATATCGATATGATCAGGCACAATTAATTGCAGTAAGCAGTGCGCAATTGAATTCAATGGCAATGAGCAGTCTGGCAGTAAGCGCTACGATACCAATTAGTGAGCAGGGAGCAGCGTGAGGAGCGACCGCTTCTGAGCAAGTCAGGACGGTCACCATCCATGATGGCGGAGTTGTGGCGCATAATAACTGGCGCATACCTGCTGATTTGCAGGGATGCGCCAGTTATTGTAAATATGCCCCTTGATCCCTTAAACACAAAAGTGGCGCAAGCGGCTTGTAAATCTGCCCGATTGTGTACTGCATTTTAAAGTATAAGTTAGCATATTTAAGATATTGTAACAATCATAAATATTTTAGATTTGTTCCCATTTTTGGAACTTTTGTAATATAATTAATCAAACAAGTAAAATAAATTGAAATTGAAAACCTTGTCTGACTGTACAGGGACCTCAAGCTGCGGGCTGCACATTTTGCAGCTGACTACAGGGACATCTAGTAACGAGCTGCAATCACATTTCTACCTAATTCCTCCAAGGCGCCGGGCCTGCGTCACCCTGGCTTGTCCGGTGCCAGGCTGCATGTCGGGGAGGGGGAGGGTAGATAGTCCAGTGCGGACCCTCGGCTACTAGACCCTGCGGCAGGGCCTACGACCTCTGGCTTGTCCGGAGCAAGGCTGCGCCAAAGGGAATAAGCACCGGGGTGAAGGGCTGCTACAGGACACTGTCGTAGCTGCAGGAATATCGGAATGTGGGTGCTCGTTTTTTGCCTTTCCTAATGTCCATCTGCTGATGCTGAGAGGGAGTGGGGAGCCGACCCCGTCGAGGAAACCCGGGTTGTGAGCCAGGCAGGGCCACTTCTGCGCATCGGACCGAGGGATTTACCGTGAGCCCACTCGGGGCCAGCGTCCGTCCAAGGGCCCCTAAGGAGGGTGCAGGGCTCTCCGTTGGGTCTTCCGGCCACAGCTTTGGTCTAAAGCTGACCAGGATCATCTACAAATGAGGTGAGTCGGGGCCCCGTGGCTGGTGGCGCACGCAAGAGAGTAAGGATTCCCCCACTTTGTTAGCACTGGGCAGGAAGCCCCTCCCAACACCCCCGCAAATACCACCTCAAACATCAGTGGGGGTTCGCACTTCCACTCGAGTGCATCCCCGTTTTGAGGCGCAGAGACCCGTGCCCCCATCAGTGTTTGTCCTGCCTTCCCTGGTTTCCCACTCGGGCCCACGCCCCCACATTCCACACAGAGCGCTCCTCGACGGCACCTCGGATCACTTCTAACTTACAGCGAGTGGCAGACAGAAGGGCACTGCATCATCAAACTGCTGGAGAAAAAGGGGGACAAGCTGGACATCAACAATTGGAGGCCAATCACCCTCTTGAATATGGACAGTAAGATCCTAAATAAAGTACTAGCAGGAAGATGCAGAAAGGTGCTGGCCTCCATCGTGCACCCAGACCAACATGTGCGGTCCCAGGAAGGAAAATCTGGGACAGCTTGACCATCATTAGAGACACCTTGTGGTTAGCGAAAGACAGGGGAAATCCACTAGCTATCTTGGCCCTTGATTTCCAGAATGCCTTTGACTCCCTAAGTCATGAATACCTTTTCAAAGTGCTCAGGAAAATGGGATTCCCAGAAGGTTTCATCAAAACTATTGGCTTAATATACACTGGATGTGAAAGCCAGGTCCTTATAAATGGTACACTATCTGAGGGGTTCCACATTGAATCAGTGGTCAGACATGGATGCCCCTTATCACCGGCGCTCTTTGTATGTGAAATCGAACCTCTCCTATGTGCCATCAGGAAGGACAAGTGCATAACTGGCTCTGTTGTACCGGGCAGCCAAGGCAAACAGGTCAAATGTGTATCATACATGGACGATGTCACCATTGCTTGCACTGACGTTAGATCCATTCAAAGAACTTTCCTTATAACCCAACTCTTTTTCCTAGCAGCTGGGCTACAGGTGAATGTGGAGAAAACGCACTTCATGACGGTGGGACAATGGGACAAACTGTCTCAGCTCCCAGTTAAACCTTACAAAGACCCGGTAAAAATACTGGGGATTCTTTTTTCCCAGGACATGAAGGGAGAAAAAAACTGGGAGAAGATCCAGACAAAGCTCAAGCAGAAAATGGCGCTCTGGACGACAAGAAAACTTTCCCTGGAAGGGAAAGTCTTGGTGCTGATAGCAATATGTCTACCAAACCTGATGTTTATTGCCATGATTTTCCCTCCATCATACAGGTGGACAAAAGTGACACAAGTGACACAAAAACTTTTTGCAAACTTCTTTTGGGGGTCAAAAATTGAAAAACTAAAAAGAGACACAGTTTTCAAACTACCCACAAAAGGAGGGAAAGACCTGCCAAACCTCCATGACTTCCTGATGTCACATTTTGTTAAAAACGTACTGGGGAATGCAAAGAAAGACTCACATGTGGCTGCCTACACACTGTTTGCTACAAGCTTCATCTTATCAAGAGTGGGCATATGTAAACTGGACAATACAAAGCCTTTTTTACTAGAACCACCCCCTGCGTACAAAGGCATCAAACCTTTCTTAAAGAAGCTGGAAGAGAGGCAAATTCAAGCGAAGGACATCACACCCCAGATGGCCTTAAGCAAAGAACTGAAAGAAACGGACTCAGTGACAATGGTAAACAACTTATCAGAGAAGCAATCAGGGAAGGTTTGGGAGATGGTGAATCACAAAGACTTGACATACTCCCAGAAAGACTTGGCATGGATGATGGTATCCAAATGCCTACCAGTGAAGCAATTCCAACATGCAAGGAAACTGGCAAAAACAGCAAGATGTCCAACACCAGGCTGTGCAGCAGATGAATCCCTGATGCACTTCATTTGGAACTGCGGCGGAGCACAAAGCATGTGGAAGGCAATGGGACAGCTCATTAAAGAATTAACAGGACTGGCATCCCTGTCCTATGAACTGGTTCTCTATGGTTTGGGCATGAATTGCAATGCAAATAAAGAAAGGACGCTATGGAGAATAATAAACTGCGTGAAAGAGGCGATGTGGGAAAACAGGAACCTTTCCTTGTACAAACACCAAGCAATCACGGAAAAAGAATGCCAAAAACTTGTTTTCACTAAAATGTTCTCTTACATGTGCATAGACACCCATAGATTTGAACAAGAGTGGGCAAAGGAAACCTGGAAAATGAGGAGTTGGTCTGGATGGGTAAAATGAGAAATCTGAATGGAAAACCACCAAAGATAGCCTGAGTGCGCTTCTTTGAGAATGGGTAAATGTACAGCACCCAAATATAAGGGACTGCTTAAAATGTAAACCTGACAAATAATTTTAAATAAAGTATATTTTTACAAAAAAAAAAAACCTCGTGTGGTGATTGAAGAGTAGATTCTGAAAAATTTTGGGTGGCCTGCGTCAAACGTGGGTCGAGACTCTGGTAAAAAATATGAAAGTAGTGTTTGCACCACGCGAGAATAAGATCTCCGATCCACAACTGTAATCGATGTTATCTTCTTGCTTTAAATTTGTCATATATTTGGAAATTCGCTTTTTCATAAACCTGTGAAGATTCTACTTGCTCTCTGTCAGAAAATAAATATTGGAAGAAAAGGAAACACATTCAATGCCTTGTAAAGGGTAGCAAGCTCTCAATACATACATATCTCATGATGTCTCAAAACACTGTTTTCAGCTAGGAAACTGTATATTGTTTGAAAAGAATAAGGAAGTGTCAGAATATGAAGGGAAACACTTCCCAATGTCTTCTTTACTTTCCGTAAGTTTCAGTCAGTTGCTTCTTCTCCACTAAAATTTTTCTCCCTCCTGTAGGAGTGTTGATGGAGCAAGGTCTCATAAGAAAGAGACTTGCGGAAGCAATCCAGGGGCATATTTACAATAACTGACGCATCCCTGCATATCAGCAGGGATGCGCCAGTTATTGTGCGCCACATCTCCGCCATCATGGATGCACCGCATTTACAATGCGGCGCACCATGGGGCAAAAACGGCACAGATGCGTCACGCATCTGTGCTGTAAAAGTGGCGCATTGCTGGAGTTGAGTCGCAAGCGCGACACAGCTCCAGCAATGCTGCAGGGGCCCTATCGAGTTAATACTGCGTCAATCCTTACACCTGCTTCAGGCTGGTGCAGGGTTTTGACGCAGCATGGGTGTAAAAGTGACTGGGGGAATCTTGTAGATTTCACTCATCCACTTTTAGGAGGCGTTCCTGCTCCGGAATGCCCCCTCTGCGTATGTACGCCTACATGTGGCAAAGGGCTTTACAACGTGACGCATCTCCCAGATGCATCACGTTGTAAGTAGCCCGCACCATGGTGCAGGATTTGCGCCGCTGCTGGGTCACAAAAGTGACGCAATGGCGGCGTAAATGAGGCGCAGGGGTCTTGTAAATCTGCCCCCCACTCTTTAACCCACTAACAAGTTATTAATTAATTTTCGTGAAAACTAATACGCACCTCATGAACACGCAGGTTAGTGAAGCTTACCTGTGTGAGCAGTAATGCGGATAACAATGAAGAAGGACTAACACAGCTTTTAACGGAAACTGTGGTGCGCATGCGTCAACTGCATCTACGTAGTACGGCGAATTAACACTTGAAGGGAAATTCTGACGCATGAGCAGAAGCCACAAAAATGGAGTCTTGAAGACTTGCGCGCAAGGCATCTGCTTAGCTGAAAAGAAAACAAGTTATTTTACTAACGCTAATGTAGGAAAAGTATTAATAAGTAAACGGGAATAGAGTAGAGGTGGGTGGTATACAGTGCGACCACTTTATTTGTGAAATTAATATTTGTCTTTCTTACTTTATCACAAGCGCACATTTGGGCCTCTAATGCATAACTGAATTAAGCTGAGTAATACGAAGTCTGCTCATGTCCACTGAAAGTTAACCCGGAAAGGTGAATGAGATATTCACTTCAATTCAAAGAGGCTTTATTCGAGTGTTTCTCATAAAAGCACAGTACATACATGAATTTAAAACATCATTAAATAGTTGCCTAAATCAGATAAGATTCAAATACATTACATACAAAAATACATGTGATTAAAATTGATACACTACATCAAATGAGTTCAGTAAAACAATCCTTATGTAAGCAGTCCCTTAACTATGGCTTTCTGCCTAATAGACCATGCCCACCCCAGAAATTTCGCTACTGCTATGGCCAGTGGCAGACAAGAACTCGTGCAAATGATTCTCAAAGCTACTAAGCCACTGGTGGTACCTACATATTTACAGACAGGTATTAACCAAATTCGCCTGGGCACGACATATGCTGGACAAGAAAATAAAAAGTGCCCAATAGTTTCCTTTGGAGATCCACAGGCGGGGCAGGTAATATTAGATAAGCCTCTCTACCTGCCAGTTAGGGACCTAAGCGGGAGAGCACCTATCCTCATTTGGAATAGAAGCTTCCTAACCCCTGGCTTGGTGATGTTGTCCCAATAGAGTTCTTGGTTAGGGCGAGTTTTAGCTTCCAAGAAGCGACCTGTCATGGACCCGGCATCACTATTTCTCCAGTCCCGCTTGGCCACATAGTCCCAATATAGCTCCTTTAATTTTTTTTACTAGGAAAAAGTGCACCGGACGGGTTATCCCAAAGGAATTGGAGGCCCAACAAACATAACATGGTTCTAAGATCTTTTAACCATTTTGTCCTATGAAATACATCAGCTTCAATCAGCACTAAAAAGCCCTCAGCATAATGCTTGAGCTCTGCAGTATTCCAGAGCCGCCTCCAATACAAGATCGGGCGTAACTTCACCAAATCTTCCACAGCCTTTCTGCCCAACTCATATCTAAGGGGGAGAAGAGGGGTACTTTTGGGAAGACCAGTAATTGCCCTGAAAAACTTATTTTCGGACTTCTGTATTGAGTGGAGCTTCCCAAAACCCCACAGCTCAGCCCCATATAATGCTGAGCCAAGGGCTTTCGCTTCGTAGACCTGTGGTGCTGGCGTGATTGGTTTGGATTTCGATTTTCTATGCTCTGCCCCAAGGGCTCCAGCTAATTGTCTGTGCCTTAGTGTCGCATGATCAATATGCTGGGACCATTTTAAATCGTTGGTTACATAAATACCAAGATAGGTAAAAGCTTTGACTACCTCTAAAGGGCGATGGTTCATGAACACCCTGGATCGGAAACTACGATGAGGGTTAAAAATCATTAGCTTGGTTTTGGCCACATTAACTTCTAGGCCATGCTCCCCACAAAATTCCTCAAAAATATAGAGAGCACGCTGCAGGCCACGCGGGGTCTTTGATAAGATAAGGGTGTCATCTGCGAACATTAAAATTGGCACCTTAATGTCCGCCAACGAGGGAGCATCTACATTAACAGACAACATTCTTGCTACTACCCCGTTAATAAACAGTGAAAAGAGCAAGGGGGCCATCGCGCACCCTTGCCGAACGCCCCGCTCGACCGGGAAGTCGGCGGTGACCTCACCCTGTCCACCCCACTGTATTTTGGCGAAGTTCGCCTCATGCAACCTCATAACCAAAGTCAATAGTTCCTCCGGTACTCCCAGGCTCCACAGCACTAACCACAGTTTAGTCCTGGGAACCAGGTCGAAGGCAGCCCGCAAATCCACAAAAGCGGCATACAGGCTGCCCTCGCCTAGCACCACAGTTCGCCACCGTAGCAAGGTAAAGCAGAACACCTGATCCACCGTACTAGTGGCCTTCCGGAACCCAGCCTGATAGGGGGATAATGCATTGTTCTCATCAACCCATTCCATAAGCCTGTTCACCACCATCCTCCCCACCACCTTTTGAATGGTGGCAATCAAGCTTATGGGTCTGTAATTACCAGGGAACCCCGATCGCCTTTCTTGTATACGGGAATAATAATTGCACCCTTCCAGGATGACGGAACCAAAGCTCCCTGGGATATTGAATGGGAGCCAAGGACACAAGTGTTACACCCTGGGAATGGATGGTGAAGAGTTCAACGATGAGGACTCGTATTCAAAACGTTCTTAAATTGTTTCAAAGTGAAATATGACAGCATATGAGAACTGTGGGGCATATTACTAAGCGTGGCGATAGTCAACTATCGCTCTATTAGCAGTTAGCGTCAGCTTTTAGGCGATAGCGAGCGGTTTGGGGCCCGCTTTGTCGCTTTGGAGATAAACGTTGCTAATAGCACGTTATCTCAGCGATAATTTCCAGGGATGCTCAGCGATAAAAAAATCGTCGCTAAGCCTATTTAGCAATAAATATCGCTACTTGTTGGTAATATGCCCCTAAATTTATGAATAATAATTAAGGGGATGGGTTTGCGAACAATAGTTGAACTGATTTTAATGACATGTAAGCATGATTTGATGGAGCTTCCCCCTTACCTGACCAATCATATTTCGTATTTTACGATATTGAAACTTTAGTGGGTGGAACATGAAGAACGAAAGGTATAATTAAGATAGCTTTAGTTAGTTAGACACTGATGCTGTTAGTCGTTGATGCTGAATTGCTGAGGGAGAAGCATGCTGGATGCTGATGCTGGGGGAGATGCTGATGGGGAACCGAATGCAGAACCTGAAGCAGGACCTTCGATCCTAATTTAATTGGGTTAGATCAGAAGATCACAGACGAATCTTGAGGAGGAAGAGAGTGTCAGAGAGGGGTGCGGTGCAATCGTCGGTATTCTAGAGAGGGCAAGTATCCTGTCCTGAATTCTGTCCTGAAGTCTTTGTCTCTTGATCTATCCCGGGGGACCCTTACCAGCCCTTTGGCCAGGGGGTTGGTCTTTCACAACAGTCTTGGTAAATATAATTTCTCATTATTTGCAGATGTTCTTTTCTCTCTTCCTCTCCCTTTCTGAGCATTGATTATTGTATGAGTCCGAGGTAAATGTTTATTTGGATTTAATGAATTTAATTTTGTTTCCTATGAATGATGGTGATTGCACTGTATTTTGAAATGGTTCATATGCATTTAATTTTGATAAAGATTTAAACCTTCCTGAGTCTGTGATTATTTACTTTAAATAAAAGAACAAGTTAGAGTTATGTTAATTATCACCATCAACTAGTTCACCTAATGGCCCATTGACCAGAGGAAAAAACGGTTTGATCAGTGAAAAGGTTAATTGGGAGTATTAAATAACTAATCCTGAATATTGTGAAATACATAAAACTTTGGGGCATATTATCAAGAACGGCGTTAAAATTAATTATCGCCACTTTAGCAACGGGAAACTGCTGCTAATGCGGCGATAATGGTTTTTGTTATTGCCTCGTGTCCCTGGGTTTTATTGTGGAGATAACGCAGTATTACCAACGTTTATCTTCACGGCGATACAAATACAGCAATAGCGGCAAATCCCATCTATAACGTGAGATTTCCAGTGATAAAAATCCTATCGCTAAGGAAAATCTCGCTAATAGGCAGGTGGGAACTTATCCGTAGAATCTAACTCCCACTGACTATTATGGCTAAGTCAGGTTTTTACCAGGTGTAAAATTCTGGTGCTAATCGCGGTTAGCGCTCGTTTTGTTTATTGCGTCATGGGTATTGCTAACAGGCGATAGCTGTGTTAGCGACTGCTTTCAGTCGCTACCAGTTTGGGAACACCCTCTTTGCATGTCATTAGCGATAAATATTGCTGACATGCAAAGCGGGCCCCAAACCGGTCGCTATTTCCTGGAAGCTGTCGCTAACTGCTGTTAGCGACAGATTGGTAATTGGGCGATAAAAAAATCGCAGCTTTATCGGCAAAAAGTGCCGCTAATGCGGCGATAACGCCCTTACTAGTATGCCCCTCTGTCCCTTGCAGAAAAAAGGGCTCCCAAATGATATCTCCCTTTTTTCTGCAAAGGGGCCCTCGGTCATAATCTAGAAAGGAAAATACCTCCCATGCCTCTTTTTCAAAGGTAGACAGTCACAATTGTGATGCAGGGGACCCCTCAAGCCCCTGGGACCCAGGCATACTACATCTGGTTAATTAATGATAACCTGCAGTGGCCACTTACACACCTGGCTGCAGTACCTACTGTACTAATGATGGCCCTTTCTAATGAAAAAAAAAGGGGGACGGCACTTATATTACCGCATTTGCTACATATTCCATCATGTGCTGCATAGCAAAGCATATCCAATACTTCAGTGGTGTAAACTAGTACTTACAGACGTTCTATTCTGAAGGACAGAATTATGGTATTTTTTATAATTCTTTATTGTGCGGTACAGGAAGACAAATGCGTTCTTGTGGCACACTTATTATTTTAAGTGAACTTAGGGCATATTTTTAAGAAAGGGCGATACATTATCTCAGCTTTTATTGGCAGGAAACTGTCGCTAAAGTGGCGATAATGGGCTTGATAATATGCCCTTGTGAATTCCCATAAAAGCCCAGGTTCTGGTGTGAACATGGGCTTCTATGGCAATTCACAAGAGCATATTATCAAGCCCATTATCGCCGCTTTAGTGGCAGTTTCCTGCCGATAAAAGCGGCCATAATGTATCGCCCTTTCTTGATAATATGGCCCCAAGTTCTTTGTATGTTGCTTTTTATTTGGCTGCACAATTCACTTCTTTGGTGGTCCTCTGCCATGTTATTAAAATATGTTGAATGGGGATTTAGCGGCCATTTAGTCACCCTAACCTACATTGGGACTGGATCACCACGGACACCTTGTTTCTGTTATCATAAGTCCGTTTAAGCTCGGATCATAAGGCCGTTTGAGCTCGGTGTACATAAAACCAACCATCTGCTTATTACTGCACAGACTAACATGTCCTCACAACAGTCTTACAAATACTAGCTATCCCCTCTTCTACTAAACAATCCCCCCCCCCTTTAACAATTTCTTATTTAACTTCAACTTGACAAGTTCTGTTAGTTGCAGCCTTTTTGCCCTTTCTCTTGACTCCAGTGTTTCTTTGCACTGAACCGGCGGCCTGTCTGCCCCTGGATCAAGCCGGCCTTCCTTTCATTCCCCATTCTCCTTTTACTATTCGTTGTTCTTTTCCGCAGCCCTAAATTTCAATACCCAGCAACGAAACTCGCCCTAGAGATGCGCACACGCACTGGCAGAAGACTACCATCAGCCCCATGGTACACAGCTGAGTTAAAAGAACTAAAGAAAAAATGCAGAGCCAAAGAACGAGTTTGGAGGAAGGAATACTCTGAAATAGAAAAAAACATTACAAAGAGGCGTTAATAAAGTATAAAGAGTCAATAATCTTGGCAAAATCACGGGGCATATTAGCAAGGAATTGCGATATTTATAGCAAAACTTGCTTAGCACATTTTATTTTATTGCTGCCTATCGCTGGAAATGTTGGCGGAGAAAACATGCTATTAGCAATGTTTTTCTCCATTGTGCTAAAATGTCAGTAGCGGCCAAATGCGAGAATATCGCTGGAAATCCAGCAATAATCACGCATTAGCACCAATGGGGGCTTAACCTGACAATCCACCTCCCATTGGATAAACAGGTAAGTCATCTTTTTAGCAGGCGTTAAATTCTAGCGATAATCGCGCTTAGCGCAACTTTTTTTATTGCTAAGCCTGCTTTGCTAATAGGCGATAGCTAACAGTTTGGGTACGCCCACTTTGCATGTCATTAGCGATAAATATCGCTGGCATGAAAAGCGAGCCCCAAACCAGTCGCTATCGCCTAAAAGCTGTCGCTAATAGGGCGATAAAAATTTGCAGCTTTGGCGGCAACAAGTGCTGCTAAAGCGGCAATAAAGCCTTTGCTAATATGCCCCCACGTTTCTTCACCAAGAACATTATTGCTGCTAAAAATACAGCTAGAGAACTTTTTAAAACAGTTTCTACCATAGCCAAGTTTGGCAATAGCAAACAGTTTAGTCCTAATTGGCAGTTCTGCGACAAATTAGCAGAGTTCTTTCATGATAAAGTGGTAAAAGTTTATGACGAGTTCTCTAACAGCAAGGCTGGAGTTAATTTAGATGGACCAAACAAAGATAGGGTGATTATGCGGGTCTATTTACAAACATTTAAGGGCATATTCTCAAGCCTGGGCGATAAAATTATCGCCGCTTTATCGGCAGGAAACTGCCGCTAAAGTGGCGATAATGGGCTTGATAATATGCTCTATGCAATTCCAATCGAAGCTCATGTTAGATGTGAAGGACATCTAACATGAGCTTCGATTGGAATTCCATAGAGCATATTATCAAGCCCATTATCGCCACTTTAGCGGCAGTTTCCTGCCGATAAAGCGGCAATCATTTTATCGCCCAGGCTGGATATTATGCCCCTTAGCTCCTTAAAGCCAGACCGAGTTGAGAAGCTTATAATTTCAACGAAGTCAGGATCTCCATTGGATCCTTATCCTGCTATGGTCCTTCATACGTTCCCTAACATTATTGCGTACCATTTAACACCCCTTCTCAATAACATTCTGGACACAGGACACTTCCCTGCCATCTGGAAAAAGTCCCTGGTCAGGCCTATCTTAAAGAAACCATCCCTTGATCCTATGGAGGTTAGTAATTATCAGCCCATCTCCTGCCTGCCATTACCATCTAAAATCCTTGAAAAAGCCCTAAATGAAGAATTGTAGGGGCATATTATCAAGGGCCTTAATTCATGTGTTAGCGACCTTTTCCGGTTGCTAACGCATGAATTAATTATCGCCCTATTATCAATGCATCGCTAACTCCGGATAGAGACGCGTTTCATGCGTTATTCATCGCCCCCACGCTGGGGGCAATGAACAACGCTAATGAGATGCAGGGTGGGCGTTCCCACGTCCAACCACATGTAAAATGTGGTTGGAGGTGGGATTGCCTTATTCACAAGGCAGGCCTTGGGAGAAGGAGACCTGCGATAAACGCGTCTATCGCTGGTATCCCAATGCCTGCTTTTAGTACGTGTTAGGCATTGCTAACATGAGGGGGTGGATCATAAAGCTGAATCCACCCCCCCATATTATCAAGTCACATTTTAGCACGTGAAAACAGCGCTTGTTTTCACGCGCTAATGCGGCCTATCGACAATTTCACATCGCCTATTGGCTTTAGCGTTGAGAATACGCTGCTAACAGGCGATGTGAAATTGGCGATAGATTTTTCCACGTTATCAACGCTGTGCGATATTTTTTGCACAGCGTTGATAATATGCCCCATTGTCTTTTCTAGAGGCGAAAGATAAACTAGACCCAGCTCAACATAGATTGCGGCCTCTGCATAGTACAGAGTCGGCATTGAGTGCCGCCACAGAGTATATGTGTGTCCAAGTTGATGGGGGAGGGAAAGCCATACTGATTTTGCTTGACCTCTCGCCGCATTTGACACGGTTGATCATCAAATACTAATCCAGCGTTGGGCTGAAATTGGGATTGTAGGCAAAGCTTCAGATATTCTTCGATCTATCTAACAAACAGAGAACAAACTATAGTGATGGAAGAATACAACTCGCATCCCTACGCTTTGCCATGCGGAGTGCACCAGGGATCCTCACTTTCTCCATCTCTGTTTAATGTTTATGTCAGCCCATTGGCCAAACTCATACGCTGTCACAGCTTCACTGCCATTTTTTATGCAGATGACACGCAAACCGTTGTGTCTTTATCATCTAAGCCGGAGGATGTGGCAAGAAATTTTAATGATTGCATGAGTCATTGAGGAGTTTGCTTAATGGCTAGGGCAGTCAACCCCGAATATAGGGAACTGGGTTCGAGTCTCGGCAATGAGGCTGTATATCCTGTGATTCTGGACAAATCATTTAGGGGCATATTACCAACAAGTAGCGATATTTATCGCTAAATAGGTTTAGCGCCGAATTTTTTATCGCTGAGCATCCCCGGATATTATCGCTGAGAAAACGTGCTATTAGCAACGTTTATCTCCAAAGCGATAATTTTTCCGGCGATAGCGTGAATATCGCTGAGAATACAGCGATATTCGCGCATTAGCAATGAAATGCTCTTAGCCATGTTATCCACCTCCCATTGGATAACATGGCGAAGAACTGGTCCGGGCAGGTGATAGTTTATGGATATATTGGCGCTTAGCGCCAATATTTCCATCGCTACGCCTGCCTTGCTAAGAGGCGATAGCGACGTTAGCGACTGCTTTCAGTCGCTAACAGGTTGGATACGCCCACTTTGCATGTCATTAGAGATAAATATCGCTGACATGCAAAGCGGGCCCCAAACCACTCGCTATCGCCTAAAGCTAGCTAACTGCTGTTAGCGACAGCTTGCTAATAGAGCCCCTTAATCTCCTCGTGCCTAACAAAAATTAATGTGTCCTCATGTAATGCAACTGGGGCTATGTACATCGCTCTGATACCCGATTTGGGTCAAGTTCGCGTTATATAAAACTCTGTAAAATAAAAAAATAAGAATACAAATAAAACCAGGAGGATGCTGGATAACTGCTTGAAGTTAAATACTGGCACAACTGAAGTGGTTATGTGTGACAGGGATACTTCCTTTTGGAATTCCTCCTGGTGGCCGGAAGAAGCCGGGCCCTGTCTGCGGCCGGTAAAAATGGTCAAAAACCTCAGGATCATGTTAGATGACCATCTATCATTATCTAACCAGGTCAACAGCATCACATCATCGTGTTTCTTCACGCTAAAAATTGTTCGAAAGATGCTACCTTTTATTCCTATGGTCCTCAGAAAAGCAGTCATCATTGCCCTGGTGATATCTAAAATTGATTACTGTAACTCGCTCGACATAGGAGCAAAAAAGAGTTCTATACACAAGCTGCAGATGCAACAGATTGCAGCTGCTCGCCTGCTTCTTAAGATTCCCAAGTTCAGCCCTATAAGCCAAGGCATTCAAGATCTGCACTGGCTTCCAGTTCAGGCAAGGATCCAATTCAAATCTATGTGTATCCTGCACAAGACACATAGGGGCAGATTTATGTTGGGAATGCGCCATGTTTGCGTCATGCAACTGCGGCGTAAATGTGGCGCATCCCTACGACCCATTTACAATGTGACGCATCTAGGCAGATGCGTCACGTTGTAAAGCCCTGCGCCACTTGTGGGCGTTCCGGCGCAGGGTGGGCGTTCCGGTCCAGGTGCGCCTCGCAAAAGTGGCTGAGTGAAATCTATGAGATTTCATTCAGTCACTTTCAGGCCAATGCTGCGTCAAAAGCCTGCGCCTGCTTGAAGCAGGCGTAGGTCTTGACGCAGCATTGTAAAGATGGGGCACCCCCGAGCCTTGCTGGAGCTGCGTCGCGCTTGCGACGCAACTCCAGCAATGCGCCACCTTTACGGCACAGATGCGTCACGCATCTGTGCCGTTTTTGCCCCATGGTGCGCCTCATTGCAAATGCGGCGCACCATGGGTGGCGGAGCAGCGGCGCAAAATAACTGGCGCATCCCTGGGGATGCGCCAGTTAACATAAATCTGCCCCTAAATGGGGCTTTGCCTACTAGCTCAGTCAGCATATCAAGCGTCATACTCCACAGCGAAACCTCAGATCCTCATTGGTCTCCTTACTCGTGGTTTCTAGGGAAAAGACCGTAAAATGGGGTAGTAGAAGTTTTCTCCATCTGGCCCCTAAGTTATGGAACACATTACCCATTAGTCTTAGAAAAGAAGCCAATTTACAACTGTTTATAAAAGCACTATAAACAGTGCTATATGCAAATCAGTTCTGACCCTGTGCTTTATGTAAGCGCCAAATGACAAGCATGAAAGGAAATATCTCTTTAAAGTTTTAACATTTTCATTTGTCGGTGCAACACCGATTCTTGAAGCAGGAGATTTTAATTATATCATAAATTCCGCAGAGAGAGGCGGCAAGAGCAATGTGTACAAATTAGATAAATCCGCTAAATGTTTAAGGAATATTTGTACTGATCTTCAATTATCGGACACAGTGGCTCAAGAAGGTTAAAAACAAAAGTTTACCATGATAGCAGAGTATGGAAGGGTTAAGTCAAGGACTGACATAATCCTCACATCCAAAAATATAAAGAAGGGTGGTTATGAGACAAAAGGGAGTGGTGTTTCTGACCATAAAATGTTAAAAACAGAGGGGCATATTATCAAGGGGGGTGATAGGCAATTTTTGCCGCTTTAGCGGCCGCTAAGCGGCAAAAATTCTATCGCCCTATTAGCAAGCTGTCGCTAACAGCATTTAGCGACAGCTTGTAGGCGATAGCGAGCGGTTTGGGGCCCGCTTTGCATGTTAGCGATAATTATTGCTAATGACATGCAAAGTGGGCGTTCCCAACACATTAGCGACTGAAAGCAGTCGCTAACGCCTATTAGCAAGGCAGGCTTAGCGATGGCAATATTCGCTCCACGCACGATTATCGCCAAAAACTAACACCTGCCCAGACCAGTTCATAGCCATGTTATCCACTGGGAGGTGGATAACATGGCTAAGAACATTTAGTCGCTAAGGTGTGAATATCGCTGTATTCTCAGCGATATTCACGCTATCGCCGGAAAAGTTATCGCTTTGGAGATAAACGTAGCTAATAGCACGTTATCTCAGCGATAATTTCCGGCGAAGCTTAGCGATAAAAAAATCGTTGCTAAGCCAAGTTAGCGATAAATATCGCTAATTGTTGGTAATATGCCCCAGAATTTGAAATCCCAAACACTGTGATGTGGGGAAAGGTGTATGGAAGATTAACACTCAGGGCCTCATTACGATGCAGTTGGAAACGGCTCTGACCGTCGGTTGGAGACGTTCAGACCGTTGGTCGGAGCCGTTCCGACCATATCATATTATGCCGGTCGGATTCCTTTCAGACCGACCCATCATGATTCAGTCGGTCGGAAAGGAATCCGAACAGGCTTTCCGACTGGCTTCCAACAGGCTCGGAGAGCCTGTCCTCCAGTTGGAAAGTGACCATTAATCCCAAGGGCGGCTCTTTCCGCCCGAGGGATTAAGATGTCGCGTTGACCCAGCCTTTCTGTGGCAGCCTTTCTGACACAGAAAAGCTGCCGAATTCAACTTTGGGGGTCCCCAGGAGGTACCCTTTTGGTGTACTGCCTTTGGTTTGAGGCCAAGTGTGCACCTACGGTGCCCCCCGGTTGATCCCTGCACCTTGAGGTGCCCGCCACAGGATGCAGGGATGAACTGCATCTTGCATTTTACAATGGGAGCATGCATTCCTCCCGCTGTAAAGTATAGGAGTACGAACGAACAGTGTTCAGTTACATCCTAATTGGTTGGTCGGGACCGGTCTGGCTCTTGTTTCAACATGGGCTTCTATGGGAATTAACAACGGCGTATTATCAAGCCCATTATCGCCGTTTTATCTGCAGTTTCCTGCTGATAAAACTGCAATAAGTTTAACACCGGTCCTTGATAATATGCCCCCTGATTTTTTATGGCAAAAATGGCTTTATTTTGGCTCTCTGCCGCTATAGAAGTCAAAAGAGAAATGCATTCGCTTGAATATTTATTCAACACTTTGCTGTTGTAAATTGTTGTCATGCATTGGGTTGGTTCTCTTCCAGTGGAGCAGGGTGCAGTACCACAGCTCGTCACTAGGTGTCCCACTCCAGTCGTCCACGCTGTACAGTGAGAACTAGAGACGCCTGACGGATGAACGCTGTGACGTCACCGCGCCGGCTTTGTTCTTCGCGGATCGAGGCTGCAAGGAAAGCACTTCCTGCAATGTGACACTGGCCGGATATCCGGCTGCCCATAATGCACAACAGGGTAACAAACCTCTTCGCATCTAACAGAACACATAACGCTTGTCATTAATTATGTCTTAAAGTCTATATTTTTGGTACTCTACACATTAAACATCCTCCTGCATTTATCCCCATAAACTCCGTAGAGAAAAGCGCTCTAATATTCACAAGAGCAAATATAGAGTAAGTCTACACATTTGACTTTATCATTAAAATCTAGGGCCTTCTTTATGAAGACCTTGCGCCACCTGTGCGTCACTTTTTCCCATGTTAAAAGTGACGCACCGGCGGCGCAAGGCCTTCATGAATATGCCCCCTCGTGTGGTGATTGAAAAGAAGAATCGAAATTTTTCGAAGACCCACGTGAAACTTGGGTCTGTAGTAATTAAGTAGATAAATTGTGTGCTAATTCCATTAATAATAATTTCTGTTCTTAGTGGTGCCCATGTAGTGATAAGCGCTTGACTTTCCGGATCTAAATTTGTAGTAAGATTTGGAAATTCTTTTTTCTGAATGTCTCTGCAGACTGCACCAGCTCTTTGCCAGAAACAAGCATTTTCAATGCAATCGGTCTCGCCTTTGGTAGCAAAGACCTTGGCGTGGACTCTATTTTCAAGACGACTTCCTGTTATAGGAGCCCCCAAAAAGCAAGTTGTGTGTTCGCCAATATGACTGGAGACACAGGAAGCAATTAGTTAACTGATTGTAGCTCATGCTTTGCAGAAATCTTCAGATGAGGTGTCTGACATGCAGGTGTGTGATGGCCAGACCCAGAACAAATCAGCTGCTGATTGAATTCCATAGTATTCATTGTATGTTGGTGTGGGCTCGAGAAGTCAAGACGGGGTGGGAGGGACATATGCTTTCTGAACCAAAAATGTAACCTACACGCGTCCTGCTGAAATGTAGCGTCATTTGTACTCGTGACGTAGGAGCGACGGAAAAAGTGGACCATTTCCTTTACCATTATTCAAGGCTAGAGAGCACATGGGGCCTCATTTATGAGGCCGTGCGTCACTTTTACGCCGCCGGTGCATCACTGTTTGTGACACACCAGTGGCGCAAAAAATGTGCCTTGTTGCGCCATATTTACAAAGTGACGCATCTAGGTAGATGCGTCACTTTGTAAACCCCTGCACCACATTATACCTGCGCCAGGGATAATGCATGCAAGACCCTTTGACGCAAGAAAAGGTCCTGGAACTAACGCTGTGAAATCTATAAGATTTCACTGTGCCATTTCTTGGACGATAATGCGTCAATTTCACACGCCTGCCTCATGGCAGGCGTAAGACTGACGCAGGCACTAACAACATGGGACTTGCCCATGTGAAAGTACACATTAATGGAGTTGCGTCACTTTTGTGACACACTCCAGCAATGTGTCACTTTTGCGCCTACAGATACGTCAGAAATACTGACGTATCTGTAACTCCTTGCGACATGATGCTTCATACAGTAAATATAACGCCTCAATCATGTCGCAAGGAGTGCGCACTGAGAAGGGACGCATCGCTGCTTTCACGCAGCAATGCGTCACTTCCATAAATGAGGCCCATAATGACTAACACTTCAGAAAAACACGTGGTTATTTCACAATGCAGACAGAGCGCACTGGTAATCCAACTTATATAACATTTATAAGAACAATACAATTAAGATGCTGTATAAAACACAAACGTTAAATCTGGGGTGATATTAAAATAAAACAGAGCCTTATACTTCGATTGAAATAGTGTTTTGTGGGGATATGTTTTGTGCTGTTATTCTGCTGAGTTTATTGCGCACACAAAGCAGATGGCGGTTCTAATTTCTCAAGAAACAACATCCAATGTAAAATGTTTGTGTTGTCTTGAAAAATGTATACTTGGATTTATAAGCCTGCGGCGATGTTTTTATTAATATTTAACAACGGCTTGGAGTACTGTTAAATGGAGGAACATTTAAACAGATGAATTACAGCTCTGCGAGGCAGCGAAACAATATAATAAAAATCACCCTGATAATGATTGAAATAACACAAAGGCAAAATGTGCAGCCGTGCACTTAATATAGAAGGTCAGGAGCGGGTCACAGCAGCCTGTAATCCCATTATACCACATCCTAACTGTGACTGCGCCCAGGGGATGTGATGCACTTACGATGTGAAATGATAATTTAGTTCACTTTAATAATTGGGAAAATGGTGCGATCACTGAAATCGGCAGGGGCAGCGGTACTGGTGCCCACCCTCCTCATCTCTGGCCTGCTGCTTCTGTGGAAAGTCTCCAAGAGCGCCTCCCTGTCCCACGGCGCTTCCCCTTGGACTCTTACACACCCGGGGCTTGGCCTGTGCTTTCCATGCAGCTCAGTCAGCCAATTCAAGGGAGTGCCAGAAGGACTGGACTCCCCGGGACAGAGCCCTGCAGGTGGTGACGCATACGCCATCTTGAAATGACCACCTCACCCGTGCAGTGCAATACATGAAAACCAAGGTTCGGGCAAATCGTGCAGCATGTACATTTAATAAGTGTATAGAGAAGAAATATGAGAAAATACGTTTTGTATCTTGCTTAATAGCGTATTTATGCGTCTAACCTATACCAAACCAAATAGTCAATGAGGTGCCTTGGATGCCGTGATTTTTAAAAAAAGGTTATATAATTCACAAATAAAAGCATGATTTGAGATCTTTTCCTGGCTCAGCTCGTTTCTCCTCCATCCCAGCGTTACTGCAGCTCAAGCAAGCACTGAGGGGCGAGCGGCCACATTGTTCTGAGTGCTTCAAAGTGACAGCGGACGGGACCTGCTAACTGTAAGCACAGCACTTATCCTGCTTGAGGAAGGCTCGACAGCCGGAGGGGTGGCACAGGAACAAAGTAGTGCTCACGAAACATGCGGCAAAGGGGCCAATAGCCGTGGAAGGAGATATGGTCATCCTAAGGCGGGACTACCAGCCTGTAAACCAATCAGAAGGCAGCATTTAGAAAGCAAAAAGCCACAAGCCAATGAAGAAGTGGGTGGGGGAGTAAGCAGAGCTTCCCTCACCTATAGTGTATACTGCATGCCACGCAAAGCGTGCAGCACATGCGCTGCACCACTAGGCGTGACCTGAAAAAGTAATGGAAGAAAAGAAAACACATTCTGGCAGATTTAGGAGTTCTGGCGCATCTCTGCAAATCCGCAGAGATGCGCCAGAAAAGATGCAACAGGCAATTCCCTCCCTGTGCCACCATGAATGCAAATCAGCAGGGATGCACCAGAAAAGATGCGACACACAATTCCCTCCATGCGGCACCACGAATGCATCGCATTTTCAATGCGGTACACCATGGCGCATAGATAGGGCGATGCGTGTCGTATCCTGTGGCGTAAGGGTGGCACATTGCTGGAGTTGTGTCGTAAGCGCAACGCGGCTCCAGCAATTCTCAGGGGCACCAAATGCCTAACATGCTGCGTCACTGGGTTTTGACTAAGTATGTATGTGAAAGTGACTCAGAGAAATCTTGTAGATTTTGCTGTACCACTTTTACAAGGCGTTCCTGCAACGGAACGCCCACCCTGCCTCGGAACACCCACATGAAACCTAACGCAGGTTTCATATGGTGCAGTGCTTTACAATGTGGCGCATCTAGGGAGATGCGTCACGTTGTAAACAAGGCACAACGTGGTGCATGGTTTATGCCGCCGCTGCGTCACGCAACAAGGCGGTAGCATGCGATAGTCTGCCGAAACCGTGGCCAATGTCTGCGATACAACCACCTCGACGGCGATAAAAACACAAACCCAACGCGAAAAACCATGCGATGGGCCAAAGCGCGATGAGGAAATCAGAGAAAAGCAGCGCCAGGCCTGCAACACACACATGGCAGGCAGGAAATATCACTATGAAAGTAGAAAAAACACCCAAACACAAACTGACCAACACCCAAGCACCATCGAGGTGGCCAGAGCAGAGTATTTGTATGTCTTGGGTGGAGGGCCGGGGGGAGCCAGGGGTAGTTGCAGGGGGTGTTGTGGCCCTCATGGGTATTCACGTTGCATGATCATTGTCTCCATGGCATCTGTGGGTCTTCAGGTGTGGCTCTTAGCTGGGTTCCCTTTCATGCTGCATGTAGTCATCCTGCTTAACACCAGGAGAAGGCAGGTGTTAAATCCATGCTGCTACTGCGGCTTATCGCTTGGTTTTTGGTTCGCTTCGCAGATCTGGCAGTTTGTTGTTAATGTGGTGTTGTGGTTTTTTTGTGTGGTTTTGCACGGGAACGCCCACTCTGCATCTCATTAGGGCTAGTTGGTGGTGTCCACCATGTAGATACATTTTGGGGCAGTTATCGCTGGAATACAGGCGATGTCTGCATTTTGCATCAGCTTGTGAATGGGGTGTTAAATCTATCTCCACTTTTGATGAGTTACGATGGGGATAATTCGCTAATGAGGGAAAAGTAATAATAAGTAAAGGGGAATAGAGTAGAGGTTTGTGGTATACGGTGCAACCACTTTATTTGTGAAATTAATATTTGTCCTTCTGACTTTATCACTAGTGCGCATTTGGGCCTCTCATTCATAACTGAATTAAGCTGAGTAATATATAGTCTGCGCATGTCCACTAAAAGTTAACACTGAGTGACTGAGATATTGAACGGGAGCCAAGGACACGAGTGTTACACCCTGGGAACGGACGGTGAAGAGTTCAACAATGAGAACTCGTATTCAAAATGTTATTAAATTGTTTCAAAGTGAAATGTGAAAGCGTATAAGAACTAAATTTATGAATCAAATTTAAGGGGATGGGTTTGCGAACAATAGTTGAACTGATTTTAATGACTTGTAAGCATGGTGTGATGGGGCTTCCCCTCTTGCCTGACCAATCATAGTTCGTATTTTACGATATTGAAACTTTAGTGGGTGGAACATGAAGAATGAAAAGTATAATTAAGATAGCTTTAGTTAGTTAGACACAGATGCCGTGAGTCGTCAATGCTGAATTGTTGAGAGAGAAGTATGCTGGATGCTGATGCTGGGGAGATGCTGGTAAGGAACCGAATGCAGAACCTGAAGCAGAACTTTCTATCCTAATTTAATTGGGTTAGATCAGAAGATCACGGAAGAATCTCGCGGAGGAAGAGAGTGTATAATAATATTTCAACACTAAAGGACTATGTGCAAGATTCAAGATAAAAACTATAAAACATGCGGTTATTAATTTATAAGCATCAAGTTTATGTGAAGGCTAGCCCACAAATTCCCCTATCAGAGCCTTTTCTACTGCAGGTGATGTTGGGAGGGGAATAAAGTGCCATGTGTGCTGATTATTAAGAGCCTTAGTAAGGCGATCAGGGGGTAGTTGGAACGGTATCATTACTCAGTGCCCATATGGGATTATACTGGTCTTAAGAACACACCCTGATGACGCTAGGTCATTAGGGTGGACCCCGATGATGAAGCATGTCATCACTAGGTGATGAGTGAGGGGTTTCTAATAAAAGGAGATTTTCCCCTTTTTTTCGCAAGAAACCGTGCACCCCTACAGCAACCTGTGAATTCTCACTGGTGGTACTCCTCCATTTGTTTTTCTATATTAGTATTCAGGGGTACAGGAGTACTCCCTGTTCACTCCGGTGAACATTATCCTTGCTCTCCCCATTGTTTCTGTATACTTAAGAGCAGTTAGCCAGATCTATTTATGCAAGGTTGCCTTGCAGATAGATTATACAAAAAAGTCGTGGCATAATTTAAGTTTGTGCTTAGATGCTTGATTTACATATATTTCTGGGGTTAGTCATTTTGACAATCTTGGCCCAACGTGGGCTAAGGGATAGAGAGTACTTATTTCCAAAATTATCATTGATGGGGGTGCAGTGCATTAAAGATCGGCGTTGGAGCTTAGCTCGAAATGCAAAATGTACTTAAATTACAGATATTTCTAGAAGCAGAGCTCCTTGCCAGGATAAGCCCGGCGAGGACTAAGAGGTAAGGTGGACTTATTACGAAGAAGGGCATAGCCAGTTGTTACAGGGCAGCAAGGAGTAGACCCTCCAGAGTAAATTAAACTTGCTGGGTCTCCCTTTCAGCCCGGTGAGTTATCAGAACCTTTGGTACAAGGGGGCGGCATGAGATAACCCACTGTATGATCTTAAACTATCCTTATTGCGGTCTATCAAAAGTTTGAAACGTGTGATACCAAGAAACATTCATTAAAACAGAGTAATTTTAAGGTCGCGGCCGTTGCTCCTTCAGATGAAGTGGCTTGGATCAAAAAGCTCGAGTTGCGGATGCTGTACTTCCTGTTTCTTTGCTGGGGCATTCGAGAGCTTTTCTCCGTGTGGGTCATGAAGGTATGTTCTCCTCTGCATCCATACTCCTATCTCCTTGAAGTTCTTTTTGTTTTTTGAGGTGAGCTTCGGCAGCTGCTAGGAATTTTCCCATCCGGCAGCTCAGTTGGATGTTGTAGCCTGCAAGACCGTATCTGTTTTCTGTTGAAGAATGGTCTCAGGAAGGCCTGTCGTTCTTGTAGTAGTTCCTTACAAATAGTTATCAGATGCACTATGTTTTCTTCACCTTCACCACAAAGACAACACTTTTCTGGTGTCTGAGCCCGTGGCCAAAGGGGAAGATGATTTGCCGAGGGCAGCAGCCCTAAGCGAAATTTCAAAAATGTATCTTTAGTTTTTTTTGAGAAGCCAGTCTGCAGGTATCCTTGGGGCAAGGGTTTAGTGTAGGATTGTACCGTAAACTAACCATGTGCACGCTCTCCCAGGGACGCTTTATTCTGCCAGAGTGATTCTTTGCTGACAGTCTTGTTTGCTACTTTTTTTAAGCCTGCCGGGGCCCCTGGGACTTCCCAAAGCTGTCGTAGTCCCAGCTGGTTGATGGCGGCCTCCAAATAAAGGCTTGCAGGGCAAGTTTCTTTGGTTTGTAGCTCCCCACAGGAGAGCATTTAGTGTTTTCGGTTCTCCCCTGCTTATTTTATGCCAGCTTTTTATATATGATCCTTTGCATCCATCTCTTCTCTTGGGAGCCCGAATTCACGTCTCATCTGTGTGGGAGATGTGTAACTTGGCAAGCCAAAGATCGTGCACAGTGCTCTTGCTACGGTGCCATCAACTGTAGCAGCGTCCCACCCTCTCATAGCTTCGCTGCCATAAGTAATGGCTGGCATTAGTTTTCCTTGGATCACCTTAATAAGAGGAAGGAGACTTGGACGAATGATCTTGTTTTTGTAAGTTTCTTAAAGTTATCGCAGTCAATAGACCTCTCTTTTTTATGGTATCGCATTGTGGCTTGAAATTGCCCTTGTCGTCTATAATAACCCCCAAATATCTGTATTCACCAACGATGTCCAGCTTCCTTGATGGCAAGAACCAGTTATTTGTTATTCTCTTTTTATGGGTGTTAATGCACATGACTTTGGTTTTCCCTTGGTTAATGCTAAGCATATTTATTAAGGTGAGCCAAGCAAAACTAATTCCAGCCATTACTTATGGCAGCGAAGCTATGAGAGGGAGGGATACAGTTGATGGCACCGTAGCAAGAGCACTGCGCACCATCTTTGGGTTGCCAAGTTACACATCTCCCACACAGATGAGACTGGAAAGGGGGGACCACTCGGTCACTCCGCATGTATGGCTGGGTGCCCCGCCCACCCGGGAAACCCGTGCAGGTGTGGGGCGTGCCCCCGCTGGTATGTCCCTAGTGATGTAGCCGGAGCACGCTCCCGCCGCATTAAGGGGTTCTCCTAAGAATTCCCGCCTGGAAGTCCGTGCACTTAGGGCGGGAGAGAATACCGCCCCGCCTACTTGGAAGAAGCTAAAAGGCACAGAATCGTAGAAGTCGTCCTCTTGGCGTGCTCAAGGGCTTAAGGAGAAAGTAGCGAGAGCAGACCAGCGGTTATGCCTGGAAAGAAGACTGGAAAGAGTTCCGAGATGGAACGGATGCTTCGGACATTGGTGACCCGCGTGGCGGCAATGGACAGGAAATTCGGCAAAATGGACCGAATGGACCGCAATTTAACGGCGCTTCAGAAAAAGGTAGAAGTGCAGGGCGGGAAACATAAGAGGGTAGAGGGGTCTGATTCATCGAGCGACACCCCGGGGGCGAATAAGCGTAAGCTAAGGGAGAAGAAAGCAATCCCTAGTGAGGCCCCGGTCCCGGTGGAGGTCCAGCCCGTCCCGGTGTCCCCGGCGGCCGACCCAGTGGCCGCCCCGCTAGAGGGATTGCCAATACCGGTGATAGTTACACCAATAGATAAGGACCAGATACCCCCCGAGCTAACGATGCACTTGGCGGCGATTTTGCCTTGGTTGAAGAAGGGTGCGGGGGAGGCCGGGGCTGGGGAAGATCCAGCTGCGGAAGCTAGAATGATAATCGAGGAGCTCAGACGGGCAAGATGCCCTGGGCCCATGAATGTGCCTTCTATTCCCTTACAGGTGGCGAGCACCGCTGCAGGAGAAAGTCGGGACAAGACGGCAGATAAGACCGGAGTACCGGCGGAGGATGGTAAGAGATCGCTCCCAATCATGGGGGAGGGTGTTATACCGTCAAGGCGGGAAAGCCTGGCACAACATGTGCCGATGGCAACTAGGGAGATGGTGTGGGCCGACAAATACATTAATATGTTTTCGTTGTTGACCGACAATAGAGAATTTGAGTGTGCCAAGACCCAGAAGGATTTCTTACACCCAAGCGAATGGAGGGCCAAAATGGCGGAATTCAGGGTGGAGGAAAACTTGGCGAATTGGATCAGGGCCTTCAATGTGTTCGGGGCAATAATACACAAGCGCACACCGGAATTGATGGGAGCCCTGAACTGCTACCAGAGCAGGATCGTGGGCTACCATAAGAAGTACGGGGGGGACGCATGGAAAGGGTATGATGTGTCTTTCAGGAAAGCAAAAGAATTTAATGCATGTTTGAGTTGGGATTGTTTGGACACTGTCTCTTGGCATGGGCAGTTCGCGCCAGGCCCGGCGATAGCCACGGGGTCGAGCATGAATGGTTTCAAGGCTGTTCCACAGAAGCAGCCGCAGCCCTTTCAGCCAACCCACGGGGGTGACTTGCAGTCGAGACCGGGTGGGTATGGAGGCAAACGAAAGGTATGTTGGGGTTTCAACAAAGGAACATGTGTTAGGCCGCAGGGAACATGCAGGTTCAGGCATGCCTGCGCAATTTGTGGCAACACCTCCCACCCTGAGATTAGCTGCCGATCCAAGGGCAACGTATCCGGAGAAAAAGGGGGTGGTCAGCGGGAGTGACAGGGGGGCACGAGGGACTTCCCAGTCACCGGTAGCGATTTTGGCAATGACCCCCTGGCTAAGTATATACCCTGATCGTGTGTCCGCCGGGATCCTGCGGGAAGGCTTCACAATGGGCTTCAGGATCCCGGCGGGTGACTTTCGTGGCTCCCCATTGTGTAGGAACCAAGCATCTGTGACGCAAAACCTGACTGTGGTCACGGCGAAGATTGCAAAGGAGGTTCGTTTGGGGCGGGTTGCGGGACCATTTGCAGAGGTACCGACGGCCAATTTTGTGTGTTCCCCATTAGGGGTTGTTCCCAAGAGGGAGCCGGGTGAGTTCAGACTCATACATAATCTGTCTGCACCAAGAGGGGCTTCCCTAAACGAAGCAATTGATCCGGGTGTATGCAGTGTGAGGTATGCATCGTTCGATGACGCAGTAGCCATGTCGAACGACCTGGGTCCAGGGGCACTGCTAGCGAAATCACACATCGAATCTGCATTTAGGCTACTGCCGGTTCATCCCAGGGATCAGCACTTGTTGGGGTTTTCCTTCCAAGGAAAATATTATATGGACATGTGCATGCCGATGGGTTGTTCGATTTCCTGTGCTTATTTTGAAATGTTTAGCTCTTTTTTAGAATGGGCATTCACAAGGGCCTCAGGGCATCAACATGTAATGCATTATCTGGATGATTTCTTGTTCCTCGGCCCGGCCGGCTCTCAGGACTGTGCAAGGGCATTGCAGGAATTTTGCGTGCTCATGCGAGGTTTTGGAGTACCGTTGGCACCAGGTAAGACGGTGGGGCCGACTACCTCTCTAGAGTTTCTGGGTATTGAACTAGACTCTGTGGAAGGTTGCTTCTGGTTACCCTTGGATAAGATCGCCAAATTCAGGGCCTCCTTGCAACAATGTCTTGGGAGCAGTAAGGTGACACTGCACCAGCTACAACGAACAGTTGGACAGCTGAATTTTGCGCTACTGGTGATGCCCATGGCTCGCCCGTTCTCACGGTCCATTGCACAGGCCATGGTGGGCCTCAAGGAAGGCCACCATCGCACGAGGCTGACGGCCGAGGTTCGCCAGGATATGCTCATTTGGCTGGCATTCCTGGCGGATTTCAATGGCCGGGTAGTCTGGACCAAGGCCCCGGCTTCATCACCAGAGCTGGGCCTGTGGACAGACTCGGCCGGCAGCGTGGGCTTTGGCGCCATCTTAGGAAATCGCTGGTCGGCACAGAGATGGCCGGCATGGTGGACGACAAGCGGCCTGACGAGCAACATTGGGTTCCTGGAGTTGTTCCCGATATGGGTAGCATTACTGGCATGGCCAGAAGAACTCAGGAATAGCTCGGTGGTATTCTGGTCGGATAACATGACTGTGGTTGAATGCATTAATCAACAGGCAGCACGCTGCAAATGGATATTGCGATTACTGAAAGAAATTGTGTTACACTGCTTGAAACTGAATGTACAATTCAGGGCTAAACATGTGCCTGGGGTGCTGAATAATGCAGCAGATGCGCTCACTCATTTTAAAATGCAGGCATTCAGGGAGTGCTTACCAGCAGCGGAGCTAGCGGCAGCGCCATTTCCCGAGGCATTGTGGCAAATCGGTGCACCGGATTACAAGACCTCGTGGCAGCCAGTCTAGGGCTCAAGACAAGGAAGGCTTATGAAGGGGCGTTCCGTGCATACTGCACCTTTTTGGGTCCCAGATGGGAGCATGAGTGGGTGCAGGAGGGGGCCTTTGCCCAATTTTTGGTGGCTCTTCATAAGGAAGGCCGGTCAGCGGCAACCGTCAGTCGGTATAAGGCCGCCATTGCCTTCATGGCACAGCTCCATGGGAGGGGGGATCCCACAGATTCCTTCATGGTCAGGAAGGCGCTGCGCGGGTGGAGGCGCTTAGAAGGGCGCAAGAAGGACACTAGGCGTCCGATAGGTTTTGACAGATTAACGACCTTGTTGGCAGCACTCGAGGCGACATGCTCCTCACCTAGTGAAGTTGGCTTGTTCCGAGCAGCATTTACCCTGGCCTTTTATGGTGCCATGCGAATAAGTGAACTGGTGGCGGCCAACAAAAAGGATACCGAGGGGGGCTTGCGGTGGGAGCATGTCCAAGTAAGAGGGGACTCCCTGCTCATCACGATAGCCAGGTCAAAGACCGACCAAGAGGCCCAAGGGAGTAGCGTGGTGTTGCAGCGCGCTCCGGGTAGTCCTTGCTGTCCGGTAGCGCATGTAGAGGCGTACCTGCAGCAAAGGGGGGCGACATGGGGGGGGGCCTTGCTGCGGCATATGGATGGCACCCCGTTAACAAAGTTTCAGTTCCAAAGAGTATTGGCAATGGCAATTGCAGAGGCGGGCTTGAACCCGAGTGATTTTGGGACGCATTCTTTCAGTATTGGGGCCGCTACTGAGGCAACGGCCAGGGGTCTCGACGCAGACAAAGTTAAACAGTTGGGGAGATGGTCTTCGGACTGTTTTAAACGGTACGTGCGGTTGCATATGTTGTGATTTATTAAGGATGTGCACTCACGTTGTTTCTCTGTTTGGTTTGCAGTTTCACGAGCCTGTGACGCAGGGCGGGAACTGGGGTCGGCCCAGTATCAGGTGTCCACCACGTCCGGAGAAAGGAAGGGATGGCCTGTGGTCTGGGTCGTGGGCCACTCATACGTGAGACGGGCCGCGGATGTATTCGGAGTAGGTGATGCGATTCACACATCTGAGGAATACGGTTTTCAGGTGTCCTTTTGTGGACGGGGCGGTTTGGGCATTGCCCAACTGCAAAGTTTTGTTAAAGAATTGTTAGGGCGGCATGGGTCACCGCCTTCAGTAGTCATAGTGCATATTGGGGGCAATGACTTGGTAAGATTAGGCAGACGGGCCTTAATCGAGCAGATTTTAACAACAGTTAGTTGGTTGGCAAAGATCCTCCCAGAATGCACGTTAGCCTGGTCGCACATGGTGCCAAGGAAGGTATGGAGGGGGGGCGGGGGCGGTCCACAACAGCGTTGAACCATTCGGTAAAGAGGGTCAACAATAAGATTGAGAAGTTGTTTCGGTCCGCCCACCTTCACAGTATACCCCATGGGTGTTCCCCCTCAGAGACTCGGGGGGGGGGGGATCACTGTTACTCCCATGATGGTGTACATCTGTCCAAGGCAGGGAACGACATATGGATAGGAGATCTCCTAGCATGGCTAGTGGGTTTGAGGAGACATGACCTATAGGACTGTGTGGGGGGGCCAGATTGTCGGTCAACTATCTGGCCTGTGGCGGTAAGGTCATGATCGGTGAGCAATTTTCAAGGTCCCTAGTGGGGGCGCCACCCAGTACCGCTGGGAGCGCCGGGGGGAGGCGGCCATTGGCCCCTCCCATGTGGGGGCAACACCCAATACGGATGGGATCGCCTAGGGGGAGACGGCCATTGGCCCCTCCCAGGGGGAGATGGCTATATGCCCCTCCCAGGAATTTCCCGGGGGCCAGATAGCCGCTGCGGCGGAAGAGAGTGCAGGGAAAGGGGGGCAGTCTACGCTGTCCTTCTTACGGTTACCCCGCACGGGATCTCGGACGACCTTTAAGATGGCGCCGAGTGGAAAAGGGGCCCCCATGCAAGGGAAATTACGGTTGGCTACGAGGGTACAGCCCTCTGAGCAGGCGCCACTACGAGAGGGCGGATTTGGTGAGACGCCACTACGAGAGGGCGGATTTGGTGAGACGCCACTACGAGAGGGCGGATTTGGTGATAGGGATCTGACACCGGTTAAGACCTTGCCGTTGGCCCTTAACGATAAGATGTACAAAATTCGGATACAATGCACGATGCCATGATGTTAGACTCGGCTACGAAATCTTTGTTTTAGAGATATGTTAAGGTTAGCCTCAATACCTGTCTTCATCAAGTGTAATGGAAGTTGAATTTTGTACATGAAAAATGAAACGTTTTAGTTAAAGTTTTAAATTTTGTTTCATATTTTAATAAATACGGCCGGGGGAGTCGTGAGGCTCCCCTGCCTTCCAAAAGCTCAAACGCTGTGTCTGTCTCCTACCATTGGGATTGATGGTGGAAGGGGTGGCGGGCATCCCAGGCAATATTGAATTTGGGCTCACAAGAGAAGAGCTGGCATGCAAAGGATCATATATAAAAAGCTGGCACAAAATAAGCAGGGGAGAACTGAAAACGCTAAATGCTCTCCTGTGGAAGGAGCTACAAACCCAAGAAACTTGCCCTGCAAGGCTTTATTTGGAGGCCGTCATCAACCAGCTGAGACTACGACAGCTTTGGGAAGTCCCAGGGGCCCCGGCAGGCTTAAAAAAAGTAGTAAACAAGACTGTCAGGAAAGAATCACTCTGGCAGGGTAAAGCGTCCCTGGGAGACCGTGCACATGGTTAGCTTACGGTACAATCCTACACTAAAACCTTGCCCCAAGGATACCTCCAAACTGGCTTCTCAAAAAAAACTAAAGAGACATTTTTTGAAATTGCGCCTAGGGCTGCTGCCCTGGCAAATCATCTACTGCCTTGGCTACGGGCTCAGACACAAGCAAAGTGTCGTCTTTGTGGTGAAGGTGAAGAAAACATAGTGCATCTGATAACTATTTGTATGGAACTACTACAACGACTGGCCTTCCTGAGACCGTTCATCAACAAAAAACAGATACAGGGACATGGCAAGATGGCGACGGAGTGAGACGTGTCTTTGAGTCCCTCCGGCGCCGATTTCATTAGCTTTGTCCAGCATCCCTCTAAGACCCTCCTTGGCCCGTGATTCGGCTCCACTTAGGTGCCCGGTACTGCAGGGAGCCGTCCGGTGGTGCCTTTCTTTCGTCGCTGCCTTGATTCTGCCGAGCCCTTTGGAGCTAGGGCTGGGTGAGGCCCGGGCACCAGCGGGGCCGCGACATCAGGAGGCCCGGTCCGGAGACGGCAGCTTGCAGCGGAGGCCCCCGGACCAGTACCTGGGGTCCCCACAACGAGTGCAGCAGTGCCGACAGTACAGCGGGAGTGAGTGCTGTACTGGCTCTGAGCGGGAAGAGCCGAGGGGAGACGCGGTAGCTGGACGGCGCCACCCGCCTGAGCCCGGGGCTTCTGGGCCTGTGGCGGAGGGTGCAGCACCGGAGCTCGGGTGAGGAGATCCGAGGTGCGACGAGGCGGCTGGGCAGCACCTCCCACCCGCGGCCGAGGCTTCTGGGCCTGTGGCAGCTTATTACCCGGGGAGACCTGGTGACCCACGGGGGCATTACAGCGGACCTCGGCCACAGGACGTAGCACAGTGGCAGCAGGAGCGGCAGACGGCACAACACGCAGGAGGCGGACGTGGGGACCGCGGTCAGTTTGGGCCGCCCCTGAAGCGCTGCTAGATCAGAGCAGGCCCTGGGGCAGTGAAATCCCGCGTTCATCAGTGTAGCGGCCTAGAGCGACCTGAACTGCGGCCTAAGCGGAATCGCCTCTGGTGGTTCCCTATTAGCTAAGCTGCCATGGACGACAGGTGGCAATGAGAGTGCCTGCGGAGGTGGAGGAGCCCCAAGCCTAGAGAGGCGTGAGTGTCTGGAGTGGGACCTCTCGTTACCTCACAGCAAGACCTAGCGGAGTGGGAGCAGTGGAGCACAGTGAGTGCCTGGCCCGTGATTGTCCACCCCCCCTATGCACGACCAGGCCTGCTGAGAGAGAGTGTGTAACCCACATGTGCAAAGAGCGACCATTGCTGGAAGGAGCGCTCTGATTTACAGACTCCCTGCCGTTTTTGCCCTATTGCCCTGAAGGATAGCGCGGACGTGTGGGCCCTGAACAGTACAACAGCGTCGCAGTGCAGCGGTGCCACCGGGAGCGGCGGGGTGAGCTCCTGCGCCCCATTGTTGACCCGCAGTGAGGACGACGCTGACCAGAGGGCCCCCCCCCCGAGTCTCTGAGGGGGAACATCAAGCCATAGGGAACAGCGGCTGGTGGACGAACAGCTGTGCCGCCGCGTGGCCTACGTCGAGGTGCCTGTGCTCAACCTCTACCTTGGGTGAGGGTGCCTGCAGTTGGAAAGGTCTTTGGGGAGCGCAGCGGCAACCATGGCATCCAACAGGACGAAAAAGGACAAGCCTGGGAAGGAGGGGATCCCGAAAGGAGCGGCGCAATCCGCCTCGCCTATCCTAGACAAATCCCCAAAAGAGGGTGAAAACGAAGAGCCCGCGAACAAGGCCTTTATGATAGAACTCTTTGCGGCCATTAAAGAGGACATATCTGAGCTGAACTCACATTTGGCCTCTGACCTGCGTGAAGTAAGGAGAGATGTGGAAGGAGTGGGGGAGCGGGTCGCGACGCTGGAAGAACACGCCGTGGGTACAGCAGAAGACATTCAACAGCTGCAGCAAGACGTGATCCGCCTGACGGAGCAAAACCTTGACCTGCAGGCCCACACAGAGGACTTGGAAAATAGGTCCCGTCGCAACAATATTCGCATTCGCTCTATTCCCTGGAAAGGTGAGGGGGCGGACCTGAGGGAGTATGTCGAGGCGGTATTCAAACACATTCTTGAGGAGGAGGACATCCAGACCATACGAATGGACCGAGTGCACCGGGTGGGTCTGCCACGAGGACCCCAAGCGCCACCCCCTGACATCCTGGTGTGTGTCCATGACTTCTAGCTGAAGGAACGGATCCTTAGGAAAGCGCGGGATCAGGCTCCCCTCCATTTCCGAGACCAATGCCTCCTGCTGTACCAGGATTTAGCGGCTTCCACACTACAAAAGCGCAGGGACTTCAAGCCCGTGACCACATATCTCCAGGAACAAAAAGTGCCCTATTCTTGGGGGCACCCATTTCGTCTCATCTTCCGTTGGCAGAATAAGTTGGTCCAGGTGCTTTCTTTGGAGGTGGCGATGGATCTTCTGGGCTTGGAACGCCAGGACCCGGCTTCCGGGAACAGTGGCCCAACTGGCAGATGACGACGGCGTTCAGCAGAGTGACAGAAAGTGGGCAAGCCAATGCAGGTGGGGGGGCCGGACCTGTCAGCAAGGATGCAAGAGAGGGGTGCGGCAGTCGCCTTTGTGGCCCAAGTCACTGAGGCAGCAGCGGACCACGGTGAGACGGCCTCATGACACTGAGAGGGCCATCTGCAGGTGCCGGAGGGGGCCACCACTCTGAGGTAACACTCGTGCTTTCTCTCCATGGTCGTGAGGGTGCCCGACAACACGACCTGGAAGAACAGTGACTGGTGCCATATCTCCCTGTCCTTACGACTTTTCCTCTTTTGTTCTATGTACTGTGTTTATTCTCTAGGGGTTTTGGGGGGTTGGGCAGGATGGGTTGGGGGGGCAGTGGTGGTAGCGGGGGTAGGCCTATAGATCAGATTCCGTGGAACTTGCCAGCGGGGTGGGTCGACCAGGGTGGGGGGAGATCGAGGTGGGGAGGTCCTGAGAGGCAGGTCGGACTTAATGTGGGAGGGAGGTTGCATGCTGCGCTCGGGCTCTGGAGGGGAGCTGGGAGGGGGGGGGACTCATCCATTGGGCCATTCACCATGGTGGGCTGGGGCTAACGGCCCTTGCGGAGCTATATCGTAGGAACTTCCAATGCCGCCCTTAACCCTAGGAACATGGAATGTTAAAGGGCTAAATTCTCCCCAAAAGCACCAAAAGACCTGGAAGTATATCATTGATCATCATCTGGACTGATTGTAGGCCTTCAGGAGACCCACCTGGCTAAAACGGAGGACTCACGCCTTAAGCACAAAATGTTCCCATTAATCTATAAATCCTCCGCCGCCGCGAAGCAGAGGGGGGTGGCCCTTATGTTTCGTTCGACCCTACAATTCCAACATATGGGTGTACAGAGTGATAGGGAGGGTCGCTGGGTCATGGTTAAGGGCCTCTTGAGGGGTAGACTCTGCATGTTTCTTGTACTGTATGCACCTAACACAGGGCAGAATGCCTTTCTACATCCCCCGCTGAAGGTCGTTGTTGATTTTGTAGAAGGGCCGCTGATTGCTATGGGGGACTTTAATATGGTATGGCAGAAAGATCTAGATAGCACACACTCCCAGAGGTCAGTCACGGGCACGTTTTCCACTGACACACAGCAATAGATTGCTGACTTGGGCCTTTTTGATGCTTGGCGCTTCCTATACCCCCAGTCCAGGGATTTCACATTCTTCTCCCACGTCCACCGCTCCTATTCCAGGATTGACCACTTCTTCCTGAGCCAGTCACTTCGTGGGGATCTACGGGAGGCCAAGATTTTCCCACTCTCTGTTTCTGACCACAGCCTGCTTGCGGTGGGGCTCCAGTGGGGTGTGAAGAGTAAAGATCACTCCAAGTGGTACTTCCCAGCCTCCCAGGTTCGGGACAAACCCTCATGTACCTCATTACGAGGAATTATTAACGAGTTCTTCACCCTCAATGATCCGGAGGACACCTCAGTCTTCACCACATCGGACGCCTTCAAGGCGTACCTTCGTGGACACTGCATAGCACTGAATGCCGCTCTTAATCGGCAGAGCGGTCGGGAATGGGAGAAACTAGAGGAGGAGCTCTCCTCCTTAGAAAAGGCACATAAGGAGAATCCCTCCAGGTTGGGACTCAGGCAACTAACGGCCGTCAGGGGTAAACTCCGAGCCCACTATAACAACAGGGCCGAATATACCCTGCTGAAACTGCGGCGACACTCTTACTCCCAGGACAATAAGGTGGGGAGACACCTTGCCCGGCAGCTACGGGACAAACGGGAACGGGAGTACATAGGGGGAATTCAAGATGCACAGGGCGACGTGACGCATCAAGATGAGATGAAGGCGGAGCTCTTTCGGGCCTTCTACAAGACCCTCTATACAGGGGACCATCTGGAGGCTACCGCCCAAGCCGAATATCTGCAAGGACTGACACTGCCTCAGGTCTCGGTGGAATGGAATGAGGCACTAACTGCCCCCTTCTCTAGGAAGGATGTGCTGGCTGCCATTAAAGCCCTGAAACCTCACAAGGCTCCGGGGGGTGGATGGGTATATGGCCATCTTCTATAAAACTTTTGCTTCTGAGCTGTGCCCACACCTGGTCCAACTATTTAACCGCATGACGGAGGAGGGTGGAACCTCCCGCATAATGACAGAAGCATTCATTTCCGTCATCCTCAAAAGACCCTAGTAAATGCGCCTCCTACAGGCCGATTGCCCTCCTGAATCTGGATGCGAATCTCTACTCCTCCATCATCGCCCAACAGCTCAACGATCTTATGCCGGCCCTCATAGATCCGGATCAATCAGGGTTTATCAAAGGGCGCCATGATAATACACGGCGAGTGGTACACCTCATTGAGAAAGCCAATAAGTTTAAAATTCCAGCAGTGCTGGTGGGCCTGGATGCCGAGAAGGCGTTCGACGGGGTGGACTGGGGATTCCTGTTCCGTACCCTGGCCGCCTTCGGCTTCTCCTCCAAATTCATAACAATGATACGAGCGAACTACCTCTCCCCCGATCACGAGTGGCGGTGAACGGTCAGTTCTCCCCCTTCTTTGAACATTCCAGGGGCACGAGGCAGGGATGTCCCCTGTCGCCGCTGCTGTACGCCCTTAGCATTGAACCTCTAGCGATAGCGATGAGAGCCGACCTTGACATCCGTGGACTACCCTTCACTGGGGAGTCCCACAAGATCACTCTCTTTGCAGATGACGTCCTCCTCTCCCTCTCAGATCTGGGCCGCTCTCTTCCACATATGCAGGCGGCACTGGCGCGCTATGAGGCAGTGGCGGGGTTCAAGGTTAACTACGAAAAATCTTTTGTCCTCAACCTTAAGATCCCCCAGTCGGAGCTTCCCCACCTTAAATCGCTCACTCCCTTGCCGTGGACGGATTCCTCCATTTGTTGAAATTGGCAAATGTATATACACATAAGCGGCGTTCATTTGTGTTCACTGTACCCCTTGTTGTAAGAAGAACGTATATCGCTAAAACGCTGACTGTGTCATCCCGCTAGCATAGACCCATGCACACACGTACATGACAACCATTTTAGGTATCATGGTCTCCTTGTTCACGATCGATCATCGGCACATTTCCCTGACCCTGCAAGTTTCCCCCATGCACCCTGACCGCCCCCGCTCTCACATGCACAAGTCATGAGCCCTCCCCTCCCGCATGACTCTGCCACTGAGAATCGCACCCCGCGCCTGACCAAACACCTCCTGTCCCTCCATGAATACCCCTCCTGTGATGACCTTTTCCTCTGAACCTAATTGTTTGCACGGACCGCTGGTCATCCCTTAGCCCGAGGATACAGTTTATTGCCCACTACTGTATGCACTCGTCTCTCTTGAAAGAAGCCACTATTGATCATGGCCACCCCGCCCCCTGAGATTCGATCAGACACACACATTCCAATGGAATCAGCAGAGCACTCAGCTGCGTGACAGCCCCCTCCTATTGCATGAAGGATAAGGGCCCCTACTGTAGCCACGTGTTGGAATACCTTCATACTACACAATGTATTGATTGTAATAAAAGGATGCCTGTGTGCCACGAACCTGTGTATAAAAGGCGAAGCCTCAGAGAAACTTGTTAGAGCACCTCCCGAAGACACTATGCGAGTGTCCCAAAGGACATGCTCTCCTCATGAGTAATAAACTCTGTTCTTGTTTTCCTACCTTCAGCGCCCGTCTCTTTATTTGATAATTATTCAAGATGGAAACGAAGAGTTGCCCTGCACCAGCGGCCGGGGCATCCGGTGCGATATGGGCTGACTTTTCTACAATTGGCGTCCCAAACGCGGGGCCCATCAGCGACATAAGGTCCGGTAAAAGAGGTCCAGACGATGGAGTGAACATCTAAATGATTGGAGTATACCTGCCTTGAGAGGGCCCTCGTCCGGCTGCCGATTGAATGAACTTCACCGATTCCGAACGGACCTCTCTCGAGTGACCTATTGTCCTGACTGGAATCCCACAGGACTGCTAAGGTAAAAACATGGAGAAAGAGAACGATCGGGCGCTGGAAAAAGGAAGGCAAAGAACTGTCCACATGGTCCGGTCCGGGTAAGGTCGTGACACACGACAAATTGCGAAAATTGATTGATTGATTGTTTGAAAATACTAGTATTACTTATTGATTGCTTCTGAGAGATTCTCTATTTGCAAACAAGCACAGAGTCGCCATACTCTGTTTAGTCTTTGCAGATAGTGAAGGATAGGTAATGCAGACTTTTGTCCCCATTGTAATCCGTCATACCTATTTTTCTCCCCATTGATTGATTGATTGAATCGAGCATTGAATTGTTCGAAGTTGGTTCTCTTAAGGATCTTCTCTGCCCGCAAACGGGGAAGAATAGGAATATTCTCCCTCCCTTTGCCGGTAGTGAAGGGTAGGTAACGCAAACCTTTAACACGTCGTACCTATTTCATTCCTCATTTATTGATTGATTGACCGAACATTGACTGTTTGGAATTGGTTCTTTTTGGAGGTATTCTCTATTTTGCAAACGAGCACAGAAGTCGCCATACTCTAGTCTTTGCAAGTAGTGAAGGGTAGGTAATGCGGACCTTTGTCCCCCGTTGTAATCTGTCATGCCTATCTACTCCCCACTGATTGATACGCCAGTCTCACCCGGACCATTCACTAGAGGAAGGTCATCTGGCCCGACCAGAGAGCACCCCTAGTGAAAAGGACATATACAATAATAGCGAAGTGATCACTATATCCTGTTAACAGAAAACTTTAGCATGAAACCACCTGGAAAGAAAAAGAACAGGAAAGCGAAAATCAGTAGGCCACTGATAAACTTTTATTAAATAGCGAACAAGGAAACGATAACAATACTTAAAGATAACAACTATGAGTGTCCTAGAAACAAGAAACATTAGAAAAAAGTCCGTAATAAGAAACCTGAAAACAGTAAGAGAAACCAAGCGTGACATTGCAACGGTCACAAGGCAACGAGGCTTCATTGCCCCTCGCTGCCTCAAACATGTCTGTCCCACCGCCTGCCACGCCCAAATAACGGCAACTTGGGAAAGATACAAGTCAGAAGACATCCGCCCCCATTCTGGAAACTTCCAAAGTGCAACAAGTTTACGGCTACGCCCAGCCGGAAACAACACATATAGGGCGGGTCCTGCTGCCAACAGTCGACTGGAGATCATCACGTAGGGTGTAGCCGGAGGAGAGGCCGAGGCCAAAGGACCCGGCCAAGGGGATTGCTACGACCACCCCGGAGAGTTGCAGGGGAGGGAATGCCCGTGTCCGCGACCCTCCCCTCCCTCTCCCAGTCCGGCCACCATCAACCAGAGGCCGAGGCCGACGGGGTCCGGCCGCAGTGGCGGTAACACTGGAGAATTGCAGGTTGTCTCTCTCTCTTTCCCAGTCTGGACCAGCATCCATGGAAGGCCTGGGAGTGGAGAGGCCACACAGGCGCCACTTCTTTCTTTTCTCCTCCGTAATGGCAGCGACAACACGCCAGGCGCCACTTCTTTCCTTTATAATTGCTGCGACAACTCTGGGGGGGGATGTCTTGCACATGCCACCGACCCCCCCCCCTCGTCCTCATCGCCTGGTCCGGCCATAACAAATATCAAGCGATAGGCCGTGGGGTGCGCTGGGAGGGAGAGGCGGTGCGAACAAGCCTCTCCCGCCTCGCCAGGTGGAGGCTTCCCAGCTGCACCCTCAGCGCTCCAGGCGCCCGGAAAAGGGTTCTTCCACTGTGGCGATGCTGCAACGCCTCGCCCGGCAGGGTGGAGCCCGTCCGCTCCTTTGACCCCGCGATCGCCGGTAGTTGCCGAACTTTCAAAATGGCGATCGACCTGGCAAGAGCGGGCCCAGCACGAAGGAATGGCCCGGTCACCAGTTGACTCCACCACCATAGTTCTCCACAACCTTGAAGATTCTAGAGGAGCCGCGGGAGTCCCCGACTCCCGCAGATATCCCCGATGGGGAATGACTGCCATGAGTGCCCTCGGAACGACGGTAATGTAGCCGCAGGACGTCGGCGCTCCCATGCTGTCGCCAGCCTCAGGTTGAATGACTAGAATCCTGCAGACTACGGTTCGGATCAGTTCCGGCGAAAGCACAGTATGACCCGGTAGAAAAAGATTGTTGCCTCCCTCCCCTTTTGACTGATGGGTCAGACCACCGATCCTTTCTTTTGCCCTTTAACGGAACTTTGGACTGCCAAAGAAAGCTCTGGGCCAACCACGAGTTAGTAGAGATTTAGACTATGCCTGGTTCTGCCTGACTGCACCCAAAATGGCGCCGATGCAAATGAAACTCTCAACTCCTTATTGTACCCCGATTGCTCAGCTTTGATGTCATAGGATATGTATGAAGTTTTTTTAAACATATAGATTGATATAGAATGTGTACTGGTTATGAGTTCGGACAAGGGATTGATATAGGATGTAAACTGTCAGTTCGGGAAATGAATTGATATGAGATGGGTACGGGTTATATGTTCGAACAAAGAATTGATATTGGATGGGTACTGGTTATGTGTTCAGACGGTAAATTGGCATCAGATGGGTATTGATTGAACATTCGGACAATGAATTGTTGTTGAATTTGGCGCATCATGATTATTGAAAGTTCGAAATTTCGATGCTTATGATATTCGCTCACACTAAAGATTCAATATGATTTTTTATTGCACTTGGCGCACTTTTTATGAAATAAACGACCACCGACTCCACTAAAGTTTTCCTAATAAAGTATTCCCACATCTACAGTTCTAGCCTGCTCCGTGGCCGGCCCACGGGGTTGTAGGCCCCTATTTATGCACTGACATTCTTATTAAAGATTTTCTGGAAAAAGCAAACGTAGTTGTCACGTGTGAATTAGTAAGTTTCGAATAAATGACCACTGTTTAAGGATTTAAAAGTATAGTACGCAGAGATACTGCAAAAATGAATGGTACAGGTTTTTGTTGTATGTACTTTGCACACTTTTGTACAGCTTAAAGCAACCGCTAAAGGACCCTGGAATTCAGTCTATACTTTATATGCTACCTGTATCAGAAAAATTATGCTAAAATGCCCCTAAGTCGCTCCAAAGGAGTGCCATCTGGCCTCACTACATATGATCCGTAATACCACACTTGGGTGACCTACGCTATCCACCGGCTTCCGATAATCATCTCTCGCACACTAAAAGGTTCATCTGGACTTAAAACGCAGAATTGGCAAGAACTGCGTTCCGGGGAGATAGACCGCGTATGTAGTAAGTAAAAGCCTTTTCGGGTTTATGCGCGCTGTTGTATTCTTAAATGCTGCCCCCGCACCCTTCTATTTCCCTCTTTCTGCAGGTCACCTCGGAACATCGATTAGGAACACAAAGAAGGAAAATGGTGATCTAGCGGACGAAGAAGACGGGAACAAGGCGTTCGATTATGGTGCCCACGCGCTCCGAATAAATACAACCAAAAATAATGTGCACACATGATTAATCACTCCACGCTTAACTAAATAGGGAAAAGTTTAGGGTATATTTCGAGGTAAGGTTTACACAAGTATCCTCCGCCGAGAGGACTAGGAATATTGCCAAAATTTAGAATCTACTACCTCCTTTTCGCATCCTCATAGACAGGTAACTAAAAGCTGCCCCATTGTTCTCCAATTGACACCAACTGTTGTCTCAGCCTAGAAACGCACTTGCTAAAAAATGACTCGAAAATACCGCCGTGAGCATTAGCCCGACCAGGTCAGTTCATGACCAATTGCCAACGGCGTAAGTGTGCACAATCAAAGCCACCAGTAAGGGCAGCCGACAAATAAAAGAGAAGAGAAAGGTAAACAAAAGAGCTTAGGATGACAAGGATGCACAGCATACAGAAAAGGATAATTTTGGCCAATAACTGTTTTATGTTTTGTCTTGGATTTTTGTGTATAATACATGTACTGTCTTCCCCGTCTGAGTTTGTATGGACGTGATGTATGGATCTACGTCATCCCTCCGTTTGTGTTTCCGTATTACTTAACCCCTGTTGTTCTATGTTGTGCGCGCACTGAATGGTCCATTATTGTACACGTTTCACTCTCTCTCTCCTCCCCTCTCTTTCTCTCTCCATGTCACACGTGTACTGAATGGATCACTTAGAGTGCGGTATCTCTCTCTCTCTCTCTCTCTCTCTTCTCTCTCTCTCTCTCTCTCTCTCTCTCTCTCTCTCTCTCTCTCTCTCTCTCTCTCTCTCCCTCTCCCTCTCCCTCTCCCTCTCCCTCACTCTCTCTCTCTCTCTCTCTCTCTCACTCTCTAAAGCCCCCCCCCTGTTCCCTCCTCCCTTATACAAGTACGTTGTGCCCCACCGGCACAAACCTAATTGGACTCCACGAACGCAAAGGTGTTCAGCAAAATTGACCAAAACCAAAAAGATTGTGATTTGCCATATTACTACCTCTCCTTTCTGCAACACGATAGAACCCGAGTTGGTAATGAAGGAAAGGATAGGTAAGACGACGGATGTCCCCTAATCTGGCCTACTATGGGGGGGACTATAACGTCAATGGCCTTCTGTTTCTCAGTTCGCTAAAAATGCAATTTCCAATGCACAAATTACTTCGCCCCTCTGCCCTTGAGTACGAATGTCCCGAGTACCCCTCTTCTCCCGATCGACCCCAGCTCCCTGTCCAAAACGTCCCGTTTCCCCCGATTAACCCCAGCTTCATGTCATCTACCCTCGAAAGCGAAGTTGATGACCTTGATTAACGTTCACTCCCCAAGAAGAGCATGTTTTACGTCCACCCCCTCCCCCTTCTTCATGACGATAACGCCCCACTTACAAGAGTTAGCCGACCCCGAAGGGAGATGTAAAATTGTCGATGCTTGGGTTAAAGGGAAGGGCGAGTCTCTACTTAAGGACTCGACTTTGAGTTTGATATGATACACTGTGCATAAAGGTCCACTTTCCCTCCACGTACGTCACGAATGACCACCGAACAGGGTTATGAATTCCATAGCAATGCACTCCTACAGACTCCATAAATGACGACTTCTGACTATGACCGATGAACTTATCCCCCACCTACATAGGATTGGGGACGGAATTGAGATGTATAAATGTCTTCTCCTGCCAGTCTTTCTAAAACTTGTTTTCTACTCATTCAAAGATACAATCACCGGAGGAGAGGAGCTGGACGTGACGCACAGCCTGGCCACAGATCATGGAACACGTGTGACGACCAAAGGTGGAGCCGCAGAGCAACGAGACGCGGGACGAGGCACAACTCTCAAACTCGGCAGATGAAAGAATGAAGGGCTGCCTTAAAGCCCTCGACTTGCTGACCCACTCGTGCCTGAAGTCCCCGTCCCCTTTTTGAGTCCGACTGTTGGGCTCGCCTGCTCATTGTCCTTTGCTCCCTTGGTCTCTTGGTGTGTTTGAAGATCTGGCCCCACTCCGCCCTCTCTTCCCTCGATTGTTCGACAAACTCTTTCATATAAACTTTGACTATGGACTGGGATTTTGCCACGGAAAAAGAAAGACACGCTGGTGCCCAGCATTAGGCACCCCTAAGAAGATCAGTTAGGAAACAGGACTGTGATCTAACAGCAGAGGACTGATCGCACCCTGCAACGCGTAAGGATGATTCCGAGCTGGACTTATAGCTCCACCGCCGGTGCTCAAAAGCGCCAACGAAAAGAAAAACGGACTAACAGAGTCTACCAGTGGTGGCTCGTCGTTGAAAAAGACATTTTCACTAAGATTCCCCCTTCCTGAACTTTCTACCTACCCCTTGACTAGTTGTTTACATCGAACTGAATTCCTCCCTCAATTCTTATTGCTTATAAAAATGTTTTCGGTCACTCCAGCCCAAAAGTCTCATATAGCACTTTTCACTATATATTGATGTCATTGAACAGAAAGTCAGAACTTGAAGTCTATAATATGTCGGAACATTTTTCCTGATTGCCCTCGACTACGTGTTATGCCGATCTATGAATAACGCAGCAAATGGAAATCCACATGTACCGTATTCCGCCAATTGTATCGACTGCATATGACTGTACGCAATTTTCTAGCATTTGACGAACGTTATTTAATTGGCCACCCATGACTATATGTACACTCCTTCAGTTGGGGTAAACACAAATTTACTAGCTATGTTTAAAAGCGGCGACTGTTGAAATTGGCAAATGTATATACACATAAGCGGCGTTCATTTGTGTTCACTGTACCCCTTGTTGTAAGAAGAACGTATATCGCTAAAACGCTGACTGTGTCATCCCGCTAGCATAGACCCATGCACACACGTACACGACAACCATTTTAGGTATCATGGTCTCCTTGTTCACGATCGATCATCGGCACATTTCCCTGACCCTGCAAGTTTCCCCCATTCACCCTGACCGCCCCCGCTCTCACATGCACAAGTCATGAGCCCTCCCCTCCCGCATGACTCTGCCTCTGAGAATCGCACCCCGCGCCTGACCAAACACCTCCTGTCCCTCCATGAATACCCCTCCTGTGATGACCTTTTCCTCTGAACCTAATTGTTTGCACGGACCGCTGGTCATCCCTTAGCCCGAGGATACAGTTTATTGCCCACTACTGTATGCACTCGTCTCTCTTGAAAGAAGCCACTATTGATCATGGCCACCCCGCCCCCTGAGATTCGATCAGACACACACATTCCAATGGAATCAGCAGAGCACTCAGCTGCGTGACAGCCCCCTCCTATTGCATGAAGGATAAGGGCCCCTACTGTAGCCACGTGTTGGAATACCTTCATACTACACAATGTATTGATTGTAATAAAAGGATGCCTGTGTGCCACGAACCTGTGTATAAAAGGCGAAGCCTCAGAGAAACTTGTTAGAGCACCTCCCGAAGACACTATGCGAGTGTCCCAAAGGACATGCTCTCCTCATGAGTAATAAACTCTGTTCTTGTTTTCCTACCTTCAGCGCCCGTCTCTTTATTTGATAATTATTCAAGATGGAAACGAAGAGTCGCCCTGCACCAGCGGCCGGGGCATCGGGTGCGATATGGGCTGACTTTTCTACACATTCAATATTTGGGTATCCACCTGACCCCCACGTTGGGGAAACTGTACTCCGCTAACTTCCCTCCGCTTCTTGCTCGGATCCAGTCCGATCTGGCCCGATGGAAACCCATGTTCATCTCCTGGCTTGGGAGGATTCACGCAATTAAAATGTCCCTCCTCCCCAAGCTCTTATATCTGTTCCAGGCCCTTCCTATAGACCTCGACGGAGAATTCTTTTGGCGGTGAGGTCACTGATGCTGCGTTTCTGGCGGGGGGGCCAAGCGTGCTTTTCCTTCACTGTCCTCCGCAAGCCACGGAAGGAGGGAGGCGTGGGACTGCCTGACATGCAACTGTATTATAAAGCGGCGCAACTTCGCATACTAGTTGAGTGGTCACAACAAGAATCAGAAAAACACTGGCTGCATATGGATAGGAGCGTGGCTGGGAGGACAATTTGGGACCTGGTGTGGTGGCCCAAATGTGATAGACATAAGAATGCATACCTTAGCACCCCCACTAGCACCACTTTGAAGATTTGGGACTCTGTTTCTAAAGACGATAGATGACCACCTTCCCCTCTCCCTTCACGCCCATACATTTCCATCCCACCTTCCCTCCGGCATCACTCGAGGGCCCCTTCAGAGCTTGGAAAGACGGAGGTTGTCTAGCACTCACACACCTATTTCACAGCAATAACGCGCTCACCTTTGAGAACTGCAGGAGGGACTATGGGGTGCTGGAGAACAAGCGATACCACCATGCGCAACTACTACACTGGGCGCTCTCCCCCCAGATGCGGGAGGCGGCGACTCGACCCCTCACACAGTTCGAGGCCTTCCTGTCCAGCACTGCATCCATGAAAGGGATAATTACTTTCATCTATGGGTTCCTCCTTACCACTGCAATTTCCCGTAGGCCCCGATATATGCATATGTGGGAAGGGATCCTCCAACAAGACATCTCAGACGCCGAGTGGACTCACCTAATCACTCAGTGGAGCTTAGGGAGGCACATATTAAAACCATGATGGATTGGTACCTACACCCTGCCAAGCTAAAGCTGATTTTCCCGGGTACCTCCGATAGGTGTTGGAGGGGATGTGGGTTCTTAGGGGATTTCCTGCACATTTGGTGGGACTGTCCCATTATCCGGCCATTCTGGGAGGAAATTCTAGTCCAAATTAAGGATATGGTGGGATACCCTATCCCTACCTCGATGGCCTCCACCCTGCTGGGCCTCCGTGATCCTAATCTCAAACACCAGACCAGGGCGGACAAGAGGATCGTGTGGCTCAGCATTGGTGCAGCCAAAATTACTTTGGCGGCAGCGTGGAAGAAGAAAGAGGCTCCGGCCATCTCTCTCTGGCACTTGAGACTTCGGAGGTTGCTTAGTATGGAAAGGATGGCAGATATTTTTTTAGATGATTTTAAAAATTTTGAATTTCGCTGGGGTCCGCTGGTAGCATTTCTCTCTAAGGGCCTACCATCTGCGGTCTGTCCGCCTAGCACACGCAATCTCCACCTGTTTCAGGTCTGAATCCCTGTCGCTATACATCTGGGGCCAGATGTAGGTAGCCAAATACCGGTCGGTAACGGCCGATTTCGGCCGTTACTGACCGGTATTTGGCTATTGAGATGTAGGGGGACGGAAACAGGGCAAATCGGTAATTTTACCGATTCGGTAAATATACCGGTCGGTAAATTTACCGACCGGTATATTTACCGATTCGGTAAAATTGATATGTAGGTGGGACTCTTCTGAGTCCCACAAGGCCTACAAAATCGGTATTTTACCATCAAATTCAATTTGATGGTAAAATACCGATTCAGGTGTGCATGCACATGTGTGCATGCACACCTGTGCCATATGACAGGCAGACCTGCCCTTAGGGCAGGTATGCCTGCCACATGGCCCCCGAACCTTTTGTGGGGGTGCTAGAGGGTGTCAAAGTGACACCCCCTGCACCCTTGTCAAAATCGGTATTTACCGAATCGGTAAATACCGACCGGTAATGCCCATTCATTCCTATGGGCTTCAAAGCCCATAGGAATTAATGGAGCATTACCGGTCGGTATTTACCGATTCGGTAAATACAGATATTTACCGAATCGGTAAAAAACACATCTGGATGGACCTACATGTCCACCCTTCATATTTACCGATTCTTAATTACCGGATCGGTAAAATTCGGTAATTAAGAATCGGTAAATATTTTTTACCTACATCTGGCCCTTTGTTCCTTGTCTGTGCTTACTGCTACCACCACTGGGGAGGGGGAGGGGGGGTGGAGGGTGGGGGTGATTTAGTTTGTTTCTCTGTTTGTTAGGACATCCTGCCTAAATGCACCATTACACTATGACGTGCCGAGCCACGTGCCCACAGCAGGGTTTCTTTGCACTACTGACAGCTACTTGTGCCCAACCTCCTGGGGGGATTACCCGATAGCCGCATTGTTATTTTTCTGTGCAATTGTGACTTTTCAACGTTCTCTTCCTTAATGGCTTACCGAAGGCTGGCCTATATGCTAGTTCAGTGGCACTACATTGGACACTAGGCCAAGTGAAGAGACTTGAGCACGATTTACCGTCCCCATTCTGTCGTGTCGCCCTTTGGCGATTGTTCTGGCTACCCCCTGCGTGGGTTGAAGTGCGGGATTGTCACATCTTTATTCCTATTGTTTGTTTTACTAAATGATCAATAAAAATACTTTTGACAAAAAAACAGATACAGTCTGGTAGACAAGGGGAGCTGGCATTCTTTTGTGGCGATGACATCCAACTGAGCTGCCGGATGGTAAAATTCCTAGCAGCCGCCAAAGCTGGCCTCGAAAACCAAAAAGAACTTCAAGGAGATAGGAGTATGGATGCAGAGGAGGACATACCTTCTTGACCAACACAGAGAAAAGCTCCTGAATGCCCCAGCGAAGAAACAGGAAGTACAGCATCTGCAATTGTCCCGATTGCACAGTGGTGGCGGAGGTCTTCACGGGGAGGATCAGCCCCAGGGTCCAGTTGATGATTTCTGGTGAGGAGTCAGGAGGAGGGGCGCCCCGGCCCGCGGGGAGGTTTGGCCACAGCCCGTGCCCCGCGCCTAGGAGAGAGGCCTGATTCTGGGGCCCCGGGCGCGGGAGTGCCCTCCTCCCGGGTATTCGGCCATTTGGAGCGGTGGCGACAGCAGCGAGAGTGGGATGCCCCAATCGGGCCTGTGCTTCCAGCTGGGGACCGGAGGCTGGATCGGGCCGCGTGGGGGGCTCGGGAGGCCTCAAACTCGCTTACTGGTCTCTCCTTGACCCCCTCCCCCCCTCCTGGAACCTGCGGTGGAGGCAGTGAGTGGGCACTGCAGTGCTCCCGCCTGGGTGGATTCCTGGGCCTGTGTGGAGGTTGGCCTGGCCTGGTGCGTGGCCCAGAGGGGTGCCCTGCGACGGGCCAGTGATAGGAGAGGGGCCCGGAGGAGCAGCACAGCCGCAGGGTGGAGACGTCGGATCTTTGTGGACCTTTTCCGCTGTGTGGACCCCGGGCACAGACGCTAGCTGGTGGGCCTGAATTGATGGAGGTCCCTGATTAGACTGTGGCGACAGGGCCCATGATCCGTGGCCATGCCAGGTCGTGCCGGGGGGAACGCGACAAGATTGCTCTGGGCCCACATTTTCATCCCAGGGGGGCTGACACCGGTGGTCGAGTGGGCAGTGTGAGGCCCTGGGGATGGCTTCACCAGCGGGGCCTCGCTGCTTTGGTGCTTTGCGACATCGGCGGGCAGGCTTCCCAGGTCTATGCTGCTGGTGGGAGCCCCTAGCAGACTAAGGCCTATACTGGTGGATTGTGGGCCCCGGATCGGGGGCGCCTTCCCTCCATTGCGGTTAGATTGTGAGCCTGACTGGCTTGCTGTGTTCCTGCCTGTGCTGATGGGGTACTTGGGTCGGTGCCTAGCCTAGATAGGCTTGGGCCTACGAGGAGCCCGTTGAGGACCACCATGACGAGAGATAACGGCGGCGGTGGAGCCACAAAACATGGGCTCATCGACAAGTTTACCGGCTCGGGAGCGACGGGGGGAGCCGCTGGGATCCCCCAGGAGATCGTACCGGACAATGCGGCTCTGATGATGCCAATCACCCAATTCAGAGACATGCTAGATGCAAAAATTGGTGCCGTGGTGTCGGATGTTATGTTACTACGGCAGGACCTACGGAATGCAGTGGCCCGCATCATGGAGGTGGAGACTCGTATATCAGGGGTGGAAGATGAAGTCACAGTCCTCAAGCAGAAGGTAGCGAGCATGGAAAACGCCCAGAAGGGCTTGGCGCTTCGGGTTGAGGATGCTGAAGGACGGGCCCGGCGGAACATCCTGCCCTTTGTCGGATTGCCAGAGGGTTGTGAGACTGGGAATATGGAACGTTTCCTCATACAATGACTGGAGGGATGGGTCCCCCCGGATGTCCTGTCCCGCTGCTTCGTTGTGGAGCGAGCCCTGAGAGCGCTCGCCCAGAAGCCGCCGGTGGGGGCTCGTCCACAACCAGTGATTGCGCGTTTCTTGAACTATCTTGACCGCGATGCCGTCCTGAAACAGGCCCATGCCAAAGAACATTTGCTCTACAATAACCATCATATCCTGGTTTTCCTGGATTATACGCGACTTGTGCAACAGCAACGCCAATCGTTTATGGCAGTGAAAGCCAGGCTGCGGGACCTCAAGCTCCAGTATGCCTTATTGTTCCCGGCTCGCCTGCGGGTAGTGTACCAATCTCACACCCATTTCTTCGACATCCCGGAGGAGGTGTTCAAGTGGACTGAGGAAACTGTGTGGGTAAGGGTGCATAAGCCGCCCGGGCTGCATTCTGATTCTTCACTGAGTAAGGCGCTGTCGAAAAGTTCACGGGGACAGCGCCGGAGGGGGCACAGAATATCTCGGTCCCAGAGGCGCTTTTTGTCCTGTCGTGCCTCCTCCCGGGGAGATCCGGCTTCCCAGCCTCGGACACTGGACCCTTAACCGCTGTGGGGTGGGTGGTGCAGGGATGTTCCTCTAATAGGATTGGGAGCAGGTTTGATTTAAGCTGTATGGAGGGAGCCCTTATGGGGGCTGAATCCCAACATTTCTAGCACTTGTGGGGGGTGGGCCCGGATGACATGGGCTGTAAATTGGGGATTCCTTGGCCCGACAGGTACTTCAGTGTTTTTGAGGTATGGGGGTTTTTTATGGGTAGGGTGTTGATTGGGGTATGAGTTGCGCCATCTCACTGGGTACGTATAGACACACACACACCCACACAGTCGGACCCCTTTTCTGTGTTATATCAATGTATGCTGCTCGATGGCTAGTGGGACTGTAGTTGAGCAGGTGTCCCCAGGTACTCTCCACATTGTCAGCTGGAATGTGTGTGGGGTCCTGGACAAAATTAAGCATGGGGCTGTCCTCCTCCAGGCTAAGAGGGCCAGAGCTGAAATCCTTTTCTTACAAGAAACTCATTTGATGGGGTTCAAAATCCTGTGTCTGCAGCATTTTGGCTTTCACCAGGTCTTTCATGCTGGATTCACACAGGGTTCCAGGGGAGTAGCGATTTTAATACACTGCAGGGTCCCATACGTACATGAGCAGCAATGGCTGGATATTCAGGTGCGGTACCTTTTTCTCCGAGGCACGATCGGGAGGATCCTATAGTGTTGGGCTGTGTATATGCCCCCCACGTTACAGTGGTCCTTGGTAGAGCGGCTACTTACCTTGTGGGCTGACATGCTGGACGTGGCCTCTGTGGTGGGTGGAGACTGGAATGATGTGCAGGATGTGGGTAGGGACGGGAGCATAGCTGCCAAGGTTTCAGATTGCCATGTGTGACATTTTAAAAATCTGAGTGAAATTATGAGTGACATTTCAACGACTATGAGTGACACTTTCTCGCGAGCAAAAATCATGCATTTAAGAAGAGGGAAACTTTTAAATATCAGAAATTACAGCCAATTGAGCAACAAGAAACTCCAAGAACTACTTGAAACTGTTGCAGAGCACCAGCAATGGAAGGAGACTAATCCTATTGCTCCCTCCTGTAACCGGGCTGTACTGTAAACAAATGCATAACCATGAAATTATACAAGTTACGTTTTTCAGCAGCAGTACTTTTATAATGTGAAATTATTTTATTATGACTCATGTTTAGTAAAGGTGAGGTGGTGCTACGGCCAGGCATGTAGATGTGAATACCTGACGCTGCAGCAGTGCAGCTCTTTGTAGAAGGACTAAGGGGGAATGGGCTGTAATGCTGAAGGCTCAGTTCCTGCGTAGGTGCTGCTGTGTGAGTGCCTCACCTTCAGGCTGGCCAGGCTGGCCTAACCGGTACCCAATTTCTTTGAAAACTACTGTTGCCTCATTCGCAGCCTAGGCTTTCTGCCTTTTTTTTATTTTTATAAACGCATGTCACGGGAGGCAAGCGCCGGCTACAAAGAAGTTACCAGCTCAGAGCTCTTGCTCAGTGTCACTTTTTTCTTGTAACATTATACTTTGTTACCTCGTACATTTTGTTTGCTTTAGACACTTGCACGAGTGCCACCATTGATTGCCTACGTAATGTTTGTTCTTGTGCTGTTAATCTGTCTGCCATTTATTGCAGTATTATTCTTCTACTTTGTTACCTCCTTCATTTTGTTTGCTTTAGACACTTGCACGAGTGCCACCATTGCCTACGTAATGTTTGTTCTTGTGCTGTTGAACGTGTCTGCCATTTATTGAAGTATTATCCTTCTACTTTGTTACCTCCTTCATTTTGTTTGCTTTAGACACTTGCACGAGTGCCACCATTGCCTACGTAATGTTTGTTCTTGTGCTGTTAATCTGTCTGCCATTTATTGCAGTATTATCCTTCTACTTTGTTACCTCCTTCATTTTGTTTGCTTTAGACACTTGCACGAGTGCCACCATTGCCTACGTAATGTTTGTTCTTGTGCTGTTGAACGTGTCTGCCATTTATTGCAGTATTATCCTTCTACTTTGTTACCTCCTTCATTTTGTTTGCTTTAGACACTTGCACGAGTGCCACCATTGCCTACGTAATGTTTGTTCTTGTGCTGTTGAACGTGTCTACCATTTATTGCAGTATTATCGTAGTTCTACCTGTGTCTAGGTACTCTTTTGTAACATGCACAGACACGTCACTTATTCCCTGTAACACACTTTGCTACCTCGTACATTTTCTTTGCTTCAGATTGCACAAGTGACACCATTGCCGCGTTTCTTCTTTGTGTTTGAGTGCTTGCTGCCTATCTGCCATTTAGAACACTATTATAGGCTCTACACTTGTTACTTTACACGTTTTTATACTTGCACGCATGCCACTTTTCCCTCCTGTAATAAAGCACCGCGTTTCACGGTTTGCTGTGTATTTTTGTTTGCTGACGATTGACACTTTATTTTGCCTCATGTAATTATAAATTAACGTTTTGCTTTGTTGTAGTATTTGTAATGTTCTCCTTTATCATGTCAGACAAAGTCATTGACTGTCTTGTGAAGCGCTGACGGCGCCCCGGGGTAAACAGTCCGCGCAAATGCATAATTATAAAATAAAACCATAATGAAGTCGGCTGACACTTACTTAGTTGAGCTGGGCGGCTGTGCTGCCGCGGCGGCCGGGTACCGCCGCCGGGCCCTCGCAGTTTTCTTTCCTGGTCACGGTGGCGGCCAGAGCGGTGTCCTGTCGGCGGCCGGCTCAGCTGAGCTACCAGGCTGCGGCGCTGCCACAGGTGCGCTGCAGACCCTGCTCTGTGTTTTAGCGGGGGGGGGGGCTGCACAGGGGGCCGCGGCGGGTGGCCATGCTTGAGAGTGAGGACTGCGCACCGCCCGCACCCTGTGCTGCCTGCACTCTCTCTAAATCACCCGCCGCTTTACTAGTTCCTGCTTCCTCCGGACGTGACGGCCCATCCCAGGCCGGCACATCCGGATTAATTCCTGGCGCCCTGTTGCGCCTGGTGCCGTGATTGACAGCTCTGAGGCTGTATCGACTGCGGGCAGGCCGGGCGCCGGCCGGCCCCCCTGCAGACTCAAGTTTCCAGGGCAACGGGAACACTGAGATACATTGTAGCACGGCGGCGCCGCTCAGAGAGCTCAGCTCAGAGCTGCTGTAGTGTCTGTGGTTTCAGTTTAGGCACACACACAGAGTTGTCGGCAATATGCGCAGGTAGCATTAACTCTCAGAACTTAGAGCCCGGGCCACAGGAGCTGCTGGCGCGCCGCTGGCACAGGTGGCAAAATGCGTGACAAATGCATTCAGTGCGGTGATGCGGATCACCGCACTGATATGCGTGAGTGTCACACCAGTTGCGTGACGCTTGACAGGACTGGTGTTCTAAATGGCAGATAGGCAGCAAGCACTCAAACACAAAGAAGAAACGCGGCAATGGTGTCACTTGTGCAATCTGAAGCAAAGAAAATGTGCGAGGTAGCAAAGTGTGTTACAGGGAATAAGTGACGTGTCTGTACATGTTACAAAAGAGTACCTAGACACAGGTAGAACTACGATAATACTGCAATAAATGGTAGACACGTTCAACAGCACAAGAACAAAAATTACGTAGGCAATGGTGGCACTCGTGCAAGTGTCTAAAGCAAACAAAATGAAGGAGGTAACAAAGTAGAAGGATAATACTGCAATAAATGGCAGACACGTTCAACAGCACAAGAACAAACATTACGTACGCAATGGTGGCACTCGTGCAAGTGTCTAAAGCAAACAAAATGAAGGAGGTAACAAAGTAGAAGGATAATGCTGCAATAAATGGCAGACAGATTAACAGCACAAGAACAAACCTTACGTAGGCAATCAATGGTGGCACTCGTGCAAGTGTCTAAAGCAAACAAAATGTACGAGGTAACAAAGTATAATGTTACAAGAAAAAAGTGACACTGAGCAAGAGCTCTGAGCTGGTAACTTCTTTGTAGCCGGCGCTTGCCTCCCGTGACATGCGTTTATAAAAATAAAAAAAAGGCAGAAAGCCTAGGATGCGAATGAGGCAACAGTAGTTTTCAAAGAAATTGGGTACCGGTTAGGCCAGCCTGGCCAGCCTGAAGGTGAGGCACTCACACAGCAGCACCTATGCAGGAACTGAGCCTTCAGCATTACAGCCCATTCCCCCTTAGTCCTTCTACAAAGAGCTGCACTGCTGCAGCGTCAGGTATTCACATCTACATGCCTGGCCGTAGCACCACCTCACCTTTACTAAACATGAGTCATAATAAAATAATTTCACATTATAAAAGTACTGCTGCTGAAAAACGTAACTTGTATAATTTCATGGTTATGCATTTGTTTACAGTACAGCCCGGTTACAGGAGGGAGCAATAGGATTAGTCTCCTTCCATTGCTGGTGCTCTGCAACAGTTTCAAGTAGTTCTTGGAGTTTCTTGTTGCTCAATTGGCTGTAATTTCTGATATTTAAAAGTTTCCCTCTTCTTAAATGCATGATTTTTGCTCGCGAGAAAGTGTCACTCATAGTCGTTGAAATGTCACTCATAATTTCACTCAAATTTTTAAAATGTCACACATGGCAATCTGAAACCTTGGCAGCTATGCAGCACCTGTCAGCAGCCTATTGGGGTTTGATTGAGTACCAAGTATTACTAGTTCAGCAGAAAGTATTACTGGTGACCTCATAATGTTATTTAGAAACTTTTGTACCTCGGAGATAAATTGGGTTAGATTAGGGCAAAAGAAAAACATGTGAGTGGAATTTGCACCAAGAAAACCGCATCGGCTACATTTGTCACCTCTATTGGCTTCTCACTTCAATAGTTTGGCAGTGCTATAGTATAAGTCAAATATACTCATATAGAATTGGCTTTTTAAGGATCCGTTATGCAAAACTTGAACAGAGATTGCAAGTGCATCAGATACATTGATATTCTCTATACCCAAGTCCTTTTGCCATTTTATATTAAATGATTCCAGATTGTCTTCTAATCGGTTTATCATTATCTGGTAGATCTCCCCAATTCTATTTTGCTTCCGGCAACATTCCAATACATCAATTTTCTTAATTTTATTAGTGTTCATCAAATTTTTTGTATTGAAAAAACTGCGTATTTGCAAATATTTAAAGAAGTCTGCTTTAGGAAGATTATATTGTTGCTGCAAATACGTGAATGTTGCAAATTGCTCATCCTGATAAAGGTCCCCTAATCGGGATCTGTTAGAACCTTGCCAACGTTGCACAATGTGATCTGTAAATATTGTTGGTAACATCAGGTTATCAAATAATGGTGTGTAATAGCTAACATTACTATTCCAACAAAATCTTTTCTTAAATTGCTTCCATATCTGGAAAGCCCTTAGCATAACTTTAAATATTGTTTTTTTATAATAACTTAGTTCTATGAACCGTACTAGGCATTGACGTGCTTGAGTACCAAGAATCATTTCATAAATTGATGGATGTGTAAACTCCTCTATAGTTCTCCCTTGAAAGATTAAGACACTCATAAGCGTAAGCGATAAGGCCAAGTAATACAGACGAAAATTCGGCATTCCCCAATCTCCTCTAAGCATAGGTAAGGTGCACCAATTAAGAGACCTCCTGGCTCTTTTGTATCCCCATAAAAATCTTGAAATTATTCTATCTAGTTTTGTAAAAAAGCTAGAGGGGAACAATAAAGGTATGGTTCGAAAAAAACTAAAGAAATTTAGGGAAAAAAAGCAATTTAACAACATTAGTACGGCCGTAAAGGGAGAGATGTAGATTGTTTAATCTTTCAAGAGATCTATTAGTAGATGCAAGTAGTGGATCAAGATTAAGCCCTAAGATATCTTCTACTTTAGCAGACAACTTCACACCTAGGTACATAGCCGTGGTTGATAGCGTCAGACCAGCTGGTGAGCCAGCAGCTGAATGAATTATCTGTGTTTTTACAATGTTCAGTTTATAACCCGAGTATAGGCCAAATTCACGAGCTAGTTCTATGATCTTGGGTAGTGCCGAGGTGATGTCCGATGTGACAATCGCAACATCGTCAGCGTAAGCTAAGATTTTATATCCTATTTGATGAATTATAACCGGGGGGATGCTATCCTCGTTTGTGAGTTTTTGCAGGTATGGTTCTATGTAGAGCGCAAATAACAAGGGTGAGCAAGGGCACCCTTGTCTGGTCCCTCTTGTTATTGACAGTGTGGTAGAAATATCGGTAGCTATTCAAATTACTGCTTTCGGTTCGCTATATAAGGCGTTCAGGGCCGTTATAAATTCCACGGGGAAGCACTTTCAGGCCAAGACACACCAGAGGAACCCCCCGTCGACCCTGTCAAATGCCTTTTCGGCGTCTAACAGGGCCACTCCGACTGGGGATCCCGAGGTCTGCGCCCAATCCAAGAGACCAATAATTCTTCTTATATGATCCGTTGTGTCTCTCTTTTTTATAAAGCCGTTTTGAAATTTAGCGACTAAATTAGGCATCAGATCATTTAGCCTATTTGCCAAAATTTTAGAAAAGATCTTACTGTTAGAAGTTATTAAAGAAATTGGTTGGTATGACCCAAGATCCGAAGAATCTTTTCCTTTTGTTTTTAAATACAACTATGGTTGCTAGTGACCATGAGAGAGGAGACCGACCATAAAATGCTTCTTGAAATATTTTTAACAATTCTGGTTTCAGAACAGTGCGAAAGATACGGTAAAATTCCAGAGGGATGTTGTCCGGGCCCATGGCTTTACCAGAGGGTAATCCAAGAATAGCCCTTTCTATCTCTTCCCAAATAATCGGAGTGGATAACACTACTCTTTGATCTTCAGTGAGAGAAGAAGAGCAATCTAGATTTGACGGATAACTGGATGCATCATTCCTTGTACTAGTGCCATCGTTCGATTTATTATACAAAGATTGGTAGAAGTCCCGAAACGCTTTCAATATGCCAGACCTGGACTCTTGACTTGCACCATCTTGATCAATAATTTTAGTTATTTCAGTAATAGTTGCTTTCTGCCTCAGTCTTTGCGCTAGTATTCTGCCCGTCTGCTCACTTAGTTCATAGCAGTCTTTTTAAAATAATTTGTACTTAATTGCTACTTGTTCAGCCATGAGTGAATAGACAGCTGACCGCTCAAAAGATAGAACTTTTTGGGCTTCCAGTACACTAAACCAAGTCTAATACAGGAGGCTCATTTTAATTCCGACTGACTTACCTTGTCTAAGGCGGCCTTAAATTCGGCTTGTTTTTTTTGGAGACGGTATTGTGAATAGCTCATGGTCTCACCTCTTATGATCGATTTAAAAGTGTCCCAGACTGTCTGTATTGAGGCCGTGTTATTGTTGTGCAAAAAAAATTACTTTATAATCGTGTCCATGTGAGCTAAATAGTCCTGATCTAAGAGTACATTTCTTTGAAATGACCATTGCCTTTTTTGAGAGTTATCCTGGGGAGAGAGTACTAGTTCTAGTACAATAGGATTATGGTCGTAAACAATTTGTGGTAAAACATCTATGGTTATATTTTCAGTAATCTTTGCAGAAATAAAAAACATAATCTAAACAAACAAATTTTTGCTGTGGAGCTGAAAAATAAGTAAAACCTGGCTCCGTGGGTCTCAGCTTGTTCCATATATCTACCAGTCCATTCCCCAGGGTTAAGTCCCTGAGAACTCTTAAGGTTTGGATCTTGCGTCCTTTATAGTTCCAAATATTCCTAATATTACAGTTGGTTTCAATATTGATATTAAAATCTCCATACAGAATGAGGGGTTGGTTCCACTCCGCTAACTCAGAATTAATTAGATTAAATACTTCTTTATCGTCTAAGTTTCGACCATATATAGAACCAACAGTAAATTTAATCCCTTCAATAACAATTTCCGCTAATCCCCATCTCCCCCATTTGTCACCTAGGGGCATATTATCAAGGGGGTTTATCTCCGCTTTTTTGGCTTTAAAAGCCAAGAAAGCGGAGATAAAATGATCTTCCTATTACCTAGCTGTCGCTAACACCAGTTAGTGACAGCTAATAGGAGATAGCGACCATCTTGGGCCCCGCTTTGCATGTCAGTGATATTTATCACTAATGACATGCAAAGTGGGCATGCCAAGATGTTAGCGACTGGAAACAGTCGCTAACATCGCTATCTCCTATTACCAACTTTTGGAGATATTCGCGCTAAGCGCGAATATCTCCAAAAGCTAACACCTGCCCTGAGCAGTTCTTCACCATGTTATCCAATGGGAGGTGGATAACATGGCTAAGAGCATTTGCTCGAAAATGCATGAATATCGCTGACTTTTCAGCGATATTCATGCATTGCGGCCATTTTTTATCGCATTTGCGATAAACCTTGCTAATAGCAAGGTTTATCAGCGATAAAAATCGCCGATATGCGGCGATAATTTTTGTCTCTAAACAAGTTAGAGACAAAAATTATCGCTAGTTGTTGGTAATATGCCCCCTAGTGTTTTAACACATTTCCCAATTCTTTGTTTTATGAGGATAGCAACTCCTCTTGTTGTTCCCATTTGTTTAGAACAGATTAGAAGCTCAAGACCCAAATTTTTCAGCAGTCTTCTTTTGGACCATGGGATATGTATCTCTTGTAGACATATAATAACAAATTGCAGAGATTGAATCAGATGCCGCAAAATCACTAACTTTTTAAAGTCATTCAGGCCATTAATATTTAGTGAGCAAATTTTTATTTTTCTCCCATTTTAAAGACTTAAAAAGAAGGATAAACAATAGTCTTTTTAGTTGATTCTTAATACTCTTACGGCTTGTAAGATTCCAAGTGATCTGTTTTATGATACTCGGGTCAGCCATTATTGCTGCATTACACCCCACCACCCACCACCACCACCACCCTCTGGTCCGAGACCAGCCACCCACCCCCCTCCCCCACACATGAGACTCAGGAACTCTCAGTTCCTGTAAGGTATGGAGTGCCGCGTTCCTCCAGCTCCGCACACCACAAGAGAAAGGAAAAAGGGAAGCAGGCAAAAATTTAACTCAAATAGAGCCCTAACGCTTTGGTAGTTAAGTTTGATATAGTAATATTCCAAGTTAAATGATCAAGTAATATCCTGCCTAATAGCAGTCTAACTTTTTAAAGTGTATGTAGAAACTCCTTAGCCTTTATCTCTGATAAAAAGAATTTTGTCTGCCCTTTCCACATAATTTTTAGTTTGGCTGGGTTCTGGAGGTAAACGGTGGCCCCTTTTTTCTGGAAATCAGGTATTAGTTGTCTCAAATGCCATCGCTGGGCCACCGTAGCCTGACAGAAGTCCGGCCGCACAAAAAATATACATCCTTTTGCAGTTGCTCTTTTCTCGGGTCTGGCTAAAACTGAAATTTCCCCCCTAGCAAGGAAATTATTAAAGCTAACAAGGATTGCCCGAGGATAATCTGTCTCACCCTGACGAGGTTTTTTAACAGGCTTCCTGTAAGTCTCTCACTTCCTCCCATGTATTCACTCCCTCTAGCATCAAAAGTTGGCAGCTGTTTCCATTTCCCCCAACCTTTATATTGATTGCTATTCGGTATCTTGCACAATGTTGGGCTAACTGGTCAGCATATCGATTACCTGCTGTCACTTTGTCATCGCCAGATTTGTGAGCAGCACACTTGACCACAGCCAATTCTTTTGGTAACTGGATTGATTCCAGTAAATCTTGCACATATTTTCCATTTCTGATAGGGGTGCCTGAAGAAGTCAGGAACTCCCTTTGCACCCATAACTGGCCAAAGTCATGCACAACCCCATAACCATATTGGCTATCAGTATATATGGTTATGTTCGAGTTCCTCCCAAATTTTCAGGCTTTTGTCAATGCAACCAATTCAGCTATTTGTGCAGACTTGACTCCATGTAAATAGGATGCTTCCACTGGACCTCCTAGAGTGCACACTGAGTAGGCAGCACTTAGGCCACCTTCCTCATGTCTCATGCATGAGCCATCTACAAACAGCTCATAATCCTCATTAATTAAAGGGTTTTCTTTTATGTCTGGGCATGGTTTTATACTAAACTCGGTCAAATCAATGCAATCATGTTCAATTTCTTCCCTGACTTCTGCTGTGAATGAGATAGGCAGTAAGGTAGCTGGATTCAGAATATTACATCGGGCAATTGTCACGTTTCCTGCACCTACAAGGATTTTCTCATACTTAGTCAGCCGACTTGGTGTGAGATTCTGAGTCTTTGTTCTCGTCAGCAAAATTACAACAGAGTGTGGAACATATACAGTTACTGGATGTCCCATCACGATGGACTCACTCTGTTCAAGACTGGTGCATGTTGCAGCTACAGCTTTCAAACATCCAGGTAATCCAGCTGCTACTGGGTCCAATGTGGAAGAAGAGTATGCCACTGGACGTCGAGTCAAACCATGAATTTGGGTCAGGACTGAAAGTGCACAATTATCTTGTGTGTCACAGAACAGTGCAAAGTCTTTTAATAGTCAGGCATTCCTAATGCAGGAGCTGTACACAGACACTCTCGTAGTTTTACAAAAGCAGTCATGCTTTCGTCATCCCATTCCACTGGATCTTTTGCTCCTTTCTTTGTCATCTTTATCAATGGCCTTGCTAGGACTACAAAACTCACAATCCACTGCCTACAATATCCTAAAACTCCAAGGAACATTCTGATTTCTTTCTGGGTATTTGGCAATTCCATGTTTCGAATTATTCTAATTCTTTCTGTGGAGACTTTCCGGATACCTCTCTCTATCTGGTGCCCGAGATATTTTACTGATGTGGTACAGAATTGCAGCTTTTCTGGTGACACTTTATGTCCACCTTCACCTAAATCGTTCAGCAAGGCGATGGTGTCAGTAACACAGTCTTCTCAACTCTTAGACGCCACCAAGAGGTCGTCTACATATTGCACCAGGACTGATTTTCCGGGCAATACTAGGGTTTCAAAGCACTTTTTCAGAATCTGATTAAAAATCGAAGGGCTTTCCGTGTACCCTTGAGGGACACGATTCCAGACGTAGACATGGCTGTTGAATTCAAATGAGAAAATAAATTTGCTGTCTGGATGCATGGGAATCGAGAAGAAGGCATGACATAGGTCAATGACGGTAAACCATCCAGCATTCCATGGTATTTGGTATAGAATTACTGCAGAGTTTGGCACAACAGGACAACAAGGAACCACAATTTTGTTAACCTTGCGCAGGTCCTGTACTACCCTGTACTTACCACTATGTTTCTTTATGCCAATTATCGGTGAGTTACAAGGACTGCTCAACACTTCTTGCAAAATTCCTGCTTCTAGTAATCTTTTGATTTCTATCGCAATTCCTGCTTTAACTTCTGCACTCATTTTATACTGTTTAGTATTTGAGAAGAATGCATCTTCTTTTATGGCTATTTTAATTGGATCAGCATTTGCCATTAATCCTACATCTTTTCCAGTAAAATCCCAAACTTCCGGTTTCACTGTCTCTTGCAGTTCTTCAGGTAAGTCTTGTACGGTCAGTCTTTTAATTTCTGAGTCAGGTCTTGCTAACATTAATTTGTAAATTCCATCTTCATCTGGGGTCTGTATGTCGACGCCATTTGGAGTGCAAACGATAGTACAGTTCATTTTGCATAGCAAATCTCGTCCTAGCAGGTTTACAGGACTGGAATCACACACAACAAATCTATGTATCTCTTTAAAATTCCCAATTTTAATTTCCATAGGTTCTGTAACTGGGGTACTAATTAGCTGATTAGAAACACCCAATACTTGGATCGCTTCTCCCGAGAGTGGTAGGGTTGGAACGTCTGCTGTTCTTACAGTAGAACGGGTAGCACCAGTGTCCAACAGAAAGGTGACATCATTCCCTTCAACCGTTCCTTCAATGTATGGCCCTGACTGGTCCACCGGCAAGGAGGCGCCAAGCACGCACTCCTCGTCCTCCCCCCTCAGGCACCGTCAGTAGGTGTCATCACAGAGAAATGTGTCATTTAACAGAAATTGTGAAGTTGCTGCATTTCTATCCTCCCTTCCTTCCCAGCCATCAGTGTCTTCACTCTGTTGTGCTTTGCTCCTGTAATTTGGCCTAGGTGCACGAGGAAACTGATTCTGTTTTACCTGCTGCTGGGTCTTCCGTGGAGTTTCATTCTGCATCTGTGGATTTAAATCAGTAATTTGCACATTACCATACTGCACAGCCTTACAGGGTATACAACCTTTACCACGCATTTTTTACCACGCACTACCATTACAACGCGGTTTTTACCACGCATACCATTACAACGCATTGCGCTGGGGGGCGCTCTAGGATAGGGAATAGGTTAATTTACTATCCAATAACCTTCCCTAGTGTCCACGGGGACTGGAGTTGGAATAGTAAATTAAACTATTCACTATCCAGCACCCCAAAGCGCTATGCGTTGTAATGGTATGCGTGGTAAAAACCGCGTTGTAATGGTATGCGTGGTAAAAGTATGCGTTGTAACGTCATACATCCCCTTACAGTCGTCTCTCCAGTGACCTATCTTACTGCACCCGTGACAGGGGAATTTCTTCTTTGCCTCCTCTCGGCTCATTTTTAGTCTGGGCTTTCCCCCACCCCCTGGGCCTTGATTCTGATTATTAGTCAATTTACTTAACTGCTGTTCCTGGTGCTCCGCTAGTTTTACCTGTGCCCACATGACCTTTTCCTTTAACTCTTTCCGTTTATCTGCAAGCTCATCTTCGCAATATTTAGCATACTTTAGGACTTCATCAATTGGTTTTGACTGCCAGCGGATTTTATTGTCTTTGATCCACTGTGAAATCTCAGGCCTTAACACTAGCACAAATCGATAAATGAAGTGGGTCATGTCCTTCATCTCAATGTTATCCACACCACTGTATGTCTTGAACACCTGTAACAGTTGTTCATAGTAGGAGTGCACAGTTTCATCTCGATTCTGGGTAGTTCTATCTATTTGGGTCCAATCATTTTCTTTTACAGGCACCTTTCCTTTCAGATACAACATTACCTGGTTGTATTTCTTCATGACATCCCCTGAAGGAGCCCCTGTTTTCGGGTCCCTCGGGAATTCCTCACTAGGCCAATCAACAGCAATTTTACATTCTGTCAACAAATCTACAGGAACTACATTGTCAAAGAAACCATCTAGATCTTTCAGAAGAAATTTTTGCACTTTCACAAATCTCTCGACCTGTCTGTACAGGTCTACAGGTTTTTATCGTTATTTTGGGAAGTCATTTGTAAAGGACACAATATCCTGTCGGGACCATGGAACATGTACACATCATCCACCTGGCACTTCTGGCATAGGATATAATTTTTCTGCCTTGTCTGCTTCTTTTAAGACATACTCAGAAGCCATTTGTTTGGATCTAATTTCCTCTTTTTTCTTTGCCCACCTGCCTTTCCATTTTCTAATTCTCCCCATTTTTGTAACAGGTTTAACAATTCTCTGATCTGTACCTTTTTTCCTGACGCAGTCATGTTTTCCAAATCTTTGTCTGAGAACTCCGCTCTGTAGGGTTTTTGCAACACTTTAGATTTACCAATATCTATTCCCATACTAGCCGCAGTGTCCATTAATTTCTCATGGATCACTCGGGTATTACGGGTGATACTTTTGCAAATGAATAACAATTCCTCTTCACTAAAGGTGTTCAGTCTGTCCAAACCCACATTCCCAGCCATCAGTTCCTCCAACTCTATTCTCAGTTTGTATATGTCTAAAGGTTTGGGCTGAGGATTTGGTTTCTCTAATTCTCGGGTCCATCTTTCAATTTCTTCAGGAGTCACTACCGTAGCACTTCTAGTACCTGAAGATGACTCAATTTGACCTTCTCTTGAAGTAAAAGGAGTGTTCTTTCTCTGTGAACTCCCTTCTGGCTCCCTTATTGGTAAATCCATCAAGGAAATCACAGATTCACATTCACTTGCCTGATCATCTACTATTAAGGGCTCTTTTCTTGGCTGTACTACAGATGGGGTAATGATTGGAGTTTTCCAACTACTTTGCTTATCATCAAAGCTTCAGGACTGGTATTCAGTTGGGAGATTTTCTAAATTAATTCTGTTCTTTGTTTAATTAAAGCTTCTCGTTCCCTATCCTGAAGTACTTTGTCCATGGTGGTTTCATGTACTATTTACGGAACTAATGGAGGACTAAAACTCGGGGCAGTTGGATGTGTCATACTTGGTCCCTCACCATAATTAGGTTTCTGGAATGGGTTTCCCGTACTTAGGGATCTGGACTCCTCCTGATAAGGAGGCCTTAGACATGTATCTCTCGCACTTAAGGATCTTGGTCCTTCATTATAGGGTGGTGGATTCTTCATTAACAACTCCTCCAGATAATCATCATCTGAATCCCCACTGGTCATTAAATGCTTTGTCTTGTCTGTTCTTTTCCCTCCCATGGGCTCTTCTACTGTTATTACAGGGTACAGTCCTTCTACCATCATGTTCTGTCTCCATTCCTTCATTCTTTTCTCTCGGGTCTCTCTATTTACTTTCGGGTAAAATTTTGTTAACCCTTTGTCATTTCTGGGTCTGTCTCGCTCAAAAGCCTCTATTTCCCACTCTTCTAATGCCTCATATTGCGTTAGTCTGGGTCTGGGATGTAAATCATTCATTCGGGTTCTCAGATTGAACAGAATCCTGCCATTAAATGTACAGTCTAACGGAAATGCCAAAATTCCGTCATCTTTAGTAAATTCCACCCAATTTTCCAAACACACCACACGCAAGCATGGTAGCCCCTGTCGAACATTATAAATGATGCGGGAGTATTAGGTGGTGGAATGATAACTCCTTCTCCAGTTTTGATAGGCTTGTCTTTCTTGAAATAATTCTTTACTTTGTCTACTAAGGTCATCTTTCTCTTGCTCCCATACATAATGTGATATCTAGCTGTTCTCCACTGATCTCACACAAACCCTTGATATCTAGGATCTGGTCGGGACTCGGGATGATTCGAATACCACATATACCTTTTTGCAAATTACTTTTGTTTACAAAATCACTTCCAATACAAATGCATCTTTTATTTTTCGGCAACCAATCAAATGCGCGATTTCAAACAATTTCAACCAATGGGTGCGCGGAGTTTCTCGTAAACGAGTTCCCACGCTCCTGTGCTCACCCCTCCTTTACAATGCTGTCTCAGATACACGCCCGCTGTCTTGACCAATACCAGCGCGGCACTGAGTGACGTCAGCGCAGCTCCGCAACTGACTCCCTCCTTCACAAGGTAAGGAAAACCTCGATTTTTACTCTTTAAAGTGCATGTGCTCTGTTTAATTCACAACTCAAACACATTCGCCACTGTACTCGAGTGTCTAGAAAGAAAAGGTTTGTTTCACTGCAAGTAAATCTCTTCCGTTTACTTTTCAAATACTGCGAGTAGATCCCTTCTACCTACTCTTCACACAAGCATTAGAGAACCTGTTACTCCCTCGACTCATCCACTTTGGGATATATACTGAGCCAAAAGTTTTACCAGTGAACCCCTTTGCTATCAATCAAGCTCAGACGAACCCGCTACTCCTTCCGTGTGACCCTTACTAGGTGATATCACAATAGAAGTTTTGCTAGCGAACTCTTTGCTATCATTTATTCATACAGTTATACAGAAAATCCTAATCAGTGCCTCCAGTTCTGCCTAACCTGCACCAATTTTTCCTCAAGCAACTGACCTCACCGCGAGGTGGATTCTCCTCACCACCCGCTATTCTGCCCCCGGGGTTTCCAGACAAACATATAACAATCACTAAAGAGTTTTGTTAGAACATTTAAATCAATATAGCAGCATATCAGAGAACCTTTGAAAACATTTCATAACATTTCAAAGCAATCAAAAACAACAATTCTACATTTGATCGATCGATACTTTTAGCAGCAATACAATTTTCACAGTTAGCAGCAGTTTACCTATTTAGCTATTAACTAGACCTGCCTACCTTTAACTAGTCCCTAACCATAGCTCTGCTACCAGAAAATCACTGATGGAGCGCGCAGGTCACCCGACCAATAATTTTATCATATGCACACTTGGGCCCATAAATTCAATTTACCATATTAATTAATCAGGTAACCTACACACTACTACCAGTAACCCTGTTCATTCTTATTTATTTCCAATGTACCCGACTTACCAATCCTTGTCACGGGTACCTATGATCACAATGGATCAGGGAGCTAGTGTAAAAGATAAGCAGTCACGGAAATACAATCACATTTATAATCATTTGTACTCTTTATAATAATCACAGACTCAGGAAGTTTTGAAAACCTTTATCTAGTCTTCTTCAATATCAGAAAGTATAAAGTTCACAGTGAGTAAGCTGTCAATAACCAAGATCATGAAAAGTGTATATCCATGTAAGAATAGAATAAGGCCAACCATTTAAAAGTCTAAAGGGAATGTAAGAACAGGGAACATGCTAGTAACTATTTCAGAAATCAGACTTGGTATGGTGTGCCTAAAGGACGGGGAAAATAAGGAACATACTATAATGTCGCAGTTGAATACCCTTCGAAGGGTAAGGCAAGAGAACTTTAATTTATACTAAAGAATTTGAAGATACCATGTAGCTATAGGGAAGGTAAAGATATGGAACACGCTAATGATTCAGAGCAATCACTTTAATTCGGCTAAAAGGAGGGTAAAGAAAAGGAACATCTATATTTCATGAACAGTATTTCTCAAATTCCTTACAGGATGGGGAAAAAAATGGAAATGCTAATAAAATAGCAAAAGGTGTAAAACTTTATTGTTGGTCAGCACAGGGAGGGTAAGAAAAGGAACAAGGTGCAAATAAGACTTTTAGCAGTTTAGAAAGCAAGGAAAGAACATAAGTGTATTTCCCGCACAGATTTATATTTGCCTAGAACAGTGTGGAGACCAACCCTGGCCACGGGTCAGTTAAGAACAGTAGGAACCCCAAGGAAAGACAGTTGCCAGTAGGCCAGCAGGTGCAGAATGGAAACCCAGGACAGGAAAACCAGATTAGGATCAGGACAGGACCACCAAGGTAAGACCAGCACCCGCAGTTCAGTTGCAATGCCTGCGCTACACGCTCTCAGCAGCTATCAGTCAAAACCCGATTGGGTTCTTGAATTCCCCAGCAAAGTGCTTCGCCAGCACTTAAGGTTCTCAAAACCCCGAATGGGTCTGTGAGTCTGTCTGACAGAGTGCTCCGCAGCACCTCTGTTTCTCAATCAGCTATTGAGTGCGTTGGGTCAGTGACAGGTCAGCTATTCGGACAAGTCGGACAATTTCTCTAGCTAAACCTAGGCTAATTATACTGTTATACACGGTCAGTGTTCCACCCCCAAATGTTGCAAGTGTAAGGATCCCCAATTTCAATTGGACAAAAGAAAGGACAGGTCGTCACACCTCCTAGGATTTGACTTTCTCAAGCCCCTCATTTCAATCTTTCATACCCGCCCATTGAATTTCGGGTTCCCATGACATGTTCCCCACACATAACAATGGTGAATTTAACAAATATTACAATGTAATACATTTAGTACAATTCAGCTTCTTCTACTAGGTGAAGGGGCCTCTTCCCAGGCACATCTTGGCTGAGACCTCTGGATTGGCGCGCGTTCAATGTCACAGAGTTCATCCTCTGGCAGAAGACTGTCATGCGCAGAAGGGTTTGGCAACATGGCGTATTCCCGTCCCTCATGCCCAAGGATTTACGATACATGAAAAGTAAATAGAAACAGTTTTAAAACACATAAAAAATGAATGCACTGTATACCATAAATCCTTACACTATTCCCTTTACTTTTATATAACTATAGCTTTAGTAATTAATGCAGAACGAACAGCTTAGCAAAAGCAGCGATGCAAGCTTCAGACATGTGAGAACACAAAGCAGCCATCTTATTTTTACTGCGCAAGTGCAAAGATTTCCCACCAGAACTGCGAGTTTAGTCACGTCACATGGGTGTGACCGACGCATGCGTAGAAGAAATTCCCGCGTAGCACTGTATACCCACCACCTCTACTCTATTCCCCTTTACTTATTAATACTTTTCGCCCATTAGCGAATTATCCCCATCGTAACTCATCCAAGGTGGAGATAGATTTAACACCCCATTTACAAGCTGCTGCAAACTACAGACATTGCCTGTATTCCTACGATAACTGCCCCACAATGTAACTTCTCGGTGGATACCGCCAACTAGCCCTAATGAGATGCAGAGTGGGCGTTCCGGTGCAAAACCACACGAATAAACCACAACACCACATTCACAATGAACTGCCAGATCTGCCAAGCAAACCAAAAAAAGTCGATAAGCCGCAGTAGCAGCAGGGAGTTAACACCTGGCTTCTGCTGGTGTTAAGCAGGATGACAACCTGCAGCATGAAAGGGAGCCCACCTAAGAGCCACACCTGAAGACCCACAGATGCCATGGAGACAATGATCATGCAACGTGGATACCCATGAGGGCCACAACACCCCCTGCAACCACCCCAGGCCCCCCGGCCATCCCCCCAAGACATACAAATACCGTGCACAATACAAGAGCCACAACAAATGCACGTTGTTGGACAGTGCCAAAATAAATACACACATGTGGGCAGAAGAACGAGAAACAGTCACACTGCACTGAAGTAACAACCAAAAAATTTATTGAAACACAACACAAAACACCAATCCGGAAGACTCCTGTCTGGTCCACCAGGGACAATCTCGACAACACAGCCTAGAAAAGAAAGCACAAAATCAGGATGTGTATCATGCGCACTTCAAAGGAGGGATGGGATACACAGAGAAACAGAGAAGGAAAGTGAGACAGAAAGAGAAAGAGAGGAAAGGAAAGGAAACAAAAGGAAAGGAAGGGAGAGAGAGTGAGAGAGAGGGAAGGAAGGGAGAGTGTGTGTGTGAGAGAGAGAGAGGGAAGGGAGAGAGAGTGAGAGAGAAAGAAATGAAGGGAGAGAGAGACACACACAGGCCCCACTACTCACCTGCTGCCACCGGTGTGTCCATCAGTAGGCACACAATGTGCCCGTGCGAGCTTTAGGCCCCGGTCATGCCACCATGGCATTGTCCACATCATACGGGCCTGCCCCGCAGCCCAGCAGGTCCCACACATGACGCTGAGTCATCAATGGCGGAGTGCACACATCATCATCGCAGGCTGCACACATGCTCAGCAATGACGTGGGCCACCAACCCTGTGCAATGCTAGTCAATGCCACGTGGTGGTAGGCCCGTGTCGGCCGCAAGGCCTCTGGTGCCACTAACCCTGTGCTACGCCAATCAGCGCCACGTGGTTGTAGGCCCCTGTCGACCGCAAGGCCTCAGGTGCCACCAAACCTATGCGCAGCAATTCATGGGTCCTTTATAATTTAGCACTGTGGAGCATCCATCATCTAGTCACCGCCGAAAGAGGGGTATGTGATGTTGTCGGTCACATATATTTGTGGGGTCACATGGCCTGTGATGCCAGTACCTCATGGGTGTGGTAAGTGCATAGACCTGCCCTGAGAGAGTGGCCGCGACATGCTGACAACTAGACCAGAGACCTGCACACCACCAGCGAGTATGCCTGCGACAGGTAACTATGTGGGCCCCCCCTCGGAGTGTCCGCGGAGTGGTCTGGCCTTCCGTACGCCGGACCAGTCCAGGGCTTGCAACAATGACTCGGGGGCTCTGGGCGTGGTTCAGTCCATGTCTGGACAGGGAAGTGACTAATGCGTGTGTCCCTGTTGTAGTGTCCACGGCACCCGGGAAACAATAGGCAATGCAGCACACGGTGACTGGCATCGCACCAGATGAGCATCAATGACGTTATGGAACTCACTGTGCCTATTTCCAGCCACACATTCATGCAGTAAAGATGAAAGACATGACACAGCAGTGCGTTACTTGATGTGTATTGCATATCCAGTGGGGTTTTGTAGCTGGAGCGGTACAGGGCCATGCCAAGCACCCCACACAATATGGGCTTGGAGGGCCAACCAGAGTCCATCCGGGGATGACAAGTACTGAGGAAGAGGAAGGGTACAGTCTGCAGTCTTGTCGCCGTGTCATTGGTCATCAAATAGGATATGCAGCCCAAGTTGAGTGCAGCTAAGTGTATCGGGGGTCAGTGGGAGGTCATGAGGACATGTAGGACACCAAGCAGAAACAGCCAGGTGGCTATTGCCTCCTTCTGACAACAATCCCATCTACATCCTCGTCCTCATATGTGTGCTCTGCCCCACCTGAGATTGTTGTAGTACTGGCTGGGGCACTGTGTCCCACTGACTCATCAGGGGCCGGAGGAGGATTATTGGCCGCACTGTGTGGTAGTCGCACATCAGGTGCCGAAGTGGATACGGCTGCCGCACTGTGAGGCACTGACACACAAGGGGGCGGAGATAGGATGGTGTGGGCGCAGCAACTTTCATGAGCGCCACACTTTGTGGCAGCAATGCTATGATGAGGATCTGCAGGGCATGGTAGATCCCAGCTAAATTTCGCTGATGTGCAGCAGTGGCTGCCATCCTTTGGGCCTCCATCCACAACACGTCTTCCATGAGCCTCTGCATGTGTGCCAGCTCACGAATCGCTGAAGCCAGTCTGAGCGGACAGGTGTTCTCTCTGCATCAAGACTCCAGCGATGTCAGTCAGGTATCGTTGGAGACCATGGAGCTGGCCGTTGGTGTCCGTTAGGGACTGGAGCTGGTTCCTGATGGGACCTAGACACCCATGGATGGCATCCAGTTTGGTAGCCATGAGGCCGAACTCCACTGCTCAAGCCGCTTTTTTGTCCACAGGATGCTCGATCGCTTTCTAGCCATTAGCAGCACATTTCTGAGTATCCAGGTCAGGGAATCTTGCTTGGCCATGTTATACAAACAATCACCATGAAGTGGGATTCACTGCCACAAAGCTGTAATCATGAGCTCCGAGAACCCCACTTGACCGGTGACTGCAAGCATTTTTTACCCAACGCACAATTGAATGGCCAGACTCGCTGAAAACAAGCAGCGGCCGCTGTTCTTTGCTCCTAGGAGAACCGTATTTTTTATCAAGCATCATTTGTTTTGGTAGGATAGGTCCCATTGCCTCTGCTGTTGAATATACACCATATGTGCCCTGAAGAAGGTGATACCCAAATGAAAGGGTGTGTCACCGAAACGCGCGTCGGCGCTTTGAACTAGTTCCTTCCATGAATACACCTGATTTATTTGTTTTGAAAATTGATGAATTATGCTGAAAAGTCTTCTTTTGATGTGAAAACATTTCTGGTTGAACACATTTATTCTGAAGGTTCCTTTAAAATTATATCACATTAATTGTTTAAATGCAATTCATGAATTATTGCACTGTTTAGTAGGAAAAATTTGTTTTTTTAGTATTTAGTTACATTGTGAGGGGGCTTCGTGCATATTCAGCCTTTCTGTATATATGTGATGCATGCATTTGTTGTTTCGGGTGAGTATGTTTTGAAGGTGACTGTGTGTTTTTTTGAGTGAAAGTTGTGTAATGGGATCTGATTTAAAAAAATATATTTTTGGTAGTTAGTTGGTATGAATTCACCAATAATTTTGTATTGAAAAGATAAAAAATATTATATTAAGTAATGAAAACACTATCTTGAATGCCTTTAATATTTATGCTATTGGTCTAGGAGCGTGGTCAATATTATATGGATATATGACGTTACAACGCGGACTTTTACCACGCAGACCATTACCACGCATTTTTTACAACGCAGGACCCTTTACCACGCATACCATTACAACGCTGGTATTTACAACGCAGGTACTATTACAACGCATACCATTACAACGTAAGTATAGGTAAGTAAATAATATGGTAAAATAATTATTAATAATATTTTTTTTAATTAATAAATTATTATTTTAATATTTAATATTTTAATTATTTATGTTAATATTTAATTATTAATTTTTAAATATATATGTTAAAAATACCCCTGTACCCCAAAACCCAAACCCAGCCCTAAAACCTAAAAATACCCCTGAACCCCAAAACCCAAACCCAGCCCTGAACCCTAAAAATACCCCTGTACCCCAAAAACTGAAAACTGACCCTGAACCCTAAAAATACCCCTGCACCCCAAAAACTGAAAACTGACCCTGAACCCTAAAAATACCCCTGCACCCCAAAAACTGAAATCTGACCCTGAACCCTAAAAATACCCCTGTACCCCAAAAACTGAAAACTGACCCTGAACCCTAAAAATACCCCTGTACCCCAAAAACTGAAAACTGACCCTGAACCCTAAAAATACCCCTGTACCCCAAAAACTGAAAACTGACCCTGAACCCTAAAAATACCCCTGTACCCAAAAACTGAAAACTGACCCTGAACCCTAAAAATACCCCTTTACCCAAAAACTGAAAACTGACCCTGAACCCTAAAAATACCCCTGTACCCAAAAACTGAAAACTGACCCTGAACCCTAAAAATACCCCTTTACCCAAAAACTGAAAACTGACCCTGAACCCTAAAAATACCCCTGTACCCAAAAACTGAAAACTGACCCTGAACCCTAAAAATACCCCTTTACCCAAAAACTGAAAACTGACCCTGAACCCTAAAAATACCCCTGCACCCCAAAAACTGAAAACTGACCCTGAACCCTAAAAATACCCCTTTACCCAAAAACTGAAAACTGACCCTGAACCCTAAAAATACCCATTTACCCAAAACCCAAACCTAAAATATTTTAAATAAAATTATATACTTACCAATACTTACGTTGTAATGGTATGCGTTGTAAAAGTACCTGCGTTGTAAATACCAGCGTTGTAATGGTATGCGTGGTAAAGGGTCCTGCGTTGTAAAAGTTGCGTGGTAATGGTAGGTCGTGGTAAAAGTTGCGTTGTAAAGGTTGTATACCATATTATATATGACGTACAACATACTTTAAATTGAAATAGGTAGAGTTCTTCCTTTGTTAATTTTGTTCTTCTCTCTGCGTCATGACGATGCAATGTTAGTCAGAGCTCGTTGGAGAGCATGGAGCGGGCCGTCGGTGTCCGTTAGGGACTGGAGCTGCTCCCTGATGGGACCTAGACACCCATGGATGGCATCCAGTTTGGTAGCCATGAGGCCTAACCCCACCGTACCTGCTCAGCTGTCTCCCTCTGGCCCTCCAGCACACAGCGTTGGAAGGCCATGGTTTGTTCCTGGCGGTCTTGGGAGAGTGCTGGGTTGTGGGTGCCTCCTGGTGGGTGCTTTGGGTAGCGTCTCCTCGATGCAGCTGGGCTGCCCTGATTCTGGAGGTGAGTTGCGGATGATGTCCATGATGTGTTGGAGAGCTTGGGTGTCGATGCTGGTGGTATCCTCCTCGTCATCAGTGAAGAGGGGCTGGGATTGCTCTGCAGGGGGTGTTGACGGTGCCACTGGAATGTGAAGGGGAGATGGTGTATTATAATGTGTCCACAGGTATGTAGCCGCATGGTACATGTTGCCATTCCAACAGCATGGCATTGTACATTGTGACAGTGTAGGTCAGGGGCATGACCCATAGTCATTGTGGGTGTGCACTGCTTGATTATGCATGTGTGCCATTGTGGCCCTCTCAACCCATCCCCTCAGTACCGTCACTCACCTTGTGGTTGTGTTGTGTCCTGTCGAGCAGTGTTCGGTCCCCCATCTCAGGCCAAAGTCTCCACACTGATGACTGTCGACACCAGCTCCTCAATGTTATGCAGCAGGAGCTGTGGCACTGGGCTCCTACCTCTAGTTTGCATTGCTGGCTTCTAGTTAGCTGCAAGTTTCTCCTTGGTCTATCGCTTGATGTCAATCCATCGCCTCTTGGCCCCATCCATTGACCTCTTGTGCTCGCCGACGGCATTCACCATGTTCACTATATTCCACCATATCCCATTTTTGGTTCCCAATGACACGTTGGAGGTGACGAACAATTGTTGATGGTGTTCCATCACCTCCGTAATCAGGATTCTGTTTTCCTGCGGACTGAACTTCATCTTCCTCTTCTTCTTGTTCTTGCCCTTCCCTGTCCACGAGGTCCCAGGCTGTTAGTCCGGGGTACTAGTGGGGTTGCGCTCATCCTCTGCGCCTGCTCCGGCTGCCTCCATGGTGCTTGGGTGTTGGTCAGTTTGTGTTTGGGTGTTTTTTCTACTTTCATAGTGATATTTCCTGCCTGCCATGTGTATTTTGCAGGCCCGGCGCTGCTTTTCTCTGATTTCCTCATCGAGCTTTGGCCCATCGCATGTTTTTTCGCGTTGAGGTTTGTATTTTTAACGCCGTCGAGGTGGTTGTATCTCGGACATTGGCCACGGTTTCGGCAGACTATCGAATGCTACCGCCTTGTTGAGAATTTCACGTTAACACAGGGTTATTTTCCCGATATCGGCTGCAATGTGTAAAGGTGCATTAGCATTTTTTCATGGTGTTTAGCACACGTTTTTGTGACTATACCCCTATGTGTCTTTTGCTCATGCACCAGAATTTCCCTCCAAGTGTTAATTCGTCATACTACGTAGATGCAGTTGACGCATGCGCACTACAGTTTCCCATTGAAAGCGGTATTCGCATGCGAACAAGTTTTCCATTTAAAGTGGTATTGGTCTGTCTTCATTGTTTTCGGCATTACTGCACACATAGGCAAGCTTCACTAACCCGCGTGTTCATGTGGTGCATATTAGTTTTCACGAAACTTCGTTAATAACTTGTTAGTGAGTTAAACGAGTAGATTGCTTCCTAGCAAGTCTCTTTCTTAATAGACCTTGAGGCATATTACCAACAAGTAGCAATATTTATTGCTAAATAGGCTTAGCGACGATTTTTTTATCGCTGAGCATCGCCGGAATTTATCGCTGAGAAAACTTGCTATTAGCAACGTTTATCTCCAAAGCGATAAATTTTCCGGCGATAGCGGCGAAATGCGTGAATATCCCTGAGAATACAGCGATATTCACGCATTAGCAACGAAATGCTCTTAGCTATGTTATCCACCTCCCATTGGATAACATGGCTAAGAACTGGTCTGAGCAGGCGTTGGTTTTTGGCGATGGAGGGAATAATTCCATTGCTACGCCTGCCTTGCTAATAGGCGATAGCGACGTTAGCGACTGCTTTCAGTTGCTAACAGGTTGGGTACGCCCACTTTGCATGTCATTAGCGATAAATATCGCGGACATGCAAAGCGAGCCCCAAACCGCTCGCTATTGCCTAGAAGCTGTCTCTAACATCAGTTAGCAACAGCTTGCTAATAGAGCGATAGAATTATCGCCGCTTAGCGGCCAACCGGCGATAATTTCTTATCGCCACCCTTGGTAATATGCCACCTTGCTCCTTCAACATTTCTCCAGGAGCTGTATCGGTGAAGGGTTTAGATTGAGGAAAGGAAGAAATGGCGCTCAAGCGAGTACGCAAATGTTCTTTAAGATGCAATTGATTAGGAACGGTGGTACCAGGTCAGGGGGAACAAACCCAAGCAAAACAACCCCTGCGAGTGTGTAAGTCGAAACATACACAGTACATATAGATCAGATGGGCATATTATCAAGGGCTTTATCTCCGCTTTTTTGGCTTTAAAAGCAAAAGAAGCAGAGATAAAAATATCGCCCTAGCAACAACAGGGTGCTAACATGCAAAATCGCATGTTAGCACCCTTTTCCACTACGCTTCCCTTTGCATCTCTAATGAGATGCAAAGTGGGCGTTCCAGAGCAAAATAATAAGAGAAACGATTTCTCCTATTATCAAGCTTCACGCTAACCCTTTTAGAGACAAAAAAAGCAGCGCTAACCACGGTTAACGCTGCTTTTTTACGTCTGCTAATTTTCAGATTTAGCCATGTAATCCAATGGGAGGTGGATTACATGGCTAAAATCACCCTGCTCTATCAGCTAGGTTTCTCTGGTTGCAGTGTGATTATCGCTGGATTTCCAGCGATAATCACACTGCTTACCAGCTAACGCATGGATTCCTATCGCTTGGGAGATAAGCGTTGCTGATAGCACGCTTTCTCTGCGATAGAATTCAGCGTTAGCCTGCGATAATTATCCTTGCGCTAAAAGCGCTGAGCACTAATTATCACAGGACCTTGTTGATATGCCCCAGAGTCCTGTGCAGACGTATATGGGTGAAGGTTCTAGTGTCAAAACCAAACTCTCAGGGGCATATTACCAAGCTATAGCGATAATTATCGCTAAGCTTGGTTAGCGGGTATAAAAATATCGCTGCGCTCCGACGATTTTTACCGCTGAGATACCTTGATATTATCAAGGTTTATCTCAAAAGCGGTAAAAATCGTGAGAAATGCATGAATATCGCTGTAAAATCAGCGATATTCATGCATTATCATGACAATGCTCCTAGCCATGTTATCCACCTTCCATTGGATAACATGGCTAAAAACTGCTCTGGGCAGGCGTTAGCTTTTGGAGATAATCGCGCTTAGCGTGATTATTTCCAAAAGTTGGTAATAGGTGATAGCAATGTTAGCGACTGTTTCCAGTCGCTAACATCTTGGCACGCCCACTTTGCATGTCATTAGCGATAACTATCGCTGACATGCATAGTGGGCCCCTAAATGCCCGCTATCGCCTATTAGCTTCCGCTAACTGGTGTTAGCGACAGCTAGGTAATAGGGCGAGAATATTATCGCCGCTTTAGCGGGAAAAATTCCCGCTAAAGCGGCGATAAGGCCCTTGCTAATATGCCCCACAAATTGTTCTTTTTGTACTTTCAAATTTAATTTTTGGTACTCTCAAATTGTTCTTTTTGTAGATATTAAGTGGGTCGACATCAGAGTTGTCATAAGGGGGATTTTTAATCAGGATCAAATACAGGATATAGAAACTAGCCGACACGTGTTTCATCACAACGTGATTTTTTTTATAGAGAGCGTATTACCCTTTACGAGACATTGAGGGGCAGATTTACAGACCCATGCGTCACAATTAAGCCGCTGTTGATTTACTTCTGTGACGCAGCGATGGCATAAACCATGCACCACGTTGTGCCTTATTTACAACGTGACGCATCTAGGGAGATGCGTCATGACGCATCTAGGGAGATGCGTCATGTTGTAAAGCCCTGCACTACATGAAACCTGCGTTAGGTTTCATGTGGGCGTTCCGAGGCAGGGTGGGCGTTCCGTCGCAGGAACGCCTTGTAAAAGTGACACAGCGAAATCTACAAGATTTCTCTGAGTCACTTTTATGTACATGCGTAGTCAAAACCCAGTGACGCAGCATGTTAGGCATATGGCGGACCTGAGCATCTCTAGAGCCGCGTTGCGCTTGCAACACGACTCCAGCAATGTGCCACCCTTACACCACAGGATGCAACACGCATCGCCCTATCCATGCGCCATGGTGTACTGCATTGTAAATGCGACGCATTTGTGGTGGCGCATGGAGGGAATTGCGTGTCGCATCTTTTCTGGCGCATCCCTGCTGATTTGCATTCATGGTGGCACAGGGAGGGAATTGCGTGTCGCATAGATGCACCAGAACTCCTCGTAAATCTGCCCCAGAGTGTTTTCTTTTCTTTATTATTTATTTTCTGGCAAAGAGCTGGTAAAATCCACAGTGATTTCCCCTAAATTACATCTTCAATTCTTAATTTAAATTTTAATCAGGATGTCAATGAGTTTATCTGTACATTAGCTCAAACCTTAAGTCTCTCGTGATTGAGCACTATCTATTTTCAACCACGCTCTAGACCCACGTATTGACGCTGGTCCTCCAAAAATTTCTGATCTTCTCATCAATCACCACACGAGGTGCAATTGAAAGAGAGATAAGAGGTTAACAATGATCAAGATTACTATTTGAATTGAAATATGTATATTTACCCTATTTCTTCACTTGTAAATGTTAGAGCGTCTTTAACTACGGAGTTTCTGGCGAAGAATGTAGAAGGATGTTTAATGTGTAGAGTACCAAAAACATGAGGACACTAACAACTAATTAATTAAAAGTGTAAGGTGTTCTGTTACATGCGAAGAGTATTGTTACTCTGCAATGCATCATGGGCAGCCGGATATCCGGTCAGTGTCTGGCACATTGCAGGAAGTGCTTTCCTTGCAGTCTCGTGCCGAAAAAAGACAAGGCAGGCGCGGTGACGTCACAGCGTTCATCCGTCAGGCGTCTCTGGTTCTCAATGTACAGCGTGGACGCCGACTGGTGTGGGACACCTAGTGACAAGCTGTGGTACTGCACCCTGCTCCACTGGAAGAGAACAAAACCAATGCATGACAATTTACAACAGTAAAGTGGGAGAATAAATATTCAAGAGAATGCATTTCCCCATTGACTTCTATAGAAACAGAGGCAATTTGAGGCGGCAGACAGCAATAAAATAAAGTCCTTTTTGCAATAAAAAATCAGGAGTCTCCCAAAATAAAGCCATTTTTCCAATAAAAAATCAGGGGCCTCATTTATGAAAAGTGACGCATCGCTGCGTGAAAACAGCGATGCGTAACTTGTCACTGCGCCTTCCTTGCACCACCAATGATGCGTCATATTGACAATATGACGCGTCATTGTGCAAGGAGTTACAGATACATCAGTATTTCAGACGTATCTGCATGGCGCAAAAGTGGCGCATTGCTGGGGTGTGCATTTCAAAGGTGTGCATGTTAGCATTACTTTGTCTATACTTTCATTCCCCCATCATACAACCAGCACCCTACCATGAATTTTGATGAGTTTGCACATCTAACAACAAAAGGGTATACAGCAGAGGAAGCAGAGAGCATATACTCCTTAATTAAAGAGACCAGAGCTTTTCAAGCTACACCTGGTTCCACCAGCCAGATAATCAAGCAACTACAATATACTCTTAGGAAAGAAATTAATCAACGGCTTCATGCCTCAACTCTTATTCAGTACCACAGGGCGAAACGTATCCCTAGAGGACTACGCATAGCACTTAAGCCTATGTTATTTAAATTTAATAGCCCTTTCATGACAAATTGGTACGCCATATTGAACAAGTGTTCACTAGATCCGATATTGTTGATCATTGAGGAACTTTCGGATATACTAAAAGAATTAGCCACAGAAATTGAAGACTTGAAAACTAACTTAAATACAAGGATGTCAGCTGAAGAATTGGACAAAACCCTCAAAGAGGTTAATGAAGTATTAGAACAACACGAAAAGGAGGTACATGAATGGAAATTGCGGAAATTTCGCAGAGACACTATAGTCTATAAGTTGGATGAAGTCTATACATGGGCGGAGGTGTATGCACAAAGGCCTCCCTTTAAGAAACAACAGATAACAACCTCCGAGGAGAGTATCGCCACCGAACAGGATACTTTACCGTCGCATCCCCCTGTTGCAATCCAGTCACCAACCGATGAAACTGCGACCACCAGTGGTACATCAAAGAAGTCTTTTTTAGAGGCAGGCCAGACGAGCAACCATCCACCGGGAGACACCACAGAAAAAACAAGCGATGTAGAAGGGGACAGGGCTCAAAAGAAACCAAAAGGGTCCAGGCGGAACCGCTAGAGGAGCTCATAATAAACATTTCGAGCATCACATTAACACCCAGTGAACGATCTATTCTGAACAAAGGCATGTCCTTTGTTCCCACTTACCATACAAAAGCTTTGGAATCAGAAATTTCTCTATTTAAATTCATGAGGAAATTGCGATTACGTTGTTTTTTTCATCAGATACCTCAAGAGCCATCAACAACAGTATCAAGAATGGTGTTTAAACCAAAAATTACTTTTAGGTCGCCAGTATCGCACAAAACACTTGACCTGTTTGAACTACTGGTTAAGAAGGACTTAACAAAAATACACATGACAGAACACAAATGAAACAATCTATCCAAAAGGGAGTTATCCATAGTTCAGAAATTGAGAAACAACAAAGACCTAACGTTCCAACCTGGGGCTAAGGGAGGGGCGCTGGTTGTAATGGATACTGAGTACTATGAATCGAAGGTCACACAGCATGTTAATGACACCAACACCAACATACTTTTAAATTCAGATCCTACTGTGGTATTGCAATCCACTTTGCTCCAGATTCTAAAAAAGGCCAAAGATTTAGCATGGATAGACGAGAACACCTACAAATACCTGATTACTGACTACCCCAAAAGACCGCATATGTACATGCTACCTAAAATGCACTAGCATCCTACTGATCCGCCGTTCCGCCCCGTTGGGGCAGGTTGTGGTTCTTTGCATGAACCCATAGGCAGATTTTTAGATCATTACCTACAACCTTTAGTACAGTAATGGGTGACATATGTACAAGATTCAACTGACTGTCTCAACAAATTGAATACCATTAGAATACCGACAGACACAGACACAGAACTTTGGCTGGCTACAATTGATGTATCAGCATTGTATACTTAAATTCCCCATGGTGGAGGTATCGAAGCAGTGGAGTGGATGTCACTCAACAGCCAGTATGATGAATCTTTAAACATCTTTCTACTAGAGATTTTACACTTCTGTCTGTACCACAGCTATTTCTCATGGAAACAGCATTTTTATCTTCAGAAGACCGGAACCTCTATGGATTTTACCGGGGCGCCGGCATATGCCAATATTCCTATGGCAAAATTGGAGAATGAGAACATATTGCATAATGAAACATGGACCGATCACTTGTTATTATACCTTCGGTACATTGATGATATTTTAATTCTATGGCAAGGCACTCGGAGTCATCTAGAAGAAGCCATCAATGCTTTGAACACTTGTCACCCTCAAATTAAATTGACACATTCTATTGATGCTACCAGCATAAACTCTCTGGATATTCAGACTGAGCTTGTACATAATGAATTAAGAACAAAGGTGTATAAGAAACACACGGACCGCAATAATGAGCTACACTATTCAAGCTTTCACTCACAGAGCCTAAAAAATCACTTACCACTATCCCAACTCATTAGAATTAGAAGGATCAGCACAGACGCAGCACAAGCATAAAGGGATATTGAAGCAATATCGGGACAATTTGAAAAGAGAGGATACCCAATTGAGGTTCTAGAGAAAGCTAGAACCAAGGCGTTAGCTCTTGAAAGAACCAACTTATTATCCAAATCTGAAAGGCCACCTCTAAAAAGGGAGGTTTGTGTTTTGAAATACTCCACGTCAGCAATTAACATCAAACGATGCATTTTGAAAAGGTGGGAGCTCGTAGAGCAGGAACAAGATTTCAGAGAAATCTTTACTGGGAGTCCAATTTTAGCCTTTTCTCGTTGAAATTCTTAGTAAATCTCTAGAAGAACAATAATTAAAAACACATCGAGGGATGAGTCAATGCTACAACTGTAGTCGCTGTGGGAATGTGATAGTTGGAAATGTTTTTTTGCACCCACATACAGGGAAACCCAATAAACTACAACGCACATCAGAAGGCAATTCTAGTTTAGTTATATATGCCATAAAATGTCCTTGTGGACTGGTATATGTAGAGAGGACTACCAGAAAGGTAAAAATTAGACTGACGGAGCACAAATCCATGATCAGAACAACAAATGAGAAATCCAGTCTGGCATTACACTGGATAAAACAAAACACACCATCCCACAGTTGAGGTATACCATATTGGAGCAGGTGTCGGTTCAACCACATGTTGACCCGCATAAACATTTGGCACAAAGAGAAACCTTTTGGATTAGGTTTTTAAATACGATGAAACCTTGTGGGCTGAATGATAACATTGAATACATATGCTTTTTTGTAAATAACCAGTTACTCTTTATTTAGATTACAGATTATCTTTTATTATTATTTTTATTATTATTTTTATTCATTCAAAAACTACAGATAGGTATTAGTATGATAACCTATATTTTGTATTGTACACATAACCAGACTGGTAAGCCTACTTTTGTCGCTAAGCTTTTACTTGCAGTACTGGGAAGGTTTCCCATGAAACACACTTTTTTCATTACACTCTTTTATTAAACCGACCCAATAAGCCACTCCGAATTTTATCACATCGACCCACTGAGCCGCTCACAATTTTGTAAAATAGTTGTAAAACTGTTATTATAGTTTTACATACTTGGACTATTGCCCTTTCACATATTAGACTTGTAACAATCAGTTGCAAAATCGTGGAGTAAAGAAACCAGACTACAGTCTGTTTTCTATTTCCGCCACACGACGTGTAATCCCAGAAGTATTTTGGGTGCACTGACTCCGGTACTGCTTGTTACACTTGCCGGCATACTATTGTGGAGAACGGGTTGATTAACACGGAACTAGGAAAGAAACAGTTGGGGGCACGGGGCTCAGTTACAACTAGTGGGTAACTTGAGGCGTGGAACTTGTATTAATATACGTATCACATTGCAGTGCACTTTGAATGGTTACGTAGCTAAAACAATAGGCAAGCATTGACAGACATACACAAAAAGACGCTCGGCTTTCTAAACACCTAAGTTTGACTCCGACCTTTTGATTACGCTAATCAATGAGGGAATACTTTTGTTACACAACCTTTATTCTTGTAGATTTGGGACGCGTATAGCTGGCTTACTCTCTGTGTTATGCAACTTACTGCAGCAGGTAAGCACGCAATTCACAGATGATTTCCATAGCACCTGGCATGGAACTAATTCACCCCCTGTGGTTTCTCACTACTTTTGGTTTTTTTGGGTTAACAATAAACGCTTCATCGAACACGCATTATTTCACATTTTATTCCAAATCCAGGCGACAACACTCTGGTTACGAGCACAATAATCCTTACTATGTTGTTGTTCACATCATTTTACGTTTTTGTTAACGATTCAGCAAAATTAATGCTGGTGGACGATGTGTAAGGATAACTGTTGTTTAAATAAGATGTCCAGATCACAATGTGCATAGATTCTTGCATGATGCATGGGACAGTTGCACTGTCTGTGTCTTAAAAATATTTCTGTTTGTAATTATTGACTTAATGCGGAATTAGCAACTTGAATGACATACTTTTTGCAGTGTTCCCCTGACGAAGGTGATTTTCACCGAAATGCATTGGGAATTGGTGGATACATCAATGAAAACTATTTTGGAATATCGAAAATTCCATGAAGAAGACTCGTTTTCTTGTTGTTTAAAGTCTGCATACTCAATTCAAAACAGTTTTGTTTCTTGATTTTTACAGATACAATGGGTATCGATAAATGTATCTACAAATTATGAGTCAAGTCAAGTCAAATGATCTTTATTCGGAATAAAAAACATCCATAAAAGTGCATACAAATGCAATTGTAAAAACAATACAGTACAATGATAATATGGCAGCTGGAAAGAAAAAGGCATAAACCAATCATTCTTATTTTACATAAGCACACAAAATGTCCCTCCTATTTTAAAAACAACAACATTTTACACAATTAAAAGCTGTTTTCTAACAAACAGAGATAAAAAGATGGATGAAGGAAATAGCAGCAACATTTAATTAATCCTCATCAGTCATGTGCAAAGAAGCGAATAAAACCCAATATACAGAGAGCGCATTTATAAAGTGCATAAAATATAGTGTGCAGATGTTATACATCAAATATATAAAGTGGCTCGTGAACGAACGGCAGCTTTAAGAAAACAGCTCACTCTGAATATTACTTCATCAGATTCCAATGATAAAAAGGTTCTCAATGCTTTTCTAAAGCAAGTCAACTTATGTTTTCTACAATAAGACATCAAATAATGAGCAGAGAATTTTTTATAAAAACCGCAGAAAAACAAAAAGTGCAAAAGGCTCTGTTTCATATTTTGGTTACATGGGCAATACAGTGTTTCTAGATGTTTATTGTAACCCAAAGGAAAATTTAACAGATTTACTATGCTCCCATCACGAAAGCGAAACAGCAAGCTTCTGTTCCATCTGCCAAGGTGTAAACGTAGATATCTGGATGGAGGGCCTGGATGTTTGATTTGCGAATCAGAATAGCCCATATATTTTATAACAGTACACTTTGACAGATTTTTCCTTTCCCGCTCTTCTCTATACACATGATACAGTGCCCTTTGAATAATAGTCTTGTGGGAACAATTTATCAAAGTAGGTGAGGTAAACAAATGACCATGTCCTACGCTGTCAAGGCAATCTTTTACGGCTTTTAACCAGGGTATGTGGTGTGCCCTGTCACATTTAAGGCAGTCCAAAATTATATCACAGGTCAAGGTGGCAGCCGGGTTAATCCATAATTTTAGCCAGAAGAGTGCTGGTCTTGATTTTACAAAGTCTTCTATATATGAGATGTTTAATTCATTGTGACATATATATTGTGGGGAACAAATGACCCCTCCCAACACCTTCCGACAAAACCTGTTTTCTTCGGTTTGGAGATGGATACAATTTGTGTAACCCCAAACCTCGGCGCCATAAGTGCCAGTTGGGATGCATTGGGTTTGATACATTTTTACTAGTGGTGTGATCACATCAGCGCTGAAGGGTTGTCGCAAAGAAGTGACACAGTTTATAGCTTTACCCAACTTGTTCCTGGCATAAGCAACATGTGGTTGCCACGAACCAGAGCTTGAAAATAGCAACCCCAGGTAGGGAAAAGTACAAGTACTTTTCAAGACATTTGACCCTGATTTAATCTCAGCAATTTCATGTTTTTTAGGGCCACAGCTCATAATAAACGATTTTTTAAAATTAGTGGTCAAACCTAGGTCTGCCATGAAATGGACAAAGCCTGAGATCAAGATACGGAGTGCCTTTGGTGTGCGGCCCATTAGGACCGCATCATCAGCGTAAAGGAGGGTAGGTATAGGGACTCCATTTACATAGGGTACATCTTTAGTTAAGATACTCAAAAAGGAGCTCAAATTATTGATGTAAAGAATAAAAAGGAGGGGGGCCAGCACACATCCCTGTCTGACCCCCCTGCCAATGCTGATATCGTTCGAGACTTCGCCAGATTGATTAATACGCACACGGGCTCTTAGGTCGCTATGTAAAAAAGCTAAAAAGTTCACCAAATAATCATCCAAACCATAATTTAAAAGGATGGACCATAAACAAGAACGATTAACGAAATCAAAAGCAGAACTTAAGTCCATAAAACCAAAATATAAAGGAGTTTTTTTAGCAGTATTGTATTTTGCCATAACCAGACTCAAGTTCAGACATTGTTCCACCGTGCCAACATTACTGCGAAAACCAAGCTGGCTGGGGTGTAGAATCTTACTCTCCTCCGCCCAGGATTTAATCTTTTCAAAAATAACCCTTCCCAGAACTTTTAAGGTATTATCGATTAACGATATAGGACGGTAACACCCCGGATCCAGCCTGTCACCTTTTTAAAAAATGGGCACGATGGTGCTGCAAGACCATGTTTCTGGTATTTGTTCATTCGTTAAGTTATTAAAAACATTACATAGCAATGGGGCCCAAAAGTTAAGTTCACACTTTAACTGATCGATTGAGAGCCCATCGGGGCCGGGCGCTTTATTTCCTGCACTTTCAACTATGGCATCCTCGACCTCAGACACGGAGATGTTAAGGGGGCTTAACGGGGGGGAGGTTAAAGCAGGGTTGTCAGGTGTGGCGTAAATTTTAGCAAAATGTTCGACCCAAGTGGGTCCAGTGATGTTACAATTAATTGCCGTTAAATTCGACCCTATTGATCTTAAATTCTTTACCTCCCTCCAGAACCCGGTAGTGTCCTTCAAGTTGGCCGAGCGTGCCAAAGAATCCCAATGAGTCTTAACCAGTTCATTGGTTCTATTTCGTAGGGTGGATTTATACTCTGTTCTGAGTAACCTTATTTGAGGAACATTTCTGGGTTCAGATTTTAAAGCGGCCCTTAACTTTCTATTTGCTTTAGAGCAAGAGGCATCGAACCATCTAGGTGTTACCTCAGATGTCCTCAAAGTAGGTCTGGAGATCTCACTTTTTATTACAGAGCAGAGTTCACTAAATGAACTGATAATGTTACCCCCATGGTCATCGCTGGTGAGGCAGATGTCAATCAGGGCTGGGTGTTTTTTAATGACTTTTGCCAAAATTTCCCTGTTGTTCACGCCCCTCCAGGCTACCCTCAGTTTGTCAGTTGAAACTTCCAAGTTCCTTGCGCCTATTTCAGTTTGTGGGCATTTGCCCCTCGGAAGTAGTATGTGAATTACAATAGGGAGATGGTCACTATATACTTTACTCACAACCTCAGCATTCATTAATACATTGGCGACGGTAGATGAGACAAATACATAATCAATCGTAGTGCCACTACCATGACCAATAAAAGTGGGAAACGGGGCAGTGCTGATTTCCATACCGGCATGCTCCATGCAATTTACAAGTTCTCTACCTGCAAGGAAGTTTGATAATTCTATACCTCTTCTGCAGGGAGGATTTCTAAAGTGTAAATGTGCATTAAAATCCCCTCCTATACAAATGCCATCGAATTTCCCATATTTCTGTCCATCCATAATTTCATCAATAAACTCAAATAAAAGAATAAAATTACAATTTGGTTGGGACAAGAAATCATTGTTATAAAAATTGATCAAACATAGCCTTATCCTATTGATGTATGCCAATGCCATAAAGCTTGGGCTATTGGTTTGAAGTAAGTCAGTTTTTACTTCTGCAGATATTTTAACCCAGATGGAAAGGCCCCCGCTGGGGCGACCTAAGGGGGGGGGCCGAGACAGTCATGTTATGGCAACAGTACCCCTCGAGTAGCAGGTCATCGGTACACCAGGTTTCTTGGAACATTAGTACGTCGAGGGAAGAGACCCAATCCATCCAAGATGTAATTCCCATCTTGCCCTTCAGGCCAGCAATGTTCCAGCTGAGTATTGACAAGTTATTATCGGGCCTCGAGCAAGGGACCTGGTCAGTTACTAGAGAAAGTACTGTTGTAGTTTGTCCCTGTAGTTCACATGGTGTTTCAAATGGGAAAATTTCAGTTGTTAATGGGGGTGCCTCAGAGGATGTTTCAACTGTACAGTCCGAAGCTGGACACATTGAGACAGGTACTTCAATAGTAGGAGACAGTCAATCCAGTGTACCCAAATCGTGAAGTGGTGAAAACCTGTTATGTAATGGAAACACAGGTGGAGGCTGCATCATTCTGTGTGGGGGGCGATAAAAATAGTTTAGCGGTAAGGGAGTCACCAGAGTAGATGGGCCATGATGGACAAAGTTCTTATTTAACAAAGACTTCACAGTACCAGGATTCCTGAAATTGATTATGATGCAGTCCCCATTAATGTTTTTAAAAAGAGGGCCAACCCATGTTACACGGCGTGTGGATATAATTTCATTGGAGACATCATAGCCAACCCCCTTATGCTTGGTTAGCCAGTCGATGCATTTATTGTGCAATTGCACCCACGACTCCCCTTGCCCTTCCCTGAGAGGTGGAATCCCAGCCAGAACTAAAACGTAGGGACACGCCTCAGGTGGTAGATGTAAGGCAGGGCCTTGATGTTTAGAGGCCTGGTGTCTTCATGTAAGGTCTTGTTTTAGCGCTGGCTTGGGTTTGGAGGGGCATTCTGCGTTGTTGTACATATAGCGGGATTACGTTTATGGTTGTTCTTAGGTGCACTACTGACAGTAGTGGGCAGTGAAGGTTTACTTAAAGGATCAGGTGGGTTACTTTCCCTTATGCTGGTGGTCGCCGCAGGTGGCACAATTGTTGGCAGACCATTCACAGCTTCTGATACCTTAACCCTATTTTCTGTCGGCGGGTTGCCATTTGTTGTGTAATTACTGCTAGTGAGTGCACGGGTAGTAGATTCCAGGTCTTTTAGCAGGCGTTCACCTCTTATTTTATCCAGTGACACTGTCCCTTTTCTTTTGGCATCATCATTTTAAATTAAATTTTCCAGTCTATCCAGTCTCTTAAAAATGTTATTAAATTGTTTGATCATTTGACCTTCGAGTTGCTTAAAAATTGTGTCCGCAATGGTCTCGATGAGATTTCCCTCAGATTTAGAGTATGAACTATTTACAGTGGAAAAATCTGTCTGGGTGGAAATAGTCATTGAATTTAGACCATCGTTATTTATAACAACGACATCATCCAAATGGGGTTGAACCTGCTCGGGAACTGTGTGTTGTTTTTGTTTCTTCCCCTTATTCCACATGCTTTGCGGTGTTGGTTGGTTAACAGTCCTAGGGGGCTGCTTCCTTTTATTATATGATGATTTTACTGGGCCTCTTTTGCGCTTAGCTCCTGTGTTCTCAGTGAGTTCAGTGGTTGTTGATAGAGGGGTAGGGTCCGGGACTACATTTGAGAATGTGTAGGTGATAGTGTTTTCATCCTCAAGAACAGTTGGCACATTTACGACAGCAGATTGTTGTTTCTCCACAGTTACTTCAGGAAAGATGTGCGTGTTACCACTTAGATTTCCAGTTACAACTGGTAAGTTAGTGGTAGGCGAACCCATTGAGAACCTCCTCTCCGTTTCAACAATCTCGTTGAATGCAGTGTCTATTAATGCCTCAAAGGACGTAATTAGGGATGCAGAGTTTTCAACGTCCTGAGTGGCTGTGTTTATAATTTTGCTAACAACAATGCGTTTGGCCATGGTTACTGCCAACTAGCCAAATAGCCAAGAAAAGGTCTCACCTTAAAGATGGGGCGTAAGAGATGTGGCCCCCCCGACCACTGGTGACCTCTGAGGGCCTCAGAGGGCCCGCCCTTTGCCCGGGCTTAGCCCGGCGACGCCCGCGCGCGTCCCGCGACGCGGAGGGAGCGTCCAGTTTAAGTAGCGCCTCCAGGCGCGCAGCGGCAGGAAGTGGCCGGAAGTGGTCGCACTGCCCTCTGGGAGCTGTAGTCTCCAGCCGCCACCAGCCGCGAGGAGTGGAAACGCGGCAGCGGCGAGACCTACAGCGTCAGGGCCCCAGGAGCAGGAAGGCGTCCGGCAGGTAAGCTCCCCGCAGCAATGTGGCTTTGATTTCCCTACAAATTATGAAATTTGTGGGTATTTTGAATCTTTGCTATTTGTTCATTGACATGTGATGTATTTTTTGGTCATAATTGAAGATTGATTATTGACTTAAAGTTTCCAAAAATTATTCTTTGAAAATGTATTGAAAATTGTTTAATTCAGAAAAGCACCTGATCGGGCATATGTGAACAGTGCACCTTGGTTTCTAAACACAACGTGTTTGAACTTATTGGCATTGCTGAAGTGTGTCACAAAAGTGACGCAACTCCAGCAATGTATCCTTTCACATGGGGCAAGCCCCATGTGAAAGGGCCTGCATCAGTCTTACGCCTGCTGTGAGGTAGGCGTAAGACATTGATGCATTTGTGTCCTAGAAGTGGCGCAGTGAAATCACATAGATTTCACTGCGTCACTTCTACGACCTTTTCTTGCGTCAATACGCCCCCTTGCATACATTATACCTGGCGCAGGCATATTGTGGCGCAGGGGTTTACAAAGTGACGCATCTACCTAGATGCGTCACTTTGTAAATATGGCGCAAGAAGGCGCATTTTTTACGCCACTGGTGCATCACAAAAAGTGACGCACCAGCGGCGTAACCACTGACGCAAGGCCTCATAAATGAGGCCCAAGGAGTCTCCTGCCTGAGATGGGCCCGTAGGCACGCATGACTAAACCTACGGGACCGTACAGTGCTGCAGTACACGTCTTCCTGGAGCATAGGGCCATCGCTATTATTATTTCATCCAGCGCATCAAGACACCTTGCTGCACTGCGTGAAACGGAGAGAGCAGCAGTACGCCATATCTATCAAGAAATGACGCATTCCTGCTCTTTGCGTACGCTGGAGCACAAACTGCTGCCTAGCGCCAACACAGGTGATAGAGCGTGACAGTGCTCTAAAATTGTAGGGGTGCGTTATAATCACAGATAGTCTGCCTATATTCTTGTGTTGTAACTTTGGATCATTAGGATTGTGATGTATTTACACAAATGTGCAAGTGAAGTACTAGAAAATGATTCATGTTATGCAAAGTAGAAACGAAAATAGTTATTCTTCATATTATAACCTTAGTATGTCGCTGCTGCCTAATGAAAGTTTATATGTAACAAAATGCATTTTGATTAAAATGTGCACCATGATGAAGATTGCACAAAGAAAGAATGAGCTATGCTTAACATGTAATAATATTAGACGTTGTAGCAATGTATAAATAATGTGTGTCAACCCTGATGTGTAAAGGCCTAAATGAATGATCACGTTTTGCTATGAAAGGCCTTTTAGTTTATTCCTTATGGTAGCTGAATTTGTGGGCCTGAAATGTATTTTCCCTGTTAAGCTCTCATTTTAGAAATAGTCAACAAAATGTATGTGCATCCAGAAGTGTTTGATTCTCACGTTTCAGTTGCAGGTGGAAGAAGCTGCCTTTGTTAGTTAGAACTAACGCCTTTTGTTTTAGGAGTTAGGCCTGGAGGAGAAATTAAACATTGTGGGGGCAGATTTACTAGCCCCTTGAGCCTCTTTTGTGCCGCCGTTGCGTTACTTTAGTGACGCAGCGGTGGCGCAAAAGATGCGCCATGGTGCGGGGTATAACAACGTGACGCATCTGGGAGATGCATCACGTTGTAAAGCCCTGCGCCATCAGGAGGCGTTCCGGCACAGGGGAGGGCGTTCCTGCGCAAAAACGCCTCCTAAAAGTGGCTGAGTGAAATCTACAAGATTTCACTCAGGGTATACAACCTTTACCACGCAACTTTTACCACGATCTACCTTTACCACGCAACTTTTACAACGCAGGACCCTTTACCACGCATACCATTACAACGCTGGTATTTACAACGCAGGTACTTTTACAACGCATACCATTACAACGTAAGTATTGGTAAGTATATAATTTTATTTAAAATATTTTAGGTTTGGGTTTTGGGTAAATGGGTATTTTTAGGGTTCAGGGTCAGTTTTCAGTTTTTGGGTAAAGGGGTATTTTTAGGGTTTAGGGTCAGTTTTCAGTTTTTGGGTAAATGGGTATTTTTAGGGTTCAGGGTCAGTTTTCAGTTTTTGGGTAAAGGGGTATTTTTAGGGTTCAGGGTCAGTTTTCAGTTTTTGGGTAAAGGGGTATTTTTAGGGTTCAGGGTCAGTTTTCAGTTTTTGGGGTACAGGGGTATTTTTAGGGTTCAGGGTCAGTTTTCAGTTTTTGGGGGTACAGGGGTATTTTTAGGGTTCAGGGTCAGTTTTCAGTTTTTGGGTACAGGGGTATTTTTAGGGTTCAGGGTCAGTTTTCAGTTTTTGGGGTACAGGGGTATTTTTAGGGTTCAGGGTCAGTTTTCAGTTTTTGGGTACAGGGGTATTTTTAGGGTTCAGGGTCAGTTTTCAATTTTTGGGGTACAGGGGTATTTTTAGGGTTCAGGGCTGGGTTTGGGTTTTGGGGTTCAGGGGTATTTTTAGGTTTTAGGGCTGGGTTTGGGTTTTGGGGTACAGGGGTATTTTTAACATATATATTTAAAAATTAATAAATAAATATTAATATAAATAATTAAAATATTAAATATTAAAATAATAATTTATTAATTTAATAAAATATTATTAATAATTATTTTACCATATTATTTACTTACCTATACTTACGTTGTAATGGTATGCGTTGTAATAGTACCTGCGTTGTAAATACCAGCGTTGTAATGGTATGCGTGGTAAAGGGTCCTGCGTTGTAAAAAATGCGTGGTAATGGTCTGCGTGGTAAAAGTCCGCGTTGTAACGTCATATATCCTTCACTCAGTCACTTTTAGGCCAATGCTGCGTCAAAACCCTGCGCCTGCTTGAAGCAGGCGTAAGGCTTGACGCAGCATTGGAAGAATAAGCGCCCCCAGAGCATTGCTGGAGCTGCGTCGCGCTTCTGAAGCAATTCCAGCAATGCGCAGCTTTTACGGCACAGATGCGTGACGCATCTGTGGCGTTTTTGCTCCTTGGTGCGCCGCATTGTAAATACGGAGCATCATGGGTGGCTGAGCTGCGGCGCACAATTACTGGTGCATCCCTGTTAATTTGCAGGGATGCGCCAGTAATTGTAAATCTGCCCCTGTGTATGTAATGTTGATAATTGAGAGCTGATGTTCTTTCTCGCTGAAGAAGGACTGGGATCCAAGGTTGTCCACCTGTGGTGTTGGGTTCAAATCAGGCCTACATACTCTGCTAAACTCTCGAACACCTTAGTATAGAAGTTGGCACGGACACTGGAAAAGGTAAAAGACAAGTTTATTAAGACCCCATGGGGTGGTGATACATTCCTACAGCACCCTTCGGTAATGTAAGAAGTAGCACACCGAACATCGGTGCGCGACCTCTTTTATATAGTTTAATAGCAATAAAAAGATAGGCGGTTACAAGTTACACATTTTAGGTACATATAAGGTCATTTTTGGAACACAGCCAACATGTGGGAGGAGTTTCAACAGCACTGGTCAGTTAGCATGAACATTCCTGAAGAGTGACCAATTGGTGCGTAATGCGCATGTGCGCTTGACCAGTACTAAAAATAGCCTGTTGCCGAGCAGATTAGTGACCATGGGTATCAAGAAAGGACGAAAGGGCACACTGACCACGAGGCAGCATGTTCATAGGAAACGGAAGTCAGAGGGATTCAAAATGGCCCCCGTTAGTTTTGGTCAAGTTAACAGAAAAGACCGTGTAGCTGTGCTAAACGCTAACTCAGGAGCTGCCAAAACACGACACACCTGCTCACGAGAAGAAGTGCGGAAGACGATGGAAAATTTCTTCGGAGAAGTGTCCGTTAGTATGAGGTGATCTGTGGGCGTGTTTACCTTCCTGTGATTTTGTATTAGGGAAAGAGCCCGAGGGAGGAGAGTGCAGAAGAGGTTTGGAGAGAGAAGGAGACAGGTAGAGTTAGGAGAAAAGTGTTAGAGGGAATCCATCTGGAAAGGGTATCTTAGAATGAACTTTATAGCTTAGTCATCTGACTTACTCTGTGAATGTGCTTCTTAGGAAGCCTTCACGAGCTGACACCTTTTGATGGGTTTTGTCTGGGGATGTTAAATAGGGATGTCATCTTAGTGATAGTGTAGGGACAGATTAACAAATTCTTCTTTCCCCAAATGAGGTCCGATCTGTATATTGGAGCAGTTTTGGCCTGTGTATTATTTTTGTAACTGTTTATTCTTTTCATGATTCACAGGAGCCGTTTGATACGTAGATTTTGATTCATATTAGTTCTTGTATATTTTACAACCTCCTTTTGAGGTGCCTGTATATCCATTGTTTTTAGCTTTGTAATAAATGCCCTAAATTGAAGTTGGAGTCTGTCATCTCTGAGTCTAAATTATTTCCAGAATTTCAGAATGTATCGAATGAGTGGTTTCTCCACTTTACACTTTTCAGCAGGCAAAAAAGAGACATCGACCCAGGGTTCCAGGCTGGGATTTTAGTAGGGAACCCAGCTTCTTCAGTCCTGCACCCATGCACCATGGTGCACGCACGCCTAAGTCACAGGCAGGATTGTTTTTTTGTGTAGGAAGGGGACACCAAACATGGCCCTCTCTCCGTGGGGCAGATTTACAAGCCCCTTGCGTCATCTTTACGACACTGTTGTGTCACTTCTGTGACGCAGCGGCGTCGTAAACCATGCACCACTATGCAACAGATTTACAATGCGACACCTCTAGTGAGATGTGTCACATTGTAAACACTGCGCTACATTATACCCGCATCAGGTATAATGTATGCAGGGTGGGCGTTCCGTCGCATGGAAGCCCCGTAAAAGTGATGCAGTGAAATCTACAGGATTTTATGGAGTCACTTTTACGTCCATGCTGCGTCAAAACCTTACGCCTGCTTGTAGCAGGTGTAAGGAGTGATGCAGCATTGCAAGTATAGGATGCCCCTGAGCAGTGCTGGAGTTCCGTCGCGCTTGCCACACTACTCCTGCTCTACGTCACTTATATGCTGACTGATGCATCACGCATCTGTCTCTCCTTGCGCAAAATAACTAGTGCATCCCTGCTGATCTGCAGAGATGCACCAGTTATTGTAAATCTGCCCGTATGTGTGTTGCATTCAAGAGACAAACAAGAGGAGAACTAAACATATTTCTCCTCGTTATGCCACACCTATGAAGGCATAGGTTGTGCATGCATGCCAACCCTCCATATTCAGAGGGGAGGCCACCAATTTCAAGGCCAGTCTCCTGCCTCCTGATTTCTGCATGCAGAAACCTGATTCCTCAGCGCGCTTCAGCTAACAGGGCCTGGTCTTGTGTAACTCGGAGTATGCACTGCCAGTAACCTGCTCCTGCAGGCCAGGGCATAACACGTGCATCATGCCCTGCCATAGCGCTTTCTCCATGCAACTGACAGTTAAAAAATGTAGATTTGTGTTTCTAATATCCGATCATGCAGCTGCGAATTTACAAATCAAATACATGACAGTAACCAGATTCAGGCCCCAATAGAAGTCAATGAGGGAAATACATTCTCCTGATTTTATTTTCAGAAGTCTCTGTTATGTAAGAATCTTCCATACCCCAACTTTTTACCCAAATTTCTTTGGCCATCTGATCCTCGTCGCCAGTTTTGTTCTGTAAGAATCTTCCATGCAGAATGAGTTGTCGGTTAGTTTATTTCCAAATAAGAGCAGACAGGTTCTTAACCAGCAAGGTGCTTGATGTTGCTCTCTTATCCGTCTCCGCTTTGCACATTTTACATTCTACTCCTACCTCACTCGCTTACATCATCAAAATGTAATTCATCATAGTATTTTATAATACATAAAATAAACACTCCCACTTTTCTCTTCTACAATGTTGTCATGTATGGTTTTCTGTGTATTCCCAGGTCTACCACTTCTGGTAAATCTAGGAATACGTCAAAATCCATTGATGGTGCGTGGGAACACCAAAGCAATGCCCATGGAAACACTTCCCTGGCGCAGACTAAGGCAACACAGCGATTACTCAAGACTTTTAAAAAAAACATATTTCATTAAACTTTAGTCTTGTTCCACAAAGAATATCATTTTACATTACTACAATGATCGACTGCAGATATCCAGACATTCAAATACCATAGAACATTACATGTATCCGGCTAACAAGTCGTCCAACTCATTACTGTACAGATTATCTCTCCACTTTAACAATGCTGCACCTCTCCGAGGTAACCTATGTATACATGCGGATTACTGTTGCAGCTGCATAGTATAACGTATATTCGAGTAACAGTCTTAGCACCCAAACCGTTTCAAACACCAAACACACCCCTGCCACCCTCCCTTTGAACTCCAGGACAGTGTTAATTATCACAGCAGCAGGCACCATCACTAAGGCTTCTAGTTGTATAATATATCCTATGAGTCATTTTGGCTGACTGATATAGTAATCTTGGTGCGACAAACATGTTCTATTAATAGGCCGTCCTGCTCCACCCACAGCGTACATATACTGTCCAGCTTTACGTAAATGTATCAGTATCTATCGTTTTGAATTCCTCCATCAGGACATTCCACTCTAGCAAAATAGGGGGCATAACCAGGCGATAATGGGCTTGATAATATGCCCTTGAGAATTCCAATAGAAGTCCATGTTCTGGTGTGAACCTGGGCTTCTATTGGAATTCACCAGTGCGTATTATCAAGCCCATTATCTCCGCTTTAGCAGCAGTTTTCTGCCGCTAAACCGGCGATAATTTTAACGCCGTCCTTGATAATATGCCCCCAGGTTTCTTCTGTACCCCACGTTGCTCTTCTCTTTATATTTCTATGCCTTCAGCCCTACCCCATCGAATCACCTCATTATACCAGTCTATGATCGCTCGCGGTTTTCGTGCTTTCCCACGCGCCGTTATTGTTCTCTTAGCCAATATTAACAGCAGATTAATGAATCAGGCTGAGGGCTTCCCTCGCTTGTTTTTAATATACACACCCAATAGACAGCATTCTAACGTATCTATGCCCGTCCCAGGAACTATTGTACTTAATATGGTATGTATCGTAGACCATTATTGTGTTAATCTGGGACATGCCCAGAGCATGTGCAGTAATGTGGCATTCGATTCCTGACAGCGAGGGCAAACATCCGTCATGTCCGCAAACATGACACTTAGTCTATGAGGAGTTAAATAGGCCCAATGCAGAATCATTAGCTGAATAAATTTAAACTTCGGATTTCGGGATATCTTTCTAGGATATTTAAGTGTGGTTTTCCATTCTCTGTCCGTGAGAACCCTCTTCACATCAGTACACCATTTGTCCCTAAGGTTATGTAGAGATGTCGATGTGTGTGTGCTTTAATTCCATGAGCTAGCCATCTCGTTAGATGTCCGCCATTTCTCATCAGGTATTGCATGGGCACCAACTCGTGTGTCAGGGGTTCAGTCCCAGTTGGTGCCCATGTACCACGAATAAATCGCAGGATATGTGCATGTGTCAAAAATAGGGCGTGGATACTCCCTGTTCTCTCACAAAGTTGTCATGGTCCATCAGCACGCCATCTACAAATAGCATTCCTACGGTATCCACCCAAGCCTCTAACCAGATCGAAATACGTTTCTGTGTAACAATCTCCAGCTGCAGTGGAATCCCCAACAGTGGCATGTTGGGGGCGTACGGAATCTGCTGTTTAGTATAAAGACAGGGACAGACTAATTTGCATGTAGCCAGGTTCTGAGCTGGGATGGTGCAGTGAGCTAAAAAACGGTGATGGATCAAGCCCTGATCTGTTGACTGGGTAGGAGTATTCTGCTTAATTCAGAAACTCTGTCCATCACCACCCCCTTTTCTGAATCGTTTTGTCCACCACAAGCGTGGAAGGGTATGCTCAGATGTGAGTCCCTTGCTCATTGCACCATCAGGATTCAAGCAAGCCGGGCCGATGACGGCTGTAATGCCAGAAACCGGTCCCCGGAAGCTTGTTTCCTTCCCAGTAAAAGAATTGGCTTGGTAGTTTGGTTAGCCCTGTTCCCATGATGCACTGGGACAGGGACAGACTAATTTGCATGTAGCCAGGTTCTGAGCTGGGATGGTGCAGTGAGCTAAAAAACAGTGATGGATCAAGCCCTGATCTGTTGACTGGGTAGGAGTATTCTGCTTAATTCAGAAACTCTGTCCATCACCACCCCCTTTTCTGAATCGTTTTGTCCACCACAAGCGTGGAAGGGTATACTCAGATGTGAGTCCCTTGCTCATTGCACCATCAGGATTCAAGCAAGCCGGGCCGAAGACGGCTGTAATGCCAGAAACCGGTCCCCGGAAGCTTGTTTCCTTCCCAGTAAAAGAATTGGCTTGGTAGTTTGGTTTGCCCTGTTCCCATGATGCACTGGGACAGGGACAGACTAATTTGCATGTAGCCAGGTTCTGAGCTGGGATGGTGCAGTGAGCTAAAAAACGGTGATGGATCAAGCCCTGATCTTTTGACTTGGTAATCAATCAATCAATCAATCAGTTCATTTGTAGAGCGCACTACTCACCCGTAGGGTCTCAAGGCGCTGGGAGGGGGGGGGGTGCCGCTACTGCTCGAACAGCCAGGTCTTGAGCTTCTTCCTGAAGGAGAGGTGGTCTTGGGTCAGGCGCAGATTGGTCGGAAGTGAGTTCCAGGTCTTGGCGGCCAGGTAGGAGAAGGATCTTCCTCCTGTTGTCGCTCTTCGGATGCGGGGGACGGCGGCGAGGGCGTGGTTGGTTGATCTGAGGAGGCGCTTGGGGGTGTAGAAGGTGATCCGGTTGTTGAGGTAGCTCGGGCCTTGGTCGTGTAGGGCTTTGTGCGCGTGGGTGAGGAGCCGGAAGGTGATTCTCTTGTTGACCGGGAGCCAGTGCAGATCTCTCAGGTGTCCGGAGATGTGGCTGCGTCGGGGGATGTCGAGGATGAGTCTCGCCGAGGCGTTCTGGATCCGCTGGAGTCTCTTCTGGAGTTTGGCAGTGGTTCCGGCGTAGAGGGCGTTGCCGTAGTCCAGTCGGCTGGTGACGAGGGCTTGGGTGACCGTCTTCCTCGTCTCGGTGGGGATCCACCGGAAGATCTTACGTAGCATGCGCAGGATGTTGAAGCATGACGAGGAGACGGCGTTGACTTGTCTGGTCATGGAGAGGGAGGAGTCCAGGATGAAGCCCAGGTTGCGTGCGTGGTCCGTCGGTTTGGGTGCGGTGCCCAGGGCGGGGGGCCACCAGGAGTCGTCCCAGGCGGAGGGCGTGGAGCCCAGGATGAGGACCTCCGTCTTGTCTGAGTTCAGTTTCAGGCGGCTGGTCGTCATCCATTCGGCTACGTCTCTCATCCCTTCGTGCAGGTTGGCTCTGGCGGTGGCGGGGTCGTTGGTCAGGGAGAGGATCAGCTGGGTGTCGTCAGCGTAGGAGATGATGTTGAGGTTGTGTTGGCGTGCGATGGTCGCGAGGGGGCTCATGTAGACGTTGAAGAGGGTGGGGCTCAGTGAGGATCCTTGAGGGACGCCGCAGATGACTTTGGTGGCCTCTGACTTGTACGGTGGTAGGCGGACTCTTTGTGTTCTTCCGTCGAGGAAGGAGGTGATCCATTCCAGTGCCTTCTCCTGGATTCCGATGTTGCTGAGGCGCTGTACTAGGGTGCGGTGGCAGACAGTGTCGAAAGCCGCGGAGAGGTCTAGGAGGATGAGGGCCGCTGTTTCTCCGTTGTCCATCAGAGTTCGAAGGTCGTCGGTGGCGGCGATGAGGGCGGTCTCGGTGCTGTGGTTCGCTCGGAAGCCGGACTGTGAGGGGTCGAGGGATCCATTCGTCTCGAGGAAGGCGGCCAGCTGTTTGTTGACGGTCTTCTCGATGACTTTGGCCGGGAACGGGAGGAGCGAGATGGGACGGTAGTTCTTGAGGTCGGTGGGGTCTGCTGTAGGTTTCTTGAGGAGAGCGCTGAGTTCGGCGTGTTTCCAGCTCTCAGGGAAGGTGGCGGAGTCGAAGGAGGTGTTGATGATGTCCCGCAGGTGGGGTGCGAGGACCGCGTCGGCTTTGTTGAAGACGTGGTGAGGGCAGGGGTCAGTCGGAGATCCGGAATGGATGGAGTTCATGGTGCGGATGGTGTCTTCGGTGCTGATCGGGGTCCAGGTGCGGAGGGTGGTGGTGGGTGGCGTCGTTGCGGTTGTGGCTTGCGTTGGTTGGTTGTTGAAGCTGTTGTGTATGTCCGTGATCTTGTTGTGGAAGTAGGACGCGAGGGAGTTGCAGAGGTCTTGCGATGGGGTGATGTCGTTGTTTCCGGCGTTGGGGTTGGAGAGCTCTGGTAGGAGTATTCTGCTTAATTCAGAAACTCTGTCCATCACCACCCCCTTTTCTGAATCGTTTTGTCCACCACAAGCGTGGAAGGGTATGCTCAGATGTGAGTCCCTTGCTCATTGCACCATCAGGATTCAAGCAAGCCGGGCCGATGACGGCTGTAATGCCAGAAACCGGTCCCCGGAAGCTTGTTTCCTTCCCAGTAAAAGAATTGGCTTGGTAGTTTGGTTTGCCCTGTTTCCATGATGCACTGGGACAGGGACAGACTAATTTGCATGTAGCCAGGTTCTGAGCTGGGATGGTGCAGTGAGCTAAAAAACGGTGATGGATCAAGCCCTGATCTGTTGACTGGGTAGGAGTATTCTGCTTAATTCAGAAACTCTGTCCATCACCACCCCCTTTTCTGAATCGTTTAGTATATCAGAGCGCCTTTCTCCAATATTGTAAAACCACTTTCAGTAGTGGGGGCGTGTTTGCTGGAATCTTACTATTTGACAAAAGGAGTGTATTTAGCTTGCCCTTGCTCCATTCACACTGGGTCATAGCAATTTCTTGCAAATTGCAGCCCGCAAGCCGGTATGCCAACCACTGCAATTGGCAGGCATAGAAATATGTCTAAAAAACTGGCACCCCCATTCCACCACTCCTAGTATCTAGTTGAAGCTTGGTCAATCCTATTCTGCGTCGTCCGGGCCCCAGATCAACTCTACCAGCAAGGAGTCTAGTGTTTTAAAGATGCGCATGGGGAATAATATAGGTATGTTGGTGAAAACATATAGGAGTCTGGGGAGCATCACCATTTTGGTGATTGTTACCCTACTCGCCACTGATAGAGGTAGTGATGTTCAGAACTTTATTTGCAATCTTTGCGTATTAAACTCATGGGTTATGTTGCCATCTACCATGTTCTCCACTTCCCTATATATCTGAATACCTAAATATTTAAAAGTTACCCCTGCTGTTTGAAATATCCATGGGCTGAAATATAGTGGGTCCTGCATCTCACAGTCTGTGAATGAAAATGCGTATGATTTGGTATCATTGATAGAGAGACCAGACAAGGATTAGAATTTCTGGAATTTATACGAGAGGGTTGTGTGACCTGTCCTAAGAGGCTCTAGGTACAATATAATGTTATCTGCGTATGCAGAAACAATATGTGTTACATTTCCAGTGTGTATCCCGTGTTGTGGCGTAAGTCTACGCAGTTTGACTAATAACGGCTCCAGGGCTAGAATAAATATTAAGGGTGATAGCTGGTAGCCTTGCCTCATGCCACCACATATTGCGGTGAAATGTGGGTGCCTGTACGAGCCCACGCAGTTGGATTAGTATATAGTAACTGTACCCATTTTATATAGTGGTCCGGGGTGTCATAGTTGGGAAAAGTACGAAACATATAGTTCCATTGCAGTGAGTCGAATGCCTGTCGCACATCTAACGATATGCATTCTTGTGTATTTGTGTGCGTCAACGCGTTCGCGATTACTCAAGACTTAGGAAGCCATTTACAGACACAGAAGGTGGCCTTGCGTGGCTTCATAAATCTAATTTTTAATTTGCGTCACTCTTGCATCACATTGCTTGGTGCAAGAGCAATGCAAAGGGATGCGTAAATATGCCCTTTTGTTTCTTAAGTAAAGCTGTTGACCTGACCTCTTTTGCGCACAGCATCACAGAACATATACTATGTTTTAATGAAGCCCGACCAATGTACTCAAGAGCAAAACCTTGACAATTTAGTTTCTTGTAAACATAAACTTTATTTATATATAGGCCACACTTTCACATGTTAAGTAATCCCTCATGTCTGGATGCTGTATATTTAACCTTTCCAAAAAAAAGCACAAAGGCTATCTTTGGTGGTTTTACATTCACATCATTATTGTTTCATGGTACCCATCCAGACCATTTTTTAACTTTCCAGTTTTTATTTGCCCATTCATTCCCAAACCTGTGAGCGTTTATACAAATGTAGGAAAACATTTTATTGAAAGCAATCTTTTAACTTTCTTAAATGGTTATCAATTGGTGTTGGTACAGGGATACTTTTCTGTTTCTCCCCATAGCTTCTCTCACACAGTTTATCATTGACTCTGGGACATATTATCAAGCACGGCGTTAAAATTATCGCTGCTTTAGCGACAGGAAACTGCTGCTAAATCGGCAATACTGGGCTTGATAATATGCCATTGAGAACTCCAATAGAAGCCCATGTTGACACCAGAACAGGGGCTTCTATTGGAATTCTCAAGGGCATATTATCAAGCCCATTATCGACGCTTTAGAGGCAGTTTCCTGCCGCTGAAGCGGCGATAATTTTAACGCTGTTTCTTGATAATATGCCCCCAAGTTCTTCTTTCTGTACATTACATTTCATATCTTTACCGTAGAGGATCAGTTCGTAGGTCAGGAATTTCTGGCCCCTCTGCTCCCTGAGGAGGTGGTCCAGGGATTTCTGGTAACAGGGCGGAGGACCGCAGTAGGTATACGGCCAGTGACCTCTTCACAAAACTAATACGTTTTTACTGACGAGGCTAGCCTTCCCCGCCCTATGAGGTTTCTAAATACCCCAATACGAGTATTTTGATTTTTCACACAAACCCAATTGGGTTACAGCGTTTACCACAGACATTTACTTTTTTGTCACTCAGTGTGGTCCCAGAGAGTAGGACTGGGTGCGCCTTTTAGGGGACGCACACCACCCACTCTCAGGGCAACGGTCCTGAAGAAAACCTGGTGAACCAACACCTTTATGGTTGAAACATGTAGACCTGACAACACATAGAGATACAAGGGCTCATAATCAGCCTCACTTTATCTCGCACTTCTGTTTTTAACATTGTCCAGTTGCTTATAAATAAAAATTCAATTTCTTAAGTTAAACCAGGACAATTTTTAACACACACACCCTTTTTTTCTTTTCACGCATCCTCACTCACAACCAGCTCCACTGTATTCAGGTGTTGTAGCACACCCTGATGACGCTAGGTCATTAGGGTGGACCCCGATGATGAAGCATGTCACTACTAGGTGGTGAGTGAGGGGTTTCTTAACAAAAGGAAATTCCCCCTTTTGTTTCAGCCTGTACCCCATTAGGAACTGTCGTTTCCACTGGGTGGTACTCCTCCTTTTGTTCTTTATCGATATACCCAGGGGTAAAGGAGTATTCCCCCGTTCACTTGGTGAACCAAATACCTTGCTCTCCCCTCTGTTTTTCAGGTCCAGGGATTTCCGCAGGTTTTGTGCACCACTGAAGTTCCATATGAAATCCACAATGGATCCTTCCGCCGGGCAGCCTGTCATAGGCCATCTTGCTGTTTTTCCCAGTTGCCTCTCGTGGTGGAATTGCTTCACTGGTCGGCATCTGGAGACCACCATCCATGCCAAGTCTTTCTTGGAGTTTGTCAAGTCTCTATGGTTCACCGTCTCCCACACGTTTTCCGACTGCTTCTCAGATAGATTGGCCATTATTGTGACTGGGTCAGTTTTAAATTCTTTACTCTGAGGTGTGAGCTCCATTATGGAGATTTGATGCTCTTCTAGTTTCTTCAGGGAGGGTCAGAGTCCTTTATACACAGGGGAGTGGGGGGGGGATAAAATAAACAAGCTTTGGCATTGTCAAACATACATATACCAGACTATGACATAATGAAGCTTGTGGCAAATGGTAGAAAGGCTGCTACATTTGAGTCTCTCTTTAGGTTTGCTTAAACATACTTTACAAAATTTGACATGAGGAAATATGCAAATTAGGTAATTTTCTGCCTCCTTTTTCATGGATTTTAGAAATAGTGGGGCAGATTTACAAGCCCCGTATGCCACTTTTGCGCCGCCATTGCGTCACTTCTGTGACGCAGCGGCGGCATAAAGCCAGCGCCATGCTGCAGGGTGTTTACAACATGACGCATCTAGGGAGATGCGTCACATTGTAAAGCCCTGCGCCACATGAAACCTGACGCAGGTTTCATGTGGGTGTTCTGGTGCAGGGGGGGGGGGGGCGTTCCGGCGCAGGAACGCCTCGGAAAAGTGACTGAGTGAAATCTACAAGATTTCACTCAGTCACTTTTCCGACCCCACTGCGTCAAAACCTTGTGCCTGCTTGGAGCAGGCGTAAGGCTTGTTGCACCATGTTAGACATAGGCATGATTGGCACAGTGCTGGAGTTGTGTTGCGCTTGCGACACAACTCTATCACTGCGCCAATGTTATGGCAGCAGATGCCACAGGCATCTGCATTTCCTTGCACCATGATGCGCAGCGTTGTAAATGCGGCGCATCCGTAGTAGCGCAAGGTTTGAGATGCGTGTCGCAAGTTTTCTGGCGCATCCCTGCTGATTAGCAGGGATGCGCCAGGAAACATGAATCTGCCCCAGTGTCTCTTTTCAGTTTCTCCATTTTTGGGCCCCAGAAAAAAATGGCAAACAATTTCTGTGTTACTTTTGGCCTCCTACTAGATGGGGGGGAACAATGGCAATAAACAACAGCATTGGCATACAAAAGCCTTCAAAACTCTCCAGAGAGCCATTTTCTGTACTCTCTTTGGATGCATCTTTTCCCAGTTTATTTCTCCTTTCATTTCCTGAGAGAAAAAGACTTCCAATATCTTTACTGGGTCTTTGGGGTGTTTGACTGGGAGTGGTATCAGTTTGTCTTTTCGCTATTCACATGCAAACCTGCTGCTAGTGAAAAAAGTTGTGGTATAAGGAATGTTCTTCTAATGGATCTAGCGTTGTTACATATAATAGGTACATTGTTCATATATGATACACATTTCACCTGGTTCTCTTTGCTACAAGGTGCTAAAGGAACAGTTATGCATGTGCTTTCCTAATGGGGCACAACAAGGGTTCAATTGCACATGCAAAGAGGGCTGGGGACCGGGGACATCCTTGTCTGACCCTGATTCAACAGAGAAACATTTTGAAAGCTTTCCATTTACGAGCACCTGACTGTGGCAGTTTGCATATAACAATCTGATTGTCTGAATGAATTTATCTGGGAAGCTCAATTTTCCTAGAACCTTAAAAAGATATTCATGGCTTAAAGAGTCAAAGCCTTTTTGAAAGTCAAAAGACAGGATTGCTAGTGGGTTACCTTTATATTTTGCTGCCTTAAAGTGTCTATCAAAATGGTAAGATTGTCGCATATTTTCCTTCCTGGGACACCACATGTTTGGTCTGGGTGGATGACCATGTTGAGTGCTGTCTTACATCTCATGGCCAAGTTTTACTCAGGATTTTACTGTCTTCATTTAGGAGGGTTATCGGCCTCCAATTTTTAATGTCCAGCTCGCCTCCCATTTTTTCCCAACAGTTTGATAATGCCCTGTGGGAAAGAAGGGCAGTTTGGGGCTGGCTTAGGTCTTTTCTGGAAGAGCGAGTCGAGCAGATTTGGCTCCCCCCTTCTCTTCTTCCCCTCAGTTGGTTACCACTGGAGTACCTCAGGGCTCTTCCCTTAGCCCGCTCCTCTTTAACATTTATGTTACGCCTCTCTTACATCTGGCAGAGGAGCTTGGGGCCAAGGTGATGGCCTATGCTGACGATACGCAGCTGCTGTTCACCTGGGATAAGACCTCCAGCTCAGTTGTAGCAGCCCAACAGTGCCTAGTCTCCATCTTTAAATGGCTAGCTGATGCTCAGCTGAAATGTAATGAACACAAATCTGAGATCTTATTGTTTGGCAGCTTTCCCGCTGACTTTCGCGAACAGCTGTGGCCCCCTGACTCCCCGCTCCCCTCAGTGTCAGGGCAGCCTGCTAAAAACCTGGGAGTTTGGTTTGACAAGAGTCTCTCCTTTTCCTCCCACATTAAGAAACTGGCAGGCTGTTGCTTTGGTCTCCTCAAGACTCTGCGGACCGTCTTCTTCCCCAAGCGGCTAGAGAAACTGCCACCTGTGTCCTGATCCTTTCCCGCTTGGATTATACCAATGCTCTCTTTGTCGGGTCCCCTGGCTACCTGCTTAAAAAACTTCAGGTAGTCCAGAATACGGCTGCTAGATTGCTATTGGGCCTCTCTGCTAGGACTAGTGTGACCTCTCAATTACGTTTTCTTCATTGGCTTCCTGTTGCAGATAGAGTCAGATTTAAATCTTTAGTTCTGGCCCACCGTGCCCTTCATGGTCTTGGTCCCCTCTATCTTCAGAAGCGTTTCTCCTTTTACCTCCCGGCCCGCGCCCTTCGTTCCGCTACTCAATGTTTTGCCCGGGTGCCTCCATTCAGGCTTCAGAGGATGGGGGGTAGTTCCCTTGCCGTAAAGGCCAGTCTAGCCTGGAATGCCCTCTCCCTCTTCTTACGGTCGATTCAGAACCCTGTCATCTTTAAAAAGAAACTTAAGACTCACTTCTTTGTTTGTTAATTTCCTCTTGTCCCCTTCAGGCTCCTCGCCGGGACACTCATGAGTATCCGTGCGCGTTACAAGTGGAATTAACATGACATAACATAACAAGGGGGTAAACAGTTTTCTTTCATAATTCCTGCAGTAGTCCCATGAAATTTGTAGCAATGAGCCCCCAGAAATCCTTGTAAAACTCCCAAGAAAGACCATCTTTTCCAAGGGCAGATTCTTTATATGCCTCCTGGAAAATTTGGAAAAATTCTTCTCCTAAAAAAGGAGAAACAAGAAATCCCTTTTCCCCTTCTGAGAAGGTGTTTTGTAGACCTTCTAAAAAACTAATCACATGCATGTGGGTAAGCGGGTACATCTTTATATAGCTGTGAGAAACAAATCTGTTGTCTTTGAGAATCTTTGTCTTTTAGTTCTGGCATCCCATTTTGGACCTGTTGTACTTTTTGGAGAAAATAAAACTAGTGTAATCATATTCCTCAAAAATGTTCATCCTTGAGGTGAAGATGTATTCTTTCCCTCTTTGTTTCAACCCTTATTTTAGTGCTGCTTTTGCTGTTCTCCTATCCTCTCCCACCTCCATTCTGCCTCTTTCGAGATTGTCCAGGGTGATGAGTTTTAAATGAATTTCTTCAAATTTAACAGACTTTTCTCTGTCCTTATTAATACTATGTCATCTGAAAATGTTTTTTGCTTTTTTCATTACTCCTCCCACCACTCTGCCAAGTAAGGGAAGATTCTTATCTTGTAACAACAGAGGGCCTCATTACAATCTCGGGAGGAGTTTCCTCCCCCCGACATTGTCTTGTTCAAGGGACCGACCGACACCCAGTAGGCAATCCTGATCAACCAATTAGCATGCGACCGAACACTTCGGTTGCACTCCTAGGGCCTCATTTATGAAGGCCTTGCGCCACTAGTACGTCACTTTTTCCCATTTTAAAAGTGACGCATCAGCGGCGCAAGACCTTCATAAATAAGGCCCCTATACTTTACAGCGGGAGCTGCATTCCAGCAGGAATGCATGCTCCTATTGTAAAATGCAAGATGCAGTTAATTCCTGCATCCCGTGGCGCACACCTTAAGGTGCTGGGATCAACAGCGGTGCACCATAGATGCACCATCCGCCTCCAAACATAGACCGCGCACCAAAAGGGGGCCTACTGAGGACCCCCAAAGTCGAGTTCGACCAGCTTTTCTGTGTCAGAAAGGCTGGGTCAACCCGACATCTTAATCCCTCGGGCAGAAAGAGCCGCCCTTGGGATTGCTGGTCACTTTCTGACTGAAGGACAGGCTCTCCGAGCCTGTTGGAAGCCAGCCGGATTCCTTTCCGACCGACTAAATCATAATGGGTCATCTGAAAGGAATCCGACTGGCATAATACGATACGGTCGGAACGGCTCCGACCGACGGTCAGAGCCGTTTCCGACTGCATCGTAATGAGGCCTTGAGTGTTAATCTTCCATACACCTTTCCCCATATCACAGTGTTTGGGATTTCAAATTCTGTTCTTAACATTTTATGGTCAGAAACACCACTCTCTTTTGTCTCATAACCACCCTTCTTTATATTTTTGGATGTGAGGATGAAGTCAGTCCTTGACTTAACCCTTCCATCATCTGCTATCACGGTAAACTTTTGTTTTTTACCTTCTTGAGCCACTGTGTCCGATAATTGAAGATCAGTCCAAATATTCCTTAAACATTTAGCAGATTTGTCTAGTTTGTACACATTGCTCTTATCGCCTCTATCTGTGGGATTTATGATACAATTTAAATCTCCTGCTTCAAGAATGGGTGTTGCACCGACAATAGAAAATGTTAGCACTTTAAAGAGATCTTTCCTTTCATGCTTGTCATTCGGCGCTTACACATTTCAAACTTTGAAGGTGACATTGCGAACGGCGATTGTGACCATGATAGCCCTGCCTGGCTGAATGATTTTTGTGTCTATTATTGACATTTGTTTATTTTTGATCAGAATCCCTATTCCTGCATTCTTGTTTCCTCCTCCAGACCGTTTGGCGGGTCCTTCTTCCCAGTATTTAGATATGAAGGAGTTGTCTGATGAATGGGGAATGGCACATTCTTGCAAGCATACAATATCTAGAGGGCCTTGGCTAATGAAAAAGTTGTAATAGTCCTAAGGTGAATGGCTTCAGGATACCCGGTATCATGATCCAATACTACCAGTATGAAGTTGTTTCCTGAGGCAGAGGGTGGTTCGTGTGTACCCACCATGACCACACCAGCCCTTTCAAAGAGAACCCCAGCCACTGGCAGTGGAATTAAAAGCACAAAACAACAGTTGATGGACAGAATATAGAACAATGTCATACATTCACCCCAGTACCATGGGGCTGATGGCAGTCTTCTGCCAGTGCGTGCGCATCTCTGGGGCTAGTTAGTTTGCTGCCGAGTCGCTCCAGCTATTGAAATTTAGGGCTGCGGAAAAGAACAGCGTAAAGATGACATTTAGGGCTGAAGAAAAGAACAACGTAAGGAAGAGGAGAATGGGGGAATGGAAGGAAGGCTGGCCTGGTCCAGGGGCAGACAGGCCAGTTAAGTGCAAAGAAACACTGGAGTCAAGAGAAAGGGCGAAAAGTCTGCAACTAACAGAACTTGTCAAGCTAAATAAGAAATTGTTAAAGGGGCGTGGGAATTGTTTAGTAGAAGAGGGGATAGTTAGTATTTGTTAGAGTGCTGTGAGGACATATTAGCCTGTGCGGTAATAAGCAGATGGTAGGTTTTATGTACACCAAGCTTAAACAACCTTATAACAGCAACAAGGCGTCGGTGGTGATCCCGTCCCAAAGTAGGTTTGGGTGACTAAATGGCCGCTAAATCCCCATTCAACATATTTTATTAACACTTTTTAATCTATTTATGGGAGAGCTATCAACTCAGTTGAACAAAAGCAACTCGCACACACCCAATCTAGGTGGTACCCAGCTGTCTAAGCTTTTCTACGCGGATGACCTGGTACTCATTAGCCGTACCCGTGTAGGCTTACAGCGGCTGTTGGACATAACGTCACGATATTCTGCAACAAATATGCTTAACATTAACCATGAGAAAACCAAAGTCATGAGCATGAACACCCATAAAAAGAGAATAACAAATAACTGGTTCTTGGCATCAAGGAAGCTGGACATCGTTGTTCAAAACAGATATTTGGGGGTTAATATAGACGACAAGGGCAATTTCAAGCCACAGTGCGATACCATAAAAAAGAGAGGTCTAATGACCGCGATAGCTTTAAGAAACTTAAAAAACAATATCATTCGTCCAAGCCTCCTTCCTCTTATTAAGGTGATCCAAGCAAAACGAATTCCAGCCATTACTTATGGCAACGAAGCAATGAGAGGGAGGGACGCTGCTACAGTTGATGGCACCGTAGCAAGAGAAGAGCTGGCATGCAAAGGATCATATATAAAAAGTTGGCACAAAATAAGCAGGGGAGAACCGAAAACCCGTAATGCTCTCCTGTGGAAGGAGCTACAAACCAAAGAAACTTGCCCTGAAAGGCTTTATTTGGGGCGATCATCAACCAGCTGGGACTGCGACAGCTTTGGGAAGTCCCAGGGGCCCGGCAGGCTTAAACAAGCATTTGCAATGCAATAGGTCTTGCATTAGGAAAGTTTGAGCCATTGGTATTGTAAATGACAAATTTTGTGTTGGTTTTGAAAATAGCTAAATTAATAGCTTTGTCATGTACAATTCCAATAGTTTTAACTTTGGCAAATGTGACACTTATAGCATTTGTAATGCAATATGTGTTGTATTTACGTGACCTAGATGTATTGATATTACAAATAGCAATGGCTTTTTTTAAAATAATGAATACTTAAAAGTTATTGTAATTTATAATGGCAATAGCTTAAACTTTTGTAAATAACTTTTGTGAAGATTATGTTCAGTGTATTTTATTGTGACGAAAATCCAAGAACAGAAGTGAAATATTAACATCTTTTTGTGACATTTGTAATAAAGCTTGAAACATTGAGAGAACATATTTGAACCAGTTGTTGTTGAATGGTTGCACAGATTGATGCTGTGGTGCCCCTGAGTGAGGGCGATAGATAGATAGAGTGAGGGCGATAGATAGTTAGAGTGGGGCGATAGATAGAGTGAGGGTGATAGATAGAGTGAAGGAGATAGATAGAGTGAGGGCGATAGATAGAGTGAGGGCGATAGATAGAGTGAGGGCGATAGATAGAGGTGTAGAGAGAGATGTAGTGAGGGGGATGTGGAGAGAGGGGGTGTGGAGAGAGGGGGTGTGGAGAGGGGGGTGTAGAGAGAGAGGGGGGTAGAGAGAGAGGTGTAGAGAGAGTGGTGTAGAGAGAGGGGGTAGAGAGAGAGGAGTGTAGAGAGAGAGGGGTGTAGAGAGTGAGAGTGTAGAGAGAGGGGTGTAGACAGAGAGGGGTGCAGAGATAGAGGGGGGTGTGGAGAGCAAGAGGGTGTAGAGAGCGAGGGGGGTGTAGAGAGAGAGGGGGTGTAGAGAGAGAGGGGGGTGTAGAGAGAGAGGGGGTGTAGAGAGAGAGGGGGGTGTAGAGAGAGAGGGGTGTAGAGAGAGAGGGGTGTAGAGAGAGGGGTGTAGAGAGAGAAGGGGGTGTTGAGAGAGAAGGGGGTGTATAGAGAGTGGGCTAGAGAGCAAGGGGGTTGTAGAGCGACGGGAATGTAGAGCGACGGGGGTGTAGAGAGAGAGGGGTGTAGAGCGAGGGGGTGTAGAGCGAGGGGGTGTAGAGCGAGGGGGTGTAGAGCGAGGGAGTGTAGAGAGAGAGGGGATGTAGAGAGAGCAGGGTGTAGAGAGAGCAAGGGGTAGAGAGAGAGGGGTGTAGAGAGAGGGGTGTAGAGAGAGGGAGGTGTAGAGAGAGGTGGGTGTAGAGAGAGGGGGATGTATAGAGAGGGGGAGTAGAGAGAGGGGGATGTAGAGAGAGGGGGATGTAGAGAGAGGGGGATGTAGAGAGAGGGGTGTAGGGAGAGGGGTGTAGGGAGAGGGGTGTAAGGAGAGGGGTGTAGAGAGAGGGGTGTAGAGAGAGGGGTGTAGAGAGAGTGGGTTGGAAAGCGAGGGGGGTGTAGAGCGAGGGGGGTGTTGAGAGAGAATGGGTGTAGAGAGAGAGTGGGTGTAGAGAGAGAGTGGGTGTAGAGAGAGAGGTGGTGTAGAGAGAGAGGGGTGTAGAGAGAGAGAGGGTGTAGAGAGAGAGGGGTGTAGAGAGAGAGAGGGGTGTAGAGAGAGGGGGTGTAGAGAGAGGGGTGTAGAGAAAGAGGTATAGAGAGCGAGGGGGGTGTAGATAGAGAGGGGTGTGCAGAGGGGGTTGTAGAGAGAGAGGGGTGTAGAGAGAGGGGTGTAGAGAGAGGGGGTGTAGAGAGAGAGGGGTGTATAGAGAGAGAAGGGTGCAGAGAGAGAGGGGATGTAGAGAGAGGGGAGTAGAGAGAGGAGTGTAGAGAGAGTTAAGGAGGTCTTTTATCTAAGAAGACTTATTCATTACACGTCCTTAATTTAGCAAGAAAATACGATTTTACGTTGATTCCGGATCAAAAGCAGCTGGGGTGTTGTGTGTAAACAACAAGCTCTCGGCATTGCACGGAGGGGGGCGGGTGAACGAATTTCTTTGAAGTGTGAGAATTCCTTTGGAGTGTGAGTGTAACAACAAGCGCACGGCATTGCACGGAGGGGGGCGGGTGAGCGAATTTCTTTGACATGTGAGAATTCCTTTGAAGTGTGAGTGTGGAGAGAGGCTCACAGGCTGCCGTCCGATGTGCACGCGCCTTCACACATGCACTATAGGCAATCCGCCTGCTTGGTAGAATTTTTGAATGCCCTTTTACAAAAGTCTCGCTGAGAGCGCATGCGCGTTATCACAGCGAGACGTAAAAAAGAAGTGGGGGGACGCTGTCACCGGAAGTGACGTCACGACAGGAAGTGACGCCATGAAAGGTGGCTTGCACCATGGGGCTCATTGCCTCCCCTTGCTCACCCCTTAGATGCGATTGCATCTGAGAAGTCAGCGCATGAGCAGCGTGCTGTGAGCTCTGATCTTGTCTTAGAGAGGCCAAAGAGTTAAGTCTAGGGGCCTCATTTATGAGAAATGACGCACCGCTGCGTGAAAGCAGCGATGCGTCACTTCTCAGTTCGCACTCCTAGCGACATTCCTGATGCTTCATATTTAATGTATGATGCATAATGTCGCAAGGAGTTACAGATACGTCAGTATTTCTGACGTATCTGTAAGCACAAAAGTGACGCATTGCTGGAGTGTGTCACAAAAGTGACGCAACTCCAGCAATGCGTCCTTTCACATGGGGGAAGCCCCATGTCAAAGGGCCTGCGTCAGTCTTACGCCTGCTGTGAGGCAGGCGCAAGATTTTGACGCAACGGCGTCCTAAAAGTGACGCAGTGAAATCTCATAGATTTCACTGCGTCACTTCTACGACCCTTCCTTGCGTCAATACGCCCCCTTGCATACATTATACCTGGCGCAGGTATAATGTGGTGCAGGGGTTTACAAAGTGACGCATCTACCTAGATGCGTCACTTTGTAAATATGGCGCAACAAGGCGCATTTTTTACGCCACTGGTGCGTCACAAAAAGTGACGCACCGGCAGCATAAAAGTGACGCGCCGCCTCATAAATGAGGCCTTAGCTATTTAGCAGGGGGGGCGGCATCCACCCGGTAAAGTAGGTGGGGGGACGCCGTCCACCCGCATGGTACCCCGACTCGAGCCCTGGTTGCATAAGTGCAAGCTTTCACTTCACAGAACAGGTACAGTTTGTGCAGTAGCAATGCAAGAGTTTGTCGCAAAAAGTGCACAGGCACTTTACTACTGGTTATAAGTGGCAAAGTGCACAGAGTTCAAAAGATAACATTTTACTTGCACAGAGAAAGGATAAAGCACAAAGGGGCATATTACCAACGAGTAGCGATAATTATCACTAACTAGGCTTTGCAACGATTTTTTTATCGCTAAACATCGCTGAGATAACTTGCTATTAGCAACGTTTATCTCCAAAGCGATAATTTTTCCGGCGATAGCGTGAATATCGCTGTGAACACAGCGATATTCACGCATTATCGTCAAAATGTTCTTAGCCATGTAATCCACCTCCCATTGGATAACATGGCTAAGAACTGGTCTGAGCAGGCGTTAGTTTTTGGCGATAGCGGGAATATTTCCATCGCTACGCCAGCCTTGGGAATAGGCGATAGCGATGTTATCGACTGCTTTCAGTCGCTAACGGGTTGGGTACGCCCACTTTGCATGTCATTAGCGATAAATATCGCTGGCATGCAAAGCGGGCCCCAAACCGCTCGCTATCGCCTTGAAGCTGTCGCTAACTGCTGTTAGCCCCCCTTGATAATATGCCCCATAATTGGCAAAACTTGTCCCACTAAAACTCACTTAAACCATAAGAAGCAGCACAGAGGAAGTACAGAACTTCAACATGGAAGTACATTTGGTCTCTGTTCACACACACAACTAACCATCAATGGCAACTTTCCCACAAAACACAAGAGCTAGTAAAGATTAGAACAGTCGCAGCAGCAAAACAAACTCGGCGCGAGAGAGCGCCAGTCCAGACTTTAGGCAATAGTAACCCATCACTTAGAAACCCCATAGGCACAAATGTACAGGCAGTCAGAAAAAAAACCACAAATAGAGTGTCACAAATGGCCTGTATAGTTGTTCTCTGACTTGCTTTTTTCTGCCAGCCTTTTCACCTTTGAAGGATGACAGGAAAATGAAGCAAATTTCTGTGAACGTATTTTCTTTCCATAATAATGCAAGCCTTCTTAATACATGTTTTACTATTCAAACTTATGACCCAATAGTATGTTATTGTAGAGTATGGTATGGCTTGACTTGTTATGGAAAGTTAGTGCATAGTATTGTATGATATGACTTATTTTATATTATAGTATGGCCAATTATTGTACAGTACAATATAGACTATCATTTTATAATAGGACACTGTATTGTAGTATATGGTAAGGCCTAGCAAAGGATGTTATGGTATGGCCAGCCATTGTACAGTATGGTATGGTCTGTCATTGTTCAGTATGGTAAGATATAACTGGTCATCGTATACTATGTATGGTATGGTACAGAGTGATATGGTATGGTGTGGGGTGGTGGGCCATTTAACAGTATGGTATGTTGTGGCCCGTCATTGTATAGTATGGTATGCTGTTGGATGGTCGGTTACTGAATAGTATATGTATGGCCTATCATTCTATACATGTAAAGTAGCGTACACAGGCAAACAATATAAAAACTGGCACAATTCAATTAGCAAACAAGACTAGATTAATAAAGTAACACTGAATTAGCATGAAAAGTACATTTTAATAAATTTCATAAAAAATGTCATGAATTAGATCATTGACATGTTGATAAAACATGATAAAACGAATTCCATTAATAGATATACATTGTTTATACAGTAAGATATATAGTGGGGAGATGGTTTCCTGTCTACGCGTTTCGACACATTGAAGGTGTCTTCCTCAGGACACTACCATCATGATACTGAAAATAAATAAACAATGTTTAAAAGTCTGTATTTATGCTAAACAGTTTATAATGATAAAGACAGTTTGCTAAAATATCTGGGCCAGTTAATTGATTGAGTTTCATGATATACCGCATAAGATATCTTCATTTTAATTAACATGCACAAAGATACTAGGAAAAGCATAGTTATCGTCACAATGATGTGGTTAAAGCAAAACAGTAGACATTATATATTACATCACAATAGGATTTTAAAGAAAAGGCATACAAAAGAGGATGCACAGGTCATAAGCAGAGAGAAAAAAGAGGGAAAAGACTGGTGTTTATTTATTCCTTGCAGATATTAAGCTACTTAAGGGCTGGTTTAGGTATATTTAGTAGTATTTAAGGAGAAGGGAGAAGCCCTTCATTCAGTGAGATCGAGGGTTTTATTCCCTAAGTGGAAGGATGCTTAGAAAAGTATTTGTCAAGTTGGTTCTAGTGTGACAGTCTGTCTGCACGTTTTATTACCTGTTTTGAGATCTTTATACTAAGCTGGAGCAGCGTGGTTTCTAAGGTCTAGGCCCCTGTTGTTACGTTTCAAGAAAGAAGGCTTAGCCTGGTTGTGTATAGCCGGCTGTCAAGGAAAACAAATATCAATAAATAAGGGGCAATACATCGGTTAAATATTTAGGATACCACGGATGTTGTCAGGTACTACAATATCATGTTGCCAATTACCTGTATTTTAAAGTGTATGATAAATCAGGGCGGTAGTACTATTCTGTTCGGACGCAATCTGTGCAGGTTCAGGATGTCCACTGTTTTAAAAAAAAATAATGAATTCGTGGTGACTGCTAGCTGTATGTCAATACATTATTCTAGTTGTTCATAGGGTTGCAGGTGGTTACATTCTCTCGCAGTACTTACCTATTTTTGAAAATTATGATGAATAATTAGTGCTAAAAGGTGGAAAGCGGTATCCCCGGTGAACCGCGTGTCTTCACAACCCAGTCGGATGTAATCGGGCTCAGATTACCGGCTATCTAGAATCGAAAGTTGCCGTGCATGAAAATCAGCATTCCAAGAGGCATTTACGAAATGGTTAGTGAAAAGACGTGATGCCTTAAGGTTTCTTACCTTTATTAGATGGGATAGTGGAGTGCCCGGGTTGCGTGATTATTTCGACAAGTGTGGTTTTATCGGGTTCAGGTTGCCGGTTATCTAGGGTTAAGCATAGCGTGCACAGGGGTAAGCTTTGTGAAATACGTGACAGAAAGGTTATTGTACTTGGCTCAAGTGTCTCTTTTACTTCTTACCTGTGTTAGGTGAGATACGAACATGCCGGTGTCACGTGATTGCATGGCCGATAAAAGTTCATTCGGCTACAGATTACCGGCTATCCAAAAATAGAAATAGCCGTACGGGGGAACGAGTGTTACGAAAAAAATGACGAATAGATTGTTGTCAATAGCACGAGTGTCTATTTAGCTTCTTACCTGTGTTAACCGGAAGAGTAGTGTGCCGTGTAGCGCGGTCTAACGTCTCAAAGTTCAGTGAAGGGGTTTGATTCAGTTACCCTGATTGGCTTATATACTGAGCCTTACCGTTGGTAGTTGTCATTAACATAACCTCCTTTTAAATGTATATTCTCAAGGAATCTATGTTTTGGTTAAAACGGATTAACACAACAGTAGTAAACGTTGTCAGTTACACCTATCAGGGGTATGCTATCTAATTATTCCTAGGGCAGTAAGATTATAGATGGCTATGGCTAACGAGTGGGTGAGAGAATATTACATATTTAATAAATGTATAGGGGGGAAGGCCAATAGACATTAGCTTGGTGCATTGGGGGGGGGAATATAATTTTAGATCATTAGATATAGAATTTTGGATGCAGACTTTATTTACAGGACATTGTCTGTAGTCTTTTAATTTTACAGGATAGCGTTTTCCCAGGGTAAGTCTTTGTTTAAACCCTGGGTGAATGTTCCGAAGGAAAAAAAACAGAATACTTCTTTTTTCTTCCTGATTTTATCACCGCCATTGCTGTTTGGCGTGTGGATCTTTTCCAGGATGCGCCATCTGATATCGGACAGGGAGTGTTTGAATTTAGAGAAGTGATTGACTAGTGGGTCTGTTGATTTGCGTGTTTTAATAGCTGACCTATGTTCTGTAAGGCGTGTTTTTATTGTACGTGAGTTCTCTCCCACGTAGCCTAAATTACATGGACATATAATCAGATATACTATGTTACGTGTATTACACGTCCATATTTCTTTTGCTTGAATATTGAATTGGTTGAACGTGAATGACTCTCCCGATATGATGCCGTCACAGGATTGACAGGAACCACATCGGGAGGTACCCCTAACTTGGTTGGTGCCATGTATTGATTTTTGTATAAATGGAGTTTTAGTAGTCACTGCAGTGTAACGTGAGTGGACTACAAGATATTTTAGATTCTTATTACGGCGATGTGCAAACATGGGTTTGCTTAATTTGGTTTGAGATGTGTCCACATTTAGAAGGTGCCAATTGGCATTGATGATTTGTTTAACAGTAGCATCTCGATCTCACTGAATGAAGGGCTTCTCCCTTCTCCTTAAATACTACTAAATATACCAAAACCGGCCCTTAAGTAGCTTAATATCTGCAAGGAATAAATAAACACCAGTCTTTTCCCTCTTTTTTCTCTCTGCTTATGACCTGTGCATCCTCTTTTGTATGCCTTTTCCTTAAAATCTTATTGTGATGTAATATATAATGTCTACTGTTTTGCTTTAACCACATCATTGTGACGATAACTATGCTTTTCCTAGTATCTTTGTGCATGTTAATTAAAATTAAGTTATCTTATGCGGTATATCATGAAACTCTATCAATTAACTGGCCCAGATATTTTAGCAAACTGTATTAATCATTATAAACTGTTTAGCATAAAGATTAAACATTGTTTATTTATTTTCAGTATCATGATGGTAGTGTCCTGAGGAAGACACCTTTAACGTGTCGAAACGCGTAGACAAGAAACCATCTCCCCACTATATATCTTACTGTATAAACAATGTATATCTATTAATGGAATTCGTTTTATCATGTTTTATCAACATGTCAATGATCTAATTCATGACATTTTTAATGAAATGTATTAAAATGTACTTTTCATGCTAATTCAGTGTTACTTTATTAATCTAGTCTTGTTTGCTAATTGAATTGTGCCCGTTTTTATATTGTTGCCTGGGTACGCTACTTTACATATATTATTTGCCCTGACCCAGGAACTTTATCCAAGTCAGGGGGTCCTTGTTATTTTACATAATGGCCTATCATTCTATTCAAGATTATGGTAAGGATATGGTCCACCATTGTATAACATGGTACGGCCAGTGATTGTACAGCATGGTATGGTATAGCCTGACATTGATTAGTAGAATATGGTATCGTCTGTCATTGTATGTTATGGAACAAACTGCTTTCTGCGGCTACAGTATTATTGCAGAGAAGAGGCTTAGCAGAGAAACTCAGGTAGTCGCAGGAACTGCTTTAATGAAAAAGGCAAACTTGTAGGTTGACAAGAAAAATGCTTATAGCATTAAATACGTTCGTTGCTACCGTGGAGAGTCTAAAAACAATGCTGTTCGTTTTCCAAAAGCAATCTTTGCTACAAAGGGAATTTACACATTAAGTCAATCCATCAATACAGTGTCGTCCAGGAGCAATTAACATTAACAAATTATTCCCAAGATTAAGCGATGATTATCGCTTAACGTCAATTTTATTATCGCCGAGCTCCGCTGATTTTTATCGCAGATAAGCCTTGCTATTATCAAGGTTTATCTCAAAAGCGATAAAAATTGTCCGAAATGCATGAATATCCCTGAAAAGTCAGCGATATTCATGCATTACCGAGCTAATGCTCTTAGTCATGTTATTCACCTACCATTGGATAACATGGCGAAGAACTGCTTTGGGCAGGCGTTATCTTTTGGAGATATTCGCGCTTAGCGCGATTATTTTCAAAAGTACGCCTTTGTAGGTAATAGGAGATAGCGATGTTAGCGACTGTTTACGCCCACTTTGCATGTCATTAGCGATAAATATCGCTGACATGCAAAGCGGGCCCCAAGATGATCGCTATCTCCTACTAGCTGTCGCTAACTGGTGTTAGCGACAGCTAGCTAATAGGGCGATAAAATTATCGCCGCTTTAGCGGGAAAAATTCCTGCTAAAGCGGCGATAAGGCCCTTGGTAATATTCCCCTAGATTCTGTGGCTACACTAATAGAGCGGAGAAGAGGAGCAACTAAAAAAAACATCCAGTCGCACAAACTGCTTAAAACAAGTTATACGTTAAAGGCAGCTTACCTGTTCCTGTACCTTGGTGCAGAAGATAAGCGCTCATTTCTTGCCAGTCTGCAATTCTTTTCAGCAAACAGGACAAACAAGGGACGCCTACCACGGGTGTAGCCGAAGTGAAAGCGAAAGCGCGGGACCTCACAGGAACTCACACGCAGTCCTTAAGCACTGCGCATGCGTGCGGCCAACTTTGCCTGGGGCTTGGAGCGCGCGGCAGTGTCCGGGGCTCCCATGAGCTGAGGGAGCCCCGCGTTTTCAGAGCCCGTAGCAGAAAGAGCCCGGTGAGTGGGGGGGTGAGGGGAAGGGGGTGTGTGCACGTGTGTCTGCGTGTGTGTGTGTGTGCGCGTGTGTCTGCGTGTGTGTGTGTGTGTGTGCGAGTGTGTCTGCGTGTGTGTGTGTCTGTCTGTGTGTGTGTGCGTGTCCAGATCCATTGTGTGTGTGAACAGCATGCCGGAGTCGGAGCGCGTGTTCACGCGCACGACCCGATCCGATTCCGGCGTGCTGCCCGTGCCCATCTCTTGTCTCCCTCTTGTTAGTCGTTTTAAGCAGAGCTGATGGCTATAGGTCTCGCTGCGACATTGCTTCGCGATGCGTTGCAGGGCGCGATCTAAAAAAGTAGTAAACAAGACTGTCAGGAAAGAATCACTCTGGCAGAATAAAGCGCCCTGGGAGAGCGTGAACATGGCTGGCTTACGGTACTATCCGACACTAAACCCTTGCCCCAAGGATACCTTCAGACTGGCTTCTCAAAAAAAACTAAAGAGACATTTTTGAAATTGCGCCTAGGGCTGGTGCCTTCGGCAAATCACCTACCCCCTTGGATATGGGCTCAGACACAAGCAAAGTGTCGTCTTTGTGGTGAAGGTGAAGAAAACAGTGCATCTGATAACTATTTGTAGGGAACTACTACAAGAACAATGGGCCCTCCTGAGACCGTTCTTCAACAGAAAATGGATACGGTCTTGCAGACAAGCGGTGCTGGCACGCTTTTGTGGTGACAACATCCAACTGAGCTTCCGGATGGGGTGGAAGATGACATTACAGTCCTAGTCCAAGCAGAAGGTAGCGAGCATGGAAAACGCCCGGAAGGGCTTGGCGCTTCGGGTTGAGGATGCTGAAGGACGGGCCTGGCAGAACAACCTGCACGATTCCCGGAGGGTTGTGAGACTGGGAATATGGAACGTTTCCTCACACAATGGCTGGAGGACTGGGTCCCCCAGATGTCCTGTCCCGCTGCTTCGTTGTGGAGTGGGCCCATAGAGCGCTCACCCAGAAGCCGCCGGTGGGGGCTCGTCCACGACCAGTGATTGCACGTTTCTTGAACTATCTTGACCGCGATGCCGTCCTGAAACAGGCCCGTGCAAAAGGACCTTTGCTCTACGATAACCATAGTATCCTGGTGTTCCCGGATTATACACAACTTGTGCAACAGCAACAGCAACGCCAATCGTTTATGGCAGCGAAAGCCAGGCTTCCTCAAGCTCCAGTACGCCTTATTGCTCCCGGCTTGCCTTCGGGTGGTGTACCATTCTCGCACCCATTTCTTCAAAAACCCAGAGGAGGTGTTCAAGTGGACAGATGAAATAGTGCGGGTGAGGGTGCATACGCCGCCCGGGCTGCATTCTGATTCTTCACTGAGTGAGGCACCGTCAAAGTTCACGGGGACAGCGCTGGAGGTGGCACAGAATAGCTCAGTCCCAGAGGCGCTCTTTGTCCTCTCATGCCTCCTCCCGGGGACCCTAAACAGTTGTGGGGTGAGTGGTGCCGGGATGTTCCTCTAATAGGATTGTGAGCATGTTTGATTCAAGCTGTATGGAGGGAGCCCTTACGGGGGCTGAATCCCCACATTTCTAGTACTTGTGGGGGCTGGGCCTGGATGACATGGGCTGTAAGTTGGGGAACCATTGGCGCGACAGGTAATTCAGTGTTTTTGATGTATGGGGTGGGGGGTTTGTTATGGGGAGGGTGTTTGATTGGGCGTATGAGTTGCGCCATCTCACTGGGTATGTTTAGACACACACACACACCGTCGGGCCCCTTTACCGTCTTATGTCACTATATGCTGCTTGATGGCTGGTGGGACTGTAGTTTGGCAGGTGTCCCCAGGTACCCTTCACATTGTCAGTTGGAATGTGCGCGGGGTCCTGGACAAAATTAAGCGTGGGGCTGTCCTGCGCTAGGCTAAGAGGTCCAGAGCTGACACCCTTTTCTTAGAAGAAACTCATTTGATGGGGTCCAAAGTCTGGTGTCTGCAGCGTTTTGGCTTTCAGCAGGTCTTTCATGCTGGATTCACACAGAGTTCCAGGGGAGTAGCGATTTTAATACACTGCAGGGTCCCATACATACATGAGCAGTAATGAATGGATACGCAGGGGCGGTACCTTTTTCTCCGCGGCACGATCAGGGTGGATCCTATAGTTTTGGGCTGTGTTTTCTGTCTTGGCAGCTCTTGCCAGAAGCAATTTGGATTTGGAGACCCACTGTCGGGAGACCGGAGTTGAGTGATTCTGTGAGCACTACAAAAAAGAAGGCATGGATATGACTCAAGTTTTGGCCGACTCACAAGGACAAAATGCATCCTGTTCGGTGTAAAAATGTGTTCATGACAACAAATAGATCCCCAGTGACCGGATGTGCTACAATCTTCTCACCAGATGTGTGATTTGTACTCGCAGCCAAAGACTCGGTGGGGGCACATAGGAGAAGCAAAGGACTCCAGGTCCCAGGAGCGCACGGCGCCCACGCCAGCTGTCCTGCCTTCGCCCCTCCCGCCAGCAGCAGCATTTAAAAAACGTGCGCCAAAGACTCGGTGGGGGCACATTGGACAAGCAAAGGACTGCAGGTACCAGGGGCGCACGGCGCCCACGCCAGCTGTGCTGCCTTCGCCGCTCCCACGAGCAGCAGCATTTAAAAAACTCGCAGCCAAAGACTCGGTAGGGGCACATCGGAGAAGCAAAGGACTCCAGGTCCCAGGAACGTACGGGGCCCACGCCAGCTGTCCTGCCTTCGCCCCTCCCGCCAACAGCAGCCTTTAAACAACTCATGCCACCCGCTTCGCGGGTGAAGCATCGCAGCCAAAGACTCGGTGGGGGCACATAGGAGAAGCAAAGGACTCCAGGTCCCACGCCTGCTGTCCTACCTTCGCCCCTCCCACCTGTAGCCATAATAAAACTCACCACACCTTCCGCTTCACGGAAGGCACGGGGAGGCGTGCCGGGCGAAGGCCGGGCCAAGGGCGGGACCGCCTGAGCCCATCCGAGCCTGTAAGAGTCTGGTCTGGGCAACCCCCCCTTCATTTTTGGAACTTGCTTGGGTATACTAGGATCAAGGCGCCATTCTATTGTCAAGGTATTATGCTGGCGCCCTTGCTTTTGTATCTGGCTCGTGAAATTTGTGGACTAAAACTTCTTCTTTTTTAGCGTTTTTGATTTTGTGGGTGTGCCGTTAACCATAGTAATGGGGAAAAGAAAATCCATGGAAGGGGGAGGGGGTGGGGGGGATGAAGGATCGGGAGGGACAATCCACAAGGGGAAAAAGGCAAAAAAGGCCCCTAAAACCCTAGCCAGTAATTGTGTATTAGACCGTATTGATACGCTCATTGAAGAATGTGAGGATTTGCTAGTGAGTGAGCCAAACACGCAAGTGTCGGTTGAAAAAACCCGGGCTAGGGTGGTACATGCATCCAGGGATAGTCTAAAATCGCGTCCAGATGTCCCTAATATGTTCCAAAGGCGTAAATTGGGCACGAAAGGGAACACAGAAGGGAGAGGCACAATCCCTGATAGGGAGGAACCTCCCCCTGACGCTGTTCTGAGCCCCATTGACAAGGATGATCAATACCATACACTAATTGACTCGTCAGTTACTATTAACAATAGATTTGATGTGCCAGCAGGTGCCTAGGTGGAGGTAATTTCTCAATCTATGGAAATCTTAAACAGGGAATACAAAGAGCAAGAACCAGGGGCATCTGTTATCCTTGCAGTAAATTCACTCCGGGCTGAACTGGGGTCGCTGAGGTCAATGATGGAGAATCTAACCTCTATGTTTAATCTTTTAATGCAGAGAGGGGCACCCTGTCTCATCTGTTCTACATGTAATGCCCGTACTCCAGGGGATCAACTACCACCCCTGGCAAAACCATTGCATCCTAGCGCCAGGGATGAGCACTTAAAAGTGAGTTCTCTCTATAGTGAGGTGGCTAATCGAACTAATTCTTGCTCAGTGATTCCACCTGATAGCAAGTTAGTGCACAAGAGTAGAACCACCACTAATCCATTAAGCAATGATATGCCAAGGATGCAGGTACAGCTATTGGAGGGTATAGGTAAACTATCTGGTGTACCCTCTACGGATAAACATAAAAGGAAAGAAGGGCGGGGGAAAGGTCACAAGGAATGTGCTAAGAGTAAGCAGGAAAATAACACTAGAATATTGATGGTGATTGTGCCGAAACTAGGACAAAACAAAGTGGAAAACGCAGACTCACTGACCAACAAGGCCATCCGTTGGACGCGGTATGTTAGGGGTTGTCGATCGGTGAAAAGGGTTATCTTGAAAGCACGCAGGCTCTCTTCCCCCACATACCCGCCAGACTATATAGAATTAACCCTTGTGAGTGAGGCACTAGTTAAAAATCTATTCGCTTTAGACTTTAGAACCTGTTTGCCTGACTACTCAGCAATCCAGTTTCGTCAGTTCCCACCTTCTAGTAAGTCCCCTAATTCTCCTGAGTCCCTGGCAGTGGGACGTATAGGTCGCTCCACGCTAGCATGTAATGACTGACTGATTGATCCTCCCACATCCTGTGTTGCCCAATTGCTTGCACCTAGTGAATCCAGGTTTGCCAGGAACGGTAGTCCCAAAGCCCATCCTTGCAGCTTTCCCCAGTTGTGTCCCCAGGCCCAATTGTGGAGCATTCTGCTGAGCCAGGTTGTAATAGTCATATCTTTGCAATGGATACCTTGGTATCATGGAATATCGCGGGAGTCAGTTCCAAGTTCATATTTCCTGAGTGGCTTAGATTCTTTGACACATTTGACATCTGTTGTTTTCAAGAAACCTGGCACATATCTGCGTTACAAAGGGAGGGATATTTAAACTACCTTGTGCCGGCAACGAAAGGTGGAAAAGGCCGTCCCTCGGGGGGCTTGATCATATGGGTACCGCAAGCTCTTGGTATTAGTATTCAGGAATTATCCTCAAATAGTACTGACATCCAAGCAGTGAGACTTAACACTGGACCACAAGGAAAAATTGATATCTATAATGTCTATGTGAGGGGTACTAGAGGGGGTGAGTCTCAAGTTTTTGCGGCTTTGTACGACCTCCTCGAACTAAACTCACTGGACAGTAGTATAATCATAGCGGGTGATTTTAATGCTACCTTTGAACCGCTTGTCTGCGATGACTGGCTTGCTATTGATGAGGATGATGCAAAGTGGGGTATTCCAAAACTTGACATTGCTCCAGTCAAGAAACCGAGGTTGCCATTCAAGTAAATTCTATCTGTCTAGAAAAGGGGCTGAGGGCCCTGAATGGCAGAACCTCTCTTGATAGACGGGGATCTAACACATTCAGTAATGGTTCGAGTGCAAGTAGAATTGATTACGTACTTGTGTGCTTAGAACTCTGGAATACTTACCATGATATGGACGAAGTTAGGGTTAGACTTGAAAGTAACCACAATCCCCTTTGCGTGTCCTCTAGCTGGTGGCGGCCACCAAAACCACCTAACAGGAAGGTGGAGTTGCTCTCGCAAGAAGTTGTCTTTACAAATGACACAAGACGTCTGAAGTGGTCGGCTATAGTGGTTAAACCGGGGGCCTTAGAATTGATGGCCAAGGAAGTTGATATTGCCTTATTAGCGATGGCCAGTGCAGATTGTACTAGCGCAGGTATGGAGGCGGTCATAAGGGCACATGACAGTCTCTTTTCTAAAATGAGATCACATTTTATTATACCAGTAAAACCTCGACAGGTAACACATCAGAAAGCCGCCGGGTGGCATAATACCTGGCTCGGAAAGCAAGTCCTTCCTTTTTGTCCACCATAGCATGTGACCGCCCCCACCAATCACGCAGTTATATCTTACTTCCTGGCTGGTTTGCCATTGCACCCGTCCGGGAAGCAGCTGCAGTCCTACGTGAAGGTAAGCCTTGGGCTGTTCCCTCCTATACTCTGCGGGGATATCTTTACTCCTTGCCCTTTTTGATATGCCTACCCCCTTTCATTCCCCCAGGCTCTCTCTGACGACTACGCCCATTGTTGGCGCGTCGATGCTTTAACGGGGTAAGCTCCTTGTCTGCACGCCTCACTTTGCACGTTCTGCCGTTATTTTCCGACACTTATTAGCTGTCTCTCCCTTTAGGAGATTCTTCCCCTTTGATTATCCCGCCTGCGTATTGAAGTCAATTTTGACAATTGCCCGAGTGTTCGAGAACCAACTGTTCTTCTGAGGAAAATTGAATTTTGCCCTGCTATGTGTTCCCTACGTGTTCCCCAACATGTAATATATGTGCATGATTTCTATGCATATCCACTCCTTGATCGAGAATAAAGACGCATTTACAGTTGCGTCCAACGTTAGTATGTCAGTTATCCAGTCCTCCGTGAAAGCAACGTGAATTAGGCTTTTAGGCCTATGTTGCCAATGTCTTTACATGGTGCACGTTTAGTTATCGAGATGCACCCGTTTCTAAGGCCTCACAGGGCCCGGACACGAGATCCAGGCCTCAGGCCTCCTGAATGCTCCGAGAGAAGTAGCCCCCACCTGCATCCCTGACCCTTCACTTACTTCCTGCCAAGCAACGCGGTGCCCGGCTCGGCCTGGCCTGCCTGCCAAGAATATGTTATGCCTACAGTTATCTGTCTAGTTCCCCGTCTTCACATTCCTAGCTAACGAATAGGATAAACATATTCGTCTACAGTCCAGTCTTTCTGTCTCCATGCAAGTGATTTCCTGAATTAGTATCCATAGAAGATTCATAGCTCACGCAATACATAAAGAAATATATGCATACACTAGTCTTTAGTGACAAGTAGCCTTTGCCCTGATGACTTTTAGAATCAAGCAACATGTACTCTAAACACGAGATATCAGATATGCTATAGGTACAGGTCGTTCTGACATCCCAGACTTCAGTCTCCTCTACTTGTGCTAGGAGTCAGCGGCCCCCAGCTCTCCCCAGTTACACGTCATGACTCGTTTTGCGCGCACCAGTAGGTTAAAGGTTCCAGCTGCCCATGAAGCCCCCTCCATGTGTCCACCCACTTATGACACTTCTGTGACGTCTACATCACACACCTCCGTGCACGCCCTGTGCACGCCTTCTTTCACGCCCTTATGTTCTTATCTTCCGTTTGTCACTTGTTACGCCTACTGTATTCAATGCAACTGTACTGTTTTACTAGATATACTGTATGATGTTAATAAGAAGGTTCTCTCTCTTCTGTTCTGCCCCCTTTTTGCTGATGCTGTCCCTTGCTGTCCCTTTGTCCTTCCTGAACCTTAGTAGGTGATGGAACCCGACGGTCCATAGGCTCGAGCCTCTTAATTAAAGCCCGTATGACTCAGATACCACGGACTCTGCCTCTTATTTATTGAGCTATTCTTATTTACCTTTAATGCATAGAAAAATAGTATCGGTAATTAATTTATTTACCACATAATGGCGCCCGAACAGGAACGAGCCCCTTCCCCACGCGCCGGCGATGTAACGCAGGCCCCCTGACCCTTCTACAGCCGTGACGGACCCCTACTGTGCACCTGCACGTTTTCCTGCTTAATCTCCCTCAGGCCCACGGAGGAGACGGAGACTGCGGTCCAGCATCCAGATGAGGCGGTGAGGAAGGCGGAGCGTCCCGACCAGAGCCCAAGCCGAGAGAGCAAGGTCCGAGGTATCCGGAGGCCCACCTGTTTCCGAAGCCCGAAGCGCATGCGTAGTGCGTAGCAGTAACCAGACGTCGTAGCTGTCCAGTCCAGTCGAGTTTTCCGAGGCCTTCAGTTTTGCTTCCCGGTGAGTACCGTTGCTGGGAACGCATCTAGACGGGTTCATTAATTTGTGCCCGGTCCAGACGGGTTTGGGTACACAGATCCGGTCCGACGTGTTCACCTAGGTGGATACGGTATGACGTGTCTCTTTATGAGACCGGTATGTTCTGTACTGTTTCAGCAGTGCATCCAGTAATTCTGTTTTCTAGTATTGTCTCTCGAGAGTTCCAGTATTATGTTTTCAATGTACTAGGTAGTATCTGTTCGAACTGTTTTTAAATGTGTTTTGATGTCGTGGTATGAATGATTTGTTTTGCTATTCATTACTGTGTTCATTGTGTATTGTGTTTAAGTCCGAGTACGTTCAAACATGCCTCTGTTTTCAAAGTTACGTCAGATAGGAACCAGAAAAGGGATACTCGAAGAATCAGTTCCTGTCCCACCAAGGGACAGTCCCGGACATTTCATGTATCATAAACATGGCTTAGATGCCATACTGTACTTAGACTTATGGGTAGATTATACCAAGAATCTGGAAGAGAAATATAGAGGCCTGTTTCAGGAACTTGGGATGCCGAATGCATCATGAGAGTAGAGGAAGCATTATGGAAAAAGAAAGCCAGACAATCCCAGAAGGATGCCATAGAATTGTGGCGTAAAGAATCGCATAAAAGAACAGAAAAAGAAATCAGAAAAGCAGAACTAAGTAGAGAATCATCAGAAAAAGCCCAAGAAAGGGAACTTCTAGAAGAAGGTGAACGAGTAAGAACAGAACAGAAAGACAGACAAAGAAATGCCCTTATTAAAGGCATGTATCCCCTTCTCGCTGAGGGCTTGCCCGAGGCGACCCCGGAAACACCCAGTAATTTGCCGCCACCATTGGTCCCGACTAAGCTACGTCATAAACCGACCGCAGCTGAAATTTTCCTTTCTTCCTATTTAGACGACCCTGTCCCAGCATATACAAGTCCGTATACTCCTCCGCCTGTTCAACCTCACAATCCTGTTAATAACACAACTACTGTTCCTCCAGTCACTGGTCCTGGAAATCCTGTTAATCCGCCAGTAACCCAGGACCAACCTACATTACGTATGCCTACCGTACCGGTCACACTACCAGCACCAACGGCACACCCAGTATTAGTTAATGATACTATTTCAGGGGGAACAGCGAGAGGTGTCCCTATCACCCCTCCTCAAGTAAAACGAGTAACGCTAAGAGATGCAGCATTACAGCGTACGCCAAAAGTAGCTACATTCGCAGCCCTCAAACAATACCTGACTGATTGCAGATATGATCCAGTGCCAGGCGAAGATCAGATGATATTATATTCCGTACGTCTAAGACGAGTTACAAACTATTTGACTACCTTGTCAGGAATGAGGGAACATTTAGACAGTATATATCATTTCATCAGAACAGGGGAAAAACCAGAAAGTATTCACGAGGCTATGGCACACAGGAAAGTCGAGACTCAAAATATGATCTTGCAGTTTTTGATTAATTGTTTAATAAGAGAACAAGACCAGCCTGGTAAAAACCAAGACGAGATGAAAGTCCTGACAAGATGGAGTGATAACATAGCAGATGGAAAACACAGTAAACAAAGTTGTATAGAAACCATGTATAGAAAGATTCGCAAAGAAATTCTAAGTATACACGAAAGGGAGAAAACGACAAGAGAACCCGAGAAAGAGAATGAAACCTCAGACGAAGATGTAGACACAGAGAACCTAGACAGAATAGCGTACGTAGGTAGGACAAGACCTTTTGACAGATCTACACGCCTAGAATGTAAGAAATATTTTCTTCCTCCCGTATCAGAACAGTGTTCTCTTGAGCACTTATTTCAAGCTACCGATAGAGTCTTGAGACAACGAATAGGTTACAGTGAGCTTAGTACCATGCATGAACAGGAACTAGCCCGATCAGCAGTTCAATGGACTAGTAATTCTAGCACATTCACAGACAAAGAAGTGGCTCAAACGTTTCTGAATCTTTCCCCGGACGAACAGCGACTGGTGGGAATGTACATGATCCAGCACCTCATTACACTGTACGAAAATCAGCATTCTGATCCAGGTCCCTTATATGATGTATTGGACGAGTTACTCTTAAACAGATGGAAAGGCCTAGGTACTGATTTGATTAATGTCATTCTAGAACAACGCCACAAATACAGAACGTTCCTGACTCCACATTTTGTCCCGGTTCCACCCCCAGTAAGGAAGACATTTCACATAGACAGACAGAATCCCTTGCGAGAAGTCCATCCCGTTCGGACAACGGGAGGTGAGCTCGAACGAGTATTTGTTTACACCCCTTTAACGAAAATAGAACTACTGGAAATGAAAAAGCTAGTGCCCTGTCACGATAAAGATCCAGCAGGGTTCCACCGTGAATTAAAAGACATGCTCCGTATGGGAGAATACACGTATCCTGATATCCTTAAAATGTTAAAGGTCCTGTTGCCTGCGGGCATATATGAAAAACTTAAAGAGAAAGAATGGGAGGTGGGAGAGAAAAAGATTGACTGGGCCGAATTAGAGAACGAAGATAAAACACGAGTTCCTGGTACTGGTCTGGGGGAAAAAGCTAAAGCATTGCCTGAATTGTTAATAAAAGTCTTGCCAAGGTTATTAGCCACGAAAAAGGAAGACTGGGATGCCATCTCAGCCTGTAAACAGAAACAAGATGAAGACACTAGTGATTTTTATTCCAGATTTGAGAAATGTTTCATTATTAATAGCGGCCTGAAAACAAGTAGTGAATCGTATCCACATCTTTTTGTGACTAAATTAGTAGAGAATTCTTTACCACAAGTTAAAAATCGAGTACTGAAAGTCGAGAGTACCTGGCAAGCTAATACTCCGTCCCAAATGCTACAAATGTTACAGTACCACCAGAACAGAATCAGAGAAGAGCAAGAACACGAAAAGAGACGTATGAAAGACACGAAAATGAAAGTACTAGTTGCACAGTCTGTTCCGGCAGATAGTCAGAAGAGGGGTACGACTCAGACCGGTCATTCTGCAGCTCCCGTTAAAGGGACATGCAATTATTGTAAACAGCCAGGTCACTATATAAACGAATGTGCAGTTCTGAAACACAACATAGCTACTGGTAAGACGAAAGAAAGACCGCGTCCTCCTAGACAGGAACATGTATCACAGAACACGCAACCACCGCAGAACGCACAACAGACAGTTACAGTACCGCAGCCTATAGCTGCCACACAACACGTTACACAGCAGATGTACCAGTACGCACAGTCAGATTATCCAGAATATCAGCAGTATTCATGAAACAGCCTGGAGAGGGAGTTTGGCTTGCCTCTCATCGAGATTCCTGTAGATCAAGAGGGTCCCTATGTACACAGTCAAGTATTAGGGAAAGACAGAAAGTTTCTGATTGATACAGGGGCAAGTAGGACTACCATCAGTCATGACGAGGTTCCAGGGGCTCCTCTCTCAGGCTCAAGAAATGTTTCCCTGGGATTTTCAGGAAAGCCTATTGTTAATGAAATATCAAAACCAGTTTCCCTAGAAGTTGGTCCATTGTCCCGAACTACAGACTTGTTACTTACGAATTCATGTCCAGAAAACTTACTAGGTATTAAAACATTGAAGGAATTAGGCGCAGTAATTTGTTGTTCTCCGGAAGGAGTGAGATTGTTTTTACGTGATTTTGAAGGACACTATGTGTTAAGAGATTTTGATCCAAGATTACTGAATGTACCGCAGCATTTATGGGCGCAAGGCCCTACTGATGTAGGTTATATGCACATTACACCATATCGTGTCACTTTGAAACAAGGAGTTGTACTACCGCGAATACGACAATACAGATTGCCGCCTGAGGCTGTAGCAGCCTTATCGAAAATCATTGACGAGCTCATTGCTCATGGGGTGGTTGTAAAAACTAACTCCAATGTATGTAATTCCCTGATCATTCCGATTCTTAAACGTACTGATCCTAATGCACCTCCAGTTTCTCGATTAGTGATTGACCTTCGAGAACTTAATAAATGTATCATACCCCAGTGCCCAGTGGTTCCAGATATCTCTTCCCTATTGACTGCCATTGATTCTGAAGCTGCGTTCTTTACTGTTATTGATCTCAAGAATGCCTTTTTCAGCGTCCCCATCCATCCAGACAGCCAGTATCTTTTCGGATTCTGTTTAAATGGAAGAAATTATAAATTTACACGCGCTCCTCAAGGTTTCACAGAAAGTCCTAGTATCTACAGTCAAGCACTGAAACGACAGCTAGATAGTTTTCACATGCCAACTGACACAGCCCTGCTTCAGTACGTTGATGACCTATTAATCACAGCCCGTACCGAACGTGACTGCGAACGTGCGTCACTGACAGTCTTGTATTTTCTGGCAGAAATGGGGCACAAAGTGTCCCCTTCGAAACTACAGTTCTGTGTCCAGCAAGTGGTATATCTTGGACACTTGCTGTCCAAGAGGGGTAGACAGCTGACACCAGACCGTATCCAGTTAATTGCACATCTTCCACAGCCCAAGACACAGAAGGAGGTACGAGCTTTTATCTGCCTCACTTCTTACTGCAGACAATGGATCCCTCAGTATGCATATCTAGCCAAACCACTGATACAATTAACGACACAGGAGGCAGCGACATCGACTGTCCTCCCTTGGACCCAGGAACATACACTTGTTTTCAATGAATTAAAGAAAGCTTTATGCCAAGCACCTGTTTTAGCGACACATTAAACCTTTTACGCTTTTTGTCACTGAACGGGATGGTACAGCATTATCTGTTCTCACACAAGATCAAGCAGGACAACACAAGCCTTGTGTTTATTTTTCTAGCACATTAGATCCGGTGGCCAAGGCTTTGCCTGCGTGCCTCAAATCAGTTGCAGCCACAGCTTTAGCTATCAGACAAAGCGATTCCATAGTGTTAGGACACCCCCTGACAGTACAAGTTCCACACTCCGTGGAGGTTCTTTTAAACCGAACACAGACTCAGCACTTGACTATAGCACGATTGACAGGATATGAACTGACACTGTTTCAGCCACACATAGAGATCAGACGCTGTAATATATTAAACCCTGCTACACTGTTACCCTCAGTTACCTCAAATCCTGCCGCACATGACTGTGTGGAAGTTATTAACACCATGACGAAGCCAAGACAAGACTTGACGGACATTGCATTACCTGACCCAGACCTGACACTTTACGTGGACGGTTCATGTATGAGAACAAGTACAGGAGAGCTAGTAGCAGCATATGCAGTGACTACTGAAACTGAAGTTATAGAAACACATCGTATTGACACCCTGTCTGCCTAAGCAGCAGAGCTCATCGCTCTGACCCAAGCCTGCATACGAGCTAAGAACCTGAAAGTAAACATATATACAGATTCACGTTATGCATTCGGAGTCGTACACGACTTTGGAGTCCTCTGGCAAGAAAGAGGTTTTATGACCTCTCATGGAGCCAAGATTCAGCATGGCCCCCTCATTCAAGCTCTGTTAGAAGCAATACATTTACCTACAGCTATAGCCATTATGAAGTGCAAGGCACATACGAGAGTCACTGACACCATTTCCCAGGGTAACGACCTGGCAGATCGAACAGCCAAGCTTACAGCTCAGACTCCAGACATTCCGGCTGACATGACAAAGACAGACGTTTCAGTCCTGACGACTTGCATGACAGTCAAGGACCCTACACAAGACGTACTAGACATACAGACACACGCTACTCCAGATGAAATCAGGAAATGGTCTGAACAAGGAGGGGTCCAGACAGATCAGGGATGGTTGACGAAGGGAAAAGCCACATGGTTTCTCCCTGACTCTATGGTTCAAGCCATTATTAACACTGCACATAGTCCAGCACACTTAGGAGAAAAAGCCATGTTAGACAGCATCCAGAACCTCTGGTTTAACAAGCATTTACGAGCAGCAGCGAAGCAGAAAGTGCGTACCTGCATGATCTGTTGTCAGTTCAATCCAGGTAAAGGTGTCCCCGTGGAACAAGGTGGATTCCATCCTCCTGACCATCCTTTTGAAGTCCTCCAGATGGATTATATCCAGATGGACCGATGTCGAGGATTCAAGTATGTCCTCGTAGTTGTATGCGCTCTGTCCAGATGGACGGAAGCATATCCAGTCCCAGATTATACTGCCGCGACCACTGCCAAGCAGCTGGTTCATGAGTTCTTCCCTCGATACGGCTTGCCCCGTGTCGTGTATTCAGATAATGGACAGCCATTCTCGTCCGAACTCATGAAACAGGTATCACTTCTGTTAGGGTACCAGTGGAAATTCCACTGCGTACGACACCCCGAGGCAGCTGGCCTCGTCGAGAGACACAATCAAACTCTGAAAACACGATTAGCGAAGGTTTGTGCCGAAAAAGGTGTAGATTGGATGGTAGCCCTGCCGGTCGCCCTTTTCTATATGCGAATGGTCGCTCACTCGAGATCTGGTTTATCACCATATGAAATTGTATTTGGTCGTCCCCCGAACATGTGGGGTACACCTATGCCTCGTAAAATCACCGATGTTGACAGTAACATGCTGACAGATTACCTAGCTTCCTTGATGTCTGCACTACTCTCTTGTCGTTCACAGGTCGCGGCTGCCTTCCCAGACAACACCCAGGTGACACCGCACGAGGTCGTTCCTGGTGATCTTGTTTTGATCCGCAACTTCGATCGTTCAAGCCCTCTGGAGCCCCGCTGGAAGGAGCCAAAACTCGTTCTGATGACCACAAGTCCGCCGTAAAGCTGGAAGGAAGAAAAGGCTGGCTCCACTCCAGTCATATCAAGCGTTTCCATGGACTGCGTCCAAAGACTTTTTTCAAGGACTGCCCCGATACTGACTCTAAACTTCCCCTGTTAGAGAAAACTCCGCAGCAGGAGTATAAACTGAAATTGAGGTCTCGTAAGTCAGACAGCGTTTAATTGTTTAAGTCCCCCTCGGGTGAAGCGGTTAGACAGGTTCCTGACATGTATGAGATAGACCCACATAGTGAGAGAGATAGACGAAATGCCAAGAAAATGAAATATCGTAAAGGTCTGCGAAGCAGATGCATCGTTACATTATTGTTTATCTTATTTCTGAGTCTTACGATCACCTGTATAAGTTATATGCTACATGTATTCTTTCCTCCTCGTGGTACACATGTACATCTTTCCTCTAATGATACAGTAGAGCACACATTTAGTGAACTACCCCCTCACGAGTTATCTTACCGACTTGCAATGCGCAACAATACTTTTATTCGTATGTTACACTACTCGCACCAGACCAGCAATGCCACTAATTGCTGGGTATGTGGTCGACTCCCCCCTTACCAGACAGTGAAGGGAGCTCTGCCACTCTTTCCCTATCCGTTTTCACACAATGGTTCGTGTGGAGCATGGTTTACACTGACGTCATCTTTAGACGATAAGTCCCTTCTGAATAAATCCTGTTTCCCAGACAAGGATGGTTTCCCCCACAGGACAGGGAGAGATCTAGAAAATGAAGTATATGATCTAGGTAATTTTTCCTCTAACCTCATGGTTTTGAATGTTCAGTCCGAGACTAGTTCAGACTTGCCCTCCATAACAGTTCTACCAGTAAAAGGCGAATTATGTGTTAGAAGAAATGGTTCAGTACATCTAGGACACAGTGATTGTACTACTGTGGTCGAGTATAGTGACAATGGGAAGTAATGATCATATTCAGTTGTTGTCTCTGTTTACAATGTGGGCCAGCGATTTGCAGGCTTGTGCGCCACAGCTTGTATTCCACGTCCAAAGTCCCATGCCCAAATGAGAAAAGACGAACAAATGATGCTGTATGAACAGATAGATGGTCTCATGAATATTGATGTTTCCTGAAGGAAACGTAGGGCACAAGGAGGGAATGAGGAAAATTGAATTTTGCCCTGCTATGTGTTCCCTACGTGTTCCCCAACATGTAATATATGTGCATGATTTCTATGCATATCCACTCCTTGATCGAGAATAAAGACGCATTTACAGTTGCGTCCAACGTTAGTATGTCAGTTATCCAGTCCTCCGTGAAAGCAACGTGAATTAGGCTTTTAGGCCTATGTTGCCAATGTCTTTACATGGTGCACGTTTAGTTATCGAGATGCACCCGTTTCTAAGGCCTCACAGAGCCCGGACACGAGATCCAGGCCTCAGGCCTCCTGAATGCTCCGAGAGAAGTAGCCCCCACCTGCATCCCTGACCCTTCACTTACTTCCTGCCAAGCAACGCGGTGCCCGGCTCGGCCTGGCCTGCCTGCCAAGAATATGTTATGCCTACAGTTATCTGTCTAGTTCCCCGTCTTCACATTCCTAGCTAACGAATAGGATAAACATATTCGTCTACAGTCCAGTCTTTCTGTCTCCATGCAAGTGATTTCCTGAATTAGTATCCATAGAAGATTCATAGCTCACGCAATACATAAATAAATATATGCATACACTAGTCTTTAGTGACAAGTAGCCTTTGCCCTGATGACTTTTAGAATCAAGCAACATGTACTCTAAACACGAGATATCAGATATGCTATAGGTACAGGTCGTTCTGACATCCCAGACTTCAGTCTCCTCTACTAGTGCTAGGAGTCAGCGGCCCCCAGCTCTCCCCAGTTACACGTCATGACTCGTTTTTTGCGCACCAGTAGGTTAAAGGTTCCAGCTGCCCATGAAGCCCCCTCCATGTGTCCACCCACTTATGACACTTCTGTGACGTCTACATCACACACCTCCGTGCACGCCCTGTGCACGCCTTCTTTCACGCCCTTATGTTCTTATCTTCCGTTTGTCACTTGTTACGCCTACTGTATTCAATGCAACTGTACTGTTTTACTATATATACTGTATGATGTTAATAAGAAGGTTCTCTCTCTTCTGTTCTGCCCCCTTTTTGCTGATGCTGTCCCTTGCTGTCCCTTTGTCCTTCCTGAACCTTAGTAGGTGATGGAACCCGACGGTCCATAGGCTCGAGCCTCTTAATTAAAGCCCGTATGACTCAGATACCACGGACTCTGCCTCTTATTTATTGAGCTATTCTTATTTACCTTTAATGCATAGAAAAATAGTATCGGTAATTTATTTATTTACCACACTTCCACGGGTAAGTAACCGCCCATTGCGCAGTTCAATCACCTACTCCCTACTGTACCATACGGCTCTTAGACCTCCTGGTCTCTTACAGGTCACTACTGCAGCCCTCATCGTGTACCGGCCGGTACCCACTGCGTGCCTCCCGCCCCTCGCGGTATGTTGGAGCTTGCGCGGCATGCTTTCTAGGCACTTATTAAATTCTTTATGCGCCGTTTCTATCATTCATCACTGATCACTGCGTGCCTCCCGCCCATCGCGGTGTGTTGAAACTTGCCCGGCATGCTTTCTAGGCACTTATTAAATCCTCTACGCGCCGTCTTTATCATTCATCACTGATCACTGCTCAAACACTACCGCCGCCACCCACGCCTTGTCACAAACCAGTCACCACGATTATAGCACCTCCTTTGGAGCTATTCACATTCGCCGGACTATTCCATTAATTACCGTATGTTCGCATGCTCACTAGATTCATGGCAATAGTAAGCTCATCCTTGTCCTTACTAGGTACATCGATATCGGCGTGGAAAACGTTTTTTGCGTGAATGTTGCTGCCTTTAACAAATGGTTTTGTCGCAAACTACTCGATTTTAATTTTCACTTCACCTTAAATTGCACACCCAGGATATAGGCCCATAAGGCAACACTGAATGTCACATATGTCTTATATTAAGATCATTGACAAATGTAAATTAGTAGTGATCACTAAAATGCGTCCTCTCTTGGACAAATGTCTTTATTTTTCCCCTGTTTCCTTTAGGCTATCATGGCTAGGAATAATTAGGCTTTATTCAGTCCTGATGATGATCCCTGTAACTGTGTAATGGGATCGAAACGCGGTCGACAATTACTACACCATATACTGTTTTGTGTATTAATCACTATAACTCAAGTAATGGTGTGAATGCGAATTCTGTTATTGCTATATGCACAGAAACATAATAGCTTTTTGCCTAAAAACTCTTTTCTACCCTCTATCCACTCTGCTAACCATGACAGATTGTAAACGTTTGGGTACAGGCTTGTGCCCTCCTCAAAGAAATTGTTGAAGGTATTTTACATAAACTGTGTTGAAAATTAGATATCAGACCTCTGCCCGGCTGGGCAAGTCAACTGAGAATATAGTATCCACTGTGTCTATATTTATCCTTTGTGTATACTCATTCCTTGCATAGGACCACTGTTGTTTTCACTCATATGTTCCCCGAGGTCCTATGTTGACTCGTTTGGGTGCCCTTGTTGTGTTTCATATTATAATACCGATTGTAGGCAGTCTAGAGCATTGCTGGCATTGCGATTAGAAAAGGTGATCCTGCTGCTGTCCGTATAGCCAGGCAGGCATATAACAAATCCATGTCCTTGACCAAACGCCTCTGGGATGATAAAAGATGGCAGGATCTTAAGGAGATGTGCGCCAAGAAAGACAGCAAACAATTTTGGAACATTATCAGGTGGGGTAGGGAGGGCATCCCAGATCAACCACAAAACCATGTTTTGCTAGATGATTGGATCACATACTTTAAGCCACAATATAAATGTGGGCCTCTTAAGTCTACCGTGAAAGATGTAAATTTCGTACTCTACGTAGGTGAGGCTTTTAATATAAAGGACATGGAGAGAGCACTTGAAGCTGTGGTAGGCGGGAGAGCACCCGGCCAAGATGGTATCCCAGCAGATGTGTTTCTTCATGACAAACATAGATGGGGTAAATATATTATGCTATTGATTAACGCGATTGCCCAGGGAGCCCCTGTACTGGCTTCATGGAAAGGAGCGAAAATTATCCCTGTGTTCAAAAAGGGTGACAAGTCTCTTCCGGGAAATTATCGACCCATTAGCCTGATTGATTCAGTGCAAAAAATTGTTGGGAGAATGATTCTCAATAAAATACAGGTGTGGATTGAGGAGAGCAGTATATTATCTCCTCTGCAAGCAGGTTTTCGAGCTGCCACAAGTACAATTGACCAGGTGTTCCACTTTGTTTTATTATATTGGAAAGTGGTGGTTTTGGGCAAAGGCAGCTTGATCGGGGGACCTTGTCCCCCGATCAAGGCTTTGGAATACCCTACATGATCTTGGCTTGCCCACTGATTTGCTGACCCTTCTAATCAGGTTACACGAGGATAATTATACGAAGATACGCTGGGGCTCTCAAGGCCAAGTGACTAGCTGTTTCCATGTGGAAAGAGGAATACGCCAGGGCTGCGTTATGGTGCCTACCTTGTTTACTGTGTACATTAATAGCATAGTTGACCGCATGTCCTGTGTGAACACTGATGCCCCGATTTTAGCAGGAACTAGAATCCCGATTTTAGCGGACGACACGCTGATAATTTCGAAGACCCCGAGTGGACTACAGAAGGCTCTGAAAATATTTGTGGAGTGCTGTGCTACCTGAGGTCTCAAAATCAACGTGTCGAAAACGAAATTTATGACTTTTAATCAACATAAAGCTTTTAAGAGGGTATTACATTGAATGATCGTCCTCTGGAGCAACTGAAGGAATACATCTATCTGGGTGTGCATATTCAAAATGATCTCAGGTAGAATCATCAGATTGATCTGGCAACCTTAAAGCACAAGCAACCCTCGGGGGTCCTGCGTCTGGAGCACAATAGGTCCTTTACGGAACCCATCAGTCCGGTCCTACAGGTATATGACATCAAAGTAGTTAGCTCTGCACTGTATGGCGTAGAGTTACGGGGCATAGGTGATACATCTAAACTTAGTTTGTGTGATAACAATTTCTTGCGTGGGATTTGCAATCACAAAGCAGGCCTCTGTGCCCATTGCTGTACGATCTTGGGAGGTATCCCCTTGCTGATATTGTTAAGTTACGTGCTGTGCTATATTGGCGCAGACTGTGGACCACGCCCGAATTGGCACCGTATGCTGCTGGGTTTTTGGAAGTAATAAAATCTGATACATCCCACAAAATTGCTTGGTTTCGAGGTATTAATGACATTCTTGTTAAAATAGGTACGTCAATGCTTTGGGAGGACCCTGCCTTATCATGCTTTCCGACAAAAAAGATTTTGAAAGCTATGTATTGGGAAATGGTTACACACAACAGATTAAGAGCTACTGGCTCCTCCTCGTAGGAGGAAGGTTTCTGGATTTTATACGTATCCCTAGTTTGGAATTGTACTGGGATCATATCACTGAGCCACTGGATAGGAAGTTATATTTCCAGTTGAGAGCAGGTTCCCTACCCCTCGGGTCCTTTACAACACAGGTGGAAAAATAATGGTGGCAGCAAGTGGCCTAGTTGGCAGGCAGCTAATGAATCAATCGCACATATGCTTTTCCTCTGCCCAGCATACAAGGTGCCACGTAGGGTCTGGCTGCGTAGTACATGTAAAAACCTGGGGACAAGAAGCTGTTTAGTAGCAGAAAGAATTTTCAGCTAGATTCATCAAGATAAATTGCGCTCGCAAAGGGCCAGATTCTGAGAATCTGGCCCTTTGCGAGTGCAATTTTTGCATTTGGGATTCATCATCCCAAATGCAAAAATCGCTATTTGCGAAATCGCATATTTGCGAGGAATTGGATTTAAGGAATCTCTATTAGAGATTCCTTAAATGCAATTCATTAACCAATTTGAAATTGCGAATTCGCAATATTTGATCGCTATTTACCACGAAGTCTGACTTCGTGGTAAATAGCGAAAAAATAGTAAAAAGCACTTTAGTACATTTTTCTCTGTAGCATGTTACACACACACATGTCCTTTGGACATGTGTGTGCGCAACACCTGTGTAAATTTGCATTCCAGGGGTGCTACAGGGTGTCCTTTGGGCACCCCTGGCACCCTTGAAATCGCTATCTTATTTGCGATGAGCTAATTGCTAATCGCAAATAAGGAATACTCCCCATTCATTCCTATGGGCCTTTTGGCCTATAGGAATGAATGGGGAGTTATTCCTTATTTGCGATTAGCAATTTGCTAATCGCAAATAAGGAATGTGCAGGAATCGCAATTTATTTTGCGATTCCTACATGAATCCCGTTTTGCGAGTTTGTAATAGCGATTCCTTATGAATCGCTATTAAAGACTCGCAAAACGGGTCTTTGATGAATCTAGCAGTTTATGTACTAACACTGCATCTTCTATTTCTATAGCAGTTGCTAGATATCTTGGATGGATATGGATAATCAGGGCAAAATCAATTGCCAATTAAATTCTATCTGCCACGATTATGTTAATATTCTGTAGAATCTGTATTCTAACAGCTTTTGTGTGGCTCCCTTCTTCTAGTGTTTAGTGCATAGTGACTCTAGGTGCTAACAATGTATTGTTGTACGATGTAAAACCGATATTGGTCTCCGAGTTTGTGTTTCTTTAGGGCTAATATTGGCCTAGTGGCATTTGATTGCTCCAGTGAATAATTGAATTCTCGGTAATCCTAATGTTGTGTATAATTTGTTGCTCGCCAAACAAGCCTTTTTTTAATTACTTGTTTTTTTGGTCTTTTTAAATGGAAATATCTATCTATATTTGTACAATTGCTTTTAAGTGCTTTTATGACTATATTGGTCGAATAAAGCTTGTTTGACTGACTGACTATATGCCCCCCACGTTACAGTGGTCCTTGGTAGAGCGGCTACTTACCTTGTGGGCTGACATGCCGGACGTGGCCTCTGTGGTGGGTGGAGACTGGAATGATGTGCAGGATGTGGGTAGGGACAGGAGCAGGCCTAGTGGGGGCCGGGGTGGCACTCAGCCCACAAAACTACACTCCTTGGTTACGAGCCTTGATTGGGTCGACACTGGCGGCACACTCACGGGGACAGGAGGAAGTTTACGTACCTCTCGGTGGTTCATAAGTAATTCTCTAGGATCGACTGTGTATTTGTTCCACCGGCAACAGTTGCAAATATGATCTCCGCAGAGATCCTCCCCCGGGCGTTGTCAGATCACTCTCCGGTGGCCGTTGGGCTGCAGATGGGCAGGGGGCGGCAGCCCTTTCGATGGCGCCTAGCTGTATGGAACTTGCAGAATGGTGAATACGAGAGGCACATGAGGGAGCCTGTTGCGAACTACCTCACCGCCAATGTGGGGTCGGTCTCCAGCGCTATGACACTTTGCTCTGCACTAAAGCCCACACTACGTGGGGTGGACATAGCATGGTGTGTGGAGGCCCGTGATAAGCACCGCAAGGAATTGGTTCGGGATGAGGCAGAGGTGGAAGCGCTGGAGCGTCAGTGCCGGGAGGAGGATGAGCTGCCGGCCATGCGACAATTACTTCTGGCACAACAGTCCTATGCCTCACAACTAATGGACGAGGCCCGACAGGTATGGGTGGCAACGTGTAGTAGAATCTATCAATGAGGTGACAAGTCGAGTAAGATGCTTCATAGGCTCTGCCAGGGTGCCTTACATCACCAGACCCTTCCGGGGGTGCTGGATGAGGGTGGGGTACCGTTGATGGATCCTAAGGTCATAGCGGAGAGCTTTGCCGTCTACTACGTGGACCTCTATGCCCCTCGGGAATGCCTACCGGAGGCTACGGTTGACAAATTTATTGCGGATCTCCCCCCCAAAGCGGTGTCCGATGAGACGTGCCAACAATTGGACCTCCCCCTTTCGAGTGAGGAGCTGAGTAGGGCCCTAGGAGAGCTTAACTCTGGGAAGGAGCCCGGATCCAACAGGTTCCCCAGCGAGTACTTTCGCCGGTATAACTTACAGTCAGCCTCTTATTACCGGGCGGCATTGGAGGAGGCCAGGGAAGCCGGCCGGCTCCCCCACTATTGGAGACATGTGGAGGTGGTGGTGTTCCACAAGCCTGGTCGGCCACCGGAGCAGCACGCCTCTTACCGTCCCATCTCTCTTCTTAATGTGGAGGTCAAAGTCTTGGCCAAAGCGATGGCTAACCGCGTCCTGCCGAACATATCGGCCTTGGTACACCCGGACCAGGCCAGGTTCATGCCCCAGAGAGCGACGCAACACAACATCAGACGGGCGCACGTGGCACTGGCGGTGGTTTGGCGAATGGGGGAGCCGACTGCATTCCTGCTGGCGAACATGGACAGGACTTTCGATCCCTGAGTTGGGTTTACCTGTTTGCCCTTCTACGTCGCCTTAACTTCGGCCCACGTTTTCTGTCGTATCTGATGCTTCTTTACACTGATCTGACAGCGTCGGTGCGTGTGGCGGGAGTGGTCTCGTCCAGCTTTCCTATTAGATGAGGCACCAGACAGGGGTGCCCCCTGTCGCCATATCTAGTCGCCCTACCCATGGAGACCTTGGCGGCCTGGGTGCGCATCGATGCACATCTAAGGGGGTTTGAGTGGGCTCCAAGTCTCTCCGATAGGATCGCATTGTAAGCAGATGATGTTAATTTTTTTCCTAACCTCTTTGGATAGATCGGGCCCATGGATCCTGGAGATCATGCAAATATTCGGGGAAACGACCGGGCTGTACATTAATCCCCGCAAGTCCATGTTGTGGGTCGTAGGAGCTCGGGGGAATGCGGCACATGGGCGTCGGCATTGCAGGTGGCGGTGGGAGGTCTCAGATACCTGGGTGTCTTCCTGTCGGTTGTGCCAGCCATATCTTGGGAGCGGAACTTGGCACCAGTTTGGGAGCGTGTTCGCGCGGATATAAAGGCCTGGTCCCGTATGCCCTTAACAATATATGTCAGGTCAGCAATCTTCAAGATGGTGGTGCTCCCCCGCTTGCTGTACCAGCTGCAGAATCACCCGTACCTGATCGCGGCCAAATGGTTTAGGCTGGTGAATTCCGTGTTGGGGGGGGGTGTGGGTAGTGTTGCGCACTTGCTTTCTCTCCACCTACTGTGGTGGGCTGGCGACATCTGATATTCTTTCATACTACCAGGCCTCGCATCTATTAGTTCTAAATGCGTGTTGGTATGGGGACAGGGGGACCCAGCCTATGCGCTGGAGCGTCACCTTATGGGGTCTCACACCCTTCACACGATTCTCTATGCAGCGACGCTGCGCTGTACATTACCACCGGTGACAAAGGTTGTCTTTCAAGTTTAGCGGCAGTCACTGAAGTGAATGGGGTGGTGGAATACCCTTACTGGAGAGACTCCCTTGTGGCACAATGGGCGCCCTGCGGAGCTGGCTGCCTTGCAGGGTTTTAGGGGGTGGGATGCCATCGGCATCTCCACCCTGGGGGATGTAGTGCAGGATGGGTCGCTTAAGTCCTTCCCGGATCTACAGGTGGAATTTTGCATGGCCCGGTCCCAGTTTTAATGGTACCTTCAGTTCCGCCATGCGCTTTCCCCTAGCCTAGAGGGCCTTGACTTGCTACCAGAGTTTAGTCTGTTGGAGGCAAAGGTTTTTATGGGGGTATGGAAATCAAGAAGATCTCACAGATATATCAGTCCCTGGTCATCCACTGCGCGCCTACGCTTGAGAAGCTTCGGGGGTATGGGAAGAGGATGTGGGTACGCTCGAGGAGCGGCCATAGCAATGGGGCTTCGCCTCATACAATTTAAATACCTACATCGGGTCTACTTTACTCAGGTGTGACTACGGCGGGCAGGTTTGATTGCCTCCCTCCGGTGTGGTGGGGAGGAGGGCACATTCCTGCACACCGTCTGGCAATGCCCATCACTCAATCGATTCTGAAGGGGGGTATTCTCCTGTTTATCGGAGGTTCTGGGGTGGTCACTTCCGCGCACGCCACAATTCGCCCTACTGCATGTGATGGAAGGGATTGGGGGCAATGTTTATAAACGGCACCTCATGCTGCTGGGCCTCACATTGGCGAAACGTGATATAGCGAGGATGTGGAAGAATACACGGGCCCCCTCGTTGGCAGCCTGGAAAAATGGCCTTGATTTCTCCATGGGGCTGGAATAGCCAATCTTTGTTGCCCAGGATGTCCGCGTAAGCATTACAAAATATGGAAGCGGTGGGCGACTATAGGGGTTTGTGACTGGAGCCTCCAAATGTTGTGGACGATCTTCCAGTGGATGGGGGCTGGAGCGGGTCTGTCAGATCTGGCACAGGGGGGGTTGAGGGGTAGCCTGGGGTGTGTGTGTACCAAGACTGGGTTTTTCTGTTACCGTTCTTCTTTTTCCTTTACTGTTTTTTCTAGCCTGATTGCTTATGCATATGGACTGGGCTCAGTGGACTTTGCGCAACTCGGGAGGGGGGGCTCGGGGGGGTTAGTTGGGGAGGGGGGCTTTAAATCCTAACGGATACTCTAAGTCACGTATTTTGGTTGCATTGTTTGATGTAAAAGAAAGTCAGATGCTGTCTTGTAATTGTATACATTGATACTGCAGTGGCCTCTGGGGTTCAGAGCCCTGCGACTTTTGTGCAATCTTACAATAAAATATGTTTTTTTTTTTAAAACGAATGGATTCCTTCTGAGCAAGTCTCTTTCTTACCAGACCTTGCTCCATCAACACTTCTCCAGGGGAGCCAAAAATTTGAGTGGAGAGGAAGCAACTGACTGAAACCTGCGGAAAGTAAAGAAGACATTGGGAAGTGTTTCCCTTCATATTCTGACACTTCCTTATTCTTTTTCAACTATACAGTTTTCTAAGTGAAAACAGTGTTTTGAGACATCATGAGATATGTTTTTATAGCGAGCTTACTGCCCTTTACAAGGCATTGAGGGGCAGATTTACAAGCCCCATGCGCCACATTTACGCTGCTGTTGCGCAGCGGCGGCATAAACCATACACCACGTTGTGCCTTATTTACAAAGTGACACATCTAGGGAGATGCGTCACGTTGTAAAGCCCTGAGCCACATGAAACCTGTTTTAGGTTTCATGTAGGTGTTCCGGGGCAGGTTGGGCCTCGTAAAAGTGACACAGTGAAATCTACTAGATTTCTCTGAGTCACTTTTAGGTACATGGGGGCAGATTTACGACTTCTGGCGGATCTCTGCTAATCAGAAGAGATGCACCAGAAGAGTTGCGACGCATCTGCCCACCTGTGCACCACCACTGATGCGCCGCATTTACCAAGCGGCGCACCGTGGCGCTCGGATGGGCAGATGCGTGACGCATCCCTGGTGGAAATTTGGCGCATTGCTGGAGTTGCGTCGCAAGCGCAACGCAGCTCCAGCAAGGCTCGGGTGCCCTTTCTGTAACATGCTGCGTCAATCCTTACGCCTGCTTCAAGGAGGCGGAGGGTTTTGACGCAGCATGGCCCTAAAAGTGACTGAGTGAAATCTTGATTTCACTCAGCCACTTTTAGGAGGCGTTCCTGCACCGGAAGGCCCCCCCCTCTCGGCAGAACGCTTACATGTGGCGCAGGGCTTTATAACGTGACGCATCTCCGTGACACATCTCCCAGATGCGTTACGTTGTAAATACCCGGAAGCATGGCGCTGGGGTTTTAGCCGCCGCTGCGTCACAAAAGTGACGCGACGGCGGCGTTAAAGAGGCGCAAGGGGCTTGTAAATCTGTCCCACGCTTCGTCAAAACCCAGTGACGCTGTATGTTAGGCATAGGGCGCCTCCGAGCATTGCTGAAGCCGCGTTGCGCTTGCGACACGACCCCAGCAATGCGCCGCCCTTACGCCACAGGATGCGACACGCAGCGCCCTATCCATGTGCTGCATTGTAAATGCGACGCATTGGTAGTGGCGCAGAAAGGGAATTGCGTGTCGCATCCCTGTTGATTTGCAGAGATGCCCCAGAATGTGTTTTCAATCCTTTTGGGGTGGAGAGCTGGTAAAGTCTTAAGAAATTTTCAGAAAACCAGGGGGCATATTACCAAGCAATAGCGATAATTATCTCTATTGCTTGGTTAGAGACAAAATCGCAATGCATGAATATCGCTGAAAAGTCCGCGATATTCATGCATTACCGAGCTAATGCTCTTAGCCATGTTATCCACCTCCCATTGGGTAACATGGCTAAGAACTGAAAGTTGGTAATAGTGATAGAGCGCGCGAGGCCACCCGACCAATAGTTTTCGCCGTTTCCGGCTTCAGGGCCCATATACTTTTCAAATCACCATATACATCGATCAGGTGACTTCACGAGCTCTACCAAGTTGTGTGTGTGTGTTCCCTGCTAATAATTTTCAGTGCACCCGACTTACCATCCACCGATGCGGGTACCTAATGACCACAATGAATCAGGGAGCTAGCTGTAAAAGAAAGGCAGCAAAATACAAACCCAACCAATAACATTCAAATACTGTTTAAATGACCACGGACAACTGGAAGTTTTAAAATGTTTATCTAAATTCAATATTTTCTTGCATGAGGTACAGTAAAATAAGGCAATCAATAACCAAGATAACGTAAATCATATAGGCATAAAGAAATAATGACAGGGTAATCATTCAAATGTAATATGAAATGCAGATGGAAAATACTATAAAATCTCAGAAATGTTTAAGCATGGACATTTTATGCATGAATAACTATGGGAGGGCCTATAAAGAGTAACACGCTTCACTTAAGGTGAATGGGCCTTTGAACAATCTAGGCAATGAAGTTCTAGACCATATCATAAAATTACAGACTGCAATGCAAAATATAATTTCTAACCAGTGAGAAGACATAGGAACAAAAACCTCACGGAAAAATATGTAATTAACTTTCAATAGTTGCGGAAAGGCATGGAAAATATAACACATGCAATGATGAACTTTATTAAAGCAAAAGTCAGAAATTTAGAAGGTGCAAGATTTAAAGAGTTTTCAGAGCAATATTTACCTAGAAAGGTGTGGAAACCAAACCCTGGCCACGGGTCAGTTAAGGACAGGAAACCCTCAAGGAAGGATACCCCTCAGAGGACAGCAGGTGCAGAATGGACACCCAGGACAGGACAGGATACCCTCGGAATAGGAATCAGGACAGGACCCTCAGGACAGGACAGCAAACCCTCAGGACAGGACCTCTTCAGGACAGGACCTCTTCAGGACAGGACCGGAACCCACAGTTCGGAAGCAACGCCTGCGCTCCACCCGCTCTGCAGCTATCGATCAAGACCCCGATTGGGTCAGCAAACTCCCAGCTAAGTGCTTTGCCAGCACTTTTAAGGTTCAGTAGAACCTTAGTCTATGGTCAAATTCGGACAGAGTGCTTCGCAGCGCTCTGTATCTTCAGTCACCTATTGAGTGCGTTGGGTCAGTGACAGGTCAGCTAAACCAGACAAGTCGGACGGTTCACTAGGTGAACCCAGGGTAGATATACAGTTTGGGGTCAGTGTACCACCCCCCAATGTTGCAAAGTGTCAGAATCCCTCAATTTCGATTGGTCCTAAGGTAGGATTTGGGTAACACACCAATCACAATACAAGATTTTAAGCCTTCATTAGCATACTTGGGTACCGCCTAGCAGGTTTGGGTTTCTCATGAGAACTGTGCAGAAATACGAGTGAAAATTAACATTGTAACATATGAGGAGCAACATTCGCCGTTCTCGTAGCGCAGAGGTGGCTTTCCCAGGCGCATCTTGACTGTGGCTGCCAGCTGGCTGAGTTCCACTGTCCAAAGTGGCCACCTTTCAATGCTCCCTGGTCATGCGCAGAAGAGACCGTCAATATGGCTCCCAATCAGTTTGGACCCCCATTCCCCGCGGTACATGAAAAGTAAGCGAAAACAAATTAATACATAATAATGTCATTATGGAAATACATCACAGGATTTGTACTTTTGACTCATCATCAAGAAATAAAACTATTGCATTAAATGTTAGCTACATTGACACAGTCACAAGAGCAGTGGCACGAGCAGTACCACATGATAAGCACAGCTATGAATTACGCATGCGCATAACTTTCCCTCCACTTCTGCAGACGCGTCAGGACACGTGAGTGTGGCTGACGCATGCGCAGTAACTAAAATACAAGCGGCGGCCATATTAAAGGACACGGATTAAATTCATTAGAAATACACATAGGCAAGCTTCGGGAACTTTGCCTAAACAAAAATAAATGTTAGTAAAACATACGCTTTGTTACCTTATTACACATAAACGAGGTTCTTGACTTCGGCAAGCCGCAAAATATGCGAAGCTTTGCTTCATCAATCCCCTCTTTGATGATATTTACTATCATCACAAATTATAATGGAACCAGATGCCAACTTTCTTTCACACTTTATAAAGTTCTATTTCTTCCAGCAACCGTTCTAACTTTTCTCTCTCAGTTTTAGCAGGGTGAGAAGTTTTCACCTTTTTGTATATCTGATCATTCACTTCCTCTAATTCAATCTCATCCACACTTCGTTTCACTCCTCTTGCATTTACCTCGTGCTTTTTGGTGCGCTTGCGGCATTTACAGCATAAGAAAATGGAAAGTATAATAAGACCTATAATACCAATTGGCATCAGAATTTTGAATAATAAGCTTTTACCTATGCTAGCAAGCCAATGACCTACATTTGAGAGACCATCTACCAGTCTCTTCCAGGCACTATCAACCTCGAGTGGTTTGAGTTCCTTTGCCAAATTAGTAATGTTTTTCACATATCTTTTGATCTGTATACTTTTATCCGGAATATAAGTGCAACAATGTTGCGCCTTCAACATCCGGCAGACTCCGCCCTCTTTCGCTAATAAGGTGTCAAGAGCAAGTCGATTCTGCAAAACCATTGATCTGATCGCAACCATTTCAGTGTTGACCAGCAGAAATCCATGAGCTGTTTCAGTAGACAGCACATCTACTATAGTAGACAATTTGCAAATTCTGTGAGTGTTCAGAACCACTCCCACTCCAGGTATCAGTGCACTGAAAATACTACCCATAATTTCACCTATACTTTCTCTTTTACTACGCACTAAGCCATTAGTATCTTCATTGCTTCCAGCTTTCCCATTCACATGGTATATTTTCGGGAAGACAATGCCAAAGTAGCAGCTTCCATACCAGTGATCCGGCAATTTGAAATAAGCCTTGTCCCCACAAATATAATAAATTCCAGGAAACACAGGCTCTGACCCATTTTTGAAACCCCAACCTCCAATTACCTTGTAATTATGTTCGCATTCACTGGAACCAATGAAAACATTATTATAATAGCTAGTCTTCTCGCGGTGAAGACATAGCTTGCCTTTCTTTTCAAAATCCAGCAACAGAGCAGGACCCGCTCCACCAGATGAGGTGCCTTCCATGTTCTCTGCCCACTTTGGCTTTTCTGACTTTCGTCATTAGCCTTCTTTTGAATTTTAATTCTCCTTTTCTCTGCCATGTTCAGGAACATCTTTTCCTGCTCACGCAAAGAACAAGTCAAGTTATCTCTGTGTGCGTCTGCTATGTCAATGTTACCTATAGTCAGAAAGTAGTCTCCCATATATCTTATGGTGTCAGTTTTGGTATGTACAGGATTCAAGTTCCCACGTATAGGAAGTTCAGAAAAGATCACGTCATTGTTAGAATAATAATACTGTAACGGTCCCCTTTTGTAAAATAAACTAGCTAAAATGCTACAGGAGATTCCATATGTCAATGGCAGGTGATGGTATGTCACACCTTCAGCCACAGAAGTAGGTAGCTTCATGCAGACATAGCAATCTTCAATTTCCATAGTCTCTACATAGTGTATTAATAAGTTTGCGAAAACATTTAAGTGTGTCTTGTTCTTAACTCCATGATAATGTAGTCCTCCCTCATCTGATGCTTCTAAGTTCTGTTTTGTTTGTCTCAAAGCTCTTTCATGTCGTGCTACACTCTGTGTTGTTAGCTCCTCATTGTCAGTATTTACAACTTCAGTAGGGACAATGTTAGTATCTTTACTTACAGCAAAGGGAATGAAAATTGTTAATCCTATCCAGATAACTATCAGTACTACTACACTACATATACACACCTTGCAACACGTCTTAAAACGGCTGCAACTAGGTCTACCATTCACTGTTGAATCAGACATTTTGGTTCAGAAGGAGTCTCTCGAACCCCTCTTTTTGGCTTTACACAATTAGCTTACTTTGTGCAAATTCACGGTGGTTCGTCTTCTTCTTCAGCTGAGTACTCTGGGACGGGTTCTCCGTCGCTCACGTCAGTTATATCAAGATCTTCAAGTTCTTCCAAAACCAGTGTCCATTCAGGAGACTTGTACTTTTTGTTTTGTCTTTTTATTCGTTCACTCCTTCTTTTGGAAGAGTCTTCTTCTTGCTCTGCTATCCGAGCACTTCTTCTTGCTTCTGCACGTTTTTCTTCCACTGTCTTTATCCTTAGTCTCAATCTTTTTACAAACCTAGGCTCAAGGTTGTTTCTTTTCTTTAGTCTCTTAGTCGGTACTTGGACTTCACTTTCTTTTCTTATTCTCTTGTTCTCTTTATCTTGTGGTAATTCTTCTCCACTTTCTTCTCCTACTTCCCCTATCTGGCTAGTTCCAGGGCTAGCATCAAATTCTTCTGCCTGGTTGCTAATCTGGCCTTGTTCAGGAATATTTTGTTTTTGGCTTTCGATTGTCTCTGTTTCTGTTTCTGTTTCCTGAACCCGTTCTTTTAACCCTCTCTGATCCTGTTCAAGCACTTCGATCTCTTGATTTTCTTCTGCTCGAACTATCACTCTATTTCTAGTCTCTCCCTTATCTGCATCAGGTGTTAGCGGTGGTGTATCGAATACCTGCTCTGTCCCTGTCTGACCTTCTCCTTCCTCAGTTTTGATGTGAATCTCAAGCGGCTGAGGTTCTTCGCCTGTGCCTTGCTTTTCCTGACTAGTCCACTCTCTACCTTCACTAAGTCGCTCTCTTGTTCTGATAGGATCTTCGGTCAGATCAATCATCGGTATCCATTCTTCTGGCCATATGCTTGGCAGCTCGTCTTCAGCTACTCCTGGCTCAGTTTCCTGGACCTCTTCAGCAGGCTGGATTCTTGGCAGTTCGTAGTCAACTACTCCTGGGCCAACGTCTGCTGTTCCTGCAACCTGACTGGTGCTGGGCTGCTCGTTGTCAGCTGCTTCTGGCCCGGCTCCTGCAGGGTCCTCTGCTGGTTGCCCTTCTTCTGCAAATTCTTTGTCTGGTAATACCTTCTGAGTGTGTCCAGCGTGGATCCACTGGGGAACACCTGCGACCTTCACTGCAGTTGTTGTTACCAGGATTACTTGGTGTTTCTTTCCCCACCTTGGTGCCAGACAATTAGATCGAGTGTGCTTCTTTATTTTGACCCAGTCTCCTGGAACCAAGCTGTGGAGAGGAGTCGTTGGATTGAGGATGCCGTCGTCTCCAATCTGGCGAGAGATAGAACGCACTTGGTCACCCAATCTTCTGCAGTATTCAAGCACTAAATCATCAGTAATACTCAACAGTTTGCTTCCTGGCACCCATGCTTGTCTCATCACTCTTCCCATAATGATTTCATGGGGACTTAGGCCTGTCTTGCGGTCAGGAACACTTCTCAGTCCCATCAGGACCAGGGGCAGGGCCTTCACCCAGGTCATGCCAGTAGCATCTGTCAGCTTTGCTAGTCTGTTTTTGATAGTTCCATTTACTTGTTCCACTATTCCAGAAGCCTCTGGGTGGTATGCACAATGAAGTTTCTGCCTTATTCCAAAGGCCTTACAGAGTTCAGCCAGTATGTCATTCTGGAAATGTCCACCCTTATCTGATTCAACAATGAATGGCACCCCGAATCTAGGTATCAGTTCTTTTAGTAAACACTTCGCTACTGTCAGTGCGTCACTTTGGGAAGTAGGGTAAGCTTCTACCCATTTTGAAAATACGCAAACAATGACAAGGACATATCGCTTCCCTTCACAACGGGGCATGGTGATGAAATCAATCTGTATCCTTACAAAGGGACCCCCTGATCTCCCAATTTTGCTCAGTTCAACCATTGTCCTCTTGCCTGGGTTCATCTGTTGACATGACAGGCACCTCTGGCAGAGGGACTCTGCTACCTTCCTGAACTTCTTACTGTACCAAGTCTGTTGAAATACCAGAATCATGGCATCCCTACCAATGTGTGATCCTTCATGTATTAATCTTGCCATTGTGCCAAGCAAGTGTCGGGGTAACACAGGCATACCAGTTGGGCCCAAAATCACACCATCCACACGTCTCGGTCTACACCCATCCTCCTTCCATTTCTCTCTTTCTTGCCAAGGAGCCGATTCCTGCCACTCTCTCACTTCATCCCACGTAGGCACTTCTTCAAACACCTGAAGCTGGCAGCTGGTTCCTGGCCCCCCTCGTTTTGGATTTACAATATACCGATCTTTGGCACACCATTGGGCCACTCGATCAGCATAATCGTTTCCCAGTGATACTTTGTCCATGCTCCTTTGATGAGCAGCACATTTTACCACTGCCAGTTCTTTGGGCAACTGGATGGCCTCTAAAAGGTCATGAACAACCTTTGCATTCCGAATGGGAGTACCTGAGGAAGTCATGAATTCCCTCTGTAGCCATAATTGGCCAAAGTCATGCACAACTCCATAACAGTACTGACAGTCAGTATACACTGTTATGCGTAAGTCCTTCCCAATTTTGCAAGCTTTTATCATAGCTATCAATTCGGCTACTTGTGCAGACTTGATGTTATATAGGTAACCTGCTTCTTCAATTTTTGTAAAAGAGACTACTGCATAAGCAGCACTCAAGCCTCCTAGTTCATGTCTTAGACAGGAACCATCCACAAATAGTTCTTTATCATGTTCAGGCAATGGCGTTTCTTTTATGTCTGGGCGTGGTTTAGTACTGAACTCTGTCAGGTCAATACAATCATGTTCATCATCATCCCCACCTTCTATTTCCAAGGGGTCGGGGAGTAAGGTGGCAGGGTTCAGAATACCGCACCTAACAATGCTTACATTTGCTGCACCCACAAGAATCCTCTCGTATTTAGTCAGCCGACTAGGGGTGAGATACTGTGTTTTAGTTCTGGTCAATAGAATTACCACTCCATGTGAAACATACACGGTCACAGGATGTCCCATGACAATGGACTCACTCTGTTCCAAACTTGCACAGGTAGCAGCTACTGCTTTCAGACAGCCTGGTAACCCAGCAGCTACTGGGTCCAAAGTGGCAGAGAAATAGGCCACAGGCCTTCTGGTCGTGCCATGTTCTTGAGTCAGGACTGACAATGCGCAATTATCGCGAGTGTCACAGAATAGGGCAAACTCTTTGGAATAATCTGGCATTCCCAACGCAGGGGCCGTACACAGACAGTTTTTCAGTCTTGTGAAAGCCATTAGACTTTCATCGTCCCACTCTACAACATCTGGCATTCCTCTCGTGGTCATTTTTATCAAGGGCCTGGCTAAGGCTGCAAATCCCAGAATCCACTGCCTGCAGTACCCTAATACACCCAGGAACATTCTGACATCTTTTTGAGTACGGGGCAACTGCATCTTTTGAATTATTCTCACTCTTTCTGATGTGACTTTTCTGACACCCTTTTCTATCTGGTGTCCTAGATATTTCACTGATTTCGCACAGAACTGTAGTTTGTCAGGGGCCACTTTATGCCCTTTCTCACACAGATGATTTAGGAGGGCAATGGTGTCAATTACACAGTCCCTGTGACTTTTAGACGCCAGTAGAAGGTCGTCTATGTACTGCACTAACACAGAGTTCCCAGGTAAGGTCAAAGTCTCTAGACATTTTTTCAAGATCTGATTAAAGATAGAGGGGCTCTCTGTATACCCTTGAGGGACCCGGTTCCAACAATACACGTGACCTTCGAAGGCAAATGAGAAAAGAAATTTGCTGTCGGGGTGCAGGGGTATCGAAAAGAATGCATGACATAAATCAATCACAGTGAACCATTCAGCATCCCAAGGAATCTGGTACAATATCACTGCAGGGTTTGGGACAATAGGGCAGCAAGGAACTACAATTTTGTTAACCTTTCTCAGGTCCTGCACTACCCTATACTTGCCACTAGGCTTTTTGATGCCCATAATCGGTGAGTTGCATGGGCTGCTCATCACTTCCTGTATGATGTCTCCTTCTAATAATTTTTGTATTTCTAGAGTGACACCTGCTTTCACTTCAGCATTCATTCGGTAGGGCCTAGTGTTAGGATATACTGCATTGTCCTTGATGGCTATCTGTATGGGGTCCACATCTTTCATCAAACCCACATCTTTTCCAGTGAAATCCCACACCTCTGGCTTTACGGCTTCCTGGAGTTCTTGGGGCAAGTCCTGCAGGGTCAATCTTTTAATTTCTGAGTCAGGTCTGAGTAACAATAATTTATAAATGCCATCTTCATCTGGGGTCTGTATCTCAACACCTTTTGGTGTGCAAAAGATGGTACAGTTCATTTTGCACAGCAAATCACGACCCAGTAGATTCACTGGACTGGTGTCACAGACGACAAATCTATGCATCTGTTTAAAATTTCCAATTGAAATCTCCATTGGTTCGGTAACAGGAGTACTAATCAATTGATTAGATACACCCACTACTTGGATATTTTCTCCCGAGAGGGGTAGGTTTGGAACGTCCACTGTTCTTACAGTAGAACGGGTAGCGCCAGTGTCCAACAGAAAGGTGACATCATTTCCGTCAACCTTTCCTTCAATATATGGTCCAGACTGGTCTACCGGCAAGGAAGCGCCAAGTACGCACTCCTCGTCCTCCCCTCTCAGGCCCCGTCAGTCCTGATCATTACAAAGGAAGGTATCATTTAGCAGATACTGCGAAGTTGCTGTATTTCTGTTCTCCCCGCTTTCCCAAACTTCTATCTCTTCATCTTCTGCCTGTCTTCCCCTGTATACCTGCTTGGGTGCTCGAGGCACCTGAACTGTTTTTACCTGGGGTTGAGTCTTTCTTGGTCTTTCTTTCTGCGTCTGTGGAGTTAAATCAGGAGTTTTTTCATTAATATCTACTAATTGGGGACACTCATTCCGCCAGTGTCCAATTTCGCCGCACTGATGGCAGGGAAATTTCTTCATAGCCTCTTCCCTGCTAAATTTGGGCCGGGGCTTTCCTCCACCCCCTCCCCCAGGACTTTTGTTCTCAGCATTCTTAACCATGTTACTCAATTGTTTTTCCTGCTGTTCTGCGAGCTTCACCTGAGCCCACATCACCTTTTCCTTAAGGGCCTTTTTCTTTTCTGCCATCTCGTCCTCGCAGTACTTAGCGTACCGCAGAACCTCATCCATTTTCTTAGTATGCCAACAGATTTTATTATCTTTTATCCACTGACAAATTTCAGGTCTTAAACCATTTACAAACCTGTAAATAAAGTGCGTCATATCCTTCAGGTCGATGTTATCAATACCACTGTATGTTTTAAATACCTGCAATAACCTCTCATAGAAGGAGTGCACTGTCTCGTCCCTTTCCTGTGTTGTTCTATCTATTTTTGTCCAATCAGTTTCCTTTGCGGGCACCTTTTCTTTCAAGTGCTGAATTACCTGCTCATATTTTCGCATGACATCCTTTGATGGCTCCCCTGTTTCTTTATTTCTTGGGTACTCCTCACTCGGCCAGTCTATGTTTATTTTACACTGGGTCCATAAATCTACTGGAACCACAATGTCGAAAAACCCATCCAGGTCTTTCCACAGACATTTCTGTACCTTCACGAACCTTTCCACCTGCCTGTACCAGTCAACTGGTTTCTCTCGTAATTTTGGAAAATCGTTCGTGAAGGACACAATATCCTGCCTAGACCAGGGGACATGCACATATTTCCCTCCTGGCACTTCGCGCATGGGGCATAACTGCTCAGGTTTTTCTACCTCCCTTAAAGCAAATTCAGGAGTCACTTGTCGGGAGCGAACCTCTTCTCTCTTTTTCGCCCACCTGCTTCTCCATCTTTCCACATCTCCCCATTTCTGCAGTACCCCCATTAATTCTTTAATCTGCAACTTCTTCCCTGCCACATTCAGGTGTTCTATATCTTTGTCTGAGAAGTCTGCTCTGTACGGTTTCTGTAAGGGCTTGGATTTTGAGATATCTACCCCCATACTAACTGCTGTTTCGGTCAGTTTTTCGTGGAGCACTCTGGTGTTCCTTGTAAAGCTTTTACATATGAACGACAATTCTTCTTCAGAGTAGGTATTCAATCGATCCAACCCCACATTTCCTGCCATTAATTCTTCTATTTCGACCCTCAGCTTGTAGAGGTCTAAAGGTTTTGTTTGCGGAGTCTGCTTCTCTAATTCACGACTCCAACTCTCAATTTCATCCGGAGTTACCAGAGAGACATTCCTAGTACCTGTTGCTGTCTCTAATTTAATTTCTTTTGTATTAAAAGGGTTATGCCTCTGCTGTATTCCCTTTCCAGTCTGTTTGTTTGGCAATTCCAAGAACGCAACTTCAGACTCGCACTCACTGGACTGATCATCTATGATGATCGGTTCCTGTCTCGGGGTTGCCATGACTGGGGTCATAACTGGAGTAATCGGATTTCCCTGACCATTTCCGTATAACGGGACCACCGGTCCAATAGTTACTGGAATAGTCAATGCCTCAGGACTGGTATTTAACTGGGAAATTTTCTGAATTATTTCTGTCCTTTGTCTAGCTAGAGCCTCTTGCTCCTTTTCCACTAGTACCCTTCTTAAAGTTGTGTCATGCAATATCTGTGGGGTCAATGGAGGAGTAAAACTCGGGGCAGTAGGATGCGTTTCACTGGGTCCTCCCCCATAATTTGGTTTCGGGAATAAAGTTCCAGTATTAAAGGACCTGCGCTCTTCCCCATATGGAGGTTGAACAAAAGGCAGTCCTGAATTTGATGGTTTTTCTTCGCTTTCATACAAGGGTCTGGGAAAAAAGATTTTCGTACGTGAGTTTTTTTCTTCCTGGCTCGCGGGCACTTTGGGATATATATCCCTTGTTTCCGTCGTTTCGGGTTTTTCAGGATAGGGCAATACTTGACCACCCCCTCCCAGTCCCAGGGACCTGTCTTCTTCCTTTAGGAAGCGGCGTCGGGGAACATCTCCTACACTGGAAGGTCGGGTTCCCTCATTGTAAGGTGGCGGACTTCTGGTACAGATGTCATCTATTAGTTCATCATCTGATTCCCCCAGGGCCCCCCAATGTTTACATTTTTCAGTACTTTTCTCACCCGCTCCAATGTTATGACATGCCGGCATCATGGGAAACAGACCCTCAACAATCATGCTCTGCCTCCACTGTTTCATCCTTTTATCCCTGGACTCCTGTTTCTGCCTGGGGTACCACTTGGTCAAACCCTTGTCCATTCGGGGTCTTTCTCTTTCAAAAGCCTCAATCTCCCATTCCTCTAATGCCTCATACTGCGTTAGTCTCGGTCTGGGATGCAATTCGTTCATCCGAGTCCTTAAATTAAATAGGATCCTACCATTGAAGGTACCATCTAACGGAAAAGCCAATACTCCGTCATCTTTCGTGTATTTCACCCAATTCTCCAGCCACACACAGGTATTGTACCCTCGGTCAAACATCATGAATGAGGCAGGAGTATTAGGTGGTGGGACAAGAACACCTTCCCTAGATTTAATCGGTTTGTCCGTTTTAAAATAATTTTTCACCTTACTTATAAGTGACATTTTTCTCTTTGTTCCGTACATAATATCGTATCTATTAGTCTTCCACTGATCCCTTTCAAACCCTAGGTGCCTTGGATCAGGTCGAGTTCCTGTAGTCTGCGAGTGCCACATACAACTTCTGCGGTAAACTTTGTTTACAAACTACCTCCAATCAGAACGCGCTTCAGAAATTCGTGCAACCAATGGGTGTGCGACACTAAATAAGCTCCGCCAATGGGTGCGCGGCCCCTTCGTGAGACAGTTCCCACGCTCCGGCGCTCACCCCTCCTTTACAATTCCAGCTCCGCTACCCGCCCGCTGCTTCTACCAATCCCAGCGCGGCACAGAGTGACGTCAGAGGCGCTTCGCGACTGACTCCCTCCCTTCACAAGGTAACGGAAACTTTCTTTCTTTTAAAGTGCTCAGTGCTTGGTTATTTTACAACAAATACACATTCGCCACAGTGCTCAAGTGTCTAGACAGAGAAAGAATTGTTTTACTGCAAGTAAACTACTTCCATTTACTTTTCACTCGCTGCGGGCAGATCTCTTCCGCCTACCCTTCACTCTAGCATCGGTGAACCTGTTATTCCCCTAAACTCATCCACTTCTTTCCGGGATATATTCCGAGCTTAAGGTTTCTCAGCGGACCCCTCTGCTTTCACGCTAGCTCCGAGGAACCTGCTACTCTTCCGATGTGACCCTTACTAGGTTACGCCACTATGGGAATTTTGCCAATGAACCCCGTTACTGTCATTTATTCACACATGTATTCAGAAAACCCTAGTTAGTGCTTCCCGGTTATCCTAACCTGCACCTAACTTTCCTCGAACCTGTGACCTCAGGACAATGGATTCTATTCACCACTTGCCCTTTCAATTCCCCGGGGAGTTCGGACAACACGAAACGATACGGTTTACAAATGCATGGATTAGTACATATAGCAATATAAGAACAAGAATAAAAACAATGCAAAAATTCATGAGTTTCAGCAGCGTATTCACAAGAGAATGATCAGGTCTCTTAGAACAGCCGCTCTTCTAGCAGCATCAATATAATAGCAGCTTCCGACTCAACTAGTCCAACTAATCCCTGCCTTACTCTCAACTAGTCCCTAACCATCCTCTAGCTACCAGAAAACTGATAGAGCGCGCGAGGCCACCCGACCAATAGTTTTCGCCGTTTCCGGCTTCAGGGCCCATATACTTTTCAAATCACCATATACATCGATCAGGTGACTTCACGAGCTCTACCAAGTTGTGTGTGTGTGTTCCCTGCTAATAATTTTCAGTGCACCCGACTTACCATCCACCGATGCGGGTACCTAATGACCACAATGAATCAGGGAGCTAGCTGTAAAAGAAAGGCAGCAAAATACAAACCCAACCAATAACATTCAAATACTGTTTAAATGACCACGGACAACTGGAAGTTTTAAAATGTTTATCTAAATTCAATATTTTCTTGCATGAGGTACAGTAAAATAAGGCAATCAATAACCAAGATAACGTAAATCATATAGGCATAAAGAAATAATGACAGGGTAATCATTCAAATGTAATATGAAATGCAGATGGAAAATACTATAAAATCTCAGAAATGTTTAAGCATGGACATTTTATGCATGAATAACTATGGGAGGGCCTATAAAGAGTAACACGCTTCACTTAAGGTGAATGGGCCTTTGAACAATCTAGGCAATGAAGTTCTAGACCATATCATAAAATTACAGACTGCAATGCAAAATATAATTTCTAACCAGTGAGAAGACATAGGAACAAAAACCTCACGGAAAAATATGTAATTAACTTTCAATAGTTGCGGAAAGGCATGGAAAATATAACATATGCAATGATGAACTTTATTAAAGCAAAAGTCAGAAATTTAGAAGGTGCAAGATTTAAAGAGTTTTCAGAGCAATATTTACCTAGAAAGGTGTGGAAACCAAACCCTGGCCACGGGTCAGTTAAGGACAGGAAACCCTCAAGGAAGGATACCCCTCAGAGGACAGCAGGTGCAGAATGGACACCCAGGACAGGACAGGATACCCTCGGAATAGGAATCAGGACAGGACCCTCAGGACAGGACAGCAAACCCTCAGGACAGGACCCTCTTCAGGACAGGACCGGAACCCACAGTTCGGAAGCAACGCCTGCGCTCCACCCGCTCTGCAGCTATCGATCAAGACCCCGATTGGGTCAGCAAACTCCCAGCTAAGTGCTTTGCCAGCACTTTTAAGGTTCAGTAGAACCTTAGTCTATGGTCAAATTCGGACAGAGTGCTTCGCAGCGCTCTGTATCTTCAGTCACCTATTGAGTGCGTTGGGTCAGTGACAGGTCAGCTAAACCAGACAAGTCGGACGGTTCACTAGGTGAACCCAGGGTAGATATACAGTTTGGGGTCAGTGTACCACCCCCCAATGTTGCAAAGTGTCAGAATCCCTCAATTTCGATTGGTCCTAAGGTAGGATTTGGGTAACACACCAATCACAATACAAGATTTTAAGCCTTCATTAGCATACTTGGGTACCGCCTAGCAGGTTTGGGTTTCTCATGAGAACTGTGCAGAAATACGAGTGAAAATTAACATTGTAACATATGAGGAGCAACATTCGCCGTTCTCGTAGCGCAGAGGTGGCTTTCCCAGGCGCATCTTGACTGTGGCTGCCAGCTGGCTGAGTTCCACTGTCCAAAGTGGCCACCTTTCAATGCTCCCTGGTCATGCGCAGAAGAGACCGTCAATATGGCTCCCAATCAGTTTGGACCCCCATTCCCCGCGGTACATGAAAAGTAAGCGAAAACAAATTAATACATAATAATGTCATTATGGAAATACATCACAGGATTTGTACTTTTGACTCATCATCAAGAAATAAAACTATTGCATTAAATGTTAGCTACATTGACACAGTCACAAGAGCAGTGGCACGAGCAGTACCACATGATAAGCACAGCTATGAATTACGCATGCGCATAACTTTCCCTCCACTTCTGCAGACGCGTCAGGACACATGAGTGTGGCTGACGCATGCGCAGTAACTAAAATACAAGCGGCGGCCATATTAAAGGACACGGATTAACATACGCTTTGTTACGCAAGCCGCAAAATATGCGAAGCTTTGCTTCATCAATAGGAGATAGCATTTTGGCACGCCCACTTTGCATGTCATTAGTGATAATCTCCTAATAGCTGTCTCTAACTGGTGTTAGCAAAAGCCGCCAATCTCACCGGCCACACGAGCTGCCATGAATCAGAAAAACGCCATTTCAAATTCGCACTTACTCTATTTTGTCTCCTATGAATATTAGCGCGCCTATCTTTACGGACTTTCTGGGGATGAATGCAGGAGAATGTTTAAAGTTAACAGTAATAGAAATAAAGGAATTAATAGTGTAATTTGTTCAGTTAGATGCAAAGCGTTTCTCTTCTGTGCAATGCATTATGGGCAGCCGGATATCCGGTCAGTGTCTGGCACATTGCAGGAAGTGCTTTCCTGGCAGCCTCGCTCAGTGAAAAACAAGCACTGGCGCGGCAAACGTCTAAATCTTACTACAACATTGGAAGAAGTGAAGTAAATTAAACCCACACGGACACATCAGAATACCGACAATAATCCTAAAATTTCGCGTGACGGCCGCTCCTTATCTACTGTCGACCACGCTCCAGACCCGCGTATTGACGTAGGTCTTCCAAAAATTGCAAAATCTCCTCTTCAATCACCACACGAGGTGCCATTTCTTTTTTCATTGTAGATGCGTTTAAATTTCGCAGAGCAGTTCATAGATAATTTAAAGAACATTTTTCGATGCAGTATGACCCGATATATTTATACGCTAAACTTGTCACTCAATGGAAAATCCATATTTTATTTAGAACGAACACTTTCATCTATTTTACACTTCACAGAGCAGCTCTATCAGGGATAGAACTTGCAAGAATTAAATGAGACTCTTAAATGTTCCCCTCCACGGAAATCTTTAGTAAAAGGCGAAAGATTTATTCGGTTAGAAGAGAAATCAGAGTATGACCTGTAACGACTGAAGCAGAGACCGCAGGAAGACAACTCCTTGGACTCTCAGTGTGGGGCACAAAACTAAATGAATACTTGAAACATGTCCAGTGAAAACATTTTGATTGAGCTTTAATGTTATGAAGTGGTAAAATCAATTCAAGAACATAAAAGGGATAACAAGTGACAGGGGATTGTGGGTATGCAAATAAGCCCTACGGGTGCCCATGTGAACCATCGGGAGTGGAACAGAGGTTTACTTTTGTTGCTCTCATTGCGCAAATTGTGCTCTAGGTAATAGAACGCTTTACACGAGCATTACGTTACACTCATATCACATGGACAGCTTTATTAACATGTATTATTTACCCGCGTGGTCTTTAGGTTATTTGCTAGTCACAGCCCGTTGAGCCGCAGCCGGGACTCGAACCGTTGTCGGAGGCGGCAGCTCGGGCTCTTAAAGCGCCCCTCGCGCAGCACGAGCTCCTGCAACAGCGGGTCTCAGAGTCGATCAGTAGACACAGTAGACGGACTCTGAGAGTCGATCAGTCGACACAGTAGACGGACTCTGAGAGCCGATCAGTAGACACAGAAGACGGACTTAGTAGACCTGTATTGTAGTGTAGTATTCTATGTTTTTATCCTTCTTTCTTTCTTAATCAGAGATAAAACTTTCATAATTAGGGTAAAACTCTTAACTGTACCTCTCCAAGGCGAAAGATTTATTCTGTTTGAAGAGAAACCAGTTAATGTATTTTGATGCCTGTAGTGTTGCTGCCAGTGGGGCGTACCACTGCAGCACACGCCCCCTCCCCTGAACTCATGTGTGTTTCCCCCCCTGAGACGTGCTGTGTGTTGGTAGCCCCCTTACGTGAGCGCGGCTGCGCCACCAAGTAAATAAATAGCCCAGGGCTCTGGGCGTGGTCAGGAGTTAACTAACCACCACAGTACGCAAGTGTCTCCGTGTGTATTTACATAGGCCCACACCGGGACACTACATTGGCGACGAGGGGGTCTGCCCCCTGCTCATCGCGTGCCCTGCTGCTCCGTGACCCTGCCAGTCAACCGCACCCGGCCCGCTGCCCGCAGCCCGCCTCCTGACGGCGGTACGCCTCCCTGCCTTCCGAGGCCGCCCCGCAGCCTCGACCAAGTCTCCTGCCCTCGCCTGGCCTCCCCGCCCCCCAGCGGAGACGATTCCTGCGGCGGTGGATCCAGTGCCTGCATCGCCTACCTTCGGCACGTCGTCCTGCCTGCCGGCTGCCGGCGCTGCCGTCCGGCCCATCCACGTGGCCTCTGTAAGGTACGGGCTGCTGCCTGCCGCTCTGCACGGCTGCCCCTGTGCCCTGCCTCCGCCTCCATTCTGCCGCCAAAGGCCCGCGATCCTCTCCCTGCAAGCCGCCAGCCCCGCACGTCGACCCGGCGTTCCCGCGCATGCGCGGCTCTCACGGCGGCCCTCCCTCACGCATCTAGCGTGTCATCGGGGCCGGGAGGTTGCCGTTCCTCACGCATCTAGCGGAGCGGAGCCTGCAAGTGCCCAGGAGGTGCCTGTTTCTTCCTGTTGTGCCTGTGTGGCCCTGAGAAGCCTGCTTCTGCCCTCAAGGGCTGTGGGTGTGTCCCGTTCGTCCTTCCAGCCGCCAGCATGGCCAATGTGCCCCCCCTGGAGCCCTTCTCCATCACCGGCACGCCACCCTCCCAGGCTTCTCGATGGAAAAAGTGGGTGGAACGTTTGGAGACGTACTTTATTGCGGCGGAGGTCGCAGTGGAGAGACGCAGGGCGATGCTCCTACACCTGGGTGGAGAGGGAATCCACGACATCTCCAAGGACATCACGGAAGGCGACCCGCCCCACACGTACGCCACCCTGCGGGATGCTATCACCAGGTATTTCGAACCCTTCACCAGCGCAGACTACGAACGCTTCCTGCTCCGACAAGCGCGCCAACTCCCCGAGGAGTCGGTTGATGTGTTCTACGCGCGCCTTAAGAAATTGGCGAGCACGTGTACACTCCCGGACGCAGAAGACGAAATTCGCGCCCAGTTCATTCAGGGGTGCGCATCTCTGAAGCTGAGAGAGAGAGTCCTCGAAACGGACGCCAAGCCCATGCGAGACATACTCGCCTTAGGACGTTCCAAAGAACTCTCCAAAGCCCGGGCGGCCCACATGGAGCCAGGCCCGGCCGTCAAGATCAAGTCGGAGCCAGTGTGCGCAGTCAGGACGCAACGTCCAGATAGCCGGTCGAGGCCTCAGAAAACCACTCAGCCCCATCACTCCCAGCCCACCCGAGATCGCAGCTGCATGTGGTGTGGAGGTGCCACTCCGCACAAAGGAGCCTGCCCGGCGCAAGGGAAAATCTGCAGTGCCTGCGGCAAGGCCAACCACTTCGCGAGTGTCTGTCTGTCGTCTCAACGGAAAAAGCTCAGCGGCCCACCCAGGAGGGCGCGACAGGTGGCGCCACTCCCGGACACGTCACCCGGCAGCGACATGGACGACGACGAAGAAGATGCCGCGTCTGTCCACGTGGTGCGCATGCTCAACTCCCTGACGGCCGCATCATCGTCCGAGCCGATGTGCACTGTCCAAGTCCACGACCAGGCGGTCAGAGCCCTCATCGACACTGGTGCCACAATAAACCTCATGGCGGCCAGTGTATACCGGGACCTGGTGGACGCTCCCGCCCTTCACCCCACCAGAGTGCAGGTGTTTGCCTACGGGACTCGGCGGCCCCTACGCCTGTGCGGGGTATTCAGAACTACCATATCCCACGACGCCAGGCAGCTGCAGACAAAAGTCTACGTGTCCCAAGAAGGGTCAGGATTCCTCCTTGGCTGCAAGACGGCACGTGAACTTGGACTCATTCACTTTGCCCTGACCGTACAAGCTCAAGGCCTGGACAGTCTAGTCACTGAACACTCCTCGGTGTTCGAGGGCATCGGATGCCTCCGTGGGCCTCCTGTCCAACTCCACATTGACCAATCCGTCGCCCCTGTCGCCCTACGACACAGGCGGATCGCGTTCCACCTCCGACCCAAGGTAGAAGCTGAACTGAGAATGCTGGAACAAGCAGGAATCATCGAACGTGTGACCGGGCCCACCCCGTGGGTGTCCCCCATCGTGGTAGCGAAAAAACCGAAGCAACCCGATGCGGTAAGGATATGTGTGGACATGCGACTCCCCAACCTGGCCATCAAGAGGGAGCGTCACCTAACGCCGACCATTGACGACATCATCGGGGAGCTCGCGGGGTCCAAGTGGTTCTCCAAAATGGACCTGAGATCAGGATACCACCAGATCCCGCTTCACCCAGACTCACGCCCCATCACCACGTTCTCTACCCATGCTGGCCTGTGGAGATACACGAGGCTAAACTTCGGCATCTCAAGCGCCGCCGAAGTGTTTCAGAACATTATCCACAATGTCCTTCAAGGCCTCGTCGGGGTGCTAAACGTAAGTGACGACATCCTGGTGCATGCCCCGACTCTGGAGGAACACATCCGAGCGTCCACGCAGTGTTTGACCGCCTAAAGGAGAGAGGGCTGACTCTCCACAAAGACAAGTGCGAGTTCCTGCGAAGAGACATAAGCTTCTTCGGGTATAAGTTATCCGACCAAGGAGTAGGCCCGGACCCAGAGAAGGTCCAAGACATCCACAACGCGCCCGCACCCACCTCCGTGACCGCAGTCCGCAGTTTCTTAGGCATGGTGACCTACTGCGGGCGTTTCATAAAGGACCTGTCCGACCTAACTGGCCCACTCCGGGATCTCACGAAATCCAACACTGCCTGGACGTGGGGTCCAGACCAACAGGAGTCGTTTGAGAACACGAAAGCGGCTCTCTCAGCTGACACGACGCTGGTGTACTTTAACCCTCAGAACGAATCACAACTGCTTGTAGACGCCAGCCCCACTGGCCTGGGCGCCGTCTTATCGCAACGTCAACCATGCGGCGAGTGGGCCCCTGTTGCATATGCCAGCCGCACCCTCACACCCACCGAACAACGCTACTCCCAAATAGAGCGGGAGGCCATTGCGATCCTGTGGGGGTGCCGCCATTTCCACATTTACCTCTGTGGGCACCCTTTTTCAGTAGTGACTGATCACAAGCCCCTAATACCACTGTTCCAAGGCTCTTCCTCCCGCCCTCCACCACGGATCGAGAAGTGGGTGCTGCAGTTGCAGGAATTCCAGTTGACAGTGGAGTATCGGTCTGGCTCGCGCAACCCTGCGGACTACTTATCGAGGCATGCCCGACCAGTCTCTGATGCTGAAGCAGCTGAAGCGGCAGACACCGAGGAGAACGTCCGACTGATTGTCGAAAGGTCAAGACCACGTCCCATGTCTCTGGACGAGGTGTCTAGTGCCACCAAGGACGATGATTGCCTCCAGATCGCAATCCATGCCATAGAGAGTGGGGACTGGAAGGCGCTCCAGAGCCCGGCGTCATTCCGCACCTTGGATGCCCAAGCCATCTTGAAGGCCTTGTACCAAGTCCGACACGAACTTTCCGTGTCCCCAGAAGGATGCCTCCTGCGCGGTCCCCGTCTCGTGCTGCCCAGCAGTCTGACCCAACAAGCAGCAGTCCTGGCCCACGGTTCGCACCAAGGAATCGTCAAATCCAAGAACAGGCTCCGGTGCAAGGTGTGGTTTCCAGGGTTAGACAAAGCGGTGGAGGAAGTGATCCACAGGTGTCCAGTGTGTCTAGCAACGAGCCTCCCGAACCCTCCAGCACCGATAGTGACCGAAGAGGGCCCCACGTCCCCGTGGGTGCGAGCGAGCGCAGATTTCGGTAGCCTCCCTGGAGGCAAGTACATGCTCGTGGTGGTGGATGACTTCTCCCGGTACCCGGAAGTAGAGATCGTGTCGTCAACCGCGACGTGGGAAGTGATACCGAAGTTCGAAAAGATACTGGCCACCCATGGGCTCGTGAAAGAAATCCGCACCGACAACGGGCCCCCCTTTAACGGCAGCGAGTTCACGGACTATCTCCAAAGCCAAGGGATCAAACACAGACGGATCACACCCCGGTGGCCTCAGGCAAACGGAGAGGTCGAACGCCTAATGAGGACTTTGAACAAGACCATACAGATCGCAGTCGCCGACGGCCAGTGTTTGGAACTAGCAATCTACCAGTTCCTCAGAGAATACCGGTTGACCCCACATTGCACTACAGGAGTCTCTCCGAGCCGGCTCTCCTTCAACAGAGTCGTAGTAGACACCATACCGCACCACCCTATGTGGGAACATGTTCCTCACCCAAAGAACCGGTCCATGGAACAGCGCACCAAGACCAATCATGAGGCGTCCCGACGAAGGCGAGCAATGGACAGTCCGATACAAATCGGAGACAAGGTTCTAGTGAAGGACCGTCACCCCGGAGGAAAGTTCCGGATGCCTTTTGAACTAGACCCATGGACTGTGCTGGAGGTAAATGGGACCATGATCACAGCTACCAGGCACGGCGAGTCCGTCACTAGAAATGTTTCATTTTTCAAGCAAGTACCCGAGGAGAACACAGACTGCGACCAAGATGAGTGGTACCCGGCCCCTCCTCGTCGGCCCTCAAGTTCAGAGGAAAGCAACACTGCCGCCAACCAAGCGGAGGACGGTGCCCCGAGCGTCCAGATCACAGAGAGACCCGTGGAGAATTCCACCACTCAGGAACCCAGCAGTATGGAAGAACCACCTGCAGCTACAGGGGAAAGCCGAAGCCAGACGAGATACAGCCTACGTCCGTGCCCAAAGCCTTCCCAACGATATCGTGACTTTGTGGCACAGTGCTGGCGTTCAAGTGATCGAGATGGCTGACCCCGCCGAGAACTGAAGTAAGACTGTTCTGTTTTGTAGTTAAATTGTTATATCATGTTGCAGGTTAACCAGAGACTGAACCAGAGACATTCCTGTAAGCCGACACATGGTCACCGACCAGATGGACCTTTGATATAGACTTTGAGCTTTTGAATGTTTCGTATATTCCTGTTTTCTTTTATCCCTAGGTAAAGGGGGAATGTAGTGTTGCTGCCAGTGGGGCGTACCACTGCAGCACACGCCCCCTCCCCTGAACTCATGTGTGTTTCCCCCCCTGAGACGTGCTGTGTGTTGGTAGCCCCCTTACGTGAGCGCGGCTGCGCCACCAAGTAAATAAATAGCCCAGGGCTCTGGGCGTGGTCAGGAGTTAACTAACCACCACAGTACGCAAGTGTCTCCGTGTGTATTTACATAGGCCCACACCGGGACACTACAATGCCTAAAGCAGAGATTGGAGGGAAGACAACACCTTGGACTCTCACTGTGGGACAAAAAAAAACTACGAAACGAAGACTTGGAACGTCTCACTAAACATATTATCATTGATGTTTTTATTTGATTAAGTGGTACATTTAATTTAGTACATTTAATTTAACTACATAAGAAGGATTACAAGTGACAGGGGATAGTGGGTATGCAAATATCCCAACTGGACCCCACGTGACAAGGCTTCTCAGTCACACGTGACCCAGGGCCAGCTCTAGGCATGTGCAAGCTGTGCACCTGCACAGGGCCACCAAACCCCAGGGCCACCACGCCAATATATATCCTTAATATATTAATCCTCTGAGGATGGATACATATTTGGGTGGTGGCCCCTGGAAGGGATTTGGCGGCCTCCGGCTCTGTTCCACTACTAAACACCCTGACCTCCTCCCCTCTTTACTGGCCTGCGCGCTCCGCCCCGCCCAAACCCCCTCTTCCGGGCCCCCTACCTACGCTCCTTGCCCAGGGCCACCATGAGCCTAGAGCCGGCCCTGCGTGACCCTCTAGAGTGGAACAGGGCTCTCAGCGCAATGTTTCCTTTTCAGGGTATTACAACGCTTTACACGAGCACTAGTCTGCCTCCACTACAAATGGGCAGGTTTAAATATATATTTAATTACCCGCTGGTCTGTACGTGATTTTCTAGGAGTAACAGGCTGTTGAGCCGCAACCGGGTTCCTGCAGCAGTGCGTCTGGACAGTATTTTCCTGTTACATTTTAGGATGTCATTTTTTTGGAACAAAAAAGCTCTATTTGCTTGTCTATTTTTTAACAGAATTGGGCAACTCTATCAGAGATAGAGCTTTCAAAAATTGAGTGAAACTCTTAAATGTTACTCTCCACGGAAATCTTTAGTAAAAGGCTATCTTTGGTGGTTTTCCATCAAGATTTCTCATTTTACCCATCCAGACCAACTCCTGATTTTCCAGGTTTCCTTTGCCCACTCTTGTCCAAATCTATGGGTGTCTATGCACATGTAAGAGAACATTTTATTGAAAACAAGTTTTTGGCATTCTTTTTCCGTGATTGCTTGGTGTTTGTACAAGGAAAGGTTCCTGTTTTCCCACATCGCCTCTTTCACACAGTTTATTATTCTCCATAGCGTCCTTTCTTTATTTGCATTGCAATTCATGCCCAAACCATATAGAACCAGTTCATAGGACAGGGATGCCTGTCCTGTTAATTCTTTAATGAGCTGTCCCATTGCCTTCCACATGCTTTGTGCTCCGCCGCAGTTCCAAATGAAGTGGATCAGGGATTCATCTGCTGCACAGCCTGGTGTTGGACATCTTGCTGTTTTTGCCAGTTTCCTTGCATGTTGGAATTGCTTCACTGGTAGGCATTTAGATACCATCATCCATTCCAAGTCTTTCTGGGAGTTTGTCAAGTCTTTGTGGCTCACCATCTCCCAAACCTTCCCTGATTGCTTCTCTGATAAGTTGTTTACCATTGTCACTGAGTCCGTTTCTTTCAGTTCTTTGCTTAAGGCCATCTGGGGAGTGATGTCCTTCGCTTGAATTTGCCTCTCTTCCAGCTTCTTGAAGAAAGGTTTGATGCCTTTGTACGCAGGGGGTGGTTCTAGTAAAAAGGCTTTGTATTGTCCAGTTTACATATGCACACTCTTGATAAGATGAAGCTTGTAGCAAACAGTGTGTAGGCAGCCACATTTGAGTCTTTCTTTGCATTCCCCAGTACGTTTTTAACAAAATGTGACATCAGGAAGTCATGGAGGTTTGGCAGGTCTTTCCCTCCTTTTGTGGGTAGTTTGAAAACTGTGTCTCTTTTTAGTTTTTCAATTTGTGACCCCCAAAAGAAGTTTGCAAAAAGTTTTTGTGTCACTTTTGTCCACCTGTATGATGGAGGGAAAATCATGGCAATAAACATCAGGATTGGTAGACATATTGCTTTCAGCACCAAGACTTTCCCTTCCAGGAAAAGTTTTCTTGTCGTCCAGAGCGCCATTTTCTGCTTGAGCTTTGTCTGGATCTTCTCCCAGTTTATTTCTCCCTTCATGTCCTGGGAAAAAAGAATCCCCAGTATTTTTACCGGGTCTTTGGAAGGTTTCACTGGGAGCTGAGACAGTTTGTCCCATTGTCCCACTGTCATGCAGTGCGTTTTCTCCACATTCACCTGTAGCCCAGCTGCTAGGAAAAAGAGTTGGGTTATAAGGAAAGTTCTTTTTATGGATCTAACGTCAGTGCAAGCAATGGTGGCATCGTCCATGTATGATACACATTTGACCTGTTTGCCTTGGCTGCCCGGTACGGATAGAGCGCGCAGGTCACCCAACCAACAATTTTACCATATACGTATCGGGCCCATAAACCTCATTTTACCATATGCATTAATCAGGTGACCTTACACTCTACTACCAGTATCCCTGTTCCTTCCTATTTTATTTCTACTGTACCCGACTTACCAATCCACCATTACGGGTACCTATGACCACAATGGATCAGGGAGCTAGCTGTAAAAGAAAGGCAGCAACACAATACCAACTTTATATTCTTCTGTATTTTCATAAAGACCACAGACTACAGGGAAGTTTTAAAGGTTTTATCTAGATTTCAGATTCGGAAAGCATGAGATTTACTACAAGCAAACAATCAATAACCAAGATAATAAAAAGCACATATCCATAAAGGAAATAGATCAGGCTAATCATTTATGAGTATTAAGAAAGGTAAAAACAGGGAATATACTAATCATAATTTTCAGTGATTGAATTTCAGAATGAATAACTATATAGACGGGAAAATTATGGAACACTTTAGAAGGTTACTACTGGAAATACTTCAGATAAATGAGTATAGAAAGGACTTGGTTTATATTGCGAGAATTTGGAATGCTATACCACTGTAGGAAAGGTAAAAATTTGGGACACGCTATAATTCTTGAAACATCACTTCAGTCAGCTTAATAGAGAAAATTATAACACACATCTACTTTCATGAACGATATGGAGAATTTTGCTTAAGGGAAGGGAAACATAGGAACATGCTAAGAAAAAGAAATGTATGACTTTTCATTTAGTAGTTTGCGGAAAAAGCATGGAAAATCAACATATGCAAAGGTATGTCTTTATTAAAGCAAAAGACGGAAAAATAAAAAAGGTGCAGTATAGAGTTTCAGCACTATATTTACCTAGAATGGTGTGAAGACCAACCCTGGCCACGGGTCAGTTAAGAACGGGAGAAACCCAAAGGAAGGATAGTCATCAGTGGGACAGCAGGTGCAGAATGGACACCCCAGGACATGACAGGAAACCCAGATTAGGATCAGGACAGGACCACCAAGGTAAGACCAGCACCCGCAGTTCGGAAGCAACACCTGCGCTCCACCCTCTCTGCAGCTATCAGCCAGAACCCCGATTGGGTTATCGATTTCCCCAGCAAAGTGCTCCGCCAGCACTTAAGGTTTCTTGGCAAAAACCCCTTGAGTCTATGGAAATTATGGACAGAGTGCTCTGCAGCCCTCTGTATCAGTCACCTATTGAGTGCGTTGGGTCGTTGACAGGTCAGCTATTCGGACAAGTCGGACAATTTCTCTAGCTAAACCTAGGCTAGTTATACTGTTTTCGGGTCAGTGTACCACCCCCCAAATGTTGCAAGTGTCAGAATCCCCAATTTCAATTGGTCTGTGGTTCTAAAAAATATGGATCCGTAATAGTACCGGACTCGAGAATAAAAACTTCGTCGAAATAGGACGAATTTGGTATCAAAAGACCGAGAATGACGAGTACATCAAGTACATGTATTTTCGGCATATTCGAGTGACGATTTCACCTCGAAATCGTCATTTGCCTTCTGAACCCTTAGCTGCATGTTGCCCTCTACATCGGCCTTAATCCAGTCGAATTTGATTCCACAAGGACACATACTCCTTAATCGACTTCTTCCTGACCCCAGTACAAGTTAGAACCATTGCCCCAGGCCGAGCTCGTTAGGTCAGTTCCCTCCCAGTGGCCGAGCAAGATAGTATCTAGGCCCAACCGGCCATAAAGCCATTTCAGCACGCACACCTGCCATATCTCGCTCACATCTTTCTCCACTCCTTTTCCTCACTTATTTTATGGTGGGGAGGTGACCATTTTTATTAGGGGTCCATCGATATCTGATGAAATGTTGGGCCTTGCCGGATGATTTGTTATGGGCAGCACGACGTGAAATATGTACATGTCATCATGACTCCGCTTTTTCTTTTGTAATCAGTAACCATAAATGAAATACCACGAACCCAAGGAATGTTTTGCCAAAGGGTGAATATTGTGTATAAGAAGAGAAGCCTAACTTTGTGAAAGTGTGCAGTCTCCTGAATATACTTGTATCGTACTTCTAGGACCCTGTCACCTTGGTTGCAGCCAATAAACTAATCTTTGACTTCACCTGGAGGACTCTGAAGTTTCTGTAAAAAACAACAAGTGATGGACTGAATGTGGATCAATGTCACACACTCCCCCAGTCAAAAGATCTGGGCCCAAATCCATCGTTTTTTTGCACTCCACACCACCCTGGGTCAGATAATGGCTTTATGCAAATCAGCTCTGACCCTGTTGCCCCATGGGAACAGTCCAGTCCGAACTACAACAGCCATATCTTTCCCAGACCGGAATCAAGCATCCGAGGACCGGACCGGTTTCGAGGTAACACTTCTCTTCAGCCCGGCTAGCTTGACTCCAAGTGGTGTGGAGTGCCTGGGACCCACGTCTGGGCATCCCCAGCGCACTTAGGGCGGCAATTGCAAAAAACAACAAGTGATGGACTGAATGTGGATCAATGTCACACACTCCCCCAGTCAAAAGATCTGGGCCCAAATCCATCGTTTTTTTGCACTCCACACCACCCTGGGTCAGATAATGGCTTTATGCAAATCAGCTCTGACCCTGTTGCCCCATGGGAACAGTCCAGTCCGAACTACAACAGCCATATCTTTCCCAGACCGGAATCAAGCATCCGAGGACCGGACCGGTTTCGAGGTAACACCTCTCTTCAGCCCGGCTAGCTTGACTCCAAGTGGTGTGGAGTGCCTGGGACCCACGTCTGGGCATCCCCAGCGCACTTAGGGCGGCAATTGCAAAAAACAACAAGTGATGGACTGAATGTGGATCAATGTCACACACTCCCCCAGTCAAAAGATCTGGGCCCAAATCCATCGTTTTTTTGCACTCCACACCACCCTGGGTCAGATAATGGCTTTATGCAAATCAGCTCTGACCCTGTTGCCCCATGGGAACAGTCCAGTCCGAACTACAACAGCCATATCTTTCCCAGACCGGAATCAAGCATCCGAGGACCGGACCGGTTTCGAGGTAACACCTCTCTTCAGCCCGGCTAGCTTGACTCCAAGTGGTGTGGAGTGCCTGGGACCCACGTCTGGGCATCCCCAGCGCACTTAGGGCGGCAATTGCAAAAAACAACAAGTGATGGACTGAATGTGGATCAATGTCACACACTCCCCCAGTCAAAAGATCTGGGCCCAAATCCATCGTTTTTTTGCACTCCACACCACCCTGGGTCAGATAATGGCTTTATGCAAATCAGCTCTGACCCTGTTGCCCCATGGGAACAGTCCAGTCCGAACTACAACAGCCATATCTTTCCCAGACCGGAATCAAGCATCCGAGGACCGGACCGGTTTCGAGGTAACACCTCTCTTCAGCCCGGCTAGCTTGACTCCAAGTGGTGTGGAGTGCCTGGGACCCACGTCTGGGCATCCCCAGCGCACTTAGGGCGGCAATTGCAAAAAACAACAAGTGATGGACTGAATGTGGATCAATGTCACACACTCCCCCAGTCAAAAGATCTGGGCCCAAATCCATCGTTTTTTGGACTCCACACCACCCTGGGTCAGATAATGGCTTTATGCAAATCAGCTCTGACCCTGTTGCCCCATGGGAACAGTCCAGTCCGAACTACAACAGCCATATCTTTCCCAGACCGGAATCAAGCATCCGAGGACCGGACCGGTTTCGAGGTAACACCTCTCTTCAGCCCGGCTAGCTTGACTCCAAGTGGTGTGGAGTGCCTGGGACCCACGTCTGGGCATCCCCAGCGCACTTAGGGCAGCAATTGCAAAAAACAACAAGTGATGGACTGAATGTGGATCAATGTCACACACTCCCCCAGTCAAAAGATCTGGGCCCAAATCCATCGTTTTTTTGCACTCCACACCACCCTGGGTCAGATAATGGCTTTATGCAAATCAGCTCTGACCCTGTTGCCCCATGGGAACAGTCCAGTCCGAACTACAACAGCCATATCTTTCCCAGACCGGAATCAAGCATCCGAGGACCGGACCGGTTTCGAGGTAACACCTCTCTTCAGCCCGGCTAGCTTGACTCCAAGTGGTGTGGAGTGCCTGGGACCCACGTCTGGGCATCCCCAGCGCACTTAGGGCGGCAATTGCAAAAAACAACAAGTGATGGACTGAATGTGGATCAATGTCACACACTCCCCCAGTCAAAAGATCTGGGCCCAAATCCATCGTTTTTTTGCACTCCACACCACCCTGGGTCAGATAATGGCTTTATGCAAATCAGCTCTGACCCTGTTGCCCCATGGGAACAGTCCAGTCCGAACTACAACAGCCATATCTTTCCCAGACCGGAATCAAGCATCCGAGGACCGGACCGGTTTCGAGGTAACACCTCTCTTCAGCCCGGCTAGCTTGACTCCAAGTGGTGTGGAGTGCCTGGGACCCACGTCTGGGCATCCCCAGCGCACTTAGGGCGGCAATTGCAAAAAACAACAAGTGATGGACTGAATGTGGATCAATGTCACACACTCCCCCAGTCAAAAGATCTGGGCCCAAATCCATCGTTTTTTTGCACTCCACACCACCCTGGGTCAGATAATGGCTTTATGCAAATCAGCTCTGACCCTGTTGCCCCATGGGAACAGTCCAGTCCGAACTACAACAGCCATATCTTTCCCAGACCGGAATCAAGCATCCGAGGACCGGACCGGTTTCGAGGTAACACCTCTCTTCAGCCCGGCTAGCTTGACTCCAAGTGGTGTGGAGTGCCTGGGACCCACGTCTGGGCATCCCCAGCGCACTTAGGGCGGCAATTGCAAAAAACAACAAGTGATGGACTGAATGTGGATCAATGTGACACACTCCCCCAGTCAAAAGATCTGGGCCCAAATCCATCGTTTTTTTGCACTCCACACCACCCTGGGTCAGATAATGGCTTTATGCAAATCAGCTCTGACCCTGTTGCCCCATGGGAACAGTCCAGTCCGAACTTCAACAGCCATATCTTTCCCAGACCGGAATCAAGCATCCGAGGACCGGACCGGTTTCGAGGTAACACCTCTCTTCAGCCCGGCTAGCTTGACTCCAAGTGGTGTGGAGTGCCTGGGACCCACGTCTGGGCATCCCCAGCGCACTTAGGGCGGCAATTGCAAAAAACAACAAGTGATGGACTGAATGTGGATCAATGTCACACACTCCCCCAGTCAAAAGATCTGGGCCCAAATCCATCGTTTTTTTGCACTCCACACCACCCTGGGTCAGATAATGGCTTTATGCAAATCAGCTCTGACCCTGTTGCCCCATGGGAACAGTCCAGTCCGAACTACAACAGCCATATCTTTCCCAGACCGGACTGGACTGTTCCCATGGGGCACAGGGTCAGCGCTGATTTGCATATCGCCATTGTCTAACCCAGGGTGGTGTGGAGTGGAAAAACGATGGATTTGGGCCCAGATCTTTGGACTGGGGTGAATGTGTGACATTGATCCACATTCTGTCCATCACTGTTGTGTTTGCAATTACCGCTCTAAGTGTACTGGGGATGCTCAGACGTGAGTCCCAGGCACTCCACACCACTGGAGTCAAGCTAGCCGGGCTGATGAGAGGTGTTACCTCGAAACCGGGCCGGTCCTCGGATGCTTGATTCCGTTCTGGGAAGGACATGGCTTTTGTAGTTCGGACTGGACTGTTCCCATGGGGCACAGGGTCAGCGCTGATTTGCATATCGCCATTGTCTAACCCAGGGTGGTGTGGAGTGGAAAAACGATGGATTTGGGCCCAGATCTTTGGACTGGGGTGAATGTGTGACATTGATCCACATTCTGTCCATCACTGTTGTGTTTGCAATTACCGCTCTAAGTGTACTGGGGATGCTCAGACGTGAGTCCCAGGCACTCCACACCACTGGAGTCAAGCTAGCCGGGCTGATGAGAGGTGTTACCTCAAAACCGGGCCGGTCCTCGGATGCTTGATTCCGTTCTGGGAAGGACATGGCTTTTGTAGTTCGGACTGGACTGTTCCCATGGGGCACAGGGTCAGCGCTGATTTGCATATCGCCATTGTCTAACCCAGGGTGGTGTGGAGTGGAAAAACGATGGATTTGGGCCCAGATCTTTGGACTGGGGTGAATGTGTGACATTGATCCACATTCTGTCCATCACTGTTGTGTTTGCAATTACCGCTCTAAGTGTACTGGGGATGCTCAGACGTGAGTCCCAGGCACTCCACACCACTGGAGTCAAGCTAGCCGGGCTGATGAGAGGTGTTACCTCGAAACCGGGCCGGTCCTCGGATGCTTGATTCCGTTCTGGGAAGGACATGGCTTTTGTAGTTCGGACTGGACTGTTCCCATGGGGCACAGGGTCAGCGCTGATTTGCATATCGCCATTGTCTAACCCAGGGTGGTGTGGAGTGGAAAAACGATGGATTTGGGCCCAGATCTTTGGACTGGGGTGAATGTGTGACATTGATCCACATTCTGTCCATCACTGTTGTGTTTGCAATTACCGCTCTAAGTGTACTGGGGATGCTCAGACGTGAGTCCCAGGCACTCCACACCACTGGAGTCAAGCTAGCCGGGCTGATGAGAGGTGTTACCTCGAAACCGGGCCGGTCCTCGGATGCTTGATTCCGTTCTGGGAAGGACATGGCTTTTGTAGTTCGGACTGGACTGTTCCCATGGGGCACAGGGTCAGCGCTGATTTGCATATCGCCATTGTCTAACCCAGGGTGGTGTGGAGTGGAAAAACGATGGATTTGGGCCCAGATCTTTGGACTGGGGTGAATGTGTGACATTGATCCACATTCTGTCCATCACTGTTGTGTTTGCAATTACCGCTCTAAGTGTACTGGGGATGCTCAGACGTGAGTCCCAGGCACTCCACACCACTGGAGTCAAGCTAGCCGGGCTGATGAGAGGTGTTACCTCGAAACCGGGCCGGTCCTCGGATGCTTGATTCCGTTCTGGGAAGGACATGGCTTTTGTAGTTCGGACTGGACTGTTCCCATGGGGCACAGGGTCAGCGCTGATTTGCATATCGCCATTGTCTAACCCAGGGTGGTGTGGAGTGGAAAAACGATGGATTTGGGCCCAGATCTTTGGACTGGGGTGAATGTGTGACATTGATCCACATTCTGTCCATCACTGTTGTGTTTGCAATTACCGCTCTAAGTGTACTGGGGATGCTCAGACGTGAGTCCCAGGCACTCCACACCACTGGAGTCAAGCTAGCCGGGCTGATGAGAGGTGTTACCTCGAAACCGGGCCGGTCCTCGGATGCTTGATTCCGTTCTGGGAAGGACATGGCTTTTGTAGTTCGGACTGGACTGTTCCCATGGGGCACAGGGTCAGCGCTGATTTGCATATCGCCATTGTCTAACCCAGGGTGGTGTGGAGTGGAAAAACGATGGATTTGGGCCCAGATCTTTGGACTGGGGTGAATGTGTGACATTGATCCACATTCTGTCCATCACTGTTGTGTTTGCAATTACCGCTCTAAGTGTACTGGGGATGCTCAGACGTGAGTCCCAGGCACTCCACACCACTGGAGTCAAGCTAGCCGGGCTGATGAGAGGTGTTACCTCGAAACCGGGCCGGTCCTCGGATGCTTGATTCCGTTCTGGGAAGGACATGGCTTTTGTAGTTCGGACTGGACTGTTCCCATGGGGCACAGGGTCAGCGCTGATTTGCATATCGCCATTGTCTAACCCAGGGTGGTGTGGAGTGGAAAAACGATGGATTTGGGCCCAGATCTTTGGACTGGGGTGAATGTGTGACATTGATCCACATTCTGTCCATCACTGTTGTGTTTGCAATTACCGCTCTAAGTGTACTGGGGATGCTCAGACGTGAGTCCCAGGCACTCCACACCACTGGAGTCAAGCTAGCCGGGCTGATGAGAGGTGTTACCTCAAAACCGGGCCGGTCCTCGGATGCTTGATTCCGTTCTGGGAAGGACATGGCTTTTGTAGTTCGGACTGGACTGTTCCCATGGGGCACAGGGTCAGCGCTGATTTGCATATCGCCATTGTCTAACCCAGGGTGGTGTGGAGTGGAAAAACGATGGATTTGGGCCCAGATCTTTGGACTGGGGTGAATGTGTGACATTGATCCACATTCTGTCCATCACTGTTGTGTTTGCAATTACCGCTCTAAGTGTACTGGGGATGCTCAGACGTGAGTCCCAGGCACTCCACACCACTGGAGTCAAGCTAGCCGGGCTGATGAGAGGTGTTACCTCGAAACCGGGCCGGTCCTCGGATGCTTGATTCCGTTCTGGGAAGGACATGGCTTTTGAAGTTCGGACTGGACTGTTCCCATGGGGCACAGGGTCAGCGCTGATTTGCATATCGCCATTGTCTAACCCAGGGTGGTGTGGAGTGGAAAAACGATGGATTTGGGCCCAGATCTTTGGACTGGGGTGAATGTGTGACATTGATCCACATTCTGTCCATCACTGTTGTGTTTGCAATTACCGCTCTAAGTGTACTGGGGATGCTCAGACGTGAGTCCCAGGCACTCCACACCACTGGAGTCAAGCTAGCCGGGCTGATGAGAGGTGTTACCTCGAAACCGGGCCGGTCCTCGGATGCTTGATTCCGTTCTGGGAAGGACATGGCTTTTGTAGTTCGGACTGGACTGTTCCCATGTGGCACAGGGTCAGCGCTGATTTGCATATCGCCATTGTCTAACCCAGGGTGGTGTGGAGTGGAAAAACGATGGATTTGGGCCCAGATCTTTGAACTGGGGTGAATGTGTGACATTGATCCACATTCTGTCCATCACTGTTGTGTTTGCAATTACCGCTCTAAGTGTACTGGGGATGCTCAGACGTGAGTCCCAGGCACTCCACACCACTGGAGTCAAGCTAGCCGGGCTGATGAGAGGTGTTACCTCGAAACCGGGCCGGTCCTCGGATGCTTGATTCCGTTCTGGGAAGGACATGGCTTTTGTAGTTCGGACTGGACTGTTCCCATGGGGCACAGGGTCAGCGCTGATTTGCATATCGCCATTGTCTAACCCAGGGTGGTGTGGAGTGGAAAAACGATGGATTTGGGCCCAGATCTTTGGACTGGGGTGAATGTGTGACATTGATCCACATTCTGTCCATCACTGTTGTGTTTGCAATTACCGCTCTGAAGTTTCTGTAGGTCTGACTCAGGAGAACCCGAGGTCTCTGGTGTGTTGATCCCCTGGCACCGCTGGGTTACCGGTTCTGTACCGGTTCTTAAAAACCCAGTACCTCAGGTCCCCAAGTAGGATAGGTCAACACACCAACCACATTTCACCTCTACAAGACTTCATTTGCATTTTCTGGTACTGCCTATGAAATTTGGGGTTCCCATGAGATATTATACAGAATAAAATGAAATTTATACAATTGTAGCTTTTGCAGTACAGTTCAGCTCCACTCTGCTGGGTCGCAGGTCACTTTCTCAGGAGCATCTTGGCTGTGGCTGCCAGCTGGCTGAGTTCCACTGTTACAAGGTTTTCTTCCCTCTGCCAAGGTGACATGCGCAGTAGAGATTTTCAAGATGGGGTTTGGACTCCCTCCCAGGCCCAAGGGTTTACGATACATGAAAAGTAAGCGAAAAAAAATTAAAACATAGAAATAAATGAAAACACTGTATACCATGAATAGCTACTCTATACCCCTTACTTTATATAAACTATGGCATTATGTTTTAGTGCAAATAAACAATAACACAGAAGCAGCAGTACAAGCTTCACCATGTGAGGATACAAAGCGGACATCTTAATGCTAATGCGCAAGCGCAAAGATTCCCACCAGAACTGCAAGTACGTCACGTCACGTGAGTGTGACTAACGCATGCACAGAAGAAACCCCGCCAAGCAGCGGCCATTTTTAGTGACAAGCGTTATGGGGTTTTAGTACACACATAGGCAAGCGTCTCTCGGGCATTCCCAGTGTAAAATAAAGGGAAAATTAGTAAGACAAAACAGGTTGGGTTACTCTGTTACATGTTATTCGAGGTTCATGAATTCAAGCGAGTCGCGTAATGTGCGAATCCTTGCTCCATCAATCCCCTCTTTGATGATATTTACTATCATCACAAAACCAATGGAATCAGATGCCAACTTTCACAACTTTCCCAATTCGATCTCTTACAACATTCGATTAAATTTCTCTTTCGTATCTTTGTTAGGGTGAGAATTCTTCACCCTTTTATAAATCTGATTATTCAGTTCCTCTAATTCAAGTTCATCCACACTCCGTTTTATGCTTCTTTTGTTCACAGTATACTTCTTTTGGTGTTTGCGACATTTGCAACAGACAAATATGAGAAATATGATAAAACCTACTACTGCAATTGGCATCAGTACCTTAATCAATAAACCTTTACCTAAATTAGAAAACCAATGACCTACAGCGGAGAGACCATCAGTAAGTCTCTTCCAGGCACTATCAACCTCCAGTGGTTTGAGTTCCTTTTCCAAATTTGTAATGTTCCTTACATACTTTTTAATTTGTACACTTTTGTCCAGTATATTAGTGCAACAATGTTGCTCTTTAAACATTCGGCAGACTCCACCCTCTTTTGCTAATAAGGTGTCAAGAGCAAGTCTGTTCTGCAAAACCATAGATCTGATCGCAACCATTTCGGTATTGACCATCAGAAGTCCACTAGCGGTGTCAGTAGACAACCGATCCACTATTGTTGACAATTTGCAAATTCTGTGTGTGTTCAGAACCACTCACACTGCAGGTATCAATGCACTAAATGTACTACCCATTATTTCACCTACACTTTCTCTTTTACTACGCACTAAACTGTTAGTGTTTTCGTTGCTTCCAGCAATTTCATTCACATGGTATATTTTCGGGAAGACAATTCCAAAATAGCAGCTTCCATACCAGTGATCCGGCAATTTGAAAAAAGCCTTGTTTCCACATATGTAATAAATTCCGGGAAACACAGGTTCTGACCCATTTTTGAAACTCCAACCTCCAATTACCTTGTAATTGTGCTCACATTGACTGGAACCAATGAAAATGTTATTATAATAACTAGTCTTTTCTCGGTGAAGACAAAGTTTCCCCTTTTTCTCGAAATCCAGCAACAAAGCAGGACCAGCCACACCATTTGAGGTGCTTCCCATGTTTTCAGCCCACTTAGGAGTTTTCTGCCTTTTATCATTCGCCTTTCTTTGGAAACGTTCTCTTCTTTTCTCTGCCATGTTTAAAAACATTTTCTCTTGTTCATGTAATGAACAGGTCAAGTTATCTCTGTGTGCTTCACCTAAATCTATGGTACCTATAGTCAGAAAGTATTCTCCCATATAACGTGTTACATCACTTTTGGTATGTACAGGGTTCAGATTTCCACGTATAGGAAGTTCAGAAAATATCACGTCTGAGTTCGAGTAATAGTACTGTAACGGTCCTCTTTTATAGAATAAGCTAGCTAAAATACTACAGGAAATTCCATATGTTAGTGGCAAGTGATGGTATGTCACTCCCTCAGCTACAGAAGTAGGTAGCTTCATGCAAACGTAACAGTCTTCTATTTCCATGGTTTCTACATAATGCACTAAAAGGTTAGCGAATACGTTTAAATGAGTCTTGTTCTTGATTCCGTGATAACGCAGTCCTTCCTAATCTGGTGCTTCTAAGTTCGATTTAGTTTGTCTAATGCTAAGTGCTTTCTCATGTCCTTCTATACTTTGTGATGTCACTTCTTCTGCATTTTTCGTCACAGTCTCTGTAGTGTCAGTATTAGTACTTTTGCTCATCATATAAGGAATAGTAATAGTTAGTCCTATCCATAATATTAACACTAAGGCTATACTACATATACATACTTTACAGCATGTTTTACAGCAATTACGTCTAGGTCTTCCATTCACTTTTGAATCAGACATTTTCGCTCAAAAGAAGTGTTCAACCCCTTTTTGTAAATTTGCACAGGTAGCTTACACTGGGCAATTTCAGGTTGGTTCTTCTTCTTCGGCAGACTGGTCAGCAGTCAGGTCTTCGTCACTGTCGTCAGTTATATCAAGATCCTCAAATTCCTCCAACACCAGGTAAGTCCATTCAGGATCCTGATACTTTTCGTTCAGTCTTTTTATACATTCACTCCTTCACTTGGAGTTCTCTCCAGTTTGCTCAGTCTTACTGGAACCCAGTCTTCTTTGCTCAAGCTTCTCTTCTACTGTTTTCAGTCTTAATCTTAGTCTTTTGATGTACCTTGGCCCTGTATTCTTTTTCTTGAATCTTTTAACTGGCACTGTGGTTTGGCTTTCTTCTAATGCTCTTTTATTCTCGTTTGGTTGTGGTACTTCTGTTTCTGTTTCCTCCCTTTCTATCTGACTAGTTCCAGGTCTTACTTCAGTTTCTTCTGCCTGGTTACTAAGCTGGCCTTGTTCAGGTGTAGACTGGTTTTGACTTTTGGGCGTTTCAATTTCTGTTTCCTGAACACCTTCGTCTAGTTCTATCTGATCCTGTTCAAGCACTTCGAACCTTTGATTTTCTTCCGCTTGAACTTTCTCCCTAACGTCTGTCTGTCCCTTTTCAACTTCAGGAGTTCTTGGAGGTGTGTCGATCACTTGTTCTGTCCCTATCTGATTTTCTTCCTCATCAGATTTGACATGGATTTCGATAATCTGATTGTCTCCTCCTATTCCTGTCTCGTCCTCACTATTCCACTCTCTGTCTGAGTAGGTTTGACTTCTTGTTCTTATGGGATCATCTGTCAGGTCGATTATGGGTATCCACTCGTCTTGACTGGTGCTCGGTTGTTCGTCATCAGCTACTTCAGGACCAACGTCGGGAGACCCCTCAGTTGGACAACCTTCAGCGTCAGTTTTCTCGTCTTCGGTGACCTTCTTGGTGTGGCTTGCATGGATCCACTTTGGCACCCCGGCACACTTCACCGCTGTTGTGGTCACCAGGATCACTTGTCTTGGTTTTCCCCACTTCGGTGCAAGGCAACTTGAACGAGTGTGTTTCTTAAGGACCACCCAATCACCTGGAAGCAATTTATGGACTGGAGTTGCTGGACTGGAGACGGCGTCTTCCCCAATCTGGCGAGAGATAGAACGCACTTGGTCACCCAGTTGCTTGCAGTACTCAAGTACCTAATCATCAGAAATGCTTATTAGTTTGTGTCCTGGCACCCATGCATGTCTCATCACTCTTCCCATCAGGATTTCGTGGGGACTCAGGCCTGTATTTCGGTCTAGAATACTTCGGATTCCCATCAGAACAAGAGGTAAAGCCTCTATCCAATTCATGTTAGTAGACTCACACATCTTTCCTAGTCTCGACTTGATAGTGCCATTCATCTGTTCCACCACTCCAGAAGCCTCTGGATGATATGCACAGTGCAGCTTTTGTGTAATCTTGAATGCTTCACAGAGCTGACCAATCACTTAATTCTGAAAATGCCCACCTCTGTCTGATTCAATTGTGACTAGGACCCCGTACCTAGGTATTAGTTCTCGCAGTTCTAGGCAGACAATGACAAGGACATCTCTCATTCCTTTACAAAGGGGTAACTGGATAAAGTCAATTTGTAGTCTTGTAAAGGTACCTCCAGCTTTCCCAATTTTACCTATTTCAACAACTGTTTTCTTCCCAGCGTTGAATTGCTGACATGTCAAGCACCTCTGGCAGAGTGACTCTGCTACTTTCCTGAACTTCGAGCTGAACCATGTTTGTTTAAAAACACGAACCAGGGCATCCCTACCAGTGTGTGCATCTCCATGTATTAACCTGGCCATAGAAGCAAGCAAGCTGTCAGGTAACACAATGTAGTGAATGAAATGATGAATGGTCAGTAGATTCTTGAAGCTCTTTATTTCAAGTAAGATGAACAGGGATAAAACCCCACCAGGAACAGGATGTTCACTGCTCAGCCCTCTCTCATCAACTGTCATTCCACATCCACACCAGGCACGCTAACGTTCTATTCACTCTGTCATTCATCATTCAACATTCCATACTGACATCACATACATACTGGCTGAGCAGGAAGCAAGGAGATAATATAAAGCACAACATATCTCCTTTTCTTCAACGAAAAATAAACACAATAATATAATACATTGCGAAAGATAAAATTTGCAATATATATGCATATTTAAATTTAGACTATAATGAAATAGACTAAGCAAATATAGCTAAACACAACCTAAGCAAATAATATATATGTACATTTAAATTAAAACTAGAATGAAATAGACTAAGTAAATATAGCTAAATATATCCTAAGCAAATATAGCTAAACACATCCCCTTCCCTTGGGAACATTATAATTGTAAATTGCAACAATACCAATGTATGTATAGAATAACCACTGCAAAGAAGGCACAGCTGAAGCTAAGTAAAAAGATTATGTAGGGTATAAACAGTAGGAAGGGCGTGCGCACACCCCACTCTGAATATGTATAGAGACCAGCTCTGAACTACCCTACGAAGAAAATAACCTCTAAACTTAAAGTGTCAGCAAAACAAGAAGCATCATATCATGAAGCTAAATTTGCAGTACTAAATTCGTAATATATAAATAACAACAATAAATTAAATCATGAAGGTAATACAGACTAACTGCTGTATCAAGCATTGAGAGTAATACAGATTCATACGAATTGCTGTACCTAGCATTGAAAGTAAAACCAGCTTGAAGCACTGTACTAAGCATATAACGAAACATATGCATACCTGAATTGTTGTATAAAGCATAAATATATAACATACTTATATGAATTAGTGTAAAAACATTTAAGTAACACATATTTGAAATACTGTATGAAGCATAAAACGTAATACATACTATTGGATTACTAAATTATAAGAATAGCTGTAAAACACCTTGCATAAAATTTTGTAAATATCAGTATAAATTATTTAAACATAGCTGTATAAATTAAATAAACATCACTGCTACCCTATTAACGGAAAAGCAGTTTAAAAAGAATTGGTGTATGAATCATAAACATTGCAGTCTTAGTGATATAACTGTATCAGTTACTAAAGGCTTACAGTGTTATTTAAATTGCTGAAATATGCTGAAACACCTATAACATAACCTTTAAGTAGTAATAAAATGAGTCCCCATGTTTAAATAAGAGCTACATGAAGTACCGACTTAATCCAGCAGATGGCAGTAAGACGATGACTAAAGTAATTGAAAACTAAACAGAAAGAATGAAGATTGAATATTATTCCGTCAGTATTTCATCAGCTGCGACACCTCAAGGCTCGACTGTTCCACGTTGAAAGAAAAGGACAGAATGACAATATTTGGAGACTTCTTATAGCAACGCTAGCACTTCTCTCATCAAGTCTCAAATGTATTTGTTCTTCTTCGTTTACCTCGCGCTGTCACAGCAAAGTAGTAGTTGAAATGGGGAGTCAAACTTGACCTCATATGTGAAGACGAGCTGACATGCACAAGGAGAAACGCGCTGTGACCCATGAAATACCAGCGCGGGCAGAGTGTCAGAGGAATGCGCTCCGCAGGATGTGTGGTGTAGCATTGTTTCCGGTTATCACGGAAACGAATATGTAGATAGGTGGCAAAGATTGTCATGACGTGACACGTACTCTTGCAAAGATTCTGAAACGTCACCACATGCAGGATGGCTTCACCGAGGAAGGAGCTCTCCATGAGAAAGGCAGTTGGCAGTTGAGAAAACGTAAGATGCCTCATCATTTGTAACTGAAATTAGCTCTGAAGTACAGGCTTCCACACAATAGAATTATAATGGGAATCACCCGTTTCTCAATGAAAACCACTCGTTTTTTCAGCAAACTGTAAAGCACTCATAGGACATTTGATATAAATTCCTTGCTCTTAGACTTCCACAAAAGTGAATTTTAAATGAAAGTAACTCGTTTTTTCTCTTTTGTAGCAAGAAAGGTTGTCAGACTCTGTGAATCTCAGTATTAAATCACTGTACTCCACACAATCGAATTTTGAAGGAAATCTTTTGTTTTCCCTTTCCCTTAGCAGCACAGGTTTTCCCTTTTTCTTGGTGGCAAGTTAGAGTATTTGAGCTAGATCTGGCACATATGAGAGTTTAGGGCGACCGATTTCGGGGTCACTGGTGGGGTTTTGGAGTGCCAGGTAGCTTGGGGAAAACTTTAGTAATATAAAAGTCCTTTACCTTAATTGAATTCTTCTCTTTAGGGTAGTACTGCTTGAAGGTACCTTGTAAATAGTATGTAGCACGCTGTGAGTTCTCCAAACGTCGCCAAAATGTAGTGAATGAAATGATGAATGGTCAGTAGATTCTTGAAGCTCTTTATTTCAAGTAAGATGAACAGGGATAAAACCCCACCAGGAACAGGATGTTCACTGCTCAGCCCTCTCTCATCAACTGTCATTCCACATCCACACCAGGCACGCTAACGTTCTATTCACTCTGTCATTCATCATTCAACATTCCATACTGACATCACATACATACTGGCTGAGCAGGAAGCAAGGAGATAATATAAAGCACAACACACAGGCATACCATCAGGGCCAACCATGACACCATCCTCGTTTCTCTGTTGACAACCAAACTTTCTCCATCTTCCCTTTTCCTTTGGTGTTGCTGCATTCTGTAAATCTCTCAATTCTTCCCATGTAGGCACATTCTCAAACACCATAAGTTGGCAGCTGTTTCCGTATCCCCCCAATTTGATATTGACAGACATTCGATGTCTGGCACAATGTTGGGCTACTAGGTCAGCATATCGATTACCTACTGGCACATTATCGTCACCAGATCTGTGAGCAGTACACTTGACCACTGCCAATTCTTTTGGTAACTGGATTGCGTCCAGTAATTCCTGTACAACTTTTCCATTTCTGATAGGAGTACCTGAAGAAGTTAGAAACTCTCTTTGTAGCCACAATTGGCCGAAGTCATGCACAACTCCGTAACCATACTGACTGTCAGTGTATACGGTTACTCTTTTATTTTTCCCAATTTTACAGGCTCTTGTCAATGCAACCAATTCGGCTACTTGTGCAGACTTTACTCCAAATAGACAGGATGCTTCTATAGTGCGTGATACCGTGACTACAGCATAAGCAGCACTTAGGCCTACAACTTCGTGTCTCAGACATGAGCCATCCACAAACAGCTCGTAATCTTCTACAGGCAGGGGCATTTCCTTGATATCTGGGCGTGGTTTAGTACTGAACTCAGTTAAGTCAATGCAGTCATGCTCGACCTCTCCCTTCGCTTCTGCAATCAGTGAGTCTGGTAATAGGGTAGCTGGATTCAATATGTTACACCTAGTAATGACCACATTCGCAGCACCTACAAGAATCCTCTCATATTTAGTCAGTCGACTAGGGGTAAGATATTGGGTTTTGGTTCTTGTCAACAAGATCACGACTGCATGTGGAACATACACAGTTACAGGATGTCCCATAACAACGGATTCACTCTGTTCTAGACTCATGCAAGTTGCAGCTACTGCTTTCAGACTTCCGGGTAATCCAGCAGCCACTGGATCCAGAGTAGCAGAGAAATATGCCACTGGACGTCTAGTCAAACCATGCGCTTGTGTTAGGACTGATAGTGCACAATTGTCTCGTGTGTCACAAAACAGTGCAAATTCTTTCGAATAATCAGGCATTCCGAAAGCAGGGGCTGTACATAGACATTCTCTTAATTTAGTGAATGATGTCAAGCTTTCCTCATCCCATTCCACTGGGTCTTTTGCTCCTTTCTTTGTCATTTTTATTAATGGTCTTGCTAGGACTGCAAATCCCACAATCCATTGACTGCAGTAACCTACGACTCCAAGGAACATTCTGATTTCTTTCTGAGTATTGGGTAATTGCATGCTTCGAATTATTCTGATTCTTTCTGAGGTAACTTTCCTGACTCCCTTTTCTATCTGGTGCCCCAGATATTTTACTGAATTGGTACAGAACTGTAATATGTCCTCTTTCACCTAGATGGTTCAGTAAGGCAATGGTGTCAACAACACAGTCTTTCTGACTCTTGGACGCCACCAAGAGGTCGTCTATATATTGCACCAAAACTGAGTTTCCAGGTAAAACTAATGATTCAAGGCACGTTTTCAGAATCTGATTAAAGATTAAGGGGCTTTCTGTGTACCCCTGAGGGACACGATTTCAAACGAACACGTGATTGTCGAATTCAAATGAGAAAATAAATTTGCTGTCTGGATGCAATGGGATCGAAAAAAATGCATGACATAGGTCAATCACGGTGAACCGCTCAGCATTCCAGGGAATCTGATACAGGATCACTGCTGGGTTCGGAACAATAGATCAGCAAGGAACGACGATTTTGTTTACCTTTCTCAGGTCCTGCACTACTCTGTACTTACCACTAGGTTTCTTGATTCCAATTATGGGTGAGTTACATGGACTACTCATCACTTCTTGTATGATGTTTGCTTCTAGCAATCTTTTTATTTCAATGGCAACTCCTGCTTTCACTTCTGCACTCCTTTTGTACTGTTTAGTATTTGGGTAAACTGCATCTTCTTTTATGGCTATTTTAATTGGGTCTACATTTGCTATTAGTCCTATATCTTTTCCAGTAAAGTCCCATATCTGGTTTCACTGTCTGTTGGAGTTCTTCAGGTAAGTCCTGTATTGTCAGTCTTTTAATTTCTGAGTCAGGTCTAATTAACATTAATTTGTATATTCCATCTTCATCTGGGGTTTGAATTTCGACGCCCTTTGGTGTGCAAAAGATGGTACAGTTCATTTTACGCAACAAATCACGTCTCAGTAAGTTTACTGGACTGGTATCACAAACAACAAATCTATGCATTTCTTTGAAGTTCCCTATTGTAATCTCCATGGGCCCAATAACTGGGATACTAATCAATTGATTAGATACTCCCACTACTTGGATTGCTTCTCCCGAGAGGGGTAGGTTTGGAACGTCTGCTGTTCTCACAGTAGAACGGGTAGCCCCAGTGTCCAACAGAAAGGTGACATCATTGCCTTCAACCTTTCCTTCAATGTATGGCCCTGACTGGTCTACCGGCAAGGAGGCACCAAGTACGCACTCCTCGTCCTCCCCCCTCGGGCCCCGTCAGTATTGATCGTCACAGAGGAAAGTATCATTCAACAGAAATTGCAAAGTTGCTGCATTTCTATCCTCTTTCCTCCCCAAATTTCTATGTCTTCACCTTGCGGTGTCTTTCCCTTAAAATTCGGCATAGGTGCACGAGGCAACTGACTCGCCTTTACTTGTTGCTGGGTCTTTCTTGGTTTTTCATTCTGCGTCTGTGGATTTAAATCAGTGGTTTGGGGGTTATTATTCTGTGCGTATGGACACTCGTCTCTCCAGTGCCCTATCTGTCCGCACCTGTGACAGGGAAACTTCTTTTTAGCTTCCTCTCGGCTCATTTTCATTTTGGGCTTCCCTCCACCCCCAGATCCTTGATTTTGGGAATTGTTATTCATTTTACCCAATTGCTTTTCTTGTTGTTCTGCTAGTTTGACTTGTGCCCACATAACCTTTTCTTTCAAAGCCTTTCGTTTATCAGCCATCTCATCCTCACAGTACTTTGCGTACCGTAAGACCTCATCAATCTTCTTTGACTGCCAACAGATTTTATTGTCTTTGATCCACCGGCAAATTTCAGGTCCTAAACCGTTTACAAACCTGTAAATAAAGTGGGTCATATCCTTCATCTCGATGTTATCTATACCGCTGTAAGTTTTAAACACCTGTAGCAATCGTTCATAAAAGGAATGCATAGTCTCATCTCTTTCCTGGGTAGTTCTATCTATTCTGGTCCAATCAGTTTCCTTTGCAGGCACTTTTCCCTTCAAATGTAACATTACCTGATTGTATTTATTCATTACCTCATCGGAAGGAGCTCCTGTAGTAGGATTCCTTGGGTATTCCTTACTAGGCCAACCAATGGCAATTTTACATTCTGTCCACAAATCTACAGGAACCACTATGTCGAAAAACCCATCCAGATATTTCCACAGGCATTTTTGTACCTTTACAAACCTTTCTACCTGTCTGTACCACTCCACGTGTTTTTCTCTTAATTTTGGGAAGTCATTGGTAAAAGACACAATATCTTGTCTGGACCATGGAACATGCACATACTTTCCACCTGGCACTTCTCGCATAGGATATAATTGTTCTGGCTTGTCAGCTTCTTTTAAAACAAACTCAGAAGTCATCTGTTTGGATCTACACTCTTCCTTTTTCTTTGCCCACCCGGCTTTCCATTTTTCCAAGACTCCCCATTTTTGCAACACGTTCAACAATTCCTTGATCTGTACCTTCTTTCCTGACACATTCATATTCTTTAGATCTTTTTCTGAGAATTCTGCTCTGTAGGGTTTCTGTAATGGCTTTGATTTTCCAATATCTATTCCCATACTGGCGGCAGTGTCTGTTAATTTCTCATGGAACACTCTGGTATTACGGGTAAGACTTTTACAGATAAATAGAAGCTCTTCCTCAGAATAGGTATTCAATCTGTCTAACCCCACGTTTCCTGCCATCAGTTCTTCTATTTCTATTCTTAGTTTGTAAATATCTAAGGGTTTTGACTGGGGAATTTGTCTCTTTAATTCTCGACTCCATCTCTCAATCTCTTCAGGAGTCACTACTGTGACACTTTTAGTACCTGAAGTCGATTCCATTTGAATCTCTCCTGTATTAAAAGGATTATGTCTCCTCTGCGAACTCCTTCCTGAGTCCCTGATCGGCAAATCCATTAACGAAACCTCAGATTCACATTCACTCATCTGATCATCTACAATTAAAGGCTCTTTTCTCGGCTGTACTATAGCTGGGGTAATAATCGGAGCCTTTGGACTCCCCTGTCTATCCCCATACAAAGGAACAACTGGTCCAATAGTTACTGGGATTGTCAAGGCTTCAGGGCTTGTATTTAACTGGGAGATTTTCTGAATTATCTTGTTTCTTTGTTTGGCTAGAGCCTCTCGCTCCTTTTCCTCCAATAACCTTTCTAGGGATTTCTCATGCAGTACCTGTGGAGTCAAAGTTGGAGCATAACTCAGGGCAGTAGGATGCGTCATACTTGGTCCTTCACCATAATTAGGTTTCAGGAACAAGCTTCCTGTGTTTAAGGATCTCGGTTCTTCCTCATACGGAGGTCTTGGACAAAAGTCCCTCTCACCTGAATATCTTGATTCTCCACTAAATGGTGGTCTTAGACAGGTATCTCTGGCACCCATGGGTCCTAGGCCCTCGTTCTAGGAAGGTGTTTGACAGCCGTCTCCTACATTTACAGATCTAGTCCCTTCCTGATAAGGGGGTCTTCGGGAAGTATCCCCTACACTAGAGGATCTAGGTCCTTCGTTATAAGGAGGTGGATTCTTCATGCACAGGTCCTCCAAATAATCATCATCCGATTCCCCACTAGTTACCCAGTATTTGGTCTTTTCTGCTTTTTTCTCTCCCACAGGATCACCCATTGCCATCATAGGATACAGTCCTTCTACTATCATATTCTGTCTCCATTGTTTCATTTTTTTATCTCGGGTTTCTTGTTTCAGTTTCGGATACCATTTGGTTAAGCCTTTGTCCATTCGGGGCTTGTCTCTCTCAAAAGCCTCTATCTCCCATTCCTCTAATGCTTCGTACTGTGTCAATCTAGGTCTGGGATGTAAATCATTCATTCGGGTTCTCAAATTAAATAGAATCCTGCCATTAAATGTACCTTCTAACGGAAAAGCCAAAATTCCGTCATCCTTGGTATACTCCGCCCAGTTTTCCAAACATACACATGAATGGTACCCTTTATCAAACATCATGAAAGATGCGGGAGTATTAGGTGGCGGTATGATAACACCTTCTCTAGTTTTAATAGGTTTGTCTTTCTTGAAATAATTCTTCACTTTATTTACAAGGGACAATTTTCTCTTATTTCCATAGATAATGCTGGTGTTATGACCTTTCCACTGATCGTTTTCAAACCCTAAATATCTTGGATCAGGTCTAGTCTCTGGCCTATACGTATGGCACATATAACTTCCTACAAGCGACTTTGTTTACAAAATCACTCTCAATCCAAATGCGTCTTTTATTTTCGTGCAACCAATCAAAGGCATGGTTTCAAATAGTCTCAACCAATGGGTGTGCGGCCTTTTCGCGAGACAGGTTCTCACGCTTCGGCACTCACCCCTCCTTTACAATTCCAGCTCCGCTACACACCCGCTGTTTCGACCAATACCAGCGCTGCACAGAGTGACGTCAGAGCAGCTTCGCAACTGACTCCCTCCTTTACCAGGTAACGGAAACTTGATTTCTCTTTTAAAGGCCAGTGCTTTAGTTATTTAACAACGTAAACACATTCGCCACTGTACTCGAGTGTCTACGGGTCAGTTAAGAACGGGAGAAACCCCAAGGAAGGACAGTCATCAGTGGGACAGCAGGTGCAGAATGGACACCCCAGTACAGGACAGGAAACCCAGATTAGGATCAGGACAGGACCACCAAGGTAAGACCAGCACCCGCAGTTCGGAAGCAACGCCTGCGCTCCACCCTCTCTGCAGCTATCAGCCAGAACCCCGATTGGGTTATCGATTTCCCCAGCAAAGTGCTCCGCCAGCACTTAAGGTTTCTTAGCAAAAACTCCTTGAGTCTCTGGAAATTATGGACAGAGTATTGGGTAATTGCATGCTTCGAATTATTCTGATTCTTTCTGAGGTAACTTTCCTGACTCCCTTTTCTATCTGGTGCCCCAGATATTTTACTGAATTGGTACAGAACTGTAATATGTCCTCTTTCACCTAGATGGTTCAGTAAGGCAATGGTGTCAACAACACAGTCTTTCTGACTCTTGGACGCCACCAAGAGGTCGTCTATATATTGCACCAAAACTGAGTTTCCAGGTAAAACTAATGATTCAAGGCACGTTTTCAGAATCTGATTAAAGATTAAGGGGCTTTCTGTGTACCCCTGAGGGACACGATTTCAAACGAACACGTGATTGTCGAATTCAAATGAGAAAATAAATTTGCTGTCTGGATGCAATGGGATCGAAAAAAATGCATGACATAGGTCAATCACGGTGAACCACTCAGCATTCCAGGGAATCTGATACAGGATCACTGCTGGGTTCGGAACAATAGATCAGCAAGGAACGACGATTTTGTTTACCTTTCTCAGGTCCTGCACTACTCTGTACTTACCACTAGGTTTCTTGATTCCAATTATGGGTGAGTTACATGGACTACTCATCACTTCTTGTATGATGTTTGCTTCTAGCAATCTTTTTATTTCAATGGCAACTCCTGCTTTCACTTCTGCACTCCTTTTGTACTGTTTAGTATTTGGGTAAACTGCATCTTCTTTTATGGCTATTTTAATTGGGTCTACATTTGCTATTAGTCCTATATCTTTTCCAGTAAAGTCCCATATCTGGTTTCACTGTCTGTTGGAGTTCTTCAGGTAAGTCCTGTATTGTCAGTCTTTTAATTTCTGAGTCAGGTCTAATTAACATTAATTTGTATATTCCATCTTCATCTGGGGTTTGAATTTCGACGCCCTTTGGTGTGCAAAAGATGGTACAGTTCATTTTACGCAACAAATCACGTCTCAGTAAGTTTACTGGACTGGTATCACAAACAACAAATCTATGCATTTCTTTGAAGTTCCCTATTGTAATCTCCATGGGCCCAATAACTGGGATACTAATCAATTGATTAGATACTCCCACTACTTGGATTGCTTCTCCCGAGAGGGGTAGGTTTGGAACGTCTGCTGTTCTCACAGTAGAACGGGTAGCCCCAGTGTCCAACAGAAAGGTGACATCATTGCCTTCAACCTTTCCTTCAATGTATGGCCCTGACTGGTCTACCGGCAAGGAGGCGCCAAGTACGCACTCCTCGTCCTCCCCCCTCGGGCCCCGTCAGTATTGATCGTCACAGAGGAAAGTATCATTCAACAGAAATTGCGAAGTTGCTGCATTTCTATCCTCTTTCCTCCCCAAATTTCTATGTCTTCACCTTGCGGTGTCTTTCCCTTAAAATTCGGCATAGGTGCACAAGGCAACTGACTCGCCTTTACTTGTTGCTGGGTCTTTCTTGGTTTTTCATTCTGCGTCTGTGGATTTAAATCAGTGGTTTGGGGGTTATTATTCTGTGCGTATGGACACTCGTCTCTCCAGTGCCCTATCTGTCCGCACCTGTGACAGGGAAACTTCTTTTTAGCTTCCTCTCGGCTCATTTTCATTTTGGGCTTCCCTCCACCCCCAGATCCTTGATTTTGGGAATTGTTATTCATTTTACCCAATTGCTTTTCTTGTTGTTCTGCTAGTTTGACTTGTGCCCACATAACCTTTTCTTTCAAAGCCTTTCGTTTATCAGCCATCTCATCCTCACAGTACTTTGCGTACCGTAAGACCTCATCAATCTTCTTTGACTGCCAACAGATTTTATTGTCTTTGATCCACCGGCAAATTTCAGGTCCTAAACCGTTTACAAACCTGTAAATAAAGTGGGTCATATCCTTCATCTCGATGTTATCTATACCGCTGTAAGTTTTAAACACCTGTAGCAATCGTTCATAAAAGGAATGCATAGTCTCATCTCTTTCCTGGGTAGTTCTATCTATTCTGGTCCAATCAGTTTCCTTTGCAGGCACTTTTCCCTTCAAATGTAACATTACCTGATTGTATTTATTCATTACCTCATCGGAAGGAGCTCCTGTAGTAGGATTCCTCGGGTATTCCTCACTAGGCCAACCAATGGCAATTTTACATTCTGTCCACAAATCTACAGGAACCACTATGTCGAAAAACCCATCCAGATATTTCCACAGGCATTTTTGTACCTTTACAAACCTTTCTACCTGTCTGTACCACTCCACGTGTTTTTCTCTTAATTTTGGGAAGTCATTGGTAAAAGACACAATATCTTGTCTGGACCATGGAACATGCACATACTTTCCACCTGGCACTTCTCGCATAGGATATAATTGTTCTGGCTTGTCAGCTTCTTTTAAAACAAACTCAGAAGTCATCTGTTTGGATCTACACTCTTCCTTTTTCTTTGCCCACCCGGCTTTCCATTTTTCCAAGACTCCCCATTTTTGCAACACGTTCAACAATTCCTTGATCTGTACCTTCTTTCCTGACACATTCATATTCTTTAGATCTTTTTCTGAGAATTCTGCTCTGTAGGGTTTCTGTAATGGCTTTGATTTTCCAATATCTATTCCCATACTGGCGGCAGTGTCTGTTAATTTCTCATGGAACACTCTGGTATTACGGGTAAGACTTTTACAGATAAATAGAAGCTCTTCCTCAGAATAGGTATTCAATCTGTCTAACCCCACGTTTCCTGCCATCAGTTCTTCTATTTCTATTCTTAGTTTGTAAATATCTAAGGGTTTTGACTGGGGAATTTGTCTCTTTAATTCTCGACTCCATCTCTCAATCTCTTCAGGAGTCACTACTGTGACACTTTTAGTACCTGAAGTCGATTCCATTTGAATCTCTCCTGTATTAAAAGGATTATGTCTCCTCTGCGAACTCCTTCCTGAGTCCCTGATCGGCAAATCCATTAACGAAACCTCAGATTCACATTCACTCATCTGATCATCTACAATTAAAGGCTCTTTTCTCGGCTGTACTATAGCTGGGGTAATAATCGGAGCCTTTGGACTCCCCTGTCTATCCCCATACAAAGGAACAACTGGTCCAATAGTTACTGGGATTGTCAAGGCTTCAGGGCTTGTATTTAACTGGGAGATTTTCTGAATTATCTTGTTTCTTTGTTTGGCTAGAGCCTCTCGCTCCTTTTCCTCCAATAACCTTTCTAGGGATTTCTCATGCAGTACCTGTGGAGTTAAAGTTAGAGCATAACTCAGGGCAGTAGGATGCGTCATACTTGGTCCTTCACCATAATTAGGTTTCAGGAACAAGCTTCCTGTGTTTAAGGATCTCGGTTCTTCCTCATACGGAGGTCTTGGACAAAAGTCCCTCTCACCTGAATATCTTGATTCTCCACTAAATGGTGGTCTTAGACAGGTATCTCTGGCACCCATGGGTCCTAGGCCCTCGTTCTAGGAAGGTGTTTGACAGCCGTCTCCTACATTTACAGATCTAGTCCCTTCCTGATAAGGGGGTCTTCGGGAAGTATCCCCTACACTAGAGGATCTAGGTCCTTCGTTATAAGGAGGTGGATTCTTCATGCACAGGTCCTCCAAATAATCATCATCCGATTCCCCACTAGTTACCCAGTATTTGGTCTTTTCTGCTTTTTTCTCTCCCACAGGATCACCCATTGCCATCATAGGATACAGTCCTTCTACTATCATATTCTGTCTCCATTGTTTCATTTTTTTATCTCGGGTTTCTTGTTTCAGTTTCGGATACCATTTGGTTAAGCCTTTGTCCATTCGGGGCTTGTCTCTCTCAAAAGCCTCTATCTCCCATTCCTCTAATGCTTCGTACTGTGTCAATCTAGGTCTGGGATGTAAATCATTCATTCGGGTTCTCAAATTAAATAGAATCCTGCCATTAAATGTACCTTCTAACGGAAAAGCCAAAATTCCGTCATCCTTGGTATACTCCGCCCAGTTTTCCAAACATACACATGAATGGTACCCTTTATCAAACATCATGAAAGATGCGGGAGTATTAGGTGGCGGTATGATAACACCTTCTCTAGTTTTAATAGGTTTGTCTTTCTTGAAATAATTCTTCACTTTATTTACAAGGGACAATTTTCTCTTATTTCCATAGATAATGCTGGTGTTATGACCTTTCCACTGATCGTTTTCAAACCCTAAATATCTTGGATCAGGTCTAGTCTCTGGCCTATACGTATGGCACATATAACTTCCTACAAGCGACTTTGTTTACAAAATCACTCTCAATCCAAATGCGTCTTTTATTTTCGTGCAACCAATCAAAGGCACGGTTTCAAATAGTCTCAACCAATGGGTGTGCGGCCTTTTCGCGAGACAGGTTCTCACGCTTCGGCACTCACCCCTCCTTTACAATTCCAGCTCCGCTACACACCCGCTGTTTCGACCAATACCAGCGCTGCACAGAGTGACGTCAGAGCAGCTTCGCAACTGACTCCCTCCTTTACCAGGTAACGGAAACTTGATTTCTCTTTTAAAGGCCAGTGCTTTAGTTATTTAACAACGTAAACACATTCGCCACTGTACTCGAGTGTCTAGAAAGGAAAGATACGTTTTACTGCAAGTAAACCTCTTCTGTCTACTTTTCATACACTACGGATAGATCTCTTCCGCCTACCCTTCACTCAAGCATTAGGGAACCTGCTACTTCTTTTGACTCATCCACTTCTTTTCGGGATATATACTAAGTCTAAAAGTTTCACTAGCGAACCCCTTTGCTATCACCCAAGCTCCGAGGAACCTGCTACTCCTTCCGTGTGACCCTTGCTAGGTTATCACAATAGAAGTTTTGCCAGCGAACTCGTTGCCATCAATTATTCGAACATACATTCAGAAAACCCTAATCAGTGCTTCCAGTTCTGCCTAACCTGCACTAATTTTCCTCAAGCCAATGACCTCACTACGGTGTGGATTCTCCTCACCACCCGCTATCCAATTCCCCGGGGATTCCAGACAACATATAACAATCACTAACGAGTGTATTAGTACATTTTATCAATATAACAATAGAAAAAACTATTTAAAACATTTCATAATTTTCAAAGCAAAAACATTTCACGTGATTTTCAATTTAGCAGCAATATAATATTCACAGTTTAGCAGCAAAATCTTTATAGCAGCATCCGACCTACCTACCTATCTTAACTACTCCTACCTAACTTTAACTAGTCCCTAACCATTACCTCTGCTACCAGAAAAATACTGATAGAGCGCGCAGGTCACCCAACCAACAATTTTAACATATACGTATCGGGCCCATAAACTTCAATTTACCATATGCATTAATCAGGTGACCTTACACTCTACTACCAGTATCCCTGTTCCTTACTATTTTATTTCTACTGTACCCGACTTACCAATCCACCATTACGGGTACCTATGACCACAATGGATCAGGGAGCTAGCTGTAAAAGAAAGGCAGCAACACAATACCAACTTTATATTCTTCTGTATTTTCATAAAGACCACAGACTACGGGGAAGTTTTAAAGGTTTTATCTAGATTTCAGATTCGGAAAGCATGAGATTTATTACAAGCAAACAATCAATAACCAAGATAATAAAAAGCACATATCCATAAAGGAAATAGATCAGGCTAATCATTTATGAGTACTAAGAAAGGTAAAAACAGGGAATATACTAATCAGAATTTTCAGTGATTGAATTTCTGAATGAATAACTATAGAAAAAATATATAACTATAGGGAAAATTATGGAACACTTTAGAAGGTTACTACTGGAAATACTTCAGATAAATGGGTATAGAAAGGACCTGGTTTATATTGCGAGAATTTGGAATGCTATACCACTATTGGAAAGGTAAAAATTAGGGACACGCTATAATTCTAGAAACATCCCTTCAGTCAGCTTAATTGAGAAAATAATAACACACATCTATTTTCATGAACGATATGGAGAATTTTGCTTAGGGAAGGGAAGGGAAACATAGGAACATGCTAAGAAAAATAAATGTATGACTTTTCATTTAGTAGTTTGCGGAAAAAGCATGGAAAATCACCATATGCAAAGGTATGTCTTTAATAAAGCAAAAGACGGAAAAATAGAAAGGTGCAGTATAGAGTTTCAGCACTATATTTACCTAGAATGGTGTGAAGACCAACCCTGGCCACGGGTCAGTTAAGAACGGGAGAAACCCCAAGGAAGGACAGTCATCAGTGGGACAGCAGGTGCAGAATGGACACCCCAGTACAGGACAGGAATCCCAGATTAGGATCAGGACAGGACCACCAAGGTAAGACCAGCACCCGCAGTTCGGAAGCAACGCCTGCGCTCCACCCTCTCTGCAGCTATCAGCCAGAACCCCGATTGGGTTATCGATTTCCCCAGCAAAGTGCTCCGCCAGCACTTAAGGTTTCTTAGCAAAAACTCCTTGAGTCTCTGGAAATTATGGACAGAGTGCTCCGCAGCCCTCTGTATCAGTCACCTATTGAGTGCGTTGGGTCAGTGACAGGTCAGCTATTCGGACAAGTCGGATAATTTCTCTAGCTAAACCTAGGCTAGTTATACTGTTTTCGGGTCAGTGTACCACCCCCCAAATGTGGCAAGTGTCAGAATCCCCAATTTCAATTGGTCCCCAAGTAGGATAGGTCAACACACCAACCACATTTCACCTCTACAAGACTTCATTTGCATTTTCTGGTACCGCCTATGAAATTTGGGGTTCCCATGAGATATTATACAGAATACAATGAAATTTATACAATTGTAGCTTTTGCAGTACAGTTCAGTTCCACTCTGCTGGGTCGCAGGTCACTTTCTCAGGAGCATCTTGGCTGTGGCTGCCAGCTGGCTGAGTTCCACTGTTACAAGGTTTTCTTCCCTCTGCCAAGGTGACATGCGCAGTAGAGATTTTCAAGATGGGGTTTGGACTCCCTCCCAGGCCCAAGGGTTTACGATACATGAAAAGTAAGCGAAAAAAAAATAAAACATAGAAATAAATTAATACACTGTATACAATGAATAGCTACTCTATACCCCTTACTTTATATAAACTATGGCATTATGTTTTAGTGCAAATAAACAATAACACAGAAGCAGCAGTACCAGCTTCACCATGTGAGGATACAAAGCGGCCATCTTAATGCTAATGCGCAAGCGCAAAGATTCCCACCAGAACTGCAAGTACGTCACGTCACGTGAGTGTGACTAACGCATGCGCAGAAGAAACCCCGCCAAGCAGCGGCCATTTTTAGTGACGAGCTTTATGGGGTTTTAGTACACACATAGGCAAGCGTCTCTCGGGCATTCCCAGTGTAAAATAAAGGGAAAATTAGTAAGACAAAACAGGTTGGGTTACTCTGTTACATGTTATTCGAGGTTCATGAATTCAAGCAAGTCGCGTAATGTGCGAATCCTTGCTCCATCAGTACCAGAGGGCCAGTTATGCACTTGTCCTTCCTGATGGCACATAGGAGAGGTTCAATTGCACATACAAAGAGCGCCGGTGATAAGGGGCATCCCTGACTGACCCCTGATTCAATGTGGAGCCCCTCAGATAGTGTACCATTTATAAGGACTTGGCTTTCACATCCAGTGTATATTAAGCCAATAGTTTTGATGAAACCTTCTGGGAATCCCATTTTTCTGAGCACTTTGAAAAGGTATTCATGACTTAGGGAGTCAAAGGCTTTCTGGAAATCAAGGGCCAAGATAGCTAGTGGATTCCCCCTGTCTTTCGCTAACCACAAGGTGTCTCTAATGATGGTCAAGCTGTCCCAGATTTTCCTTCCTGGGACCGCACATGTTTGGTCTGGGTGCACGATGGAGGCCAGCACCTTTCTGCATCTTCCTGCCAGGACTTTACTTAGGATCTTACTGTCCACATTCAAGAGGGTGATTGGCCTCCAATTGTTGATGTCCAGCTTGTCCCCCTTTTTCTCCAGCAGTTTGATGATGCCCTGTGGAAAGGAGGGGGGTAAAAAAAATGTTTCCAAGCATTCTTTCAACAGACTCCAAAAATCCTTCGCAATAAGCCCCCAGAAAGCTTTGTAAAACTCCCATGGAAGGCCGTCTTGCCCAGGGGCTGATCCTTTTGGGGCTTCCTGAATGATTTGGAAGAGTTCTTCTCCTGAAATGGGGGTGGTTAGAAAATGTTGTTCCTCTTGGGATAAAGAGCTCTGCAAGGACCCTAGAAAATCTTCACATGCACTTATATCTGATGGCTCATTTTTGTACAATTGGGAAAAAAGGCTGTTGTTATTTTCCCTACTTTCTCTGTGCCCTTTTGTGTTTGTCCTTTTGTGTCTTTCAGTTCATTCATTACCTTTTGCACTTGCTGTGCCTTTTTGAAAAAAAACCTTGAGCACTTTTCATCTTCCTCAAAGATCTTGATCCTTGAGTTAAAAATGTATTCTTTTCCTCGTTGTTTCAGCCATTCTTTCAGTTCTGTTTTTGTTTTTTCTCTTTCCTCCCCTACTTCCATTCCACCCCTTTCCAGGTTTTCTAGCGTGATCATTCTTTGTTGTATTTCGTCAAAGTTTTGAAACTTTTCCTTGCTTTTGATCATGCTCTGTTTTCTGAAAAAAGTTTGTTTGTTTTTTTACCTCTTCCCACCATTCTGCTAAGGATGGGAAACTTTCCTTTCTGGTTTTTAAGTTGTTGTACATATCACTGTAATTTTTACATATATTTTCCTCTTGTAATAACAAGATGCTCATTTTCCACACACACCTCCCCATTTGACACATGTTTGAGATTTCAACAGTTGCTTTCAAGATTTTGTGGTCTGACATACCACTCTCGTTTGTTTCATAATTCCTTGCTTTTATATATTTGGAGGTGAAAATGAAATCAATTCTTGATTTACCTTTGCCACTTTCTGCTTCCCAGGTAAGCCTTTGTTTTGACCATGCTTTTGCCCCTGTATCTGACAGTTGCAAATCTTTACACATGATTTTGAGACATTTTGCAGACTTATCAATTTCGTAACAATTTTTCTTGCCACATCTGTCTGTGGGGTTTATGATGCAGTTGAAATCCCCTGTTAACACAATTGGGGTTGCACCTGGAATAAAAAGTGGGAGCATTTCAAACAGGGACATTCTTTCATTCTTGTCGGTTGGTGCATAAATATTACAGACCTTAAAGGTGATGTTTCTGTATTGTATGGTGACCATCATAGCCCTGCCTGGCTGTATAATTTTTGTATCAAGGATTGACATTTCTTTGTTTTTTATGATAATGCCGATTCCAGCATTCTTGTTTCCACCCCCAGACCATTTGAAGGGGCCTTCTTCCCAATATTTGGATATGTGACTGTAGTCCGTGGAGTGGGGAATTGCACATTCCTGTAAACATATAATGTCCCCTTTTTGTGCTTTGCAGAGCTCAAACACTGACGCTCTTTTCACTTGTGAGCCCATTCCTCGGGCATTCCATGATATGATGTTAAACATTATATTTGCAATGGTGATTACTTTGCACGGTACACAATACATGTTAAACCTGAACATTTTCAAAGCTCAATGGCGACCAGATGCTGTCACATATTTGCTGATTGCTTTCACTATTTTGCGTCTCTTGCCCGCCAATTTCTTCTGCTCCCCCTAAGTATGGGGACTGTAGAAAAAGGTCTTTGTGGGGGGTTACTCCTACCTCTTGTGAGAATAAGCTATATCCTAGGTCTTCTGAGTCTGAGAGGTCCCCTAGTACACTATACCTGGACCCCGAGCAGTTCTCTTTTGGTAGAGTTTTCTTCCTAGTTTCTTTCTGTTCTGTTGCAGCCGGACCACTTGGGGCCGCCGCTTGTTTTTTAATTTTGATTTTATTTCTTTTTTTAACCATCTGCATTTGGCCCTCGGTGGTTTTTGTTTCCTCTTCTGAGGAGGTCTGTTCTTCTCTTTCCCTTTTTTCCTGTGCCCTGTCCTAGGCTTCTTTGATGATGTTATATATATCTGTAGGGATAAGAGTACAATCTGAATCTATTTCCCTGTCTTCCACTTGTGAGTCTATGTCTGACATCCCTTTAACTTTCTTTTCACTTTCCTCTATTTCTGTCATTTGAGTTTCCTCTACTACCTGTGTACTTTCCTTGGTTTGTTCCTGTTCTGCCTGTGGGGTAGGGGTAGGTGCGACCTGTATTACTTGTTTTTTTGTGTTGGGTGTTTCCCCGGTGCCTCCATCACTTAAAGATTAATGGTGCCAGTACTGTGGCGTAAGGTTTACTATCCCCTGGCTGGTGATGTTTGGCAGCTGCAGATGCCGCATATGAGAATATTTGCTTTGGGCATGCTCTATAAAGGTGCTCTTTTGATCCACATAGGTTACATGATTTGAGGGCATTACATTCGGTGTGTTTGTGGCCAATGTCCCCACAGAACTTGCAACCCTCATTTTTGCATTCTTCTTTCAGGTGGCCAAAACTTAAACAGTTCCTACAATATTGTGGTTGGCTTGGGTAGTTTAAATAGCCTCTGTTTGGGACCAATGCAAAGGTTTGTGGGAGGTGGGTCACCCCCGAGCAGGGTTTGGTTTAAGTATCACAAAAAACGCTCTCTTGCCATTCCAGATTCCAAACTTATTTCTCTGTAATATACCTCCCCTCACCTTTGCGCAAAACCTGTTTAAAAAACATTCAATCTCCCGTGTGGACACATGGGCATTGTACATATGGACAATTACTGGCACCTCCTTTGCTGCTGCCATAGCAGTAATTTTGACCCCTTGAGGTTCTCATGTGAACATATGAGTGACACACCCTGTAAAAACATTTCATATTTCAGCTCTGTAAAAAACGTAATTTAAAAAAAACCTCTATATTTGTTTTGCTGTACACATTTTAAATCCTTAGTAGTACATTTAAATACTTTTTCAAGAATTTCCTTCTCTACATACTCTAGATCCTTAGTACCGCTGTACTCTTCTTCTATTTCGATTTTTATGGCAAGCTCCCCATACTGGAGCGCTTGTTATCCATTTTATCTGTGCGCTTTCTCCCTGTGCTTAGGGCAACATTTTGGCTCTGTGATTGTAGGCCATCTGTGGCTGAGCCCTGTGATTGCCCACACAAGTTTACACCAAGTTCAAAGTCAGTGTTCAAAAAGTCCTTCGTTTTCCCAGGGATGCAGTGCCCCTGTCTGCCACTCGCTTTAAGTTAGAAGTGAGCCGAGGTGCCGTCGAGGAGCGCTCTGTGTGGAATGTGGGGGCGTGGGCCTGATTTTATTTATTTTATTTATTTATGCATTTTTATATAGCGCAGACTTTACCCGAAGGTGTCAGAGCGCTTCACAATAGGAACAGAACTGATACATGAGACCATTACAAGTGAGCAAAATACAAAAGCAAACGTTACATTAAATGACGCAAAAATGACAATCGTGAGCCAACAAAATACAAGAGGTAGCAAACGGTGCATTACAAAAGTGACAATCGTGAGCCAACAAAATACAAGAGGTAGCAAACGGCGCATTACAAAAGTGACAATCGTGAGCCAACAAAATACAAGAGGTAGCAAACGGTGCATTACAGGAGGAAAAAGTGACGTGTGCAGGTTACAAAAGCGTACAAAATAAACATAGAGGTAAAATACTGTAATATATGGAGGACACTCAAGCACAAGAACATTCGTTACGTAGGCACTGGTGGCACTTGTGGAGGTACACATGAGTCCCAAACACAGGTAGGATAATACTGCAATAAATGGCAGACTCTCAAACCACAAGAACACACTGGGAGGACACTTCCAAAGTCATGCAAAGTAGATTTTTCAATTATTAAAAGGGCTTCCTTCAGATAATAGAGAGGGCATGGATTATATTTGGAAGTGTCTTTGAAGGAGGAGAACTTTGAGGTCAGTTTTGAAGACCTGGGAGGAGGTGGTGGTCCGGAGCTGAGGCGGAAGTGAGTTCCAGACTCTCACTGAGCTGCCTGAAAAGGATTAGGCCATCGATCTTTCCTTCTTGAAAATGGGAGGTTCCAGCAGTAGAATTTCCGCATTTCGTGATGGTCTAGAGCCTCCAGAGAGTTTCAGTTTATTCTCCAGGTAGCGCGGAGTGGAGGAGTGCAAGGCTTTGTGGGTGATGCAGGCAGTCTTGTAGATAGCTCTAGCCTCGATGAGAAGCCAGCGGAGGGTGGATAATATGGGAGTGATGTGGACGCTTCTTTTGACCCCATAAATGAAACGAGCTGCTGAATGGAGAACAGACTTAGGGGAGGATAGGTGGGATTTGGGGAGGCCAGTCAGAAGAGAATTGCAGTAGTCCAGTCTGGAGAGGACCAGCGATTGGACCAGGGTTTTAAGGTCATGCTCCGGGAAGAAGCGACGAATCCCCCATAGAAGGCGCAGTTGGTATCGGGCAGACTTTGCAATTGAATTAATGTGGGAGAGTAGATTGAGCTTTGTGTTGAGTAGGACACCGAGGGATTTTGCGCTGTCGACAATGATGGGTTTGTTGTTCAGCAGATTCATCTGGTCCATCCATGATTGAACCGGGGGAGGAGAAAGAGAGGAGGAGAGGAGGAGGAATTCAGTTTTGGAGGGATTCAGAATCAGTTGATGTGTTGACATCCAATTTTGAATGGAGTCGAGGGTAGAGCTTGGGACGGAGAGATCGTGAGTGGAGGCAACCTTGAGGTAGATTTGAGTGTCGTCTGCGTAGAGATGATAGTTGACCCCAGATTTACTTAGGAGATTTCCCAGAGGTTCCAAATAGAGATTGAACAATGTGGGTGCAAGAATAGAGCCTTGGGGAACACCTTCACCCACCGACAGAGGAGATGAAAGACTATCCGCTATTTTGATCATTTGGGATCTATAAGAAAGGAAAGAAGAAACCATTTAAGCACAGTGCCCTCCATGCCCATTCTCTGTTGAAGAGTGTTGAGGAGAGTGTTGTGATTGACAGTGTCAAAGGCTGCCGAAAGGTCAAGGAGAATTAGAAGACAAGATCCCCCTGAGTCTAGTATACGCAGCGCGTCATCGATCACTTGCAGCAGGGCAGTTTCAGTGCTGCTGTTTTGGATGAAGCCGGACTGAATATTGTCAAGAAGATCATTGTCCTTGATATGATGAGAGAGTTGTTTCGCAACACATCTTTCTGTGATCTTCGCAAGAAAGGGTAGGTTAGTGATAGGGCGGAAGTTGTTGAGGTCAGATGCATCAGCAGTTGGTTTTTTAAGAAGCGGGGTGACCTGCCCAGTTTTGAAGGGAACAGGAAGGGATCCTTGACAGAGGGAGAGGTTGACCAGAGTGGTCCAATAGGGAAGAGAATGGGTATAGAAGTCAATGGCAATGGCACTAGGGATGGGGTCGAGCGAGTGGTTGGAGGGCTTTGTTTCGAGGATGCACTTGAGGAGGACATCTTCAGAGATGGGGTCGAAGTTCCGCCAAATGGCTAGAGATTTGCGCTCCTCTGGAGGGGTAGGATGAGCAACCTGAACCACAAGTGATTTCACTTTTTCGTCAAAGAATACAGCGAAATCAGCAGCTTTCTTAGTAGAATCATCCAATTTGGAGGTTGGGGGAGAGTAGTTAGTATACTTGATGAGATCAAATAGTTTTTTGGGTCTATTTTTGGCTGAGTCAAGGAGGGTTCTGAAGTGTGATGCTTTCCCAAGGAAGATGTGCTTGTGGTACTTGGATCTTGCTGAACGAAGCGTAGCCAAATTATCGGTGGAGGGTGCTTGCCTCCATTGTTTCTCCAGGAGTCTTAGGTGCTTCCTTTCTTCATATAGGGATTTGTTGAACCAGGGTGCTGAGGGAATGAGCCTTTTCTTTTTGCTTTGGAGAGGAGCGACGCTATTGATTTCGACTGCAAGGACTGAGAGGCATTGTGAGGTGAAATCATCAACATCTAGGTTCGGGTCTAACCTTGGAAGTGAGGGAAACAGTGTCAATGTTTTTAGCGTCACGGAACCAGGAGGTAGCCCTCTTAGGTTGGCCAAGAGTTATAGAGTGCGCTAGGTTAAGAGAGAATGGAATGAGGAGGTGGTCAGACCAGTCTACGTGAATAGGGGTAGCGATAGAAAGCATGCCTGCTTTAGAAATAACAAGGTCCAGGATTGAGCCCTTAGAGTGTGTTGATTCTGTGCAGTGTTGAATAAGATCGTTTGTAGAGAGGAAGGTGGCCAGCAAGTTCACGGAAGAGTCTTGCAGGGATCCCCAGTGGAGATTAAAGTCCCCCACGAAGGTCTGATTGTCACTTTGTGCGTATTGGTCGCTGATGAAGTCAGTGAGTTCCTCCATAAACGAAGGGCCGCTGCCAGGAGGGCGGTATATGACATGGAGTCTGAGGGGTGAAGCTCAAGAGATAGACATTCAAAAGTGCGGATGGCGCTAATGGGAAAAGCTTTGAGTTGAAGGGAGTTTCTAAAGATGACTGCAACACCTCCCCCAACTTTGATAGGTCTGTCATTCCTGAAAATAGAATATCCTGTGGGTAGCAGGAGATCAAACATAGAGTGAGAGGTATCGTTGAACCAGGTCTCTGTTAGGAACAACAGGTCAATATTGTGAAGGGTGATGGTATCAGAGATTTCGAGTTTGTGTTTTATTGCGGATCTGCAATTGTGGAGCAGACAGCGCAGTTCTGCCGAGACTATTTTGGTGACGGGGGTACTTGGGCTAAGAAGGGTGATAGGGATATTATACCTATATGGGGGTGCACTGGAGGGTTTAGGTGGATGCTTGGTTCTCACAGAGGAGATGGTTGGAATAGAGTAGTTAGTTGGGATACTCGGAGGTGCTGGTTGAAGAAGGGTGGCGCTCAAGGGCTTGTGTGAATGAGCGATGTTTGCAGATGGCAGGTTGTGCTTGGCTATAATGGGGTGAGGGGGCGAGGTGCATCTCGTGGGGAGGTGAGAGTTTTCCAGAGGAGTTGAGGTGAATGGGGAAGTTGAAATCTTAGAGCTTAAAAGTGAAATGGAAGCTACCAGCTGGGAGATGGAGGTGAAAAGAGAGCATAGCTTATTTTCAAGAGAGAGTAGGGCAGAGCACGGAAGGTTGGGTGTCTCGATGGCAAAAGGAGGGGGTGATATAGGTGGTGGGAGGCAGGGAGAGATGGGAGGACAGGAGGAGAGTTGAGGTATAGGGTTCATAGGTGGGGAAAGGTGGAGGTTGAGAGCGGGGGTTGGTGTATCAGAGGTGAAGGGAGAGTTGTCTTTGTTGGCGTTGCACGAAGGAAAGGAATTTAGGACATGTTTAGGGGGAGATGGGTGCGGAACAAGATGGTGGGGAAGGAGAGGGGAGGACTGTGAGGTGACATAGGAGTGTAGGAGGTTTGGGAGGAAAAGAGGGGCGGTGGTTGTAGAGGTCCTGTTGGCTAGGAGAGGTGGCTGTGAGGGAACCGGTATCTGGTAGAGTGGGGGGGTTGGGAGAAGGGGAAGTTGAGGACAGGGAGAGGGGGTAAAGGGGGCAGCACAGCATTGCTAGCGGAGAGGGGGAAAGGAGAGAGATGCAATGGGATTGTGAAGAAATCGGGGAAAGAAGTGAGGGGAGGAGGGGGTAGAGAAGAGGGCGAGAGGGAGGAATGGGGGAGCATAAGGAAAGTTAGCTGTGGGAGGAGGTTGGCGGAGGGGTGGACTAAAAAAGGGAGTAGCAGATAGGAATAGGGGGGACGAGATGAGATTGGGGTACCGGGACGGTGCAGATTGGACGAGGAGCGTATTGCCTGGTGGTAAGGCTGACGTGACAAAAGGGGGGGTAAACTGTGAAGTGGGAAGAAAGGGAGAGGAGGGCACAAGGGAGGGGGAGGGAAGAGGGCTGACCTGAGCCTCCCGAGGGTGCAGTCTATTGGAGTATAGGGAGGTCAAGGGAGGAGAAAGGGAGTAAAGGGTGGAGTTAGATGGGGAGTCAGGGGAAAACCTGGTCGCAGAGGAGGGGAGTAGGGAGGGTAAGAGGTGGTCAAAGAGAGAGAGACAGGTGTCTTTGCCTTGGATCAAGACAGTACCGTCGTTATAGATTGAGATGGTGAGGGAGCCGTTGAAATACGCAGAGGGGGAAATCTTTAGTTGTTTCCCATGAGGGATAGAGGAGGCGGAGGTAACGTTAAGAGAATTAGATAAGCTGGTGGACCAAGAGGGGGTGTCGTGAGTGAAGAAAATGAAATCATTTTTACGCCTCCCAGAACGACAATTGTAAAATTGGTCAACAAAAAGGGAATCAGGGAAACGTTCAATAGTCTTATGCTTCAATCGTTTAACTGAAGCTTTAGTTTGGCCGGGAGGAAAGATGATTTTGTAGCAGTTAATTCCATCCTTTACATGAGAGGTGGCCATGTTGGGGACGTGAGAAAGAGTGAGGGGGTATGAGACGGGTGTTACTAGGAAAGCGGTGGTGATGAGAAGTATAAGGACTAACAGGGGGCACGTATTCCAGGCGCATCGGGAGTGGAAAACTGAACTAATGTGTTGTCTGGGAAGAGAGGTGGGTATTTGTTGGGCCCTTCATCTAGGTTTATATGAAACCAACTGGCACAAGATAATATTTACAAGGGAAATGATTACATATGGTACGACCAACTGGATCACTGTCAAAACCATCACACTGCACAATTAGTCAAAGTAAAGCAGATCACAAACGAACACCCAGAGACTATTGGTGGTCACTGCACTTAGCATCAGCCTGACACATAAGCACATTCGGCACCAACCGCATTGTACGCCCATAATCTCAGCAGACCACTATTGGACCCTAATCATAAACCATAATGTCAAGGTTGCTGCCAATGAAGCGAGAGTCCTGACTCAATCAGAAATGTCCCCACGGATAAAGGTGTCATAAACGGTGCAGCTGGCACTACTTGCAGCACAGCTGTAAAAGGCCAAACGGTGCAGCTGGCACTGCTTGCTGCGCAGCTGTAGAAGGCCTAAACGATGCAGCTGGCACTACTTGCTGCGCAGGTGAAAAGGCCTAAATGATGTATCAGCAGAGGACATGCTGCGCTGAAGAGAGTGAGAGCCTTCCCGCCCACCTGTGGCGCTCAGCAATTACCGGGCTCAAACACCGCTTAGTAGGTCCGAAGGTGATGCTGCAGCAGCAAAAGTGGGCTCACGATATGAGGAGCATGAGAATCGCTGTCCTAAATCTTGCTTTCATCCACCATTTTGGGGTCAGGCGCGGTGCGCTGGGTGATGGGATAGGAATCCTTTATCTAGTACTTATTTGGGAGGGTTTAAACAGAGCAGCAGCAATGGCTTGGCATAGGGGCTCATAATCAGACCAGAGAACCCCTTGAGCAGAACAACATTGCAGGGAGGCAGTCTCTGATTATATCAGGTTCCAGACACGGCGCCATTGTAGAGACAGGCTAATGACTGGAGCCTTCTTCACGACAAGATGGACCCCCACTGCTTCTCTCAATCTGTGAGGCACTCATTCCCGCTGCTCCAACGCAGCATCGGCAGCTCCCCCTGTAGGGTCCCAATATATTGCGGATCGCAAGAGACGGCAGGAAAGCGCAGGCCAACCACCTCAGTCGAGCTGGGGGGCACAAGCGACACCCCTGCCGCCGCTAGCACCCGGCAGTTCACGAATCCTTAACCCCCAGATTGATTACTGCGCCTCACACTGGGCTGTAGGCAGTTGCAGAAGAACATCTCAGGCAGAGGAAGGCGAGGTGCGTGGTGGTTCTATACGCGCCCCTCCCCCCACAGGCCCCGTGTAAGCAACTGGAATACGGCGCTTCACCGGGTCAGATGAATCTCCCGGCTAGCGGCGAAATCTAAAGGGGCTGTGTGCGGTCTTTGCTGTGGTGGGGACGCGGCGGCACTCACCAGAGTCTCCCGCGGCTGGGGCAGCTCCGAGTAGTTGAGGCCTCAGGCATCGAAACAGGAGAAGTGAGCAGGGGGGGGAGTTGTATCGCAGGGCTAGAACGGCCTTCCCCGGGCGCTCAGCGGCTCCGTTCTTCGACCGGAGGATTCCGCACCGCTTCAGGCAACAGTCACATCGTGCTCGCACCGCGATGCCAGCGCTGGCCCCAGGAACATGCCATAATGCTGGGTGGCCAGACGGAGCTTCAGAGCCGAGCGGCCATTGCTCAAGGCGGGGGCGGGTCCTTCCCATTCCCATCCCATGATTAGGAGAAGAGTTCCGAGTGGGACCCCAGGGAAGGCAGGACAAACACTGATGGGGGCACGGGTCTCTCTGCGCCTCAAAACGGGGATGCACTCAAGTGGAAGTGCGAGCCCCCACTGATGTTTGAGGTGGTATTTGCTGGGGGGATGGAAGGGGCTTCCTGCCCAGTGCTAACAAAGGGAGAGAATCCTTTTTCTCTTGTGTGCGCCACCAGCCACCTTCCGAGTGAAAAACCGGTCCCAGACTCACCTCACTTGTAGATTCGCGGCTCCGGCCCGGCCCTCTAGGTGTACTGCAGTGTAATGATACTCACAGTCTTATATGTAGTTTCCAGCTTTATTGCAAGAATATAATCCAATACAGGTGAGCACCAGGGAGCAGCCACTATCCAGCCCCACTCCTCTGCAACCGCTCCTTAATTCTAAAGATGCAACACAAGCATTCTACAAAGCATCATAGCATTCTTACCACGAGACACAGCCTTAAAGGTGAAGACAGAATAAGACAACATAACACAGCCCCCTCTCTTCAAACAAGAAAAAGAAAGAAAGCATAAAGTAATAAACTAAAAAATAAATTAAAAAATGACAAAACAAATAACAATAAATAAAAGATAAATAAATATATATGTGCATAATCAATTCATAACATAGTCCTTGAGCCAAGAGGGTAATGTACTAGTTCTTTTACCATTACTTCTCTCAACTAAATTGGATTCACCAGATTCACCACTGGCATTGTTGGAATCTCCATTGATATAACTATTACAATGACCAGTAACTCTTCCCCCCTCTTCACAAAAACATTGACCCACAGTAAGCGAGTCACTTGCGACTCCATTCGTGTTCCCCTCTGTACCAGCAAAATGTGCTTGTAGGCAACTGTTCTCAAAATGGTCTTCCATCCAATCATACATGTTTTGATTATCTGTCACTTCTCCCTCCACCTCATCAGATCTATTGTGACTAATAGCAATACTCTTCATATTCCATACTTTTCCATCACTTAATCTAACAGCATTTCTCAAAACTTCAATTACTTGTTTCTGTGGTTCAAAACGACTTTCACCTTTTGGTACTTTATAAGGTTTCTTCACCCGTACCCATTCACCCACCTTGATTTCCACATTTTTCGTACCATAGTGTTTATCATAAAACTTTTTACTTTTAGAATGGAGTAATTCCAAGTCATTCTTTACTTCAGTTGGAGACCACTGTGTAATTTTACCTTCCATTAACCAAGCAGGATTTATTTTGCTCCTCGGCAACCTCCCTCTCATCATAACAAATGGAGATAATCCTGTGCCCGTTTGTGATGTAATCCTGTAAGACCAAACTGCCTTTTGTACTTGAACTTTCCAATCCAATTTCTTATTTACCGCTGCCTGAATAACCCCCTTGATCACCCTATTGAATCTCTCAACAGTGCCGTTCCCACTAGGATTGTATAACGCGGTTGTCTTATGTTTAACACCACACTTCTGAAAATAATCACCTGCCATGTGCGACAAAAACTGCACTCCATTGTCCATAAGGACACAAACAGGTAAACCCTCCATAATAAAAATCTTGTCCAAAAATTTCAACACACTACATGTGTCTGCTTTGTCCACAAATCTCACAATAGGCCATTTTGTAAATAAATCAATTGCCACCAACCCAAATTCTTTCATTTCACCAATAGGCCCAATGATATCCACTGCAATAGTTTCCAACGGAAGCTCCGGAATCAATCCATCACTCATGCAAGGTTTCAAAGTCTTAAGAGTTTTATCTGCAGAACTACAAACTTCACAGTTCCTAACAAATAATTCCGTGTCCTTATCCACACCTGGCCACCAGAACATACTTTTCACCACAGTTTTGCTCTTCTCAATACCAAAATGTCCCTCGTGACACAGCTCTAAAATCTTCTTCCTTAAAGAAATCGGAGGAACAACTCTGTCGCCTCTGAAAAGTATATCTTTTTCTAACGACAATCCCATCCTAACCTCCCAAAATGCTCTAAAATTTCCCTCCATGAAACATTGTCTTGGCCAACCTTTACAAATATACTCCTTAACTTTTTTGAGTTCAAAATCTTTGTCCTGTTCCTCCAACCACTCTTTATTACTGATAGCTGGGGCTCCTGAATCATGAATTAAAGCAATACTAACATTACCCCACGGGTCATCTACACATTCCTCTAGTGGGGATGGCAATATAGATAGGCAATCTGCGATTACATTGTCTCTTCCTGGCAAATAAACCATTTCATAAATACATTCTTTCATGCGCATAGATAATCTTGCCATTCTAGCCGAAGCTCCAGAAATGCCGTCTGATGACAAAATTTTCACTAACGGACGATAATCTGTCCTAATACTTACCGGTTTGCCCCACACAAAGGCTCTAAAATGTTCCAGAGCCCACGCGCATGCCAAGGCCTCTCTTTCAATAATGGGGTACCTGATTTCAGCCGGAGAAAGTGCTCTAGATGCAAAAATAATGATTACCTCCTTTCCCTTAGTATCTTTCTGGGATAACACCGCACCTATACCCTTATCGCTCGCATCTGTTGTTAATAAACATTCAACATTAGGATCAAAACTTGCTAAAGCACTAACGCTCTGTAAATCCACTTTAATCCTATCAAATTCATCCTGGCACTTTTTTGTCCAAACAAGCTTCGTATTCTTCTTAAGCAAACTCTGAATATAAAACACCTTTGACGCAAAAATTTTTACAAACTTTGCGCAATATTCTGCCATACCCAGAAATGCTCTTACCTCCTCTTTAGTACTCGGTGCCCCTGATTTCACAATATTTTCACTCCTTCCTCACTTATGATGTGCCCTAAATAAGATACACTTCTTTTGCAGAACTTACACTTTGATAACTCCACTGTAAATCCTGCCTTTTCTAAAACCCTCAAAACTTGTCTTAACTTTGAGTCATGTTCCACTTTGTCCTTAGCTGCCACTAAAATGTCATCTTGAAAGAATGTAATCATATCCATGTTCCCCAATAACCTATACATCAATCTCTGAAATACCGCCGCAGCCGACGCTAACCCAAATGGCATTCGCCTAAATTGATAACACCCGAAGGGTGTGATAAAGGCCGTTAAATACCTTGACTCGCTTTATAATTCTACTTGATGGTAAGCAGCAGATAAGTCTATGGTTGAGAACCATGTTGCGCCTTTAAATGAGGACACCCTCTCGTTGATTTTAGGTAAAGGAAATTTTTCTATAACAATGTTGTTATTAAGATGGTGTAAGTCTATGCATAAACGGATCTTGCCGTTCGATTTCCGTGCAACGACAATAGGGCTGATCCACTCAGAGGCTTCCACTTCCTCAATGATCCCTTTAGCTAAAATTCCTTGTAACTCTCCTTTCACCTCATCTCTAATTAACATTGGGATGGGTCTAACTTTGTGTACCTTTGGTTGTGTATTGGCTTTAAGTTGTATTTTGTGTTCAAATCCCCTCAACTTTCCCAACACAGTACCAAACACTCCTGGAAATTCTTTGTTCAAAACATCACTCAATTTGCTCTCTTCATCCATAACCAACACTTTTTCTTCACTATTGGGATCCAAAATAATACTTACGTTTTTCTGATCCCACCACCTCAAAACTGATGGTCCCACCTTAGACACGTATAACTTTCCACTTGTACTCCTTCCTTTAAATAAAAATGTGAGCCACCTGTAACCCAGCATCTCAATTCTCTTCCCTGTATACCCTACCGGACAAATATCTGATACTCTTAATTGATCCCCAATTTTTCCCACAAAATATTTCTTCCAAACCTCCTCATTTACAATAGTGTAAGGAGATCCCGAATCTGCATACACTTCCACCACCACTCCACCAAAGATACCTTACATAAAGGCTTCCCTTCTAAAGCCTCATCTGATATGTTGATGACATAATTACCTCTCACATTCTTTACCCATTCCAAACTTCCATCATCCTCCTCAACCACTACCTCTTCTTCATCCCAAACATATTTAACATTGCTACGCTTGCAGCACATTTTTGAAAAATGTCCAATCATCCCACAAATACCACATTTCTTATTAATAGCAGGGTAGGTCCTACTAAAAGCTAAGTGTTCTTTGCTATCACAACGATAACATCTTCTTTCTTCTCCTCTAGTATCTTTCTTCTGATATCTTGCTGGTTGATTATTCCATCTTCCTTGTGAACTCTGTTGATACCTTGTTTGAGTCCTGATTTGTGGTAGAATTTTGCAAATTGCGCCCGAGCTTTTATCATGTTCAGTTTCTTTTACCACAGTAGAACATCTCGCCGACATTTCCGCCTTCCTCATAATGGCTAACACATCCTTTAATGGCGCATCGCCATTCACCCATAGTCTATCCTGTAACGTTGTATTATTATTATGCATAACTAGTTGGTCCCGTATCAATTCATCATTAAGAGTTCCGAATTTACAATCAATCGCTAATTTCTTCAAGTCATCAATCCATTCATCAACCGTCTCTGTTTTGCTCTGCTTCCTCTGAAAGAATGTGTGCCTAGTCACTCCCATGCACACCTTAGGTGCAAAATATGTATCCATATTATTTATGCAGTTTTCAAAAACATTCAAAATCACATCTTCCACTTTACTCATGCGAGAATGAGTTTTTAGACCAATTGCTCCTAAAGAATGCAATAAAATTCTTTTCTTTTGCTCCGGTTTCATTTTTTTTCCTCATCAATTGCCTCTATGTAATTTATAAAATATTCATTCCACTCGATCCATTTTATTTCTGGTTGAGTACCAGTAGCCCAAAACGGTTGAGGAGCACTTATAGTGAAATTCTGCTGTGCCATTCTCCCCTCTGTATTCTCTCTATAGTTGTCTGTAACAATATTCTCACTCGAGTCTCCTCTCTCCATAAACCTCTCCTCTCTTTTTTTTTATATATTTTTTTAAAACAGTCTCCTTTTCTGTATAAAATGTACTACTCCCCGACGACCTCAGCTGTATTTCCTCTTTTCCTCTTCGTTTTATCCACCACGAAACATACTCCTTCACAGCATGTACACCCTCGCGTCTCTGCCGTGTACACTTTCGCGTCTCTGCTTCAAATTAGCGGTTCCGCTTTACTAAAATGGCCGCCGCGCAAGGTTACATTGCGTGACCTTGCGCTACAGCGTCATTTCCTCCACGATCCAGAAGAACTTCAAACAGCCAGTTAGCTGCCTCGCGCACTTCCCGTATAGAATCCCACCAGCCATTCATAAGATACAGCTACCAGAGATTCGACAGGCACCGTGCGTAAATCAATTAAAACTCTTTTTACAAGAGGTATGTTGCTCTATATGCTTCCGCTTACCGCCAATTCACCGTTCCAATCAGGTTCTGTAAATCCACTGTAATCACTGTTAAACAATCCTCCACAACAGTAATTCTTCTGTAGACTTTCTTAAATAATTATCTTAAAGATTTTTGGGTCCTCTTCCATGTTCCATCGTCGCCAATTGTAATGATACTCACAGTCTTATATGTAGTTTCCAGCTTTATTGCAAGAATATAATCCAATTCAGGTGAGCACCAGGGAGCAGCCACTATCCCGCCCCACTCCTCTGCAATCGCTCCTTAATTCTAACGATGCAACACAAGCATTCTACAAAGCATCATAGCATTCTTACCACGAGACACAACCTTAAAGGTGAAGACAGAATAAGACAACATAACATGCAGGTTTTTTTTTTAGATGTCCCGGCAGCCTCCTTCGCCAGTGCAGGGGGTCCAAAGTGGGCTCGTCTGCTGCCCGTGCGTTTTCCTCTCAGGGGTGGGGGCACCTCACAGGAGTCAAGGACAAAGGGCGATGCCTCGAATCACTTGTGGCCGGTGATCCTGGTCAGCTTTAGACCAAAGCTGTGGCCGGAGGACCCAACGGGCCGCAGTGGATTCTTGTCGTGTGCAGAGCCCTGCACCCTTCTTAGGGGCCCTTGGAAGGACGCTGGCCCCGAGTGGGCTCACGGTAAATCCCTCGGTCCGATGCGCAGAAGTGGCCCTGCCTGGCTCACAACCCGGGTTTCCTCGACGGGGTCGGCTCCCCACTCCCTCTCAGCATCAGCAGATGGACATTAGGAAAGGCAAAAAACGAGCACCCAAATTCCGATATTCCTGCAGCTAGGACAGCCCTTCACCCCGGTGCTTATTCCCTTTGGCGCAGCCTTGCTCCGGACAAGCCAGAGGTCGAAGGCCCAGCCGCAGGGTCTAGTAGCCGAGGGTCCGCACTGGACTATCTACCCTCCCCCTCCCCGACATGCAGCCTGGCACCGGACAAGCCAGGGTGACGCAGGCCCGGCGCCTTGGAGGAATTAGGTAGAAATGTGATTGCAGCTCGTTACTAGATGTCCCTGTAGTCAGCTGCAAAATGTGCAGCCCGCAGCTTGAGGTACCTGTACAGTCAGACAAGGTTTTCAATTTCAATTTATTTTACTTGTTTGATTAATTATACTATTACAAAAGTTCCAAAAATGGGAACAAATCTAAAATATTTATGATTGATACAATATCTTAAATATGCTAACTTATACTTTAAAATGCAGTACACAATCGGGCAGATTTACAAGCCCCTTGCGCCACTTTTGTGTTTAAGGGATCAAGGGGCATACAATAACTGGCGCATCCCTGCAAGTCAGCAGGGATGCGCCAGTTATTATGCGCCACAACTCCGCCATCATGGATGGTGACCGTCCTGACTTGCTCAGAAGCGGTCGCTCCTCACGCTGCTCCCTGCTCACTAATTGGTATCGTAGCGCTTACTGCCAGACTGCTCATTGCCATTGAATTCAATTGCGCACTGCTTACTGCAATTAATTGTGCCTGATCATATCGATATCGTAGCGCTTTACTGCTAAACTGCTCTTCAATTATATCGATATCGTAGCGCTCTCTGCTTGACTGCTCTTCAATTATTATTCATCTGTGCATTGCTCGCTTTGCCTGCTTTCTTTATTTGTGCCCGATTGTGCCACTGCCACTGCCCATTTAATAGCGATTAATAAGATTGTGCCCCAATCTCGTCCTGTTTGGTTCTGCTGCCATTTTGTTGTTTGTTGTTGTGCCTCCCAGCCCGGCTCTCCACCCCGCTCCCGCCTCCCAGCTGCTCCTCCCTCGCCCCGCCCCCCCACTATCCACTTATGTCAGAGCAACATACGCTCAGCGTTCACGCGCAGCGGGCGCGCCCCATGCGCGCTGAAGGTGCGCCAAAGGTAAGCCCGTCTACGCCCATCCGCGCCTGGACCGCGCCCAGCGCCAAACCCCCTGGCCCCTGCATAATCCACCCCACCCGCATAACGTACGACGCCGCCACCCTCTCATCACTAAACCCCGGCCGTCTCCAACACTGCTACAAAGCCGCTCCAGGACACACCCACGGACCCTTCACCTGCCACTCCTGCAAGTTCGACAGCATCAAGATCCACACCAAATCCACAAACTACAAACATAACCCCGTAACTAACCACCTGAAATGTATCCTGCTCAATACCCGCTCGGTTCACAAACACGCTACTGAACTTTGGAACCTACTAGACACCACATCGCCGGACGTCGCCTTTCTTACAGAAATCTGGATGAACGCCTCATCAGCGCCCGACATCGCCATAACCATGCCGGACGACTACAAGATCTTACGAAAGGATCGCCTCAACCAAACAGGTGGAGGCATCGCCATCGTCCATAAGAACACCATCCGCATCACGACCAGCTCTGACAACACCCTCGCAATTGCCGAACACCTTCACTTCCAGATTCACATCGACCCCAAGACCACACTCAGAGGCACCCTCATCTACAGACCACCTGGCCCCCGCACACAATTCAGCGAAGACATCGCTGACTTCATCAGCCCACACGCCCTCCCCTCCGAGGACTACATTCTACTGGGAGACCTCAACTTCCACCTGGAAAAGAACAATGACAGCAACACCACCACCCTTCTGAATAACCTCGCCAATCTCGGACTCAAACAACTTGTAGACACCCCCACCCACTATGCCGGACACACGCTCGACCCAATCTTCTCCTCTAGCAAGCACATCTCCTTCGACCACGCCACAGGACTCCATTGGACGGACCACAGCTGCGTTCACTTCAACTACAAAAAGACCACGACCCACAACCACCCACAACCAATCCCCCGCAGAAACTGGAATAAAATTACCACCGACCAGCTCTTCACATCGCTCCACCAAAACCCTCACACCAAATCATTGGACCCTAACCAAGCAGCCATCAACCTCACACAATGGATCACCCACAGCGCTGACGAATTAGCACCCCTGAAAAACCATCAAATATTACAAGGTAGCAAAAAAGCCCCCTGGTTCAATGACGACCTTAAGAAATCCAAAAAGATCTGTCGCACACTCGAGAAAGCATGGCGAAAAAAACCAACCTCTGACAACTTGACCACCTTCAAGAACGCCACCCGCAAACCACCAAGAAATCATCATTCAAGGATCGACTCGACAACAACGCCCACAACAGCAAGGAATTATTCAACATCGTCAAAGAGTTTACCAACCCCACTGCCGGCACCAACGACATCACTCCCTCTCAAGACCTCTGCGACTCTCCAGCCTCGTTCTTCCACAACAAGATTGCTGACATACATAACAGCTTTGGCAACCAATCCACCCCACCCACCTCCGGACAAAAACCCCCTACCAACAACCTTTGCGCCTGGAACCCAATCACCACTGAAGACACCATCCGCTTGATGAACTCCATCCACTCAGGATCGCCAACCGACCCATGTCCCCACCACATTTTCAACAAGGCAGACTCCATTATCGCACCCCATCTCCGAGATGTCATCAACTGCTCCCTCAACTCCGCTACCTTCCCGGAAAGCTGGAAACATGCCGAACTCAGCGCCCTCCTGAAGAAACCCACAGCAGACCCCACTGAACTTAAGAACTACCGCCCCATTTCGATCCTCCCATTCCCTGCCAAAGTCATTGAGAACACAGTCAACAGTCAGCTCGCCACCTTCCTCGAATCCAATGGCTCCCTCGACCCATCACAGTCCGACTTCCGAGCCAAACACAGCACCGAGACCGCCCTCATCGCAGCAACAGACGACATTCGAACTCTACTGGACAACGGAGAAACAGTTGCCCTCATCCTACTTGACCTCTCCGCAGCCTTCGACACAGTCTGTCACAGCACCCTTATACAACGCCTCAGCAACGTCGGAATACAAGGAAAAGCATTGGACTGGATCATCTCATTCCTCGCTGGAAGAACCCAGAGAGTCCACCTCCCCCCCTTCAAATCGGAAGCCACTGAAGTCATCTGCGGCGTTCCACAAGGTTCATCACTCAGTCTCACCCTCTTCAACGTATACATGAGTCTCCTTGCATCCATCGCGCGCCAACACAACCTCAACATCATATCCTACGCAGACGACACCCAGCTGATCCTGTCCCTTACCAAAGACCCAAACTCTGCCAAAACCAACCTACACGACGGGATGAAAGAAGTAGCCGAGTGGATGAAGAACAGCCGTTTAAAACTGAACTCGGACAAAACGGAAGTCCTCATCTTAGGATCATCCCCCTCCGCCTGGGATGACTCTTGGTGGCCACCGGCCCTGGGAAACGCACCCAAACCAATGGACCATGCACGCAACCTGGGCTTCATCCTGGACTCCTCCTCGATGACCAGACAAGTCAACGCCGTCTCATCATCATGCTTCAACATCCTACGTATGCTCAAAAAAATCTTTCGTTGGATCCCCACCGAAACAAGAAAGACGGTCACCCATGCACTAGTCACAAGCCGACTGGACTACGGAAACACCCTATACGCCGGAACCACAGCCAAACTACAGAAAAAACTCCAAAGTATCCAGAACGCCTCAGCCTCATTCCGTCTCCTCACCCACGCACACAAAGCCCTTTACGACCTAGGACCCGAATACCTCAACACGCGCCTGACCTTTTACACCCTCACCCGCCAACTACGATCGTCCAATCAAGCCCTCGCCACGATCCCACGCATCCAAAGATCCAACATGGGGGGAAGATCCTTCTCCTACTTAGCGGCCAAAACCTGGAATTTTCTCCCGTCCCACCTCCGCCTTACACAGAACCACCTCTCCTTCAGAAAACAACTAAAAACCTGGATATTTGATAAGTAACGTACCCCCCCCCCTCATGCGCCTTGAGACCATCTGGGTGAGTAGTGGGGATTTGTCCTTTTTCTTTGTTTGAGACCGGACTTTGGATGCTGCTGTAGCGCACTGGCGCTGTGAAACCCCGAGTGCCTTTGACCCTGAAAGCGCCACCTCTCGCCGGACCCGCTCCGCGGGTCCCGCTTCGAGGCGCTGGACTCTAGTGGGTGTAAGAGTCACCAAAGACTGCTGTAGGCGCAAGTGTGAGCAGGGCTGCGAGCGTGCTGGCAACTGGACTCCGTTTCCCAGGAGTCTCTGCTGTTGCTGGCCTGCCCGAGTCACCTGGGCAGCTCTCCCTGTTCAGACACGCCCACCTCCTCACGGCCAAAACCATCGGACCTGCCTTCATCGTGGGATTTGTCCATTTTCTTTGTTTGAGACCGGACTTTGGATGCTGCTGTAGCGCACCGGCGCTGTGAAACCCCGAGTGCCTTTGACCCTGAAAGCGCCACCTCTCGCCGGACCCGCTCTGCGGGTCCCGCTTCGAGGCGCTGGACTCTAGTGGGTGTAAGAGTCACCAAAGACTGCTGTAGGCGCAAGTGTGAGCAGGGCTGCGAGCGTGCTGGCAACTGGACTCCGTTTCCTAGGAGTCTCTGCTGTTGCTGGCCTGCCCGAGTCACCTGGGCAGCTCTCCCTGTTCAGGCACGCCCACCTTTGTCATTCCCCTATAAACAGCGCACGTCATCTCTGCTGAGTGGGAGCGCGCGGGAGTGTCCCGGGAGAAGCCCGGGACAAGGGCGGGGGCGTCTGTGGCCGTCAGGGGCTGAAGGAGGCTGGGCTGGGCCCGGTCTCTGACATCTCCCTCTGTTTCATCAATCTTGGTGATTTGTCTCCATGGTGTTGTAAATTGTGTGGCATTTTATTATTAATGTTCAGTCATTGATATGTCTAATTCACTTACATCTTGTGTCGGTGTATCAATCCTCTGGCCTCTCGATAAATACTTTGAGAAGGCAAACAAGGCGATTGATAAAGAGCTGTTATTAGCCGAGAAACGAGCGGAGCGGCATCGCTCCATAGAACACCTGAAAAACATACCACTGTCCACCCAATCGGATTTAAACACTTTACAAGATATTGCCAATACAGGGGGGGGCGACCGAAGATGCTGATATACTTAGTATCGACCAAATCCCTAGCATTTTTCGGGCACCCAATATCTCCCTCCCTCACTCTGGAACCAATAGTGAGGGAAATATTAGTAGTCATCCCATTGCCTCCATCAGTCTTATTGATCTTAACTCTCCTGTTGCCCAGACTATATTGCCCAACCTGCACTCAACACTTACCAATCGCTCTCTGGATAGTGTTGGTCCTTGCGATAACACCAGGTTACCCACCAATAGTGAGACTGGTCCCAAAGTTAAGAACCCCAAGAGTCAAGTCAAGTCAAGTCAAGAAATTTATATAGCGCACTATATACCCGGAGGGTCCCAAGGCGCTGGAAGAAGGGTGGGGAATTACTTGTCGAATATCCAGGTTTTAAGTTGCTTTCTGAATGCTCGGTGGTTTTGAGTGAGGCGAAGGTGGATAGGGAGTGAGTTCCAGGTTTTGGCTGCCAGGTAGGAGAAGGATCTTCCTCCCATGGTGGTTTTGTTGATGCGAGGAACAGCAGCAAGGGCTTGGTTGGAGGAGCGTAGCAGGCGGGGGGGTGTAGAAGGAGAGTCGCGCGTTGAGGCAATCGGGTCCAAGTTCGTAAAGTGCTTTGTGTGCGTGGGTGAGGAGGCGGAATGTTATCCTCTTATTGACAGGGAGCCAGTGGAGGTTTTTCAGGTGACCAGAGATGTGGTCATAACGCGGGATGTCTAGTATGAGTCTAGCAGATGCTTTCTGGATGCGTTGTAGTTTTTTCTGGAGTTTTGCGGTAGTACCGGCGTATAGTGTGTTTCCGTAGTCTAGGCGGCTTGTAACCAGTGCGTGGGTGACCGTTTTTCTGGTCTCGGTGGGGATCCAGCTAAATATTTTTTTGAGCATGCGAAGAATGTTGAAGCAAGATGATGAGATGGCGTTGACTTGTCTGATCATCGAGAGTGAGGAGTCCAGGATGACGCCCAGGTTTCGTGCGTGGTCCGTTGGGATGGGTGCTTTTCCAAGGGCCGCTGGCCACCAAGAGTCGTCCCAGGCGGAGGGGGAGGTACCTAAGATAAGGACTTCTGTTTTGTCTGAATTCAGTTTTAGACGGCTGTGCTTCATCCACTCTGCTACTTCTTTCATTCCTTCATGTAGGTTGTTTTGGGCGGTGTTAGGGTCTTTGGTGAGTGAGAGGATCAGGTGAGTGTCATCAGCGTAGGAGATGATATTGAGGTTGTGTTGGCGTGCGATGTTCGCGAGGGGGCTCATGTATACGTTGAAGAGGGTAGGGCTGAGTGAAGATCCTTGTGGCACGCCGCAAATGACTTCAGTGGCCTCTGACTTGAATGGTGGGAGGCGTACTCTCTGAGTTCTTCCGGCCAGGAACGAGGTGATCCATTCTAGAGATTTTCCTTGGATTCCGATGTTTCTGAGGCGTTGTAACAGGGTGCTATGACATACTGTGTCGAAGGCTGCAGAGAGGTCGAGGAGGATGAGGGCGACTGTGTCTCCATTGTCTAGTAGAGTTCGAATGTCGTCTGTTGCTGCGATGAGTGCGGTCTCCGTGCTGTGTTTGGCTCGGAAGCCGGATTGTGAGGAGTCGAGGGATTTGTTGGTTTCGAGGAAGGCGGCGAGCTGGTTGTTGACTGCTTTTTCGATGACTTTATCCGGGAATGGGAGGAGCGAGATGGGGCGGTAGTTTTTGAGTTCTGTGGGTTTTTTCAGAAGGGCGCTGAGTTCGGCGTGTTTCCAGCTTTCCGGGAAGGTGGCGGTGTTGAGGGAGCAGTTGATGACGTCTCGGAGGTGTGGTGCTATGATGGAGTCTGCTTTGTTGAAGATGTGGTGAGGGCATGGGTCAGTGGGGGATCCTGAGTGGATGGAGTTCATCAGGCGGATGGTGTCCTCCGTGGAAATTGGGTTCCAGTTGTTAAGGACGTTCAAGGGGGGTGAATGTTCGGTATCTGGTTGGGGGGGTTGTTGTCCCGTTTGGTTGACGAAGCTGTTGTGGATGTCTGCGATTTTGTCGTGAAAGAACGAGGCTAAGGAGTCGCAAAGTGTTTGAGATGGAGTGATGTCGTTGGAGTTGGCGGTGGGGTTGGTAAATTCTTTGACGATGTTGAATAATTACTTGCTGTTGTGGGCGTTGTTGTCAAGTCTGCCTTTGAATGCGGTTTTCTTGGCTGTCCGGATTAGTTGGTGGTGTAAACGGGTGGCGTTTATGAAGGCGTCCCTGGTGCTGATGTTTGGGTCTTTTTTCCAAGCCTTCTCAAGGGAGCGACAGAGTTTCTTGGATTTCTTAAGATCATCGTTGAACTAGGGGGTGTTTTTGCTGCCTAGTTTGATTTGACGTTTTTTCAAAGGTGCTAGGTTGTCGGCGCTGATGGTTAGCCATTGAGTGAGGTTAATGGCTGCTTGGTTGGGGTTCGATGAGTAGGCAGGAGGGTTTTGGAGAAGCGATGAGGAGATCTGGTCAATGGTGATTTTGTTCCAGTTTTTTCGCAGAGTAGGTTGTGGATGGTTGTGTGTTGTGGTTTTTTTGTAGACAAAGTGAACGCAGCTGTGGTCCGTCCAGTGGAGAGTTGTGGTGTGACTGAAGGAGATATGTTTGCTGGAGGTGAAGATAGGGTCGAGTGTGTGTCCTGCACAGTGTGTGGGGGTGTTAACTAGTTGTTTGAGTCCGAGGTTGGCGAGATTGTCCAGAAGAGTGGTAGTGTGGTTGTCGTTGTTCTTTTCCAGATGAAAGTTGAGGTTTCCTAGTAGAATGTAATCTTCGGAGGGGAGGGCGTGAGGGGTGATGAAGTCAGTGATGTCTTCACTGAATTGTGATCGGGGACCTGGCAGCCTGTAGAGGAGGGTGCCTCTGAGTGTGGTCTTGGGGTCGGTGTGGATCTGGAAGTGGAGGTGTTCTGTGGAAGCGAGGTTGACGTCTGAGCTGGTTGAAATGCGGATGGAATTCTTATGGACGATGGCGATGTCTCCTCCTGTTTGGTTGATGCGGTCTTTTCGGATAATCTTGTAGCCTTCCGGGATGGCTGTGGTGATGTCTGGACCTGATGAGGCGTTCATCCAGGTTTCTGTTAGGAAGGCGACGTCTGGAGAGATGGTGTCTAGTAGATTCCAAAGGTCGATGGCATGTCTATGGACCGAGCGGGTGTTAAGCAGGATGCATTTTAGGTGGTTGGTGTTGGATCTCTGATTGCTGTTTGTGGATGTGGAGTTGGTCTTGGCGCCGATAAACTTGCAAGAGTTGCATGTGAAGGGTCCATGGGTATGCCCAGGTGCGGCTTGGACGCAATTGGGGAGACGGCCGGCGTTTAGTGCTAAGAGGGTGGAGGCGGCGTATGTAATGCGAGTGGGCTGGGCATTGCGGGGACCAGGGGGTCTGGCGCTGGGCGCGGTCCAGTCGCGGACGGGGGTAGACGGGCTTACCTTTGGCGCACCTTCGGCGCGGCCACAGCGCGTGGACGCTGCACGTAGGGCCATCTTTCCTAAATGGAGAGTGGAGGGGGGAGGAGGGTGGGAGGGGCAGCAGGGAGGCGGGAGCGGGGCGGGGAGGAAGGGCTCTGGGACACAACAACAAATAAAATGGAGGCGGTGGAAAGTCGAGTGAGGCTGGGGCCACCGAGGGTATAATCAGAGCGCTTTACAAGCGGCGCTAGTGGGCAGAGATAGGGCGCAGTGCCGTTTTCGTCGCGCTGTATGAATGGCACAACTATGCAGATATTCAAATCACCAGAAGCGCTATGAGCGCAGTGACGTCTTAGAAATGATTAAAGAGCACAAAGGTTCACACACCCGGCCAATCTCTCCTCTAGTGAAAATCTATGGTTCTAAGGTTCTTCCCTCTGTTTTATATGGGGCGGAACTATGGGGCTATAGTAATCTGGCTCCCATGAGAATAGCTCAAAATAAATTTCTCAGGGTGGTAATGGGTCTTCCACAATCAACACCAAGGATCCCACTCCTGTACGACCTTGGGCTCCAGCCTGCGGAGGACCAGGCCAGGTTTCGTCCACTAGCATTCTGGCGTCGCCTTTGGACAACGCCGGAACTCCATTCTTATGCTAGAGCCTGTTTGGAGGTTAGAGAGCGTCCGGGTGCTTATAATATAGGCTGGTTTAAGGACCTAAGAACCACTCTGAACTCCATGGGGTATGGCGATTTGTGGTTAGATCCCGCAACTGTAGCATTCCCTTCAAAAAAGGCCTTGAAACTATGCTATTGGGAGTGGGTGGTTCAAGCCAGACATTCGAGATTGGGCTCTAGTACTCTTACTAGTTTATTTGTGGCCATTAAAGACGTTCCCAATCTTGAAAAATACTGGGACACTATAACAAAGCCCTTGGACCGCAAACTATTCCACCAATTCAGATGCGGTTCATTGCCTTTAAAGGAGTTTACCAAAAAATGGGGCTCCGGTGGGACAGGGCACTGTCCTAAGTGTCCGGGTCAAGGTGAAAGCCTAAACCATTTTCTGTTTGCTTGCCCCTTGTATGCTGCTCCGAGAGCCAAATGGTTAAGTCCGGTCTGTAGAAGTCTGGGAACGCGCTCGGCTGTCACTGCCAGTAGAATACTAAAAACAAATGTGTCACCACTAATTGTAACAGGCGTAGCAAAATACTTAGGTTGGGCCTGGATCCTTAGAACCAGGTTCATCACAGTATCCTAGGTGTTTATTAAAATTCTATGCTTCTTTACTTCCGGGAAGTTGTATGAATCTGTGTCACTGCGTTTTTTTTTTTTTGCGATTTTGCATTTTTATATTTGTTCATAAGAAGTCTGTTAAGTAATTTAATATGGTTTTAGAGGGTTTTTTATTCTGTCTTATATTAATTGTACATTTCATGTATATTATGTAATGTATGTCTATTATGATTAATCAATCGAATAAATGTAGTGTGCTATACAAATTTCTAACTTGAACAATGGCGGCGCACCATGGAGCAAAAATGTGACGTATCCACGGGGTCTTTGCCCCACAGAGACTTTCCAATAATTACTCAAGATATGACCTTCATCACTATCACACGAAGTACAATAACAGAAGACTATAAATTAGAGCAATTCTGTGCTTTTGATAGTGCAGTGGCGTCGTGGAAGAAGCATATAATTGCAATGTACATCACTCTGATGTTATGGTGGTTTAATTGCACCTTATAAAAACATCCTTTAATATAATAACTAAAGGTAGCAATCATAACTTATCATTTAATCTTAAAGAATGTATGTATTTAGACGAGAATACAACCGTTGTTGTTTCTTCGCAAAGGATTCTGGGCATGCAAAGTTCTAAAAGGATTGTGGTTCCTGGAGACGTCATTTCCTGCGCGGATATCCTATCGTGGAAGCTAGCCTTCTTGTTGATTGGCTGAATAAAGGGCGGCCCTCTCTTCCTTCTTGTTGATTGGCTGCATAAAGGGCGGCCCATCTCTTCCTTCTTGTTGATTGGCTGCATAAAGGGCGGCCCCTCTCTTCCTTCTTGTTGATTGGCTGCATAAAGGGCGGCCCCTCCATCTCTTGTTTTTGTTGTTGTTTTGTTTCTTGGCTCTGCCTTGGATTCCTGCCTGTCCCGAGGGTCCAGGCGTTAGACCCGCAATCTCTCTCAGCTGCTGACAAATATGTCCATTGATCTGTGCTTTCTGGCGACCCACAAACCTGAAGTTTCCAAACTACAGTATAATAATATATTCTCATCATCATTAAAATCGTCATGAATGTGGAACTGGAAACAGAACAACATTTCCTCTCCTCCCCACCAGTGATCTCTTCATCTCCTCATTTTGTTTGGAAATGAGCCCAGCAGGCTGAGGCTGCGTTAGAAGGGGGAGGGTGCAGTACCGCAGCTCGTCACGAGGGGTCGCTGTAGTCAGATGCAAAATGTGCAGCTCCCTGTACAGGCAGACAAGGCTTTCAATGTCAATTTATTTTATTTGTTTAATTAATTATAATCTTACAAAAGTTCCAAAAAGGGGAACAAATCTAAAAGATTTATGATTGATACCATATCTTAAATATGCTAACTTATACTTTAAAATGCAGTACAAAATCGGGCAGATTTACAAGCCCCTTGCGCCACTTTTGTGTTTAAGGGATCAAGGGGCATATTTACAATAACTGGCGCATCCCTGCAAATCAGCAGGGATGCGCCAGTTATTGTGCGCTACAGCTCCACCATCAAGGATGCGCCACATTTACAATGCGGCGCACCATGGTGTAAAAACGGCACAGATGCGTCACGCATCTGTGCCGTAAAAGTGACGCATTGCTGGAGTTGCGTCGCAAGCGTGATGCAGCTCCAGCAATGCTCTGGGGGCCCTATCTAGTTAATGCTGCGTCAATCCGTACGCCTGCTTCAGGCAGGCGCAGGGTTTTGACGCAGTATGGGCCTAAAAGTGACGGAGTGAAATCTTGTAGATTTCACTCAGCCACTTTTAGGAGGCGTTCCTGCACCGGAACGCCCCCCCCCCCCATCACAGGAACGCCTACATGTGGCGCAGGGCAATAGAACGTGACGCATCTCCCAGATGCGTCACGTTGTAAATACCCCCGCACCATGGAGCAGGATTTGCGCCGAAGCTGCGTCTCAAAGGTGACGCAAGGGTGGCGGAAATGAGGCGCAAGGGGCTTGTAAATCTGCCCCCAAGGGTGTTAGCATAATAGGAATGATAACATTTACTCATTATTTGAAAGGTCCTTTGTATTTCTGTGTTACATTAAGATTCATACTATTTCCTTTATTTGCTATGCATACCTCAATTTATTAATATGCAGCAGAAATTAGGGGCCTTATTTATGAAGGCCTTGCGCCGCCGGTGCATCACTTTTAAAATGGGAAAAAGTGACGCACCGGCGGCGCAAAGCCTTCATAAATAAGGCCCTAAGGGGCATATTACCAACCAATAGAGATAATTTTTGTCTCTAACTTGTTTAGAGACAAAAATTATCGCCGCACATCGGCGATTTTTGTCGCAGATAAACCTTGCTATTAGCAAGGTTTATCGCAAATGCGATAAAAAACGGCCGCAATGCATGAATATCGCTGAAAAGTCAGCGATATTCATGCATTATCGAGCAAATGCTCTTAGCCATGTTATCCACCTCCCATTGGTTAACATGGCTAAGAACTGCTCAGGGCAGGTGTTAGCTTTTGGAGATATTCGCGCTTAGCGCGAATATCTCCAAAGGTTGGTAATAGGAGATAGCGATGTTAGCGACTGTTTCCAGTCGCTAACATCTTGGCACGCCCACTTTGCATGTCATTAGTGATAAATATCACTGACATGCAAAGCGGGGCCCAAGATGGTCGCTATCTCCTATTAGCTGTCGCTAACTGGTGTTAGCGACAGCTTGGTAATAGGGAGATAATTATATCTCCGCTTTCTTGGCTTTTAAAGCCAAAAAAGCGGAGATAAACCTCCTTGATAATATGCCCCTAGATGTCTCCAAAAGTATCATGTATTACAACATTGATTGGCTCACTTTAATGATATATTGCTAGTCGGGGCCTACTAAGTCACATCTCATTACCAGATATGTGTGTAGCTTCTATGTCTAAAACCCCACAAAAGATGCTGTTATTGGGAGATGTGCCAGGTCTTTTTGATCTAGGCCCAAGGCTCTTAAAGATCTGGCCCGTTTTATAAAGTTCTCTGGGGCATATTATCAAGGGGGTTTATCTCCGCTTTTTTGGCTTTAAAAGCCAAGAAAGCGGAGATAAAATTATCTCCCTATTACCAAGCTGTCGCTAACACCAGTTAGCGACAGCTAATAGGAGATAGCGACCATCTTGGGCCCCGCTTTGCATGTCAGTGATATTTATCACTAATGACATGGAAAGTGGGCGTGCCAAGATGTTAGCGACTGGAAACAGTCGCTAACATCGCTATCTCCTACTACCAACTTTTGGAGATATTCGTGCTAAGCGCGAATATCTCCAAAAGCTAACACCTGCCCTGAGCAGTTCTTAGCCATGTTAATCAATAGGAGGTGGATAACATGGCTAAGAGCATTTGCTCGATAATGCATGAATATCGCTGACTTTTCAGCGATATTCATGCATTGCGGCCGTTTTTTATCGCATTTGCGATAAACCTTGCTAATAGCAAAGTTTATCTGCGATAAAAATCGCCGATGTGCGGCGATAATTTTTGTCTCTAAACAAGTTAGAGACAAAAATTATCTCTATTGGTTGGTAATATGCCCCTCTGTTTGTTTGCATATTGGAGGAGGGATCATCTCAGAATACTGGGCCCGATTCACAGAATGAATTTAAGACTCAGGGGCATATTACCAACAACTAGCGATAATTTTTGTCTCTAACTTGTTTAGAGACAAAAATTATCGCCGCACATCGGCGATTTTTATCGCAGATAAACCTTGCGAGGTTTATCGCAAATGCGATAAAAAACGGCCGCAATGCATGAATATCGCTGAAAAGTCAGCGATATTCATGCATTATCGAGCAAATGCTCTTAGCCATGTTATCCACCTCCCATTGGATAACATGGTGAAGAACTGCTCAGGGCAGGTGTTAGCTTTTGGAGATATTCGCGCTTAGCGCGAATATCTCCAAAAGTTGGTAATAGGAGATAGCGATGTTAGCGACTGTTTCCAGTCGCTAACATCTTGGCACGCCCACTTTGCATGTCATTAGTGATAAATATCACTGACATGCAAAGCGGGGCCCAAGATGGTCGCTATCTCCTATTAGCTGTCACTAACTGGTGTTAGCGACAGCTTGGTAATATAGAGATAATTTTATCTCCGCTTTCTTGGCTTTTAAAGCCAAAAAAGCGGAGATAAACCCCCTTGATAATATGCCCCTCAATCCTAAACTTACTACTATTTTGGTATTCACAGAATTCACTTACTACTTTTGGTATTCAAAGAAATTAGGATTTTGTCTTAAGTTTGTCTTAAAACAAAATTAAGACAGACTTAAAACAGACTTAAGACAGACTTAAGACAAAATCCTAACATCTGTGAATAACAAAAGTAGGAAGTTCATTCTGTGAATGCCAAAAGTAGTAAGTGCATTCTGTGAATACCAAAATATTAGTAAATTTTAACTAAAATAAACAAATAGGGGAAAAATGGCAGCCGCATATTTTTTTTCTTCTGTTTGTTTACTTTTGTTATAATGGTGGCGTGCGTGCACCATTGTAGCAAAGTTAGAAAATAGGGAAGGAAAAAAGCACGTAATCAATTGTCCCGTTTCTATGCTGCCCTCAGAGGGAGAGGCTGTGGTTCAGGGGTTAGAGCTGCTGATTCGGGAGCTGGGGACCAGTGCTTGAGCCTCAGCATCGGCTCAACAATGGTAACTATTAGTGGCTGAACAATTGTAATTATTAGCAAATCACAGATCTTTCAATAATAAATAAATAAACAGGGATCTCTTAGGGGAAGAGGAGAGAGACGAAAAAATATAACTAAGGGGCATATTATCAACAGCCTTATCGCTGGCCGTGCATAGCGATAATTTTGTTATCACGGGCTATCTCTGGAATTCATCGCCCTGGTAGCGCGTTATTAACAACATGTTTCTCCAGGGATACAAACTCCAGAGATAGCGAGGTTAGCGCCGTTTTGCAGGGCCCATCGTTGGTTTGCCAGCGATGTTCCCTGCGTAACGGCGATAACTTTGCTGATACGACCCACAGGGTCAGCATAATCCACCCCAATGTTAGGGATAGGTAGGTCTACATTTTAGCAGATGTTAGGGGCATATTAGCAAGGGCTGGCGATATAATTATCGCCACTTTAGTGTCTATTTTTGGGCGAAAAGCGGCAATAATGATATCACAATATCATCAAGGACACGCAAGCGTGTGTTTCCTTGCTGGAAAGGCCATTTTTTCACAGCCTCGCCTCGCGTCCCTAATGAGATGCAAAGAAGGTGTGGCTGTAAAAACAACACATGCTAATATCATTAAGGTTGCTTTGCGATATTAACGAGGAGATGCAGTGATAAAAAAAATCGCGCTACCTTAGCCTTAACTCAGGAAATTAACGTCTGCTAAATTCCTGACTAAGGAATACTTTTAATGGGAGATGGGTTATGCTGATACGACCACAGGGTTGTATCAGCAACGTTATTGCTGTTTTCAATGGAACATTGCTGGAAAACCAGCGATGTTCCATTGAAAACACCGCTATCGCTGAAATAATATCGCCCTAGAGCTGTGCTTTGTAAATATAGCGTTATCATGGCGATAATTTTTCTATCGCTATGTACGGACAGCGATAATTATCGCTGGCCGTTGACAATATGCCCTTTAGTTTTTTTCTCCCAAATCTAACATGTGCTAAAATGCTGAGGCAGCCTTGTAAATATCGCGATGTGAACATCAGCGATATTTGCAAAGTAGTCCATCCGGGGTACGCCCAGTGACGCCCACTTTGCATCTCTTTAGAGATGCGAAGGTAGGCGTTGGGGAAAATATCGCATGCAAGCACCCTCTTGTAAATAGGGCGATAGTTTTATCTCCGCTTTTTTGGCTTTATACGCCAAAAAAGCGGATATAAAGTCCTCGTAAACATGCCCCTTAATCTCCCAGTGCCTATCCAAACATGAATGCTAGATCATTCAGCCTATCCATTAACCACTCTTGCAAGGACTCTAGATCCCTCTCCAAGTCTCCTGTCGCAGGGCAAGGATGATCAAGGGCCGCCTGGGGCAATATTTCAGGAGTCACCCAATGAAGTGCTCTTGGGGCTCGACCCTGCTGCCTAGGAGCAATACTAGATGGTTTCTTTGTGCCGAGTATGTAGATTGTATGCCCCCAAGGTGTAGAGGCTGTCCCTTTCTCCCTACCACAGATCTGGAGAGATGAAGGGGGATGACCAACTCTCTATGTACTTGCTGAACTGTCGCTCATTTAAAAAACATTGCATGAACATTCATGACCTGCTCATCGACTATCAACCCGATTTGTTATTTCTAACGGAAACTTGGCTCGATGAGGCCGCCGCCCCGGACATTCGGGAGGCCCTTCCACCTTCATATGGGCTAATCAGAATTGATAGAGAAATCCAAAAAGGGGGGGGGGCATAGCATTTGTTCATGAAATCGACCTTGAGTGTTCCTTAAAGCAAGTATCGATTAGTAACTGTGAAGCGGGCCTTTTTTCCATCAAAGTCTCCTCGGAGTGTACTATTATGGGCTACCTTATTTATCGCCCTCCTGGGGGGTCTCCTTGAAACGGTGATTCGGCCTGCCTTCAGGTATAACAGATTCCTCATAGTAGGTGATCTCAACCTTCACTTTGAAGATATTGACTGTACTGAGGCACAATCTGTAATCACCTCTCTAAAAACCTTGATGTTTAGATTATCGGGTGGTAGGCCTACCCATCAGGCGGAGCATCTTCTTGATCCCATCTTTGCGAACTGGGATGATATTAAAGTTTCTTCCCCAGTTAGGATATTATGGTCTGACCATTACCTTGTCCCGTTTAGTGTGCTGGGCTTGAGTAGAGGGGATAAACCTAAGCGTTTACCTTTTCCTAGACGCAGGAACTGGAGGAAATTCAACCATGAGATATTTGACTCTGCCCTTAATCAGGAAATCCCTCCGCTGAGTCAGACTCTCAGGGGAGCCTGGAAGGCGTTTGAGGACAGGATAACTAAGGCCCTGGATAGGGTTGCCCCCTGGACCCAAAAAGCCCCTGCACGTGGATCCAGATCAGCCCCGTGGTACAATGAGGAGTTGCGCGCAGCTAAGGCCAAATGTAAGGTTCTTGAACGCCGATGGCGGAAAGATTACGATATAACTCACAAAGAATCTTAAAGGAATAGCCTTATGGCGTACCATAACCTGATCAGAAAGGCGAAAAGGGATCACTGTAGGAAGGTGGATATCTGACTATGGTTGCCTCCAACTTTTTTCCTGGTGTTTTGCTGGTTTTTCGACTTAGTTGGCCTGGGGCCCAGCTATTCAGGACCCCAGGCCCACTGCTCTCTCTGTAAAATGGATTCCATGTACCCTAGGTACATACCTAATTGGATACTGAGTCACTTTATCAGCTCCTGTACAGTGTACCTTAGGTACCCAGGGCATAGGTGCACACAGGGCCTACCAGGGTCTGCAGCATGTATTATGCCACCCCTGGATGGCCATCCAAAACAGACACAACTGGCTGCTTGACAGCTGGGGCAAGGTGGTGTAATCACCCTTGCTTTAGATATAGTATACCTATATCTAAAACTAAAATGGGCACACAGATCTCCTATCAGTCACTCCCATGGCAGGCCTTAACAATCCTGAAGGCAGAGTGCTTGGAATCGTGTGAGATGGTGCTCTGGCATGAGCTGAGCCTGTCTGAGGCCTTCGGGATCTATCCCTTAGCCGTTTCCATGAAAGCGTCAGACCATATACTTTTAAGTGCCTTATAATCCTCGCGGTTATGGTAACTTTGGTCTGACATTATCTAAACATGTCGTGTAAGGTGTCATACGCTTTGGAATCCTACCCCCTCGCCAGTTCTGGCGACGGGGGTAGCCTTCCACCCCTCTAGAGGGAGCAGACATGTTGGTAGCTGTAACCCCGGTTAAAGTTAAACACAGCCTCAGCTCCACAAAATGGATGCTGCCACTGAGACACGAGTCTGACCTCCTGCTGCTGGGAGTCCTTCCAGCGAGGGAGGCCTGGACAAAGGTTTCCTGTCAGGGGCGGTGCCAGCACCATCCCAGACAGGATTTTGTGTATCCCAGGTAGGCAGGGCTGAGAGGAAGGTGACTGCAAGTGGCACCCCGGTGCTCACTGTGCATATGCCGGCTCAAACCAGTTCCAGGGGCACACCAGCCCCTGAGCTGGGGCGAGACCGGACAAAGGAGAGGGGTGTGACCACCCCCCCTCCTGGTCCCACCCATGGGCAGAACCTAGTCGCGTGCCAGCCCCTTTTCTTAGAATAAAGGTAGGAGCGGGCCCCCTTCCCAAATTGGATAATCTTGAAACTTGAACTACTTTCCACGAAAGGAACTCTTGACCTTCTCTGAAGACTCTCCCTTGTGGCTAAGGAGTAGCCACCCTGCACCAGCAGGCACCATCTAAGCGCTTGCGGTTTGCTGCACGTCCATCCTCTGGATCAAGACTGACCAGCTCGACGAGACCCGGATTCCCTGCCATCTCTGACCTCTACCTGCATCATCAGCCCAGCTGAGATTCATGGGTGCGACAAGACCCGTGGGACCGGCTATCTTCAAGACCTGCACGACGCTTAACCAGCACGACCGCCGAGGGATCCTCGAGTGGGTGCACTGGGGTTTGAGAAGCCCCAACCCTGAGAAGCTCCAGCACCGAAGTACAGCCCCCCAGCCTCCACGAGATCTGCGTGGGGCCCTTCTGCTGCCTTGCTGTTTGCCACGTTGTCCGGTCACTTGCCCGTCGGCTAGTGACCCTCCTGACGACGTACCGCGACGTTTTCACCGCTGGTCTAGGTCCTCTAGACTGGCCCTTGCTCCTTGTTCAACAAGAAGTTCCCTGGACCCTCCTGGTCCATTCCAGACGCCATTTTGACTCAACCGCGTGGGCTTGCCTTTGCCAAGGCTTGTTGCTCCAATCCTGGACCCAGCATCGCCGACAGCAGACACCATCGTGGGACAGCTCGCACCTCCAGCCTGGACGCCGACAACGCCTCCTGGCCCGTGTGACTGCAGAGTCCAGCGTCACCCACTCACCTGATCGCGGTGACTTCATCCGGTGCCATCCTGGTGCCCACACAATCACTGGCTAGTGATTGAGAACTGAGTCCCCTCTGTTTTCAGGTCGTCTCCTTCACTGATCCAGCCTTGGATCACACCGAACATCTTCACTGGTCGCCTGCCAGCAACATCTTCTTTCAGGCTCCATAGACTACAACGAGGATTCCCGACGTCATTTGAACCCTATGCACCCGCAGCCCCTAGGCTAGGTAACTCGAGCATTTCGGTGCTTCAGCACAGGTTCACTATCCTAGTGTCCAGATCCTTTTTCGTTTTTAGTCTACCTAGTCGGATTCGTCCGGAAACAGTAACTTTAGAATTGCTAGCATCCATAGACTTTGTCCCGCATCCCGCGTAAGAGTTCGCACTCTGCACCCGGGTTCCCTAGGCCCCCTGCTCCTAACCTAAGGGTTCAGTAAGGTAGTCCTAGCGGTCCTGAAGCCTCTAGAACGTGTTACTTACCTGCTAGCATTTCGCATTCCACTTTTAGAGTATATGGTTTTTCGTGCCCCTCGGGCATTTGCGTTATTTGTGCGACTTGCAGTATTTTCTTAAGAGTTTTGTATTGTGCTTAGCTCCCTGACTCATAAAGAGTTCAGGGTAGTCTTGTTATTAATAAATATACTTTATTTTTATAACAACTTGTGTGGTGTCCTTTCACTTGGTGTTCAAGGGGTATATGTGATGGTAAAACAGCTTGCTTAACGCGCCCTCTAGAGTTTAGCCTAAAGACTGCTCTTGTCCATGCTACTAGGATAGCTGGTCTATCAGGTTGACTTACAACCAATCATCAATAAGGGTTGTTTGGAATGATACAAAGTGATCACTAGAATAGTGAGCACTATATATCAGGCCAACTTCTCACATTGGTGAGCAGCAGTTGGGATTTGAGCTTGCTGATGTTTTACCACACACGTATCCTAAAAAATATCATTTGAAAGATCACATAAGTACCAAGGTACATATAACTTAGCTTAGAATACTCTGAGTTCTACTGAACCAGCTGTTGTAGTGTAACAGGGCTTAGCACACCCTAACTACAACTCTAGCAAGGGATCAGTAGGTAAACCCATAGTGTAGGTAGGTGCATCCCTTACACCGCACCAGAAGCATGTCTACCCATGGAGAGTCTTCAGAGACTCCCCTAGTGGCTAGTGACCCTCCACAGGTCCTTTCCAGATATGCAGCTCTCAGTTTCCAGGAGATGAGACAATTGTGTACCTCCAGGAAATTGAAACAGGGTTCTAACCCTACCACTACTTTTCTGTTGGGTCTCTTAGAGACATATGATGCTAGAAAAGCTTCTCATACAGATGGGAATATGCCAGCCTTAGAAGGTACCCTTGGTGATCCTGACCTCCCTGAAACTGAGGAAGTAGAGGAGGAGGAGGATGAAGAGGATCCTTCTGGGGATGAGGCAGACAAAGGTCCTGAGCTAGTCAACCGACTTACTAGGGCCAACTTAGACCTACATAGGGAAGGATCTGGGGGACCCCCAGTACTGACCCTAAGCAGGCCTAACTTCGGAGTTAGAAGAGATAGATCTCATTATAGGGACTCCAATAGATCTGTGCACTCTCATGCCTCTTCCCAGAGGAGAATGACTTCTCCCCAGAGGAGATTGACTTCCCCTCAGAGGAGAGAACATGAAGCAAGGATGAAACAGGCTAATCTGAGGATCCAGAGGGAAGAACTTGCCCTTGCCATGGAGAAGCTTGCCTTTGCTAGAGAGCAACAGTTGAGTGGGGCAGTCCCCACTGGTGGCAGCATTATCCCTAGAGATAAAGACAGGAGTTTTGATACTAGACACCTGAGTAAAATAGTGCCCCCCTTTAAACAAGGGGATGACATCCACAAATGGATGACTGCTTTGGAGAGGGCCTGCACTGTCCAGTGCATTCCCCAGAGTCAGTGGGCAGCTATATTGTGGCTATCCTTTGAAGGTAAAGGTAGAGATAAGCTCCTCACTACTAGAGCTGAGGATGCTAACAATTACCAAGTCCCGAAGAATACACTGATTGATGGGTTTGGCTTAACAACTGAGCAGTACAGGTTGCTGTTCAGAGACACCCAGAAAATTCAGTCTCAGGATTGGGCTGACTTTGTTGATTGTGCCACTAAGGCTCTGGAGGGCTGGTTACTGGGTAGCAAGGTTACCGACTACACAGGGTTGTATAATCTTATCATGAGAGAGCAAGTCTTAAATAATTGTCAGAACCAGTTATTACACCAGCACCTGGTAGACTCTGATCTGACCTCTCCACAAGAATTGGGTAAGAGGGCAGACAAATGGGTCAGAACCAGGATTAGGCCTAAGAATCAGGGTGGTGACCAAAAGAAGGAATCAACCAAGCCTCAAGAGAAGGGTGGGAATAAATCTACAGATCAAACCACATCAGGGCCCCAAAAATACTCAGAAAGGGGTGGGTCCCAGAATCCTTCCAATACCCAGAAGAAACCTTATTGCTATACCTGCAAACAGGTAGGCCATTGGAAAACTGACAGCAGTTGCCCAAGGGCCAACAACAATAAGGAAAACATACCCCCAAGTAACACTTCCAAGCCTCCTGTTGCTACTAGTAGTAATCCCCCAGGTGGTGGGAGTGCCCCCAAGAATTTGGGTGGATTTACTTTGGGAGTTCCTGGGGACTCTGGCCTAACGAGGATTCCCGACGTCATTTGAACCCTATGCAGCCGCAGCCCCTGGGCTAGGTAACTCGAGCATTTCGGTGCTCCAGCACAGGTTCACTATCCGAGTGTCCAGATCCTTTTTCGTTTTTAGTCTACCTAGTCGGATTCGTCCAGAAACAGTAACTTTAGAATTGCTAGCATCCATAGACTTTGTCCCGCATCCCGCGTAAGAGTTCACACTCTGCACCCGGGTTCCCTAGGCCCCCTGCTCCTAACCTAAGGGTTCAGTAAGGTAGTCCTAGCGGTCCTGAAGTCTCTGGAACGTGTTACTTACCTGCTAGCATTTCGCATTCCACTTTTAGAGTATATGGTTTTTCGTGCCCCTCGGGCATTTGCGTTATTTGTGCGACTTGCAGTATTTTCTTAAGAGTTTTGTATTGTGCTTAGCTCCCTGACTCATAAAGAGTTCAGGGTAGTCTTGTTATTAATAAACATACTTTATTTTTATAACAACTTGTGTGGAGTCCTTTCACTTGGTGTTCAAGGGGTATATGTGATGGTAAAACAGCTTGCTTAACGCGCCCTCTAGAGTTTAGCCTAAAGACTGCTCTATTCCATGCTACTAGGATAGCTGGTCTATCAGGTTGACTTACAACCAATCATCAATAAGGGTTGTTTGGAGTGATACAAAGTGATCACTAGAATAGTGAGCACTATATATCAGGCCAACTTCTCACAATCACATTAAAGAGAGGATTGAGAATTCGGACAACTCATCCAAAGAGCTCTTCCTAATATATAAGGAGTTAACATCCCTCTCTGCGATTATGACCGAAGACACCCCCTCCGAAGATATCTGTGAAAACATAGCGGATTACTTTGTGTGTAAAGTAGAGAAGATCTATGAATCTTTTCAGCAGAGTACAACAGCGGTTACCCTGGCTAGGGTCACCTGTGTTGGACCCAGGAATAGCTGCGCTTTTGAGGAATTCAGGGTTCCTCCGCGGGAGGAATTGATAAATATTATCTCGGATATCCAATCTGGATCTCCAATGGATGTAGCTCCTGCCAAGATCCTTAGAAACCACCTACAGCTCCTGAGTTACCATATAGGCAATCTGGCCACTCTGTCATTTCGAGAAGGTCGGGTGCCTGAGGAATGGAAGTTGGCCCAGGTCGTCCCTATTAAAAAGAAGGCCAATCTGAGTATGACCCAGCTAGATAACCTTCGTCCTATATCCCTTCTGCCTTTTTGTGCTAAGGTAGTTGAGAAACTGGTGAACAATCAACTGGTTAGCTTTGTGGAGGATAACCATCTTCTTCACCCCTCCCAATCGGGTTTTAGGGCGAAGTATTCTACGGAGACTGCCCTTCTTTTCTCCACCGAACTGCTTCGCCGTAAAGCTGATGACGGTCACACTGCGGCGCTGATATTATTGGACCTGAGTGCGGCTTTTGACACCGTGTCGCACTCGGGTCTTCTTGTACGCCTGAGTGAGATTGGAATAGCTGGCCAAGCCTATGATTGGTTTAGCTCTTTTCTGGCGGACAGGAAATTTCAGGCTCACTGCCCCCCATATAAATCCAGACCGAGATCTCTTAGACAAGGGGTTCCGCAGGGCTCTATATTGAGCCCTACGTTGTTCAGTCTATATATGGAACCCCTTGCAAGATTGGTGGAGTCCTATGGAGTGGATATTGTCTCATATGCAGATGATACCCAACTGGTGATTACTATATCTCATAACCCAGTTGGGGAAGCAGATAACTTCGCCTCCTGTCTTGTGGCACTTGCTGGCTGGATAAAGGGTAACTCTCGACACCTTAATGGCAATAAGACGGAACTCCTGATTGTCGGTCCGTCTCCCTCCGTCTGGACCTCAGCCTGGTGGCCAGCTGATCTGGGTACTATGCCCACTCCATCCGCTATGGTGAAAAATCTGGGGGTTGTCTTAGATTCAAATCTCTCTTATTCCCAACATGTGAGGATTGTAGCCGGGAAATGTTACGGCACACTCAAGGTCATCCGTAAGATCTTAGATCTTCTTCCGTTTAAAGCGAGGAAAACCCTAGTGCACGCCTTAGTCACCCCACACCTCGATTATGGGAACTCATTACTCTGTGGGCTTAGTAGAAAGGGCCTGAGCCAACTTCAATGTGTCCAGAATGCGGCGGCCAGGCTAGTTTTAAAACTGCCTAGGAGGTCATCTGGTAAGCGGGCACTTCATATTTTGCAATGGCTTCCCATGCAAGAACGCATTCGGTTTAAAACCTTGTGCATTACCCACCGCATCGCTCATGGCCGTGGCCCCACATACCTCCAGAAGTTGATGACCATATATCGCCCGAGACGGTTGTTGAGATCTATGGGGAGCATGCAGATGATGGTCCCCCGCATCCGTCGTGCTCGGATGGGAGGGAGATCCTTTCGTTTCCTTGCCAGCAAACACTGGACTCCCACTCGAACTTCGGATGGAGCCCTCGGAACCGCTCTTTAGGTTGAAACTAAAAACTTACCTGTTCCCCAAGGTCTAGTTGTTCTGTTGCTTTCTGCTCTTCCTCCCTGTGTTGCTGGGTCTTTGTTCGGAGTTCTGTCTGTATGCATCCACAGCGCGGGGACGCACTGTCTTCCTGTGTCACCAGGCGCTTAATAAATGTTTTTATTATTATTATTATTATTGAAACAATTACGTTTTTTTACTTCTATGTGTGCTAATGCAGCACACATAGAAGTTGAAAAACGGCATTCCAGATTGTTTTTGTGCACAAAAGAAACCCTTCCTGCTCAAAAATAATCTCCCCACCACGCAGGCATCCTTGCACCATGGTGCAAGGGTGCCTGCACCGGCGCATGGCAGCAGCTTGTGCGGCAGCGCAGGGAGAAGCACAGAGATGCAACATATTGTTGTAAATATGTCGTATCCCTGTGCCTTGAAAGTGACTCCGTGCGGCGCAGCCAAATGGCATGTGTTCCACACTGAGTCACTTTCTTGTAAATCTGCCCCAAAGTCCCTAAGCAAAAAGTGCAGAAGCAAACAATTCTACCGCAATACTCCAGGGCCCACAAAGTACATACAACAGATGGTCCTGGGGCACAAGCGCCATAGGATAGACCTGAACAAACGTAACAGAGCCATGTTATAATTTATTTTTGTGTGCAGATTTTATATAGCGCAAACTCGACCCGAAAGTATTGGAACGCTTTACATGACCCCCGGTTCTGTTTACACATTCAGGCACGCGGAGTTTAAGGGCCTCATTTATGAGGTCATGCGTTACTTTTACGCCACCGGTGCGTCACTTTTTGTGACGCACTAGCAGCTTAAAAAGTTTGCCTTGTTGCACCATATTTACAAAGTGACGCATCTAGGTAGATGCGTCACTTTGTAAACCCCTGCGCCACATTATACCTGTGCCAGGTATAATGTATGCAGGGGGGCATTCCGGCGCAAGAAAGGGTCATAGAAGTGACGCAGTGAAATCTATAAGACACAAATGCGTAAATTTCTTACGCCTGCCTCTGACGCAGGCACTATGTGAAGACACATTGCTGGAGTTGCATCACTTTTGTGACACACTCCAGCAATGCGTCACTTTTGCACCATACAGATACGTCAGAAATACTGACGTATCTGTAATCCTTGCGCCATAATGCGTCATACTGTAAATATGACGCATCATTGGTGTCGCAAGGAGGGCGCAGTGAAAAGTGACGCATCGCTGTTTTCACGCAGCGATGCGTCACTATTCATAAATGAGGTCCTAAGTGATTAGCCCAGAATCACAGTATGTGGAAGTGCCATGAAGCCACATCTACAGAAACCCGTTAGCGGAACACTATATGCACGAAAAAGAAGTGGGATGGAACATCTCCACCTATGACCATTACTGCGTATTTATATTATGCTGGGGTTGAAGTTTATTCTTATCACTGTAAAACGAGCAGCGAGCCTCGGCGGGAACCCGCAGAGACTTTACAATAATTACTCTGAATATGGCCTTCATCACTATCACACGAGATACAGTGACAGAAAGCTATAAATTAAAGGTTATCTATGCCATTAATGGTATAGAAGCGTCGTCGAAGAAGGATATAAGTGCAATTTACAACACTCTGATATTATGGTCCTTTAATTGCACCTTATAAAAACATCCTTTAATATAATAAATAAAGGTAGCAATCATAACATATAATTTAATCTTAAAGAATGTATGTATTTAGACGAGAATATAACCGTTGTTGTTTCTTCGCAAAGGATTCTGGGCATGCAAAGTTCTAAGAGGATTGTGGTTCCTGCAGACGTCATTTCCTGCGCGGATATCCTCTCATGGAAGCTAGCCTTCTTGTTGATTGGCTGCATAAAGGGCGGCCCCTCTCTTCCTTCTTGTTGATTGGCTGCATAAAGGCTGCCCCTTCCTTTTATTTATTTTATTTATTTATTTATTTATGCATTTTTATATAGCGCGGACTTTACCCGAAGGTGTCGGAGCGCTTCACAAAAGGAACAGAAATGAAACATAATGAGAAACATTACAAAAGCATACGTTACGTTCCATAAGGTAATGGTGACATTTGTGATCAAACAAAATACATGAGGTAGTAAAAATTGTGAGCAGCCAAAAATACATGAGGTAGTAAAAGTGCACAGGAGGAAAAAAGTGCCAGGTGTGCGGTTACAAGAGAAAATAAAGTATCATTTGAGGTATAATACTGCAAAAGGCGCTAGACACTCGCGCACAAGAACAAGCGTTATGTAGGCAAAGGTGGCACTTGTGCAAGTATCAAAGGTATAAACATGTGAGAGGTAGCAAACCGTGTGTTACTAGGGCAAAGTGGTGTGTGCATGTTACACACGGGCACCAAACACAAGTACAAGGAAAATACTCCAAAGAGGCAGACACTCCAACCCCAGGAATATCCTGGGAAGGCACTTCCATGGTCGTGGAAGTTATCAGTAGTGGGAAGTCTTCCTCCAAATAACAAGAGGACGTGAATTACTTTTGGAGGTGTCTCTGGAAGAGGAGAGCTTTGAGGTCCTTTTTGAAGGCCTGGGAGGAGGCGGTGGTCCGGAGCTGAGGCGGAAGGGAGTTCCAGATTCTCACTGTGTTGCCTGAAAAGGATTGGGCCATTGTTCTCTCCTTCTTGAAAGTGGGAGGTTCAAGCAGTAGATTCTCCGCATTGCGTGAAGGTCTAGAGCCTCCAGAGAGTTTCAGTTTATTCGCCAGGTAGCGAGGAGAGGAGGAGTGGAAGGCTTTGTGGGTGATACAAGCGGTCTTGTAGATAGCTCTAGCCTCGAAGGGAAGCCAGCGAAGGGTGGATAACATCGGTGTGATGTGATCGCTTCTTTTGGCCCCATAAATGAAGCGAGCTGCTGAATGGAAAACAGACTTAAGTGGGGACAGGTGAGATTTGGGGAGGCCAGTAAGAAGAGAATTGCAGTAGTCTAGTCTGGAAAGGACCAGCGATTGCACCAGGGTTATAAGGTCCTGCTCCGGGAAGAAGCGTCGGATTCCCCAAAGAAGGCGAGCAGATTTTGCAATAGAATTGATGTGGGAAGTTAGATTGAGTTTTTTGTCTAGAATGACTCCAAGGGATTTTGCGCTGTCGACAATGATGGGTTTATTGTTTAGTAGATTCATCTTATCCATCCATGATTAAACCGGGGGGGGGGAGAGAGTGAGGAGGAGAAGAGGAGGAATTCAGTTTTGGAGGGATTCAGAATCAGTTGATGAGTCGACATCCAATTTTGGATGGAGTCCAGAGTAGAGCTTAGGAAGGAGAGATCATGAGTGGAGGCAACCTTGAGGTAGAGTTGGGTGTCGTCTGCATAGAGATGATAGTGAATCCCGGATTTGCTTAGGAGGTTTCCTAGTGGTTCTAAGTATAGATTGAATAATGTGGGTGCAAGTATAGAGCCTTGAGGAACACCCTGACCTACCGCTACAGGAGAAGAAAGACTGTTCGCTATTTTGATCATTTGGGATCTGTCAGAGAGGAAGGATGCAAACCATTTAAGCACAGTGCCCTCCATGCCCATTCTCTGTTGAAGGATATTGAGGAGGGTGTTGTGATTGACAGTGTCAAAGGCTGCAGAAAGGTCAAGGAGAATTAGAAGACAGGACCCCCCCGAATCGAGTATCCTCAGCGCGTCATCAACCACTTGCAGTAGGGCTGTTTCAGTGCTGCAGTTTTGCATGAAGCCAGACTGACAATTGTCAAGAAGATCATTGTCCTTGATATGACGAGAGAGTTGTTTTGCTACACATCTTTCTGTGATCGTCGCAAGGAAGGGAATGTTAGTGATGGGACGGAAGTTGTTGAGGTCCTTCGCATCAGCAGTGGGCTTTTTAAGCAGAGGGGTGACCTGCCCAGTTTTGAAGGAGACAGGAAGGGAGCCTTGCCAGAGGGAGAGGTTGATCGGAGTGGTCCAATAGGAGAGGGAATGGGTATAGAAGTGCAATGGCACTGGGGATCGGGTCAAGAGAATGGTTGGAGGGCTTTGTTTCGCGTATGCACTTGAGAAGGGCCTCTTCAGATATGGGGGCAAAGCTCTGCCAAATGGCTAAGGATTTGCGCTCCTCTGGCGGTGTAGGATGAGCAACCTGATCCACAAGTGATTTCACTTTTACATCGAAGAAAATAGCGAAATCCGCTGCTCTCTTAGTAGGATCCTCCACCTCGGAGGATGGGGGAGAGCAGCTCGGAGTCTTGATGAGATCGAATAGTTTTTTGGGTCTATTTTTGGCGGAGTCGAGGAGGGTTTTGAAGTGCGCCGCTTTCTCAAGGAAGATATGCTTGTGGTACCTGGATCTTGCTGTGCGAAGCATGGCTAAATTGTCTGTGGAGGGCACTTGCCTCCATTGCTTCTCCAGGAATCTTAGCTGCTTCCTTTCCTCATAAAGGGATTTGTTGAACCAAGGTGGTGAGGGAGTGGGCCTTATCCTTTTGCTTTTGAGTGGAGCGACGTTATTAATTTCAGCTGCAAGAACTGTGAGGCATTGGGAGGTGAGATCGTCAACCGCTATGTTTGGGTCTAGCCTTGGAAGTGATAGCAAAGCTGATTCACATAGGGGACCGACATCAATATTTTTGGCATCACGGAACCAGGAGATGGCCCTCTTGGGTTGGCCAAGAGTTATAGAGTGTGAAAGTTGAAGAGAGAATGGGATGAGGTGGTGGTCAGACCAATCTACATGGATTGGGGTAGAGGTAGAGAGCATGCCTGCTTTAGAAATAACAAGGTCCAGGATTGAGCCCTTAGAGTGGGTTGGTTCAATGCAGTGTTGGATAAGATCGTTTGTGGAGAGGAAGGTGGCCAGAGAGCTCGCAGAGGAGTCTTGTTGTACGCCCCAGTGGAGATTGAAGTCACCCACGAAGGTCTGATTGTCACTTTGTGTGTATTGGTCGCTGATGAAGTCAGTGAGATCTTCTATAAACGAAGGGCCACTACGAGGCAGGCGGTAAATGATATGGAATCTGAGCAGTGGATGGTGTTTCAATTGAAGCTCAAGAGAAAGGCATTCAAAGGTGAGGGAGGAACTGATTGGAGAAGCCTTAAGTTGGAGGGCATTTCTAAAGATAACTGCAACACCTCCCCCGTGTTGTCAGTTCTGTCATTCCTAAATATGGAGTAACCTGTGGGTAATAGGAGATCAAAAATAGAGTGAGAGGTATCTTTGAACCAGGTCTCTGTGAGGAAGAGCATGTCAAGTTTGTGAAGGGTGATGGTGTCGGAGATTTCAAGTTTGTGTTTTACTGCAGATCTGCAGTTGTGAAGCATACAGTGCAGCTCTGTCAAGACTGTTTTGGTGACGGGGGCACTTGGGCTCTGAAGGGTGATCGGGATATGGTACTTATGTGGGGGTGCTCGGGAAAGTTTAGGTGGATGCTTTGTTCTGACAGAGGTGATGGTCGGAATAGTGTAGATAGTGGGGTTGCTAGGGTATGTCTGTTGAGAGGGGTGGCGTTCAAGGGCTTGTGTGAGTTAAAGACGTTTGCGGACGAGAGGTTGGGCTTGGCTGTATTGGGGTGAAGGGGCGAGGTGCATCTCATGGGAAGTTGAGAGGGAGTAGAGGTGCATGGAAGGGTGGAGATCTTAGAGCATAAAAGTGAAATGGCAGCTGTAAGCTGGGAGATGGAGGTGATCAGAGAGCCTAGCGTATTTTCCAGTGAGAATGTGGCAGAGCACGGAAGGTTGGGTGGCTCAATTGAGACAAGGGGTGGTGGTATAGGTGGAGGAAGGCATGGAGAGGTGGGGGGACAGGAGGTAAGTTGGGGAGAGGTGGGGGGACAGGAGGAAAATTGGGGTGTGGGGTTCACAGGTGGAGTAAGTGAATTGGGCGTTAAGGGAGAGTTGTCATTGTTGGTGTTGCAAGAGGGAGAGGAGTTAAGGACAAGTTTAGAGGGAGAAAGGTGCGGAACACGGCGGTAGGGAAGTAGGAGGGGGGAGGCCTGAGTGGCGTTATGGGTATGTAGGAGGTTTGGGAGGAAGCGAGGTGCAGTAGTTGTGGAGGTCCTGTCAGTTAGGAGAGGTGGCAGTGAGGGAACGGTCATCTGGCAGAGTGAGAGGGATTGAGAGAGAGGGAAGGTTTGGAAGGGAAATAGTGCTGCTGGGCCCGAGGGAGGGAGATGGGAGGGGTTACTGGGAGAGGGTAGGGGGTAGTGCAGCAGTACTGGTGGCATAGGAGGGAGGAGAGAGATGCAGCGGGAATGTGGCAAAAACGGGATGAATGGCGAGGGGATGAAGGGGTGGAGAGGAGGGATGGAAGGAGGGATAAGGGAAGCATAGGGAAAGTTCATTGGGGGAGAGGGTTGGAGGAGAGGTGGACTAAGAAGGGGGGTGATAGGGAGAGGTATAGGGGAGGAGAAGAGATTTGAGTATTGCGATAGTGCAGATGGGACGAGGAGCGTATTGGCTAGTGGTAAGGCTGAAGTAATGTGGGAGGGGACATGCTGTGAGGGGGGAGGAATAGGAGATGAGGTAAGTTGGGGCGGGGAGGGAAGAGGACCGACCTGTGCTACTCGAGAGTGCAGCCAATTGGAGTGGGGTGGGGTCGGCGGGGGAGAAAGGGAGAAATGGGTGGAGCTGGAAGGAGAGACAGGGGGAAGCCTGGTTGCAGAGGCGGGGAGTAAGGAGGGGAAGAGGTGGTCAAAGAGCGAGAGGCAGGTGTCTTTGCCTTGGATCATGACAGTACCGTTGTTATAGAGTGAGATAGTGAGGTAGCCATTGAAGCACTCAGAGGGGGAGATTTTTAGTTGTTTCCCATAAGGGATAGAGGAGGAGGAGGTGACGTTGAGGGAATTGTAAAAACTGTTGGACCAAGAAGGAGTGTCGCGAGTGAAGAAAATGAAATCATTTTTGAGCCTCCCAAGACAACCATTGTAAAATTGATCAACAAAGAGGGAGTCCGGGAAACGTTCAATAGTATTATGCTTCAGTCGTTTTATTGAAGCTTTAGATTGATCGGGAGGATAAATGATTTTGTAGCAATTGGCTCCAGACTTAACTCGAGAGGTGGCCATGATGGGAGGATGCGGCGAGGAAGGGTGGGGGAGGGATGAGAGGGGTATTATTGGGAAAGCGGAGGTGAGGAGAAAAAAGAGGGCAAAAAGGGGGCGCATAATCCAGGCGTTTATGGTGAGATAACCGAATTAATGTGCAGTCAGGGAAGTGAGGTGAGAATTTGTTGGGCCCTTCATCTAGGAGTATGAGGTGCCACCTGGCACTAGATAAAAGTTACAGGGGAAATATTTGCAAAAGGTAGGGACCCATCACAGAGCGGATACAGACAAAGTAGAACAGAATAAAAATGACCACCCACTGACCATTAGAGAACACTAAACTTAGTACCAGCCTGCTGATAGAACCAAATTCGGTACCAGCCGCCATGAAAGCCCAAGTTCTCACCCGACTACTATATGACCTTAAGCTCCTATGAGACACTAACGTTAGGGCAAAGAGCAAAGGGTGGAACACAAGTTGATTAACAATGTCTAGAAAATGCACAGCAACCTTGTCATCTTCAGACCACCTCTGATGCCGCAGGAGTCATGATTCAATTTGAACTGATCCCACGGAGAAAGTTGCTTAATAGGTGCAGCAGGCACTACTAGATGTGCACCTGTGAAAAGGTCTGAACAATGCAGCTGGTATTATTTTGCTGTACATTTAATTGATGGCCTAAACGGTGCAGCTAGCACTACTTGCTGCGAAGCTGTAAACAGGGGGCCTAAGCGATGCAGCTGGCACTACTTGCTGCGTAGCTGTAAAATGCCGAAAACGGTGCAGCTGGCACTACTTGCTGCGCAGCTGTAAAAGGCCTAAACGATGCAGCTGGCACTACTTGTTGCGTAGCTGTATGAGGCCTAAACGGTGCAGCTGGCACTACTTGCTGCGCAGCTGTAAAAGGCCTAAACGGTGCAGCTGGCACTAATTGCTGCGCAGCTGTACAAGTGTTAAAACTAAATACCACACAGTTAAAGAGTTAAGCGGATGGCAATTATGATGGAAGAATGCATTTCTTGCAGAAGCTTGCAGGGCTGTCCAGTTGTTGCAGGAAGCATTGGCCGTGAAGAGGACACATCTGGAAGACAGGCTGTGAGCTCACTTAATACAGCTCAGTAATAGAGAAAAAGTAATCTGGAGGACAGGCTGTGAACTCCCTTAATACAGCGCACCTGCTCCCCGGGTCTGCTCCCAGCTCTCCACCGTGTTGCAGGGCAAGCTTGTGTCCATGAAAGATCAGCAGAGGACTTGCAGCACTGAGGAAAGTGAGTCTTCCCGCCCTCCTGTAGTACTCAGCCGTTATCGGGCTCGATCACCACACCCCTCTGTTATCGCCTCTACTCTTGCTACTTAAACTGAGACCGGTGCCTCGAGGCATCCAAAGCCAGCAATGGGGGGAGGGGACGGGGGGAGGCCCTTAGCACCCTGCAGAACTTAATTTCACGTGGGAGTGCTCTCCGGGGCATCGCTCGTCCGACCTCCCTCAAGGGCCTCCCCCAGGGCACCCAACATCTCCAGCGCCGGTAGGGGAGAAGCACGGAGAAGTCCTCAGGTCGCCACAGCGTTTCGCGGAATCACCGCGGCCACCATCTTAAGGTCAGGCAGAGGGAGTCTGTCACCTCGACGCTGCTACCGGGCACCGCACCTCCGCTCACTCTCAGGGGCTTACCGCCTTTGTCCTCGTCGTCCCAGTGCCCCCATCTGAACTCGGCAGCACTGCAGCGACCGCCCGGCAGCAGCTCCTCGCCGCGGCTCACCGGAGCTCCCCGGCCGCCATCTTGTCCTCGGGACCGGCCGCAAAGTCCACTCGTGGGAGCCCCCACGGACCCCCGGGAAGCCAAAGGTACCGGCCGCTAGTGCCCTGGGTGCTCCGCCGCACTAGGCTGCTCCGTGGAGTCCGTACTGCATGTAGGGCCGCCACAATCGCCCGCCGGACAGCGCGCGGACCGGGAGCCGATGCAGGCTACGTCTTCCTCCTCAATGTGGATGCGAACGCTCCCTTTCTTTTTTTTGTTGAATTGTTTTGTTACTTGGCTCTGCCACAAGGATTCCTGCCTGTTCCGAGTGTCCAGTGCGTTATACACGCAATCTCTCTCACCTCTTGACAAATATGTCCATTTATCTGTGCTTTCTGGCGACCCACAAACCTGAAGTTTCCAAACTACAATATAATAATATATATATAATATATATATAATATATTCTCATCATCATTAAAATCGTCATGAATGTGGAACTGAAAACATAACAACATTTCCTCTTCTCCCGCACCAATGATTTCTTCATCGACTCATTTTGTTTGGAAAATGAGCACAACAGGCTGAGGCTTTGCGTCAGAAGGGGGAGGGTGCAGTACCTCAGCTCGTCACTAGGGGTCCCTGTAGTCAGATGCAAAATGTGCAGCTCCCTGTACAGGCAGACAAGATTTTCAATTTCAATTATTTTATTTGTTTGATTAATTATAATCTTACAAAAGTTCCAAAAAGGGGAACAAATCTAAAAGATTTATGATTGATACCATATCTTAAATATACTAACTTATACTATAAAATGCAGTACAAAATCGGGCAGATTTACAAGCCCCTTGCGCCACTTTTGTGTTTAAGGGATCAAGGGGCATATTTACAATAACTATCGCATCCCTGCAAATCAGCAGGGATGTGCCAGTTATTGTGCTCTCAGGGATGGTCCCAGTGGCCCACTGGAACCACGTTGCTCAATTATATCACAAGGCGTATTAGGGGTGAAGACGCTACCTGAGTGAACCGATTAAACGCAACAAATAAACTATAGAATACACCAGTTGTGCATCCATCCAACCGATCTATGGGCCCGATTCACAGAACTAACTTAAGACAAAATCCTAAACTTACTACTTTTGGTATTCACAGAAGTTAGGATTTTGTCTTAAGTTTGTCTGAAGACAAACTTAAGATAGACGTAAGTTAGGATTTTGTCTTAAGTCTGTCTTAAGTCTGTCTTAAGACGAACTTAAGACAAAATCCTAACTTCTGTGAATACCAAAAGTAGTAAGTTTAGGATTTTGTCTTAAGTTAGTTCTGTGAATCAGGCCCTCTGTTAATTTTCCAAACCTCAATAGGACGGACAGCACGCACTAACCAGAACATGAGTAATTATGATGAAATTTCAAGGAGCACAGAGGCCAGAGCCTCTACATTTTCATTTAAATCTGATGAGGCGGACAGAATCTATGCTTTGATCAGGGATGAACTCTCACAGGAGTCCAAGGTACGTACTAAGGAGCAAAGTATAAGACATTTTATCTACTTATTCAAAAGAAAGATCAATCAACAAATGCATGCAAGCACATTGATAAAATACCACAAAAATCTGCGCATACCACGTGGTCTAAGGATTGCCCTCAAACCGTCCTTATACAAGAACTCAAAGAAATTCCAGGAAAAATGGTATGAAATTTTGAACAAGTGTTCATTAGATCTTATCCTTTTGATTATAGAGGAGCTATCTGAAATTTTAGAGGAATTGACCAAGGAAATACAGGAAGTATCCACTGAATTATCCGGACTAATGTCCAAAGATGAACTAACCAAGACACTGGAAGACATCCAAACACAAATGGACAAACACACCAGGGATATAAATGAGAGAAAGATTCGCAAATACAAAAGAGACACTCTGGACTACCGTCTTGGAGAAGTATATACCTGGGCAGAGGTATATGCCCGTAAACGAGCAAACAAAACATATACATCACATACTGAGACTTCCTCATCGGATAGTGATACTACACAAAGAACAAGACAGGTACCAAAACAACTAAACCAACTGAACAGCCCACTACAAGCGGCCTACAACCTGTGATAACAATAAATGTAGACGAAATAGAACAACCAACCACAATGGTACAAACAGAAACGAGCCATTTTTTAGACCAAGGTCAGTCACAAAAAGGCGACCCAGGCGAGGAAAGAACAAAAGAAAAAGAAAAGGAGAGGGAAAAGGAGGCGCCAACCACGAGGAGCACATCAAGTGCCAACAAGGACAAGAAGAAAACAGTCAAAACCAACTAGTCATCAACATCAGTAGTCATCCACTCAACGAGTATGAAAAGCAGCTCTTACAAAAGGGAACCTCCTTTGTGCCCACACACAATACAGACAATTTAGAATTAGAGGTCAGCCTCTTCAAAGTTATGCGTAAAATCCGTTTAAGACATTTCTTTGACAACGTATTGCCAAAACCAACTGTGGCGGAAATTGATCAATTAAAAGGGTTGAGGTCCCCGAGTTCATTTCAAGCACCCATGAGCCACAAGACCATTGACATCTTTGAACAAATGGCTAAGCAGGATCTTAATAAAATCAAATGTCAACAACATTGCAAGAAGAACATAACACAAAAAGATCGGGATACTTTAAGGCAATTGTCTCTAAATCAGGAAATTCTTTGTACCAAAGCTGACAAGGGAGGGGCAATAGTCGTAATGAACAGAAGCATGTATGAACAAAAAGTAATGGCACACGTCCTCGACGACAACACATACATGAAATTAGAACAAAATCCCACTAACGAATTTATGCAAATTTTGAAAACCATCATTGGCAAGGCATATGACATGGGTATCATCAATGACAAAACAAAAAAAATTCTGATTAAAGACAATCCTAAAAGTCCAACTCTACACATGGTTCCGAAGATCCATAAGAACTTATTTGACCCACCACTTCGACCAATAGTATCCACCAGAGACAGCTTACATGAACCCATTGGGCAACTACTTGATAAATACCTACAACCCTCAGTCAAGAAGATGAAAACCTACATAAAGGATACTACAGATTTCCTATTCAAATTACAAATGATCAACATTGACCCGGATGAGAAATTGATACTATGCACTGCAGATGTACGTTCCTTATACACTGCAATACCACATGCCTTAGGCATAGAGGCTACAGAGGCAGCTTTAATGGATACGGATTTAGACGTCACCTTTCAAACATTCCTAAATGAGCTGATGATGTTCTCCTTGTATCAAAGTTACTTCAAGTATAACGAAACATGGTACCAGCAACTTGTGGGCACGGCCATGGGCAATTCAGCAGCCCCAGTATACGCTAATCTATTCATGAAATCTTACGAAGAAACGCATATACTTTCTCAAACCAAATGGCAAGACAATTTGACATTTTCATCATCTGGAAGAGTTCAAAAGAAGATTTAGAAACAGCTCTCACTGAATTTAACAACATCGATGAAAGAATCCAATTAACGTGGGAAACGTCAGAAACAACCATTACATTTCTAGATGTCAGAGTGAATCGCACGACCACAGGACTTGAAACCGAGCTCTATACTAAAAGCACAGATAGGGACAATATGTTGCACTATTCCAGCTTTCACGAACATAGCCTTAAAAAACACCTACCATTTTCCCAAATGGCAAGAATAAAAAGGATCACATCTACCCCAAGCAAAATGGAACAAAAAACTTTGGAAATGGGCATCAAATTCAAACAAAGAGGGTACCCAATACAAATCATAGAGGAATCAAAATTGAAAGTTAACCAGATAAGCAGAGGCACACTGCTACAACCCAGCACCAAAAAGGAACAAACTAGGATAGTAGCAGTACCAAAATATTCAACATCAAGTGACAAATTCAAGAAAATCATACGCAAACACTGGAGAATGCTAACGCTTGAACCAGACTTAAACGACTGCTTCAAAGACCCTCCGCTATTTGCCTATACCAGAGCAAGAAACTTGGGAGAAATGATCAAACCTCAGTTAATAACCACGGAAACATATAAAGGGACAAAGCCATGTCTTAACTGTGGACATTGCAACAATGTACAGAAAGGAAACAAAATAAACCATCCAATGAAAGGCTACAGCATTAAACTAAAGGTGAACGGTACATGCGATACATCCAATGTAATATACGCCCTGAAGTGCCCCTGTGGGAAGGTATATATTGGTAAGACTGAGCGTCTGATAAAAGTGAGAATCACAGAGCATAAGTCCAATATTCGATTGAACAACACCAAGTCATCTGTACCAGTACACTTTAATGAAGCAAAACATAACATTGCCCAACTAAAATTTCTAATTTTGGAAATTATAAAGAAAACTGAAGGCAGAGACAATTCCAAATATCTTTTACAAAGAGAGAATTTTTGGATATATAGACTTTGCACACAGAAACCCAATGGACTCAATGATCGTATTGAATTTGCATGCTATTTATAAATTGCCCCGTACGTGCTATACGGTACAACTGTGTCAGTTGTAAGTGACAATGTAATACCCATGGTTAGATATACCTATTCTCAAGTCTAATCCAAACGCTCTGGATAGCTCAGAGGTTTGCTACATAGACATCGAACACACCAACACGAAGGTTCGAATCCACCCGTCTCCTTTTCACATTTCAGCACACGCTTATTTCTATTGTTGCATTTTTTGCATTTTTTATTTTTCGATTGTTTGCAGCGCTGCCATACACCTGTTTAAGCTCACATCTAATCATTCCTCTATAGGATATTAGAGAGTCTGACTCTCGTAAACACATCACGACGGCCATAGTCTGTCTTCAGCCACTATAGATCACATGACCGTAACCCGGTCATAAACCAACAAACCTAATGGCGCGCACCCTTCGGATTGGCGTTTTCGAGTAAACAAATCCTCGGAAGCAGACTAAGCCCATCCAGCATGTTAACCAGGTTAGTTAAACCAGAGTTATTTACTGAAGAGCGCCCATATGACTGACATCAAACAGGATAGAGTCACATTCTTGATCTTTTTCCTTTTTTATCCTACCGCGTAAACATCCTAAGAAACACATCAGGCATGTAAGTCGCTAATCTTTCATTTACTTCCTACAACGCACGTGCATGAATTGTGTTATATGTTGTTTATTCAAACCATGTCTTCCAACAACAGAGCATCTTTGGCTATAAAAACAGATTGAGGTATAATTGTTTAAGGTATTTTTCTAGACTACGAGTATAAACTAATCATATTATTATTTCTACAGCTATGTTATTCCCTGACGAAGGGCTATTCTAAAGCCCGAAATGCATTGGACATGACAATCAGACAATGATGCCATATTGATGAATGAATGAAATGATTAAAAACGGAAATTGAATCTGATTTGAAGAACAATTACGAATAAATTTGTTTTGAACATTTATGAACTTTGTGGGAAATCCTTTTTACGAGGAGAAAGGCGAGTTCTCTCAGGGATGGTCCCAGTGGCCGCTGGAACCACGATGCCCAGTTATTGTGCGCCACAGCTCCGCCATCAAGGATGCGCCGCATTTACAATGCGGCGCACCATGGTGCAAAAACGGCACAGATGCGTCACGCATCTGTGCTGTAAAAGTGACGCATTGTTGGAGTTGCGTCGCAATCGCGATGCAGTTCCAGCAATGCTCTGGTGGGGCCCTATCTAGTTAATGCTGCGTCAATCTTTACGCCTGCTTCAAGCAGGCGCAGGGTTTTGACGCAGCATGGGCTTAAAAGTGACTGAGTGAAATCTTGTAGATTTCACTCAGCCACTTTTAGGAGGCGTTCCTGCGCCGGAACGCACCCCCCCTGCACAGGAACGCCTACATGTGGCGCAGGGCAATACAACGTGATGCATCTCCCAGATGAGTCACGTTGTAAGTACTCCCGCACCACGGAGCAGGATTTGCGCCACTGCTGCGTCACAAAAATGACGCAACGGTGGCGTAAATGAGGCGCAAGGGGCTTGTAAATCTGTCCCCAAGGGTGTTAGCATAATAGGAATAATAACATTTGCTCATTATTTGAAAGGTCCTTTGTATTTCTGTGTTACATTAAGATTCATAATATTTCCTTTATTTGCTATGCATACCTCAATTTATTAATATGCAGCAGAAATTAGGGGCCTTATTTATGAAGGCCTTGCGCCGCCGGTGCGTCACTTTTAAAATGGGAAATATTGACGCACCGGCGGCGCAAGGCCTTCATAAATAAGGCCCTAGATGTCTCCAAAAGTATCATATATTACAACATTGATTGGCTCACTCTAATGATACATTGCTAGTCGGGGCCTACTAAGTCACATCCCATTACCAGATATGTGTGTAGCTTCTATGTCTAAAACCCCACAAAAGATGCTGTTATTGGGAGATGTGCCAGGTCTTTTTGATCTAGGCCCAAGGCTCTTAAAGATCTGGCCCGTTTTATAAAGATCTCTGTTTGTTTGCACATTGGAGGAGGGATCATCTCAGAATACTGGGATTTAGACGAATTACCTGCTGTTTCTTCCAACCATGTATCTTTTTATATTGTGTTTAACTTGGTTATGTTATCTATTCATGCCTCAGGTGGGATAGAGACAACCCAAGAGTTCTTTGTCCAACAGGTTAGAGCAACTATTCTCCAAGATTGCCTTTTGTATTTTCTTAAGCAGCTTGATGTAGTTTGTGCCAAATTTGATCATATTCCTACCCCATTTGAGTGATTCAGTGTATTTTCCATTTTTCCTAAAGTCTATAATCTCTTCTTCCAAGTTATATATTATTGCAGGATTTTTTTGCGCTTGAGCTTGTTATTATTTTGAATCTGCAGCATCTTTCGTATAATTGTTTACATCTTTTTTTGTGTTTTTGTTGAACTATCCATTGCCTTTTTTACTTTCTATATACAGTTCTCGTACTCTGTTACAAGATGGTCTTCAGCAAACTATCAGGCCCAAACTTGCTATAGCCATCTTGTTGAAATGTTTTATGTTAGTGGTGTTCCAATGCAATTGTCCATGTGTTGGGCCAACATCACTCTGACCATATCGCGTCTCAAAGGACCATTCCGAGGATTGTTCCAGCAAGGGATCAAAGGTAACTTGAAGAACTGCTTGTTGACTGTGTATAAAATGTAACAACTTTACTCCCGAGATTACATTGGATAATTCATGGTTTGAGATTCTATAGTATATTGTTGAGATGCCTGTGATGCGTCTTCTAGTAGGTCTGGCAGGTATATCTGACTCAACTCTTCCATTAATTATGATGCCATGTATGATTAGTAGGAACACAAGTAGTTGTTTACCACATTTGTCAGCTCAGTTTTACAATTTCATGCAAAGAGTTATTCAGGGATATTGCGCACTTCTTCTAGGTAGGCCTAGGTGGAATTTCAATTTTACTACAGTAATCTGAGGAATTTGTGTAATTCTGTATTACTCCTTGATGTGGAACGGGACTTCCAATAATAACACGATTGCACCCCCTCACGTAATTAAGAGTAATTTGAGACTGTGGAGACGTTATGTAATGTAGACAGCGTGCTCAGCATAATTCTATTTCTATTTTTAATGTTTATAAAGCGCTCGATTGCCGTGGCGTCTTGGCGCTAATGTGTGTGAATCCATAATCCTGAAAGCTACAACCTGAGCCAGCCTAAGTTACAAAGAGCAGCGTCTTCAGACTCTTCCTAAACAGTCTTGTGTTTCGTTGAAATCTCATGTCCAGAGGTATTCTGTTCCACAGATGTGCTGCTCTGTTGGATAGAGTCCTACCTCCCCATCTGGCTCGTTTGACTCTGAAGGCTTGAAGAAGTCCTAAATTGGTGGATCTCAGAAGGCGAGGGGGAGCATAAGGCATAAATAGCTTGGAAACTTCATCGGCACCCCCTCCATAAAGAGCCTTATGAACCAGGCACAAGGCCTTGAAATCAACCCACTGCTGTACTGGTAACCAATGCAATGATTTAATACCTGAAGAGGTGGGGCAGCCCCTCGGAATTTTCAGAAGCAACCTGGCTGCCGCATTCTGAAGTGACTGAAGCTTTCCCATCTGCATTCTATCTATGCCCATAAACAAGGCGTTGCGGTAGTCTAATTTGGAGAGAAGAAGGCTCACCATCACCGTTTTCTGTAGATCCTGCGAGATGAATGGGAAAATCTTTCTTAGAGTTTTTAAGAGAAAGAAACAGGACGATGTCAGGCTATTAACCTGAGCTGAGAAGTTTAGCTTATCATCAAAAATGACCCCCAAGTTCCTAACCTTAGAGACCGGGACCGGGCATTTCCCAGCCTCAACTGGCCACCATGAGTTGTTCCATACGGGGGGCCCCCCTCCAAATTCTATCACCTCCTTTTTGTCTGTTTTGATCTTCAGAAAATTGTGGTTCATCCAGACCATGATCTCAGATATGCAAGCGTGGAATTTAGCAGAAGTGACCTCAGGCTGTTTACCAATAGAGATAACAAGCTGTGAGTCATCAGCATAGGATACCAACACAAAACCATGTCTTTTGATGAGCCTTGCTAACGGGGTGACATATATGTTGAAAAGTGTGGGGGATAGGGATGATCCCTGTGGGACACCGCAAGGAAGATGGAAACTCTTGGACGCCAGTCCATCCCAAACCAGCCTTTGCACTCTCCCCTCCAAGAAGGAGGTGAGCAGGGAAAGGGCAGTGTCCACAACCCCCAGATCCTTCAGCCGTTGCACTAAAACCGTGTGATTCACGGTGTCAAATGCAGCCGATAGGTCTAGGAGTATGAGGGCCGCCCTACCCCCTTCGTCGACCACCCGCCGAATTTCCTCAGTTGCAACAATCAGAGCTGATTCAGTGGAATGGCAGGCGCGAAAACCATGTTGAGTTGGGTCTAATAGCTTGTTATCATTTAGATAATCACCCAGCACTTTGTTCATTGATTTCTCAATGACCTTCGCCACCAACGGTAATCCTGCAATCGGGCGGTAGTTCTTTAAAACCTCCGGGTTTAGTTTTTTTTTTTTTTTAGTAAGGGCCTAATGGCCGCTTGTTTCCACCGAGCCGGATATAATCCTGTTGTCAGTGCTTGGTTGATAAGGGGCGTCAACGTTTCGCAAATTTTCATAGGGGCTAGATGCATGATGGCAGGGGGGCAAGGGTCACTTGGAGAACCTGTTTTTATAGAGAGGAGCAGCTCTTGCACCTCCTTGTTTACCAGTTCAGGGAAACAGGAGAGTTTACATTGCGTCGCCGGCCAGACATCCTCTGCATTGAGTATGATAGTATTCTGGAGTCCCTGAGCTTTTAGAAGATCATCATATATCATCTGTACTTTATTTTGAAAGAAAAGGTCCAGATTGTTACATATCTCCTGATCAGCCTTAAAAGCATCGTTCTGCTGAGGTTTTGCCAAAGAGTTAACTACTTTAAAAAGTTCTTTACTACAATCGGCCGCAGCTCTAATTTTGGTGGAAAAATAATGCTCTTTGGCAGAGATTATCTCATTTTTATATTTCTGCAATGCAAGGTTGTACATTATTTTGCTACTCTCACTATAATCTTGTCTCCACCGGCTTTCTGCTCTTCTACATTCAACCTTTAGAGCCTTAAGCTGAGGACTATACCAAGGAGAAGATATCCTTGGCTTCCTTAAGGCTGTCTCTTTCACAGGGGCTACCTGTTTAGCTGCCCTATCAATCCATTCGTTGAATGCAGAGGCCGCGGCGTCAATATCAGATATGGGTAGGTCAGGGCCCATATTCAGAGCGGTCTCAAAAACACTGCCCTGCACCTTTTTCCAACCTCGAACCTTGATTTTACCAGGCTTCGCCACAGGCTCTCGGCCAGGATTTGTGGTTCTGAGAGTAAAATAGATAGCCTTGTGATCCGTCCAAGTCAAAGGCCTTATGTCTCGGAAATTAAGGTCGGGATTGTTAGTGAAAATGCCATCTAAAGTATGGCCTGCCTTGTGAGTCGATCCTGTGACTATTTGACTCAACCCGTACGCCTCCAGGGTGTCTAGTAGTTTGGAGGAGTCTAGGTTGTCTAACAGTTCTAGGTGATAATTAAAATCTCCCAGAAAGGTGAGGGGTAGAGCCTCAATGCAGGACTCTAATAGGGTCTGCAGAGCATGAGTGAAAGCCTGTCTTGCCCCGGGCGGGCGATAAACTAGATATCCCGGGAAAGAAGTGGCATTGTTTATTTTGATGCAAAAACGTAATGCCTCTGCTGGCAGGATTGATATGACTTCAGTCCTTATTTTAAAAAGCTCCCGGTGTATAATAGCTATTCCCCCTCCCCGACCCTCCTTTCTATCAAGTGATAGGAAGGCATAGCCCTCTGGCACTGCTATATTCCAGTCGGGTGCGGAAGTGGTGTCTGACCATGTTTCCGTCAGGAACAGTGTGTCTGGCGCAAATGACTGAATCATATCCTCCAGTTCATATTTATGCTTTCCCATGGAGCGGACGTTTAATAGTATGCATTTAATATTATCTGAAAATGTCCGTTGTCCATCATTAGTTGGTCCCCCGTTATTGATAGGCTTTCCCCATGCTCTCCCTCCTGCCTGCCTGTCTGAATCCACTGATGTTGCCCCCAGCGATTCCCCTATTCTGTCGGTTTGTACATACCGACTACTACTATCTACAAAAGGGAAAGGTAAACAGTCACCTGCATAATAACAACAAGCATTGCATAGCCAATAGGTCTCGCCTTTGCGACCTTATAAGTATTTAATTATGCAGCACAATATCATTAGTGCAACATAAACTGTTGCATGGCTAAACACTTATAAAGTCCCAAAGGCGAGACCTATTGGCTATGCCAATGCTTGTTATAAACGACAGATAGTCCGTATAAAAAAAAAAGAATACAGATGATCTGTGTTCTTTTTTAACATTGTCTTTCTTCATTTTAATGATCAGCCAGGAATCATTAAGACAGCTATGGAACCCATCTAAAAGTGATTTCTTCTTATGTGCCATAGACAAATAAGTAGGGCTAGAAATTGGTATCAACTCTGAACACAGAAGGATTACATGGCAAAATCACTGACACAGGACTGCACACATCCACGGAGTTACAAGACAAGCTAAACAGACGAAAGATTCAAAATACCAGTCAGTGTTTTAGTGGCGGTGCACTTTTTTTCAGGTTTTGAAAGCACAAAGAAAAAAAGATACTGTGCATCTCCCATGTCACGATATAGTTGAGGATGCGGCCTAACGGCTAGAGCTGTCGACCGTGAAGCTGGGGGATCGGGTTCCTGTCTCGGCAGGGATGCTCAACACCCGGTGATTCTGGGCAAATGACTTAATATATTTGTGCCTAACAAAATGAATGTGTCACTCTGTAACATAACTGGTGCTCATGAAAAACGCTATGATACCTTCGGGTCGAGTTTGCGATATTTAAAAAACAAAAATAAGTGTAGTATTGAATTTTGGGGTCTGGAGTCATGGTTTTCTAATGGCAAGCACTAGAAAGTAAATTATAAAACATTTGAAGGTGGAGCTAGTGAACAAATACGTATGGAATATTAAAGTAAATTATTTGGATTGAATTTAAAAGGGAAAAAACAGAGCCCTTTTCCAAGAGTTGATTTACCATTAAAAAGTATGTCATCTTTTTCGAAAGTGAGTTGAATAATGTATTGTAAATAATGATTTAAGAAATAAACACCTTGTTCTGTGTAGTGGAATCAGGTAACCTTGGCCTGCCCTGAAGTACTTTCAGTTGCTGATCATAGCTCTTCGAAGCCTGCTACAATTCTGCATGAACTAGGCAAGGGCCAGGAAGCACAGCAGGGAATGCCTTAAAACAGTGTGCTGTCCAAGTGTGCTTTGTCTTACGAGAGAGAATGTGAGCACGCATAATATTTTAATCAATGTGTATTTTCAGTAAAAATTGTTGGCATGCAGGGAGTGTCCGGAGCATCTGGTCACTCTAGCGCAAATTAAACCAGAACCCGCCTCCTGCACGCCCACGGATGCGAGACGCCTCTAGTTCTTACCATGCAGTTGAAGTGCGCCGCCACCTCGTCGTCGGGGGTCTTGTACAGCACGCCGCTAACCGGGGTCTGCTCGCGCTGGTGGCAGAAGCTTCATACGCCCTTTATTTTTTCCTTTGGCTGCCTCGTACCATTGTGCTAACTCAGGAACACGGCTGACAGAGGTAAGTATGCAGCCAGGTAGAGCAAAAAATACTATGCGGGATCTAACACTTCAGTGCCCCCAGGATGCCTGCGTTCTGAGTCAGCTATTTCTGTCAAAAGCTCCCAAGTGTTTTAGCTGCAGGCATAGTTTAATTTCCAAGGCAGAAAGCAGCTGCACGGGAGAGGGAGCCACAAATCCTGCCAAGCCCTGTCCGTGAGAATTAGGTTTCGGTTTTGAAGTAGGCGGGACGAAGCAGCTGCGTCTTCGTATTCATGATTCTGTCCCACAGAGGGCCTTGTACTGTTGGCTGACTAGGATTACCAACGCCACTCCGCTTGCTGCTTTAGATTTGCATGCATGCCAATGTCAATCCAGATTCTTGAAGTAACAAGCGTGCCCTACGCGCGGCAGCAGGGGGAGGGTGCCTGCACCATTCCCTTGCGGGGGCGTGCGACCTAATAGAGCAATGCGCTCCCGCAAGTATATCGCCTGATGTGCATGCGTTGCCATTGAAGGCAATGGAACGCGTGCACGTGTTTGGCTGAAAAGCCAAAGCGATAGGAATAGGTCATTTTGCCTTTGCAGCGCATACTGCTGTGTAGGCGAGACCTATAAAGGGGTCACTGTGAGACATTCTTTAATCATTGTCTCTTAAAGCGTGGCTCTTATCTGAAAGCACGTTGGAACTAGGGCCGCTGATACGTGGGGGCTGGAGAGGCCAGGCACCCCACCATCATAATGCCGATTGCGGCACTCGCACTTTAGCTTTAAACATCTGAAGCTAAAGCGCGGGTGCCGCAATTGCTTCAAAAGTAAGGAAATAGAAAATTTGCATTTTTCCTATTTCCTATTTTTGAAGCAATCAAAAATAGCTGTACTTTATCTTCAGATGTTTATAGCTAAAGCAGGAGTACCGCAATTGTAACTAAATTAAACAAATAGGGGAAAAAATGGCAGCCGCATATTTTTTTTCTTCTGTTTGTTTACTTTTGTTATAATGGTGGCGTGTGTGCACCATTGTAACAAAGTTAGAAATTAGGGAAGGAAAAAAAAGCACGTAATCAATTGTCCCGTTTCTATGCTGCCCTCAGAGGGAGAGGCTGTGGTTCAGGGGTTAGAGCTGCTGACTCGGGAGCTGGGGACCAGTGCTTGAGCCTCAGCATTGGCTCAACAATGGTAACTATTAGTGGCTGAACAATTGTAATTATTAGCAAATCACAGATCTTTCAATAATAAATAAATAAACAGGGATCTCTTAGGGGAAGAGGAGAGAGACGAAAAAATATAACTAAGGGGCATATTATCAACAGCCTTATCGCTGGTCGTGCATAGCGATAATTTTGTTATCGCGGGCTATCTCTGGAATTCATCGCCCTGGTAGCGGGTTATTAACAACATGTTTCTCCAGGGATAAAAATTCCAGAGATAGCGAGGTTAGCGCCGTTTTGCAGGGCACATCATTGGTTTGCCAGCGATGTTCCCTGCGTAACGGCGATAACTTTCCTGATACGACCCACAGGGTCGTATCAGCATAATCCACCCCAATGTTAGGGATAGGTAGGTCTACATTTTAGCAGATGTTAGGGGCATATTAGCAAGGGCTGGCGATATAATTATCGCCACTTTAGTGTCTGTTTTTGGGCGAAAAGCGGTGATAATTATATCGCAATATCATCAAGGACACGCAAGCGTGTGTTTCCTTGCTGTAAAGGCCATTTTTTCACAGCCTCGCCTCGCGTCCCTAATGAGATGCAAAGAAGGCGTGGCTGTAAAAACAACACATGCTAATATCATGAAGGCTGCTTTGCAATATTAACGAGGAGATGCAGTGATAAAAAAAATCGCGCTACCTTAGCCTTAACTCAGGAATTTAACGTCTGCTAAATTCCTGACTAAGGCATACTTTTAATGGGAGATGGGTTATGCTGATACGACCACAGGGTTGTATCAGCAATGTTATAGCGGGTTTTCAATGGAACATTGCTGGAAAACCAGCGATGTTCCATTGAAAACACCGCTATCGCTGAAATATTATTGCCATAGAGCTGTGCGTTTTAAATATAGTGTTATCATGGCGGTAATATTTCTATTGCTATGTACGGCCAGCGATAATTATCGCTGGCCGCTGATAATATGCTCCTTCGCTTTTCAAGAAAACAGCGTTTTTCTCCCAAATCTAACGTGTGCTAAAATGCTGGGGCAGCCTTGTAAATATCGCGATGTGAACATCAGTGATATTTGCAAAGTAGTCCATCCGGGGTACGCCCAGTGACGCCCACTTTGCAGGCGTTGGGAAAATATCGCATGTTAGCACCCTCTTGTAAATAGGGCGATAGTTTTATCTCCGCTTTTTTGGCTTTATAAGCCAAAAAAGCGGATATAAAGTCCACGTAAACATGCCCCTTAATCTACCTGTGCCTATCCAAAAATGAATGTGTCCATCTACAACGTAACTGGTGTTCTTCTTGGAAAGTGCTTCAAACCATCGAGTGGAGCTCGCTGACCTTCAATAGCCAGATGGGAAGACACTGTACTCTGTGATGACCAATTAATATGTTCTCAGAGTGAAATCGTCGGAAAGAGAACTAAACACACAAAGGAGGGACTTTGACAGAAATGTACCAATAAGAAGCCAGCATTTCTGAATGCCATAACTAGTAACTAAAAGAAATCAGTGGGTTTGCCAAATCCCACAGAACGATATAACAGGTCGATCTAAGCTTGACCTAAAAATGGTGAAATTAAGAGGTAGAGTTACAAGCCCCTTTGCGCCACCAGTGTGTCACCTTTTGTGATGCACTGGTGGCCCTTTTTACTGCTCCATATTTACAAGGACAGGAAAAGCAACCCTGCATGACTTTTCCTTTCCTTGTAAATATGGCCCCTTTGCACGCAGTACTTTGCGTGAAAGGGTTGTTCCATAGGTGTTGCTGTGGGTGTTCCCATGGAACACCCATGGAACTAGACACATTTCCAGATTTACGAGGAATTGCAAATCTTGAAAAAATGTGCTTGAATGCTACACCTCGCAAGGGGAGGCATAGGGAGGCGAAACGAGGAGAGATGTATTAATTTCTTCAAGTTTTCTTTTCCTCTTTCCATGTTCCTTTCCTGCACATAAACAATCATTGAAACAATGATTGATGTAGTTTGTGCCAAATGTGATCATATTCCTACCCCTTTTGAGCGATTCAGTGTAATTTCCATTTTTCCTAAAGTCTATAATCTCTTCTTCCAAGTTATAGATTATTGCAGGATTTTTTTGCGCTTGAGCTTGTTATTATTTTGAATCTGCAGCATCTTTCGTGTAATTGTTTACACCTTTTTTTGTGTTTTTGTTGAACTATCCATTGCCTTTTTTATTTTCTATATACAGTTCTCGTACTCTGTTACAAGATGGTCCTCAGCAAACTATCAGGCCCAAACTTGCTATAGCCATCTTGTTGAAATGTTTTATGTTAGTGGTGTTCCAATGCAATTGTCCATGGGCCCGATTCACAGAATGAACTTAAGACGCAATTCTAAACTTACTACTATTTTGGTATTCACAGAATGCACTTACTACTTTTGGCATACACAGAATGAACTTACTACTTTTGGTATTCACAGAAGTTAGGATTTTGTCTTAAGACTTACTTAAGACAGACTTAAGACAGACTTAAGACAAAATCCTAACTTCTGTGAATACCAAAAGTAGTAATAGGCATATTACCAAGCAATAGCGATAATTATCGCTATTGCTTGGTTAGAGACAAAAATTTACCGCTGAGCTGCGGCGATTTTTATCGCAAATAAACCTTGGTATTACCAAGGTTTATCGCAAATGCGATAAAAATCGGCCGCAATGCATGAATATCGCTGAAAAGTCAGCGATATTCATGCATTACCGAACTGCTCAGGGCAGGTGTTAGCTTTTGGAGATATTCGCGCTTAGCGCGAATATCTCCAAAAGTTGGTAATAGGAGATAGCGATGTTAGCGAGTGTTTTCAGTCGCTGACATCTTGACACGCCCACTTTGCATGTCATTAGTGATAAATATCACTGACATGCAAAGTGGGGCCCAAGATGGTCGCTATCTCCTACTAGCTGTCGCTAACTGGTGTTAGCCACAGCTAGGTAATAGGGAGATAATTTTATCTCCGCCTTCTTGGCTTTTAAAGCCAAAAAAGCGGAGATAAACCCCCTTGATAATATGCCCCTAAGTTCATTCTGTGAATACCAAAATAGTAGTAAGTTTAGGATTGAGTCTTAAGTTCATTCTGTGAATCGGGCCCTCTGTTTTTATGTGCACTAATATGTAAAACTGGCAAAAATAAAAATGTTGATTCTCATCACATGCTCCTGTCTCCCCCTCCAAGATCTAAGGACAAAGCGTTAAGCTTTGATATCTGAGGTAATTCTTAAAGAGGGAGATTAAAGCGTGCGCGCCTGGGAGCTGGGCAATATATTGTGCACTGGCCTGCAGGAGCAGGTTACTGTCAGTGCAGTACTTCCAGCCTGTCAGTCTCACAGAAGATGCCTGCTGTGCTGAAGCCCGCCAAGAAATACTAATTACGTAATGCGTAGAGGGTGGAAAAATGATTTGTTTCCGGAGTTCTCAACCCTGGGCCCGCCCAAGCTCACATTTAAATCAATAGCTTTTGGGGCGGGCTCAGGATATAGTAAAAACTACCAGGACTAGGTGGGGGAAAGTCCAGAAGAAAAGAGCAGAAACTAAAGCTGGACTCATTTTGAGCGCACTACTTCCGTATTATTAAGCAGCCTAGAGCAGCAGGCACCCTAATTAGTGCTGGCAGCAGGGTTCTACATGCATGAATCGAGATGCGGGAGACTAGTCTTCAAATTGTAGTCTCCCGCCTGAATTGGGAGGGTTGGCATGTCTGCATTCTACTCTACCCAATCTACCCCACTCCACTTCACTCCATACTACCACATGCGGCTCGAATTTACCCCACTCCAGTCCAGTACACTCCACTGTAGCCATTCCACCCCACCCCACTCCAATCTACCCTACCTCACTGCACCCCAAACTACCTTACTCCAATTTACCCCATCTAATCCGCCCACTCCAAACTACCCTACTCCAATCTACTCCAAGCTACTCCACTCCGGTTTACTCCACTCCAATCTACCCCACCCTAGCCCTGTCTACTCAATCCACTGCACTTCACTTCTTCCCTAACCTACCCAGCTCCACTCCAATCTACACCAATATATCCCACTCCAATCTACCTCACACCACTCTGTCCCACTCCAATCTACCCCACTCCAATTGACCTCACTCCAATCCAATCTACCCACTCCGCCCCCTCCAATATACAGCACTCTCCACTCCAATCTACTTCCTCCACTCTACCCCACTCTCCTCGACCTCCCTCCACTCGACCTCACTCCAATCTAACCCACTCCAATATACACTACTCCAATATTAACCACTCCCCACTCCAATCTACCCCGCTCCATTCTAACCTACCCCAATCTAGCCCACTTCAAACTACCCCAATTTGCCCCAGCAGTGCATCAAACAGTAGCATGGACAATTAGTGTCCTCAAATGAAGCTCTAGTATGCACTGACAAAAAGAGAGAGTGCATTAGGAGCAAAAAAAGACACAGCAATATGCTAGAGTTTGGCAAATCACTTTGGGGCATATTCACAAGAACGTGTGTTAAACATCACCACATCACCAGAGTTAGCTAACGCAACTTTTCACATCGTAGCCTATCGCGGAAAAATATCCCTGTGACAACGTGCAATTCACAACACGGCGCTAGCATGCAGCTGTCCGCCTATAACGCAGACAATAGCCGCGATAAATCCACCTCGACGGCGATAAGAAAACAAACCTCAACGTGAAAAAACATGCGATGAGCCCATTCGCGAAGAGGAAAGCAGGGATAAGCACCGACAGGTCCGAGACTGACAAGGCAGGCGGGAATAAGCACAACAAATCCATGAAAAAATAAGACTAACAAAACTAAAAATAAGTGACACGCACAATGGAGGAAACTCAAGCCAACATACAACCCTACAAGCAACAATGGAAATTAAACATTGTACATGGCATGCCATCTTGGACAAGGTGAATGCAACCTGAGAGAAGAGGAGTATAATGGAAGAAACTGCCCAAAATAACAGACACACCAGCACCAGGAAGAGGAACAAGCATGGACTGGGGGACAGGGGGACAGGGGGAGATGGGCACAATGGCACACATGCACAATCCAGTACAGCACAATTGCCGACAAAACCATGGGCAACATGAAACACACCAACAAGGAGCACAAGTAACACAACCAGGCAACATCACACCACTGAGCAAGAACAGAAGTGAGGACCACACTGCCTGAAAGGGAGATGAGTGAACAAAACATCATCTGAAGGGACATCTCCCACACAATGCAGCACACACACATAGGAAGCAGAGCACACCAACATCCAACACAATGTCGTCCACACACAACATTTGCACAATCGAACACAGGACACAAATGCACTCGCCGGTGGTGGCTAAATGGCCATACGCGTCTGTGTCAGCACGAAACAGGGACATGCTAATGCACAAGTACAAACCCACAGTCCAGATGGGGTAGCAATTCACGTATGGCAGGGAAACAGCGAGTCTGTGGCACACACATTGGCATACAAATCAAGACACAACACAGTTGGAGACGAGAGAAAATGTGGAAACCTTATTAACAAGCATTGGCATAGCCAAAAGGTCTCGCTTTTGGGACCTTATAAGTGTTTAGCCATGCAACATTTGATGTTGTTGCACCAAGGATATTGTGCTGCATAACTAAATACTTATATGGTCCCAAAAGTGAGACCTATTGGCCATGCCAATGCTTGTTTCCAATGTTCTGGTGGCGTTAACTTCTGCGCCTTATTTGCAAGGTGGCGTTAAGCATAAAGTGGCCTAACACTACCTTGTAAATAAGGCCCTTATTAACGCATCACTTAGCGTGAAAGGGTCATGCTGTGGGTGTGGCAGTGGGCGCTCGACCGCAACACACACTGAAATGGGTTTCTTAGTCCCTCTGGCACTGAGGACTTAGTTGAGACAGATAACCCGGTGGACTGCAACCATTCCACAACCCGCTGAGCATTATTTCGGTAATGATCAGGCTTCTGAGATGTAGTTAGTGAAACCCAAACCCTCTTTCTTAATGTATAGGCCCCCCCCAAGAACACTTGGAAGCTAGAGAAATACTTTCAAGGTTTATTAACACCATGCGCGCTGCGGGTTTTCCCACTGTGCGCTGACTTTTTAAAAAACCCGCGCTTCATGACGAGCTCAGCTCGTCATGAGCGTACGAGAGGCGTACCTCATGACGAGCTGAGCTCGTCATGAGCGTCGAACGGGTTAAAATCAAAAGCCTATCCTAATGCACACACTATGAATAGTAACTACTATAGAAATAAACAACATAGTAGCAATGATGCTTGTAAGATGGCAGAACAATAGAAAATATTGTAATAATATGACATTATTATAAAGCTTCTTTACATCAATATCCCCATTTCTTTGTCCCTGCTATGCCCAGGAGTCAAGGTCAAGTGGAGGACTCGACGTGCCCTTGAGCGTGAAACAAAGCTACTCTCTCCCTCAAGAGAGCCCAACCAGCATCAGTAGTGGGGCTCCACCCTCATAACAGGAGGATATGCTGGAGTGGAAACCTAAACCAGCCCTGGCAAAACTGTACAATCCTGCTCTGCCCTGGGATAGGATCATTCCTGGGACATGGCAGCCCAGCAGCTCCTCGTCTTCAGCCCACTAGAAATGTCAGGAGAGCCAATAATAATGTGGAACAGAGGGCTGTAGTAAGAGTCTGGTCTCACATGTCTTCCTGTGAGAAAAGAGGGCAGAGCTTTGGCACAGCAGAGTCAGAGCACCTGGTGGAACAGGAGCTTTGCCCACATTGACTAAGGGGCCGCTCACTGTCCTCAACTGGAAGCAAAGCTGCCACACACCAGCAAGCATGGCAGAGCAGCGACCCCACACCCCTATGTGTAAATAACATGGAAAGGCATATATCCAGAGACAGCCCCCACAAGGTGTGCACAAGGGGCATCTGTTTGAAAGTGGGGAATTGTCAATACAAAGAACTCAGAATAACCTCGGCGAAAGGGTGATGGAACTTTATAGATCACAGGGGCATATTATCAAGGGGGTTTATCTCCGCTTTTTTGGCTTTAAAAGCCAAGAAAGCGGAGATACAATGATCTCCCTATTACCTAGCTGTTGCTAACACCAGTTGGCGACAGATAGTAGGAGATAGCGACCATTTTGGGCCCCACTTTGCATGTCAGTGATATTTATCACTAATGACATGCAAAGTGGGCGTGCCAAGATGTTAGCGACTGGAAACAGTCGCTAACATCGCTATCTCCTATTACCAACTTTTGGAGATATTCGCGCTAAGCCCTGAGCAGTTCTTAGCCATGTTATCCAATGGGAGGTGGATAACATGGCTAAGAGCATTAGTTCGGTAATGCATGAATATCACTGACTTTTCAGCGATATTCATGCATTGCGGACGATTTTTATCGCATTTGCGATAAACCTTGGTAGTACCAAGGTTTATCTGCGATAAAAATCGCCGCAGCTCAGCGGTAAATTTTTGTCTCTAACCAAGCAATAGCGATAATTATCGCTATTGCTTGGTAATATGCCCCACAATTCTTCAGCAGATGAAGGAGCAATAGGACGATCCACCTTGCTTTAATGGAAGAAGGTTCTCGGCTTAAAGACAAAATATCCTTCTATTCACCTGGGTCCCCCGATAAATTCTCCCAGCACACAACTACTGGGGCAGAATTAATTGTTACAGAATGAATGAGACGTGTTTGTTTAATTTGATATTAAGTTAGCTGTACGCTTTTCAATCAAGACGCTCTTGTATGTCGGCACAAAGGCCATTTGACCACCAGTATTTGCTAGGATTAGTAGAAGCTGCCAACATAATTTTGCTATTCACACACCCTGAAGGGCCTCTTGTCCAACTCTTCACAGATCCTTCCATACCTTAAAAGACATCATGGGAGAGAAGAAGCAGGGCCATCCATCTCCACAGAATCGATTTGGGAAGTTACCTGCTGGTATCTACAAACCCCCGACCCTTGGTGAAGTTTATGGCCAGGGCATTTATGCAACTTTGCAGCGGGCCACTTCTGGCACACGCGCTAAAACAACTTATTGTGCTACTGACTATGGGCCTCATTTATGAGGCCGTGGGTCACTTTTACGCCGCCGGTGCGTCACTTTTTGTGACGCACCAGCAGCGTAAATAATGTGCCTTGTTGCACCATATTTACAAAGTGACGCATCTAGGTAGATGCGGCACTTTGTAAACCCCTGCGCTACATTATACCTGCGCCAGGTATAATGTATGCAGGAGGGCGTTCTGACGCAAGGCAGGGTCATAGAAGTGACGCAGTGAAATCTATGTGATTTCACTGCGCCACTTCTAGGACACTAATCCGTCAATTTCTTACGCCTGCCTCACAGCAGGCGTAAGACTGACGCAGGCCCTTTCACATGGGGCTTGCCCCATGTGAAAGGACACATTGCTGGATTTGCGTCACGTTTGTGACATACTCCAGCAATGCGTCACTTTTGCGCCATACAGATACATCAGAAATACTGACGTATCTGTAACTCCTTGCGCCATGATGCGTCATACTGTAAATATGACGCATCATTGGTCTCGCAAGGAGGGCGCAGGGAAAAGTGACGCATCGCTCTTTTCACGCAGCGATGCGTCACTTTTCATAAATGAGGCCCTATGTCCCTGAAGATGGCGGATGCTTACCCAGAACTTGCTGCAAGTATTTCAAGTCTTTTCAATTCTGCTTGCCCACATGTGGCACTCATCAATTACAAATGTTGTATATTGTTGTTGTTGTTTGTCTTTATTTCGATCTCACAGATCATGAAAGACAAATGTAAGATTTTCATGTTTAAAAAAAAGCAAGAAACACACAATACAACATATTAAGATATGTGGTTAAAAACATGCTATTTTTAACTCGACGCTTAACAATAAGTGCTTGACATAAAGCTTAGTTGAACTGAAGGCATAACGCTTTTTTGGTTGTTTAAAATGGTTGTTTGTATTATTACCCTCATAAAACTAATGTAAAATTACAATGCTTTTCTGTGCCTCTGTCTAATTCTTCGGGAGATGCCCAATACATACAAGCTTCCTAGTTTCATGTTTAGGGGCCCATTACGATGTCGGGCGGATTGCCTCCGCCAGGCTGGCGGTAGCCACCGCCGGCCTGGCGGAGGCAATTCGCCCGACACCATTACCCGGATTCCCTCCCGCCATATTAGTATAGCGGGGGGATCGCGGCAGACGGAAAGACCGTCCACCGCTTTTCCACCCCGGTCGTCTTGCGACCGCGGCGGAAAGGGCATAATATGGTGGCGGTGTCCAATGGACACCTCCAGCCATATTACGATGCATTTCAATAGGGGTCTTTCCGCGGCAGTGATGCCGCCACGGAAAGACAGGCGGTCTTTGCTTTGGGGGCCCCATGCGGGCCCCCCTGGTGAAGGCCGAGGTGGGAGTGAACAGGGGGGCACCTATGGTACCCCCCACATTTGCATATACAAAGCAGCAGGCAACGCGCAGTGCCTGCCACTTTGCATGTGTAAATGCGTAAATGCATTTTTAGCATTGTGGCGGGCGGTGCAAAGTGCACCGCCCGCCACAATGCTAAAAATGAAGGATGTGCCCGCCACTTTGGCGGGCACATCCTAATACCCCCAACGGGACCCCCGCCCTTATGGCGGGTGGTCCTGTTCTCTGATAGGGTGGCGGCCGGACAAAGTCCGCCCGTCATCCTAATGACCCCCATAGTTTCTCATTCTCTGGGAAAGCATTGTAATCAATGTGTCTGGAAAATGTCTTGGTACGGCCAGTAATATGAAAAGAAACTCCCTCTGGAGTAAATACACATGTTGGGGGCAAACCACAGCACACATGGACAACCTGTACCCCCTGGTGACACAGCACACAATCACCGCAACAGGAAGAACACATCTCATATCAAGGTGCAGGCAACAACAGAACAATGTCGCCTTCAAATACACAGACAGTGCATGATACCTTCATCCTCCGACAGTCCATCATCAACCAGCGTTCCTAGGATGGCAACAAGGGAAATGCACAGCCCCTTGGCAAGTTCCAAACGAACACCCCACACACCTGAACTCCACAACCATGCAACTCACAACTCTGGCAATGCACCCGTCACAACATCACAACCAACATGCACAACAACATGCCCACCCACCAGACACGACAGAACAACTTACAATGCTAACCTGAGCAAGCCCTGAACCCGAGCCATCAACGGTATGGCACCTCAGCCACATAATAGCCGAATTTGGGGAGAGGTGGCAACCAGGCATGTCTAAATGATGCAGTAGAACCATGGTTGGGAAAGTACACAATGCCAAGAGTGGTAGAGATGTACTGGACAGACGTTAGTATGCAGAACACTCCCATATACATGGTGACATACACCTCTGGTGTATGGAGTGTAGTGGACAGTGGACGCAACCATGTCACCCCAGCCAGTGGGGGACCTTGCAAAATGTTGCCTGTTACACTCCCCCCCTAAGCGTCTCTGAAGTGGGAGGACCAGGCATATGCCACACCAGCCAAGGCTGTCCTAGTGAGCGGAGTTGCCTGTGATGTTGTGCGCCTGCCGGACCCCGGCACGCTGGACCACGAACCCGTCAGGCCCGCCCCTGCGCAGCCAGGCCACACTGATCACCTGCCGACACTGGCGTGTGTCAAGGAGGGTCCACTATGTGCCGGCGCAAGCTCCAAGCCTAAGTTCCGCGACTTTGGCAGCCTCCTCAGACCATCACGGCCTACGCGACACAGGCCCGCTTTATTCCTTTCTCGTTGACGTACTGTACTGCTGCCTTCGGCATACTCCTCGGACCATTAGGTCCCATATGTGAAACTGTGTCCTGAGTCATGAATGGCAGTGACCTCAAATCCGGGACAGCGGCTATGGCCCCGGACCCCCGATCAGTGAGGCATAGTTCCATATGGACATCTTGCAATACGTGGTGCCATTAACTTTGTTCAACGTCAGCTGGTGACACATGGTGCCACTAACCCAGTTCAACGCCAGCCAGCTACACGTGGTGCCACTAACCCTGTTCAACGTCAGCCGAATACACGTGGTGCCACTAACCCTGTTCAACGTCAGCCAGCAACACGTGGATGAGGGACCAGGGCTACCCTGTGGACCAGTAGGTCCCAAATCCAGCACCTAGTCGCTAATCACGAATTGCAGAGTCCACATCAGTGTTCACACGGAGAGGAGTAGGAGGAAGATGCGGCTCAGTCAGGACGAAAGCTGGGTCACATACACGGAGGTGACCGAACACGTGGTGCCACTGAACCTGAACTACGCAGGCCAGTGGGGCCATCAAACCTATGCCGGCGACACTCGGTGAATGGGCCGTGCTGACTGCTGCCTCAGGCCTACACCACAGTCAGGTAGGTCACACATTTGGAACTGAGTCTTGATTACACCATGGCAGTGAACATCATTTAAGGCAGAGAACAATTCACTATACTCCCTTCGATGTGGTGCCAACAAGTCTGCGCATGGCATCACAACCACACGTGTCTGTGGGCCTATGCGGACTACTGCCCTTGGCCTACGCTGCGCATGAGTGGGTTACAGATTTGGAACTGAACATCGGTAATTCAAACGGCAGAATACATTTTATCCCACGCACAGAGAGGCAAAAGAGGATGACGCTTTGCAGTCCAGAGGGAACAGAATCATCGTTACGGAGGGGATCGAGCACTACCGACAACTGCCCTTTTTTTACTAACTTTGCGCCTCGCGAGCCAACGGCACGTGGCTGTGGGCCACTGCTGACCGCTGCCTCCGGCCTACACTGCGGTCTAGTAGGTCACATAGTCTTGATTTGGCAATGGTGGAGTTCATATCAGTGTACCGGCATCATTGCAGACTGCATCCCCTCTCAGCACCTGTGGCACTAAGTCTGTTCCCTCACATTTATGGACACTCACTGGTCGTACATTGGTGGCATTTGAGGCATTTGAGGCTATGGACTAGGGGCTAGTTTTCATCCCCATGTAGCTGATATCGAATTGTTGAAAACAAGAATTATGCTTTCCACTGCACCATTTGCTGCTTCCAGATAACATCAGACATTCCGCATCATGCCCTGGAGGACGCCTTCCACTGTCCCCTGCAACACTCCGCAACATACACCTCGGACATTGACGGGGACTCGCTCAGGTCGCATTGCCCATCTGACTGCACCGCAAGTCACCGTCCCATGGCTGGCTGCCTGTGCCGGCCACAGTGCATCCACGGCCACTAACTCTGCTGGTCAGGTCTGGGACCCCTTCTTCAGAGACATTGAATGGCCTCTGAAGCGATGGTCTTGGGGTCAGTAATGCCATGTGTCTGTGGCCCTGCACTGTTTGTAGCCTCCGGCCTCAACTGCAGGCCTCCAGGGCCCACACATAGCATCGAGTCCTGAAAGGTCCGGACGTCGCATCACCGCAGGAGGCATATGCCAACACCGCAAGGATCACCTCCAACTGCCATCTGCCAGAGTCAAAACGGTGGTCCTGACAGACCTACGGAGTTGTTCAGACCTGTCGTGGATGCCATCATCAGCCTGATACCATGCTGAGCACTCCAGGTGCCAGTGCACCGCAAGCCGTTGTCCGTTTCTGATTAAGTTTTGTGCTGTGGAGAGGTTACGCAGAAATGTCACCCCATGGAGTGTGGAAGAGCTGGGAGTATGATGAGGAAGATGTGTCAAGTGTGCGGACGGGAGAAGGCACAGACAATGGGAGGGCAGGAGGCAACATCCCCAAGGCAGGAATGCAGACTGGAGGTGGTAGTCAAGCTACATACCCGTATCTATTACTGGGTATTGCTCTGTTGACTGCGGATGCAACTCAGGCAATGTGGGAGACCATGGACGCTGATGAGGAAGTTGATGCAGGTGTAACACACCCCACTGCATCTGCATGAGGACTAACCCGAAGTGACACAATCCTAGCAATTTCTTCACATGAGCGTGCACATCTCTAGTGCCCCTACCTCAGTGCACTGCAACTCAGGGAACCACCTGACTGAATATTGAGTGAGCTCTGTCCTTACTCCGGCTCCCTCCATGTTTCTCCAGTTGACTCTGTCATGCTGGTGTTTACTGTTTCTATTACATTGGTGCCCACTGTACAAGTTGTTACCTGCACCAAACACTCGGTGCGGGCTGGTTTATACTCACCCCACACACATCCATTTCAGGCATCACTGTACATGTGGCCCTGTCAATAAAGGGGCTGGGGCACACGTGCCCGTAGTCAGTGCCAGTTCAACATGATAAATGCATGTGTCCCTGTGTTCTTGTTGTATGCATAAGGGCCCTGGGCCCTATGATATCACATTGTGATGTGTATAGCGGACGCAGACATGTCACTGCAGGCAGCGGGCTAGAACCTCGACATGTAGCTTTGCCGTCACCCACTCAATTCATAAAGGGAGTGGACTGTGCCGTCGTATGCAGAGTCAACGTGGGTGTGTGACTGATATGTGTGTGCCCCTGGGTGTGGTTCTGTATTGGGTACGCGCATCTGCATGTGTCTCTATGGCAGTGGGGTTTTTTTCACACAAAATGCGGCACACACATAACAGGCAGAGCACATCAACATTGACTACAATGTGGTACAAACCGTAACACGCACACAACAGAGCACAGGACACAACAGGTGCTGCTTGTGTGTAGAAACTGGCCAATCACATTTGACATTGCAGGGAAATGTGATATGATGATGTACAAATACAAACCCACGTCCTTGATGGTTCCGGAATGTCCACTGTCCCTCATTAAATAGGCAGCTCCTCCCAAACAGTCACAGTGTACACTGTCATGCGGTCTGACTGTAAACATGTACAATGTATCAACATACATGTAAACACAATGTTAAAAGGTATCTCCCCTTCACATTGCAGAGGGAAATACAACACCTCCTGCAGAGCTGTCTGACCCTCTCTTCTCTGATGTCGAAGAGGACCATCAGACCTTCGACCACGACACCATCCTACAGCTCGTGGACAGCCTCCGCTGCACACCTCCAGGTGCAGAGCAGCCCAGCTGCCACTAGGAGAACCAACCCCCAGCACAGACCACACAGCAGCCAGCACCCACCACCATGGCTTCCTCCCAGGACCCCAACAAAGACCACATGGCCTTCCAATGCCGTGTGTTGGTGCGCCAAGAGCAGCTAGCGGGACAGGAGCGGGGATTTGACCGCATGGCAGACAAACTAGATGCCATACGTGGGTTTCTGAGTCCCATCTGGGACCTCTCACAGTCCCTAATGGACACCCATAGTCCGCTCCATGCCGTCCAACGAACCATGGCTAACATTGCTGGAGTCCTGACTCAGAGACATGAACAACTGTCTAGTCCGGGTGGCTCCAGTGATGTCGCCCGGGAGTTGGGACACATGCGGAGGTTGATGGAGAACATAGAGCGGACGCAGGCGGAAAACCGTCATCCACGGCCGCACACCAGTGAGAGGTAGCTGTGTTCCACAATGACATGAAGACCCTCCACATGGCATTGCTTCAACAAGTCCTGGCGCTGATGACTGCTGCTGCTACCACCACATCCACATCTCCGCCCCCTGAGGTGTCATTGCCACAGAGTGCTGGAGACAGAACACCACCGCCCACACATGATGCACCTGAAACAGCACAGGATGAAGATGCAGATAAATATGACCTCCTGGTAAGAAAAAACAAATAGCAAAATCCTCCGCCATTTAGACTGTTGCTGCCTGGTTCTGTCCTCTGCATCATCACTCTTTACTGTCCCCCAATACGCTCAGCGACACTCACCCTTGACCTTGACATGGACTGCCATATTCCGATTGGTCACCAATGACACAGCATTCAGACTGTGGACTGAGCTCTTTCCAATCCGTTGGACTAGTCATTCCTTGAAGGACTCTGGCTGGCCCTCCACAGCCCAACCATGTAAAGCGGGGTTTGCATTGCCCTGTACTGGTCGGTCGGGCTACAACACTCAAATTAATGTGCATTAATCATTCATATTCACACAGATGTGTCATGTCCACGATCTTTCACATGTGGAAGTACGGATGTATGTAGGGTCAGTGATTCCCCTTTACGTCCATGTTGCTCATGTTGTGGGACTTGGGTCACAGGATGACACAATGCCAATTGTGGTCCGGTGGCGGCAGCACCACTACAGGTACACCCGCATCAGTTACTTCCTCATACAGCTCAGGACGGAACCACGCCAGAGCCCAGGGTCATTGTTCACACCCGTAAGCTGGATTGGCAGTCGCCAGGCTAGCCCACTCTGCTTATGCTCACAGAGGGGACGACAATGCTACATGTCCCAGGACTTCCTTGTAGTGATCTGCTGACCACTGTTCTAGTTGTCAGCATGCCACAGCCACTCCCTCACGGCTGGTTTACACCCACACCACACCCATCCAGCACAGGTGTCCATGGACATGTGACCCTGCCAATAAAAAGGCCCGGGCGCACGTGCTGGACGCCATTTCCACTCTCTATCTGGGTGTGTCCCTGCGCATATTAGTCGTGCATGAGGGCCTAGGGCACTACTACCTCCCATTGCCCAGGGCTAAAGCTTACATGATGGCGTCCGCAGCACAATACCCAATCATAGAGGGTCCATGACTTGCGGGTCAAAGATTTGGTGGCACCGGACACACTGCGGCTCGCACAGGCAAACCGCTATGGGACGGTGACTTTCAGTTCACTGAGGTAGGGGCACCTTAAGTGCTGAGCAGGCGTGCAGCCTACAATGATGCCCCGTCCTGGCGTCCGAACTGGTAAGGGTTTGTGTGAGCCCTGTTGGACAGCTATGTAGCCGGCCAGCGCAATCATACTGATGGAGCAAGGTTTTGTATAAAAAAGACTTGCTCGTATGCAATCCTCTTGATTAACATATAATAATGTACCCAACCTGTTCGTAAATACTAATATTGCACCACATTTTACTTATTTGTATCCAGGGGATGCTTGTCTATGTGCATTGCTAACCAATAACCCGAGTGTCATTAATATGGCTGCCGAAAATGCAGGAACTCTACTGCGCATGCGTCTACTGCATCTACGTAGTATGACGTTTTCTGTGGCTTGGAGGGAAATCTTTGCAGCGGCGTAATAGCTTACAATATAGCCGCTTGAAACTCACGTGTTAAATCGCATGCTATAATGCAACTAACTCGTGCAAGTTTTACTAAAGCTATTAATGCAAAAGATGTATTAAGTAAATGGGGTTAGAGTAGAAGTAAGTGGTATACACTGAATTAATTTATTTTCGTATTCTAACATGTTCTTCTTTAACTTTATTAATAGTTCGGATTTGGGCCTTGGAGGGTGACTGTGATCCTTACCCCACCTGACAAGTGCGCACGCGCACTGGGACCTTGCAGTGCACGCTGATGGCACCATTGGACAAAGGCCAAGGCCATGTACTTCAGCAGCATGAGAAATTCAACTCTTGAACCTGCGAAAGGAACTCGATGCAACAAATGATGCTGAAAATATTGATCCACATATGAAATGCAGGTGGGAATAAAGCATGGGAAAGAAAACTTAAGGGGCGGTGATATTAGACAAAGAAGTGAGGAAAATGATTACATTTAGTATGGTGTGATGTCCTCTCCCCGCTGTCTGGCCCAATCAAAGGGTGTACATAGAATTGAAACATTTGAGGATGGATCATACACAATATTGGTATAACATAGGTAAGTTTTAGTTAGTTAGACACACCAGATGCAGATGCTATGCTGAGATGCTGCCCGAGCATGCTGTGACCTGATTGAAGAATCCAACACTAGGGAAAATCCGCGGAAAAACTGATGAGGCACATCTAGGAAGGGGTCCGTGTGAGAAATTGGCCTGGCATATGATGTCCACTGTTCTAGTGGGCACTTTGCACCAGTCCAAACGACCCTTATTAATGGTAGGTTTAGACAACCTTTATAGAAAGCTATCCTAGTGGTATCTGTGGAGAGCAGCCTTCAGGCTTCGTCTTGAAGGAATGTAAAACAGCTTATTTTACCAGTCTATAATCTCTTGAATGATCAAATGAAAGTACACCACACAAGGGGCCCGATTCACAGAACTAACTTAAGACAAAAACCTAAACTTACTACTTTTGGTATTCACAGAAGTTAGGATTTTGTCTTAAGTTTGTCTTAAGACAGACTTAAGACAGACTTAAGACAGACTTAAAGACAGAATCCTAACTTAAGTCTGTCTTAAGTCTGTCTTAAGACAAAATCCTAACTTCTGTGAATACCAAAAGTAGTAAGTTTAGGATTTTGTCTTAAGTTAGTTCTGTGAATCGGGCCCAGTATATATATATATATAAAAGATATGTATTTATTCTAAAACACACACCCCTAGTCTCTTTATGAGGCTAGAGGCAAAAATACAATACAAAAACTTAATTAGCACACAGTAAATTAGCACAGTATACGTTATGCCCTAAGGTCCTCACAAACCATATACTAAAATAGTGGTATAAGAACCAGGTGAGGGATATAAGTGAGGCCTAGGACCTGTAGAATCGCTGGGGCAACCAGGAACCACCCAAGGTAGGGATGCAGGAGACCCACGGGGGACGTGTTGAGTGTCTAAACACAGCCGTAAATCACCATAGACTCTATGAGGAAAGTATGTTATCATTTTAAAGATTAAGGACTCTTAGGAGTGAACTGCGATGGAACCCCTTTAGACTTAGACACTTCGAGAGTCAAGACCCACGGGAGCACCGGAGTACTCGTGTTACCTCACCCAGGGAAGCTGGGTGCATAGGTGTCTTTTGGTGTCAGGTTTCGTCGTCGATTCCAATGGAGAGCTGCGAAGAAGTGCTGCAGGCGACCAGAGGAAAAGTGTCCGTGTGGATCCAAGGGTGGATCAGAGATCTGAAGAACCTAAAAGCATAGGGGACAGAGTCTGGGTCACTAGCCAGTGATCAGGATAGCGACAGGAAGATGCCAGCCGATATCGGGTGCTTTAAGGTGAAGTAGGTGAAGCTTGACTCTTCAGCCACGAGGTCCAGGAGGCATCGACACCAACCAGGAGCTGGATTCGAGCTGTCCCACAAAGGATGTCGAGTGCTGCAGTGTCGTATCCAAATTAGACCCAACAAGCCTTGGCAACAGCAACCCATGCAAGATGACAAGTTTGGCTTCGGTGCAGACCAGTAAGGTCTGAGGGACTCACCCTTTTGAGGGAAGTCAGGGAACATCTGGAGCAACCAGGAAAGCCCTTTAGACAAAGGATTGTCCTTCGTGGGGACCCACTAGCCAACAGACTAGGGATCGCGAAGGAGCCTCAAGCTGCTGTGAAGAAAACTGGCCCATGGAACACTTGTGGAGTGTAGGCCTCTCAGCTTCAATGCAAAAGGTGCTCGGGGAAAGGGCAACAAATTGCCCAATGCACAACTTCGGGAAACTTCGAAAGATAGGTGCAGTTGCAAAATTGCAGAATGTACAGGAGTTCCGGTCCCACGTCTCTCGTGTCAGCTACATGTCTCAGCTTTGCTGGGGACTCGTGTCAGACTTGGAGATGTCTGGAAGTCTGTGTCCTGTGTCGCAGATACTTTGGGATCCAGTGGGAGCCTCAAAATGCAGACCAGCAGGATGCTACTTTGGTGCCTGTTTGAACAGGGAGGTCACTCCTTGACTTCAAGGGAGATTTCTTCCATCTTCCAGTCGAAATGGAATGTCGAAGATCCAAGATATATGTTGCAGAGTCTTGTCAAGGGTAATCTAAAGTCCTAGGGCTAGATGTAGGTAATTGAAATTTACCGTTTCTAAAATACCGAATGTTACCGATTCAGTATTTTAGAATCGGTAAATGAAATGTAGGAAAAAAATCGGTAAAAATTACCGAATCGTTAAGATTCGGTAATTACCGAATCAGTATTTACCGATTTGGTAATTGCCATTCATTCCTATGGGCCTGGAGGCCCATAGGAATGAATGTCAATTACCGAATCGGTACATACCGATTCGGTAAAATAGGGAAAGAGTCAAGGGTGGCAGGGTGTCACTTTGACACCCTGTTGCACCCCTGAATAGTGGTTGTGTGCACATGTGGCACACATACATGCCCTAAGGGCATGTGTGTCTGCCACATTGCACTGGTGTAAATACACAAATTTGCATTTACAGAGGTATTCCTTATTTACCACCAACTAATAGTTGGTGGTAAATAACGAATCCTTAAGGCACAGAAGCACTCTTCAAAGTGCTTCCTACATGTGATTTACAGATTCGGTAAATACCAAATCGGTAAATGATGATTCTGTAAATACCGAATCGGTAAACCGAATCTGTAAATTAGCCACCTACATCAGAAAAGCCTATTACCGGTCGGTAACGGCCGAAATTCGTTTTTTTCGGCCGTTACCGACCAGTAATAGCCTTCCTACATCTGGCCCCTAGTGACTGGGGTGCATATTACCAAGGCGGGCGATATGTGATTATCGCCGCTTTAGCGGGGATAATTCTATCTCCCTATTAGCAATCTGTCGCTAACAGCAGTTAGCGACAGCTTGTAGGCGATAGCGAGCGGTTTGGGGCCCGCTTTGCATGTCAGCGATATTTATCGCTAAGGACATGCAAAGTGGGTGTACCCAACCAGTTGGCGACTGAAAGCAGTTGCTAACATCGCTATCGCCAATTAGCAAGGCTGGCGTAGCAATGGAAATATTCACGCTAAGCGCGAATATCTCCAAAAACTAACGCCTGCTCAGACCAGTTCTTAGCCATTATATCCAATGGGAGTTGGATATTATGGCTAAGTCCTCATTAGCGATAATGCGTCAATATCGCTGGATTGCCAGGGATATTCAGGCATTCGCTTTAGAGATAAACGTTGCAAATAGCACGTTATCTCTGCGATAATATCCGGCGATGCTTGGCGTTAAAAAAATACTCGCTAAGCCCATTTAGCGATAAATATCGCTAGCTGTTGGTAATATGCCCCTGGGTTCCTATACTTATACAAAGTTTAGGGGATGGACTAGCTCTATGGCCCCACCTATGGGAGGGAAAGGGGTGGGTGTGGTTACACCCCTTCCCCTTTGTCCAGTTTCACGCCAGAGCTGGGCCAGAGTGCCCCAGCAACTGGTTTGAACTGGGAAATGCAAGGAGCGCCTGGTGTGCGCCAGGCAGTGTCTGAAAAGCATTCATTGAATGCAACCCACCCTGCCCCAATACACTAAAGCCTGGATGGGGAGGTGCTAGCACCTCCCTGGACAGAAAACCTCTTGTCCAGGCCTCCCCTGCCGGAGTTTTGCCCAGCAGCAGGAGTTCAGACTCGTGTCTGTTGCAGCAGCATCCATTTTGTGATGCTGAGGCTCTTTAAAACACTTACTGGGTACACCAGTGTGTACATGTCTTCTCCCTCTATAAGGGTGGAATGCTAGCCCCGCTGCCAGAACTGGCAGGGGGGGTAGCATTCCAAAGTGTATTGATGAAGCCAAACCAAAGACATGTAGACATGTAGACAATACATGAAGACATGTATTGATAAAGCCAAACCAAAGTTAGCATTAACCGCGAGGATTATAATGCATTTAAGAGTATATGGTATATCATAGAACAGCTATAAGGAGGTATTTCCGATAGCTGCAGAGGGCTCAACTCTTGCTAGGGCACCCTCTTACACAAAACTAACCACTCTGCCTTCGGGATTGTTAAGGCCTGCCATAGGAGTGACTTATAGGTTACTATGTGTCTATATATATATACATATATATATTACCTACTGGCGGTCGCCAGTAGGTATATATAGTTAGGATTTTTTCTCTATGGGTTTTTTGAAAATTCTATGTCTAATAACTTTGGCGTTTGTGGACGGAATTGGCTGAAATTTTCAGGAAAATGGCACATTTTGTTTCTGAGCAGCCCCTGAAAATTTTGGGGGGGTTCGTCAAGGGGGGGCCGAGAAAAAAGGGGGGTCCCAAAACGCGTTTTTCCCATGTTAATTTCCATAGGGCGGTTGGCCTCACTTTTAGCCCGAACGGCTGAATGGATTTGCACGAAACTTGGCAAAATTGTAGGGACTGGTAGCCCGATGTGCCTTTTGTAGGTCTCAATATATGTGCTCCAGTGGATTTTGAGAAATTAACGTTTAAAAAAAGATATATATCTGTAACAGCGGACTGGGCAGCGGCCCAGGACGCGTACTTTTCGCGCAACGGAGCTTTGTGAAGCGAAGCTGATTGGTTCTCCGGCGTCTGTCAACATTCCAAACAGTCCGTAGCGGCCGCCATCTTGTCTCTCGGTAGGATCGAGAGACAAGAGGAGGCCAAAGCGAAGGGGCAAATGACCATAAGGGGGCATAGTACATTGTCGCTGACCCCCTAGGTTTGATATGGAGGTTTTAAAAGGGCCCCGCGGGGCAAAAAAAAATAATAATAATAATAATCGAACGGCTGAATGGATTTGCACGAAACTTGGCAAAATATTAGGGACTGGTAGCCCGATGTGCCTTTGCTAGGTCTCAATATATGTGCTCCAGTGGATTTTGAGAAATTAACGTTCAAAAAAAGATATATATCTGTAACAGCGCTCCGCTTCGCGTAACGGAGGTTTGCGAAGCTGATTGGTCATTCTGTCACTGGGCTATAGTTGGGCTACATCTGGCTGATATTTGGGCTACATTTGTTTTTTTGTGTGTCTGGCGGCCATCTTTGGGCTACATTGGGCTACATTGGGCTTCATTGGGCTACATTGGGCTACATTTGGGCTCCAACATATATATAGGCCAATGTAGCCCAATATATATTTTTCAAAGTTAATTTTCGTAAAAACCACTGGAGCATATATCTTGAGACATAGCAAAGGCACATCGGGCTACCAGTCCCTACAATTTTGCCAAGTTTCGTGGAAATCCATTCAGCCGTTCGAGCTAAAAGTGAGTCCAACCGTCCTATGGAAATGTAGGAAATGAATGGGTAATTTGTAATTAGCAAATAGCTCATCGCAAACTAGGAATGGTAAAGAATCGCTATTTATTCCTTAAAGTTCGCTATTTAGGAAATGCAAAAAACTTTGATGATACATATGGCGGTTCATCTCTAACAAGATAAGAAGCATAGGGATACATTTATGATGACTGGCGCATCACCAGGGATGTGTTAGTCATTCTGTGCCGCTGTTCCGTCACCTATGGTGTGCTGCATTTACAATGCGGCGCATCATGGGGCAAAAACAGCACAGATGCGTGATGTATCTGTGCCGTAAAGGTGGCGCATTGCTGGAGTTGTATCGCAAGTGTGATGAAGCTCCAGCAAGGGTCGGGGGTGCCCCTGTCGCAGGGTTTCTGTTCTCACACAGAACTGTGGACAGAGGATTGGAACCTCGGCGAATTAGGGTGTCCCAAAACTCACGTTAGTAATCAAAAACTGCTTAGCAAGCTAGGTACAGTGTCACATTGGATATAACAAACTCTCAATGTTTAGACAATCCAGAATATGAACTTATAGTACCTCAGGATACGTGGAACTCATGAACAGTCGGTCGTTATATATTTCTTAGAAACCAGAACATGGAGTTAAGAAGAACACATGTGTATTTGAAATGTTTATTTACTAATGCCGTCTTCTCAGGCGTAGTATCTTAGATTATACAAGTACACATATTATCAGTAGCAAAATTACCAGCATAGTCAATAGTACATAAAAAGCGAATGGTGACAGTATGTTAACATGCTGTAAATGAATAAGAGTTAGCAACACTTATAAGCAGCCGCGGGCCGTGGAGGGAGTTACGGTGGGGCAGGGAGGCGGGGAGGGGGAGGGGCAGGGTAGAGAGGGCTCCACCCTGCTTCTCCCCCTCCCCGCCTCCCTGCCTCACCGTAACTCCCTCCACGGCCCGCGGCTGCTTATATCTCACCCTCCCTAATACACATATTATATTATTTGCTAAGAAGGTCTCTTTGTGTTGGTTTAGGGCGTGCCCATACTTTAGTGTCTTAGATTTGAAGGAATCACATCAGCATACACCAGCTCTCTCTTCATGTGAACCGCATCAACTGTTGTGTATGTGTGTTCGGCAAAGCAATATAAAACCCACCTCATGCCCAGAATTGGCAGAAGTTGCACTTATGTTATGAGTATGAAGTCGTGGAGATCAGACCTCATAACAATTCTGTATCGTGTTGTTCTTGAAACTTTAGCACTCGCTGTACAGATATAGTTTAACAAGCAAAGCAGATAGTAGAGCAATAACATATTATTCTCATGTAAACCACGATGAACTACTAGGTGGAAAGCTAAAGCAACAACTAAGTGTCGTGTGCAGAAGTTGCAAAAAAGGAAAAATGGCGTTTAAACCGGTAATGAGCCCATGCTAACTTAACACGGTGTAAAGATATCCAGGACCTAGATGACACCTCCCCATGATCCGGAAACGAACTGAATAAGATAATAGAAGTGCCATCTCATGAGAGCAGATTGCAAGTTTATATGTGGACGGTCCGCAAGGTAAAGCATTAAAAACTAGGAAAATTTAATGCTAAAGAAAAATAAAACAGCCAAGTACTTTATCGAGTCTTAAGCCAATAGGCAAGGTAAATAATAAAAACTTGACAAATAAGTCAATGAATTGTCAATGAAATGCTAGTACTCAGCATATCAAACATGAAAAAGGTCTATGACATAACTGTGTATGCAAAATAAGCTGCAACAGCCTCCAATAGGAAGTCACCGTCTTCATCCGAAAACAGTTCAGCCATCCAATTTAAAAGCGGAAAAGAACATACGTGCTCTCCCAGCACCGGATCCTCTATCACCATCAGAGGACAGCTCGGTGGGTTTTCAAGAAAGCTCTGTTCCAAGAAAGACTGTGCTGCCGCCAGTAAATTCCAGGGACCAAGTAGTCCATGCATCAATGCCACAGCCATAATCCTTTCGCCAGGACAAACCAACTCGTGAGTAATGATAGGAGTCATCAGCTGATTAAAGTCGACGTCAGGAGAAACCGGTCCGCAGAGACACAAATCAATGGCCCAATCGAAATCACAGGTCAGGCAGTGAAATACAGGCTGGACACAGGTGAAGTAGGAGAATCGAAAAGATAATCCATATGCCGTGCTTAATATCGCCAACGGCATTGTGCCATAATATTCTAGCATGCGATTGCGGAACAGTGTCAGCAGCTGCAGGGTGGGAGGTTGCATAGGAGGGACATCCATATTTAAAAATGTAAAAAAGCACAAGAGCGTCCGCTGGTAATGCAAGTAAAAATGCCAATCCACGAACCAGAGTGGAGAAAATAGAATGAAAGGAAGCAGGGATGACTCCAAAGATTTTCTCAAATGAAGTCACGAGACCACTGGTAACAACTTTAAAAAAGTGCGCCAGGGTCTTTGTGGAGGATGCGTTAAAGATAGTCGGAAACATCTTGCTGAAATTGAAAGGCAAATCTGAATTGAAAAGTGTGTGCACCTCTGTACGGGTGTTCGCTATGTGAAGCACGAAAGTTTCACGGGCCGAACTCAAGGCCACCTCTCTCTGAGACAAAAGAGCTCTTATTCTTGCCATGCCGTTGAAATCTGTCCCAAGGTTGGTATTTGTGGCCAGATTGAAAACTCCCTATGTTCATGTGTGGGAGGAAATGGAACATTTCTGCAGCCAATAACCCGTTCACTTACTGTTACGATAAAAGGAATACTTTTATTTAACTCAGAACAATCTTCATTATTGAGCATCAAATAACTACCATTTGCCAACAACTTGAACGTGGGGATGATAGCAGGAACTGGCGTGCCTTGCAACACGCAAGCCATATTTGGTCGGTGTTTGTTGCATGAACCGTGTAACTGTATGTGCCTACACATTAGTGAATGATCTGGCGTCTCAGTGCATTCCTCTCCATTCAGATAAACTTCTTGATCATCTTTGAAACATCTGTATGTGTATGGAAGCGACCAGACCTCATGAAGAAAAGCACTACCTAAAGGTTCATAACGACCTATTGGTATATATTTCATACAATTTGAAAACTTATATAAAGCAAAAGGCAGCGTTATTAAACCGTGGATAAGGCACGTTGCCAAAAAACCCGCAATCCTCTGCTGATGATGTCACTGAGCATGTCATGAATGATGTAATATGTGACATCATCAGCAGTGGATTACGGGTAATAGTATCTCTAGTTTACTCCCCTATAGCTGTCTTTCTTTTAACATAAGTGTCTGTTTCCTTCCCTTATACTTACTGTTTTTGGTTCGCTTCCAGTTCGCGTACCGGCGAGCGAACTGGGAAGCGAACTAAGAGAAATAGAGGTTGGCACAGTTCCAAATATTGTACCAATTTTTTAATAACGGGGAGGTAGTTCTGAAAAGAACTTTTTTTTTTATTGTTTTTGTTGTTTTATATTTTTTTTATTTTTTTTCGGAACATTTTTTTACTTTTTTTGAATTTTTCTGAACAGTTTTATATTTTTTGGGGTTTTTCTTGGAGGGGGCAATGAAAACGATTCATTGTAAAGGGCTCAACAGGAGCAACAAAACAGAAAAAAAGTATTTATTATTTTGGGCGTTTCGTACAAACTTGCATATGATAGTCAATAGCTCTGTTGATCAGAGTGATGCTTCTTTCTCCGTAGCAAATGAATCCATCGCAATATACGCAGATGTGTTTTACTTCACCAAATCTCATTTGTATATTTGGCACCATCTCCCTGCCCTCTGGTCCCGTTACTTCCGGTACAGCAGATCTTCTGGCCATAATAGGGAGATTATCTAGGTCGTTCCGAAACTGTGCAGCACTGTAGTTGTTAGGATGCCACCTAGTCATATGGCGATGCATTGTGTAGTTTCCGAAACTGTATTTTTTGTCGGTTCCTCTGGACAGTCTATCTTGACATATAAGGCAAGTTACGTATCTTGCATTTACTTTTTTCTGACCTTTGGGAATTTTAAAAAATTGCCAAATGAAGTTTTCTTTCCGGTTAGACGTCCTGGGCTGCTCAGGCAAAAACTGCCTCTCTTCCTGCTCTTCCTCTTGTTCTTGTTCTTCTTCTTCTTGCTGAATTATAACTTCAGCAGGTGGTCCTCTCTTCCTTGGAGGTGGTGGAGGTGGTGGGGAAGCACCAGCTGAAGCTACTAAAGAAGCCATTGCTCAGTGATCACAAAGGGTCTTTCTCTCACAATGATGAAAGTCAGAGTGAGGAAAGAAGGAGGGATTTTCATCATTTGGGAAAAACAAGAGTTCTCAACCAATCAAAAGTGTTCATTTTAGATTATATGACCTAGTCTTACATCATTAGGAAACCAAAAGTGAAATGAACCAATGAAAAGTGTTATTACCAAGTCACATGACTTGCTGTGTTTACGTTAAGCGCTTTGCAGGGCCTCCCGGTTTGCTTCCAGAAACCTGCGCTTTGCGACTCGCTTCGCGTACCAGTTCGCTAACGTAGCACGTCATATGACGTATCACGCGAGAACGTGAAACGTCATGCGGTCGGGAGGCGTCACGATGTTGTTTTCTAACGCGGCACTTGCGGTAAAGAAACGTTTACCGGCTCGCGGTCTATTTCGCGGCATCAAGGTCAGCTAACGGGAAGCTTCCCGATTCGCGAAGCGGGAACGAAGAAAAAAAATATTTAAAAAAAAAATTATTCATAAACATATAAAATATATTTTGGGATTTAAAGAAGAATACATTTTACAGCTACAGATATTAGCTGTTAAAAAACCAATGAAATTCACAGAAAAAACCATAGGTTATAGACCATATATAGTTAGGAATTAGCATTTACAAAACCTTGAAAATTCACTGAAAAAACCATAGGTTATAGACCATATATAGTTAGGAATTAGCATTTAAAAAACCTTATTTTACTCACACAAAACCATTGAAATTCCATATATAGTTAGTTGCACTAACTATATATCGTGCACCCGCAATCCACTGCTGATGATGTCACATATTACATCATTCATGACATGGTCAGTGACATCACTGATGACATCACTGATGACATCTCAAATGACATCACTGATGACATCACTGATGACATCTCAAATGACATCACTGATGACATCATGACACACCAATACCAGTTACTACATACGCACTCACTGATTCCTACGTCTATACACACATTCACTCATTCACCCATACAATTACTCATACATACAGTCAGTTATTATTAGAACACTATCATATGCACTCATACACCTAGTCAGTCCTGTGAAGAATCAATTACACTTCGATTTCCTCATCTATAGTTAAACACAGAACACCATACTTTTCACACATATACTAACACATACTTACTCTCTTATACAATCACTGATACAAGTACACATTGATATGCACAGAGTCACACACCTCCCAGCCAGCCACACACACACTCAGTCTTCCATACATCCACTCATTCTTCAATATGTAAAACGTATTTAAACTTTACAAAAACACACAGACACTAGATGATGTCATCAGTGATGTCATTTGAGATGTCATCAGTGATGTCATCAGTGATGTCACTGACCATGTCATGAATGATGTAATATGTGACATCATCAGCAGTGGATTGCGGGTGCACGATATATAGTTAGTGCAACTAACTATATATGGAATTTCAATGGTTTTGTGTGAGTAAAATAAGGTTTTTTAAATGCTAATTCCTAACTATATATGGTCTATAACCTATGGTTTTTTCAGTGAATTTTCAAGGTTTTGTAAATGCTAATTCCTAACTATATATGGTCTATAACCTATGGTTTTTTCTGTGAATATATATATATATAGGTAGATATAGGTATACTATATCTAAGTAAGTGGTGCTTACGCCACCTTACCCAGGCTGCAAGTGCCGATCTGTGGTGCCATTTCGTAAGGCTTTCCAGGGGTGGCATAATACATGCTTCAGCCCCTGGTAGGCCTCTGGGGTACCTATGCCCTAGGCACCAAAGGTATCATATACAGGGACTTACGAGGGAAGCCCAGTAACCAATCTGGTATGTACCTAAAGTATATGCAATGAATTTGGAGAGAGAACAGCTAGGCTGTGGTCCTGATTAGCAGGGCCACAGCCAGACTAAATTCAATAAACCATTGAAACATAGCAAAAAGTGGGGGTACCCATAGGAAGCAGATCCAACCTTCCTACACAACCCTCCCCCAAACGCAAGGACATTAAACTGACCTTGACCAGTTGAGTCTTCCTGTTCTAAGTGGAAATATCTAGAGAGTCCATCTGCATTGGCATGGTTACTCCCAGGTCTATGTTCCACTGTATAGTCCATCCCCTGTAGGGAAATGGACCACCTCAAAAGTTTGGGGTTCTCACCCTTCATCTGTTTTAGCCATAAGATGGGCTTATGGTGTGTCTGAACTATGAAGTGAGTGCCAAACAAGTATGGCCTCTGCTTCTTCAGAGCCCAAACCACAGCAAAGCCCTCCCTCTCAATAGCTGACCAGCGTTTCTCTCTAGGGGTCAGCCTTCTGCTAATAAAAACTACTGGCTAGTCCTGACCTTCTTCATTCAACTGTGACAGCACAGCTCCTACCCCCAACTCAGATGCATCTGTTTGGACAATGAATTCTTTGGATTAGTTAGGACTTTGCAGAATTGGTGCAGTGCACATGGCCTGCTTCAGGTCATCAAATGCCTTTTGACAGCTGACTGTCCACTGAACTTTCTTAGGCATTCTTTTAGAGGAAGAAGCATTTGTACTTGTAAAACGCACTAATACCCCAGCTGGGGTGTCCTGGCACTCTAAAGCATACCGTTGTGGAACCCTTCCTGGCTTTTCCCTGTGAAATGTTCACTCCTGGGCACCCCCAAGGTGAAGCCAGGCGTCCCAGAACTGTTGGGGCCGTTGTGGAGATTAAGCAAGCTATTGTCCGGAGTTGCAGAGTGGGACCCGTGATTGGAATAGGCACTGAGGCGAGAAATATCAGGTCTGAGGAAATTGAGCCCAATCCCGCCAAGGCAGGAATTGAACCCTGGTCCTGGGCCAGACCTCTGCATCAGGGTCTGCCGCTCTAACCATTGAGCCACACTTCTCCTGAAGGTAGGTCATTCAGGGGTGTCACTATAGAACCATACCCCTTGAGGAATTTTCTATAGTACCCAGTCAAGCCCAAGAAAGCTCTGACCTGAGTCTGGGTGGTTGGAGCCACCCAGTCCATGATGGTCTGGATCTTACTCTCCAGTGGTTGAACCTGGCCTCCACCTACAAGGTGGCCTGGGTACACAACCTGACTCTGCCCTATCTGGCACTTAGTAGCCTTGATGGTTAGGCCTGCCTTCTGCAGGGCCTCCAAAACATTTTCAGGTAGATCAGGTGATCTTCCCAGGTGGAGCTAAAGACAGCAATATCATCAAGATAAGTTGCACTATAGGCTTCCAGGCCTGTTAAGACTTTATTCACCAACCTTTGAAAGATGGGAGGTGGATTTTTCAGACCAAAGGGCATTACTACAAATTGATAATGTCCACTAGGGGTTGAAAATGCTTTTTTTGGCTTGGCATCCTCAGCTATCCTGATTTGCCAGTAGCCAGCTGTCAGATCAAATGTGCTCAGATATTTGGCAGAGGCCAACATATCTATGAGCTCATCTCCTCTTGGTATTGGATGGGCATCAGTCCTGGTGACTGCATTGAGACCTCTGTAGTCTACACAAAACCTCATCTCTCTCTTACCACCCTGGGTGTGAGGTTTAGGTACTAGGACTACTGGACTAGCCCAAGGGCTATCTGAAGGTTCAATTACTCCCAATTCCAGCATTTTCTGGACTTCAGTCCTGATACAGTCCCTGACATGATCAGGTTGCCTGTAAATCTTATTTTTACCAGGCATGCTGTCCCCAGTGTCCACTTCATGAGTGCACCAGGTAGTCTGACTTGGAGTCAGGGAAAACATATGTCTGTACTATTGTAGAACTTGTCTGCAATCTGTCTGCTGCTGATCAGTGAGGCTGCCTGCCAAGGCTACTCCATCAACTGATCCATCATCAGGGATCTGAGAGAGCAGGTCTGGGAGAGGGTCACTCTCTTCCTCCTGTCCTTCATCAGTAGCCATGAGCAAGCCCATATCTGCCCTGTCAACATATGGTTTCAGTCTGTTGACATGAAGCACCCTGTGGGGGCTCCTGGGAGTTCCAAGATCTACCAAATAGGTGACCTCTCTCTTCTGTTCAACAATAGTATTATGTGGTTGCCTTTAGTCTTTACACTGTGTTAAGTTAGCATGAGCAATGTTTCCGTTTTGCTGCTTCTGCTCACAGCCCATGTTATTATAAATACTCGAGGTCTACGGGAATGTTTTTGCTTCACACGAGAATAACATGTTTTTGCTATAATATCAGCTTTGCTTAGTAAGATATGTCTGTATAGTGAGTGCCGAAGCCTTCAAGGTTATCTTAGCCTAGTAGCTGTTATTTAGTTAGATCAGCGCACGTTCTAGACATAATATGTGACATAATGTGGAGTGGTGTTGCTCACTGGTTAGAGGCGGCAGACTCGGGAGCAGAGGATGGCCTGGGACCAGGGTTCAATTCCCGACGCGGCAGGGTCTTGGACCCGGGTCAACGGACTCAATAATTCTCGCCTCGGTGACTACTCTAACCAGGGATCACACTCAGCAACTCTGGGCATTAGCTTGCCTCATCTCCACAACGGCCCCCCACATACGCCGGGGATGCCTGGTTTCACCTTGTAGATGCCCAGCAGGGACCATCTCACAGGGAAAGCCAGGACGGGTTCCCCAGCGGTTTACAGCGCAGAGATACTCCTTCGGGAGTCGATTCTAGTGCTTTAGAAACCCACAATCAATCAATCAATCAATATACATGCAGCTGTGCTCACTTCTGTTTTCCTCACGTTTAATAATGCGCCGCACAGAGCATGCACACACATTTGAAGAACATTTTGCATGCAGAGAGCTGGTGTAGAAAATGATGTGGTCGATTTCTACTGATATCAGAGGTATGGGCCCGCCCTTCCAAACCCAAAGAGACCTTCTTTAGATATAATATAATATCCTAACAAGGGAGGGTAAGACTAATGTGTTGTTTAGCCTTTTTCCCATTTTAGCATTTAACATGCTTTCTCCATTTGTATTCTATGGAATAGTAACTATGCTGATAATCTTGTTGCTTATAATATGTTTGCTCGTATTAGCTAAGATACTGCGTTTGAGAACAGTGCATTAGAAATAAACATTTCAAACTCGCACGTGTCCTCATTGACTCCTTGTTTTGAACTAGTATGATAGTATAACGAAAGAGTGTTCATGTGTTCCATGTTACCTGAGGTGTTCTAAGTCCATGTTCTGGGTTGTCTAATCATTGGGAGAAAGGAAGAACCAATGAGACACTGATTGCTAGTCTGGTAGGGGATTTTGGATACTAAGGTGAGTTTTCGGTACACCCTAATTCACTAGGGTTCCTAGCCTCTGTGCACAGTTCTGCATATGAGCAGAAATCCCTGCGACAATAGTGTTAGGGTCCAGTCCACTTGTCTTGGAGAGCTGCTGGGGCCACAGACTCCAACACCAACACTTTCTGTCCTGGCTGGTAAACAGTCAGTACTGCCTTTTGGTCATGCCGGGCTTTCTGTAATTCCTGGTTAGCCTTAAGGATTTTAGTTGCCTTTTTCATGTACTCAGTCATCCGGGAGCGGAGACCAAGTACAAAGTCCACAATATCCTGTTTAGGGTGTTTGAGAGGTAACTCCCATCCCTCCTTCACCAGACAAAGTGGACCTCCGACAGGGTGCCCACACAGAAGTTCAAATGGGCTGTAGCGAACCTCCTTCTGAGGAACCTCCCTATATGCAAACAAAAGGCAGGGTAGCAGGATATCCCATATCTGCCTGAGCTTTTCTGGGAGACCCTTAATCATACCCTTTAAGGTCTTGTTGAATCTTTCAACTAGACCATTGCTTTGTGGGTGATAGGGTGTGGTGAATTTATAGTTCACTCCACACTCCCTCCACATTGCAGTCAAGTAGCTAGACATAAAGTTTGCACCTCTGTCTGATACTACTTCCTTAGAGAAATCCACTCTTGAGAAAACTCCAAAGAGGGCTCTTGTCACAGCAGGTGCTGTAGTGGTCCTAAGGGGAATAGCTTCTGGGTACCTGGTGGCATGATCCCCTACCACCAGGATAAACAGATGCTGTCTGAGGATCTATTGGTCCAACAATATCAATCCCCACTCTTTCAAAGGGAACCCCCATCACAGGTAGTGGTAATTATGAGGGACATTTCAAGAAGTATGAGTGACACTTTCTCTCGTGCAAAATCAAGCAATGAAGATGAGGGAAACATATAAATATTAGAACTTACGCCCATTTGAGCAACGGTGAACTCTCAGAACGTCTTAAAACTGCTGCAAAGCACCAGAAATGGAAGAGCTTGACATTGGAGGTTTAAGTGGAATGAAAAAAAGTGGGGTCTCTAAAAGGGGCATGCATGGCCTATGTGATTAAGCGTATGGCTTAAACACAAACTAAATTTCTCCACTAGAAGCACTTTGCTGGAAGAATTACTTCTAAAACAATTTTATTGCCAGATGATATCGCACTCCACACCTGGAGCAGAAATATGCATGGTGCAATCACATTAGAAAGCCCCGTCTTCAAGCAATGCCTACAAATTCCTGCAGTGTTACGGTGGTAAAAAGATTCCCTCTTAACTACTATGGCCGTAAACTCTTCCCACGAAAATGAAAGAATGAATGAACATGTCAAGTTCACAGGGCTTTAACCGCTTGGTCTTCACATCTAACATGGGCTTCGATTGGAATTCATAGAGCATATTATCAAGCACATTATTGCCGCTTTATCGGCAGTTTCCTGCCGATAAAAGCGGCGATAATGTAACGCCCTTTCTTGATAATATGCCGCTGAGTTCCGCCTCATACGTTCTAGCCCCCTTGACCTGCCTCCTTCACCCTCGCTGCCCCAACAGGCTTCACCTAAGAATCAAGCACACTGGACCAACTTCACACTCTATGACGAAGACTCTCTCTCCAAAATCCTATCTACCTTAAACCCCAACAACCATTTCAATGACCCGCTCTACTCTAACTACCTAGCTACCATCGCCCAATCCATTATTCCAAGCTGGACAGCGATAATTACCGCCTCCCTCCGGCATGGATCAATTCCTGAGTCTCTGAAAGTGGGCCAAGTCCTCCCCATTCTGAAAAAGCTGTCTCTGGTTCCAGCATTCCCTAACAATTTCAGGCCTATTTCCAACATCCCTCTCTTAGCTAAAGTGCTGGAGAAGTGTGTGCAACTGCAGCTAAGTCGTCACATCAACAACTTCCACCTACTCAATGACTTCCAATCTGGATTCAGACCGGGACACAGCACTGAAACCACCATGCTCCACATCATTGATGATGCCCTTCAAGCCCTTGACCAAGTCAAAACCTGTCTCCTAATCCTCCTGACCTATCCTCGGCCTTCGACACGGTCAACCATGGGAAGCTACTCGAACGTCTCAAACTCAGGATGGGACTAGATGGCCCCGTCCTTGAATGGTTTAGATCCTTCCTCCAAAACCGGTCTCAGAAATTCATAATCAATGGCAACCTGTAAGCTCACTCTTCGGTCATGATTGGAGTCCCTCAAGGTTCAACGCTGTCCCCCACCTTCTTCAACCTTTATTTAGAACTGCTTGCCGAAGTCCTTCGCACAGCAAATATCTCCTACCATATGTACGCTGATAACACTCAGATCTACATCAATATCTCATCTCTCGAGGAGGTTCTCTCCCTGAATGAGGCCCTGAAGCAGACCGTCCAATGGCTCTCCTCCAATCAACTCTAAGTCACCGTAAAAAAAACTGAATTTCTTCTAATTTCCCCTCCAAAAACCGACCCTGAGATTCATATATGGATTAAGGCCATCACAGCCTTAAATTTCCACCGACCATTGTGGACTCGGCCAAATCACTGGGAATAACCTTGGATTGCAACTTGAACATGCGAGACCACATCAGCTCGATGGCCAAATCTGCCAGATTCCACCTGAGCTACCTATGGAAACTGAAACCCTTACTTGACGCTCCCGACCTAAAAATGGCAGTCCAAGCACTAATCATTTCTAGAATGGAATATGTATGTAATGTAATGTATGTATACTTGTAAAGCGCACTGTTACCTCGTTACGTGGCGTCCAGGCGCTGTATACCACTGGGGAACCCGTCCTGGCTTTCCCTGTGAGAGGGCACCCCAAGGTGAAGCCAGGCATCCCCGGCGTTGCTGGGGCCGTTGTGGAGATTAAGCAAGCTATTGCCCAGAGTTGCAGAGTGGGACCCATGGTTAGCGTAGGCACCTAAGTGAGAATTATCGAGTCCGCGGACATTGACCCAAGACCCTGCCGCGTCGGGAATTGAACCCTGGTCCAGGGCCGACCTCTGCCGCTTCTAACCAGTGATTCATAAAAGGGGGTGGTGATGGACAGAGTATCTGAATTAAGCAGAACACTCCTACCCAGTCAAAAGATCAGGGCTTGATCCATCACCGTTTTTTAGCTCACTGCACCATCCCAGTTCAGAACCTGGCTACATGCAAATTAGTCTGGCCCTGGCCCAGTGCATCATGGGAACAGGGCAGACCAAATTACCAAGCCAATTCTTTACTGGATAGGAAACAAGCTTCCGGGGACCGGTTTCTGGCATTGCAGCCGTCTTCGGCCCGACTTGCTTGAATCCTGATGGTGCAGTGAGCAAGGGACTCACATCTAAGTATACCCTACCACACTTATGGTGGCCAAAACGTTTCATAAAAGGGGGTGGTGATGAACAGAGTATCTGAATTAAGCAGAACACTCCTACCCAGTCAAAAGATCAGGGTTTGATCCATCACAGTTTTTTAGGACACTGCACAATCCCTGTTCAGAACCTGGCTACATGCAAATTAGTCTTGCCCTGGCCCAGTGCATCATGGGAACAGGGCAGACCAAACTACCAAGCCAATTCTTTACTGGAAAGGAAACAAGCTTCCGGGGATCGGTTTCTGGCATTGCAGCTGTCTTCGGCTCGGCTTGCTTGAATCCTGATGGTGCAGTGAGCAAGGGACTCACATCTGAGTATACCCTACCACACTTATGGTGGCCAAAACGATTCATAAAAGGGGGTGGTGATGGACAGAGTATCTGAATTAAGCAGAACACTCCTACCCAGTCAAAAGATCAAGGCTTGATCCATCACCGTTTTATAGCTCACTGCACCATCCCAGTTCAGAACCTGGCTACATGCAAATTAGTCTGGCCCTGACCCAGTGCATCATGGGAACAGGGCAGACCAAACTACCAAGCCAATTCTTTACTGGAAAGGAAACAAGCTTCCGGGGACCGGTTTCTGGCATTGCAGCCGTCTTCGGCCCGGCTTGCTTGAATCCTGAAGGTGCAGTGAGCAAGGGACTCACATCTGAATATACCCTACCACACTTATGGTGGCCAAAACGATTCATAAAAGGGGGTGGTGATGGACAGAGTATCTGAATTAAGCAGAACACTCCTACCCAGTCAAAAGATCAGGGCTTGATTCATCACCGTATTTTAGCTCACTGCACCATCCCAGTTCAGAACCTGGATACATGCAAATTAGTGTGGCCCTGGCCCAGTGCATCATGGGAACAGGGCAGACCAAACTACCAAGCCAATTCTTTACTGAAAAGGAAACAAGCTTCCGGGGACCGGTTTCTGGCATTGCAGCCGTCTTCGGCCCGGCTTGCTTGAATCCTGATGGTGCAGTGAGCAAGGGACTCACATCTGAGTATACCCTCCCACACTTATGGTGGCCAAAACGATTCATAAAAGGGGGTGGTGATGGACAGAGTATCTGAATTAAGGATTAGGATTCAAGCAAGCCGGGCCGACGACGGCTGCAATGTCAGAAACCGGTCCCCGGAAGCTTGTTTCCTTTCCAGTAAAGAATTGGCTTGGTAGTTTGGTCTGCCCTGTTCTCATGATGCACTGGGCCAGGGTCAGACTAATTTGCATGTAGCCAGGTTCTGAGCTGGGATGGTGCAGTGAGCTAGAAAACGGTGATGGATCAAGCCCTGATCTTTTGACATGTGTACGAGTGTTCTGCTTAATTCAGATACTCTGTCCATCACCACTCCCTTCTTATGAATCGTTTTGGCCACTACAGGTGTGGCAGGGTATGCTCAGACATGAGTCCCTTGTTCACTGCACCATTAGGATTCAAGCAAGCCGGGCTGACGACGGCTGCAATGCCAGAAACCGGTCACCGGAAGCTTGTTTCCTTTCCAGTAAAGAATTGGCTTGGTAGTTTGGTCTGCCCTGTTCCCAAGATGCACTGGGCAAGGGTCAGACCAATTTGCATGTAGCCAGGTTCTGAGCTGGGATGGTGCAGTGAGCTAAAAAACGGTGATGGATCAAGCCCTGATCTTTTGACATGGGTAGGAGTGTTCTGCTTAATTCAGATACTCTGTCCATCACCACCCCCTTCTTATGAATCGTTTTGGCCACTACAGGTGTGGCAGGGTATGCTCAGACATGAGTCCCTTGCTCACTGCACCATTAGGATTCAAGCAAGCCGGGCCGACGACGGCTGCAATGCCAGAAACCGGTCCCCGGAAGCTTGTTTCCTTTCCAGTAAAGAATTGGCTTGGTAGTTTGGTCTGCCCTGTTCCCATGATGCACTGGGCCAGGGTCAGACTAATTTGCATGTAGCCAGGTTCTGAGCTGGGATGGTGCAGTGAGCTAAAAAACGGTGATGGATCAAGCCCTGATCTTTTGACATGGGTAGGAGTGTTCTGCTTAATTCAGACACTCTGTCCATCACCACCCCCTTCTTATGAATCGTTTTGGCCACTACAGGTGTGGCAGGGTATGCTCAGACATGAGTCCCTTGCTCACTGCACCATTAGGATTCAAGCAAGCCGGGCCGATGACGGCTGCAATGCCAGAAACCGGTCCCCGGAAGCTTGTTTCCTTTCCAGTAAAGAATTGGCTTGGTAGTTTGGTCTGCCCTGTTCCCATGATGCACTGGGCCAGGGTCAGCCTAATTTGCATGTAGCCAGGTTCTGAGCTGGGATGGTGCAGTGAGCTAAAAAACAGTGATGGATCAAGCCCTGATCTTTTGACATGGGTAGGAGTGTTCTGCTTAATTCAGATACTCTGTCCATCACCACCCCCTTCTTATGAATCGCTTCAAACCAGTGAGCCACACTTCACCACATATGGCTGTTCCACCCTCTCTGGTTTACCCAAGATCTCCCTAGCACCCTTAAAAGCCTGCCTCAATGCGGCCGCAAGACTACTTACCGGCTCAAGGAAATTTGAGCACATTTCTCCACACCGGAAAGCGCTGAACTGGCTTCCTCTCGAGGCCAGAATTCATCTTTAGCTGGCATGCATCATGCACAAGGCCTTACACTCAAACTCCCCTGCATATCTTGCACAGAAACTTGTGATATCTGGAGGAATCAGAAACTCACGGTCCGCCAGAGACCTCCTACTCCAGCTTGCACGCTTTCGGAAAAAAAAACCATATAATTGGGAGTTCGCTGGGGCTGCACCAAGAATATGGAACTCCGTCCCACCTGCCATCAGAAACATCCCCTCTCTTTCACGTTTCAAAAAGGAGGCCAAATCCTTCCTTATGAGCAAATTCGTCGTCTAAAACCCTGTCCTTCAACCTCCACAGAGGCTATTGCCTCCTTCCATCGACCTCTCACCCCACCAAGAAACATGGGGCCTGTCTTCAGCAACTGTAATGTTAACTGTACTTTGTTTCCTTCCATCCCCCCTGTACTCAGGACCCCCCACCCTCCCAATCTATGGTATACTCTCGTGATTCCATGCCTTTTGTACAAATCTATGAGTATGTAAAGCGCTCTGATACCCTAACGGGTCAAGTTTGCGCTCTATAAAACACAAAAATAAAATAAGCACAGAAGTCAAAGGCACACGCCATGAAAGGGAGAAGGGGCAGCAAAATAAGAGCAGGAGGCCTGACTCACACAAAATGCTGCACACACATAACACACTGTTGTTTATTCACAATATGCATGTTTCTTGTTTCTTGTAACAAATTCATAACACAAATGTTGCAGTGCCCCAGGGAGGAGGGAGGGTAGGGAACGGTGTCTGTGTTGGAAAGGGATGTGACATTAATATTCACATATGATTACTCAACAATCAATAAACTTGGCTTCGAATCTCTGAGCCAGCACACTAAATGAGTCATTAATACTCAAAATCAAAGGAAACCATGATAAACGATGCTCCTATTTAATACGTGTGAATGGTGGTAGCATCGACTGGTGAGTGAAACAAAAAGTCGACGTTTCGACCCCAAGTAGATACTGCTAGGTATACGTCACACCTTAGGGTGGGTCTTCATCAGGACCAAGTGGCCCTGGGGAACACTGGTTTCTATGTGAAAAATAAAATAAAACGGTGTGTTATATTAACAGTAGTGATGACTCAGCAAGTTAAAAGAAAGGTGCTAGGGCGCCACGATAAAGATTCTAAAAATATATTCACCATGGAGTAGTTGGGCTAGATGCTCACAACAGAGTCAGGAGAGCGGAGTTTGTGACTTAATCCACAAGATAATTGCCAGGATCGATATATATCCGATCAAATAATTTTAACAAGGAAACCGATGTCAGAATGATCATCAGAATTCTAAAGGGAAAGATAGAGAATGAGAACATATCAATTGGGTGCTCTTTAAATTCAATTAGAGCCAGAGTGGTTGTAAATTTACATAAATCAATTCACCCGTGGCTTAATAGGTGCCCATATTATACTGACTGAACACATACAGCAAATGAATGAATTGGTGTTGATTGCTTCTAAATAGGATATAATATCTACAGAGGAACTTAATAAAAACCAATGTGGGTTCAGGACCGACTCAAAACATTCTAAAAGTTAGCATGGAAGACCCTTAACAGTCTAAACACATTAAAACAGCAAACATGCTAATAATAACCGTGCAGTCCTAAGGGGATCTATTTCATCAAGAATGCATACCATAGGAGCCAATAATGGCCCAACTTCACTGGATTTGAAATAATCAAAAAAGGGGGGCTTGTATTTTAAGACGCTTTTCATCGCATCCCGGTTCTATATCAATAGATGAAGAGAAAAAATAATTCAGGGCACAGGTATCGATGTTATCGTAGCCTGGTTTGCAATAGCCAATACATACCCAGTGGTATGGACCAACCACCAAAAAGGCGGCGCTAAACATTCTCCAACCGGAGCGTACCCATTCTAAAGAAACAGAACGGAACAACCATCAGCGACGAGGGGCATACACCACACAGCATTAGATCGCCTAGCACTAGTCTTCAGAGCAATTGAGACGAAAACTAACCTTAGAAAGCGACGGAATTATCTACAACTCGTTTGGTCTCCCGATCGTGGTATGAGACCCGCCAAACGGCATACATCTGTTAGGGTGAAGGCGTACGTCCTGACGTCACAATGATGGGAATAAAGGACGGACTACCGAGAGAAAATTAGGCGTGCGTAGTCATGACAACCGGCCCGCAAGTTTATTCGGAAATGGAAAGGTCTGTGATGAAACGTCTTGGGCTCCCTGCGTATTGGCTGATAAATCAGAGTCAAGTTACTATCTAATAATCACAACCGTGTGGCTTCGATGGTATAAACCGATGCGTGTCATATACTTTAGGAAACTGAACATGTATTAACAATTAGTGTAACAGTTGGATCCAAGCCTAAAAATATAAATAAATAGCCCCTTTTTGACTTTTTAGTGAATAAAACAAAGTTATTTTAAATGTGAAAATATTTGCTCCCTTTATACCAAATATTAATTCACTCAAAATTCTGAAATTTCAAAAACATCGCGCACCACCTACACAGAGGGGTGTAGGCGACTATGTACAACTGTAATTCTACACAGTCATGCACCTCCTATGCAAAGGGGTGTACATGATTTGTTATGTCAGATACCTTTCTTGATTAGAGATACATTATTAAGGACTACAACATTTACGTGCACCTCTCCCACAGGAGGGTGAAAACGAAAACATGAATTGCTAGGTACCCATAATACAAGTCAATTCAGTTCACCGTCCTAATCTTGCCAGCTAGGCATTGCTGCTCTCTGCCTCATTGATTCCATTATTAATAGAATCAAGGATAGCCATCCATTTGGATTCTCGAATGTTGAGGATTGTGGATATATCCCCACCTCTGGGGCCCAGGGTTACCTTTTCCACAACCAACCACTTCAGAACTTCAGGGGTGTGTCCAAATCTCTTGCAGTGGTTTACTAGAGGGGCACCCAAACATTACAACAAATTCTACTTGCATGTTGTAATATTCTAACCTTATTTTTTTAAGATTATGTGTTTTATATTTTTTGTGTGTACTTGAGATACCTTCCCACTGGGACCCCTTATTTCGTATCATATAGCACCCAGGTCCCCAGTGACTTTGTTGGGTAAACCCCCTCCCCCCTATATAGCACACACATAACAGGCAGAGCACATCAACATTGACTACAATGTGGAACAAACCGCAACACGCCCACAACAGAACACAGGACACAACAGGTGCCGCTTGTGTGTAGAAACTGGCCAATCATATTTGGCATTGCAGGGAAATGTGAGATGGTGATTGTTAGACCCGTCTGCTTCTGAGAGTCCCCTCACTATTATGATTTCTTTTGTTCCCCTGTACCTCCCAAAATTTGTCGTTTTTCTTTGTCTGCCAGCACTTTTTATGTGTTGTTTCATGGGGTTAGATGTTCCTTGAAGCCCAGTTGCTCACCAGGTTTGTGGCACCTATTTACAAGACATGGTGAAACCGATGGCATCACAAACTGGGGTTGTCAACCCAAAGATATGGCCCTAAAATGGCAGACACCCTTTTCCCTCATGTGAGTGACTCCCATTGGAGCCTTCATGAACTTTGACCTCTGGAGGTTTTGGCGCACTTTGTTTAGCGCGCTTTTCTGACAGGAATTTCTTATTTTCTCTCAGGTACACAAAATGGCTGCTCTAGAACCACAGTACGGTGGCTCTAAATACACCTCCAAAGGGCCATGTCATTGTCACAGCCAGAGAAGGTTCTGGAACCTTCTGGCTCGTGCCAGCACCCCAGGGCACTGGCTATATAAGGCTCAGTCCCTGGCGGCCATTTTAGATTCATTCTAGATTCCAGACTTGACACCAGATTGACACCTGCCCTGTTGACCCCGGAGGTGGCTGGTAGCGCGGGCAGTAGAGTGGCAAAGGTCATTGGCATTGACCCTGACTGGCGTTCCAGTTATCGGCGACCTTGCGCCTACAGCGCCTGCCCAGCGAGTGCCTCATCACCCCCAAGAGACTGTGGCCAATATCGTGTGCCTCCCCGCCCCCCCCGGTGGTGAATTGCGACACATCCACGAGTCGCGTGGCAAGAGCAAGTTTGCCGCGATCCGCGATCGTCGACTGTGCCCCCTTCGTGACAGGCGCCTCTAGAGGGGAGCTCGGACGTCTCCGAGCCTCACCAGCGTAGAGAGCTTCCTGCGCGGACTGAAGGTGAGGTGGTGCGCCGGGGCGGGGAGCGCCAGCCTTTGTTGGGCGGGACTAGCGTCCCTGCCACTCTCCAGTGACCCAGAAGTTGTGGCTGTGGGCGGGAACCACCCTGAACGCGGAAGTCAGAGGGAGGTCCGGTGAGCCCTAGGAACCCCATCGCTGGTGTGAGGAGTGCTGTGCCCTGACTGAATCGCTTTTCGATCACAGCCAACGTGAGGTGGGCCCGTTTCATCCAGTAATGTGCAGCGTTGTGAAGGAACTGTAAAGCGGCATTGTTTTCATTAAGCGCGGAAGTGGCGTGACCTCGCCGGCAGCCTGTTCGTCAGTCTAAAGACTTTGAACTGGTGCCGCCTGAGTACAAGCGATAACAAAGCCCGTAGGCGCGTAGAAACTCCACCGGCAAGCAGAGATCCTATCCCGGTGAAAGCCGCGTGCAAATGAGATGTTCATTGTGTTTCTTTGCCTTTTTAGATACACGCGCGCACTCCTTGAATGAGCCTTAAAGAGTCCCAAAACGCATTCAGAGAAGCCTGTATGCATTGTTAATGAAACCAACACAAACTGTAAGAGTTATCCTTCCAAATTGAATCGTAATGCAAATGTAATGTCCTGAAATATTTAATTGGTGGCAGCGATACCCGAATGAACATGTGTTTATTTATTTAAATGAACCAGTATCTATTCAGCTAGGCGAAAGTGATATATCATCTATTAATTTGTGATATTGATTGCTGATAATATTTATTCTATTTATTGATGCTATTTATTCCTGATATTTATTTTATATATTGATGCTATATATTCTTGATACTATTTATGGAACTACTCATTACAGAATTGAAGCCCTGAAATGTGTGACTAAAAGAGATGTAAATGTGCTATCCCAAACATCCCTATTTACAGAGAATTTTTACATAAAGGAATCGTATTTTTCTACAGCAGTGGTGTGGTGTCCTTCTTTTTGGTGTGGCTGCACAGGGGGTTATTATTGGGTCAAAGCCGGCTTAACACTACAGCCTTCACTTGCCTTGTCACTTGTGCCAAGCTACCCCCTTTGTGCTGGGCTTGCCCATCGCAGGTCCAACATAAAATTGGTGCGCAGCGGGTGGGATCACGAGCCGTGCTTGTTTTGTACCCCATAATAATTCAGTGTGCACCACAGGTACACACCCGGAGTTTTCTCCTAGCGGCCCTCTAATTCAATCTTTTGTTTTTTCCAAATTCTTCCTGGAGGTGGGTGGAGGTGACCCTCAGAGTTCCTATCCTTGTAACCTACTTCGGGGTGGTTGTCCACACTTTTCACTGACAAGATGGAATTCGAAATGTCAGAGCTGGAGACCTATACTGTGGCACAGCTCAAGGATTTCTGTCAGGAAAGGGGAGTGTTCGTTAGGCGAGGGGCCAAAAGAGAGGAGCTCCGTACTAGTCTGCGAGCCTGGGTGGAAGCGCACACGGAGGGAACGGTGGAGGAGGAGGAGTCAGACAGAGGTACTGTCATTGAGGGAACTGCAGAATGTCCCCTGGGTGGTGGGTGAGATGTCAATCAGCCCCAAGGTAGCCTCACGGGAGGGCAGCAGTGTATCCTCAAGAGGGTTGTCAGAAACCGAGTTAGCCGACAGAAGAGAGGAAAGACAGTTAAGATTGGAATTGGCCAAGATGGAGATGGAAGAGAGAATGGCAGGGAGGAGAATGGAACACGAGTTTAAGTTAAGGGAACTCGACCTCCAGGCCCACAACATCACTCCGCAGGGTGTCGAGTCAAAGGAATTTGCCAGGGAACCCAGGCCTCATTTACCTAAGGATGTAGTCGCCAGTTACATTGCTGGAGACGACATAGCCAAGTGGCTGACAGCCTATGAGGTCTCCCTAAGAGCCCATGGGATCCATGAGAAGCATTGGGGTGGTGGATTATACCGGTACATGCCTCCGACAGGTAGGGATGCCCTATTGGCCCTAGACCGGGAGGAGCAGGTAGACTACCCCGCCATGAAGGTGGCGCTCATTAGAAAGTTTGGGTTGACCCCAGAGAAATACCGGCAAAGGTTCAGGGGCAGCCACAAACTGAGCTCACAGAATTGGGTTGACTTCCTGGATTATGCCAAGAAAGCCCTAGATGGGTGGGTTCAAGGTAGTGAGGTGGAAGACTATAGAGGGTTGTACGACCTAATACTCAAGGAACACCTACTCGAGAAATGTCTTCCCGAGCTGAGGCAACACCTGGTAGACAGCAAACTTACTTGCCCCCGTAAGCTTGCTGAGGAGGCAGATATTTGGGTAAGTACCCGAGTGTCTATGAGGGGGACGGGAGGAGATTCTCAGAAGTCCGGACAGGGCGCTCCTCAGAAGAAAGGGGAGGAGATAACAAGAAACAGGAGTTCTCCAAAGGCCCCCAAAATAACTTTAAGGGGAAAAGTCACTTTTCCAATTCTAAGGCTATCCCGCAGAAGAACCCTAATCCGGGCCAGAGTCAGCAGCCAAGGGTTGTCCATTGCTTTGAGTGCGGTGGTATTGGACATTATAAGGGAGACGTGAAATGCCCAAAGAGGCCACCCCCTCCCACTGGAGGAAAGACCCTGGGAGTCACTAGTATAGCGCTCGGGGAGGAGATGCCCTTAGATAAGGGAAGGGAGAGGGTGAGTGTCACCTTAGTGTCCCTGGGAGATCGGGAGATGGTTCCAAAGATCCAGGTGCCCTCGAATACTACCAAGTATGGGCAGTGGGTCACCATCAACGGCCATAGAGGGGAAGCTCTGAGAGATACAGGAGCCAGTATGACTATGGTAAGGAGTCATCTGGTGTCCTCGGAGCAGGTGATTCCAGGCGTACTTCATCCAGCCGCGATGGCTGAGGGCAGAATGGGACACTATCCCGTGGCCGAGGTTCCCTTTGAGTGGGGAGGGGTTGCAGGTTCACTTCGAGTTGCCGTAAGCCCCGCCATGCCAGTCGATTGTCTGCTGGGTAATGATATGGAGCACAATGCTTGGAAGGAGGTGGAATACCGGACTCATACTGAGATGCTGGGTACACCTGCTTGGGCCTGTGTGAGTACCAGGTCTGCGACTGCTCGGGAGGAGAAGTCGCGTGGGTTGGAGCCTGGAACAATGGCCCACCCAGCTGCTGATGAGGGAGCGTCTCGAGGACAGGAGGAGCCTGCCTCGATGTCCGTGCCCCGTGAGACGGATAGGCCACCTGTGGAGGTGAACCCGGAGTCCGCGGAGGAGGATATGGTTCCGTTGGAGGACTTGCCTATCCCCGCTGAGTGGCGAGTGGAAGGAGGACCATCCAGGGAGGAACTAAGCAGGGGACAGAGGGAATGTCCCACCCTCGAGGGACTGAGGCAACAGGCTGAAGCCCAGGCAGCAGGTAACGAGTCTGGGAACTATCGTGTTTACTGGGAGGATTGTCTCCTCTACAGTGAACCCAGGGCACCAGTGCACGGATTGTCACGGGCCCTGGTAGTCCCACAGTGTTACCGAGCCTTCCTATTAGAGTTGGCTCATGAGATTCCCTTGGCAGGACACTTGGGTCAGGACAAGACCTTTGCCCGGCTTGTCCCCCACTTTTATTGGCCTCGAATGAGGGTGGCGTCTGACGCATACTGTCGGTCATGCGTGTCATGCCAAGCCAGTGGGAAAACAGGGATGAAGCTGAAAGCTCCCCTGGAACCACTTCCCGTCGTTGGCACCCCCTTTGAAAGGGGGGGCATCGACATTGCTGGGCCCCTAGATCCACCGACATCATCCGGTCACAGGTTTATCCTGGTACTAGTGGGTCACGCCACAAGGTATCCAGAGGCAATTCCTCTGAAAACCATTACTGCACCGGTAGTGGCGAAGGCCCTGATGGGGATCTTTACCCGAGTGGGATTCATCAAAGAAGTTGTGTCTGACAGGGGGACCAACTTCATGTCAGCGTATATGCGGGCCATGTGGAAGGAGTGTAGAGTGACCTACCGGTTCACCACTCCTTATCACCCACAGACCAATGGTCTCGTGGAAAGGTTCAACCAAACCTTGAAGGGTATGATCAGAAGTCTACCCGAAAGCCTGCGGAGGAAATGGGACGTCCTCCTACCCTGTTTGCTCTTTTCCTATAGGGAAGTGCCACAGAAGGGAGTGGGCTTCAGCCCCTTCGAGCTTTTGTACGGGCACCCTGTACGTGGACCTCTCAGCCTGGTGAGGGACTCCTGGGAAAAACCTCCCCGGAAAGTTCCCCAGGATGTGGTGAGCTACATGCTGGCCTTCCGAAGCCAAACGGCTAAGTTGTGGAAGCAAGCTTCTGACAACTTGGAAGCCAGCCAGACAGTCATGAAAGCGTGGTATGACCACAATGCTCACCCAGTGGAGTTGGAGCCTGGACAGAAGGTGTGGGTGATGGAGCCTGGAGAGCTGAGCGCCCTCCAGGATCGATGGACAGGCCCTTACGAGGTGTTGGAAAAGATGGGCAGGACTACCTATCTGGTGGACATGAAAACCCCTCGGCACCCGCATCGGGTGTTACATGCCAATCGCCTCAAACCCCACTTTGAGAGGCCCGAAGTCATGTTGGTAATGGTGACTGATGGTTCGGAGGCTGAGGACACTGAGCCTCTCCCCGACCTTTTTGCGTCTCAAGAAAAGGATGGGTCAGTGGAGGGAGTGAAACTCTCACCGTCCCTGACTCCTGAGCAGCAGGAGGAATGTCGCCAGGTCTTGGGGTCATTCGCTCCTCTGTTCTCCCTTGTCCCGGGCAAGACCCACCTGTGTACCCATGACGTGGACACTGGAGACAGCCCACCTGTGAAGTCGAAGTCTTACCGGCTGTCTGACAAGGTGAAGGCCAGTATCCAATGCGAGGTAGCTAAGATGCTGGAGCTAGGAGTCATTGAACCTTCAAGTAGCCCTTGGTCTAGCCCGGTGGTATTGGTTCCCAAAGCTGCCCCACCTGGCGCCACACCAGAATTGCGGTTCTGTGTGGACTACCGAGGACTCAATTCAGTAACTAAGACAGACGCTCATCCAATCCCTCGGGCGGATGAACTAATTGACCGGTTGGGAGCTGCCCAATATCTCAGTACCATTGACCTTACTGCAGGGTACTGGCAGATTCCCATGACTGATGGAGCCAAGGAAAGGTCAGCCTTCTCCACACCTGATGGACACTACCAGTTCTGCGTCATGCCCTTTGGGCTCAAGAACGCTCCTGCCACTTTTCAGCGGCTGGTGAACACGATCCTCACCGGGATGGAGTCATTCTCTTCTGCTTACTTGGATGACATCGCTGTCTTCAGTAACAGTTGGGAGGATCATTTGCAGCATTTGCAAGCCGTTCTCCAGGCCCTGGAACGGGCTGGCTTGACGATCAAGGCCAGCAAATGTCAGATTGGACAGGGGTCGGTAGTGTACTTAGGTCACTTGGTGGGCAGGGGAGCGGTGCGGCCCCTTCAGGCGAAGATTGAGGCAATCATGGCCTGGAAACCCCCCAAGACCCAGACTGAGGTCCGAGCCTTCCTGGGCCTCACAGGTTACTACAGACGATTCGTAAAAGGGTATGGCACTATCGTGGCACCCATTACAGAACTCACATCCAAAAAGCAACCCAGGAGAGTCATCTGGACGGAGGCTTGCCAGCGAGCCTTCGACAATCTGAAACAAGCATTGTGTAAAGCTCCAGTCCTGAAGGCTCCAGATTTTTCAAAAGAGTTCATTGTCCAGACAGATGCATCCGACATTGGCATTAGGGCGATGTTATCGCAACTCAATGAAGAGGGTCTGGATCAACCCGTGGTCTTTCTGTCACGGAGACTGCTTCCCCGGGAACAGAGGTGGAGTACCATTGAGCGGGAAGCCTTTGCGGTGGTCTGGGCACTGAAGAAGCTGCGACCATACTTGTTTGGTTCACACTTCCTTGTTCAGACAGACCACCGACCCCTTCGTTGGCTCATGCAAATGAAGGGGGAAAACCCCAAACTGTTGAGGTGGTCTATCTCCCTACAGGGAATGGACTTTCGGGTGGAACACCGGCCCGGAGTTGACCACGCCAATGCAGACGGTCTCTCCGGGTAATTCCGCCTTAGTGTTGAGAATTCCCAAGGGGTTGGGTAGTTCTCCCCACTTTCAGCTGGGGGGGACGCGTGTTAGACCCGTCTGCTTCTGAGAGTCCCCTCACCATTATGATTTCTTTTGTTCCCCTGTACCTCCCAAAATTTGTCGTTTTTCTTTGTCTGCCAGCACTTTTTATGTGTTGTTTCATGGGGTTAGATGTTCCTTGAAGCCCAGTTGCTCACCAGGTTTGTGGCACCTATTTACAAGACATGGTGAAACCGGTGGCATCACAAACTGGGGTTGTCAACCCAAAGATATGGCCCTAAAATGGCAGACACCCTTTTCCCTCATGTGAGTGACTCCCATTGGAGCCTTCATGAACTTTGACCTCTGGAGGTTTTGGCGCACTTTGTTTAGCGCGCTTTTCTGACAGGAATTTCTTATTTTCTTTCAGGTACACAAAATGGCTGCTCTAGAACCACAGTACGGTGGCTCAGAGTGGTCTAAATACACCTCCAAAGGGCCATGTCATTGTCACAGCCAGAGAAGGTTCTGGAACCTTCTGGCTCGTGCCAGCACCCCAGGGCACTGGCTTTATAAGGCTCAGTCCCTGGCGGCCATTTTAGATTCATTCTAGATTCCAGACTTGACACCAGATTGACACCTGCCCTGTTGACCCCTGAGGTGGCTGGTAGCGCGGGCAGTAGAGTGGCAAAGGTCATTGGCATTGACCCTGACTGGCGTTCCAGTTATCGGCGACCTTGCGCCTACAGCGCCTGCCCAGCGAGTGCCTCATCACCCCCAAGAGACTGTGGCCAATATCGTGTGCCTCCCCGCCCCCCCCGGTGGTGAATTGCGGCAGATCCACGAGTCGCGTGGCAAGAGCAAGTTTGCCGCGACCGCGATCGTTGACTGTGCCCCCTTCGCGACAGGCGCCTCTAGAGGGGAGCTCGGACGTCTCAGAGCCCCACCAGCGTAGAGCGCTTCCTGCGCGGACTGAAGGTGAGGTGGTGCGCCGGGGCGGGGAGCGCCAGCCTTTGTTGGGCGGGACTAGCGTCCCTGCCACTCCCCAGTGACCCAGAAGTTGTGGCTGTGGGCGGGAACCACCCTGAACGCGGAAGTCAGAGGGAGGTCCGGTGAGCCCTAGGAACCCCATTGCTGCTGTGAGGAGTGCTGTGCCCTGACTGAATCGCTTTTCGATCACAGCCAATGTGAGGTGGGCCCGTTTCATCCAGTAATGTGCAGCGTTGTGAAGGAACTGTGAAGCGGCATTGTTTTCATTAAGCGCGGAAGTGGCGTGACCTCGCCGGCAGCCTGTTCGTCAGTCTAAAGACTTTGAACTGGTGCCGCCTGAGTACAAGCGATAACAAAGCCCGTAGGCGCGTAGAAACTCCACCGGCAAGCAGAGATCCTATCCCGGTGAAAGCCGCGTGCAAATGAGATGTTCATTGTGTTTCTTTGCCTTTTTAGATACACGCGCGCACTCCTTGAATGAGCCTTAAATTTTTTGTTATTGTTAATTAATTATTTGGGAAACATTAATATTAATTAGTAAATTAAATTAATTATAGCTAATGTGCTAATATATTTACTTTATTGTTATTGTTAATTAATAATTAATTGGTAATTAAATAATGTTAATTAATTTTGGGTAAAGGAGTATTTTTAGGGTTCAGGGTCAGTTTTCAGTTCTTGGGTAAAGGGGTATTTTTGGGGTTCAGGGTCAGTTTTCAGTTCTTGGGTAAAGGGGTATTTTTAGGGTTCAGGGTCAGTTTTCAGTTTTTGGGTAAAGGGGTATTTTTAGGGTTCAGGGTCAGTTTTCAGTTCTTGGGTAGAGGGGTATTTTTGGGGTTCAGGGTCAGTTTTCTGTTTTTGGGTAAAGGGGTATTTTTAGGGTTCAGGGTCAGTTTTCAGTTTTTGGGTAAAGGGGTATTTTTAGGGTTCAGGGTCAGTTTTCAGTTTTTGGGTAAAGGGGTATTTTTAGGGTTCAGGGTCAGTTTTTGGGTAAAGGGGTATTTTTAGGGTTCAGGGTCAGTTTTCAGTTCTTGGGTAAAGGGGTATTTTTAGGGTTCAGGGTCAGTTTTCAGTTTTTGGGTAAAGGGGTATTTTTAGGGTTCAGGGTCAGTTTTGGGTTTTTGGGGTACAGGGGTATTTTTAGGGTTCAGGGTCAGTTTTGGGTTTTTGGGGTACAGGCGTACATGGTAAAAATAAAATAAATTTAAATTTAATTTAAATCAATTAAATGAAATTTAAAAAAAAATTACATTAAATTATTACGTTTTTAATTTATTTTAAATGTATATGTATTACTTTTAATTTTTTAATTATGTTTTAATATTTGTTAAATTATATGTATTTTAACATTATTTTTACATTATTATTAATACATTTAAAAAAACAATATTTTTAATTTCGATATTTTTGTACTACAATATTATTTTTTCGATATTTTTGTACTTACCTTTATGAAGATAGGATCCCGATATTATTGTCCTCGATATTTTTGTTGCGATATTTTTGTATTGCGATATTTTTGTGGTCGATATTATGTCATACATTCTATTTATGGAACTACTCATTACAGAATTGAAGCCCTGAAATGTGTGACTAAAAGAGATGTAAATGTGCTATCCCAAACATCCCTATTTACAGAGAATTTTTACATAAAGGAATCGTATTTTTCTACAGCAGTGGTGTGGTGTCCTTCTTTTTGGTGTGGCTGCACAGGGGGTTATTATTGGGTCAAAGCCGGCTTAACACTAGAGCCTTCACTTGCCTTGTCACTTGTGCCAAGCTACCCCCTTTGTGCTGGGCTTGCCCATCGCAGGTCCAACAGTGATGTAGAAGCCTAAGCCCACATCCTTGATGGTGTCGGAATGTCCACTGTCCCGCATCAAATAGGCAGCTCCTCCCAGTCTCGATGTACACTGTCACGCAGTCTGAATGTAAACATGTACAATGTGTCAACATACATGTTAACACAATGTAAAATAGCATTGGCATAGCCAATAGGTTTCGCCTTCGGGACCTTCTAAGTGATATGGAGTATATCTAAGAATGGCAGTGGGATAAATGACTGGATTAAACTGTGAAGAAGCACCATAGAACATAAGGACAGCGGGGGGAATCTAAGGACATTTTGCGAAATTAGAGGAAGTATATGGAAGGAGCAGATCACAGTTTGTTAGATTGCAGGGTTAAGCAGGATCAACCAGAAGAGTGGCAATATTGCAATAGTTTGGAGGACTGGAGTATCTGTAACAGAATGTAAGAGAACGCAGTTGAGGCCTTCGCCGTTTGTAATGAGACAACTGTTAGGCCAGTAGAATACAGCAATTATTAGGCACATTGGGCCCGTAGGGGCTCTGAGCCCCGGCACCACTGCACCTTCTGCACCAATGGTAGCCACGCCCCTGGTTTTAAGGGGATACGGGGCAGAGGCTGTGGTTTCGGTTAGGCTGTCGGTGGGGTGCATGGTTGCTGGACATGGTGTTACGGGTGGGTTGCTCGGAGGCGTGGTGCTTCAGTGGTAGGCTGGGTTGGTCTCAGGGATGTGGGGAGTCAGCAAGGGTCGAGGTCCATTGCAAAAGAAGTCTGATGGATTCAAGGATGGGAGAAGGAAGGTCCGGACCTGGCTTACACAATGACTGCTTCCGGCTTGTCCCATCGAAGCCCTGGCAGCTCCCGGAGCCCCCGCCAGGAGAGAAGGAATAGCCCTGGGAAGAAGACTCCCCTCACTGCCAACACCAGCACCATGGTTGCCGAACCAGTCGGAAGGAGGCGGGGGTAGGGACTAACTAAGAGGGTGACTTGGGAGATGTAGAAGAATGGGAGCAGAGGGCTATAGAAACACAGGAGGGGAAGGAGAGAGAGGGATACAAAGATTAGAGCAGAGATAGGAAGTGGGAGGGGGAAGGGAAAGGGGTGAAGGGTTTAGGGGAGAGGAAGAATGGAAATGTGCGAATGTGGAAAGAGGGTGTGAAAGCAGAGATAGGAATGGAGTGAGGTTTAGAGGAGAGTGGGAGGATGAGATAGAACGGAGGAGAGGGAGTCTGGGAGAGTCGGTGGGTGTCGCAGTCCCAGACATGGAGTGCTAGCTCTTCTGTCTCATGCCCCTTGGCCCCCTGCACCTCCTCAGCCCCTCTGGATCTCAGGCAGTTGGGTCAGGTGCAGGGGCGGAAGGGGGCGTGCCTTTCTTTACAGTGCTCAGCGCACCCCCGGGCCAGCCACTGCGGCAGAGCGCTGGGAAGGCATGCGAGGGCGTTTGAGAAGGGGAGAAGCCCCAGGCGAGGAGATGGACGGATGCGGTTTGACAACTTGTATTTTTGTTACGTTACCAGTAGTTAAAAAATGTTTAATTGAAGTGCAGCGGGGCATTTTACGCAAAAAAATCCGTAAGCGGTAACTGCTCTGCACTGCTCTCGCCTGTTTTCGCGATAGTCGCAGACCACCACTCAGAAAGGTTGACGCTGAGGCAAGACCTTTACGTGTAACATCCCTACAAAAAGGACTTGTACCAAGCAGCCATGTGCCCAGCGTTATTCCTTAAGAGCCCTCCTCAGAAGCACAAGACGCCTGCAGTTTGTACACACATATTTTCATTTCTACGTGCTCACTCTTAACAGCGGTGAGTTTAGTTTAAAAAAAATAGTACTTTAGGAAAGAGGTAGGAAAAAAGTAATTTTTCAACAAACAACTGCAGTCTGTGCCACTCTGTCAGCCCGCGCGACTGCTGATGCCGAAAGCAGTAGGGTCGCAGGTCGTAGCATCGCTATTGCTTCCTAGGTACGGCTCTCCCTAAAAAGATACTGCCTGTCCATCATCATGTGGGCGGAGCCTGTGTCAAAGAGGATGTGTAGCTTGGGCTGCGGTATGCAGCGCTGCCCTCAGATGAAGAAAGTTTCATTTAAAACAACGCTCGGCCCTGCTGCTACAGAGCAGGACAGAGCCGCTCGGCTTGGCACCTCCCCCGGAGCCGTGAAAGGCTGATCCAACTTTCCCTAAAAGGACCGGAGGACCTCCTTTAAAAGTGCCACAACACAGCCGGGAGAGGAGCGCCGAAGCAGCATAGTAAGACGGGCACTGGTGGCCACATTTGCACTCTCTACCTGCTGCGCGGGCACTGTGACAGTGCATGGCTGCACACGAAAGCTCACGTCTGGTGCAAACTTGTACATGGAGGCTTGGGTCATCCATGTGAGGTCCTTGGTAAAAAAAAACAAGCGCGCGCCTCAGCAGCAGGGGAGGGGGCATGCGCGATTTCCTAGCGGGAGCATGTGACCATATGGCACCGCGCGCTCCCGCTAGGAAATCGCCACACGTGCACGCGTTGCCATTGCAAGCAATGTAAAGCATGCATGAGTTTGCTGGGAAAGCTGTGCCGATGGCATTAGGTCTCTCTCTAAGCAGCGCATGCGCGCTGTGTAGGTGAGACCTAAAGAGTTATATTATGTTATGTTATGTTAATTTCGATTTATATAGCGCCAAATCACCGACAGGTCTCTTAGCGCTTGCTTTGGGAACCCGTCCTGGCTTTCCCTGCGAGATAACACCTACAGGGCATCCCCAAGGTGAAGACCAGGCATCCCATCGCAGTGGGGCCGTAGTGGAGATTAAGCAAGCTATATGCCCAGAGTTGCAGAGTGTGAACCCATGATTCAAGTAGGCACAGAGGCGAGAATTATCGAGTCCAAGGACATTTTGAGCTCAAGACCCTGCCGGGTCGGGAATTGAACCCTGGTCCCGGGTCTGACCTCTGCATCAGGGTCTGCCTCCTCTAACCAGTGAGCCACACTTCTCCACAAAGAGTGAATCTCCCCATCACATTGTAAAGGGAAATACAAAGCCTATTCTAGAGCTGTCCGACACTTTCTTCTCTGATGTCGAAGAGGACCACCAGACATTCAACCACAAAGCCATCCTACAGCTCGTGGACGGCCTCCGCTGCATACCTCCAGATGCAAGGCAGCCCAGCTGCCACGAAGAGACCCAACCCACTGCACACACCACACAGCAGCCAGAACCCACCACCAGGGCTGCCTCCTAGGACCCCCACAACGGCCACATGGCCATCCAAGGGAATGTGCTGGTGTGCCAGGAGCAGCTGGCTAACAGGTGCGGGTGGGGTTTGACAGCATGGCAGACAAACTAGATGCCATACGTGGGTGTCTGTGTCCCATCTGGGACCTCTTACAGTCCCTAACGGACACCCACAGTTCACTCCATGCCCTCCAATGAACCATGGCCGACATTGCTGGAGTCCTGACTTGGGGGCAAGCAGAACTATCTAGTCCAAGTGGCTCCAGTGATGTCGCCCGGGAGTTAGGACACATGCGGAGGTTGATGGAGAACATAGAGCTGACGCAGGGGGAAAGAGCGTCAGCCACAGCTGCACACCAGCGAGAGGTAGCTGGTTTCCAAAATGACATGAAGACCCTCCTCATGGCATTGCTTCAACAAGTCCTGGCGCTGATGACTGCTGCTGCTACCACCACATCCACATCTCTGCCCCCTGAGGTGTCACTGCCACAGAGTGCTGGGAACAGAACACCACCGCCCGCACGGGAAGCACCTAAAACAGCAGAGGATAAAGATGTGGATTAATATGACCTCCTGGTAAGAAAAAACAAGTAGCAATGATCTCCGCCATTTGGACTGTTGCTGCCTGGTTCTGCCCTCTGCATCATCACTCTCCACTGTCCCCCGATACGCTCAGCGACACTTACCTTTGACCTCGACATGGACTGCCATATTCTGATTGGTCACCAATGACACAGCATTCAGACTGCAGACTGAGCTGTTCCCCATCCGTTGGACTAGTCATTCCCTGAAGGACTCTGGCAGGCCCTCCATGGCCCAAAAATGCAAAGTGGGGTTTGCATGGCCCTGTACTGTTCCTGCTACAACTCTCCACTGAATGTGCATTAATAATCATTCACAGAGATGTGTCATGTCCACGATCTTTCACGTGTGGAAGTATGGATGTATGTTAGGTCAGTGATTCCCCCTTACGTCCATGTTGATCATGTTGTGGGACTTGGGTCACAGGGTGACACATTGCCGATTGCGGTCCGGTTGGCGGCACACCACAACAGGGACACCCGCATCAGTTAGTTCCTCATACAGCTCAGGACGGAACCACGCCCAGAGCCCCGGGGTCATTGGTCATACCCTTACGTTGGACTGGCATACGCCAGGCCAGCCCACTCCGCTTAAGCTTACAGGGGGAACGACAAAGCTACATGTCCCAGGTCTTCCTTGTAGTGATCTGCTGATCACAGGTCTAGTTGTCAGCATGCCACAGCCACTCCTCACGGCCGGTTTACACCCACACCACACCCATCCAGCACAGGCGTCAACGGACACGTGACCCTGCCAATAAAAAGGCCCAGGCGCCCGTGATGGATGCCATTTCCACTCTCTATCTGGGTGTGTTTGTGTGCATATTAGCTGTGCATGGGGGCCTATGGTACAACCACCTCGCATTCCCCAGGCCGGAGCTTACATGATGGCATCCGCAGCATGATACCCAATCATAGAGGGTCCATGACTTGTGGGTCAAAGACTTGGTGGCACCGGACACACTGCGGCGGGCACAGGCACACATTCATCATCATCAAATAACTTTATTCGGTTTTCATTGTTTACAAAACCATAAAAGTACAGTTTAACCCCTTCAGTGCTAATTACAAGGGTAACTCGTCATGGAGTTTCCATTGATTTCAATGGAAATTACATTGAGGGGCCAGAGGGGCCTTAGCAGCCAAGTGGTTAAAAATGTTCTTTTTACATCTCCTAAAAAAAATCCATAAGTTAAATAACTACTATGTGATAAAATTAGATTAAAAGTTATTAACATTTTATAGTATGTGGAAAAGGCTAGTTTAAAGAGAACATTTTTTCATATTTACATGGAAATACTTAAAATCCTATACAGAAGGATAATGCTCTATTCCAAATTTGATCTATGGCAAACAATAAACTTTAGAAATTTAATTATGATCATTGTTAACCATTCCTCCTCCAGAGACAGTAAAGAAAGCAATGCAGGACGGCATCTCCTAATTCCCATGAGTTTTAATACCGGAATAAGCCAGTACTTTCTGGAATAGAATTGTGTGGATAGTAGCCTGGGTAGAGAGATCGTCGCATGGTCAAGGTGGTAAGGCTGTTGACCAGTCATTTCTTTTCGGAAAGGTGACCAGTCGATGGTAAGAATTTAACCTAAACCGAATCAACAGAAATCTCTCATAACTAGTGGTATTAAACGTTGAATAGGGTTGAATAGAAAATGTGGTTTGTATAGCCAATATGTGCACAGTAGATGGTTTGCTGGCCTCTTTAGCCAATCACAATTCATCTAAGTGTGTTAAGCACCGTGCCTGGAATGCTTTTCTAGATAACTCAAGGATTGAGGTGGGTGAATGGAAATAGTTACCCAAGCCGAGGTCGTACAAAAAGGTTTTAATGTAACGTAACCACCCAATCTTGTTAGCATTTTCCAGGGAAATACAATCCAAGATAAACCCTTGGGAGAAAGTAGTTCTGTCTGATGTCCATATACGATGCCACAGGAGGAGTGGTTGTATTTTGACAATGTCAGCCAGATAGGATAGGCCCAGTTCCAAGTGGCATGAATACGTCGCAGTACCCCGAGGATCTGTGAGGAGATGCCTCAAAAACCTTTTTTCAACAATTTGTAGGGCGTCTATATTTTCAAAGCCCCACACTCCTGCCCCGTATGTCGCTACAGTTAAACATTTGGCCTTGTATATCGCTGCTAATTCAACAGGGGGCCTTCTTCCCAACCTTTGTGAAAAATTTACCAGAGCAGAGGTAGCTCTCATGAAGAGGAGTTTCCTGGACTCTATAGTCGGTTTCCAAGTAATTTTATGGTCGATAGTAATCCCTAAGTATGGGTATTTTTCAGTACTCTCAAGTTTTTCATTTTTCAGAAAGATACCCTTTGTTCTTTTCTTACTGGATCCCGAGGACAAAACAAAGGTCTTTGTGAGGTTGATATTTAAGTCCAGGTTAGCCATGAAGGAACAGTATCTATCAAGGGCCCGTTGCAATTCAGGGGTACGGGCCAGTATCACCGCGTCGTTGGTGTAGAGTAGGGCCGGATTTGGGCGATTATTTATGGTCGGGAGGTCCTGCCACCCTTTAACCATGTCCCGCTCTAGTCCATTGGTATAACGTGTAAAGAGAAAGGGGGCCAGGACACAGCCCTGTATCATCCCTCTCTCCACGCCGAACGATACAGTTAGCTCCCCATTGAACCCATACCTTACTCTGGCAGTCGCGTTAAAATATAGTTCACGCAAAAAAATTACGAGCCTCAGCTCTACCCCCATTTCCAATAGGACTGACCAAAGTTTTGCGTGACTAACGAAATCGAAGACGGCCAACAAGTCGACATACAACATATGGAGAGCCCCACCTTTCGTGCTAACATACTTGCCTAGCAACAGGGTCAGATTAAGAGCTTGTTCAGTAGTCCCTAGCCCCTCTAGAAACCCAAACTGTAAGTCAGATAAGATCCCGTTGTCATCCGCCCATTGCTGGAGTCGTTCAAGAATGACTCGGCCCGCCACTTTACCTAAAGAATCCAGCAGTGAGATTGGACGGTAACAGGATGTTAGTTGACGGTCCCCTTTTTTGAAGATGGGTACTAGGATCGACCTTGACCATGACTCCAAGAGCCCTACCGTACATGATGCCTGCAGGACCCTAGTTAGAATCGGAGTCCACCGGTCGAGATTTGATTTGAAAAAGTCGATTGGGACCCCGTCAGGTCCTGGGGCCTTCCTGTTTTTACTGGCCTTTAATGCCAGATCAACTTAGTTGTGAGTAGTATCGAGGACTATAGGGTATGCGTTGGACTGTTGCTCAGGGAAAGTTTTTACTTGTCCATACTCTGGATCTTTTCCCCTCACAAATATCTTGGTAAAATGCTCCACCCAAGCCCTTTCATCTATGGCCACATCAATTTTGGGGGAGTCTCTCTCATCGGAAAGGAAGGGAGATTTAATAACGGCCCAAAAAGCAGAGCTATTTTTTTGGGTACAGCTTTTATGGAGTTGATCCCAAAGATCACGTTTCAGTTCTGCTTTTCTATTTTTTATGGCGAGGTTATACTTCCTTCTCAGGGTTGCAATTTCTCGGGCGTCCCTTTCTGTTTTTTGTAGGGCAATTTTCAATTTAGAATGAGCAATTTTGCATCTATTATTGAAACAGCCTTTCTTATTTGGTCTGATAATTTTCAATTTGATAAAGAGTGCTTATTTTATTGTTTTTATGACCACATGAAGTTAATCAATACTTCCTCATCCGATGTGGCCATATCTAAACACTTTTGGATGGCCACGTGGGCTGTTTTTACTACATTTGTGGTTACAGCTACTGGATCGGCTTTCTCCCATTTAAGGCAAAACCCGTTTATTCTATCTAATGTCAATCTATTTTGAGTCAGGGTACTTGCAATACTTTGGGTATTTTGCTTCTGAGGTAATGACAGTGCGATACTAACTGGGTAATGATCACTAATTGCGATTACGTGCTTCGCAAAGTTTATGATACGTTTTTCCGCTCTCCAAGAAATAAAGATGAACTCTATTGCGCTAGGTCTTCCTCTACCGTTAAAAGTGGGAGCAATGGCAATTGACAAATTGTTCATCTTGTTGGCCAGGCCAAGGTCTAAATCAAACAGAGAGTTGTTTAAAGTATTCCCTTATGATGAGTGGGAAAAATGAGTTATCGGGCTGTTATTTTCATCTATTATACCACAAATGTTTTGATCACTATGTTTACATAGACACTGATTGAAATCGCCACCCCATATAGTTATGGCCTTTATTGCTGTGCGCTGTATTAAGAGATGGATCTGTCGTATTATGGCCAATAATTCTCCCTCAGGCAAGTTGTTATAAAAATGTACTATGAGGAAGGAGTCCGCATTATTATTTAAGCAGAGACTCAGTACTTGATAGATGGCTTCAAGTTTCACCGTAGTTATTTCTACTGCCTCTATCAAGTTGGAAACATAAACGGATAAACCGCCTTTAGCTCTGCCTGAGGGTGAAGGTTGTGCAGGGGAAAAGTATGTTTTATAGCCTTCTATGTGAATTGATGTGGTGGCCCAGGTTTCTTGAAAGCAAAGAATATTAAAACTTTGAGTAAAGCTAAGCCAGATATCATTATTTGCCTTCGAACGCTGTCCAGCTATGTTCCAATAAAGTATTGTGATTGAAGGCTTGTCTTTGACTACTTCAAGGGGCTTTAGCAGTATAATTGAGTCTGCACAATCGTTTATAGCTTTATGAATTCCCTCAGCATCATGAATCTCTCCCCGATCTGTCCCTTTTTCCGGTGTCAGGTTTTCTTGAGTGGCAAAGGGGGGATAAATATCAGGTTCACTTTTGTTAGAGACTAGCAATTGCTCAGATTGAATGTTAAAAAGTTCATGAGGGAGTGAATTCCAGTTTTTAGGGGCTAAGTTCCCTTTTGACCCCAAAGTAAGGGGAATCAGTCAATCGAGTTCGTCCAAGCCCGAAAAAACCTCGAATCTATTTCGTATTGGGATATCATATTGATAATGGTGAATTGATGGATTTCTCCCCTTCGCTGGAACTCCTAAGAACCCCTTTGTCGGGGGGTAGAAAAAGCCTAATGGAAGAATGTTTATTTCACCTCTTGCTATCGCCCGACTCCCACTCTGTTGCAGTATGCTGTTTACCAGCTGGGGGGATCGAAAGGTCAGAACAATTGAGTCACCCAAAAAAGCATCCCCTCGAGAACCCACTCTTTTGACCCTTCTAGACATTTTAAATTCTCTAAACAGATGGTCCGTTAGGCCCGTTTTCTTGCCCAACCAGTATAGGGATTTGTTTCTCAATGTTTCCCATCCTTCCCCTGCCAAGGGTTCTTTCTTTGGAACATTGGCCAGCACTATAATGTACGGTGTGGTGGCTGGCGGGAGGTCAAGATGGTCATTGGGGGCCAGAATTACCCTATCAGGGTTAGTGTTTCTATCAGGGTTTTTGGCGGGTTTAGGAGGTAAATCTCGGGATATAAGACCCGGTGGATCAGTTGCACTTTCCATAGGAAAGGGACCCCCCTACTAGAAGTGCGTTTTTCCGGGAAGGGATTGACCAAGTTAGCAGGATGTCCTTTCGCTATATGGTCTGGTGAATTCATAGAGATGGAGAGCGTAGATGTTATATGCTCCCTATCCCTGATATTGTAGGGGGCATTCTTTTTTGGCTCATAGGATCCGTGTTTAGAGATCTGGCCGGGGTTTGAAGAACCTGCTTCAAATGAAAGTAATCGTGTATTTGTAATTGATTGATTTTTGAGATTAGCTAAATGTTCTTCAATGGATGTTAATCTCAGATCCATCTGATCTAGCCTGACTCTGAGATAAAGATCCAACCTCTCCATTAGTAGCGCTAAGTTCTTTTGTTCTGTACTCTGGATATCTGATGGTTTCCTAGGCCTTGTCCTATTTTTTGTTAGGGTTTTTTTGGCTGTCTTTTTTTCTTTGCGTTTTGCAAGATGTTAACTTTTGGCCGGGTGGATTCAAGGCAGATTATAGAATCTGTTTGTATCGGGTTATTATAAACAACCGAAGTTTGTACAGATAAGGGGGATCTTTGCTTCTCTTGGGGAGGTTTTGATGCTTGATCTGGGTCGTTCAACTCAATGTTATCAGTAATATGTTGAATTTTTAGTCTGCCCTTGGGAGTCTAAAGCCTCCGATTGAGCCACATCGTCATTTGATCGAGATGAGCTTGCTTCAAGAGATTCCACTACTGAACTGATTTGTTTGTCTAGTGCCCCCATAGCTCCAGTAAGATAGCTCAATAAGGTTTGTTGAGTCTCAACATGGGCCCTTTTTCCTGTATTGAGGTTTGGGCTAGGTAGTTTTCTCTTCCTCATAGTAACTTCGAGTGACACAGGGGCATATTATCAAGGGGGTTTATCTCCGCTTTTTTGGCTTTAAAAGCCAAGAAAGCGGAGATAAAATTATATCCCTATTACCTAGCTGTCGCTAACACCAGTTAGCGAGAGCTAGTAGGAGATAGCGACCATCTAGGGCCCCACTTTGCATGTCAGTGATATTTATCACCAATGACATGCAAAGTGGGCGTGCCAAGATGTTAGCGACTGGAAACAGTCGCTAACATCGCTATCTCTTATTACCAACTTTTGAAGATATTTGCGCTAAGCGCGAATATCTCCAAAAGCTAACACCTGTCCCTGAGCAGTTCTTAGCCATGTTATCCAATGGGAGGTGGATAACATGGCTAAGAGCATTAGCTCGGTAATGCATGAATATCGCGGACTTTTCAGCGATATTCATGCATTGCGGCCGTTTTTTATCGCATTTGCGATAAACCTTGGTAATACCAAGGTTTATCTGCGGTAAAAATCGCCGCAGCTTAGCGGTAAAATTTTCTCTCTAACCAAGCAATAGTGATAATTATCGCTATTGCTTGGTAATATGCCCCACAGTTTATTAAGGAATCAAAGATTGCTCCCAGATAAGGTGAGTAAGTGACAACAAATTATAATCAAATATTAATCAAAAATCAGATATTTCAATCGATTCCTGCAGATGAAAAATCGGTACATTTCACTGCGTTTAATAATTTCTCGTGTCAAGAGTCTCGTTTCGGGAAGGATTTGTTAAGCGTTCTTTATACTTTGGCGAAACTGGGCAAAAACAGTTAGGAGTGATGGTAGAAATATCGCTATTTAGTAAATGTAAAACAATTTGAAGGTACCGATGGGTTTATAGTCTTACCAGACGGCGTAGTTGGAGGACCAGGAGAAAGAGAAAGGGCCCAGCCTCATTCAGGCACAGACGGGCAAGGACGGGCCCGCCCTTTGCCCGGGCTTCGCCCGGCGCGCGTCCCGCGAAGCGGTAAACTTGGCTACAGATAGAGGCCGTGGGCGGTTGGGGGAGGAGCGCGAAGATGGTCACTACGGGGCTGCTGCGTGATTGAGTCCCGTATGCTCCCTCACTCCCTTGGCTGTCCGGCGATGCAGGCAAATAATCCAGGTGACTGGGGGAGGAGCGCGATGATGGTCACTACGGGGCTGCTGGATGACTGAGTCCCGTATGCTCCCTCACTCCCTTGGCTGTCCGGTGATGCAGGCAATGAATCCTGGTGACAAGCAAACAAACTGCTGCAACACATTCACAGGACGGTGACTTACTGTGCACTGAGGTAGGGGCACCTTAAGTGCTGAGCGGGTTTGCAGCCTGCGATGATGCCCCATTCTGGTGGTCCGGACTGGTAAGGGTTTGTGTAAGCCCTGCTGGACGGCAGTGTAGAGGCCAGCTTGTACGTACCGCCACGTGGCTTTGCCTTGTGGTTCATAGAGTTAGTGACACCTAAAGGGCTGAGCGGGTGCGCAGCCTGCGATGATACCCTGTGCACTGATATGTACTCGGCCATTGCAAAATCCAGACCAAGAATCAAGTGTGTGACCTTGTGGTTGCCACGGTCGCGTGCCCCGGCCTTGGAACTTGCACCGGCATGTGGTGAGCCCTCTTGGAGACACGCCTGTGGCGGAAGGTGAGCAGTGAGACCTGGGTGCGCAGGGGCGGGCAAACACTGCTGGGTGACGGGAGGGGCTTCGGTGCAGCAGCCTGGGTGCAGAGGGGCGGACAAGTGATGAAGGTGTGTGCAGTTGTATGTACTCTGCCATTCCTAATTCTAGGCTATTTCAGATGAGGGAGCTGGTGGACTGCACTGTGTACCGGCACGTGGATGGAGACACACCGGTGGCGGAAAGGTGAGCAGTGAGGTCTTGGTCCGCAGTGTCAGGTCAGATCAGGTGTTAACTTCCTGGTGCTAATGCTCCTTATCGCCTGTTTTTTGATCTCTTCGCCGATCTTTCTGGTCGTTGTGAGTGTTGTGAAGTGGTGTGTTCGCTGTTTTTTGCACGGGAATGCCTACTCTGCATCTCATTAGTGTTAGTTGCCGGGGTCATCCATGGCAATGTTTTTTCTGGCGGCTTTCGCGAGTAAACTGGTGATATGTGCTATTTGCACCAGCTTGTGAATGGTGCGATAGATTTATCGCCACTTTGGCTGAGATAAAGTGCTGTTAACTCAGTGATAAGTGCTTGAGAATATACCCCCCAGTGTCCAGTGATTGGTTAGTTATATGACCTGCCCTTTAAAAGCCTCTATTCTCTCCAGAAGTAAACACATATGCCTCGGATGGAAGTTGTGGTCCAGCTACAGGTGGGCCGCTCGACCCCCAAGCTGTCCAGGATACAAATCACTACATACTGCCGGTTTATGCTGCCTGTAGTGGCCGGGTGCACTTGGGTACTGGAGGTCTCTGGCACTGCAGAGGGGGCTTCACCAGTAGGAGGCACCCGCAGAACAGCCCGTGGGCAAGGTAAGTGATGGTGCCTTGATATTTAAGAAGAGGATGTGTGCACGAGCAGTGATTTTTTCTGATACTTTTGAGCAAAGGAAATAGCGTTGGCCATGGGAACTTAGGGTGCCGGATTTTACGTTTGTGTAGAAGTTTTGTGTGTTGTTACATACAGATTTACAATGAAAGTGACTCAGTGCATTCCGCTAGCCATTTGGCTGCACAGCACTGAGTCATTTTTAAAGCACTGGGATGCGACATATTTACAACAATATGTCGCATCTCTTTGCTTCCCTCTGCGCTGGCGCACAAACTGCAGCAAAGCGCAGACGTAGGCATCCTTTGCAGCATGGTGCAAGGTGGCCTGCGTCGTGGTGAGATTGTTTTTGTGTAGGAAGTGGCACCTTCCTGCACAAAAACAATCACTACAGCCATTTTCCTCTTTCAATGCGTGCTGTAGAATGCAGCACGCATCGCAAGAGATAATAACAAGGAAAATTGAAAAAATGTCTCCTCTGGAGGCGTAGCATTCACAAGCATTTCCAGATTGATGATTCCTGGTAAATTTGTAAATGTGTCTCGTTCCATGGGTGTTGCGTGGGAACACCCACAGCAACACTCATGGAATTCCCCTTTCACCAAAGTGCTGCGTGTAAAGGGGCCATATTTACAAGGACAGGAGGACACGCAGGGTGGCTTTTCCTGTCCTCGTAAATATGGAGCAGTAAGTTACACCACCAGTATGTCACAAAAAGTGTATAAGTATAAGTACTGGTGGTGCAGGGAGCTTGTAAATCTGCCCCTGGATTTCTATCACTCTTTGATATCACTCTTTGATACATTTTGTTTGGCCGAGAAAAATGGATACCCTTTTTGATGTGCGTGGTCGCATGAAAGCGGCAAAGATATATTAACACAAAGAAAATCGCTAACAGAGGTGGGTGAGCCGCGTGGCATGAGGGGGGCACCGCAAGGGGAGATTAGGTAGCGAAAGCAGGGGAACCTAAGATATAGCTGGGCTTGTAGTGTAAGGAAGGCAGCTGCACGAAAAGAGTTCTGCTAATCAGCAGATAAACACTGAAAGCGTAGGGAGACTGCACTTAGGTTTCAAGGCTGCATGAACCACTTAGAAGCCAGGAAACAAGAGCATGGGAGTAGTTAGCCAATGGCAATCATCAGGTTGGACTACTCTCCTGCTACTAATTACTACCACTAGGATGCCATCGGGTAAGCAGGCGCTCTAGAAATGCTGTTTTAATTCAATTACATTTCAACAGCCCTATTACAACAGGTCTTCCAGCAACGCATGCGCGCCATGCCCAGTCTGGACCTAAGAACGGGGAGAAATAAAGAAATGTCTCCTCGTTTGTTAACATCCAGTGTAGCACAGAGAAAGGCCATGTAGGGGCCTGAATCCATCCATAAACACAGGGGCAGATTTACAAGACTGATAAGCCACTTTGCATCGCATTTGCGTCACTTCTGTGAATTAACAGCGGCATAAAGCCAGCGCTATGCTACGGGGTATTTACAATGTGACACATCTAGGGAGAAGTGTCACTTTATAAAGCCCTGCGCCACATGAAACCTGTGTCAGGTTTCAAGTGGGCGTTCCGGAGAAGTGGGGAGTTGTTACGGTGCAGGAACACCTCGCAAAAGTGGCATTTCACTTTGTCACTTCTCCGACCCTGCTGCGTCAAAACCATGCGCCTGCTAGAAGTAAGCGTAAGGCTTGATGCACCATGATGAACATAGGAAGGGGTGGAACAGTACTGGAGTTGCGTCACGCCCCTGACGCAACTCCAGCCGCACCAACGGAGTCGGAGGAGGTATCGCCATAATCTACAAGAACACCATCAAGGTCTCCACAAACACCGACGACACCCTTACCACCGCCGAACACATGCACTTCAAGATCCACACGGACCCCAAGACCACCCTCAGAGGCTCCCTCGTCTACAGACCACCCGGCCCACGTCCCCAATTCTGCAACTCCATCGCCGATTTCATCAGCACGCACGCACTGACCTGCACCCACTACATCCTGCTCGGCGATCTGAACTACCATCTGGAAAACAACAACGACAGCAACTCCTCCACCCTGGTCGACAACCTCGCCACCCTCGGACTGAAACAGATCGTCACAATCCCGACCCACATCGCCGGCCACGCGCGCGATGCCATCTTCTGCCTTCAGCCACGCTTCCGAGCTCACCTGGACCGACTAGCACTGCGTCCACTTCAGCTTCCAGAAACGCGTCACACACCACCGCACCCCACAGATCCCCCGCCGACGCTGGGGCAAAGTCACCAAGTACCTACTAGAAACACACCTCGCACTCAACCCACCGACCACGAGGATGGGGCCCGCACCCTCAGACTCTGGATGGAAGACTGCGCCAACACCTTAGCACCAGTGAGACAACCCACCGACAGAGACACCAGCCAGAGAGACAGCCGGTTCACCCCGGTAGTCCTGGCCTCCAAGCGCACCTGCCGGAAACTTGAAAACATCTGGCTCAGTTATAGAATGCCCGCCAACCGCGCAGCCCACAAAGACACCATTCGCAACCATCACCACCTCATCAGGACCACCAAAAGAGCCTTATTCATAGACCGCCTCGACAACAACGCCCACAACAGCAAAGAGCTCTTCAACATCGTGAAAGAACTCTCCAATCCTAGCTCCTGTACCAACGACATTCCGCCTTCACAAGCCCTGTGCGACACCCTCGCTGCCTTCTTCCACCGCAAGATCACCGACATCCACAACAGCTTCAACCCCCAGCTGAACCCTATGGACCCCCCCACGACGAACCCCACTGACCACGACCTTCTGACCACATGGACCAACGTGAGCACCAAATACATAATCAAGACCATGAGCACCATCCACTCAGGCTCCCCGTCTGATCCTCTCCCCACCACATCGTCAACAAAGCCGAAAGCCTCATCGCACCCCACCTGCGTAACATCATTAACCTCTCCTTCGAAACCGCTACCTTCCCTGAGAGCTGGAAGCACGCCGAGATCAACGCCCTACTAAAGAAACCCAAGGCGGACCGGAGCGACCTCAAGAACTTCCGGCCCATCTCCCTGCTCCCGTTCTCAGCGAAAGTCATCGAAAAGATCGTCAACACCCAGCTCACCCGCTACCTAGAAGACAACAGCATCCTGGACCCCTCCCAGTCAGGCTTCCGCAGCAACCACAGCACAGAGACCGCCCTCATCGCCGCCACAGGCGACATCAGAATCCTACTCGACAACGGCGAGACAGCAGCCCTCATCCTCCTGGACCTCCCTGCCGCCTTCGACACCGTCTGCCACCACACACTATGCACACGCCTCCACGACGCAGGGATCCAAGACAAGGCCCTGGATTGGACCACCTCCCTCCTCTCTGACAGAACCCAGAGAGTCCGCCTCCCCCGTTCCAATCCGGAACCACCAAAACCATCTGCGGCGTCCCGCAGGGATCCTCCCTCAGCCCGACGCTGTTCAACGTCTACATGGCTCCCCTCGCTCGCATCGCCAGACTACACGACCTTAACATAATCTCCTACGCTGACGAGACCCAGCTGATCCTCTCTCTCACCAAGGACCCTTAACCGCCAAATCCAACCTGCACCAGGGTATGAAGGCCGTCGCCGATTGGATGGAGGCTAGCCGGCTCAAGCTGAACAGGAACAAGATGGATATCCTCATCCTTGGGCCCAACCCCTCAGCGTGGGGCGATTCCTGGTGGCCAACATCACTGGGAACCCCCCCGGCACCCACCAACCACGCAGGCAACCTAGGAGTCATCCTCGACTCAAAGCTCAGCATGACCAACCAAGTCAACGCAGTCTGCTCCTCCTGCTTCCACACCCTCCGTATGCTCAGCAAGATCTACAGATGGATCCCGGCGGGCACATGAAAAACCGTCACCCACGCCCTCGTCAGAAGTCGACTCGACTACGGAGGGCCGGAACTAAGCGGACAGACGCCGTGAGGGTAATGGCCAGCTCTAACCTTACCTGCTCCTTATCCTGGGACGCCAGCTCTTCCACAGCGCCGCGTGGGCAGCGGCGGCTGTCTCCATCCCACGCCAGACCGGGAAGCAGGTAGTGGGAAGACTACATATCCCAGCTGCCCCGGGGACCGGCGCTCCTCCAGTGACGCGAGCTCTGGGCCCGGAGGCGCTTCAAAGCACCGGGTCTGCTGAGAGAGCCTCGGGGGCCGGAACTAAGCGGACAGATGCCGTGAGGGCAACGGCCAGCTATAACCTTACCTGCTCCTTATCCTGGGACGCCAGCTCTTCCACAGCGCCGCGTGGGCAGCGGCGGCTGTCTCCATCCCACGCCAGACCGGGAAGCAGGTAGTGGGAAGACTACATATCCCAGCTGCCCCGGAGACCAGCGCTCCTCCAGTGATGCGAGCTCTGCGCCCGGCGGCGCTTCAAAGCACCGGGTCTACCTTCCGCCCACGCGGGACGCGCGCGGGACAAGCCCGGGACAAGGGCGGGACAGTCTGCGACAGTCTGCGACAGTCCGGGACTGTCCGAGGCTGGGCTGGGCCATCCCTCCTTGATTTGATCTCCAGCCCGAGGTACTTTGTTGCACTAAGTGTAAATAACAATTTAACACTGCTCAGGAACTGTGACGTTTTTATTTTTCCTTTTATACTAAGGTCTTTTTATTAATTCATTACTGTTAACTATTTTAACCCAGTTCGGTTGTAATACATGAAAGCTTTATCTCCTAGATAACCGTTTTTTATATTTTATATTGCATTTGATTGTATTTTTAGTCGGTCTTTTGAGCATCCTAATATATAATGTCTAAACAAAAGGCTCCTAAACACCCTTCTACAACAGCCACTATGGATAACTACCTAGTGAAAGTGGTTAGTCAAATCAATAAGAAGCGAAGGATGTCGTTAGGGAAGGAGAACCCTCCTATTGATTGCCCTACCCTCCCTGATCCTAATATTATAGCACCTACGGATGATCATCCAGATCTTGTCACCCTTGATATTTCTGATGGAACTATAGCTCACCCCGAAAATGGTTCTAATATCTCTGTTCTTTCATCTATATCCCCCAGTGTTTCGCCTGCCCACAGTCCACCGGCCCCTAGACAAATAAGAGCCTGCAGGAAAGCTCCCATCACACGAGGGGTTTACCGTACCCGTAACAAAAAAAGAGGAGAGACTGCATCAAAAATCTCTTCTTGGGCAGAGGAATCGACTGCTAAGAACGCCGCATCCTTTATGAGTTCGGACCAGTTTGATCTTCTAATGAGTACTTTTGTTTCTAAGGTTGATAAGATTATCAAACCTTTGGTGGACAAACTAGATCAGCTATCATTGGAAGTAAATAGATTAGGTGGGTTACTTGATGCGCACATAGCTTTGGCCGGAGAGTCGAGGCCCATCAATGCTGACCTAGCTTCCCCTATATTATCTGTAAACCCTATAACTGGGGGCAGAATATTTAAAGAAGCAGTATTGCCGGCCCCATTACCTACAAATCCACCCTCCATCCCCCTTCAGTGTAAGCCTAATGTTAGTGAGCAGGGTCCACCGAAACCAACCAGACGGCAACGCCCTGTGAATTTACCACCTGCCTGTGCCCCTTATGTGGCCGTTTTGACTAATATCCCTATCTATGAGACCGATCCAGTTAGACCCCAACTTGAATCCCATGATTCATTAAAAAACAGAACGGTCTCATGGCTACATAATAACTGTGGCTTTCCAATTACCTATGCAGACCAAATTCTAACTACTAGAAGGGTTGACTGGATAGGTACGTCTAGTAAAACATGTAGGGGTGATTGTGTCATCATTAACTTTAAACACCCCCAACATGCGGCCACGGCATTATTAATGGCTGGATCCTTAATTCCCGGGGAAGACAGAATAAATGTACGTCCTCTTGGTTTTTTCTATAGCCACCTAATCAAAAACCCTCCTCATAAATTAGGAAATAGAATTCCCCCGCCAAATCATTTCTCGGGGTTGGGATCCCTGTCCAGAACAGATTCCAGGCACTAAGCTCCCTGGACTCTAACGATTGACTTACTTGGACAGGGGTTAGGGTCTCGTGCCAGCCGACTATTGCCCAGGCTCCCGTCACGTGTGTTCTACCACCTGACTCCGAACCCAATACGGTGGAGAACCAGAGTGAAGAAAGATGTATTGGCGCTGGAGTTTTAGAGGACTGTATCAATGAGGTATCTGAGGTATCTGCAGGTAATACTGTCCCTATGATTGATCTCAGCGTGAATATATTGACCGGCATCTCTATTGTAAGCTGGAATGTTGCCGGACTCAAGGCCAAACAGGACACCTTGTGTTGGAAGGACTTTATTAACGCCCATGATATTTTGTGTTTCCAGGAAACTTGGTGCCAGGAAGACGTATATTTTGAGGGGTTTGTAACGTTCAACCTACGGGCAGTTAGCTCTAGATCAGGGAGAGCAAAAGGTGGTCTTGTAATCTTGGTTTCGATTAGCAAAAATATTAGGAGTGTGAAATACTTAAATGTGGGACCTCACGCGCAGTTACTGTGGCTCCAGAATGATCAAGGACGACAAGTCCTCTTAATTAACTACTACAATAATAATTTTGACGATAGTAGGATATCCGTTGTAAAACATTTAGCCAGTGCTATTGATGAATTAATGGACCAATGTGATGTTTCTTTTGATTTTATATGGCTAGGAGATTTTAATATTTCTTTATGCGAATTGACCTTTCAGAAAGCATGTGGGGTTGTTAATAATGCTGGTGATGTGGACCTCCATTTCAGACATAATAGCTATGGAGAAATACTGTATAAATGTATTAGTAATTATGACCTTGAAATTTTGGATTTTGCCAAAGATGTTAATGGGAGGACCATCCCTACCTCTAAAAACTGGAGTACAAGTTCGGTAATAGACCATGTCGTTGTGTCTTCGACTATTACCCCATTATGTGAAACCCCCAGGATTGAAGTTACATCTTTGAGTGACCATAACTATATTGTTCTAGATTGTGCCCTATGGAGTAAGAGCCCTGTAGCTGTGGGCCATCCCATCGCCAACGTAGAACCCCATAGACCCAATGGTGTTGGAGTCAAATGGGTTGGGGATCGAGCAGAAGAACTAATTGGTTACATTGTCTCTGATTGTTTAACTGATATTTCATCAATCCTTGAAAATAACACTGGGTCAGAATGTGTTTTAACCGCTTTTAATAATATTGACATATTAATAGATGCAAGGTTTACTAGACCAATTAGAGTTAATAATAGCCATGGACATGGTTGGTTTGACCATACCTGCACCAGGCTACTAACGGAGCTAAAGAAGGTCCTGGCCATAAAACCTAGGGGCCTTATTTATGAAGGCCTTGCGCCGCCGGTGCGTCACTTTTAACAAAAGTGACGCATCGGTGGCGCAAGGCCTTCATAAATAAGGCCCTAGGAACACTGCTTTAATAATTGAACGAAGAGCAGAATACCAGTCAGCATTAAAAAAGAGGAAAAGAGAGTTACAGCAGGAAGCGTGGGAATTATTAAATCAAGCGGCTGAGATCCATAATAATACTTTATTCTGGGCTACGGTTAATTCTCCCTTCCTAAGAGATGACAACTCCCCGGTATTGAGCTCTAACGTTCCTAGTGATTCCAAGGTAACGCATTTTTCCAATATATTTGGCTCAAATAATGGTTCAGCCACCACCCCATGTAATTGGCCCATATTACCTTTAAACTTTACCGTAGCCGAGGTCGGATCAGGAATTCGTGCAAGCAAGGGGGGAAAGGCCCAAGGACCCAATGGGGTCCCAATTGACGTTTATAAAGCAGTACCAGAGATCTGGAGCCCCCTCCTTGCGAATGTGTTTAATGCAGCAGTCTGCACTGAGGCTCCGATAACATGGGGGGAATCGATCATTATCCCTATATTTAAAAAAGGCAATCGGTCAGAAGCAAAGAATTATCGCCCTATCTCACTTCTGGACTCCTCTGTAAAGGTTATGAGCAGAGTTATGCTGGCTAGGCTCGAGGAGTGGGTTGAAGATAGGACAATTTTGTCCGAAAGCCAGTTTGGTTTTAGGAAAGGTAGGGGTACTCTGGACCAATGTTTGAACCTTGACCTTATAATTGGGAAATATGTTGAAGCCAAAGGTAGCTCTCTGTATTTATGTTTTGCTGATCTAAGCAGCGCCTTTGATATGGTTGATCACGGAATTTTATGGCCTACTCTGCTGCAGATGGGTACCCCTGAGGGTATTATTTTCTTCCTTGCCAGGCTGTACCAAAAACTGCAAACTTGTGTGCGCTTTGGAATCAAGGGAGAATGCACCCCCAAATTCAGTGTACGACGTGGCATACGACAAGGCTGTGTTTTAGCTCCGTTACTGTTTATTTTATTCATCAATGAGATAGATGTGATTTTAAAAGGTGTTCAAGCAGATGCTCCCAGTCATAAAGGTGTGTCATTGCCGGTGTTATTATATGCTGATGACGCCGTGCTTCTTTCTAGGACCCCCCTGGGATTGCAAAAATTGATGGATAGATTTTCACTGTTTATTAAGGACAGGAAACTACTCATCAATAAGGATAAGACTCATGCCATGACATGTGGGGCAAAAAATAGGAAACACACTGCTTTTTTTATCGATGGTAATAAGGGGCAATCAGTTACCTCTTTCTGTTATCTTGGAATAACCTTTTCCCATGATAGAAGGTGGTCTAATGAATTTAATAATGTTAGTAATAAAATGGCAAAGAGTGCCCATGGAATTTTCAAATTTGCGGCCAAAATTGGGGATAGACGAACAAGGGATATGCTGCAAATGTACCACGCAAGATGTGCCAGTATTGCATTATATGGGGCGGCCATCTGGGGCCATAGTTGTGCCCATAAATTGCAGCTCGAGGAGAACTCCTTTTTAAAAAAACTCTTATGTCTGCTCTCCTCAGCCACTACTGTATTGACCCATTGGGAACTAAACATCAATTATTTGAGTGATTTCTTAGCCTTAAGACCACTAATGTTATGGCGTTCGATCTGGCTCCAGGACGAAAAGACTTTAAACAGATCTAATATTGAAGACTGTCTCTCATTAGACATGTATAGGAAGATCCCGTGGATAAGATATGTTGTAGATTGTTACTCACAAATCTTTAAACTTGATGTTCTGACTAATCCGAAGGCTGCATTGGATATACCGAAATCAGAACTGAAAGCAATCTTCATGGAGAACATGGCAACCAAGAGGTCTTCTTTTAGCCGGTCTATGTCAACAGTCTCCTTTTACAACAAATATTCTTACATCGAAGGTTTTCCATCTTACCTTGTGTGGGTAACAAGGCCCTCGCACAAATTTGTTCTTACCAGACTCAGGTTTGGAATTGTGCATGAGTTAGTGGCACTGCCTAACATCAAGCAACACCCCACAGGACCGTGTCAGTGTGATGGCATATCGAAACAGCGCACCCTGCACTTTTTACTTTTATGTAAACTGTATCAGAATTATCGAATTCTATATTTAAAGCCTCTATTTGTCAAATATGGGGTATGTACAGTGGATGCAGCAATGAGTCTTATTTTTAATATGAATTCTGCTGACATCTGTTTTTATACAGCAACGTTCTTAATCAAATCTATCAGTGTAGGAGGAGCTTCGCGCGCACCCAAGATGGTCGCGTGAGCACAGGGCTCCCGGACCCTCGCCACCTCCACCGACTATCCTGTACTTTATCCTGGTTTGGACGACGGGTGTTTATTGGCGGAGTCATGCTGATCATTTATCTGTTCTAAAAACTTTATTCGGACTTCGGGGTCCAGAGCTACAGGTCGCCGCAGTTTTCTGGCCTGCTCCATGGTGACGCCCCGGGCTGTCTTGTCTGGCTGGCCGTTCAGTAAGTGAACAACAACGGATTGCTGTATTCGCATGGGCTTGGCAAACGCTTTTGGTTTCGATTCCTGTCCAGAGGCCGGCCTGACTTTGTCAGCTACGCAGCAAGCCAGGAGTACCTATACTTTTTGGTCTCTCCGCTTCTGATGCCGTTTTGTTGTGGCTTTCACTTCTGAGACTGGCACCACCTTCGTTCCTTCTGGTCTCGCATTTGCCACCGCAGTGCCCATTTTTACCCGACAACGGGCGACCCTTACGGGTCCAGGATCTAAGATGGCCACCAAGCCAGAGAGTGAGAGGCGCAGGACCAAACCAGGCGTTCGAGGCAGTGCTTTGCAATCGAACGTTATGGACCGGTACACCCTTACAAAGGGATCGCCGGGTGCAGCATCTAAACCCTCGATGACAATTCCGGAGGACTCATCGATTGAGGAAGAGCTCTCGTTGCGGGATGTCATGGGCGCCATTACTGGAATGAAGGCTTCCTTGGGGCAACAATATGAGGCCTTGACTCTCAAACTGGACACTGTGTCGATAGACGTCAATTTGATCAAGGCGGACTTGGCGAAGACGAACGAAAGGGTCAAATCCCTGGATCTCAAGACCTCTAGCCTGGTCACTGACGTCTCCGACTTGCAAGCTGAAGTCGGGAACTTGCGGAAAGCTAACGACTATTTCGCTGGGCGCCTGGAGGACTATGAAAGCCGTGCCAGGCGCAATAACATTCGCCTGATTGGGGTTCCGGAATCATCGACTGCTGCCTCGACGGACTTATTGGTGGAAGACCTGGTGCTGAATCACTTGGCGCCCAAGGGTCTTAGTAAGTTTTTCGCTGTCGAGCGTGCACATAGGATCCCTGGCGGAACGCCTAAATCGGGTGCTAACCCACGACCCATCATAGCGAGGATCTTTCATTTTCGGGACAGAGACGCTATCCTGCAGGCTTCGAGACAGTCTGGTCCCATTGCCTTTGAGAACTCTACAGTCAGCTTCTATCCAGACTTTACACAACAGGTCCAGAAACAGAGGCTGGGGTTTCAAGGGGTCAAGAAGAGACTCAGGGACAGATCTATGAAGTATGCCATGCTCTTCCCGGCCCGTCTGCGTGTGGTTCATAATGATCGTACTTTTTTCTTCGATCATCCTGGAGTCGTGAATGACTGGCTTGACTCGCTACCTACGGATCAAGAACATTCTGAGGACTCTGGAAAATCGGATCGGGCGGAGGGTGGCCCAATGGAGCAGGAGTAGATGTCGACTTTGACCCCGTTCCCTTACAGTTGGCTTCGATCTGTGCTAATGCCGTGACACTGATGTTTACACGTAATAGTCCTTTTGGGGGTGGGTGGGGGGTAAGCGGGTCCTTTCTCCTCCTGGGTTTTCTTTTCGTAGACTAGTTGGGTGGTTGGGCGACAGGCACACTGCATGTTTATGGGGCTCTTTGGTCTTCAGCAGGGGTGCGGGGTGGGGGGTGTAGTTGTTTGGGCACTATTGGGGAAACGGGGATGTTGGTTTGAATTTTATTGTTTTTTGCAAGGCACAGGAAAGACGAACTCCTGTTTTTTGAAGTTGCTTCGAGTGTGGGGCGGGGGGGGCTGAATTCGGGGATGGGGGGTAGGGGACTTCGGATACTGTGTTGGAACGTAAATGGGTTGGGAGATGGGATTAAGAGGAGGGTGGTGTTGCAATTGCTGAAACGTTTGTCTCCTGATGTTGTCTTGCTGCAGGAGACACATTTGCTCGGCAACAAGTGCTACGCTCTGAATAGGCGTGGTTATCGCCTTGTGGCGCACTCAGGTTTCACTTCGGGGTCCAGAGAGGCGGGCATTCTGGTTCGGACCTCCCTCCCCTTGGCCATTGATGATGTTATACTGGATGATAAGGGACGCTACGCCGCCATTGTGGGGCGTTGGGAAGGGAGGGTTGTTATATTGATTTCCATGTATGTGCCCCCGGGCCTCCAAGCCACCACATTCGCTGATTTGAGTAGACTTATCCTGGGTCTCCCCGAGGGTTTGCTTTTAGTTGGGGGTGATTTTAATGCGGTGGTCTCGGGGTTGTGTGACCGTCACCCTCCCCGGGAACTACCGAAAGCCCAGACTTGGTTGAGTGACTTTTTAGCGACGCTGGGGCTAATTGACTGCTGGCGCTTGCTTCACCCGGGGCTGTCGCAATATACCTATCATTCTGGTGCTCATGGTAGTCTCTCGAGGTTGGATCATATACTACTGCCTTCAGCCCATGCTTCCATCATACGGGAAGTTAAACATCTGGCGAGGGGTATCTCGGACCATTCTCCGCTTTGGCTGGTGGTTGACGCACGACGGGGTTCGGCGGGCCGAGTGGCTCCGATTAACCCCTGGTATCTGCGGGATCCCAGGGTCAGGGCTGAGCTGGTTAAAACACACGATTGTTACTTTGCCGAAAATGTGGGCTCTGTTTCCTCCCCAAGTTCCCTTTGGGAGGCTTATAAGACTGTCATTCGTGGCCAGGCCCTCTCGTTGATTGGTAGCGTGAAGTGGGCTAACCGTGCTGAGGTGGTTCGCCTTGAGGGTGAGATCGCGGCCCTGGAGGGGTGCTTGGAGTCTGGGGTCACCGCAGAGGGGTTACATCTACTGGAGTTGAAACAACATGAATACAGAGCTTTAGTCACGGATGCTGCTAAGGAAATGGGAAGGGAACAGCAGGGCCGCCTGTATGATGTGGGTGATAAAGCTGGGAAGCTGCTTGCTTGGCTGGATAAAAGAGAGAATGCAAGTCGAGTCGTCCCTGTGATTGTTGCGGAGAATGGAGAGCGTTATACTGACCCTGCTGATATTGTTACATGCTTTGCCGATTAATTCCGTGAGGTGTATTCCCCGGTGTCTGATCGATCTGAGCAGGACTCCCACCTGCTATTGCGGGACATTACACTTCCCCGATTGTCTGACATTGATAGAGATGCTCTGGATGCGCCGCCTACTGTGGAGGAGATTGCCGCTGCTATCCGTTCGGTCCGATCCGGCAAGGCATCGGGCCCTAATGAGCTTCCTATTGAGCTATATAAACTACGTCCGGATACGCTGGCCCCACACCTGCGCTCGATGTTTCTCGAGTCTTTGGAGGTGGGCTCTCTCCCATCGGACCAGAAACTGGCTTCTATAGTCGTCATCCACAAAGATGGGAAACCTCGAGATCGCTGTGCTTCTTTTAGACCCATTTGGCTGATTAATGCGGAGCCTAAAATCCTGGCCAAACTGCTGGCGACGCGTTTGGCTACTGTCATTGGGGACCTAGTTCACCCCGATCAATCCGGCTTTATACCGCACCGCAATACGGCGCTTAACCTCCGACGGTTGCATGGCGTCTTGGCGCGAGCCGAGACGTTGCGTGAACCCGCCATCTTGGCGTCCCTGGACGCTACGATGGCGTTTGATACAATAGAATGGCCGTATTTGTGGGCGGTTCTTGCCAAGTTTGGTTTCGGTCCGGAATTCGTTCGGTGGGTCAAATTGCTTTACGCCGGTCCCATGGCTCAGGTGGTGGTCAATGGTCGGGTCTCTGCTCCCTTTGCATTGGGCAGAGGTACGCGACAGGGCTGCCCTCTGTCCCCCTTGTTGTTTGCTCTCGCCTTGGAGGCGCTGGCGGCCTGGTTGAGGTGGGAACCATCCTTGAAGGGCATTAGATGGAATTCGGAGTTTGAGGACTGTGTATCTCTTTATGCTGATGATATTCTGCTGTATCTCACTTCTCCTCGTAAATCCCTCATTGTGCTGTTTGATGTCTTAACGTCCTTTCGTAAAAATTCGGGTCTTGTCATTAATTGGTCGAAGTCCTGTATATACGTCCTGTCGGGAGACACCCCTCTTCTGCCCAGTGGTTGTCCCATCGCAGTCGCGCGAGATGGCTTCAAATACCTAGGCATTTTTATCACTCTGAAGTCTGAACTGCGGTTTGCCCGGAACTTGTTGCCTCCTCTTCAGCGTCTTCGGGCAGATGTTGCTTGGGGGAAACTCCCTCTCTCTCCTCTGGGTAGGGCGGCATTGTTTAAGATGATGTCGCTGCCCCGCTTTCTCTACGCATTGCAGAACACACTTGACATAGTCCCTGCTAAATATTTCCGTGAGATTGAGAGCCTGCAGAGACGACTGGTTTGGGGGGGTAGGTCCCGAATTGCCATTGCTAAACTGACGCTCCCGTGGTATGATGGAGGAATCGCTCTACCTGATATTCGTCGCTATTATTGGGCGTCTCAACTGGGGGCGATCAATCACTGTATGTTCGGCCCATCCCCGAATCCAGCCTTCGAGATGGACAAGTGGCTATTGCCAGGGGGTGACTATAACAGAGCCCTCTACTCCAGACTCGCTCCTCGTACTTTAGGGGGTCCCACCAAGACGGACGTCCAGGTGTGGAGACATGCCTCCATGGCACTTGGCTGGATTGATAAATTGACTCGTGCCACCCCTCTGTATGCATCCGATAGGCTTGGGTCTCTCTGGCAGTCAAAGGGATTTGACAAGTGGGACTTGATAGGCATCAGCAGGGTTAATGACGTATGGTCCAAGGGGGGAATGAAGACTTTTGAGGAATTACAAACCGAGTACGCTCTGAGCGATCGCGAATTTTTTCGCTATGCCCTGGTCCGCCACGCGGTACTCTCGGTCTTCCCTGCGGGGGTAGAGATACCAGACGCATCCCCGCTTGAGGATAGGATACTGGACGGGCATGTCCCTGACAGTACGATTTCGCTCATTTATAAAAAGCTAATCAATTCCAGATCTGATCTCCTGTTTCATCTTCGAGAGGTCTGGACTAGTGACGGGCTGGAGCTAGACGACGAGGATTGGCAGGCGGCGATCTCTTCCCCTAGAGAGGTGGCCATCCCGGCGCGCCTTAGATTTGTGCAGCTCAAGATCCTCCATAGAGTATATGTGGCTGGTCCCCGTTTGGTGCGCATGGGCTTTTCTGTAGATGGTCTGTGCCGCCATGGCTGCGGTCTCCTGGGTACATTCCTGCATATTATTTGGGAATGCCCTGAGATAGTGCGCTTCTGGACTTGTGTGCATGAAGTGATGAGTGAGGTTACGGGTGTGCGATCGATGCCGGAGGCTAGGAGATGTTTGCTGAATGTGTGGGAACCGAACGACTATACTGTATCGCAGCTTTGATGGGTGACCTTGGGTAACATGATTGCCAAGAGAGACATAGCGCAACTGCGGGGTGCTCCAGGACCGCCTGGAATTCGGAAATGGAAACAAAACATGGATTGGTGCATGTTCAGGGAAAAAACTGTGTATATTTCTCGTGGTACGCCCCGTAAATGGGGGAAGATATGGTCTCAGTGGAATTCTTACCGTGGCGATATATGTACCCCCCCTCTCCCAGACCCAGATGTTGAACCTGCGTCCCCATAACCCGCTGGTTCCTTCACTTGCTACTATGTACTGGACTATCTTTGCTGCCTCTGCCCCCCCCCCCCACGAGACTCTTGATTTGAAGAAACCGTGTGCTCAATGGTTGACCTCTCCCGCCCCCACGCCACCTTGTGCAACACTGTGTGTAATGATGTCTTTTCTTCTTATTTGTTCCTTGCAACTTGTTTGTGTTTATAAAATCAATAAAATTGTTCCCAAAAAAAAAATTCTATCAGTGTACGCAAAAGTATGATTTTTTAGCAAATTGGTCTGTATTGTTTTACACCTTTTTACAAATGTGTTTAATGTTTCTGTATATGTATTGTTAATATGTGCTTTTATGGTCAAATTTTTTGTACCGAATAAAGCTTCATGAACTGAACTGAACTGACTCGACTACGGAAACGCCCTCTACGCCGGAGCCCCGTCCAAACTCATCAAAAGACTCCAAAGAATCCAGAACGCCCCTGCACGCTTGATCCTAGAAGCCCCACGCCGAGACCACATCACCCCGCATCTGAGAGACTTGCACTGGCTTCCCGTCGACAAAAGAATCACATTCAAACTCATGACCCACGCACACAAAGCACTCCACAAGACCGGCCCAGCCTATCTCAACAGCCGACTCTCCTTCTACGCCCCCAACAGGAAACTCCGCTACGCCGACCTGTCCCTGGCCGCCGTCCCGCGCATCCACAGAACGACTTCTGGGGGCAGATCCTTCTCCCACTGCGCCGCCAAGACCTGGAACACCCTCCCCCTCCACCTACGACAGACAGCAGACCTCCCGGCCTTCAGAAGACTGCTCAAGACCGGGGGCCTCATTTATGAGAAATGACGCATCGCTGCGTGAAAGCAGCGATGCGTCACTTCTCAGTGCGCACTCCTTGCGACATTCCTGATGCGTCATATTTAATGTATGACGCATCATGTCGCAAGGAGTTACAGATACGTCAGTATTTCTGACGTATCTGTATGGTGCAAAAGTGGTGCATTGCTGGAGTATGTCACAAAAGTGACGCATCTCCAGCAATGCGTCCTTTCACATGGGGCTTGTGAAAGGGCCTGAGTCAGTCTTACGCCTGCTGTGAGGCAGGCGCAAGATTTTGACGCAATGGCGTCGTAAAAGTGACGCAGTGAAATCTCATAGATTTCACTGTGTCACTTCTACAACCCTTCCTTGCGCCAATACGCCCCCCTTGCATACATTATACCTGCCGCAGGTATAATGTGGCGCAGGGGTTTACAAAGTGACGCATCTACCTAGATGCGTCACTTTGTAAATATGGCTCAACAAGGCGCATTTTTTACGCCACTGGTGCGTCACTTGCGGCGTAAAAGTGATGACCACTAGCTGCAGCTCCCCTCCCCCCCCCCCACAGCGCCTTGAGACCCTAGCAGGTAAGTAGTGCGCTTTACAAATCCCCAAATTGATTGATTGATTGATTGATGCAACTCCAGCACTGCGCCATTCTTACGTGCGCTATGATGCACCGCATTATAAATAATGTGCATCTGTGGTGGTGCAAGGGTAAACTTGTGTGATGCAGCTTTCCTGGGCCATCCCTGCTGCGCTACAAGTTGCAATCCGTTTAATTTCTTTACTATAATTTTATTATATCATGTAAATAAATTTATGTTGAATTGGCTTTTCTTTCTTCGTCTATGGGTCGATCTTTTTATATTCACCATCATTTAGACCTAAGTAGGTCTCCAAAAATTGCATATTCTTGTGTTCAGCCGCCACACGAAGTGCAGCTAAAATTTAGAATATCGCGATTTCAATATGCCAACAAAGGAAAGACAGATAAATCTTCAATATTACCAACGCTTTACAAAACACCTGATGTGATTGGTCTCTTATGAATCTTAGAGCGACTCTACGGAGTTAAAGGAGATAGACGCAGGAGGATGATTATCCTACTGTTCAAAATGTAAAGACATTAACGTCTAATTAATGCAAAGTGTAATGTGTTTAATAACAAGCAAAGGGTTTGTCATACTTGCAATGCATTATGGGCAGCCGGATATCCGTTCAGAGTTTGTCACGATGCAGGAAGTGTTTCGCTCAGCGTCGCTCCGGGATAAACAAAGCAAGCGTGGTGACGTCACCGCGTTCCCCCGTCAGGCGTCTCTAGTGGTCCCTGTGTGGCTCGGACGCCGGCTGGAGTGGGACACCTAGTGAAGCCGTGCGGTACTGCACCCTGGAATCCTGTGGAGCCTTTGACCTCACTTCTCTGGACCAAAGCATCATAATCTATACTGTTTACATAATGCAGACAGACCTCTGACCCCAAGATAAAAACACAGACAAAATATTGCACCACTCCCAGGTACTTTAAAAAATGAGGGCCTCATTTATGAAAAGTGACGCATCGCTGCGAGAAAACAGCGATGCGTCACTTTTCATTGCGCCCTCCTTGCGACACCAATGATGCGTCATATTCACAGTATGACGCATCATGTCATAAGGAGTTACAGATACGTCAGGAGTTCTGATGTATCTTTAGACGCAAAAATGACGCAGGCGTAAGATATTGACGCATTTGCGTCCTAGAAGTGGTGCAGTGAAATCCTATAGATTTCACTGCGTCACTTCTATGACCCTTACTTGCTTCGGAATGCCCCCTTGCATACATTATACCTGGCACAGGTATAATGTGGCGCACAGGTTTACAAAGTGAGATGCGTCACTTTGTAGATATGGTGCAAAAAGGCAAATTTTTCACCCTGCTGGTGCGTTGCAAAAACTGACGCACCGGCAGTGCAAAAGTGACGCAAGGGCTCATATATAAGCCCCTGAGCATGTCGACAAAGTCTCTACAAATATTTTGACATCTCATTTATCACCACATGAACAAGCATTGGCAAAGCCAATAGGTCTGACCTAACCTTTGTGTTTTTGCCATGTTGTACACCAGCGTGGCTGCTGTTCAGCATGGCTACAAGTTAGTGTTGTACAGGTAAGTGGAGTACAGTAGTATTGCTCAGTGTCGTGGAGTGACATGATGTGGAGTGGAGGGCTGTGGAGTGTCGACGAGTAGAGTGCTGTTTGGTAGAGTGCTGTGTAGTGGAGTAGAGTGAAGGGGCGTACCAAGTAGGGGTGTACAGTGAAGTAGAGTGAAGGGGCGTACCAAGTAGGGGTGTACAGTGAAGTAGAGTGAAGGGGCGTACCAAGTAGGGGTGTACAGTGGCGTAGAGTGAAGGGGCGTACCAAGTAGGGGTGTACAGTGGAGTAGAGTGAAGGGGCGTACCAAGTAGGGGTGTACAGTGAAGTAGAGTGAAGGGGCGTACCAAGTAGGGGTGTACAGGGAAGTAGAGTGAAGGGGCGTACCAAGTAGGGGTGTACAGTGGAGTTGAGTGGAGTGAAGTGACGTGGAATGGCATAGAGGGAGTTGCATAAACTGGAGTGCTGTAGACTGGAGTGCCGTAGAGTGGCATGGCACAGAGTGGAGTAGAGGGTAGTGGCATAGAGTGGAGTGGCGTATAGTGTTGGGGCATACAGTCAAGTATGGAGAATGAAAAGACTGTAATGAAGAAGGAGATGATGTGTCAGAGATGCAGATGAAGGATTTCAGAAGTATTTTGTGAGATAAAGGTCGCAGGTGTCTAACAATGAGAGACTGCAGAAGAAAGTGGTGTGAAGGGGAGAACAGGATTGACTGAGACACTCTAGGAAACGCCCACGTCCCAGACCTTAGTTATGGCTTAACTAAGGGGAAATTTGGAAAGACTGCCACCAGGAAATTCACCAAATGAACATGGGCGAACGTAATCCCTGGTGGTAAAATGCCTTCATGTAGGGGCACAAAACCAAGCGCGAATCCACACTACACCAACTGCCCATACTCACTAGGGGGCATATTATCAAGGGCCATATCGCCGCTTTAGCTGGACTTTTTCCCGCTAAAGCTGCAATATTTTTATCGCCCTATTAGCAAGCTGTCACTAACAGCAGTTAGCGACAGCTTATAGGTGAGAGCTACAGGTTTGGGGCCCGCTTTGAATGTCAGCGATATTTATCGCTAATGACATGCAAAGTGGGCGTACCCAAACTGTTAGTGACTGAAAACAGTCACTAACACAGCTATCGCCTATTAGCAAGGCAGGCGAAGCGCTAAAAAAATTCGGCTAAGCACGAATATCGCTATAACCTAATGCCTGCTCAGACCAGGACTTACCCTGTTTATCCAATGGGAGGTGGATAATCAGGTTAAGTCCCCATTGGCGTTAATGCCTGAATATCGCTGGATTTCCAGCAATATTCACGCATTGAGCCACTATCGCCTGAAATTTTATCGCAAAGGAGATAAACGTTGCTAATAGCACTCTATCTCTGCGATAATTTCCGGCGATAGGCAAGACTGGATTCTACAGGTCTAGATCTTTGTTGGAAATGGGATCCCCGGCTGGCCAGGGCTTTCGCCAAAGTCAGTCAGAGACCACCACACCCAAGTCAGGGCAAGGGAGTTACACGCCAAGATAACCCCTACTCACCCTCTAGGTAACGTGGCGCGAGCAGCAAGGCTAAACTTGGAGGCGATGTAAGTTAAGTATTTGCGCACGCACCCCAGCAACAACACCCAAAGGCCCACCACAAAGGAAACTCCACACAAGGTTATATAAAAATAGCCTTTGTATTACACCAAAACACATTAGATAAAACACACTTTACAATGTGCCAGAGGCACGGGCAGAATTTACAAGGGATTATTTACAAGACAGGGCCCCCTGGACCACTGTCAGGAATCAGCACTTTTAGAAGTAACAATACAATACTTGTAGGCCTAGAACTTAGAACATAGCCTATCAGACAGTACCTTCCGTCCTGGTTGCACGGGATAATGCGAGTGACCTCCTTAGTAAGCTTGAGCGGGCGACCCAGCGAAGCGGCGCGGCTCAGGGTAGAGCGGCGCTGCTCGAGGCTTGGACGGGCTGCCGGCACAGTACAAGCGTTTCTCTGGGGCGACCAATGTGTGCGGCTCAGAAGAGGAGGGGGAGGCAGGATGCGGGCGACCCAGCGAAGCGGCGCGGCTCAGGGGAGAGCGGCGCTGCTCGAGGCTTGGACGGGCTGCCGGCACGAGCTGCCGAGGGGAACGAGCGAGGCACACTTCAGCGAGGCCCCAGGGGCCCAGGGAGATCAGACAAGTCCCATCAATTTGGCAGGGAAGGCACCATAGAGTCCACTGGTCCTGGGACTCTGGTCAGGGGGCAAGCTTAGTATCAAGCCCTTGGGATCACTTATAACAGAAGATCACTGTAACACAAAATAGGACATAAAGCACAAAACCAGTACCCACTGGTAACTGGTAAGTCCCCCCTACGCAATCCTAACCACCCTAGGAACAGGTCACGCAGGGAACCAGGACCTTACTAGCACCACCTGCACTAGCAAGAACAACCACCTCAGTATCACAATACAAGTAGGGGCATAGACCTGGGGACAAAACACATGATGCAGAACCTACATTCAGCGGTGTAAGGAACACATGACGCATCAACACACGTTCAGCGGTGTAGGGAACAGGGCACATAATGTATCAACAACACATTCAGAGGTGCAGAACACAGGGTGCGCAACACATACTACACATTGTACATTTCCTAACACCCAAAAGCAATAGGACATAGATCACAACAGCATCTAAACCTTTAGCGTAGAACTCACAAAGTCCAGGTTGCGCCACTGCGCCAAGACCTAAACGTAGCAGCTGCCCACTACTTGCTGGGCAGCTGAGGGACAGGACAGGGGGGCCTAAACGCTGCAGCTGGCACTAAGTGCTGCGCAGCTGGGGAAAGGCCAGGGATGAAGGAGTGCGCCTCACTCCTAAAGTCCAGAACATGTCCCTAGAAGCAAAAGAAAGACCTAAACGGTGCAGCTGCCCACTAATTGCTGGGCAGCTGGGTACACTGTTGGGCCACTGCTGGAGCCTCGCAGGCTCTGGCCAGAACAATGTGGGCAAGGCGGGAGCCTCTCAGGGCTCTAAAACAACAAGGGGCGCAGGGAGCCTCTCTCAGGTTTTTATCAAAGGAATGGCCCCAGAGCCTCTCGGGGCCCAAAACACAACTGCGGCGCTTCGGTGGAGTCCCCCTCCTGGGGACTCAGGAAGACAAATGGCAGCAAGAGCCTCTGTGGCTCTGACAACAAACATGCCCCCGTCGTTGGAGCCTCTCTAGGGCTCGGGAACCGAAGCTGCCCCCAAGAGCCTCTTCAGGGATCTCCACACACATGGGACACCTTGAGCCCCTCAGGGCTCTGAGGAGCCTCTCAGGCTCCAAGAAATGATGCCCCCGTCACTGGCAGAGTCCCTCCTCGGGGACTCGGACTCACACTGGCCCCCGGAGCGTCCCCCTCGGCCCTTAACACTCACCGGGCTGCTGGGGCTCCTCTCTGCAGGCGGCGGTCGTCTTCCGGGGCTCCCTCCTGGTCCTGGGAGCCCCGCACGGCTTTCTGCTGGTCTACCGGTGCTCCCAGCAGCTCACGGGAGCCCGGGCAGCAGGCGGCCATCTTTCTCTGCCGGCGGAGCGGGCAGCCAATCACAGGGCAGCGGCAGGCGGGACTTCTCCGCAAAACCGGAAGTCCCGCCCTGAGTCAGGCACTGTAGTGCCTGGCTTCCTGTTTTGCGGCGCTCGGGCCGCGGCGGTGATTTCCAGGTCGGCAAATGAGGGGTGGCACCCTCCGTAGGCAGAACCAACGTTGCAGCGAGGTAGGCACTCGCCAATGGGGCAGACAAATGGGGTGGCACCTCTAAATGAAAACATGCTGAAAATACGGGCAAAAGCAAAAATAAAGCGCTCCGAGCGCTAGGGAACAACACAGCGCTTTCAAGCGCTAGAGGCAGAATAAAAGCGCTCCCATGCGCTATAAGGCAAATAAAGCGCTCCTTGCGCTAGGCAAAAGTCCCTCTGGCATCCAGGAGCTGGGCAGGGCAAAGAAGCCCCACAAGTCCAGGGACAAGCACAGCAGAGAAAAAGTCCTCCAGGGCATCAAGGCAAGGCAGAAAGAGTCCTTCAGGAGTCCAGGGGCTGGGCAGGGCCCAGGGTAGGCAAGCCTTCCCCCTGGGCCCAAGCAGCAGCAGCCCCTGGCAGATTCAAGCAGCAAACAAGAACCTTTTCATGGGGTCACAGCCCCTCTTTTATACACCTTTTCCCTTTGTCTTTAGGTGCAGGGTGGGGGCAGAACCAGTCGCAGCTGGTTTGGGAGTACTGTTGATGGCCCAACCACCCATTCTATTCACAGGCAGGGCTAGGGTCATCAGTCACACCACAGGGGGGCGGAGCCAGCATTGTGTGGGGAAAACCCAGCCCATCCAGGACACAGGTACACTCCTCCCACACATCACTCATGCTAATCTCTCCATTCACCACCGGGGCAGACCCACACAGACTTCCTGGAGCCTGGCATCCCAGCCAGCTCCAGCCAATCACACGCCAGGCATATTTTACACTAATATGCCAACTCCTAGAAGTGGCGCTTCCGCACACGACACATACACGCCGCACATACCGTTGCGCAGCATTCACTCTCACGAGTTCGCACATACCAAACTTAAGCATGCACGCCTCACGCATCAGGAACTACCAGGGACACAGACATTCCCCATGCATTCCTATGGGAGGGCAGGCCAGTCTCACTCCACGCACTCAGGGAGCGCACGCACTTTACACTGCGCCACAGTGTCAAGGTGCGCAAAGACCAGAAATCACTACACTTCAAGGCAAAAAGTTCAGGGGTGAACCTGCCAGAAGGCCCAAGTCCAACACGACCCCCTTCCAGCCAAAACGCAGGGGAGACCAATCACCACCGTGATGGACTTCCCTGCTTGGGGCGATAGAACACGGACGCGGGCCCGCACTGCAGGGACACCCTCCGGTTCTACGCCAAGTTAATCCATAAGACAAGCACATCCTTAAAAAAAACACAGGCCCAACTAGGCTACCCCACTGGTACTCCTTAGCTGTCCACGGCTAGGACCAGGCCCTAGGCCACCCAGATACCACTGGTCCATGCCCATCCACAGAGTGGGGGGTAGTAACCCCTGGCCTACAATAGCCATTCTCCACTCCCTTTCTCAGTGTAGTTCCAAACTACCACTGATCCTTCAACCTAGGGTCCGCACCCTCAGGCTGACCAGAGGTCACGGGCACGATTGCCCCACCCTACCTCTACTTCTGAAGCACCCTCCAGAACACAACTCTCCCACCAGTTTAGGACCTGACTTCCTCAGCAGCAGTGTCCACAGTCAGACCAGCACCAGATCGGTGTAGTAAGGCGTTGCACTTTGCGGGTTGCCAGATGCGGCACAGGCGGCGGCTCGCGGACCGCGTCGAGACGGGGACGGCGAGCGGCATAGACTGCGCGGCCGAAGGCAGACGCGGCTTAGTGCGGTGCCTACAGGACACCAGGCTGGTCATGACAGAGTCACAGCTCCCTCAACTGGTTTACCACCTGGGATTCAAATTCACCGGGTGCACAGGGGTCAGACTCCATCTGACCCCCTTCCAGAGTTCTGCACCCTCCCACTGTAGAACAGGGTCCCTCCACTTAAGGTAGGCCCCACCTGCTCTCAGGGTAGTACCACAACACTCAGCCAAGAACCCTAAAGATCCCTGCTAGGCCTGTACCACCCCTTCTGGGAAACACAGGGTCTCTTCACTTAAGATGAGCCCCACCTGTGTTCACAGGGGTACCCCTAGAAGACAAACCGGCCAGGACACTGGCTACAGTCGCCCTGCCGTCCAGGACAGGCAACACCTGAACCTGGCTCCCTAACCTAGGGACGCTACCCTTTGGTTAGATGCCTGGCGCACCAGGACTTCTACAAGTTGAAAACAAAAATCTAAGACTTTCTCTCCTCCTTCAGCAGCAAGGCAACCACTGCAGGTCAATACCCCATACAGCTTACCCGGTTCCTTCTCATCAGGCAGGAGTTCCCTCTTGTAACTTCAGGACACTACATACAGTTGTCCTTACGTCCAGATCCGGAAACACCGGCTACTGGCTCCCCAACCGAGGGACGTACCCTTTGGTCAGATGCCTGGCGCACCAGGACTTCCTTGAGGGTGACACATCACTAATGTGTCGTGTACAAGTCTGCCTGACACTCCGGACAGAAGTGGCACCACCATGGTCACTCACTGGCGACACAACCCTTCTGGCTGGCCCCTGACCCACTGGCTCTTCCACTGGGGAACCTATCCCCCTCGCACCCCTCCATCTGGACTTCTGCACCCTCCCAACTGGAGCGGTACTGCCAGACACCAGAACTACTGGAACCCTGGTTACAGAGGTTCCACGTTCTCCAGACACTCTGGAAGATCCTCCTCAAATGACCTATTGGTACAGCCTAGGCCCCCGACCTGATGTTCCCTTCAGAAACATTCCAGGCCCTGACACTGGGTTTCGGGCACCTGGAGACATGCAGTCCCACCCACTCCTTCTCCTCTTGAGACAGGACGTGAGCCCCTACACCGAGACCTAGCTGGGCTACACTGAACCTCTTCCACCACGCTGGGCTGGAAGACACCTCAGACACTCCTTTTGGAATCACTCCATCCCCTATGCCTCTCTCCTCCCAGAACATTACCAACTCCAAAATTCTGTCTCTCAACAGACCACAGAAATCAAAAAGCAGGCTCCACTATCTGCAGACGTTCTTGGGAAAAGTTCAACACACAGGACTTAGGTATCTGAACAAAACTAGCATTCAGCAAGCTCCCCATCCAGAGAACTCACAAACACATCCAGTGCCACACACCATTCATCCACACACACCCCTCCCCAGACTGGTAAGGCAGTTTCTACCACCCCTGACTTCTCAACCTGACCACACTTGACACAGGTACCATTACTCTAGGGCAGGGACGGGGGACACATGCACTGGACACACTTATGCTGCCACCACTGGATCCCACCCTTCTGGTGAATCCAGAAAACACACTGCACTTAGGGGGATGATCTACCCTCCCGAGCTAGGGACACCTAACTCAAAGTGCACAAGAAACACATTTCCACAGAAATGACATTTTTAGCAAACTCCATACAATAATCCCCAAAATGTTTTTATCTAAAATGCAGAGTTTTGTGGTGCAGCCAGCTGCCACTAAGGTACAACGCAAACACAAATCCTTATCCCACCGCTTGCCGCCAATGTTGGAAATGGGATCCCCGGCTGGCCAGGGCTTTCGCCAAAGTCAGTCAGAGACCACCACACCCAAGTCAGGGCAAGGGAGTTACACGCCAAGATAACCCCTACTCACCCTCTAGGTAACGTGGCGCGAGCAGCAAGGCTAAACTTGGAGGCGATGTAAGTTAAGTATTTGCGCACGCACCCCAGCAACAACACCCAAAGGCCCACCACAAAGGAAACTCCACACAAGGTTATATAAAAATAGCCTTTGTATTACACCAAAACACATTAGATAAAACACACTTTACAATGTGCCAGAGGCACGGGCAGAATTTACAAGGGATTATTTACAAGACAGGGCCCCCTGGACCACTGTCAGGAATCAGCACTTTTAGAAGTAACAATACAATACTTGTAGGCCTAGAACTTAGAACATAGCCTATCAGACAGTACCTTCCGTCCTGGTTGCACGGGATAATGCGAGTGACCTCCTTAGTAAGCTTGAGCGGGCGACCCAGCGAAGCGGCGCGGCTCAGGGTAGAGCGGCGCTGCTCGAGGCTTGGACGGGCTGCCGGCACAGTACAAGCGTTTCTCTGGGGCGACCAATGTGTGCGGCTCAGAAGAGGAGGGGGAGGCAGGATGCGGGCGACCCAGCGAAGCGGCGCGGCTCAGGGGAGAGCGGCGCTGCTCGAGGCTTGGACGGGCTGCCGGCACGAGCTGCCGAGGGGAACGAGCGAGGCACACTTCAGCGAGGCCCCAGGGGCCCAGGGAGATCAGACAAGTCCCATCAATTTGGCAGGGAAGGCACCATAGAGTCCACTGGTCCTGGGACTCTGGTCAGGGGGCAAGCTTAGTATCAAGCCCTTGGGATCACTTATAACAGAAGATCACTGTAACACAAAATAGGACATAAAGCACAAAACCAGTACCCACTGGTAACTGGTAAGTCCCCCCTACGCAATCCTAACCACCCTAGGAACAGGTCACGCAGGGAACCAGGACCTTACTAGCACCACCTGCACTAGCAAGAACAACCACCTCAGTATCACAATACAAGTAGGGGCATAGACCTGGGGACAAAACACATGATGCAGAACCTACATTCAGCGGTGTAAGGAACACATGACGCATCAACACACGTTCAGCGGTGTAGGGAACAGGGCACATAATGTATCAACAACACATTCAGAGGTGCAGAACACAGGGTGCGCAACACATACTACACATTGTACATTTCCTAACACCCAAAAGCAATAGGACATAGATCACAACAGCATCTAAACCTTTAGCGTAGAACTCACAAAGTCCAGGTTGCGCCACTGCGCCAAGACCTAAACGTAGCAGCTGCCCACTACTTGCTGGGCAGCTGAGGGACAGGACAGGGGGGCCTAAACGCTGCAGCTGGCACTAAGTGCTGCGCAGCTGGGGAAAGGCCAGGGATGAAGGAGTGCGCCTCACTCCTAAAGTCCAGAACATGTCCCTAGAAGCAAAAGAAAGACCTAAACGGTGCAGCTGCCCACTAATTGCTGGGCAGCTGGGTACACTGTTGGGCCACTGCTGGAGCCTCGCAGGCTCTGGCCAGAACAATGTGGGCAAGGCGGGAGCCTCTCAGGGCTCTAAAACATCAAGGGGCGCAGGGAGCCTCTCTCAGGTTTTTATCAAAGGAATGGCCCCAGAGCCTCTCGGGGCCCAAAACACAACTGCGGCGCTTCGGTGGAGTCCCCCTCCTGGGGACTCAGGAAGACAAATGGCAGCAAGAGCCTCTGTGGCTCTGACAACAAACATGCCCCCGTCGTTGGAGCCTCTCTAGGGCTCGGGAACCGAAGCTGCCCCCAAGAGCCTCTTCAGGGATCTCCACACACATGGGACACCTTGAGCCCCTCAGGGCTCTGAGGAGCCTCTCAGGCTCCAAGAAATGATGCCCCCGTCACTGGCAGAGTCCCTCCTCGGGGACTCGGACTCACACTGGCCCCCGGAGCGTCCCCCTCGGCCCTTAACACTCACCGGGCTGCTGGGGCTCCTCTCTGCAGGCGGCGGTCGTCTTCCGGGGCTCCCTCCTGGTCCTGGGAGCCCCGCACGGCTTTCTGCTGGTCTACCGGTGCTCCCAGCAGCTCACGGGAGCCCGGGCAGCAGGCGGCCATCTTTCTCTGCCGGCGGAGCGGGCAGCCAATCACAGGGCAGCGGCAGGCGGGACTTCTCCGCAAAACCGGAAGTCCCGCCCTGAGTCAGGCACTGTAGTGCCTGGCTTCCTGTTTTGCGGCGCTCGGGCCGCGGCGGTGATTTCCAGGTCGGCAAATGAGGGGTGGCACCCTCCGTAGGCAGAACCAACGTTGCAGCGAGGTAGGCACTCGCCAATGGGGCAGACAAATGGGGTGGCACCTCTAAATGAAAACATGCTGAAAATACGGGCAAAAGCAAAAATAAAGCGCTCCGAGCGCTAGGGAACAACACAGCGCTTTCAAGCGCTAGAGGCAGAATAAAAGCGCTCCCATGCGCTATAAGGCAAATAAAGCGCTCCTTGCGCTAGGCAAAAGTCCCTCTGGCATCCAGGAGCTGGGCAGGGCAAAGAAGCCCCACAAGTCCAGGGACAAGCACAGCAGAGAAAAAGTCCTCCAGGGCATCAAGGCAAGGCAGAAAGAGTCCTTCAGGAGTCCAGGGGCTGGGCAGGGCCCAGGGTAGGCAAGCCTTCCCCCTGGGCCCAAGCAGCAGCAGCCCCTGGCAGATTCAAGCAGCAAACAAGAACCTTTTCATGGGGTCACAGCCCCTCTTTTATACACCTTTTCCCTTTGTCTTTAGGTGCAGGGTGGGGGCAGAACCAGTCGCAGCTGGTTTGGGAGTACTGTTGATGGCCCAACCACCCATTCTATTCACAGGCAGGGCTAGGGTCATCAGTCACACCACAGGGGGGCGGAGCCAGCATTGTGTGGGGAAAACCCAGCCCATCCAGGACACAGGTACACTCCTCCCACACATCACTCATGCTAATCTCTCCATTCACCACCGGGGCAGACCCACACAGACTTCCTGGAGCCTGGCATCCCAGCCAGCTCCAGCCAATCACACGCCAGGCATATTTTACACTAATATGCCAACTCCTAGAAGTGGTGCTTCCGTACACGACACATACACGCCGCACATACCGTTGCGCAGCATTCACTCTCACGAGTTCGCACATACCAAACTTAAGCATGCACGCCTCACGCATCAGGAACTACCAGGGACACAGACATTCCCCATGCATTCCTATGGGAGGGCAGGCCAGTCTCACTCCACGCACTCAGGGAGCGCACGCACTTTACACTGCGCCACAGTGTCAAGGTGCGCAAAGACCAGAAATCACTACACTTCAAGGCAAAAAGTTCAGGGGTGAACCTGCCAGAAGGCCCAAGTCCAACAATCTTCATCTACCTCATGGTCTTCATCATTGTCAGAGTCCTGGTGGTGCAAACCACCAGGGTTCTCTTCCTCAGATGTATCCACCCCATTACCAGTGTCTATCCGTGTGGGATCTGATGCTTTTAAGAAGTCATCAAGCAACAACACCTCTATAAGGTCTTGGGTATTGAGATTCTGTCATGGCTTCCATTTTCTCATGAAACACAGACCTCTTAACTCTTGGAAAGAGAATGTGTCATACTTAGATGTCTGCACTTGACTGACATCTGGGACAGACCTACCGGGTCCCTCCTTTGAAGACATGACTAGTGAGGTGTGGTGTGTGCACATACCTACACTACTTGGTTGCCTACTAAACCTCTCTTGAGTTGTTAGTCATGGTCTGCTAGGCACTTAGGTTGTCTAAACCTACCATCAATAAGGGTCGTTTGGACTGGTGCAAGGTGCCCACTAGAATAGTGACATCATATGCCAGGCAAACTTCTCATGCGCCCATCAAAGGATAGATGTCCCACTCTAGTGCCGAAGTGCGGTACTGCACTCTGGTATCCTGTGGGAGCCTTTGACCTCACTTTTCTTGTGCAAAGCATCACTGTATCTATACTATTTCTTAATGCAGCCCGACCTCTGACCTCAAGATAAAAACACAGACAAAATATTGTACCACTCACAGGTACTTAAAAAAAATGAGGGCCTCATTTATGAAAAGGGACGCATCGCTGCGAGAAAACAAATATTTTGACATCTATTCTATCACCACACGCAAAACCTCTGACATAAAAAAACAAGCATTTGCAATGAAATAGACCTCACATTCGCAAGTGTTTGAAATATTGGCATTGTAAATGACAGTGGGGCAGATTTACAAGCACCTTGCGCCACTTTTGCGTCACTTTTCCTATGTTACAAATGACACAAAAGGGGCGCAAAAGGCTTGTAAATAAGCCCCTTTGTACTTATAATCCTTGCTTATGAGAAGCAAGGCTGGCAGTAAAAGAGGTCCAGTACTGCCAGCCTTGCTTCTCATAAGCAACGACTATAAGTAAAAAGGAGCATATTTACAAGGGAAGTGGCGGAGTGAGGCGTTAGCCTTCCTGGCTTAACGCCTCACTCTGCCACTTCAGAAACGCAGGGCTGCATCATATTTACAACAATATGGAGCAGCCCTGCATTTCCCACCATACTATTGCTACACTTAGCAGCCTAGCGCCAACACAGGCACCCTTTCACCATAGTGCATAGCTGCCAAGGTTTCAGATTGCTATTTGTGACATTTTCAGAATTTCAGTGTAGTTATGAGTAACATTTCAACGAGTATGAGTGACACTTTCTCTAATGCGAAATCAAGCAATGAAGATGAGGGAAACATATAAATATTAGAACTTACGCCCATATGAGCAACGGAGAACTCTAAGAACGTCTTAAAACTGCTGCAAAGCACCAGAAATGGAAGAGCTTGACATTGGAGTTTTAAGTGGAATGAAAAAAAGTGGGGTCTCTAAAAGGGGCACGCATAACCTATGGGGCAGATTTACAAGCCCCGTGCGCCTTTTTTACGCCGCCGTTGCATCACTTTTGTGACGCAGCTGTGGCGCAAAAGATGCCCCATGGTGCGGGGTATTTACAACGTGACGCATCTCCCAGATGCGTCACGTTGTAAAGCCCTGCGCCAGAACGAGGAGTTCCATCGCAGGGGCAGGGGGGCGTTCCGGCGCAGGAACGCCTCGCAAAAGTGGCTGAGTGAAATCTACAAGATTTCACTCAGTCACTTTTGGGCCCATGCTGCGTCAAAACCCTGCACCTGCTTGAAGCAGGTGTAAGGATTGACGCAGCATTGTGGAGTTAGAGCCCACCAAGCCTTGATGGAGCTGCCTCGCGCTTGCGACGCAACTCCAGCAATGCGCCACTTTTACGGGAACAAATGCGTGACGCATCTCTGCCGTTTTTGCCCCATGGTGCGCTGCATTGTAAATGCGGCGCATCCAGGGTGGCGGAGCTGCGGTGGACAGTTACTGGTGCATCCCTGCTGATATGCAGGGATGCGCCAGTAATTGTAAATCTGCCCCTATGTGATTAGGCATATGGCTTAAACACAAACTACATTTTTCCACTAGCAGCACTTTGCTGGAAGAATTAATTCTAAAACAATTTTATTGCCAGCTGATATCGCACTCCACACCTGGGGCAGAAATATGCATGGTGCAATCACAACAGAAAGCCCCGTCTTCAAGCAATGCCTACAAATTCCTGCAGTGCTACGTTGGTAAAATGAAAGAATGAATGAACATGTCAAGTTCACAAGGCTTTAACCCCTTGGACGCTCATGACAAGCGGTGCTCGTGTGCTCATGACGAGCTGAGCTCGTCATGACCGTTAGATCGCTCACACGCTGGGCTAATTCCCCTGCTGTGCTAGCGTTCTACAAGAACAGGTGTTGTCATGACGAGCTGAGCTCATCATGAGCACACGACCACCTTTGCTCATGACAACCTGAGCTCGCCATGAGCACGGGGGCGCTGTGCACGCCCCCCTCCCCGCAGCACAGCGGGGGAATGAGCCCCGCATGCAAGGGGTTAAAGACATTCCTATTCACCATCGAACTCAGCTGGGACACGAACGGATGCCATCAACTGGAAACAATAGTTGTTAGATTTGGGGGTCTCTATTTGGCACAGGTAGGTACTTGTGACAAGTAGGGACCCTCTCCTCTAGTCAGGAAAAGGGGGCTTACACTCGCAAAATAACCCCGGCTCTCCCTCTAGGCTGCGTGGCATGAGCAGTCAAGGCTTATTTCGGAGGTGTTGTAAGTTAAGCAGTTGTGACCCCATACAGTAACCCAGTGACAACACTACAACTGGACACCACAAAGGGTTTATATAAAAAATAAGTAAACTTTATATAGAGTTACCACAAGACCAATAAACGACAAAAATACACACTATGGTAACTTTAAGATGGTAGATTTAAGCTTAGTTCAGTTCAGTTCTTAGATGCAACACTCTGCGTCAATGTACCTTAAGTTGTGTTGCGCTTCCACGACAAGCAATGTTGCAGCGATGGGAAATGCGGCAAAGTTCAGGTGCAAAGAAATAAAGACGTGAAGATCTTCCAGATGCGGCAAGCTTCTCGGGGATGCGAGAAGCTTTCGGTTTGATGCGTGGACTGCAGTGGCGACTCCCTTACAATGCGACGGCAACAGCTCCAGCGGCGACGCTCTTCTCCACGATGCGTGAAGCTCCCGCCCGATGCGACAACTACAGCAGCGACATCCAATATGCGACAATAAGCTCCGACTGTGGCGCGCTTCTCGGGGATGCGAGATGCTCTTGGTCGATGCGGTGCAGTGCAGCAGTTCCAGCGGCGACACCCTCCTTTCTCCGGAGTTGCGACGGCGACACGCTCCAACCTCATTGCCAGATTCTTCTCCTGATGCGGTGCAGTGCGACAGCTCCAGCGGCGACACCCTCCTTCTTCGGAGTTGCCACGGTAGCAGCAGCGACGGCGACATGCTTCCTCTTCGTTGCGGCACGCTTCTCTCCAATGCTGTGCAGTGCGACAGTTTCAATGGCGACACCCTCCTTTCTCCAGAGTTGCGACGGCAGGCACAGCGACGGCGACACGCTTCTTCTCGTTGAGTCGCGCTTCCAGTTCCTTGCGACACGCAGTTCCTCAGAAGGCCCAAAACAGCAGCAGGCACTTCCACAAGAATTCTAGGGAGCTGGGGGGTGAAGTTTGTTGTCCCTGAGACTTCAGCAGGAGGCAAGCTCTTTTCCAAGCCCTTGGAGATCCTTTACAAGTTGAAAGCAAAGTTACTCAAAAGTTTCTTTCTCCTTCCTTTGGCAGTAAGGCAGCCACTGCAGGACAATACCCCAAGCAGCACTTCAGCTTGGGAATAGTCTCTCCTCAGTTTCTTCAGGTTCCTCTCCTTAGTCAAGGTTTCTTGTTGTTGTTCTGAGTGATCTAATTTCATGGGCGCAGGGTCCCAATATTTATACCCAGAAATCCTTTGTTCTTGGAGGGGAGAGGGGCCTTTGCCTAGTCAAAATCAGTTCCTAGGCACGTTGTTTACCAGACTTCTCCTCTCCTTTCATAGTGCAAGGCAGCAACATCAGATGCCCCACTGGAGGTGGAGCCAGCATTTTGGAAGGCAAGTACAGTCCTGGAGTACTCTGTTGACAGTCTTCCTTCTCTTCTTTCAGTGTGCAGGGCAGAGACATCACCGCTCCCCAGGAGGTGGAGCCAGCATTGTGGAAGGCAGGCACAGCCCTAGTCAGAGTTCAGGTGCACTCCTCCCTCCCATCAAGATGCAGATCTCTCTATTCACCATTGGGTGACTCAGCCTGTCTCCTGGAATTCCCCAGCCCTGTCACTCACAGAAACCAGACATAGGAATACACAACCTAGCAGAGGCAGGTTTGAATGGTTAGACAAGCAAATACCTACTTTCTAAAAGTGGTATTTGCAAACACAGAATATTAAAATAAACTTTACTAAAAGAAGTATTTTATTATTCTGAGTCCAGGCATACTAAACTCGAATTTCTACCATGTTCTCTGAGTCTGTTAGGATTATAACATGTAACAATTCTAACAGCCCAGTCTGGCCTATGGAGAACAGGTGGGAGCAAATGGTCACAAACAAGGATAAACTCCCACTGTTTTACGCAGAGATTACTCCTATTCTGGAAATTGTTGGGGATCTTGACAGTGTGGCAAATAAAATAGATATAAGGAGCAAACTGTTTGATGCCCACGAGGAGCTCATAAAAGTTGCGGCACCCCACTTCACTCGTAACTTACGAAAGCCAAGGGTGAGGTGCCAAGGTAAAACACAATGGTACAACGCAGCCTGTAGACGGGCCAAAACAGAACTCCTTGGAGTAATTAAGGAGGGCACAGGAGGGGAACGCCTTAAGCAATGCAGGCACGCGTACAAGAAGCTTCTCGCTCAGGCCAAAATAGAATGGGAGGAAAACCAGTGGGAAGAACTCACAAAGGCCTTAGCAATACAAGATCAACGCCTGTTCTGGAGGATTGTGAATGGGGGATCAGGGAGTCTACATTCGGCAGTGGAGCCTAATATAGCTCCTGGAGTGTGGCAGGACCATTTCCAGTCCCTATATAGTGCTGAGTCCGGAGAACTCCTTGCGTCAATTGAACCTGAGAGGCTGGGCCCTCAGGCGGACCTAATAACACTGAGTGAGGTCACTGCTGCTATTTCAGGCTTGGCTTTGGGGAAGGCGCCTGGACTGGATGGGCTACCGGGAGACCTGTTCAAGCAGGTGCCCACCGTCTGGGCGCCTTACCTCGCTGCTCTTTTCAACGGTATTCTCGGTGGGATGGAAATCCCTAGTACTTGGCTGGGGGCTGAGGTGGTCCCGATTTTCAAAAAGGGATCCCCTCTCCTCCCAGCCAACTACAGACCAATTAGCCTGATAGACGTAGCACAGAAGCTGTTCGGCAGGGTTCTCCTGAATAGGCTTCAGGAATGGATAGAAGAGGTGGGCGCCCTGAGTCCCTATCAGGCAGGATTTAGGAAAGGGGTATCGACTGTGGATCAGGTCTTCAGACTGAATCTGGTCTATTGGAGGACAGTGAGGTTTGAGGGCGGTAGTTTGTACACGATTTTCGTGGACCTACGGGCCGCCTTCGACCTCGTGCCCAGGGGAAAACTTTGGATCATCTTGGCAGGGATGGGCGTACCACCAGATATTTTATTGACCTTGCAGAGGCTCCACCATAATAATTATGCCCAGGTGAGGTGTGGGAGGTTGGGGGAACTGACTGATAGATTCCCCGTTGGCAGAGGGGTAAGACAGGGCTGTGTGCTGGCGCCGACCCTGTTTTGCCTCTTCGTCAACGGGGTGATCGCCCATCTTAACGCTACCGATAATACAGATGCCCCCAAATTAAATGGCAACAGTGTGCCCGCAATAATGTTTGCGGACGACACACTGTTGATCTCTAAAACACCCATGGGCATCCAAAGGATACTCGATGCCTTTGTGGCCTTCTGTCAGGATAGAGGGCTGGAAATCAACGCCACAAAAACCAAATATATGGTATTGAATCCGAGCCCCAAACAGCGCCCGAATCCCCAATTGGGAGCAGTGCGGCTGGAAAGAGTAGCCACGTTTGAATATCTCGGCGTCACGCTTAACGAAAATATGACCTGGGGGACTCATCAGAGCAGGGCTAACCTTAAATTAGTTCAAATTACCGGGGGTATATCCCGGATGATGACCGGTTCGACTTATCGCCCACTGGGGGCCTTAATCCAGATATATAAGGCCCAGGCCAGGGGGGCGATTTTGTATGGGGCGGAATTGTGGGGCCACATCCCATGTCGGAACCTGTCTTCTACGGAAAATAGGTTTATAAGACAAATAACCGCACTTCCCCCTAGCACCCCACTCCTTCCTCTGAGGCTTGATCTAGGGATACGGCCACTTGCCGACGAGATAAGTCTAAGACCCATTGCCTTCTGGCGTAGGCTATGGAGTGGCGATGATCTCGCCGACTATAGGGCGGAACTGGCCGAACTATTAAAGCACCCTAAGGCGCTCAGTATTCCCTGGGTCCAAAACATCCAGTCAATTTGCACTGATCTGGGGCTCCCTGAATTGTGGTCCGAACCAGCAAATGCAGCACCAGGAATCTCTAAGAGATCCCTGGCGAATCTGTATCACGAACACAAAAGGATAAGGGCCTTAGCTACCCAGACAGAGGGGTCCCTTTCTTCCATATTCCTGCAAACCAAGGATCTCTACAGATTTGAGAAGGCTTTCGATCCCATATATCCCATACTTACAAGAAAGTTATTTCTCCAGTGGAGATACGGCACATTGCCTTTCCGGTCCTTTTCAAGCACTTGGTCACAAGTCCCTTCCACCAAGTACTGCCCTCTTTGCGTTGACAAAGAGGAAAATGATTTACATGTGGTTTTTTTCTGCCCAGCCTATAAGGCAGCCAGAAAGTATTGGCTGCTTCCCTTGATCAAGAATCTGGGTGGCAGGGAATACACACCTATGTACAGGATTTTAAAATCCGATGTCTCTGGCCCAACCGTTTTTGCACTTTCCAAATTCTTTACGAATGTTTGGTATAAGCGTAAGTGTCTTTTAAAAAATGCTGGGTAGTCTTTAGAATCGCTTCAATTCTTAAAAATAACTGTTTCTATTGTGTGTGTTGATTTTAAAATCATGTTTTGATGTTTTACCAAATTTGATTGAATTCATGTGATTTTATTGTATGTATATCTTTTATGACCGAATGGTCGAAATAAAGATTGGAAAGAAAAGTTAGGATTATAACATGTAACAATTCTAACAGCCCAGTCTGGCCTATGGAGAACAGGTATCCTTGCAATAGTGAAAAGCGAAAATGGCTGTAATTCACTATTAGGACATGCCACACACATCAGGGCTTGTCCTAACTTATACTTACAATGCACCCTGCCATTGGGTCTACCATAGCGGTGACTAATATGAAGAAAAGGGAAGGTTTAGGGACTGGCAAGTGGGTGCACTTGTCCAGTCAGCATGACAGTACCAGACTGCACGCAGGCTCTACAATGGCAGACCTTAGACACACTTTACAAGGCCGCTTCTGTGGGTGGCACAACCAGTGCTGCAGGCCCACCAGCGGCATTTGGATTTACACGATCTGGCACACTCAGTGCATTTGACTAGGGTCTGACAAGTAAACCAAATAGCCAAACATGGAATCACCAATCAATACATTCATTTACAGTAGGGAGCACTGTGGCACTGGGTAGCAGTGGCACAGTGCCCAAGGCATGTAACACCAGCAAAAATAATTGAGGCAACAGCAAAAATGGAAGGGAGACCCACGCCAATGGTGCCATGTCTAACAATAGTGCTCTAGCAAATCCCCTTGACATAGAAGAACAATATACTGCCAAGACCGAAAACTGTGGGGAGGGTAATAAAATGGGGAAAACAGACTTTGTTTTAGGTATTTGTAAAAGGCAATTGTGCTCAGTCTATTAAAATACTAGCCAAACAAATGTTACCAATCACTAGAGTCAAGTACCATTTATTTCACTTGCTCGAGATGTTTAAAATATGTGCTAATATAGAGGTGCTGAATTGAAACAATAAAACTGTGTGGTATTTTCTCAAGAATGGGTGTTAATAATCACTAGTTTTACTTAGCTTTACTTATCGCAACTTTGCATATCGCACTTTATCTCGGGAAAATAACGCTTTGTTAATGTACAATTCACAACACTGCGGGACCATGTGATAGTCCCACGATAAAGCGTAAAATGTCTGCGTAAAAGTCACCAGGAAGGCGATAAAAAAACAATGACATCATTTTTATTTGGGAAGTAGAGGTCACCATTTTGGAAGAGTTTCTGGAATGGTTGAATCTCGGTGACTCCAACCTTAAGTTCACAGCAGTATATGATAACCATGCTGTCCATTCTTTGGACATAACTATTAAAGATGTTGAGGGAACATTGGAAGTAGAACTTTTTACTAAGTCTACTGATAAGAATACTCTCTTACATTATAAGAGTTATCACCCCCGGTCACAACGTGATAATATACCGTTTGGGCAGTTCCTCCAGTTAAGAAGGAACTGCACAAATATTGAGGATTATTACAAACATGGGGAGTGCCTAAATAGCAAGTTGAGGGATAGGGGTTACACCAAACAAATGATCAAACTTGCTTTTAAACGTGAATGTTTCTACAACCGCGAGAGTATGCAGAACCCTGACCCCAATGCCAGGAAACAAAGGAAAGAAACTGAATAAAAACGTGTTTGTGAGTCAATTATAGAATATCAGTAATAGACTGAAGAACGTCATCAATTCCAATTGGAATATTCTGAATGAGGGCAATGAGATTATAATTCCAAAACCAATCTTTGCCTTCAAACGTAATGACAATTTACGTAAAAATCTTGCGCATACCTATCGAGAAGTGGGCCAGCACGACCAAAGTACCTCAACAGGAGACAGGGCAGTGGGAAACCACAAATGTGGAAATTGCTCAATATGTGAAAACTGCCTGTAACCAAGACACTGACCTATAATGATTACATCATGACAGTTAGGAGCCTCAACAATTGTAGGAGTTGCAATTTAATATATTTGCTACTATGTCCCTGCGGTCTCGCATATGTGGGGGAGACGGGAAGGGATCTTAGGCTGAGACGACTGGAACATAGGTCAGCTCTGATGACCAGGAAGGTTAATGCCCCCCTGGTTGATCATTATGTGAGGATGAACCACAAACACATGGAATTTACTTGGTTCATCATTGAAAAAATCATGTGCCCAAGCAGAGGGGGCAATGTGGAAACGAAGAGAAAGAACAGAGAGCAGTGGTATATTTCAACCATGGATGCCGTCACCAAGTGGTTAAATACTAAAGAAGACTGGATAAGAATTGTACTATAATAGGCTCTATATGATTTATATCTTAGTTAGAGTATAGGAATGATCCTTTTTAGACTTTACTTCACGTGATAGATGTAGGTGCTGAAAAAAAACTGTGACAAGAGATAGTGGCCTGATTCCCATCAGGGGGCGTTAGTGCTAAGTATTGAACTTCACATTTATTTTGTAAACAAAGTCACCTGTAAGACAGGACGTCATAGATAGTGGAGCACTTACCTTTTTTTTTTTTTTTAAATAACCCCTGGATATTAATCCCCTTTTCTTCTTGCGTTAGACACGGCGTTGCGCATATATTGTATTATTGGGGGCGGACAATGTTGTAGATGCCCTCGCAGTACCGTTGTGAGCAGCAATAGGTGGCTTTTATACAAACTATTGTAATAAGGCTCTCTTATAAAGGGTTAGAGATGGTTTCAATAAAGGTTTTTGTAGAGCCATAGGTGTCGCGTAAATTTAACAGTAATGCGGGCTGAGAATACTGCAGATGCCCCGCAGTACTGCTTTGAGCTACCATACGCGGCCTTTATACAAACTATGGTATCGCGGCTCTCGTATAAGTGGTTGAATGTGCTTTCGATAAAGTTTTGGGAGAGTTACAGGCACAGGACTGGGCGCGTTGACGTTCCCGATGCAGCTCAGACACGCAATAAAACAGGGACACCTGTGGCGGGCGATCAATTAATTGCTTGCACAGCGACGGCGACACGCTTCTTCTCGTTGAGTCGCGCTTCCAGTTCCTTGCGACACGCAGTTCCTCAGAAGGCCCAAAACAGCAGCAGGCACTTCCACAAGAATTCTAGGGAGCTGGGGGGTGAAGTTTGTTGTCCCTGAGACTTCAGCAGGAGGCAAGCTCTTTTCCAAGCCCTTGGAGATCCTTTACAAGTTGAAAGCAAAGTTACTCAAAAGTTCCTTTCTCCTTCCTTTGGCAGTAAGGCAGCCACTGCAGGACAATACCCCAAGCAGCACTTCAGCTTGGGAATAGTCTCTCCTCAGTTTCTTCAGGTTCCTCTCCTTAGTCAAGGTTTCTTGTTGTTGTTCTGAGTGATCTAATTTCATGGGCGCAGGGTCCCAATATTTATACCCAGAAATCCTTTGTTCTTGGAGGGGAGAGGGGCCTTTGCCTAGTCAAAATCAGTTCCTAGGCACTTTGTTTACCAGACTTCTCCTCTCCTTTCATAGTGCAAGGCAGCAACATCAGATGCCCCACTGGAGGTGGAGCCAGCATTTTGGAAGGCAAGTACAGTCCTGGAGTACTCTGTTGACAGTCTTCCTTCTCTTCTTTCAGTGTGCAGGGCAGAGACATCACCGCTCCCCAGGAGGTGGAGCCAGCATTGTGGAAGGCAGGCACAGCCCTAGTCAGAGTTCAGGTGCACTCCTCCCTCCCATCAAGATGCAGATCTCTCTATTCACCATTGGGTGACTCAGCCTGTCTCCTGGAATTCCCCAGCCCTGTCACTCACAGAAACCAGACATAGGAATACACAACCTAGCAGAGGCAGGTTTGAATGGTTAGACAAGCAAATACCTACTTTCTAAAAGTGGTATTTGCAAACACAGAATATTAAAATAAACTTTACTAAAAGAAGTATTTTATTATTCTGAGTCCAGGCATACTAAACTCGAATTTCTACCATGTTCTCTGAGTCTGTTAGGATTATAACATGTAACAATTCTAACAGCCCAGTCTGGCCTATGGAGAACAGGTGGGAGCAAATGGTCACAAACAAGGATAAACTCCCACTGTTTTACGCAGAGATTACTCCTATTCTGGAAATTGTTGGGGATCTTGACAGTGTGGCAAATAAAATAGATATAAGGAGCAAACTGTTTGATGCCCACGAGGAGCTCATAAAAGTTGCGGCACCCCACTTCACTCGTAACTTACGAAAGCCAAGGGTGAGGTGCCAAGGTAAAACACAATGGTACAACGCAGCCTGTAGACGGGCCAAAACAGAACTCCTTGGAGTAATTAAGGAGGGCACAGGAGGGGAACGCCTTAAGCAATGCAGGCACGCGTACAAGAAGCTTCTCGCTCCGGCCAAAATAGAATGGGAGGAAAACCAGTGGGAAGAACTCACAAAGGCCTTAGCAATACAAGATCAACGCCTGTTCTGGAGGATTGTGAATGGGGGATCAGGGAGTCTACATTCGGCAGTGGAGCCTAATATAGCTCCTGGAGTGTGGCAGGACCATTTCCAGTCCCTATATAGTGCTGAGTCCGGAGAACTCCTTGCGTCAATTGAACCTGAGAGGCTGGGCCCTCAGGCGGACCTAATAACACTGAGTGAGGTCACTGCTGCTATTTCAGGCTTGGCTTCGGGGAAGGCGCCTGGACTGGATGGGCTACCGGGAGACCTGTTCAAGCAGGAGCCCACCGTCTGGGCGCCTTACCTCGCTGCTCTTTTCAACGGTATTCTCGGTGGGATGGAAATCCCTAGTACTTGGCTGGGGGCTGAGGTGGTCCCGATTTTCAAAAAGGGATCCCCTCTCCTCCCAGCCAACTACAGACCAATTAGCCTGATAGACGTAGCACAGAAGCTGTTCGGCAGGGTTCTCCTGAATAGGCTTCAGGAATGGATAGAAGAGGTGGGCGCCCTGAGTCCCTATCAGGCAGGATTTAGGAAAGGGGTATCGACTGTGGATCAGGTCTTCAGACTGAATCTGGTCTATTGGAGGACAGTGAGGTTTGAGGGCGGTAGTTTGTACACGATTTTCGTGGACCTACGGGCCGCCTTCGACCTCGTGCCCAGGGGAAAACTTTGGATCATCTTGGCAGGGATGGGCGTACCACCAGATATTTTATTGACCTTGCAGAGGCTCCACCATAATAATTATGCCCAGGTGAGGTGTGGGAGGTTGGGGGAACTGACTGATAGATTCCCCGTTGGCAGAGGGGTAAGACAGGGCTGTGTGCTGGCGCCGACCCTGTTTTGCCTCTTCGTCAACGGGGTGATCGCCCATCTTAACGCTACCGATAATACAGATGCCCCCAAATTAAATGGCAACAGTGTGCCCGCAATAATGTTTGCGGACGACACACTGTTGATCTCTAAAACACCCATGGGCATCCAAAGGATACTCGATGCCTTTGTGGCCTTCTGTCAGGATAGAGGGCTGGAAATCAACGCCACAAAAACCAAATATATGGTATTGAATCCGAGCCCCAAACAGCGCCCGAATCCCCAATTGGGAGCAGTGCGGCTGGAAAGAGTAGCCACGTTTGAATATCTCGGCGTCACGCTTAACGAAAATATGACCTGGGGGACTCATCAGAGCAGGGCTAACCTTAAATTAGTTCAAATTACCGGGGGTATATCCCGGATGATGACCGGTTCGACTTATCGCCCACTGGGGGCCTTAATCCAGATATATAAGGCCCAGGCCAGGGGGGCGATTTTGTATGGGGCGGAATTGTGGGGCCACATCCCATGTCGGAACCTGTCTTCTACGGAAAATAGGTTTATAAGACAAATAACCGCACTTCCCCCTAGCACCCCACTCCTTCCTCTGAGGCTTGATCTAGGGATACGGCCACTTGCCGACGAGATAAGTCTAAGACCCATTGCCTTCTGGCGTAGGCTATGGAGTGGCGATGATCTCGCCGACTATAGGGCGGAACTGGCCGAACTATTAAAGCACCCTAAGGCGCTCAGTATTCCCTGGGTCCAAAACATCCAGTCAATTTGCACTGATCTGGGGCTCCCTGAATTGTGGTCCGAACCAGCAAATGCAGCACCAGGAATCTCTAAGAGATCCCTGGCGAATCTGTATCACGAACACAAAAGGATAAGGGCCTTAGCTACCCAGACAGAGGGGTCCCTTTCTTCCATATTCCTGCAAACCAAGGATCTCTACAGATTTGAGAAGGCTTTCGATCCCATATATCCCATACTTACAAGAAAGTTATTTCTCCAGTGGAGATACGGCACATTGCCTTTCCGGTCCTTTTCAAGCACTTGGTCACAAGTCCCTTCCACCAAGTACTGCCCTCTTTGCGTTGACAAAGAGGAAAATGATTTACATGTGGTTTTTTTCTGCCCAGCCTATAAGGCAGCCAGAAAGTATTGGCTGCTTCCCTTGATCAAGAATCTGGGTGGCAGGGAATACACACCTATGTACAGGATTTTAAAATCCGATGTCTCTGGCCCAACCGTTTTTGCACTTTCCAAATTCTTTACGAATGTTTGGTATAAGCGTAAGTGTCTTTTAAAAAATGCTGGGTAGTCTTTAGAATCGCTTCAATTCTTAAAAATAACTGTTTCTATTGTGTGTGTTGATTTTAAAATCATGTTTTGATGTTTTACCAAATTTGATTGAATTCATGTGATTTTATTGTATGTATATCTTTTATGACCGAATGGTCGAAATAAAGATTGGAAAGAAAAGTTAGGATTATAACATGTAACAATTCTAACAGCCCAGTCTGGCCTATGGAGAACAGGTATCCTTGCAATAGTGAAAAGCGAAAATGGCTGTAATTCACTATTAGGACATGCCACACACATCAGGGCTTGTCCTAACTTATACTTACAATGCACCCTGCCATTGGGTCTACCATAGCGGTGACTAATATGAAGAAAAGGGAAGGTTTAGGGACTGGCAAGTGGGTGCACTTGTCCAGTCAGCATGACAGTACCAGACTGCACGCAGGCTCTACAATGGCAGACCTTAGACACACTTTACAAGGCCGCTTCTGTGGGTGGCACAACCAGTGCTGCAGGCCCACCAGCGGCATTTGGATTTACACGATCTGGCACACTCAGTGCATTTGACTAGGGTCTGACAAGTAAACCAAATAGCCAAACATGGAATCACCAATCAATACATTCATTTACAGTAGGGAGCACTGTGGCACTGGGTAGCAGTGGCACAGTGCCCAAGGCATGTAACACCAGCAAAAATAATTGAGGCAACAGCAAAAATGGAAGGGAGACCCACGCCAATGGTGCCATGTCTAACAATAGTGCTCTAGCAAATCCCCTTGACATAGAAGAACAATATACTGCCAAGACCGAAAACTGTGGGGAGGGTAATAAAATGGGGAAAACAGACTTTGTTTTAGGTATTTGTAAAAGGCAATTGTGCTCAGTCTATTAAAATACTAGCCAAACAAATGTTACCAATCACTAGAGTCAAGTACCATTTATTTCACTTGCTCGAGATGTTTAAAATATGTGCTAATATAGAGGTGCTGAATTGAAACAATAAAACTGTGTGGTATTTTCTCAAGAATGGGTGTTAATAATCACTAGTTTTACTTAGCTTTACTTATCGCAACTTTGCATATCGCACTTTATCTCGGGAAAATAACGCTTTGTTAATGTACAATTCACAACACTGCGGGACCATGTGATAGTCCCACGATAAAGCGTAAAATGTCTGCGTAAAAGTCACCAGGAAGGCGATAAAAAAACAATGACATCATTTTTATTTGGGAAGTAGAGGTCACCATTTTGGAAGAGTTTCTGGAATGGTTGAATCTCGGTGACTCCAACCTTAAGTTCACAGCAGTATATGATAACCATGCTGTCCATTCTTTGGACATAACTATTAAAGATGTTGAGGGAACATTGGAAGTAGAACTTTTTACTAAGTCTACTGATAAGAATACTCTCTTACATTATAAGAGTTATCACCCCCGGTCACAACGTGATAATATACCGTTTGGGCAGTTCCTCCAGTTAAGAAGGAACTGCACAAATATTGAGGATTATTACAAACATGGGGAGTGCCTAAATAGCAAGTTGAGGGATAGGGGTTACACCAAACAAATGATCAAACTTGCTTTTAAACGTGAATGTTTCTACAACCGCGAGAGTATGCAGAACCCTGACCCCAATGCCAGGAAACAAAGGAAAGAAACTGAATAAAAACGTGTTTGTGAGTCAATTATAGAATATCAGTAATAGACTGAAGAACGTCATCAATTCCAATTGGAATATTCTGAATGAGGGCAATGAGATTATAATTCCAAAACCAATCTTTGCCTTCAAACGTAATGACAATTTACGTAAAAATCTTGCGCATACCTATCGAGAAGTGGGCCAGCACGACCAAAGTACCTCAACAGGAGACAGGGCAGTGGGAAACCACAAATGTGGAAATTGCTCAATATGTGAAAACTGCCTGTAACCAAGACACTGACCTATAATGATTACATCATGACAGTTAGGAGCCTCAACAATTGTAGGAGTTGCAATTTAATATATTTGCTACTATGTCCCTGCGGTCTCGCATATGTGGGGGAGACGGGAAGGGATCTTAGGCTGAGACGACTGGAACATAGGTCAGCTCTGATGACCAGGAAGGTTAATGCCCCCCTGGTTGATCATTATGTGAGGATGAACCACAAACACATGGAATTTACTTGGTTCATCATTGAAAAAATCATGTGCCCAAGCAGAGGGGGCAATGTGGAAACGAAGAGAAAGAACAGAGAGCAGTGGTATATTTCAACCATGGATGCCGTCACCAAGTGGTTAAATACTAAAGAAGACTGGATAAGAATTGTACTATAATAGGCTCTATATGATTTATATCTTAGTTAGAGTATAGGAATGATCCTTTTTAGACTTTACTTCACGTGATAGATGTAGGTGCTGAAAAAAAACTGTGACAAGAGATAGTGGCCTGATTCCCATCAGGGGGCGTTAGTGCTAAGTATTGAACTTCACATTTATTTTGTAAACAAAGTCACCTGTAAGACAGGACGTCATAGATAGTGGAGCACTTACCTTTTTTTTTTTTTTTTAAATAACCCCTGGATATTAATCCCCTTTTCTTCTTGCGTTAGACACGGCGTTGCGCATATATTGTATTATTGGGGGCGGACAATGTTGTAGATGCCCTCGCAGTACCGTTGTGAGCAGCAATAGGTGGCTTTTATACAAACTATTGTAATAAGGCTCTCTTATAAAGGGTTAGAGATGGTTTCAATAAAGGTTTTTGTAGAGCCATAGGTGTCGCGTAAATTTAACAGTAATGCGGGCTGAGAATACTGCAGATGCCCCGCAGTACTGCTTTGAGCTACCATACGCGGCCTTTATACAAACTATGGTATCGCGGCTCTCGTATAAGTGGTTGAATGTGCTTTCGATAAAGTTTTGGGAGAGTTACAGGCACAGGACTGGGCGCGTTGACGTTCCCGATGCAGCTCAGACACGCAATAAAACAGGGACACCTGTGGCGGGCGATCAATTAATTGCTTGCACCGTGCCTACAAGACGCGAGGGAGACGAGAGCGGGGGAAGCCGGTCGTCGGATTCAAAAGGTGAGCGTAATCAGATGTGTATTAAGGGGGACGACCGGGGATTATCGGGGTCGTATTCCAGGAGAGAGAGGCTAAGAAATATAACGGAGCCTCATACAACCGTTGTGATGTCTAAATGGAGTTCAGTGACTACCGCCATGGACTCTTGGCAAAGCCATGAGAAGCGGGAGACCGAAAGTCGGTTTTACACTAGGCCGGATAGAAACACTGTGAAAGTGGGGGTGCTACAGCGCGGCTCCAAAAATTATTTCTAATCATCACTCACCATTTCCCTGAAACCTTTAAACACTCAAAACATGCACCAGTGGGGCCCATAAGACTGCGCATTTACCCTGTTCACTTACACTCGGCTTCAAGGCTACTGGTGAATCGCAATGGAGAAATGCTGTAACATTTGGTGGAGTGTCTAAAACCTATTTAATATTTACACTAAAAGTTCAAAAACAGTTTACCATGGTTTCATATTAAACATTTATATTCAGACACACCACCATAATGGCAATGGATCTGCTAGATCGAAAATTAGGCATAGGAAGAAATAAAGACCAGCTTTTAATTCTTCATTTATCTAATTTTTATTCAAAGCAAACTTTTAGTATGTCCGACATTATGCATTTATTTATTCTTTATTCAATAATTCTTAAACTTTATTTCAAAAACATGATCATTTTATTAAGAGCTCAGAAAAATCGCTTTATTATAGAATTCAGTAAAGTTTAGCAAAGAACAGATAGTTCCAAATTCAATCTCTCCTAACATCCCTGACTATCACCCTCATCTTATCCTAACAGTCCTGCAAAGCAAACAAATAAGAAAAAACATAAGAGTTCTTACATCCAGGAATCGGTCAGCAAACAGGCAGCATCTCCGATAGAAATGGAAGAAACAACCCCAACCTTACAAGTCCAGGGGTTTTTATACCTTATTTCTCAACGTAATCTATCTAGAAAAGTAACTGACATCACCATCTTGTGTTCTGATTGGACAAATTCGGGTGGATGTGCACTTCCTCACCATTACAGCATTTGTTATTCACATGATTCAGCTAATATTATAAAAGTCTATTGTTTAGGCAGTCCGTGGCCTAGGCACATTGCATTTTAGCAACATTGCCCTTCTTTCCCATGGCTCGGATATTGAATCATTCATGCTTGGCACCCATCCTAGGTTCCGGGTGAGGCAACCTTGAACTTCTCCCTCAAGGACAGTCAGCTCACTTGCGCTGGCAGAATGAGGCTATGCATTAATCCACAACACAACAACAATACATATTAGCTAGCATTATTGCGACATATAAGCAGAATTAGTATTCCCCGTGTGTAATTTAAAAATAAAAAATTAAAATAATGTGTGCATCTTACTCTATGGTTGATTATTTAAAAAAAACATGCAATTAGTAAACATTATTGTTATGGGACCATGACTTCAAGAGGGGTACACAAAATGTTGTGTTTGCCACCTCGCTCCATCAGGAGCACGATGTAGATGAGCTCACGACTGTATGACCACTGAGCCCGAGCTCATTGGATCTTGCCTAATTTAGTATAAGTGAGCTGCGATGCACTGTTATTTGGTTAAGCGTAGTGCACGTAGAATTATTTTCCTTCCCACTCGAGACTGGACCGAGAGTGAATGGCGGTCTCGGGGGAGGTTTTTGGACTATGTGGCATCTGAGGTATAATCTAGACGGCTTAAATACATAGGCATCAGATAGCCTTCGAGAGTTACTACTCCCCTTTCTTTCTTCCTTTTCCCGTATATATGGCACTACGGACGCAGCCACGACTAAACAATACCCCGTGATCCAAGAAAAAAACCCATTTATAAGCGCATGGTGATATTAACACGGTGAGGAATCTTAAAGTAGTTGTGAACTTTTAAAAGACCAATTGTTTATTAGACTGGGGATTTGAGCATGGAAATAATACTGAACCCTTTTCAATAGGTGGTTTTAATCAGAAGAAACTTGATAAGAAGTCTTACGCCCAATGGGGAACAGAACTAAATGAATTGCAGTGTCATGATGATAAAATGTACTCCAGGTTAAAAATATTTCCTGGTAATGGCCCTCATGTGGGGGCTTATTTATGAGCCCTTTCGTCACTTTTGCGCCGCCGGTGCGTCCCTTTTTGTGACGCACCAGCGGCGTAAAAAATGAGGCTTGTTGCAACATATTTACAAAGTGATGCATTTAGGTAAATGCATCACTTTGTAAACTCCTGCGCTACATTATACCTGCGTCAGGTATAATGTATGCAGGGTGGGCGTTTCCATGTAAGTAAGCATCGTAGAAGTGACGCAGTGAAATTTACGAGATTTCAGTGCGCCACTTCTAGGGTGAAAATGCGTCAATATCTTACGAGTGCCTCACTGCAGGCGTAAAACTGACGCAGGCCCTTTCACATGGGGCTTGCCCCATGTGAAAGGACACATTGCTGGAGTTGCGTCACTTTTGTGACACACTCCAGCAATGTGTCACTTCTGCACCTACAGATACGTCAGGAATACTGACGTATCTGTAACTCCTTGCGATATGATGCGTCATAGCATCAATCGTGTCGCAAGGAGGGCGCACTGAGAAATGACGCATCGCTGCATTCACGCAGCGATGCCGGTGGCGTAGGTAGGGGGGGCGGTCACAGCACTGGTCGATCGTTGCGGCATCAGTGGCCTTTATCATTTATTTGGGGACACTGTGTCCACAAATAAATTATAAAGGCAGCCACGGCCGCAACGGGCCACCAGTGCCGCACAGGCCCAGTTTGAAAGTGCGTGCTGCGCGGACCTGACCTGCTGACTGTTGCTTACTGCTAGTGCGCCAGTGGCCAGCAGCAGTAACCCACTTCCTCTAAAATTGCGGCCACGACGTCCCGCGTTTGTATTTGCTGAGCCCAAATTACTCAAGGTGCGTAGTCATACCTTTACTAATTAGGCCATAAATTACAAATAGTACTACACAGTGCTGCTTGGTATCACAAAATGTTTACAATATGACTAGGCTGCCATATATGATGTAGTTCTGCCCAATGTGGCTTAATGTTGGCCAGTATGACGCCCTACAGCCCAATATAATACAGCGCTACACAATATGACACAGTAAGAGCTTTTAATGCACTGTGCTGCCTATTATCACACAACCTTGTGCAGTATGACACAGTAGTGCCTAATGTTACAATTTGCAGTCTATTACAAAACTTGCAATGTAGAAAACCTGTTGGACCCACAAAGAACAGAGGGTAGAAGTGGAAAGAGAGCCCTTTGGAATGCTCACTCCCTGTGTAACTGTAAGTGTGTGTGCTATGTTTCCTCCTGTCCCCCTGTGAGTCTGTTAGTGTTACCTCTTCATATTTGTAAGTGCAATAATGCTCACCCTGCCTCTATATGTGTATGTGGACATTGGGGTCTGCATAGTTCTGTGTTTGAATGTCAGAGTTTTGACCCTGTGTGTGTATTCACCATACATATAGGTGTGGGTGTGGCAGTGTATATGAGGGATACATATCTGTCACTTTGCTATTTTGTATACGCTGACTGTAGGTGAGTTACCGTTCACCATGCATGTCGGTGAGTTAACTAATGACTTGTCCTAACACGTAAACTTTAATGAGACAAATGAGAGCTGGCTGGGACATTTTGGAATTTTTCAAACATTAAAACATAGAGAGCACATTTGTCACAAGTGAAATCAGTGTCTTTGCCTCTCATGTTTTCCAGTTTTTTTTATGTGTCTATGGAAAGCAGGTCACCAGATGCTGCTTGACTCTAAGCCACCACGACACAATACTCCTATCCTAACCTATAGATTTTGCGATGTATTATCTTGAGCCAAACAGGACAACAATTTCTCAAATGTATGGATGATAAAAGACCAGGGCTAGAGCATTGTTTCTTAAAACTAAACTCTCAACATTTGTGACACTTAATGTAAACCTCCAAGATAGTGATTATATCTGTAAAAGACTCCTGTGTGAATAGAAATGGCTAACGTGAGACTCTGTCTTTGTGAAATTCTCTATGATACTTCCCCTCTCTGAGATGCTTCCAGTTTGAGACTCTTAAATCGTGATGCTGTTATCTGCCTTTATGGGATTCGTTGTCAGTCTGGGACTCTGCCTGCGTGAGAATCGTGTGTATGAGTACAACACTATTCATATATATCTGTCTCTGTGAGTATGATTGTGTGTTCTGGAGGTAGAGACAGGCTTTACCTGAAGGTGACTCTTGTATGAGGCACTTAACTTGTGTTACACTGTATTTAAGAGGTGTGAGACTTTGTACTTGCAGGAGTCTCAGTGTAATACAGTGGCGTAGCTAGGGGGGGCGGTCCGCCCCAAGCGGCACAATTTTGGTGGCATCCGCGCAGCACTGGTGGCCCGTCGCGGACCCCTTCATCATTTATTTGGGAACACTGTGTCCACAAATAAACTGTAAAGGCAGCCACGCCCGCAACGGGGCACCAATGCTGTGCGTGGCCTAGTTTGAAAGTGCGTGCTGCACGCTGCGTGCACCTGACCTGCTGACTGTTGTTTACTGCTAGTGTGCCAGCGGCCAGCGGCAGTCACCCAGTGCTTCCAAAATTACAGCCACGACGTCCCGCGTTTGTATTTGCTGAGCTCAGCTCTTAACTGTTGGCCCGCAGGTCCGTCCCAGCCTCCAGGGCCATCAATCAATCTTGTAGCGCGTGAGCGCTACCAATGACGGCCCTTGCGACATTAAATGGTTTAAATATTTTGGCCAGCCCTGCCCTCGCTATGAGAACGACGTAGCAGTCACGCGCTTCACCGCAACGCGTTCTCGCACACATTTTGGCCTGAAGCAGTCGTTGCAGTGCTGCTCTCTGGGCGATTTGCTGGCTCTGGAGACTGGTGTGGCTGTTGATTTAAGTTCGAACCAACCACCCCTGCCTGGCGTAGAGACCCTGGAGCGAGTCACGAGTGAGGTGGGGATATTTAGTGAGTGGCAGAGTGGCAGCATAGCTGCCAACAGGGCTTTAAGTGGAATGAAAAAACTGGGGGGTCTCTCAAAGGGGGGTTACCAGTTTAGTTAATGGTGTGGATTTAAAACACTAACGCTAAAAATCTGTGTTTAGCATTGTGTGCCGCCTGACTTGTATTTTGCTGTTTCTGTCATTACATCCAGATATGTGATACAGCAAGTAACATCATACATACAACCAGGCCTGGTTCTAGAGGGTGGGCCAGGCCCACCCAAGGATTGCCCTGGCCCACCCTAGGCCATTGTGAACTGGAAAATGTGCGTTTTTCATCCTAATGTCTCACAGTGCCTTGAAGCCCCAGTGTGCCCTGCTGTGTTGTTTTATTTAATTATTACCCATTGCCATGCTTTAGTTTCAGGCCTGGGGACAGGCGTGAAATCAGCAGGGATAATAACTGCTATGATGTGCAAATGAACCGCACAGCCATCCTGAACACTTTCACTCACACTAAAGAGGCTGCAGGCTCCAATCACAAGGGGCCTCATTTATGAGGCCGTCCGTCACTTTTACGCCGCCGGTGCGTCACTTTTTGTGACGCATCGGCAGCATATACCATGCCTCCTGTTGCGCACTATTTACAAAGTGACGCATCTAAGCAGATGCGTCACTTTGTAAACCCCTGCGCTACATTATACCTGTGCCAGGTATAATGTATCCAGAGGGGGCGTTCCCCCGCAAAAATCCTCGTAATAGTGACGCAGTGAAATCTATGAGATTTCACTGCGTCACTTTTAGGACGCTGTTGCGTCAAAATCTTGCGCCTGCCTCACAGCAGGCGTAAGACTGACGCAAGCCCTTTCACATGGGGCTTTCTGGAGTTGTGTCACTTTTGTGACACACTCCAGCAATGCTTCACTTTTGCGCTTCCAGATACGTCAGAAATATCTGACGTATCTGTAAGTCCTTGCGCAATGATGCGTCATATTGTAACTTTGACGCATCATTGGGGTCGCAAGGAGGGCGCAATGAAAAGTGACGCATCGCTGCGAGAAAACAGCGATGCGTCACTTTTCATAAATGAGCCCCAAGGTACCTAGGAGTAGCAAAGAGTGATATGACAGAAACGCTTTGCAAAGGATTTCCTTTTCCCAATAAAGTTAGTGAAAATGTGTTTATAATTAGCATATAGATTTACTCAGGTTTTTAAAAAATGTCTTCGTACTCTGAGACCATTACTAACTGGCAGTATTACATAAAAATAAATTAATTAATGGAAAAAGTAAAACAAAAAAAGTTTTATCTTTCCATTGGCTAAATGAAAAGACATTCTACTCATCATTAATTCACACCACAATAATTTGTATGTCGATTGTTACAAGTGATAGAAGGATTCCTTGAGCAGGGACCTATGGGCAGGGCCACTGGAAAAATGTGATTGTGCAGGCGTGGCATTTTTCGCATAGCTCTGGATTTGCCGCATTTGCCACATAATCTCTGTCTAGTGTTAGCAAGCGTAAAAATATCAAAATAATGAACTAATACTATCCCAGAATGTGATACATTATGCTGCATAGTTTGCTTTTTCTTGTTGCACAATTTAGTCAACATTGCTACATAATTTGACCCATGCTTCAGCCTGAATTTTCCGCATCTACATTTAAAGTTGTGACAAGCAAAGTCCTTCCCCTTTCCCAAAGCTAGAAGGGCAACAGAGAAAGCGAAGTCAGTAGCTCTTTGGGTGGTAGTTATTGTCTTAAAAATGTCATGTATGTGCATGTAACTTGCATGATCGAGGTAACCATTAGCGGCAATACTACGTGTCTCTCGGACGTCTTTCAAGTGCTTGCCGTCCTTTTTCCCCAGCACCCCCTTCCCCCACCAGGGGCGGCAATCTGAGGGATAGCCCCGGGCACCACAAGCTCTAGCTACTCCCCTTAGTGATGAGTCATTTCTCATGAATGAGGCCCGTGGTGTTTATCCTTGGCTCATAGGGTAGTTTTAAATATTGCTCAACTTTGGCACCAAGTGAAGATCAGTGAAAGGCAATCCTTGACGGCCTGAATAGGTATTATCCTTTAAAATCATTTTTGTGAGTATTAATTAGATGTGAGATTCTGTAATTATCATGTACGGATCCCTAAATAGCCTGTCTGCTATACTCAACAGATTCCAAACTTGGGATTAAATACCCCTTAACAGATTGGGAGGATTCTCACAGATGTGCGGTTGCACGGGTGAGTCACAAAATGATATATGATTGTAAGCGGGATGAAAGATAGAATGATGGTTCTTACAGTGATTGAGTGAATGGTTGGAGCATTACAAAGAATATTGAGAAGACAAAAGAATATGACGTCATAATCACATAGCTGTGATACAACGTGTATTTACATAGTATTGAGTATCTATTTATTACCATTATGTGGTTTTGTGATTACTGGTTTAATGCGCGGATAGTGAACTGATTGTGTCATACTGAATTGATTATGTCATTGATTATTGTTTTTAATTCTTTCATTGTTCATTGCTTTATGAATTTAAATTGAGATGCAGTTTTGCACAAAAAAAATTTGTAGAAAAGATAGTAAATAAAAAGAATGTTTCGCTTTTATCTTGTATTAGGTGAGACTAAAACCGTTTTTAAGAAGAAACGCGTCAACGCTTCACTTTCTGTTAAATTTGGAAGGTTCAACAGTGTTCTGATGACAGGGAATTAAGATCTATGCCCTCTGCTGTGCTAAGAAAATCCAAATTAACATCCACAAAACATAGGGGCAGATTTACAAGCCCGTGCACCACTTTTGCGCCGCCGTTGCATCACTTCTGTGACGCAGTGGCGGTGTAAAAGTAGCTCCATGCTGCGACGGATTTACAATGTGACGCATCTAGGGAGATGCGTCACGTTGTAAATCCCTGCGCCACATTAAACCTGCGTCAGGTTTAATTTATGCAGGGTGGGCGTTCCGTTGGAAAAAGCTTCGGAAAAGTGACGCAGTGAAATCTACAAGATTTCACTGAGTCACTTTTTCGACGCCGCTGCGTCAAAACCCTGCGCCTGTTTGAAGCAGGCGTAAGGCATGACGCAGCATGTTAGTTATGGGCAGCCCCTGAGCATTGCTGGAGTTGAGTCGCGCTTGCGACACAACTCCAGCAATGCACCGCCCTTACTCCATCAGATGCGTCACGCATCTGTTTATCCTTGCTCCACAATGCGCCGCATTGTAAATGCTGTTGAAAATTAGTACGTTTTGGTGAACATTATCTGCGCCATCTTGCCTCTTCCCCTGATGCCACACTTTTGTCGTGCGCGCCCGCCATTTTAAGATGCCCCGATCAGAACGAACCCTTTTGCATGCCGCTGGCCCCTGACACAGCCCTTTTGCCTTCGCTAAGCCTGCACGCTGACCACCCCCTGCTTGCACCTGCCTTGAGTCATAAACCCCTCTTCGGCGCTGCTCTGCCCCAGGCCCTCATCCTGTTCCCAGCGCGACACCTCCCTGCTTTCCTTTCATGATCTCCGGCCCTTAGATGCAAAACCCTTTTTTCCCGTGTGCCCGTTTTGTCCTCCCCGTTCCCAAGCCGACACCCAGCTCTGCCGATACCATCCTTGCCCCTCCCCGTACAATAGAAAGCTTCCCCCGTCAAAGAATCCCCGGGTTGATCAAAGCCCCCACCCCATGAGATCCGATCAAACCCCCCACATTCCGTGAATCGGCGGATTATCCAGCTGCGCGATGCTCATCACCTGTTGTGACTAGGGTGGGGACTTCAACTGTAAATGTGTGTGGGAACGGGCCCAAAGGGGAGTTCCGAGAATGTCTTTTCTGTACATCAAAGCTTTAACATGTATGTGTAATCTACAATAAAGTCATAAATGTGTGTATAAGAGGCCAGGCCTCAGGAATACAGTTAGAGCACCTCAGAACGATACCTTCTGTCCGTTTCGTTGTGTTCTCCTCCGGAGAGAATAAAAAAACCCTTGTTTCCTGCTTTCCAGTCTCCAGCGCCTGCCTCTTCATTGATTTTAAATAACTAGAGGGTCACAGAGGCAATACCGCCGGGCAAATATCGATTGTCCCCGACCCGATTGAACTTTTTACAATTGGCGTCCCAAGCGTGGGGCCCATCAGCGACTCGTGGATCCAGTGGGAGAGGTCCCGACGACAGAGTGAACGACTGCAACGATCGGGAGAGCTCTTGCCCAATAGACCCTCGTCTGGCAGCCGATCATCCGAACTTCACTAGTTCCGAACAGACCTCTCTCGAGTGATCTACGGTCCTGACTGGGAACCATCAGGAGTGCCGTGAGAAATACGAGAAAAAGAGGACGATCGGGCGCTGGATTCGGAAGACAAGAAACTGTCCACATGGTCCGGGTAAGGTCGTGTTGCCACGACAAGTTGCGAAAAAAAATGTGTTTGATTGCTTGATTGTACAAAATACTAGTATTGCCCTTTTTATTTTTATTTTTTTTATTTGGAGATTCACTGTCTGCAAACAGAGAAACAACAGGCTCTCTCTCTTTGCAAGCAGTGGAGGATAGGTAGGGTAGCAGCCGTGCTTGTTTTCTTTCTCCCCCACTTAATAATTGCTTGAAACTGAACTGTTGTTCGCAAAAATATTGTTTCCTGGAGATTCCCTGTCTGCAAACAGGGAAGTGACCACCCTTTTTGCAGATAGTGAAAAGGGTAGGTAACGCAGATCTTTGCGGACCTACTCATTCTCCCCATTGTTATTTATTGGTCTTTTGGTTTTTGATCCATGAGGTATTCACTACCTGCAAACAACGTAGAATAGAAATATTCTGTCTAGTCTTTGCACCTAGTGATAAGATAGGCAGTGCTGACTTTTTTTAGTCCCTCGTTACGAGCCGTCATGTCTGTCTTCTCCCCACTGATAAATAGCCTGTTTAGCCCGGACCGGGTGTTAGAGGTGGACCATATAGCTCCACTAGAAGGCACCCCTAATAAGGACATGTTCATAAACTATGGGTTAGTCACCATAGCTTATAATAAATTATGGCACAGGTATACCGAAGAGAGTCAAGACAAACAGTGGCCACTGGCAGGATCCTTTGACCTTGATAAAATAGAAACGTTAGAAATAGCCCTTCGAAATAATAAGACAACGCCAATTATGCTCGACAGTCTCGGTATGTGGCGCAGAGAGGCTACGAAACGACAGAGAAAAGACGAGGACAAACCAAGTAGAGAAATATACCGACAGGACAACCCCAGGACACCGCTACCCACAACTTATCCCCCGACACTATGCAAAGGACGACCAGACTTAGGGTCAGACCAATGCGCTTTTTGTAGGTATGTCGGACACTGGAAAGCCCAATGCCCGACTCTACTGAGCGTGAGTAAAGGCAAAGGGCCGACAAGAACGACAGACCGACAGTACGAGAAAAGGCGCGAGACAAAGAAGAACCCGACTTACATAGACAGACCAGACAGAACTACCACGTTTGATTATGCCCGATGGCACAGATTTCGCCAGGAAAATCTCAGCGGCATGCTCAAGTTCTCCTAGGTCGGGCAATGTCAAGACGGGAACCCAGCCTCGTTTAAAAATTCACAGACGGAAAGAGATAATTATGACCAATAACTGTTTTTATATTTGTCTTGGGTCTTTGTATGTCGTACTTGTACTGTCCCCTGTCTGAGTTTGTGTGTATGTAATGTGCAAATCTGCGTCATCCCTCTACACGTGTTTCCGTGTTACTCGACCTCTGTTAGCAGAAACTTAGCATAAAAGCAACCTGGAAAGAAAGAAATGGTAAAACAAAATCCGTAGACCATTAATGAACTTGAACTTTTAATTTAACACAACAAACAAGGAATAATAACGATAAACTGTAGAAAATGAAAGTCAAACAGAACATTCGCCCCCCCCCATTCTGGAACCTTCCAAAGTAGGGCAGGGTTACGGCTACGCCCAACCAACGGCAACCCATATAAGGCGAGCCCGGCCGCCAACTCTTGGTCAGGAAATCTTAACGTATGGGGGAGCCGGAGGAGAGGCAGGAGCCCGCAGTCTGGGCATTTGCAGGTAGTCCCGCCACATGTCTCCTTGGCCGGCCGCAACGGGCCTGGAAAGACTAAGGTAGTCCCGCCACATGTCAAGAGGAGAACAAGGCACCTCTTCCTTTTCTCTTCCGTCACAGCCGCAGCAGTCCTGGACGGCGGGATGTCCTGCACGTACCTCCACAACAATTTGTCCAAGTTGGGCTGGGAGGGAGAGGCGACGCGGACGAGCCTCTCCCACCTCCACCGATAGGAGGTTTCCCAGCCCCCCGCCCGACGCCGAACACCCCCAGTCAGGCGATGGTGCCAATACTTCCACAGCACCGAACGTACAATGGTGGCACCCCAGTACTTGCGCAGCACCGAACGTACAATGGTGGCACCCCAGTACTTGCGCAGCACCGAACGTACAATGGTGGCACCTGGGGAACACCGGATGTGGAGAGACCTTCATGCGGGGCGATGAAAAGGAGCGGCATGGAGTGCACCGGGAGAAGGAGACGATGTGAACGAGTCTCCCTCGCCCCCCCAGGTGGGGGCATCACAGCCGCACCCCAGCCGAACGTCCCGCTTTCACAAAACAGGGACCTCTTCCTTTCACTCCGAAGGGTCTCTTCCACTCTTGCAAACTCGACGAGAGTGGCCCCGGTAGGGCCTCAAAATGGCGTCTGGGTCCGCTGGAAGGTGGGCCCCGGCCACTAGAGTAACTTTGACCAGCAATATAACTCGAACATTTGCCCTCTGGAGCACGAGCCCCCATCTCCGACAGCATCTCCACAGCCTTGAAGATCCTACAAGGGTCCCCGGCGGAACCTTCGGCCTTTGCAGGTTTCCGGTAAGGGACGGCTGCCTTGATCGCCAACGAAACAAACATGACATTGCCACTCCTTCTGTTAGCGTGAATTCTAGAACTGCCGAAAGGGACTCTGGTCCAAACTGCCAGTAATGGAAACATTTCCCCCTGATGCTGCTTCCGGACTGAGCCGGCCCCGCCCAAAATGGCGCTGGTATCAATCGGAACTTACGAACACCTCGTGGTGTTCCTTCGCACTAATATAAACTTGATGTTCTGAGATTTTATATGATCCTTTGTACACTTGGCTAGAAAAGACAAGGAGAACTTACTCGACGAACAGTATGAAAAGATCCCCGTTACAAATGTTGATTACGAATGTACAATGTATTATATTTTTATAACCGATGTAAACCTCATTTACGACGCACACGTACGGTATGCATATAGGAAATCTGATTACAACTATTGTGATTATGCTTCTGAATTATGAAATTAAATGCCCCCGAACCCCCAGCCAATTAATAGACGTTTTAGTTACTTACAAATGAACGAGTAAAACTTTCCGATGTTTTTATTGCTGCAAGCGAAACCCCCCACTGTATGCCCTTTAGCCATTGCCACGACCGGCCAAATACGACCGCACCCTCATAATCCATATGCTGAAATGATTTTGCAAAATAAAGTCTTTGAAACTATGGACGGGTATTGCATGCTTTATTTTAAAAAAATATGGGATGGGTGGGAAAGTTCTTTTCTGTGCACCCTACTCTGCTCTCTCTTTAAGGTTAAAAGAAGATGGTTACCCAGCCCTGGAGGACGGATCGGATCAACAACACGACACTCCGCCTTCAAAGTACGCAACTGACCCATGAACTCTCGCGTAGAGGAAGACCTTGACTTCCAAGGATGGGTAAAACGAATGGTGTAAATGAGGGAATGTAAAAGGAGGGTGAAATGAAATAATGTAAATATTATAAAGTACAACGTTCCAAAGTAGCAGGGACCCAAGAACCGAAGAACCTTAGAACGCCACAGCGTTGAAAGAGGTTTAAGGACCCCGATAGTGAGATACATCCTTTGACTAGATACCTCGCACTAGGCACCTCTGGTTTCCTTTTTTATGTTTCCCCGCACACGCCCTACATGAACACACTACCCCCCCCCGACTCCAGAAACCATATCCCCGGGGACCCTGCCCCGAGGAGGAAAGACGAGTAAGAGGTAAGTAAAGGACTTATGAATCCATGTATTTGAATGCGCGCGAATGCTGTCTCCCCCACCCCCCTTTTTTCTCCCTCTGCAGGTTACATCAGAAATTACAGCCGAGGTGTGGCGAAGATCTGAAGTCTTGCCATGTCTAATACACGAAGCGGACTAGCGCCGCAAGGTGGTGTTTAAGCACGCCTGCAAACTGCTCACGTACCGAACAAACCCGAAAAATTAGCACAACCTGATATAAAAAAGTGATCACCCTTAAACCAGACCGGACGAATGAACCCATGTCACGTATGATGCGAAACTATGAGGGAATGTGTGTGTGTGACTGAGATGTTGACCCAACTGGTCGAAGGACCGAGAATGCGAGAAAGTGCGACAAAATGGTACCTCCTTTCTTCTTTCCTTTTTCTCAAGGCATGTCCCCTCTACCCTGTTTAATGCTCAAACTGCATGATTACAAGATCCTAACGCAGACCCGTGAATGCCCTTTACTGTGTAATGCACTAAATAGCCTTTCTTGAATACACTGCCACCCTCTCTGTTGCACGTGTACTATTTAGCCTGCCGTTGCACTCTCACTCTCTCTCTCTCTCTCTCTCTCTCTCTCTCTCTCTCTCTCTCTCTCTCTCTCTCACTCTCTCTCTCTCTCTCTCTCTCTCTCTCTCTCTCTCTATTTCTGCACTCCCACTCTTCCGAGTGGTTAGCCCCGAAATTGGCAGACTGCCACCCCTAGCACCCCACCTAATTGGCTTCAAATACCGTCAGTATTTGCACAAAAACTTGTCTTTAATACAATCACCCTGAGACCGCGTCGTTACCTCTCCTTTTCCGCTAGAAGTCAATGAACCCAGGTTGGGCCGTAAGGGAAAGGACAGGTAAGACGACAGAGGTTCCCTAATCTGACCCAAAATAAGGGAACTACATGTCAACGGCTCCTATAGTATAAGACAAGGACCTCAGAATACGCGACCCTCCCCTCCCCGAATTGTCGCAATACCCAAACCGGAAAAATGACCACCCCCGTTACCTCCCCTGTATATGTCCCTGGTTGTTTCCCGTAAAACCCCTGTCCTTCCTAATTAAGTAATCGGGCTGTAAAAGGTTACGTAGGACCCAGAATGATGTTTTACAAGGTTAACAGACTAGTTCAAGGTAAAAAAAAAAAAATCATCGAAATGAACCCCGCAGTAGTTGCAAAACAGGATGCACCGATAGAAAGGAAATGTTTAGCCATGTTCGTCTCTCAGCAAAATACCTGTGTAGTACCATGTTGACGACTCACTGCACCCTTTTGTAAATGTAAAACTCTAGAGAACGGCATATCTTCGCCAGATTTGTCTCACAAGGGTGGGTTACCATCAGATGAACTGCCATGCCTGTAATAAATAATTATGAAGGAAAGTCATAGTAAATCCAACAGAACCCGTCACTGGTCATTCATATGCCAGTTGTGAATACTAATATAAACGGGCATTTTTCATTCTTTGCCTGGAGCTGGGAGAGAAATAGACTTTTTGATTATCTTCATCTGCAAATTTTCTAAAGACTGTCTTTTCAAACTTGTTTAAGGGTACCGCTGTTGGAGGAGAAAAGGACCGGATGTGGGAGCACGAGGCCCGACTGCAGACTAAGGAACACCTGCGACATTAGCCAAGGCGAGACCACGACTGAAAAGAGCTGCAGGACGAGGCACTGTTTTCGACAACATGAGAAGAAAGGGTCGACCTGATGCCCCTGCTCGATGTCCAATGCCTGTCGACAAGTCCCCGCTCTCTGAATTCGGTCACACGCCCGCCTATTTGAAGTCTCTCGTTCCCCTAGTTTGTTCCTAATTTGGCCTTGCTCCATCCCCCTTTCCCTCTGACCTACCCTATGGACTATTTTGTACGCTCTTCTTCCATCCGAACTTTCTGACAATCACCTCAAAGGACACAGGGCGAAAAGGACCTTTCCGACCAGAAACGCGAGGAAAGGGTCGTGCCCTGCAACGCAGAACTTAGAACAGAGCTGGACTTGTAGCTCCACCGCCGGTGCTCAACAGCGCCAACGAAAGACCACAAAGAACAATGAGAACTCGTGAAACTTCGAACATTTGACATCCTCAATCACCGTTTTTTTATGCCTCATTTCTCTCCCAGCCGCCATTGTATTGATCCTGCTCCAATCCGAATCTGAAATATGTATTAACCTGCCAGTTCACGTTATGATATGTACTTGCTGCTCACTACAGAACCATTTTTTGTATTACATTCCTATGACTTTCCTGCTGAACAAGTTTATCAAAGTTTATCAAATAGGCCCGCCTCCTGAAAACTAGAAAAGTTAAAATGTATCGTTTACAACTCTTTTTATCTAGGGTTCCTACCATTTTCCTTCTCATGCCCACCACAGTAGAACCAAGTAGAAAATGAACCAGCAAGATGTCTTGAATATGTTAAAGGGAGGACTGTTGAAAATTAGTACGTTTTGGTGAACATTATCTGCGCCATCTTGCCTCTTCCCCTGATGCCACACTTTTGTCGTGCGCGCCCGCCATTTTAAGATGCCCCGATCAGAACGAACCCTTTTGCATGCCGCTGGCCCCTGACACAGCCCTTTTGCCTTCGCTAAGCCTGCACGCTGACCACCCCCTGCTTGCACCTGCCTTGAGTCATAAACCCCTCTTCGGCGCTGCTCTGCCCCAGGCCCTCATCCTGTTCCCAGCGCGACACCTCCCTGCTTTCCTTTCATGATCTCCGGCCCTTAGATGCAAAACCCTTTTTTCCCGTGTGCCCGTTTTGTCCTCCCCGTTCCCAAGCCGACACCCAGCTCTGCCGATACCATCCTTGCCCCTCCCCGTACAATAGAAAGCTTCCCCCGTCAAAGAATCCCCGGGTTGATCAAAGCCCCCACCCCATGAGATCCGATCAAACCCCCCACATTCCGTGAATCGGCGGATTATCCAGCTGCGCGATGCTCATCACCTGTTGTGACTAGGGTGGGGACTTCAACTGTAAATGTGTGTGGGAACGGGCCCAAAGGGGAGTTCCGAGAATGTCTTTTCCGTACATCAAAGCTTTAACATGTATGTGTAATCTACAATAAAGTCATAAATGTGTGTATAAGAGGCCAGGCCTCAGGAATACAGTTAGAGCACCTCAGAACGATACCTTCTGTCCGTTTCGTTGTGTTCTCCTCCGGAGAGAATAAAAAAAACCTTGTTTCCTGCTTTCCAGTCTCCAGCGCCTGCCTCTTCATTGATTTTAAATAACTAGAGGGTCACAGAGGCAATACCGCCGGGCAAATATCGATTGTCCCCGACCCGATTGAACTTTTTACAATGCGGCGCATCTGTGGAGGCGCAAGGGTAAACTTGCGTGCCGCATCTTACCTGGCACATCCCTGCTGATATGCAGGGATGCGCAAGTCCTTGCAAATCTGCCCCAAAATGTATTGTCTATGTCTTTTCTCCTGGAGGACTGTTGTAGCCAGATGATATGATTTCTTTTTGTGTATGTGTTTTTATGCAATAGTTTTCGAAATTACAATGAAATATTGTGCTATGGTATTTGTTTTTAATTAAAAAAAATAATAGTCTTTTTTATTTGCAAGTGCTTTAATATGCTGGGAATGGCACAAGAGGTGCGTTGGATGTGAATGTAACTGTGAGGCGCTATTGGCCTTCATATCGATTGAAACCAAAGGGAAAACTTTTTCTTTTATTCTATGATAAGAAAACAAACCCCAACACGGAAAAAGTTGCGATGGGCCCAACCACGATAAAAAAGGCTGCAAAAATCTCCCCAGGCCTGCAATTTACACAGGTCAGGCGGGAAAAACTATAAAAGTGAAAAAAAAACAACATAAGACAAACCACAATGAAGCACAATGGACACAGAAGGAGCAAGTCCAGGGGACAACCATACCCCCATAAGCACCCCGGAGGAACAGCCTAGATCATCAGGGTCATGGAAGGCCAAGGAGAAGAAGTGTAGGAAGAAGTGATTTGGTCCGCAGAAAAACATGATCCTGATAACGGAGGTGGTAGAACACCATCAACAACTGTTCATCACCTCCACTGTGTCATTGGCAACTAAAAAAGGAATATGGCAGTCCATTGTGGACAAGGTGAATGCAGTCGGAGTGCGGAAGAGGATAATAGAACTTCTGGCGGATATCACCAACTCCTGCGAATACCTCGCCCTCTCAATTTGCAATAACTCCACCAAACTGTGCAACCTGCATATCTTTTACCACCCCTCAGACTCCTTCACTGACCTCCTCATGGAACTTCCCACAGCAAAGAGTTCCTCCAACGCTAAAGACATTTTCCTCGGCGATTTCAACCTACACTGGAATGACCCCAAGGATCCTCATGTCAACGGCATTAAAGACCTCCTGACCGATCAAGCCCTGACCCAATCTTGTTTACTCCCAACTCACTCGAAAGGGGCCACTCTTGACTGGCTCATCTCTAGGGAAGCAACGGTCAAGCTTATCTCTATAGACCCCTGTGACTGGTCTGACCACCACACCATTGCCTTCCTACTACCTGGCACCCACAAGACAAGGGCTCCACAGCCGGTGCTTCCTAAACGCTGGGTTAGAGACACTAAGAACCTAGACCACAAGGAACTCGAGGCTCGATGCATATCTGACGTCCCCCTCGCATATCACAACGGTCAGTGACCTCACAATCACTATTCTGCAACTATGTCCAACATTCTGGATGACCTAGCCCCACTAAAACTAAAAAGAACTTAAATCAAAGATAGAAACCCCTGGTTCACTGGATCCCTTAACATTGAGAGGAGATCCCTGCGACAATCCGAAAGAATCTGGAGACAGCACCCCTCTGCCGCTCACCTAAAACTTCTACACCATGCCAAAAATACATACAGAAAGAACATCCTCATCTCAAAAAAATTATTCTTCAGATCGGAACTGGGGAACGCTCAGAACAGGCCCCACAACTGTTCAAACACCAATCCAACAAACTGGCCAAAACATCGAATGAAAACCCCAAGTCGCTAATTTCATTCGCGGAATTCTCCTCGTTTTTTGCAGACAAAATTAAAACCTTAAGTAACAAACTTAGTTCCGCCTCATATGCTCTACCCCCCCTGACCTGCCTCCTCTACCTACGCCGCCCCAACAGGCTTCACCTAAGAATCAAGCACACTGGACCGACTTCACACTCTACGACGAAGACTCTCTCTCCAAAATCCTATCTACCTTAAACCCCAACAACCATTTCAACAACCCGCTCCCCTCTAACTGCCTAGCTACCGTTGCCCAATCCATTATTCCTAGCTGAACTGCGATAATTAACGCCTCCCTCCGGCATGGATCAATTCCTGACTCTCTGAAAGTGGGCAAAGTCCTCCCAATTCTGGAAAAGCAGTCTCTGGATCCAGCCTCCCCTACCAATTTCAGACCTATTTCCAACATCCCTCTCTTTGCTAAAGTACTGGAGAAGTGTGTGCAACTGCAGCTAAGTCTTCACATCAACAACTTCCACCTACTCGATGACTTCCAATCTGGATTCAGACCGGGACAAAGCACTGAAACCACTATGCTCCACAACGTCGGTGATGCCCTCCAAGCCATTGACCAAGTCAAAACCTGTCTCCTAATCCTATTCTTGGCCTTCAACACGGTCCACCATGGGAAGCTACTCAAACGTCTCAAACTCAGGATGGGACTAGATGGCCCCGTTCTTGAATGGTTTAGATCCTTCCTCCAAAACCGATCTCAGAAATTCCTAATCAACGGCAACCTGTAAGCTCACTCTTCAGTCAGGGTTGGAGTCCCTCAAGGTTCAACGCTGTCCCCCACCTTCTTCAACATTTATTTAGAACCGCTTGCCAAAGTCCTTCGCACCGCAAATATATCCTACCATATGTACGCTGATGACACTCAGATCTACATCAATATCTCATCTCTCGAGGATGTTCTCTCCCTGAATGAGGCCCTGAAGCAGATCGTCCAATGGCTCTCCTCCAATCAACTCAAACTCAATGCAAACAAAACAGAATTTCTTCTAATTTCCCCTCCAAAAACCGACCCTGAGATTCATATATGGATTAAGGCCATCACAGCCGTAAATTGTCCACCGACCATTGTGGACTCAGCCAAATCACTGGGAATAACCTTGGATTGCAACTTGAACATGCGAGACCACATCAACTCGAAGGCCAAATCTGCCCGATTCCACCTGAGCTACCTATGGAAACTGAAACCCTTCCTTGACGCTCCCGACCTAAGAATGGCAGTCCAAGCACTAATCATTTCTAGAATGGAATATGGCTGTTCCACCCTCTCAGGTTTACCCAAGATCTCCCTCGCACCCTTAAAAGCCTGCCTCAATGCGGCCGCCAGACTACTTACCGGCACAAGGACATTTTATCACATTTCTCCACACCAGAAAGTGCTGAACTGGCTTCCTCTCGAGGCCAGAATTCATCTTTAGCTTGCATGCATCACGCACAAGGCCTTACACTCAAACTCCCCTGCATATCTTGCACAGAAACTTGTGATATCTGGAGGAATCAGAAACTCACGGTCCGCCAGAGACCTCCTACTCCAGCTTGCACGCTTTCGAAAAAAAAAATATATAATTGGGAGTTTGCTGGGGCTGCGCCAAGAATGTGGAACTCCGTCCCACCCGCCATCAGAAAAATCCCCTCTCTTGCACATTTCAAAAAGGAGGCCAAATCCTTCCTTATGAGCAAATTCCCCGTCTAAAACCCTGTCCTTCAACGTCCACAGAGGCTATTGCCTCCTTCTATCGACCTCTCGCCCCAACAAGAAACCTGGGGCCTGTCTTCAGCAACTGTAATGTTAACTGTACTTTCTGTCCTTCCATCCCCCTTGTACTCAGCATCCCCCACCCTCCCAATCTATGGTATACTCTTGTGATTCCATGCCTTTTGTACAAATCTATTACTATGTAAAGCGCTCTGATACCCTAACGGGTCAAGTTTGTGCTCTATAAAACACAAAAATAAAATAAAATAGGCACAGAAGTCAAAGGCATACGCCATGAAAGGGAGAAGGGGCAGCAAAATCAGAGCAGGAGGGCCGACTCACACAAAATGCTGCACACGCAGTTGAGGCCTTCGCCATTTGTAATGAGACAACTGTTAGGTCAGTAAAATACAGCAATTATTAGGCACATTGGGCCCGTCGGGGCTCTGAGCCCCGGCACCACTGCACCTTCTGCACCAATGGTAGCCACACCCTTGGTTTTAAGGGGATACGGTGCAGAGGCTGTGGTTTCGGTTAGGCTGTCGGTGGGGTGCATGGTTGCTGGACATGGTGTTACGGGTGGGTTGCTCGGAGGCGTGGTGCTTCAGTGGTAGGCTGGGTTGGTCTCAGGGATGTGGGGAGTCAGCAAGGGTCGAGGTCCATTGCAAAAGAAGTCTGATGGATTCAAGGATGGGGGAAGGAAGGTCCGGACCTGGCTGACACAATGACCGCGTCCGGCTTGTCCCATCAAAGCCCTGCCAGCTCCCGGAGCCCCCGCCAGGAGAGAAGGAATAGCCCTGGGAAGAAGACTCCCCTCACCACCAACACCAGCACCATGGTTGCCGCACCAGTCGAAGGAGGCGGGGGTAGGGAGTAACTAAGAGGGTGACTTGGGAGATGTAGAAAAATGGGAGCAGAGGGCTATAGAAACACAAGAGGGGAAGGAGAGAGAGGGATACAAACATTAGAGCAGATATAGGAAGCGGGAGGGGGAAGGGAAAGGGGTGAAGGGTTTAGGGGAGAGGAAGAATGGAAATGTGCAAATGTGGAAAGAGGGTGTGAAAAGAGAGATAGGAATGGAGTGAGGTTTAGAGGAGAGTGGGAGGATGAGATAGAACGGAGGAGAGGGAGTCTGGGAGAGACGGAGGGTGTCGCAGTCCCAGACATGGAGTGCTAGCTCTACTGTCTCATGCCCCTCGGCCCCCTGCACCTCCTCAGCCCCTCTGGATCTCAGGCAGCCTCGGTCAGGTGCAGGGGCGGGAGGGGGCGTGCTTTTCTTTACAGTGCTCAGCGCACCCCCGGGCCAGCCACTGCGGCAGAGAGCTGGGAAGGCGTGCAAGGGCGTTGAAGACGGGGAGAAGCCCCGGGCGAGGAGACGGACGGCTCCGGTTTGACAACTTGTATTTTTGTTACGTTACCAGTAGTTAAAAATTAAAAAACTTGGGGCCTTATTTATGAAGGCCTTGCGCCACCGATGCGTCACTTTTTCCCATGTTAAAAGTGACACATCGGTGGCGCAAGTCCTTCATAAATAAGGCCCTTGAAGTGCAGCTGGGCATTTTACGCAAAAAAATCTGATAAGAGGTAACTGCTCTGCACTGCTCTCGCCTGTTTTTCGCGATAGTCACAGACCACCACTCACAAAGGTTGATGCTGAGGAAATACCTTTATGTGTAACATCCCTACAAAAAGGACTTGCACCAAGCAACCATGTGCCCAGCGTTATTCCCTAAGAGCACTCCTCAAAAGCACAAGACGCCTGCAGTTTGTACACACATATTTTCATTTCTATGTGCTCACTTTTAACAGCGGTGAGTTTAGTTTAAAAAAATACTACTTTAGGAAAGAGGTAGGAAAAAAATAATTGCAGCCTGTGCCACACTGTCAGCCCGCGCAACTGCTGAAGCCGGGAGCAGTAGGGTCGCAGGTCGTAGCATCGCTCTTGCTTCCTTGGTACTGCTCTTCCTAAAAACATACTGCCTGTCCATCATCGCGCGGGGGCCGAGCCTGTGTCACAGAGGGTGTGTGGCCTGGGTTTCGGTATGCAGCGCTGCCCTCAGAGGAAGAAAGTTTCATTTAAAACAACGCTCAGCCCCGGAGCGTGAAAGGATGAGCTGGAGCCGCTGCTACAGAGCAGGACAGAGCCGCCCGCCTTGGCACCTCCCCCGGAGCCGTGAGAGGCTGATCCAACTTTCCCTTTAAGGACCGGAGGAACCCCTCTAAAAGTGTCACAACACAGCCGGGAGAGGAGCGCCGAAGCAGCATAGTAAGAACGGCACTGGTGCCCACACTTGCACTCTCTGCCTGCAGCGCTTGCACTGAGACAGTGCGTGGCTGCACACGAAAGTTCACGTCTGGTGCAAACTTGTACACAGAGGCTTGGGTCGTCCATGTTAGGTCCTTGGCAAAAAAAAACAAGCGCGCGCCTCAGCAGCAGGGGAGAGGGCATGCGCGATTTCCTAGCGGGAGCGTGCAACCATATCGCACCGCGCGCTCCCGCTAGGAAATCACCAAACGTGCACGCGTTGCCATTGCAAGCAATGCAAAGCATGCACGAGTTTTCTGGGAAAGCTGTGCTGATGGCATTAGGTGTCTCTCTATGCAGCGCATGCAGCGCATGTGCGCTGCGTAGGTGAGACCTAATAAATGCATCTCCCCATCACATTGCAGAGGGAAATACAAAGCCTCCTCTTGAACTGTCTGACACTTTCTTCTCTGATGTCGAAGAGGACCACCAGACATTTAACCACAAAGCCATCCTACAGCTCGTGGACGACCTCCGCTGCATTCCTCCAGATGCAAGGTAACCCAGCTGCCACGAAGAAACCCAACCCCCTGCACACACCACACAGCCGCCAGAACCCACCACCAGGGCTGCCTCCCAGGACCCACACAATGACCACATGGCCTTCCAAGGGCATGTGCTGGTGTGCCAGGAGCAGCTGGCTAACAGGTGTGGGTGGGGTTTGACAGCATGGCAGACAAACTAGAGGCCATACGTGGGTGTCTGTGTCCCATCTGGGACCTCTCACAGTCCCTAACAGACACCCACAGTTCACTCCATGCCCTCCAACGAACCATGGCCGACATTGCTGGAGTCCTGACTTGGGGGCAAGCACAACTGTCTAGTCCGAGTGGCTCCAGTGATGTCGCCCGGGAGTTAGGACACATGCGGAGGTTGATGGAGAAGATAGAGCTGACGCAGGCGGAAAGAGCGTCAGCCCCAGTGCACACCAGCGAGAGGTAGCTGGGTTCCAAAATGACATGAAGATCCTCCTCATGGCATTGCTTCAACAAGTCCTGGCGCTGATGACTGCTGCTGCTACCACCACATCCACATCTCTGCCCCCTGAGGTGTCACTGCCACAGACTGCTGGAACCAGAACACCACAGCCCGCACGTGAGGCACATGAAACAGCAGTGGATAAAGATGTGGATTAATATGACCTCCTGGTAAGAAAAAACAAGTAGCAATGATCTCCGCCATTTGCACTGTTGCTGCCTGGTTCTGCCCTCTGCATCATCACTCTCCACTGTCCCCCGATACGCTCAGTGACACTTACCTTTGACCTCGACATGGACTGCAGTATTCCGATTGGTCACCAATGACAGAGCATTCAGGCTGCAGAGTGAGCTGTTCCCCATCCGTTGGACTGGTCATTCCCTGAAGGACTCTAGCTGGCCCTCCATGGCCCAAAAATGCAAAGTGGGGATTCCATGGCCCTGTACTGTTCCTGTTAAAACTCTCCACTGAATGTGCATTAATAATCATTCACACAGATGTGTCATATCCACGATCTTTGACGTGTGGAAGTATGGATGTATGTAGGGTCAGTGATTTCCCCTTACGTCCATGTTGATCATGTTGTGGGACTTGGGTCACAGGGTGACACATTGCCGATTGTGGTCCGGGTGGCAGTAGCACCACAACAGGGACACCTGCATCAGTTACTTCCTCATTCAGCTCAGGACGGAACCACGCCCAGAGCCCCGGGGTCATTGTTCACACCCTTACGTTGGACTGGCATACGCCAGGCCAGCCCACTCCACTTACGCTTACAGGGGGGACGACAAAGCTACATGTCCCAGGTCTTCCTTGTAGTGATCTGCTGATCACATTTCTAGTTGTCAGCATGCCACAGCCACTCCCTCACGGCTGGTTTACACCCACACCACACCCATCCAGCACAGGCGTCAACGGACACGTGACCCTGCAAATAAAAACACCCGGGCGCACCTGGTGGATGCCATTTCCACTCTCTATCTGGGTGTGTTTGTCTGCATATTAGCCATGCATGGGGGCCTATGGTGTTACCACCTCGCATTCCTCAGGGCCGGAGCTTACATGATGGCATCCGCAGCATGATAAACAATCATAGAGGGTCCATGACTTGCGGGTCAAAGACTTGGTGGCACCGGACACACTGCGGCTGGCACAGGCACACTGCCAAGGGACGGTGACTTACTGTGCACTGAGGTAGGGGCACCTTAAGTGCTGAGCGGGTTTGCAGCCTGCAATGATGCCCCATCCTGGCGGTCCGGACTGGTAAGGGTTTGTGTGAGCCCTACTGGACGGCAGTGTAGCGGCCAGCTCGTGCGTACCACCACGTGGCTTGCCTTGTGGTTCACAGAGTTAGTGACACCTAAAGGGCTGAGCGGGTGTGCAGCCTGCGATGATGCCTTGTGCACTGATATGTACTCGGACATGGCAAAATTAAGACCAAGAATCAAGTGTGACCTTGTGGTTGCCAAGGTCTCGTCCAAAGATGACTCTGTGATTCTCATGTTTCCAACCTTACATGCATGTTGAGTGTTGTACGTTTGCGACAGAAGGCGATTTGATTGGTTCATGATTTTGTAAGGTTGCTGTCACATATCTTTGTCATGGGGGGCTATGTGGTGGTGGCGGACCTGGGTGTGGTGGCGGTGGGTGTTGTGGCCCTCTTTGGTGTCCGAGCTGCATGATCGTTGGCTCCATGGAATCTGTTGCTCTTCATGGGTGACTCTGGGCTGGGCTCCCTTTCGTGCTGCAGGTTGTCTTCTGACTTTACACCAGGTCAGATCAGGTGTTAACTTCCTGGTGCTAATGCTCCTTATCGCCTGTTTTGTGATCTCTTCACCTATCTTTCTGATCATTGTGAATGTTGTGAAGTGGTGTGTTCGGTGCTTTTTGCATGGGAATGCCTACTCCGCATCTTATTAGCGTTAGTTGCTGGGGTCATCCGTGGCAATGTTTTTTCTGGCTGCTTTTGCGAGTAAACTGGTGATATGTGCTATTTGCACCAGCTTGTGAATGGTGCGATGTATTTATCTAAATACAACTAGAGAGTGAGGGTAAACAGGGCTACTCTCCTACCCCTTATTCATAATAATTACCAACAAAAGAGCGCCTATTTAGATGTGTTTCTAACAAGACAATGTGCCCAAGTCATAAAAAACACAGATAATAAACCTAAACACTGGGGGGTCAAGAAACTAACAGGACAAAGGAAAGAAAAACTATTTTCTAAAAAGAGCCCTCACTCACCCTAGTGATGACGTGCTTCATCATGGGGCTCGTCACAGGGGAGACCAAGTATCCCCCCTGTGTGCTTCAACACCTGCAATTGCAGCGGAGCTGGTATGTCAACTATGTTATGTGAAAAACAGTGAATAAGTGGTGACATTAAAAGATCACAACCGGAACCCAACAACTTTATTAAGAGATCCAGTTGTTCACATTAAAATGGTGGGATCACTACGGGTTGAAATTAAAGCCCTAGTGATCTTGTGTAAGTGGAATCTGTTGCTCTTCATGGGTGACTCTGGGCTGGGCTCCCTTTCGTGCTGCAGGTTGTCTTCTGACTTTACACCAGGTCAGATCAGGTGTTAACTTCCTGGTGCTAATGCTCCTTATCGCCTGTTTTGTGATCTCTTCACCGATCTTTCTGATCATTGTGAATGTTGTGAAGTGGTGTGTTCGCTGCTTTTTGCATGGGAATGCCTACTCTGCATCTCATTAGCGTTAGTTGCTGGGGTCATCCGTGGCAATGTTTTTTCTGGCTGCTTTCGCGAGTAAACTGGTGATATGTGCTATTTGCACCAGCTTGTGAATGGTGCGATGTATTTATCGCCACTTTGGCTGAGATAAAGTGCTGTTAACTCAGCAATAAGTGCTTGAGAATATACTCCCTAGTGTCCAGTGATTGGTTAGTTATATGACCCGCCCTGTAAAAGCCTCTATTCTCTCCAGAAGTAAAAACCTGTGCCTCGGATGGAAGTTGTGGTCCAGCTACAGGTGGGCCGCTCAACTCCCAAGCTGTCCAGGCAACGTATAGCTACATACTGCTGGTTTATGCTGCCTGTGGTGGCCGGGGTGCACTTGGGTACCGGAGGTCTCTGGCACTGCAGAGGGGGCTTCACCAGTAGGAGGCACCCGCAGCACAGCCCGTGGGCAAGGTAAGTGATGGTGCCTTGATATTTAAGAAGAGGATGGGTGCACGAGCAGTGATTTTTTCTGATACTTTTGAGCAAAGGAAATAGCATTGGCCGTGGGTACTTAGGCTGCCGGATTTTACGTTTGTGTAGGAGTTTTGTGTGGTGTTACATACAGGTGGACAGGTTTACAATGAAAGTGACTCAGTGCATTACGCAAGCCATTTGGCTGCACAGCACTGAGTCACTTTCAAAGCACTGGGATGCGACATATTTACAACAATATGTCGCATCTCAATGCTTCCCCCTGTGCTAGCGCACAAACTGCAGCAAAGCGCAGACGTAGGCACCCTTTACACCATGGTGCAAGGTGGTCTGCGTCGTGGTGAGATTGTTTTTGTGCAGGAAGTGGCACCTTCCTGCACAAAAACAATCACAACAGGCATTTTCCTCTTTCAATGCGTGCTGTAGAATCCAGCATGCATCGCAAGAGATAATAACAAGGAAAATTGAAAAAATGTCTCCTCTGGAGGCGTATAATTAAACAAAACAGATGCCAGTGCCGAGAGATTTGCTTCAAACCTAACCAGGTCACAGAAACAATTGTTATGAATGTAACATAAACAATTTGCGTAACGAATTGCAGCATATGAATTTAATAATACTTCTTTTTTAGTTTCTTCACTTTTTTTACACACAAGTATTCGTGCATGGAAATACAAAAATTATTTTATATACAGACTATATACAAAAACGATGACCACAATAAAAATTGACATATACACACTTCAAACATTCTTGGCCGTGCATTCAACTAAACCATTCATACAAACAACAAAAAAACAGTAGTTGGTCTTGGTGTCAAATGGACTAAGGTTATAAACTCCAGGGATTAGTCCTTATCGTTTTACAATGACAGGGTCTTTGATAGAAAAACTCAGAGAGTAACCAAGAACTCGTATTATTCACTAACAGCCGTTGTGAAGAGAGCTTTTTAAATGACCCAAGACCACATGGTCGACGCGTTTCAAACCCCGCAGAGTGCCGGGGTTCTCATCAGGACCACAAATGACGTTGCAACAAATAAAAAGACATAGCTTTAGAATCGTGATCTAAGTAAAGAGACTGGACGCCTATGCTACATACTGGTCGCCTTGTCATACCTTAATTCCTTTGTTTCAAATCCTCATTCAAACAAGTTGTATTTCCAGGGGAAGTGCACGCGGAAGCTGCGAAAGGGTGAGAAGACAAACAAACACTGCATTTAGTCAACACATACACCCACTGTGTCAGTTCGTCACGTCCACTCTCTCAGTGTAACGATGTACCTGCTCGGCCAGTGGCGTATGGATCGCCGAAGGATAGGTCTCGTGGCAGGCGCTTGGGGCGGGTGGGCGAGTCACTCCGCTATGGACGAAAAAAGGAAGTCAGAAGTGCTAACCAAACGCATGGTTCCTATGATTAAACTACGTTGTCGGAGTGAGTGCGCCACATACCAAAAGCCGTGGATTGAGCACTTCAGGCGAGAGGGCTGCGTGCTTCACCTTCACTCGTTTCAGTGATAGCGGCCGTCTCACCAGTTGCTTCCTGGTTTGTAACCATTGGCCCGGTGGTGGTTCTGGGAATTGTAGTGTGGTTTGTTGAATCGGGTAGAACAGCCCGGTGCAGCTAGGTACTGGCCTGGCGGAGGTGAAGAGGTCGTATGTGTCCGAAAGGGCGCCCTCTGTGGGGTGTGAATTAGTGTGATATCACGCTGTGAAATCACTACTTCACATCACTAGGTGCTGAGCCTTAAACTCATCAGACATGACCTAATTGTTCGGTTTGTAAATCTCTGAGATTTCGTTGAGGCCCCTTAGTGCAGTGTTAAATTTCATAATAAGTAGCGCCTCACGCTGACATAACGTTGCGTCCACGTCTCCTCCACGCGGGTCCCTTTCTATTTTGGAAAGGACTGTCCATCTCAGGTCCGTTTGTTGGTGTTTTTTACTTATCCAATGGTTGACCAGAGGGGCATTCCCAATTCCTCTCCGAATTCTGGATTTATGTTGTGTTATGCGCTGTCTCACTTCCTGCGTGGTTTTCCCTATGTAAACCAACGGGCATGGGCACACAATCGCATAGATGACATTTCTGGTCTTACAGTTCGTGAAAGATTCATGTTTCCAATGAATATTGTTGAATGTGAAAACTGAATCCTCTATTGTCTCTTCACAGCATGTGCAAGTCCCGCACTTATGGTGACCTTTGGTTGGAGGAAATCCAAATAAACTTCTTAGTGTTGGAGTTTTTTCAATCGGAAGAGCTGCTCTTACAATATGGTTAGCCACACTTTTCTCCTTTTTGTAGGCGAATAATGGGGGTACTGCGAATTCTTCATGTAGATCTTTCAATAGATGCCAATTGGACATTATTAGTTTTTTATGTTGGTTTGCTGCTGGACAAAAGGTCGTGACACACACCAGTCTTTTCAGATCTTGTTTAACTTTCCTTTCCAGCAATGTTTCTCGTGGAATCCACCAAGCTCTTTTAAGGGAGTTTTTTTAGTAATTTTTTAGGGTAACCCCTCTGGATCAGGCGCTCCTTTAGAAGGCCTGCATGTTCAAAGTACTCCTCTTTCTTTGAACAATTCCGACGGATCCTGAGAAATTGTCCGAACGGAAGGTTTTGTCTTAGACTGCGTGGGTGATTACTAGAAAAATTTAAGGCTTTATTTCTGTCTGTTGGTTTGCGAAATAAAGTGGAACATAAACCTCCTTCTTGGGGTTCCACTTTGACATCCAGAAACGTGATGGATTTGTCGGATGCCGTACACGTGAACTTGATATCATTCGTTCTTGAATCCAGCCACCTTACAAATTCATTTAGTTCTTCATGTCCTCCTGTCCAGATGAGAAACACGTCATCTATATAACGCATATAACTAGATATGCAATGTTTGTATGGATTGTTGTTATATATAAATTTATCCTCAAAAAGTCCCATGAACATCACTGCTAACTCTGGAGCGAAGGGACAACCCATCGCCACCCCCTTTATTTGATAAAAAAACTCAGAATCGAACATGATGACATTTTTTTGCAACGCAAATCTTGCCAATCCTAGAATGAAATCTGTCGGAACCCTCATTGGTCTTTCCCTGGAATCCAAAAAAACTGTCAAAGTTTCGAGAGCTTGTTCTTGCGGGATTTGGGTGTAGAGTGAAATCACATCTAGAGAGACTAAAAGTTGTGTATTACAGTCAAACTGAACAGTTGCTAGCTTATTGAGAAAAGCCGTCGTATCTTTAAGGTGGGCTGGGATGGTTTCAATAAACGGTTTTAAAAAGAAATCGATATACTTCGCCACTGGTTCCATGAGAGACTCACAGCCGGAAACAATGGGGCGGCCTGGTGGATTGAATTCATCTTTATGCATTTTGGGCAAAACGTAAAAGACAGGGGTTCTAGGGTTTTTATTTTGTAGAAATGCCCGTTCTTTTGGCACAATGATGCCCTGTTCAAAGCCTTTGTGGATCATGTCAAAGAGCTGATTCTTTATTTCCGTAGTAGGGTCCTTTCCGATGCGTCTGTAGCATTCGTTATCATTTAGTTGCCGGTGGACTTCTGTTTTATATTTATTGATATCCCAAATTACAATTGCTCCTCCCTTATCGGCCTGTTTAACGACCACTGTCTTATCATTTTTTAACGTCAATAAGGCGTCTTTTTCGGCTTTAGATATGTTGTATTTGACTAAACATTTCTTTTTTTCAATTGAAGAAATTCCTGAAAGAACAGTACGCTCAAACGTCAGTACCTCCTTAGGAATTTTGAAGCCTATTGGACAGAAGGTGGATTTTCTCTTAAGTCCTGTAACCTCTTCTGCTTGCTCTTCTTGCACTTCTTGAAAAAATGTTTTTAACCGAATTTTGCGGCAAAACTCAAGTGTCTCTAGTTTCATTTTGACAAAGTCTGTCGGTCTAGATGGAACAAAATTTAGACCTTTAGTTAAAATAGCCATTTCTGCTATTGTCAACGTCCTATCAGATAAGTTAAAGACGGGCGATTTATTTAGTTCTTGTAGAACTGTCGGCGGGTCTTCATCTCCCATGGCTGAGAAAAGCGGATCCGTCCCCTGCCTCTCTGTTGGCCTTGCCCTAAAAAAGGCGTTTGATTTTGTTGTTGTTGTTGTTGGGGTTCTGATTGGTTGCCTTTTCTGTTCTGAAGCACTCTGGTAGTATTATCAGATTCACTCCCCGACGAAGAATTTGTATCTGAAAAGGTGAAGAATTTCCGACGTGATCGTCCTTGATTGTCCTGTAAAAATCTCTGTGACTCTGTACGTATGTAAAAATCCTTGTGCAAATAGGGATAGACGGACTCCAACGAAAAGTTCTTTTTGTCTAGTTCAAACTTATTGTTTTTTTGTGTGACCGTGAAATCCTTAAATTCCAATATTTCTTTGTCGATTTTCTCCAGAAGTGTCCTAGAGTCAGTGATCAATTGATTGTTTTCAATTTCACTCTGCAGAATAGCTATCTCATCCAGTTCTTTTAATGATATTCTGTGAGCAGTCTCAATGGTGAGGACCATCAAGTCTCTGCTACATTTGGTTTCAATCCCGCTGAAACCTTTTTTGTAATCCGGGTCGTCTGTGAAAACTACTGGGACGTGACGAATTTGTAGTCCTGATGGAATCGTCCCTGCCCGTAGATGTTGTAGCAGGAAGTGCCCGTGAAGGTCAGTCCTGATTGGCTTTTTGCGTAGCCTAAGTAATTTGTCCGACTCGTTTTGGGTATTAGCTGTAAGACTAAGTGCTGCCGACGCAAACACAGGGGGGTCTCTTATTAGATTCTGAATATGTTCCTCGCTATAGGCAAGTGTGTCTTTTTCAGCCATCACACTATTGTGTAGACAATAAACAATACAAAGTGCACAGAAACAGAAGTGAATCGATAAATAACAGAACAAACTAGTCCCACATGCACTTGTCCATCCATGGACCAACACACTTCAACTAACACAATTACCCTGTGGGAGCCGCTTCTCTGCCCAACAGGACCTCGCGAGCTTGGTGCCCACTCTAAAGTCAAAAAACACAAAGGGCCTTGACTCACAACTCAGCAGGGCTGAGCCAACAATAGTATAATTAAACAAAACAGATGCCAGTGCCGAGAGATTCGCTTCAAACCTAACCAGGTCACAGAAACAATTGTTATGAATGTAACATAAACAATTTGTGTAACAAATTGCAGCATATGAATTTATTAATACTTCTTTTTTAGTTTCTTCACTTTTTTTACACACAAGTATTCGTGCATGGAAATACAAAAATTCTTTTATATACAGACTATATACAAAAACGATTACCACAATAAAAATTGACATATACACACTTCAAACATTCTTGGCCGTGCATTCAACTAAACCATTCATACAAACAACAAAAAAACAGTAGTTGGTCTTGGTGTCAAATGGACTAAGGTTATAAACTCCAGGGATTAGTCCTTATCGTTTTACAATGACAGGGTCTTTGATAGAAAAACTCAGAAGAGTAACCAAGAACTTGTATTATTCACTAACAGCCGCTGTGAACAGAGCTTTTTAAATGACCCAAGACCACATGGGTCGACGCGTTTCAAACCCCGCAGAGTGCCGGGGTTCTCATCAGGACCACAAATGACGCTGCAACAAATAAAAAGACATAGCTTTAGAATCGTGATCTAAGTAAAGAGACTGGACGCCTATGCTACATACTGGCCACCTTGTCATACCTTAATTCCTTTGTTTCAAATCCTCATTCAAAAAAGTTGTATTTCCAGGGGAAGTGCGCGCGGAAGCTGCGAAAGGGTGAGAAGACAAACAAACACTGCATTTAGTCAACACATACACCCACTGTGTCAGTTCGTCATGTGTCCACTCTCTCAGTGTAACGATGTACCTGCTCGGCCAGTGGCGTATGGATCGCCGAAGGATAGGTCTCGTGGCAGGCGCTTGAGGCGGGTGGGCGAGTCACTCCGCTATGGACGAAAAAAGGAAGTCAGAAGTGCTAACCAAACGCATGGTTCCTATGATTAAACTACGTTGTCGGAGTGAGTGCGCCACATACCAAAAGCCGTGGATTGAGCACTTCAGGCGAGAGGGCTGCGTGCTTCGCCTTCACTCGTTTCAGTGATAGCGGCCGTCTCACCAGTTGCTTCCTGGTTTGTAACCATTGGCCCGGTGGTGGTTCTGGGAATTGTAGTGTGGTTTGTTGAATCGGGTAGAACAGCCCGGTGCAGCTAGGTACTGGCCTGGCGGAGGTGAAGAGGTCGTATGTGTCCGAAAGGGCGCCCTCTGTGGGGTGTGAATTAGTGTGATATCATGCTGTGAAATCACTACTTCACATCACTAGGTGCTGAGCCTTAAACTCATCAGACATGACCTAATTGTTCGGTTTGTAAATCTCTGAGATTTCATTGAGGCCCCTTAGTGCAGTGTTAAATTTCATAATAAGTAGCGCCTCACGCTGACATAACGTTACGTCCACGTCTCCTCCATGCGGGTCCCTTTCTATTTTGGAAAGGACTGTCCATCTCAGGTCTGTTTGTTGGTGTTTTTTACGTATCCAATGGTTGACCAGAGGGGCATTCTCAATTCCTCTCCGAATTCTGGATTTATGTTGTGTTATGCGCTGTCTCACTTCCTGCGTGGTTTTCCCTATGTAAACCAACGGGCATGGGCACACAATCGAATAGACGACATTTCTGGTCTTACCGTTCGTGAAAGATTCATGTTTCCAATGAATGTTGTTGAATGTGAAAACTGAATCCTCTATTGTCTCTTCACAGCATGTTCAAGTCCCACACTTATGGTGACCTTTGGTTGGAGGAAATCCAAATAAACTTCTTAGTGTTGGAGTTTTTTAATCGGAAGAGCTGCTCTTACAATATGGTTAGCCACACTTTTCTCCTTTTTGTAGGCGAATAATGGGGGTACTGCGAATTCTTCATGTAGATCTTTCAATAGATGCCAATTGGACATTATTCGTATTTTATGTTGGTTTGCTGCTGGACAAAAGGTCGTGACACACACCAGTCTTTTCAGATCTTGTTTAACTTTCCTTTCCAGCAATGTTCTCGTGGAATCCACCAAGCTCTTTTAAGGGAGTTTTTAGTAATTTTTTAGGGTAACCCAACGGGCATGGGCACACAATCGAATAGACGACATTTCTGGTCTTACCGTTCGTGAAAGATTCATGTTTCCAATGAATGTTGTTGAATGTGAAAACTGAATCCTCTATTGTCTCTTCACAGCATGTTCAAGTCCCACACTTATGGTGACCTTTGGTTGGAGGAAATCCAAATAAACTTCTTAGTGTTGGAGTTTTTTAATCGGAAGAGCTGCTCTTACAATATGGTTAGCCACACTTTTCTCCTTTTTGTAGGCGAATAATGGGGGTACTGCGAATTCTTCATGTAGATCTTTCAATAGATGCCAATTGGACATTATTCGTATTTTATGTTGGTTTGCTGCTGGACAAAAGGTCGTGACACACACCAGTCTTTTCAGATCTTGTTTAACTTTCCTTTCCAGCAATGTTCTCGTGGAATCCACCAAGCTCTTTTAAGGGAGTTTTTTAGTAATTTTTTAGGGTAACCCCTCTGGATCAGGCGCTCCTTTAGAAGGCCTGCATGTTCAAAGTACTCCTCTTTCTTTGAACAATTCCGACGGATCCTGAGAAATTGTCCGAACGGAAGGTTTTGTCTTAGACTCTGGAGGCGTAGCATTCACACGCATTTCCAGATTGATGATTCCTCGTAAATCTGGAAATGTGTCTCGTTCCATGAGTGTTGCATGGGAACACCCACAGCAACACTCATGGAATGCCCCTTTCACCCAAAGTGCTGCATGTAAACTGGCCATATTTACAAGGACAGGAAAAGACACACAGGGTGGCTTTTCCAGTCCTCGTAAATATGGAGCAGTACGTTACGCCACCAGTGTGTCACAAAAAGTGACGTACTGGTGGCGCAGGGAGCTTTTAAATCTGCCCCTGGATTTCTATCACTCTTTGATACCTTTTGTTTGGCCGAGAAAAATGGATACCCTTTTTGATGTGCGTGGTCGCATGAAAGTGGCAAAGATATATTAACACAAAGAAAATCGCTAATAGAGGTGGATGAGCCGCGTGGCATGAGGTGGGCACCACAAGGGGAGATTAGGTAGCGAAAGCAGGGGAACCTAAGATAGAGCTGGGCTTGTAGTGTTAGGAAGGGCAGCTGAACGAAAAGAGTTCTGCTAATCAGCAGGTAAACCCTGAAAGTGTAGGGAGACTGCACTTAGGTTTCAAGGCTGCATGAACCACTTAGAAGCCAGGAAACAAGAGCATGGGAGTAGTTAGCCAATGGCAATCATCAGGTTGGACTACTTTCCAGCTACTAATTACTACCACTAGGATGCCATCGGGTAAACAGGCGCTCTAGAAATGCTGTTTTAATTCAATTAAATTTCAATAGCCCTATTACAACAGGTCTTCCAGCAAGCATGCGCGCCATGCCCAGTCTCGACCTAAGAATGGGGAGAAATAAAGAAATGTCTCCTCGTTTGTTAACATCCAGCGTAGCACAGAGAAAGGCCACGTAGGGGCCTGAATCTGTCCATACGTCAAAACCATGCGCCTGCTAGAAGTAGGCGTAAGGCTTGATGCACCATGATGAACATAGGAAGGGTTGGAACAGTACTGGAGTTGCATCGCGCCCCTGACGCAACTCCAGCCGCACCAACGGAGTCGGTGGAGGTATCGCCATAATCCACAAGAACACCATCAAGGTCTCCACAAACACCAACGACACCCTCACCACCACCGAACACATGCACTTCAAGATCCACACGGACCCCAAGACCACCCTCAGAGGCTCCCTCGTCTATAGACCACCCGACCCACGTCCCCAATTCTGTAACTCCATCGCCGATTTAATCAGCACACACGCACTGACCTCCACCGACTACATCCTGCTCGGCGATCTGAACTACCGTCTGGAAAACAACAACAACAGCAACTCCTCCACCCTGGTCGACAACCTCGCCACCGTCGGACTGAAACAGATCGTCACAATCCCGACCCACATCGCCGGCCACACGCTCGATGCCATCTTCTCTTCCAGCCCACACGTTGCCTTCAGCCACGCTTCCGAGCTCACCTGGACCGACCACCACTGCGTCCACTTCACCATCCAGAAACGCGTCACACACCACCGCACCCCACAGATCCCCCGCCGACACTGGGGCAAAGTCACCAAGTACCTACAAGATACACACCTCGTACTCAACCCACCGACCAGCCCTACCGACCCCGAGGATGGGGCCCGCACCCTCAGGCTCTGGATGGTAGACTGCGCCAACACCTTAGCACCAGTGAGACAACCCACCGACAGAGACACCAGCCAGAGAGCCAGCTGGTTCACCCCGGAGCTCCTGGCCTCCAAGCGCACCTGCCGGAAAACTTGAAAACATCTGCCTCAGCGATAGAACGCCCGCCAACCGCGCAGCCCACAAAGACACCATTCGCAACCATCACCACCTCATCAGGACCACCAAAAGAGCCTCATTCAAAGACCGCCTCGACAACAACGCCCACAACAGCAAAGAGCTCTTCAACATCGTGAAAGAACTCTCCAATCCTAGCTCCTGCACCAACGACATTCCGCCTTCACAAGCCATGTGCGACACCCTCGCTGCCTTCTTCCACCACAAGATCACCGACATCCACAACAGCTTCAACCCCCGGCTGAACCCTACAGACCCCCCCACGACGAACCCCACTGACCACGACCTTCAGACCACATGGACCAACGTGAGCACCAAAGACATAATCAAGACCATGAGCACCATCCACTCAGGCCCCCCTTCTGATCCTCTTCCCCACTACATCGTCAACAAAGCCGACAGCCTCATCGCACCCCACCTGCGTAACATCATCAACCTCTCCTTCAAGACCGCTACCTTCCCTGAGAGCTGGAAAACTAAAGAAACCCAAGGCGGACCCGAGCGACCTCAAGAACTTCCGGCCCATCTCCCTGCTCCCGTTCTCAGCGAAAGTCATCGAAAAGATCGTCAACACCCAGCACACCCGCTACCTAGAATCCAACAGCATCCTGGACCCCTTCCAGTCAGGCTTCCGCAGCAACCACAGCACAGAGACCGCCCTCATCGCCGCCACAGACGACATCAGAATCCTACTCGACAACGGCGAGACAGCAGCCCTCATCCTCCTGGACCTCTCCGCCGCCTTCGACACCGTCTGCCACCACACACTACGCACACGCCTCCACGACGCAGGGATCCGAGACAAGGCCCTGGATTGGGCCACCTCCTTCCTCTCCGACAGAACCCAGAGAGTCCGCCTCCCCCCGTTCCAATCCGGAACCACCAAAACCATCTGCGGCGTCCCGCAGGGATCCTCCCTCAGCCCGACGCTGTTCATGGTCTACATGGCTCCCCTCGCTCGCCAGACTACACAACCTTAACATAATCTCCTACGCTGACGACACCCAGCTGATCCTCTCCCTCACCAAGGAGCCCCTCACCGCCAAATCCAACCTGCACCAGGGTATGAAGGCCGTCGTTGATTGGATGGAGGCTAGCCGGCTCAAGCTGAACAGGGACAAGACGGATATCCTCATCCTTGGGCCCAACCCCTCAGCGTGGGACGATTCCTGGTGGCCAACATCACTGGGAACCCCCCCCCGGCACCAACCAACCACGCAGGCAACCTAGGAGTCATCCTCGACTCAAAGCTCATCATGACCAACCAAGTCAACGCAGTCTGCACCTCCTGCTTTCACACCCTCCGTATGCTCCGCAAGATTTACAGATGGATCCCGGCGGACACACGAAAAACCGTCACCCACGCCCTTGTCTGCAGTCGACTCGACTACAGAAACGCCCTCTACGCCGGAGCCCCGTCCAAACTCATCAACAGACTCCAAAGAATCCAGAACGCCCCCGCACGCCTGATCCTAGAAGCCCCACGCCGAGACTACATCATCCCGCACCTGAGAGACCTGCACTGGCTCCCCGTCGACAAAAGAATCACATTCAAACTCATGACCCACGCACACAAGGCACTCCACAAGACCGGCCCAGCCTTTGTCAATAGCAGACTCTCCTTCTATGCACCCAACAGGAAACTCCACTCCGCCGACCTGTCCCTGGCCGCCGTCCCTCGCATCCACAGAACCACTTCCGGGGGCAGATCCTTCTCCCACCGCGCCACCAAGACCTGGAACACCCTCCACCTACGACAGATAGCAGACCTCCCGGCCTTCAGAAGACTGCTCAAGACCTGGCTCTTCGACCACTAGCTGCAGCTCCTCCCCCACCCCCCCCCCCCCCCCCCCCCCAGCGCCTTGAGACCCTAGCAGGTAAGTAGTGCGCTTTACAAATCCCCAAATTGATTGATTGATTGACTGACGCAACTCCAGCACTGCGCCATTCTTACGTCAGCAGATGCGACACACATTTGTTTATCCTTGCGCTATGATGCGCCGCATTGTAAATAATGTGCATCTGTGGTGGCGCAAGGGTAAACTTGTGTGAGGCAGCTTTCCTGGAACACCCCTGCTGATAAAAATCATTCTTTGACTGTTTTCTATTTATCTTCTCTGCTATGTAAACACGCTGCTAATTTCATTCTGTTTTCATTGATTTATTGTAATTATATTGAATCATAGAAATGACATTGATGTAAAATTGGTGTTATCTTCTTCTAAGAGTTATTCTTCTTACTTTCAAAGTAGGTCTCCAAAAATTGCTTATTCTGGACTTCAGCCACCACACGAAGTGCAGCAGAAATTTAGAATAGCGGGAAAAATCAAAAACTTCAGGGCTATCCCTCCTCTGGAAAACATCTCATCTGATTGGTCTCTTATGAATCTTAGAGCGACTCTACGGAGTAAAAGGAGATAGATCCAGAAGGATGATTATCCTACTGTACAAAATATGAAGATAGTAACGTCTAATAATGCAAAGTGTAATGTGTTTAACAACATGCAAAGGGTTTGTCATCCTTGCAATGCATTTTGGGCAGCCGGATATCCGTTCACAGTTTGTCACGATGCAGGAAGTGCTCCACCCGGCGTCGCTGGGATAAACAAAGCAGGCGTCGTGACGTCAATGCGTTCCCCGTCAGGCGTCTCCAGTGGTCCCTGTATGGCTCGGACGCCGGCTGGAGTGGGACACCTAGTGACGACGTGCGGTACTGCACCCTGGTATCCTGTGGAGCCTTTGACCTCACTTCTCTGGAGCAAAGCATCACAGAATCTATACTGTTTACATAATGCAGCCCGACCTCTGACCCCAAGATAAAAACACAGACAAAATATTACACCACTCACAGGTACTTTAAAAAAATGAGGGCCTCATTTATGAAAAGTGACGCATCGCTGCGATAAAAACAGCGATGCGTCACTTTTCATTGCGCCCTCCTTGCGATACCAATGATGCGTCATATTCACAGTATGACACATCATGTCGCAAGGAGTTACAGATACGTCAGGAGTTCTGATGTATCTTTAGATGCAAAAATGACGCAGGCGTAAGATATTGACGCATTTGCGTCCTAGAAGTGGCACAGTGAAATCTTATAGATTTCACTGCGTCACTTCTATGACCCATACTTGCGTTGGAACGCCCCCTTGCATACATTATAACTGGCGCAGGTATAATGTGGCGCACAGGTTTACAAAGTGAGATGCGTCACTTTGTAAATATGGTGCAAAAAGGCACATTTTTTACCCTGCTGGTGCGTCGCAAAAACTGACGCACTGGCAGTGCAAAAGTGACGCAAGGGCTCATATATAAGCCCCTGAGCATGACGACAAAGTCTCTACAAATATTTTGACATCTTATCTATCACCGCACGAACAAGCATTGGCAAAGCCAATAGGTCTGACCTAACGTTTGTGTTTTTGCCATGTTGTACACCAGCGTGGCTGCTGTTCAGCATGGCTACAAGTTAGTGTTGTAAAGGTAAGTGGAGTACAGTAGTGTTGTTCAGTGTCGTGGAGTGACATGGAGTGGAGTAGAGGGCTGTGTAGTGTCGGCGAGTAGAGTGGTGTTTGGTAGAGTGCTGTGTAGTGGAGTAGAGTGAAGGGGCGTACCAAATAGGGGTGTACAGTGGAGTAGAGTGAAGGGGCGTACCAAATAGAGGTGTACAGTGGAGTAGAGTGAAGGGGCGTACCAATTAGAGGTGTACACTGGAGTAGAGTGGAGGGGCGTACCAAGTAGGGGTGTACAGTGGAGTAGAGTGAAGGGGCGTACCAAGTAGGGGTGTACATTGAAGTGGAGTGAAGGGGCGTACCAAGTAGGGGTGTACAGTGAAGTAGAGTGAAGGGGCGTACCAAGTAGGGATGTACAGTGGAGTTGAGTGGAGTGAAGTGACGTGGAATGGCATAGAGGGCGTTGCATAAACTGGAGTGCTGTAGACTGGAGTGCCGTAGAGTGGCACGACACAGAGTGGAGTAGAGGGTAGTGGCATAGAGTGGAGTGGCGTATAGTGTTGAAGCATACAGTAAAGTATGGAGAATGAAAAGACTGTAATGAAGAAGGAGATGATGTGTCAGAGATGCAGATGGAGGATTTCAGAAGTATGTTGTGAGATAAAGGTCGCAGGTGTCTAACAATGAGAGACTGCAGAAGAAAGTGGTATGAAGGGGAGAACAGGAGTGAGTGAGACACTCTAGGAAACGCCCACGCCCCAGACCTTAGTTATGGCTTAACTAAGGGGAAATTTGGAAAGACTGCCACCAGGAAATTCACCAAATGAACATGGGCAAACGTAATCCCTGGTGGTAAAATACCTTCATATAGGGGCACAAAACCAAGCAAGAATACACACTGCACCACCTGCCCATACTCACTGGGGGCATATTATCAAGGGCCATATCGCCGCTTTAGCTGGACTTTTTCCCGCTAAAGCTGCAATATTTTTATCGCCCTATTAGCAAGCTGTCGCTAACAGCAGTTAGCGACAGCTTATAGGTGATAGCTACAGGTTTGGGGCCCGCTTTGCATGTCAGCGATATTTATCGCTAATGACATGCAAAGTGGGCTTACCCAAACTGTTATTGACTGAAAACAGTCACTAACACAGCTATCGCCTATTAGCAAGGCAGGCAAAGCGATAAAAAAATTCGGCTAAGCACGAATATCGCTATAACCTAACACCTGCTCAGACCAGGACTTAACCTGTAAGTCCCCATTGGCGTTAATGCCTGAATATCGCTGGATTTCCAGCGATATTCACGCATTGAGCCACTATCGCCTGAAATTTTATCGCAATGGAGATAAACGTTGCTAATAGCACTTTATCTCTGCGATAATTTCCGGCGATAAAAAAGAAAGGCGCTAAGCGCATTTAGCAATAAATATCACTACTCCTTGATAATATGCCACTAGGTTCCATCCCTTCCCAAATCAAACCTCCATGGACTGCTGCATGCATGCTCACCTTCATTATATAAGTCTTTTTACCTAGGAAATATCTACACGCATTGAACATCTCATATCCTTTTCTTTTTTCTTTAATTGGGAAATACAGGTACAAAAGTCACAGAAGCAATACAACTTTTAAGGATAAACTATTCTGAATCTGAATAATGTTTTCAGAGCTCAAGTAACCAATGTAGTGCAGGTTTTTTCATTGCATTCTGGGAATGGTAGTCCTGGTTTTATAGTGTGCTAAACAAGACCCTGATTAGAACTGTTTCTCGGACATAGACAAAGGAAACTCCATAGGTCAGTGATTTGGAAATGGGAAGCCAAGATTGCTTCTCCTGTGACTACTGGAGGTTTATCCAAGGAATATTTGAGGGGAAGTGTTTGATAGTCTTATTCAAGACCTGCTCTTTTAGGGGAGATTTCCTACTCTTTGGGGCATATTATTAACAAATAGCGATATTTATCGCTAAGTAGGCTTAGCGGGAATTTTTTTATCGCCGAGCATCACCGGATTTTATCACTAAGATAACGTGCTATTAGCAACGTTTATCTCAAAAGCGATAAAATTCCCGGCGATAGTGGCGAAATCCGAGAATATTGCTGAGAATACAGCGATATTCAAGCATTATCGCTAACAGGGTCTTAGCCATTATATCCACCTCCCATTGGATATAATGGCTAAGAACTGGTCTGAGCAGGCGTTAGTTTTTGGAGATATTCACTCTTAGCGCGAATATTTCCATCTCTACGCCTGTGTTGGTAATAGGCGATAGCGATGTTAGCGACTGCTTTCAGTCGCTAACAGGTTGGGTACGCCCCCTTTGCATGTCATTAGCGATAAATATCGGTGACATGCAAAGCGGGCCCCAAACCGCTCGCTATCGCCTACAAGCTGTCGCTAATTGCTGTTAGCGACAGCTTGCTAATAGGGAGATAGAATTATCGCCGCTTAGTGGCCGAAAACGGCCGCTTAAGCGGCGATAATTTCCTATTGCCCCCCTTGATAATATGCCCCTTTATTTTTGCTTTTGCTACAAACTACTGACCTCAGTTAAATGGGGCACTTAGACGCTCAGTATCTTGCATCTATGATTCCAAAGAGGGAGTAATTCTATATGATGAATGCAAATCTCGTTACATGTAGGCCATATTACTAACATGCACTGTTGTCCTCCTTGCAGGGTAAGCAGACCGTACATGCTGCTTACATCATACTGCGCCCCGTGCAGTCATCTTATTCTGCTGACAAATCTCGCGGTCTGAGCAATTGCTCCTAACAAATGCCTGCCGGGGCCTGTGAGGGTGGAGTGAGAAACTCCTGACCTTTCTACCTTTGTGAGGCTCATCATAATCCGCCCCACCCACAAGAGGCTTGTCTCATGCAGCTAGGGCTGAGGGCAGCGCGAAGGACTTGCACTTGTCCCAAGACCAGCACAATAGCATATTGAAGTGACCCTGCACCGTAGCCCTTCAGAGCTCGGCGTACCAAGTGACTCGTATGTTAAATCGAGTGCTCTTAGTTCGCAACAGAGATGCATTCTGGGAGTCGTAGTTAAAACTTCCGATTGACCATAGTTTGTAATGGAAATCGAAACCAATTGCTGGGAATGTGCAAAGGCCTGCAGCGTGTAATCTGTTGCGGTGTCCTTCCAGTCGCGGTGCAGGCTACGGCTCGGTGACGGCGTCAGGACGGAGTCAGTGAGCGCAGAGCTTGCGTTGTTCGAGTCAGACGTTGCTTGATGCGGTGCCTACAGGGCACCGGGCTGGTCGTGAGAGTCGGTCACAGCTCCCTCCCTCTGTAGCCACTGAAACAGTGTTTCCAGCATCAATTCACAAAGGCTGGTGAAGTGCACTGGTCCTGGGACTTCGGTCAGGGGGCAAGCTCTCTTCCAAGCCTTTGGAGATCTTTGCACACGTTGAAAGTAAAGTCCACAGGGTCCCAATATTTATATCCCAAAATCCTTTGTTTTCTGAGGGGAGAGGAGCCTGTGCTCAGTCCAAACCAGTTCTGAAGCACTCTGTTTACCAGACTTCTCCTTTCCTTTCACAGTGCAGGGTAGAAACATCAGATGCCCCACAGGAGGTGGAGCGAGCATTGTGGAAGGCAAGTACAGTCCTGTTGACAGTCTTCCTTCTCTTCTTTCAGTGTGCAGGGCAGAGACATCAGACGCACCACAGTGGGTTGAGCCGGCATTGTAGAGAGAAGGCTGTTAAAAAGCAGGATACTCCATTTCTTGTGATTAAAGTATCTTTTATTGTAGACAGCATCAACGTCCAGCCAGTCAGTTTCCAGGCTAACACGAACTGCCTTGCCTGAAGCTCACATTCTAGGTGACATCATATGTTCCTTAAAGAAGACTAACATCAGATTATAACACATCCCCTTCCCAATAAATCAAAAGAAACAGGAGAACAAGAAACCAGAAAAGACCAATTAAAAGAAAAGAAGCAGTCAATTAGATACAGAGAAAATAACATTACAGGAATCTAAAAATAGAAATTCAAGACATAAGATAATCTTTAAATTTCAGGGGCAAATTATGTTGCCTTTTGGAAGGATGGCTAGAACTAGGACCAGCAGATGTTAAATCAGTACAAGAAGTTCCAGCACCTAGGTCATGAGAAAATGACCCTACATCGTCAACATCACTGTGAGAACAGTTTTGAGAATCTGAAGAGTTAGAACCATTCTTCAAACATTTGACCAATCTGGACATGCTCCAAACACTACCATTGTTAACTCTGACGACATTTTTTTTTATGGAGACAATGGTGAAAGGACCCATGAAGGTACTTTTGCCCTTAAGCGTGTGCCTGGGATTCTTTATCAAAACTTTGTTTCCAACATTCCACTTCTTCCCTTTCACACACATTTTAGAATCATATCTCGTTTTGTATTGACTTTGGTATTTTAAGATCTTATTTTTTTTACATCAGCTGATAAAGCTTCTCCGTCCATTATTGGCATCCAAACAGGATTTAACTTGGAAATCGCCTTCCTACCCCTCAAGGCTTCAAAAGGGGATGTCAAAGTAACAGTATTGGGTGTGGTCCTATGTGCCCACAAGGTATCTCTTAAGATCGCTTTAAGAGATAATTTAGTGTCCAATGCACGTTGAAGGCAAGTTTTGACCAACCGGTTCATTCTCACCGCTAAGACATTGGCCTGAGGAGAATATAATGCAGTTTTTTGATGAATCACACCACAACTTTTTAGAAAATCATTCATCTCACCAGAGACGAATTGCACGCCATTATCTGTTATCAGAAATTTTGGTAGACCTTCAAAAGCAAACACTCCCTTTAGAAACTCAATAACAGATTTGGCATTCACAGAAGAGGTACACTTCGTTATTACCCATTTGGATGTGTAATCTACCAATAAAATGACAAAACGCTCACTTGGTAGTAACAGATCGAATGGTCCCATGATGTCTAAACCCAACTTTGTCCAGACAACCTCAGGAATTTTTACTGGTGACAATGGTGTGTGAGTGGTCGTATAAGACTTGTCATTAGATGCACACAAAGTACAGTCTTTGACTACATCTTCGATCATACGGTCCATAGTAGGCCACCAGTATCTTTCCCTCACTCTAGCCTTGGTGAGACTCCTTCCAAGATGACCCTCATGAGCTGTGTTTATAATTTTGTCTGTAAACTCAACTGGGGGAATAACCCTCATGCCTCTCAGTAAATTGTCCCCCACAAAGGAAATTACATCTTTGACAGACCAATACGTTTTCATCTCTTGATCCAAAGATTTATAATCTGGCCAACCTTGACTTATCCAGGTTTTGAGCTCAGATAGAATCCTATCTTTAATCACACCATTCCTCCACTCATCTTGTGTCAGAGCATTTTCAGCAACCCAAAATACACATTCTTCCTTGTCATCATCACTGCTTTCCCCCAGTGGCAATCGCGACAAACAGTCAGCAGATTTGTTATTCGACCCAGGTATATGTTGTACAATAAAATTGTACTCTTGTAATCCCTCACTCCAACGTTTAATTCTTGGCGTTAAGTGTTCACTATGCCTGCAAGAAAAAATTTGAACAAGGGGCCTGTGGTTGGTTCTTACCAAGAATGGAATTCCCCATAAGTAAAATTTAAAGTGTTGAACCGCCCAAAAAACACTAAGGGGTATATTATCAAGGGGTTTTATCTCCGCTTTTTTGGCTTTAAAAGCCAAGAAAGCGGAGATAAAATTATCTCCCTATTACCAAGCTGTCGTTAACACCAGTTAGCGACAGCTAATAGGAGATAGCGACCATCATGGGCCCCACTTTGCATGTCAGTGATATTTATCACTAATGATATGCAAAGTGGGCGTGCCAAGATGTTAGCGACTGGAAACAGTCGCTAACATCGCTATCTCCTATTACCAACTTTTGGAGATATTTGCGCTAAGGGCGAATATCTCCAAAAGCTGACACCTGCCCTGAGCAGTTCTTAGCCATGTTATCCAATGGGAGGTGGATAACATGGCTAAGAGCATTTGCTCGATAATGCATGAATATCGCTGACTTTTCAGCGATATTCATGCATTGCGGACGTTTTTTATCGCATTTGCGATAAACCTTGCTAATAGCAAGGTTTATCTGCGATAAAAATCGCCGATGTGCGGCGATAATTTTTGTCTCTAAACAAGTTAGAGACAAAAATTATCGCTAGTTGTTGATAATATACCCCTAAGTGCTTCCCTTTCAATGCAAGAATAGTTTGCCACTGCCTGTTTAAGTGCCCTAGAAGCAAATGCAACTGTACTTGGTTCACCATTTACTACCTGAGAAAGTACTGCGCCCAAACCCTTGAGACTAGCATCAGTGGTTAAAATGTTTTTTTTATTTACATCGAAATGCCCAAGAGTAGGCATCTTCCCAATCTCTTCCTTGATCTTCTCAAAAGCTTTCTGGCAGTCTTCTGACCACTCAAAATGTACACCTTTCTTAAGTAACATCCTCATGGGTTCAGTCACACCGGCAAATCCTTGAACAAACTTAGCGTAAAATTCCGCAAGTCCAAGGAATGACCTCACTTGGTCTTTATCGCTAGGTACTGGAGCTTTCTTAACACATTCAGCTAGTTCTAGCTTTGGTTGTATTCCCGCACCAGAAATTACGTGACCAAGGTACGTAATTTCAATCTTCAATCTTTCCAAAACTTCAAGCAATGTCTTACTATGCTCAACCTCTCCCTTCCCGTAGATTAGAATGTCGTCTTGAAAAAACATGATATTCCCAATTCTGTTTAAAACCCTCTTCATGCCCCTCTGAAAACATGCAGCTGCCGATGCTAAACCGAAAGGCATTCTCTTAAAACAATACGCACCCAAAGGTGTCACAAACGATGTGAGATGCCTCGACTCTTTGTGCAAAACAATCTGGTGATATGCGGACGATAAGTCCAAAACGCTAAAAACATTCGCACCCTTGAGAGTGCTAAGTGACTCCGAAATATTGGGTAACGGTTGCCTGTCAAACCAAATACACTGATTTAACCCCCTCAAATCCACACACATCCTAATTTTGCCCCCCCCATCCTTAGGGGCCAAAACAATGGGGGCCAACCATTCTGATGCCTCTATCTCCTCAATCACATCCAACTTCAGTAATCTTTCCAACTCCTGCTTCAAGGGATCCATCATCATGTTTGGAACCTTTCTTACTTTGTAAACACAAGGTATGGCCTTGTTTTTCAAAATAATCTTGTGTTCAAAACCCTTAAGACACCCCAACTCTTCAGAAAAAAACTTCAGGAAATTTTTTGAAATACACACACTTCTGATTGTCAACAGCACAGGCATTACTATCACCATCAATCAACATAACTTGGTCTTTAGGATCCTCAGCAGATGGATTAAGCCTGATCCCCAAATCACGCTGATGTCTCCAACCCAACAGGTTGTCACCCCTCATAGCTACATAAACTTTACCAAACGTTTTTCTGTCTTTAAATTTAATACAAGCCTCTATATAACCAAGAACATTAATCTTAGCTTTGGCATAGCCAACTGGATTTATATCAGGTGGAATCAAAGCAGTTTCATCTAACCCTACAACCTCATCCCATTCTTTGTTGCCTATCATGGTGTAAGGAGACCCTGAGTCAGCCAAGACAACAAATTTGAAATTATTCACCATGATGTCACATTCAGGCATAAAGTTTTTGTCGGCATCAATCATTCCATCTTCTTCTCTGATGCTAGACACTACAATGCGTACTGCATCAGAATTTTTTCTCTCTGGAGCCCGTGTTGACTTACAGACTCGAGCGTAATGTCCCTTCATACCACATTTCATGCATACAGCATCCTTTGCATAACATTGTCGATAACTCGAAAAATGTGTGAAACTCCCGCATCTCATACACTTAGGTTTAAGTGAATCTTTACTCCCTTTTTCATCACTATTTGTTTGAGGCTTTACAAAGTTGCGCGTGACTACATCCTTGTCATTCTTTTTAAATTTGTCATTAGCAAAAACCTTACCCACACTCATACGTTGTTCGAAACTGTGCTCATCATTAACAACATGAATTTCACTTTCTAATTCTCTCTTCTCTTCATGACCTCTTTTTATCTCCTTTACCCAAGATGAGGTGTTTTCCATTCCTTCAACAATGTTAATGGCCTCATCAAGAGTAGGATTTTTTTATAAAAGTTTCTCTTGCACCCTAGAACTATTTGTGCATCGCACTAATTGATCTCTGACTAACGAATCAGATAGCTCTTCAAACTCACAGGTGCGTGCTAATGTTTTCAGAGAAGCTATATAACCTTTGACTCGTTCAGTAGAACCCTGTGTCCTTGTAAAAAATCTGTGTCGTTCTAGAACAATATTTATGCGAGGACCAAAATATGTTTGTAACATCATTATTGACATTTCATATACATCACAAGGCTCACCCTCACCACTTCCAATCGTAAGCAAGTCCATGCTATCATATATGTTACGTCCCTCTACGCCTAAATTATGTAAAAGAATAGCCTGTTTTCTGACTGCAGAAAATGTTTCTCCACCAAAAGCCAAAATGTAAGAGTCAAAAAGATTTCTCCATCGCTTCCAAGGTAATATTGGATCTCCTTTTTCTGAAAGAAAAGGGGGAGGTTGTGACATTGAAGTAGATGAAGCCATACTAGAGAAATTATTAAAAGGTGAGGCAGATACAATAGTCAGTAACAATAAAGGACAAAAATAAAAATAAAATGAAGAGCAGTCCTAAAATGAAAGTAATTAGTATATGTGTGATGAAGATCCAAGTGGTGTTAAAATAATGCTTTTGTGGTAATCCTGGTAAACAGTCTTATATCCTAGTAAATCTGGCAAACAGTCTTATATCCTGGTAAACAGTCTTTGTTAATCTCAAAGTAAATCCTAAAAACGAAATAAAAGATACCGTAAAATAATGAGATGAAATGTCAAAATCCAAGTTCAGAATCGAAAGGTGACACGATCCGTATTTGACAGCCAGCTCGTAATAATGTAGTGATGACAGATCTAATGAGCCGATAATCGTACTCGAAAGTGCACAGCCTTTTCCTTTGAGAGTCTGTGAACACAAGATGGCGCTTACGTTCAGCGCGGGGTCACGTTGGGTTCAATTCCGGCGCAATGACGTAGGCTCCGTCCTCTTTTGCATTCAAAGAAGAATTCCAGTGACGCGCGCAGGGAATATATTCGAGCTCTCGAGGGAACGTCCAGGTTCACGAGGTATGGAACCTTCCTCGGAGTTAAAAAATGAGGGGCGGTTACAGGCACTACGAAGCATGCGAGGTATGCACAAGGCTATAGATTACCTTAAAGTGTTGAAACGTTGAACACGACGTCCAGGCTGTAAGGCTGTGATTTTGCAATAGTCCAAAGTTCCGGTTTCCTTTTTTTTTTATGAAGAATAGATAAAAATGAATAAATCCAATTAAGAATGTAGGGGAATTGATGCTGTTTTCCACTTGTCCCCAATCAAGTTAAGTCGTCCTCGTCGCCATTGTTAAAAAAGCAGGATACTCCATTTCTTGTGATTAAAGTATCTTTTATTGTAGACAGCATCAACGTCCAGCCAGTCAGGTTCCAGGCTAACACGAACTGCCTTGCCTGAAGCTCACATTCTAGGTGACATCATATGGTTCCTTAAAGAAGACTAACATCAGATTATAACAAAGGCCCAGCCCTATTCAGGTCCCAGGTGCAACTCCTCCCTCCCATCTAGATGCAGATCTCTCTATTCACCATCGGGCTGCCCCAGCCTGTCTCCTGGAATCCCCCAGCCCTGTCACTCGCAAAACTAGACAAAGGAATATACAACCTAGCAGAGGCGGGCTGAAATGGTTAGGCAAGCAAATATCTACTTTCTAAAAGTGGTATTTGAAAAAACAGAATATTAAAATAAACTTCACTAAAAGATGTACTTTATTATTCTGAGTCCAGGCACCCTAAACTCGAATTTCTATCATGTTCTCTGAGTCTGTGAGGATTATAGAATGTAACAATTCTAACAGCCCATTCTGGCCTATGGAGAACAGGTAGCCTTGTGATAGTGAAAAACGAAAATGGCTGTAATTCACTATTAGGACATGCCACACACATCAGGGCTTGTCCTACCTTATACGTACAGTGCACCCTGCCCTTGGGCCTACCATAGGGGTGACTAATATTAAGAAAAGGGAAGACTTAGGTATTGGCAAGTGGGTGCACTTGCCCAGTCAGCATGACAGTACCAGACTGCACACAGGCTCTGCAATGGCAGACCTTAGACACGTTTTACCAGGCCGCTTCTGTGGGTGGCACAACCAGTGCTACAAGCCCACCAGCAGCATTTGGATTACATGCCCTGAGCACACTCAGTGCACTGTACTAGGGTCTGACAGTAAACCAAACATCCAATCATGGAACCACTAATCAATCCATTAATTTACAGTAGGGAGCACTCACACTGGGGCACTGGACAGCAGTGGCACAGTGCCCAAAGCATCTAACACCAGCAAAAACACATGAGGCAACAGCGAAAAATGGAAGGGAGACCCACACCAAGAGTGCCCGGTCTAACTGTCCTATACTCCACTTCAGACCAGGCTGAAGTGTCTAGGTCATTGCCAAGCAAGCATTCAATAGGGAGGTCTGCACTGATCACAACCCCCCCCCCCAGGAGAAATTAACAACTGCCATATTATGGCTGGTACTGATGTTGCTAGCACTGATCACTTTGTAAGTCTCACCAAGTATGACTTGTCCAGGGTCCACAAAGTCTGGTATCACCATTGTGACACTTGCCCCTGTGTCCCTGTAGGCCTCAGCATTTTTCTCATTAATCAAAGGTGTTTGTCTGTACTTGCCAAAGTTACTGGGACTCAAAGAGGAAGTCAAATCCATGCCTCCATCACAGATCAAAACAGCTTGAGTTGGCACTCTGACTAGGCCAGAGCCCATCTCAGATCCCAGAGTTAACCCTACTATACCTTTATGTTGGGAACCACCACTTGTAGCTGCACTAGGGGGAACAGTTGCCTATGGGGCAATGGTGTCTGGAGTGGTCTCCTTTTTGGTGCAATCACTTGTCCAGTGACTATTATTTTTACACACTTTGCACCATGGTTTCTTTGGGCCTTCTTTCTTTTTAGACTGGGGACCCCCACCATTAGAAGCTTTTTGGGGACCTTGTGAAGACTTCTAGGGCCAGATGTAGGAGCCCTAATACCGGTCGGAAACGGCCGATTTCGGCCGTTTCCGACCGGTATTAGTGGTTTCTAATGTAGGAGCATGCTTTACAGAATCAGTATTTTACCGAATCTGTATTTACAGATTCGGTAAAATTACCAAATCGGTACATACAGACTCGGTAAAAATACCGATTCTGTAAAAGCACATGTAGGTAGCACATCTTTGAGTGCCGCAGGCCTTTCAGATTCGGTATTTTACCACCCAATCCAATTGGGTGGTAAAATACCGAATCCAGGTGTGCATGCACATGTGTGCATGCACACCTAGCCATGTGACAGACAGACATGCCCTTAGGGCATGTCTGTGTGCCACATGGCTCACATGCCCGTCTTTGGGGTGCTAGAGGGTGTCAAAGTGACACCCCCTGCACCCTTGCTAAAATCGGAATTTACCGATTCTGTAATTACAGAATCGGTATTTCCCATTGATTCCTATGGGCTTCAAAGCCCAAAGGAATCAATGGGCAATACCGATTCGATATTTACAGAATCGGTAAATACCGAATCTTAACGATTCGGTAGTTACAGATTCTGAAATACCTACATCTCCCCCCTTCATATTTACCACTTCTTAAATACCGAATCGGTAAAATTCGATATTTAAGAAGTGGTAAATAAGAATTACCTACATCGGGCCCCTAGTCTTTACCTTTCTCCCCACCCTTTTGATCTTGCTTCTTTTGGTCACCACCTTGGTTCTGTAGCTTCTGCTTCACCCTGGTTCTGACCCATTTGTCTGCCTTCTTTCCCAATTCTTGGGGAGAAGTCAGATCAGAGTCAACCAACTGACTTAATAAACAGATCGATAGACCACGGTCCTTCTCATAATATATCAAATCTCTAATCAAGCATAAGTTATCCTGGATTTTACGGCCAGGAACACCACAGGATTGATCAGAAGCAATAACAGTCTAAATCACTGGTCTGAGTTTGAAAAATAATGTTTTGGACAATATCTTAAAGTCAGCATTTAATAGGCTAATTGGGCGCCAATTTTTCAAATCATGTCTGTTTCCTTTCTTTTTATAAAGGAGTTTAATACTTCCACCACGAAGCGAGCTGGGGAGAGAGTCAAAACTGAAAGAGTGCAAATATACCTGCAGAAGGTCGGGCCAATAATATCCCAGAAAGTTGCATAAACTCAACAGGGAAACCATCAGCTCCTGGTGCTCTCCCCTTAGGCAGACTACGGATAGCCCTCTCAATGTCATCCAAGAGAATATCACTTTCCATGGCTGCTTTATCTTCTTCAGAAAGGGAAGACTGTAAATGTTGGAGGAAAAAGTTGGCTGAAGCCTCATCACAGGAGTTCCTAGCATACAAGTCCCTATAGAAGTCAAAAATACTTTTACTAATCCCATCTGTAGAGGTGTGCCTGGTGCCTGCAGAGTCAGAGACATAGTCTAAATTCTAACCCCAGACTTAGGGGCAGATTTACAACTTCTGGTGCATCTCTGTTAATCAGCAGGGCTGCGCCAGAAGTGTTCCAACGCATTTGACCACCCGTGCGCCACCACTGATGCGCCGCATTCACAATGCGGCGCACCATGGCGCACGGATGGGCAGATGCATGTCGCATCCCCCAGCGGAAAGACGGCGCATTGCTGGAGTCGCGTTGCAAGTGTGACGCATCTCCAGCAAGGCTCAGGGTGCCCCTATGCCTAACATGCTGCGTCAATCCTTTTCCTGCTTCAAGCAGGCGCAGGGTTTTGATGCAGCATGGCCGTAAAAATGACTGAGCAAATTCTTGCAGATTTCACTCAGCCACATTTCCGAGGCGTTCCTGTGCCAGAGCAACCCCCTGTGCCGGAACGCCCACATGTGGGGCCAGTGAAAGTGAGGGACAATTCAGTCCCAAGACTTGATCTGGTCAAGATGTCCTGCTAAGGGAATATCATGGGCTAGTGTCAATAGGAAGCCCCTGAATGCCAAAGGTATGACCAACCTCCTGGCTGCACCAGGCTTGGGGTCTCTACTCTCTGAATACAGGCGTCCATCATCCCAGTAAATTTTATGGGTGCCACTAGCATTCCCAGCAGCCTTTGCAGCAGCTTGCAGTCTGAGGGGTTCAAGAGAAGGGCAGCTCAACTGCAACTGCCTCAAATCTGCCCTGGAAGGGCCCCCTGTCCCCAGAAACTCAACCTGATCTGGCTCAAGCTCTTCTGGGACAGTTCCTTCTTCAGGCTCACAATCGGTTTCCTCAGAAGCCTGATCCTCACTCTGAGCCAGGGGGAAAGGCACTGCCTTAACCCTACTGCTCCATTTCTTGGTAGACAACTGGTCCATTATTCTAGAATCCAGTCCCTGTCCAGTGTGAGACTTTCTGGCCTGTGACCTAGTCACTGCAAGGACATGTGCTGAGATTCCTAACATTTCTGCATGGGTCCTATATCCACTTCAGACCAGGCTGAAGCCTCTAGGTCATTGCCATGCATGCATTCAACAGGGAGGTCTGCACTGATCACAACCTTCTTAAGGCCAAGTACCCCTCCCCAGGAGAAATTAACAACTGCCATACTATGGGTGGTACTGATGTTGCTAGCATTGATCACTTGGTAAGTCTCAAGAAGTATGACTTGTCCAGGGTCCACAAAGTCTGGTATCGCCATAGTGACACTTGCACCTGTGTCCCTGTAGGCCTCAGCCTTTTTCTCATTAATCAAAGGTGTTGTCTGTACTTGCCCAGGTTACTGAGACTCACAGAGGAGGTCATATCCATGCCTCCATCACAGATCAAAACAGCTTGAGTTGGCACTCTGACTAGGCCAGAGCCCATCTCAGATCCCAGGGTTAACCCTACTATACCCTTCTGTTGGGAACCACCACTTGTAGCTGTACTAGGGGGAACAGTTGCCTTAGGGGCAATGGTGGCTGGAGCTGTCTCCTTTTTGGTACAATCACTAGTTCAGTGACCATTATTTTTCCAAAGTTTGCACCATGGTTTCTTTGGGCCTTCTGTCTTTTTAGATTGGGGACCCCCACCATTGGAAGCTTTTTGGGAACCTTGTGAAGACTTCGGGGGCCCCTTGCGCCATCGGAATGTCACTTTTTGTGACGTTCCGTGGGGCAGAAGCCTGGGTGATATTTATCAGGCAGCACTAAGCCTCTTTTTTTGGCTTAATGCTGTTTGATAAATATCAGTCCCTTTAACGCATTGTCCTGCTTTAAAGGGGCGTGCAATGGGGGTTGCTGGGGGCGATCCCAACAACATCCATGGCCTTTTGACACTGCCCCAGATTTACGCGAATTTTTCAAATCATGTCTGTTTCCTTTCCTTTTATAAAGGAATTTAATACTTCCACCACGAAGTGAGCTGGGGAGCAAGCCAAAACTGAAAGAGTGCATATATATACCTGCAGAAGGTCTGGGCCAATAATATCCCAAAAAGTTGCATAAAACTCAATGGGTAAACCATCAGCTCCTGGTGCTCTCCCCTTAGGCAGGCTACGCATGGCCCTCTCAATGTCATCCAAGAGAATATCACTTTCCATGTCTGCTTTATCTTTGTCAGAAAGGGAAGACTGTAAATGTTGGAGGAAAAAGTTGGCTGTAGCCTCATCACAGGAGTTCCTAGCATTCAAGTCCCTATAGAAGTCAAAAATACTTTTACTAATCCCATCTGTAGAGGTGTGCCTGAGTCAGAGACAGAGTCTAAGGGCCTCATTTATGAGGCCGTGCATCACTTTTACGCCGCTGGTGCGTCACTTTTTGTGACGCACCAGCAGCGTAAAAAATGTGCCTTGTTACACCAAATTTACAAAGTGACGTATCTAGGTAGATGCGTCACTTTTTAAACCCCTGCGCTACATTATACCTGCGCCAGGTATAATGTATGCAGGAGGGCGTTCTGACGCAAGAAAAGGTCATAGAAGTGACGCAGTGAAATCTATAAGATTTCACTGCGCCACTTCTAGGACGGAAATGCGTAAATGTCTTACGCCTGCCTCACAGCAGGCGTAAGACTGGCGCCGGCCCTTTCACATGGGGCTTGCCCCATGTGAAAGGACACATTGCTGGAGTTGTGTCACTTTTGTGACACACTCCAGCAATGCTTCACTTTTGCGCCATGCAGCTACGTCAGAAATACTGACGTATCTGTAACTCCTTGCGCAATGATGCGTCATATTGTAAATATGACGCATCATTGATGTCGCAAGGAGGGCGCAATGAAAAGTGACGCATCGCTGTTTTGACGCAGCGATGCGTCACTTTTCATAAATGAGGCCCTAAAATTCTAACCCCAGACTTAGGGGCAGATTTACAACTTCTGATGCATCTCTGTTCATCAGCAGGGATGCGCCAGAAAGGTTCAACGCATTTGCCACCCGTGCGCCACCACTGATGCGCCGCATTTACAATGCGGCGTACCATGACGCACGGATGGGCAGATGAGTGTCGCATCCCCAGGTGGAAAGGCGGCACATTGCTGGAGTCGCGTTGCAAGTGCGATGCATCTCCAGCAAGGCTCAGGGTGCCCCTATGCCTAACATGCTGCGTCAATCCTTACGCCTGCTTCAGGCAGGTGCAGGGTTTTGACGCAGCATGGCCCTAAAAGTGACTGAGCAAAATCTTGCAGATTTCACTCAGCCACAGTTCCGAGGCGTTCCTGTGCTGGAACGCCCACATGTGGCGCAGGGCTTTACAACGTGACGCATCTCCCTAGATGCCTCACGTTGTAAATACCCAGCACCATGGCGCTGGCATTACGCCGCCGCCGCGTCATAAAAGTGACGCACAGGCGGCGCAAATGTGGTGTAAGGGGCTTGTAAATATGCCCCTTAGCCTTTAAGAAAAAGAAGGGAGTACATTTTTCATTTTCTTCAAAATATTTCACTCTGCTGCGTATAATTAACCTTTCAGTATACTCAGAATAAAGTGAGGGAAGTTTCTGTTTATATAAGAGGAATTCAGAGGTATATTATCAAGGACCGTTGTTAAAATTATCGATTTTTATCGGCATGAAACTGCAATAATGGGCTTAATAATACGCCCTTGTTAATTCCCATAGAAGCCCATGTGCTTGTGTCAGAGAAAAGTAAAAAACTTTGGGGCAGATTTACTACTTCTGGCCCATCTCTGCTAATCAGCAGAGATGAGCGAGAAGAGTTGTGATGTATCTGCCGACCCGTGCGCACCAACCACTGATGCGCCGCATTTACAAAGCGGCGCACTGTGGCGCACAGATGGGCAGATGCGTATCGCATCCTCCGTCGGAACGGCGGATGCATTGCTGGAGTCGCGTCGCAAGCGCGACGCGGCTCCAGCAAGGCTCGGGGGTGCCCTATGCCTAACATGCTGCGTCAATCCCTACGCCTGCTTCAAGCAGGCGCAGGGTTTTGACGCAGCATGGGTGTAAAAGTGACTGAGTGAAATCTTGTAGATTTCACTCAGCCACTTTTAGGAGGCGTTCCTGCGCTGGAATGCCCCCCCCCTCCACGCCTGAACGCCTGCATGTGGCGCAGGGCTTTACAACTTGACACATCTCCACCATAGTGACACAACGGCGGCGTAAAAGAGGCGCAAGGGGCTTGTAAATCTGCCGCTATATACATTGTCAGATCTTATGAGTCTATTTTCTTTTCAATCTTTTTCTTTTTTACTTGACTGAATGTGTTATCCATGTCTGCCGTGGATTTAACAGGTCCCTGGAGATCCGAATGAGCACATTCTTCTGAGTCACTGCTGTCCGCTCCAGACTCTGCATCATCCCCTTCTTTATTTTTCCTTTTTAAAGTCCAGAAGCTCTAGAAATGCTGCTTCAATTCAATTCAACTCCAACAGCCCTATTACCACAGGTCTTCCGGACAGCGCATGCGCGATGCCCAGTCTCGACCTAAGAACAGGGAGAAATAAAGAAATAAAGACATTTCTCCTTGTTTGTTAACACCCAGCGCAGCAGAGAAAGGCCACACAGAGGCCTGAATCTTTCCAGAAAATAGTCATTCTCTGACTGCTTTATGTTTATCTCCACTGATATGTAAAAGTGCTGCAAACTTCAACTTTTCTACACCCTGTATTTCCTGTAAAATGCTCTACTTTCGACATAACTCCACTAGTTACTATAATTATATATAAAGGATCGTAGAAAAAGGAAGACATAAAATGGTGTTCCGAATTTCTGTTAGGCGTCATTCTGCTTGTTTTCACTTTCATGTAGACCTACGAGGGTCTCTAAAAATTGCCTAATTCTGGTCTTCAGTCGCCACACAAAGTGCAACTGAAGCCAACAATGGTGAAAACACAATTTATTTTTTATTTTTTTATCCTACTTGTCAAACCCTCAGTCAGCCGGTCGGGCCGGTCTGCCACACCTGCCGGCCTAGCCAACCAGCCCAGCTGAAAGCGGGGAACCAATCCGCAGACAGCCATCAGCCGGTCAGCCTTGTGCTGGTCGGACCTAGGAGGGTTCGCCTGGACAGGGGGTTGACTTAGCCGTCCAGCCATGCCGTTCTGCCAAGGTCATCAGCCCAGTCGTCAGACAAAGCCGGTCTGCACAGTAGCCCAGCCAAGCCTGCTGACCTACGAAAAAAATCACTATTCAGCCGGCCTGCCAGTCAGCCCCCTTTAGAGGGGCCGCCCAACAGTCCCGCCGTCCAGCTACTAAAAACGTTATGACAGCAACATTCGTTATGACATTTCTATCACATTTCTTTCCGGTACCGTCATCCCATTCCGGGACCGTCATCTCGTTTCACCGTGCTGAGAGTTTCATTGCCACGCAAAGTGCAATGATTACATCTCAGCTTGTTTTTTTGGAAAAAATATACTTTATTTAAAATTATTTGTCAGGTTTACATTTTAAGCAGTCCCTTATATTTGGGTGCTGTACATTTAACCATTCTCAAAGAAGCGCACGCAGGCTATCTTTGGTGGTTTTCCATCAAGATTTCTCATTTTACCCATCCAGACCAACTCCTGATTTTCCAGGTTTCCTTTGCCCACTCTTGTCTAAATCTATGGGTGTCTATGCACATGTAAGAGAACATTTTATTGAAAACAAGTTTTTGGCATTCTTTTTCTGTGATTGCTTGCTGTTTGTACAAGGAAAGGTTCCTGTTTTCCCACATCGCCTCTTTCACGCAGTTTATTATTCTCCATAGCGTCCTTTCTTTATTTGCATTGCAATTCATGCCCAAACCATAGAGAACCAGTTCATAGGACAGGGATGCCTGTCCTGTTAATTCTTTAATGAGCTGTCCCATTGCCTTCCACATGCTTTGTGCTCCGCCGCAGTTCCAAATGAAGTGCATCAGGGATTCATCTGCTGCACAGCCTGGTGTTGGGCATCTTGCTGTTTTTGCCAGTTTCCTTGCATGTTGGAATTGCTTCACTGGTAGGCATTTGGATACCATCATCCATGCCAAGTCTTTCTGGGAGTTTGTCAAGTCTTTGTGGTTCACCATCTCCCAAACCTTCCCTGATTGCTTCTCTGATAAGTTGTTTACCATTGTCACTGAGTTTGTTTCTTTCAGTTCTTTGCTTAAGGCCATCTGGGGTGTGATGTCCTTCGCTTGAATTTGCCTCTCTTCCAGCTTCTTGAAGAAAAGTTTGATGCCTTTGTACGCAGGGGGTGGTTCTAGTAAAAAAGGCTTTGTATTGTCCAGTTTACATACTCTTGATAAGATGAAGCTTGTAGCAAACAGTGTGTAGGCAGCCACATTTGAGTCTTTCTTTGCATTCCCCAGTATGTTTTTAACTAAATGTGACATCAGGAAGTCATAGAGGTTTGGCAGGTCTTTCCCTCCTTTTGTGGGTAGTTTGAAAACTCTGTCTCTTTTTAGTTTTTCAATTTTTAACCCCCTAAAAAACATTAGCAAAAAGTCTTTGTATCACTTTTGTCCACCTGTATGATGGAGGGAAAATCATGGCAATAAACATCAGGATTGGTAGACATATTGCTATCAGCACCAAGACTTTCCCTTCCAGGGAAAGTTTTCTTGTCATCCAGAGCGCCATTTTCTGCTTGAGCTTTGTCTGGATCTTCTCCCAGTTTATTTCTCCCTTCATGTCCTGGGAAAAAAGAATCCCCAGTATTTTTACTGGGTCTTTGGAAGGTTTCACTGGGAGCTGAGACAGTTTGTCCCATTGTCCCACCGTCATGCAGTGCGTTTTCTCCACATTCACCTGTAGCCCAGCTGCTAGGAAAAAGAGTTGGGTTATAAGGAAAGTTCTTTTTATGGATCTAGCGTCAGTGCAAGCAATGGTGACATCGTCCATGTATGATACACATTTGACCTGTTTGCCTTGGCTGCCCGGTACCAGAGGGCCAGTTATGCACTTGTCCTTCCTGATGGCACATAGGAGAGGTTCAATTTCACATACAAAGAGTGCCGGTGATAAGGGGCATCCCTGTCTGACCCCTGATTCAATGTGGAATCCCTCAGATAGTGTACCATTTATAAGGACCTGGCTTTCACATCCAGTGTATATTAAGCCAATAGTTTTGATGAAACCTTCTAGAAATCCCATTTTCCTGAGAACTTTGAAAAGGTATTCATGACTTAAGGAGACAAAGGCTTTCTGGAAATTAAGGGTCAAGATAGCTAGTGGATTCCCCCTGTCTTTCGCTAACCACAAGGAGTCTCTAATGATGGTCAAGCTGTCCCAGATTTTCTTTCCTGGGACTGCACATGTTTGGTCTGAGTGCACATGCCTTCAAAGAATGACAAGAGAAAATCTTCGGAATTGATACTGCTGTAGAAAACATCTCCTCTGATTGGCCTCATGTGAATCTTAGAGTGACTCTACGAAATTAAAGGTGATAGATGCAGAAGGATGCTTATCGTACTGTACAAAATATGAAGACATTAACGTATAATTAATGCAAAGTGTAATGTGTTTAATACCATGCAAAGGGTTTGTCATCCTTGCAATGCATTATGGGCAGCCGGATATCCGTTCAGCATTTGTCACGATGCAGGAAATGCTTCGCCCAGCGTCTCTCGGGAAAAACAAAGCAGGCATGGTGACGTCACTGCGTTCACCCGTCAGGCGTCTCTAGTTGTCCCTGTATGGCTCGACGCCGGCTGGAGTGGGACACCTAGTGTCGACGTGGGGTACTGCACCCTGGTATCCTGTGGAGCCTTTGACCTCACTTCTTTGGTGCAAAGCATCACAGAATCTATACTGTTTACATAATGCAGCCCGACCTCTGACTTCAAGATAAAAACACAGACATTATATTGCACCACTCACAGGTACTTTAAAAAATGAAGGCCTCATTTATAAAAGTGACGCTTTGCTGCGAGAAAACAGCGATGCGTCACTTTTCATTGCGCTCTCCTTGCGACACTAATGATGCGTCATATTCACAGTATGACACATCATCACGCAAGAAGTTACAGATACGTCTGTGTTTCTGACGTATCTTTAGACACAAAAATGACTCAGGCGTAAGATATTGACGCATTTGCTTCTGAGAAGTGACGCAGTGAAATATTATAGATTTCGCTGCGTCACTTCTATGACTCTTACTTGCGTCGGAATTCCCCCCTTGCATACATTATACCTGGTGCAAGTATAATATGGCGCAGGGGTTTACAAAGTGACGCATCTACCTAGATGCGTCACTTTGTAAATATGGTGCAAAAAGGCACATTTTTTTACCCTGCTGGTGCGTCACAAAACAGGACGCACCGGCAGTGCAAAAGTGACGCAAGGGCTCAAATATAAGCCCCTGAGCATGTTGACAAAGTCTCTACAAATATTTTGACATCGTATCTATCACCAAACGAACAAACATTGGCAAAGCCAATAGGTCTGGCCTAACCCTTGTGTTTTTGCCATGTTGTACACCAGCGTGGCTTCTGTTCAGCATGGCTAAAAGTTAGTGTTGTAAAGGTAAGTGGAGTACAGTAGTGTTGCTTAGTGTCGTGGAGTGACATAGAGTGGAGTAGAGGGCTGTGTAGTGTCGGCGAGTAGAGTGGTGTTTGGTAGAGTGCTCGGTAGTGGAGTAGAGTGAAGGGGCGTACCAAGTAGGGTGTACAGTGAAGTAGAGTGAAGGGGCGTACCAAGTAGGGGTGTACAGTGGAGTCGAGTGGACTGAAGTGACGTGGAATGGCATAGAGGAAGTTGCATAAACTGGAGTGCTGTAGACTGGAGTGTCGTAGAGTGGCATGGCACAGAGAGGAGTAGAGGGTAGTGGCATAGAGTGGAGTGGAGTATAGTGTTGGGGCATACAGTCAAGTATGGAGAATGAAAAGACTGTAATAAAGAAGGAGATGATGTGTCAGAGATGCAGATGGAGGATTTCAGAAGTATGTTGTGAGATAAAGGCCGCAGGTGTCTAACAATGAGAGACTGCAGAAGAAAGTGGTGTGAAGGGGAGAACAGGAGTGAGTGAGACACTCTAGGAAACGCCCACGCCCCTGTAGCGTCTTTATGCTTGAATAAAGACTCGCACTTGTTGGTACAATCGAGGAGCTTTACTCTTCGTGACCTTTCCTGTACATCCCTACTCTACTCTGTTCCTTTCCTGTTTCCCCCGCTCCGCCCCTCCTGTCCCTCCCACATCTCCACCCCCCAACTACTAGACCGTAAGCAGGCTTCATTACATCTCCCCCCTTCTTAAACAAAACAAAGGCAATTCTGTAGATAACAGCCCATTATCTCAATGACAGAATGAACATATTTACAATTCTTCAATTAACCGTACAGGTTTCTGGATGGTTCTCCGCGGTCTCAGATAGGGTTCTGGGTTCTCACTTTCGGCCTCAGCAAAAGTCCTGGGCATTGGCGAACCACAATTGACAGCACTCTCATTCGTTGGGATCGTTGACGCAGCGACACAGGCGTTCTTTCCTGCAGAAGGGCACTTTTGAAAGTGTGACACATTTCTCGTGATTCTCTTGTGTTCGGATTCCGCGGTGAACATCGTTTCCTTTTGCTGGGTGACTATTAGTGGCTCAGCTCGATAGCGGCAGTCCATTTTCCTCTGTTGCTCCTGTTTGACTATCACCCGATCTCCTTCATGAATGGATGGGGTTTTGGCTCTTCTTCGAGCATCCGCATATGCCTTAATCTTTCCTTGTTCCTTTGATCCGTGTCAGCGATGTCATCATGTTCAAGTTCATGCTTGTCAGACAGTAGCGTCTCATCTAGAGTGGGTATTCGAGTTCGGATTGTTCGCCCCAACATTAGAGTCGCAGGGCACTTGCCAGTGGTTGCATGTGGGGTCGTTCAGTATGCTCGCAGGACCTTCAATGCACCATGGGGGTCCTTTCTCTCAATTTTAGATTGTTGGAGTGTCTTTTTCAGGGTAGCCATGAACCGTTCGACCATGCCATTAGCTTGTGGCCACAGAGGGGTAATCTTACGATGTTTGAAATTAAGGTGCTTGGAAAATTCCCCAAACTCTTGACCGTTGAACGGTGGTCCATTATCTGTTTTGATTGTTTTTGGTATGCCCCACGCGGCAAAGACCTCATCCGAGACAGGAATGGTGATGGCAGCTTTTGTTGATGACACAAACTGGGCGATGGGGAATCTTTTTTTTTTTTTTTTTTTTTAACTTTATTTTTGTTGCAGACAATATTAGTATATAACAGTTGCGCCGACAGTTACAAAAAAGCAACGACATCATAGCCAATAACATTCTGCTGTGTACACGGCCCCTCAGCCCACAACCCGAAGGCCGGGCGGCGACAGGTGGTAGCATGGAAGCCAGGTCTCGAACCTTGTTATGTAACTGCGCGGCAGGATATTCTAATCTGCTTTTTCTTTTTCTTTTATACAGGGTACCCCCCAACTCCCCAATGGAACCCTCCCCCCCAAAACTTCGGCATTTGTAACTAAAACATGTGTACACAGGTCGTTCACCTCATTATGGCACTCCCATCGGCAGATAAAGCAGCAATCATTACGTATATTAGGCATGAAACTTACAGATACTAAAACACAATTCCGCACAGGTGTATCCTACATGTGCGTGTGCGGGCAGGCACTCCCCCAACTCACTGCCCTCCCTCACCCTCCCCACCACCCTCATCCTCAGACCCTGTGTCCCCAGGGGTGAACAACTCCGCGCTTGTTCCATCCGAGTCCTCGGATGCCTCTCCCACCTCTCGCATCATTCTCCACGCAAGCAGGTCGTCCTGCAACTTCACATCCCTATGTACTGTTAGCATAAAGGTTTCCTCCGCCAGGGTCCATTCCCCTACATCTCTAAGCCACTGCGACATCTCTGGGGCCCTCTGCCCCATCCATGTGATGGCCACCCTCCTTCTTGCCAGTACTAAAAGCAGTTGTAACATTTTGTAGGACAAATTACACCTCCTGGGCTTGGGGACTAAGGCTAACAAGCAGTGAAGGGGGGTCAGTTCCATCCGGAGTCCAGTAACCTTACGAATGTGCGCCACCACCGATTGCCAGAAGGTGTGAACCAACGGGCACTCCCACGCCAGGTGAAGGAATGACGCACCCGACGCGCCACACCTAGGGCAGTCATCACGCTTGTCCGGGGCAATACGCTTCAAGGCAACCGGAGTCACATAGGTTCGGTGTAAAAAGTTAAAGTGTGTCAGTTTGAACCGTGCATTGCACGACACCTTCCGGGTGAGGGTACCGATGCGTTTGCGTTGTGCCGGGTCCAGCACAACCCCCAGGTCAGCCTCCCAAGCCGCCCATGCCGGGGGTACCGGTGGGGTGGAGTCCAGCCGCATGGCCGAGTACAGTAAGGTTATCAGCTTCCTGCCCCTACCACAGGAAAGGATAACATTGAGGGTATGGGACACAGGGGGCACATCAGGGAATTGCGGCCAAGTGTCCCGAGCCAACGCATGGAGGCCCCTGTAATGTAGGAATTGGCCCTCACCGAGACTGAACGTCTCCGTAGCCCGTTCGATAGAGAGAAACGTGTCGTCCGGGTAGAGATCTGCCAACAGTTCGCACCCACCCGCTCTCCATTCATGGAATGGCATGTGTACCTCCATGTCCACCACTGGGGCCATAATCCATATCGGCAGTTCCCTGTGAAAGGGGGCCCTCCGCAGGATTTTTTCTACCACACGTTGCCAGATGGCTGCGGTGTGGCGCACTATATACGGCAGCGTCGCGTCCGCTCCCCTGCCGCGCATCAGGGCCATCTGTACTGTTCTTTCATCCGCGCTCCCCGCGAGGAGCCGTAGTTCCCAGGTGTCCGCATCCGCAAACCACCTGGCAGCTGGCGACAGCTGAGCTGCATAGTAGTAGAGGTCGAATCTCGGTGCCTCCAACCCCCCCTCCTCCCAGCTCCGGACAACCGTGTGCAAAGCAACCCTACTGCGCCTGCCTGCCCAGAGTAAGGACGTGAGGAGTGTATTGAGGGTGCGGAACAGCCGCGGGGGAAGTGGGCACAGTGAATTCTGCAACACATATAGCACTCGCGGCAGCATCACCATTTTCGCCACCGCCAGTCGTCCCATCAGGGAGAGAGGCAACGTGTTCCAGAATGCCACCGATTGTTGTAGGGAATGTACCACCCTATCCGCATTGCGGGCCAGCAATTGTTCGTCCGACGACGCCACCTGTATCCCCAGATAGCGGAAGGCCTCCAGTTCCCACCGCAGCCCCAGGCGTGGCAAGTCCCCACGCGCGTCCACATCATATCCCGCTAGGGGGAAGACCAGGGACTTCCCTGCATTGATACGCAGGCCCGACGCTGCGCCAAAACGGTCCAGTAGTTGAAGCAGAACCGGTAGCGCGTCCTGCGGAGATGTTAAGTAAAACAGAGCATCGTCTGCATACAAGGACACCGTGTGGATATTACTCCCCACCTTGATTCCCCATGGGGCCATCGTGGTACGGACTTCCACCGCCAATGGCTCGATTGCCAGGGCGAACAGGAGTGGCGAGAGGGGGCATCCCTGCCGGGTGCCTCTCCCCAACGCCCAGTCCTCCGAGCGTGCAGCCCCAAGTTTGACTCTGGCTCGAGGCGCCCGATATAGTATCTGGATCCACTCGCGAAACACGGGCCCCAATCCCACCTGTTGGAGCACCGCCGATAGGTACCCCCAGCTAACCGTATCAAACGCCTTGGCCAAGTCTATCGACACCAGGACCTGGGGATCTTCTCTACCGCGCACCTCATGCATAACATGGGTTAATCGCCGCAGATTCATCGAGGTGTTGCGCCCGGGGATGAACCCACACTGGTCCTCATGAACCAACTGGGCCATGTGCGGCGCCAATTGAGCGGCCAAGAGTTTGGTCAGGATCTTGACATCCGTGTTAATCATTGTGATAGGGCGGTACGCCGCGGGGTCATAGCCATCACCACCCGGCTTTAGAAGCATGCAGATCTCACCCTGGTACATTGTGGGCGGAAGAGCGCCTTCCTCCAGCGCCGCAAGGAAGACTTGGAGGAGGAGGGGGCCGAGGACATCCCCGAATGCGTGGTAGAACTCGGAAGGAAACCCGTCTCCTCCCGGGGATTTCGCTGTCGGTAAGCCTGCCATGGCCGCTCGCACCTCGTGGAGGGTCAGGGCCCCATCTAATTCCTCCGCCGCCTCTCTCGGAAGGGCCCGAAGAGTCACTCCCCTGAGGTAAGGCTGATAGGACGCCTCCATGACCAGCGGATCTGCCGTATACACCTGCTGTAGGTGTGTTCTAAGAACCCGCAATATACCGGACTCCGAATGGACCATGACCCCATCAGGGCCCCTCAGGGCAACTATCTGAACCGGGGCCGCTTCTTTCTTCAAAATCCAGGCCAATAATCGGCCGGATTTGTCCCCCTCCCTGTGGAGGCGCTGTCTAAACTGACCCAGCGTGTATCTGTCGAGGCGCGTAAGTATATCATGTACTTGCGCCTGGGCTTCCCGCTCCAGGGCCAATTCCGGGTCCCCAGGGTTCGGTGAGGCCTGACGAGTCCGCAGGGAGTCTTCGGCCTCCCGCAGTTCGCGGGTCAGCTGTCGGCGGACTCCATAAGTAAGGGCCATGCATTCACCCCGCACCACTGCCTTCAGAGCCTCCCATTTCGTCGATAGGGGCACGTCATCCCCCACCCAGTTCAGGTCGACGTAAGTAGTGAGTGCAGTCTGCACATGATCTCTGCCCAATGGGTCCTGTAGGAGATCAGCGGGCATCCGCCATGTACGGGGGCGGCAAGGCTGGTCGACGTCCTGCATAGCGCACAACACCGGGGAGTGGTCAGACAGGAAGCGGGCCAGATGGGTGACCTGTAGAGAGTACGACACATCCATATTTGCGGCGAGGATCCTATCTAGCCTGCTATGGGTGTCGTGTGTAGGGGTGTAACAAGTGTACAGTTTCTGTGACGGGTGACTCTGACGCCACACATCCACCGCTCCCAGGTTTGCCATGACCTTGCGCAGTCTCGCCGTCATGCGAGGTTTCGTCCCCGCTCGGGGAGGATGCCTATCCAGGACAGGGTCCAGGACACAGTTAAAGTCCCCGAACCACAGGAGAGGGCTGTCCACGTCCGACACTAAGACGTCTTGCATTTGTGGGTAGAAGGTCGCGTCATCTATGTTAGGCGCATATGTATTAAGTAGTGTAAGGTCTCTGCCATTCAACAGCACCCTCAGCAGTAGGTACCTGCCCTCAATGTCCGCCTCCGCAAACCGTACCGCGAGGGGGACTCCGGGTGCTACCCAGATCAAGACCCCACGCGCATACGTCGAAAAGGAAGAGTGAAAGACCTGACCCCGCCACTTTTTAGCCAGCTTTTGCGCCCCCTCCTCATTCAGATGCGTTTCTTGCAAACATGCAATCGAAATGCCATGCCTCCGAAGGAAGGATAGGACCCTATACCGTTTGGTACAAGTGCCCAACCCACGCACATTCCAGGTTAAAAATTTGTATCCCATGTTTCCTGTAAGTGCCCAGCCGGGCCATGCAGTCTACTGCCAAAATACCGCCTCCTAGGGGCCTGAACAGTGATACACATGATGCCAATACCAACAGTCTTAAACGGTTCCCCCCCACCTCCCCCGCCCCCAAAATTGCAACATCAGCAAAACATTCCCCCCCTCCCCCACCCACGAGCAGGATAACGACAACAACCCAACCTGTCAGCCCGCCCTTCCCCCGCTGGTGCCAGGACGTGCACAGCCTCCCCACACACCCCTCACAACCCATCACACACTCACACAACTATGAACTGCATACACCCCCCCCCCCAGCTCCCCGCATGACCCAATACACGCATTGAATATTCCCGGCTCCGGACCAACTGTAGTCGACCACACAGGACCAATTTCAACAGTAGTACCCCCGTCTCCCGAACATCAAGCGATTCCCACACTGCAAATCTACCGGCCCCCCTCTCCTCCCCCCCCAATGCAAAGTCTGGTGGTTCCGGGTACAATGTCAATCCAGTGCCTACCTATACCCCTTGCCACCCCGGGAGCCACAGTAGCCATCCAAGGACAAGTACATACGGCTCCTACATCACCTCAGGGTGGGCCATTCACCGCCAGGGCCCCAGCTCCCCCGGTCTCCTGAATCATCAGGTCCGACGGCGCCAAGTCCCGCACTGCAGCTGGTAACGTGTCTGGGACCAGGATTTCCGCAGGTTCCAGCGGGCTTTGAGACTCCGCCCCGGCCCCCTGCAGCAAGGGTTCCAGGAGCATTCCGCCATCGGCCCCAACCGTGATCCTAGGTTCCTCAGTGCGTTCCGATGTAGAGTGTCGACTCCGTCCGCCCCGGGGTCTCCGCCGCCGCTGGGGACGGCTCCCCCATGTCTCCTTGGACCCACCACGGGCTCCCGGTGGAACCCCATCACCTCTAACCTCCAGCCATTCCCATACCTCCTCCGGGGATTCAAAGAAGTGTGCCTTGCCCTGCGCCAGCACCTTGAGTTTGGCGGGATACAGCAGCATATATTGCAACTGCATCGCCCGGAGCTTCTGCTTAACCCCCAAAAAGGATTTCCTCATCTCCTGAACCTGGTGGGTATAGTCTGGGTATATCGAAATCCGGCTATTTTCAATGGCTAGGCTTTGCGTTTCCCTCGCCGCCCGCAGGATGCAGTCCCGATCCCGATAATTCAAGATCTTGGCAATCAGAGCTCGCGGCGGGGCCCCTGGCTGTGGAGGGGGAACCAGGGCTCTGGGAGCCCTCTCGATGACAAACACCTCCGAGAGACCCTGCGGGCACAGCTTCGCTCTAATCCATGTTTCCAGAAAATGTTCAGGATCTCCCGCCTCCATTCTCTCCGGTACCCCCAGGACTCTAATGTTGCTGCGACGGGCCCTCCCTTCCGCGTCCTCAGCTCTCCGTTCCAAAGCTCCAGTTGTCGCTGTAAGGTGTGTGACCGTCTTCCGGAGAGAGGCCACCTCTCCCTGTAGCTGCTCGATATTGGCCTCCACATCCGTGACTTTGTCCGCCACCTTGCGGAGGTCCGTCCGCAGGAGATTGACGTCGATGGAGACCGTTTCTATTTGCCTCTCCAACGCTGAGTGGGAGCCCTGGATAGCCTTCAGAAGCTCCGCACGGGTGGGCTCACCGGAGCCCCCTGGCTCCTCATCCTGGCCTGATTGGCGTGTAATCCGTTGGGCGGCAGTCTCTGCGTGGCGTACTGGGTGATCGTGTTGGCCTGTGACGATCGGGTCGCCTTGTGCTTACGCATCTTTGGAATGATCCCAATGTGGGGATGGCCTGCCTTTAAAGCAGCAGCAAGCCCAATCTCGCCTTCACCCAGTCAGTGAAAAGTTCCGTGTGGAGTCGCGCTCGAGCTCCCAGCCGTGCACATCCAGTCTGGCTGGCACTCTCCCCCAACACTCCAGTCGCAGGCAAGGCCCAGACACCGCAGGCACTGTCAGGAAGCGTCGTGGCCCAGCAAGGAGAAATCCGGTAACCACACCCCGCCAGCCGGGTGGCGTGATCTCGTCAAGGGTCCCTGTGGCCCCCAGTGGGTGCGGCGCTGTGTCCCCTCGTCTTGTCGGGCTCCACAGGTAGGAGGCCCCTCCACTCTCCGCACCCAGCTTTTATGGGCGGAGTAGGTCGTATGCCCCGATCTCCCAGCCAGCAGTCAGGAAGGGGGGGGCCCCCAGGCGCCCCACCTCGGCTCCGCAATCAGGAGTCCAATCTGCGCCCCTCGACCAGCAGAGTTCTCAGAGGCCCAAGGCCCCGTCGGTAATCAGTGGGGGGATCTTGCGCCCCTCCCCCCCTGCGCTCCAGGATGCAGGTAGGCCCGGGAGAACTATGCCGGCCCCGCGTGATCCGTCAGGGGCTCAGAGTTCGTGCCTGCGCCGTCCCCTCCGCCTGTCTGCGCTTCTCAGGGCCCCCAGTTCGCGCTCACCTCACGGCCACACAGCGTCCTCTGGGACCCGGCCCACGGCCCGACGGCCAACTCCAAGATGGCGGCCCGGTGGGGGAGGGGCACGCTCCGGTCCTCAGCTCTCCAGTCGCACCCCCGCACCGGGGCGGCAGACACTCTCCCAGGCAGGCAGCCGCGCAGCCGGGCAGGCGCACGCCAGGGCGCCCTCGCGGGTCCGGACCCCCCTGTCCGCCAACCGGTGCTCGCGATCAGTTGCACCGGGGCCGAGACTCCTCCCGGTGTGTCTCACGGGCCGGCGCCGTCCACCACTCCACCGCTCACAGCGCCGTCCCCCGGGTCAGGGTCCAGACCCGGGACAAGCTCCTCAAGTCCCCCGTTGGCCCACCGGAGCACTGCAGGAAATGGCCTCTCCCTGCCGATCAGGCCCAGACCACGGGTTCACGTAGGTGAGGCGGCAGCCCCCGGATCACCGGGGCTGCTCCGCGGCCACTCCGCTGCTCCCGCCAGCCGGGATTCGGCCAGTATGGTCCCCGCACCTTCAGGGATATTTCCGGTCGCTCAGGGTGGCACACCGGAGCCTGGGCAGGATTAAATACAGGATTGTCGGGTCCGCAGGACGGGAGCTGGCAGAGCTCACGTCCTGTTGGCCATGCTGCTTGGCCACGCCCCGCGATGGGGAATCTTGAATATTCGTCCATGACAACGAGGATGTACTTCCCCGATGATAGGGGACCAAAGAAGTCCAGTGCAATGTCTTGCCAGACACCATTGGGTAGGGTGGACATTTGAAGGGTAGCAGGAGGTTCCCCTAGGCTCACTAGCTGACATTGGGGACAGTCCTTGAGGGTCAGTTCTACCATTTGATCTAATAGTGGGAACCACACTCCCTACCTGAGGGCTCGTTTAGTTGCCACCACTCCGCGATGTCCTTCATGGGCCAGGTTAATCACACCTTGGCGAAGTTGCATCGGGATGACTATTCTCTGGTCTCGGAGCACGAGTCGATTCACAGCAACGGATAGTTAATCTCTTATATGCTTAAACGCCCTCAGTTCTTGTCTCTCACTCAGGTCTCTTGGTTCATTTTCATCTGCAGGTGTTTGTTCGGATGCGATGTTTGACTTGCTGCAAAACAGCATCTTGCTCAGTGGCATCACGGATGGCCTCCAGCGGGACAGCAGGTGGCCTGGCTTGGTCAACTACAAAGTGAATGCATTCTTCAGCGATGGAGGGTCTTGAAGTAATTGTGGCTTTAGGGTGCCTTGACATATAGTCAGCAGGATTAGCCGCTTTTCCGGGTTTTTGTATGATGGTGTAAGTGTATTCTTGAAGGCGGAGGCCCCATCTTTCTATCCTGGGGGGCATCTTGGCTCGTGGATTGCCAAAGATGGTGACCAAAGCCTGGTGGTCCGTGACTAAAGTGAAGTGCTTGCCATACACAAAAAGGTGGAAATGTTCGCAGGCCCATACAATGGCTAGGCTCTCCTTCTCGGGCTGAGAATAGGCCCTTTCGGTGTCTGTGAGGCTCCTGCTGGCATACGAGACGATGTGGCGTTGATCAGTGTTGTGATCAAACTGTGCCAGGATGGCTCCCAAACCCACGGGGCTGGCATCCACGGTAATTTCTATTTTCCTCTTGGGATGAAAGTATGCCATGTTATCTGCTGACTCAACTGCCCTCTTGATCTCTTGAAAGGCTTGGTCACATTGGGGTGTCCTTTTGAATGGCTGTCCTTGTTTGGTGAGATTGCGCATTGGGTAGCTGATGGTGGCATAGTCTTTTATATACCTGGCACAATAGCTCCGCCTCCCTAGGAAGGATCTCACATCTCCTACATCCTGGGGGCTCTTCGTGTCGTTCAAAGCCGCTACCTTCTCAGGATCTGGCTTCATCCCGGCTCCTGAGAATATGTGTCCAAAGAATTTGAACGTGGACTTGTGAAATTCACACTTTTCTTTATTCAGCGTGAGATTAGCGCCCAAAAGAGCATGACAAACTCTATCTAGCGCCGTGTCATGTTCCTGCGCTGTCGCACCATAGACTAGAATATCATCACTATAATTTAGAGCATTTGGATTGTGGTGAATTGTCTTCCTTATTGCTTCTTGAAAGATCTCCGCAGCCGAAGAAACTCCAAAGCTGGGTCGTTTATATCTGAAAAGTCCGAGATGAGTGGCAAATGTAGTGATATATCGTGAACTTTCATGTAACTCAAGTTGGTGATATCCCTTGCTAAGGTCCAGCTTGGAGAAAACTTGGGCTCCATTGAGGGATGCGATCATATCACTCAAGTGCGGCCCGGGATGTCGCTCACGCTCAATGGCGGTATTAGGTATCCTCATGTCAACACAGAGGCGCACTTTGTCTGGGGTGCCCTTTTTTGGCACTATCACAACTGGCGAAACCCATGGAGTGGGTCCATCAGTTCTCTCAATGATGTCGGCTTGTATTAACTCCTGTAGTTCCTCCTCCACAGCCTTTTGGAGGTGAAATGGGACCCTTCGATGATGCTGAGCTACTGGGGTTACTTGCTCGTTAATGTGTAAGCATACTTGACAGCGAGTCATTTTCCCAAGTCCGCTGAACAGTTTGGGAAACTTGTGAATGATGTCTGGGTCGTCACTTACACGATAGAGGATCTCTACCAGCCGGAGTCGTTCAGCTATGGGGAGGCTGAGGAGACAGTCTGCTTCCGGTCCTTCAATCACATGTATGTGAGCAGGTATAGTGTGATTTTTGTGAGTGAGGGTAGTTGCAAATTTTCCCAAACAGGGAAGTGGTTTCTTAGACATCCACGTGTAGACCCTTACGCTTGTTGGGCTTAGTGGAGGAGTTGGATTCATTCTACGATATTCGGTCACTGGAATGTAGTTCAAAGATGCGCCACTGTCGAGCACAAATTTGGCCGCATGTTCACCCACTCGGATGTCGAGACGTGGGTACTTCTTGAGTTGATCAGGGTCCGCCACCATGCAGATGTATTCATCACTATCCTCTGACACACGCGATGGTGATCTTGATCCTTGAGATGGTGATCTCCGTGACCAGTATGATTTGTGTGATGCTCCGCTTGACTGTGAGGATCCGGTGGACGATCTTCAGCTGTCTCGGACCGCTTTGGCATGATGGCGCATAGTTGTTGGGCGAGACGACCTGCCCTGGTCCCTCAGTTTGTCTCTTCGGTATTCTCCGCAGACGTTTTCAAAGTGATTGTCTCCTCCGCATTTTCGGCACTGTTGTCCCAGGGCAGGACATGCGTCAGCGTGAGGAAAATCGTATCCGCATCGATAGCACTTGAGCTGGCGCTCCTGTCTCTTGTCCGTCTTACTTGAGCTGTGACGTCTGCATCCTGATTTCTGATGATGAGTTTTCGGTCTAGCCGATCTTGGTCTTCTGTGCGAGGCCTTGTGTGTGGTGTGAGCTTGAAGCCGGAAGGCCTGTTCCCTTTTCTCAGGGCGCCCTGCCTCCATTTTCTTAGCGTGTTCTTCCGCCTGGTCGTTGACTCTGGTCATCTCTTCTATTTCGTCTGAGGTGTAACTCTTCTTTAGAAACCGCCTTCTTAGTGATTCTGACAGGCATCCTTCTATGGTGCGCAATCTAAGAGCATCTTCAGTGGAGAATGTGTCAAATTCGCAACATCTAGCAAGCCGTCGCAGCCGTGTGATGAACGTGCTCAAGGGCTCTTCCTTTTCCTGGGAAGCTAAATTGAAAGTGTATCTTTCGTAATCCACATTTCTTTTGTGTAGAAACTTCCGGTTCAGTGCGTCACACACTTTGACGTACATCCCAGCATCTCCCGTGGGCAGTTCTTTTATGAATTTACCAACCTCTTTTCCTATGAGATTGCGTAATGCGATTAATTTCTGGCCTTCTTCCGTCATGTGAGACCTTGCATGAAGTCTGAAAAGTCCTCGAGCCATTCTTGCCACCGAGGGCCCATGCCTCCACCAGCCACAAGTGCAAGCGGTTCAGGTGGGCGAAGGAAGGAAACTCCCATCATGACGGGTCGGTTGACGTCAGCTGGGGCTGGGGGCTGACGTGTGGGTGATTGCGACATCCTTCACGGGCAGGTTTCTCACGAGATTTGGCAAGATTCACATACCCAGGGCCTCGGCCTCGACGTGCAGGCACTCACCGGGCAGACAGTCTTGTTAGCAGCGCGGCAGTCCGGGGTGGGCTCCCGGCATCACAGCACCACCTTCTGGGTACCAGGTAAGACAGGGGTGGGCTCCCGGCAGCAGGCAGCAGTCTCTAGCGCCGGTTCACGAGGCTGGGGTGGGCACCCAGACTTCGGAGCGCGTCCGCGCTCGCAGGCGCAGTTCCACACAGCAGGAATCAGGGGGTCAGGGGCACGGCAGGCACCTCCTGACGTGGTCCAGTCAGCCAGGGAAGGCACCCCGAGGACCATGCTTGCAGCGACGGCAACGCTGGGCATTCAGCGTTATAGGGACAGGTCTGCGAGTGTAGGTGGTGGCGCCTTTAGTCCCTGTGCTCATCCCGCCTCGTCGCCAGATGTAGCGTCTTTATGCGTGAATAAAGACTCGCACTCGTTGGTACAATCGAGGAGCTTTATTCTTTGTGACCTTTCCTGTTCGTCCCTTCTCTACTCCGTTCCTTTCCTATTTCCCCTGCTCCGCCCTTCCTGACCCACCCACATCTCCACCCCCCAACTACTAGACCGCAAGCAGGCTTCATTACATCCCCAGACCTTAGTTATGGCTTAACTAAGGGGAAATTTGGAAAGACTGCCACCAGGAAATTCACAAAATGAACATGGGCGAACGTAATCCCTGGTGGTAAAATGCCTTCATGTAGGGGCACAAAACCAAGCACGAATCCACACTGCACCACCCGCCCATACCCACTAGGGGGCATATTATCAAGGGCCATATCACCGCTTTAGCTGGACTTTTTCCCGCTAAAGCTGCAATATTTTTATCGCCCTATTAGCAAGCTGTCGCTATCAGCAGTTAGCGACAGCTTATAGGCGATAGCTACAGGTTTGGGGCCCACCTTGCATGTCAGCGATATTTATCGCTAATGACATGCAAAGTGGGCGTACCCAAACTGTTAGTGACTTAAAACAGTCACTAACAGAGCTATCGCCTATTAGCAAGGCAGGCGAAGCGATAAAAAAATTCAGCTAAGCACGAATATCGCTATAACCTAACGCCTGCTCAGACCAGGACTTAACCTGTTTATCCAATGGGAGGTGGATAATCAGGTTAAGTCCCCATTGGCGTTAATGCCTGAATATCACTGGATTTCCAGCGATATTCACGCATTGAGCCGCTATCGCCTGAAATGTTATCGCAATGGAGATAAACGTTGCTAATAGCACTTTATCTCTGTGATAATTTCCGGCGATAGGCGGCGATAAAAAAAAATGCGCTTAGCGCATTTAGCGATAAATATCGCTACTCCTTGATATTATGCCCCTAGGTTCCATCACTGCTCAAATCTAACCTCCATGGACTGCTGCATGCATGCTCACCTTCATTATATAAGTGTTTCTATATAGGAAATATTTACACGTATTGAACACCTCATATCCTTTTCTTCTTTCTTTAATTGGGAAATACAGGCACAAAAGTCACAGAAGCAATACACCTTTTAAGGAAAAACTTTACTGAATCTGAATAATGTTTTCAGAGCTCAAGTAACCAATGTAGTGCAGGTTTTTTCATTGCATTCTGGGAACTTTAGTCCTGATTTTATAGTGTGCTAAACGAGACCCTGATTAGAACTGTTTCTCGGACATAGACAAAGGAAACTCCATAGCTCTGTGATTTGGAAATGGGAAGCCAAGATTGCTTTTCCTGTGACTACTGGAGGTTTATCCAGGGAATATTTGAGGGGAAGTGTTTGATAGTCTTATTCAAGACCTGCTCGTTTAGGGGAGATTTCCTACTCTTTGGGGCATATTATTAACAAATAGCGATATTTATCACTAAGTAGGCTTAGCAGCAATTTTTTTATCGCCGAGCATCACCGGATTTTATCATTGAGATAACGGACTATTAGCAACGTTTATCTCAAAAGCGATAAAATTCCCGGCGACAGCGGCAAAATCTGTGAATATCGCTGAGAATAGAGCGATATTCACGCATTATCGCTAAAAGGGTCTTAGCCATTATATCCACCTCCCTTTGGATATAATGGCTAAGAACTGGTCTGAGCAGGCGTTAGTTTTTAGAGATATTAACTCTTAGCGCAAATATTTCCATCGCTACGACTGTGTTGGTAATAGGCGATAGCGATGTTAGCGACAGCTTTCAGTCCCTAACAGTTTGGGTACGCCCCCTTTGCCTGTCATTAGCGATAAATATCGCTGGCATGCAAAGCAGGCCCCAAATCGCTCGCTATCGCCTACAAGCTGTCGCTAACTGCTGTTAGCGACAGCTTGCTAATAGAGCGATAGAATTATCGCCGATAAGAGGCCGAAAACGGCCGCTAAAGCGGCGATAATTTCCTATCCCCCCCTTGATAATATGCCCCTTTATTTTTGCTTTTGCTACAAACTACTGACCTCTGTTAAATGGGGCACTTAGACGCTCAGTATCTTGCAGCTATGATTCCAAAGAGGGAGTAATTCTATATGACGAATGCAAATCTCATTACATGTAGGCCATATTACTAGCATGCACTGTTGTCCACCTTGCAGGGTAAGCAGACTGTACATGCTGCTTGCATCATACTGCGCCCCGTGCAGTCATCCTATTTTGCTGACAAATCTCGCATTCTGAGCAATTGCTCCTAACAAATGCCTGCTGGGGCCTGTGAGGGTGGAGTGAGAAACTCCTGACCTTTCTACCTTTGTGAGGCTCATCATAATCCGCCCCACCCACAAGAGGCTTGTCTCATGCAGCTAGGGCTGAGGGCAGGGCGGAGGACTTGCACTTTTCCCAAGACCAGCACAATAGCACATTGAAGTGAACCTGCACCGTAGCCCTTCAGAGCTCGGCGTACCAAGTGACTCGTATGTTAAATCGGGTGCTCTTAGTTCGCAACAGAGATGCATTCTGGGAGTCGTATTTAAAACTTCCGATTGACCATAGTTTGTAATGCAAATCTAAACCAATGGCTGGGAATGTGCAAAGGCCTGCGGCGTGTAATCTGTTGCGGTGTCCTTCCAGTCGTGGTGCAGGCTACGGCTCGGTGACGGCGTCAGGACGGAGTCGGTGAGCGCAGAGCTTGCGTTGTTCGAGGCAGAAGCTGCTTGATGCGGTGCCTATAGGACACCGGGCCGGTTGTGAGAGTCGATCACAGCTCCCTGCCTCTGTAGCCACTGAAACAGTGTTTTCAGCAGCAATTCACAAAGGCTGGTGAAGTCCACTGGTCCTGGGACTTCGGTCAGGGGGCACGCTCTCTTCCAAGCCCTTGGAGATCTTTGCACAAGTTGAAAGTAAAGTCCAAAAGTCCTTTCTCCTCTCTTTGGCAGTCAGGCAACCACTGCAGGCCAATCCCCCAAGCAGCACTTCAGCTTGGGAATAGTCTTTCCTCAGTTTCTTCAGGTTCCTCTCCTCAGCAGAGGTTTCGTCTTGTAAGTCCAGAAGTGATCTAATTTCATGGGATCAGGGTCCCAATATTTATATCCCAAAACCCTTTGTTCTCTGATGGGAGAAGGGCCTGTGCTCAGTCCAAACCAGTTCTGAAGCACTCTGTTTACCAGACTTCTCCTTTCCTTTCACAGTGCAGGGCAGAAACATCAGACGCCCCACAGGAGGTTTTGCCAGCATTGTGGAAGGCAAGCACAGTATATAATAGGAAGGTCTGCACTGATCACAACCCTCTTAAGGCCAGTTACCCCTCCCCAGGAGAAAGTAACAACTGCCATATTATGGGTGGTATTGATGTTGCTAGCACTGATCACTTTGTAAGTCTCACCAAGTATGACTTGTCCAGGGTCCACAAAGTCTGGTATCACCATTGTGACCCTTGCCCCTGTGTCCCTGTAGGCCTCAGCCTTTTTCTCATTAATCAAAGGTGTTTGTCTGTACTTGCCCAGGTTACTGGGACTCACAGAGGAAGTCAAATCCATGCCTCCATCACAGATCAAAACTACTTGAGTGGGCACTCTGACTAGGCCAGAGCCCATCTCAGATCCCAGAGTTAACCCTACTACACCCTTATGTTGGGAACCACCACTTGTAGCTGTACTAGGGGGAACAGTTGCCTATGGGGCAATGGTGTCTGGAGCTGTCTCCTTTTTGGTGCAATCACTTGTCCAGTGACTATTATTTTTACAAACTTTGCACAATGGTTTCTTTGGGCCTTCTTTCTTTTTAGATTGGGGACCCCCACCATTAGAAGCTTTTTGGTGACCTTGTAAAGACTTCTGGTCTTTACCTTTCTCCCCACTGTTTTGATCTTGATTCTTTTGGTCACCACCTTGGTTCTGTAGCTTCTGCTTCACCCTGGTTATGACCCATTTGTCTGCCTTCTTTCCCAATTCTTGGGGAGAGGTCAGATCAGAGTCAACCAAGTGCTGATGCAACAGCTGTTTCTGACAGTCATTAAGAATCTGTTCTCTCATGATTAGATTATACAATCCTGTATAGTCACACACTTTACTGCCCAGTAACCAGCCCTCCAGAGCCTTAGTAGCACAATCAACAAAGTCAACCCAGTCCTGAGTCTGAGCCTTCTGGGTGTCTCTGAACTGCAACCTATACTGTTCGGTGGTTAAGACAAATCCATCTTCAGGACTTTGTAATTGTCAGCATCCTCTTCTCTTACAGTGAGAAGCTTGTCTCTACCTTTGTCTACAAAGGAGAGCCACATAATTGCTGCCCACTGCTCCTGGGGTACCTTTTGTACTTTGCAGGTTATCTCCGGTGCAGTAATCCACTTGTGGATGTCATTCCTAGTCTGATGGAGAGGGACAAACTTGCTTAGGTTTCTATGGTCATAAGGCGTATACCTACCACTAGAAATATTGCTGCCACCGTGGGACTCTAGTCCCATCTTTTTTCTCTCTCTTTCAAGAGCTAGGGTCTCCCTTTCAAAGGCTACTTCTTGTCTCCTTATTCTAAGCCGGGCTTCTTTCATCCTATTGATTGGACTCCAGTGAAGGAGACCTCTCTCTTCTTGGTCCACCACCAACCCTACCTGGGGGGACAAAGAGGGGGCACTTTGGCCTTCTTCATCTCCAGGCAAGACTGGATTCTTCAGGTCTAGATCTTCATCTACCTCCTAGTCTTCTGCGTTGTCAGAGTCCTGGTGGGGCAAACCACCAGGATTCTGTTCCTCAGATGTATCCACCCCATTACCAGTGTCTATCCTTGTGGGATCTGATGCTCTTAAGAAGTCATCAAGCAACAACACCTCTGTAAGGCGTTGGGTATTGGGACTCTGTCCTGGCTTCAATTTTCTCATGGAACACAGACCCCTTAACTCTTGGAAAGGGAATGTGTCATACTTAGATGTCTGTACTTGACTGATATCTGGGACAGACCCACTGGGTTCCTCCTTTGAAGACATGACTAGTGAGGTGTGGTGTGTGCACCTACCTACACTACTTGGTTTCCTACTAAACCTCTCTTGAGTTGTTAGTCAGGGTGTGCTAGGCACTTGAGACTTACAACTCTAAGTTCAGTAGAACCTACTGTTTTATAAGCTTGTATTATATGTACCTATGGTACCTTTAGTGATTTTTCAAATGATATTTTCAAGATTATCTGGTAAAACAATGCAAGGTTTAGACAACCTACCATCAATAAAGGTCGTTTGGACTGGTGCAAGGTGCCCACTAGAATAGTGGACATCATAGGCCAGGCCAACTTCTCACAGTCCGGACGAGCCCGAGCCGGAGAGAGTAGTAACAGAGAGGGGTGCGACGCTGGCATTGCACTAGAAGAGGTCACCTTATCTGTCCTGAACCTGTCCCGAAATCTCGATTACTCTGATGACCCGGTCCTCACACCATTCTAGGTAAATATAATTCTGTGTGATAATGTCCTCGTATTTGCTCTCTATTTCTCTCCTTCGGGTACTGTCATCACAAGAGTTATTTACTGTGAATTGATTTTCTCTTAAACTTTCTTTCCTGATGAAGACAATTTGGTGTATTTATGTGTATTTTGACTTGACTCACAAATTATTTGATTCAGATAAATCTTTAAAAATCCTCTTGAGTTTGTGGTCTTTTGAGAATACAGTTAATGCATTTTTCTCTCCTATACTAATCTACTTTCAGATCTACCAACACAAAGGTAGTTTACCCCAGGAGGCGGGGATGATAAAAGTATTAGTGAAACAAGCTGTTTAGGGTGATTCAAAATTAATGACCAGCGGATATTTGCTAGCTCACTGTATGAATGAATATGGGCCCAGGTGAGTGTGCGCATGTGTGACCAGAGCTGGTAAAACCCACTGCTTCACTACCGCCACTTGGCGTTGCCTCGCGGTTCACAGAGTTAGTGGCACCTAAAGGGCTGAGCGGGTATGCAGCCTGAGATGATGCCCTGTGCACTGATATGTACTCGTCCATTGCAAAATCAAGACCCAGAATCAAGTGTGCAACCTTGTGGTTGCCAAGGTCGCAGGCCCCGGCCTTGGAGCTTGCACCGGTACGTGGTGGGCCCTCTTGGAGACAAGCTGGTGGCGGAAGGTGAGCAGTGAGACCTGGGTGCGGAGGGGCGGGCAAATACCGTTGGGCGGCAAGAGGGGCTGGGGTGCAGCAGCCTGGCTGCGCAGGGAGTCGGGAAAGTGATGAGGTGTGTGTAGTTGTATGTACTCTGCAATTCCTAATTCTGGGCTCTGTTTCAGATGAGATTGCTGGTGGACTGCACTGAGTATCGACACGTGGTTTGGGACACACCTGTGTCGGAAAAGTGAGCAATGAGGCCTTGGTCCGCAGTGTCAGCACTCACTCTCCCTCTCTCTCTCTTTCTCTCTCTTTCTCTCTCACTCTCTCTCTCTCACTCACTCTGACTCACTCTCTCTCTCTCTTTCTCACTTTCTCTCTCTCTGGGGCATATTATCAAGAACAGTGTTTCTTAATAGTATGCCCCTCTGTCCTTTGATGGGCGCATGACGCACCTTCTTATCTTCAATTTTGTCTTGCAGGTTGTGACTCATAGATTGTCCAGAGATGACACACCATGGCTCTTTGTAATATTATTTTTGTGTTTATTTTGAATAAAATGTTTTTTTTGGTGATCCAAAGATGACTGTGTGATTCTCATTTTTCCAACCTCACATGTATGCTGAGTGTTGTACTTGTGTGACATCAGCCGATTTGGTTGGTTCATGATTTTGTAAGGTTGCTGTCACATATCTTTGTCGGGGGATAAGAGGGGATGGCGGCCATGGGTGTGGTGGAGGTGGGGGTTGTGGCCCTCTTGGGTGTCCGAGCTGCATGATCGTTGGCTCCATGGAATCTGTTGCTCTTCATGTGTGGGACTGGGCTGGGCTCCCTTTCGTGGTGCAGGTTGTCATCCGACTTTACACCAGGTCAGAGCAGGTGTTAACTTCCTGGTGCTAATGCGCCTTATCGCCTGTTTTGTGATGTCTTCCCAGATCTTTCTGGTCGTTGTGAATGTTGCGAAGTGGTGTGTTTACTGCTTTTTGCATGGGAACGCCTCCTCTGCGTCTCATTAGCGTTAGTTGCTCGGGTCATCCGTGGCAGTGTTTTTCCGGTAAACTGGTGACATGTGCTGTTTGCATCATCTTGTGAATGGTGCAATAGATGTATTGCCAATTTGGCTGAATAAAGTGCCGTTACCTCAGTGATAAGTCCTTGAAAATATACCCCCTAGTTTCCATTGATTGGTTAGCTATATGACCCGCCCTGGAAAAGTCACTATTCTCTCCAGAAGTAAACACCTGTGCCTCGGAAGGAATGATTAATCCTTTAACGAAGTTGTGGTCCAGCTACAGGTGGGCCACTCAACCCCAAGCTGTCCAGGCTACAAATCACTACATACTGCCGGTTTATGCTGCCTGTGGTGGCCAGGGCACACTTGGGTACAGGAGGTCTCTGGCACTGCGGAGGGGGCTTCACCAGTAGGAGGTACCCGCAGGGCAGCCCGTTATCAAGGTAAGTGATGGTGCCTTAATATTTAAGAAGAGGATGTGTGCCTGAGCAGTGATTTTTTCTGATACTTTTGAGCGAAGGAAATAGCATTTGCCGTGGTTACTTAAGCAGCCGTTTTTTACATTTGTGTAGCAGTTTTGTGTGGTGTTACATACAGGGGGGCAGATTTACCATGAAAGTGACTCAGTGCATTCCGCAAGCCATTTGGCTGCGCCGCACTGAGTCACTTTCAAAGCACAGGGATGCAACATGTATACAACAATATGTTGCATCTCTATGCTTCCCTCTGCGCTGGCGCACAAACTGCAGCCATGCACAGGAGTAGGCACCCTTTGCACCATGGTGCAAGGATGCTTGCGTCGTCGGGAGATTGTTTTTGTGCAGGAAGGGGCACCTTCCTGCACGAAAACAATCACTACAGGCATTTTCCTCTTTCAATGCGTGCGTGTAGTTGTCCCTGTGACCGTCCTGCTTACAACAGACACGGCCGCTCCTCCACGCTGCTCCCCGACCTGCCTCCTCTAACAGACTGGTATCGTTGCTCTCCCCAGCTGCCTACACTCACCGCCATTATCGCTTAATTGCGCACAGCGCTGCATTTAATATAACTATCTCGCACTGTAGAAGCGCTTTATTTTGATAAAACCGCCGCGAGTAATTTAAAACATCCCGCTCTGAAGAACCACATTGCTGCACGCATCGCCGCATTTTGTGTAAAGCACCTCGCACTGCAAGACCAATTTGATTGCCAAGATCGCTGTTATTAATTTGGTCCACTTACACTGCAGGATCGTTTTCTCTGTACTTGTTTGTTCAGTGTGCCTCACAGCGCAGAACCACCTCTCCTACTAAGTGGCTGCTGATATTATTGTGCCATCGCTTTGTGTTGCCTTGACTGACTTAATTTAAGTGCCTTCTACACACTTTGCTTTACTTTGGCTGCTTCTCCGTCCGTCCCACGCTGCCGGCCATTTTGCTGCTGATGTTGTTGTTGTCTCGCCCTGCCTGAGTCTCCGCCCCGCTCCCGCCTTCACAGCTGACCCTCCCTCCCACTGAGACTATCAGGCCCGCGCCGTGAAGATAGCGCTGTGACCGTCCTGCTTACAACAGACACGGCCGCTCCTCCACGCTGCTCCCCGACCTGCCTCCTCTAACAGACTGGTATCGTTGCTCTCCCCAGCTGCCTACACTCACCGCCATTATCGCTTAATTGCGCACAGCGCTGCATTTAATATAACTATCTCGCACTGTAGAAGCGCTTTATTTTGATAAAACCGCCGCGAGTAATTTAAAACATCCCGCTCTGAAGAACCACATTGCTGCACGCATCGCCGCATTTTGTGTAAAGCACCTCGCACTGCAAGACCAATTTGATTGCCAAGATCGCTGTTATTAATTTGGTCCACTTACACTGCAGGATCGTTTTCTCTGTACTTGTTTGTTCAGTGTGCCTCACAGCGCAGAACCACCTCTCCTACTAAGTGGCTGCTGATATTATTGTGCCATCGCTTTGTGTTGCCTTGACTGACTTAATTTAAGTGCCTTCTACACACTTTGCTTTACTTTGGCTGCTTCTCCGTCCGTCCCACGCTGCCGGCCATGTTGCTGCTGATGTTGTTGTTGTCTCGCCCTGCCTGAGTCTCCGCCCCGCTCCCGCCTTCACAGCTGACCCTCCCTCGCCCCTCCCCTTCCACTATCCACATATGACAGATGCATTTACGCGCAGCGTCCACGCGCTGCGGCCGCGCCGAAGGTGCGCCAAAGGTAAGCCCGTCTACGCCCGTCCGCGCCTGGACCGCACCCAGCGCCAGACCCCCTGGTCCCCACCGCTCCCAACCCTCTAGAGTCACATACGATGCCGCTACTCTCCTCGCCCTCAACCCCGGACGCACCCCACTCTGCTGCCAAGCTACCCCAGGACGTACCCACGGCCCATTCTCCTGCCTCTCCTGTAAGTTCAACTGCGTCAGGACCCTCACCAAACCCACTTCCTCCACACACAGCTCCGAACCCAACGACTTGAAATGCATCCTACTGAACACCCGCTCGGTCCACAGACACGCAACCGAACTCTGGGACCTAATCGACTCTACATCTCCTGACATCGCCTTCCTCACTGAAACATGGATGAATACATCTTCGGCCCCCGACATCGCCATAGCCATACCGGACACATACAAGATCATTCGAAAAGACCGCACCATTAACAAAACTGGAGGAGGCATAGCCATCGTCCATAGAAACACCATCAAAATTACAACCAGCTCTGACGACAATCTTGCAACCGCCGAACACCTCCACTTCCAGATCCACACCGACCCCAGGACCACACTCAGAGGAACCCTCATTTACAGGCCCCCAGGCACCCGATCTCAATTTAGTGACGACATCACTGACTTCATCAGCCCGCACGCCCTCGCATCCGAGAACTACATTCTCCTAGGAGACCTCAACTACCACCTTGACAACATTCTCGACAACAATACCACCACCCTTCTGGACAACCTGTCCAATCTCGGACTCAAACAACTTGTCGACACCCCCACTCACACAGCCGGACACACACTCGACCCTATATTCACCTCCAGCAAGCACATCTCCTTCGATCACACTACAGCTCTCCACTGGACGGATCACAGCTGCGTTCACTTCAGCTACAAAACAACCCTGACCCACAACCGCCCACAACCCATTGCCCGAAGAAAATGGAAAAAAATCACCACCGACCAACTCCTCACATCACTCAGCCAAAACACTCCCACCCTAACAACGGACCCAGACCAAGCGGCCACAAACCTCAGGCAATGGATCACCAACAGTGCGGACGAACTAGCACCCCTGAAAAAACACCAGTTGAAATCATTCAGCAAAGGGGCTCCCTGGTTCAATGACGACCTTAAAAAGTCCAAGAAGACATGCCGCACCCTGGAGAAGAATTGGAGAAAAGAACCAACCTCAGACAACATGGCCTCCCTCAAGACAGCCACCCGCAAACACCACCAACTGATTCGATCAGCCAAGAAATCAGCATTTAAGGAACGTCTCGACAACAACTCTCATAACAGCAAGGAACTCTTCAATATCGTCAAAGAATTCACCAACCCTCCCGCAGCATCCAACGACATCACTAACTCCCAAGACCTCTGCGATGCGCTATCCTCCTTCTTCTACAACAAAATCGCCGACATCCACAACAGCTTCACGAATACTCCCAATGACCAACTCACCCCACCCCCTTCTGTTCCCACCCCTCCAACTAACTACCTCAAGTCCTGGAACCCAATCACCATTGAAGATACCATTCGCCTCATGAACTCAATCCACTCTGGCTCACCCTCGGACCCCTGTCCCCACTACATCTTCAACAAAGCTGACTCCATCATCGCCCCCCAACTCCGCGATGTCATCAACTGCTCCTTCAACTCCGCCTCCTTTCCAGAAATATGGAAACACGCCGAACTCAGCGCCCTTCTGAAAAAACCAACAGCAGACCCCTCAGAACTGAAAAACTACCGACCCATTTCCCTCCTCCCTTTCCCGGCCAAAGTCATCGAGAAAGCCGTCAACAGCCAACTCGCAGCCTTCCTCGAATCCAACAACTCCCTGGATCCCTCACAAAACGGCTTCCGAGCCAAACACAGCACCGAAACCGCCCTCATTTCGGCGACCGACGACATCGGAGCACTCCTGGACAACGGTGAAACAGTGGCCCTCATTCTACTCGACCTCTCCGCCGCCTTCGACACTGTCTGTCACAACACCCTCATACAACGCCTCAGCAACATCGGCATACAAGGAAAAGCCTTGGACTGGATCATCTCGTTCCTAGCCGGAAGAACCCAGAGAGTCCGACTCCCCCCTTTCTACTCCGAGTCCACCGAAGTCATCTGCGGCGTACCTCAAGGCTCCTCACTCAGTCCCACCCTCTTCAACGTCTACATGAGTCCCCTCGCCTCCATCGCACGTCAACACAACCTCAACATCATCTCCTACGCCGACGACACCCAGCTAATCCTTTCCCTCACCAAAGACCCCAACACCGCCAAAAACAACCTTCACGAAGGTATGAAAGAAGTAGCCGAATGGATGAAACAGAGCCGCTTAAAACTCAACTCAGACAAAACGGAGGTGCTCATCCTTGGATCCTCCCCCTCAGCTTGGGACGACTCCTGGTGGCCTTCCGCTTTGGGATCAGCGCCCACACCCACAGACCATGCACGTAACCTTGGCTTCATCCTAGACTCCTCTCTCTCAATGTCCAGACAAGTCAACGCTGTATCGTCCTCCTGCTTCAACGTCCTTCGCATTCTCAAAAAGATCTTCCGCTGGATCCCCCTCGAAACAAGAAAGACTGTCACCCATGCACTGGTCACAAGTCGACTGGACTATGGCAACACACTCTACGCCGGAATTACAACAAAACTGCAGAAAAAGCTCCAGCGCATTCAAAACGCATCAGCGAGACTCATATTAGACATCCCACGCCAAGAACACATCACCGGTCACTTAAAAAACCTCCACTGGCTTCCCGTCAACAAAAGAATCACCTTCCGCCTTCTTACCCACGCACACAAGGCCCTTTATAATCTAGGACCCGAATGCCTCAACACCCGACTGTCCTTCTACTATCCCACCCGCCAACTAAGATCATTCAATCAAGCCCTCGCCGCAGTCCCGCGCATCCGAAAAACCACCATGGGTGGCAGATCCTTCTCCTTCCTGGCTGCCAAGACCTGGAACTCACTCCCCACCCACCTCCGCCTTACTCAGAATCACACCTCCTTCAGAAAAGAACTGAAAACTTGGCTATTCGATAAACAGTGATCCCCTCCCCCTAGCGCCTTGAGACCCTCTGGGTGAGTAGTGCGCTTTATAAATGCCTGAACTTGAACTTGTATAGCTCGGACGCTGGCTGGAGTGGGACACCTAGTGACGAAGTGCGGTACTGCACCCTGGTATCCTGTGGAGCCTTTGACCTCACTTTTCTTGTGCAAAGCATCACAGAATCTACACTGTTTCTTAATGCAGCGAGACCACTGACCTCAAGATAAAAACACAGACAAAATATTGTACCACTCACAGGTACTTTAAAAAATGAGGGCCTCATTTATGAAAAGTGACGCATCGCTGCGAGAAAACAAATATTTTGACATCTATTCTATCACCACACGAAAAACCTCTGACATAAAAAAACAAGCATTTGCAATGCAATAAACCTCACATTCGCAAGTGTTTGAAATATTGGCATTGTAAATGACAGTGGGGCAGATTTACAAGCACCTTGCACCACTTTTGCATCACTTTTCCTATGTTACAAATGACGCAAAAGGGGCGCAAAAGGCTTGTAAATAAGCCCCTTTGTACTTATAATCCTTGCTAACGAGAAGCAAGGCTGGCAGTAAAAGAGGCGCAGTTACTGCCAGCCTTGCTTTTCATAAGCAACAACTATAAGTAAAAAGGAGCATATTTACAAGGGAAGTGGCGGAGTGAGGCGTTAGCCTTCCTGGCTTAACGCCTCACTCCGCCACTTCAGAAACGCAGGGCTGCATCATATTTACAACAATATGGAGCAGCCCTGCATTTCCCACCACACTATTGCTACACTTCGCTGCCTAGCGCCAACAAAGGCACCCTTGCACTATAGTGCACCATGGTGCATAGCTGCCAAGGTTTCAGATTGCTATTTGTGACATTTTCAGAATTTCAGTGTAGTTATGAGTAACATTTCAACGAGTATGAGTGACACTTTCTCTAATGCGAAATCAAGCACTGAAGATGAGGGAAACATATAAATATTAAAACTTACGCCCATTTGAGCAACGGAGAACTCTAAGAACGTCTTAAAACTGCTGCAAAGCACCAGAAATGGAAGAGCTTGACATTGGAGTTTTAAGTGGAATGAAAAAAAGTGGGGTCTCTAAAAGGGGCATACATAACCTATGGGGCAGATTTACAAGCCCCTTGCGCCTTTTTTACGCCACCGTTGCGTCACTTTTGTGACACAGCTGCGGCGCAAAAGATGCCCCATGGTGCGGGGTATTTACAATGTGACGCAACTCCAGCAATGCGCCGCTTTTACGGCACAGATGCGTGACGCATCTCTGCCGTTTTTGCCCCATGTAGCGCCGCATTGTAAATGCGGCGCATCCAGGGTGGCGGAGCTGCGGCGCACAATTACTGGCGCATCCCTGCTGATATGCAGGGATGCGCCAGTAATTGTAAATCTGCCCCTATGTGATTAGGCATATGGCTTAAACACAAACTACATTTTTCCACTAGCAGCACTTTGCTGGAAGAATTACTTCTAAAACAATTTTATTGCCAGCTGATATCGCACTCCACACCTGGGGCAGAAATATGCATGGTGCAATCACAACAGAAAGCCCCGTCTTCAAGCAATGCCTACAAATTCCTGCAGTGCTACGTTGGTAAAAAGATTCCCTATAAACTACTATGGCCAAAAACTCTTCCCACGAAAATGAAAGAATGAATGAACATGTCAAGTTCACAGGGCTTTAACCCCTTGGACGCTCATGACAAGCGGTGCTCGTGTGCTCATGACGAGCTGAGCTCGTCATTACCGTTAGAACGCTCACACGCGGGGCTAATTCCCCTGCTGTGCGAGCGTTCTACAGGAACAGGTGTTGTTATGACGAGCTGAGCTCATCATGAGCACAGGACCACCTTTGCTCATGACGACCTGAGCTCGTCAAGAGCACGGGGGCGCTGTGCACGCCCCCCCTCCCCGCAGCACAGCGGGGGAATGAGCCCCGCATGCAAGGGGTTAAAGACATTCCTATTCACCATTGAACTCAGCTGGGACACGTACGGATGCCATCAACTGGAAACAATAGTTGTTAGATTTGGGGGTCTCTATTTGGCACAGGTAGGTACTTGTGACAAGTAGGGACCCTCTCCTCTAGTCAGGAAAAGGGGGCTTACACACCCAAAAGAACCCCTGCGCTCCCTCTAGGCTGCGTGGTGTGAGCAGTCAAGGCTTATTTTGGAGGTGTTGTAAGTTAAGCAGTTGTGACCCCATACAGTAACCCAGTGACAACACTACAAATGGACACCACAAAGGGTTTATATAAAAAATAAGTAAACTTTATATAGAGTTACCACAAGACCAATAAACGACAAAAATACACACTATGATAACTTTAAGATGGTAGATTTCAGCTTAGTTCAGTTCAGTTCTTAAATGCAACACTCTGCGTCAATGTACCTTAAGTTGCGTTGCGCTTCCACGACAAGCAATGTTGCAGAGATGGGAAATGCGGCAAAGTTCAGGTGCAAAGAAATAAAGACGTGAAGATCTTTCAGATGCGGCACGCTTCTCGGGGATGCGAGTAGCTTTCGGTTCGATGCGTGGACTGCAGTGGCAACACCCTTACGATGCGATGACAACAGTTCCAGTGGCGACGCACTTCTCCACGATGCGTGAAGCTTCCGCCCGATGCGACAACTACAGCGGCAACATCCAAGATGCGACGGCAGCAGCTCCGACGGTGGCGCGCTTCTCGGGGATGCGAGATGCTCTTGGTCGATGCGGTGCAGTGCAGCAGTTCCAGCGGCGACATCCTCCTTTCTCCGGAGTTGCGACGACGACAAGCTCCGACCTCGTTGCGAGATTCTTCTCCTAATGCAGTGCAGTGCAACAGCTCCAGCGCCGACACCCTCCTTCTTCGGTGTTGCGACGGTAGCAGCAGCGACGGTGACACGCTTCCTCCTCGTTGTGGCACGCTTCTCTCCGATGCGGTGCAGTGCGACAGTTATAGCGGCGACACCCTCCTTTCTCCGGAGTTGCAACGGCAGACACAGCGACGGTGACATGCTTCTTCTCGTTGAGTCGCGCTTCCAGCTCCTTGCGACACGCAGTTCCTCAGAAGGCCCAAAACAGCAGCAGGCACTTCCACAAGAACTCTGGGGAGCTGGGGGGTGAAGTCTTTTGTCCCTGAGACTTCAGCAGGAGGCAAGCTCTTTTCCAAGCCCTTGGAGATCCTTTACAAGTTGAAAGCAAAGTTACTCAAAAGTTCCTTTCTCCTTCCTTTGGCAGTAAGGCAGCCACTGCAGGCCAATCCCCCAAGCAGCACTTCAGCTTGGGAATAGTCTCTCCTCAGTTTCTTCAGGTTCCTCTCCTTAGTCAAGGTTTCTTCTTGTTGTTCAGAGTAATCTAATTTCATGGGAGCAGGGCCCCAATATTTATACCCAGAAATCCTTTGTTCTTGGAGGGGAGAGGGGCCTTTGCCTAGTCAAAACCAGTTCCTAAGCACTTTGTTTACAAGACTTCTCCTCTCCTTTCACAGTGCAAGGCAGCAACATCAGACGCCCCACTGGAGGTGGAGCCAGCATTTTGGAAGGCAAGTACAGTCCTGGAGTACTCTGTTGACAGTCTTTCTTCTCTTCTTTCAGTGTGCAGGACAGAGACATCAGCCGCTCCCCAGGAGGTGGAGCCAGCATTGTGGAAGGCAGGCACAGCTCTATTCAGAGTTCAGGTGCACTCCTCCCTCCCATCAAGATGCAGGTCCCTCTATTCACCATTGGGTGACTCAGCCTGTCTCCTGGAATTCCCCAGCCCTGTCACTCACAGAAACCAGACATAGGAATACACAACCTAACAGAGGCAGGTTTGAATGGTTAGACAAGCAAATACCTACTTTCTAAAAGTGGTATTTGCAAATACAGAATATAAAAATAAACTTTACTAAAATATGTATTTTATTATTCTGAGTCCAGGCATACTAAACTCGAATTTCTACCATGTTCTCTGAGTCTGTTAGGATTATAACATGTAACAATTCTAACAGCCCAGTCTGGCCTATGGAGAACAGGTAGCCTTGCAATAGTGAAAAACGAAAATGGCTGTAATTCACTATTAGGACATGCCACACACATCAGGGCTTGTCCTAACTTATACTTACAATGCACCCTGTCCTTGGGTCTACCATAGGGGTGACTAATGTGAAGAAAAGGGAAGGTTTAGGGACTGGCAAGTGGGTGCACTTGCCCAGTCAGCATGACAGAACCAGACTGCATGCAGGCGCTGCAATGGCAGACCTTGGACACACTTTACAAAGCCGCTTCTGTGGGTGGCACAACCAGTGCTGCAGGCCCACCAGCGGCATTTGGGTTTACATGCCCTGGCACACGCAGTGCATTAGACTAGGGTATGACAAGTAAACCAAATAGCCAAACATGGAATCACCAATCAATACATTCATTTACAATAGGGAGCACTGTGGCACTGGGTAGCAGTGGCACAGTGCCCAAAGCATCTAACACCAGCAAAAATACATGAGGCAACAGCAAAAATGGAAGGGAGACCCACGCCAATGGTGCCATGTCTAACAATAGTGCTCTAGAAAATCCCCTTGACATAGAAGAACAATATACTGCCAAGACCGAAAACCGTGGGGAGGGTAATAAAATGGGGTAAACAGACTTTTTTTTAGGTATTTGTAAAAGGCAACTGGGCTCAGTCTAATAAAATACTAGCCAAACAAAAGTTACCAATCACTAGAGTCAAAAAGCATTTATTTCACTTGCTCGAGGTGTTTAAAATATGTGCTAATATAGAGGTGCTGAATTGAAACAATAAAACTGTGGGGTATATTCTTATGAATGGGTGTTAATAATCACTAGTTTTTCTTAATTTTACTTATCGCAACTTTACATATCGCACTTTATCGCGGGATAATAACGCTTTGTTAACGTACAATTCACAACACTGCGGGACCATGCGATAGTCCCACGATAAAGCGTAAAATGTCTGCGTAAAAGTCACCAGGAAGGTGATAAAAAAACAATGACATCTTTTTTATGTGGGAAGGGGAGGTCACCATTTTGGAAGAGTTTCTGGAATGGTTGAATCTCGGTAACTCCAACCTTAAGTTCACAGCAGTATATGATAACCATGCTGTCCATTCTTTGGACATAACTACTAAAGATGTTGAGGGAACATTGGAAGTAGAACTTTTTACTAAGTCACCTGATAAGAATACTCTCTTACATTATAAGAGTTATCACCCCCGGTCACAACGCGATAATATACCGTTTGGGCAGTTCCTCCCGTTGAGAAGGAACTGCACAAATATTGAAGATTATTACAAACATGGGGAGTGCCTAAATAGCAAGTTGAGGGATAGGGGTTACCCCCAAAAAATGATCAAACATGCTTTTAAACATGCATGTTATGTTATGTTATGTTATGTTATGTTATTTAATCTTTTGTATAGCGCACGGCGACTCAAAAAGAGTATCCCGGCGCTTATTGGTAAAGGAGTGCTGCATCATAATAACATAACACGTTTTAAAAGAGGGGGGCAGAACAGTGAAGACCTGAAAAGCAGACAAAATAAGGTCTACTGAGTGAACAGCCACGTCTTAAGATCCTTTCTAAAAGCCAGTAAGCTGGGTGCTCCCCGCAGCGAAAGCGGCAGGGAGTTCCACAGCTGTGGTGCAAGTAAACCGAAAGAGCGGCCACCCAAGCGGGCTTTCTTCACTCGCGGGACAACCGCCAGGAGCAGAGACTCAGACCTCAAGGAGCGAGTTGGATAATAAAAAGTCATTCTCTTTTGAAGATATTTTGCTCCCACCGCATGGAGGGCCTTATAAGCCAAGGTCAGAGCCTTAAAGGCAATCCGTTTCCGAACTGGAAGCCAGTGCAAGGTCTTCAACAGCCCCGTTGCACTAGCCCGCCTATTTAAGCCAAAAATAGCTCTTGCGGCCGCGTTCTGCACCACTTGGAGCCGCTGCAACAAGTATTCTGGTAGGCCCAAGTAGAGAATGTTAGAATAATCCAACCTGGACCCGATCAGAGCCTGTACCGTCAGCCTCCTGTGCTCCTCAGACAACAGGGGGAGGAACCTCCGCAGCATCCTGAGGAGGCCAAAACAGGTGCCTGACACCCCCAAAATCTGAGATTTTAAAGAAAGCCCATTGTCCATCTTGACCCCCAAGTTCTTGGCCACCTTGGAGGAGCAAGTCGGAGGAAACATGTCAATGGGCCACCAGTCCTGCCAATTGGGCTCGGTATCACACCCAAAGAAGAGTACCTCAGATTTCTCGGAATTGCACTTGAGGCTGTTCAGTTGGAACCAATGAAAAACAGCCCCAAGGCAATCCCGGATACTCTCCCCGTCAAAGTCTCCTCCTCTCTTACATGAGAAGAGGAGCTGGGTGTCGTCCGCGTAGGATACGATCCGGGCCCCAAACGACTCCGCCAACGCCGCCAAAGGGGTCATAAAGATATTAAATAGGGTCGGGCTCAGAATCGAGCCCTGAGGGACCCCAACTCCCAGAGGCGGCATCACGGCGGAATCTGGCGAGGCCCAGACCGTTTGCCGGCGGCCAGCTAGAAAGGAGGAAAACCAGCTGAACACCGTCCCCCGCACACCTATCTCATAAAGTCTCTCGAGAAGGCGATCATGGGGGACGGTGTCAAAAGCCGCCGACAAGTCCAACATCAACAGCATGGCTTTGCCCCCCGAGTCCAGAACCCCTTTAACAGTCTCTGAGACCTCAAGGAGCGCAGTCTCTGTGCTGAGATGGGGACGAAAACCCGACTGGGTGGCATGCAAGATCTCGTTGGTCTCAAGAAAATTGGAAAGCACCACCTGAACGTGCTTTTCCAAGATCTTTGTGAGAGCCGGCAGCAAGGAAATAGGCCTATAGCTGACAGGGGCCTTCGGGTCCAGTCCTGGTTTCTTAAGCAGCGGAATCACCATAGCCTGCTTCCAGGCTGACGGGACCACTCCCTGACTCAACGAGAGATTAAATAACGGATTCGCCAGCGGATTGATCACCTCTGCCAATTTCGCCAGAATTTTAGCCGGGCATGGGTCCAAAGGCGAACCAGATTTTAGATTACCCATAAGGGCTAAAGAGGCAGAGGCAGAGATCGGAGGAAACACGCCCAACGTCGGACCTGGCGAGGCTAGCGGAGACAAAATGGCCTCAGAGTTGGTCGAGCCCATAGTCACTGCCGGAGGAAAAGAGTCTTGAATAAGTTGGATCTTGCTCGTAAAGAAATCAGCAAGATCCACAGCCCAGGAATCAGACGGCTTTTCACCCGAGATGTTGGATCGGGGGGAGATAAATTCTCTCACAATGGAGAAAATCTCCTTACAGGAATTGGCAGCGGCTTCTATTCTTCCTGCAAGATAGGCCTTTTTTTCCAGGCGAATGTCTCGATGATACGCCTTCACCACCGATTTATAGGTCAGCTTGGCAGCAGTGTCGTATTGTACCCGCCAAGCTCTCTCGGCCACCTTGCACTGCTGCCGCATAGCCGACAGTGCAGCGGTGAACCAAGGTGCAGAGACCCGTTTCGGCGCTAGGCGCGGTGGTACTTCAGGGGCGAGATCATTAAGCCTGTCTAAAAACCAAACTTGCAGGGCCCCTAAATCCCTCTCCAGATCGCCTGAGAGGGAGCAGGGATGATCCACAGCGGCCTGGGCCAACATCGCTGGGGTCACTCGATGGTATGCCCTATGGACATGACCCTGCTTCTGTGGCACACCCGGCACCGGTTTAACTGTGCCTTTGATCATAAATTTAGCCAGCTGATGGTCTGACCATAGTACCGGGCTAATCTCAATCTCTTCGAGAGGCGATGATGAAAATACCTGGTCGAGAGTGTGTCCCTTATCGTGTGTGGGCCCCTGCAGATGAGGGATCAAACCCATCGGGGTCATTGCCTCAAAAAGTTTAATCGCGGCAGGGTCCAGTGGATCATCCATCCGGAAGTTGAAATCCCCCGCCACGATACAATGTTCCGCTTTCAAGGCCAATCCCACCAACACGGAGTCGAGATCTTCAAAAAAAGATCCCGGTGGACCAGGCAGACTATAAATCAATAAGCCCTTCACTGATTGATACGGGGACAGAGAAATGGAGAACGCAAGAGTCTCCGAGCCACGGATATCATCCACTGACAGAATAGAACAGGGTGTGCCTTTCTTCACCACTAGTGCCACTCCGCCCCCCCTTCCCGCAGCTCGATCCTTTCTAAAGACGTTATAGTCAGGCGGGATTGCCAAGGTAACATCTGGGTTGGAAAACTCACCCCACCACGTCTCAGTAAGCATAAGACATAGTGGCTTCACCGTATCTAGGAGCTCATATATGTCTTGCGCATGTCTGCACGCCGACCTGGTGTTTAATAGCATGCAGCAATATCCAATACTAACGTTGTTACGGTTGGACAGCAGTAACTGAGCGTGGTTAGGGCGCCAGCCACAACCAGGGCAGATGGACTTACCCAGGTGGCGACCGGGAAAAACGGTACAGCAACCAGTGGCGAAGTTGTCGTAAGAGCGAAGCTCCCCTGCAGTATATTGCAGCACTGACGCCCCGGGCATACACATGCCTAATATCAGAGCCCCCCCGCCGCCCCGGGCGCCTCCGGGACGCTGACGGGCGCAGACGGGGAGGACTCTGGCTTGACTCAGGCGAAGAGTCAGGCGTCACCACTGCGCGTCTCCGCTGCGCGTAGGAAAGCGAGCTTTAAATAGGGCTCACCTGAGATCCCAGTCAGCGCTAGAGCGCTGAAACTAGTGGCACACTAACAAATCTCCACCCCCAAGATGGCGACCAGGCGCCAGAACGAAGATCAAGCAAATCCGCTCAAAACGCGGTGGGGGGCACCATTTAAATGCAGGTATGTGGGCTCTGCAGAAAGGAATTAAAAACAGGGGCAAAATGCAAATTAAAAGAAACAAAATACAAAAAACGGTATTTTAAAACTGAGCAGCGCTGGGAGTCACAATTCCAGCAGCATAGCGCGCGTGCGTGCTATTTCCTTTACCAGGAGTGAGCCAAAGAAACGCTCACCTTAAATAGGGCTCACCTGAGATCCCAGTCAGCGCTAGAGCTGTTTCTACAACCGTGAGAGTATGCTGAACCCTGACCCCAATGCCAAGAAACAAAGGAAAGAAACTGAATAAAAACGTGTTTGTGAGTCAATTTTAGAATATCAGTAATAGACTGAAGAACGTCATTAATTCCAATTGGAATATTCTGAATGAGGGCGATGAGATTAAAATTCCAAAACCAATCTTTTCCTTCAAACATAATGACAATTTACGCAAAAATCTAGGGGCATATTAGCAAGAACCCTGCGTAAAATTATCGCCACTTTATCGGCAGGAAACTGCTGCTAAAATGGCAATAATGTGCTTGCTGATATGCGTTATAGAATTACAATAGTAGCCCCGGTTAGATGTCCTGCACATCTAACCTTGGCTTCTATTGGAATTCTATAACACATATTAGCAAGCCCATTATCGCCATTTTAGCGGCAGTTTCCTGCAGATAAAACAGTGTTCATTTTACGCAGTGTTCTTGCTAATATGCCCCTCGTGCATACCTATCGAGAAGTGGGCCAGCACGACCAAAGTACCTTAACAGGAGACAGGGCAGTGGGAAACCACATATGTGGAAATTGCTCAATCTGTGAAAACTGCCTTGTAACCAAGAGACTGACCTAGAATGATTACATCATGACAGCTAGGAGCCTCAACAATTGTAGGAGTAGCAATTTAATATATTTGCTACTATGTCCCTGCGGTCTCGCATATGTGAGGGAGGCGGGAAGGGAACTTAGGCTGAGACGACTGGAACATAGGTCAGCTCTGAAAACCAGGAAGGTTAAGGTCCCCCTGGTTGATCATTATGTAGGGATGAACCACAAACACATGTAATTTACTTGGTTCATCATTGAAAAAATCATGTGCCCAAGAAGAGGAGGCAATGTGGAAACGAAGATAAAGAACAGAGAGCAGTGGTATATTTCAACCTTGGATACAGTCACCAAGGGGTTAAATACTAAAGAAGACTGGATGGGAATTGTGCTATAATAGGCTCTATATGATTTATATCTTAGTTAGAGTATAGGAATGATCTTTTTTAGACTATACTTCATGTGATAGATGTAGGTGCTGAAAAAAAACTGTGACAAGAGATAGTGGCCTGATTCCCGTCAGGGGACGTTAGCGCTAAGTATTGATCTTCACATTTATTTTGTAAACAAAGGCACCTGTAAGACAGGACGTCGTAGATAGTGGGGCAGATTCCTTTCTGTTTTTTTTTTAAATAACCCCTGGATATTATTCCCCTTTTCTTCTTGGGTTAAACACGGTGTTGCTCATATAATATATTGTTGGGGACGGAAAACGTTGTAGATGCCCTCGCAGTACCGCTGTGAGCTGCAATAGGCGGCTTTTATACAAACTATGGTAATGAGGCTCTCTTATAAAGGGTTAGAGGTGGTTTCAATAAAGTTTTTAGTAGAGCCATAGGTGTCGCTTAAATATAACAGTAATGCGAGCTGAGAATACTGCAGATGCCCCGCAGTACTGCTTTGAGCTACCATACGCGGCCTTTATACAAACTATGGTACCGCGGCTCTCGTATAAGTGGTTGGATGTGCTTTCGATAAAGTTTTGGGAGAGTTACAGGCAAACGTGACTGGGCGCGTTGACGTTCCCGATACAGCTCAGACACGCAATAAAACAGGGACACCTGTAGCGGGCGATGAATTAATTGCTTGCACTGTGCCCACAAGACGCGAGGGAGACGAGAGCAGGGGAAGCCGGTCATCGGATTCAAAAGGTGAGCGTAATCAGATGTGTATTAAGGGGGACGACCGGGGATTATCGGGGTCGTATTACATGAGAGAGAGGCTAAGAAATATAACTGAGCCACATACAACCGTTGTGATGTCTAAATGGGGTTCAGTGACTACCGCCAAGAACTCTTGGCAAAGCCGTGAGAAGCGGGAGACCGAAAGTCGGTTTTACACTATGCCCGATAGAAACACTGTGAAAGTGGGGGCACGATGTAGATGAGCTCAGGACGGTATGACCACTGAGGCCGAGCTCATTGGCGCTTGCTTAATTTAGTACAAGCGAGCTGTGATGCACTGTTATTTGGTTAAGCGTAGTGCACGTAGAATTATTTTCCTTCTCACTCGAGACTAGACCGAGAGTGAATGGCGGTCTCGGGGAAGGTTTTAGGACTATGTGGCATCTGGGGTATAAACTAGATGGCTTAAATAAATAGGCATCAGATAGCCATCAAGAGTAACTACTCCTCTTTCTTTCTTCCTTTTCCCGTATATATGGCACTACGGACGCAGCCACGACTAAACAATACCCCTTGATCCAAGAAAAAGAAACATATATAAGTGCATGGTGATATTAACACAGTGGGGAATCTTAAAGTAGTTGTGAACTTTTAATAGACCAACTAGTTTATTAGACTGGGGATTTGAGCATGGAAATAATATTGAACCCTTTTCAATAGGTGGTTTTAATTAGAAGAAACTTGATAAGAAGTCTTACGCCCAGTGGGGAACAGAATGAAATGAATTGCAGTGTCATGATGATAAAATGTACTCCAGGTTAAAAATATTTCCTGGTAATGGCCCCCATGAGGGGGCTTATTTATGAGCCCTTGCGTCACTTTTGCGCCGCCGGTGCGTCCCTTTTTGTGACGCACCAGCGGCGTAAAAAATTAGCCTTGTTGCATCATATTTACAAAGTGATGCATTTAGGTAGATGCGTCACTTTGTAAACTCCTGCACTACATTATACCTGCGTCAGGTATAATGTATGCAGAGTGGGCGTTTCCATGTAAGTAAGCATCGTAGAAGTGACGCAGTGAAATCTACGAGATTTCAGTGCGCCACTTCTAGGGTAAAAATGTGTCAATATCTTACGCCTGCCTCACAGCAGGCGTAAGACTGACGCAGGCCCTTTCACATGGGGCTTGCCCCACGTGAAAGGACACATTGCTGGAGTTGCGTCACTTTTGTGACACACTCCAGCAATGCGTCACTTCTGCACCTACAGATACGTCAGGAATACTGACGTATCTGTAACTCCTTGCGATATGATGCGTCATACTGTAAATATGATGCATCAATCGTGTCGCAAGGAGGGCGCACTGAGAAATGACGCATCGCTGCTTTCACGCAGCGATGCCAGTGGCTAGGTAGGGGGGGGGGGGGGCGGTCCGCCCCAGGCGGCACAATTTTGGGGGCGTCCACGAAGCACTGGTGGATCGTTGCGGCGGCCTTTATCATTTATTTGGGGACACTGTGTCCACAAATTATAAAGGCAGCCACGGCCACAACGGGCCACCAGTGCCGCGTGCGGCCCAGTTTGAAAGTGCGTGCTGCGTGCTGCACGCACCTGACCTGCTGACTGTTGCTTACTGCTAGTGCGCCAGCGGCCAGCGGCAGTAACCCAGTACTTCCAAAATTACGGCCACGACGTCCCACGTTTGTATTTGCTGAGCTCAAATTACTCAAGGTGGGTAGTCATACCTTTACTAATTAGGCCATAACTTACACATAGTAGTACACAGTGCTGCTTGGTATCACAAAATGTTTACAATATGACTAGGCTGCCATATATGATGTAGTTTTGCCCAATGTGGCTTAATGTTGGCCAGTATGACGCCCTACAGCCCAATATAATACAGCACTACACAATATGACACAGTAAGAGCTTTTAATGCACTGTGCTGCCTATTATCAGACAATATTGTGCAGTATGACACAGTAGTGCCTAATGTTACAATTTGCAGTCTATTACAAAACTCGCAATGTAGAAAACCTGTTGGACCCACAAAGAACAGAGGGTAGAAGTGGAAAGAGAGCCCTTTGGAATGCTCACTCCCTGTGTAACTGTAAGTGTGTGTGCTATGTTTCCTCCTGTCCCCCTGTGAGTCTGTTAGTGTTACCTCTTCATATTTGTAAGTGCAATAATGCTCACCCTGCCTCTATATGTGTATGTGGACATTGGGGTCTGCATAGTTCTGTGTTTGAATGTCAGAGTTTTGGCCCTGTGTGTGTATTCACCATACATATAGGTGTGGGTGTGGCAGTGTATATGAGGGATGCATATCTGACACTTTGCTATTTTGTATACGCTGACTGTAGGTGAGTTACCGTTCACCATGCATGTCGGTGAGTTAACTAATGACTTGTTCTAACACGTAAACTTTAATGAGACAAATGAGAGCTGGCTGAGACATTTTGGAATTTTTCAAACATTAAAACATAGAGAGCACATTTGTCACAAGTGAAATCAGTGTCTTTTGCTTCTCATGTTTTCCAGTTTTTTTTATTTGTCTATGGAAATCAGGTCACCAGATGCTGCTTGACTCTAAGCCACCACGACACAATACTCCTATCCTAACCTATAGATTTTGCGAATTATTATATTGAGCCAAACAGGACAACAATTTCTCAAATGTATGGATGATAAAAGACCGGGCTAGAGCATTGTTTCTTAAAACTAAACTCTCAACATTGAGACACTTAATGTAAACCTCCAAGATAGTGATTATATCTGTAAAAGACTCCTGTGTGAATAGAAATGGCTAACGTGAGACTCTGTCTTTGTGAAATTCTCTGTGATACTTCCCCTCTCTGAGATGCTGCCAGTTTGAGACTCTTAAATCGTGATGCTGTTATCTGCCTTTATGGGATTCGTTGTCAGTCTGGGACTCTGCCTGCGTGAGATTCGTGCGTATGAGTACAACACTTTTCATATATATCTGTCTCTGTGAGTATGATTGTGTGTTCTGGAGGTAGAGACAGGCTTTACCTGAAGGTGACTCTTGTATGAGGCACTTAACTTGTGTGACACTGTGTTTAAGAGGTGTGAGACTTTGTTCTTGCAAGAGTCTCAGTGTAATACAGTGGCGTAGCTAGGGGGGGCGGTGGGGGTGGTCTGTCCCAGGCGGCACAATTTTGGTGGCGTCCGCGCAGCACTGGTGGCCCGTTGCGGCCCCCTTTATCATTTATTTGGCAACAGCAGCCACGCCCGCAACGGGCCACCAGTGCCGCGCGCGGCCTAATTTGAAAGTGCGTGCTCCGTGCTGCGCGCTGCGTGCACCTGCCCTGCTGACTGTTGTTTACTGCTAGTGCGCCAGCGGCCAGCAGCAGTCACCCAGTGCTTCCAAAATTGCGGCCACGACGTCCCGCGTTTGTATTTGCTGAGCTCAGCTCTTAACTGTTGGCCCGCAGGTCTGTCCCAGCCTCCAGGGCCATCAATCAATCTTGTAGTGCGCGAGCGCTACCAATGACGGCCCTTGCGACATTAAATGGTTTAAATATTTTGGCCAGCCCTGCCCTCGCTATGAGAACGACGTAGCAGTCACGTGCTTCACCGCAACGCGTTCTCGCGCTCATTCTGGCCTGGAGCAGTCGTTGCAGTGCTGTTCTCCGGGCGATTTGCTGGCTCTGGAGACTGGTGTGGCTGTTGATTTAAGTTCAAACCAACCACCCCTGCCTGGCGTAGAGACCCTGGAGCGAGTCACGAGTGAGGTGGGGATATTTAGTGAGTGGCAGAGTGGCAGCATAGCTGCCAACAGGGCTTTAAGTGGAATGAAAAAACTGGGGGGTCTCTCAAAGGGGGGTTGCCAATTTAGTTAAGGGTGTGGATTTAAAACACTAACGCTAAAAATCTGTGTTTAGCATTGTGTGCCGCCTGACTTGTATTTTGCTGTTTCTGTCATTGCATCCAGATATGTGATACAACAAGTAACATCATACCTAGAACCAGGCCCGGTTCTAGAGGGTGGGCCAGGCCCACCCAAGGATTGCCCTGGCCCACCCTAGGCCATTGTGAACTGGAAAATGTGCGTTTTTCATCCTAATGTCTCACAGTGCCTTGAAGCCCCAGTGTGCCCTGCTGTGTTGTTTTATTTAATTATTACCCATTGCCATGCTCTAGTCTCAGGCCTGGGGACAGGTGTGAAATCAGCAGGGATAATAGCTGCTATGATGTGCAAATGAACCGCACAGCCATCCTGAACACTTTCACTCACACTAAAGAGGCTGCCGGCTCCAATCACAAGGTACCAGGGAGTAGCAAAAAGTGATATGACAGAAACGCTTTGCAAAGGATTTCCTTTTCTCAAAAAGGTTAGTGAAAATTTGTTTATAATTAGCATATACATTTACTCAGGTTTTTAAAAAATGTCTTCCTACTCTGAGGCCATTACTAACTTGCAGTATTACATTAAAATAAATTAATTAATGGAAAAAGTAAAAATAAAAAGTTTTATCTTTCTATTGGCTAAATGAAAAGACATTCTACTCATCATTAATTCGCACCACAATAATTTGTGTGTCGATTGTTACAAGTGATAGAATGATTCCTTGAGCAGGGACCTATGGGCGGGGCCACTTGAATTATGTGATTGTGCAGGCGTGGCATTTTTCGCATAGCTATGGATTTGCCGCATTTGCCGCATAATCCATTTTCTTCTGCATAATCTGCAGATTTTTAAAGAGGTTGTTTTTAGCTCAAATGGTTCAAAAGTTATAAAATTGCATTGACATGTGGTGGCGCTGAGTGGAAGGTTCTTTCCTAAGGTTGACTGGTCACCTTCTGATTGCTTAAATCAACTAACACACATCTGTGCACATCATCAATAGTCTCTTTTATCCATGTGCATTATGCATGTAAGGACACGACTTCTTAATCCAAAGGAATCACGTAGTGTAGACAACTTCCACCTTCTGATTGCTTATTGCTATATTCAGGTGTTAAACTGGTCCCAATGAAGTGCAAACTCTGTCTAGTGTTAGCAAGCGTAAAAATATCAAAATAATGAACTAATACATCCCATAATGTGATGCATTATGCTGCATAGTTTGCTTTTTCTTGTTACACAATTTAGTCAACATTGCTACATAATTTGACCCATGCTTCAGCCTGAATTTTCTGCATCTACATTTTAAAGTTGTGACAAGCAAAGTCCTTCCCCTTTCCCAAAGCTAGAAGGGCAACAGAGAAAGCGAAGTCAGTAGCTCTTTGGGTGGTAGTTATTGTCTTAAAAATGTCATGTATGTGCATGTAACTTGCATGATCGAGGTAACCATTAGCGGCAATACTACGTGTCTCTCGGATGTCTTTCAAGTGCTTGCCGTCCTTTTTCCCCAGCACCCCCTTCCCCCACCAGGGGCGGCAATCTGAGGGATAGCCCCGGGCACCACAACCTCTAGCTACGCCCCTTAGTGATGAGTCATTTCTCATGAATGAGGCCCGTGGTGTTTATCCTTGGCCTACAGGGTAGTTTTAAATATTGCTCATCTTTGGCACCAAGTGAAGATCAGTGAAAGGCAATCCTTGACGGCCTGAATAGGTAATATCCTTTAAAATCATTTTTGTGAGTATTAATTAGATGTGAGATTCTGTAATTATCATGTACGGATCCCTAAATAGCCTGTCTGCTATACTCAGCAGATTTCAAACTTGGGATTAAATACCCCTTAACAGATTCGGAGGATTCTCACAGATGTGCATTTGCACGGGTGAGTCGCAATAATGATATATGATTGAAAGCGGGATGAAAGATAGAATGATGGTTCTTACAGTGATTGAGTGAATGGTTGGAGCATTACAAAGAATATTGAGAAGACAAAAGAATATGACGTCATAATCACATAGCTGTGATACAACGTGTATTTACATAGTATGAAGTATCTGTTTATTAACATTATGTGGTTTTGTGATTACTGGTTTAATGCGCGGATAGTGAATTGATTGTGTCATAGTGAATTGATTATGTCATTGATTATTGTTTTTAATTCTTTCATTGTTCATTGCTTTATGAATTTAAATTGAGATGCAGTTTTTCACAAAAAAAATTTGTAGAAAAGATAGTAAATAAAAAGAATGTTTCGCTTTTATCTTGTATTAGGTGAGACTAAAACCGTTTTTAAGAAGAAACGCGTCAACACTTCACTTACTGTTAAATTTGGAAGGTTCAACAGTTTTCTGGTGACAGGGAATTAAGATCTATGCCCTCTGCTGTGCTAAGAAAATCCAAATTAACATCCACAAAACATAGGGGCAGATTTACAAGCCCCGTGCGCCACTTTTGCGCCGCCGCTGCGTCACTTCTGTGACGCAGTGGCGGCGTAAAAGTAGCTCCATGCTGCGACGGATTTACAATGTGACGCATCTAGGGAGATGCGTCACGTTGTAAAGCCCTGCGCCACATTAAACCTGCGTCAGGTTTAATTTATGCAGGGTGGGCATTCCGTCGGAAAAAGCTTCGGAAAAGTGACGCAGTGAAATCTACAAGATTTCACTGAGTCACTTTTTCGACGCCGCTGCGTCAAAACCCTGCGCCTGTTTGAAGCAGGCGTAAGGCATGACGCAGCATGTTAGGTATGGGCAGCCCCTGAGCATTGCTGGAGTTGTGTCGCGCTTGCGACACAACTCCAGCAATGCACTGCCCTTACTCCATCAGATGCGTCACGCATCTGTTTATCCTTGCTCCACAATGCGCCGCATTGTAAATGTGACGCATCTGTGGAGGCGCAAGGGTAAACTTGCGTGCCGCATCTTACCTGGCACATCCCTGCTGATATGCAGGGATGCGCCAGTCCTTGCAAATCTGCCCCAAAGTTTATTGTCTATGTCTTTTCTCCTGGAGGACTGTTGTAGCCAGATGATATGGATAATAGTCTTTTTTCTTTGTAAGTGCTTTAATATGCTGGGAATGGCACAAGAGGTGCGTTGGATGTGAATGTAACTTTGAGGCGCTATTGGCCTTCATATCGATTGAAACCAAAGGGAAAACTTTTTCTTTTATTCTATGATAAGAAAACAAACCCCAACACGGAAAAAGTTGCGATGGGCCCATCCACGATAAAAAAGGCTTCAAAAATCTCCCCAGGTTTGCAATTTACACAGGTCAGGCGGGAAAAACTATAAAAGTGAAAAAAAACAACATAAGACAAACCCCAACGAAGCACAATGGAAACAGAAGGAGTAAGTCCAGGGGACAACCAGACCCCCCCAAGCACCCTGGTGGAACAGCCTAGGACATCGGGGGTCAGGGAAGGCCAAGGAGAAGAAGTGTAGGAAGAAGTGATTCAGTCCGCAGAAAAACATGATCCTGATAACGGAGGTGGTAGAACACCATCAACAACTGTTCATCACCTCCACTGTGTCATTGGCAACTAAAAAAGGAATATGGCAGTCCATTGTGGACAAGGTGAACGCAGTCGGAATGCGGAAGAGGATAATAGAACTTCTGGCGGATATCACCAACTCCTGCGAATACCTCGCCCTCTCAATTTGCAATAACTCCACCAAACTGTGCAACCTGCACATCTATTACCACCCCACAGGCATGAACGACTCCTTCACTGACCTCCTCATGGAACTTCCCACAGCAAAGAGTTCCTCCAACGCTAAAGACATTTTCCTCAGTGATTTCAACCTACACTGGAATGACCCCAAGGATCCTCATGTCAACGCCATTAAAGACCTCCTGACCGATCAAGCCCTGACCCAATCTTGTTTACTCCCAACTCACTCGAAAGGGGCCACTCTTGACTGGCTTATCTCTAGGGAAGCAACGGTCAAGCTTATCTCTATAGACCCCTGTGACTGGTCTGACCACCACACCATTGCCTTCCTACTACCTAGCACCCACAAGACAAGGGCTCCACAGCCGGTGCTTCCTAAACGCTGGGTTAGAGACACTAAGAACCTAGACCACAAGGAACTCGAGGCTCGATGCATATCTGACGTCCCCCTCGCATATCACAACGGTCAGTGACCTCACAATCACTATTCTGCAACTATGCCAACATTCTGGATGACCTAGCCCCACTAAAACTAAAAAGAACTTAAATCAAAGATAGAAACCCCTGGTTCACTGGATCCCTTAACATTGAGAGGAGATCCCTGCGACAATCCAAAAGAATCTGGAGACAGCACCCCTCTGCCGCTCATCTAAAACTTCTCCACCATGCCAGAAATACATACAGCAAGAATATCCTCATCTCCAAAAAATTATTCTTCAGATCGGAACTGGGGAACGCTCAGAACAGGCCCCACAAACTCTTCAAACTGTTCAAACACCAATCCAACAAACTGGCCAAAACATCGAATGAAAACCCCAAGTCGCTAATTTCATTTGCGGAATTCTCCTCATTTTTTGCAGACAAAATTAAAACCTTAAAAAACAAACTTAGTTCCGCCTCATACGCTCTACCCCCCCTGGCCTGCCTCCTCTACCTACGCCGCCCCAACAGGCTTCACCTAAGAATCAAGCACACTGGACCGACTTCACACTCTACGACGAAGACTCTCTCTCCAAAATCCTATCTACCTTAAACCCCAACAACCATTTCAACAACCCGCTCCCCTCTAACTGCCTAGCTACCGTTGCCCAATCCATTATTCCTAGCTGAATTGCGATAATTAACGCCTCCCTCCGGCATGGATCAATTCCTGACTCTCTGAAAGTGGGCAAAGTCCTCCCAATTCTGGAAAAGCAGTCTCTGGATCCAGCCTCCCCTAACAATTTCAGACATATTTCCAACATCCCTCTCTTTGCTAAAGTACTGGAGAAGTATGTGCAACTGCAGCTAAGTCTTCACATCAACAACTTCCACCTACTCGATGACTTCCAATCTGGATTCAGACCGGGACACAGCACTGAAACCACTATGCTCCACAACGTCGATGATGCCCTCCAAGCCATTGACCAAGTCAAAACCTGTCTCCTAATCCTACTAGATCTATTCTCGGCCTTCAACACGGTCCACCATGGGAAGCTACTCAAACGTCTCAAACTCAAGATGAGACTAGATGGCCCCGTCCTTGAATGGTTTAGATCCTTCCTCCAAAACCGATCTCAGAAATTCCTAATCAACGGCAACCTGTAAGCTCACTCTTCAGTCAGGGTTGGAGTCCCTCAAGGTTCAACGCTGTCCCCCACCTTCTTCAACATTTATTTAGAACCACTTGCCAAAGTCCTTCGCACCGCAAATATATCCTACCATATGTACGCTGATGACACTCAGATCTACATCAATATCTCATCTCTCGAGGATGTTCTCTCCCTGAATGAGGCCCTGAAGCAGATCGTCCAATGGCTCTCCTCCAATCAACTCAAACTCAATGCAAACAAAACAGAATTTCTTCTAATTTCCCCTCCAAAAACCGACCCTGAGATTCATATATGGAGTAAGGCCATCACAGCCTTAAATTGTCCACCGACCATTGTGGACTCAGCCAAATCACTGGGAATAACCTTGGATTGCAACTTGAACATGCGAGACCACATCAACTCGAAGGCCAAATCTGCCCGATTCCACCTGAGCTACCTATGGAAACTGAAACCCTTCCTTGACGCTCCCGACCTAAAAATGGCAGTCCAAGCACTAATCATTTCTAGAATGGAATATGGCTGTTCCACCCTCTCTGGTTTACCCAAGATCTCCCTAGAACCCTTAAAAGCCTGCCTCAATGCGGCCGCCAGACTACTTACCGGCACAAGGAAATTTTATCACATTTCTCCACACCAGAAAGTGCTGAACTGGCTTCCTCTCGAGGCCAGAATTAATCTTTAGCTGGCATGCATCACGCACAAGGCATTACACTCAAACTCCCCTGCATATCTTGCACAGAAACTTGTGATATCTGGAGGAATCAGAAACTCATGGTCCGCCAGAAACCTCCTACTCCAGCCTGCACGCTTTCGAAAAAAAAAATATATAATTGGAAGTTCGCTGGGGCTGCGCCAAGAATATGGAACTCGGTCCCACCGGCCATCAGAAAAATCCCCTCTCTTGCACGTTTCAAAAAGGAGGCCAAATCCTTCCTTATGAGCAAATTCCCCGTCTAAAACCCTGTCCTTCAACGTCCACAGAGGCTACTGCCTCCTTCTATCGACCTCTCGCCCCAACAAGAAACCTGGGACCTGTCTTCAGCAACTGTAATGTTAACTGTACTTTCTGTCCTTCCATCCCCCTTGTACTCAGCATCCCCCACCCTCCCAATCTATGGTATACTCGTGTGATTCCATGCCTTTTGTACAAATCTATTACTATGTAAAGCGCTCCGATACCCTAACGGGTCAAGTTTGTGCTCTATAAAACACAAAAATAAAATAAAATAGGCACAGAAGTCAAAGGCACACGCCATGAAAGGGAGAAGGGGCAGCAAAATCAGAGCAGGAGGGCCGACGCACACAAAATGCTGCACACGCAGTTGAGGCCTTCGCCATTTGTAATGAGACAACTGTTAGGTCAGTAAAATACAGCAATTATTAGGCACATTGGGCCCGTCGGGGCTCTGAGCCCCGGCACCACTGCACCTTCTGCACCAATGGTAGCCACGCCCCTGGTTTTTAAGGGGATACGGGGCAGAGGCTGTGGTTTCGGTTAGGCTGTCGGTGGGGTGCATGGTTGCTGGACATGGGGTCACGGGTGGGTTGCTCGGAGGCGTGGTGCTTCAGTGGTAGGCTGGGTTGGTCTCAGGGATGTGGGGAGTCAGCAAGGGTCGAGGTCCATTGCAAAAGAAGTCTGATGGATTCAAGGATGGGGGAAGGAAGGTCCGGACCTGGCTGACACAATGACCGCGTCCGGCTTGTCCCATCAAAGCCCTGGCAGCTCCCGGAGCCCCCGCCAGGAGAGAAGGAATAGCCCTGGGAAGAAGACTCCCCTCACCGCCAACACCAGCACCATGGTTGCCGCACCAGTCGAAGGAGGCGGGGGTAGGGAGTAACTAAGAGGGTGACTTGGGAGATGTAGAAGAATGGGAGCAGAGGGCTATAGAAACACAAGAGGGGAAGGAGAGAGAGGGATACAAAGATTAGAGCAGAGATAGGAAGTGGGAGGGGGAAGGGAAAGGGGTGAAGGGTTTAGAGGAGAGGAAGAATGGAAATGTGCAAATGTGGAAAGAGGGTGTGAAAGGAGAGATAGGAATGGAGTGAGGTTTAGAGGAGAGCGGGAGGATGAGATAGAACGGAGGAGAGGGAGTCTGGGAGAGTCGCAGGGTGTCGCAGTCCCATACAAGGAGTGTTAGCTCCTCTGTCTCATGCCCCTCGGACCCCTGCACCTCCTCAGCCCCTCTGGATCTCAGGCAGCCTCGGTCAGGTGCAGGGGCGGGAGGGGGCGTGCCTTTCTTTACAGTGCTCAGCGCACCCCCGGGCCAGCCACTGCGGCAGAGAGCTGGGAAGGCGTGCGAGGGCAGTGGAAACGGGGAGAAGCTCCGGGCAAGGAGACGGACGGCTCCGGTTTGACAACTTGTATTTTTGTTACGTTACCAGTAGTTAAAAATTAAAAAACTTGAAGTGCAGCGGGGCATTTTACGCAAAAAAATCCGATAAGAGGTAACTGCTCTGCACTGCTCTCACCTGTTTTCGCGATAGTCACAGACCACCACTCACAAAGGTTGATGTTGAGGCAATACCTTTATGTGTAACATCCCTACAAAAAGGACTTGTACCAAGCAACCTTGTGCCCAGCGTTATTCCCTAAGAGCCCTCCTCAACAACACAAGACGCCTGCAGTTTGTACACATATATTTTAATTTCTATGTGCTCACTTTGAGTTTAGTTTAAAAAAAATACTACTTTATGAAAGAGGTAGGAAAAAAATAATTGCAGCCTGTGCCACGCTGTCAGCCCGCGCGACTGCTGAAGCCGGGAGCAGTAGGGTTGCAGGTCGTAGCATCGCTCTTGCTTCCTTGGTACGGTTCTCCCTAAAAACATACTGCCTGTCCATCATCGCGTGGGGCGTAGCCTGTGTCACAGAGGGTGTGTGGCCTGGGCTGCGGTATGCAGCGCTGCCCTCAGACGAAGAAAGTTTCATTTAAAACAACTCTCAGCCCCGGAGCGTGTAAGGATGACCTGGAGCCGCTGCTACAGAGCAGGACAGAGCCGGCCGCCCTGGCACCTCCCCGGAGCCATGAAAGGCTGATCCAACTTTCCCTTTAAGGACCGGAGGAACCCCTTTAAAAGTGCCACAACACAGCCGAGAGAGGAGCGCCGAAGCAGCATTGTAAGACAAGCACTGGTGCCCACACTTGCACTCTCTGCCTGCCGCGCGTGCACTGTGACAGTGTGTGGCTGCACACGAAAGTTCACGTCTGGTGCAAACTTGTACACGGAGGCTTGGGTCGTCCATGTGAGGTCCTTGGCAAAAAAAAACAAGCGCGCGCCTCAGCAGCAGGGGAGGGGGCATGCAGGATTTCCTAGCGGGAGCGTGCAACCATATGGCACCGCGCGCTCCCACTAGGAAATTGTCACATGTGCACGCGTTGCCATTGCAAGCAATGCAAAGCGTGCACGAGTTTGCTGGGAAAGCTGTGGCGATGGCATTAGGTCTCTCTCTATGCAGCGCATGCGCGCTGCGTAGGTGAGACTTAAAAAGTACATATCCCCATCACATTGTAGAGGGAAATACAAAGCCTCCTCCAGAGCTGTCCGACACTTTCTTCTCTGATGTCGAAGAGGACCACCAGACATTCAACCACAAAGCCATCCTACAGCTCGTGGACGGCCTCCGCTGCATACCTCCAGATGCAAGGTAGCCCAGCTGCCACGAAGAGACCCAACCCCCTGCACACACCACACAGCAGCCAGAACCCACCACCAGGGCTGCCTCCCAGGACCCACACAATCACCACATGGCCTTCCAAGGGCATGTACTGGTGTGCCAGGAGCAGCTGGCTAACAGGTGTGGGTGGGGTTTGACAATATGGCAGACAAACTAGATGCCATACGTGGGTGTCTGTGTCCCATCTGGGACCTCTCACAGTCGCTAACAGACACCCACAGTTCACTCCATGCCCTCCAACGAACCATGGCCGACATTGCTGGAGTCCTGACTTGGGGGCAAGCACAACTGTCTAGTCCGAGTGGCTCCAGTGATGTCGCCCGGGAGTTAGGACACATGCGGAGGTTGATGGAGAACATAGAGCTGACGCAGGCGGAAAGAGCGTCAGCCACAGCTGCACACCAGCGAAAGGTAGCTGGGTTCCAAAATAACATGAAGATCCTCCTCATGGCATTGCTTCAACAAGTCCTGGCGCTGATGTCTGCTGGTGCTACCACCACATCCACATCTCTGCCCCCTGAGGTGTCACTGCCACAGACTGCTTGAACCAGAACACCACCGCCCGCGTGTGAGGCACCTGAAACAGCAGTGGATAAAGATGTGGATTAATATGACCTCCTGGTAAGAAAAAACAAGTAGCAATGATCTCCGCCATTTGGACTGTTGCTGCCTAGTTCTGCCCTCTGCATCATCACTCTTCACTGTCCCCGATACGCTCAGCGACACTTACCTTTGACCTCGACATGGACTGCCATATTCCGATTGGTCACCAATGACAGAGCATACAGGCTGCGGACTGAGCTGTTCCCCATCCGTTGGACTGGTCATTCCCTGAAGGACTCTGGCTGGCCCTCCATGGCCCAAAAATGCAAAGTGGGGTTTGCATGGCCCTGTACTGTTCCTGTTACAACTCTCCACTGAATGTGCATTAAAAATCATTCACACAGATGTGTCATGTTCACGATCTTTCACGCGTGGAAGTATGGATGTATGTAGGGTCAGTGATTTCCCCTTACGTCCATGTTGATCATATTGAGGGACTTGAGTCACAGGGTGACACATTGCCGATTGCGGTCCGGGTGGCGGTAGCACCACAACAGGGACACCCGCATTAGTTACTTCCTCATTCAGCTCAGGACGGAACCACGCCCAGAGCCCCGGGGTCATTGTTCACACCCTTACGCTGGACTGGCATACGCCAGGCCAGGCCAGCCCACTCCGCTTACGCTTACAGGGGGGACGACAAAGCTACATGTCCCAGGTCTTCCTTGTAGTGATCTGCTGATCACAGTTCTAGTTGTCAGCATGCCACAGCCACTCCCTCATGGCTGGTTTACACCCACACCACACCCATCCAGCACAGGCGTCAACGGACATGTGACCCTGCTAATAAAAAGGCCCGGGCGCACCTGGTGGATGCCATTTCCACTCTCTATCTGGGTGTGTTTGTGTGCATATTAGCCGTGCATGGGGGCCTATGGTGTTACCACCTCGCATTCCCCAGGGTCGGAGCTTACATGATGGCGTCCGCAGCATGATACCCAATCATGGAGGGTCCATGACTTGCGGGTCAAAGACTTGGTGGCACCGGACACACTGCGGCTGGCACAGGCACACCCCCACGGGACGGTGACTTGCTGTGCACTGAGGTTGGGGCACCTTAAGTGCTGAGCGGGTTTGCAGCCTGCAATGATGCCCCATCCTGGCGGTCCAGACTGGTAAGGGTTTGTGTGAGCCCTGCTGGACGGCAGTGTAGCGGCCAGCTCGTGTGTACCGCCACGTGGCTTTGCCTTGTGGTTCACAGAGTTAGTGACACCTAAAGGGCTGAGCGGGTGTGCAGCCTGCGATGATGCCCTGTGCCCTGATATGTACTCGGCCATTGCAAAATCAAGACCAAGAATCAAGTGTGTGACCTTGTGGTTGCCAAGGTCTCGTCCAAAGATGACTCTGTGATTCTCATATTTCCAACCTTACATGCATGTTGAGTGTTGTACTTTTGCGACAGAAGGCGATTTGATTGGTTCGTGATTTTGTAAGGTTGCTGTCACGTATCTTTTTCATGGGGGGCTATGTGGTGGTGGCGGCCCTAGGTGTGGTGGCGGTGGGTTTTATGGCCCTCTTTGGTGTACGAGCTGCATGATCGTTGGCTCCATGGAATCTGTTGCTCTTCATGGGTGACTCTGGGCTGGGCTCCCTTTCGTGGTGCAGGTTGTCTTGACTTTACACCAGGTCAGATCAGGTGTTAACTTCCTGGTGCTAATTCTCCTTATCGCCTGTTTTGTGATCTCTTCACCGATCTTTCTGGTCATTGTGAATGTTGTGAAGTGGTGTGTTCGCTGCTTTTTGCACGTTAATGCCTACTCTGCATCTCATTAGCGTTAGTTGCTGGGGTCATCAGTGGCAGTGTTTTTTCTGGCTCCTTTCACGAGTAAACTGGTGATATGTGCTATTTGCACCAGCTTGTGAATGGTGCAATAGATTTATCGCCACTTTGGCTGAGATAAAGTGCTGTTAACTCAGCAATAAGTGCTTGAGAATATACCCCCTAGTGTCCAGTGATTGGTTAGTTCTATGACCCGCCCTGTAAAATCCTCTATTCTCTCCAGAAGTAAAAACCTGTGCCTCGGATGGAAGTTGTGGTCCAGCTACAGGTGGTCCGCTCGACCCCCAAGCTGTCCAGGCAACATACTGCCGGTTTATGCTGCCTGTGGTGGCCGGGGTGCACTTGGGTACTGGAGGTCTCTGGCACTGCAGAGGGGGCTTCACCAGTAGGAGGCACCCGCAGCACAGCCCGTGGGCAAGGTAAGTGATGGTGCCTTGATATTTAAGAAGAGGATGGGTGCACGAGCAGTGATTTTTCTGATTCTTTTGAGCAAAGGAAATAGCGTTGGCCATGGGTACTTAGGCTGCAGGATTTTACGTTTGTGTAGGAGTTTTGTGTGGTGTTACATACAGGTGGGTAGATTTACAATGAAAGTGACTCAGTGCATTATGCAAGTCATTTGGCTGCACAGCACTGAGTCACTTTCAAAGCACTGGGATGCGACATATTTACAACAATATGTCCCATCTCTATGCTTCCCCCAGTGCTAGCGCACAAACTGCAGCAAAGCGCAGACGTAGGCACCCTTTACACCATGGTGCAAGGTGGCCTGCGTCGTGGTGAGATTGTTTTTGTGCAGGAAGTGGCACCTTCCTGCACAAAAACAATCACTACAGGCATTTTCCTCTTTCAATGCGTGCTGTAGAATGCAGCATGCATCGCAAGAGATAATAACAAGGAAAATGACAAAAAAAAATCTCCTCTGGAGGCGTAGCATTCACACGCATTTCCAGATTGATGATTCCTGGTAAATCTGGAAATGTGTCTCGTTCCATGAGTGTTGCATGGGAACACCCACAGCAACACTCATGGAATGCCCCTTTCACCCAAAGTGCTGCATGTAAACGGGCCATATTTACAAGGACAGGAAAAGACATGCAGGGTGGCTTTTCCTGTCCCGTAAATATAGAGCAGTAAGTTACGCCACCAGTATGTCACAAAAAGTGACGTACTGGTGGCGCAGGGAGCTTTTAAATCTGCCCCTGGATTTCTATCACTCTTTGATACCTTTTGTTTGGCCGAGAAAAATGGATACCCTTTTTGATGTGCGTGGTCACATGAAAGTGGCAAAGATATATTAACACAAAGAAAATCGCTAATAGAGGTGGGTGAGCCGTGTGGCATGAGGTGGGCACCGCAAGGGGAGATTAGGTAGCGAAAGCAGGGGAACCTAAGATAGAGCTGGGCTTGTAGTGTAAGGAAGGGCAGCTGAACGAAAAGAGTTCTGCTAATCAGCAGGTAAACCCTGAAATCCGTCCATAAACACAGGGGCAGATTTACAAGACCGGTAAGCCACTTTGCACCACCGTTGCATCACTTCTGTGACTTAACAGCGGCATAAAGCCAGCGCTATGCTACGGGGTATTTACAATGTGACGCATCTAGGGAGATGTGTCACTTTATAAAGCCCTGCGCCACATGAAACCTGTGTCAGGTTTCAAGTGGGTGTTCCGGAGAAGTGGGGGGTTGTTACGGTGCAGGAACACCTCGCAAAAGTGGCATTTCACTTTGTCCCTTCTCCGACCCTTCTCCGACCCTGCTGCGTGAAAACCATGCGCCTGCTAGAAGTAAGCGTAAGGCTTGATGCACCATGATGAACATAGGAAGGGTTGGAACAGTACTGGAGTTGCGTCGCGCCGAAGACGCAACTCCAGCCGCACCAACTGAGTCGGAGGAGGTATCGCCATAATCCACAAGAGCACCATCAAGGTCTCCACAAACACCGACGACACCCAAACCACCGCCGAACACATGCACTTCAAGATCCACACGGACCCCAAGACCACCCTCAGAGGCTCTCTCATCTACAGACCACCCGGCCCACGTCCCCAATTCTGCAACTCCATCGCCGATTTCATCAGCACGCACTCACTGACCTCCACCGACTACATCCTGCTCGGCGATCTGAACTACCATCTGGAAAACAACAACGACAGCAACTCCTCCACCCTGGTCGACAACCTCGCCACCCTCGGACTGAAACAGATCGTCACAATCCCGACCCACATCGCCGGCCACACGCTCGATGCCATCTTCTCTTCCAGCCCACACATTGCCTTCAGCCACGCTTCCGAGCTCACCTGGACCGACCACCACTGCGTCCACTTCACCTTCCAGAAACGCGTCACACACCACCGCACCCCACAGATCCCCCGCCGACGCTGGGGCAAAGTCACCAAGTACCTACTAGAAACACACCTCACACTCAACCCACCGACCAGCCCCACCGACCCCGAGGATGGGGCCCGCACCCTCAGACTCTGGATGGAAGACTGCGCCAATACCTTAGCACCAGTGAGACAACCCACCGATAGAGACACCAGCCAGCTGGTTCACCCCGGAACTCCTGGCCTCCAAGCGCACCTGCCGGAAACTTGAAAACATCTGGCTCAGCGATAGAACACCCGCCAACCGCGCAGCCCACAAAGACACCATTCGCAACCATCACCACCTCATCAGGACCACCAAAAGAGCCTCATTCAAAGACCGCCTCAACAACAACGCCCACAACAGCAAAGAGCTCTTCAACATCATGAAAGAACTCTCCAATCCTAGCTCCTGCACCAACGACATTCCGCCTTCACAAGCCCTGTGCGACACCCTCGCTGCCTTCTTCCACCGCAAGATCACCGATATCCACAACCGCTTCAACCATCGGCTGAACCCTACGGACAGCCCCACGACGAACCCCACTGACCACGAACTTCTGACCACATGGACCAATGTGAGCACCAAAGACATAATCAAGACCATGAGCACCATCCACTCAGGCTCCCCGTCTGATCCTCTTCCCCACCATATCGTCAACAAAGCCAAAAGCCTCATCGCACCCCACCTGCGTAACATCATCAACCTCACCTTCGAAACCGCTACCTTCCCTGAGAGCTGGAAGCAAGCCGAGATCAACGCCCTACTAAAGAAACCCAAGGCGGACCGGAGCGACCTCAAGAACTTCCGGCCCATCTCCCTGCTCCCGTTCTCAGCGAAAGTCATCGAAAAAATCGTCAACACCCAGCTCACCTGCTACCTAGAAGACAACAGCATCCTGGACCCCTCCCAGTCAGGCTTCCGCAGTAACCACAGCACAGAGACCGCCCTCATTGCCGCCACAGACGACATCAGAATCCTACTCGACAACGGCGAGACAGCAGCGCTCATCCTCCTGGACCTCTCCGCCGCCTTCGACACCGTCTGCCACCACACACTACGCACACGCCTCCACGACGCAGGGATCCGAGACAAGGCCCTGGATTGGACCACCTCCTTCCTCTCCGACAGAACCCAGAGAGTCCGCCTCCCCCCGTTCCAATCCGGAACCACCAAAACCATCTGCGGCGTCCCGCAGGGATCCTCCCTCAGCCCGACGCTGTTCAACGTCTACATGGCTCCCCTCGCTCGCATCGCCAGACTACAAGACCTTAACATAATCTCCTACGCTGACGACACCCAGCTGATCCTCTCTCTCACCAAGGAGCCCCTAACCGCCAAATCCAACCTGCACCAGGGTCTGAAGGCCGTCGCCGATTGGATGGAGGCTAGCCGGCTCAAGCTGAACAGGGAGAAGATGGATATCCTCATCGCCCTCTCATCAAAAGACTCCAAAGAATCCAGAACGTCCCTGCACGCTTGATCCTAGAAGCCCCACGCCGAGACCACATCACCCCGCACCTGAGAGACCTGCACTGGCTCCCCGTCGACAAAAGAATCACATTCAAACTCATGACCTACGCACACAAGGCGCTCCACAAGACTGGCCCAGCCTATGTCAACAGCAGACTCTCCTTCTACGCACCCAACAGGAAACTCCACTCCGCCGACCTGTCCATGGCCACCGCCCCGCGCATCCACAGAACCAATTCCGTGGGCAGATCCTTCTCCCACCGCGCCGTCAAGACCTGGAACACCCTCCCCCTCCACCTACGACAGACAGCAGACCTCCCGGCCTTCAGAAGACTGCTCAAGACCAGGGGCCTCATTTATGAGAAATGACGCATCGCTGCGTGAAAGCAGCGATGCGTCACTTCTCAGTGCGAACACATTGCCACATTCCTGATGCGTCATATTTAATGTATGACGCATCATGTCGCAAGGAGTTACAGATACGTCAGTATTTCTGACGTATCTGTAGGCGCAAAAGTGACGCATTGCTGGAGTATGTCACAAAAGTGACGCATCTCCAGCAATGCGTCCTTTCACATGGGGCAAGCCCCATGTGAAAGAGCCTGCGTCAGTCTTACGCCTGCTGTGAGGCAGGCGCAAGATTTTGGCGCAACGACGTCCTAAAAGTGACGCAGTGAAATCTCATAGATTTCACTGCGTCACTTCTACAACCCTTCCTTGCGTCAATATGCCCCCCTTGCATACATTATACCTGGCGCAGGTATAATGTGGCGCAGGGGTTTACAGAGTGACGCATCTACCTAGATGCATCACTTTGTAAATATGGCGCAACAAGGTGCATTTTTTACGCCACTGGTGCGTCACAAAAAGTGACGCACCGGCGGCGTAAAAGTGACGCATGGCCTCATAAATGAGGCCCCTGGCTCTTCGACCACTAGCTGCAGCTCCTCCCCCCCCAGCGCCTTGAGACCCTAGCAGGTTAGTAGTGCGCTTTACAAATCCCCTGATTGATTGATTGACGCAACTCCAGCACTGCGCCATTCTTACCTCAGCAGATGCGACACGCATTTGTTTATCCTTGCGCTATGATGCACCGCATTGTAAATAATGTGCATCTGTGGTGGCGCAAGGGTAAACTTGTGTAAGGCAGCTGTCCTGGAGCATCACTTCTGATGTGAAACATTCTTTGACTGTTTTATATATATCTTCTCTGATATGTCAACGCGCTACATGTTTCAACCTGTTTTCATTAATTTACTAACATTTTATTCAATCGTGGAACTAAAGTTCCCTTCCTTCTTCTAAGAGTCATTTAACTTATATTCAGTGGCCCACATGCATCATTGTTACATTTTGCACTTCCTAATTTGCGAAAAATAGGGAATCGCAAATTAAGAAGTGCAAAATGCTATGCATCATTATTTTCGGTATTCATTTGTGATTCAGTAAAAATCGCAATTTTTACCGAATCCCAAATGAATACCGAATTCTTAAGTTAATTTTCGCAATTCCCATTGATTCCTATGGGCCAAAAGGCCCATAGGAGTGAATGGGAAGGCATCAGCAAATTGCGAGTGGCACTTTGAAAATTTCATGGGTGCAGGGGGTGGGTTCGCATCATGTTTCACACACACATGTCCTAAGGACATGTGTGTGTGAAACATGAATGTTGAAAAAAAAACATTTTCAGCATTTTAAACACTTTTTCCAAATTTATCAAGTGGTTCAACCACTCGGTAAATTTGGCACCCTAATTGCGAATTTGCACTTGTAAAAGTAATGATGCATTGCTTTTAAGAAATCGCACATCTGCGACTTCTTAAAAGCACCCGCAATTTTAGAACTCGCAAAAATGTTACGAATTCTAAAATTGCTTCATGCATCCCAAAAAGCACTTTTGCATTCGCAAACGGCCGATTTTAAGGAATCGCACCGTTTGCGACTACAAAAATGCTTGATGCATGTGGGCCACTGTCTTTTAGACCTACATAGGTCTCCAAAAATTGCACATTCTGGTCTTCAGCCGCCACACGCAGTGCAGCTGAAGCCAACAACACAAAGTCAAATAAATGTGCAAACTAGAGTTGTAGAACAGACCTCAACTGATTAGACCTAATTGTACTAAAGAACTAACCGATCTCTGGAAAACATCTCATCTGATTAGTCTCTTATGAATCTTAGAGTGACTCTACGGAGTTAAGGGAGATAGATGCAGAAGGATGATTATCCTACTGTACAGAATATGAAGATATTAACGTCTAATTGATGCAAAGTGAAATGTGTTTAATTAGATGCAAAGGGTTATTCATCCTTCCAATGCATTATGGGCAGCCGGATATCCGTTCACAGTTCGTCACGATACAGGAAGTGCTCCGCCTAGCGTTGCTCCGGGATAAACAAAGCAGGCGTGGTGACGTCACAGCGCTCCCCCGTCAGGCGTCTCTAGTTGTCCCTGTGTGGCTCGGACGCCGGCTGGAGTGGGACACCTAGTGTCGACGTGCGGTACTGCACCCTGGTATCCTGTGGAGCCTTTGACCTCACTTCTCAGGAGCAAAGCATCACAGAATCTATACTGTTTACATAATGCAGCCCGACCTCTGACCCCAAGATAAAAACACAGACAAAATATTGCACCACTCACAGGTACTTTAAAAACTGAAGGCCTCATTTATGAAAAGTGACGCATCGCTGCGAGAAAACAGCGATGCGTCACTTTTCATTGCGCCCTCCTTGCGACACCAATGATGCGTCATATTCACAGTATGACACATCATGTCGCAAGGAGTTACAGATACGTCAGGAGTTCTGATGTATCTTTAGACGCAAAAATGACGCAGGCGTAAGATATTGACGCATTTGCGTCCTAGAAGTGGCGCAGTGAAATGACCCTTACTTGCGTCGGAACGCCCCCTTGCATACATTATACCTGGCAAAGGTATAATGTGGCGCACAGGTTTACAAAGTGAGATGCGTCACTTTGTAAATATGGTGCAAAAAGGCAAATTTTTTACCCTGCTGGTGCGTCGCAAATACTGACGCAGCGGCAGTGCAAAAGTGACGCAAGGGCTCATATATAAGCCCCTGAGCATGTCGACAAAGTCTCTACAAATATTTTATATTTTATATTTTGACATCTCATCTATCACCACACGAACAAGCATTAGCAAAGCCAATAGGTCTGACCTAACCTTTGTGTTTTTGCCATGTTGTACACCAGCGTGGCTGCTGTTCAGCATGGCTACAAGTTAGTGGTGTAAAGGTAAGTGGATTACAGTAGTGTTGCTCAGTGTCGTGGAGTGACATAGAGTGGAGAGGAGGGCTTTGGAGTGTCGGCAAGTAGAGTGGTGTTTGTAGAGTGCTGTGTAGTGGAGTAGAGTGAAGGGGCGTACCAAGTAGGGGTGTACAGTGAAGTAGAGTGAAGGGGAGTACCAAGTAGGGGTGTACAGTGGAGTAGAGTGAAGGGGCGTACCAAGTAGGGGTGTACAGTGAAGTAGAGTGAAGGGGCATACCAAGTAGGGATGTACAGTGGAGTAGAGTGAAGGGGCGTACCAAGTGGGGGTGTACAGTGGAGTAGAGTGAAGGGGCGTACCAAGTAGGGGGGTACAGTGAAGTAGAGTGAAGGGGCGTACCAAGTAGGGGTGTACAGTGGAGTAGAGTGAAGGGGCGTACCAAGTAGGGGTGTACAGTGGAGTAGAGTGAAGGGGCGTACCAAGTAGGGGTGTACAGTGAAGTAGAGTGAAGGGGCATACCAAGTAGGGATGTACAGTGGAGTAGAGTGAAGGGGCGTACCAAGTAGGGGTGTACAGTGGAGTAGAGTGAAGGGGCATACCAAGTAGGGGTGTACAGTGAAGTAGAGTGAAGGGGCGTACCAAGTAGGGGTGTACAGTGAAGTAGAGTGAAGGCGCGTACCAAGTAGGGGTGTATAGTGGAGTAGAGTGAAGGGGCGTACCAAGTAGGGGTGTACAATGGAGTTGAGTGGAGTGAAGTGACGTGGAATGGCATAGAGGGAGTTGCATAAACTGGAGTGCTGTAGACTGGAGTGCCGTAGAGTGGCATGGCACAGAGTGGAGTAGAGGGTAGTGGCATAGAGTAGCGTGGCGTATAGTGTTGGGGCATACAGTCAAGTATGGAGAATGAAAAGACTGTAATGAAGAAGGAGATGATGTGTCAGAGATGCAGATGGAGGAATTCAGAAGTATGTTGTGAGATAAAGGTCGCAGGTGTCTAACAATGAGAGACTACAGAAGAAAGTGGTGTGAAGGGGAGAACAGGAGTGAGTGTGACACTCTAGGAAATGCCCACGCCCCAGACCTTAGTTATGGCTTAACTAAGGGGAAATTTGGAAAGACTGCCACCAGGAAATTCACCAAATGAACATGGGCGAAGGTAATCCCTGGTGGTAAAATGCCTTCATGTAGGGGCACAAAACCAAGCGCGAATCCACACTGCACCACCTGCCCATACTCATTAGGGGGCATATTTTCAAGGGCCATATCACCGCTTTGGCTGGACTTTTTCCCGCTAAAGCGGCAATATTTTTATCGCCCTATTAGCAAGCTGTCGCTAACAGCAGTTAGCGACAGCTTATAGGCGATAGCTACAGGTTTGGGGCCCGCTTGACATGTCAGCGATATTTATCGCTAATGACATGCAAAGGGGCATACCCAAACTGTTAGTGACTGAAAACAGTCACTAACACAGCTATCGCATATTAGCAAGGCAGGCTAAGCTATTAAAAAATTCGCGCTATGCGCGAATATCGCTATAACCTAACACCTGCTCAGACCAGGACTTAACCTGTTTATCCAATGGGAGGTGGATAATCAGGTTAAGTCCCCATTAGTGTTAATGTCTGATTCATGCATTGAGCCGCTATCACCGGAAATTTTATTGCAATGGAGATAAACGTTGCTAATAGCACTTTATCTCAGAGATAATTTCCGGCGATAGGCGGTGATAAAAAAAAAGGCGCTAAGCGCATTTAGCAAGAAATATCGCTACTCCTTGATAATATGCCCCCAGGTTCCATCCCTTCCCAGATCTAACCTCCATGGACTGCTGCATGCATGCTCACCTTCATTATATAAGTCTTTCTACCTAGGAAATATTTACACGCATTGAACACCTCATATCCTTTTCTTCTTTCTTTAATTGGGTAATACAGGCACAAAAGTCACAGAAGCAAGACACCTTTTAAGGAAAATCTTTTCTGAATCTGAATAATGTTTTCCGAGCTCAAGTAACGATTGTAGTGCAGGTTTTTTCATTGCATTCTGGGAACTTTAGTCCTGATTTTATAGTGTTCTAAACGAGACCCTGATTAGAACTGTTTCTCGGACATAGACAAAGGATACTCGATAGCTCTGTGATTTGGAAATGGGAAGCCAAGATTGCTTCTCCTGTGACTACTGGAGATTTATCTAGGGAATATTGGCGGGGAAGTGTTTGATAGTCTTATTCAAGACCTGCTCGTTTAGGGGAGATTTCCGACCAAAGAGGGAGTAATTCTATATGATGAATGCAAATCTCAATACATGTAGCCATATTACTAACATGCACTATTGTCCACCTTGCAGGGTAAGCAGACCGTACATGCTGCTTGCATCATACTGCGCCCCGTGCAGTCATCTTATTCTGCTGACAAATCTCGCGGTCTGAGCAATTGCTCCTAACAAATGCCTGCCAGGGCCTGTGAGGGTGGAGTGAGAAACTCCTGACCTTTCTACCTTTGTAAGGCTCATCATAATCCGCCCCACCCAAAAGAGGCTTGTCTCATGCAGCTAGTGCTGAGGGCAGCACGGAGGACCTGCACTTGTCCCAAGACCAGCACAATAGCACATTGAAGTGACCCTGCACCGTAGCCCTTCAGAGCTCGGCGTACCAAGTCACTCGTATGTTAAATCGGGTGCTCTTAGTTCGCAACAGAGATACATTCTGGGAGTCGTAGTTAAAACGTCCTATTGACCATAGTTTGTAATGGAAATCGAAACCAATGGCTGGGAAGGTGCAAAGGCCTGGGGCATGTAATCTGTTGTGATGTCCTTCCAGTCACGGTGCAGGCTACGGCTCGGTGACGTCGTCAGGACGGAGTCGGTGAGCGCAGAGCTTGCGTTGTTCGAGTCAGACGTTGCTTGATGCGGTGCCTACAGGACACCGGGTCGGTCGTGAGAGTCGGTCACAGCTCCCTGTCTCTGTAACCACTGAAACAGTGTTTCCAGCAGCAATTCACAAAGGCTGGTGAAGTCCACTGGTCCTGGGACTTCGGTCAGGGGGCAAGCTCTCTTCCAAGCCCTGGGAGATCTTTGCACAAGTTGAATGTAAAGTCCACAAAGTCCTTTCTCCTCACTTTGACAGTCAGGCAACCACTGCAGGCCAATCCCCCAAGCAGCACTTCAGCTTAGGAATAGTCTCTCCTCAGTTTCTTCAGGTTCCTCTCCTCAGCAGAGGTTTCGTCTTGTAAGTCCAGAAGTGATCTAATTTCATGGGATCAGGGCCCCAATATTTATACCCCAAAATCCTTTGTTCTCTGAGGGGAGAGGGGCCTGTGCTCAGTCCAAACCAGTTCTGAAGCACTCTGTTTACCACACTTCTCTTTTCCTTTCACAGTGCAGGGCAGAAACATCAGACACCCCAGAGGAGGTGGAGCCAGCCTTGTGGAAGGCAAGTACAGTCCTGCAGCACTTTGTTGACAGTCTTCCTTCTCTTCTTTCAGTGTGCAGGGCAGAGACAGCAGACGCACCACAGGGGGTGGGGCCGGCATTATAGCGGGAAGGCCCAGCCCTATTCAGGTCCCAGGTGCAACTCCTCCCTCCCATCTAGATGCAGATCTCTCTATTCACCACCGGGCTGCCCCAACCTGTCTCCTGGAATCCCCCAGCCCTGTCACTCGCAAAACCAGACAAAGGAATATACAACCTTGCAGAGGCGGGCTGAAATGGCTAGGCAAGCAAATAGCTACTTTCTAAAAGTGGTCTTTGCAAGCACAGAATATTAAAATAAACTGCACTAAAAGATGTACTTTAATTATTCTGAGTCCAGGCATACTAAACTCGAATTTCTACCATGTTCCCAGAGTCTGTTAGGATTATAGAACGCAACAATTCTAACAGCCCATTCTGGCCTATGGAGAACAGGTAGCCTTGCAATATTGAAAAACGAAAATTGCTGTAATTCACTAGTAGGACATGCCACACACATCAGGGCTTGTCCTACCTTATACTTACAATGCATGCTGCCCTTGGGCCTACCATAGGGGTGACTAATATGAAGAAAAGGGAAGGTTTAGGTACTGGCAAGTGGGTGCACATGCCCAGTCAGCATGACAGTACCAGACTGCACACAGGCTCTGCTATGACAGACCTTAGACACGTTTTTCCAGGACTCTTCTGTGGGTGGCACAACCAGTGCTGCAAGCCCACCAGCAGCATTTGGATTACACGCCCTGGGCAAACTCAGTGCACTGTGCTAGGGTCTGACAGTAAACCAAACATCCAATCATGGAACCACTAATCAATCTATTAATTTACAGTAGGGAGCACTCACACTGTGGCACTGGACAGCAGTGGAATAACAAGAACAAAACCTCTCACTAGTATTCAATTCTATTTAGGTCATAGATCCTACATTAATTCAAATAATAACATTGTCCCGAAACAGAAGTTATTAAACAAACGTAATTGCTCTTTTCCCTGCCTCCCTCTCCAAGTATTAGTCTTCAGGGACCCTCTGTTGTATTTGTGAAACTGGACAGCAGTGGCACAGTGCCCAAAGCATCTAACACCAGCAAACCACATGTGGCAACAGCAAAAAATGGAAGGGAGACCAATGCCAAGGGTGCCAGGTCTAACAGTCCTATACTGCACTTCAGGCCAGGCTGAAGTGTCTAGGTCATTGCCAAGCAAGCATTCAGCAGGGAGGTCTGCACTGATCACAACCTTCTTAAGGCCAGTTACCCCTCCCCTGGAGAAATTAACAACTGTCATATTATGGGTGGTACTGATGTTGCTAGCACTGATCACTTGGTAAGTCTCACCAAGTATGACTTGTCCAGGGTCCACAAAGTCTGGTATCACCATTGTGACACTTGCCCCTGTGTCCCTGTAGGCCTCAGCCTTTTTCTCATTAATCAAAGGTGTTTGTCTGTACTTGCCGAGGTTACTGGGACTCAAAGAGGAAGTCAAATCCATGCCTCCATCACAGATAAAAACAGCTTGAGTTGGCACTCTGACTAGGCCATCTCAGATCCCAGAGTTAACCCTACTACACCCTTATGTTGGGAACCACCACTTGTAGCTGTACTAGGGGGAACAGTTGCCTATGGGGAAATGGTGCCTGGAGCTGTCTCCTTTCTGGTGCAATCACTTGTCCAGTGACTATTATTTTTACAAACCTTGCACCATGGTTTCTTTGGGCCTTCTTTCTTTTTAGATTGGGGACCCAAACCATTAGAAGCTTTTAGGGGACCTTGTGAAGACTTCTGGTCTTTACCTTTCTCCCCACCCTTTTGATCTTGCTTCTTGTGGTCACCACCTTGGTTCTGTAGCTTCTGCTTCACCCTGGTTCTTACCCATTTGTCTGCCTTCTTTCCCAATTCTTGGGGAGAAGTCAGATCAGAGTCAACCAAGTGCTGATGCAACCGCTGTTTCTGACAGTTATTAAGTATCTGTTCTCTCATGATTAGATTATACAATCCTGTATAGTCACACACTTTACTGCCAGAAACCAGCCCTCCAGAGCCTTAGTAGCACAATCAACAATGTCAACCCAGTCCTGAGTCTGTGCCTTCTGGGTGTCTCTGAACTGCAACCTATACTGTTCGGTGGTTAAGCCAAACCCATCTTCAGGACTTTGTAATTGTCAGAATCCTTTTGTCCTGCAGTGAGAAGCTTGTCTCTACCTTTGTCTGCAAAGGAGAGCCACACGATTGCTGCCCACTGCCCCTGGGATACCTTCTGTACTTTGCAGGCCCTCTCCGATGCAGTAATTCACATGTGGATGTCATCCCCAGTCTGATGGGGAGGGACAATCTTGCTTAGGTTTCTATGGTCATAAGACCTATCCCACTAGGGATATTGCTGCCACCGTGGGACTCTAGTCCCATCTTTTTTCTCTCTCTTTCAAGAGCTAGGGTCTCCCTTTCAAAGGCTACTTCTTGTCTCCTTATTCTAAGCTGGGCTTCTTTCTTTCATCCTAGCTTTGTGCTCCCTCTGCTCAGTAGATGTCCCCCTCTTGTGAGAAGAGGCAGAAGATCCTACAGATGTACCAGAATGATTGGATTCCAGTAAAGGAGACCTCTCTCTTCTTGGTCCACCACCAACCCTACCTGGGGGGACAAAGAGGGGGCACTTTGGACTTCGTAATCTCCAGGCAAGACTGGATTCTACAGGTCTAGATCTTCATCTACCTAATGGTCTTCATAATTGTCAGAGTCCTGGTGGGGCAAACCACCCAGGTTCTCTTCCTCAGATGTATCCACCCCATTACCAGTCTCAATCCTTGTGGGATCTGATGCTCTTAAGAAGTCATCAAGCAACAACACTCTATAAGGCCTTGGGTATTGGGACTCTGTCCTGGCTTCAATTTTCTCTTGGAACACAGACCCCTTAACTCTTGGAAAGGGAATGTGTCATACTTAGATGTCTGTACTTGACTGATATCAGGGACAGACCCACTGGGTCCCTCCTTTGAAGACATGACTAATGAGGTGTGGTGTGTGCACCTACCTACACTACTTGGTTTCCTACTAAACCTCTCTTGAGTTGTTAGTCATGGTCTGCTAGGCACTTGAGACTTACAACTCTAAGTTCAGTAGAACTTACTGTATTATAAGCTTGTATTATATGTACCAATGGTACCGTTAGTGATTTTTCAAATGATATTCTCAAGATTATCTGGTAAAACAATGCAATCTGGAATCCCACATGCTGCACACCAATGTGAGAAGCTGGCCTGGCATATGATGTCCACTATTCTAGTGGGCACCTTGCACCAGTCCAAACAACCCTTATTGATGGTAGGTTGTCTAAACCTACCATCAATAAGGGTCGTTTGGACTAGTGCAAGGTGCCCACAAGAATAGTGGACATCATATGCCAGGCCAACTTCTCACAGTCCGGAAGAGCCCGAGCCGGAGAGAGTAGTACCAGAGAGGGATGCAACGCTGGTATTGCACTAGAAGAGGTCACCTTATCGGTCCTGAACCTGTCCCGAAATCTCTATTACTCTGATGACCCGGTCCTCACACCATTCTAGGTAAATATAATTCTGTGTGATAATGTCCTCGTATTTGCTCTCTATTTCTCTCCTTCAGGTACTGTCATCACAAGAGTTATTTACTGTGAATTGATTTTCTCTTAACCTGACTTTCTTTCCTAATGCAGACAATTTGGTGTATTTATGTGTATTTTGACTTGACTCACAAATTATTTGATTCAGATAAATCTTTAAAAATCCTCTTGAGGGGAGGAGCCTAGCTCGCGACCGAGATGGCCGCGCTTTAGCTCGGCTCCGTTCGCCCGCCTGTGTTTCCACATTTATCCTGCTGTTATCCTGCCCCGGGAAGCCCTCTTTTCTGTGTGATAGTGCTACGACGCTCTGCAGGCACTTACCTCTTGTTCCGGTTGTCCTGGCTGCTGTGGATCCGGTGCAGTGCCCCCGATCGTTTCGGGGCCTCGGAGGCGGACTGGCCTGGATCTTCTTGCCGGCTCCCGGACCGGACAGAGCCTGCGGATCTGCCCTTCGGGGCGTGGTGGAGGTGGTCGGAAGGCCGTGGTTCGTGTGGGCCGGAGGTCCTTCCTGGCCGATTCCCGTGGGGCGGAGGCCTTTGGTGGAGGCGCTGCCTTCCATTGCCGGGGTTCCTCGTATATCCGGCTTGCTCCCCCTTTGTTCTCCGGTCCGGCCATTTTGATTTTGCCGCCCGGACTCGAAGAACCGGGCCGGCGGCATTGGGTAGCCGGCGACTCCCTTTCTTCTGGTGGCCCTCCTTCCTGCCCGGGGTGCTCTGCCGCCGATCGGCGGGACTTCATTTGCTTTGCTGCCGCCCCGGCGGAGGTTGTTGGCCGCGCGGCCTTGTCGGGCTCTCAAAATGGCGACCGACCCCAATTGTTTTGGCCGGGCCTGGACGAGCACTGGGGGCCCGCCATATGGCCCGGGTGCCGGATACTGTAAAGGTTTTCCTACACTTAAGGAGGTCCTGGATACCCTGCTCTCCTGGCGAATCTTGGTGGCCGCGCCTGTCATAGCTTCGGATGTGGTTCCTCGCTGCGGGCCTCCCGGGCCCCCACGGCCGGATGTGGCTTGGCCGTCGCGGGGGGTGGCTGGAACTATCCTGGCGGAATTGGCCCCGGCTGCGACCACGTCTGTGGGTGTGCGGAACTTGATGGCACCTCCTCCTCCAGTGCTACCTCCTTTGCCTCTGGCCCGGGAGCTGGATTTTGCTTGGCTTGACCTTCATGGCTCTCCCGGTTCCTTTCTGCCGCCGCTGCCCGGCGATATCTCCTGTGCTGGCCCAGATGGGTCGGTTTCTCTGGACATATCCTTAGAACTGTGCCTGCACCGTTTGCTACACTTCGTGACCTTCCTGGATCTTCCGTGTTTCACTTCACGTGTCTTTTCTGGACTGCCGTTGGAATTCCCTGCTGTCTGCCTTCTGTTCTTCGTAGCCTGGTCCTCGCTGGTTCGGACCGTTCCCGCTTTGGACAAACAAGGACAGGGCTGATGTACACTGGCATCTACGTGCGGTAGTCTTGCACTGGTTTGGATGGTCAACGTGTCCTGGTATGGTTCTGTGTGACTGGCTGGTGCTCCTGGACTGTAACTTGCTAATCTTTGGCTTCCCGAGGACTCGGACCTTCGACTCAGGCGGGTGGCTGGGTGCGTTTACTCCTGTCTCTGGCCCTCCCCCGTGTATGTGTGTGTCTCCCATCCCTTGTTCCCTTCCCTTTCCCTTCCCGTTTTTGTCTTCGTATTCCGACTCCGCTTTGCTCCGCTATATTTCGGGTTCTAATTAGGGCGACAGGCACGCTGCTGGGGGGTAGGCCGTAGCCTTCTGCAGTGGTGCAGGGTGGGCTTTAGGGGTGGGTGGGGGGGGTCTGTCTGTATTGGGGGGTCTTTTTCCCCCCTTGTTTCTCCCTTTTTTTGTTCTATGGCTCTTGTGTATTCACTTTTTTCGGGACTCTGTCTCCTCATGTGTCCCCCTGGGGAGTTTCTGTGGCCTTTGCCTCCCGGTGTGTGTCTGATTGTGGCCCGCTGGTTATTTTGGTATCGACTTTTTGCTACGTCGCTTGCCGGATTCTGTTGTCCTGTATTGTCTCCTGGGGGTGCGTGGTTTGGCGGGAGTCCCTTCTTTCGTCCCCTTTTTCCCTCTTCCCCTTCCTCCTTCATAGGGGTTCCTCTTTTTCCGTTGGGGTGTGTATTGTATTGTCTTTTGTACTGTGGGCCTTTTTTGATCACGTCTCCTTTATTTGGGTGGGGGCGGTGATGGGTGAGCGCGGTTTGACTGATGCCATTGTCGCTGCTTAATACTCCGATTATATTTATATTCTTTGATGGGTATGTTTGTATGGCTTTCTTTTGTCATTCTGTGTTCACAAGATGGCGGCTTGCCACGGCCCCTCCCTTGTTGGTTTTTACATGGCCCGTTATTCTTCTGTTCCCCCGCCCCGCATTAGAAAATTAACCTTTTATTCTCCTGTTTTTGCTGAATGCTCGATGGCCTTTGTCGTTTCTCCTGTGCTCCTGGTGTCATATCCTGTGGAGACCTAATTCTCGTTTGCTACGTTTTCTACCATGTGGTGGCCGGCCCGTGGGGTTGTAGGCCCGTATTTGTGAGCTTTCTTTGTACAATAAAGGTTTTAAAAAAAAAAAAAAAAATCCTCTTGAGTCTGTGGTCTTTTGAGAATACAGTTAATGCATTTTTCTCTCCTATACTAATCTACTTTCAGATCTACCAACACAAAGGTAGTTTACCCTGGGAGGCGGGGATGATAAAAGTATTAGTGAAACAAGCTGTTTAGGATGATTCAAAATTGATGACCAGCGGATATTTGCTAGCTCACTGTATGAATGAATATGGGCCCAGGTGAGTGTGCGCATGTGTGACCAGAGCTGGTAAAACCCACTGCTTCACTACCGCCACTTGGCGTTGCCTCGCGGTTCACAGAGTTAGTGGCACCTAAAGGGCTGAGCGGGTGTGCAGCCTGAGATGATGCCCTGTGCACTGATATGTACTCGTCCATTGCAAAATCAAGACCCAGAATCAAGTGTGCAACCTTGTAGTTGCCAAGGTCGCAGGCCCCGGCCTTGGAGCTTGCACCGGTACGTGGTGGGCCCTCTTGGAGACAAGCTGGTGGCGGAAGGTGAGCAGTGAGACCTGGGTGCGGAGGGGCGGGCAAATACCGTTGGGCGGCAAGAGGGGCTGGGGTGCAGCAGCCTGGCTGCGCAGGGAGTCCGGAAAGTGATGAAGGTGTGTGTAGTTGTATGTACTCTGCAATTCCTAATTCTGGGCTCTGTTTCAGATGGGATTGCTGGTGGACTGCACTGAGTATCGACACGTGGTTTGAGACACACCTGTGTCGGAAAAGTGAGCAATGAGGCCTTGGTCCGCAGTGTCAGCACTCACTCTCCCTCTCTCTCTCTTTCTCTCTCTTTCTCTCTCACTCTCTCTCTCTCACTCACTCTGACTCACTCTCTCTCTCTCTTTCTCACTTTCTCTCTCTCTGGGGCATATTGTCAAGAACAGTGTTTCTTAATAGTATGCCCCTCTGTCCTTTGATGGGCGCATGACGCACCTTCTTATCTTCAATTTTGTTTTGCAGGTTGTGACTCATAGATTGTCCAGAGATGACACACCATGGCTCTTTGTAATATTATTTTTGTGTTTATTTTGAATAAAATGTTTTGTTTGGTGATCCAAAGATGACTGTGTGATTCTCATTTTTCCAACCTCACATGCATGCTGAGTGTTGTACTTGTGTGACATCAGCCGATTTGGTTGGTTCATGATTTCGTAAGGTTGCTGTCACATATCTTTGTTGGGGGATAAGAGGGGGTGGCGGCCATGGGTGTGGTGGAGGTGGGGGTTGTGGCCCTCTTGGGTGTCCGAGCTGCATTATCGTTGGCTCCATGGAATCTGTTGCTCTTCATGTGTGGGACTGGGCTGGGCTCCCTTTCGTGGTGCAGGTTGTCATCCGACTTTACACCAGGTCAGAGCAGGTGTTAACTTCCTGGTGCTAATGCGCCTTATCGCCTGTTTTGTGATGTCTTCCCAGATCTTTCTGGTCGTTGTGAATGTTGCGAAGTGGTGTGTTTGCTGCTTTTTGCATGGGAACGCCTCCTCTGCATCTCATTAGCGTTAGTTGCTCGGGTCATCCGTGGCAGTGTTTTTTCCGGTAAACTGGTGACATGTGCTGTTTGCATCATCTTGTGAATGGTGCAATAGATGTATTGCCAATTACCTTTACCTCAGTGATAAGTCCTTGAAAATATACCCCCTAGTTTCCATTGATTGGTTAGCTATATGACCCGCCCTGGAAAAGTCACTATTCTCTCCAGAAGTAAACACCTGTGCCTCGGAAGGAATGATTAATCCTTTATCGAAGTTGTGGTCCAGCTAGAGGTGGGCCACTCAACCCCAAGCTGTCCAGGCTACAAATCACTACATACTGCCGGTTTATGCTGCCTGTAGTGGCCAGGGCACACTTGGGTACAGGAGGTCTCTGGCACTGCAGAGGGGGCTTCACCAGTAGGAGGTACCCGCAGCGCAGCCCGTGGTCAAGGTAAGTGATGGTGCCTTAATATTTAAGAAGAGGATGTGTGCATGAGCAGTGATTTTTTCTGATACTTTTGAGCGAAGGAAATAGCATTTGCCGTGGGTACTTAGGCAGCCGTTTTTTACATTTGTGTAGCAGTTTTGTGTGGTGTTACATACAGGTGGGCAGATTTACCATGAAAGTGACTCAGTGCATTCCGCAAGCCATTTGGCTGCGCCGCACTGAGTCACTTTCAAAGCACAGGGATTCAACATATATACAACAATATGTTGCATCTCTATGCTTCCCCCTGTGCTGGCGCACAAACTGAAGCCATGCACAGGAGTAGGCACCCTTTGCACCATGGTGCAAGGATGCTTGCGTCGTCGGGAGATTGTTTTTGTGCAGGAAGGGGCACCTTCCTGCACAAAAACAATCACTACAGGCATTTTCCTCTTTCAATGCGTGCGTGTAGTTGTCCCTGTATAGCTCGGACGCTGGCTGGAGTGGGACACCTAGTGACGAAGTGCGGTACTGCACTCTGGTATCCTGTGGGAGCCTTTGACCTCACTTTTCTTGTGCAAAGCATTACAGAATCTATACTGTTTCTTAATGCAGCCCGACCACTGACCTCAAGATAAAAACACCGACAAAATATTGTACCACTCACAGGTACTTTAAAAAATGAGGGCCTCATTTATGAAAAGTGACGCATCGCTGCGAGAAAACAAATATTTTGACATCTATTCTATCACCACACGAAAAACCACTGACATAAGCAACGACTATAAGTACAAAGGAGCATATTTACAAGGGAAGTGGCGGAGTGAGGCGTTAGCCTTCCTGGCTTAACGCCTCACTCCGCCACTTCAGAAACGCAGGGCTGCATCATATTTACAACAATATGGAACAGCCCTGCATTTCCAACCACACTATTGTAACACTTAGCAGCCTAGTGCCAACAAAGGCACCCCTGCACCATAGTGCATAGCTGCCCAAGGTTTCAGATTGCCATTTGTGACATTTTCAGAATTTCAGTGTAGTTATGGGTAACATTTCAACGAGTATGAGTGACACTTTCTCTAATGCGAAATCAAGCAATGAAGATGAGGGAAACATATAAATATTAGAACTTAAAACTGCTGCAAAGCACCAGAAATGGAAGAGCTTGACATTGGAGTTTTAAGTGGAATGAAAAAAAGTGGGGTCTCTAAAAGGGGCATGCATAACCTATGGGGCAGATTTACAAGCCCCTTGCGCCTTTTTTACGCCGCCGTTGCGTCACTTTTGTGACGCAGCTGCGGCGCAAAAGATGCCCCATGGTGCGGGGTATTTACAACGTGACGCATCTCCCAGATGCGTCACGTTGTAAAGCCCTGCGCCAGAAGGAGGAGTTCCATCACAGGGGGAGGGGGCGTTCCGGTGCAGGAACGCCTCGCAAAAGTGGCTGAGTGAAATCTATAAGATTTCACTCAGTCACTTTTGGGCCCATGCTGCGTCAAAACCCTGCACCTGCTTGAAGCAGGCGTAAGGATCGACGCAGCATTGTGGAGTTAGAGCCCACCAAGCCTTGCTGGAGCTGCCTCGCGCTTGCGACGCAACTCCAGCAATACGCCGCTTTTACGGCACAGATGCGTGACGCATCTCTGCCGTTATTGCCCCATGGTGCGCCGCATTGTAAATGCGGCGCATCCAGGGTGGCGGAGCTGCGGCGCACAATTACTGGCGCATCCCTGCTGATATGGAGGGATGCGCCAGTAATTGTAAATCTGCCCCTATGTGATTAGGCATATGGCTTAAACACAAACTACATTTTTCCACTAGCAGCACTTTGCTGGAAGAATTACTTCTAAAACAATTTTATTGCCACCTGATATCCCACTCCACACCTGGGGCAGAAATATGCATGGTGCAATCACAACAGAAAGCCCCGTCTTCAAGCAATGCCTACAAATTCCTGCAGTGCTACATTGGTAAAATGAAAGAATGAATGAACATGTCAAGTTCACAGGGCTTTAACCCCTTGGACGCTCATGACAAGCGGTGCTCGTGTGCTCATGACGAGCTGAGCTCGTCATGACCGTTAGAACGCTCACACGCGGGGCTAATTCCCCTGCTGTGCGAGCGTTCTACAGGAACAGGTGTTGTCATGACGAGCTGAGCTCATCATGAGCACACGACCACCTTTGCTCATGACGACCTGAGCTCGCCATGAGCACGGGGGCGCTGTGCACGCCCCCCTCCCCGCAGCACAGCGGGGGAATGAGCCCCGCATGCAAGGGGTTAAAGACATTCCTATTCACCATTGAACTCAGCTGGGACACGTACGGATGCCATCAACTGGAAACAATAGTTGTTAGATTTGGGGGTCTCTATTTGGCACAGGTAGGTACTTGTGACAAGTAGGGACCCTCTCCACTAGTCAGGAAAAGGGGGCTTACACTCCCAAAATAACCCCGGCTCTCCCTCTAGGCTGCGTGGCGTGAGCAGTCAAGGCTTATTTCGGAGGTGTTGTAAGTTAAGCAGTTGTGACCCCATACAGTAACCCAGTGACAACACTACAAATGGACACCACAAAGGGTTTATATAAAAAATAAGTAAACTTTATATAGAGTTACCACAAGACCAATAAACGACAAAAATACACACTATGATAACTTTAAGATGGTAGATTTAAGCTTAGTTCAGTTCAGTTCTTAGATGCAACACTCTGCATCAATGTACCTTAAGTTGCGTTGCGCTTCCACGACAAGCAATGTTGCAGCAATGGGAAATGCGGCAAAGTTCAGGTGCAAAGAAATAAAGACGTGAAGATCTTCCAGATGCGGCAAGCTTCTCGGGGATGCGAGAAGCTTTCGGTTCGATGCGTGGACTGCAGTGGCGACACCCTTACGATGCGACGGCAACAGCTCCAACGGCGACGCTCTTCTCCACGATGCGTGAAGCTCCCGCCCGATGCGACAACTACAGCAGCGACATCCAATATGCGACGGCAGCAGCTCCGACTGTGGCGCGCTTCTCGGGGATGCAAGATGCTCTTGGTCGATGCGGTGCAGTGCAGCAGTTCCAGCGGCGACACCCTCCATTCTCCGGAGTTGCGACGGCGACACGCTCCAACCTCATTGCGAGATTCTTCTCCTGATGCGGTGCAGTGCGACAGCTCCAGTGGCGACACCCTCCTTCTTCGGAGTTGCGACGGTAGCAGCAGCGACGGCGACACGTTTCCTCTTCGTTGCGGCACGCTTCTCTCCAATGCTGTGCAGTGCGACAGTTCCAACGGCGACACCCTCCTTTCTCCGGAGTTGCGACGGCAGGCACAGCGACGGCGACACGCTTCTTCTGGTTGAGTCTCGCTTCCAGTTCCTTGCGACACGCAGTTCCTCAGAAGGCCCAAAACAGCAGCAGGCACTTCCACAAGAATTCTGGGGAGCTGGGGGGTGAAGATTGTTGTCCCTGAGACTTCAGCAGGAGGCAAGCTCTTTTCCAAGCCCTTGGAGATCCTTTACAAGTTGAAAGCAAAGTTACTCAAAAGTTCCTTTCTCCTTCCTTTGGCAGTAAGTCAGCCACTGCAGGCCAATCCCCCAAGCAGCACTTCAGCTTGGGAATAGTCTCTCCACAGTTTCTTCAGGTTCCTCTCCTTAGTCAAGGTTTCTTCTTGTTGTTCAGAGTGATCTAATTTCATGGGAGCAGGGTCCCAATATTTATACCCAGAAATCCTTTGTTCTTGGAGGGGAGAGGGGCCTTTGCCTAGTCAAAATCAGTTCCTAGGCACTTTGTTTACCAGACTTCTCCTCTCCTTTCACAGTGCAAGGCAGCAACATCAGATGCCCCACTGGAGGTGGAGCCAGCATTTTGGAAGGCAAGTACAGTCCTGGAGTACTCTGTTGACAGTCTTCCTTATCTTCTTTCAGTGTGCAGGGCAGAGACATCACCGCTCCCCAGGAGGTGGAGCCAGCATTGTGGAAGGCAGCACAGCCCTAGTCAGAGTTCAGGTGCACTCCTCCCTCCCATCAAGATGCAGATCTCTCTATTCACCATTGGGTGACTCAGCCTGTCTCCTGGAATTCCCCAGCCCTGTCACTCACAGAAACCAGACATAGGAATACACAACCTAGCAAAGCAAATACCTACTTTCTAAAAGTGGTATTTGCAAACACAGATTATTAAAATAAACTTTACTAAAAGATGTATTTTATTATTCTGAGTCCAGGCATACTAAACTCGAATTTCTACCATGTTCTCTGAGTCTGTTAGGATTATAACATGTAACAATTCTAACAGCCCAGTCTGGCCTATGGAGAACAGGTAGCCTTGCAATAGTGAAAAGCGAAAATGGCTGTAATTCACTATTAGGACATGCCACACACATCAGGGCTTGTCCTAACTTATACTTACAATGCACCCTGCCATTGGGTCTACCATAGCGGTGATTAATATGAAGAAAAGGGAAGGTTTAGGGACAGGCAAGTGGGTGCACTTGTCCAGTCAGCATGACAGTACCAGACTGCACGCAGGCTCTGCAATGGCAGACCTTAGACACACTTTACAAGGCCGCTTCTGTGGGTGGCACAACCAGTGCTGCAGGCCCACCAGCGGCATTTGGATTTACACGCCCTGGCACACTCAGTGCATTAGACTAGGGTTTGACAAGTAAACCAAATAGCCAAACATGGAATCACCAATCAATACATTCATTTACAGTAGGGAGCACTGTGGCACTGGGTAGCAGTGGCACAGTGCCCAAAGCATGTAACACCAGCAAAAATAAATGAGGCAACAGCAAAAATGGAAGGGAGACCCACGCCAATGGTGCCATGTCTAACAATAGTGCTCTAGCAAATCCCCTTGACATAGAAGAACAATATACTGCCAAGACCGAAAACTGTGGGGAGGGTAATAAAATGGGGAAAACAGACTTTGTTTTAGGTATTTGTAAAAGGCAATTGGGGTCAGTCTATTAAAATACTAGCCAAACAAATGTTACCAATCACTAGAGTCAAGTACCATTTATTTCACTTGCTCGAGGTGTTTAAAATATGTGCTAATATAGAGGTGCTGAATTGAAACAATAAAACTGTGGGGTATTTTCTCAAGAATGGGTGTTAATAATCACTAGTTTTACTTAGTTTTACTTATCGCAACTTTGCATATCGCACTTTATCTCAGGAAAATAACGCTTTGTTAACGTACAATTCACAACACTGCGGGACCATGCGATAGTCCCACGATAAAGCGTAAAATGTCTGCGTAAAAGTCACCAGGAAGGCGATAAAAAAACAATGACATCATTTTTATTTGGGAAGTAGAGGTCACCATTTTGGAAGAGTTTCTGGAATGGTTGAATCTCGGTGACTCCAACCTTAAGTTCACAGCAGTATATGATAACCATGCTGTCCATTCTTTGGACATAACTATTAAAGATGTTGAGGGAACATTGGAAGTAGAACTTTTTACTAAGTCTACTGATAAGAATACTCTCTTACATTATAAGAGTTATCACCCCCGGTCACAACGTGAAAATACACCGTTTGGCCAGTTCCTCCGGTTGAAAAGGAACTGCACAAATATTGAGGATTATTACAAACATGGGGAGTGCCTAAATAGCAAGTTGAGGGATAGGGGTTACACCAAACAAATTATCAAACATGCTTTTAAACGTGAACGTTTCTACAACAATGAGAGTATGCAGAACCCTGACCCCAATGCCAGGAAACAAAGGAAAGAAACTGAATAAAAACGTGTTTGTGAGTCAATTTTAGAATACCAGTAATAGACTGAAGAACGTCATCAATTCCAATTGGAATATTCTGAAGGAGGGCAATGAGATTAAAATTCCCAAACCAATCTTTGCCTTCAAACGTAATGACAATTTACGTAAAAATCTAGCGCATACCTATCGAGAAGTGGGCCAGCACGACCAAAGTACCTCAACAGGAGACAGGGCATGGGAAACCACAAATGTGGAAATTGCTCAATATGTGAAAACTGCCTGTAACCAAGACACTGATCTATAATGATTACATCATGACAGTTAGGAGCCTCAACAATTGTAGGAGTTGCAATTTAATATATTTGCTGCTATGTCCCTGCGGTCTCGCATATGTGGGGGAGACGGGAAGGGATCTTAGGCTGAGTCGACTGGAACATAGGTCAGCTCTGATGACCAGGAAGGCTAAGGCCCCCCTGGTTGATCATTATGTGAGTATGAGCCACAAACACATGGTATTTACTTGGTTCATTATTGAAAAAATCATGTGCCCAAGAAGAGGGGGCAAAGTGGAAACTAAGAGAAAGAACAGAGAGCAGTGGTATATTTCAACCATGGATACCCTCACCAAGTGGTTAAATACTAAAGAAGACTGGATGGGAATTGTGCTATAATAGGCTCTATATGATTTATATCTTAGTTAGAGTATAGGAATGATCCTTTTCAGACTATACTTCATGTGATAGACGAAGGTGCTGGAAAAAACTGTGACAAGAGATAGTGGCCTGATTCCCATCAGAGGACGTTAGTGCTAAGAGTTGAACTTCAAATTTATTTTGTAAACAAAGTCACCTGCAAGACAGGACGTTATAGATAGTGGGGCACTTTCCTTTCTGTTTTTTTTTAATAACCCCTGGATATTAATCCCCTTTTCTTCTTGCGTTAGACATGGCGTTGCGCATATATTGTATTATTGGGGGCGTGCATGTTGTAGATGCCGTCGCAGTACCGTTGTGAGCAGCAATAGGTGGCTTTTATACAAACTATGGTAATAAGGCTCTCTTATAAAGGGTTAATGGTGGTTTCAATAAAGTTTTTGGTAGAGCCATAGGTGTCGCGTCAATATAACTGTAATGCGGGCTGAGAATACTGCAGATGCCCCGCAGTACTGCTTTGCGCTACCATACGCGGCCTTTATACAAACTATGGTACCGCGGCTCTCGCATAAGTGGTTGAATGTGCTTTCGATAAAGTTTTTGAGAGTTACAGGCACACGTGACTGGGCGCGTTGACGTTCCCGACGCAGCTCAGACACGCAATAAAACAGGGACACCTGTGGCGGGCGATCAATTAATTGTTTGCACCGTGCCTACAAGACGCAAGGGAGACGAGAGCGGGGGAAGCCGGTCGTCGGATTCAAAAGGTGAGCGTAATCAGATGTGTATTAATGGGGACAACCGGGGATTATCGGGGTCGTATTACATGAGAGAGAGGCTAAGAAATATAACGGAGCCTCATACAACCGTTGGGATGTCTAAATGGGGTTCAGTGACTACCGCCAAGAACTCTTGGCAAAGCCGTGAGAAGCGGGAGACCGAAAGTCGGTTTTACACTATCCCCGATAGAAACACTGTGAAAGTGGGGGCATGATGTAGATGAGCTCAGGACGGTATGACCACTGAGGCCGAGCACATTGGACCTTGCTTAATTTAGTACAAGCGAGCTGTGAAGCACTGTGATTTGGTTAAGCGAAGTGCACGTAGAATTATTTTCCTTCCCACTCGAGACTAGACCGAGAGTGAATGGCGGTCTCGGGGAAGGTTTTAGGACTATGTGGCATCTGGGGTATAATCTAGATGGCTTAAATAAATAGGCATCAGATAGCCATCAAGAGTAACTACTCTTCTTTCTTTCTTCCTTTTCCCGTATATATGGCACTACGGACGCAGCCACGACTAAACAATACCCTGTGATCCAAGAAAAAGAAACATATATAAGTGCATGGTGATATTAACACAGTGAGGAATCTTAAAGTAGTTGTGAACTTTTAATAGACCAACTAGTTTATTAGACTGGGGATTTGAGCATGGAAATAATATTGAACCCTTTTCAATAGGTGGTTTTAATTAGAAGAAACTTGATAAGAAGTCTTACGCCCAATGGGGAACAGAATGAAATGAATTGCAGTGTCATGATGATAAAATGTACTCCAGGTTAAAAATATTTCCTGGTAATGGCCCTCATGAGGGGGCTTATTTATGAGCCCTTTCGTCACTTTTGTGCCGCCGGTGCGTCTCTTTTTGTGACGCACAAGCGGCGTAAAAAATTAGCCTTGTTGCATTATATTTACAAAGTGATGCATTTAGGTAGATGCGTCACTTTGTAAACTCCTGTACTACATTATACCTGCGTCAGGTATAATGTATGCAGAGTGGGCGTTTCCATGTAAGTAAGCATCGTAGAAGTGACGCAGTGAAATCTACGAGATTTCAGTGCGCCACTTCTAGGGTAAAAATGCGTCAATATCTTACGCCTGCCTCACAGCAGGCGTAAGACTGACGCAGGCCCTTTCACTTGGGGCTTGCCCCACGTGAAAGGACACATTGCGGGAGTTGCATCAATTTTGTGACACACTCCAGCAACGCGTCACTTCTGCACCTACAGATACGTCAGGAATACTGACGTATCTGTAACTCCTTGCGATATGATGCGTCATAGTGAAAATATGATGCATCAATCGTGTCGCAAGGAGGGCGCACTGAGAAATGACGCATCGCTGCTTTCACGCAGCGATGCCAGTGGCGTAGGTGGGGGGGGGCGGTCCGCCCCAGGCGGCACAATTTTGGGGGCGTCCACGCAGCACTGGTGGATCGTTGCGGCCGCGGCGGCCTTTATCATTTATTTGGGGACACTGTGTCCACAAATTATAAAGGCAGCCACGGCCGCAACGGGCCACCAGGGCCGCGCGCGGCCCAGTTTGAAAGTGCGTGCTGCGTGCTGCACGCACCTGACCTGCTGACTGTTGCTTACTGCTAGTGAGCCAGCGGCCAGCGGCCAGCGGCAGTAACCCAGTGCTTCCAAAATTGCGGCCACGACATCCCACGTTTGTATTTGCTGAGCTCAAGTTACTCAAGGTGGGTAGTCATACCTTTACTAATTAGGCCATAACTTACATATAGTAGTACACAGTGCTGCTTGGTATCACAAAATGTTTACAATATGACTAGGCTGCCATATATGATGTAGTTTTGCCCAATTTGGCTTAATGTTGGCCAGTATGACGCCCTACAGCCCAATATAATACAGCGCTACACAATATGACACAGTAAGAGCTTTTAATGCACTGTGCTGCCTATTATCACACAACATTGTGCAGTATGACACAGTAGTGCCTAATGTTACAATTTGCAGTCTTTTACAAAACTCGCAATGTAGAAAACCTGTTGGACCCACAAATAACAGAGGTTAGAAGTGGAAAGAGAGCCCTTTGGAATGCTCACTCCCTGTGTAAGTGTAAGTGTGTGTGCTATGTTTCCTCCTGTCGCCCTGTGAGTCTGTTAGTGTTACCTCTTCATATTTGTAAGTGCAATAATGCTCACCCTGCCTCTATATGTGTATGTGGACATTGGGGTCTGCATAGTTCTGTGTTTGAATGTCAGAGGTTTGACCCTGTGTGTGTATTCACCCTATATATAGGTGTGGGTGTGGCAGTGTATATGAGGGATACATATCTGTCACTTTGCTATTTTGTATACGCTGACTGTAGGTGAGTTACCGTTCACCATGCATATCAGTGAGTTAACTAATGACTTGTTCTAACACGTAAACTTTAATGAGACAAATGATACCTGGCTGAGACATTTTAGAATTTTTCAAACATTAAAACATAGAGAGCACATTTGTCACAAGTGAAATCAGTGTCTTTTGAATCTCATGTTTTCCAGTTTTTTTATGTGTCTATGGAAAGCAGGTCACCAGATGCTGCTTGACTCTAAGCCACCACAACACAATACTCCTATCCTAACCTATAGTTTTTGCGATTTATTATCTTGAGACAAACAGGACAACAATTTCTCAAATGTATGGATGATAAAAGACCGGGGCTAGGCATTGTTTCTTAAAACTAAACTCTCAACATTTGTGACACTTAATGTAAACCTCCAAGATAGTGATTATATCTGTAAAAGACTCCTGTGTGAATAGAAATGGCTAACGTGAGACTCTGTCTTTGTGAAATTCTCTATGATACTTCCCCTCTCTGAGATGCTGCCAGTTTGAGACTCTTAAATCGTGATGCTGTTATCTGCCTTTATGGGATTCGTTGTCAGTCTGGGACTCTGCCTGCATGAGAATCGTGTGTATGAGTACAACACTATTCATCTATATCTGTCTCTGTGAGTATGATTGTGTGTTCTGGAGGTAGAGACAGGCTTTACCTGAAGGTGACTCTTGTATAAGGCACTTAACTTGTGTTACACTGTGTTTAAAAGGTGTGGGACTTTGTACTTGCCAGAGTCTCAGTGTAATACAGTGGCGGAGCTAAGGGGGGGCGGTGGGGGTGGACTGCCCCAGGCGACACAATTTTGGTGGCATCCGCGCAACACTGGTGGCCCGTTGCGGCCCTCTTTATCATTTATTTGGCAACAGCAGCCAGTGCCGCGCGCTGCCTAATTTGAAAGTGCGTGCTCCGTGCTGCGCGCTGCGTGCACCTGACCTGCTGACTGTTGTTTACTGCTAGTGTGCCAGCGGCCAGCAGCAGTCACCCAGTGCTTCCAAATTTGCAGCCACAACGTCCCGCGTTTGTATTTGCTGAGCTCAGCTCTTAACTGTTGGCCCGCAGGTCCGTCCCAGCCTCCAGGGCCATCAATCAATCTTGTAGTGCACGAGCGCTACCAATGACAGCCCGAGGCGACATTAAATGGTTTAAATATTTTGGCCAGCCCTGCCCTCGCTATGAGAACGACGTAGCATTCATGCGCTTCACCGCAACGCATTCTCGCGCTCATTTTGGCCTGGAGCAGTCGTTGCAGTGCTGCTCTCTGGGCGATTTGCTGGCTCTGGAGACTGGTGTGGCTGTTGATTTAAGTTCAAAAAACCACCCCTGCCTGGCATAGAGACCCTGGAGCGAGTCACGAGTGAGGTGGAGATATTTAGTGAGTGGCAGAGTGGCAGCATAGCTGCCACCAAGGATTTAAGTGGAATGAAAAAACTGGGGGGGTCTCTCAAAGGGGGGTTGCCAATTTAGTGAAGGGTGTGGATTTAAAACACTAACTCAAAAAATCTGTGTTTAGCATTGTGTGCCGCCTGACTTGTATTTTGCTGTTTCTGTCATTGCATCCAGATATGTGATACAACAAGTAACATCATACCTACACCCAGGCCCGGTTATAGAGGGTGGGCCAGGCCCACCCAAGGATTGCCCTGGCCCACCCTAGGCCATTGTGAACTGGAAAATGTGCGTTTTTCATCCTAATGTCTCACAGTGCCTTGAAGCCCCAGTGTGCCCTGCTGTGTTGTTTTATTTAATTATTACCCATTGACATGCTTTAGTTTCAGGCCTGGGGACAGGTGTGAAATCAGCAGGGATAATAGCTGCTATGATGTGCAAATGAACCGCACAGCCATCCTGAACACTTTCACTCACACTAAAGAGGCTGCCGGCTCCAATCACAAGGTACCAGGGAGTAGCAAAAAGTGATATGACAGAAACGCTTTGCAAAGGATTTCCTTTTCCCAATAAAGTTAGTGAAAATGTGTTTATAATTAGCATATACATTTACTCAGGTTTTTAAAAAATGTCTTCGTACTCTGAGACCATTACTAACTGGCAGTATTACATAAAAATAAATTAATTAATGGAAAAAGTAAAACAAAAAAAGTTTTATCTTTCCATTGGCTAAATGAAAAGACATTCTACTCATCATTAATTCACACCACAATAATTTGTATGTCGATTGTTACAAGTGATAGAATTATTCCTTGAGCAGAGACCTATGGGCAGGGCCACTTGAATTAAGTGATTGTGCAGGCGTGGCATTTTTCGCATAGCTCTGGATTTGCCGCATTTGCCACATAATCTCTGTCTAGTGTTAGCAAGCGTAAAAATATCAATAAAATGAACTAATACTATCCCAGAATGTGATACATTATGCTGCATAGTTTGCTTTTTCTTGTTACACAATTTAGTCAACATTGCTACATAATTTGACCCATGCTTCAGCCTGAATTTTCCGCATCTACATTTTAAAGTTGTGACAAGCAAAGTCCTTCCCCTTTCCCAAAGCTAGAAGGGCAACAGAGAAAGCGAAGTCAGTAGCTCTTTGGGTGGTAGTTATTGTCTTAAAAATGTCATGTATGCGCATGTAACTTGCATGATCGAGGTAACCATTAGCGGCAATACTACGTGTCTCTCGGATGTCTTTCAAGTGCTTGCCGTCCTTTTTCCCAGCACCCCCTGCCCCCACCAGGGGCGGCAATCTGAGGGATAGCCCCGGGCACCACAAGCTCTAGCTACGCCCCTGAGCGATGAGTCATTTCTCATGAATGAGGCCTGTGGTGTTTATCCTTGGCCTATAGGGTAGTTTTAAATATTGCTCAACTTTGGCACCAAGTGTAGATCAGTGAAAGGCAATCCTTGACGGCCTGAATAGGTATTATCCTTTAAAATCATTTTTGTGAGTATAAATTAGATGTGAGATTCTGTAATTATCATGTACGGATCCCTAAATAGCTTGTCTGCTATACTCAGCAGATTCCAAACTTGGGAATAAATACCCCTTAACAGATTGGGAGGATTCTCACAGATGTGCGGTTGCACGGGTGAGTCTCAATAATGATATATGATTGTAAGCGGGATGCAAGATAGAATGATTGTTCTTACAGTGATTGAGTGAATGGTTGGAGCACTTACAAAGAATATTGAGAAGACAAAAGAATATGACGTCATAATCACATAGCTGTGATACAACGTGTATTTACATAGTATGAAGTATCTGTTTATTAACATTATGTGGTTTTGTGATTACTGGTTTAATGCCCGGATAGTGAATTGATTGTGTCATAGTGAATTGATTATGTCATTGATTATTGTTTTTAATTCTTTCATTGTTCATTGCTTTATGAATTTAAATTGAGATGCAGTTTTGCACAAAAAAAATGTGTAGAAAAGATAATAATTAAAAAGAATGTTTCACTTTTATCTTGTATTAGGTGAGACTAAAACCGTTTTTAAGGAGAAACGCGTCGACGCTTCACTTTCTGTTAAATTTGGAAGGTTCAACAGTGTTCTGGTGACAGGGAATTAAGATCTATGCCCTCTGCTGTGCTAAGAAAAGTCCAAATTAACATCCACAAAACATAGGGGCAGATTTACAAGCCCCGTGCGCCACTTTTGCGCCGCCGTTGCGTCACTTCTGTGACGCAGTGGCGGCGTAAAAGTAGCTCCATGCTGCAACGGATTTACAACGTGACGCATCTAGGGAGATGTGTCACGTTGTAAAGCCCTGCGCCAAATTAAACCTGCGTCAGGTTTAATTTATGCAGGGTGGGCGTTCCGTCGGAAGAAGCTTCGGAAAAGTAACGCAGTGAAATCTACAAGATTTCACTGAGCCGCTTTCCGACGCCACTGCGTCAAAACCCTGCGCCTGCTTGAAGCAGGCGTAAGGCATGATGCAGCATGTTACGTATGGGCAACCCCTGAGCATTGCTGGAGTTGTGTCGCGCTTGCGACACAACTCCAGCAATGCGCCACAATTACTCCATCAGATGCGTCACGCATCTGTTTATCCTTGCTCCACAATGCGCCGCATTGTAAATGTGGCGCATCTGTGGAGGCGCAAGGGTAAACTTGCGTGACGCATCTTACCTGATACATCCCTGCTGATATGCAGGGATGCGCCAGTCCTTGTAAATCTGCCCCAAAGTTTATTGTCTATGTCTTTTCTCCTGGAGGACTGTTGTAGCCAGATGATATGATTTATTTTTGTGTATGTGTTTTTATGCAATAGTTTTCGAAATTACAATGAAATATTGTGCTATGATATTTGTTTTTAATTAAAAAAAATAATAGTCTTTTTTCATTGCAAGTGCTTTAATATGCTGGGAATGGCACAAGAGGTGCGTTGGATGTGAATGTAACTGTGAGGCGCTATTGGCCTTCATATAGATTGAAACCAAAGGGAAAACTTTTTCTTTTATTCTATGATAAGAAAACAAACCCCAACACGTAAAAACTTGCGATGGGCCCAACCACGATAAAAAAGGCTGCAAAAATCTCCCCAGGCCTGCAATTGACACACGTCAGGCGGGAAAAACTATAAAAGTGAAAAAAAACAACATAACACAAACCACAACGAAGCACAATGGACGCAGAAGGAGCAAGTCCAGGGGACAACTATACCCCCATAAGCACCCCGGAGGAACAGCCTAGATCATCAGGGTCATGGAAGGCCAAGGAGAAGTGTAGGAAGAAGTGATTCAGTCTGCAGAAAAACATGATCCTGATAACGGAGGTGGTAGAACACCATCAACAACTGTTCATCACCTCCACTGTGTCATTGGCAACTAAAAAAGGAATATGGCAGTCTATCATGGACAAGGTGAATGCAGTCGGAGTGCGGAAGAGGATAATAGAACTTCTAGCGGATATCACCGACTCCTGCCCTCTCAATTTGCAATAACTCCACCAAACTGTGCAACCTGCACATCTTTTACCACCCCCCAGGCATGAACGACTCCTTCACTGACCTCCTCATGGAACTTCTCACAGCAAAGAGTTCCTCCAACGCTAAAGACATTTTCCTCTGCGATTTCAACCTACACTGGAATGACCCCAAGGATCCTCATGTCAACGCCATTAAAGACCTCCTGACCGATCAAGCCCTGACCCAATCTTGTTTACTTCCAACTCACTCGAAAGGGGCCACTCTTGACTGGATCATCTCTAAGGAAGCAACATTCAAGCTTATCTCTATAGACCCCTGTGACTGGTCTGACCACCACACCATTGCCTTCCTACTACCTGGCACCCACAAGACAAGGGCTCCACAGCCGGTGCTTCCTAAACGCTGGGTCAGAGACACGAAGAACCTAGGGGCATATTACCAACAACTAGCGATAATTTTTGTCTCTAACTTGTTTAGAGACAAAAATTATCGCCGCACATCGGCGATTTTTATCGCAGATAAACCTTGCTATTAGCAAGGTTTATCGCAAATGCGATAAAAAACGTCCGCAATGCATGAATATCGCTGAAAAGTCAGCGATATTTATGCATTATCGAGCAAATGCTCTTAGCCATGTTATCCACCTCCCATTGGATAACATGGTGAAGAACTGCTCAGGGCAGGTGTTAGCTTTTGGAGATATTCGCGCTTAGTGCGAATATCTCCAAAGGTTGGTAATAGGAGATAGCGATGTTAGCGACTGTTTCCAGTCGCTAACATCTTGGCACGCCCACTTTGCATGTCATTAGTGATAAATATCACTGGCATGCAAAGCGGGGCCCAAGATGGTCTATATCTCCTATTAGCTGTCACTAACTGGTGTTAGCGACAGCTTGGTAATAGGGAGATAATTTTATCTCCGCTTTCTTGGCTTTTAAAGCCAAAAAAGCGGAGATAAACCCCCTTGATAATATGCCCCCTAGACCACAAGGAACTCGAGGCTCAATGCAAATCTGACCTCCCCCCCGCATATCACAACTGTCAGTGACCTCACGATCACTATTCTGCAACTGTGTCCAACATTCTGGATGACCTAGCCCCACTAAAACTAAAAAGAACTCAAATCAAAGATAGAAACCCCTGGTTCACTGGATCCCCCAAAATTGAGAGAAGATCCCTGCGACAATCCAAAAGAATCTGGAGACAGCACCCCTCTGCCGCTCACCTAAAACTTCTCCGCCAGGCAAGAAATACATACAACGAGAACATCCTCAACTCAAAAAAGAATTCTTCAGATCGGAACTGGGGAATGCTCAGAACAGGCCCCACAAACTCTTCAAACTGTTCAAACACCAATCCAACAAACTGGCCAAAACATCAAATGAAAACCCCAAGTCGCTAATTTAATTTGCGGAATTCTCCTCGTTTTTTGCAGGCAAAATTAAAACCTTAGGTAACGAACTTAGGGGCATATTACCAACCAATAGAGATAATTTTTGTCTCTAACTTATTTAGAGACAAAAATTATCGCCGCAAATCGGCGATTTTTATCGCAGATAAACCTTGCTATTAGCAAGGTTTATCGCAAATGCGATAAAAAACGGCCGCAATGCATGAATATCGCTGAAAAGTCAGCGATATTCATGGATTATCGAGCAAATGCTCTTAGCCATGTTATCCACCTCCCATTGGATAACATGGCTAAGAACTGCTCAGGGCAGGTGTTAGCTTTTGGAGATATTCACGCTTAGCACGAATATCTCCAAAAGTTGGTAATAGGAGATAGTGATGTTAGCGACTGTTTTCAGTCGCTAACATCTTGGCACGCCCACTTTGCATGTCATTAGTGATAAATATCACTGACATGCAAAGCGGGGCCCAAGATGGTCACTATCTCCTATTAGCTGTCGCTAACTGGTGTTAGCGACAGCTTGGTAATAGGGAGATAATTTTATCTCCGCTTTCTTGGCTTTTAAAGCCAAAAAAGCGGAGATAAAGCCCCTTGATAATATGCCCCTTAGTTCTGCCTCATACGCTCTACGCCCCCTGACCTGCCTCCTCCACCCACGCCGTCCCAACAGGCTTCACCTAAGAATTAAGCACACTGGACCGACTTCACACTCTACGACGAAGACTCTCGCTCCAAAATCCTATCTACCTTAAACCCCAACAACCATTTCAACGACCCGCTCCCCTCTAACTGCCTAGCTATCGTTGCACAATCCAATATTCCTAGCTGAACTGCGATAATTAACGCCTCCCTCCAGCATGGATCAATTCCTGATTCTCTGAAAGTGGACAAAGGGGCATATTACCAACGTTAAGCGATATTTATCGCTAACGATGCTTAGCAACGAATTTTTTAACGCTAAGCATCGTCAGAAATTATCGCAGATAAACCTTGATATTACCAAGGTTTATCGCAAATGCGATAAAAAACGGCCGCAATGCACGAATATCGCTGAAAAGTCAGCGATATTCATGCATTACCGAGCTAATGCTCTTAGCCATGTTATCCACCTCCCATTGGATAACATGGCTAAGAACGTCTCAGGGCAGGTGTTAGTTTTTGGAGATATTCGCGCTTAGCGCGAATATCTCCAAAAGGTGGTAATAGGGGATAGCGATGTTAGTGACTGTTTCCAGTCGCTAACATCTTGACACACCCACTTTGCATGTCATTAGTGATAAATATCACTGACATGCAAAGTGGGGCCCAAGATGGTCGCTATCTCCTACTAGCTGTTGCTAACTGGTGTTAGCGACAGCTAGGTAATAGGGAGATAATTTTACCTCCGCTTTCTTGGCTTTTAAAGCCAAAAAAGCGGAGATAAACCCCCTTGATAATATGCACCACAGTCCTCCCAATTCTGGAAAAGCCGTCTCTGGATCCGGCCTCCCCTAACAATTTCAGACCTATTTCCAACATCCCTCTCTTAGCTAAAGTGCTGGAGAAGTGTGTGCAACTGCAGCTAAGTCTTCACATCAACAACTTCCACCTACTCGATGACTTCCAATCTGGATTCAGACCGGGACACTGCACTGAAACCACCATGCTCCACAACGTCGATGATGCCCTCCAAGCCCTTGACCAAGTCAAAACCTGTCTCCTAATCCTCCTAGATCTATCCTCGGCCTTCAACACGGTCCACCATGGGAAGCTACTCAAACGTCTCAAACTCAGGATAGGACTAGATGGCCCAGTCCTTGAATGGTTTAGATCCTTCCTCCAAAACCGATCTCAGAAATTCCTAATCAGCGGCAACCTGTAAGCTCACTCTTCAGTCAGGGTTGGAGTCCCTCAAGGTTCAACGCTGTCCCCCACCTTCTTCAACATTTATTTACAACCGCTTGCCAACATCCTTCGCACCGCAAATATATCCTACCATATGTACGCTGATGACACTCAGATCTACATCAATATCTCATCTCCCGAGGAGGTTCTCTCCCTGAATGAGGCCCTGAAGCAGAGCGTCCAATGGCTCTCCTCCAATCAACTCAAACTCAACGCAAACAAAACAGAATTTCTTCTAATTTCCCCTCCAAAAACCGACCCTGAGATTCATACATGGATTAAGGCCATCACAGCCTTAAATTGTCCACCGACCATTGTAGACTCAGCCAAATCACTGGGAATAACCTTTAATTGCAACTTAAACATGCGAGACCACATCAGCTCGATGGCCAAATCTGCCAGATTCCACCTGAGCTACCTATGGAAACTGAAACCCTTCCTTGATGCTCCCGACCTAAAAATGGCAGTCCAAGCATTAGTCATTTCTAGACTGGAATATGGCTGTTCCACCCTCTCTGGTTTACCCAAGATCTCCCTAGAACCCTTAAAAGCCTGCCTCAATGCGGCCGCCAGACTACTTACCGGCACAGGGAAATTTGATCACATTTCTCCACACCGGAAAGTGCTGAACTGGCTTCCTCTCGAGGCCAGAATTAATCTTTAGCTGGCATGCATCACGCACAAGGCATTACACTCAAACTCCCCTGCATATCTTGCACAGAAACTTGTGATATCTGGAGGAATCAGTAACTCATGGAACGCCAGAAACCTCCTACTCCAGCCTGCACGCTTTCGGAAAAAAACATATATAATTGGGAGTTCGCTGGGGCAGCGCCAAGAATATGGAACTCCGTCCCACCCCCCATCCGAAAAATCCCATCTCTTGCACGTTTCAAAAAGGAGGCCAAATCCTTCCTTATGAGCAAATTCCCCGTCTAAAACCCTGTCCTTCAACGTCCACAGAGGCTATTGCCTCCTTCCATCAACCTCTCGCCCCACCAAGAAACCTGGGGTCTGTCTTCAGCAACTGTAATGTTAACTGTACTTTGTGTCCTTCCATCCCCCTTGTACTCAGCACCCCCACCCTCCCAATCTATGGTATACTCTCGTGATTCCATGCCTTTTGTACAAATCTATGAGTATGTAAAGCGCTCTGATACCCTAATTGGTCAAGTTTGCTCTCTATAAAACACAAAATAAAATAAGCACAGAAGTCAAAGGCACACGCCATGAAAGGGAGAAGGGGCAGCAAAATCAGAGCAGGAGGGCTGACTTACACAAAATGCTGCACACACGTAACAGGCAGACCACATCAAGATTGACTACAATGTGGTACAAACCACAACACGCACACAACAGAACACAGGACACAACGGGTGCCGCTTCTGTGTAGAAACTGGCCAATCACATTTGGCATTGCAGGGAAATGTGAGATGATGATGTACAAGAATAAGCCCACATCCTTGATGGTGTCGGAATGTCCGCTGTCCCGCATCAAATAGGCAGCTCCTCCCAAACAGTCACAATGTACACTGTCACGCAGTCTGAATGTAAACATGTACAATGTGTCAACATACATGTTAACACAAAGTAAAAAAGCATTGGCATAGCCAATATGTCTCGGTTTTGGGACTTTATAAGTGATATGGAGTAAGTGTAAGAGTGACAGTGGGATAAATGACTGGATTAAACTGTGAAGAAGCACCATAGAACATAAGGACTGCCGGGGGAATCTAAGGACATTTTGCGAAATTAGAGGAAGTATATGGAAGGAGCAGTTCACAGTTTGTTAGATTGCAGGGTTAAGCAGGATCAACCAGAAGAGTGGAAATATTGCAATAGTTTGGAGGATCGGAGTATCGGTAACAGAATGTAAGAGAACGAAGTTGAGGCCTTCGCCGTTTGTAATGAGACAACTGTTAGGCCAGTAGAATACAGCAATTATTAGGCACATTGGGCCCGTCGGGGCTCTGAGCCCCGGCACCACCGCACCTTCTGCACCAATGGTAGCCACGACCCTGGTTTTTAAGGGGTTACGGGGCAGAGGCTGTGGTTAGGCTGTCGGTGGGGTGCATGGTTGCTGGACATGGGGTCACGGGTGTGTTGCTCGGAAGCGTGGTGCTTCAGTGGTAGGCTGGGTTGGTCTGAGAAATGTGGGGAGTCAGCAAGGGTCGAGGTACATTGCAAGGGAAGTCTGATGGATTCAAGGATGGGGGAAGGAAGGTCCGGACCTGGCTGACACAATGACCGCGTCCGGCTCATCCCATCGAAGCACTAGCAGCTCCCGGAGCCCCCGCCAGGAGAGAAGGAATAGCCCTTGGAAGAAGACTCCCCTCACCACCAACACCAGCACCATGGTTGCCGCACCAGTCGGAAGGAGGCGGGGTAGGGAGTAACTAAGAGGGTGACTTGGGAGATGTAGAAAAATGGGAGCAGAGGGCTATAGAAACACAAGAGGGGCAGGAGAGAGAGGGATACAAAGCTTAGAGCAGAGATAGGAAGTGGGAGGGAGAAGGGAAAGAGGTGAAGGGTTTAGAGGAGAGGAAGAATGGAAATGTGCAAATGTGGAAAGAGGGTGTGAAAGGAGAGATAGGAATGGAGTGAGGTTTAGAGGAGAGCGGGAGGATGAGATAGAACGGAGGAGAGGGAGTCTGGGAGAGTCGCAGGGTGTCGCAGTCCCATACAAGGAGTGCTAGCTCCTCTGTCTCATGCCCCTCGACCCCCTGCACCTCCTCAGCCCCTCTGGATCTCAGGCAGCCTCGTTCAGGTGCAGGGGCGGGAGGGGGCGTGCCTTTCTTTACAGTGCTCAGCGCACCCCCGGGCCAGCCACTGCGGCAGAGAGCTGGGAAGGCGTGCGAGGGCAGTGGAAACGGGGAGAAGCCCCGGGCAAGGAGACGGACGGCTCCGGTTTGACAACTTGTATTTTTGTTACGTCACCAGTAGTTAAAAATTAAAAAACTTGAAGTGCAGCGGGGCATTTTACGCAAAAAAATCCGATAAGAGGTAACTGCTCTGCACTGCTCTCGCCTGTTTTCGCGATAGTCACAGACCACCACTCACAAAGTTTGATGCTGAGGCAATACCTTTATGTGTAACATCCCTAAAAAAAGGACTTTTACCAAGCAACCATGTGCCCAGCGTTATTCCCTAAGAGCCCTCCTCAAAAGCACAAGACGCCTGCAGTTTGTACACACATATTTTCATTTCTATGTGCTCACTTTGAGTTTAGTTTTAAAAAAATACTACTTTAGGAAAGAGGTAGGAAAAAAATAATTGCAGCCAGTGCCACGCTGTTAGCCCGCGCCACTGCTGAAGCCTGGAGCAGTAGGGTCGCAGGTCGTAGCATCGCTCTTGCTTCCTTGGTACGGTTCTCCCTAAAAACATACTGCCTGTCCATCATCGCGCGGGGCGTAGCCTGTGTCACAGAGGGTGTGTGGCCAGGGCTGCGGTATGCAGCGCTGCCCTCAGACGAAGAAAGTTTCATTTAAAACAACTGTCAGCCCCGGAGCGTATAAGGATGAGTTGGAGCCGCTGCTACAGAGCAGGACAGAGCCGGCCACCTTGGCACCTCCCCCGGAGCCATGAAAGGCTGATCCACTTTCCCTTTAAGGACCGGAGGAACCCCTTTAAAAGTTCCACAACACAGCCGAGAGAGGAGCGCCGAAGCAGCATTGTAAGACGGGCACTGGTGCCCACACTTGCACTCTCTGCCTGCCGCGCGTGCACTGTGACAGTGTGTGGCTGCACACGAAAGTTCACGTCTGGTGCAAACTTGAACACGGAGGCTTGGGTCGTCCATGTGAGGTCCTTGGCAAAAAAAAACAAGCGCGCGCCTCAGCAGCAGGGGAGGGGGCATGCAGGATTTCCTAGCGGGAGCGTGCAACCATATGGCACCGCGCGCTCCCACTAGGAAATTGTCACACGTGCACGCGTTGCCATTGCAAGCAATGCAAAGCGTGCACGAGTTTGCTGGGAAAGCTGTGCCGATGGCATTAGGTCTCTCTCTATGCAGCGCATGCGCGCTGCGTAGGTGAGACTTAAAAAGTACATATCCCCATCACATTGTAGAGGGAAATACAAAGCCTCCTCCAGAGCTGTCAGACACTTTCTTCTCTGATGTCGAAGAGGACCACCAGACATTCAACCACAAAGCCATCCTACAGCTCGTGGACGACCTCCGCTGCATACCTCCAGATGCAAGGTAGCCCAGCTGCCACGAAGAGACCCAACCCCCTGCACACACCACACAGCAGCCAGAACCCACCACCAGTGCTGCCTCCCAGGACCCACACAATCACCACATGGCCTTCCAAGGGCATGTACTGGTGTGCCAGGAGCAGCTGGCTAACAGGTGTGGGTGGGGTTTGACAGCATGGCAGACAAACTAGATGCCATACGTGGGTGTCTGTGTCCCATATGAGACCTCTCACAGTCCCTAACAGACACCCACAGTTCACTCCATGCCCTCCAACGAACCATGGCCGACATTGCTGGAGTCCTGACTTGGGGGCAAGCACAACTGTCTAGTCCGAGTGGCTCCAGTGATGTCGCCCGGGAGTTAGGACACATGCGAAGGTTGATGGAGAACATAGAGCTGACGCAGGCGGAAAGAGCGTCAGCCACAGCTGCACACCAGCGAAAGGTAGCTGGGTTCCAAAATGACATGAAGATCCTCCTCATGGCATTGCTTCAACAAGTCCTGGCGCTGATGACTGCTGCTGCTACCACCACATCCACATCTCTGCCCCCTGAGGTGTCACTGCCACATACTGCTTGAACCAGAACACCACCGCCCGCACGTGAGGCACCTGAAACAGCAGTGGATAAAGATGTGGATTAATATGACCTCCTGGTGAGAAAAAACAAGTAGCAATGATTTCCGCCATTTGGACTGTTGCTGCCTGGTTCTGCCCTCTGCATCATCACTCTCCACTGTCCCCCGATACGCTCAGCGACACTTACCTTTGACCTCGACATGGACTGCCATATTCCGATTGCCCAGTCTCAACCTAAGAACGGGGAGAAATAAAGAAATGTCTCCTCGTTTGTTAACATCCAGCATAGCACAGAGAAATGCCACGTAGGGACCTGAATCTGTCCATACGTCAAAACCATGTGCCTGCTAGAAGTAGGCGTAAGGCTTGATGCACCATGATGAACATAGGAAGGGTTGGAACAGTACTGGAGTTGTGTCGCGCACCTGACGCAACTCCAGCCGCACCAACGGAGTCAGAGGAGGTATCGCGATAATCCACAAGAACACCATCAAGGTCTCCACAAACACCGACGACACCCTCACCACCGCCGAACACATGCACTTCAAGATCCACACGGACCCCAAGACCACCCTCAGAGGCTCTCTCATCTACAGACCACCCGGCCCACGTCCCCAATTCTGCAACTCCATTGCCGATTTCATCAGCACGCACTCACTGAACTCCACCGACTACATCCTGCTCGGCGATCTGAACTACCATCTGGAAAACAACAACGACAGCAACTCCTCCACCCTGGTCGACAACCTCGCCACCCTCGGACTGAAACAGATTGTCACAATCCCGACCCACATCGCTGGCCACACGCTCAATGCCATCTTCTCTTCCATCCCACACATTGCTTTCAGCCACGCTTCTGAGCTCACCTGGACCGACCACCACTGCGTCCACTTCACCTTCCAGAAACGCGTCACACACCACCGCACCCCACAGATCCCCCGCCGACGCTGGGGCAAAGTCACCAAGTACCTACTAGAAACACACCTCGCACTCAACCCACCGACCAGCCCCACCGCCCCCAAGGATGGGGCCCGCACCCTCAGACTCTGGATGGAAGACTGCGCCAATACCTTAGCACCAGTGAGACAACCCACCGACAGAGACACCAGCCAGAGAGCCAGCTGGTTCACCCCGGAACTCCTGGCCTCCAAGCGCACCTGCCGGAAACTTGAAAACATCTGGCTCAGCGATAGAACACCCGCCAACCGCGCAGCCCACAAAGACACCATTCGCAACCATCACCACCTCATCAGGACCACCAAAAGAGCCTCATTCAAAGACCGCCTCAACAACAACGCCCACAACAGCAAAGAGCTCTTCAACATCAGGAAAGAACTCTCCAATCCTAGCTCCTGCACCAACGACATTCCGCCTTCACAAACCCTGTGCGACACCCTCGCTGCCTTCTTCCACCGCAAGATCACCGATATCCACAACAGCTTCAACCATCGGCTGAACCCTACGGACCCCCCCACGACGAACCCCACTGACCACGAACTTCTGACCACATGGACCAATGTGAGCACCAAAGACATAATCAAGACCATGAGCACCATCCACTCAGGCTCCCCGTTTGATCCTCTTCCCCACCACATCGTCAACAAAGCCAAAAGCCTCATCACACCCCACCTGCGTAACATCATCAACCTCTCCTTCGAAACCGCTACCTTCCCTGAGAGCTGGAAGCAAGCCGAGATCAACGCCCTACTAAAGAAACCCAAGGCGGACCGGAGCGACCTCAAGAACTTCCGGCCCATCTCCCTGATCCCGTTCTCAGCGAAAGTCATCGAAAAAATCGTCAACACCCAGCTCACCCGCTACCTAGAAGACAACAGCATCCTGGACCCCTCCAAGTCAGGCTTCCGCAGCAACCACAGCACAGAGACCGCCCTCATCGCCGCCACAGACGACATCAGAATCCTACTCGACAACGGCGAGACAGCAGCCCTCATTATCCTGGACCTCTCCGCCGCCTTCGACCCCGTCTGCCACCACACACTACGCACACGCCTCCACGACGCAGGGATCCGAGACAAGGCCCTGGATTGGACCACCTCCTTCCTCTCCGACAGAACCCAGAGAGTCCGCCTCCCCCCGTTCCAATCCGGAAACACCAAAACCATCTGCGGCGTCCGGCAGGGATCCGACGCTGTTCAATGTCTACATGGCTCCCCTCGCTCGCATCGCCAGACTACACGACCTTAACATAATCTCCTACGCTGACGACACCCAGCTGATCCTCTCTCTCACCAAGGACCCCCTAACCGCCAAATCCAACCTGCACCAGGGTATGAAGGCCGTCGCCGATTGGATGGAGGCTAGCTGGCTCAAGCTGAACAGGGACAAGACGGATATCCTCATCCTTGGGCCCGACCCCTCAGCGTGGGGCGATTCCTGGTGACCAACAACACTGGGAACCCCCCGGTACCAACCAACCACGCAGGTAACCTAGGAGTCATCCTCGACTCAAAGCTCAGCATGACCAACCAAGTCAACGCAGTCTGCTCCTCCTGATTCCACACCCTCCGTATGCTCCGCAAGATCTACAGATGGATCCCGGCGGACACACGAAAAACCGTCACCCACGCCCTCGTCAGAAGTCGACTCGACTACGGAAACGCCCTCTATGCCGGAGCCCCGTCCAAACTCATCAAAAGACTCCAAAGAATCCAGAACGCCCCTGCACGCTTGATCCTAGAAGCCCCACGCCGAGACCAGATCACCCCGCACCTGAGAGACCTGCACTTGCTCCCCGTCGACAAAAGAATCACATTCAAACTCATGACCCACGCACACAAGGCACTCCACAAGACCGGCCCAGCCTATGTCAACATCAGACTCTCCTTCTACGCACCCAACAGGAAACTCCACTCCGCCGACCTGTCCATGGCCACCGTCCCGCGTATCCACAGAACCACTTCTGTGGGCAGATCCTTCTCCCACCGCGCCGTCAAGACCTGGAACACCCTCCCCCTCCACCTACGACAGACAGCAGACCTCCCGGCCTTCAGAAGACTGCTAAAGACCAGGGGCCTCATTTATGAGAAATGACGCATCGCTGGTATGGGCAGGTGGTGCAGTGTGGATTCACACTTGGTTTTGTGCCCCTACATGAAGGCATTTTACCATCAGGGATTACGTTTGCCCATGTTCATTTGGTGAATTTCCTGGTGGCAGTCTTTCCAAATTTCCCCTTAGTTAAGCCATTAGTAAGGTCTGGGGCGTGGGCGTTTCCTAGAGTGTCTCACTCAATCCTGTTCTCCCCTTCACACCACTTTCTTCTGCAGTCTCTCATTGTTAGACACCTGCAACCTTTATATCACAACATACTTCTGAAATCCTCCATCTGCATCTCTGACACATCATCTCCTTTTTTATTACAGTCTTTTCAGTCTCCATACTTGACTGTATGCCCCAACACTATACGCCCCGCTACTCTATGCCACTACCCTCTACTCCACTCTGTGCCATGCCACTCTACGACACTCCAGTCTACAGCACTCCAGTTTATGCAACTCCCTCTATGCCATTCCACGTCACTTCACTCCACTCAACTCCATTGTACACCCCTACTTGGTACGCCCCTTCACTCTACTCCACTGTACACCCCTACTTGGTACGCCCCTTCACTCTACTCCACTGTACATACCTACTTGGTATGCCCCTTCACTCTACTTCACTGTACACCCCTACTTGGTACGCCCCTTCACTCTACTCCACTGTACATACCTACTTGGTATGCCCCTTCACTCTACTTCACTGTACACCCCTACTTGGTACGCCCCTTCATTTTACTCCATTGTACACCCCTACTTGGTATGCCCCTTCACTCTACTTCACTGTACACCCCTACTTGGTACGCCCCTTCACTCTACTCCACTGTACACCCCTACTTGGTACGCCCCTTCACTCTACTTCACTGTGCACCCCTACTTGGTACGCCCCTTCACTCTACTCCACTACACAGCAATCTACCAAACACCACTCTACTCGCCGACATTCCACAGCCCTCTACTCCACTCTATGTCACTCCACGACACTGAGCAACACTACTGTACTCCACTTACCTTTACACCACTAACTTGTAGCCATACTGAACAGCAGCCACGCTGGTGTACAACATGGCAAAAACACAAAGGTTAGGTCAGACCTATTGGCTCTGCCAATGCTTGTTCGTGTGGTGATAGATGAGATGTCAAAATATTTGTAGAGACTTTGTCGACATGCTCAGGGGCTTATATATGAGCCCTTGCGTCACTTTTGCACTGCCGCTGCGTCAGTATTTGCGACGCACCAGCAGGGTAAAAAATGTGCCTTTTTGCACCATATTTACAAAGTGACGCATCTCACTTTGTAAACCTGTGCGCCACATTATACTTGCACCAGGTATAATGTATGCAAGGGGGCGTTCCGACGCAAGTATGGGTCATAGAAGTGACGCAGTGAAATCTATAGGATTTCACTGCGCCACTTCTAGGACGCAAATGCGTCAATATCTTACGCCTGCGTCATTTTTGCGTCTAAAGATACATCAGAACTCCTGACGTATCTGTAACTCCTTGCGACATGATGCGTCATACTGTGAATATGACGCATCATTAGTGTCGCAAGGAGGGCGCAATGAAAAGTGACGCATCGCTGTTTTCTCGCAGCGATGCGTCACTTTTCATAAATGAGGCCTTCAGTTTTTAAAGTACCTGTGAGTGGTGCAATATTTTGTCTGTGTTTTTATCTTGGGGTCAGAGGTCGGGCTGCATTATGTAAACAGTATAGATTCTGTGATTCTTTGCTCCAGAGAAGTGAGGTCAAAGGCTCCACAGGATACCAGGGTGCAGTACCGCACGTCATCACTAGGTGTCCCACTCCAGCCGGTGTCCGAGCCACACAGGGACAACTGGAGACGCCTGACGGGGGTACGCAGTGACGTCACCACGCCTGCTTTGTTTATCCCGAGAGACACTTCCTGCATCGTGACGAACTCTGAACGGATATCCGGCTGCCCATAATGCATTGCAAGGATGACAAAACCTTTGCATGTTATTAAACACATTACACTTTGCATTAATTAGACGTTAATATATTCATATTTTGTACAGTATGATAATCATCCTTCTGCGTCTATCTCTCTTTACTCCATGGAGTCACTCTAAGATTCATAAGAGACCAATCACATCAGATTTTTTGTAAAGAGTTAAACAATTTGAAGATTTCTTCTTCTTTCCTTTGACGGCATACTTCCTTACTCTATTCTACATTTTAGAAGAAGGAAGGAGACTTTAATTCCACGCGTTGACATATCAGAGAAGATCTATCTAGAACAGTCAAAGAAAGTTTTACATCGGAAGTGATGCTCCAGGATAGCTGCCTCACACAACTTTACCATTGCGCCACCACAGATGCACATTATTTACAATGCGGATAAACAAATGCGTGTCATCTGCTGACAAGAATGGCGCAGTGCTGGAGTTGCGTCAATCAATCAATCAGGGGATTTGTAAAGCGCACTACTTACCTGCTAGGGTCTCAAGGCGCTGGGGGGGGAGGAGCTGCAGCTAGTGGTCGAAGAGCCGGGGGCCTGCGTCACTTTTACGCCGCCGGTGCGTCACTTTTTGTGACGCACCAGTGGCGTAAAAAATGCGCCTTGTTGCGCCATATTTACAAAGTGACGCATCTAGGTAGATGCGTCACTCTGTAAACCCCTGCGCCACATTATACCTGCGCCAGGTATAATGTATGCAAGGGGGGCGTATTGACGCAAGGAAGGGTTGTAGAAGTGACGCAGTGAAATCTATCAGATTTCACTGCGTCACTTTTAGGACGTCGTTGCGCCAAAATCTTGCGCCTGCCTCACAGCAGGCGTAAGACTGACGCAGGCCCTTTCACATGGGGCTTACCCCATGTGAAAGGACGCATTGCTGGAGATGCGTCACTTTTTTGACATACTCCAGCAATGCGTCACTTTTGCGCCTACAAATACGTCAGAAATACTGACGTATCTGTAACTCCTTGCGACATGATGCGTCATACATTAAATATGACGCATCAGGAATGTGGCACAATGGAGTTGAGTGGAGTGAAGTGACGTGGAATGGCATAGAGGGAAATAAGGAAAAAAGGAGATGATGTGTCAGAGATGCAGATGGAGGATTTCAGAAGTATGTTGTGATATAAAGGTTGCAGGTGTCTAACAATGAGAGACTGCAGAAGAAAGTGGTGTGAAGGGGAGAACAGGATTGAGTGAGACACTCTAGGAAACGCCCACGCCCCAGACCTTACTAATGGCTTAACTAAGGGGAAATTTGGAAAGACTGCCACCAGGAAATTCACCAAATGAACATGGGCAAACGTAATCCCTGATGGTAAAATGCCTTCATGTAGGGGCACAAAACCAAGTGTGAATCCACACTGCACCACCTGCCCATACTCACTAGGGGGCATATTATCAAGGGCCATATCACCGCTTTAGCTGGACTTTTTCCCGCTAAAGCTGCAATATTTTTATCGCCCTATTAGCAAGCTGTCGCTAACAGCAGTTAGCGACAGCTTATAGGTGATAGCCACAGGTTTGGGGCCCGCTTTGCATGTCAGCGATATTTATCGCTAATGACATGCAAAGTAGGCGTACCCAAACTGTTAGTGACTGAAAACAGTCACTAACACAGCTATCGCCTATTAGCAAGGAAGGCGAAGCGCTAAAAAAATTCGGCTAAGCACGAATATCGCTATAACCTAATGCGTGCTCAGACCAGGACTTACCCTGTTTATCCAATGGGAGGTGGATAATCAGGTTAAGTCCCCATTGGCGTTAATGCCTGAATATCACTGGATTTCCAGCAATATTCACGCATTGAGCAGCTATCGCCTGAAATTTTATCGCAAAGGAGATAAACGTTGCTAATAGCACCTTATCTCTGCGATAATTTCCGGCGATAGGCGGCGAAAGAAATGCGCTTAGCGCATTTAGCGATAAATATCGCTACTCCTTTATAATATGCCCCTAGGTTCCATCACTTCCCAAATCTAACCTCCATGGACTGCTGCATGCATGCTCACCTTCATTATATAAGTCTTTCTACCTAGGAAATATCTACACGCATTGAACACTTCATATCCTTTTCTTCTTTCTTTAATTGGGAAATAGAGGCACAAAAGTCACAGAAGCAATACACCTTTTAAGGAAAAACTTTTCTGAATCTGAACAATGTTTTCAGAGCTCAAGCAACCAATGTAGTGCAGGTTTTTTCATTGCATTCTGGGAACTTTAGTCCTGATTTTATAGTGTGCTAAACGAGTCCCTGATTAGAACTGTTTCTCGGACAAAGACAAAGGAAATCCATAGCTCTGTGATTTGGAAAGGGGAAGCCAAGATTGCTTCTCCTGTGACTACTAGAGGTTTATCCAGGGAATATTTAAGAGGAAGTGTTTGATAGTCTTATTCAAGACCTGCTCGTTTAGGGGAGATTTCCTATTCTTTGGGGCATATTATTAACAAATAGCGATATTTATCGCTAAGTAGGCTTAGCGGCAATTTATTTTTATCGCCGAGCATCACCGGATTTTATCACAAGGATAACGTGCTATTAGCAACGTTTATCTCAAAAGCAATAAAATTCCCGGCGATAGCGGCAAAATCCGAGAATATTGCTGAGAATACAGCGATATTCACGCATTAGCGCTAACAGGGTCTTAGCCATTATATCCACCTCCCATTGGATATAATGGCTAAGAACTGGTCTGAGCAGGCGTTAGTTTTTGGAGATATTCACGCTTAGCGCGAATATTTCCATCGCTACGCCTGTGTTAGTAATAGGCGATAGCGATGTTAGCGACTGCTTTCAGTCGCTAACAGGTTGGGTACGCCCCCTTTGCATGTCATTAGTGATAAATATCGCTGACATGCAAAGCGGGCCCCAAACCGCTCGCTATCGCCTACAAGCTGTCGCTAACTGCTGTTAGCGACAGCTTGCTAATAGGGCGATAGAATTATCGCCGCTTAGTGGCCGAAAACGGCAGCTAAAGTGGCGATAATTTCCTATTGCCCCCCTTGATAATATGCCCCTTTATTTTTGCTTTTGCTACAAACTACTGACCTCTGTTAAATGGGGCACTTAGACGCTCAGTATCTTGCAGCTATAATTCCAAAGAGGGAGTAATTCTATATGATGAATGCAAATCTCATTACATGTAGGTCATATTGCTAACATGCACTGTTGTCCACCTTGCAGGGTAAGCAGACCGTAGATGCTGCTTGCATCATACTGCGCCCTGTGCAGTCATCTTATTCTGCTGACAAATCTCGCGGTCCTAGCAATTGCTCCTAACAAATGCCTGCCGGGGCCTGTGAGGGTGGAGTGAGAAACTCCTGACCTTTCTACCTTTGTAAGGCTCATCATAATCCGCCCCACCCACAAGAGGCTTGTCTCATGCAGCTAGGGCTGAGGGCAGCGCGGAGGACTTTCACTTGTCCCAAGACCAGCACAATAGCACATTGAAGTGACCCTGCACCGTAGCCCTTCAGAGCTCGGCGTACCAAGTGACTCGTATGTTAAATCGGGTGCTCTTAGTTCGCAACAGAGATGCATTCTGGGATTCATAGATAAAACTTCCGATTGACCATAGTTTGTAATGGAAATCGAAACCAATGGCTGGGAATGTGCAAAGGCCTGCGGCGTGTAATCTGTTGCGGTGTCCTTCCAGTTGCGGTGCAGGCTACGGCTCGGTGACAGCGTCAGGACGGAGTCGGTGAACGCAGAGCTTGCGTTGTTCGAGTCAGACGTTGCTTGGGACAGGACACTGGGCCGGTCGTGAGAGTAGGTCACAGCTCCCTGCCTCTGTAGCCACTGAAACAGTGTTTCCAGCCGCAATTCACAAAGGCTGGTGAAGTCCACTGGTCCTGGGACTTCGGTCAGGGGGCAAGCTCTCTTCCAAGCCTTTGGAGATCTTTGCACAAGTTGAAAGTAAAGTCCACAAAGTCCTTTCTCCTCTCTTTGGCAGTCAGGCAACCACTGTAGGCCAATCCCCCAAGCAGCACTTCAGCTTGGGAATAGTCTCTCCACAGTTTCTTCAGGTTCCTCTACTCAGCAGAGGTTTTGTCTTGTAAGTCCAGAAGTGATCTAATTTCATGGGACCAGGGTCCCAATATTTATATCCCAAAATCCTTTGTTTTCTGAGGGGAGAGGGGCCTGTGCCCAGTCCAAACCAGTTCTGAAGCACTCTGTTTACCAGACTTCTCCTTTCCTTTCACAGTGCAGGGCAGAAACATCAGATGCCCCACAGGAGGTGGAGCGAGCATTGTAGAAGGCAAGTACAGTCCTGGAGCACTTTGTTAGACAGTCTTCCTTCTCTTCTTTCTTCTTTCTTCTTTCAGTGTGCAGGGCAGAGACTTCAGACGCACCACAGGGGGTGGAGCCGGCATTGTAGAGGGGAGGCCCAGCCCTATTCAGGTCCCAGGTGCAACTCCTCCCTCGCATCTAGATGCAGACCACTCTATTCACCACCGGGCTGCCCCACCCTGTCTCCTGGAACCCCCCAGCCCTATCACTCGCAAAACCAGACAAAGGAATAGACAACCTAGCAGAGGCGGGCTGAAATGGTTAGGCAAGCAAATACCTACTTTCTAAAAGTGGTATTTGCAAAAACAGAATATTAAAATAAACTTCACTAAAAGAAGTACTTTATTATTCTGAGTCCAGGCATACTAAACTCGAATTTCTTATCATGTTCTCTGAGTATGTTAGGATTATAGAATGTAACAATTCTTACACCCCATTCTGGCCTATGGAGAACAGGTAGCCTTGCGATAGTGAAAAACGAAAATGGCTGTCATTCACTATTAGGACATGCCACACACATCAGGGCTTGTCCTACCTTATACTTACAATGCACCCTGCCCTTGGGCCTACCATAGGGGTGACTAATATGAAGAAAAGGGAAGGTTTAGGTACCGGCAAGTGGGTGCACTTGCCCAGTCAGCATGACAGTACCAGACTGCACGCAGGCTCTGCAATGGCAGACATTAGACATGTTTTACCAGGCCGCTTCTGTGGGTGGCACAACCAGTGCTACAAGCCCACCAGCAGCATTTGGATTACATACCCTGAGCACACTCAGTGCACTGTACTAGGGTCTGACAGTAAACCAAACATCCAATCATGGAACCACTAATCAATCCATTAATTTACAGTAGGGAGCACTCGCACTGTAGCACTGGACAGCATTGGCACAGCGCCCAAAACATCTAACACCAGCAAAAACACATGAGGCAACAGCGAAAAATGGAAGGGAGACCCACGCCAAGGGTGCCAGATCTAACAGTCCTATACTGCACTTCAGACCAGGCTGAAGTGTCTAGGTCATTGCCAAGCAAGCATTCAGCAGGGAGGTCTGCACTGATCACAACTTTCTTAAGGCCAGTTACCCCTCCCCAGGAGAAATTAACAACTGCCATACTATGGGTGGTACTGATGTTGCTAGCACTGATCACTTTGTAAGTCTCACCAAGTATGACTTGTCCAGGGTCCAAAAAGTCTGGTATCACCATTGTGACCCTTGCCCCTGTGTCCCTGTAGGCCTCAGCCTTTTTCTCATTACTCAAAGGTGTTTGTCTGTACTTGCCCAGGTTACTGGGACTCACAGAGGTAGTCAAATCCATGCCTCCATCACAGATCAAAACAGCTTGAGTTGGCACTCTGACTAGGCCAGAGCCCATCTCAGATCCCAGAGTTAACCCTACTACACCCTTATGTTGGGAACCAACACTTGTAGCAGTACTAGGGGGAAGAGTTGCCTATGGGGCAATGATGTCGGGAGCTGTCTCCTTTTTGGTGCAATCACTTGTCCAGTGACTATTATTTTTACAAACTTTGCGCCATGGTTTCTTTGGGCCTTCTTTCTTTTTAGATTGGGGACCCCCACCATTAGAAGCTTTTTGGGGACCTTGTGAAGACTTCTGGGGCCTTATTTATGAAGGCCTTGCGCCACCGGTGCGTCACTTTTTCCCATGTTAAAAGTGACGCACCGGTGGCGCAAGGCCTTCATAAATAAGGCCCCTGGTCTTTACCTTTCTCCCCACCCTTTTGATCTTGCTTCTTTTGGTCACCACCTTGGTTCTGTAGCTTCTGTTGTGAGAAGTTGGCCTGATATATGATGCTCACTAGTTCTAGTGATCACCTTGTATCAGTCCAAACAACCCTTATGGTGATTGGTTGTAAGTCAACCTTATAGACCAGCTATCCTAATGGTAGCATGGACAAAGCAGTCTTAGGCTAAACTCTTTTGGCATGTAAAGCCAGCTGTTTTACCACAATATAACCCCTTGAATACCAGATGAAAGGACACCACACAGGTTGTTATGAAAATAAACAATATATTTATTAATAACAAACACCTCTGAACTCTTTATGAGATCAGAGGGCTAAGCACATGACAATCTCTTAGGAAAAATACGATAAGTTGCACAGAATTACAATGGTGCCCTAGGGGCACGGCAAACCATATACTAAGCAAATGGTATAAGGAAATCGATAGAAGAAATGGAGCTGTCCAGAGGCTGTAGGATCGTTGGGACTACACTATCCTAACCTTAGGTAAGTAATAAGAGGCCCACGGGATGCGTGTGCAGAGTGTGAACTCACACGCGAGATGCGTAACAACGTCTATGGACAGTACAGTTCAAGTTAAAGGTGAGTACGGACAATCCTGACTAGTTAGGGCTAAAACGACTGTGAATCTGGACACTAGGAGAGTCAAGCTACCCTTGAGCACTGAAATGCTCTTGTTACCTCACCCACGGGCTGCGGGTGCATAGGTGCGAAGTCGTGTCGGGTTTCTGCGTTGAAGTCTATGGAGCCTGAAAGAAAAGATGCTGCAGGCGACCAGGAGGAAGATGTCCGGTGTGATCCAAGGGTGGATCGGAGATGCTGAAGACCTGAAAGCAGAGGGTACAATGTTCAAAGTCACTAGCCAGTGACTGGAGTGGAACCAGGAAGGAACCAGATGTCATTGTCGCAATCAGGTGAAGAATGGACGCTTGTCTCTGCAGCCACGTGGACCAGGAGGTGTCTTCGATGACCAGGATGGAGGCACGAGCTGTCCCACGCAGGCTCTCACTGTCGGCGGTGTCGGATCCAGATTTGGAGTCAACAGGCCTTGGCAAAGGCAACCCACGCGGTGAGTGGAAACGGCGTCTGGAGTGGACCAGGAGGGTCCAGGTTGCTCCTCTTTTGGAAGGGAGCAAGGGCCAGTCTGGAGCAACCAGACCAGCAGTGTAGATTTCAATGTTTGTTGTCTAGGAGGTCACTAGCCAGCCGGCAAGTGACCAGACAACACATCGAGCAGCAAACAAGCAGAAGGGCCCCACTCAGATCTCTTGGAGGCTGGAGGGCTGATCTTCGGTGCAAGGGCTGCTCGGGGCTGGGGCTTCTCAGTCCCCAAAGCACTTGGTCGAGTTTACCTCGGGAGTCGTGCTGGAAGCGAAGTGCAGTTTCTTTCAAGATGGCCGGTCCCACGTGTCTCATCGCACCCACGGGTCTCAGCTGGGCTGCAGATGTGAGTTGAGGTCGGAGAGGTCTGGGAATCCAGGTCTCGTCGGCTCTGAAGTATGGATCCTCAAGGGAAGACAACAAAGTGAAGCCGGTGGACGCTTGATGGTGCCTGCAGTTGCAGGGTGGACACTCCTTGCCCACAAGGGAGATTTCTTCAGTCTTCTGTGGAGCAGAACGTCGAAGTCCAGAGTTTCTTCTTGTAGAGTAGTTCAGGATTAATCTAATTTGGAATGGGACCAGCTCCTACCTTTATCCTGCTAAAGGGGGCTGTACTGGTGACTAGGTCCCTCCCCTGGGTGGGACCAGGAAGGGGGGTGGTTACACCCCCTATCCTTTGTCCGGTTTCGCGCCAGAGCTGGGGCAGGGATGCCCCAGCAACTGGTTTGAACCGGTGTATGCACAGGACACCTTGTATGCCCCAGGCATGTCTCATTCCTTTCAAGCCTATCCTACCCAATACACAAAATCCTGTCTGGGGTGGTGCTAGCACCTCCCAAGGCAGGAAACCCTTTGTCCAAGCCTCCCTCGCTGGAAGGACACCCAGCAGCAGGAGGTCAGACTTGTGTCTGTGGTGGCAGCATCCATTTTGTGATGCCAAGGCTCGAGTTAACTTTAACCGGGGTTCAAAGTTACATACATGTCGTGTCCCTCTAGAAGCGTGGAATGCTACCCCCGTCACCAGAATTGACGAGGGGGTAGTATTCCAATTCGTATGACACCTTACTCGACATGTTTTGATAATGCTATACCAAAGTTAGCATTCAACCGCGAGGATTATAATGCACTTAAGAGTATATGGTATAGCGTTATCATGGAACAGCTATAAGGACTTGGTTCCGCAAGCTGCAGACAGGCTCAGCTCATGCCAGAGCACCATCTCACATAATTCCAAGCACTCTGCCTTCAGGATTGATAGGCCTGCCATAGGAGTGACTGATAGGAATATATGTGTCCATTTTGGGGTTAGATATAGGTAACTATATCTACATCAAAGGGTGATTACACCACCTTGCCCCAGCTGTCTTACCAGCAAGTTGTGTCTGTTTAGATGGCCAGCCAGGGGTAGCATAATACATGCTTCAGCCCCTGGTAGGCCCTGGGTACACCTATGCCCTGGGTTCCTAAGGTACACTGTACAGGGACTGATAAGGTGGCCCAGTACCAATTGGTAAATGCACCTAAAGTACATGGATGTCAATTTAGAGAGAGAACAGCTAGGCTGTGGGTCTGATTAGCAGGCCCACAGCCAGGGAAAGTCATAAACCAGTGAAGCAAAAAGCAAAAATCTGGGGTGACCATAGGATTGCAGACCCCACTCTCCTACACTGCTTCACCCTGGTTCTGACCCATTTGTCTGCCTTCTTTCCCAATTCTTGGGGAGAAATCAGATCAGAGTCAACCAAGTGCTGATGCAACAGCTGTTTCTGACAGTTAATAAGAATCTGTTCTCTCATGATTAGATTATACAATCCTATATAGTCACACACTTTACTGCCCAGTAACCAGCCCTCCAGAGCCTTAGTAGCACAATCAACATAGTCATCCCAGTCCTGAGTCTGTGCCTTCTGGTTGTCTCTGAACTGCAACCTATACTGTTCGGTGGTTAAGCCAAACCCATCTTCAGGACTTTGTAATTGTCAGAATCCTCTTCTCCTACAGTGAGAAGCTTGTCTCTACCTTTGTCTGCAAAGGAGAGCCACACGATTGATGCCCACTGCCCCTGGGGTACCTTCTGTACTTTGCAGGCCCTCTCCGGTGCAGTAATCCACTTGTGGATGTCATCCCCAGTCTGATGGAGAGGGACAATCTTGCTTAGGTGTCTATGGTCATAAGGCCTATACCTACCACTAGGGATATTGCTGCCACCATGGGACTCTAGTCCCATCTTTTTTCTCTCTCTTTCAAGAGCTAGGGTCTCCCTTTCAAAGGCTACTTCTTGTCTCCTTATTCCAAGCTGGGCTTCTTTCATCCTAGCTTTGTGCTCCCTCTTCTCAATAGAGGTCTCCCTCTTGTGAGAAGAGGCAGAAGATCCTACAGATGTACCAGAATTATTGGACTCCAGTGAAGGAGACCTCTCTCTTCTTGGTCCACCACCAACCCTACCTGGGGGGACAAAGAGTAGGTTGTCTAAATCTAACATCAATAAGGGTCGTTTGGACTGGTGCAAGATGCCCACTAGAATAATGGACATCATATGCCAGGCAAACTTCCGACAGTCCGGACGAGCCCGAGCCGGAGAAACTAGTACCAGAGAGGGGTGCGACGCTGGTATTGCACTAGAAGAGGTCACCTTATCGGTCCTGAACCTGTCCCGAAATCTCTATTACTCTGATGTGCCGGTACTCACACCATTCTAGGTAAATATAATTCTGTGTTATAATGTCCTTGTATTTGCTCTCTATTTCTCTCCTTCAGGTACTTTCATCACAACAGTTATTTACTGTGTATTGACTTTATCTTAACCTTACTTTCTTTCCCGATGAAGACAATTTGGTGTATTTATGTGTATTTTGACTTGACTCACAAATTTATTTGATTCAGAAACATCTTTAAAAATCCTCTTGAGTCTGTGGTCTTTTGAAAATAAAGTTAATGCATTTTTCTCTCCTATACTAATCTACTTTCAGATCTATCGACACAAAGGTAATTTACCCTAGGAGGCGGGGTTGATAAAAGTATTAGTGAAACAAGCTCTTTAGGGTGGATCAAAATTGATGACCAGGGGATATTTGCTAGCTCATTGTATGATGAATATGGGCCCAGGTGAGTGTGCGCATGTGTGACCAGAGCTGGTAAAATCTGACGCATCACTACCGCTACGTGGCATTGCCTCGTGGTTCACAGAGTTAGTGGGACCTAAAGGGCTGAGCGGGTGTGCAGCCTGCGATGATGCCCTGTGCACTGATATGTACTTGACCATTGTAAAATCAAGAACCGGAATCAAGTGTGCGACCTTGTGGTTGTCAAGGTCGCGAGCCCCGGCCTTGGAGCTTGTACCGGCAAGTGGTGGGCCCTCTTGGAGACACGCCTGTGGCGGAAGGTGAGCAGTGAGGCCTGGGTGCGCTGGGGCAGGCAAATACCGTTGGGCGGCGGGAGGGGGCTGGGGTGCAGCAGCGTGGCTGCGCAGGGAGCCCGGAATGCGATGAAGTTGTGTATAGTTGTATGTACTCTGCAATTCCTAATTCTGGGGTCTGTTTCAGATGAGGGAGCTGGTGGACTGCATTGTGTACTGGCATGTGGTTGGAGACACACCTGTGGCGGAAAGGTGAGAAGTGAGGCCTTGGTCTGCAGTGTCAGAACTCACTTTCCCTCTTGCTCTCTTTCTCTCTCACTCTTTCTCTCTCTCTCGCTCAATCTCACTCACTCTCTCTCTCTTTCTCTCTCTCTGGGGCATATTATCAAGAACGGCGTTTCTTGATAATATGCCCCTCTGTCCTTTGATGGGCACATGATGTACCTTCTCATAGATTGTCCAGAGATGACACGCCATGGCTCTTCATAACATTATTTCTGTGTTTAGTTTGAATAAAATGTTTTGTTTGGTGATCCAAAGATGACTGTGTGATTCTCATTTTTCCAACCTCACATGTATGTTGAGTGTTGTACTTGTATGACATCAGGCGATTTGTTTGGTTCACGATTTTGTAAGGTTGCTGTCACATATTTTTGTTGGGGGATAAAGGGGGGAGGCGGCCCTGGGTGTGGTGGTGGTGGGTGTTTTTGCCCTCTTTGGTGTCCGAGCTGCATGATCGTTGGCTCCATGGAATCTGTTGCTCTTCATGTGTGGCTCAGGGCTGGGCTCCCTTTTGTGGTGCAGGTTGTCATCCGCCTTTACACCAGGTCAGAGCAGGTGTTAACTTCCTGGTGCTAACGCGCCTTATCGTCTGTTTTGTGATGTCTTCCCTGATCTTGCTGGTCATTGTGAATGTTGCGAAGTGGTGTGTTTGCTACTTTTTTGCATGGGACACCTACTCTGCATCTCATTAGCGTTAGTTGCTGAGGTCATCCTTGGCAATGTTTTTTCCGGTAAAATGGTGACATATGCTGTTTGCATCAGCTTGTGAATGGTGCGATAGATTTATCGCCAATTTGGCTGCAATAAAGTGCCGTTACCTCAGCGATAAGTCCTTGAGAATATACCCCCTATTTTCCATTGATTGGTTAGCTATATGACCTGCCCTGGAAAAGCCACTATCCTCTCCAGAAGTAAACACCTGCGCCCCGGAAGGAATGATCAATGCTCTATCGAAGTTGTGGTCCAGCAACTGGTGCGATGCCCAGTCTCGACCTAAGAACGGGGAGAAATAAAGAAATTTCTCCTTGTTTGTTAAAACCCAGCGCAGCAGAGAAAGGCCACGCAGGGGCCTGAATCTATCCAGAAACATACAGCCTGATTCATGTAGCCAATAGCGCTCGCAAAAGGGCCAGATTCTGAGAATCTGGCCCTTTGCGAGTGCGATTTTTGCATTTGGTATTCATGATCCCAAATGCAAAAATCGCTATTTAAGAATTAGCAAATATGCGAGGAATAGCATTTAAGGAATCTCTATTAGAGATTCCTTAAATGCTATTCATAACACATTAAAAAATTGCGATTTAGCACTTTTGGGGCCGCTATTTACCGAGAGGTCAGACCTCTCGGTAAATAGCAAAAACTCAGAAAAATGCTTTTAAAAGCATTTTTCTAAGTTGCATGTTGCACACACACATGTCCTTTGGACATGTGTGTGCGCAACACCTGTTCAAATGTGCATTTTAGGGGTGCTACAGGGCGTCCTTTGGACACCCCTGGCACCCTTAAAATCGCTATCTTATTTGCGAGTAGCAAATTGCTACTCGCAAATAAGGGATACTCCCCATTCATTCCTATGGGCCTTTTGGCCCATAGGAATGAATGGGGAGTATTTGCGAGTAGCAAATTGCTACTCGCAAATAAAGAACATGTAGGAATCGCTATTTATTTAGCAATTCCTACATGAATGCCGTTTTGCGAGTCCTCAATAGCGAGTCGCTATGATTCGCTATTAGGGCCACGCAAAACGGCCTGTACATGAATCAGGCTGTTAGTCATTCTCTGACTGCTTTATATATCTCTCCACTGATATGTAAATGTGCTGCAAATTTCAATCTTTCTACAAGTGCTTTCTATAAAATGCTCAGATTTCGACACAACTCCACAAATTTTCTAACATCGTATTTAATTGATTGTAGAAGTAGATTAAAGCAAAATTGTGCTCCTTTTCTCTTCTATGATTCACTCTGCTTGTGATAACTTTCCTGTAGGCCCTTGAGGGTCCCTAAAAATTGCCGAATTCTGGTCTTCAGCTCCACACAAAGTGCAACTCAAGCCGAGAATTTGTTTTGGGGTGTTTCAAAAACCTTTCTTAGTTTAAAAAGACATTACAAGTTAGCCAGTCCTTGAACAGGTTACACGACAATGAACCATGTGTAGACTTCACGCAGTGCAAATTCAGTACAATGGTGAACATATCAAGTGTTGTCATCAGATTATATGTTTTAGAGTAGAACATTAAAAAGTTAACTTATATGCTAATAAAGGCAATTAAGGCGTAATAATAGCTGATTCTTAAGACAATAACCAGAGAGTAGTCATATTCAGTGTGGTTAAAATAATAGAGATCAAAATGACGAGATTCAGAAAATATTACATGAATCTTATTTGTCATCCCATTCCCAATCAGAGTATGTGGTTTGTTTCCCAAATTCAAATATATCTTTACATAAATAGTCTTGAATCAAAGAGCAACCAAGAGCATAAACAATAGGTGGTGAAAGATTTGGGGGCATATTTTCAAGGAGGGAGATAAGAGATTATCGCCGCTTTAGCGGCCGTTTTCGGCCGCTAAGCGGCGATAATTCTATCGCCCTATTAGCAAGCTGTCGCTAACAGCAGTTAGCGACAGCTTGTAGGCGATAGCGAGCGGTTTGGGGCCCACTTTGCATGTCAGCGATATTTATCGCTAATGACATGCAAAGTGGGAGCACCCAACCTGTTAGCGACTGAAAGCAGTCGCTAACATCGCTATCGTCTATTATCAACGCAGGCGTAGCGATGGAAATATTCGCGCTAAGCGCGAATATCTCCAAAACCTAACGCCTGCTCAGACCAGATCTTATCCTGTATATCCAAGGGGAGGTGGATATTGACGCTTAGTCCCTGTTAGCAATAATGCATGAATATCGCTGGATTTACAGCGATATTCACTCATTTCGGCGGTATCGCCGGAACTTTTATCGCTTCAGAGATAAACGTTGATAATAGCACGTTATCTCTGCGATAAAATCCGGGCGAAGCTTGGCGATAAAAAAAAGCCGCAAAGCCCATTTAGCAATAAATATCGCTAGTTGTTGATAATATGCCCCCTACTCCTTTAAATAGGAGGAGGTTACGAGCCTTCTAAAGCGCATCTTTAATGCAATTAACAACAATCCAAAGTTTATGCAAAGGAAAGCTGGATCTCATTATATCAAAAAGAACAATCTCCTTAGTGAGAACTACATCATTATTAAGGCGGGAAAGCCATTCCTTAGCCAACTTCCAAACGGCCTGCGCCATCATACATTTCCAGAATAAGTGTTCTATAGACTCATCTAGGAAGCACCCTTTTCTAACACAAACAGGGGACCTAGACATTCTTCTCTGATGTAAAAACAACCGTAAAGGTAAACAACCTTGTACCACCGACCATGCAAGATCACGATGGATATTAGACAAATATTTAGCAGAAACATTGGCCCATATTTCTTTAGATGTTTTCGGTGAAAACCCAACAACAGGCATCAAAAATTGATCGCCAATTGTTTTTTGGATTAATTTTGACGACACCAAGCCAATAGGAATCTGGCCAGGTTGTCTTTCTTGATATAATTCTTAGCAAAATGATAAAGAAAGGGGCAGGATTCTGAGTGTGGAGTATTGTTGGAGACATCTTATTCCACACCCTACATACTGTAAAGCTGAGCCAAAACCTACAAAAGTAAGTCCATTTCCTTTCCTCTATATTTGGACAGGTACTCCCTGTGATCAATTATTAACAAAAACAGAATAAAGGTGAAGCCCAATGCCATGTGCCACTTTTTCATGTTTATCATCCCAGATAAACTGGAAAATCCATCTTTGAAGCAAAGTCAGACAGGAACGGGGCATAGGGAAAATCATGGCAACATAAAGGAGACTAGAGAGCAATTCAGCTTTAGATACAAGTATTTTCCCAGACAGGGAAAGCGATCTCAAACCCAAAAAGGTAATTTTCTGTTTAACTTTAGTCATACAGTCATTCCAGTTATGAGAAGTGTCACCTTCCACAAAAGAAAAGCCCAAGTACCTTGACACGGTCTTGTACAACATTAAGGCCCCAATCTATAATGGGTTCTTTCCACTAAATATATAAACTTTCACTTTAGTAACATTGACTTTGGCTACAGCTGCAACGAAAAAACGGTTATAAAACCATAACACTTGGGGCCCGATTCACAGAACTAACTTAAGACAAAATCCTAAACTTACTACCATTTTGGTATTCACAGAAGGCACTAACTCATTTTGGTATTCACAGAAACCACTTAGGACTCCTAACTTCTGTGAATACCGAAATGAGTAAGTGGTTTCTGTGAATAACAAAATGAGTAAGTGCCTTCTCTGAATACCAAAATCAGTAAGTGGTTTCTGTGAATACCAAAATGAGTAAGTGCCTTCTGTGAATACCAAAATGGTAGTAAGTTTAGGATTTTGTCTTAAGTTAGTTCTGTGAATCGGGCCCACGTGAATAGAGGCATTGCTAGTACAGAAAACAGAAACATCATCCATATAAGCTGATAAGACAGCTGAGCGACCCATCCCACTCGGGAGAGGGATTCCCTTGACGATTGTATTATTTCTCATAGCGGCCAGAAAAGGTTCAAGAGCCAATATAAACAGGAGCGGAGTTAAAGGGCAGCCCTGTCGTACCCCAGAGCTGATAGGAAATGGGTCAGTGAGGTTCCCATTAACCTACACACAGCTATAACAATCATTATACAAAAGGTTAATCCATGAACAAAACGTTCGCCCAAAGTTCATTTTCTTTAGGACTTTAAAGAGAAAAGAGTGGTTCAATTTGTCAAAAGCTATCTCTTGGTCCAAACTTAATAAACAGAGCGATAGACCACGGTCCTTCACATAATATAGCAAATGAAATGAAATGAAAACAATTTATAATGCACAAAACAATAACCCGCAGGTATCAAGGCGCCTAACAATACAATCACAATTAAAACAGACGTCCTTACATATAGGCTTGTCGCAAGAGAAGAGTTTTTAGGGCAATGCGGAATTTCTGTATGGATGGAAGAGATCTCAGATCAAGAGGAAGTTCATTCCACCATTTGGGGGCTAGCGTGGAGAAAGCCCTGCCTCCCCATTTAGCTCTTCGTACACGGGGGGCAGTCAAGAGCGATTTCCCGGCGGAACGCAAGTTCCTACCGGGAATGTATTGGGAGATGATAGACCCAAAACCCGTGTCGCTATTTTTAGCGATGGCTCTGTAGGTCATGCAAAGGACTTTGAACCGGATTCGAAGTTCTACCGGTAGCCAGTGCAGCATTTTCCTGGCCGCAGTGGCTGAGGAGCGTCTGGGAATGTCCAGGACAAATCTGGCTATGGCGTTTTGGACCACCTGTAAGCGCTGTAGGTGGCTCCGGTTTAGCCCAGCATACAGCGCATTACAGTAGTCCAAACGAGAGCCAATGAGTGCAACGGCTATTTGCTTTCTAGCCTGCAAGGAAAGATATTTCCTGATTCTTCGCAGGGTGTGAATCAAGCCCCAGCAGGTAGAGACCGTTCTACTCACCTGACTGCCCATATCAAGGGCTGGATCTATCATCACCCCAAGATTCTTAGCAGATGTTGTGGGGGAAGGACATATTCCTAGTGAGTCAGGCCACCAGATTGCTGACCAGATGTTTTCTTTCCCCCCGAACACCAACACCTCAGTCTTCTCCCCATTCAGTTTAAGAGAGTTCTGAATCATCCAGTGACCAACCGCCTCCATACAAGATCTAAACTTGGAGGCGATAAGCACATCTGAATGGGGGAGAGACACGAGTATTTGGGTGTCGTCTGCATAAGACACTACCTCCATCCCGAAAGATCTTATTAGCCTGGCTAGTGGGGTCACATAGATGTTGAAAAGGGTCGGACTAAGCGCCGACCCTTGGGGGACCCCACACAGCACTGGTCGGGATGGAGATAGAAACTCCCCCAACTTGACTCTTTGTTCCCTCCCAATTAGGAAAGAGGTCAGGAGATCCAAGGCAGCATTCCTCACCCCCACCTCCCTCAGGCGAGATGTAAGCACAGAGGGGGAGAGGGTATCGAAAGCCGCTGTTAGATCTAGTAAGACCAGGAGGGTGGTCTGGCCCCCATCTACTGTTGTGCGGATCTTATCAAGCACGATGGTAAGGGCTGACTCGGTGCTGTGTTCCCTCCTGAATCCATGCTGGGAGGAGTCCAAGCATCCCGAGCTTTCCACAAAGATGGCGAGGTGCTTGTTAAGATGTGCCTCAAGCATCTTCGCTGGGGCAGGAAGCAGCGAGATGGGACGAAAGTTTTTTAGGACCTCCGGGTCAAGGGAGGCCTTTTTTAACAGGGGTTTCACTACCGCCTTCTTCCACTCCATAGGGAAAGTGCCATCTCTGATGGCTAGATTCATTATTTCTAGCAACGGTGGTAAGAGAGTCTCCCTACACTGCTCGATGATTTTCAGTGGGCAGGTATCCATGGGAGAGCCAGATTTGATCTTATTGAGCAGGATCTCCAGATCTTGTAAGGCCAGCGGAGGAAAAGAGTCCAAGGTGCACAATGGGGAGATGTCTGTGGTAGTCATATTCATCTCAACCTGAGTGATGGACGCACTGACGCAGACTCTTTGTTCCTCGAGAGCCAAGTGGATATCCTGTATTTTGGTGTGAAAAAAGGAGGCTATCCTGTCACATAGGTCCTGCGAGGGAATAACAGGGTCAGGGGCTTTCAAGTTGACTAAAGAGTCAACAGTTTTAAAGAGCTCCTTCGGCGAGGACAGCGAGATGGTCAGGGTTACAAAGTAGTCTTGTTTGGCTTGTGTAATCTCGGCTTTATATTTCCTGACAAGGAGTTTATGTGCTTCCTTGTTCTTGGGGTCCCAGCTAGCGTGCCAGAGCCTCTCCTTTCTCCTCACTTCTTGCCTAAGAAGTCTGAGGGAGTCAGAGAACCAGGGGGCAGAAGGTCTCTTTCTGGCTCGGCGACGGGACTGTACTGGGGCCAATTTATTCAAGACCTCGGTGGTGACCTGTTCGAAATGGCCGACCGCAGTCTGTACGTTGTCCAAGCCAGTGACAGAAAGGCTTGCAGCCCAGGGCACAAAGGAATCACTGCTGAGATTCCTGAAATTTCTGGCAGTTTCTATTACGTGGTTCCCTCTTTTACAAGAATCCATCCCATGGTATTCCAGAAAGAAAGGAACCGCAAGATGATCAGACCAGGATAGGTGTATCGGATCCTTGATGGTCAGCCGAGAGTCATTGGAGAAAATGCCATCCAAAGTATGACCTGCACGATGAGTGGCTCCGTTGACTCGTTGCGTGAGTCCACATGACTCCAACGCCTCTATAAGACATGATGTGTCAAATAGATCATGTCGTTCTAAGTGATAATTAAAATCACCTAGGATGGAAAAGTTTTGTTGGCCAAAATAAGGTTCCAGAGCCTGGAAAAGGTTGTGCGTGAAGTGAGTTTTCGAGCCGGGTGGTCGATATACTAAGATCCCATTAAAAAAGGGGCATTGCGCTTCCTTTATTGTGAAGTAGAGTGCTTGAAAGCTATCCGGAAAGTCGGATATGGGTACAAAATGTCATTGCAGGTGGTCTTTATGAAGAATCGCTAGCCCCCCTCCCACTCGACCCTGTCTGTCAAGTCTGACCAAACAGTACCCTTCTGGGACCGCCTCGATTAGGTCAGGGCCAGAAGAATCCTTGGCCCATGTCTCCGTGATAAACACTATGGTAGGTGTTTTATCCAATACCAGCTCTTTAAACATTATTTTATTCTTAACAAGTGAGCGGGCATTAAGCAGAATGCCTTCTACTCCTACTATCTTATGGATGGAAGTGACGGGGAGGTCAGGGAGAGGATATTTAGGGACGGGATTGGAGAACCTACGCGCGAAGTAGCAGTCGCAATGGAGAGGGAGTAAGAAATCGTCCGGCTCGTAGGAATGCGAGCATCGCTGTCGGCGCGGTTTTAAACCCAGCAATTGCTGGTGAGAATAGCTGTAAAGGGTGGAAGAAGTATCGCCGGAGTCCCGAGTCCAGCCGTCCAACGCGTCCTCAGCGCGGACGGGCGCAGACGGGCTGGACTCTGGCGTGACTCCGGCGTCACTATGGCGTCCATGCTGCGCGTCCACGCTGCGCGCCATATCCTGCTGTCTATGTAGGACTCTAATCAGACCACGTGTCAGCTTCAGCCACTGGCTGAGTAGCGCTAGAGACCCACCCAAGATGGCGTCCCAGATCAACAAAGCGCGGGGACCGGGCCGCCCGAATGGCGGTGAATGCAGACCTGTTTAAAGTGCAGCAGTGCGATCCGTGTCTAAGGGCACAGGTAGGGACCTCGTAAATTCTAAACAATATTTGTAACTATTAAAAACAGGGGATATCGAGCGCCAATCGAAAAGTAAATACAAAACGGGGTATTTTAAAAGTCAATTAAGAGCTTCCAGCGCATAGCGCTATATGCAGGACGGAGTTTAGAAAAGAGTGAGAGACTCTCCTACCAGGGTTAAATACTGTCACCAATTACAGCCTCTAATCAGACCACGTGTCAGCTTCAGCCACTGGCTGAGTAGCGCTAGAGACCCACCCAAGATGGCGTCCCAGATCAACAAAGCGCGGGGACCGGGCCGCCCGAATGGCGGTGAATGCAGACCTGTTTAAAGTGCAGCAGTGCGAGCCGTGTCTAAGGGCACAGGTAGGGACCTCGTAAATTCTAAACAATATTTTTAACTATTAAAAACAGGGGATATCGAGCTCCAATCGAAAAGTAAATACAAAACGGGGTATTTTAAAAGTCAATTAAGAGCTTCCAGCGCATAGCGCTATATGCAGGACGGAGTTCAGAAAAGAGTGAGAGACTCTCCTACCTGGGTTAAATACTGTCACCAATTACAGCCTCTAATCAGACCACATGTCAGCTTCAGCCACTGGCTGAGTAGCGCTAGAGACCCACCCAAGATGGCGTCCCAGATCAACAAAGCGCAGGGACCGGGCCGCCCGATTGGCTGTGAATGCAGACCTGTTTAAAGTGAAGCAGTGCGATCCGTGTCTAAGGGCACAGGTAGGGACCTCGTAAATTCTAAACAATATTTTTAACTATTAAAAACAGGGGATATCGAGCGCCAATCGAAAAGTAAATACAAAACGGGGTATTTTAAAAGTCAATTAAGAGCTTCCAGCGCATAGCGCTATATGCAGGACGGAGTTCAGAAAAGGAAACACTTAAGGGGTGGAAGAATCTGCTTGGTAATATCCGTTCGCTGACAAAGCATTCAACGGAGGTATGGGATCTCATCTCCTCAGTTAAACCGGAGCTGAGCTTCCTTACCGAAACATGGCTTAAGCCTCATTCGGTTCCGGCTATCACGCTGGGCATTCCTGAAGGATGTAAATTGTTCAGGCTGGATAGACCTTCTAAAATGAGAGGTGGCATTGCCATTATTTATAAAAGTGGGATCACCATCTCGATTCTAGACCAGTGCAGTACTGCCCGTATGGAAGTATTGGTTTTCAGGATTAAGGCCCTGACTAGGGCTTGTTGGAAGGGGGCGTTGGTATACCGCCCACCTGGTCCAATTGCAAACTTCTCCATTTCATTAATTGAACTGTTGGCCCCGCACATTAAATCAGGTAATAACTTCCTATTGCTGGGTGATTTTAATGTGCATAGTGATCTTATAGAGAATTCTGATGCTCAGACCCTTTTGGCGGACCTATCCCTTTTAGGACTGGTGCAGCATAATAAGGGTCCAACTCACATAGCTGGCCATACTTTGGATATGATACTCTCCAACTCGTCTAAGATCATATGTGACCCCCCCTAAGCATGTGATCTGGTCGGACCATTCGGTCATAGAATTTTCTATGCATGATAAGACAAAATCAAAAATCCGGCTTCCGGGATCCTCTTTTTCACGCAGACAGTGGCGCAAGATCTCATTGGAACATTTCCAAAATGTGTTTATAGAACCTCAATTTGGAGTATCAGATAACATCGAGGAGGCTTTATCCAAATATAATTCAGCCATTTCCAATGCTATTGATTTAATAGCCCCCATTAAAACCTGCATGAAACGTTCCACCCAGCGTCAGGAAGCCTGGTTTACCGATCAGTTGCGCTTGCAAAAGCAAGCGTGTAGAAAGCTAGAAAGGGTCTGGAGAAGTACACACGCTGAGGAGGACAAAATCTGCTATCATGTCTCTTTGGCCAGCTATCATACAAATATCAAACTTGCTCGGAAAACTAACATAGCTCTTCAACTTACACAGGCTGGTAACTCATCTAAAACACTGTATCAGATTCTACAATCCTTTACTAAGCCTAAGGTTTGGGAAAGTCTTGATCTGCCTTCACAACAGCTTTGTGACGACATCTCCTTGTGTTTCTGTCACAAGATAGAGGTGATTTATGATAAGATCACTAAAACGGGTAGCCTAAAAAGCAGCCCTGTATCATCACAGATCTCTAAGATATCCAACCCTATATTATACACTGAATTCCCAGCCATCACCTTGATTGAGGTTGAAGCATTGATTCGCCAGGTTAAGTCTGGCTCCCCCTCAGACCACATGCCTGCAAGAATGTTCTCATCCCTGGTCAAGCCGCTTGGTCTCACGATCCAATCTCTTGTCAATCTTTCCCTCACTGAGGGTCTGGTGCCGCAGGAGTGGAAATCGGCCCAGGTAAGACCAATCCACAAGAATTCCATCATCCCCTGGACAGAATTGTCGAGTCTCCGGCCCATCTCTCTTCTTCCCGACCTGCGCAAACTAATGGAGAAGCATGTTAACACCCATCTGTCAAAGTTCGTTGAACAAACTGGGGCGTAGATCATTCCCAGTCCAGATTTAGGCCCAATTACAGCACCAAATCTGCCCTTCTTTTTGTGACTGATAACATCAGAATGTCCCTGGATAAAGGGGATTCCATTATTCTGGTGCTGTTGGACCTATCCGCGGCCTTCGACACTATCTCCCATGACATTATGCTCAGACGTTTGGAAGAGGTGGCGCTTGGGGGTGAGGCCCAGTCTTGGATGAAAAGTTTTTCATCTGGCCTCACGCAGAGTGTGAGCATCGGCTCGTTTCATTCTGCACCTCTAGAACTGATCAAGGGGGTTCTTCAGGGCTCCTGCCTGAGCCCTACTCTTTTCAACCTTAATGTTGCCCCCCTCGCCAGTCTCATTAGGTCATACAGGTTTATTCCCGTGTCATATGCTGACGACACGCAGCTCCTCTTCCCATTCAACATGTTAACCATGGCGGTCCAAAAGGTCTTCTCTGACTGAATGCGGGCTGTATCACAGTGGATGGTTACTAACTGCTTGCAGTGTAATGTAGGAAAAACGGAGGTGATGCTTTTCGGGGAGGCGGCGTTGCTATGGACGCCGGACTGGTGGCCATCAGATCTGGGCCCCGTTCCTGTTCCAAAGCAGGTGGTGAAGAACTTAGGCATCCGATTAGATCAAGACCTATCGTTAAAAGAGCAAGTAAATCAGACAGCTGGCTCTTGTTTTCATGTGATCGGACTGCTCCGAAGAGTATTCCCACTACTCCCTGATTCAACTCGGAAAACACTGGTCCAGGCTTTAGTGCTTAGTCGCCTGGACTACTGTAATGGGCTACTGATCTCTGCTAATGACCCTTTACTTAGCAGACTTCAAGTAGTCCAAAATACAGCAGCAAGGCTAGTCCTGAATGTACCTCCCAGATCACCATCGCGCCCTCTTTTGGAAAATCTCCACTGGCTGCCTACTCGCCAACGGATCAAATTTAAAACTTGCCGTGTCATTCATAAAGCTCTCCAAAATATGAACCCCCCTTATCTGGCGGAGAAGTTTATTTCTTATGTTCCAGCACGTGCTCTCCGTTCCAGTAATAAACTTCTTCTCCAAGTTCCCTCCATTAGGAGGGCAAGACTGGGAGGTAAAGCTCTTTTGTACCTTGGCCCTCGTCTCTGGAACGAGCTTCCCGTTACCCTTAGATCATGTACAGAACATCTCACTTTTAGGAAATTGTTAAAAACCTTTTTCGTTTCAAACTCAGTGAATTTGTTAGTACCATCTCCTTTCCTCCTCCGTCCACTTTTGAGCGCAGAGATACTCCTCTGGGAGTTGATTCTAGTGCTATACAAGCCCTAAATAAGAAATAAATCTTCAATTAAGCATAAATTATCCTGGATTTTACAGCCAGGAACACCACAGATTTGATCAGAAGCAATAACAGTCGAAACCACTGGTCTGAGTTTGAAAAAAAATGTTTTGGGCAATATCTTAAAGTCAGCATTTAATAGGCTAATTGGGTGCCAATTTTTCAAATCATGGGGCATATTATCAATACAGGCGATAAAATTATCGCTGCTTTAGCTGCAGAAAACTGCCTCTAAAGCGGCGATAATTGGCTTGATAATATGCTCTATGACATTGATGCTGCCTAAAAAGAGCATCAGTAAAAAGTAAAAAACGTTGGAGCTGATTTACTACTTCTGGCGCATCTCTGCTAATCAGCAGGGATGCGCCAGAAGAGTTGCGACGCATCTGCCCACCCGTGCGCCACCATTGATGCGCCGCATTTACAAAGCGTCGCACCGTGGCGCACGGATGTGCAGATGCGTGTCGCATCCTCGTCGGAAAGGCGGCGCATTGCCGGAGTTGCGTTGCAAGCGCAAAGCAGCTCCAGCAAGGCTCCGGCGGGCCGTATCCCTAACATGCTGCGTCAATCCTTACACCTGCCTCAAGCAGGCGCAGGGTTTTGACGCAGCATGGACGTAAAAGTGACTGAGTGAAATCTTGTAAATTTGGCTCAGCCACTTTTAGGAGGCTTTCCTGCGCTGGAACGACCCCCTGCGCAGGAACGCCTCGTTATGGCACAGGGCTTTACAACATGACGCATCTCCCAGATGCGTCACGCTGTAAATACCCCGCAGCATGGCGCTGGGTTTGCACGGCCACTGCGTCACAAAAGTGACGCAACGGCGGCGTAAAAGCAGTGTAAGGGGCTTGTAAATCTGCCAATGTCAGATCTTATGAGAGTCTATGTTATCTTTAATCTTTTTCTTCCTTACTTGAATGAAGGTGTTATCCATGTCTGCCATGGATTTAACAGGTCCCTGGAGATCCGAATGAGCACATTCTTTAGAGTCACTGCTGTCCGCTCCAGACTCTGCATCATCCCCTTTTTTATTTTTCCTTTTTAAAGACCAGGGGGCATATTACCAACAACTAGCGATAATTATCGCTGTTTTGGCTTAGCGGCAATATTATTATCGCCAAGCTCCGCCGAGTTTTATCGTAGATAAACCTTGCTATTATCAAGGTTTATCTCAAAAGCGATAAAAATCGGCCGTAATACATTAAAATATCGCTGAAAAGTCAGCGATATTCATGCATTACCGAGCTAATGCTCTTAGCCATGTTATCCACCTACCATTGGATAACATGGCTAAGAACTGCTCTGGGCAGACGTTAGCTTTTGGAGATATTTGTGCTTAGCGCGAATATTTCCAAAAGTACGCTTTTGTAGGTAATAGGAGATAGCGATGTTAGCGACTGTTTCCAGTCGCTAACATCTTGGCACGCCCACTTTGCATGTCATTAGCGATAATTATCGCTGACATGCAAAGTGGGCCCCAAGATGATCGATAACTGGTGTTAGCGACAGCTAGGTAATAGGGCGTTAAAATTATCGCCGCTTTAGCGGGAAAAATTCCCGCTAAAGCGACGATAAGGCCCTTGGTAATATGCCCCCAGGAGCTCTAGAAATGCTGTTTTAATTCAATTCAATTCCAACAGTCCTATTACAACCGGTCTTCCAGCAGCGCATGCTGCGATACCCAGCCTCGACCTAAGAATGAGGAGAAATAAAGAAATAACAGAACTCTGCTAGTTACTAAAATTGTATATAATTGATCATAAAAGAGACGTAAAAAAATGGTGTCTTTTGTGATTTCCAAAAGTCACTCTGCTTTTTATATTTACTAGCATGTTGACCCATGAAGGTCTCCAAAAATTGCCAAATTCTGGTCTTCAGCCGCCACACGAAGGTTTTTTTTTGTGGAAAAAATATACTTTATTTAAAATTATTTGTCAGGTTTACATTTTAAGCAGTCCCTTATATTTGGGTGCTGTACATTTAACCATTCTCAAAGAAGCGCACGTAGGCTATCTTTGGTGGTTTTCCATCAAGATTTCTCATTTTACCCATCCAGACCAACTCCTGATTTTCCAGGTTTCCTTTGCCCACTCTTGTCCAAATCTGTGGGTGTCTATGCACATGTAAGAGAACATTTTAGTGAAAACACGTTTTTGGCATTCTTTTTCCGTGATTGCTTGGTGTTTGTACAAGGAAAGCTTTCTGTTTTCCCACATCGCCACTTTCACGCAGTTTATTATTCTCAAAAAGCGTCCTTTCTTTATTTGCATTGCAATTCATGCCCAAACCATAGAGAACCAGTTCATAGGACAGGGATGCCTGTCCTGTTAATTCTTTAATGAGCTGTCCCATTGCCTTCCACATGCTTTGTGCTCCGCCGCAGTTCCAAATGAAGTGCATCAGGGATTCATCTGCTGCACAGCCTGGTGTTGGGCATCTTGCTGTTTTTGCCAGTTTCCTTGCATGTTGGAATTGCTTCACTGGTAGGCATTTGGATACCATCATCCATGCCAAGTCTTTCTGGGAGTTTGTCAAGTCTTTGTGGTTCACCATCTCCCAAACCTTCCCTGATTGCTTCTCTGATAAGTTGTTTACCATTGTCACTGAGTCCGTTTCTTTCAGTTCTTTGCTTAAGGCCATCTGGGGTGTGATGTCCTTCGCTTGAATTTGCCTCTCTTCCAGCTTCTTGAAGAAAGTTTTGATGCCTTTGTACGCAGGGGGTGGTTCTAGTAGAAAAGGCTTTGTATTGTCCAGTTTACATATGCCCACTCTTGATAAGATGAAGCTTGTAGCAAACAGTGTGTAGGAAGCCAGATGTGAGTCTTTCTTTGCATTCCCCAGTAAGTTTTTAACAAAATGGGAAATCAGGAAGTCATGAAGGTTTGGCAGGTCTTTCCCTCCTTTTGTGGGTAGTTTGAAAACTGTGACTCTTTTTAGTTTTTCAATTTTTGACCCCCAAAAGAAGTTTGCAAAAAGTCTTTGTGTCACTTTTGTCCACCTGTATGATGGAGGGAAAATCATGGCAATAAACATCAGGATTGGTAGACATATTGCTTTCAGCACCAGGACTTTCCCTTCCAGGAAAAGTTTTCTTGTCATCCAGAGCGCCATTTTCTGCTTGAGCTTTGTCTGGATCTTCTCCCAGTTTATTTCTCCCTTCATGTCCTGTGAAAAAAGAATCCCCAGTATTTTTACCGGGTCTTTGGAAGGTTTCACTGGGAGCTGAGACAGTTTGTCCCATTGTCCCACCGTCATGCAGTGCGTTTTCTCCACATTCACCTGTAGCCCAGCTGCTAGGAAAAAGAGTTGGGTTATAAGGAAAGTTCTTTTTATGGATCTAGCGTCAGTGCAAGCAATGGTGACATCGTCCATGTATGCTACACATTTGACCTGTTTGCCTTGGCTGCCCGGTACCAGAGGGCCAGTTATGCACTTGTCCTTCCTGATGGCACATAGGAGAGGTTCAATTGCACATACAAAGAGTGCCGGTGATGAGGGGCACCCCTGTCTGACCCCTGATTCAATGTGGAACCCCTCAGATAGTGTACCATTTATAAGGACCTGGCTTTCACATCCAGTGTATATTAAGCCAATAGTTTTGATGAAACCTTCTGGGAATCCCATTTTCTGAGCACTTTGAAAAGGTATTCATGACTTAGGGAGTCAAAGGCTTTCTGGAAATCAAGGGCCAAGATAGCTAGTGGATTCCCCCTGTCTTTGGCTAACCACAAGGTGTCTCTAATGATGGTCAAGCTGTCCCAGATTTTCCTTCCTGGGACCGCACATGTTTGGTCTGGGTGCACGATGGAGGCCAGCACCTTTCTGCATCTTCCTGCCAGGACTTTACTTAGGATCTTACTGTCCACATTCAAGAGGGTGATTGGCCTCCAATTGTTGATGTCCAGCTTGTCCCCCTTTTTCTCCAGCAGTTTGATGATGCCCTGTGGAAAGGAGGGGGTAAAACATTTTTTTCCAAGCATTCTTTCAACAGACTCCAAAATTCCTTTGCAATAAGCCCCCAGAAAGCTTTGTAAAACTCCCATGGAAGGCCGTCTTGCCCAGGGGCTGATCCTTTTGGGGCTTCCTGAATGATTTGGAAGAGTTCTTCTCCTGAAATGGGGGTGGTTAGAAAATGTTGTTCCTCTTGGGATAAAGAGCTCTGCAAAGACCCTAGAAAATCTTCACATGCACTTATATCTGATGGCTCTTTTTTGTACGATTGGGAAAAAAAGGCTGTTGTTATTTTCCCTACTTTCTCTGTGCCCTTTTGTGTTTGTCCATTTGTGTCTTTCAGTTCATTCATTACCTTTTGCACTTGCTGTGCCTTTATGAAAAATAACCTTGAGCACTTTTTATTTTCCTCAAAGATCTTGACCCTGGAGTTAAAAATGTGTTCTTTCCCTCGTTGTTTCAGCCATTCTTTCAGTTCTGTTTTAGTTTTTTCTCTTTCCTCCCCTACTTCCATTCCACCCTTTTCCAGGTTTTCTAGCGTGATCATTCTTTGTTGTATTTCATCAAATTTTTGAAACTTTTTCTTGCTTTTGATCAGGCTCTGTTTTCTGAAAAAAAGTTGTGTTTGTTTTTTTACCTCTTCCCACCATTCTGCTAAAGATGGGAAACTTTCCTTTCTGGTTTTTAAGTTGTTGTACATATCACTGTAATTTTTACATATATTTTCATCTTGTAATAACAAGATGTTCATTTTCGACACACCCCTCCCCATTTGACACATGTTTGCGATTTCAACAGTTGCTTTCAAGATTTTGTGGTCGGACATACCACTCTCGTTTGTTTCATAATTCCTTGCTTTTATATTTTTGGAGGTGAAAATGAAATCAATTCTTGATTTGACTTTGCCACTTTCTGCTTCCCAGGAGAACCTTTGTTTTGACCCTGATTTTGCCCCTGTATCTGACAGCTGCAAATCTGTACACATGTTTTTGAGACAGTTTGCAGACTTATCAATTTCGTAACAATTTTTCTTACCACATCTGTCTGTGGGGTTTATGATGCAGTTGAAATCCCCTGTTAACACCATTGGGGTTGCACCTGCAATAAAAAGTGGGAGCATTTCAAACAGGGACATTCTTTCATTCTTGTCGATTGGTGCATAAATATTACAGACCTTAAAGGTGATATTTCTGTATTGTATGGTGACCATCATAGCCCTGCCTGGCTGTATAATTTTAGTATCAAGGATTGACATTTCTTTGTTTTTTATGAGAATGCCGATTCCAGCATTCTTGTTTCCACCCCCAGACCATTTGGAGGGGCCTTCTTCCCAATATTTGGATATGTGACTGTAGTCCGTGGAGTGGGGAATTGCACATTCCTGTAAACATATAATGTCCCCTTTTTGTACTTTGCAGAGCTCAAACACTGACGCTCTTTTCACTTGTGAGCCCATTCCTCGGGCATTCCATGATATGATGTTAAACATTATATTTGCAATGGTGATTACTTTGCACGGTATAAAATACATGTTAAACCTGAACATTTTCAAAACTCAATGGCGACCAGATGCTGTCACATATTTGCTGATTGGTTTCACTATTTTGCGTCTCTTGCCCGCCAATTTCTTCTGCTCCCCCTAAGTATGGGGACTGTAGAAAAAGGTCTTTGTGGGGGGTTACTCCTACCTCTTGTGAGAATAGGCTATATCCTAGGTCTTCTGAGTCTGAGAGGTCCCCTAGTACACTATACCTGGACCCTGAGCAGTTCTCTTTTGGTAGAGTTTTCTTCCTAGTTTCTTTCTGTTCTGTTGCGGCCGGACCACTTGGGTCCACCGTTTGTTTTTTAATTTTGATTTTTTTTTTTTTTTTAACCATCTGCATTTGGCCCTCGGTGGTTTTTGTTTCCTCTTCTGAGGAGGTCTGATCTTCTCTTTCCCTTTTTTCCTGTGCCCTGTCCTTGGCTTCTTTGATGATGTTATATATATATCTGTAGGGATAAGAGTACAATCTGAATATATTTCCCTGTCTTTCACTTGTGAGTCTATGTCTGACATCCCTTTAACTTTCTTTTCACTTTCCACTATTTCTGTCATATGAGTTTCCTCTACTACCTGTGTACTTTCCTTGGTTTGTTCCTGTTCTGCCTGTGGGGTAGGGGTAGGTGCAACCTGTATTACTTGTTTTTTTGTGTTGGGTGTTTCCCCTGTGCCTCCATAACTAACTGTCTTAAAGATTAATGGTGCCAGTACTGCGGCGTAAGGTTTACTATCCCCTGGCTGGTGATGTTTGGCAGCTGTAGATGCCGCATATGAGAATATTTGCTTTGGGCATGCTCTATAAAGGTGCTCTTTGGATCCACATAGGTTACATGATTTGGGGGCATTACATTCGGTGTGTTTGTGGCCAATGTACCCACAGAACTTGCAACCCTCATTTTTGCATTCTTCTTTAAGGTGGCCAAAACTTAAACAGTTCCTACAATATTGCGGTTGGCTTGGGTAGTTTAAATAGCCTCTGTTTGGGCCCAATGCAAAGGTTTGTGGGAGGTGGGTCACCCCCCCCAGCAGGCTTTGGTTTAAGTATCACAAAAAACGTTCTCTTGCCATTCCAGATTCCAAACTTATTTCTCTGTAATATACCTCCCCTCACCTTTGTGCAAAACCTGTTTAAAAAACATTCAATCTCCTGTGTAGACACATGGGCATTGTACATATGGACAATTACTGGCACCTCCTTTGCTGCTGCCATAGCAGTAATTTTGACCCCCTTGAGGTTCTCATTTGGACACATGAGTGATACACCCTGTAAAAAAAAATCATATTTCAGCTCTGTAAAAAACGTAATTTCAAAAAAACCTCTATCTTTGTTTTGCTGTACACATTTTAAATCCTAGCAGTACATTTGAATACTTTTTCAAGTATTTCCTTCAGTACATATTCTAGATCCTTAGTACCTCTGTACTCTTCTTCTATTTCGATTTGTATTGCAAGCTCCCCATACTGGAGCACTTGTTTCGCTATTTTAGCTGTGCACTTTCTCCCTGTGCTTAGGGCAACATTTTGGCTCTGTGATTTTAGGCCCTCTGTGGCTGAGCCCTGTGATTGCCCACACAAGTTTACACCAAGTTCTAAGTCAGTGTTCAAAAAGTCCCTCGTTTTCCCAGGGATGCAGTGCCCCTGTCTGCCACTCGCTTTAAGTTAGAAGTGAGCCGAGGTGCCGTCGAGGATGTGGGGGCGTGGGCCTGAATTTATTTATTTTATTTATTTATGCGTTTTTATATAGCGCGGACTTTACCCAAAGGTGTCAGAGCACTTCACAATAGGAACAGAACTGATACATGAGAACATTACAAGTGAGCAAAATACAAAAGCAAACATTACATTAAATGACGCAAAAATGACAATCGTGAGCCAACAAAATACAAGAGGTAGCAAACGGTGCATTACAAAAGTGACAATCGTGAGCCAACAAAATACAAGAGGTAGCAAACGGCGCATTACAAAAGTGACAATCGTGAGCAAACAAAATACAAGAGGTAGCAAATGGTGCATTACAGGAGGAAAAAGTGACGTGTGCAGGTTACAAAAGCGTACAAAATAATCATAGAGGTAAAATACTGTAATATATGGAGGACACTCAAGCACAAGAACAAACGTTACGTAGGCACTGGTGGCACTTGTGGAGGTACACATGAGTCCCAAACGCAGGTAGGATAATACTGCAATAAATGGCAGACTCTCAAACCACAAGAACACACTGGGAGGACACTTCCAAAGTCATGCAAAGTAGATTTTTCAATTATTAAAAGGGCTTCCTTCAGATAATAGAGAGGGCATGGATTATATTTGGAAGTGTCTTTGAAGGAGGAGAACTTTGAGGTCAGTTGTGAAGGCCAGGGAGGAGGTGGTGGTCCGGAGCTGAGGCGGAAGGGAGTTCCAGACTCTCACTGCGCTGCCTGAAAAGGATTGGGCCATCGATCTTTCCTTCTTGAAAATGGGAGGTTCCAGCAGTAGATTTTCCGCATTTCGTGATGGTCTAGAGCCTCCAGAGAGTTTTCGCCAGGTAGCGCGGAGTGGAGGAGTGCAAGGCTTTGTGGGTGATGCAGGCAGTCTTGTAGATAGCTCTAGCCTCGATGGGAAGCCAGCAGAGGGTGGATAACATGGGAGTGATGTGGTCGCTTCTTTTGGCCCCATAAATGAAATGAGCTGCTGAATGGAGAACAGACTTAAGGGGGGACAGGTGGGATTTGGGGAGGCCAGTCAGAAGAGAATTGCAGTAGTCCAGTCTGGAGAGGACCAGCGATTGGACCAGGGTTTTAAGGTCATGCTCCGGGAAGAAGCGACGAATCCCCCATAGAAGGCGCAGTTGGTATCGGGCAGACTTTGCAATTGAATTAATGTGGGAGAGTAGATTGAGTTTTGTGTTGAGTATGACACCGAGAGATTTTGCGCTGTCGACAATAATGGGTTTGTTGTTCAGCAGATTCATCTGGTCCATCCATGATTGAACCGGGGGAGGAGAAAGTGAGGAGGAGAGGAGGAGGAATTCAGTTTTGGAGGGATTCAGAATCAGTTGATGTGTTGACATCCAATTTTGAATGGAGTCGAGGGTAGAGCTTAGGACGGAGAGATCGTGAGTGGAGGCAACCTTGAGGTAGATTTGAGTGTCGTCTGCGTAGAGATGATAGTTTACCCCAGATTTACTTAGGAGATTTCCCAGAGGTTCCAAATAGAGATTGAACAAAGTGGGTGCAAGAATAGGGCCTTGGGGAACACCTTGACCCACCGCCAGAGGAGATGAAAGACTGTCCGCTATTTTGATCATTTGGGATCTATCAGAAAGGAAAGAAGCAAACCATTTAAGCACAGTGCCCTCCATGCCCATTCTCTGTTGAAGAGTGTTGAGGAGAGTGTTGTTATTGACAGTGTCAAAGGCTGCCGAAAGGTCAAGGAGAATTAGAAGACAAGATCCCCCCGAGTATTCACAGCGCGTCATCGATCACTTGCAGCAGGGCAGTTTCAGTGCTGCAGTTTTGGATGAAGCGGGACTGAAGATTGTCAAGAAGATCATTGTCCTTGATATGACGAGAGAGTAGTTTCTCAACACATATTTCTGTGATCTTCGCAAGAAAGGGTAGGTTAGTGATGGGGCGGAAGTTGTTGAGGTCATTCGCAACCACAGTGGGTTTTTTAATCAGAGGGGTGACCTGCCCAGTTTTGAAGGGAACAGGAAGGGAGCCTTGACAGAGGGAGAGGTTGACCAGAGTGGTCCAATAGGGAAGAGAATGGGTATAGAAGTCAATGGCAATGGCACTAGGGATGGGGTCGAGCGAGTGGTTGGAGGGCTTTGTTTCGAGGATGCACTTGAGGAGGACATCTTCAGAGATGGGGTCGAAATTCTGCCAAATGGCTAGAGATTTGCGCTCCTCTGGAGGGGTAGGATGAGCAACCTGAACCACAAGTGATTTCACTTTTTCGTCAAAGAATACAGTGAAATCAGCAGCTTTCTTAGTAGAATCATCCAATTTGGAGGTTGGGGAGAGTAGTTAGTATACTTGATGAGGTCAAATAGTTTTTTGGGTCTATTTTTGGCTGAGTAAAGGAGGGTTCTGAAGTGTGATGCTTTCCCAAGGAAGATGTGCTTGTGGTACTTGGATCTTGCTGAACGAAGCGTAGCCAAATTATCGGTGGAGGGTGCTTGCCTCCATTGTTTCTCCAGGAGTCTTAGGTGCTTCCTTTCTTCATATAGGGATTTGTTGAACCAGGGTGCTGAGGGAATGGGCCTTTTCTTTTTGCTTTGGAGAGGAGCGACGCTATTGATTTTGACTGCAAGAACTGAGAGGCATTGTGAGGTGAGATCATCAACATCTAGGTTCGGGTCTAACCTTGGAAGTGACAGCAAAGCTGATTCACAGAGGGAAACAGTGTCAATGTTTTTAGCGTCACGGAACCAGGAGGTAGCCCTCTTAGGTTGGCCAAGAGTTATAGAGTGCGCTAGGTGAAGAGAGAATGGAATGAGGAGGTGGTCAGACCAGTCTACATGAATAGGGGTAGCGATAGAATGCATGCCTGCTTTAGAAATAACAAGGTCCAGGATTGAGCCCTTAGAGTGTGTTGATTCTGTGCAGTGTTGGATAGGATCGTTTGTAGAGAGGAAGGTGGCCAGCAAATTCGTGGAAGAGTCTTGCAGGGAACCCCAGTGGAGATTAAAGTCCCCCACGAAGGTCTGATTGTCACTTTGTGCGTATTGGTCGCTGATGAAGTCAGTGAGTTCCTCCATAAACGAAGGGCCGCTGCCAGGAGGGTGGTATATGACATGGAGTCTGAGGGGTGAGCGGTGGCGTACTTGAAGCTCAAGAGATAGACATTCAAAAGTGCGGAAGGAGCTAATGGGAAAAGCTTTGAGTTGAAGGGAGTTTCTAAAGATGACTGCAACACCTCCCCCAACTTTGATAGGTCTGTCATTCCTGAAAATAGAATATCCTGTGGGTAGCAGGAGATCAAACATAGAGTGAGAGGTATCGTTGAATCAGGTCTCGGTTAGGAACAACAGGTCAATATTGTGAAGGGTGATGGTATCAGAGATTTCGAGTTTGTGTTTTATTGCGGATCTGCAGTTGTGGAGCAGACAGCGCAGTTCTGCCGAGACTATTTTGGTGACGGGGGCACTTGGGCTAAGAAGGGTGATAGGGATATTATACCTATATGGGGGTGCACGGGAGGGTTTAGGTGGATGCTTGGTTCTGACAGAGGAGATGGTTGGAATAGAGTAGGTAGTTGGGATACTAGGAGGTGCTGGTTGAAGAAGGGTGGCGCTCAAGGGCTTGTGTGAATGAGCGATGTTTACAGATGGCAGGTTGTGCTTGGCTATAATGGGGTGAGGGGGCGAGGTGCATCTCGTGGGGAGGTGAGAGTTTTCCAGAGGAGTTGAGGTGAATGGGGAAGTTGAAATCTTAGAGCTTAAAAGTGAAATGGAAGCTACCAGCTGGGAGATGGAGGTGAAAAGAGAGCATAGCTTATTTTCAAGAGAGAGTGGGGCAGAGCACGGAAGGTTGGGTGTCTCGATGGCAAAAGGAGGGGGTGATATAGGTGGTGGGAGGCAGGGAGAGATGGGAGGACAGGAGGAGAGTTGAGGTATAGGGTTCATAGGTGGGGAAAGGTGGAGGTTGAGAGCGGGGGTTGGTGTATCAGAGGTGAAGGGAGAGTTGTCTTTGTTGGTGTTGCACGAAGGAAAGGAATTTAGGACATGTTTAGGGGGAGATGGGTGCGGAACAAGACGGTGTGGAAGGAGAGGGGAGGACTGTGAGGTGACATAGGAGTGTAGGAGGTTTGGGAGGAAAAGAGGGGCGGTGGTTGGAGAAGTCCTGTTGGCTAGGAGAGGTGGCTGTGAGGGAACCGGTATCTGGTAGAGTGGGGGGGGGGGTTGGGGAGAAGGGGAAGTTGAGGACAGGGAGAGGTTCTGTTGGGCCTGATGGGGAGATGGAATGGTTCCCCAGGGGGGTAAAGGGGCAGCACAGCATTGCTAGCGGAGAGGGGGAAAGGAGAGAGATGCAATGGGATTGTGAAGAAATTGGGGAAAGAAGTGAGGGGAGGAGGGGGTAGAGAAGAGGGGGAGAGGGAGGAATGGGGGAGCATAAGGAAAGTTAGCTGTGGGAAGAGGTTGGCAGAGGGGTGGACTAAAAAAGGGAGTAGCAGATAGGAATAGGGGGGACGAGATGAGATTGGGGTACCGGGACGGTGCAGATTGGACGGAGGCGTATTGCCTGGTGGTAAGGCTGACGTGACAAAAGGGGGGGTAAACTGTGAAGTGGGAAGAAAGGGAGAGACGGGCACAAGGGAGGGGGAGGGAAGAGGGCTGACCTGAGCCTCCCGAGGGTGCAGTCTATTGGAGTATAGGGGGGTCAAGGGAGGAGAAAGGGAATAAAGGGTGGAGTTAGATGGGGAGTCAGGGGAAAACCTGGTCGCAGAGGACGGGAGTAGGGAGGGTAAGAGGTGGTCAAAGAGAGAGAGACAGGTGTCTTTGCCTTGGATCAAGACAGTACCGTTGTTATAGATTGAGATGGTGAGGGAGCCGTTGAAATACGCAGAGGGGGAAATCTTTAGTTGTTTCCCATGAGGGATAGAGGAGGAGGAGGTAACGTTAAGGGAATTAGATAAGCTGGTGGACCAAGAGGGGGTGTCGTGAGTGAAGAAAATGAAATCATTTTTGCGCCTCCCAAAACGACAATTGTAAAATTGGTCAACAAAAAGGAAATCAGGGAAACGTTCAATAGTCTTATGCATCAATCGTTTAACTGAAGCTTTAGTTTGGCCGGGAGGAAAGATGATTTTGTAGCAGTTAATTCCATCCTTTACTCGAGAGGTGGCCATGTTGGGGACGTGAGAAAGAGTGCGGGGGGTATGAGACGGGTGTTACTAGGAGAGCGGTGGTGATGAGAAGTATAAGGACTAACAGGGGGCACATATTCCAGGCGCGTCGGGAGTGGAAAACTGAACTAATGTGTTATCCGGGAAGAGAGGTGGGTATTTATTGGGCCCTTCATCTAGGTGTATATGAAACCAACTGGCACAAGATAATATTTACAAGGGAAATGATTACATATGGTAGGACCAACTGAATCACTGTTAAAACCATCACACTGCACAATTAGTCAAAGTAAAGCAGATCACAAACGAACACCCAGTGACTATTGGTGGTCACTGTACTTAGCATCAGCCTGACCCATAAGCACATTCGGCACCAACCGCATTGTACGCCCATAATCTCAGCAGACCACTATTGGACCCTAATCAGAAACCATAATGTCAAGGTTGCTGCCAATGCAGCGAGAGTCCTGACTCAATCAGAAATGTCCCCACGGATAAAGGTGTCATAAACGGTGCAGCTGGCACTACTTGCAGCACAGCTGTAAAAGGCCAAACGGTGCAGCTGGCACGGCTTGCTGCGCAGCTGTAGAAGGCCTAAACGATGCAGCTGGCACTATTTGCTGCGCAGCTGTAAAAAGGCCTAAAGGGTGCAGCTGGCACTACTTGCTGTGCAGCTGTAGAGGGCCTAAACGATACAGCTGGCACTACGTGCTGCGCAGGTGAAAAGGCCTAAATGATGTATCAGAAGAGGACTTGCTGCGCTGAAGAGAGTGAGAGCCTTCCCGCCCACCTGTGGCGCTCAGCAATTACCGGGCTCAAACACCGCTTAGTAGGGCCGAAGGTGATGCTGGAGCAGCAAAAGTGGGCTCAGGATATGAAGAGCATGAGAATCGCTGTCCTAAATCTTGCTTTCATACGCCATTTTGGGGTCAGGCGCGGTGCGCTGGGTGATGGGATAGGAATCCTTTATCTAGTACTTATTTGGGAGGGTTTAAACAGAGCAGCAGCAATGGCTTGGCATAGGGGCTCATAATCAGACCAGAGAACCCCTTGAGCAGAACAACATTGCAGGGAGGCAGTCTATGATTATATCAGGTTCCAGGCGCCATTGTAGAGACAGGCTAATGACTGGAGCCTTCTTCACGAAAAGATGGACCCCCACTGCTTCTGTCAATCTGTGAGGCACTCATTACTCGCTACTCCAACGCAGCACCGGCAGCTCCCCCTGTAGGGTCCCAATCTATTGCGGCTCGCAAGAGACGGCAGGAAAGCCCAGGCCAACCACCTCAGTCGAGCTGGGGGGCACAAGCGACACCCCTGCCGCCGCTAGCCCCCGGCAGTTCACGAATCCTTAACCCCCAGATTGATTACTGCGCCTCACACTGGGCTGTAGGCAGTAGCAGAAAAACGTGGTGGTTCGTGGAGGCGCGTGGTGGTACTATGCGCGCCCCTCCCCCCACAGGCGCCGTGTAAGCAACTGGAATACGGCGCTTCACCGGGTCAGATGAATCTCCCGGCTAGCGGCGAAATCTAAAGGGGCTGTGTGCGGTCTTTGCTGTGGGGGGACGCGGCGGCACTCACCAGAGTCTCCCGCGGCTGGGGCAGCTCCGAGTAGTTGAGGCCTCAGGCATCGAAACAGGAGACGTGAGCCGATCTCGCAGGGGGGGGGGGGGTCGTATCGCAGGGCCAGAACGGCCTTCCCCGGGCGCTCAGCGGCTCCGTTCTTCGACCGGAGGATTCCGCACCGCTTCAGGCAACAGTCACATCGTGCTCGCACCGCGATGCCAGCGCTGGCCCCAGGAACACGCCATAATGCTGGGTGGCCAGACGGAGCTTCAGAGCCGAGCGGCCATTGCTCGAGGCGGGGGCGGGTCCTTCCCATTCCCATCCCATGATTAGGAGAAGAGTTCCGAGTGGGACCCCAGGGAAGGCAGGACAAACACTTATGGGGGCAGGGGTCTCTCTGCGCCTCAAAACGGGGATGCACTCGAGTGGAAGTGCGAGCCCCCACTGATGTTTGAGGTGGTATTTGCTGGGGGGGATGGAAGGGGCTTCCTGCCCAGTGCTAACAAAGGGAGAGAATCCTTTCTCTCTCGTGTGCGCCACCAGCCACCTTCCGAGTGAAAAACGGGTCCCAGACTCACCTCACTTGTAGATTCGCGGCTCCGGCCCGGCCCTCTAGGATCCAAAAGGGGTACTGCAGTGTAATGATACTCACAGTCATATATTTAGTTTCCAGCTTTATTGCAAGAATATAATCCAATACAGGTGAGCGCCAGGGAGCAGCCACTATCCAGCCCCACTCCTCTGCAACCGCTCCTGAATTCTAAAGATGCAACACAAGCATTCTACAAAGCATCATAGCATTCTTACCACGAGACACAGCCTTAAAGGTGAAGACAGAATATGACAACATAACACATCCCCCTCTCTTCAAACAAGAAAAAGAAAGAAACCATAAAGTAATAAACTTAAAAAAAAATGACAAAACGAATAACAATAAATAAAAGATAAATAAATATATATGTGCATAATCAATTCATAACATAGTCCTTGAGCCAAGAGGGTAATGTACTAGTTCTTTTACCATTACTTCTCTCAACTAAATTGGATTCACCAGATTCACCGCTGGCATTGTTGGAATCTCCATTGATATCACTATTACAATAACCAGTAACTCTTCCCCCCTCTTCACAAAAAGATTGACCCACAGTAAGCGAGTCACTTGCAACTCCATTCGTGTTCCCCTCTGTACCAGCAAAATGTGCTTGTAGGCAACTGTTCTCAAAATGGTCTTCCATCCAATCATACATGTTTTGATTATCTGTCACTTCTCCCTCTTTATTGTGACTAATAGCAATACTCTTCATATTCCATACTTTTCCATCACTTAATCTAACAGCATTTCTCAAAACTTCAATTACTTGTTTCTGTGGTTCAAAACGACTTTCACCTTTTGGTACTTTATAAGGTTTCTTCGCCCGTACCCATTCACCCACCTTGATTTCCACATTTTTCGTACCATAGTGTTTATCATAAAACTCTTTACTTTTAGAATGGAGTAATTCCAAGTCATTCTTTACTTCAGTTGGAGACCACTGTGTAATTTTACCTTAGATTAACCAACCAGGATTTATTTTGCTCCTCGGCAACCTCCCTCTCATCATAACAAATGGAGATAATCCTGTGCCCGTTTGTGATGTAATCCTGTAAGACCAAACTGCCTTTTGTACTTGAACTTTCCAATCCAATTTCTTATTAACCGCTGCCTGAATAACCCCCTTGATCACCCTATTGAATCTCTCAACAGTGCCGTTCCCACTAGGATTGTATAACGCGGTTGTCTTATGTTTAACACCACACTTCTGAAAATAATCACCTGCCATGTGCGACAAAAACTGCACTCCGTTGTCCATAAGGACACAAACAGGTAAACCCTCCATAATAAAAATCTTGTCCAAAGATTTCAACACACTACATGTGTCTGCTTTGTCCACAAATCTCACAATAGGCCATTTTGTAAATAAATCAATTGCAACCAACCCAAATTCTTTCATTTCACCAATAGGCCCAATGATATCCACTGCAATAGTTTCCCACGGAAGCTCCGGAATCAATCCATCACTCATGCAAGGTTTCAAAGTCTTAAGAGTTTTATCTGCAGAACTACAAACTTCACAGTTCCTAACAAATAATTCCGTGTCCTTATCCACACCTGGCCACCAGAACATACTTTTCACCACAATTTTGCTCCTCTCAATACCAAAATGTCCCTCGTGACACAGCTCTAAAATCTTCTTCCTTAAAGAAATCGGAGGAACAACTCTGTCGCCTCTGAAAAGTATATCTTTTTCTAACGACAATTCCATCCTAACCTCCCAAAATGCTCTAAAATTTCCCTCCATGAAACATTGTCTTGGCCAACCTTTACAAATATACTCCTTAACTTTTTTGAGTTCAAAATCTTTGTCCTGTTCCTCCAACCACTCTTTATTACTGATAGCTGGGGCTCCTGAATCATGAATTAAAGCAATACTAACATTACTACACGGGTCATCTACACATTCCTCTAGTGGGGATGGCAATCTAGATAGGCAATCTGCGATTACATTGTCTCTTCCTGGCAAATAAACCATTTCATAAATACATTCTTTCATGCGCATAGATAATCTTGCCATTCTAGCCGAAGCTCCAGAAATGCCGTCTGATGACAACATTTTCACTAACGGACGATGATCTGTCCTAATAGTTACCAGTTTGCCCCACACAAAGGCTCTAAAATGTTCCAGAGCCCACGCGCATGCCAAGGCCTCTCTTTCAATAATGGGGTACCTAATTTTAGCCAGAGAAAGTGCTCTAGATGCAAAAATAATGATTACCTCCTTTCCCTTAGTATCTTTCTGGGATAACACCGCACCTATACCCTTATCGCTCGCATCTGTTGTTAATAAACATTCAACATTAGGATCAAAACTTGCTAAAGCACTAAAGCTCTGTAAATCCACTTTATTCCTATCAAATTCATCCTGGCACTTTTTTGTCCAAACAAGCTTCGTATTCTTCTTAAGCAAACTCTGAATATAAAACACCTTTGACGCAAACATTTTTACAAACTTTGCGCAATATTCTGCCATACCCAGAAATGCTCTTACCTCCTCTTTAGTACTCGGTGCCCCTGAATTCACAATATTTTCAATCAATGCCGGTTTAGGTTTCACTCCTTCCTCACTTATGATGTGCCCTAAATAAGATACACTTCTTTTGCAGAACTTACACTTTGATAACTCCACTGTAAATCCTGCGTTTTCTAAAACCCTCAAAACTTGTCTTAACTTAGAGTCATGTTCCACTTTGTCCTTAGCTGCCACTAAAATGTCATCTTGAAAGAATGCAATCATATCCATGTTCCCCAATAACCTATACATCAATCTCTGAAATACCGCCGCAGCCGCGCTAACCCAAATGGCATTCGCCTAAACTGATAACACCCGAAGGGTGTGATAAAGGCCGTTAAATACCTTGACTCGCTTTCTAATTCTACTTGATGGTAAGCAGCAGATAAGTCTATGGTTGAGAACCATGTTGCGCCTTTAAATGAGGACACCCTCTCGTTGATTTTAGGTTAAGGAAATTTTTCTATAACAATGTTGTTATTAAGATGGTGTAAGTCTATGCATAAACGGATCTTGCCGTTCGATTTCCGTGCAACGACTATAGGGCTGATCCACTCAGAGGCTTCCACTTCCTCAATGATCCCTTTAGCTAAAATTCCTTGTAACTCTCCTTTCACCTCATCTATAATTAACATTGGGATGGGTCTAACTTTGTGTACCTTTGGTTGTGCATTGGCTTTAAGTTGTATTTTGTGTTCAAATCCCCTCAACTTTCCCAACACAGTACCAAACACTCCTGGAAATTCTTTGTTCAAAACATCACTCAATTTGCTCTCTTCATCCATAACCAACACTTTTTCTTCACTATTGGGATCCAAAATAATACTTACGTTTTTCTGATCCCACCACCCCAAAACTGATGGTCCCACCTTAGACACGTATAACTTTCCACTTGTACTCCTTCCTTTAAATAAAAATGTGAGCCACCTGTAACCCAGCATCTCAATTCTCTTCCCTGTATACCCTACCGGACAAATATCTGATACTCTTAATTGATCCCCAATTTTTCCCACAAAATATTTCTTCCAAACCTCCTCATTTACAATAGTGTAAGGAGATCCCGAATCTGCATACACTTCCACCACCACTCCACCAAAGATACCTTACATAAAGGCTTCCCTTCTAAAGCCTCATCTGATATGTTGATGACATAATTACCTCTCACATTCTTTACCCATTCCAAACTTCCATCATCCTCCTCAACCACTACCTCTTCTTCATCCCAAACATATTTAACATTGCTACGCTTGCGGCACATTTTTGAAAAATGTCCAATCATCCCACAAATACCACATTTCTTATTAATAGCAGGGTAGGTCCTACTAAAAGCTAAGTGTTCTTTGCTATCACAACGATAACATCTTCTTTCTTCTCCTCTAGTACCTTTCTTCTGATATCTTGCTGGTTGATTATTACATCTTCCTTGTGAACTCTGTTGATACCTTGTTTGAGTCCTGATTTGTGGTAGAATTTTGCAAATTGCGCCCGAGGTTTTATCATGTTCAGTTTCTTTTACCACAGTAGAACATCTCCCTGACATTTCCGCCTTCCTCATAATGGCTAACACATCCTTTAATGGCGCATCGCATTCACCAATAGTCTATCCTGTAACGTTGTATTATTATTATGCATAACTAGTTGGTCCCGTATCAATTCATCATTAAGAGTTCCGAATTTACAATCAATCGCTAATTTCTTCAAGTCATCAATCCATTCATCAACCGTCTCTGTTTTGCTCTGCTTCCTCTGAAAGAATTTGTGCCTAGTCACTCCCATGCACACCTTAGGTGCAAAATAGGTATCCATATTATTTATGCAGTTTTCAAAAACATTCAAATTCACATCTTCCACTTTACTCATGCGAGAATGAGTTTTTAGACCAATTGCTCCTAAAGAATGCAATAAAATTATTTTCTTTTGCTCCGGTTTCATTTTCTTTTCCTCATCAATTGCCTCTATGTAATTTATAAAATATTCATTCCACTCAATCCATTTTATTTCTGGTTGAGTACCAGTAGCCCAAAACGGTTGAGTAGCACTTATAGTGAAATTCTGCTGTGCCATTCTCCCCTCTGTATTCTCTCTATAGTTGTCTGTAACAATATTCTCACTCGAGTCTCCACTCTCCATAAACCTCTCCTCTCTTTTTGTTTATATATTTTTTTAAAACAGTCTCCTTTTCTGTATAAAATGTACTACTCCCCGACGACCTCACCTGTATTTCCTCTTTTCCTCTTCGTTTTATCCACCACGAAACATACTCCTTCACAGCGTGTACACCCTCGCGTCTCTGCCGTGTACACTTTCGCGTCTCTGCTTCAAATTAGCGGTTCTGCTTTACTAAAATGGCCGCCGCGCAAGGTTACGTTGCGTGACCTTGCGCTACAGCGTCATTTCCTCCACGATCCAGAAGAACTTCAAACAGCCAGTTAGCTGCCTCGCGCCCTTCCCGTATAGAATCCCACCAGCCGTTCATAAGATGCAGCTACCAGAGATTCGACAGGCACCGTGCGTAAATCAATTAAAACTCTTTTTACAAGAGGTATGTTGCTCTATATGCTTCCGCTTACCGCCAATTCACCGTTGCAATCAGGTTCTGTAAATCCACTGTAATCACTGTTAAACGATCCTCCACAACAGTAATTCTTCTGTAGACTTTCTTAAATAATTATCTTAAAGATTTTTGGGTCCTCTTCCATGTTCCATCGTCGCTAATTGTAATGATACTCACAGTCTTATATGTAGTTTCCAGCTTTATTGCAAGAATATAATCCAATACAGGTGAGCACCAGGGAGCAGCCACTATCCCGCCCCACTCCTCTGCAATCGCTCCTTAATTCTAACGATGCAACACAAGCATTCTACAAAGCATCATAGCATTCTTACCACGAGATACAGCCTTAAAGGTGAAGACAGAATAAGACAACATAACATGCAGGTTTTTTTTTAGATGTCCCGGCAGCCTCCTTCGCCAGTGCAGGGGGTCCAAAGTGGGCTCGTCTGCTGCCCGTGCGTTCTCCTCTCGGGGGTGGGGGCACCTCACAGGAGTCAAGGACAAAGGGCGACGCCTCGAATCACTTGTGGCCGGTGATCCTGGTCAGCTTTAGACCAAAGCTATGGCCGGAGGACCCAGCGGGCCGCAGTGGATTCTTGTCGTGTGCAGAGCCCTGCACCCTTCTTAGGGGCCCTTGGACGGACGCTGGCCCCGAGTGGGCTCACGGTAAATCCCTCGGTCCGATGCGCAGAAGTGGCCCTGCCTGGCTCACAACCCGGGTTTCCTCGACGGGGTCGGCTCCCCACTCCCTCTCAGCATCAGCAGATGGACATTAGGAAAGGCAAAAAAAGTGCACCCAAATTCCGATATTCCTGCAGCTACGACAGTGTCCTGTAGCAGCCCTTCACCCCGGTGCTTATTCCCTTTGGCGCAGCCTTGCTCCGGACAAGCCAGAGGTCGTAGGCCCTGCCGCAGGGTCTAGTAGCCGAGGGTCCGCACTGGACTATCTACCCTCCCCCTCCCCGACATGCAGCCTGGCACCGGACAAGCCAGGGTGACGCAGGCCCAGCGCCTTGGAGGAATTAGGTAGAAATGTGATTGCAGCTCGTTACTAGATGTCCCTGTAGTCAGCTGCAAAATGTGCAGCCCGCAGCTTGAGGTCCCTGTACAGTCAGACAAGGTTTTCAATTTCAATTTATTTTACTTGTTTGATTAATTATAATATTACAAAAGTTCCAAAAATGGGAACAAATCTAAAATATTTATGATTGTTACAATATCTTAAATATGCTAACTTTTACTTTAAAATGCAGTACACAATCGGGCAGATTATACAAGCCGCTTGCGCCACTTTTGTGTTTAAGGGATCAAGGGCCATATTTACAATAACTGGCGCATCCCTGCAAATCAGCAGGTATGCGCCAGTTATTATGCGCCACAACTCCGCCATCATGGATGGTGACCGTCCTGACTTGCTCAGAAGCGGTCACTCCTCACGCTGCTCCCTGCTCACTAATTGGTATCGTAGCGCTTACTGCCAGACTGCTCATTGCCATTGAATTCAATTGCGCACTGCTTACTGCAATTAATTGTTCCTGATCATATCGATATCGTAGCGCTTTACTGCTAAACTGCTCTTCAATTATATCGATATCGTAGCGCTTTCTGCTTGACTGCTCTTCAATTATTATTCATCTGTGCATTGCTGGCTTTGCCTGCTTTATTTATTTGTGCCCGATTGTGCCACTGCCACTGCCCATTTAATAGCGATTAATAAGATTGTGCCCCAATCTCGTCCTGTTTCGCTTTTGGTTCTGCTGCCATTTTGTTGTTTGTTGTTGTGCCTCCCAGCCCGGCTCTCCACCCCGCTCCCGCCTCCCAGCTGCTCCTCCCTCGCCCCGCCCCCCCCACTATCCACTTATGTCAGAGCAACATACGCGCAGCGGGCGCGCCCCATGCGCGCCGAAGGTGCGCCAAAGGTAAGCCCGTCTACGCCCATCCGCGCCTGGACCGCGCCCAGCGCCAAACCCCCTGGCCCCTGCATAATCCACCCCACCCGCATAACGTACGACGCCGCCACCCTCTCATCACTAAACCCCGGCCGTCTCCAACACTGCTACCAAGCCGCCCCAGGACACACCCACGGACCCTTCACCTGCCACTCCTGCAAGTTCGACAACATCAAGATCCACACCAAATCCACAAACTACAAACATAACCCCGTAACTAACCACCTGAAATGTATCCTGCTCAATACCCGCTCGGTTCACAAACACGCTACTGAACTTTGGAACCTACTAGACACCACATCGCCGGACGTCGCCTTTCTTACAGAAACCTGGATGAACGCCTCATCAGCGCCCGACATCGCCATAGCCATGCCGGACGACTACAAGATCTTACGAAAGGATCGCCTCAACCAAACAGGTGGAGGCATCGCCATCGTCCATAAGAACACCATCCGCATCACGACCAGCTCTGACGACACCCTCGCAACTGCCGAACACCTTCACTTCCAGATTCACATCGACCCCAAGACCACACTCAGAGGCACCCTCATCTACAGACCACCTGGCCCCCGCACACAATTCAGCGAAGACATCGCTGACTTCATCAGCCCACACGCCCTCCCCTCCGAGGACTACATTCTACTGGGAGACCTCAACTTCCACCTGGAAAAGAACAATGACAGCAACACCACCACCCTTCTGAATAACCTCGCCAATCTCGGACTCAAACAACTTGTAGACACCCCCACCCACTAAGCCGGACACACGCTAGACCCAATCTTCTCCTCTAGCAAGCACATCTCCTTCGACCACGCCACAGTACTCCATTGGACGGACCACAGCTGCGTTCACTTCAACTACAAAAAGACCACGACCCACAACCACCCATAACCAATCCCCCGCAGAAACTGGAATAAAATTACCACCGACCAGCTCTTCACATCGCTCCACCAAAACCCTCACACCAAATCATTGGACCCTAACCAAGCAGCCATCAAACTCACACAATGGATCACCCACAGCGCTGACGAATTAGCACCCCTGAAAAACCATCAAATATTACAAGGTAGCAAAAAAGCCCCCTGGTTCAATGACGACCTTAAGAAATTCAAAAAGATCTGTCGCATACTCGAGAAAGCATGGCGAAAAAACCCAACCTTTGACAGCTTGACCACCTTCAAGAACGCCACCCGCAAACACCACCAACTGATCAGAACCACCAAGAAATCATCATTCAAGGATCGACTCGACAACAACGCCCACAACAGCAAGGAATTATTCAACATCGTCAAAGAGTTTACCAACCCCACTGCCGGCACCAACGACATCACTCCCTCTCAAGACCTCTGCGACTCTCTAGCCTCGTTCTTCCACATCAAGATCGCTGACATACATAACAGCTTTGGCAACCAATCCACCCCACCCACCTCCGGACAAAAACCCCCCACCAACAACCTTTGCGCCTGGAACCCAATCACCTCTGAAGACACCATCCGCTTGATGAACTCCATCCACTCAGGATCGCCAACCGACCCATGTCCCCACCACATTTTCAACAAGGCAGACTCCATTATCGCACCCCATCTCCGAGATGTCATCAACTGCTCCCTCAACTCCGCTACCTTCCCGGAAAGCTGGAAACATGCCGAACTCAGCGCCCTCCTGAAGAAACCCACAGCAGACCCCACTGAACTTAAGAACTACCGCCCCATTTCGCTCCTCCCTTTCCCTGCCAAAGTCATTGAGAAAACCGTCAACAGTCAGCTCGACACCTTCCTCGAATCCAGTGGCTCCCTCGACCCATCACAGTCCGGCTTCCGAGCCAAACACAGCACCGAGACCGCCCTCATCGCAGCAACAGACTACATTTGAAGTCTACTGGACAACGGAGAAACAGTTGCCCTCATCCTACTTGACCTCTCCGCAGCCTTCGACACAGTCTGTCACAGCACCCTTATACAAGGAAAAGCATTGGACTGGATCATCTCGTTCCTCGCCGGAAGAACTCAGAGAGTCCACCTCCCCCCCTTCAAATCGGAAGCCACTGCGGCGTTCCACAAGGTTCATCACTCAGTCCCACCCTCTTCAACGTATACATGAGTCTCCTTGCATCCATCGCGCGCCAACACAATCTCAACATCATCTCCTACGCAGACGACACCCAGCTGATCCTCTCCCTTACCAAAGACCCAAACTCTGACAAAATCAACCTACACGACGGGATGAAAGAAGTAGCCGAGTGGATGAAGAACAGCCGTTTAAAACTGAACTTGGACAAAACGGAAGTCCTCATCTTAGGATCATCCCCCTCCGCCTGGGATGACTCTTGGTGGCCACCGGCCCTGGGAAACGCACCCAAACCAATGGACCACGCACGCAACCTGGGCTTCATCCTGGACTCCTCCTCGATGACCAGACAAGTCAACGCTGTCTCATCATCATGCTTCAACATCCTACGTATGCTCAAAAAAATCTTTCATTGGATCCCCACCGAAACAAGAAAGACAGTCACCCATGCACTAGTCACAAGCCGACTGGACTACGGAAACACCCTGTACGCCGGAACCACAGCGAAACTACAGAAAAAACTCCAAAGTATCCAGAACGCCTCAGCCAAACTCGTACTAGACATCCCCCGCCAAACTCACATTTCCGGTCACCTGAAAAACCTCCACTGGCTCCCTGTCAACAAGAGAATAACATTCCGTCTCCTCACCCACGCACACAAAGCCCTTTACGACCTAGGACCCGAATACCTCAACACGCGCCTGACCTTTTACACCCCCACCCGCCAACTACGATCGTCCAATCAAGCCCTCGCCACGATCCCACGCATCTAAAGATCCAACATGGGGGGAAGATCCTTCTCCTACTTAGCGGCCAAAACCTGGAATTTTCTCCCGTTCCACCGCCGCCTTACACAGAACCACCTCTCCTTCAGAAAACAACTAAAAACCTGGATATTCGATAAGTAACGTACCCCCCCCCCTCCCTCAAGCGCCTTGAGACCCTCTGGGTGAGTAGTGGGGATTTGTCCTTTTTCTTTGTTTGAGACTGGACTTTGGATGCTGCTGTAGCGCACCGGTGCTGTGAAACCCCGAGTGCCATTGACCCTGAAAGCGCCACCTCTCGCCGGACCCGCTCCGCGGGTCCCGCTTCGAGGCGTTGGACTCTAGTGGGTGTAAGAGTCACCAAAGACTGCTGTAGGCGCAAGTGTGAGCAGGGCTGCGAGCGTGCTGGCAACTGGACTCCGTTTCCCAGGAGTCTCTGCTGTTGCTGGCCTGCCCGAGTCACCTGGGCAGCTCTCCCTGTTCAGGCACGCCCACCTTTGTCATTCCCCTATAAACAGCGCACGTCATCTCCGCTGAGCGGGAGCGCGCGGGAGCGTCCCGGGAGAATCCCGGGACAAGGGCGGGGCCGTCTGTGGCCGTCAGGGGCTGAAGGAGGCTGGGCTGGGCCCGGTCTCTGACATCTCCCTCTGTTTCATCAATCTTGGTGATTTGTCTCCATGGTGTTGTAAATTGTGTGGCATTTTATTATTAATGTTCAGTCATTGATATGTCTAATTCACTTACATCTTGTGTCGGTGTATCAATCCTCTGGCCTCTCGATAAATACTTTGAGAAGGCAAACAAGGCGATTGATAAAGAGCTGTTATTAGCCGAGAAACGAGCGGAGCGGCGTCGCTCCATAGAACACCTGAAAAACATACCACTGTCCACCCAATCGGATTTAAACACTTTACAAGATATTGCCAATACAGGGGGGGCGACCGAAGATGCTGATATACTTAGTATCGACCAAATCCCTAGCATTTTTCGGGCACCCAATATCTCCCTCCCTCACTCTGGAACCAATAGTGAGGGAAATATTAGTAGTCATTCCATTGCCTCCATCAGTCTTATTGATCTTAACTCTCCTGTTGCCCAGACTATATTGCCCAACCTGCACTCAACACTTACCAATCGCTCTCTGGATAGGTCCTTGCGATAACACCCGGTTACCCACCAATAGTGAGACTGGTCCCAAAGTTAAGAACCCCAAGAGGGCTGTGTGTTCCCCTCCAAGGAAAAAGAGGAAAAAGGGTGGTGTCAAATGGAAAAGAACCAATAATCAGGTTTTTTCCCCACCTTCAGTTAATCCTATTACCGGTCTTACGGTTCATCCTGTGATTGAGGTACCCCCAGGTACTCCTCTTCTAGTTACTTCCCCTCAAGATAGTGTTACTGGGTTCAATAAGGAGTGCATCGATATATTCGAGAAACTCCTCAAATCATATATGTTACCCCTGTTGGAGAGGGTTAGGATCTTGGGAGAAAAAATGGATTGTATTCTGGCTACAGTTGCAACACCCCTCCCATTGAGCATCACTACTCAGTCTATCTCACCATAAAAATCTAGTGCTAACATTGCTGGTCCTAGTAACCTTTGTAAGAAAAATAGTAACTCCATTTGTAACAATAAACCCAATGCTTCACAACTGATATCCAAAATGTTCAGTTCTACTACCCCTGCTAAGGATAAGCCCATGTTAGTTTCAAAAAGGTCAACTGTACTGGGAAAAAAACTATCTGTCAAGCAAGGGGTTTCGAAACCTGCTAACCCCACTTATAGACATAAATTAACTCATAAGAACATAGTAGATCTCCCCCCTGACTCAGCAAGTTTTGTCATTGTTTTGACGGGTGTGCCTCCGATTTCAAATGGCAATCGGGAAATCAGTGCTAATTTGAAAAACAAAGTTATCTACTGGCTGAAAACCAATAGACCCCTCCCTGCCTACCTAAATGGGGACATTATTTCAGTCAGAAGATGTGAATGGGTGGGTCCCCGTCCTAAGGACATTGAGGGTAACATCGTGATCATCAACTTTAAGGACCATAGAGTTGTCTCCCATATTAGTGATTGGTATCTGGGTAATAATGTGGGAGGTATCTCCACACTGAATCTTACTTACTTGTATCCAGAGAGCTTGATTAACCCTCACGTTCAACTTTGTTCCAAAAAAGCACCCCATTTTTTGAAACGGCCTATTTACACACCCAGCTCCCAAGGTCCACCTTTAAACATGGAGGCTCGGTTCAGACCTTACGCTCAATCTAGTTATAATGGTTTCATACACGTTCCAAACTGGGTTAATCCCAAATCTTGTTTCCTTGAAAACCCTTCTACACCAACTCTCCAATTTTCTCGCCAGCCCCAAAGTTTGAATCCCTACACAAATAATTTAGGCAATTATTCCAATCCGAATGAGTACTGGAACATTCCACTGAGCAACCTCTATGAACCACTTTCGGGGTTGGAATACAATGATTGACCATCTATCCTACCTTATCTCTCTGAGGCAAGCAAAGATTATACGGGTAACGTTGAAACCCCAGTTAATGCATTATGCTATACTAATGATCCACGGGGCCAGTCGGCACAAAGTGTTAAAGGGTGTTCTGTCTCTTTGGGTGGGACCGGGGATACGATTCCTGAACTAGACCTGGGGCCACAAGTTGATCTAGTTGCTGAGAAAGTTGTAAGGGGAACTGCCAACCAGGGAGGGCTCGTTTGTACTACTGACACAAGGAGTGATGATGTCTCAGATGATGAAGCCTCCCCGCTACATAATGTAGTCTATTCCCCTCCTAAAGTCAAATCTAGTGCTTTGGTAGGCCCAAGTGGCTTCAAGCTTGGAAGTTGGAACATAGCGGGTCTCGAGTCCCGCATGTGCATCCCGGACTGGGTGAACTTTGTAGAGCAAGTTGACGCATGGTCTTTCCAAGAAACCTGGGCACTTTTACCATTGTTCCTTTCTGGTTACCTGAATTTTAGTAAACCTGCTAGTAAAGGCCATAGAGGACGAGCAATGGGTGGCCTGACCATTTGGGTACGACAGCACGAGGGTGTGATAGCTGAGAAAATATCTATTGATAGTCCCGACATATTAATGGTTAATATTAAATTCACCAGTGGATTGAATATCCTTTTGATTAACATTTATGTTAGGGGCATTCAGGGCGGTAGGGTCTCTCCAACACTCCTAGTTTTGGACGATTTCTTAAGTGGTGTATCGCTAGAAGGTTATAGGATTGTTGTGGGTGACTTTAATACCTGTTTTGAACCACTGAGTATGGATGACGGCTTAATTACTGAGGCCGAAGATCTGGTCTGGGGGATTCCACAGCTCGAGTTAGCCCCGATAAAAAAATGGTCACAAGCAGCTATTTTTATCAAAGGACTGTGTCTGGATCAGGGTTTGCGTGCTCTAAACGGTAGAGTGCGTTCTGATAGGTCGGGCTGTCACACTTTTTGTAATGGTAGATTCAGCAGCCGAATTGACTATATTTTAATGGATGTTAAGATGTGGGCTGACCTAACGGATATGGAGGTTAAGTCTCGTCCAGAAAGCGATCACGATCCATTGGTGGCGGAACTAAGGGATTTCAGCTTTTCTGGGCCAGTAATAAGTACGTCCAACTTAGTTCAGGATGAAGTTGCACTTACCAATGATATGAGAAGGGTTCGTTGGTCGAAAATTTCTGTAGATGTTGATGCACACAAAATGATTAGATTCCTGGTTTCCAACTCATTGGTTGATATCTCAAAATGTGACTCTCGTGAGGGCATAAATGCTGCCATTACTGATATTCACTCCAATCTTTTTACAGAATTAAACAAACTGTTTATAAAGTCTATTTCCAAACGGGGTAATAGGGGGAAAATGGAAACTAGCAATTGGTTCGATGATGAGTGCCGTCGAACCCACGAAGACCTATTTAAAGCGTTAAAGCTTAAGAATCATATTTTAATCAGGTCTTGTAGGAAGGCATTTAATGTCGCTAAACATACTGCCAAGGCAAAATGGGATGAAGAACGGTGGGTTTTGCTGACAGAAGCCTGTAGTTCCAGGAACCTACAACGGTTTTGGCACCTATTAAAATGGGGTTCTTCGCAGGAAGATCGACCGAGCTCTGCATCGGTGGGCCAACACCAATGGGTTCAATATTTTGAGGAACAATTCAGGTGCCGTAGTAGTGCACAGGAATGTATTTCTTGTCCTGTGTCGGCTGACCCACTAGAGTTTACAAGTGGAGAAGTCAAAACTGTTCTGCAATCCATACCAAGGGGCAAGGCACCCGGCCCGATTGCATTCCAGTTGACCTATTTCTACAAGACCAGGATCTATGGGTCCCTTATCTAGTACAACTGATTAATGCGTTGGCCACTGGTGCAAGGGTTCCTGAGTCCTGGGCAGGGGCTGAAATCCTGCCAATATACAAGAAAGGCGATCGGTCTGTTCCTTCCAACTACAGGCCGATCAGCCTTATAGACGCGGTGCAAAAAATCTCAGCCCGTCTTGTTCTTGGCAGGATTCAGGACTGGATGGAAGAGTACACCATCTTAACTCCACTACAAGCTGGTTTTAGGTCTCATGTGAGTACCTCGGACCAGGCCTTCCGTTTTATCCTTCTCTACTGGAAGACGGTTCTCCTAGGAAAAGGCAACCTCTATGCAGCCTTCGTGGATCTTAGGTCTGCCTTTGATCTTGTTCCGAGGGCTGGGATGTGGAAATGTTTAGTAGAACTGGGCATGCCAGCTCCCCTTGTCCGTTTCCTTGTGAATCTACATGCACACACCTATGCCCAAGTACGCTGGGGCAAACCAGGGGAGGTCACGGACAGATTTCCAGTGACCAAAGGTGTAAGACAAGGATGTGTACTAGCTCCTACCCTTTTTTCTTTATACATTAATAGGGTCATCAAGTATTTTGATAATCATCCGACCGATGCCCCATCTCTAGATGGAATGAAAATCCCCTTGCTCATGTTCGCTGACGACACTCTCCTAATCTCACAGACTAGACAGGGTCTCCAACAGGCCCTGACTAGCTTCGAACTGTTTTGCAGCGAACATGAGTTTGAGGTGAATGTGTCCAAGACTAAATTTATGGTTTTAAGAGGAAACAAACCGATCTCAGCAAGGGTTACCATGGGGGGTACCTCCCTGGAACAAACGAAGCTGTTCACATACTTGGGAGTAACATTCAGTGAGACCCTAAATTGTTCCCACCAGGTTGATATTATGGCCCTTAAGCACACGCAGTTAGGAGGAGCCCTGATTAAAGAGCACAAAGGTTCACACACCCAGCCAATCTCTCCTCTAGTGAAAATCTATGGTTCTAAGGTTCTTCCCTCTGTTTTATATGGGGCGGAACTATGGGGCTATAGTAATCTGGCTCCCATGAGAATAGCTCAAAATAAATTTCTCAGGGTGGTAATGGGTCTTCCACAATCAACACCAAGGATCCCACTCCTGTACGACCTTGGGCTCCAGCCTGTGGAGGACCAGACCAGGTTTCGTCCACTAGCATTCTGGCGTCGCCTTTGGACAACGCCGCAACTCCATTCTTATGCTAGAGCCTGTTTGGAGGTTAGAGAGCGTCCGGGTGCTAATAATATAGGCTGGTTTAAGGACCTAAGAACCACTCTGAACTCCATGGGGTATGGCGATTTGTGGTTAGATCCCGCAACTGTAGCATTCCCTTCAAAAAAGGCCTTGAAACTATGCTATTGGGAGTGGGTGGTTCAAGCCAGACATTCGAGATTGGGCTCTAGTACTCTTACTAGTTTATTTGTGGCCATTAAAGACGTTCCCAATCTTGAAAAATACTGGGACACTATAACAAAGCCCTTGGACCGCAAACTATTCCACCAATTCAGTGGCGGTTCATTGCCTTAAAGGAGTTTACCAAAAAATGGGGCTCCGGTGGGACAGGGCACTGTCCTAAGTGTCCGGGTCAAGGTGAAAGCCTAAACCATTTTCTGTTTGCTTGCCCCTTGTATGCTGCTCCGAGAGCCAAATGGTTAAGTCCGGTCTGTAGAAGTCTGGGAACGCGCTCGGCTGTCACTGCCAGTAGAATACTAAAAACAAATGTGTCACCACTAATTGTAACAGGCGTAGCAAAATACTTAGGTTGGGCCTGGATCCTTAGAACCAGGTTCATTACAGTATCCTAGGGGCCTTATTTATGAAGGCCTTGCGCCGCCAGTGCGTCACTTTTAACATGGGAAAAAGTGACGCACCGGCGGCGCAAGGCCTTCATAAATAAGGCCCTAGGGGGCAGATTTATGAGGCCCTTGCACCACGTTTACGCCGCCGTTGCGTCACGCAAGGCGGCGTAAACGTGGCGCATCCCTACGAACGATTTACAACGTGACGCATTTAGGAGATGCGTCACGTTGTAAAGCCCTGCACCGCTTGTGGGCGTTCCGGCACAGGGTGGGCGTTCCGGGGCAGGTACGCCTCGCAAAAGTGGCTGAGTGAAATCTATAAGATTCCACTCAGTCACTTTCAGGCCAATGCTGCGTCAAAAGCCTGCGCCTGCTTGAAGCAGGCGTAGGTCTTGACGCAGCATTGTGAAGATGGGGCACCCCACAGCCTTGCTGGAGCTGCGTCGCACTTGCGACACAAGTCCAGCAATGCGCCACCATAACGGCACGCATCTGTGCCGTTTTTGCCCCATGGAGCGCCGCATTATAAATGCGGCGCACCATGGGTGGCGGAGCTGTGGCGCACATTAACTGGCGCATCCCTGGGGATGCGCCAGTTAACCTAAATCTGCCCCCCAGTGTTTATTAAAATTCTATGCTTGTTTACTTCCGGGAAGTTGTATTAATCTTTGTCACTGCGGTATTTTTTTTTGCGATTTTGCATTTTTTATATTTGTTCATAAGAAGTCTGTTAAGTAATTTAATATGGTTTTAGAGGGTTTTTTATTCCGTCTTATATTAATTGTACATTTCATGTATATTATGTAATGTATGTCTTTTATGATGAATCAATCGAATAAATGTAGTGCGCTTGGCGGCGCACCATGGTGCACAAATGTGCCGTATCTGGATGGAACCTCTCCACCTATGACCATTAGGATTGGAGTTTATTCTTATCACTGTAAAAGGAGCCTCTGCGGGGTCTTTGCCCCACAGAGACTTTCCAAAAATTGCTCAAGATATGACCTTCATCACTATCACACGAAGTACAGTAACAGAAGGCTACAAATTAGAGCATTTCTGTGCTTTTGATAGTACAGCAGGGACGTGGAAGAAGGATGTAATTGCAATTTACATCACTCTGATATTATGCTCGTTCAATTGTACCTTATAAAAACATCCTTTAATATAATAACTAAAGGTAGCAATCATAACATATAATTTAATCTTAAAGAATGTATGTATTTAGACGAGAATATAACCGTTGTTGTTTCTTCGCAAAGGATTCTGGGCATGCAAAGTTCTAAGAGGATTGTGGTTTCTGGAGACGTCATTTCCTGCGCGGATATCCTAGCATGGAAGCTAGCCTTCTTGTTGATTGGCTGCATCAAAGGCAGTCCCTCTCTTCCTTCTTGTTGATTGGCTGCATCAAAGGCGGCCCCTTTCTTCCTCTTTGTTGATTGGCTGCATCAAAGGCGGCCCCTTTCTTCCTCTTTGTTGATTGGCTGCATAAAGGGCGGCCCCTCCATCTCTTGTTTTTGTTGTTGTTTTGTTGCTTGGCTCTGCCTTGGATTCCTGCCTGTCCCGAGGGTCCGGCGCGTTAAACCCGCAATCTCTCTCAGCTGCTGACAAATATGTCCATTTATCTGCGCTTTCTGGCGACCCACAAACCTTCAGTTTCCAAACTACAGTATCATAATATATTCTCATCATCATTGAAACCGTCATGAATGTGGAACTGGAAACATAACCACATTTCCTCTCCTCCCCACCAGTGATCTCTTCATCTCCTCATTTTGTTTGGAAATGAGCCCAGCAGGCTGAGGCTGCGTCAGAAGGGGGAGGGTGCAGTACCGCAGCTCGTCACTAGGGGTCGCTGTAGTCAGATGCAAAATGTGCAGCTCCCTGTACAGGCAGACAAGGGTTCAATTTCAATTTATTCTATTTGTTTAATTAATTATAATCTTACAAAAGTTCCAAAAAGGGGAACAAATCTAAAAGATTTATGATTGATACCATATCTTAAATATGCTAACATACTTTAAAATGCAGTACAAAATCGGGCAGATTTACAAGCCCCTTGCGCCACTTTTGTGTTTAAGGGATCAAGGGGCATATTTACAATAACTGGCGCACCCCTGCAAATCAGCAGGGATGCGCCAGTTATTATGCGCCACAGCTCCGCCATCAAGGATGCGCCACATTTACAATGCGGCGCACCATGGTGCAAAAACGGCACAGATGCGTCACGCATCTGAGCCGTAAAAGTGACGCATTGCTGGAGTTGCGTCGCAAGCGCGATGCAGCTCCAGCAATGCTCTTGGGACCCTATCTAGTTAATGCTGCGTCAATCCTTACGCCTGCTTCAGGCAGGCGCAGGGTTTTGACGCAGCATGGGCCTAAAAGTGACTGAGTGAAATCTTGTAGATTTCACTCAGCCACTTTTAGGAGGCGTTCCTGCGTCGGAACGCCCCCCCCTGCACAGGAACGCCTACATGTGGCGCAGGGCAATACAACGTGACGCATCTCCCAGATGCGTCACGTTGTAAGTACCCCCGCACCATGGAGCAGGATTTGCGCCACGCAACGGTGGCGTAAATGAGGCGCAAGGGGCTTGTAAATCTGCCCCTAAAAACATTTCTTTTGTTTTCAGCAATTCATCAAGAAACATTATTTACAATGACAATAGTACAGACACTCACAAATGCTAGACCTATCGCATTGCAAATGATTGGGTGTGTGTTTAGCAGCCTGTTTGACTGCCAGCACACTCATTGACCCCTCCCCCCCTCCCACAGCTCTATGATCAGTTCTCACTCACTACAAGGTCTCAAAGTAAAGGAATATGGCCTGGAAATGTGGCAAAGAATCATCACCGCACTTCCAGGCCATCTTCATTTACATGTACTTGCAGAGCCATTTGCGCCCCCCTAGTACCTCATCCACGCCCCCCAAGGGGTGTGCGCCCCCCAGTTAGAAGACCTCTGCCCTAAGCGATACAGTTGCCAGTGTCACTATTGTGAGAGATTCACTGGCTTCTCCAGAGCAATACCTGACTGTAAAGCCTAGTCATCAATGCTGACAGTGTTACTAATAACCATGCCATGCTTTGGTGACAATAGAATGGGGGGAGCTAACTGGCCTGAAACAGGTGGTGGTCTTTCCAAAACCCACAGCCGCCTGTCTGCTTGGAAATTATCTGGAAATCTCAGCATGGGCTGAGGTCGAGAGAAAGACACATGCAGCCGTGCTGCAAACCCCTGAGATAGCGTGTGTGAATACAAGAACAGAAACTCGAGTACAGGGTGAACAAGGAGTGTTGGAGTCTGAAAGGATGGCCAACCCTCCCAAGAGGAAGGGTAAGAAGACTGGGGAACCATCTTCTACACAGCTAAAAGCTGAGGACCCCTCACCCCAGGGAGAGGAATTGTCAGCCCCAGAAGGAACTGAGCCAATGGAAATTGGGGGCATATTATCAACAACTAGCGATAATTATCGCTAGGTTGGCTTAGCGGAAATATTTATATCGCCGCTCTTCACCTGTTTTTATCGCTGAGATACCTTGCTATTAGCAAGGTTTATCTCAGGAGCGATAAAAAACAGGCGAAATGCGTGAATATCGCTGTCAATACAGCGATATTCAGGCATTACCGTGACAATGCTCTTAGCCATGTTATCCACCTCTCATTGGATAACATGGCTAAGAACTGGTTAGGGCAGGCGTTAGCTTTTGGAGATATTCGCGCTTAGCGTGAATATTTCCAAAACTACGCCTGTGTTGATCATAGGCGATAGCGATTGCAGCGACTGTTTTCAGTCGCTGACATTTCGGCACGCCCACTTTGCATGTCATTAGCGATACATATCGCTGACATGCAAAGTGGGCCTCTAAATGTCCGCTATCGCCTACAAGCTGTCGCTAACAGGTGTTAGCGACAGCTTGGTAATAGGGCGATAAAATTATCGCCGCATTAGCGGGAAAAAGTCCCGCTAAAGCGGCAATAATGGCCCTTGGTAATATGCCCCTTGGACCTTACCAGGTAGAGCACCTAGGCCCAGGGGGACCCTATAGGGAACAGCTGTGCCTTGGGCAGCAAGTCTGTCCCACTCTTGAAAGCCTGCGGCAGCAAGCTGCTGACCAGGAAAAGGGAGAAGTCAGTGGCTCACACAGGGTCTATTGGGAGGAGGGACTCGTGTATACTGAGGCCAGAGACCCCAAACCTTGTGCCACTAAGTGAGCGGTAGTACCTCCAAGGTATAGAAAGTTATTACTCACTTCGGCCAATGACATGCCCCTAGCTGGGCACTTGGGCCATCCCAAAACTTGGGAAAGGCTTGTCAGTCATTCCTACTGGCCCCAGATGTCTCAAAAATCAAAGGAGTTTATCAGCTCCTGTGTTACCTGTCGAGCAAGTGTGTCAAAATAGATCGGCCAAAAGCCCTCTTAATTCCACACCCAAAGGACCCCTTAATTCTACTTAGGGCGAGACAGCAAATGACACACAATTGATGGACGGAATTCAGAACAAATCAATACATTAACACCCAGTCAAGTGATCTGGGTTATATCCATCATTCTTTTGCTCCTCGTGCCATCCGAGTTTAGACCTGCCCATAAGCAAATCAGTCTTGACCCTATGCCTCATGGTAACAGTTCAGCCTGAACTGCCAATCCCGATCCTCCCTGGACCGGAAACAAGCATCCTAAGACCAGTTTTAGGGTTTCACCCCTCATCAAACAGGATAATAATAATAATAATAATACAGATTTTTGTATAGCGCGAACAGCTACCTCATCTAGGAGGTGTCCCGGCGCTGTAAGAGCAGAGCAGATCTAAGAACCCAGGGGGAAGACGGTCTAACCTTCCTGTGTGAAAAGCAAGGTTTTTAACTGCTGTCTAAAACTGGATTCCGAGGGAGCGCTCTGGAGGCCCAAAGGTAAAGAATTCCAAAGCCGAGCCGTATTGGCCGAAAACGTCCGACTCCCCTGTCGCTCCCTTCTCACTCGAGGTTCGAGCAGCAAGACCCGGCTGCTCGACCGGAGAGAACGGGCCTGGGAGTATCTGGGAAGCCAAGATCTTAAATAATGTGGACAGTTTCAATGCAGAGCTCGAAACGCCAGCGTAAGAGCTTTAAATGTTATTCTACTGAACACCGGCAGCCAGTGCAAGGAGCGGAGGTATGGAGTAAGGTGGTCTTTAAACGGTATGTGCTTTAGCAGCCTAACCGCCGCATTCTGCACAGTTTGCAAGCGCTGAATCAAGTATTTCGGGAGCCCCAAGTATAGGCCATTCGCATAATCCAGCCTAGATGTGATGGTGGCATGGATCACCGTTTTTCTACACTGCTTTGGCAATAGCTTGAGGATTTTCCGCAGATTCCTCAATTTGCTAAGGCAGCACCCCATCACCTGCTGGATAGGGAAAGAAAAGGATAGACTATCATCCCATTTAACCCCTAAGTTTTTTGCTAAATGGATAGGTAGCGGTGCAGGCCCCAGCTCCACAGGCCACCATAGTTCTGCCGCTGGAGGAGTACCTTTCCCGAAAAAGATCACCTCCGTTTTATTTGGATTCAACCTCAGTTTATTCGTGTTCATCCAGGTTGCCACGTCACCGAGACAGCCCTTAAAGCTGGCGAAGGCTGCCTCTGACACTTCTGAGTAGGGAAAAACCAACTGGGTGTCATCTGCATAAGATATTGCAGTGATCCCCCAGTTGGCAATTAGTGTGAAAAGCGGGGCCAGATAAATGTTAAATAGTAAAGGGCTTAGTGCCGACCCCTGCGGGACGCCACATCTCAGGTCCCTGGATTTAGAAGAGCACGCTCCCAGTGCCACCCTCTGCGATCTATTAGATAGGTAAGAATGTAACCACCCGAGGTCCTGATCCTGTAGCCCAATCTCTGCGAGACGCTGCAATAATCTGCCATGGTCGACAGTGTCAAAAGCGGCCGACAGATCCAGGAGCATCAGCATAGCTGAGTTCCCTGAATCAATCGACCACCTCACTGACTCTGCCACCTCACTTGATTCCAGTGGCATAGTGAGCATAGGACCCACTTCTGGACATACCTGGCGCACTTAGGGCAAGAAAGCAATAGACACACAATTGATGGACAGAATGCAGAACAAAATCAATACGTTCACACAAATCAAGAGATATAGGTTAAATCCATTAGTCTTTTGCTGATCTTGCCACTCAAACTCAGACCTGGACGTATGCTAGTCAGTCTGGACAGTGTGCCTCATGGTATTAGTCCAGCCTGAATTGCCAAGCCAGGCCCTCACTGGAGCAGAAAGAAGTATTCTAGGACCATTGTTGAGATTTCATCACTCTTCAACTAAGATAATTGATTCCAGTGGTACAGTCAGCCCAGGACCCACATCTGGGCATACCTGGCGCACTTAGAGCGAGAAAGCAAAAGACACACAATTGGTGGACAGAATGCAGAACAAATCAGTAGATTCAACCCCAGTCAAAAGATCTAGGTTAAATCATCATCCTTTTGCTCACCATGCCACCCCAGTTTGGACCTGGCCATATGCAAATCAGTCTTGACTCTGTGCCTCATGGGAACAGTCCAGCCTGAACTGCCAAGTCAGGTCCTCCCTGTAACGGAAACAAGCATACTAGGACCTGTTTCAGGGTTTCACCCCTATTTAACCTGGATAGCTTGATGGGAGACGATCTAAATAAACATACAAACCACTGGCAGGAGATGTTATAAACAGAGATTTTTAGATGGGGTGGGACTTACACTATACACTGCTCTCTCTGTGGAACACTAACCGCCAACAGTGTCCACATGTTTGCCACCTGTCCTAAACTCGCACCCTTGGTAACTGAGATGGGTAATTGCCTTAGAAATATGCTGGGATTTGAGGTAGATATCACACCACAAGTGGAGAAGTGTGGCTCAATGGTTAGAGCGGCAGACCCTGATGCAGAGGTCTAGCCCGGGACCAGGGTTCAATTCCCCGCCTCGGCGGGTCTTGGGCTAAAAAATTCCACGGACCTGATAATTCTCGCCTCGGTGCCTATTCTAATCATAGAGCCCCACTCTGCAACTCTGGGCAATAGCTTGCTTAATCTCCACAATGGCCCCCACGACGCTAAGGATGCCTGGCCTTCACCCTGGGGGTCCCCAGGAGTGGACGCCTCACAGGGAAAGCCAGGACGGGTTCCACAGCGGTATTCGTACAAGCACCTTGAGACCCTTGCGGGTGAGTAGTGCGCTATACAAGTATCAATTTACATTTTACACAAGTGATAGTTTTGGAGTAAGCAAGCAGGAAATGGTCGAACCAAATAGGATTATGTTATTTCAGCTATGGCGGTGTTCAGGTTGTGTTTTGATAGTACCTGGCTCGATCAAGATCCTCCCTCAATACATGGCTGGTTGGGGAAGTTGTTAGCAACATACCCGTCGGAGATCGCAGTTTATAAATGAAGGGGACATAGAACCAAAAAGAGATGGCTTAAGAGGATTTGGATTTATCGGCATGAGACTAGTTTAGTTGCTTTAAAAATTCTTTAAATGGTTGGGGATGAAGTAATTGTATTTTTATTCTTTATCTCTTTCTTCTTGTTGTTTTACCTTTTTATTTTTTTATTTTGTGTGTCACATATGTACTACAAGGTTAAGTGTGTGCTAAAGTAATGTCTAGGTGCACCTCCTTAGGACCCGAGGGAGGAGAGAGGGGTAAGTAGGGTGGGGGGTGAAATCTCTAGTGAGTAAGGGAGGATAAAATATCAAATATAACATTGAGCGTTTATGAATTGTATAATGTATATTTTGCTTTTTTTTCCCCTTGTTTAATGTCTAAATAAAGATTTAAATTTTTTTTAAAAAAATTAAGTACTAACATTTTCTATTGTCGGTGAAACACCCATACTTGAAGCAGGAGATTTTAATTGCATCATAAATCCCACAGATAGAGGCGGCAAGAGCAATGTGTAAAAACTAGATAAATCTGATAAATGTTTAAGGAATATTTGTAATGATCTTCAATTATCTGACACAGTGGCTCAAGAAGGTAAAAAACAAAAGTTTACCTTGATAGCAGAGGATGGAAGGGTTAAGTCAAGGACTGACTTTATACTTATATCCAAATATATAATGAAGGGTGGTTATGAGACAGAAGAGAGTGGTGTTGTTGACCATAAAATGTTAAAAACAGAATATGAAATCCCAAACACTGTGATATGGGGAAGGGTGTATGGAAGATTAACACTCAGGGCCTCATTACGATGCAGTTGGAAACAGCTCTGACCGTTGGTTGGAGCCGTTCCGACTAAATCGTATTATGCCGGTCGAATTCCTTTCAGACCGACCCATTATGATTTAGTCCGTCGCAAAGGAATCCGAACAGACTTTTCGACTTGCTTTAAACAAGCTCAGAGAGCCTGTCCTCCCATCTGAAAGTGACCTGTAATCCCAAGGGCGGCTTTCTGTCCGAGGGATTAAGATGTCGGGTTGACACAGCCTTGCTGACACAGAAAAGCTGTTGGAACTCGACCTTGGGGGTCCCCAGAAGGTCCCCTTTTGGTGTGCGGCCTCTGGTTGGAGGCCGATGGTGCACCTACGGTGCCCACCCGGTTGATCCCTGCACCTTGAGGTGCCCACCACAGGATGCAGGGATGAACTACATCTCGCACTTTACAATGGGAGCATGCATTCCTGTCAAAATGCATGCTCCCGTTGTAAAGTATAGGAGTGAGACTGAACAGTGTTCAGTCGCATCATAATTGGTCAGTCGGGACCACCGACTGGGTGTTGGTCGGTCCCTTGACCAAGACGATGTCAGGCGGAGGAAACTCCTTGTTGTGCACAATTAGGAAAGCACATGCCTAACTGTTCCTTTAGTACCTTTTTGCAAAGAAAACCAGCTGAGATGTGTATCATATATGAACAATGTACCTATTATATGTAATTACGCTAGATCCATAAAAAGGAAAGGACATTCCTTATAACACACCTAATTTCACTAGCAGCAGGTTTGCATGTGAATATCGAAAAGACACACTGCATGACAATGACAAACTGGGACAAACTGACACCACTCCTAGTCAAACACTAAAAAGACCCAGTAAAGATATTGGAAATCATTTTCTCTCAGGATATGAAAGGAGAAATAAACTGGGAAAAGATGCAACCAAAGAGAGTACAGGAACTGGCTCTCCGGAGACTTTTGAAGGCTTTTTGTATGCCAATGCTGTTATTTATTGCGTTTCCCCCGTCCATCTAGTAGGTGGCCAAAAGTAACACAAAAATTGTTTGCCATTTTTTTCTGGGGCCCAAAAATGGAGAATCTGAAAAGAGACACTGGGGCAGATTTACGTTTTCTGGTGCATCCCTGAAAATCAGCAGGGATGCACCAGGAAACTTGCGACACGCATCTAAATCCCTGCACCACCACCGATGCGCCGCATTTACAATGCAAAAACAACAGTTGATGGGCAGAATGCAGAACAATGTCATACATTCACCCCAGTACAGACATCTGGGTCTAAATCCGTCGTTTTTTTGGTCACCATGCCATTCCAGTTTGAACTCAGCCCTATGCAAATCAATCTTGACCCTGTGCCCCATGGGAACAGTCGAGCCCGAACTGCCAAGCCCGGTCCTCTCTGGACTGGAAACAAGCATCTGAGGAGCAATTTCTGGATTCCAGCCCTCATCAGCCAGGATAGCTTGATTCTAGTGGCTTGGAGAGCACGGGACTCACGTCTAAACATACCGGTCCCACTCTGGGTGACAAATGCAAAAACAACAGTTGATGGACAGAATGGTATCGCTTTGTTTGCCCTAAGTTGGCAGGGTATGCCCAGACGTGGGTCCCTTGCTCACTTTGTCATTGAATTCAAGATAACATGGCTGATGAGGGTTATGAACCCGAAACCGGTACCAGGATGATTGTTTCCGGTCCAGGGAAGGCATGGCTTGGTAGTTCGAGCTGGACTGTTCCCATGAGGCATAGGGTCAGACTGATTTGCATATGGCCATATCTGAATAGGGTGGTGGAGTGAGCTAAAGAATGAGGATGGATTAACCCAAGATCAGTTGACTGCAGGGTGAGTGTTTGATTTGCTCAAACGCTCCGTCCAGCTGCCCTTTGGTATCGCATATACAATGCGGCACATCATGGCGCAAGGAGATGCAGATGCCTGTCGCATCTAGTGCCGTAACTTTGGCGCAGTGCTGGAGGCGCGACGCAACTCCAGCACTGTGCCAACCGTGCCTATGTCTAACATGATGCGTCAAGCATTACGCCTGCTTCAAGCAGGTGCAAGGTTTTGACGCAGCGGGTTCGGAAAAGTGACTGAGGGAAATCTTGTAGATTTTAATCAGCCACTTTTCCGAGGCATTCCTGCCCCGGAACGACTCCCCCCCTGCGCCAGAACGCCCTCATGAAACCTGACCCAGGTTTCATGTGGCACAGGGCTTTACAACGTGATGCATCTCCCTAGATGCATCATATTGTAAATACCCCGCAGCATGGCACTGGCTTTATGCCGCCGCTGTGTCACAGAAGTGATGCAACGGCGGCAAAAAAAGTGGCGTGCGGGGCTTGTAAATCTGCCCTACTGTTTTTTAAATCCATAAATAATGGGGCAAGGAATTACCAAAATTGCATATTTCCTCATGTCAAATTTTTTAAAATATGTTTGAGCAAACCTAAAGAGAGACTCAAATGTTACAGCCTATATACAGTTTGCCGCAAGCTTCATTATGTCAAAATCTGGAATATGTATGTTTGACAGTGCCAAACCTTGTTTCCTCATGCCCCCCACCTCCCACTCCCCTGTATATATAAAGGACTCTGGCCCTCCCTGAAGAAACTAGAAGAGCAGCAAATCTCCATAAAGGAGATCACACCTCAGAGCAAAGAACTTACAAAACACGGACCCAGTCACAATAATAGCCAATCTATGTGAGAAGGAGTCGGAAAACGTGTGGAAGACGGTGAACCATAGAGACTTGACAAACTCCAAGAAAGACTTGGCATGGATGGTGGTCTCCAGCTGCCTACCAGTAAAGCAATTCCACCACGAGCGGCAACTGGCAAAAACAGCAAGATGTCCTACCACAGGCTGCCCCGCAGAAGAATCCATGGTGTATTTCATATGGAACTACAGTGGTGCACAAAACATGCGGAAATCCCTGGGCCACCTGATCAAAGAGCCGACGGGCCAGAAATTCCTGCCCTACGAACTGATCCTCCACGGTCTAGGTATGAAATGAAATGTAAAGAAAGAAAGAACTTGGGGTTTAAACGGTGTTAAATTTATCGAAGCTTTAGCGGCAGAAATGGGCTTGATAATATGCCCTTGAGAATACCAATAGAAGCCCATGTTCTGGTGTCAATGGCTTCATAAGTCTTGAGTAATCACAAACGGGTTGACATACACAAACACACAAGGCTGCATATCATTAGATTTGCGACAGGCATTCAACTCACTGCAATGGAACTACATGTTTTGTACTTTTCCCAAATATGGCATCCCGGACCACTATATAAAATAGGTTCAATTACTATATACTAATCCAACTGCGCGGGCTTGTACAGGCACCCACATTTCACCACAATATGTGGTGGCATGAGACAGTGCTACCCGCTATCACCCTTAATATTTATTCTAGCCCTGGAGCCGTTATTAGTCAAACTGCGTAGACTGGCGCCACAAAACAGAATACACACTGGAAATGTAACACATATTGTTTCGGCATACCCTGATGACATTATATTGTACCTAGAGCATCTCAGGACTGATCGCACACCCCTCTCTTATAAATTCCTGAAATTCCAACCCTTTTCTGGTCTCTCTATCGATGATACCAAATCATCCGCATTTTCATTCACGGACCGTGAGATGCAGGACCCACTATATTTCGACCCATGGATATTACCAACAGTAGCTGAAACTTTTAAAAATTTAGGTATTCAGATATATAGGGAAGTGGAGAACATTTTAGATGGCAACATACCCCGTGCGATTAATACGCTAAGATCGCAAATAAAGTTCTGGACATCACTACCTCTATCTGTGGCGGGTAGGGTAACAATCACCGAAATAGTGATGCTCCCCAGACTACTATATGTTTTCACCAACATGCCTATATTATTCCCCATGCACATCTTTAAAACACTAGGGGCCAGATGTAGGTAGAACTTATTTACCGATTCTTAATTACCGAATTTTACCGATTCGGTAATTAAGAATCGGTAAATAAGAAGGGGGAGGTATGTAGGAACATCCAGATGTTCCATTTACCGAATCGGTAAATATCTGTATTTACCGATTCGGTAAATACCGACCGGTAATGCTCCATTCATTCCTATGGGCTTTGAAGCCCATAGGAATGAATGGGGCATTACCGGTCGGTATTTACCGAATCGGTAAATACCGATTTTGACAAGGGTGCAGGGGGTGTCACTTTGACACCCTCTAGCACCCCCAAAACAGGTTCGTGTGCCATGTGGCAGGCATACCTGCCCTAAGGGCAGGTCTGCCTGTCATATGGCACAGGCGTGCATGCACACATGTGCATGCACACCTGAATCGGTATTTTACCATCAAATTGAATTTGATGGTAAAATACCGAATTTGTAGGGCTTGTGGGACTCAGAAGAGTCTCACCTACATCTCAATTTTACCGATTCAGTAAAAATACCGGTCGGTAAATTTACCGACCGGTATATTTACTGAATCGGTAAAATTACCGAAATGGCCTGTTGCAATCCCCCTACATCTCAAAAGCCAAATACCGGTCGGTAACGGCCGAATTCGGCCGTTACCGACCGGTATTTGGCTACCTACATCTGGCCCTAGACTCCTTGCTGGTGGAGTTGATCTGGGGCCTCGACGACGCAGAATAGGATTGACCAAGCTTCAACTAGATACTAGGAGTGGTGGAATGGAGGTGCCAGATTTTAAGACATATTGCTATGCCAGCCAATTGCAGTGGTTGGCATACTGGCTTGCGGGCTGCAATTTGCAAGAAATTGCCATGACCCAGGGAGAATGGAGCAAGGGCAAGCTACCTACACTCCTACAGCCAAATAGTAAGATACCAGCAAGCACGCCTCCACTACTGAAAGTGGATTTACAGTATTGGAGAAAGGCGCTCCGATATACTAAACAGCAGATTCCGTACGCCCCCAATGTGCCACTGTTGGGTATCTCACTGCAGCTGGAGGTTGTAACATAGAGATGTATTTCGATCTGGTTAGAGGCTGGGGTGGATACCGTAGGAATGCTATTTGTAAATAGCGTGCTGATGGACCATGACAACTTTGTGAGAGAACAGGGAGTGTCCATGCGCTATTTTTGACAAATGCACATATCCTGCGATTTGTTTGTGGTACATGGCCACCAACTGGGACTGAACCCCTGACACGAGTTGTTGCACATGTAATAACTGATGGGAAATGGCGGACATCTGACGAGATGGCTAGCCCATGGAATTAAAGCACACACAGCGACATCTCTACATAACCTTAGGGACAAATGGTGTACTGATGTGGGGAGGGTACTCACTGACAAAGAATGAAAAAACATACTTGAATATCCTAGAAAGATATCCCGAGATCCGAAGTTTACATTTTATTCAGCTAATGATTCCGCATCGGGTCTATTTAACTCCTGATAGACTAAGTGTCATGTTTGCAGACATGACGGATGTGTGCCCTCGCTGTCAGGAATCGAATGCCACATTACTGCACATGCTCTGGGCATGCCCCAGATTAACACAATAGTGGTCTACGATACATACCATATTAAGTACAATAGTGCCTGGGATGGACAGAGATACGTTAGAATACTGTCTACTGGGTATGCATATTAAAACCAAGAGAGGGAACCCCGCAGCACGCTACCTGATGCAGGTATAACGTAGCGCAGGGTTTAGAACCTGATGCATCTCACTAGATGCGTAACGTTATAAATCTGTCACATAGTGGCGCATGGTTTACGATGCCGTTGCAAGGGTGACGTAAAGATGACACACAGGGCTTGTAAATCTGCCCCACGGAGAGAGAAAAAATGCCTCAGGGGATTGTTTGGTGTCCCGTTCCTACACAAAAACAATTCTGCCTGTGACTCAGGCATGCGTGAACCATGGTGCATGGGTGCAGGACTGATGAAGCCTGGTTCCCTAATAAAATCCCAACCTGGAACCCTGGTTCTATGTCTCCTTTTTGCCTGCTGAAAAGTGTAAAGGGGAGAAACACCACATTCGATACCTTCTGAAGTCCTGGAAATAACTAAGACTCAGAGATGACAGAATCGAACTTCAATTTAGGGGATTTATTAGAAAGCCAAAAACAACTGGATATACAAGCACCTCAAAACGAGGTTGTAAAAATATACGGGAACAAATCCAAATCCAAATATATGTAACAGACAGCTCTTGTGAATAATGAAAAGAATGAACAGTTCCAAAAATAATACACAAGCTAAAACTACTCCAATATACGGACCTCACTGGGGAAAGAAGAATTTGTTAATCTGTCCCTACACTATCACTAAGATGACATCCCTATTTAACATCTCCCAGACAAAACCCATCAAAAGGTGTCAGCTCGTGAAGGCTTCCTAAGAAGCACATTCACAGAGTAAGTCAGATGACTAAGCTACAAAGGGGCATATTACCAAGGGCGTTATCGCCGCTTTAGAGGGAATTTTTCCCGCTAAAGCGGCGATAATTGTATCGCCCTATTACCTAGCTGTCGCTAACACCAGTTAGCGACAGCTAGTAGGAGATAGCGGGCATTTAGGTGCCCACTTTGCATGTCAGCGATAATTATTGCTAATGACATGCAAAGTGGGCGTGCCAAGATGTTAGCGACTGGAAACAGTCGCTAACATCTCTATCTCCTATTACCAACTTTTGGAAATAATCGCGCTAAGCGCGATTATCTCCAAAAGCTGACACCTGCCCAGAGCTGTTCTTAGCCATGTTATCCAATGGTAGGTGGATAACATGGCTAAGAGCATTTGCTCGGTAATGCATGAATATCGCTGACTTTACAGCGATATTCATGCATTTCGGCCGATTTTTATCGCTTAGGAGATAAACCTTGATAATAGCAAGGCTCCTAAGCGATAAAAATCGGCGGAGCTCGGCGATATTAATATTGCCGCTAAACCAACATAGCGATAATCATCGCTAGTTGTTGGTAATATGCCCCAAAGTTCGTTCTAAGATACCCTTTCCAGATGGATTCCCTAACCCTTTTCTCCTAACTCTACTTGTCTCCTTCTCTCGCCAAACCTCTTCTACACTCACCTCCCTAAGGGCTCTTTCCCTAATACAAAATCACAGAAACGTAAACACGCCCACAGATCACCTCATACTAACGGACACTTCTCCTAAGTAATTTTCCATCATCTTCCACACACCTCTTCTCGTGAGCAGGTGGACAACCTTGATTCCCAGGCCTTCTTAAGTGAGAAAGAACATCAGCTCTCAATTATCAACATTAAATATATAATGTTTCATTTCTCCTCCAGGCATAACTCTTAAAACAAAAGGCGTTAGTTCTAACTAACAAAGGCAGCTTCTTCCACCTGCAACTGAAACGTGAGAATCGAACATTTCTGCGTGCACATGAATTTCGCTAACTATTTCTAAAATGAGAGCTTACCAGGGAAAATACATTTCAGGCCTACAAATTCAGCTAACATAAGGAATAAACGAACAGGCCTTTCATAGCAAAACGTGAACATTCACTTAGGCCTTTACACATCAGGGTTTACACACATTAATAATACATTGCTACAGGGTCTAATATTTTTACTTATGAAGCATAGCTTATTCTTTCTTTGTGCAATCTTCATCAAGGTGCACATTTAAATCAAAATGCATTTTATTACATACTAGCAGCCCGTCACGACGTTGTCCGGGTATGAATTGCTGCCGGCCAGTAGTATATTGTTTTGTAGGATTTCGTTTTGATAGCATTTCTTATCTGTGACAGGCCTGTGAAACACTCCGATTCACAGTGCACTGCTGATGCACTTAAGAGTGCGCGTTCAGTAGTGTGTGAACTCAAGTTTCCCTACTTTATTTTTCCTTGCAATATTATATAGCGCGAACTCGACAACATGGCATGAGCACAATTTACATTACAGAAGAACACATTCATTTGTGATAGGCACGGGGAGACAAAGCAATTTGGCTGGAATCACAGGATGTTGAGCTGATGCCGAGATTCGAACGTAGCTCCCCAGCTCTAAAGTTCGCAATTCTAGAACTTGTGGCGGGAGGTGTGTCTAAACGTGTATGTCGGTGCTGGCCATCAATGAGAGAGACCTGTGCATTTTTCAAATCGGTGGTGAAAAAATATGAGTATGTTGCTGGAGATGTGGGCCGCATTGCCACCAATTTACTTACCGGGGGGAGGGTAAACAACCATTATTCCGCAACTTTCTTTCTGCATACCATCACTCCGCATACTTTCATTCCGAAAGTACCATGACTCCGCAATGTTATTATAACGCATGGCATTACATTTTATATGCTTTTACCACGCATACAATTACAACGAAATTCGTTGTAAATGCATGAATGGTAAAAGCATGATTTTTTTAGAATGTTTGGATAAGGTAAGTATGGGTATAGGAGTATATGTTTTGGGGTACTGAGGTATATGTTTTGGGGTGTTTGGGTATTTTAAGGGTTCAGATATAGTTTTGGGTTATGGGGTACAGGGGTAGTTTTAGGGTTTAGGGATAGGAATGGGTTTTGGGGGACAGGGGTATTTTTAGGGTTCAGGGCTAGGTTTGGGTTTTGGGGTATAGGGGTATTTTAAGGGTTCAGGGCTGGGTTTGGGTTTTGGGGTACAGGGGTATTTTAGGGTTCAGGGGTAGGTTTGGGTTTTGAGGTAGAGGGGTATTTTTAGGGTTCAGGGCTAGGTTTGGGTTTTGGGGTACAGGGGTATTTTTAGGGTTCAGGGGTAGGTTTGGGTTTTGAGGTACAGGGGTATTTATAGGGTTCAGTGCTAGGTTTGGGTTTTGGGGTACAGAGGTATTTTTAGGGTTTAGGGCTAGGTTTGGGTTTTGGGGTACAGGGTATATTTATATGGTTAAGATGGGTTCGTTTTTAAGGGTGTTGGGGTATTTTAAGGAGTAAGGGTGGATTATGATTATGGGTTGCAGGGGTATTTAAAGGGAGCAGGGTGGACACCCGGAGCTGGAATGTACAGAACCTGGGAAGAAAAAAACAATGAAATATTGGGCACATCGCTTGCTTTTTCCCCCCGTAATCCCGCGCCCCGCACACGCCCACGCCCCCAGCACACGCCCACAGCACACGATATGAGACATGGCATGAAGGGCGGAACGTACCACTCGCCCCCAGCGTTTGTCACGCCCCAGCACACACCCATACCACAACGCAGACACGCCCACAAGGGACTACTTTGCTAGCACGGTTCTTTTACCTTTTAAATGTATATGGTGGGCGTCTGCATAGCCTATGTCCTTCTGCTGCAACTGCCATTTCCAACGCTGTATTGGGTGTTGTGATTGGTGCTGTGGTTCCTGAGATTACCCGCCTCAAAGGTTTGGGCTCTGTCTTTATTATATTACTAGCAGGCAGTCACGACCTTGTCCGGGAGCAATCAGGCCTCCCCGAACCCCGCCTGCCCCGACATTGTCCAGAAGCCCGTCCCCCGCCTGCCCCAACCCCGCCTGCCCCCACATTGTCCGTGGGTCCACTTACCTCAGCCGCCGCTCCTGCCCGCGCTCCTCAGTTTACCGGTCCGCCGCTCCTCACCGCTGCTGTCCGCTGCTCGTCACCTCTCCGCTCCTCCCGCCTGTCCGCTGCTTGTCACCTCATCCCCACTGGTCACCGCTCCTCCGGCCTGTCCGCTGCTCCTCACATCACCGCACCTCCCCCGCTCCAGGTCCGCCGCTCCTCGTTGTGCTCCTGGACGCCGCTCCTCCCTGCCCTCCTAACGTGAGCACGCAAGTCACGGCCGGCGATACTTCGGAGGGACTATTTTTTTTTAATGTACATTTTTTAAATAACGTTTTTTTATTTATATAGCCTATAACCATCTGCACACCCTGACGATTACAACGGTGTATCGGGTGTGTGGATTGGCGCTGTGGTTCCCGAGTTTACCCCCCTCAAAGCCTCAAAGTTCTTCCTTTATTATAGTAGTATAGAGTACTAGCAGCCCGTCCCGACGTTGTCCGGGTATGAATTGCTGCCGGCCAGTAGTATATTGTTTTGTAGGATTTCGTTTTTTATAGCATTTCTTATCTGTGACAGGCCTGTGAAACGCTCCGATTCACAGTGCACTGCTGATGCACTTAAGAGTGCGCGTTCAGTAGTGTGTGAACTCGAGTTTCCCTACTTTATTTTTCCTTGCAATATTATATGGCGCAAACTCGACAACATGGCATGAACACAATTTACATTACAGAAGAACACATTCATTTGTGGTAGGCACGGGGAGACAAAGCGATTTGCCTGGAATTACAGGATGTTGAGCTGATGCCAAAATTCGAACGTAGCTCCCCAGCTCTAAAGTTTGCAATTCTAGAACTTGTGGCGGGAGGTGTGTCTAAAAGTGTATGTCGGTGCTGGCCATCAATGAGAGAGACCTGTGCATTTTTCAAATGGGTGGTGAAAAAATATGAGTAATTGCTGGAGATGTGGGCCTCCGTGCCACCAATGTACTTACCGGGGGAGGGTAAACACCCATTATTCCGCAACTTTCTTTCCGCATACCATCACTATGCATACTTTCATTACGAAAGTACCATGACTCCGCAATGCCATTATAACGCATGGCATTGCATTTTATATGCTTTTACCATGCATACATTTACTACAAAATTCGTTTTAAATGCATGAATGGTAAATGCATATATTTTTTTTATGTTTGGAAACGGTAAGTATTGGTATAGGCGTATACGTTTTGGGGTACTGAGGTATATGTTTTGGGGTGTTTGGGTATTTTAAGGGTTCAGATATAGTTTTGGGTTATGGGGTACAGGGGTAGTTTTAGGGTTTAGGGATAGGTATGGGTTTTGGGATACAGGGGTAATTTTAGGGTTCAGGGCTAGGTTTGGGTTTTGGGGTTTTGGGGTTTAGGGGTATTTTTAGGACTCAAGTGTAGGTTTGGGTTTTGGGGTACAGGGTATTTTAAGGGTTCAGGGCTAGGTTTGGGTTTTGCGGTACAGGGGTATTTTTAGGGTTCAGGGCTAGGTTTGGGTTTTGGGGTACAGGGGTATTTTAGGTTTCAGGGGTAGGTTTGAGTTTTGGAGTACAGGGTTATTTTTAGGGTTCATGGCTAGGTTTGGGTTTTGGGGTACAGGGGTATTTTTAGGGTTCAGGGGGTAGGTTTGGGTTTTGGGGTACAGGTGTATTTTAAGGGTTCAGAGCTAGATTTGGGTTTTGGGGTACAGGGGTATTTTAGGGTTCAGGGGTAGGTTTGGGTTTTGGGGTACAGTGGTATTTTATGGGTTCAGGGGTAGGTTTGGGTTTTGGGGTACAGGGGTATTTTTAGGGTTCAGGGGTAGGTTTGAGGTTTGAGGTACTGGGGTATTTATAGGGTTCATGGCTAGGTTTGATTTTGGGGTACAGGGGTATTTTTAGGGTTTAGGGATAGGTTTGGGTTTTGGGGTACAGGGTATGTTTATAGTGTTAAGATGGGTTAGTGTTTAAGGGTGTTGGGGTATTTTAAGGAGTAAGGGTGGGTTATGATTATGGGGATGGCAGAAAGTCCCTTATTAGGGTCCATATCAGCCTCATATTGGGATAAACTTATCTTTAGCAGATCGGATACGGAGCATGCACTAGGCTCGATCCAGTCTGGGAAAGCACCTGGCATTGATGCCATCCCAGCTGACCTTTTTAAATTGAACTTAGATTTGTGGGTCCCCTACATAACTATTCTGGCAAACTCTATTACAGCCGGGGAAAGGATACCTCAGTCCTGGAAAGGGGCTGAGATCATTCCGGTTTTTAAGAAAGGGGATCGATCTTCACCTAAAAACTATCGTCCCATTAGCTTGATCGACACCATGCAGAAAGTGGTCTCACGAATGGCCCTTGCTAGAATCCAGGGGTGGATGGAGCAAAACAACATACTCTCCCCCATGCAGGCAGGGTTTAGATCAGGCACCAGTACCCTTGATCAGGTGTTTCGTCTGACCATGATATATTGGAAGGTAGTCTTATATTGGAAGGTAGTCTTTCTGGGCGGTGGTATCATTTACGCTGCTTTTGTAGACCTCCGGTCGGCGTTCGACCTGGTTCCCAGAGCTAAACTCTGGGATGCCTTGAGAGATATGGAACTTCCTCCCGAGCTACTAGTTCTGGTCAGGCGTCTTCATGAGGACAACTTTGCACGTGTAAGATGGGGCAATCAGGGTCAGGTGACCACTAGCTTCCCTGTCGAACGAGGTGTCCGGCAGGGTTGTGTGTTGGCCCCTACCTTGTTTCTCCTGTTTATTAACCGGGTAGTTGCATTCTTTAAAGACATTAACACTGATGCACCTATCCTGGGGGGTTCAAAGTATCCCATGTTAATATTCGCTGATGACACCCTGCTCCTTTCAAGGACTCGAAGCGGCCTACAGGCTGCTTTAAATAGATTTTCTGAATTTTGTGCCATAAATGACCTCCAGATCAATGCTGATAAGACCAAATTTATGATTTTTAACAAAAATAAACCCATCTCCAGTTCATTTACATTAGAGGGTGTCCCAATAGAACAGGTTAAAGTCATGTCTTATTTGGGCGTGACTTTGGACCACCAACTAACCTGGAAACCCCAGCTAGAGGTGTTAACTCTTAAATTTGCCCGCCTCACAGGATGTCTGTTAAAGGAGCAGAAAAAAACCCTGACAAAACGCATCGCACCGGTGCTAAAAATATATGAGGCCAAGGTGAATGCTGCTACCCTTTATGGTGCGGATATTTGGGGACATAAAGGGTTGCCGGCTCTTATTAGTGCTCAGAATAAGTTTCTTAGGAATCTAGTGGGGCTCCCCCAATCTTCCCCCATAACACCATTGCTCTTAGATTTGGGTTGTAGACCTCTGGACGAGATGGCTCAATACCGCCTTATAGCTCTTTGGCGCCGCCTCTGGACGAGCCAAGAGCTTAGCTTGTTTGCCCAAGAACTAGGTGAGGTTAGGGCTCTATGGGGTTCACAGAAGATTCCTTGGCTACGGGAGGTTAAACGAATATTATATTCTATGGGCCTCCCAGAGCTATGGTTGCACCCCGAAAGCTCTATCTTCCCATCGAAAGTGGGACTTAGAGACCTGTACTGGGCTGATAAAAAATCTGCTTTGATCACTCTTTCCTCTATGACCAACCTAACAGGTCAGTTTTTAATGCATAAGATATCCCCATTTCTCGAACCTTATTGGGACTTGATAGGCAAAACACTTGATCGCAAATTGTACCACCAGTTCCGAGTGGGAACTCTGCCTATCAAATTTTTTACAGCAAAGTGGGCAAAAAACCAAAGTAACAAATGCCCTTTTTGTCCCGACCAGGTAGAAAGTCTAGGCCATATATTCTTTGCATGTCCTGTGTACAGATTACCTAGACTTAAATGGTTGAAGCCAGTTTGTGAAACACTCAACTGTAGAAGTAGCCAGGCAGCCCTGCTTAAATTAAGAGATTTACGCACTACGAAATCAGTGACTTGTATTGCAAAATTTTTGGGCTGGCTGTGGCTCATTCGCGCCAAGAAACTGTAAATTGTTCTTTCAATTTGTTTTAATGTTACCAAACGGTTATATCTAAGTCATTTCCCTTTTAACTGTTAATGTATTGGGGGATTTAATGTACAATTTTACCAAATTTGAGAAATGTTTTTATATACATGTATTTGGTTGTCTTTTATGAATTTTTTATTCGAAATAAAGACTTATTGACTGACTGATTATGGGGTGCAGGGGTATTTAAAGGGAGCAGGGTGAGATTAGCACACAATATGAGACATGGCATGAAGGGTGGAACGTACCACACGCCCCCAGCGTTTGTCATGCCCCCAGCACACGCCCACAGCACAACGCAGAAACGCCCACAAGGGACTACTTTGCTGGCACGGTTCTTTTACCTTTTAAATGTACATGCTGGGCGTCTGCGTAGCCTATGTCCTTTCTACCGCTGTATTGGGTGTTGTGATTGGTGCTGTGGTTCCTGAGATTACCCGCCTCAAAGGTTTGGGCTCTCTCTTTATTATATTAGTATAGATAAACTTTCATTAGACAGCAGCGACATACTAAGGTTACAAAATCAAGAATAACTGTTTTCGTTTCTACTTTGCATAACACAAAATCATTTTCTAGTACTTTACTTGCACATTTTTGTAAATACATCACAATCCTAATAACAAAAGTTAATACAACACAAGAATATATGCTGGTGCGGACTATCTGTGATTAAAACGCACCCCTACAATTTTAGAGCACCGCCACGCTCTTTCACCTGTGTTGGCGCTAGGCAGCAGTTTGTGCTGCAGCGGACTAAAAGAGCAGTAATGTGTCATTTCTTGATAGATATGGCGTACTGCTGCTCTTATAGTGATGTCTCTATGCTCCAGGAAGACGTGTACCGCAGCACTGTACGGTCCCGTAGGTTTAGTCATGCGTGCCAATGGGCCCACCTCAGGCGGGAGACTCCTGGGGCCTCATTTATGAAAGCCTTGCGCCACCGATGCGTCACTTTTTCCCATGTTAAAAGTGACGCACCGGCGGCGCATGGCCTTCATAAATAAGGCCCCTGATTTTTTATGGCAAAAATATGCTTTATTTTATTGCTCTCTGCCACCTGAAATTGCCTCTGTTTCTATAGAAGTCAATGTGGAAATGCATTCTCTTGAATATTTATTCTCCTCTTTACCGTTGTAAATTGTTGTCATGCATTGGTTTTGTTTTCTTCCAGTGGTGCAGGGTGTAGTACCACAGCTCGTCACTAGGTGTCCCACTCCAGTCGTCGTCCAGCTGTACAGTGAGACCCAGGGACGCCTGACGGATGAACGCTGTGACGTCACCGCACGTGCCTTGTTTTTCACGGAGCGAGGCTGCAGGGAAAGCACTTCCTGCAATGTGACAGACACTGACCGGATATCCGGCTGCCCATAATGCCTTGCAGGAAGTGAACCCTTCCCATCTAACTGAACACATTACACTTTTAATTAGGTCTTAAAGTCTTTATTTTGTTTCTTGTTCACATTAAACAACCTCCTGCATTCATCCCCGGAAACTCGGTAGAGAAAGGCTCCCTAATAATAGAAGACGAAACATAGGGTAACATCACACATTCAAATCACTTTGCAAACATAGCTATCGAGTTTCTCTATGTCAATGGCACCTCGTGTGGTGATTGATGAGGACTTTTCGATTTTCCGAAATTATTGGACGATCTGCGTCAAACGTGGGTCGAGAGTGTGGTTGAAAGGAGAATGTTCACGAAATAATTAAATATCTGACCAACATCTTCACCATGTAGAGATAAATTCATTAATTTCATAATCTAAATTTGTAGCAAAATTAGGAAATTTGAATGTCTGAAAATCTGTGATGACTTTACCAGCTCTCTGCCAGAAGATAAGTATTGGAAGAAAAGAAAACGCATTCTGGGGCAGATGTACGAGTTCTGGCGCATCTCTGCAAATCAGCAGGGATGCGCCAGAAAAGATGCGACACGCAATTCCCTCCCTGCCCCACCACGAATGCTCGCATTTAGAATGCGGTACACCATGGCGCATGGATAGGGCGATGAGTATCGCATCCTGTGGGGTAAGGGTGGCGCATTGCTGGAGTTGTGTCGCAAGCGCAACGCGGCTCCAGCAATCCTCAGGGGCGCCATATGCCTAACATGCTGCGTCACTGGGTTTTGACTACGCATGTACGTAAAAGTGACTCAGAGAAATCTTGTAGATTTCGCTGTCACTTTTATGAGGCGTTCCTGCGATGGAACGCCCACCCTGCCTCTGAACGCCCACATGAAACCTAACGCAGGTTTCATGTAGTGCAGGGCTTTACAACGTGACGCATCTCCCTAGATGCGTCACGTTGTAAATAAGGCACAACGTGGTGCATGGTCTATGCCGCCGCTGCTTCACGGAAGTGACGCAACAGCAGCGTAAATGTGGCACATGGGGCTTGTAAATCTGCCCCTCAATTTCTTATAAAGGGTAATACGCTCTCTATAAAAACATATCACGTTGTGACGAAACACGTGTCGGCTAGTTTGTACATTCTGTATTGATCCTGATTAAAAATGACAACTCTGATGTCGACCCACTTAATATCTACATACAGAACAATTTCAGACTACAAAAAGAACAATTTGAGAGTTTGGTATTGACACTAGAACCTACATCCATATACGTGTGCACAGGATTCTGTTCTAAATTTACTGTGTATGTTTCGGCTTACACACCCACAGGGGTTGTTTTGCTTGGGTTTGTTCCCCCTGACCTGTTAGCACCGTTCCTAATCATTTGCATCCTAAAGAACATTTGGGTACTCGCTAAAGCGCCATTTCTTCCTGTCCTCAATCTAAACTCTTCACCGATACAGCTCCTGGAGAAGTGTTGATGGAGCAAGGTCTCTTAAGAAAGAGACTTGCTCAGAAGCAATCCACTAGTTTAACTTACTAACAAGTTATTAACGAAGTTTTGTGAAAACTTATATGCACCACATGAACCCGCGGGTTAGTGACGCTTGCTATATACGGATAACAATGAAGACAAACTAATACCGCTTTAAATGGGAAACTTATGCGCATGCGAATACCGCTTTAAATGGGAAACTGTTGTGCGCGTGCGTCAACTGCATCTACGCAGTATGACGAATTAACACTTGGAGGGAAATTCTGGAGCATGAGCAGTAGACACTTAGGGGTATATTCACAGGTACGTGTGCGAAACACCATGAAAAAATGCTAACACACCTTTACACATCGCAGCCGATCTCGGGAAAATAACCCTGTGATAATGTGGAATTCTCAACAAGGCGGAAGCATGCGATAGTCTGCCGAAACCGTGGCAATGTCCACGAGACATCCACCACGACGGCGATAAAAACACAAACCTCAATGCGAAAAAACGTGTGATGGGTCAAAGCGCGATGAGGAAATAAGAGAAAAGCAGCGCCAGGCCTGCAACACACACAAGGCAGGCGGGAAATATCACTATGAAAGTAGAAAAAACAACCAAACACAAACTGACCAACACCCAAGCACCATGGAGGCAGCCGGAGACGGAACAGGCGCAGGGGACGAGCGCAACCCCACAAGTACCCCGGACGACCAGCCTGGGACCTCGGGACAGGGAAGGGCAAGGACAAGAAGAAGAGGAAGATGAAGTTCAGTCTGCAGGAAAACAGGATCCTGGTTACAGAGGTGATGTAACACCATCAACAACTGTTCGTCACCTCCAACGTGTCATTGGGAACCAAAAAAGGGAAATTGCGGAATATCGTGGACAAGGTGAATGTCGTCGGAGAGCACAGGAGGTCAATGGACGAGGCCAAGAGGCGATGGATTGACATCAAGCGATAGACCAAGGAGAAACTCGCAGCTAAACAGAAGCCAGCAATGCAGACTGGAGGTGGGAGCCCAGCGCCACAGCTCGTGCTGGATGACATTGAGGAGCTGGTTTCAACAGTCATCAATGTGGAGCTGGGGGACCGGACACTGTTCGACAGGACACAACACAACCACAAGGTAAGTGGCGGTACTGGGGGGATGGGTGGAGAGGGCCACAATGACACACGAGCATAATCAAGCAGTGCACACCCACAATGACTCTGGGTCATGCCCCTGACCTACACACTGTCACAATGTACAATGCCATGCTGTCTGAATGGCAACAGGTACCATGCGGCTACATACATGTTGACAGATTATAATATACTATCTCCCCTTCACATTGCAGTGGCACCGTCAACACTCCCTGCAGAGCAGTCCCAGCCACTCTTCACTGATGACGAGGAGGACACCGCCAGCATCGACACCCAAGCCCTCCAACACATCATGGACATCATCCGCAACTCACCTCCAGGATCAGGGCAGGCCTGCTGCATCGAGGAGATGCTACCCAAAGCACCCGCCAGGAGGAACCCACAGCCCCAGCACTCTCCCAAGACCCTCAGGAACAAAACATGGCCTTCCAACGCTGTGTGCAGGAGGGCCAGAGGGAGACAGCTGAGCAGGTGCTGTGGAGTTAGGCCTCATGGCTACCAAACTGGATGCCATCCATGGGTGTCTAGGTCCCATCAGGGAGCAGCTCCAGTACCTAACGGACACCCACGGCCCGTTCCATGGTCTCCAACGAGCCCTGTCTAACATTGCTAGAGTCATGACGCGGAGAGAACAAAATTAACAAAGGAAGAACTCTACCTATTTCAATTTAAAGTATGTCGTACATCATATATAATATTGACCACTCTGGCTAGACCATTAGCATAAATATTAAAGGCATTCAGGATAGTGTGTTCATTACGTAATGTATTATTTTTTAACTTTTCAATACAAAATTATTGGTGAATTCATACATAAATAACCTAACTACAAAAAATATAAAAAAAAAAAATCAGATCCCATTGCACAACTTTCACTCAAAAAACACACAGTCACCTTCAAAACATACTCATGCGAAACCACAAATGCATGCATCACATGTATACAGAAAGGCTTAATATGCACCAAGCCCACTCACAATGTGAATAAAGACTAAAAAAACAGATTTTTCATACTAAACAGTGCAATAATTCATGAATTGCATGTAAACAATTAATGTGATATCATTTTAAAGGAACCTGCAGAATAAATTTGATCAACCAGAAATGTTTTCACATCAAAAGAAGACTTTTCAGCATAATTCATCAATTTTCAAAACAAATAAATCAGGTGTATTCATGGAGGGAACTAATTTAAAGCACCATCATGCTTTTCGGTGAAACACCCCTTCATTTGGGTATCACATTCTTCAGGGCACATATGGTGTATATTCAACAGCGGAGGCAATGGGACCTATCCTACCAAAACAAAGGATGCTTGATAAAAATACGGTTCTCCTAGGAGCAAAGAACAGGAGCCACTACTTGTTTTCAGTGAGTCTGGCCATTCAATCGCGATTTGGGTAAACAATGCTTGCAGTCAGCAGTCAAGCGGGGTTCTCAGAGCTCGTGATTGCAGCTTCGTGGCAGTGAATCCCACTTCATAGTGTTTGTTCTTATAACATGGCCAAGCAAGATTCCCTGACCTGGATACTCAGAAATGTGCTGCTGACGGCTAGAAAGCAATAGAGCGTCCAGTGGACAAAAAAGCGGCTTGAGCAGGTGCGGGTGGAGTTCGGCCTATGGCTACCAAACTGGATGTCATCCATGGGTGTGTAGGTCCCATCAAGGACCAGCTCCAGTCCCTAAGGGACACCCACTGCCAGCTCCATGGTCTCCAATGAGACCTAACTGACATCACTGGAGTCATGACGCAGAGAGAACACCTGTCCGCTCAGACTGGCTCCAGCAATTTCAGCCGTGAGCTGGCACACATGCGGAGGCTCATGGAAGACATGTTGCGGATGGAGGCGGAAAGGAAATTAGCCACCGCTGCACATCAGCGAAATGTAGCTGGCATCTACCATGCCCTGCAGATCCTAATCATGGCATTGCTGCCACAAGGCGTGGCACTTATGAATGTTACTGCCCCTACACCGTCCACATCTCCATCCCCTGGTGTGTCAGTGCCTCACAATGCGGCAGGTATAGCCACTCCGGCACCTGATGTGCCACTGCCACACAGTACGGCCGACAATCCTCCTCCGGCCCTGATGTGTCAGTGGCACTCAGTGCCGCAGCCGGTACTACAACACCCACAGGTGGGGCAGAGCACACATACGAGGATGAGGATGTGGATGGGATTGTTGTCAGAAGGACGCAGTAGCATTCAATTCCGCCACCTGGCCTAATTCTGCTTGGTGTCGCACATGTCCTCATGACCTCCCACTGACCCCCGATACACTCCGCTGCACTCTACTTGGACCGCGACGTGGACTGCCATATACTATTTGATGACCAATGACACGGCGACCATACTGCAGATTGTACCCTTCCTCTTCCTCAGTACTTGTCATCCCCGGTTGAAGTCTGGTTGGCTCTCCACGGGCCCATATTGTGTGGTGTGCTTGGCATGGCCCTGTACCGCTCCAGCTTAAATACGCCATTGGATATGCAATAAACAGCCAATAACGCGCTACTGTGTCATGTCTTTCATCATTCCTGCATGAATGTGTGGATGGAAGTAGGGACAGTGATTTCCCTAACGTCAATGATGCTCATCTGGTGGGATGCCAGTCACCGTGTGCTACATTGCCTATTGTGTCCCGGTTGCCGTGCACACTACAACAGGGACACACGCATTAGTCACTTCCCTGTCCGGACATGGACTGAACCGCGCCCAGAGCCCCTGAGTCATTGTTGCAAGCCCTGCACTGGTCTGGCGTACGGCAGGCCAGACCACTCCGCTGACGCTCCAAGGGGGGCCCACCTGTCGCAGGCATACTCGCTGGTGGTGTGCAGGTCTCTGGTCTAATTGTCAGCATGTCACGGGCACTCCCCGAGGGCAGGTCTATGCACACACCACATTCCCCTCTGCCGGTGGTGACTAGATGATGGACGCTCCACAGTGCTCAATCATAAAGGACCCATGATTTGCTGCGCACAGGGTTGGTGGCAGGGTTGGTGACACGGGCCTACCACCACGTGCCGCTGACTGGCGTAGCACAGGGTTAGTGGCACCCGAGGCATTGCGGCTGACACGAGCCTACTACCTGTGTGCCTCTCTCTCTCTCTCCCTTCATTTCTTTCTCTCTCACTCTCACTCTCACTCTCTCTCCCTTCCCCCTCTCTCTCTCTCTCTCTCACTCTCTCTCACACTCTCCCTTCCCTCTCTGCCACTCTCTCTCCCTTCCTTTCCTTTCCTTCCCTCTCTTTCCCTCTCTGGCTCACTTTCCTTTTCTGGTTCTCTGTGTCTCCCTCCTTTGATGTGCGCATTACACTCCTCCAGATTTTGTGCTTTCTTTTCTAGGCTGTGTCGAGATTGTCCCTGGTGGACCCGACAGGAGTCTTCCGCATTGGTGTTTTGTGTTGTGTTTCAATACATTTTTTGGTTGTAACTTCAGTGCTGTGTGACTGTTTCTCGTTCTTCTGCCCACACGTGTGTTTTTATTTTGGCACTGTGCATCATCGCGTGTTTGTTGTGGCTCTTCTATCGTGCACGGTATTTGTATGTGTTGGGGGGAGGGCCGGGGGTGCCTGGGGTAGTTGCAGGGGGTGTTGTAGCCCTCATGGGTATCCACGTTGCATGATCATTCTCTCCATGGCATCTGCGGATCTTCAGGTGTGGCTCTTAGCTGGGCTTCCTTTAATGCTGCAGGTAGTCACCCTGCTTAACACCAGCAGAAGGCAGGTGTTAATTCCCTGCTGCTACTGCGGCTTATCGCCTGTTTTTGGTTTGCTTCGCAGATCTGGCAGTTCATTGTGAATGTGGTGTTGTGGTTTTTTTTGTGTGTTTTTGCACAGGAACGCCCACTCTGCATCTCATTAGGGCTAGTTGGTGGTGTCCACCATGTAGATACATTTTGGGACAGTTATCGCGGGAATACAGACAATATCTGCAGTATGCAGCAGCTTTCGAATGGGGTGTTCAATCTATCTCCACTTTTGATGAGTTACGATGGGGATAATTCGCTAATGTGGGACAAGTATTAATAAGTAAAGGGGAATAGAGTAGAGGTGGGTGGAATACAGTGCAACCAATTTATTTGTGAAATTAATACTTGTCTTTCTGACTTCATCACAAGTGCGCATTTGGGCCTCTCCTGCATACTGAATTAAGCTGAGTAATACAAAGTCTGCGCATGTCCACTAAAAGTTAACCCAGAGCGGTGACATATTAACCCAGAGCGGTGACAGATATTGAACGGGAGCCAAGGACACGAGTGTTAAACCCTGGGAACGGATGGTGAAGAGTTCAACGAGGATCACTCGTATTCGAAATTTTATTAAATTGTGTCAAAGTGAATTGTGAAAGCGTATGAGAACTAAATTTAAGAATAAAAATACTGGGGATGGGTTTGTGAACAATATTTGAACTGGTTTTTTGACATGTAAGCAAGGTGTGATGGAGCTTCCCCCCTTGCCTGACCAATCATATTTCGTATTTTAGGATATTGAAACTTTAGTGGGTGGAACATGAAGAACGAAAGGTATAATTAAGATAGCTTTAGTTAGTTAGATACACAGAGATGCTGTGAGTCGTCGATGCTGAATTGCTGCGAGAGAAGTATGCTGGATGCTGATGCTTGGGGAGATGCTGATGAGGAGCCGAATGCAGAACCTGAAGCAGAACTTTCAATCCTAATTTAATTGGGTTAGATCAGAAGATCACAGAAGAATCTTGAGGAGGAAGAGAGTGTCAGAGAGGGGTGCGCTGCAATCGTCGGTATTCTAGAGAGGTCAAGTATCCTGTCCTGAATCCTGTCCTGAAGTCTTTGTCTCTTGATCTATCCCGGGGGACCCTTACCAGCCCTTTGTCCAGGGGGTTGGTCTTTCACACCATTCTTGGTAAATATAATTGCTCGTTATTTGCAGATGTACTTTTCTCTCTGTCCTCTCCCTTACTGAGCATTGATTATTGTATGAGTCGAGGTAAATGTTGATTTGGATTTAATTAATTGAATTTTCTCTCCTTGAATGATGGTGACTGCATTTTATTTGGAAATGGTTCAATGCATTTAATTAAGATAAAGATTTAAACCTTCCTGAGTCTGTGATTATTTACTTCAAGTAGAAGAAAAAGTTATCAGACTATCGGACTCTGCACCTTACCCCTGCTAACCAGTGTTAAGTGCGGTGCTCCCCCTTAAAACAGCGTTGAATGAGTAAACTCCATATTGGCATAATTAACTTACTTATAAACAGAGGCTGAAGTGGCTGGGATCTACAGGCCATGGCGTGCCCATATTTTTTCATTTGACAAAGACAGCTCCCCGACTTTTTCTTAAAAGACAACCATCCTGGGACGGTTAATTTTGAAAGTAGAGGTGCTTCAGGTAAGGTGGAAGGGTGGGAGGGAGTCTCCAGTGCTGTGAAGACTAAGGTGGGACAAACGGTGAAACTAGAATCAAACCTTCTTGCTAGGGTGCTTGCTGCCTGAAAGAAATGTAAATGCGAGCAATTGATTAATCAGCAAATTTGAAGGCTGTTTGGAAGTCAGTAGTAGCTTTAAATGATGGAGTTCTATTGAAGCTTCGTGAGAGCAAAGATGCATTCTTTTTGAGCGATATTGCAAGAGTGTTGCCAAGTAACCCAAGCAGTGCATGCTTTCTGTAGACCGGTATAAACAGTTTTACAGTGGGTTATGTTTATTATTAACATTTACATTTTGGAAGCAATTTTTTCCAATCTTTTACCTAAAACTTTTGCATTTGGGCCCATATTTACTATGGTCTTGCATTGCCGCAAGGTGATTGTTAGAACTGGGGGTCTCTAGTTGGCAGAGGTAGGTACCTTTAACCAAGTAGGGACCCATGCGACTAGTCAGGGTAAAGGGGCTTCACTCCAAAATAACCCCTGCTCACCTCCTTGGTAGGTTGGCACGAGCAGGCAGGCTTATCTCAGGGGCTGTGAGTAAAGAATATGTGAACACAGACAGTAATATAGTGAAAACACTACAGATGGACAATACACATGTTTTATCAAAATATGTATTCTTCATATAGACTAAACCGACAAAAATCCTCAATACAGTAATTAAAAATAGACTTAAACGTTGTAGAACACCTTAGTTCAAGTTGATGGTAAATGTGACACGTTTCTCACTAAAGTACCTGAAATGCGTGACACAAAACAAACAAAAGGTTTGCAGGGAGAACGATGCGTATGTTCCTTGCTTCGGGGGAGGCGATGCGTCTGTCCCTCAGTGCTTGTGCAAAGTAGGCGATGCGTCTGTTCCTTATCAGAGAGGAGGCGATGTGATGATCTCCCGTAGCATTGCAATGCGACAAGATGGCGCCTCGATGCGATGTGGCGGTCTGGTGCGATGCAATACGATGGCACCCTTGGAGCGATGTGACGACGTGAAGGCGATTAGTGCATACCCGACGGCCGTGCGGTAAACTCTGTAACTTGTGTGCCGTGACAGGCCCTGCGGCACTCTTCTCCAGTGATGCGACAATGTCCACTCCAGTGGCGACACGCTTCTCCAGTGATGCAACAAACAGCTGCAATGGAGACGCTCTTCTCCAGTGATGCGTCGTTGACCTCTGCAGCAGCAAAACGCTTCTTAAATGATGCGACGGCAACAGCTATGTTGGCGTCACGGTCCCAACAATATGCAAGCTTCTGCAGACAGAATCCCCAGCAAGAAATTCAGAGAGGAGCTGATGGTGAAATCTTGTATCCCTGAGACTTCAGCGGGAGGCATGCACAATTCAAGCCCTTGGAGATTCCTCTTCAAGATGATGAAGTTTAAAAAAAAAGTCTTTTCTCCTTTCCTTGGCAATAAAAAAACCACTACAGGCCAACCCCAGCAAATAACACATTGGCACAGGGGTAGTCAAAAACTCCTGCAGATTCTCTGGTTCTTCTCCTTGGCAAAGGTCTGCCTTGATTCCCAGAAGTGACCTAAAGTCTTGGGATCTGGGCCCCAATATTTCTACTAGTAAATCCTTTGTCCTCTGAAGGCAGAGGGTGCCTGTACCTATCCAAAACCAGTTCTTTGCAGCTTCTTGGCACGAGGTGGAGACAGCATTGTTGAAAGCAGACCTGGCCCAGGTAGCTAGAAGGAAATCTCCTCCCCCTACTCTCCATTCTATGAAGGATGGGGGCGCAGAAAGCACATCTCCACCCCAACTCTCTATTCAGCCAAGGTCCTATTCAGCCCAGCCCTGATCCATCAGACTGCTGGGGTTCAAGCCCTCTTCTCACTCACAAACCGGACATGCAATACACAACCTAGCAAGGCAGGCTGGATGGTTAGGCAAGAAAAATACCTACTTTCTAAAAGTGGTATTTTCAAACATAGAATGTTAAAATAAACTTCACTAAATGATGTATGCTATCATTTTGAGTTCAGGCATACTAAAATTGTTTTCCTACCATGTTCCCTAGGATAGTTAGAATTATAAGATGTTTTAATCAAGCTGCCCATTCTGGCCTATGGGGGCGGTAGGGTAAAATGTTATTGTCCAGTAAATTAAAACCAAACCTGTGCTCTACACAGTTTCAAGCTAAAAAAAAAACTGATGACAACAAATTACAATAATAGTTCAACACTAAAGGACTAATTGCTCAGAATACAAGATAAAAACTATAAAACTTGCGGTTAATAATTTATACGCCTCAAGTATATGTGAAGGCTAGTCAAAAAATTCCCCTATCAGAGCCTTTTCTACTGCAGAGGATGTTGGGAGGGGAATAAGGTTCCATGTGTGCTGATTATTAAGAGCCTTAGTAATGCGATCAGGGGGCATTTGGAATGGTTTCATTACTCAGTGCCCATATGGGAGTATACTCGTCTTAAGAGCAGTTAGCCAGATCTATTTCTGCAAGGTTGGACAAAAAAAGTCAGGGCATAATTTAGGTTTGTGCTTAGATGCTTGATTTACATATATTTCTGGGGTTAGTCATCTTGACAATCTTGGCCAAACGTAAGCTAAGGTATAGAGAGTACTTATTTCCAAAATTATCATTGATGGGGGGTGCAGTGCATCAAAGAACGGCACTTCGCGCTTAGCTGGAAATACAAAATGTACTTAAATTATGGATATTTTTAGAAGCAGAGCTCCTTGCCAGGATAAGCCTGGCGAGTACTAAGAGGTGAGGAGGACTTATTACGAAGAAGGGCATAGCCAGTTGTTACAGGGCAGCAAGGGTTAGACCCCCGGAGTTAATTAAACTGGCTGGGTCTCCCTTTCAGTCGAGCTAGTTATCAGAACCTTTGGTACAAGGGGGCGGCATGAGTTAACCCACTGCATGATCTTAAACTATTCTTATTTTGGTCAATCAAAAGTTTGAAACGTGTGATACCAAGAAACATTCATTAAAACAGAGTAATTTTAAGGTCACGGCCGTTGTCTCTTCAGATGAAGTGTCTTGGATCAAAAAGCTCCAATTGCGGACGCTGTACTTCCTGTTTCTTCGCTGGGGCATTCAGGAGCTTTTCTCCGTGTGGGTCATGAAGGTATGTTCTCCTCTGCATCCATACTCCTATCTCCTTGAAGTTCTTTTAGTTTTTTTGAGGCCAGCTTCGGTGGCTGCTTGGAATTTTACCATCCGGCAGCTCAGTTGGATGTTGTCGCCGCAAAAGCATGCCAGCACCGCTTGCCTGCAAGACCGTATTCGTTTTCTGTTGAAGAACGGTCTCAGGAGGGCCGTCATTCTTGAAGTAGTTCCCTACAAATAGTTATAACATGCACTATGTTTTCTTCACCTTTACCACAATGACCACACTTTGCTGGTGTCTGAGCCCGTAGCCAAGGCAGTAGATGATTTGCCGAGGGCAGCAGCCCTAGGCGCAATTTAAAAAATGTCTCTTTAGTTTTTTTTGAGAAGCCAGTCTGGTGGTATCCTTGGGGCAAGGGTTTAGTGTAGGATTGTACTGTAAGCCAACCATGTGCACGCTCACCCAGGGGCGCTTTTACCTGCCAGAGTGATTCTTTCCTGAAAGTCTTGTTTACTACTTTTTTTAAGCCTGCCGGGGCCCCTGGGTCTTCCCAAAGCTGTCATAGTCGCAGCTGGTTGAAGGCTTGGACCAATGATCTTGTTTTTTAAGTTTCTTGAACCTACCGCAGTCATTAGACCTTTCTTTTTTATGGCATCGCATTGTGGCTTGAAATTGCCCTTGTCGTCTACAATAACCCCCAAATATCTGTATTCACCAACGATGTCCAGCTTCCTTGATGCCAAGAACCAGTTATTTGTTATTCTCTTTTTATGGGTGTTAATGGACATGACTTTGGTTTTCTCTTGGTTAATGCTAAGCATATTTGTTGCAGAATATCGTGACGTTATGTCCAACAGCCACAGTAAGCCCACAGGGGTAGGGCTAATGAGTGCGAGGTCATCCGCGTAGAAAAGGTTAGACAGCTGGGCACCACCTAGATTGGGTGCGTGCAAGTTGCTTTCGTTCAGCAGAGTTGATAGCTCTCCCATAAATAGATTAAAAAGTGTTGGGGTTAGCACACAGCCTTGTTTAACCCCTGTGCTTGTTGGAATCTTCCTCGATGGATGTTATCCATTAATTAGTTTAACTTGCACCCACGTGTCACTATGAAGGAGATTTAGTTAATTTAAGAGCAGTGGCAGGATGTTCAAGTTTGCTAGTTTTTGCCACAGAAGGTTTCTGTTAACACAGTTGAATGCGGAGCTGTAATCGATGTAGCACAGGTATAGGGGTAGTTTTGCTGCGAGAGCGGCGTCAATCATTGGGGATAGAGCTAGAATATTGGTAGTCGTCCCTGTGTTTTTGCAGAAGCCGGTTTGATTGTATGAAATTGCAGTAACTTCTGTTGCCCATGATGTTAATTCCTGGAGTAAAAGGTCCGCAAAGTATTTGGCCTCGTTGTCAAGTAAGGATACTAGCCGGTAGCTTCTCGGGTCATTTCTATTTCCTTTTTTGTAAATTGGGGAGATGATGCCCCCCCTCCAGGATGATGGGATTAACGACGTTAGTAAGATCTTATCAAACAACGGTTTGAGATGCAGCCCAGAATTCAGGCTCTTGTTTAAACAAAATTGGGCGGATCCCATTTGGCCCTGGCGCGCCCTCTCATTTTCCCTTTGAAATTCTTTTACCAATCTGCAAAATCGTAGTTAATATTTCTTGTTCCGACGCCTGGATTTCATTGGATTGTAGTAGCCGGACTTTGGAGTCATGTATGGAATTGTGTGACCCTTGCCTGGTTTCTTGAGTTTCATTAAAGTGTGAGCCAAGAAAAATTGTCCAGGCTTCTTCTGTAGCATAATATTCAATACCCTGACTCCACTCGCTAGTCAGATTATTGATCTTTTGCCAACTGTGCACTGTTGCCGGTTTTAATATCATGTAATAGTTTGGCCCACAGAGTCTCTTCTGTTTCCTGTTTAAGTCACCAAATCAACTTCCTGCGGTCGCCCTTTAGTCGTCTCAGTTCTTGTTGAGCGGCAGGGTCTATCCTCAGTCTTCGCAGTGTTTGATTGATCAAGGTCTTAAGCTTTTTTACATGAGTGTTATTTCAGAAATTGAAATTGCTTTTATGCCTCATAACTTTGACCGCCCCTTCAGCATGACTGTTGCCCTTTTTTGTTCCTGTTTTATTTCGTAATGTTCTTGTAAACACCTCCCAGCTGTCAATCAGATCTGTTGCTCCTGTTTGCACTTCGCCTAATACCTGTTTAGCGTGGAATAGGAGACTTTGTTCTTCATTTTACCCGCCTTTCGTTCTCAGTGTATTTTAACCTGTGTGCATTAGCTGTAGGTGGGTTTAGTTTTGGAATGGCATTGATCGTGACTTCCTGGGGCAGATGGTCGCTGTCGTCTAGGGAGCCAATGTGGAAATCCCTTGCCCTTTGATGCAAACTACATGAAAAGAATGTAAAATTAATTGTGGAACTGGCCGTTGTACTGTGAAAGGTTGCTGCTTGAGGGCGGTCCCCTGAGAATCTGCCATTAACTGCTCGGAAGCCCAATTCTTCTAATGATGGAAGAAGTCTCCATGCTGTTTTCGAGCTTCTGCCTCCAGAGGTGTTATCTTGAGAGTTTGGCTCCCAGACGAATGGATCCTCCTCATAAGTGATATCTGTAGTTGGGTTTCTGAGCATATTTAGATTGAAATCCCCACTGATAATCCAGCTGTTTGTATCCTCAACGTTTCATAGTTTTATGAGCTCTTCCTTCAGCTGCTGATCTCCACTAGTTTTTTTCGGGGATGTAGATAGAGGTTTATCAAAATGATATCTTCCCTTTCGGCCCTCCCCTAGTAGAAATTTGTATCACTTGCATTGCATTTGGCGGGGTTAGTTTATTTGCGAGGGGCGCTACTGCATAAATGTTCCCTATATAACAATATATGGCAAGGCCAACCTTTTTATGACCAAACCGTGCATTTTGCGAGGGAGGAATGAAGTTCAGATTATAGCCAGGAAGTGCTGGTGGATAATAGGAGCACATTTCTTGCAGTGCAATGATATCAAATCTTTTCAGATAGATATAAAGTTCTGTGTCGGCAAACTTATCACTTAGGACATTGATGTTCCAAGAGCACAGGTTAAGAGTTTTGGAAGAGTTCTCGTCTTTGTACTTATTTTGTCTTTCATTTTCTATTTTGACATTTATAGTCCTAGAGAGCCAGCTCCAGTCTTGATAGGCAGGGCTTTTCGTGACAAATCATCTTTTATTGCGGCGCTCTCTGTGATCTGGGATGTCGGGAGTATTCCTGCGAGCCCCACGCAGTACCGAAAGTGGTCGTGGATTTGAATCGGGTTGACCGTTCTCTTGCCATTGTTCACTGTCAGGTACCAGTGTGTCAGGGTATCTTGGTTTTGAGAATGGTTGGACCTTAATACCCCAGGTGTTGAACTTGGCTTGTTCTTTTAGTAGTCTCTGAGCCACTTCTGCTCTTGACCAAACTGTTTTTGTTGCTTCAGCCCCTGGGCGATCCAATTTTTCTATGAACTCAACTGACTCCAAGTCGCTTGTGGATATATTTTTAGGCCAATTATGGAATTCAGTAAGCGTAGTATATTATCCCATGTTTAGGATGTCGATCGGGCCCTTTGGTTTATACTCCGGGAAGAACATGATTGTGGGGCTGTCTGCCTGCCCCATCTCGAGTCTTGGGCTGTCCTGAGTGATGATGGGAACGTCCTCTGAGCCATGGTTTTCCTCACTCAGAGCTCCGCGACCCTGAGTGCTGTTCTCCTTTGCCTCTGTTGACTCTAGTTTGGCGATAATTGCTGATGTTAATATGGCCCCTTGTGGGTGACTCGTTTCATTTCTGTGATTGGGGATAGAGACAAATTTGCTGTTTCGAGTGGTATAGTTTTCTTTTTCCATCTCTTTCTGGTTCGGGCTTTCTCTAAGATCATGGACCAAATCTTTTTCATTGCTCCTCTGAACATGTCCTCCTTCCTTTATGTTAGTGACGCTAGTGGCCTTCTTTCTGTTACATGTGGTATTATTTTTGGTCTTTTGCCTCTCTTCTTGAATCGGGTTTTCTCTTAAATCGTGATCCGTATCTATTTCATTGCTGTTCTCGGCTGACATATCTCTTATCTAATGTTCACCTCTATTTATTTTACTCTTTGTGCGGCATTGTGAGGTCTTTGTATGCTCCAGCCACGACAATGTGCACCAAGATCCCGACCGCATGTTTAGGTGCAGCGACAGGGGTTCTGACACTGGAGTTCCTGCTTGATTGTGCAGATAAATGACCTAGGTACTGGAACGAAGGAGGCCTGTTTGATGGGGCAGGCAGGGCCGGACTGGGAACCCAAAGTAGCGCTGGCAATTTTGCTGCACCGGTTCCCACCCACCAGAGGTCGGGAGGACGTGGGGGGGGGGGGTAAGTGTCAAGCACTACTGCTTAAACCCGTTTCCCAGCACTGGTGCTTTTGTTACTGAGGGCCCATATTGCACCATCGCTGCAAAACTGCCCCCAGTAACACAACTAACCCCCACTGCTCCAAAACTGACCCCCAGCCTTCCAGGCAAATGCCTGATGCCAGCTAAGGCCATTCCAGCCAGGGGGGTGGCCATCGTAATGGTGACTGGCGTACAATGGTTGTGCCATGTTCGAAATGAGAAAGCGCAGTGCAGAGCATCTGCAACCACGATAAAGCTACACTAATAAATATATTAGGAAAACGGGGCAACCGGCCTCATTCCACAGTGCCAGTGAACCTCTTCTTTACTAACTAACAACACATCCGGATAGTGATGTATTTTTTCAATATTGTAACACAGTAGAAACCCACTAATACTACTGCAAATAATCACAGTGACATCCTCCCATTTCTCATATCCGAGATCCTGTTGAAATCTAAAATATTTTTTTTTATGGATGCTGCATAAAACAAAACCACATTTGTCAAAACATGTCTATAATACAATCTCACACATTACCCAGTTTAAAAATAAATGAAAGGAGAATTCTATTTGCAATAATCTGTGTAAGAATTGTTCAAGGTCATCAGGGCAAGAGACTCTGCAGAACAGAGCTGGCTCTACCAAGGCGAGGGTTACTCCACACTTTAAAACTGATAATCATGAGTTCACTTATCCGCTTTGAAGATGGTTTCTTGGATACGCGGGAGGGGTGGGGGATGTACATAGATGTCCACCATGTGTGCATTCAGAGTCACAAACAGCCCCCAGCTGCGCTCCATTCAGAAGGAAAAACAGCAGTTAGTACGGGAGCCCCCACATGCCGGAAATTACCATTTTTCGCGCCGCTCCTGTTCTGAAAGCAGCGGCGCAAATGCTCGCCTGAGATGTGCTGTGGATGCGCGCTCCACAAGCAGCACTGCGAGCTCAGGGGATCAGACGTGGGAGCTCGCGTAGGCGCGCACGTTACTGGGAACATTGCTCTTTTTTTTTTTTTGGTTACGGCCCTTCCTTCTCTGCTTTCTCCCCTGTTTTGTAAATTGAAGGTTTTTCCGGTGATTCTTACATTTGTGGGGTTTTACCCAGTAGCGTTATGTTAGTAGGTGGGGCTTTGGCATCCTCTGTTCCTTAAGCTGCTGTCTAATCCTTGCTTTGTTGAGTCTGCGGCTTCCCCCTCTGCTGTGCTTCTCGAGTCGGCTTTGTAGTTGCCCGACTTGGTGCCCAGGAGCATGCGCTCTGTAATGGCCATGCTTTGTTTCTTGGCTGGTCCAAACCCTTTGGTGGATTATTTTTTGTAGCCTCCCTGATGTCTGAGAGGAGAATACCCATTGCCGTTGGGAGTGTAGCCAGTTTGTCTATGATTGTTATGCATGAGCAGTTGGTTTGTATTAGTTATGTCTCTGCTTGCGCCATTCTTACCAAATTATTGAGCTCTATTAACTTGCCATCAATATTGGCAACGAAGATTGAAAGCGAATTAAGGACAGACAATTGGAGATCCATCTTGTCCGATTGATATTGGATGGCATTTACGGACATTTACATTGTATGTCTTCTTTTGTTTGTGAAGTTTCCTTGCCGGATTTGGTGTTTGGGGCACTCTTATTCAAACCTGGCAGTTTAGACCTGGCCATATGCAAATCAATCTTGACCGTGTGCCTCACGGTAACAGTCCAGCCTGAACTGCCAAGTCAGGTCCTCCCTAGCCCGGAAACAAGCATTCTAGGACCAGTTTCGGGGTTTCACCCCTCTTCAGCCAGGATAGCTTGATTCCAGTGGCACAGTGAGCCCAGGATCCACGTCTTAGCATACCTGCCACACTTAGGGCGCAAAAGCAAAAGACACTCAATTGATGAACGGATTGCAGAACAAATCAAAACATTCACCTCAGTCAAGAGATCTGGGTCAAATCCATCATTCTTTTGCTTACCATGCCACCCCAGTTTAGACCTGGCCATATGCACTGGGTCAAGACTGATTTGCATATGGCTGGGTTCAAACTGGGGTGGCATGGATGGATTTAGGCCCAAATCTCTGTAATGGGGTGAATGTATGACATTGTTCTGCATTCTGTCCATCAATTTTTCTTTTTGCATTTGTCACCCGAGTGGGACGAGTATGCTCAGACGTGAGTCCCGTGCTCTCCATGCCACTGGAATCAAGCTATCCTGGCTGAAGAGGGGTGAAACCCTGAAACTGGTTCTAGGATGCTTTTTTCCAGTCAAGGTGGAACCTGGCTCGGCAGTTCGGGCTGGACTGTTCCCACGAGGCACAGGGTCAAGACTGATTTGCAAAAGGCTGGGTTCAAATTCAAATGGCATAGTGAGCAAAAGAAAAATAGATTCAGGCCCAGATCTCTGTACTGGGGTGATTGTATGACATTGTTCTGCATGATGTCCATCAACTGTTGTTTTTACTCTTAATTCCACTGTTAGTGGCTGAGGTTCTCTTTGAAAGGGTTGGTGTGGTCATAGTGGGTACACTTGAACCACCCTCAGCCTCAGGAAACAACTTCATACTGGTAGTAGTGGATCATGATACCGGGTATCCTGAAGACATTCCCCTTAAGACTACTGCAACTTTTCATTAGCCAAGGCCCGCAAGATATTGTATGCTTGCAAGAATGTGCCATTCCCCATTCATCAAAATACTCCTTCATATCTAAATACTTGTAAGAAGGACCCTCCAAACGGTCTGGGGGAGGAAACAAGAATGCTGGAATAGGGATTCTGATCAAAAATAAACAAATGTCAATAATAGACACAAAAATCATTCAGCCAGGCAGAGCTATCATGGTCACAATCGCCGTTCGCAATGTCACCTTCAAAGTTTGCAACGTGTAAGTGCCGAATGACAAGCATGAAAGGAAAGATCTCTTTAAAGTACTAACATTTTCTATTGTCGGTGCAACACCCATGCTTGAAGCAGGAGATTTTAATTGTATCATAAATTCCACAGATAGAGGCGGCAAGAGCAATGTGTACAAACTAGATAAATCTGCTAAATGTTTAAGGAATATTTGTAATGATCTTCAATTATCTGACACAGTGGCTCAAGAAGGTAAAAAACAAAAGTTTACCGTGATAGCAGAGTATGGAAGGGTTAAGTCAAGGGCTGACTTCATTCTCACATCCAAAAATATAAAGAAGGGCGGTTATGAGACAAAAGAAAGTGGTGTTTCTGACCATAAAACAGAATTTGAAATCCCAAACATTGTGATATGGGGAAGGGAGTATAGAAGATTAACACTCTGGGCATCATTATGATGCAGTCGGAAACGGCTCTGACCATCGGTCGGAGACGTTCCGACCATATCCTAATATGCCGGTCGGATTCCTTTCAGACCGACCCATTTTGATTTAGTCTGTCGGAAAGGAATCCAAACAAGCTTTCCGACAACAGGCTCAGAGAACCTGTCCTCATGTCGGGTTGACATAGCCTTTCTGTGCCAGCCTTTCTGTCGCAGAAAAGCTGTCAGAACTCAACTTTGGGGGCCCCCGGCAGGTCCCCTTTTGGTGCGCGGCCTCTGGTTGGAGACTGAGGTGTGTTGATCCCTACACCTTGAGGTGGCTGCCACGGGGTGCAGGGATGAACTGCATCTCACATTTTACAATGAAAGCATGCATTCCGTCCGGAATTCATGCTCCCGTTGTAAAGTTTAGGAGTGCGACTGAACAGTGTTCATTTGCATCCTAATTGGTTAAGCAGGACCGCCGACTGGGTGTCGGTCGGTCCCTTGACCGAGATGGTGTCGGGCGGAGGAAACTTATTGAAACAACATTGTAATTAGGCCTTCTGTTGTTACTAGATGAGAATCTTCCCTTCCTTGGCAGAGTTGTGGGAAGAAGTAAAGATAAAAGCAAAACACGTTTTCAGACAACAGAGTATTAATAAACAGAGAAAATATTGCTAAATTTGGAAATGTATTCAAAACTTATCACCCTACACATCCTCGAAAGAGGCGGAATGGAGGTGGGAGAGGAAAGTAGAACTGCAAAAGCAGCACTAAAAGAATGGTTAAAACAAAGAGGGAAAGAATACATCTTCACCTCAAGGGTGAACATTTTTGAGGAAGATGATTACACTAGGGGCATAATATAAAGGAACGGTGTTAAAATGATCGCCCCTTTAGCGGCAGGAAACTGCCGCTAAAGCGGCGATAATGGTCTTGATAATTCGCCGTAGAGAATTCCAATAGAAGCCCATGTTCTGCTGACGAATCTGCAATAATTCCGTAATCTGTATATCTCGTGTGGCGACTTAAGAAGAGATTAAAAACAATTTTTGGAGGACCTACGTCAGTACATGGGTCGATAAATCACTGTTAAAGTAATAAGTTGTCTGTACTGAGAGATTTATAAATAATTTATTACGACGTGGTCAGTGAAGAGAAAAAATTTATTAAAATGAAGTTGACAAAAAAAATTGAAGTATCAATCGGAAGTCGCATCGCTGAAGACCTTTGAAGGCAGGTTTACCAATTCTCTGCAAGAACCCATGGGTTCAAACTTGTCCCCGGATTTTACACAATCATGTAAACCTGGTGAAGCGTCAAATCCTTACACCTCCTTAGAGCAAGAAGACATTTCTCGTTTCTCCTCTTTTCCTCTCTATCTATGACTTGCCAATGTCTGCAGGTCAGTGTTTTAAAAATAAAATAAGTATTGGAGGTAAAGAAAACAAAATGCCTCTCTCATGATGTCTCAAAACACTGTTTTCACTTAGGAAACTGTGTATAGTTTAAAAAGAATATGGAAGTGTCAGAATATGAAGGGAAACACTTCCCAATGTCTTCTTTACTTTCCGCAGGTTTCAGCCAGTTCCCTCTTCTCCACTCAAATTTTAGCCCTCCAGGAGAAGTGTCATGCGCAGTGCACCTTTTGCCTCAGACACCAACTGAGTGATTGCAGCAGATGGCCCTTCTCGCAACGCCATGAAACCCTTTGTGTGTGCTTTCATTCAGTATGTGAAATGCAGGAGATTAAACAACAACCTGTATAAAATTCACCTCTTCTGCCTGGCCCTGCTGGATTTTTTGTCTTTTTGCTGAACTGTTTTATTGCAGACTATCGGACACTGAACCTTACCCCTGCTAACCAGTGTTAAGTGCGGTGCTCCCCCTTAAAACAGCATTGAATGGGTAAACTCCATATTGGCATATTTAATTTAATTATAAATAGAGGCTGAAGTGGCCGGGATCTAAAGGGCATGGCTTGCCCACATTTTTTAATTTGACAAAAACAGTTCCACAACTTTTTTCCTAAAAGACAACCATGCTGAGACGGTTAATTTCTAAAGTAGAGATGCTTCGGCTAAAGTGTATGGGAGGGTGTCTCCAGCGCTGTGAAGACGAAGGTGGGACAAATGGAGAAACTAGAAACAAGTCTTCTTGCCAGGGTGCCTGCTGCCTGAAAGACATGTAAATGCGAGCAATTGATTATTCAGCAAATTTAAAGGCTGCTTGGAAGTCAGTAGTAGCTTTAATTGATGGAGTTCTATTGAAGATTGGTGAGAGCAAATATGTATTCTTTTTGAGCGATATTGCAAGGGTGTTGCCAAGTCACCTATGGAGTGCATGATTTCTATAGACGGTTATACATTTTATTACAGTGGGTTATGTTTATTATTAAAATCTAGATTTTGGAAGCAATTTTTACCAATCTTTTACCTAAATCTTTTGCACTTGGGCCCATATTTACTATGGGCTTCCATTGCCGCAGGGTGATTGTTACAACTAGGGGTCTCTAGTGCGACACGTTTCTCACAAAAGTACCTGAAATGCTTAACGCAAAGCAAACAAAAGGTTTGCAGGGAGAACGATGCATCTGTTCCTTGCTTCGGGGGGGGGGGGATGCGTCTGTCCCTCTGCGCCTGCGCAAAGTAGACGTTCCTTACGAGAGAGGAGGCGATGGGACAATCTCATGGTGCATTGCGATGCGACAAGATGGCACCTCGATGCGATGCGATGGTCCGGTTTGATAAGATGGCGCCCTTGATGTGATGTGATGACATGAAGGCGATGCGTGCATGCCCAACATCCGTACGGCGAACTCTGTAACTTCTGTGCTGCGCCAGGCCCTGCGACACACTTCTCCGGTGATGCGACGACGACCCTTGTGGTGGTGACACGCTTCTACGATGATGTCACGAAAAACAGCTGTGACGGAGACACGCTTCTCCGGTGATGCTGGGCGACCTTTGCGGCGGTGAAAAGCTTTTCCGATGATGCAACGGCAACAGCTGGGGCAGCGTCACGCTCCCAACAATCCGCAGGCTTCTGCAGACAGAATCCCCAGCGAGGGAATTCAGAGAGGAACACCATCTTGTATCCCTGAGACTTCAGCAGGAGGCAATCACAATTCAAGCCCTTGGAGATTCCTCTTCAATATGTTGAAAGTTTCAATAAAAAGTATTTTCTCCTTTCCTTGGCAATAAAGGAACCACTGCAGGCCAACCCCAGCAAATAACACACTGGCACAGGGGTAGTCAAAAACTCCTGCAGATTCTCTGGTTCTTCTCCTTGGCAAAAGGTCTGTCTTGATTCCCAGAAGTGACCTAAAGTCTTGGGGTCTGGGCCCCAATATTTAATTAATTAGCAGTTAATTTCTTTATTTCTGTTACTATACACATTAAACATCCTCCTGCATTCATCCCCAGAAACTCCGTAGAGAAAGGCGCTCTAATATTAGAAGACGAAAAATAGAGGAACATGACACATTCAAAACACACTATCAATACATTCATTGCAATTGTAACATTCGGTTCTTTGACTCAATGGCACTTCGTGTGGCGATTGATGAAGAGATTCCGAAATTTTTGGACGACCTGCGTCAAACGTGGGTCGAGAGTGTGGTCGAAAAGAGAGAAGCAATGTTCATTTTCACGAAAGATTATATTATTTTAATATCGGTCCGAAATCGTCACCATGTAGAGATAGATTCATTAATTTCCTAATCTAAATTTGTAGGAAGATTAGGAAATTAGATTTTCTGAAAATCTCTGAAGACTTTACCAATTCTCTGCCGGAAGAAAAGAAAACACATTCTGGGGCAAATTTACAAGTTCTGACAGCATCTCTGCAAATCAGCAGGGATGCGCCAGAAAAGATGAAAGACGCTATTCCCTCCCTGCGCCACCACAAATGCAAATCAGCAGGGATGCGCCAGAAAAGATGCGACACGCAATTCCCTATCTGCCCCACCACGAATGCTCCCATTTACAATGCGGTACACCATGGCGCATGGATAGGGCGATGAGTATCGCATCCTGTGGGGTAAGGGTGGCGCATTGCTGGAGTTGTGTCTCAAGCGCAACGCGGCTCCAGCAATCCTCAGGGGCGCCATATGCCTAACATGCTGCGTCACTGGGTTTTGACTAAGCATGTACGTAAAAGTGACTCAGAGAAATCTTGTAGATTTCGCAGTCAATTTTATGAGGCGTTCCTGCGACAGAACGCCCACATGAAACCTAACGCAGGTTTCATGTAGTGAAGGGCTTTACAACGTGACGCAGCTCCCTAGATGCGTCACGTTGTAAATAAGGCACAACGTGGTGCATGGTCTATGCCGCCGCTGCTTCACGGAAGTGACGCAACAGCAGCGTAAATGTGGTGCATGGGGCTTGTAAATCTGCCCCTCAATTTCTTGTAAAGGGTAATACGCTCTCTATAAAAACATCACCTTGTGACGAAACACGTGTCGGCTGGTTTGTACATTCTGTATTGATCCTGATTAAAAATCCCCATTATGACAACTCTGATGTCGACCCACTTAATATCTACAAAAAGAACAATTTGAGACTACAAAAAGAACAATTTGAGAGTTTGGTATTGACACTAGAACCTTCATCCAGTACAAAGCTTTATTTCGATATAATAATATCTTAAAAGCACATGACAATTTAAATACAATTCATATTATTAAAAAAACACTCAATAAATAGTTAAAAAGACAGTTTAAAACAGTATTAAACAATTTACAGATTTGAGTTTAAAAAAAAAAAATAGAGAACCAAGAATTGCCTAGAAGAGGATTCGTCACATAGCTTTACATCTGATCACCCACGCCCAACTAAGGAATTTGGCTACCCCGCACGCCAGTACTGTGTTAGGGTCAGATTGTAAAATTCTTAATGCTGGGGCATAGCCTCTGGTCTCAAGAAGGCGACAGACAGGTTTTAGCCATTTGGCTCTAGGCTTATTATAGGCACTGCAGACAAAGAAGACATGTGGGATAGTTTCCAATTCGGTGCTGCAGTGCGGACAGGTGGGAAGCGTCTGGTGGGGGGGTTTCCATTTAGAGGTGCGTTCACGGACTGGTAGGGTTCCTATTCTAAACTGTACATATAATGCCCTATCTTTGGGTTTTCTAATAAAGTCCATGTAGGGTTCAAGTGAGGGTACAGTTTTGTGCAGTCGAAACTCATCGGTGAGTCTGCCCAAGTTGTCCACTTTAGATTCCTGGGCATCCACCCACCTCCAATAAGCCCGCTTGACTTCTAGTTTGGACAATGACGCACCGGACTCCCATGCCACCCAAAGGCCAATGGCCAACAGAAGGTCCTTTATTTTAGAAAGCCAGGCTATTTTATGTAACCCCTGCAAGCTCATGATTTCTTTGAGGCCGTCTGCGTAGCTCTCTAGCTCTGGTGTACGCCACAGGTGGGCCCAATAAAGAAGCGGACGCAAAATTATAAGATCTTTGATAGATCTGCGTCCAAGATCGTATTGAATGGGCTTGCTGGGGGAACTCCTGGGGATGGACAACAGCTCCTTATAGAATTGATTTTCAGCCATTACTAGCAGATCAACATTACTAAAACCCCAGAGCTCTGCCCAGTACAGTGCACTGCCTACTGCTTTTGCTGAATAGATCTCTAAGGCAGGGGCTATAGGTCTTGAAACTGAGGATCTATGCTCCCTCCTTATGGCGCCCACGACCCGTTTGTGGTTTAGGGCCATTTTTTCACTGTGGGGTTTCCACTTGAGTCGGTCAGATATCCTAATACCAAGATAATCGAACGTTTTGACCCGCTCTAGCGGCTCTTTATTGAGAGTAAGCGTGCGATTAGCTTTTCTACTGGGATTGAAATAGAGGAGCTTTGTTTTGGAAGTATTGATAACCAAGCCCCTTAAGTTACAAAAGACACAAAACCGGTCCAGCAGTTTTTGAAGCCCCATGGGCGTTTTGGAAACTAGTAGCGCGTCGTCGGCAAAGAGCATGGCGGGGACCTTCACGCCAGCCAGACTAGGGGCGTCAGCATCAATGTCAGTTAAAAAGGAAACCACCCCATTAACAAATAGGGAAAAGAGGGTCGGCGCCAGGACATATCCTTGGCGAACACCTCTGTTCACCGGGATTTTTTCTGTTAACTGCTCCTTCGTGCTCCACCGAATGCGTGCGTAGGTTCCATCGTGCATGCGGGTCAGCAGGTGCAGGATGGGCAGAGGGAACCCCATCTCATGAAGGACCGCCCACAGCTGCCCTCGGGGGACCATATCGAACGCGGTCTTCAAATCGATGAAGGCCAGGTACAGACCACCCTTGCTAATCGAAACTGTCTTCCAATGCAGTAATAACAGCCTGAAAGCCTGGTCTACAGTGCTTGTACAGGCCCTAAACCCCGGCTGGAAGGGGGAGATAATGTTGTTCTCCTCTGCCCAGGAGAGGATCCTTTCTAGGAGGACCCTGCCAACCACCTTCTGACCAGCGTCAATCAGGCTGATCGGACGATAGTTGGCGTGGTCACCCCTTGACCCCTTCTTATATATAGGGATCACTTCTGCTCCCTTCCATGAGTTTGCGACTGGAGACCCTAGGAGGATAGCATTGATCAAAAAGGAGAAGAATTTGGACCATTGCTTGGGGCTGGTACGGAACAGATTGGCAGGGATGCCATCCTGGCCCGGTGCCTTGCCTTGGATGATTTTACTGATTGCGGATTCTACCTCCCTCTGCCCTATTCGATCCATGAATGGGGATATATCATGGTGGGGTAGTGTGCATTCAGCTATTGCTTCGGTGTTCTCGAGGGCCCCTACCCCAGCATACAGTTTCCTGAAGTGGTCAAACCATTCCCCATCCGTGATGTGGTTAGGTGGTTGGTCTGTCCCATCATCATTGTTTCTCACTAGAGCCCAAAATCGTTCCCCATTCCTATTCTGGCTAGCCAATTTTAACTCTTCCCAATGGGAATCATCCCAAGCCCTCCTAAGTGCGCGCCTGTACACAGCACGGGCTAGGCGAACCTCAGTTGGATCTCGGGTTTTGATAGCACAGATCAAATTAGACTTGGCCTTCCTGCAGTCGTGGGTATACCACCTGGCGGCAGGCTTCCTACGTTGCAGCCGGCTTGTCCCACGTCCGTCGTGGAAGAGGGCGGCCATCCTATCTATTGTCTCCTCATAGACCATATTGACCTGGGCGGAACCGGGATCGTCGGCACAAAGTGTAGAAAGCTTCTCCATCTGATCTTTAGCGATTTCCCCCAGGGCATTGATCTTTTGCTCATTAATGGCAAATTTGTGCCATTTGATGAACCTTTTGCAGTTCGAAGGTACTATTTCTCTTGTCGCCATTGTTAGTCTATTGCTAGACGGGGGGTTCCCCACGATTACCAGATTGCACAGGCTAAGAGATAGGGGGTTGTGGTCACTATGGATGGAAGGGATAACCACCATATCCAACACATGCTTCCAGAATCTCCTATCTACCAGAATGTAATCAATTCTACTGGGGCAACCAACTCTGTTGTAGGTACACGCTCCGGAGAAGTCAGACGGAGTGCGTCCGTTCACTGCTACCAAAGCATGTTCCAACACCAAGGCATTTATTTGGATAGTGATAGGTGTCCACTTTTTAATCGGCGCGGTCGTCAGTTGCGGGATTCCCCATCTCGCATCCTCCTCCAGCAGACCTGCCGCGCCGTTGACAGCCAACGGCTCAAATGTACAGTTGAAGTCACCAGCTATTAACGGCAGTGTATCCAGGGAACAGTTACACAGTAAGTCTGCAAGTAGAGCTATGGTTGGAGATTTCCCCCCCCTGGTATACCTCTAGCATAGATGTTAAAGACTTCCAGAGTTTCTGGGGCTTGGGGAATCCAAATTGTTAACCTCATCATGTCATGGGAGATGTTAGGGGAGTGGGAGATCTTACAGTTTAATGAGATTTTAACCCAGACAAGCAGACCTCCAGATGGGCGACCCCTTCTAGAGGGAGTTGCAGGGACATATACGTGTGCACAAGGCTCTGTTCTAAAATTACTGTGTATGTTTCGGCTTACACACCCACAGAGGTTGTTTTGCTTGGGTTTGTTCCCCCTGACCTGTTAGCACCGTTCCTAAACATTTGCATCTTAAAGAACATTTGGGTACTTGCTTAAGTGCCATTTCTTCCTGTCCTCAATCTAAATTCTTCACCGATACAGCTCCTGGAGAAGTGTTGATGGAGCAAGGTCTCTTAAGAAAGAGACATGCTCAGAAGCAATCCACTAGTTTAACTCACTAACAAGTTCTTAACGAAGTTTCGTGAAAACTTATATGCACCACATGAACCCGCGGGTTAGTGAAGCTTACCTATGTGTGTGCTAATACGGATAACAATGAAGACAAACTAATACCGCTTTAAATGGGAAACTTATGCGCATGCGAACACCGCTTTAAATGGGAAACTGTTGTGCGCGTGCGTCAACTGCATCTATGTAGTATGACGAATTAACACTTGGAGGGAAATTTTGGCGCATGAGCAGAAGACACATAGGGGTATAATCACAAGAACGTGTGCGAAACACCATGAAAAAATGCTAATGCACCTTTACACATCGTAGCCGATCTCGGAAAAATAACCCTGTGTTAATGTGGAATTCTCAACAAGGCGGAAGCATGCGATAGTCTGCCGAAACCGTGGCAATGCCCGCGATACAACCACCTCGACGGCGATAAAAACACAAACCTCAATGCGAAAAAACATGTGATGGGTCAAAGCACGATGAGGAAATAAGAGAAAAGCAGCGCCAGGCCTGCAACACACACAAGGCAGGCCCGAAATATCACTATGAAAGTAGAAAAAAACAACCAAACACAAACTGATCAACACCCAAGCACCCAAGCACCATGGAGGCAGCTGTAGCCGGAGCAGGCGCAGAGGACGAGCGCAACCCCACAAGTACCCCGGACGACCAGCCTGGGACCTCGGGACAGGGAAGGGCAGGGACAAGAAGAAGAGGAAGATGAAGTTCAGTCCGCAGGAAAACAGGATCCTGGTTACAGAGGTGATGTAACACCATCAAAAACTGTTTGTCACCTCCAACGTGTCATTGGGAACCAAAAAAGGGAAATGGCGAAATATCGTGGACAAGGTGAATGTCGTCGGAGAGCACAGGAGGTCAATGGACGAGGCCAAGAGGCAATGGATTGACATCAAGCGATAGACCAAGGAGAAGGAGAAACTCGCAGCTAACAAGAAGCCAGCAATGCAGACTGGAGGTGGGAGCCCAGCGCCACAGCTCGTGCTAGATGACATTGAGGAGCTGGTATCAACAGTCATCAATGTGGAGCCGGGGGACCGGACACTGTTCGACAGAACACAACACAACCACAAGATAAGTGACGGTACTGGGGGGATGGGTGGAGAGGGCCACAATGACACACAAGCATAATCAAGCAGTGCACACCCACAATGACTCTGGGTCATGCCCCTGACCTACACACTGTCACAATGTACAATGCCATGCTGTCTGAATGGCAACATGTACCATGCGGCTACATTTATGTGGACAGATTATAATACACCACCTCCCCTTCACATTGCAGTGGCACCGGCAACACCCCCTGCAGAGCAGTCCCAGCCACTCTTCACTGATGACGAGGAGGACACCGCCAGCATCGACACCCAACACATCATGGACATCATTCGCAACTCACCTCCAGGATCAGGGCAGCCCAGCTGCATCGAGGAGACGCTACCCAAAGCACCCACCAGGAGGCAGCCACAGCCCCAGCACTCTCCCAAGACCCTCAGGAACAAAACATGGCCTTCCGATGCTGTGTGCTGGAGTGCCAGAGGGAGACAGCTGAGCAGGTGCGGTGGGGTTAGGCCTCATGGCTACCAAACTGGATGCCATCCATGGGTGTCTAGGTCCCATCAGGGAGCAGCTCCAGTCCCTAACGGACACCCACGACCCGTTCCATGGTCTCCAATGAGCCCTGACTAACATTGCTAGAGTCATGACGCGGAGAGAAGAACAAAATTAACAAAGGAAGAACTCTACCTATTTCAATTTAAAGTATGTTGTACGTCATATATAATATTGACCACTCTGGCTAGACCATTAGCATAAATATTAAAGGCATTCAGGATAGTGTGTTCATTACTTAATGTGTTCTTTTTTAACTTTTCAATACAAAATTATTGGTGAATTCATTCATAAATAACGTAACTACAAAAAATATTTTTTTTTTAAATCAGATCCCATTGCACAACTTTCACTCAAAAAACACACAGTCACCTTCAAAACATACTCACGCGAAACCACAAATGCATGCATCACATATATACAGAAAAGCTTAATATGCACCAAGCCCACTCACAATGTGAATAAAGGCTAAAAAAAAACTGATTTTTCATACTAAACAGTGCAATAATTAATGAATTGCATTTAAACAATTAATGTCATATCATTTTAAAGGAATCTGCAGAATAAATGTGATCAACCAGAAATGTTTTCACATCAAAAGAAGACTTTTCAGCATAATTCATCAATTTTGAAAACAAATAAATCAGGTGTATTCATGGAGGGAACTAATTCAAAGCACCAACGTGCGTTTCGGTGAAACACCCCTTCATTTGGGTATCACATTCTTCTGGGCACATCAACACTCAAACCCGCAGCTAGAAATACTGCTTTTTAAAATTCACCTTACCAATCGTCTCACCTGGAAGGGTGCTTTGATCTATCGCCCTCCAGGAGTAGACCCTAATTTTGCACTTAATCTACAAGAAATTCTTGCCCCACACATAAAATCTAAAGAAGATTTTTTACTTCTAGGTGATTTTAATATACATGCAGATAAGCCCACGCTGACTGAATCTATGACTTTGACCACAGATCTTTCGAACCTGGGCTTAGAATTGAAAAATCATGGGCCTACTCATGTAGGAGGACATATGCTTGATTTAATTTTCTTAAATTCCTCTAAAATATTCTGCTCACCGGCAAAGAGTATATCTTGGACAGATCACTCTCTGTTGGAATTTACGCTAATAACCCCTGAAAGGCCCACAAGAAATGCTCCCCTCCCCCCTTCTTGGAGACGTCAATGGCATAAAGTTAATTTCGATACAGCTCAAGAAGCATGGACAGACCCCAATTTCTTGGAATCTGACACAGCAGATACAGTGCTGGCCAAGCTGAATGAGTCGATCAAAAAAGCCATCGACACTATAGCTCCTCTAAAAAAACATAAACAACATCCAATGTCAAAACAAGAAAAATGGTACACGAAGGAATTGAGAGAAGAGAAACAAAAATGCCGACGAGCTGAAAAAGCCTGGCGGAAAACAAAAACCGATGATAGTCGGAGAATCTTTCTGAATGCTCAAGCAGAGTACTATAAAAACATAAAGTTGGCTAGGAAACAACAATTAACCCAGCAAATAGCAGAAGCAGGCAACAGCCCCAAGGAACTTTTTCATATTCTGCAAAACTTCATAAAACCCACGGCATGTGAAAGCTCCGATGATTTTTCACAGGATCTGTGTGACAAAATCTCTCTATTTTTTGAAGATAAAATTAACATCATCTATGAGAAAATAGTAGTAGCTAACAACGTCAGGAAAAATAACATCAAAACTTGTTCTATTTCAACTCCTTCCATATATAATAAACCTTTTCTGACGTCATTCCCTTCGATTGATCACACAGAGCTACTTACTCTTTGTAACCATATAAAAACAGGTTCCCCTAATGACTTGATTCCAGCTAAAATGCTTGGTCCCCTGATCCCTTTACTAGGTCTTCACATCCTTGAAGTGGTCAATATCTCCCTCAAGACTGGCCAGGTCCCGGCAGATTGGAAAAAGGCAGTGGTGAACCCGATAAGGAAAAAGTCATCATCTCCCTGGACAGACCTTTCCAACTTACGCCCTATCTCTCTCCTACCATACCTGGGCAAGATCACGGAGAAGCACGTGAACACCTATCTCTCCCAACATCTTGAAGCGACGGACGGCCTGGACTATTCTCAATCTGGGTTCAGGCCGAACCACAGCACAGAATCAGCACTTCAAACAGTGACCAATAACATCAAAATGGCACTGGATGATGGTTGCTCTATGATTCTGGTGCTGCTGGATCTTTCCGCCGCTTTTGATACGGTGTCTCACAAGGTGCTTCTCCATCGCCTAAGGGAGGTGGGAATAGAAGGAGAGGCCCTGGCGTGGTTGGAGAGTTTTCTGTCCGGGCGTTCCCAAGAGGTTAGGTTGGGCTCCCATAAATCCATCCATAGGGAGCTCAATAAGGGAGTGCCACAGGGCTCTTGTTTGAGCCCCACTCTCTTTAATATTTATGTGGCCCCCCTAGCCAACCTAGCAAGATCTTTCGGGTTCACCCCCGTGTCGTATGCTGACGACACCCAACTCCTTTTTCCCTTTAAAAATCTTACACCTGCAATTAAAAAATCTTTTGCAGAGGGCATGAGTGCCATTGCAGACTGGATGTCATCGAACTGTCTGCAGTGTAATGTCGGGAAAACCGAAGTAATGTTGTTTGGTCAAGCGACGGCACTCTGGTCATCGGATTGGTGGCCTCAAGAACTAGGCCCTGTCCCTACTCCTAATAGCAGGGTCAAAAACCTAGGAGTACTATTTGACCAACAACTTACTTTCAAGGATCACACTAATCAAATAGCCGGCACCTGCTTTCGGGCTATCGGGATGTTAAGGCGGGTCTTTCCCTATCTACCAGACCACTACAGGAAAACATTGGTCCATGCTCTTGTTATCAGTAGGGTAGACTATTGCAATGGTTTGCTCCTTGGAGTCAACGAGGAGCAAGTCAAGAAACTGCAGGTCATTCAAAACACTGCAGCAAGGATTGTCATGAATGCTCCACCAAGGACACCTTCCTGCCCCCTATTGACTCGTTTACACTGGCTTCCTGTGAAGAAGCGAGTTCAGTTCAAGACCTTATGTACTATACATAAAAGCCTAATAGGGATGGGCCCTAAATATTTTATTGACATCTTTCAGCCTTACATCCCAGGACGCTCCTTACGCTCCAGCAACCAGCAATTACTGAAGGTGCCCAGAGTTAAGAAAGCCAGGCAAGGTGGCCGTGCATTGGCTTACACCGGACCCACACTCTGGAACACACTGCCGTTGGAACTAAGGTCCATTACCAATCATATGAACTTTAGAAGGAATCTAAAAACTTATCTGTTTCCCACCAACCAATGATTTTATCATCTCCGGTCACACTGTTATTTTCACTCATATCTGCAGTCATAGCGCGGAGATACTCCTTCGGGAGTCTAGTCTGGCGCTCAATAAGCATATAAAATAAATAAAAATAAAAAATAAATAAAAAAATATGGTGTATATTCAACAGCAGAGGCAATGGGAGCTATCCTACCAAAACAAATGATGCTTGATAAAAATACGGTTCTCCTAGGAGCAAAGAACAGGAGCCACTACTTGTTTTCAGTGAGTCTGGCCATTCAATCGCAATTTGGGTAAACAATGCTTGCAGTCACCAGTCAAGCGGGGTTCTCAGAGCTCGTGAGTGCAGCTTCGTGGCAGTGAATCCCACTTCATAGTGTTTGTTCTTATAACATGGCCAAGCAAGATTCCCTGACCTGGATACTCAGAAATGTGCTGCTGACGGCTAGAAAGCAATAGAGCGTCCCGTGGACAAAAAAGCAGCTTGAGCAGGTGCGGGTGGAGTTCGGCCTATGGCTACCAAACTGGATGCCATCCATGGGTGTGTAGGTCCCATCAGGGAACAGCTCCAGTCCCTAAGGGACACCCACGGCCAGCTCCATGGTCTCCAATGAGACCTGACTGACATCGCTGGAGTCATGACGCAGAGAGAACACCTGACCGCTCAGACTGGCTCCAGCAATTTCAGCCGTGAGCTGGCACACATGCGGAGGCTCATCGAAGACATGTTGCGGATGGAGGCGGAAAGGAAATTAGCCACCGCTGCACATCAGCGAAATGTAGCTGGCATCTACCATGTCCTGCAGATCCTAATCATGGCATTGCTACCACAAGGCGTGGCACTTATGAATGTTACTGCCCCTACACCGTCCACATCTCCGCCCCCTGGTGTGTCAGTGCCTCACAGTGCGGCAGGCGTATCCACTCCGGCACCTGATGTGCCACTGCCACACAGTATGGCCGACAATCCTCCTCCGGCCCTGATGTGTCAGTGGCACTCAGTGCCGCAGCCGGTACTACAACACCCACAGGTGGGGCAGAGCACACATACGAGGATGAGGATGTGGATGGGATTGTTGTAAGAAGGAGGCAGTAGCATTCAATTCCGCCACCTGGCCTGTTTCTGCTTGGTGTCGCACATGTCCTCATGAGCTCCCACTGACCCCCGATACACTCCGCTGCACTCTACTTGGACCGCGACATGGACTGCCATATCCTATTTGATGACCAATGACACGGCGACCAGACTGCAGATTGTACCCTTCCTCTTCCTCAGTACTTGTCATCCCCGGATGAACTCTGGTTGGCCCTCCACGGGCCCATATTGTCTGGTGTGCTTGGCATGGCCCTGTACCGCTTCAGCTTAAAAACTCCACTGGATATGCAATAAACAGCCAATAACACACTACTGTGTCATGTCTTTCATCATTCCTGTATGAATGTGTGGATGGAAGTAGGGACAGTGATTTCCCTAACGTCAATGATGCTCATCTGGTGGGATGCCAGTCACCGTGTGCTACATTGCCTATTGTGTCCCTGTTGCCGTGGACACTATATTAGGGACACACGCATTAGTCACTTCCCTGTCCGGACATGGACCGAACCACGCCCAGAGCCCCTGAGTCATTATTGCAAGCCCTGCACTGGTCTGGCTTACGGCAGGCCAGACCACTCCGCTGACGCTCCGAGGGGGGGCCCACATAGTTACCTGTCTCAGGCATACTCGCTGGTGGTGTGCAGGTCTCTGGTCTAATTGTCAGCATGTCACGGCCACTCCCCTAGGGTAGGTCTATGCACACACCACATTCCCCTCTGCCGGTGGTGACTAGATGATGGACGCTCCACAGTGCTCAATCATAAAGGACCCATGATTTGCTGCGCATAGAGTTGGTGGCACCTAAGGCCTAGCAGCCGACACGGGCCTACCACCACGCGCGTCTGACTGGCGTAGCACAGGGTTAGTGGCACCCGAGGCATTGCGGCTGACACGGGCCTACTATCACATGGCGTTGACTAGCATTGCACAGGGTTGGTGGCACACGTAATTGCTGAGCGGGTGTGCAGCCTGCGATGATGATGTGTGCACTGATGTGGCCCCCGCCATTGAGGACTAAGGACTCAGCGTCATGTGTGGGACCTGCTGGGCTGCAGGGGCAGGCCTGCATGATGTCGACAATGCCATGGTGGCGTGACCGGGGCCTGAAGTTCGCACAGGCACGTTGTGTGCCTACTGATGGACACACCGGTGGCAGCAGGTGAGTAGTGGGGCCTGTGTCTCTCTCTCTCTCTCTCTCTCCCTTCATTGTGAATGTGGTGTTGTGTTTTTTGTGTGTGTTTTTGCACGGGAACGCCCATTCTGCATCTCATTAGGGCTAGTTGGTGGTGTCCATCATGTAGATACATTTTGGGACAGTTATCGCGGGAATACAGACAATATCTGCAGTTTGCAGCAGCTTTCGAATGGGGTGTTAAATCTATCTCCACTTTTGATGAGTTACGATGGGGATAATTTGCTAATGGGGGAAAAGTATTAATAAGTAAAGGGGAATAGAGTAGAGGTGGGTGGACTACAGTGCAACCACTTTATTTGTGAAATTAATACTTGTCTTTCTGACTTTATCACTAGTGCGCATTTGGGCCTCTCATGCATAACTGAATTAAGCTGAGTAATACAAAGTCTGCGCATGTCCCCTTAAAGTTAACCCAGAACGGTGACTGAGATATTGAACGGGAGCCAAGGACACGAGTTGTTAAACCCTGGGAACGGATGGTGAAGAGTTCAACTAGGAGGACTCGTATTCGAAATGTTATTAAATTGTGTCAAAGGGAAATGTGAAAGCGTATAAGAACTAACTTTATGAATAAAAATAATGGGGATGGGTTTGTGAACAATACTTGAACTGATTTTAATGACATGTAAGCATGGTGTGATGGAGCTTCCCCCCTTGCCTGACCAATCATATTTCGTATTTTACGATATTGAAACTTTAGTGGGTGGAACATGAAGAACAAAAGGTATAATTAAGTTAGCTTTAGTTAGTTAGTTAGATACAGATGTTGTGAGTCGTCGATGCTGAATTGCTGTGAGAGAAGTATGCTGGATGCTGATGCTGGGGGAGATGCTGATGAGGAGCCGAATCCAGACCCTGAAGCAGAACTTTCGATCCTAATTTAATTGGGTTAGATCAGAAGATCACAGACTAATCTCGAGGAGGAAGAGAGTGTCAGAGAGGGGTGCGGCGCAATCGTCGGTATTCTAGAGAGGTCAAGTATCCTGTCCTGAATCCTGTCCTGAAGTCTTTGTCTCTTAATCTATCCCGGGGGACCCTTCCCAGCCCTTTGGCCAGGGGGTTGGTCTTTCACACCATTCTTGGTAAATATAATTGCTCGTTATTTGCAGATGTACTTTTCTCTCTGTCCTCTCCCTTGCTGAGCATTTATTATTGTATTAGTCCGAGGTAAATGTTGATTTGGATTTAATTAATTGAATTTTCTCTCCTTGAATGATGGTGACTGCACTTTATTTGGAAATGGTTCACATGCATTTAATTTAAATAAAGATTAAAACCTTCCTGAGTCTGTGATTATTTACTTTAAGTAGAAGAACAAGTTATCGGACTATCGGACTCTGCACCTTACCTCTGCTAACCACGGTGCGGTGTTCCCCCTTAAAACAGCTTTGAATGGGTAAACTCCATATTGGCATAATGAACTTACTTATAAACAGAGGCTGAAGTGGCCCGGATCTAAAGGCCATGGCGTGCCCATATTTTTTAATTTGACAAAGACAGTTCCCCGACTTTTTCTTAAAAGACAACCATCCTGGGACGGTTAATATCGAAAGTAGAGATGCCTCAGGTAAAGTGGAAGGGAGGGAGGGAGTCTACAGTGCTGTGAAGACAAAGGTGGGGCAAACGGAGAAACTAGAATCAAACCTTCTTGCCAGGGTGCTTGCTGCCTGAAAGAAATGTAAATGAGAGCAATTGATTAATCAGCAAATTTAAAGGCTGTTTGGAAGTCAGTAGTAGCTTTAAATGATAAAGTTCTATTGAAGCTTCGTGAGAGCAAAGATGCATTCTTTTTGAGCGATATTGCAAGGGTGTTGCCAAGTAACCTATGCAGTGCATGCTTTCTATAGACCGGTATAACAAGTTTTACAGTGGGTTATGTTTATTATTAAAATCTAGATTTTAGAAGCATATTTTTCCAATCTTTTACTTATAACTTTTGCACTTGGGCCCGTATTTACTATGGGCTTGCATTGCCGCAAGGTGATTGTTAGAACTGGGGGTCTCTAGTTGGCAGAGGTAGGTACCTTTGACCAAGTAGGGACCCTTGCTTCTAGTCAGGGTAAAGGGGCTACACTCCAAAAGATCCCATGCTCACCCCCTTGGTTGCTTGGCACGAGCAGGCAGGCTTATCTCAAAGGCAGTGTGTAAAGCATATGTGAACACAGACAGTAATATAGTGAAAACACTACAGATGGACACCACACATGTTTTATCAAAATATGTATTCTTTATATAGACTTAACACAAGACTAAACCGACAAAAATCCACAATACAGTAATTAAAAATAGACTTAAACGTTGTAGAACACCTTAGTTCAAGCTGATGGTAAATGTGACACGTTTCTCACTAAAGTACCTGAAATGCGTGACACAAAACAAACAAAAGGTTTGCAGGGAGAACGATGCGTATCTTCCTTGCTTCGGGGGAGGCGATGCGTCTGTCCCTCAGTACTTGTAAAAAGTAGGTGATGCGTCTGTTCCTTATCAGAGAGAAGGCGATGTGATGATCTCCCGGAGCATTGCAATACGACAAGATGGCGCCTCAATGCGATGTGACGGTCTGGTGCGATGCAATACGATGGCACTCTTGACGCGATGTGACGACGTGAAGGCGATGCTTGCATACCCGACGGCCGTGCAATGAACTCTGTAACTTGTTAGCCGTGAAAGGCCCTGCAGCACTCTTCTCCGGTGATGCGACAACGTCCACTCCAGTGGCGACACGCTTCTCCAGTGTTGCAGCAACAAACAGCTGCGACGGAGACACTCTTCTTCAGTGATGCATCGTTGACTTCTGCAGCAGCAAAACACTTCTTAAATGATGCAACGCCAACAGCTACGATGGCGTCATGGTCCCAACAATATGCAAGCTTCTGCAGACAGAATCCCCAGCAAGAAATTCCGAGAGGAGCTGATGGTGAAATCTTGTATCCCGGAGACCTAAGCAGGAGGCATGCACAATTCAAGCCCTTGGAGATTCCTCTTCAAGATGATGAAGTTTCAATAAAAAGTCTTTTCTCCTTTCCTTGGCAATAAAAAAACCACTACAGGCCAACCCCAGCAAATAACACATTGGCACAGGGGTAGTCAAAAACTCCTGCAGATTCTCTGGTTTATCTCCTTGGCAAAAGGTCTGCCTTGATTCCCAGAAGTGACCTAAAGTCGTGGGATCTGGGCCCCTGTACCTAGCCAAAACCAGTTCTTTGCAGCTTCTTGGCACGAGGTGGAGACAGCATTGTTGAAAGCAGACCTGGCCCAGGTAGCTGAAAGGAAATCTCCTCCCCCTACTCTCCATTCTATGAAGGATGGGGGCACAGAAAGCAAATCTCCGGCACCACTCTCTATTCAGCCAAAGTCCTATTCAGCTGATCCATCAGAGTGCTGGAGCTGGTGAGCTACGTTCGAATCTCGGCATCAGCTCAACATCCTGTGATTCCAGGCAAATCGCTTTGTCTCCCCGTGCCTACCACAAATGAATGTGTTCTTCTGTAATGTAAATTGTGCTCATGCCATGTTGTCGAGTTTGCGCTATATAATATTGCAAGGAAAAATAAAGTAGGGAAACTCGAGTTCACACACTACTGAACGTGCACTCTTAAGTGCATCAGCAGTGCACTGTGAATCGGACCGTTTCACAGGCCTGTCACAGATAAGAAATGCTATCAAAACGAAATCCTACAAAACAATATACTATTGGCCGGCAGCAATTCATACCCGGACAACGTCGGGATGGGCTGCTAGTTTACATATATTTCTGGGGTTAGTCATCTTGACAATCTTGGCCCGACGTGAGCTAAGGGATAGAGAGTACTTATTTCCAAAATTATCATTGATGGGGGTGCAGTGCATCAAAGATCGGCATTTGGAGCTTAGCTGGAATTACAAAATGTACTTAAATTATGGATATTTTTAGAAGCAGAGCTCCTTGCCAGGATAAGCCTGGCGAGTACTAAGAGGTGAGGAGGACTCATTATGAAGAAGGGCATAGCCAGTTGTTACAGGGCAGCAAGGGTTAGACCCCCGGAGTTAGTTAAACTTGCTGGGTCTCCCTTTCAGCCCAGCTAGTTATCAGAACCTTTGGTACAAGGGGGTGGCATGAGATAACCCACCGTATTATCTTAAACTATCCTTATTTCGGTCAATCAAAAGTTTGAAACGTGTGATACCAAGAAACATTCATTAAAACAGAGTAATTTTAAGGTTGCGGCCATTGTCCCTTCAGATGAAGTGTCTTGGATCAAAAAGCTCCAACTGCGGACGCTGTTCTTCCTGTTTCTTCGCTGGGGCATTCAGGAGCTTTTCTCCGTGTGGATCATGAAGGTATGTTCTCGTCTGCATCCATACTTCTATCTCCTTGAAGTTCTTTTTGTTTTTTTGAGGCCAGCTTCGGTGGCTGCTAGGAATTTTACCATCCTGCAGCTCAGTTGGATGTCGTCGCCGCAAAAGCATGCCAGCACCGCTTGCCTGCAAGACCGTATCCATTTTCTGTTGAAGAACGGTCTCAGGAGGGCCGTCATTCTTGTAGTAGTTCCCTACAAATAGTTATCAGATGCACTATGTTTTCTTCACCTTTACCACAAAGACCACACTTTGCTGGTGTCTGAGCCCGTAGCCAAGGCAGTAGATGATTTGCCCAGGGCAGCAGCGCTAGGTGCAATTTCAAAAATGTCTCTTTAGTTTTTTTTGAGAAGCCAGTCTGGAGGTATCCTTGGGGCAAGGGTTTAGTGTAGGATTGTACCGTAAGCCAACCATGTGCACGCTCTCCCAGGGACGCTTTACCCTGCAAGAGTGATTCTTTCCTGACAGTCTTGTTTACTACTTTTTTGAAGCCTGCCGGGGCCCCTGGGACTTCCCAAAGCTGTCGTAGTCCCAGCTGGTTGATGGCGGCCTCCAAATAAAGCCTTGCAGGGCAAGTTTCTTTGGTTTGTAGCTCCCCCACAGGAGCATATGGCGGCAGATTTACAAGCCCCTTGCGCCACGTTTACGCCGCCTTGCGTCACGCAACAGCGGCGTAAACGTGGCGCATCCCTGCGAGGCATTTACAACGTGCCGCATCTAGGGAGATGCGTCACGTTATAAAGCCCAGCGCCACAATGGGGGCTTTCCCACGCAGGGTGGGCGTTCCGGCGCCTTTGTGCCTAGCAAAAGTGCCTGCGTGAAATCTACAAGATTTCACACAGGCACTTCTGCGACGCTGCTACGTCAATTTCTTACGCCTGCTTAAAGCAGGCGTAAGAACTGACACAGCATGTTAGCTATTGGGCGGCCCTGAGCATTGCTGGAGTTGCGCCGTGCTTGCGATGCGACTTCAGCAATGCGCCGCCCGTACACCACATGATGCGTCACGCATCTGCCCTTCCTTGCACCATGGTGCGCCGCATTGTAAATACGGCGCATCTGTGGTGGCGCAAGGAGGGAATTGCATGACGCATCGGTTCTGGCGCATCCCTGCTGATTTGCAGAGATGCGCCAGAAGACGTAAATATGCCCCTTAGTGTTTTCGGTTCTCCCCTGCTTATTTTGTGCCAGCTTTTTATATATGATCCTTTGCATTCCAGCTCTTCTCTTGGGAGCCCGAATTAAAGTTTCCTCTGTGCGGGAGATGTGTAACTTTGCAAGCCAAAGATGGTGCGCAGTGCTCTTGCTACGGTGCCATCAACTGTAGCAGTGTCCCTCGCTTTCATAGCTTCACTGCCATAAGTAATGGCTGGAATTAGTTTTGCTTGGATCACCTTAATAAGAGGAAGGAGGCTTGGACCCATGATCTTGTTTTTTAAGTTTCTTAAACCTATTGCAGTCATTAGACCTCTCCTATTTATGGTATCGCATTGTGGCTTGAAATTGCCCTTGTCGTCTACAATAACGCCAAAATATCTGTATTCACAATCGATGTCCAGCTTCCTTGATGCCAAGAACCAGTTATTTGTTATTCTCTTTTTATGGGTGTTAATGCACATGACTTTGGTTTTCTTTGGTTTTCTCTTGGTTAATGCTAAGCATATTTGTTGCAGAATATCGTGACGTTATGTCCAACAGCCACTGTAAGCCCACAGGGGTACGGCTAATGAGTACCAGGTCATCCAGGTAGAAAAGGTTATACAGCTGAGTACCACCTAGATTGGGTGTGTGCGAGTTGCTTTCGTTCAGCAGAGTTGATAGCTCTCCCACAAATAGATTGAAAAGTGTTGGGGCTAACCACACAGCCTTGTTTAACCCCTAGGCTTGTTGAATCTTCCTCGAGAGATATTCTTCATTACCTAGTTTAACTTGCACCCACGTGTCACTATGAAGGAGATTTAGTTGATTTACGAGCAGTGGCGGGATGCTCAACATTTTTAAGATTTGCCACAGAAGGTTTCTGTTAACACAGTTGAATGCGGAGCTGTAATCGATGTAGCACAGGTATAGGGGTTGTTTTGCTGCGAGAGCGGCTTCAAGCATTAGGGATAGAGCTAGAATATTGATAGTCGTCCCTGTGTTTTTGCAGAAGCCGGTTTGATTGTATGGAATTTTAGTAACTTCTGTTGCCCATGATGTTAATTCCTGGAGTAAAAGGCCCGCAAAGTGTTTCGCCTTGTTGTCAAGTAAGGATACTAGCCGGTAGCTTCTCGGGTCATTTCTATTTCCTTTTTTGTTAATTGGGGAGATGATGGCCCCCCTCCAGGATGATGGGATTAATGATGTTTGTAAGATCTTATCAAACAACGGTTTGAGAATGGCAGCCCAGAATTTAGGCTCTTGTTTAAGCAAAATTGGGGGGATCCCATTTGGCCCTGGCGTGCCCTCTCGTCTTCCCTTTGAAATTCTTTTACAAATCTGCAAAATCGTAGTTGAGATTTCTTGTTCTGACGCCTGGATTTCATAGGATTGTAGTAGCCGGACTTTGGAGTCATGTATGGAATTGTGTGACCCTTGCCTGGTTTCTTGAGTTTCATTAAAGTGTGAGCCTAGAAAAATTGTCCAGGCTTCTTCTGTAGCATAAGATTCAATACCCTGACTCCACTCGCTAGTCAGATTATTGATCTTTTGCCAAAACTGTGCACGTTTGCCGGTTTTAATATCGTGTAATAGTTTGTCCCACAGAATCTCTTCTGCTTCCTGTTTAAGTCGCCAAATCAACTTCCTGCGGTCGCCCTTTAGTCGTCTCAGTTCTTGTTGAGCGGCAGGGTCTATCCTCAGTCTTCGCAGTGTTTTGATTGATCAAGGTCTTGAGCTTTTTTACATCAGTGTTAATTCAGAAATGCAAATTGCTTTTATGCCTCATAACTTTAACCGCCCCTTCAGCATGACTGTTGACCTTTTTTGTTCCTGTTTTATTTCGTAATGTTCTTGTAAACACCTCCCAGCTGTCAATCAGATCTGTTGCTCCTGTTTGCACTTCGCCTAATACCTGTTTAGCGTGGAATAGGAGACTTTGTGGTTCATCCGTTCTGCATTTTACCCGCCTCTCGTTCTCAGTGTATTTTAACCTATGTGCATTAGCTGTAGGTGGGTTTAGTTTTGGAATGGCATTGATCGTGACTTCCTGGGGCAGATGGTCGCTGTAGTCTAGGGAGCCAATGTGGAAATCCCTTGCCCTTTGATGCAAACTACATGAAAAATCATAAATCATTAACACAGGCCCATAAACCAACGAGACAATTTTTGAGCAACTGAATCATGTGACCTAATTAATCAGAACTATTCACAAAACTATTTACATATTTATATTCAACTGCAGTTTATCATTTCTTTCCATGGTTTTAAAACATTTACCATTAAATTAAGTCACTAAGGTAAATGGATCAACTAATGGTAACTAGACATGAATAAACAAGACCAGCTTGTCATTTCAAAATCTAATTTTATTTCGTTTATTATTCAAAGAAAGAGCATTTTTAATAAGAATCTTAATTTTATTAGCAAAGTGATAGCAGCATTTTATTAAGGAAAAGACTTATTAGACTGACACTTCTAAGGCAAATCAGTTAGCATGAATTAAAGCAAACAAAAGTCTCCATTCCCTAAATTCTATTTCCCTGTCTAAAACTCGCTCCACCTAAATAGAATAGTCATTAAAGACTGCTGTCCTTACGTGCGCCAAAGAGACCAACAGCACGTCACGCCCTTCAGGAATCGGAAAGCGAGAAGCGCCCTCCTGCCCATGGGGCCAGGTTTTATACCTTTCTAACTAACTAATCTCCACTAAATTGTAAACTTTTCTTTGCCATCCAGAACTCTCATTGGTTGACTGATGTCAGCCCATAACGTGTCATCACTGTCTCCATACCGAAATCGAGCCTTTTTTTACTCTATTGTCCTTTTAGCTTCATGACTTTTGGCTTCCTCGAAAATTAAACATTTCACGAGTACAGTACATGACTTCCTTAGCTTGGCAATCTTGCCGCTTCCTGTCCTTGAATCTTTCTCTCCAAGAGCACGTTTAGCACAAGGTATTTAACTGTATTTCTTTGACAACTGTCGATGTGGTAAAAGTTTCCACTTCTGTGCAAGGCTCTTCTCTGGACAGGATTCTAAATGCCATCTTTAAAACGCTAGGCCTTAAGCCTCTCACTCGGAAACTAGTATTCAAATAAACACAAGACATTAATTAATTAAAGTATTGAAACTCATTCTGTTACCCACCCCCTTTGCTAATTATTAACCCATTAGTTTATTATTATTATTATGTCCTTTATTTCGATAAAATATCATAAAAGGTACAAATAAAATAAACATTTCATTTTACATAGTCCATTATAAGTAGCTCTGTTGGTATCTTTTAAAGGCAATACATGTTATGTTTAAAATGGGTAAAACAAATAAAATCAATTTCCATAAAATCAGCAGTAGTTTCCAGCATATTTTTACATTTTTTCCCCCGCTTTTCTCCTAATAAAATATACGGCAAGCAAGTACATACTAATACAGAAAACTATAGCTTGTCGTGAGTCAGTTGTTAAAATTCTTTGTGCAACTCTGTACATCCTAACACCAATGTTCAAACAAAGAGGTTTAATCCATTTTTTCCTGGCTACCAAATAAGCGGGACAAAAAAATAGCATGTGTGCGATGTCCTCCTTCATACCTTCACTACACATGCCACAGCTATCGTTGCCGTTTATACTCCACTTTGCTGTGTGGCTTTTTAACATCAATGATCCATATCTAAGCTTTAGGTATAGGGTCTTTGCTAAGGGAGGATTTACTTCATTCAGAAAGGGCTCAAAACATGGCTCTATCTTGAACAAGTAAAATTCTTTTGTCAAGGAGCCATTAGATAGATCACTAGTTCTCCTTTCATTCATGTAGGCCCAAAAGGAAAATGTTAAAATCCTTTTTGAACATGAGGTTAGTGCAGTTGGATTTGTCCAAAAATGGGCTAGTCCAACCCTCTCCAACCATGCTCTAATATGGGCATACCATGTGATGCGGTTAAAAGCGACCAATTCCTTTATCTCCACTAGAGCTATTCTATAGTGTATCAGCTCAGGTATGGTCCATTGCCTAACCCATAACATTAATGGTCTTAATATGGCATGATGATCTGTCCGCTCCATATTTAAATCAAGAAGCATTGGTATTATTGGGGTATGTACTGGTAGTTTCAGGAGTGCTCTATAAAATTCATTCTCCCTAACCTCGATAGATTTTTTACAAAGGGGCCCCCACAGCTCGGCCCCGTATAGTGCTGCCGATTGTGCTTTAGCCCGGTAAATTTCAAGTGCCGGTAGCACAGCTTTGTTCCAGCTGTCCCTATGCCTCTTTAGTATGGGGCGACTGTTCTGCGTTAACACTAACTTACTTTTTTCTATCTGTGATTTCCACAGCATTTTGGTATCAAAGGATACACCCAAGTATATAAAAGTTTTAACGTGTTCCAGCTTTTGATTATCTAAAACCAAGTTTCCCTTGAAGGACCTATGTGGATTAATTGCCATGTACTTGGTTTTGCTGGTGTTTGTCTCGAGGCCCTTTGTGTTACAATATGAGTGGAAAGTATTTAGTAGTGTTTGCAACCCTCTAGGCGTTTGGGATATCAGGATGGTATCATCCGCAAACAGCAAGGAAGACACAATTTCACCCCCTATCTTTGGTGAATCATTTTTACACTTGCCTAGGAATCCGGGCATATCATTAACAAACAGGGAAAAAAGGGTTGGGGCAAGGACACAGCCTTGGCGCACCCCCCTTTGTATTGGAATCTCTTTGGCCAGCTCGCCATCTGGTCCCCACCTCACTTTCTCAAAATTGTTGTGATGGAGTCTTTGTACCTGCTCCAAAATATTTTTGGGTAAACCCTGTTTGGCAAGCGCCTTCCATAGCAAGTGTCTGGGAATGAGGTCGAATGCGGCCCTAAGATCAACGAATGCCACATACAAATGGCCCCTCTGCAAATTTACGTATTTCCAGCTTAGGCAACAGAACCTGAATAGCTGATCTATTGTGCTTACTCTTGCCCTGAAGCCCGCTTGGTATTTGCTAAGGACGTCTCCTTCATCAATCCATTCTTTGATCCAATTTAAAAGGTGCCTGGCATACATTTTTTGTTGTATGTCTATTAGGCTTATCGGGCGATAGTTCGCGGGATCGCTCCTGTCGCCCATTTTAAAAATACAGATAATTATTGCTCCCCTCCAGGTGTCAGGCATACTGGCACCCGCAGCTATATGATTACACAAATGATTGAGGAATGGTCCCCAAATTTTAACATCGTGCTTGAACAAGTCTCCTGGAATTGAGTCGTGTCCCATTAGTTTATGTTACCTGGCTTTAGCACAAAAAGCAGCGTTTATATCTACCACCTTCATTTAGGCCGCAGTATTTTCCACAAGCTTTTGCCACAGAAAAGACATAACATAAGCACATAAATAAGCACATGCCATTAGTTATAGAGCCGCGTTTAATACTGACAAAGACTATAGACAAGGTTAGCTTATTATTTTTCAACGTACTGGCAACTGCAACATAGAGCACATAGGTTAATCCCTCGTGTTGTGTAATGCATTTTAAACTAAATTGATTAGTACTTTTCATCTCATACTTGTTAATACGGTTACAGTGTTATGGAAGTTTAACTTTGCGAGTTTGAACAAAAATTTTGTTCTGCACCTCGCTCCATCCCTGTTTTCGAGCTTCTGCCTCCAGAGGTGTTATCTTGAGAGTTTGGCTCCCAAGCAAATGGATCCTCCTCATAAGTGATATCTGTAGTTGGGTTGCTGAGCATATTTACATTGAAATCCCCACTGATAATCCAACTGTTTGTAGCCTCAATGTTTTATAGTTTTGTAAGCTCTTCCTTCAGCTGCTGTGCTCCACTAGTTTTTTTTTGCGAGGATGTAGATAGAGGTTTATCAAAATTATATCTTCACTTTCGGCCCTCTCCCTAGTAGAAATTTGTATCACTTGCATTGCATTTGGAGGGGTTAGTTTATTTGTGAAGGGCGCTACTGCATAAATGTTCCCTATATAACTATATATGGCAAGGCCGCCCTTTTTATGAACAAACCGTGCATTTTGTGAGGGAGGAATGAAGCTCAGATTATAGCCAGGAAGTGCTGGCAGATAATCGGACCACGTTTCTTGCAGTGCAATGATATCAAATCTTTTCAGATAGGTATAAAGTTCTGTGTCAGCAAACTTATCACTTAGGCCATTGATGTTTCAAGATCTCAGGTTAAGAGTGTTGGAAGAGTTCTCGTCTTTGTACTTATTTTGTCTTTGATTTTCTATTTTGACATTTATAGTCCTAGAGAGCCAGCTCCAGTCTTGATAAGCAGGGCTTTTCGTGACGAATCATCTTTTATTGCGGCGCTCTCTGTGATCTGGGACGTCTGGGGTATTGCTGTGAGCCCCACGCAGTACCAAAAGTGGTTGTGGATTTGAATCGGGTTGACCGTACTCTTTTGTTGTTCACTGTCAGGTACCAGTGGGTCAGGGTATCTTGGTTTTGAGAATGGTTGGAGCTCTATACCCCAGGTGTTGAACTTGGCTTGTTCTTTTAGTACTCTCTGAGCCACTTCTGCGGTTGACCAAACTGTTTTTGTTGCTTCAGCCCCTGGGCGATCCAATATTTCTATGAACTCGACTGACTCCAAGTCACTGGTGGATATATTTTTTAGGCTAATTATGGAATTCATTAAGCGTAGTTTATTGCCCCTATTTAGGATGTCGATGGGATTGGTTTATACTCCGGGAAGAACACGATTGTGGAGCTGTCTGCCTGCCCCATCTCAAGTTTTGGGCTGTCGTGAGTGATGATGGGAACGTCCCCTGAGCCATGGTTTTCCTCCCTCAGAGCTCCGCGACACCGAGGGCTGTTTTCCTTTGCCTGTGTTGACTCTAGGTCGGTGATAATTGCTGATGTTATTATGGCCCCTTGTGGGTGACTCGTTTCATTTCTGTGAGTGGGGCTAGAGACAAATTTGCTGTTTCGAGTGGTATATTTTCCTTTTTGCATCTCTTCCTGGTTCAGGCTTTCTCTAAGATCATGGACCAAATCTTTTTCATTGCTCCTCTGAACATGTCCTGCTTCCTTTTTGTGAGTGACGCTAGTGGCCGTCTTTCTGTTATGTGTGGTATTATTTTTGGTTTTTTGCCTCTCTTCTTGAATTGGGTTTTCTCTTAAATTGTTATCTGTATTTATTTCATTGCAGTTCTCGGCTGACATATCTCTTATTGTGGGTATTTTTTTCCTTTGGTTACAGCCCTTCCTTCTCTGCTTTCAACCGTGTCTTGTAAATTGGAGGTGTTCCAGTGATTCTTTAATTTGTGGGGTTTTGCTCAGTAGCGTTATGTTAGTAGGTGGGGGCTTTTGGCATCCTCTGTTCCTTAAGCTCCTGTCTAATCCTTGCTTTGTTGAGTCTGCGGCTTCCCCCTCCTGCTGTGCTTCTTGAGTCGGCTTTGTAGTTGCCAGACTTGGTGCCCAGGAGCCTGCACTCTGTAATGGCCATGCTTTGTTTCTTGGCTGGTCCAAACCCTATAGTGGATTATTTTTTGTAGCCTCCCTGATGTCTGAGAAGAGATTACCCATTGCATTTGGGATCGTAGTCAGTTTGTCTATGATTGTTATGCATGAGCAGTTGGTTTGTATTAGTTATGTCTCTGCTTGCGCCCTTCTTACCAAATTATTGAGCTCTGCTAACTTGCAATCAATATTGACAACGAAGATTGAAAGCAAATTAAGGACAGACAATTGGAGATCCATCTTGTCCGATTGATATTGGATGGTGTTTAAGGACATTTGCATTGTATGCAAAAGAGATGCACAAATGTCTTCTTTTGTTTGTGAAGTTTCCTTGCCAGATTTGGGGTTTGGCGCACTCTTATTCAAACCTGGGAGTTCTTCAATGGGGGCCACGGGATAGGAGGCTACCAGTTCTTCCTACTCTTCTAGAGTGAGATACAAGGATTCAAAGTCCGCAGTCTGCAATGATTTAGTGGGTGGGAGGACCGGGCCCGGAGTTTGAATTTGAATTTGGCTGGGAGCGTAGCTTCTCTTGAGTTCTTCGAGTTGTTGGTCAGGTTGATGGTCAGTGGAAAGAGGTACATGCCGTTCTTGCACTGTAGATTGTGGTAAGATTGATGTATGTGGAGACCTTCTCTCTATCGTGGCAGCCGATATAATGAGATCTTTCTTTCCCTTAGTGTTCTCTTGCCGTATCACCATGCAGTCAAGTATTAGGAATATGTGCTTGTCGTGCCCTAACTCCACTTGAGGTATAGGATCACCATATCCTTTGGTTATTGTGTCACCCTTATTTGGCATATTAAGATTCCTGGGCATGTTGGGGGCTGGTTCTGCTTGTCCTACGGTATTGCCCGGCGGTCCTTAGCTGCCTTCTAGCAGTTCAGCTGTGCCACAACTTGCTAGACCTGGAGAGATCATCTTCCAGTATTTTTTCTTTTCAGAACCGATTGGAGTACCAGACCCTGTAACAGACGCTTTAACTGACAGCATAAAGACAGTATAAAAATCTACAGAGCTAAGTCAAGCTGGAAGCAGAACGGCAGGTGGCTGGTGACTGGTAGCTGGTGGCTGGTGAATGTTGGTTGGTGGTTAATGATAGGTGGATAGCGGCGAACAATGAGAGCAGTTTAATGGTGCTCATAGGCTTGTCAACTAATTTTCTGTTTCCATTGATTCTGATAGACGATAGTCCAGTAGGTCTTTTTTTCCACTCCTGAGGAAGTAAGGTAGTAGGAGAGGCCCCTGGGCCAGTGGGAGGAGTGGGCAGTAGGCAGTAGCACAGTAGCAGCCAATAACAGGCTAGTCGGCCTAGTAGAGGAGGGGAGGGTGGAAGAAGAAGAAGAAGAGAGGGAGACATATAGTGGGGTGGAGAGCAGGGCGCTCTGGAAGCTGCAAGCCAACCAGTTGGTTTGCTTCCCGCACTTACCTGGGCTCTTCACTTAGCAGCCGCCCCTAGGAGTGACCGCGCTCCCGCACCCCACTCCCCGCTGCTCACCTGCAACCTCTGCTCCACTTCTGCTCCACACTGCAAACTGTGCCTCAGTACAGCCAGACTCTGCACGGGCCTCTCATTCTGCCTCTTAAAGTCCCTTAACTCCCTTGTCACCTGTTGCTTTTTGCCTGTGAGCCGTGGGAAGCCTCGCGGTCACCCTGCGTTTATCCCCTGCTGCTGACCGCCACTTCCCTGAACTCTGCAGCCTGGTGCCTAGCAACGCAGAGCAAGAGCAGCCGTGAGACGGGAGGGCAAGGAAGACAGGGCCGGCAAGGCAGAACGAGGCGGCCGCGGCTCCAGATTCAGTCCTTGGGCTCTAATCCTCTCCTGTGGGCGCAGTGGGCTGCGGGGACAAGGGAGTACGGAGATACAGAGATACGGGCCGAGATACGGCCAAGATACGAGCTGAGGGCTGCAGGCTCGAGCGTCTCCTCCTTGCACTTCCACCTCACGATCCGTGCTCCGCACTCTGAGCCTGCCACGCCCACTCCGTACAACTCAGTACAACCAGTGATTACTGATCCACTGATGTAAGTGAGCTGTCCGGTAGGTATCTGCCTTTCTCTATGGGGACGGGTAGCCTTGCAATAATGAAAAAAGAAATTGGCTGTAATTCACTATCAGGACTTGCCACACACATCAGGGCATGTTCTACCTTTTTCATACAATGCACCCTGCCCACGGTCCTACCTTAGGGGTGTCTGAAATGTAGAAAAGGGAAGGTTTAGGGACTGGCAAGTGGGTGCACTTACCAAGTCAACATGGCAGTACTGGACTGCACACAGGCTCTGCAATGACAGGCCTGAGACACACTTTACAAGCTGCTTCTGTGGGTGGCACAATCAGTGCTGCAAGCCCACTAGCAGCATTTGATCCTCTACAGAACCTGTGCTCACATGGGTCACTGTACTAGGGTCTGACAAGTCAATCGAATGAGCCAATCATGGAGTCACCAATTCATTACAACAATTTAACATAGGGAGCACTTGCACTGTGGCACTGAATAGCAGTGGCACAGTGCCTAAAGCATCTAAAACCAGCAAACCGTATCAAAAACAGAGGAGACTGTGGTATCCTTCTCTCTGTTTACCTGCTTCTCTGCCTCCCCCTTACTAGAATGTTATCCTTGGAACCTGATGATGTAGTCTTGTTATGGTTCTAATCTGTCCAGCACAGAGACAGTTGCTGACTGCTTATCTCTGCTGTGGATGGGATCCTTTCTTCCTCTGATAAGAATAAAGAAACCTTTTTATTAATCTACAATTGAGGTGTACTTCTTCACATTGGCGACGAGGACGGGATAGAAGATAAAGATTCCCTTCTACTTTCAATATTATAAGAAGAAAAAGGAAAATTGTCTCTTGACAGAAAAGGATCTCAACACCAAGCCTCAACTCAAGGTACTTTATGGTACAAATATAAACTCCATAACTTGGCAGCATAACAAGACTTGTTTTCAATATACATTAATTGACTTTATTGAGGCTTGATACTATATCTGTCTGCTTTTCACTTAATTTAAAAACAGCAGACTTTTTTTTTATTCTCTTTTACATAATCATATGCATGGCTTTAACCAATTTAAATGATTAATTACCTACAAGGTAAAATACCAATTTACTGAATTAAATACTCGAGCCCTGGACTGTGTGAAAGACTAAATTGAAGCGTCTGCCATGCGTAACGCTCGTTCTGAATGAAATACCAAACTGAAGTGTCTGCTGTGAACAACGCACGATATAAGAATGAATGCCTTCGTTTTCCTGCCTGCCGAGCTGAATACAAGACTTTCTACTCCATAAAAATACAAACAACTCAGCCTTTCATTGTTTAGTTATCGTGGCTACATACGTGCATTTTAAAAATAAATAACCATCGGCATCTGCGCGCTCCTTAGTCACGCTCCATTACAGGCCTTCATGCGCTCGTTGCGCTGTTGTCTCTGTGACGCTCCAGGCTACTTGGCTCAGTGACGCTTCAGACAACGCTGCGTTTCAGGATTCCTACGCTGCGCTTCACTGACATCACAGTGAGCCTCCTTGCATGGCAACGCTTGCTATCCTTGGCAACCGGCTCGTCGAAGGTCTGTTTTCAACAGCACTGCATTTCACGATTTGCAACTTGTTACAGCAGCGCTTCCTGAAATAAAAATAAAAAAATAAAAGGATAACAGCGTTTTATTTTATAATTTCCTCGTGGGACTCAAAGACTTCTACTGGACAGGTATTACTGATTCTAAGTCCTAGGAGATCTTACCTGCGCTGACACACTCAGCTCCTTTGATGTGTGCAGTTGAGCTTTTACCTTTAGAAATACATTTCTTCATGAGACTTAAAGGCTCATTCCACACTTACTAATTTCCTAGTGGGACTCAAAGACTTCTGCTGGACAGGTATTACTGGTTCTAAGTCCTAGGACATCTTACCTGCGCTGACACACTCAGCTTCTTCTATGTGTGTTACCTTAGCTGACATACTCAGCTCCTTCTGCGCTGACACACTCAGCTATTACCTCCATTGACGTTTAATACATTTATTCTCGTTCTTTTGTATTTAATCTCTTCTACTAATATTTGCTTTTTGCAGGTCATAGTCATGTTCGATACTCAATGTTAATGCTGTTAATGTCATTTTGTTTTGCATAGTATATTTACATTTATGCTGTAAGTTACATTGATACTTGAGGTGACACTTACTCATCTTACATAGCGTTTTTTTTTGTATTTCTTTAATTTGCTAAAGTAATGCAGAACGTTACAGCTGCGCCGTTCTTCCTTTCAAAACCAGGTGATCCTCCTATTCGCTGGTCTAAATGGAAAAAGGTATTTTTAAATTATGCGAGAGTATGTGGCACTTCTCTTTCTGCAGAAAGGAAGTCCGCGCTGCTAATGCACTGCTTAGGCTCTGAAGGGCAGGATGTATTTGAGCATTTGCCTGAGTTAACTACTGAAGAGGCTGACAATTTAAATGAATTTGAGGTCAACATTAAAAAACTTGACAAACACTATCTGCCAAAAGTGAGTACCATCTTAGAAAGGTACCACTTTGGCAGACGCATGCAGAAAGAGGAAGAGTCTATTGAGACTTATGTCACGGCTTTACGAAAGTTAGCTGCCACTTGCAAATTTGATGGTACTTTAGAAGAAAGGCTGCGTGACCAATTCATGCTAGGATGTTGTCTAGAAAAAATTAAGGATGAACTGTGGCAAAAAGATGACCCTAACTTAGACGAAGTTATTGCTATAGCCAAAAGACTAGAACACTCTGATGCATGTGTGAAAGTTTTTAAGAAACAGAAGGAGATCTCGGAGGAAAAGGTTTTTGTGGTTAATAAAAATAAACATACAGAGAGATCAGACCCAAGATCAACTTCTAAAACCTCTAAGAAAGTGTACAGTACACCTTCTTCTTCTCATACTTTTTCAAGGACCTCTACCAATTCAAAGTTAAAGTGTTACCGATGCAATGCCTTAGATCATTTAGCTAATGATAAGTCATGTCCTGCCTTGTCTTCTAAATGCAATAATTGTGGTAAAGTAGGACATTACTCTAAAGCTTGCAGGTCTCAGGTAATCAGAAAGAAAAAGCAAGTGAAGGAGGTATTGGTTGATGATGACTCTGACTCTGATTCTGATGAATTACATTGTGAGGAAATTTCTGTATTTGATGATGACTATGATCCTGATTCGGATGAACTACACTGTGGTGAGGTATCCTTATCCGATGGGAAAAAATGTAAGGGTGCTGTTGATGTTGTTTACATTGATAATTGTGAAGTCAAGATGCTATTTGACTCCGGGGCAAAGATCACTTTAATTCCTGAAACTTTCTTTGATGAAAAACTGTTTGGAAAGGTAAAAGTTTTTAAACCTGACATAAGGCCATTGGCCTATGGTAGAAAGCCTATAAAAATCGTGGGTTACTTCATTGGTCATATTGACTACAAGGGACGACTCACTGCAGGTAAAATCTACATCTCATGTAGGGGTGACAGCATCTTAAGTTGGTTTCATCAGGCTGATTTACGTCTTGCCTTATTTCCTGGTGAAGACCCCTGCATTGTGTTAAGGGATGTAGTCTCTCACCCTGGGGGCAATCTTTCTTCCTTAAAGGATGTGACTCCATCTACATCTGGCTGTAATGAGGTCTCAGTTCAAAAATTCTCTGATGTGTGTAAGAAGGTTGGGTCATTTCCTGATTGGCGCAAACTATTTGAAGGAGTCTTTAGTGACAAACTTGGTTGTCTTTCTGGGTATGTTCATAACATTATCTTAAAGACAAATGCTGTTCCAGTGGCATGTAAAGTGCGTAATGTTCCTTTGGCCATGCAGGAGCCAATGCGATTAGAATTGGATAAACTTTTGAATGATGGGATTATTGTTAAGACGGAGGCGAGTGAATGGGTTTCGCCAGTTGTTTTAGCTCATAAACCCTCAGGCGAGATTCGTTTTTGTGTTGACCTCAGGGCTCTCAATAGGGAGGTCGTGGCAGATAGATATCCCCTTCCTAATATCAACACCATGTTGATATTACTAAACCTCCAGGTTACTAAACCTCATGGGACCCAAGAAGAGTTCTCCCCAACTCAGGGGAAGGAGCGACTCATTTCCCTGGATACGTTTGGCCCGGTTTCAGAAGCTGAAACTCTAAAAGCCATAGCCTCCATAAAAAGTGGCTCCCCTATGGACCCAGTTCCTTTTAAAATTTTAAAGCAAGCAGTAACCGCTATGGTAGGGCCTATTACGGACCTGATAAATGCCTCTTTTTCCCAGGGTCTGGTGCCACCCAGCTGGAAAACAGCTGTGGTTAAGGCATTGTTAAAAAAATCTAACCTTGACACGGCAGAGCTGGCCAACTATAGGCCTATCTCTCTGTTGCCAGGCCTCAGCAAAATTGCTGAGAAGCTTGCAAATCATCGACTGTCCAATTTTTTAGAGTCGAATGGTCTGCTCCGAGACTCGCAGACCGGTTTTCGTCCCGGTCAAGGTACTGACACGGCCCTCCTGGCAGTCGTTGAAGAATCCAGACGCATCTTGGATTCGGGAGGATCAGTGGCAGTGATCCTCCTGGATCTGAGTGCTGCGTTCGACACCGTGAACCATCGGGTGTTGACTCAATGACTGTCAGAGGCGGGTGTGGCAGGGGCTGCTTTGAAATGGCTTTGCTCATTTCTCGAAGACCGGTCTTACCAGGTCTGGGAAGGCAGCAACAAGGCTGCATCCATCTCTCTCCAGTGGGGGGTGCCGCAGGGCTCTTCCTTGAGCCCGACATTATTTAATGTCTACATGGCCCCCCTGGAGGATGTGGTGGCCCCTTATAACATCAAGATCATCAGCTACGCTGATGATACTCAGCTGGTGGTCGCCCTTCCTCAACTGGTGGAGAACCCTGACTTGTTGCACTCATGCCTGGTGGACGTCTACACCTGGATGAGCAGCTCAGCTCTGAAGCTGAACGGCTCTAAAACAGAGATTATGCTGCTTGGAAACAAAGCTCCCCCATTGCCTTTAACATGCTGGCCAAGCTGTATGGGTGATCTCCCCACCATGAAAGAGGAGATTAAGAGCCTGGGAGTCTGGCTGGAGCAAGATCTCTCTTTCAGAACTCACGCCAAAAAAACTGCGGGAGTGTGTTTTGCCCTGCTGCGGGCCGCTCGTAAAATCTTCCCGCTCCTTCCTCTTCCATCGAGGAAGCTGTTGATTCAGGGTTTGATAACATCTCGCCTTGACTATAGTAATGGTCTTTTTCTGGGCGCCCCTGAATCTACTTTTAACAAACTTCAGCAGGTGCAAAACGCGGCGGCTAGACTACTCATGGGCATCCCTAGAACAGAATCTGCCAGACCCGCCCTTAAGGCTCTGCACTGGTTACCGGTGCGGGAGAGAGTGAAGTTCAAGGCACTCTGCATCGCCCACAAAATTCTTCAGGGTAACGGACCATCTATCCTGAAGAATTTGGCAGTGCCTTACAAAGCGAATAGAGCGCTGAGGTCCGATCAGAAATGCTTGCTCCAGGTCCCGAGAGTAAAAAGATCGCGCACGGGCGGGAGACGTTTTTCTGTGCACACAGCAACGCTTTGGAACTCTCTGCCCCTAAAACTTCGTGCTGAGACCTGCATCTTGCGCTTTCGAAAGGGCCTGAAAACACATCTGTTTCCTGCGTGAGTTGATCCAACTATCTCATGGTTTTACTGTTGATGCACTGTTCAAAGCGCCGGGATGCCTCAGGGTAGCTGTGCGCTATATAAAATTTTAATAATAATAATAATAATGTTGACTCAGTTAGGAGATGCCTGCATGTTCTCCACTCTTGACTTGAGGGCTGCATACCATCAGGTGAGGATTGATGAGACTTCCATGGGATTCACTACTTTCATCACGCCTTTAGGAACATTTAAGTTTACTCGCCTGCCTTTTGGTTTAATATCTGCAGCCTCTGTTTTTCAGCGAGTGATGGAAGATGTATTGAAAGGTATTACGGGAGTCAACATTTATCAAGATGACGTACTTGTTTTTGGCTCATCACAGGATGAACATGATTTAAGAGTTAGGTCTGTCTTGGAACGATTTAAAGACAGAGGTTTGACTTTGAGAGAAAACAAGTGTAGATTCAATTTGACTGAAATTGACTATCTAGGTCATTGTTTGACTCCTGATGGTGTCAAACCTAAAGACAAGTTGGTGAAGACCATACATAACTTGCCTACACCAAAGTCTAGGGAAGAGTTAGTCACCTTTTTAGGTATGGCGGAATATTATAATAAATTCATACCACACTTCGCCAATAAAACTTCTAACATGAGGGCTTTGTTAAAGAAAGGTGTGAAATTTGCTTGGTCTCAGGTTTGTCAAGAGGAATATGAACTTGTTAAACGAGATCTAAGTCTGGCTCCCTCATTACGTAGCTTTGATGTTGATAATAGTTCTATTTTGGTCACAGATGCCAGTTCCCGGGGGTTAGGTGCTGTGCTCAAGCAAGTGAGAGATGGGAAAGAGGTTACCATCTTGTTCTTATCGAGGTCTTTAGTTGGTCCAGAATTGTCATACTCAGTGATTGAAAAGGAGGCGCTTTGTATTTATTGGGCCATTAAGAAACTGAAGAAGTTCTTGTGGGGTAATGCTTTTGTGGTTCACACTGATCACAAACCACTGAAGGAGGTCTTTTATAAAAAGGGTCTAGATGCCATTTCCTCACGTATCTGTAAATGGGTTATTGCTCTTCAAGAGTTTGAATTTGAAGTGAAGTACTTGCCGGGGGTGAACAATAAGGTTGCTGATTGTCTCTCTAGGTTGGTTGTGGAGCAAAATAACCAGAAGGATGAATCATCTGAGGATTCATGGGAGATTGATGAGTTTAAGGTGTGTGAGGTTGTAGAAGGAATTGTTCAGGAGTGTGATTGGCGGGATGCAATATGTACAGATCCAGAGTTACAAGAGGTCTGTAAGTTGGTGAGTGATGGTTGGCCATGTCTCAAGAATCTGAGCGATAGTGCCAAGAGATATTGGAACGTCAAAGATGAGTTATCTTTAAAGGATGGTTTGTTGTGGAGAGGTACTAGACTCATACCACCTTCATTAATCAGGGAAAAAATTCTTCTCTTGGCACACCAAGGACATCAGGGTATATCCAAAACTAAGGAAAGGATACGTCTGCATTTCTGGTGGCCGGGTATTGACCTTCTTGTGGAACGTATGATTCGTGATTGCATTGAATGTAGCTCCTCTGATAAGGTTTGTAAAACAAGAACACAACCGATGGTTATTAGGGATGCCCCTGTGCGTTGTTGGCAAGATGTTGCTTTGGACATCCTAGGTCCCATTTCTTCAGGGAACAACTCTCAACGGTATGTCTTAGTCATGGTAGATATGTTCTCTCGTTGGCCTGAGATAAAAATCACTCAAAACATTGAGACTAAAGATGTTGTCAAGTTTTTACGTGAAGTTTTCAGTAGGGAGGGGTTTCCTGAAACCATCCTTACTGATAACGGGGTACAGTTGGTTTCAAAGGAGATGGAGGATTTTTTGGCTAGTAAAGGTGTTAAACACAAGCGTTGTTCACTTTACCATCCGGAAAGTAACGGTATGGTGGAAAGGTTCAACAGGGTCCTTAAGGAATCCATTCAGATCTCTAAAGACCAGGGTTCAGATTGGAAGGTTAATCTTATGGAGAGGGTCATGATCTATAGAATTACGCCACATTCCTCCACAGGTGAGGTACCTTTTATACTTTTTCGTGGTCGCACTCCGAACACATCTTTATTTCAGACTTGGATGAGAAATTTGGGGGTGGAAACTAGTACTTTTAACAAGGATCCAGTCCTAAAGCAAAGGGTGAAATCTGAGCTGAGAAAAGAGAACTTTGATAGCAGACATGCTGTCTCTGCTACCAAGGTTTGTGTTGGTGATCAGGTGAGAGTCCGTCTTCCACTCAAATCCTCAGGTCCTAAGTTTTCCTCTCCTTTTGTTGTTTCAAAATTGTTTCGTAATGCTGTTAAATTAAATGATGGAAGAATCTGGAATTTGAATCGCATTGCTCCCTTTTTAGGTTCAGCTGGGAGACAAGCTACGAACATCAGTCGGGCCAAGAAATGTGTGCATCTTAAATCTGACGTTATGTCTGATGTCCCCACCAGGAAAAGTGGACGCTTATGTCATGCTCCTTCTGCTCTAAATGATTACATTTTAAAATAATTTTTTTCTATCCTTGTTTTTTTTTTGTGTTTCAGGGGAAGGTGTGTGGTATCCTTCTCTCTGTTTACCTGCTTCTCTGCCTCACCCTTACTAGAATGTTATCCTTGGAACCTGATGATGTAGTCTTGTTATGGTTCTAATCTGTCCAGCACAGAGACAGTTGCGAATAAGCCAATCATGGAGTCACCAATTCATTACAACAATTTAACATAGGGAGCACTTGCACTGTGGCACTGAATAGCAGTGGCACAGTGCCTAAAGCATCTAAAACCAGCAAACCGTATCAAAAACAGAGGAGAAAACAGTGAAAAATGGAAGGGAGACTCACGCCAATGGTACCAGGTCTAACAGTCATAAGCGGACTTCCATGCCTCATACAAGGTAGAAAGTAGTCCCTTGTGAGGATCTGCACCCTGTGTAAAATACCTGCAAATGGTCAGTATTTGTTTAAATGGAAGAATGGGAGGAAAGCGCTGTGTGATGTCCTTCTTTATCCAAGTGCACAAATCCTCTTCACCAAACTAATACCATCTGTTTGTGAAGTGCACAACCCTGCTTTATCAAACAAACAACGCAGATAGCAACTGCAAACTGCATGTTTTTGTACAGAAACAACACACTCCTCACAGGAACACCATCCTCTTCAGATAAAAATGACGTAGGACACCACTTTTAAAGTACTGAACCTTTAATTCATTGTTTTAAGATAGTTGTGTCCACTTGGTTCAATAGAAACAAAGACTACAACCATGGACGTCAATTCACCAAAATGCCAGGGATAGTGAAAGTGACATTGCGCGCCATTTGACCTTTACTTTGAGTCTCGTGCATATAAACACACTCTCACCCAGAAGCATGCATGCAACAGCATTTTTTACTTACCTTAGCTTCCAAATAGGGTCATATTCCAGCTAAATATACTCCATTTTTATTACACTGATAGTGAATATTTTTATTCGCTATTTGTGTAACTAATAAATTGAAAGAAACCAGGCAAGTGGAGATCCAACCAGCATCCATTAGGAAGAGCTGCCCCTGCATTCCAGGTACTGTGTTTGCCAACTCTGAGGCCTGGGGTCAGAAAGGCAGTACTAGGGGTGGTAAGGGGAAAGCAAGGGATCACAGCTGCGACCCCTGGTGACCCCTAAATGAAGACCAGAACTACAAACCCCAAAATGCAGAGAGTTGGAAAAGCGGAATTTTCCTCACCCAAAGAAACATGGAAACCTAAAATAAAATATATATTATGACCCAAAGTAAATATTGCACACATCAGAAATGAGTACCATAACAGATATCCACAATTAAGATTAAATAAAGTTTCAAAATTATAAATAACTCAAGGGCTTCATTACAAGCCTCTTCCGACGTCGTGCGTCAATTTTAATACAGGAAAAAATGACGTACCAGCGGAGCAAGGGGCTTGTAAATAAGCCCCTCAGTTTATGCTCAATACAAACCCTGGAAGTGAAGTGCATGAGTATGTTGGGTTTCACAATCTCCTCATGAAAGAACACATGTTGAGTAATTGCACTAATGGAAAGTTGCACGGGTATCCGGTAGACATAGCTCTACTTTTTCCCCAAGAATTTGGACAGAAGGCAGATAACTGGGTTAGGACAAGTGTGACCAAAACGTCTAATGGGGGTGACCAAAAGAAAGGGGTTACAAAACCTCTCGAGGGGAAAGGGGGTGATCCCCCCAAAGATAAAAACCAAGAGTCTTCCAAAGGTCCCCAAAAATCCGTTCAGGATGGTGGGTCCCAGAAGTCTTCACAGTCCACTGGTGGATTTAAGGGTGAAAATTTTGATCCCTTAAAGGCCTGGTGTTGTGCTTAAAAGAAGGTTGGACACTCTACAGGAGATGCTGTCCCTGGTCCCCCGCCAGTTGCTACTCGTGTGGCAAATCTCCAGATGATAACAACAATGTGCCCAGAGCAAATCAGGGTTCACACTGAGGCAGTAAAGGCACCTCGAGAGGGTGCTGCGGTGAGGGGCAGGGTGGGTGGTAGTAAACTCCCGCATACGGCCGAACTGAGGTAAGTAAATAAATAAATAAATAAAAGGAATTACATTGCACACGCTGCAACGCCAAATGGCGATGCAACATGGGCACAAAAAAAATTGTTTTATTTATTTACTTACCTGCCAGGCTGCCCCTGCACTAAGCCTGTTCTAATCTTTGAAATGGAAGGAAGGTGAGCTACTTTGGCTGTCGTGGCCTTCAAACTGAAACTGTTCTTACAATACCCCCTAGTGAATGGGACTAAGATAGAAGCCCTAGGGCAGAGGTCTCCAAACCTTTTTGCCTGGAGCGCCCCTAAACAAAATGTTTCGAGATCAAGCCCCCGTCCAAAACTTTATGGCAAGGTTTGGGGGAGTGGGAGGGACATGGCTCGGTGCAGGGGGCGGGGCTTTTAAGATGATTTCAGGGTACTTTTTCTATAGCTCATAAAACACACTAAATATGAGACTTATAAAACAGCGAATGCATCAAACAAAAACATATATGGTCCCAAAAATTCTGCTCCCCAATTGTGGTGTTCTGAGCCCCTCACACTCTTGAACCCCAATACAACTACACCTTCTGCATTAATGATAACAGCAGCCCCGATTAGCAGGCTGTCTCCGCTGAATCTTTCGCCTCTTCACCACCATACCTGACCATACTCTGTCCCTTTCAGAAAAAAGGTCTCCCTTTTTGCCACAAACGTGCCCTCGGTCCTAATGCTAGATAGGAACATACCTCCCATGCCCCCTTTTCAAAGGTAGACAGTGATAATTGTGATGCAGGGGACCCCTCAAGCCCCTGGGCTCCAGGCCTATTACATCTGGTTAATTAATGATAACCAGCAGTGGCCACTTACACACCTGGCAGCAGTACCTACTGTACTGATGAATGGCCCTTTTTAAAGAAATAAAAGGGGGGAGGCCACTTATATTACCGCATTTGCGACGTAATCCATCATGTTCTGTATAGAAAAGCATATCCAATTCTTCAGTGCTGTAAACTAGTACTTACAGACGTTCTATTCTGAAGGACAGAATTATGGTATTTTTTTATAATCCTTTATTGTGCGGTACAGGAAGACAAATGCGTTCTTGTGGCACACTTATTATTTTAAGTGAACCTAGTTCTATGTATGTTGCTGTTTATTTTGCTGCACAATTCTCTTCTTTGGTGGTCCTCTGCCATGTTATTAAAATATGTTGAATGGGGATTTTGCTGCCATTTAGTCACGCAAACCTACTTTGGGACGGGATCACCAGGGACACCTTGTTACTGTTATCAGAAGGCCGTTTGAGCTCGGTATACATAAAACCAACCATCTGCTTATTACCGCAAAGACTAGTATGTCCCCACAGCACTCCAACAAATACTATCACCTCTTCTAATAAACAATTCCCACGCCCCTTTAACAATTTCTTATTTAACTTCAACTTGACAACTTCTGTTAGTAACAGCCTTTTAGCCTTTTCTTTTGATTCCAGTGTTTGCACTGAATCAGCCTGTCTGCCCCTGGATCAAGCCTGCCTTCCTTTCATTCCCCGTTCTCCTCTTATTTTGCGTTGTTCTTTTCCTCAGCCCTAAATGTCAATAGCTGGAATGACTCTGCAGCAAGGAAACTAGCCCCAGATATGCGCACAGGCACTGGCAGAAGACTACCATCAGCCCCATGGTACAGAGCTGAGTTAAAAGAAGTAAAGAAAAAATGCAGAGACAAAGAACGAGTTTGGAGGAAGGAATACTCTGAAATAGAAAAAACCATTACAAAGAGGCGTTAATAAAGTATAAAGAGTCAATAATCTCTGCAAAATCCTGTTTCTTCACCGAGAAAATTATTGCTGATAAAAATACAGCTGGAGAACTTTTTAAAACAGTTTCTACCTTAGCCAAGTTTGGCAATAGAAAACATTTTAGTCCTATTAGCCAGTTCTGCGACAAATTAGCAGAGTTCTTTCATGATAAAGTGGTAAAAGTTTATGATGAGTTCTCTAACAGCAAGGCTGGAGTTAATTTAGATGGGCCAAACAAAGATAGGGTGATTATGCGGGTCTATTTACAAACATTTAACTCCTTAATGCCAGAAGCTTATCATGTCAATGAAGTCAGGATCTCCATTGGATCCTTATCCTGCTATGGTCCTTCATACGGTCCCTTACATTATTGTGTACCATTTAACACCCCTTCTCAATAACATTCTGGACGCAGGACACTTCCCAACCATCTGGAAAAAATCCCTGGACAGGCCTATCTTGAAGAAACCATCCCTTGATCCTATGGAGGTTAGTAATTATCGGCCCATCTCCTGCCTACCATTCCCATCTAAAATACTTGAAAAATCTCTAAATGAAGAATTGTTGTCTTTCCTAGAGGCAAACGATAAACTTGACCCAGCGCAACATAGATTCCGGCCTCTGCATAGTACAGAGTCGGCATTGATTGCGCCACAAAGGATATGCGTGTCCAACTTGAAGGGGAAGGGAAAGCCATACTGATTTTGCTTGACCTCTCGGCCACATTTGACACGGTTGATCATCAAATACTCATTCAGCGTCTGGCTGAAATAGGGATTGTGTGCAAAGCTTCGGATATTCTTTGATCTATCTCACCGACAGTGAACAAACTACAGTGATGGAAGAACACAAATCGCATCCCTATGCTTTGCCGTGAGGGGTGCCCTAGGGATCCTTACTTTCTCCAGCTCTGTTTAATATTCATGTCAGCCCATTGGCCAAACTCATAAGCTGTCACGGCATCACTGCCATTTTTTATGATGATGACACGCAAACAGTCGTGTCTTTATCATCTAAGCCGGAGGATGTGGCAACAAATTTTAATGATTGCATAAGTCATTGAGGAGTTGGCGTAACGGCTAGGGCGGTCGACCTCGAATTTGGGGAACTGGGTTTGAATCTCGGCAATGACGCTGTACATCCTGTGATTCTTGGCAAATCATTTAATCGCCCCGTGCCTAACAAAAATGAATGTATCCTCATGTAATGCAACTGGTGCTATGTAAAGCGCTCTGATACCCGATTCTGGTCAAGTTTGCGCTATATAAAACTCTGTAAAATAAAAAAATAAAAATACAATTTGGTGGATGCTGGATAACTGCTTGAAGTTAAATAATGGCAAAACTGAAGTGGTTATGTTTGGCAGGGATACTTCCCTTTGGAATTCCTCCTGGTGGCCGGAAGCAGCTGGGCCCTGCCCGCAGCCGGTAGGAATGGTCAAAAACCTCAAGATCATGCTAGATGACCACCTATCATTACCTGATAAGGTCAACAGCATCACTTCATCGTGTTTCTTCATGCTAAAAAGCCTTCAAAAGATTTTACCTTTTATTCCTATGGTCCTCTGAAAAACAGTCATCATTGCCCAGGTGATATCTAAAATTGATTACTGTAACGCTCTCTACCTAGGAGCAAAAAAGAATACTACACGCAAGCTACAGATACTACAGAATTCAGCTGCTTACCTGTATCTTAAAATTCCCATAAACAGCCCTATAAGCCAAGGCATTTAAGATATGCACTGGCTTCCAGTTCAGGCAAGGATCCAATTCAAATCTATGTGCATCCTGCACAAGACACGTAGGGGCAGATTTACGTTTCCTGGTGCAGACCTGCAAATCAGCAGGGATGCGCCAGGAAAGATGTGTGACACAAGTTTTCCCTTGCACCACCACAGATGCGCCACATTTGCAATGCGGCGCATCATGGCGCAAGAATAAACAGATGAGTGTTGCATCTGCCGGCGTAAGGTTGGAGCAGTGCTGGAGTTGTGCTGCGGTCGCGACGCAACTCCAGCACTGTTCCAACCTGGCCTATCCTCAACATGATGCGTTACGCCTGGTTCAAGCAGGCGCAAAGTTTTGACGCAGTGGCATCGGAAAAGTGACTGAGTGAAATCTTGTAGATTTCACTCAGACACTTTTCAGAGGCGTTCGTGCGACAGAACGCCCCTCCTGTGCCGGAACGCCCACATAAATCCTGGTGCAGGTTTCATGTGATGCAGGGATTTATAACGTGAAAACAAACCAATTTACAACTGTTTAGGAAAGCACTAAAAACATGGCTATTTGTCCCATAACCATAGCGGTTTTATCTCCCGTTGCATAGATCGATGAGAGCTAGCGCTACAACGCATCGTCAAACACGCGCTTTACAAAACCTTCATTTCATTTCAACAAACTTGTACTTAGTGTCTTTGATGAGCTTGATCCCTATGATAAATACCCCTTCCTCTGACTGCATCTCTTTCCCAGTGCATAACCTGCTGCTGAAGCCTATTGTCCCTGTTCCAGGGTAGGTTGGTAGGCTCAGTACCTCTCTAGAGCAACTGCTCTGTTGCGAATTTGGCACAGTGAAGCAATTACTACTCCCTAATCTCCCTGGGTAAAGAGGGCAGTGCCTTCCTATCCACCCAGGACCCTGCAAGTCCTTCAGAGTGTGGTGTACGTGTAAACTTCATAGGAAAAAACACAATTAAATCTACCAATACTGTGTGGTTCTATAATTACCACATATCTTATGATTCAAGCAGAAAAGGCAGCTTCCACCAGAATCGGGACTACTGAAATGTCCGTAATAAAGGCCTGTGTATGTTTATGCATCTCAGCAAGTACCGCCAATTGTTAATGATAATCAATGTGTTTTGAATCAATTATTTTGGTACTCTAGCTGTTAACAGCATATCAGTTAAATACATGCTTGAGCCATCCTCACACAGGTCGGGAATTGAAGTGGGCAAAATAAAAACTACACACATTTCTTTTGTTTTCAGCAATTTGTCAAGAAACATTATTTACAATGACAATAGTTCTAACACTCACAAATGCTAGACCTATTGCATTGCAAATGATTGTGTGTGTTTTTAGCAGCCTGTTTGACTGCCAGCACAGTCATTGACCCCCGCCCCCACGGCTCTTTGATCAGAGTTCTCACTCACTAAAAGGGCTCGAAGTAAATGAATACAGCCTGGAAATGCAGCAAATATACATCGCCGCACTTCCAGGCCATCTTTATTTACATGCACTTGCAGAGCCATTTGCACCACCCTGGTCCCAAATCAACGCCCCCCCAAGGTGGGGTGCGACCCCCAGTTTGAAGACCTCTGCCCTAAGCGATACAGGTGCCAGTGTCACTATGGTGAGAGATACACTGGCTTCTCCAGAGCAATACCTGACTGTAAAGCCAAGTCACCAATGCTGACAGTGTCAGTACTAACCATGCCATGCTTTGGTGACATTAGTCTGAGGGGGAGGTTAATGGCCTGAAACAGGTACTGGTCTTTCCAAAACTCACAGCCGCCTGTCTGCCTGGAAATGATCTGGAAACCTCAGCATGGGTTGAGGTAGAGAGAAAGACATATGTAGCCATGCTGCAAACCCCTGCGATAGCGTGTGTGAAGACAAGAACAGAAACTTGAGTACAGGGTGAACAAGGAGTGTTGGAGCCTGAAAGGATGGCCAAACCTCCCACGAGAAAGGGTACGAAGACTTGGGAACCATCTTCTACACAGCTACAAGCTCAGGACCCCTCAACTCGGTGAGAGGACTTGTCAGCCCCAGAGGGTACTGAGCCCATGGAGCTTGGGGGCATATTATCAAGCAGGGCGTTAAAATTATCACCGTTTTAGCGCAGAAAACTACAGCTAAAGCAGAGATAATGGGCTTGATTATATGTCCTGGAGAATTCCATTTGAAGCCCATGTTCACACCAGAACATGGGTTTCTATTGGAATTCACAAGGCCAGGTTGAGCTCCTGGGCCTAGGAAGACCCTCTAGGGAACAGCAGTGCCTTGGGCAGCAAGTCTGTCAACTCTTGAAAGCCTGTGACAGCGAGCTGCTGACCCAGAAAAAGGAGATGTCAGTGGCTCCCACAGGGTCTATTGGGAGGAGGGACTCCTGTACACGGAGGCCAGAGACCCCAAACCCTGTGCCACTAAGAAAGTGGTAGTACCTCAACTGTATAGAGAGTTCTTACTCTCTTTGGCCAATGACATCCCCCTAGCTGGGCACTTGGGCTGGACCAAAACTTGAGAAAGGCTTGTCAGCCATTTCTACTGGCCCCAGATGTCTAAAAAAACAAAGGAGTTTATCAGCTCCTGTGTTACCTGTCGAGCAAGTGACAAAACAGATCGGCCAAACGCTCTCTTAATTCCACTTAGGGCGAGAAAGCAAATGACACACAATTGATAAACGGAATTCAGAACAATTGAATACATTCACACCCAGTCAAGAGATCTGGGTTAAATCCATCATTCTTTTGCTCCTCAAGCCATCCCAGTTTAGACTTGACCATAAGCAAGTCAGTATTGACCCTCTGCCTCATGGGAACAGTCCAACCTGAACTGCCAATCCAGGTCCTCCCTGGACCGGAAACAAGCATCCTAGAACCAGTTTCATGGTTCCACTCCTCTTCAACCAGGATAGCTTGATACCAGTGGCACAGTGAGCTTAGGACCCACGTATGGAAATATCTGGCGCACTTAGGGAAAGAAAGCAAAAAACACACAATTGATGGACGGAATGCAGAACAAATCAATACATTCAACCCCAATCAAGAGTTCTAGGTTAAATCCATAATGTCTTTTGCTCATCATGCCACTCAAATTCAGACCTGGCACTATGCTATTCAGTCTTGACCGTGTGCCTCATGGGAATAGTGCATCCTGAACTGCCAAGCCAGGCCCTCACTGGAGAAGAAAGAAGTATTCTAGGACCATTTTTGAGGTTTCATCACTCTTCAACTAGGATAACTTGATTCCAGTGGCACAGTCAGCCCAGGACCCACGTCTGGGCATACCTGGCGCACTTAGAGCGAGAAAGCAAAAGACACACAATTGATGGACAGAATTCAGAACAAATCATGTTAGAATCGGGGGTCTCTGGTTGGCACAGGTAGGTACTTGTGACAAGCAGGGACCCTCTCCTCTAGTCAGGGCAAGGGAATTACCCTCTCAAAATAACCCCTGCTCACCCTCTAGGTTACGTGACGCAAGCAGTCAAGGCTTATTTCAGAGGCGATGTAAATTAAGCAGTTGTGACCACATAGAGTAACCTAGTGACAACACTACAAATGGACACCACACAAAGTTTTATATAAAAAATAAGTATACTTTATATAGGGTTACCACAAGACCAATAAATGATGAAAAGAATCCACAATACTATTTAACTTCAAGATTTCTGGTTAAAAAGGTGTAAATCAAAGTTCTGTGCGAGTCGGTAGCCTCATCCGGCTACAGCGTGCTGAAAGAACAGAGTCTAACAAATCAAGCGGACCGCAGCAGTTCGGGCCCACTCAAAGGTCGACAGACTCAAACACAGTACCTTTTCCTTGGGGCAGCCGGCATGGATGTGCGAGTCAGTTCCGGGGATCGTCGCGGTATACAAAAAGAAAGCGTTACAGGTCACGGTGTCCCTTCCATCGTGGTGCAGGCTACGGCTCGTTGACGGCGTCGGTGAGCTCAGAGCTTGCGTTGTTCGGGGCGGACGTTGCTCATTGCGGTGCTTCCAGCTTTACGGTGTGGCATTCGAGCCAGAGTTCGGAAGAAGGCGTCGATCAGTCCGGACAGCGGTACGAGTCGGGTGGTGCGTCGCAAAGCATGCGCGGCGGTGTCCAACTCCGGTGCGGTCACAGGACACGAAGTCAGCAGCAGTGACGCGTCGGTCAGACCATTTTGATTCAGTGTAGTGAGGCGTTGCACTTTGCGGTGTCCTTCCAGTCGCGGTGCAGGCTACGGCTCGTTGCCGGTGTCGGTGAGCGCAGAGCTTGCGTTGTTCGAGGCGGACGGTGCTCAGTGCGGTGCCAACAGGACACCGGCCGGTCGGGAGAGTCAATCACAGCTCCCTACCTCTGTAGCCACTTGTTTCCAGCAGCAATTCACAAAGGCTGGTGAAGTCCACTGGGCTGGGACTTTGGTCAGGGGGCAAGTTCTCTTCCAAACCCTTGGAGATCTTTTGCATAAGTTGAAAATAAAGGTAAAGTCCACAAAGTCTTTCCTCCTCTCTAGGCAGTTCAGGCAACCACTGCAGGCCAATCCCCCAAGCAGCACTTCGGATTGGGAATAGTCTCTCCTGAGTTTCTTCCGGTTCCTTCTCCTCAGCAGAGGTTTCGTCTTGTCAGTTTCAGGAGTGATTTAATTTCATGGGATCAGGGTCCCAATACTTATACCCCAAAATCCTTTGCTCTCTCAGGGGAGAGGGGCCTGTGCCCAGTCCAAACCAATTCCTGAGCACTCTGTTTACCAGACTGCTCCTTTCCTTTCACCATGCAGGGCAGGAACATCAGACACCCCACAGGAGGTGAAGCCAGCATTGTGGAAGGCAAGTGCAGTCCAGGAGTACTCTGTTGTACTCTGTTGACAGTCTTCCTTCTCTTCTTTCAGTGTGCAGGGCAGAGACATCAGACACACCACAGGGGGTGGAGCCGGCATTGTAGAGGGAAGGCCCAGCCCTATTCAGGTCCCAGGTGCAACTCCTCCCTCCCATCTAGTGGCTGATCTCGCTATTCACCCCCGGGTGGCCCCAGCCTGTCTCCTGGAATCCCCCAGCCCTGTCACTTTGCAAAACAAGACAAAGGAATACATAACCTTAGCAGAGGCGGGATGAAATGGTTAGGCAAGCAAATACCTGCTTTCTAAAAGTTATTATTCTGAGTCCAGGCATACTAAACTCGAATTTGTTATGGTATGTTATGTTATATGTTATTTTGTGGCTTTTATAGCGCACGGCTACTCAGAAGAGTGTCCCGGCGCTTTATTGACATCCTGAAAAGCAAACACAACACAGAAAAAGGGAAAAGAGAAAAAAATAAAGTCTAAGAGGCGAACATCCAGGTTTTTAGGCCCTTCCTAAAATAGAGCAAATTAGAATTGCTACGTAACGCAAAGGGCAAAGAGTTCCAAAGCTGAGGGGCCCGGAGCATAAAAGAGCGACCTCCCAATCGGGCCCTCCTCACACGGGGAACAATGGCAAGAAGCTGCGATTCTGATCTCAGAGATCGTGAAGGACAGTATTGCTTAAACCTCCTCTGCAGGTATTTAGCCCCGGTGGAATAGAAGGCCTTATGCGCGAGGGTCAAGGTTTTAAAGGCTATCCACTGTCGGATAGGCAGCCAGTGAAGCGCCTGTAATAAGCCAGAAACATGAGCTCGCCTATGCAGACCAAAGATGGCGCGAGCCGCCCCATTCTGGACCACCTGCATCCGTTGCAAGAGGTATTCGGGCAGGCCAAGATATAAGATGTTAGCATAGTCCAATCTTGAACCAATCAAGGCCTGCACCGTAATCCTCCTGTGATCCTCTGAAAGCAACGGAAAAAACTTCCGAAGCATGCGGAGAAGTCCAAAGCATTTGCCTGTGAGGGTGAGGATCTGAGATCTTAAAGTCAGACCGTTGTCAATTTTGACCCCCAAATTCTTCGCTAACTGCGAAGACTGGCTCGGAGGAGACATGTCCGCCGGCCACCACACCTGCCAGTCCGGGTCGGATTGACAGCCGAAGAAGAGTACCTCCGACTTATCTGAGTTGCACTTGAGGCTGTTCAGTTGGAGCCATTTGAAAACAGCCCCAAGGCACTCACGGATACTCTCTCCGTCAAAATCCTCCCCTTTCCGGCAGGTGAAGAGCAGCTGGGTGTCATCCGCATAGGATACGATCTGGGCTCCATAGGACTCAGCCAGAGCCGCCAGAGGGGTCATAAAGATGTTAAACAGAGTCGGGCTCAATACAGAGCCCTGCGGGACTCCGACTCCCAGTGGCGGCATCTCGGCGGAGGCTGAGGAAACCCAGACCGACTGTCGGCGACCAGCTAAGAAAGATGTAAACCAGCTGAACACCTTCCCCATCAGACCGATCTCATGAAGTGTGATGAGCAAGCCCTCATGGGGGACGGTGTCAAAGGCCGCCGACAGATCGAGCATGATCAACATAGCTCTCCCACCCAAATCTAGCGTCTCCTTGATGGCCTCAGATACCTCCAACAGCGCCGTCTCCGTACTCAGATTAGGGCGGAAGCCCGACTGAGTGGAGTGAAGCAGGTCGTTGGATTCCAAAAAAATTGGAAAGCACGATGTGAACGTGCTTCTCCAGGGTCTTGGCTAGAGCAGGAAGAAGAGAGATCGGCCTGTAATTGGCCAAGACCTCAGGAGCCAGACCGGGCTTCTTAATCAGGGGGATGACCATGGCCTGCTTCCACGCCAAAGGGACGTCACCTAGGCTGAGGGAACGATTCAGGAGAGGGTTGACCAACGGGTTAACTACCTCCCCCATCCTCGCCAAAAATTTGGCCGGGCATGGATCAAGTGGTGATCCAGATTTGAGATTGGCCAGAAGGATGAGGCCATAGAAATAGGCAGGAAGTCTGACAGGACAGGTCCCGAGGGGATCGATGGAATAGGGCCATCCTCGGGGCCAGGCAGGGTAGCCGCCGGTCGCGGTGGAAAAGACTCCTGTATCATCTTGATCTTCGCGGTAAAGAAGCATGCCAAATCCGAAGCCCACTTCTGAGTGGGAGCGGACTGGGCGACGTTCGACCGCGGGGCGATGTATTCCCTAACGATCGTGAAGATCTCTTTACAGGAGTTCGAGGCATCCTCGATCCTCCTGGCAAAATAGCTTTTCTTCTCAACCAGAATCGCTCAGTGATAGGCTTTGACCATAGTCCTATATTTGAGCCTGGCCTCTAGATTATACTGGGCTCGCCAGGTCCTTTCCGCCACCTTGCACTGCCTGTGTGAAAGATCTCACTATGAGATCTAAGCAAGCACAAATATGGTTTTGACTACCTTAAGAGCGTTTCACAATCTGGCAGTTTACGCAGGCACCAACCATGAACCATTTTGCATGTTATATCACCTATACAGCATGCATTGCCCCTCTGTATAGTATGGAGAGTTGAAGAGAGAGTTGACATTGCCATTGATAGCAGCCATGAATGAAGTATTGCCATTTTCTAGTTGTTGCTACAGTCTGTCATTGACAGACTTGAGATATAGTTTTATGTTGGGTGTCTCCCCTTGTACCCTCCCCCCTATGTGTTGAAAACGTACGTGTGTATTCTTCTTTTTCCAACAGGTACATTGCGACCTCTTTTGAAACAAGCAACAGGTTAATATACCTTTTTCATATTTTGAGCACTTTCACCACATCCCTTTACCTTCACGTTATCTCACATAACGGTCCTGATGAATGCCTGTAAGTCCTACCAAGGCGCAGAGGGCAGAAACATGTTGACCTAATCCCCCCCCTTTTTTCCCTTCACGCAATGTTTTTAACGACACTCTGAGTGCATCAACCACTCCTTATAAGTATCTATGATGCACTATAGCAGAGTTCACATGACCCGAACCCGTAACTATTAAAAAATCCTATTCTGGTTATCCGGGCTTTTTTAATATTCCCTCATCACTGACTCACTACTGCTTCAACCTTGGGTTAACACCTCCTGGTGGAGGTTGCATAATTCAATCGACCCGATGATTATGAACACACGTGAATAAAAAAGCGGAGAATCAAGATACACCGCTCCAACTCCACCCTACCCATCACGTGCATGAGGGTCTTTTATTTGGGACACACCCCCCGTTCCTGCAAGAAACCTAAGGTTGTGCAGGACAAGTGATCCTTTCCCGTCTGATTATTGATACACCACCACCCCTTCCTACCTGTCTATCCAGCCTGTAGATGCTGTAATCTGACGGGATTGCCGAGGCGATATCCGGGTTGGAGGAAGCTCCCAGCCAGGTCTCTGTGAGCATCAGACATATCGGTTTTTCCAGAGTAAGGAGATCAAAGAGCTCCTGAGCGTGACTACGCACTGATCTGGTATTCAATAGCATACACAGATGCTTCACCGAAACCGCCTCCCGGTGGGGGGAGGCCGTGGACCAGCGTCTTTTGACCAGCCACAACCAGGGCATTTGCTCTTACCCCTGTAGCGCCCAGGAAAAACCTTAAAGCAACCACATGATACCTTATAAAACGACCGGAGTTGCGCAGAAGTGTAACTAACCATAGTTGCTACGATCGATCCCAGTCGCCCCTAGTCCAGGTCTACCGCCGCACCGCCGCCTCCGGGATGCCTCCGGGCAGGACTCTGGCGCGACTCAGGCGCAGAGAGGGCGCTTCCGCTGCGCGTCACCGCTGCGCGTTGAGAGCGGAGCTTTAAATAGGCATGTCCCCATGTCCCTGAGCGGTAGAACGCTCAAAGATGGCGCCCACAGTTCGAGTCCCTCACCAAAATGGCGCTCACTGCCCCCTGCCTCCCCGGAACCCGGACCCGCTAAATAGCGGTGGGGAAACAATTACCATGCAGGTGAGTGTCCAAAGAACCCTGTGCTAAAATCAGGGGAAATGTAAAACAATCAAAAAGAAATAGAAAAACGGGGCTTTAAAAATAGCAATTAAGCGCTAAAAACGCTCCAGCAGCACACACACCCAGCAGCGAAGCGCTGCTACAATACTTATCTTTAGTTTTCAGTTGCCAGAAAGATCAGGTACCGGCTCCGCCTTAAATAGGCATGTCCCCGTGTCCCTGAGCGGTAGAACGCTCAAAGATGGCGCCCACAGTTCGAGTCCCTCACCAAAATGGCGCTCACTGCCCCCTGCCTCCCCGGAACCCGGACCCGCTAAATAGCGGTGGGGAAACAATTACTGTGCAGGTGAGGGGCCAAAGAACCCTGTGCTAAAATCAGGGGAAATGTAAAACAATCAAACAGAAATAGAAAAACGGGGCTTTAAAAATAGCAGTTAAGCGCTACAGACGCTCCAACAGCACACACACCCAGCAGCGAAGCGCTGCTACAATACTTATCTTTAGTTTTCAGTTGCCAGAAAGATCAGGTACCGGCTCCGCCTTAAATAGGCATGTCCCCGTGTCCCTGAGCGGTAGAACGCTCAAAGATGGCGCCCACAGTTCGAGTCCCTCACCAAAATGGCGCTCACTGCCCCCTGCCTCCCCGGAACCCGGACCCGCTAAATAGCGGTGGGGAAACAATTACCGTGCAGGTGAGTGGCCAAAGAACCCTGTGCTAAAATCAGGGGAAATGTAAAACAATCAAAAAGAAATAGAAAAACGGGGCTTTAAAAATAGCAATTAAGCGCTAAAAACGCTCCAACAGCACACACCCAGCAGCGAAGCGCTGCTACAATACTTATCTTTAGTTTTCAGTTGCCAGAAAGATCAGGTACCGGCTCCGCCTTAAATAGGCATGTCCCCGTGTCCCTGAGCGGTAGAACGCTCAAAGATGGCGCCCACAGTTCGAGTCCCTCACCAAAATGGCGCTCACTGCCCCCTGCCTCCCCGGAACCCGGACCCGCTAAATAGCGGTGGGGAAACAATTACCGTGCAGGTGAGTGGCCAAAGAACCCTGTGCTAAAATCAGGGGAAATGTAAAACAATCAAAAAGAAATGGAAAAACAGGGCTTTAAAAATAGCAATTAAGCGCTAAAAACGCTCCAACAGCACACACACCCAGCAGCGAAGCGCTGCTACAATACTTATCTTTAGTTTTCAGTTGCCAGAAAGATCAGGTACCGGCTCCGCCTTAAATAGGTATGTCCCCGTGTCCCTGAGCGGTAGAAAGCTCAAAGATGGCGCCCACAGTTCGAGTCCCTCACCAAAATGGCGCTCACTGCCCCCTGCCTCCCCGGAACCCGGACCCGCTAAATAGCGGTGGGGAAACAATTACCGTGCAGGTGAGTGGCCAAAGAACCCTGTGCTAAAATCAGGGGAAATGTAAAACAATCAAAAAGAAATAGAAAAACGGGGCTTTAAAAATAGCAATTAAGCGCTACAGACGCTCCAACAGCACACACACCCAGCAGCGAAGCGCTGCTACAATACTTATCTTTAGTTTTCAGTTGCCAGAAAGATCAGGTACCGGCTCCGCCTTAAATAGGCATGTCCCCGTGTCCCTGAGCGGTAGAACGCTCAAAGATGGCGCCCACAGTTCGACTCCCTCACCAAAATGGCGCTCACTGCCCCCTGCCTCCCCGGAACCCGGACCCGCTAAATAGCGGTGGGGAAACAATTACCGTGCAGGTGAGTGGCCAAAGAACCCTGTGCTAAAATCAGAGGAAATGTAAAACAATCAAAAAGAAATAGAAAAACGGGGCTTTAAAAATAGCAATTAAGCGCTACAGACGCTCAAACAGCACACACACCCAGCAGCGAAGCGCTGCTACAATACTTATCTTTAGTTTTCAGTTGCCAGAAAGATCAGGTACCGGCTCCGCCTTAAATAGGCATGTCCCCGTGTCCCTGAGCGGTAGAACGCTCAAAGATGGCGCCCACAGTTCGAGTCCCTCACCAAAATGGCGCTCACTGCCCCCTGCCTCCCCGGAACCCGGAAAATAGCGGTGGGGAAACAATTACCGTGCAGGTGAGTGGCCAAAGAACCCTGTGCTAAAATCAGGGGAAATGTAAAACAATCAAAAAGAAATAGAAAAACGGGGCTTTAAAAATAGCAATTAAGCGCTAAAAACGCTCCAACTGCACACACACCCAGCAGCGAAGCGCTGCTACAATACTTATCTTTAGTTTTCAGTTGCCAGCGTCTACCATGTTCTCTGAGTCTGCTAGGATTATAAACAGGTAACAATCAAGCAGCCCATTCTAGCCATTGGAGAACAGGTAGCCTTACGATAGTGAAGAACAAAGATGGCTGTAATTCTGAAGAAAATTACATATTTATATGTATTTGTGCCCCCACGCGCTACCCTCTCACCATCTGCCATGTTGAATAAAAACCCCTGCATTACTTCACATTCAGAGGCCTTATTTCTCTGTCACCAGGCCCCTCCATGCCAGACCCTGAAAAAGGCACACGTTACATTTCTCTGCAGCACATTAGATATTTTTTTGAGCAGTCATGGAGAAGAGGCCCAGCCCGGGGTGTCTAAACAGTGTCAAACAAGGGTCGACCTGATAAAGCTGCATTCCGGCCCCGAGCAGGAGCCGAGCAGAAGCCCATCTGCAGAGATAAGGCCCAGTTTTGCTGTCGGCTCTCAGAGATAAGTGGGGCCCATGTCAAGGGAAACCTCCAAGACAGTTACACAAGGGGTGGACAGGAAGGGCCAAACCAACTGCTAGTATGAAGCAGCAACACTTCTACAGATGAGAGCAATCTGCATGCTGCCCCGAGCTAGAGATAAGACCAGACATGCTAGTCACTCTGACACCCAGGGCCCTCCCTGACCAACAGAAAGGAAACAGCCCTCATGGAGAAGTCTGATAAAGTTACGCAAACAGGCAGTGCGAGTTTTAGCTGACCTTGCTGCCCCCTCTATGCACCCACCCACCTATGACTCATTACAGTGAACGCCTACATGCTCATATCTTTTTCTTTCCTTCTGCTTGGAGGGCTCCTCCCTATGTATGCAAAGAATGTATAAATATTGTACTCTGTGAATAAAGCTCAGAACTCTCCTGAACCCGCTTAGTAAAGGAGCTCTCCTTTAACTCGAGTTAATGAAATAAAACCCATTGACTCTAACACCACGGACTCTGCTCCTCATTTATATTTGACCCTTTTTGCATTTATAGAAATTCTGATAGTGTAAATAATTTATTTACAACATTTTCTGGCGCCCGAATAGGGACGCATCCCCTTCCCCACGCGCCGGCGATGTAGGTCCGGCCCCTGCCCCCTTCTACAGCCTAGACGGACTTCAAAGTGTACACGCCAGCGGGACTTCCCGCCAACTCCGCCAGGCCCACGGAGGAGGCGGACTGCGACCAGACATCCACACGAGGCGGTGAGGAAGATTGCGGAGCGTCCTGACCCAGAGCCCAACCCGTGAGAGAGCCGAGTCCGAGGTCTTCAGAGGTCCGCCATTCCTGCGCAAGCGTCAAGCGTCCGATGACCAGGTCTTCAAGTTCTGCTTCCCGGTGAGTACCACTGAGAACGCATAAAGACGGGTTCATTTAATGAACACGGTAAAGATGTGTCTCCTTCACGAGACCGGTATGGTTGTACTGTATTTCAGTGCATAGGAATATGTTATATATGTTTTAGGTTTGAAATTGTTTTAATTGGGTTTTAAGCATGCCGCTGTTTTCAAAATTGTGTGAAATAGGCATTAAAAAGGGAATATTAGAAGAGGCAGTTAATGTCCCGCCAAGAGATACTCCCGGCCATTTTATGTATAACAAACATGGCATCAGCGCTATTCTCTATTTAGACCTCTGGGTAGATTACACAAAGGATCTAGAGATGGTGCATAGATAGCCTGCTACTGGCACTTGGGATTCAGAATGTATTATGAGAGTAGAGGAACAACTATGGAAAAGGAAGTCGAGGCCCTCGCAGAAAGAGGCCATTGAATTATGGCGCAAAGAGGCTAATAGGATGGCCCTGAAAGAACTTAACAAAGCCAAGAAAAACAGGCAAATGTCAGAACAGGCAAAAGAAAAAGAATTACTAGAAGAGGGTGAGCAGGTTTGAGCGGAACAAATGGATAGGGAGAGAAACGCTCTTGTTACTGGTATCTACCCTGTACTTTCAGAGGAGATCAAGGAGGAAGTTTCCCAAGATGTACCCCTTAAAATTAAACCAACGGCACCAGAGGCGTTCCTTTCCACCTACCTAGCAGAGCCACCCCCAGCCTACATAGACGCACCATTTCCCCCGCTCCCACCAGAGGCCATGCCCCAGCCAGCCCAGAACCAACAACAGACATCCGGGGGTGCGGAAGGGGGGGGGATAAGGAAATAAAGGATGATGTCGAACTCCCTAGATGTATATATGATTTACAGCCAGGTATTACTGGTCCAATGCGCGCCATATCAATACGGGTAAAGCAAGCCATCGCAGAGCTAGACGGACTGCCTGATATTAATACACATTTAGATGCCTTTTATGAGTTCATCAGAACAGGACGGAACCATGAATGCGTAGCTCAAGCTATGGAAAATAGAAAAGTAAAAGCTAAGAACAACATCCTCCGTTTTATTATCAACTGTCTGATCAGGGAACTTGATGGGGGTGATGGGGACGTGGAGGCTAGTTTAATAGAGTGGAGCGACAGCATCAATGACGGTAAACATGATAAGCCAGCGCAGACAGAAGCAATGACGAACAAGATTAAAAAGAAAATACTAGCAATACGCAACGCTGAGAAGGAAGGCAGGCATAGTGTGTCAGAGGAAGGGGATAACAACGAGCCGGCAGACAAAATGAATTTTCTGGGCATAGCACGGCACTGTAATGGCGCCAAACACCATCGACCTCAGAAAACAAGGGTTAACAAGGAAACAAACATCTCTCCTGAGGATTTGTTCCAAACAACTGAAAAAGCCCTAGACCATTGGATGGACGACGAGCCAGCCCTCACGCCACATGAGAGGGAGTTGGCTCGGTCGACCACCCAGTGGGTGTCCCAACATCATGTATATAATCCCGACATAGTGGCCCAGAAGTTCCTGAGCCTCCCACCACTCGAACAACGCCTGGCCAGCATCTACATGGTCCAACATTTGATCACATTGTATGAGAGCCAATATCACCACCCTGGCAAATTATATAAAATACTGGAAAAGGTAATACTAGATAGATGGATGAAACAGGGCCCAGAACTGATTAACACAATTTTAGACTTGCGTCTCCAATATGAACAATTCCTGTCCGCCTCAATGACACCCGACCATCGCCCAGGAGGACAGTACCCTCTGCGAGAGGTCCACCCCATAAGAAAAACAGATGGCACTGTCCAGCGGGTATATGTCTATACCCCTCTCACCAAGCTAGAAATACTGGAAATGAAGAGGTTGTTACCTTCCCATGATAAAGACCCGGGGGGTTTCACAGAGAAATAAAAGATATACTCCGTATAGGAGACTATACTTACCCTGATATCCTAAGGTTACTAAAGGTCTTGTTACCAGCAGGCATTTACGAGAAACTTAAAGAGAAAGACTGGGATGTGGGAGATAAAATGTTGAAATGGGCAGAGTTGCAAGCTGAAGATGCAGGTAGAGCTCCGGGGGATGGCCTTGGTGAAAAATTAAGGGGCTCCCAGAACTCCTTATACAAATTTTACCAAGACTATTGACGACCAAAAAGGAAGACTGGGATGCAATTTCAGCATGTAAACAGAAACCAGAGGAAGACACGAGCGATTACTACACTAGGTTGGAGAAATGCTTCGCTGTCAACAGTGGTTTAAAACACAGTAGTGAGGCCTATCCCCACCTTTTTGTGACTAAACTGGTAGATAACGCGCTTCCTCAGATTAGGAATAAGGTGCTGAAGGTTGAGAGTACTTGGCAAGCAAATAGCCCCTCACAAATGTTACAGATGTTGCAATACCACCAAAATAGAATAAGGGAAGAACAAGAACAAGAAAAGAAGCGCATGAAGGATACAAAAATGAAGGTGCTAGTTGCCCAAACAGTACCCGCAAACACGAACAAGAATGGTACCGCACCCACTAAAGGGACCTGCAATTATTGTAAACAACAGGGTCACTTTGTAAGGGAATGCCCCATCCTAAAGCACAATATAGCCACAGGTAAAACAAAGGAACGACCCTATACACCCAGACAGTACAACACTCAACAGACACAAGCCCCCACCCCGCCGCAGGTCCAGACGCCCGCTGCCGCTGCACCTCAAATGTATCAGTACACGCAGTCAGTCTACCCAGAATACCAATCTTTTTCATGAAACAGCCTCGAGAGGGAAGATTGCTTGCCCCTTATCCCAGTTCCTGTGGACCAAGAGGGTCCTTATGTACATGCTCGTTTGCTGGGGCAAGATAGAAAGTTTCTGATTGACACAGGGGCAAGCAGGACTACCATCAGTCATGACGAGGTCCCAGGGGCACCTCTCTCGGGCTCACAGAATATATCCCTGGGATTTTCTGGAAAGCCAATTGTCAACAAAGTATCAGAACCAGTCTCTTTAGAGGTGGGTCCACTGACACGCACCACAGACCTACTACTCACTAAAACATGTCCAGAAAATTTACTAGGTATAAAGACCCTAAAAGAACTGGGAGCAGTTATCTGTTGCTCACCAGAAGGAGTAAGACTGTTTTTGCGTGATTTCAAAGGGCATTTCACGTTTCGAGATTTTGATCCCAGACTTCAGGATGTCCCACAGTATCTATGATTCAGAAAAGGGGGTGGTGATGAACAGAGTGTCTGAATTAAGCAGACCACTCTTACCCAGTCCAAAGATCAGGGCTTGATCCATCACCGTGTTTTAGCTCACTGCACCATCCCAGCTCAGAACCTGGCTACATGCAAATTAGTCTGTTCCTGTCTCAGTGCATGATGGGAACAGGGCAAACCAAACTACCAAGCCAATTCTTATACTGGGAAGGAAACAAGCTTCCGGGGACCGGTTTCTGGCATTTCAGCCATCGTCGGCCCGGCTTGCTTGAATCCTGATGGTGCAATGAGCAAGGGACTCACATCTGAGTATACCCTTCCACGCTTATGGTGGACAAAATGATTCAGAAAAGGGGGTGGTGATGAACAGAGTGTCTGAATTAAGCAGACCACTCTTACCCAGTCCAAAGATCAGGGCTTGATCCATCACCGTTTTTTAGCTCACTGCACCATCCCAGCTCAGAACCTGGCTACATGCAAATTAGTCTGTTCCTGTCCCAGTGCATGATGGGAACAGGGCAAACCAAACTACCAAGCCAATTCTTATACTGGGAAGGAAACAAGCTTCCGGGGACCGGTTTCTGGCATTTTAGCCGTCTTCGGCCCGGCTTGCTTGAATCCTGATGGTGCAATGAGCAAGGGACTCACATCTGAGTATACCCTTCCACGCTTATGGTGGACAAAATGATTCAGAAAAGGGGGTGGTGATGAACAGAGTGTCTGAATTAAGCAGACCACTCTTACCCAATCCAAAGATCAGGGCTTGATCCTTCACAGTTTTTTAGCTCACTGCACCATCCCAGCTCAGAACCTGGCTACATGCAAATTAGTCTGTTACTAGGTATAAAGACCCTAAAAGAACTGGGAGCAGTTATCTCTTGCTCACCAGAAGGAGTAAGACTGTTTTTGCATGATTTCAAAGGGCATTTCATGGTTCGAGATTTTGATCCCAGACTTCAGGATGTCCCACAGTATCTATGGGCACAAGGTTCGACTGACGTAGGTTACATGGATATAACACCATACGAGGTCACTCTTAAGGAAGGAGTAGTCCTACCCCGAATACGACAGTACAGGATTCCACCTGAGGCTGAAACAGCCTTATTAAAAATAATTTAAGAACTCATTAAACAGGGGGTGGTGGTGGAGACAGACTCGAATGTGTGTAACTCCCCCGTCCTCCCTGTTCTTAAACGCACAGACCCTCAAGCACCCCCAGTTTACAGACTAGTAGTGGACCTTCGAGAACTGAACAAATGCGTGGTCCCACAATACCCTGTGGTCCCAGACATTTCCTCATTATTGACTGCCATCGATTCGGAGGCAACATTTTTCACGGTCATTGACCTAAAGAATGCATTCTTCAGCATTCCAATACACCCTGACAGTCAATATCTTTTCGGATTCAGTTTAAAAGGACGCAGATTTAAATTTACAAGAGCTCCCCAAGGTTTTACAGAAAGCCCAAGTGTTTACAGTCAGGCATTAAAGAGACAACTTGACAGTATAAGTATGCCTACCAACACAGCATTAATACAGTACGTGGATGACATTCTCATTACAGCAAGATCAGAAACTGACTGTGAAAAGGCTTCCCTCACGGTCCTTCATTTTCTGGCGGACATGGGGCACAAAGTGTCCCCTTCGAAGTTACAGTTCTGTGAACAGCAAGTGGCTTACTTAGGGCACTTGCTGTCCAAGGAGGGTAGGCAGCTGACACAAGAACGAATTAAATTGATTTCCAACATTTCACAACCCAAAACACAGAAAGAAGTACGTGCATTCATTGGCCTTACTTCCTATTGCAGACAATGGATTCCCCAGTATGCCCACATAGTCAAGCCACTCATACAATTGACTACATTGGAGGCGGCCATTGGACATCAGAGCACACCTTAGCATTTGAGGAACTAAAACGGGCGTTATGTCAAGCGCCAGTTTTAGCCACTCCTGATTACAAGAAACACTTCACCCTGTTTGTGACAGAACGGGATGGAACAGCACTATCTGTTCTCACACAAGACCAAGCAGGGAAACACAAGCCATGTGCTTACTTTTCTAGTACACTGGACCCTGTAGCACAGGTTCTGCCAGCATGCTTGAAATCTGTTGCGGCCACAGCTTTGGCCATAAGACAAAGTGACTCGATAGTGCTGGGACACTCTCTGACAGTACAAGTACCACACGCAGTGGAGGTTCTCCTGAATAGGACACAGACGCAACACCTGACTGTAGCAAGATTGACAGGATACGAGCTGACACTATTTCAACCCCACATAGAGATTAGAAGATGTAACATACTCAACCCTGCCACTCTTTTACCCTCAAGCACAGATGACACCACACCCCATGACTGTGTGGAAGTAATAAATGTAGTGACGAAGCCAAGACAAGACTTGACAGATGTTGCACTCCCAGACCCTGACATAACGTTTTATGTAGATGGATCATGCATGAGAACAGGGGCAGGAGAATTAGTGGCAGCATACGCCGTAACTACTGACCATGAGATCATAGAGACACAAAGAATAGATATCCTGTCAGCACAAGCAGCAGAGCTCATTGCTTTGACGCAAGCCTGTAAACGAGCAAAACAGTTAAGGGTTAACATCTACACTGATTCACAATATGCGTTTGGGGTAGTTCATGACTTTGGGGTACTATGGAGGGAGAGAGGTTTTCTGACCTCACACGGGGTCAAGATACAGCATGGCCCTCTCATACAGGCCTTGTTAGAAGCAATACACCTACCTACAGCCATAGCGATCCTGAAATGCAAAGCACACACCAAGGCCACAGATGTCATTTCCCAAGGTAATGACCTGGCAGACCGAACTGCTAAACAGACAGCTCAGACTCCAATTGACATACCAAACTCACAGGTATTACCACCGACAAGGACTATGACAGTCAGGGATCCCTCCAAAGATGTACAAGATATACAGACCCATGCCACTCCAGATGAAATAAAGAAATGGACTGAACAAGGAGGGGTCCAGACTGACCAGAGTTGGATGACTAAAAACAAAAAGACATGGTTCCTCCCAGACTCTATGGTACAGGTGATAATAGAGACAGCACATAGCCCGGCACACTTGGGAGAGAATGGAATGTTGGATGGCCTGCAGAATATCTGGTTTAACAAACACTTGCGACCGGCAGCAAAGCAGAAAGTGAAGACTTGCATGATTTGTTGCCAATTCAACCCTGGAAAAGGCATCTCAGTGGAACAGGGTGGATTTCATCCCCCTGATCACCCTTTTGAGGTTCTCCAAATGGATTATATCCAAATGGACAGATGTAGAGGTCACAAGTACGTCCTGGTAGTGGTGTGTGCCCTAACCAGATGGACAGAAGCTTACCCAGTCCCAGATTATACTGCAGTTACAACAGCCAAACAGTTAGTGAGGGAGTTCTTCCCTAGATACGGGTTGCCACTTGTCATTTACTCAGACAATGGCCAGCCCTTTTCCTCTGAGCTCATGAAACAGGTGTCCCTTCTGTTGGGATATACCTGGAAGTTCCATTGTGTAAGGCATCCCCAAGCAGCAGGTCTAGTAGAGAGACATAACCAGACCCTCAAAACAAAATTAGCTAAAGTCTGTGCAGAAAAGGGCGTGGATTGGATGGTAGCCTTACCGGTTGCCCTCTTTTACATGCGCATGGTAGCTCATTCTAGAACCGGCCTATCCCCATATGAGGTGGTCTTTGGAAGACCACCGAATATGTGGGGTACACCAATACCTAAAAGAATAACTGATGTTGACAGTACTATGCTCACAGATTACCTGGCTTCCTTGATGTCTGCACTACTCTCTTGCCGTTCGCAGGTTGCCGCTGCCTTCCCTGACAACACCCAGGTCGAGGACCATGCCATAGCCCCAGGGGACTGGGTGCTGGTGAGGAATTTCGAACGAAGATGGCTGTAATTCACTATCAGGACATGCCGCACACATCCGGGCATGTCCTACCTTATACTTACAATGCTCCCTGCCCGTGGGCCTACCATAGGGGTGACTAATATGAAGAAAAGGGAAAGGTTAGGGACTGGCAAGTGGGTGCACATGAAGGGAAAAAGAGATATTGGCTCTGGGCAAAAGTGCTGATTGTTCATTTGTGCTGCAAGTATATCATGGATACCCAATCAATGAATGTAAATCACACATATATATTACAAAAATACATCTTTTTTATTATTTTTCTCTTCACAAAGTTATTTTATATAGTTGATATCAAAATATAATAAAAGACTCCTTTATATACAAAGTTAATGTCATATGTTTGAAAAAAACCTTCATAAACCATTTTCATTATTAATATGACCACACTAAGAAATTGACAAAAATAACATCATTTTGTAAAATGCAATGAAATAATCCGTACAACACTCCAACTGAATGTCAATTCCAAATATTTTAAGGGAAACACTGGTTATATGACATGGTTGTCACCATAAATATTTTTAGGGAAACACTGGTTATATGACATGGTTGTCACCAACGCGTTTCAGTGTTTAACCTTCCTCAGGGTGTTTCTACCAGTGGCATACAAAGAAGCATTAGGCTTTTGGTTTCTTTTTTTGTATCATGTATTCAACAGTTAGATCCAAAACCATTCTAATTATAGAGCAATGCACTATCCAGACATCTAAATCCTATGTCAGAAAGGGTTGCCCATGGTCATATGTTCTAGCTCCTTTGACGATTTATCCCAGGATTTTCTTATTGGAGTTCTTTAACTTTGTAGCTCCTAGCTCTGACCTCAATCACATGTGGTATGTAGGTATGTCTCCCAGTGTGTCCATTAATCTGAGGGGACCAATGAATGGCTAATGAGAAGAGGTAGCTGGCACTTCTGATGCGAATTAAGTCAAAACCACAACATGATGAAGCCTCCTGACTTTATCATAAATCGCATGTGATTTTTGGAGACTGATAGATAGCTAATATCCAGGGACAGTTGATATGTCGGAAGCGGAGCTTGCGACTTGGAGGCGGAGCTTCCGGCTCGGAGGTGGGGATTTAGCCATGGCTGAAATGTCCTCTTCTGGGCCGGAAGCTCTGCCTCCGGGCCGCAAGCTCCGCCTCTGGCCCGGAAGCTCCGGCTCCAGATCGCAAGCCCCCCCCAAGCCGGAAGCTCCGGCTCCGGGCCGGAATTTCCGGCACGAGTGTGGACGTAAAGTTGGTAGTCTTAAATCTATTCTGTGAATACCGAAAGTAGTAAGTTCATTCTGTGAATCCCGAAAGTAGTAAGTTCATTCTGTGAATCCCGAAAGTAGTAAGTTCACTCCTGACTCTCCCCTGCCTTCCGCGGGAGCTTAGCTTAACGAAGCCCTGTATTTTTAAACTTTTTGTGCTTACTTTGCCCTCATTTTTTAAAACTTACCATTATCCTTTTCAGGGACCTCTCTCTTGCCTCGTGGCCCCCCGCGCAGCCGAGGTTAACACTGCAGCGGGTCAAGCTTCCCTCGCTCGCCGCCACCAGCGAGCCGCCCCTCTAACCACGCCCACCTCCGCCCGGCCACGCCCACTTCACTTTATAGGGAGGAGCTGACTACTAGCTCGACACACCTGACTCTCCCCTGCCTTCCGCGGGAGCTTAGCTTAACGAAGCCCTGTGTTTTTAAACTTTTTGTGCTTACTTTGCCCTCATTTTTTAAAACTTACCATTATCCTTTTCAGGGACCTCTCTCTTGCCTCGTGGCCCCCCGCGCAGCCGAGGTTAACACTGCAGCGGGTCAAGCTTCCCTCGCTCGCCGCCACCAGCGAGCCGCCCCTCTAACCACGCCCACCTCCGCCAGGCCACGCCCACTTCACTTTATAGGGAGGAGCTGACTACTAGCTCGACACACCTGACTCTCCCCTGCCTTCCGCGGGAGCTTAGCTTAACGAAGCCCTGTGTTTTTAAACTTTTTGTGCTTACTTTGCCCTCATTTTTTAAAACTTACCATTATCCTTTTCAGGGACCTCTCTCTTGCCTCGTGGCCCCCCGCGCAGCCGAGGTTAACGCTGCAGCGGGTCAGGCTTCCCTCGCTCGCCGCCACCAGCGAGCCGCCCCTCTAGCCACGCCCACCTCCACCAGGCCACGCCCACTTCACTTTATAGGGAGGAGCTGACTACTAGCTCGACACACCTGACTCTCCCCTGCCTTCCGCGGGGGCTTAGCTTAACGAAGCCCTGTGTTTTTAAACGTTTTGTGCTTACTTTGCCCTCATTTTTTAAAACTTACCATTATCCTTTTCAGGGACCTCTCTCTTGCCTCGTGGCCCCCCGCGCAGCCGAGGTTAACACTGCAGCGGGTCAGGCTTCCCTCGCTCGCCGCCCCTCTAGCCACGCCCACCTCCGCCAGGCCACGCCCTGAACGCCACTACAAATCATGTGTCTCCCCCGTACGCGCAGCGGACGGGCGCAGCAGGCGCGCCTAAGGCAAGCCCGTCTGCGCCCGTCCGCGACTGGCCGGGACCAGGGGCCACAGACCCTGCCCGTCCATCCTTTTACTCATCCGCTCAACTTTCTGCACTTATGGTCCCCCGCCCGCTTTCCCCCCCACTGGTGCAACGTCTCAACACTTTTGGTGTTTTCGCGCCCCACCTTCCCTGGTCACCCTCCTCTTCACACAGCCTCACCTCTTCCCCTCCCGCCCCTCTAGCAGCATCTTCACCCCCATCCTCCCCCTCTGCAGCCTTAGCCTGCCTGCTCAACACTCGTTCGGCAGTCAAGCATCAAATCGAGCTTTTTAATCTCTTAAGCTCGGATTCTCCTGACTATCTATTCCTCACCGAAACTTGGTTCTCCACAGATTCGCTTCCGGATCTCCTGGGCATTCTTCCCGACACCTATTATGCTCTTCGAGCGGACCGCCCGGCCGGAAAGGCCGGAGGTGGTGTGGCAATGATTCTTCATTCCACCCTTAAATTCCAGCTTCTTGACCACCAATGTGGATTACCTTGTGGCTCGGTCCCTTAACCTCACAGATCCTCTTACTTTTGTTCTTATGTATTGCCCTCCCCTACCCATGCCTCAGTTTGTAGCTTCCTTGCAGGACCTTCTGGCCACCCTGGCGGTCAATAATTCGTCAGTCATCCTACTCGGAGATTTTAATTACTGGCCTGATGACCCTAGAGAAAATTCCTCATCTAAAGATTTTTCTGCCACCCTTCAGTCCTTAAATTTCATGTCTCACATCGCAGCCCCCACCCATGTCAAGGGCCACACTTTGGACTAAATTTGGTAATTGCGCTGCGAAGTTTCCCCTCCATCTATTTGTCCGTGTATCTGGTCGGATCACTTTACTATTTCCTTTAGTATTTTTTCTGCTTCTTCCGCTAAACCCCCCCTACCCAAGAACATGTTAGCCCGTAGTTGGAACCAGACGGACCTCACTCTGCTTTCGTCTTCCCTGACCTCCTCAGCGCCTGACTTGACGGATCTCTCCCTCGAATCTCAAGCTAATGCCATCAGCATTTGGCTCTCTTCCTCTTGTGATCAGGTCGCTCCACTTAAGAAAGTAAAATCCGTCCGTCCACATGACGCACATAGATGGTTCACGAGTGAGCTTAAAGACCTTAAAATCAATCTCAGGCGCTCGGAACGCTACTGGAGACGAAATTATTGCCCTCTGCTTCGTGCTAAATACAAACTTCTGCTCAACAGCTATAAGAAAGCAATCCTGTTGGCCAAAACAAATTATTTCACGGAAAAAGTTGCTCTCTCTGTAAATAAATCTCGCGAAATCTTTTCCCTTGTTCAGCAACTTGCCACCTCCGATCGCACGAGCACTAGTCCTGCCCCCACTCAATCCTTCTGTTTTGCACTTAATGATTACTTTATCGACAAGATTGCCAACATTAAAGCTAACATCCCCGCAGTCTGCCAACCCCGCGCCACTCCTCCCCTTCCTCCGCCGTCTTCCTCTCTGGATCACTTTCCTTCTATCTCCATTGACAGATTCCTTCACTTGCTTTCTAAAGTCAAGTCCGGCTCTCCGGCCGACTGTGCTCCAGCCCGGATCCTTAAAACTCTTTTTACTAGCTGCCCTGTCCCCCCCCCTTACTTTGCTCAACACTTTGTTGGCTCTCGGTTCTGTCCCTGTTTCTTTTAAAACTGCTATGGTTCTCCCTATTATTAAAAAAACAGGCCTGGATCCCTCTCTCCCCACCAATTTCAGGCCTATCTCTCTCCTTCCTTACTTGGGGAAGATTTTGGAAAGTCACGTAACATCTTGCCTGTCCTCGTACATCGAGGAAAATTGCCTCTTGGCCCCCCATCAGGCGGGCTTCTGTCCGGGACACTCTACAGAGACTGTGATCACTGCTGTTCTGGACGAACTCAAGGGGAAAGCTGACTCTAACCTTCCCCAAGCCCTGGTGCTTCTCGACTTGTCGGCTGCGTTAGACACGGTCGACCATGCCATTCTTCTCGACCGTGTCAGCGCAGCCGGCATCAGGGGAGCAGCACTCTCCTGGCTAGCGTCCTTCCTTCAAGGCACGTCACAAGCCATCCATCTTTCAGGCTTCTCCGCCCCCCCCCCGCCCAGTTGTGTGCGGGGTCCCCCAAGGCTCGTCTCTTTCCCCCCTTCTCTTCAATCTCTATATCTATCCTCTCATTCTTTCTCTCCGTGTACAACTACGCGGATGACCTCCAGCTCGTCTTTGATCTCTCCACCTCTCCAGATTCCCCTCTTTTTCTCAGCTCCACTTTAGTCTTTATCTCGGAATGGATGAGCATTAACGATCTTAAGCTCAACCCGGATAACACGGAGCTTGTCCTCACGGGTGGTCCCTCCAATCCTTGGTCCCCGACTCATTGGCCCCCTTCCTTTGGCTCCCCCCCCTTACCGGTTTCCTCTGTTCGCACCTTGGGCATCAAGGTCAGTAATGACCTTACCATGCATGCCCAAGTTAGCTCCGTCATTTCCTCCTGTTTCCTATCCCTTCGTCTCATCCGAAAAATATCCCGGTACTTCTCCACGGACGCCCTCAAATCCATAGTCATGGCCCTTATCACCTCCCGCCTTGACTATGGGAATGGCCTCTACGTGGGCATACCGGCCTTCGAAACTCGAAGGTTACAGGCCATTCAAAATCAGGCAGCCCGTCTTATTTTCCACCTTCCCAAATCCTCCCACATCACGCCTGTACTCAAGTCCCTTCATTGGCTCCCTGTGCACTTTAGATCTTTTTTTAAATTGGCCTGTTTAGCCTTCCGGGCTTATACCCACTCTGCCCCCCTTTTTATTGCTTCCTTAATCACTCCCTACACCCCGGCTCGCACTCTCCATTCTTCATCTCTCTCTCTTCTCCAAGTACCCCGCTTCCGTAAATCCCGAACAGGGGGTACCCGTTTCTCGGTTCTTGCCCCCCAGTTCTGGAATAGTCTTCCTCTCTCTATTCGCTCTATTCCCACCTATCCCTCTTTTCGCAAAGCCCTGAAAACCTTCCTTTTTGCCCAGGCCTTCCCTTGTTAGCCCTCTCGGATGCTCTGTAGAGTCAGGTACTAGTTCTCAGTGCAGGAAGCCGCTTGGCCACAGTGCGCTTTAGCAAGTCCCTTTTTTCATTTTCATTTCTGTGAATCCCGAAAGTAGTAAGTGCATTCTGTGAATACCAAATAGTAGTAAGTTTAGGATTTAGTCTTAAGTTTATTCTGTGAATCGGGCTCACTTTGTGCACTGTACTAGGGTCAGACAAGTAAACCAAATATCCAATCTTGGAACCACTAATCAATACATCAATTTACAGTAGGGAGAGCATATGCACTTTAGCACTGATCAGCAGTGGTAGAGTGCCCAGAGTCATACAATAGCCAACAATAGGTCAGAAAAAATACTGGAGGAAGACAAAAAGTTAAGGGATGACCCTGCAAAAAGCTTCAAGTCCAACAAAATCATTACATTCAGCTCCAGTCAAGAGATCTGAGTTAAATCCATCATTCTTTTGCTCACCATGCAACCCCATTTTAGACCTGGCCATATGCAAATCAGTCTTGACCCTGTGCTTCATGGGAACAGTCCAGCCTGACCTGCCAAGTCATGTCCTCCCTGGACTGGAAACTAGCATCCTAGGACCTGTTTCCGGGTTTCACCCCTCTTTAACCAGGATAGCTTGAAGGGAGACAATCTAAATAATTATACAAACCGCTGAGAGATGTTATAAACAGAGATTAAGGAATGTGAGGACTCCCTTTTGTTAATCTAGACAGCATTTATATCGGCTAATCTCCAAGTGCAGTGTCTTAAAACTTGACTCAATTTATATATTGCACCAGCACAGATTTTTAGATGGGGCGGGACTTACACTATACACTGCTCTCTCAGTGGAACACTAGCCGCCAACAGTGTGCACATGTTTGCCGCCTGTCCTAAACTCGCTCCCTTGGTAATTGAGATGGGTATTTACCTTAGAAATATGCTGGGACTTGAGGTAGATATCACACCACAAGTGATAGATTTGGGAAGCAAGCAGGAAATGGTCGAACCAAATCGGGTTATGTTATTTACAGCTATGGGGGTGTTCAGGTTATGTTTGGCTAGTGCCTGGCTTGATCAAGATCCTCTCTCAATACATAGCTGGTTGGGGAAGTTGTTAGCAACATACCGGTTATAGATCGCGGTTTATAAATGAAGGGGACATAGAACCAAAAAGAGATGGCTTATCGAGGATTTGGATTTATCGGCATAAGACTAGTTTAGTTGCTTTAAAAATCCTTTAAAGGGTTGGGGATGAAGTAATTGCATTTTTATTCTTTATCTGTTTCTTCTTGTTTTTTTATCTTTTTATTTTTTTGTTTTGTGTGTCACATATAAACTATGCACCTCCTTAGGACCCGAGGGAGGGGGAGGGGTGAGTAGGGTCGGGGTGAAATCTCTAGTGAGTAAGGGAGGATTAAATATAAAATATGACATCGAGCGTTTATGCATTGTATAATGTATATTTTGCTTTTTTTGTCCTTGTTGGTGCAACACCCATTCTTGAAGCAGGAGATTTTAAGTGCAACATAAATCCCACAGATAGAGGCGGCAAGAGCAATGTGTACAAACTAGATAAATCTGATAAATGTTTAAGGAGTATTTGTAATGATCTTCAACTATCTGACACAGTGGCTCAAGAAGGTAAAAAACGAATGTTTACCTTAATAGCAGAGGATGGAAGGGTTAAGTCAAGGACTAACTTTATCCTCACATCCTAATATATAAAGAAGGGTGGTTATGAGACAGAAGACAGTGGTTTTTCTGACCATAAAATGTTAAACACAGAATATGGAATCCCAAACACTGTGATATGGGGAAAGGTGTATGGAAGATTAACACTCAGGGCCTCATTACGATTCAGTCAGAAACGGCTCTGACCGTCGGTTGGAGCCGTTCCGACTGACCCATTATGAATTAGTCGGTCGGAAAGGAATACGAACAGGCTTTCCGACTGGCTTTCAACAGGCTCGGAGAGCCTGTCCTCTTGTTGGAAAGTGACCGGTAATCCCAAGGGCGGCTCTTTCCACCTGAGGGATTAAGATGTCGGGTTGACACAGCCTTTCTGTGCCAGCCTTTCGGACACAGAAAAGCTGTTGGAACTCGACTTTGGGGGTATTCAGGAGGTCCCCTTTTGGTGCGCGGCCTCTGGTTGGAGGCCGATGGTGCTCCTATCGTGCCCCCTGTTGATCCCTGCACCTTGAGGTGCCCGCCAAGGGATGCAGGGATGAACTACATCTCACATTTTATAATGGGAGCATGCATTCCTGCCGGAATGCATGCTCCCGTTGTAAAGTACAGGAGTGTGACCGAACAGTGTTCGGTCGCATCCTAATTGGTTGGTCGGGACCACCGACTGGGTGTCGTCGGTCCCTTGACCAAGACGATGTCGGGTGGAGGAAACTCCGCCCGACATTGTAATTAGGCCTTCTGTTGTTACAAGATGAGAATCTTCCCTTCCTTGGCGTGGTGGGAGAAGTAAAGAAAAAGCAAAAAACATTTTTAGACAACAGAGTATTAATAAGAACAGAGAAACGTCTGTTAAATTTGAAGAAATTAATTTAAAACTCATCACCCTGGACAAACTCGAAAGAGGCAGAATGGAGGTGGGAGAGGAAAGGAGAACGGCGAAAGCAGCACTAAAACAATGGGTAAAACAAATAGGGAAAGAATACATCTTCACCTCAAGGGTGAACATTTTTGAAGAAAATGAGTACTCCAAAAAGTACAACAGGTGCAAACTGAGATGCAAGAACTAAAAGACAAAAAAGGTCAAAGACAAAAAAGTACAAAAAAAGTATAGAAAATAACCGATTTGTTTCTCACAGCTATATAAAGATATATATATCTTGACCCACTGACCCACATGACCCTGACACTTGACCCACATGACATGACACGTGACCCACTTGACCCGCTGACCCACATGCATGCGATTATTTTTTAGAAGGTCTACAAAACACCTTCTCAAAGGGGAAAAGGGATTTCTTGTTTTTCCTTTTTCAGGGGAAGAATGTTTCCAAATTTTTCAGGAGGCATATAAAGAATCTGCCCTTGGACAAAATGGTTTTTCGTGGGAGTTTTACAAGGATTTCTGGGGGCTCATTGCTACGAATTCCATGGGGCTACTGCAGGAATCTATGAAACAAAATTGTGTACCCCCTTCTTTCCCACAGGGCATTATCAAACTGTTGGCAAAAAATGGGAGGCAAGCTGGACATTAAAAATTGGAGGCTGATAACCCTCCTAAATGTAGACAGTAAAATCTTGAGTAAACCTTGGCCACAGGATGTAGGACGGCACTCAACATGGTCATCCACCCAGACCAAACACGTGGTGTCCCAGGAAGGAAAATATTGGACACCCTGACCATTTTGATAGACACTTTAAGGCAGCAAAATATAAAGGTAACTCACTAGCATTCCTGGCTTTTAACTTTCAAAAAGGCTTTGACTCTTTAAGTCATGAATATCTTTTTACGGTACTAGGAAAATTGAGCTTCCCAGATAAATTCATTCAGACAATCAGATTGTTATATGCAAACTACCAAAGTCAGGTGCTCGTAAATGGCAAAATCTCTCAATGTTTATTGAATCAGTGTCAGACAAGGATGCCCCCGGTCCCCAGCACTCTTTGCATGTGCAATTGAACCCTTGTTGTGCTGCATTAGGAAATCAAATGCATAACTGTTCCTTTAGCACCTTGTAGCAAAGAGAACCAGGTGAAATGTGTATCATATATGAACAATGTACCTATTATATGTGTTAGACCTGGCACCATTGACGTGGGTCTCCCTTCCATTTTTCGCTGTTGTATCCTCTGTTTTTGCTGGTATTAGATGCTCTGGGCGCTGTGCCACTGCCATTCAGGGCCACAGCGCAAATGCTCCCAGTGTAAATATGACTGTGAATAGGTATATTCCTGACTGGCTTATTTTGGTTACCTGTTAGTCCCTAGTAGTGTGGCCTGTGTGTGCCCAGGGCTGGTAACCCAAATGCTGCTGGTGGGCCTGCAGCGCTTGTTTGCATCACCCACAGAAGCAGCTTGTAAAGTATTCCTCAGACCTGCCACTGCAGTGTCTGCGTGCAGTCCATAACTGCCATCTTGGCTATGAAGTGCCCACACTTCCCAGCCCCTGACCCTTCCCTTAGCATCATGTCAGTCACCCCTATGGTAGGTGCATTGTGTGTGTAAGGTAGGACATGGCTTTGATATGTGTAGCATGTCCTGGTAGGGAATCACCCTCCATTTTGCTTTTCACTGCTAGCAGACCCCCTCTTTCTGAAAGGAAGGATGCAGCCTGGTAAACAAAGTGCTCCATCCCTGAGCAGAACTGGTTCTGGCTGGGTTCAGTGACTAGAGACTTTTGAGAACAAAGGGGCATATTAGCAAAGAACATCGTTAAAATTATCGCCGTTTCAGAGAGGCCACTAGCCAACTGGCAAGTGACCGGACAGACGCGTTGAGCAGGAAAATGCAAAAGAGCCCCAAGCAGCACTCGGTGAGTGTGGAGAGGTGATCTTTGGTGCGATAGATGCTCTGGGCTGGGGCTTCTCAATCCCCAATGCACAACTTCGAGGGTGCCTCAGAAGCTGCACGGAAAGCGTTTCGCTGGCTTTCCAAGATGGCCGGTCCCACATCTTGCGTCGCCTCCACGGGTCTCAGCTTTGCTGTGGCTGTGGATCAGGATGAAGGAAGTCTGGAAGTCTGGGTCTTGTCAGGCTCTGTGTTCGGGCTCTAGCGGGAGCAACGACAAAGCAAACTGTTAAGTGCTTGATGGTGGCTGCTTACACAGGGTGGTCAGTCCTTGACCACAAGGGAGATCCTTCAGTCTTCTACGCCGAGTAGGATGTCGAAGGTCCAGAATTTCGTATCAGAGTTTCAGTCAGGATAAATCTAAAGTCTTGGGACTCAGCTCCTACCTATATACCAAATCTAGGGGCTGGATTACCTGCTAAGTCCCTCCTATGGGTGGGACCCAGGAAGGGGGTGGTTACACCCCTTTCCCTTTATCCAGTTTCACACCAGAGCTGGTGCTGGAGTACCCCAGCACCGGTTTGAACTGGACTATGCATGGGACACCTTGTGTGCCCCAGGCAGTGTCTCATTTCATTCAGCCCTCCCTGCCCCAATACATTATAGCCTGTCTGGGGTGGTGCTAGCTCCTCCCAGTGATAGGAAACCTATTGTCCAAGCCTCCCTCACTGGAAGGACTCACAGCAGCAGGAGGTCAGACTTGTGTCTGTGGCAGCAGCATCCATTTTGTGATGCTGAGGCTCTGGTTAACTTTAACCAGGATTAATGGAAGTAACATGTCTTCTCCCTCTAGAAGGGTGGAATGCTACCCCCGTCACCAGAACTGGCAAGGGGGTAGTATTCTAAAGCGCATGACACCTTACACGACATGTTTTGATAAAGCCAAACCAAAGTTAGCATTTAACTGTGAGGTTCAAAATGCACTTAAGAGTATATGGTATGGCAATATCCTAGAACCGCAATAAGGACATGGTTCCAAAAGCTGCAGACAGGCTCAGCTCATGCTAGAGCACCATCTCACATAAAACCAAGCACTCTGCCTTCAGGATTGTTAAGGCCTGCCATAGGAGTGACTTATAGGTATATATGTGTCTAGATATAAGGTTATATACAAACATATGGGGAGCGTATGGGTAACGCTCCACTCCCAGATGCACAGCGTATTTTGGATGCCATATCCAACCAATAGTTCACCATTTCATCTTATTCATTATTCGTCCAATTTAGTCCATAACTAATCATGTATTTTATACGTTCGTCTTCTCTTTTGTGAATCATCCACGTATGTATCATCATGCATTTAGGAAACTTCTCATATTAACGTGTGCCCATCCGGGCCTCCTCGTAAATAAGATCCGCATACAACAAAGAGAGATAGGGTGGGACTTTTCACATGAGAAAATTGTAAAGCCTAACGGCGAACGTCTAACAGAGAGCAGGTATGCACGTAACTTCACTTTAGGTTTTGTTTTAAGTTGGTAGCGTTTTTTGTAAACTTTTTTACATTTAGCATGCGAAAGTAAATGTAAGTGGAATGCTTATGTAGGTAGAATTGTTCGACAGCGGTCATTAAATGAGTTATGGAAACAGGGATGAAGCGATTAGTAAAATGCAACCAGTGTTTCTAAAATGCGAAAATAAATGCCATTGACGTTATGGGCTAAAAAACTTCTGCTTTAAATTATGTCATATTTAATGAATGGTACTAGGCTTGTCGATTCAAGGATAGGATAGGTTAAATGATAAATGGTTACATTTTGTATATGCTAGAGATGAATTTTAAATGACATGATGTGATGATTTAATTAATTCACTGATAACGGCTAGAGCACTAAATTGTTACATGCGCAAGATTAGAGGATGACTTTAACTGACAACAAGCATATAATATTGACGTTATTTTTCTGTATTTATTGATTTTCAGTTATCCCTGATGAAGGGCTGATAATTAGGCCCGAAATGCATTGGGTTTTCGAATAAAGAAAGCTGCTCTGAACCTTTGTTGTATGCGGATCTTATTTACGAGGAGGCCCGGATGGGCACACGTTAATATGAGAAGTTTCCTAAATGCATGATGATACATACGTGGATGATTCACAAAAGAGAAGACGAACGTATAAAATACATGATTAGTTATGGACTAAATTGGACGAATAATGAATAAGATGAAATGGTGAACTATTGGTTGGATATGGCATCCAAAATACGCTGTGCATCTGGGAGTGGAGCGTTACCCATACGCTCCCCATATGTTTGTATATAGATAATGGTGCTTAGGGCAAGGCTCGATCCTAGTTTGTTGCACGCAAATTGAGAAATATTTGTACCACATTTGAATATCGGGACTACATTAAGTTAATTACGGAGTGCATACCACCTCATACATTGTTTAAATTGAATTGCCCCCCGTTGGTTTTGCACCCATTGATGAAACAGACTTAAGAGTAAAAATGCTTTTTTGACCGATGATTCCACACATGATTAAAGATCGTGTTCAGAGCAACCGAGGATGTAAATGAGAAAAGGAAAAAGATACGTATTATATGGAGTTGAAACGCCGCAGAAGTTCAAGGGCATCTTGCGCATATGCACAGTAATTCCTATTTACACGCAATGTTTTTCATGATGCACATAAGGGGTTGGTAGGTGCATTGTGGGTGTCGAAGTACGAGATGAATGCCGAAGGGTCAGGTGACTAATTAGGATGGTGCAATGGGAGTTAAGCACGTGTGTTTAAAAAGAGAGATAGAGTGGGACTTTTCACATGAGAAAATTGTAAAGCCTAACGGCGAACGTCTAACAGAGACCAGGTATGCACGTAACTTCACTTTAGGTTTTGTTTTAAGTTGGTAGCGTTTTTTGTAAACTTTTTTACATTTAGCATGCGAAAGTAAATGTAAGTGGAATGCTTATGTAGGTAGAATTGTTCGACAGCGGTCATTAAATGAGTTATGGAAACAGGGATGAAGCGATTAGTAAAATGCAACCAGTGTTTCTAAAATGCGAAAATAAATGCCATTGACGTTATGGGCTAAAAAACTTCTGCTTTAAATTATGTCATATTTAATGAATGGTACTAGGCTTGTCGATTCAAGGATAGGATAGGTTAAATGATAAATGGTTACATTTTGTATATGCTAGAGATGAATTTTAAATGACATGATGTGATGATTTAATTAATTCACTGATAACGGCTAGAGCACTAAATTGTTACATGCGCAAGATTAGAGGATGACTTTAACTGACAACAAGCATATAATATTGACGTTATTTTTCTGTATTTATTGATTTTCAGTTACCCCTGATGAAGGGCTGATAATTAGGCCCGAAATGCATTGGGTTTTCGAATAAAGAAAGCTGCTCTGAACCTTTGTTGTATGCGGATCTTATTTACGAGGAGGCCCGGATGGGCACACGTTAATATGAGAAGTTTCCTAAATGCATGATGATACATACGTGGATGATTCACAAAAGAGAAGACGAACGTATAAAATACATGATTAGTTATGGACTAAATTGGACGAATAATGAATAAGATGAAATGGTGAACTATTGGTTGGATATGGCATCCAAAATACGCTGTGCATCTGGGAGTGGAGCGTTACCCATACGCTCCCCATATGTTTGTATATAGATAATGGTGCTTAGGGCAAGGCTCGATCCTAGTTTGTTGCACGCAAATTGAGAAATATTTGTACCACATTTGAATATCGGGACTACATTAAGTTAATTACGGAGTGCATACCACCTCATACATTGTTTAGATATAAGGTTAGACATAGGAATACTATATCTAAGCAAGGGGTGATTACACGACCTTGCCCCAGCTGAGTGATCAGCCAGTTGTGTCAGTTTGGATGGTCAGCCAGGGGTGGCAAAAGATATGCTGCAGCCCCTGGCAGGCCTTGGGTGCACCTATGCCCTCGGTACCTATAGTACACTGTACAGGGACTCATAAGAGTGACCCAAAGCCCAATGGGTGATGTACCTAAAGTACATGGTGTGAATTTAGAGAGAGAACAGCAGGGCTGTGGGTCTGATTAGCAGGCCCACAGCCACATTAAGTCGAAAACCAGTAAAGAAAAAAGCAAAAAATGGGGTGACCATAGGAAAGCAAACCCTACTCTCCTACACAGACGTTCATTCATGTATGTATGTATGTATAAATCGTTTTGTAACGCGCTCTGTTACTTGGGAGTATCCTGGCGCGATGGGAAAGAGCAAATAGGAGGGCAAACAGAAATCAACTTATATCACACTTTTAAACAGATGGGTTTTGAGATTTTTCTTGAACTGCGCTAAGCATTGGCTGGAACGTAGGTGAAAGGGAAGGGCATTCCAGGCTCGGGCTGCTACTACAGCAATGGACTTGCCTCCTAGCCTGGTTCTCTTAAACCGGGCAAGGGTCATTTTATACACTGAGGATGATCTAAGAACTCTTGTAGGGGCATAGAGAGTAAATCTCTTCTTCAAATAGGCAGGTCCTTGGTCGTGTGTGGCTCTAAATGACAGCACTAGGGATTTAAAAAGAATGCGTTGTGATACGGGAAGCCAATGAAGGCTTGACATATGAGATCGGGCGCTTATCCATCTCGGGACATTAAAAAGGAGACGGACAGCAGCATTCTGAATGATCAGCAGACGCTTAACCAGGTAGGCAGGAATGCCACTAAACAAGGCGTTCGTATAGTCCAGCCTTGCTAAGATGAGCGCTCTAGCGACAGTCTCCCTAGCCTCTCTAGGAAGCAGTGGAAAGAATTTTCTAAGCATTCTTAAAGTGTCAAAGCAGGTCCCGGATAGCTTCTTAAAGTGGTCCTCAAATCTTAGATCCTCCCCAAACCAGATCCCAAGATTTTTCGCAGGGCCACCCATCACCTTGGGGCAGGGAATATTTGGGGGCCACAGCGAATTCCTGAAATCAGGGGGGAAGGAGCCATAAAAGAGGACCTCCGATTTATCCTCATTGCATTTTAACTGTGCCCAGGCTAGCCATCAAAAAACTGAAGACAGGCAGAGCTGGACCGTAGAAGTATCCAAATGATCATCTGGCCAAGTAAAGAGTAGCTGCGTGTCGTCAGCATACCCTATGATCTTAGCCCCGTACTGTTCCGCTAGATAAACCAGGGGGGTGATGTAAATATTGAACAGTAAGGGACTAAGGGTGGATCCCTGTGGAACCCCAGTAAGAAGTGGTTTAGGCTTAGAGGCAAGGGTGGCATCCAGACCTGCTGAGTCCTCCCAGAGAGAAATGAGGACAGCCAGGCCAGGACATTGCCGCCAGTGCCAATTGTGGATAGCCTGGCAATGAGGAGCGCGCGGGGGACGGTATCGAAGGCGGCAGAGAGGTCCAGCAAAATCAGGACCGCTCTGCCGCCCCCGTCTAGACACTCCCAAATCGACTCCATCATCTCTACCAGCGCCGTCTCTGTACTATAGGCCGTTCTTAAGCCTGAATGGGCCGGATGCAGAGCATTAGAGATCTCTACAAAACTCTCCAGTTGGCGAAAGACTACTTTCTCGCATATTTTAGCCAATGCGGGCAAAAGGGAAATGGAACGGTAGTTTCCTGGGGCAGTGGTATCCAGGCCAGGTTTCTTCAGAAGTGGCAGAAGCTTTGCCTGCTTCCATTCAGCAGGGACTTCTGCTAAAGAAAGAGAAAGATTCACTATCTGGGTAACATCCCTACAGACAATACTGGCCACTTCCGAGAGTACCCGGGCAGGGCAGGGGTCGGAGGGAGAACCAGATTTAAGAGACTGGAGCAAGGGCAGGACATCGCACTCTGTAGCCATTGAAAAGTTAGTAAGCTGTTGAGTTTCACAATGGCATGGCCGGATAGGGGAGCCATCCCCTAAGCTGTCAACCGGTCGTGCAGAGAGTAAGTCCTGCTGGATCTTTGCTATTTTATTTATAAAAAAGTTAGACAACTCCTCACACCATTGCACAGAGGACGGGAGTATGGTAGTTTCAGCAGCCGGAGATACAAAGCTTTTAACAATAGAGAAAATTTCTCTGCTGTTATTTTCCGCCTTTGCAATTCTCCCCGCGTAGTATTTCCCTTTGGCAGCTGTAATGGCAGCATTGTAATTTTTTGGGCTAGGCGCAGCGCTGCCTTTGCGTCAGAGCTGTATCCACGCCTCCAAACACGCTCTAGCTTTTTACACCCCAATTTTAACACCCTCAGCTCAGGCGAGAACCAAGGTTGAGAAGGGCTGTGCCGGACCCTAGATACCGTGGCATGTTTCGTAGACGCATTCACAGCCTGCAGCACCCTCCCATTAAAATCATCAACCATCTTATCCATCTCAGGGGTGAGCAGCAGGCAAGTTTTTAATAACTCCTGGCCGAACTCAGCCAAGTTGATCTTCTGGGGATGGCTAACGGGCAGTGCAGGAGCAGATCTACCTACGTTTTCCACCTCCCACGAGAGTCTGACGAGATCATGATCCGACCATGTTACCTTTTCTGCGCTTTGCACCTTGATGGGAAAATTGGAACACACTAGGTCTAAGAGATGGCCTCCAGCATGAGTCGGAGAAATTACCCATTGTTTGAGCTGTGCCAGCTCGAAAACTTCCCCCAGTCGGCGCGTTTCCAAAGAATCAGTATCATCTACATGAATGTTGAAATCACCGACCAGGAGACATTTTGGAAACCTCAGGGCCCGTGGTACTATACATTCCTCCAGTGTTTCTATAAAGTGGCTGGCATAGCCCGGAGGCCTGTAAATCAGAGACCCACCCCCCCAAAGTAAAATGTGGGCTGATAGTAAGGGTAAAATGAAGAACTTCACCATCCACCCCTGCCGCTGGTTGCTCAGAAGCGAAATTCCATCCTTCCTTAAAGATAACCGCTAAACCCCCCCCTCTGCCCACTAGTCTATCTGCTCTAGCAATCTTAAAACCCCTAGGGACAGCAAGTTCAATAATCGGGGCACACGAATCAGTGAGCCATGTCTCAGTGATAAAAAGGAGCTCAAGCTGGCCATCCGCCATTACATCATAAACATCAGCTGCGTTTTTCACCACAGATCTGGCATTGATTAGCCCGGCTCTAATTGTAGTATTGCCTATACCAGCAACTGAGCGTGGGGGTAAGGAGGGCTGGGGGAGAAACCCACAGCTTGGGCACTCCGCCATAACACACTCCGGTCCTGAGCGCAGGCAGCCGCCTTCTACAGCGGGGGGAAGCAGCTCCAAAAGAACCTCACGAGAGTAAGTGAGTCTGTGGGGCCCGGAACGACCATGAGGAGGGAGGGCAGAATGACTGGCCCTGGGCCCGTCCGGGGCACGGACGGGCACAGACAGGCCCTCCTTTGGCGCTCCTTCGGTGCGACGATGGCGCGCCCGCTGCGTGAGACCGCTGCACGTTCTAGGTGGCATCGCTATTTGAGGCCCAAGCCCCTCCCTGAGCTGGACCGCTAACTCAAGTCCAGTAGGGGTCCGGGACTCCAGAGATGGCGCCCGACCTGTCCCTCCACACAATCGGCACAGGCAAGCCGCTGTGGACCGGGGCACAGAGGGACCGGGAAGGAGCACACAGATTATTTTAAAGAAGCCTTACGATTAATAATCAGCACAACACAATTCTTAAATCAATTGAGTGTTAAAAAAATACGTAATTTAAAACATCTAAAAAGGACTACTGCTACAACACTGCGCAGAGTGAGAGAGCAGAAGAGATTCACTCGCAGTCCGCTCGCCTTTCCCCAAGCGATATCGCAAGGCGCTGCCACCACCTTGCTCAAACGTTCATGAATCATGAAAAAATAAAATAAACAGCTCCAAAAATAATACACAGGCCAAAACTGCTCCAACCACTGCTCCAACATTCAGATCGGACCATATTTGGGGAAAAAAGAATGTGTTCATCTGTCCCTACACTATCACTAAGATGACATCCCTATTTAACATCTTCCAGACAAAACCCATCAAAAGGTGTCAGCTCGTGAAGGCTTCCTAAGAAGCACATTCACAGAGTAAGTCAGATGACTAAGCTACCAGGGGGCATATTACCAAGCAATAGCGATAATTATCGCTAAGCTTGATTAGCGGGTATAATAATATCGCCGCGCTCCGACGATTTTTACCGCTGAGATACCTTGATATTATCAAGGTTTATCTCAAAAGCGGTATAAATCGTGGGATATGCATGAATATCACTGAAAAATCAGCGATATTCATGCATTATCGTGACAATGCTCTTAGCCATGTTATCCATCTTCCATTGGATAACATGGCTAAGAACTGCTCTGGGCAGGCGTTAGCTTTGGAGATAATCGCGCTTAGCGCGATTATTCCCAAAAGTAGGTAATAGGAGATAGCGATGTTAGCCCCTGTTTCCAGTCGCTAACATCTTGGCACGCCCACTTTGCATGTCATTAGCGATAATTATCGCTGACATGCAAAGTGGCCCCCAAGATGATCGCTATCTCCTAATAGCTGTCGCTAACTGGTGTTAGCGATAGCTAGGCAATAGGGCGATAAAATTATCTCCGCTTTAGCGTGAAAAATTCCCGCTAAAGCGGCGATAAGGCCCTTGGTAATATGCCCCAAAGTTTGTTCTAAGATACCCTTTCCAGATGGACTCCCTAACTCTTTTCTCCTTACTCTACATGTCTCCTTCTCTCTCCAAACCTCTTCTGCACTCTCCTCCCTCGGGGCTCTTTCCCTAAAACAAAATCACAGAAACGTAAACACGCCCACAGATCCCCTCATACTAAGGGACACTTCTCCTAGGTAATTTTCCATCGTCTTCCGCACCTCTTTCGTGAGCAGGTGGACAACCTTGGTTCCCAGGCCTTCTTCAGCGAGACAGAACATCAGCTCCCAATTATCAACATTCCTTATACAATGTTTCATTTCTCCTACAGGCCTAACTCCTAAAGCAAAAAGCGTTAGTTCTAACTGACAAAGGCAGCTTCTTCTACCGGCAACTGAAACGTGAGAATCAAACATTTCTGCGTGCACATGAATTTCGCTAACTATTTCTAAAATGAAGAGCTTACCAAGGAAAATACATTTCAGTCCTACAAATTCAGCTAACATAAGAAATAAACGAACAGGCCTTTCATAGAAAAACATGATTATTCATTTAGGCCTTTACACATCAGGGTTGACACACATTATTAATACATTGCTACAACGTCTAATATTATTACATGTTAGGCATAGCTCATTCTTTCTTTGTGCAATCTTCATCATGGTGCACATTTAAATCAAAAACTTTCATTAGGCAGCTGCGACATACTAAAGTTACAATATCAAGAATAACTGTTTTCATTCCTACTTTACATAAAACAAAATAATTTTCTGGTACTTCACTTGCACATTTTTGTAAATACATCACAATCCTAATAACCAAAGTTAATACAACACAAGAATATATGCGGGTGCGGACTATCTGTGATTATGACGCACCCTTACAATTTTAGAGCACCGTCACGCTCTTTCACCTGTGTTGGCGCTAGGCAGCAATTTGTGCTCCAGCGGACGCAAAGAGCAGGAATGCGTCATTTCTTGATAGGTATGGCATACTGCTGCTCTCTCCGTTTCACGCAGTGCAGCAAGGTGTCTTGATGCATTGCATGAAATAATGATAGCGATGGCCCTATGCTCCAGGAAGACGTGCACCGCAGCACTGTAAGGTCCGATAGGTTTAGTCATGCGTACCAATGGGCCCATCTCAGGCGGGAGAATCCTAACTTTTTATGGCAAAAATGGCATTATGTTGGCTCTCTGCCGCCTGAAATTTCCTCTGCTTCTATAGAAGTCAATGGGGAAATGCATTCTCTGGAATATTTATTCTCCACTTTACTGTTGTAAGTTGTTGTCATGCATTGGTTTTGTTCTCTTCCAGTGGAGCAGGGTGCAGTACCACAGCTCGTCACTAGGTGTCCCACTGCAGTCGGCGTCCACGCTGTACATTGAGAACCAGAGACGCCTGACGGATGAACGCTGTGACGTCACCGCGCCTGCCTTGTTTTTCACGGAGCGAGGCAGCCAGTAAAACACTTCCCGCAATGTGCCAGACACTGACCGGATATCCGGCTGCCCATAATGCATTGTACTGAAGAGAAACTCTTCTCATCTAACAGAACAAATTAGACTTTTAATTAATTAGTAGTTAATTTCTTTGTTTCTGTTAGTGTAAACAATAAATATCCTTCTGGATTTTTCCCCAAATTCTCCGTTCAGATAGGCGCTCTAACATTTATAGGCAGTAAAATAGAGTAAGTGCTCATCAGAGATTTCTTCATCCGAAATATCTGTACGTGCGCGTGTCTCTCATTCAATTGCACCTCGTGTGGTGATTGAGGAGGAGACTCTGCAATTTTTGGAGGATCTGCGTCAATCCGCGGGTCCAGAGTGTGGGTAAAAGTAGATAAGTAGCGAGACATCGCGAGAAGCTTTGGGATTATAGTTGACGGTGTTGTAATGTGTCCGTGTGGGATTATTTTACTCCACTTCTTCTTCCAGTGTTGTGGTAAGATTTAGACCTTGCCGCGCCGGCCTTGTTCCTCACGGAGCGAGGCTGCCGGGAAAGCACTTCCTGCCAGACACTGACCGGATATCCGGCTGCCCAGAATGCATTGCACAGAAGAGAAACGCTTCACATCTAACTGAACAATTTACACTATTAATTAATTAGCAGTTAATTTCTTTATGTCTTTTAATGTAAAATTTAAACATACTTCTGCATTCATCCCCAGAAACTCCGTAAAGCTAGGCACTCTAATATTCATAGGAGACAAAATAGAGTAAGTGCTCATTTGAAACTGAGTTGGCCCCTCACGTTTCTCCGACTCCTGGCACCTCGTGTGGCCATCACTCAAAATAATAGGATTAAAATTGTCAAATGTCACCTTGTGAGTTAAAGTTACTTGTCTTCTCTTCCAAGTTTTTATTAACATTTGAACTTTTGGTTTTCTGAAAAGTTCTTAAGACTTTACCAGCTCTCTGCCACAAAAGCAATGAAAACACATTCTGGGGCATCTCTGCAAATCAACAGGGATGCGACACGCAATTCCCTTTCTGCGCCACTACCAATGCGTCGCATTTACAATGCGGCACATGGATAGGGCGCTGCGTGTCGCATCCTGTGGCGTAAGGGCTGCGCACTTCTGGAGTCGTGTCGCAAGCGCAACGCGGCTTCAGCAATGCTCGGAGGCGCCCTATGCCTAACATGCTGCGTCACTGGGTTTTGACGAAGCGTGGGACAGATTTACAAGCCCCTTGCGCCTCTTTAACGCTGCCGTCGCGTCACTTTCCTATCCTATCCCACACGCACCCAGTTCGATTGCAGACCCAATGCGCGCAAATACTAACATTTTTTTTCATCACTCTTTTCCATTATTTCATTCACTTTTTTAACAATAAGAACCTTGGTTTTATATTGTATTTTTACTCGACTTAGACTTGGGTCTATCCCACGATTTAATTCTGTCCATGTATCCTTTATTCCATGTCCTGGAATACACTATTTTGAGGTCATCACGGAACCGCATAGTCTTTTTTCAGTGTTAGTCACGTGTCACGTGACCGGACATTTTCAAAATATCTAAACGCGGGCAGGATCCCTTGCACCGGCGTTTTTTGAAGACGAACCAACGAACCGCTATACCTTCCTACTAACATGCAGGTCAGTCACGAACCTTCGATACTTTTGAACCCGACACATCATATTCTCATATCCTCGCAGCACGCCCTGACCGCGTCTTTTCATCATTTCTTTTCAGAACTGATTTATCACTGATGACAGGCATGTAAGTGACATGGAATCTTACCATTTACCATTCGTTTGTTTTTAATTGTTTTCAAACGTACAGCATCATGTTTACTGTCGCGCACTACCCATTTTTTGATGACTTGTTACATTTATATGTACAGCAGTAATTAAGAGTCATATTACCGTTGTCTGATAAAGCACACTGTTTTGTTTGCACTGTTATTATCATTTAGTACACTGTTAGGAGTCACACTAACAGCTGATTATTCCATTGTTTTATAGTGTCTATTCCCTGACGAAGGGCATGTCGTTAATGCCCGAAATGCATTGGACACGTTGCAAAGACATTGCCTGAGTGAAAACTGTATAGCATGAACTCAAAAACATGAGATATCAAAGCTTGGAACATTGAAGTTAAAATATATGAAGTACAATATAAAGACATTCAAAGAACCTCATTGATTGGAAGTCTTTTTTCTATAAGACAAACATGTGTGTGCCAGCTAAGGGATGAAACCAGAGACCCTCTAGTTTCACTTTCTTCAGTAGTAAGATTTAGACCTTGCCGCGCCGGCCTTTATTTATTTATTTATTTATTTATTTATTTATTATAAAGTTTTGTATAGCGCGAACAAGACCCGTGGGTATCAGAGCGCTTAACATGAAATAAGAAAAGGAAACAAGGTTAACATATGTATAAGCAGTTAGCAAGCAATCGCAGTGAGGTAGATGACATATATATTCGTAGCACATGTGACGTTAGCATAAGTAAATATGCTATGATTAAATAGTAACAAAACATGTATATATAACAAATATGAGGTAGCACGGTATAGGTTCATGTATGAGGTAGCACGGTATAAGTTCATGAAAGATGCTGTTCTCCTGTTCAATCAAATCTCCATTCCTATTGGCCTTTGGGTTGTTCCCATATCATAGGATACGTATTCCATTATAGTATTGTCTGTGCCTCCCATTTTGATGGCGTACATGTTCTGTACTAAGGCAGTATTATAGCAGATCCATGATCAGTGATCTTCGCTAAGTAATGTATCTATTCATCAGCAGGCTCTTCACTTCCCGTTTGAATGTTACCAGATTCTGGATCTTCCTGATGTTTGGAGGGAGTGAGTTCCATATTCTGGGGGCCGCTCCTGAGAACGCTCTGTCATAGGTTTTTTTCTTTCGGAAGAAGGCTGGTCGTAGTAGCAGCTCCCCAGCACTCCTAGATGGTCGGTTGCCACCGGACAACTGAATTTTCTTTGCTAGATATCTTGGGGTGTTGTCGTGTAATGCTTTATGTGTGATACATGCTATCTTCATTTGGATTCTTGCTTCATATGGTAGCCAGTTTAATGCTTTCAGGTGCGGGGATATATGGTCATATTTCCTAGTTCCGGTGATAAGTCTTGCTGCAGCGTTAAGGCAGGCTTTCAATGGTGCTGTGGACATTTTTGGTAATCCAGCCAAGGTGGTGCATCCATATTCAATCCTCGAGATAACTAAGGATTGGATTGCCAATTTGAGGTCTGACTCTGTGATGAATGGTTTCAATTTTCTTAGGTAGTTCAAGTGAAAGCGGGCACTTTTCGCCATTGAGTTAATGTGGGCTTTCATGTCTAGATTCTCATCTAAGATGATTCCTAGAGATTTGGCTGAGTTGACAAGGGTTGGGGTGCAGTTTAGCGCAGTCACGACTTTCATCCATTCCATTATTTCTGTATTCCTCTTTGGTGGAGAGATTAGTAGGAACTCTGTTTTATGTGCATTCAGCTTCAGGTGGTTTGCCGTTAACCATTGAAGTGTCATTTTTAGTGTCTCATTCATTAATTCCAATTCTTTTATGGATCCGATCTTTACGTAAATTTGCGTGTCGTCAGCATACATGTGATAGGATATTTGAGATTTTTGGAGAATTTCTGTGAGTGGCTCGACGTATAGGTTAAACAGATCTGGGGATAATGTCGATCCTTGAGGGACTCCAATTGTGGTAGGGCAAGGAAGGGAGATTGATTGGTTAACCAGGAAGCGCTGTGTTCTGTTCTGTAAAAAGGACTCAAACCATTTCAGCACTATTCCCGATATTCCCATCCTGTCCCGTAGCCTGGTCAGTAATGCTTCATGATTTACCGTATCAAATGCCGATGACAAGTCAAGGAGAATCAGTAAGCATGCTTGATTTTGGTCAAGGGCCTGTAGTGCGTCATCGGTAATGTGGAGAATCGCTGTTTCAGTGCTGTGCCCTGCTCTGAATCCTGATTGGCATTCATCTAGCAAGGAGAATTTGGTGATGTGTTGGCTCAATTGGTTCTGCACACATTTCTCGGTCAACTTGGCCAGTAAAGGGATGTTGGTCACTGGGCGAAAGTTATTTGGATCTGATGTATCTGCTGTGGGTTTTTTGATTATGGGAAAGACTTGACCTGTTTTTAGGCAGTCGGGAAGGATCCCTTGTGACAGTGACGCATTTATTATTTCGGTCCATATTGGAATCAGGATGTAATTGATTTCTTTTATGCATTTTGCAGGCAGAGGGTCTTGGTGGTGGTTGTTAGGTTTGATTCCTGAGAGCGTCTTGGCAATCGTGTGTTGGTCGTACAGTTCGAATGTTTCCCAGCTCGCCTTGTTTTTTGCCATAGTGCAATCCGTTGTAGAGTTGGCATCGTTAGTAGACCAAGGTTCGTTGGGAAGGTTCAACGCCGAGTTTTTAAGCTCTATTTCAAGTGCTTTGGCCTTTTCGGTGAAAAATCTGGAGAAATCATCACAGCTTAGAGATGTTTTTGAATTTTCTTGCACTGTTTTGGCTAGTTTGTTTGATTGCTCCTTTAGGATTTCAAATAGTTTTCGTGGCCTGTTTTTGGCATTATCCAGTTCTGCTCTTATAAATTCCTTTTTTGAGTTGATGATCTTTTTATTATATTGTTTCCTTGTTTTTCTGAGGGCTTCCAGTTCAGGAGATGATGGGTGTTGCCTCCATTTTCTTTCGGCCATTCTCAATTTGCGTCTATCTTCATTTAGTGCTTCGTTAAACCACGGGTTTTTAGTCTTTTCTGAGATTCGTTTCAATTTTAATGGCATGGTGTTATTAACGATATTTTCGACAGTTGTTATGTAGTGTTCCGTCAGCTCGTTACATTTTTCCAGGTTGTTGGGTGGCTTTAAGTCTCTTTCACAGCTTTCGACCAGTAGTTCCATATTTGCTTCTTTTGTGTCTCGAGTCCATTTTTTGGTCTTGACAGGTTGCCTGGTCCTACCTTTTCTCGTTGCGGGTATCATGAAAGGTATGGCGTGATGATCAGACCAGTCACATGGTGTTATGGAGTGTGTTGTTGCAACTTTGTTTCTTGAGATTATCCAGTCTAACGTCCCTCCTTTAGAATGTGTGGGCAGTGTGCACGCTTGAGTGAGGTTTAGTTCAGTGAGGAAACCTTTAAGCATGTTGACCAGTTTGTCATTGCAGTTCTCCCAATGCAGGTTGAAGTCGCCTAGGAATATGTTATTGGCAGCGTCGTTAGAGTTGGCTGTTATGATCTCCATTAACTCTGCTATAAACTTTGTGTTATCTCCTGGTGGGTGGTAGAAAGTATGCAGGTTGCACCATTGAGTGTTAGTTGATCTTATGTTAAGACCAAGATACTCACAGGATTCAAGTGGGTCGGCCTGAATTTGTTTAACCTCTATGTCAGATCGATGAATACAGGCTATCCCTCCCCCTAGCTTTCCGTGTCTATCCAGTCTCAGAACGTTGAATTGCGGTGGTATCAATAGATCCATGGTTGGGGATGAGGATTCCGTAAGCCAAGTTTCTGTAAGGATTGCCAGGTCGATGTCCTTGTTGAGGATGAGGTCCGCTATGTCCGATGCATGTTTGGTAGCTGATCGGCAGTTGAGTAGTAGACAGGATAGATGTTTTTCTTTTTTACTAGCGTTCACATTTTCGGCTTCGTTTGGTGTTAGCTGTATGTGCTGTAAATTGTGGGGGTTGGATGTTCTATCGTTTTTTCTCGCTGTTCTGTTAACGTCTAGTGGGACTGTTTGGATTCTCTCTTCCTCCTTGTGGTCCGATAGGTCATATGTTCGGATTAAGGCCAGCGTTTCCTCTTTAGATAATGATTCCGTCCTGTCTGGTCGGTTGTCTCTCTGTTTTAAACGCATGTTCGCCTCGATGCTCTTTCTGTGTGAGGAATGTACAAGATTTTGGATATCCGTGACTTTGGCGTGAATGTTCGCCGTCCTCTCTTCGATTTTTTCTATCGCCTGTACGGTATTCATAGTGGCTTGTGTTAGCTTGCTCACAAGTTTCTGAAGCTTATTAAAGTCCTTCTTGTTCTGGCGGGGTTTCTTTGGGGCGGCCGATCTGTACATCCGCTCAACTCTTCTCCTTTTTGGAACGGTTCTTCGTTGCGCTGCCATTTTCTTTATCTTCTCTTTTTGATTGTCTATTCCATCTCCATTAGGTGTGTCGTTGGTGCTGGATATGTTCTGAGTTGGTAGGATCGTGTTAGAGGTTGAGGGTCTGTAAGCCGCTGGTGTTGTATTAGCGTGAGGTGTAGGGAGGTTGATGGAGTTAGATAGGTCCTGTGTTGTTGGGAGTTCGTTTGTTGATGTAGGTGTGTACGAAGTTGGTATAGTGCTGGCGAGGGTTTGGGATGTAGGAAGGCTGATGTCTTCTGTCTCATCCAATTCCTGGTTGTTGGGTGGCGCTACCCTCACTGTCTCACCCTCTTCAGTCTCATCCCACTCCTGGTTGTTAGGTGGCGCTACCCTCACTGCCAGTGTATGATCTAATTGAGGGGTCTCATGGTTCGGGAGTAGGGGCGATTCTTCTCTAAGGCGCTGATTTTGTTCTTTGTTTGTTTGATAGGTAGACCTCTCAGTTCTTCTAGTCGTGTTCTCTGGTAGAGGCCTTACTAGACCCGTTAACTTTACCTGGGTAGTCGCTAGTGTTGACGCCGGTGCATGATGGCTCCTGGTTCTAATTGCGCCTCTGATTGTGACATCGTGAGTGTCTAGAGTGTCTACTGGTGGGGTTAGGAGAAGTTGATTACTCGGGTCGTCCATTGAGTCTTTTATCGATAGGAAAGTCTTGGCAAATCTCTCTAGATCTCGATTTGCTGCTTGTATCAGCACTGTTCCAGATTTATATATCGTGATGTTAAGTTCGGCTCTGCATCTTTGTGATGGTGCGGTTGACATTTTTAAGCCGTGAGGAATGTTTTTCGTAGTTTTTATGGTAAGCATCCTAGTGAAGGCATTGCGCCATTTAGCTGCTCTGGATGTATAGAATATGAGGTCATTCATTTTCGTACCATTAGTTGCATTAAAGTATAGGTCTGCGAATAGTATGTCCGGGTTTTTCCTCAGCTAGTCGTGTTTAAACTTCTTAGCTGCATTTTTAGTTAAATTATTGGGGTATTTTATACTCTGGGCACTCAAGCCAGTAGATTCTAGGTATCTTTCGCTCATTTTTGCTCCGTTCTGCATTTATTATGGTGTTTCTTTTTCCGTTTTATTCCAGGTAGCCCCACTGCTGATGTTATTTATTGCTGCTTTTAATCCCAGATCTAGAATTTTCCATTATAGTTTCACTGAGTAGTACTGGATAAGGCTTCTCTTTTCCATAATTATTCCTCATTTACCTCTAGTAGTTGTACTTTCAGAGTGCTTATTAATTAATTCGCCAGCTGACATTTGTTCTGCTCTATGCTGGGTGTAAAAACAATCCTTGTAAGATGGCTGCCGTTATGTTTGTTTTTATACAGGCAGGGAGTCCTTTCTCACTTTCCACTTCTTTCTCTGGTCCAGCTTCCCTCATTGATTGGTCCAATTTCCCTGGCTTTCCTCTAGTAAGTTAGATTGATTGCTGTTGCATGTAAACTTGCAGAGATTCCGCTTTTCTGTTGGTTGCACCTAATCTAGCCGAGTTCAACTTATCCCACAAGTGTGTGGATACTTATGTCAGATCCTCTGCGCTATATGTGTAAATGTTTATTTGTTACTTGTCCGCATTGGCCGCCATTTTAAGGTCAGGCGGGGCGGACTGCAGACCTTTCTCACTTTCCCGGTCTGTCTTGAAGTGCGGCGGGGGGGGGGCGATGACTGGGCGCCGTGGGGCTGCGCCGCAGCAGCGCGAGTGCCCTCACCTCCTCGTCTCTGCGCTCGGTCCCCGATCCCCGTCCTGGGTCCCGGTGAAGCCGCCTCGTCCCTCTCACGGATCGGACCCCGCCTGCACCGCTCCGAGAGTTCTCCGCTCTCCGCCCGCTCCGCCAACAGTCTCCAGGGCGTCCGCTGATGCTGTCCCCGCCCGGGCGCCCCCGAGTCCCCTCTCGGTCCGGATGATGCCAGGCTGCTACCTCTCCTACGGAGGTAATCACAATATCTTCTTTTTCATTCTGTTTCCGAGTCCTAGGTCGCCAGTCTTGGCAGGTCTTGGGCTGTAAAGTCGGGATGTTCAGGGATTTATGCCAGAATTGGCGATCCCAAATCCCGGAGCCCTTGCCTAGGACTCCTGGTCAGCGGCCATCTTGAAACAATCTTGTTCTTCACGGAGCGAGGCTGCCGGGAAAGCACTTCCTGCCAGACACTGACCGGATATCCGGCTGCCCAGAATGCATTGCACAGAAGAGAAACGCTTCACATCTAACTGAACAATTTACACTATTAATTAATTAGCAGTTAATTTCTTTATTTCTTTTACTGTAAAATTTAAACATACTTCTGCATTCATCCCCAGAAACTCCGTAAAGATAGGCACTCTAATATGCATAGGAGACAAAATAGAGGAAGTGCTCATTTGAAACGAAGGAGTTTGAATTGACCCCTCACGTTTCTCCGGCTCATGGCACCTCGTGTGGCCATCACTCAAAATAATAGGATTAAAATTGTCAAATGTCACCTTGTGAGTTAAAGTTACTTGTCTTCTCTTCCAAGTTTTTATTAACATTTGAACTTTTGGTTTTCTGAAAAGTTCTTAAGACTTTACCAGCTCTCTGCCACAAAAGCGATGAAAACACATTCTGGGGCATCTCTGCAAATCAACAGGGATGCGACACGCAATTCCCTTTCTGCGCCACTACCAATGCGTCGCATTTACAATGCGGCGCATGGATAGGGCGCTGCGTGTCGCATCCTGTGGCGTAAGGGCTGCGCACTTCTGGAGTCGTGTCGCAAGCGCAACGCGGCTTCAGCAATGCTCGGAGGCGCCCAATGCCTAACATGCTGCGTCACTGGGTTTTGACGAAGCGTGGTGTGGAAAAGTAAATTTTGCCATGTTCTGTGTCCCTACGCCTCATCCATCATATGTTATGTGTGCATGATTAAATATGCATATGCATTCCCCATGTCTGATTAATGACGCAATTACAGTTGTGTCCACCTCTAGTATGCCAGTTTCCAGTCCTCGTGAATACTACGAATATCAGGCCTATGTAAAGCTACGTTGCCACGTTTCTCAGTGTGCACGTTATTCTATTATAAAGTCCCCGTTTCTAGGCCTCAAAAGGGCCTGGACACTAGATTCAGCTCCTGTCTCCTGAAGCCTCGCTGAGGAGGGATACAGCCCCCACCTGTATCCTCGACCCTTCACTTACTTCCTGCCTCGCAGTGCCCGGTCCAGCCTGGCTCTGCCTCTGAGTCTGCCAAGACTATGTTATGATTCCAGTTATCAGTTCAGCCCTCCTTCCCTGCATTCCTAAAGCTACTGAATCGCATCAATAGTTTCCGTCATTGTCTAGCCTTCAGGGCTCCATGTTAGAGAAATACTGCATTTAATGGTCATTTAATATTCTTCAACACGCACTACATGTAGAATAATGCATGCTCCAGTCTTAGAGTCTGTTAGCCTTTCCCCTCTTGACTTCTAGTTTATATCAACATGTTCCCTAAACATCAGATACTAGATAGGGTTTAGGTACATGTCGCTCCGACTCTCCAGACTTCAGTCTCTGCTCCTAGCACAGAGTTCATAGCCCCCAGCTTCTCCTAGTGATACGTCATTGCTAGTTTGCGCGCACCATCAGGTTAGAGGTCCCGGCTCCTTAGGTAGCCCCCTCCATGGTTTCCGCCCCATTCATGACATATTCTGTTACGTTTGCATCACATGTCTATGTATACGCCCAGTTACACCTACTTTCCCCCCTTATCTTTCGCGACTGCTACGCGTCACGCCTTCTGCTCCACCCACTGCTACGCCTATTGCAATGTAATGCTATGTGTTTGCGTTATGTATATATGCTCATGTATTGTTATTAAAAGTCAGCGCGCTCATCCCAGATCCAGCCCCAGCAGCTGCTGGGCCCTGTCATCCTATTCCTATGCAGGTTGTCCTGTTCCTGTCCTTATGCTGTATTAAACCTGCAAAACTCCCACTACCTCGAATCTTGACTCTTATTTTATTGAGCTATCTGTTATTCATTCATGCACTCAAAAATAGGGTATTATTTATTTATTTACCACATAATGGCGCCCGAACAGGGACTTGCCCTTTCCCCACGCGTCGGTGAAGCCACGCCGACCCCCTGACCCTCTGCAGTCGTGACGGAACTCTTCTGCGCAGTGGCAGATATTTCTGCTCAAGTATCCCTCAGGCCCACGGAGGAGACGGAGGAGGCGGTCCAGCATCCAGACGAGACGGTGGAGGAACGCGGCGAGTCCCGACCAGAGCCCAAGCCAAGAGTCCAAGGTCCGAGGTATCCGGAGGTCCGCCCGTAACTGAAGTCCGAAGTCCGAAGTTCGTCGTCCGTCGTCGTAGCAGTCCAGTCCAGTCTGAGGCCTTCCGTTCTTGCTGCCCGGTGAGTACCGTTACTGGGGTGGTATCTAGACAGGGTCAATTTAATTGACTCTGGTCTGTGGGTTGGTGGTACACAGTCCCACAAACGAAGTGTCCACTTCGGTGGATGCGGGTCCTGACGTGTCTCTTTACGAGACCGGTAAGTTTCGTACTGTTTCAGCAGTGCATCTAGTTTCTGTTCTAGTCAGTTTCTGTTCTCGAGAAAATTTATGTGTTCTGTTCTCAGTATTTCCAGGTAGTATTCTGTTCGAACTGTTATTTTAAATGTTTTTCATGTATTTTAATGTCGTGGTATGAATGGGGAATAAGTATCGTGTTCATTGTGTATTGTATTGTGTCCAGATTACAGTTCAGTCATGCCCATATTTTCCAAGTTACGTCAGTTAAAAACTAGAAAGGGTCTGCTGGAAGCAGCAGTTCCCGTCCCGCCCAGGGACAGTCCAGGTCACTTTATGTATCAGAAACATGGCATAAGTGCCATATTGTATCTAGACTTATGGGTAGAGTATACCAAACAGTTAGAAGAAAAGTATAGATGGCCCGTATCGGGTACATGGGATGCCGAATGCATCATGCGAGTAGAAGAAGCATTATGGAAAAAGAAAGCCAGACAGTCACAGAAAGATGCCATCGAGTTATGGCGCAAAGAATCTCATAAAAGAACTGAAAAAGAAATCAGAAAGTCAGAATTAAGTAGAGAATCCTTAGAGCGAGCCCAAGAAAAAGAATTAATCGAGATAGGTGAACAAGTCAAAACTGAACAGAGAGACAGACAGAGGAATGCCCTTATTAAGGGTATGTATCCTCTTCTTGCCGAGGGCTTGCCAAAAGCGACCCCGGAGGCATCCAGTAATTTCCCACCACCATTAGTTCCGATCAAGCTACGTCACAAACCGACCGCAGCTGATATTTTTATTTCGTCCTATCTGGACGACACAGTCCCTGAATATGCAGATCCTGTTCGCGCTCCGCCAGTCCCTGTAAATCAGGCACATCCTGCTCCTCCAGACACCGGGGCACCCCATGCAGTACCTGCTACGGTACCCCCGGTCCAGCCAGCATTTCAATTTCCCGCTCCGCCACGAAGAATATCAGTCGACGATTCTAGTCTAGGGGCCGCAGGAGGAGGTCCTCCTCAAACCCCGCCGCCACGCAAGCGTTTATCAGCACTCGAATTACATGCTCAAGCATCACAGCGTACTCCCAAGAGTAATAAGTCTGTTGCAGAAATCAGGCAAGCCCTTGGCGAATGTGCCTATGACCCAGTCCCAGGCGAGAATAATATGGTTTTATATTCAGTACGCGTAAGGAGGGTGACCGAGTATCTAGTCACCCTACCCAATATGAAAGAAGATCTAGACAGAATATATCGTTTCATCCGTACAGGGGATGATCCAGAAAGTATTAGTGATGCCATGTCTCAAAGGAAAGCTGAGATCCAGCGTATGATATTAAAGTTTTTAATTAACTGTCTAATAAGAGAACAAGATTACCCGTCTAAAGATCAGGCCGAAATGAAAATCCTGACAAAGTGGAGTGATAATATAGCCGAGGGTAAGCACAATACCATTAGTGCCATGGAGAGTATGTACAAGGAAATCCGTAGAGAAATAATAAAGATACACGAACAACGTAAAGCAGCACAAGTAAGCGAGAAAGAAAGTAACTCTGATCCTGAAGAGGAAGACGACGAGAATACCGCCAGGATAGCGTATGTAGGAAAATCTAGATTTCCAGATCGCCATTTACGCCTAGAACACAAGTCAATTTTCCATCATTCAGCACCAGAACAAGGTTCCCTAGAACAAGTGTTCCAAGCTACCGATCACATTCTAAAATCACGAATCGGTTACAGTGAGTTAAGTACCATGCATGAACAAGAACTAGCCCGATCAGCAGTCCGATGGATTACTGATTCTACCACTTTTCCAGACGAAATAGTGGCACAAATGTTTCTGAAATTGCCCCCAGCCGAACAACGACTGGTGGGTATGTATATGATCCAGCACCTCATTACTTTGTATGAGGGTCAGCACTCTGATCCAGGTCCGTTACATGATGTCCTGAACGAGTTACTCCAGTATAGATGGAGAGGTTTAGGTACCGATTTAATTAGTGTCATTCTAGAACAGCGCCACAAATATAGAACGTTTCTGAACCCGCATTTTGTTCATGTCTCACCCCCAGAAAGTAAACCATTTTACATGGAAAGACAGAACCCGTTACGAGAAGTGCATCCAGTTAAGACAGAGGACGGTGAAATGCAACGAGTGTTTGTTTACACCCCGATTACAAAGATGGAACTCCTCGAGATGAAGAAATTAATTCCCTGTCATGACAAAGATCCAGCAGGGTTCCATAGAGAATTAAAAGACATGCTCCGTATGGGAGAATACACTTACCCAGATATCATTAAAATGTTAAAGGTCCTGTTGCCCGCAGGGGTGTATGAAAAGCTAAAGGAAAAAGAATGGGAGGTGGGAGAGAAAAAGATAGATTGGACAGTTCTAGAAGCTGAAGACAAGGCACGAGTACCAGGTACTGGTCTTGGAGAGAAATGTAAAGAATTACCAGAATTATTGATTCAAGTTTTACCCAGATTATTGACAACTAGAAAAGAAGACTGGGATGCAATCTCAGCCTGTAAACAGAAACAAGAGGAAGATATTAGTGATTTTTATTCTAGGTTTGAAAAATGCTTTAGCATCAATAGTGGCCTCAAGACAAGTAGCGAGTCATACCCTCATCTCTTTGTTACTAAATTAGTCGAGAATTCAAGCCCACAAGTTAAAAATCGAGTTTTGAAAGTCGAAAGTACCTGGCAAGCTAATACCCCGTCCCAGATGCTCCAGATGCTCCAGTACCACCAGAATAGAATCAGGGAAGAGCAAGAACACGAGAGAAAACGTATGAAAGACACGAAAATGAAAGTACTAGTTGCACAATCTGTTCCTCAAGACAGTCAGAAGAGGGGTCCGAATCAAGCCAGTCATCCTGCAGCTCCCGTTAAAGGGAACTGCAATTATTGTAAACAGCCAGGTCATTTTATAAATGAGTGTGCAGTTCTGAAACACAACATAGCTACTGGTAAGACTAAAGAAAGACCACGTCCGCCTAGACAAGAACAAGTTTCACAGATTTCTCAGCCACAGAATGCACCACAGACAGTTACCGCACCGCAGCCTATTGCTGCAACCCAGCATGTCACACAGCAGATGTACCAGTATGCACAGTCTGAGTATCCAGAGTACCAGCAGTATTCATGAAACAGCCTAGAGAGGGAGGTAGGCTTGCCTCTCATCGAGATACCTGTAGATCAAGAAGGTCCCTATGTTCATAGTCAAGTATTAGGGAAAGACAGAAAGTTCTTAATTGATACAGGGGCAAGTAGGACCACAATTAGTCACGCCGAAGTTCCAGGGGCTCCGCTCTCAGGCTCAAGAAATGTTTCCCTTGGATTTTCAGGAAAACCTATCGTAAATGAGATTTCAAAGCCAGTTACTCTAGAAGTAGGTCCATTGTCCCGTACTACTGATCTGTTACTTACTAAGTCATGTCCAGAAAATCTATTAGGCATTAAAACACTGAAAGAGTTAGGTGCAGTTATATGTTGTTCCCCAGAGGGAATACGTCTGTTCCTACGTGACTTTAAGGGTCACTATGTTTTACGTGATTTTGATCCCAGATTGTCTAATGTTCCACAGCATTTATGGGCGCAAGGTCCAACTGATGTAGGTTACATGCAAATCACACCCTATCGTGTGACTCTCAAGCCAGGTGTAGTGTTACCACGAATCAGACAGTACAGATTGCCACCCGAGGCTGTAGCAGCCTTATCCAAAATTATTGACGAGCTCATGGCTCAAGGAGTGGTTGTAGAAACTGACTCCAATGTATGTAATTCTCCGATCATTCCAGTCATGAAACGCACTGATCCAAATGCACCCCCAGTATATCGATTAGTGATCGACCTACGAGAACTTAATAAATGTATTATTCCTCAGTACCCAGTTGTCCCAGACATCTCTTCCCTATTGACAGCCATTGATTCCGAAGCCACGTTCTTTACAGTAATCGACCTCAAGAATGCATTTTTTAGTGTTCCAATTCATCCAGACAGTCAGTTCCTTTTCGGATTCTGTTTAAATGGAAGGAGCTATATGTTCACACGCGCTCCTCAAGGTTTCACAGAAAGTCCTAGTATTTACAGTCAAGCACTCAAGAGACAACTAGACAACATTCACATGCCAACTGACACTGCCCTGCTCCAGTATGTCGATGATCTACTGATCACAGCCCGTTCTGAACGTGCTTGCGAGCGAGCATCCCTTACAGTTTTGTATTTCCTAGCCGAGATGGGGCACAAGGTGTCCCCTTCGAAGCTTCAATTCTGTGTCCAGCAAGTGGTCTACTTAGGACACTTACTGTCCAAGAGGGGTAGGCAGTTGACACCTGACCGTATCCAGTTAATAGCGAGTCTTCCTCAGCCCAAGACCCAGAAGGAGGTACGTGCTTTTATCGGCCTTACTTCTTACTGCAGACAATGGATTCCTCAGTATGCATTTCTAGCCAAACCACTGATACAGTTAACGACACAGGAGGCAGCCGTATCGACTGTTCTCCCTTGGACATCTGAACATACACTTAGTTTCAACGAGTTAAAGAAAGCTTTATGCCAAGCTCCAGTTCTAGCCACACCGAACTACAGTAAGCCTTTTACACTTTTCGTCACAGAACGCGAAGGTACAGCATTATCTGTTCTCACACAAGATCAAGCAGGACAATACAAGCCCTGTGCTTATTTTTCTAGCACATTAGATCCAGTAGCCCAGGCTTTGCCTGCGTGCCTCAAGTCAGTTGCAGCCACAGCACTAGCTATCAGACAAAGTGATTCCATAGTCTTAGGACATTCCTTGACAGTACAAGTTCCACATTCTGTGGAAGTTCTTCTGAACCGAACACAGACTCAGCACTTGACAATTGCACGTCTAACAGGTTATGAATTGACACTGTTCCAGCCATACATAGAAATCAGACGCTGCAACGTCCTGAACCCTGCTACACTGTTACCATTAGCTAAATCAAATCCTGACCCACATGACTGTGTGGAAGTAGTTAACATTATGACAAAGCCAAGACAAGATCTGACAGATACTCCGTTACCAGACCCCGACCTGACACTTTATGTGGATGGTTCATGTATGAGAACAAGTACAGGAGAACTAGTAGCCGCGTATGCAGTGACTACTGACACCGAAGTTATTGAGACACACCGTATTGATACCCTGTCCGCTCAAGCAGCAGAGCTAGTTGCTCTGACACAAGCCTGCATACACGCCAAGAACCTGAAAGTTAATGTTTACACAGATTCACGCTACGCATTTGGAGTTGTACACGACTTCGGAGTGCTCTGGCAGGAGAGAGGTTTCATGACTTCTCATGGAACCAAGATTCAGCATGGTCTCCTTCTTCAAGCTCTATTAGATGCCATACACTTACCGACATCCATTGCTATCATGAAATGCAAAGCACATACGAAAGTCACTGACATTATTTCACAGGGTAATGAACTAGCAGATCGCACAGCCAAGCTCACAGCACAGACTCCAGACATTCCAGTTAACATGACACACACTCCAGATCCGATTACATGTATGACAGTTAAGGACCCTACTCAAGATGTCATAGATATCCAGTTACATGCTACTCCTGAAGAAATCAAGAAATGGTCCGAACAAGGAGGGGTCCAGACAGACCAAGGATGGTTAACGAAGGGTAGAACCACATGGTTTCTCCCCGACTCTATGGTTCAAGTCATTATTAATACCGCACATAGTCCAGCACATTTAGGAGAAAAAGCTATGTTAGATAGTATCCAGAACATTTGGTTCAACAAGCATTTACGAGCTGCAGCTAAGCAGAAAGTCCGTACCTGTATGATATGTTGTCAGTTTATTCCAGGTAAAAGTGTCCCGGTGGAACAAGGTGGTTTCCAGCCCCCTGACCACCCTTTTGAAGTCCTCCAGATGGATTATATTCAGATGGAGCGATGTCGAGGTTTCAAGTATGTCCTTGTAGTTGTATGCGCTTTGTCCAGGTGGACAGAAGCATATCCAGTCCCAGATTACACAGCCGCGACCACTGCCAAGCAGTTGGTTCGTGAATTCTTTCCTCGTTATGGACTCCCTAGAGTCGTATATTCTGATAACGGCCAGCCATTCTCCTCAGAGTTAATGAAGCACGTTTCCCTTTTGTTAGGGTACCAGTGGAAGTTCCATTGTGTACGCCATCCTGAAGCAGCCGGTCTCGTTGAGAGACATAATCAAACCCTGAAAATCCGCATCGCCAAAGTCTGTCAAGAAAAAGGTGTGGACTGGCTAGTAGCTCTGCCAGTTGCTCTATTTTACATGCGCATGGTCGCACATTCCAGATCAGGCCTGTCCCCGTACGAGGTCGTATTCGGCCGCCCCCCAAATATGTGGGGTACTCCTAGACCCCGAAGTATTACCGATGTTTCAAGTAATATGCTGACAGATTACCTAGCTTCCTTGATGTCTGCCCTCAACTCATGTCGTTCACAGGTTGCCGCCGCATTTCCAGACAATACCGAGGTGGCACCGCATGAAATCGTTCCAGGATCCATGGTGATGGTCCGTAACTTTGACAGATCAAGTCCGCTGGAGCCTCGATGGAAGGAGCCCCGACAGGTCCTCCTCACCACCCGTACAGCCGTGAAGTTGGAAGGACGCAAAGGCTGGGTGCACCTTTCTCATGTTAAACTTTTTAATGGACTGAAACCCGTCTTAAAGAACATTTCCCAGGATTCAAAGGATTGCCAGAATATTGTTCCCAAGGACTGTCCCGCAAAAGACATTGCTACAACCCCTCCCCTGTTAGAGAAAACTCCGCAGCAGGAGTATAAACAAAAACTCCGGTCTAGTAAATTAAGTCAGCCAGTTTGATTGTCTAAGTCCTCCCCTAGGTGAAACGGTTAGACTGTTTCTGACATGTATAAAATAGACCCCCATAGTGAGAGAGTCAGTCAAAACTCAATCCGATGTATCGTTTTTCTATGTTTCATATTATTTCTCAGCATTATGATTTCCTGCACCAGTTATGCATTTTACCTGTATCTCCCAGTTTCACATGTAAATAAGTCTGCTAATGCTACAGCAGAGCACACGTTTAGTGATCTGCCCCCTCATGAACTCTCTTACCGCCTCGCTATGCGTAATAACTCCTTTATCCGCATGTTACATTACTCACACCAGTCCAGCAATGCCACTAATTGTTGGGTGTGTGGTCGACTCCCCCCTTTCCAGACACCGAAGGGAGTTCTGCCACTTTTTCCTTATCCATGTTCACATAATGGTTCGTGTGGAGCATGGTCCACGTTAACGTCATCCTCAACAGATATGTCTTTTCTTAACAGTACATGTTTCCCAGACAAGCAAGGTCTCCCTCACCGAACAGGTTTAGATCTAGAAAATGAAGTGTATAATTTAGGTAATTATTCGTCGAATTTCATGGTCCTGAATGTTCAGTCTGATACTACTCCAGACTTACCTGCTATTTCAGTACTACCAGTCAAAGGCGAATTATGTGTCCGAAATAATGGTTCCATACATGTAGGACATAGTGATTGTACTACTGTTGTCAAGTATAGTGACAGTGGGAAATCTATTTTCAAAGCTTCACGTCATTCATATTTTATTTGTGGTCAGACCGCATATGTTCGTCTGCCCCTCGATTGGGAGGGAACCTGTTACATTGCCTTCCTACTGCCACCAGTTTTTCTAGCCCCATCTGATTATCACAGAAACACACATCTAGTACACACTAGACATAGAAGGGAGTCCCCAATTGTCGATTATACTGAAACTGCTCTAGAACAATATACCGATTTCAATAAAGGTTTCTTCTTCTTTATAGGCCCTGTCCAGAATAGTAAGTTAATCCGTAGATTAACAAGAACCCTTGAAGCTGTAGTAAATGAGACTGCCTCTGCTCTAGGTAACCTAACCGAAGAGCAATCTGCTATGAGATTTGTCGTTTTGCAAAATCGTCTCGTCCTTGACGTCATACTGGCCGATAGGGGCGGGGCCTGTAGAGTCATCGGATCTAGTTGCTGCATTTTCATTCCAAATAACGCGCCGTCTGTTTATTCAGCTATAACCAGACTCCATAAAATTGCCCATCTGTTACACCAAGATCCAGGCACCTGGACATGGTCCAGTTGGTTCTGGAATATAATTTCCGCATGGGGATGGAAAGTCTTGTCCTTTCTAGGTATAGCAGTAGCGATCATATTCAGCTGCTGCCTCTGTATACAATGTGGCCCTGCGATTTGCGGCATGTGTGCTACATCCTGTATTCCTAGTATAACTCCTAGTCCCAAGTCCCGTTCTAAATCCCGTTCTAAGAGAATTCGAGATGAGCAAATGATACTGTATGAAATGATAGATGGTATCATGAATATTGATGTTTCCTGATGGAAACGTAGTGACAAGGAGGGAATGTGGAAAAGTAAATTTTGCCATGTTCTGTGTCCCTACGCCTCATCCATCATATGTTATGTGTGCATGATTAAATATGCATATGCATTCCCCATGTCTGATTAATGACGCAATTACAGTTGTGTCCACCTCTAGTATGCCAGTTTCCAGTCCTCGTGAATACTACGAATATCAGGCCTATGTAAAGCTACGTTGCCACGTTTCTCAGTGTGCACGTTATTCTATTATAAAGTCCCCGTTTCTAGGCCTCAAAAGGGCCTGGACACTAGATTCAGCTCCTGTCTCCTGAAGCCTCGCTGAGGAGGGATACAGCCCCCACCTGTATCCTCGACCCTTCACTTACTTCCTGCCTCGCAGTGCCCGGTCCAGCCTGGCTCTGCCTCTGAGTCTGCCAAGACTATGTTATGATTCCAGTTATCAGTTCAGCCCTCCTTCCCTGCATTCCTAAAGCTACTGAATCGCATCAATAGTTTCCGTCATTGTCTAGCCTTCAGGGCTCCATGTTAGAGAAATACTGCATTTAATGGTCATTTAATATTCTTCAACACGCACTACATGTAGAATAATGCATGCTCCAGTCTTAGAGTCTGTTAGCCTTTCCCCTCTTGACTTCTAGTTTATATCAACATGTTCCCTAAACATCAGATACTAGATAGGGTTTAGGTACATGTCGCTCCGACTCTCCAGACTTCAGTCTCTGCTCCTAGCACAGAGTTCATAGCCCCCAGCTTCTCCTAGTGATACGTCATTGCTAGTTTGCGCGCACCATCAGGTTAGAGGTCCCGGCTCCTTAGGTAGCCCCCTCCATGGTTTCCGCCCCATTCATGACATATTCTGTTACGTTTGCATCACATGTCTATGTATACGCCCAGTTACACCTACTTTCCCCCCTTATCTTTCGCGACTGCTACGCGTCACGCCTTCTGCTCCACCCACTGCTACGCCTATTGCAATGTAATGCTATGTGTTTGCGTTATGTATATATGCTCATGTATTGTTATTAAAAGTCAGCGCGCTCATCCCAGATCCAGCCCCAGCAGCTGCTGGGCCCTGTCATCCTATTCCTATGCAGGTTGTCCTGTTCCTGTCCTTATGCTGTATTAAACCTGCAAAACTCCCACTACCTCGAATCTTGACTCTTATTTTATTGAGCTATCTGTTATTCATTCATGCACTCAAAAATAGGGTATTATTTATTTATTTACCACAGTGGGACAGATTTACAAGCCCCTTGCGCCTCTTTAACGCTGCCGTCGCGTCACTTTTGTGACGCAGCGGCGGCTAAAACCCCAGCGCCATGCTTCCGGGTATTTACAACGTGACGCATCTGGGAGATGCATCACGTTGTAAAGCCCTGCGCCACATGTAAGCGTTCTGACGCGGGGGGGGGGATCCGGTGCAGGAACGCCTCCTAAAAGTGGCTGACTTTTACGCCCATGCTGCGTCAAAACCCTTCGCCTCCTTGGAGCAGGCGTAAGGATTGACGCAGCATGATACAGAAAGGGCACCTGAGCCTTGCTGGAGCTGCGTTGCGCTTGCGACGCAACTCCAGCAATGCGCCAAATTTCCGCCAGGGATGCGTCACGCATCTGCCCATCCGAGCGCCACGGTGCGCCGCATTGTAAATGCGGCGCATCAGTGGTGGTGCACAGGTGGGCAGATGCCTCACAACTCTTCTGGTGCATCTCTGCTGATTAGCAGAGATCCGCCAGAAGTCATAAATCTGCCCCCATGTACCTAAAAGTGACTCAGAGAAATCTAGTTGCTTTCACTGTGTCCCTTTTACGAGGCCCACCCTGCCCCGGAACGCCTACATGAAACCTAACACAGGTTTCATGTGGCTCAGGGCTTTACAACGTGACGCATCTCCCTAGATGTGTCACGTTGTAAATAAGGCACAACGTGGTGTATGGTTTATGCCGCCTCTGCGTCACAGAAGTGACGCAACAGCAGCGTAAATGTGGCGCATGGGGCTTGTAAATCTGCCCCTCAATGCCTTGTAAAGGGTAGTAAGCTCGCTATAAATACATATCTCATGATGTCTCAAAACACTGTTTTCACTTAGAAAACTGTATAGTTGAAAAAGAATAAGGAAGTGTCAGAATATGAAGGGAAACACTTCCCAATGTCTTCTTTACTTTCCGTAGGTTTCAGTCAGTTGCTTCATCTCCACTCAAATTTTTGGCCCTCCTGGAGGAATGTTGATGGAGCAAGGTCTCGTAAGAAAGAGATTTGCTCAGAAGCAATCCATTTGTTGTTTTTTTTTAAAACATATTTTATTGTAAGATTGCACAAAAGTTGCAGGCTCTGAACCCCAAAGGCCACTGCAGTATCAATTTATACAATTACAAGACAGCATCTGACTTTCTTTTACATCAAACAATGCAACCAAAATACGTGACTTAGAGTATCCGTTAGGATTTAAAGCCCCCCTCCCAACCAATCCCCCACCCGAGTTGCGAAAAGTCCATTGAGCCCAGTCCATATGCATAAGCAATCAGGCTAGAAAAAACAGTAAAGGAAAAAGAAGAACGACAACAGAAAATCCCAGTCTTGGGTAGGCAGACAAAATATCGAAATTAAAATATCGATATGCAATAATATCGATGTTTTAATATCGATGGTACAGTATATCGATGTGCCATAATATCGACAGACAGAATATCGAGATTAAGGTATGTATGTTAGTAATATCGAAATTTTGTTGTTTAGTGTTATGTATTTTATTTTGTTGTTTATATGTTTGCTAAATATGTTTAGAAATGTATGTTTGAAAATTAGTCATTTTGTTAACATTTTGCGTTTTAGTATTAGAGCGGGTTGTGGGTTTATAGGGGAATAGGGTGGGAAGTAATTTAATAATAATTAATTAATTAATATATGTTTGTACACATTTTTAATTAATAATTAATTAATAGTAATTAGTTAATTAATTAATATAATTTTGTACATATTTTTCATTAATAATTAATTGGTAATTAATTAATATTAATTAGTTAATTAATTAATATAAATTTGTACATATTTTTATTTAATTATTAATTGGTAATTAATTAATATTAATTCGTTAATTAATTAATATAATTTTGTACATATTTTTAATTAATAATTAATTGGGAATTAATTATTATTAATTAGTTAATTACATTAATTAGATAAATTTTTTAATATATATAATTTTTTATTGTTAATTAATTATTTGGGAAAAAGTTAATATTAATTAGTAAATTAAATTAATTATAGCTAATGTGCTAATATATTTACTTTATTGTTATTGTTAATTAATAATTAATTGGTAATTAAATAATGTTAATTAATTTTGGGTAAAGGAGTATTTTTAGGGTTCAGGGTCAGTTTTCAGTTCTTGGGTAAAGGGGTATTTTTGGGGTTCAGGGTCAGTTTTCAGTTCTTCGGTAAAGGGGTATTTTTAGGGTTCAGGGTCAGTTTTCAGTTCTTGGGTAAAGGGATTTTTTTTGGGTTCAGGGTCAGTTTTCAGTTTTTGGGTAAAGGGGTATTTTTAGGGTTCAGGGTCAGTTTTCAGTTTTTGGGTAAAGGGGTATTTTTAGGGTTCAGGGTCAGTTTTCAGTTTTTGGGTAAAGGGGTATTTTTAGGGTTCAGGGTCAGTTTTCAGTTTTTGGGTAAAGGGGTATTTTTAGGGTTCAGGGTCAGTTTTCAGTTCTTGGGTAAAGGGGTATTTATAGGGTTCAGGGTCAGTTTTCAGTTTTTGGGTAAAGGGGTATTTTTAGGGTTAAGGGTCAGTTTTGGGTTTTTGGGGTACAGGGGTATTTTTAGGGTTCAGGGTCAGTTTTGGGTTTTTGGGGTACAGGCGTAAAGGGTAAAAATAAAATAAATTTAAATTTAATTTAAATCAATTAAATGAAATTAAAAGAAATAAAATTACATTAAATTATTAAATTTTTAATTTATTTTAAATGTATATGTATTACTTTTAATTATTTAATTATATTTTAATGTTTTTATTAATATTTGTTACATTATATGTATTTTAACATTATTTTTACATTATTATTAATACATTTAAAAAAACGATATTTTTAATTTCGATATTTTTGTACTACGATATTATTTTTTCGATATTTTTGTACTTACCTTTATGAAGATAGGATCCCGATATTATTGTCCTCGATATTTTTGTTGCGATATTTTTGTATTGCGATATTTTTGTGGTCGATATTATGTCAGACATTCCAGTCTTGGTACACACATACCCCAGGCTACTCCAAAACCCCCCCTGTGCCAGATCTGACAGACCCGCTCCAGCCCCCATCCACTGGAAGATCGTCCACAACATTCGGAGGCTCCAGTCACAAACCCCTATACTCGCCCACCGCTTCCATATTTTGTAATGCTTACACGGACATCTCGGGCAACAAAGATTGGCTGTTCCAGCCCCATGGAGAAATCAAGTCAATTTTTCCAGGCTGCCAACGAGGGCGCCAGTGTATCCTTCCACATCCTCGCTATATCACGTTTCTCCAATGTGAGGCCCAGCAGCATGAGGTGCCGTTTATAAACATTGCCCCCAATCCCTTCCATCACATGCAGTAGGGCGAATTGTGGCATGCGTGGAAGTGACCGCCCCAGAACCTCCGATAAACGGGAGAATACCCCCCGTCAGAATCGATCGAGTGATGGGCATTGCCAGACGGTGTGCAATAATGTGCCCTTCTCCCCACCACACCGGAGGGAGGCAATCAAACCTGCCCGCCGTAATCACAACTGAGTAAAGTAGACCCGATGTAGGTATTTAAATTGTATGAGGCAAAGCCCTATTGCTATGGCCGCTCCTCGGGGGGCGGCTAAGGCCTCCTTCCAGTCCCCCTCGAGCAGGCCCACATCCTCTTCCCATACCCCCCGTAGCTGCTCAAGCGTAGGCACGCAGTGGATGACCAGGGACTGATATATCTGTGAGATCTTCTTGGTTTCCATTCCCCCATAAAAACATTTGCCTCCAACGGACTAAACTCGGGTAGCAAATCAAGGCCCTCTAGGCTAGGGGAAAGCGCATGGCGGAACTGAAGGTACCAAAAAAACTGGGACTGGGCCATGCAAAATTGCTCCTGTATGTCCAGGAAGGACTTAAGGGACCCATCCCGCACTACATCCCTCAGGGTGCAGATGCCGATGGCATCCCACCCCCTAAACCCTGCAAGGCTGCCAGCTCCAGCAGGCGCCTGTTGTGCCACAAGGGAGTCTCTCCAGTAAGGGTATTCCACCACCCCATTCACTTCAATGACTGCCACCAAACTTGAAAGACAACCTTTGTCACCTGTGGTAATGTACCACGCCGCGTCGCTGCATAGAGAATCTTGTGAAGGGTGTGAGACCCCATAAGGTGTCGCTCCAGTGCATAGGCTGGGTCCCCCCTGTCCCCATACCAGCACTCATTTAGAACTAATGGATGCGAGGCCTACTAGTATGAAAGAATATCAGATGTCGCCAGCCCACCAAAGTAGGTGGAGAGAAAGCAAGTGCGCAATGCTACTACCCACACCGCCCCGCCAACACGGAATTCACCAGCCTAAACCATTTGGGCACGATCGGGTACGGGTTATTCTGCAGCTGGTACAGCAAGCGAGGGAGAGCCACCATCATGAAGATCGCTGACGTGCCATATATTGCTAAGGGCATACGTGACCAGGTCTTAATATCCATGCGAACGCGCTCCCAAACCGGCGCCAAGTTCCGCTCCCAAGATATGGCTGGCACATCCGACAGGAAGACACCCAGGTATCTGAGACCTCCCACTGCCACCTTTAACGCCGACGCCCACGTGCCCGTATTACCCCGAGCTCCTACGACCCACAACGTGGACTTGCATGGATTAATGTGCAGCCCGGTCGTTTCCCCGAATATTTGCATGATCTCAAGGATCCATGGGCCCGATCTATCTAAAGCGGTTAGGAAAAAAATTAACATCATCTGCTTACAATGCGATCCTATCGGAGAGACCCGGAGCCCACTAAAACCCCCTTAGCTGCGCATCAATGCGCACCCAGGCCGCCAATGGCTCCATGACTAGGGCGACTAAATATGGCGACAGGGGGCACCCCTGTCTGGTGCCTCGTCTAATAGGAACGCTGGACGAGCCCGCTCCCGCCACAAGCACTGACGCTGTCAGATCAGTGTAAAGAAGCATCAGATACGACAGAAAACGTGGGCCAAAGTTAAGACAACACAGAAAGGCAAACAGGTAAACCCAACTCAGGGAGTTGAAAGCCCTGTCCATGTCTGCCAGCAGGAGTGTAGTCAGCTCCTCATTCGCCAAACCCCCGCCACTGCCACGTGCGCCCGCCTGATGTTGTGTCGCATCACCATCTGGGGCATGAAACTGGCCTGGTCCGGGTGTACTAAGGCCGATATGTGCGGCAGGAGGCAGTTAGCCAGCTCTTTGGCCAAGACTTTGACCTCCACATTAAGAAGAGAGGTGGGACGGTAAGAGGCGTGCTGCTCCTGGGGCCGACCAGGCTTGTGGAACACCACCACGTCTGCATATTTCCAATCTGGAGGGAGCCGGCCGGCTTCCCTGGCCTCCTCCAACGCCGCCCGGTAATAAGAGGCTAACTGTACGTTATACCGGCGAAAGAACTCATTGGGGAACCTGTTGGTTCCAGGCGCCTTCCCAGAGTTAAGCTCTCCCAGGGCCCTACTAAGCTCCTCTTCTGATAGGGGGAGCTCCAATTGTTGGCGCGTCTCATCGGACACCGCTTTGGGCGGGAGATTCGCAATAAATTTTCGACTGTAGCCTCCAGCAGGCATTCCTGAGGGGCATAGAGGTCCGCATAGTAGACGGCAAAGCTCTCCGCTATGACCTTAGGATCCATCAACGGTACCCCACCCTCATCCAGAACCCCCGGAAGGGCCTGTGGCAGTGGCAGAGCCTATGAAGCATCTTACTCGACTTGTCGCCTAATTGATAGATTCTACCTGTAATGCCTCGTGCATTAGTTGCGAGGCATAGGACTGTTGTGCCAGAAGTAATTGTCGAATGGCCGGCCCCTCATCCTCCTCCCGGCACTGACGTTCCAGCGCTTCCACCTCAACCTCAGCCCAAAACAATTCTCATGGGCCTCCACACACCATGCTATGTCCACCCCACGTAGTGTGGGCTTTAGCGCCTCCCAAAGTGTCACGGCGCTGGAGACCGACCCCACATTGGCGGTAAGGTAGTTCGCGACAGCCTCCCTCTTGTGCCTCTCACATTCACCATTCTGCAAGTTCTATATAGCTAGGCGCCATCGAAATGGCTGCCGCCCCCTGCCCATCTGCAGCTCAACAGCCACCGGAGAGTGATCTTACAACCCCCAGGGGAGGATCTCAGCGGAGACCATATTTGCAACCATCGCCCGGGGTACGAATATACAGTTGATCCTAGAGAATGACTTATGAACCGCCGAGAGGTACGTAAACTCCCTTCTGTCCCCGTGAGTGTGCAGCCAGGTGTCCACCCAATCAAGGCTTGTAACCAAAGAGTGTAGTTTCATGGGCTGAGTGCCACCCTGGCCTGCACTAGGCCTGCTCCTGTCCCTACCAACATCCTGCACATCATTCCAGTCTCCACCCACCACAGAGGCCACGTCCGGATGTCATCCCACAAGGTAAGTAGCCGCTCTACCAAGGACCACTGTAACGTGGGGGTCATATACACAGCCCAACACTATAGGATCCTCCCCGATCGTGCCTCGGAGAAAAAAGTATCCCACCTGCGTATCCAGCCATTACTGCTGATGTACGTATGGGACCCTTCAGTGTATTAAAATCGCTACTCCCCTGAAACCCTGTGTGAATCCAGCATGAAAGACCTGCTGATAGCCCAAATGCTGCAGAACACAGGACTTTGTACCCCATCAAATGAGTTTCTTGTAAGAAAAGGATGTCAGCTCTGGCCCGCTTAGCCTGGCGCAGGACAGCCCCACGCTTCATTTTGTCCAGGACCCCACACACATTCCAGCTGACAATGCGGAGGGTACCCGGGGACACCTGCCCAACTACAGTCCCACTAGCCATCGAGCAGCATACAGTGACATAACACGGAAAAGGGGCCCAACGGTGGGTGTGTGTGTAAACGTACCCAGAGAGATGGCGCAACTCATACCCCAATCAAACACCCTCCCCATAAAAAAGCCCCCACCCCATACCTCAAAAAACACTGAAGTACCTGTCGCGCCAATGGATCCCCAACTGACAGCCCATGTCATCCGGGCCCATCCCCCACAAGTGCTAGAAATGTGGGTATTCAGTTCTGTAAGGGCTCCCTCCATACAGCTTATATCAAACATGCTCACAATCCTATTAGAGGAACATCCCGGCACCACCCACCCCACAGCAGTTAAGGGTCCAGTGTCTGAGGCTGGGAAGCTGGATCTCCCCGGGAGGAGGCACAACAGGACAAAGAACTCCTCTGGGACCGAGATATTTTGTGCCCCCTCCGGCGCTGTCCATATGAACTTTTCAACAGCGCCTCAGTCAGTGAAGAATCATAATGCAGCCCGGGTGGCATATGCACCCTCACCCACACGGTTTCATCTGTCCACTTGAACACCTCCTCCGGGATGTCGAAGGAATGGGTGCAAGATTGGTACACCACCCGCAGGCGAGCCGGGAATAATAAGGCGTGCTGGAGCTTGAGGTGCCTCAGTCTGGCTTTCGCTGCCATAAACGATTGGCGTTGCTGTTGCACAAGTCGCGTAAAATTCGGGAACACCAGGATACGATGGTTATCGTAGAGCATAGGGGCCTAATTTATGAGGCTGTGCGTCACTTTTACACCGCTGGTGCATCACTTTTGGTGATGCACCAGTGGCGTAAAAAATGCGCATTGTTGCGCCATATTTACAAAGTGGCGCATCTAAGTAGATGCGTCACTTTGTAAACCCCTGCGCCACATTATACCTGCGCCAAGTATAATGTATGCAAGGGGGGCGTATTGACGCAAGGAAGGGTCGTAGAAGTGACGCAGTGAAATCTATAAGATTTCACTGCGCCATTTCTTGCCCGCTAATGCGTCAAAATCTTACGCCTGCCTCATGGCAGGCGTAGGACTGACGCATGCCCTTTCACATGGGACTTGCCCATGTGAAAGGACACATTGCTGGAGTTGCGTCAGTTTTGTGACACACTCCAGCAATGCGTCACTTTTGCGCCTACAGATACGTCAGAAATACTGACATATCTGTAACTCCTTGCGACATGATGCATCATATTATAAATGTGACGCATCAATCATGACGCAAGGAGTGCGCATTGAGAAGTGACGCATCGCTGCTTTCACGCAGCGATGCATCACTTTTAATAAATGAGGCCCAAGGTTCTTTGGCACTGGCCTGTTTCAGGACGGCATCGCTGTCAAGATAGTTCAAGAAACACGCAATCACTGGTCGTGAACGAGCCCCCACCGCCGGCTTCTGGGCGAGCGCTCTCAGGGCCCGCTCCACAACGAAGCAGCCCGACAGGACATCCGGGGCACCCAGCCCTCCAGCCATTGTGTGAGGAAACGTTCCATATTCCCAGTCCCACAACCCTCTGGGAATCCGACGAAGCGCAGGTTGTTCCACCGGGCCCGTCCTTCAGCATCCTCAACCCGAAGCGCCAAGCCCTTCTGGGCATTTTCCAAGCTCGCTACCTTCTGCTTGAGGACTGTAACATCATCTTCCACCCCTGATAAACAAGTCTCCGCCTCCGTAATGCGAGCCACTTCATTCCATAGGTCCTGCCGTAGTAACATAACATCTGAGCCCACCGCACCAATTTTGGCATCTAGCACGTCTCTGGATTGGGTGATTGCCGCCATCAGAGCCGCATTGTCCGGTACAATCTCCTGGGGGTCCCAGTGGCTCCCCCGTCCCTCCCAGGCCGGTAAACTTGTCGATGGGCCCATGTTTTGCGGGTCCACCGCTCCCTTATCGCTTGTCATGGTGGTCCTCAACGGGCTCCTCGTGGGCCCAAGCCTATCTATGCTAGGCACCGACGAAAGTACCCCCTCAGCACAGGCAGGAACACAGCAAGCCGGTCAGGCTCACAATCGAACCGCAATGGATGAAGGCACCCCCGATCCTGGGCCCGCAATCCACCATTATAGGCCTCAGTCTGCGAGGGGCCCTCATGCAGCATAGACCTGGGAAGCCTGCCGGCCGATGTCGCAAAGCACCAAAGCGGAAAGGCCCCGCTGGTGAAGCCATCCCCAGGGCCCCACTCTGCCCACTCGACCGCCGGTGTCAGCCCTCCTGGGATGAAAATGTTGGCGCAGAGCAGTCTCCTCGCGCTCCCCCTCAGCACGACCCGGCATGGCCATGGATCACGGGACCTGTCGCCACAGTCAAATCAGGGGACCTCCATCAATTCAGGCCTACCAGCTAGCGTCTGTGCCCGGGGTCCACACAGCAGAAAAGATCCAAAAAGATCCACCGTCTCCACCGTGCGGCTGTGCTGCCCCTGCGGGCCCCTCTCCTATCACTGGCCTGTCGCAGGGTACCCCTCCGGGCCACGCACCAGGCCAGGCCAACCTCCACACTGGCCCAGGAAACCACCCATGCGGGAGCACCGCAGGGCCCACTCACTGCCTCCACCGCAGGTCCCAGGAGGGGCTGGAGAGGGTCGAGGAAAGACCAGTAAGTGAGTTTGAGGCCTCCCGAGCCTCTGGTCCCCAGCTGGTCTCCCACTCTCGCTGCTGTCGCCGCCGCTCCGAAATGGCCGAACATCCGGGAGGAGGGTACTCCCGCGCCCGGGGCCCCAGAATCAGGCCTGTCTCCTAGGCGCTCCCGGGCTGTGGCCAAACCTCCCCGCGGGCCGGGGCGCCCCATCCTCCCGACTCCTCACCAGAAATCGCCACCAGGACCCTGGGGCTGATCCGCCCGCGAAGACCTCCGCCATCACTGAGCAATCAAGACGATTGGAGACGCTGTACTTCCTGTTTCTTCGCTGGGGCATTCAGGAGCTTTTCTCCATGTGGGTCATGAAGGTATGTCCTCCTCTGCATCCATACTCCTATCTCCTTGAAGTTCTTTTTGGTTTTTGAGGCCAGCTTCGGCGGCTGCTAGGAATTTTACCATCCGGCAGCTCAGTTGGATGTTGTCGCTGCAAAAGCATGCCAGCACCGCTTGCCTGCAAGACCGTATCCGTTTTCTGTTGAAGAACGGTCTCAGGAGGGCCCGTCGTTCTTGTAGTAGTACCCTAAAAATTGTTATCAGATGCACTATGTTTTCTTCACCATCACCACAAAGACGACACTTTGCTGGTGTCTGAGCCCGTAGCTAAGGCGGTAGATGATTTGCAGAGGGCAGCAGCGCTAGGCACAATTTCAAAAATGTCTCTTTAGTTTTATTTGAGAAGCCAGTCTGGAGGTATCCTTGGGGCAAGGGTTTAGTGTAAGATTGTACCGTAAGCCAGCCATGTGCACGCTCTCCCAGGGATGCTTTATCCTGCCAGAGTGATTCTTTCCTGACAGTCCACTATTTTTTTAAAGTCTGCCGGGGCCCCTGGGACTTCCCAAAGCTGTCGTAGTCCCAGCTGGTTGAAGGCGGCCTCCAAATAAAGCCTTTGCATGCCAGCTCTTCTCTTGGGAGCCCGAAATCAAGTCTCATCTGTGCGTGAGATGTGTAACTTTGCCAGCCAAAGATCGTGCGCAGTGCTCTTGCTACGGTGCCATTGTCGTTGATAATAACCCCCAAATATCTGTATTCACAAACGATGTCCAGCTTCCTTGATGCCAAGAACCAGTTATTTGTTATTCTCTTTTTATGGGTGTTAATGCACATGACTTTTGGTTTTCTCTTGGTTAATGCTAACCATATTTGTTGCAGAATATCGTGACGTTATGTCCAACAGCCGCTGTAAGCCCACAGGGGTACGGCTAATGAGTACTAGGTCATCCACGTAGAAAAGGTTATACAGCTGGGTACCACCTAGATTGTGTGCGTGCGAGTTGCTTTCGTTCAGCAGAGTTGATAGCTCTCCCATAAATAGATTAAAAAGTGTTGGGGCTAGAACACAGCCTCGTTTAACCCCTGGGCTTGTTGAAATCTTCCTCAGTAGATATTCTCCATGACCTAGTTTAACTTGCACCCAGGTGTCACTCTGCAGTAGGATAATTTGATTTAAGAGCAGTGGCGGTATGTTCAACCTTTTTGGTTTTTACCACAGAAGGTTTCTGTTAACACAGTCGAATGTGGAGCTGTAATCGATGTAGCACAGGTATAGGGGTTGTTTTGCTGCGAGAGCGGCGTCAATCATTAGGGATAGAGCTAGAATATTGGTAGTCGTCCCTGTGTTTTTGCAGAAGCCGGTTTGATTGCAGTAACTTCTGTTGCTCATGATGTTAATTCCTGGAGTAAAAGGCCCGCAAATTATTTGGCCTCGTTGTCAAGTAATGATACTAGCCAGTAGCTTCTCGGGTCATTTCTATTTCCTTTTTTGTAAATTGCGGAGATGATGGCCCCCCTCAGGATGATGGGATTAATGACATTAGTAAGATCTTATCAAACAACGGTTTGAGATGCAGGCCAGAATTCAGGCTCTTGTTTACACAAAATTGGTGGGATCCCATTTGGCCCTGGCGCGCCCTCTCATCTTCCCTTTGAAATTGTTTTACAGATCTGCACAATTGTAGTTGAGATTTCTTGTTCCGATGCCTGGATTTCATTGGATTTTAGCAGCCGGACTTTGGAGTCATGTATGGAATTATGTGACCCTTGCCTGGTTTCTTGAGTTTCATTAAAGTGTGAGCCAAGGAAACTTGTCCAGGCTTCTTCTGTAGCATAAGATTCAATACCCTGCCTCCGCTTGCTAGGTAGATGATTGATCTTTTGCCAAAACTGTGCACTGTTGCCGGTTTTAATATCGTGTAATAGTTTTGCCCAAGGAGTCTCTTCTGCTTCATGTTTAAATCGCCAAATCAACTTCCTGCGGTCGCCCTTTAGTCGTCTCAGTTCTTGTTGAGCGGCAGGGTCTATCCCCAGTCTTCGCAGCGTTTGATTGATCAAGGTCTTAAGCTTTTTTACATGAGTGTTATTTCAGAAATGTAAGTTGCTTTTTTTGCCTCATAACTTTGACCGCCCCTTCAACATTACTGTTGCCCTTTTTTTTTTTTTAAACATGTTTTTATTGAATTAAACATGGAAGGCGATTAAACATACAATCTCAGCATCATAAACATATACATCACATTTACAGTCAGGTCCATCTAGTATAGCATTTTCAAATCAGTAGGAATTTCGGTAGATTGGATGCAGCCATTAAACATTGTACATGCACGTAATTACAACTCTCAATCTGAGGAGACCTCATCCTCGTCTAGTCGCGGGGGTTTGCATATATCACCCCTGAACTTATTCCATGCACCCCATATTCCATCCCATAGTGGAGAAGTGTGGCTCAATGGTTAGAGCGGCAGACCCTGATGCAAAGGCCTAGCCCAGGACCAGGGTTCAATTCCCCGCCTCGGCGGGTCTTGGGCTCCAAATTCCACGGACATGATAATTCTCGCCTCGGTGCCTATTCCAATCAAGGAGTCCCACTCTGCAACTCGGGGCAATAGCTTGCTTAATATCCACAACGGCCCCCACAACGCTAAGGATGCCTGGCCTCCAACTTGGGGGTGCCCAGGAGTGGACACCTCACAGGGAAAGCCAGGATGAGTTCCACAGCCGTATTCGTACAAGTGCCTTGAGACCCTTGCGGGTGAGTGGTGCGCTATACAAGTATCAATTTACATTTACATATTCGCTCCCACTTCCCAGGGCATCCGCGGTGGACAAATACCGCTTTTTCGGCCTCCATTGCTACATCCATGTCCCTGCAGCAGTCCCTTAGCGTAGGCAGCACATCAGAGCCCCACAGCCTAGCAATATTGCGTTTCGCCATCATCATACCCAACATGGCCCATTCCTGTTGACGATGCGTTAAGTCAGTGGCTTCCCACATATTCAACAAACAGCGCCGGGGATCGGGCAGTAGGGAAACAGTTAGGGTCTGGGAGATGGTGCGCATAACAGCCGTCCAGTACAGTGCCACCCGACCACAGTCCCATATAGTATGATAGAATGTCCCCTCCTCCCCACATCCACGCAGACAATACATATGCGATGCCTTCCCTATCTTGTAAAGAACCGTTCTTGTGTAGTATGTGCGATGCAATATTTTCAGTTGGACTAATTTAAGCCTGGAGGGGATAGCCGTCTCCCGTGGGGAGGAAAGGGCCTCCTGCCACTCCGAGTCATCGATTTCACCAATGTCACGAGACCAATTCAGCCTCAGTTTGGATGTCATGTCTGGAAGGTTAATAACCAACTTACGATATGTGAAGGACGTCACTTTGCATGAAATATGTTCCGTCGGCAACCTATCTTCAAGAGGGGTGGATTCCTCCAGGTCCATCCCTGCCGGGATGGCTGTTTGCAATGCATGTCCAATTTGGATATATCTAAATCGCTCCGTCTGGGCCATATCATTATTGGTTTGCAGGAAAGAGAAGTCCACCACCTTGTGTTTCTTCCACAGGTCGCCTACCACTGAAATACCTATGTTGTCCCAGGTCTGGAACCCCTTACTGCTGCGTAAAGAACACAACCTGTGCCAGTCCCACAATGGTGTCATTTGCGTGATTAGATCAGAGCATTGAAGAAGCGTATGTACCAGAGTTGCACCGAGTGGCATGTAGGGCCCAATAGGTCTGAAGGCACACGACGACTGTAGAGGTTCCCCAACAGTCCTCTGGATTCCAAGCACTGTCTGTCTGCTAAGTATGCTGGCTCAGGGGGGCGGAGCTTGCCAGCAACCGAAATGGCCGCATAAGCCTAGGGCTCCGTTCGGAGGCTCCTATCCTGCAATATCCGGCACCAACCGGGACACATACTGAAAGGGATCGACTCCCCGCACTCATGAACAGATGCGGCACCGGCGACGGGTTGCCCGGAACCGCGTAGATCTGATAAACGCCTGGGAGAGTAAACAAGCCTGACCAGGCCGTGCACCGCGGTCCACAGTGCATCAAGTGGCCGACGGAGGTGCTTCGGCGTGCGGCTGATAGGCCCCACCCATAGGGGGTCACGGCGGAGTGGCTCTCTGGCGAAGTAGCGAGGTACGGCCACGGAGTAGGGCCGACATTGGCGACTTGACCTGAGGTGAGGCGCTGCGGCGCACTTCATAGACCCAGGTGTGCTGCCCCCAAGATGCGGAGAACCTCGGACATCACGACGAGTGAAGAGCGCATGATAGCGTGACCCCCCAAGTGAAGGCACAACACACGAGTACCAGCCAGCTGCTGGGAGAGATATCGGGCCATTGCCTTGTGTGACATAGTGATTGACCTTGCTGATCGATCAGCGTGGGTTGTGCCTGGATGGGGGCCTACAAGTAAGGCCCACAGGACAGCGGAGTTCCGGCGCCGCCTTGGCAGGTGCGCCTAGGTGCGGTCTGTGACTGCCGGTGGGTGAGGAGGAGCGTGGGGTGAGGCCGAACGCAAACGCCGTCAAGCGAGTGCACATAGAGCTGTATACTGCGTGGAGGGGAGACTGGATGCTACGTAGCTGCCCGAGAGCGGTGGAGACCGCATTGACCACTGGACGTAGGCGCGGTGGTGGAGACGCTGAGACGGCTGGAGGCCTGGCCCCACAGTGAGGCCGTGGTGAGGGGCTCTGGGCCTGCACGCTAATCTCTGGCAGGGGGCGGTTCCGCAGCAGTGGTGGACGGAGACGGAGGCAGCACATCTACAGCTGGCGAGACTGGCTGGATTCGGCCTGGGGACACCCCGCCCTTCCCCCACCCCCTCTCCCCGTGGCACCCAGGCGGGCAGACTGACCACAACAGTGCAAGAACCAAGTACCGCGCTGCTGAGCCTGCCGCGGGTGGTGTGATTTCAGCCACTGAGGGATCCCTAGGGCGGATGTAGAGTGCATGCCACCACGCCCCATAATAGCCAAACTACTCAACTACAGGCACAGAGGCACTGCCTTGCGGCTAGCCCAGGAGAAGAAGTCTCTGCAATATGAGGGCTCAGAAATATCACTATGCCCGGATTTTATTGCCAGAGTACAAGAGGCCCGTAAGCATTTCGCCCCCTACAAGAAACAACTCAGAGAGCAAGGGCTGGACTATGCTATGCTCTACCCAGCGAAACTGGCAGGGCCAATCCCACTTGTTCACAGACCCTCGCGCACTGCAGCAAGCTCTGAGGAACTGGGCAAAGGAGCGCCACAGAGACAGCCCGGAGCAGCGCACGGAGGTCGAAGCGGATAGCCATCTGGATGAGCAGGAGTGGAGACTATGCCGCAGCTGACCGGGAGAGGTGGTAAGGCGAACAGGGGGTCTCCGCTGGAGGCAGCTATGCTTTGGACTGGGTCTACGGACAATGCCACCCTGCAGTACAGGACCGCGGGGTGGGGGGATATGCTTAAGTGACTGGACACAAGTACAGCCGGGGCAGATAAAGTTAACGTTGGTGGTGCTCTCTGTGATATTATAAGTGGGCACCTTCTGGGTGTCATATCCTCCAAGGAAATGGGGATGCCTGAACTTCCACATGATCTCAAATAGTTGATAAGATTACGGACCACTCATGGCCCTTTGTATAGTCAGTTGGTGAGGCTATGGAGCTTAGGCGGGAGCCATAAGAGGCTGCTAAGATGTACGTTTTTTCTACATAGTCTGATGGAGGCATGGCAACCTCGGCCCCTGCGCATGATGCTCCCAAATGACTCCGTTGAGTCGTCAACCATGAGAGTTGGGATCGAGGGTGGGTGGGTTGGACACTGGGTCGGCAAGGCCAGGTTGGGGGTGGTCTGCTTTGGGTGGGAGGTGGGTCGGTTGGTAGAATGTTTTCTGTTTGGGGATGGGCTAGGGAGTTTACTGCGTTTTATTTTGTTTTTTGCACAACCCCACTTACGTTACTGGAAGATCAGCTGATACACGCACTTCACATGCATAACTATCATGACCTCCGCACCTGCTATGCCTGATGGGCCCCCCCGACTTCCATCCGAGCTCTCACATGGAATGTGCTTGGCCTTAACGACCACCGGAAGCTTAGAAAGGTGTTGAACTACTTACAGCGACATAATGTAGATCTTGCTCTCCTACAGGAGACGCACCTACCACTCACGAGCAGAATGCTGCTTAGTAGGGGATGGGCGGGACATATAGCAGCAGCGGGATTCACAACCCATTCCAGAGGAGTGCTGACCTGGGTCAACCCTAGATCAAAACTCTCCCAGACTCTTCTGTCTGCTGATCCGGAGGGACGATACGTTTTGTCTCGCTGTGCGGGGATGGGGCTGGATCTGGTGGAAATAAATGTGTATGGTCCAAATTACGAATCCCCTGAGTTTTTTCACAATGTGGTAAAGATAGCACGCGCATACCCAGCGGCGCGCATTCTGTGGGGGGGAGATCTGAATTTGGTGTTAGACCCCACACTAGATAGGTCTGCAGGCCCAGTGCGCAAGCCCTCAGCGTCTGCACTGGCGATACAACAGGCGTTCACCATACTAGATTTGGAGGACGTATGGAGGAGTAGGAACCGGGAACAAGGGGGATACACGTATTACTCTGCTTTCCATAACATCCACACTAGAATAGATTATTGGTTGGCCTCCTCCTCCACGGTTGCCCAAATAAGCTCCTGCATGGTATTACCTAGGACGTTGTCCGATCACTCCCCTCTGCTGCTGGTGCTAGAAACTCCTCGGAAATCTATACTTCCTTTCACCTGGCGCTTTCCACCTTATTCGCTGCTGGACCCAGTGTTTAGGGGGGAGCTGGCAGAGGAGATAGACATCTTTTTTTAAGCTAATATAGGCTTTGTGGATAACTTCCTAACAATATGGGAGGCCTTTAAGGTATTTATTCGCGGTGTGGCTATGTCTAAGCATTCCAGTGTGCTAAAATCTATCCAACAGCGACTAGGGACGCTGGAAAACCAGCTCGCTGCCCTTGAGCAACGGCAACGGTCTACCCCATGTGACAAGGTAACTGAGGAGATTAAAACACTGCTCTCCGAATACCATGAAGAAGCAGATAGGGAGGTACAACACATGGGGAAATATGCCACGGCGCATGTGTACGGGGAGGGGGAACAACCGAGCTCCCTATTGGCCAGATTAATCAAAGGGACTCGGGGAAAGTCCCTGATCACGGAACTGCGAACAGCGGACGGAAGTAGGGTGTCGGAGGAAGGAGAAATAGCGGAAGAATTTAGGAGATACTACTCTGATCTGTACTCGGTGACCTCACGGCAGAGGCGAATGACGACCTGGATCACATCGACCTACCGCAGCTGACAAATGCTCATAGGGAATACCTAATGGCTCCCATAGAAAGGGATGAAATAATTGAAGCATTAGCAAGCATGCGCTCTGGCAGCGCACCGGGAGATGACGGGCTTACAGTTGCATTTTATAAAGCCTTCCAAGATAAGCTACTCCCACACTTAGCTAAGCTATTTGATGATATTTGTGTGGATGGAGCCATGCCGCCTTCGATGAGAGAGGCCCTAATAGTCACTATACTTAAACCAGGGAAGGAGCCCAGTGAGTGTAGCTCATACAGGCCGCTCTCATTGCTGAACGTGGATACCAAAATATACGCCAAGGTGTTGGCGACCCGCCTTGCCCTCTTGGCACATGAACTGGTTGCGCTGGGACAGGCTGGATTCATCCCCAGCAGAAACATGACGTATAATATACGTACGGTCCTGGGTACCATGCAACATGTGCGACAGGACGCAAAGGCGATTGCTGTCTTCCTAGACATGGAAAAGGCATCTGACTCTGTTGAGTGGCCATTCCTGTCCTTGGTGCTGCGGCGGTTTGGTTTGGGTGAGCCGTTCCGGTAAATTATAGGGGCCCTGTACTATAAACCAACAGCGCGACTCCACTTGGGAGACCTGGTTACTGACCCTATCCAAATTGACAGAGGAACGAGACAAGGCTGCCCCCTCCCTCCACTGCTATATGCTCTGGTGACGGAACCGCTGGCCTGCGCATTGCGTGAATACCACGGGCATGAGGGAGTCCGTTTTCCGTCTTACAAGGTAGTTGTCTCGACTTACGCGGATGACACCTTGTTGTACGTCCGTGATCCGGGACGCAACCTGTCCTCCATGCTGAGAGAGGTTGTGCACTTCGGAGCTCTCTCCGGTTTGAAGGTTAATTGGTCGAGTACACGCGAGGGGTCTCTAACAAATCTGTTTATCAAGTCCAAAGATTCATACCTCCTAGAGCCTGTCCTTGATGGAATTAGTCCCGTCTTGACTAGAAAACTATTATTGCAGTGGCGTTATGGCACCCTTCCTCTTAGGGCATTTACGGATCATTGGGCCAAGTCCCTACCCTCCACACAGTGCCCAGTTTGCCTATACCCCCAAGAAAATGATCTGCATATTATATTTTTTTGTAAAGCTTACCAAAGACCAAGGAAATACTGGCTAGTCCCCCTCCTAAAAAAACCTTGGCTTCAAGCTCTACCTCCCGGCCTACAGAATATTAAAGACAGAACTATCCCCCCCCAATTGTGTTTGCAGTGGCAACATTTTTAACAGCAATGTGGTACATTCGTAATCGTTGTATTAAGCTAGACACTGATAAATGCATTGCTTGATGATTTCTAAATGTAATGCATTGCAACTGATTTAAACATGCTTTTGTATTCTTCTTAACCCTTGCTTATTACATTGTTTTTTTAAATCTTCCTATATTTGATACCATTGTCAACTCATTTTAAATTGTTGTAATCTTTTATGATCTAAACAGATCGAAATAAAGATTGTAAACTAAAAAAAAAAATGGGTCGAAATCGGTTGCCTTCCCGCTTACCCGGATAACAAGGCAATTCGAAATGGAGTTCCCTCTGCAGTGGTCCTGGGACTCAGTCCGTTACCTGGGAATAAGGATACATACGGATTCGGAGACATTGCTACGAGAAAACTATGGTGTAGCCTGCAGCAAACTAGAGGATGACGTTGAGGTATGGTGTAAACTACCCCTCTCACTTATGGGGCGCATTGCCCTTATGAAAATGGTGGTACTCCCAAGAGTTCTCTTTTTATTTCGTGCCATCCCGATGGTGCTGTCAAAGGCCTTCTTTCAGACTCTGACACAGCTAATGGTTAAGCTGGCCTGGGCGGGCAAACAGCCCAGAGTTAAGTGGTCTCTACTGACACTCCCATATGAAATGGGCGGATTAGCGGCCCCGGATCTGGAACTGTAGTACAGAGTGGCACAGGCGGCACATCTCCACACTTGGATTCATGGGGATGAACGCATACCCCACCTTCGGATGGAACGCCTATTCGCGGAGCCATTGCCACTGCCGGCTACGATCTGCCGGCATATGGATTTCGGGACGGGCATATTGGACTCGCTCTTGGCCACAAACCACGCATGGCATTCTCTACTGCTGACGCAGGGGGGAGCCCTCATATACTCGCCGTCCATGCCCATAGAATGGGCCCACTGGCTTTCGCCACTCACAGAGCGTGGCGTAACTCTAGCATTGCATCAATTAGGCATTTTCACGATGGGAGACATGTTCATGGACGGTAGGGTCAAAGAGTGGGACCAGATAGAGTCGGATACAGCTCAAGCCTCATTGTTGCAGAAGTTTCAGTACCACAGGGTACGCAGCGCTCTACTGGAATTACAGACCCGGACCTAGCGGAGCCTCCGGAAGTCCCGGAACTAACTTATGTAATTAAGGCAGAGACGCCCCGTAAGCTGGTAACTTCGCTGTACAAAACAGCAATGAAACACAGGGAACACCAGTATATGAAGACCAGGGCCGCCTGGCAACAGGACTTGCAGAACACCGTTGATGACGAAATGTGGAGATACTGCTGCACGAGCACAAAGAAAATATCGCTCAATGGTAGACATAGATTGATACACTTTAAATTTCTCCAGAGAGTTTATTACACACCAGAGAGATTACATAGATATGGTCTCCGGAGCTCGGCAGAATGTGTACGCTGTCGACCACAGGTGGCGGACTTTTTGCACCTGGCGTGGTCGTGCCCGGGGGTCAGTAGGTTCTGGTGTGGCATATATGCGGAATTAAACCAGATTTTGGGCACAGACTTGACCCCTGACCCGGCGCTGGCGCTGATGGGGTACTCCAAACTGTTGCCGGTTGTCGTTAGGCGCCTTGCAGACATGGGTATGCTGATCGCCAGACAGGTGCTGGCGATGTGCTGGATGAGAGGACCTCTGCCCACAGTGAAAAGATGGGCGCACAACATGATGTATTGTTGCACCCAATCGGAACTTTACAGCAAGCTTTTGCCACCAACCAGTCGTCCGAAGAACTTCTGGGGCTTATATAGGTCGCGCTTGCGTAGTGCGGAGTACGAGGCGACAGGGGGAGAGGGGGAATTAGAGGAGGAGAGAGCGCCCGAAGGAGTGCAGCCAGATGAGGTAGAGTAGCCCCTAGCTAGACGGAGTGGTTCTAGTTGGTGTGTCCGGGGGGCTGGAAACTTTCAGGTTATTGTAGGGCACCGGAGAGGTCTAGATTCAGATGTAGGAAGTGGATTATACTATGGAACTAAGTGGGGACTGAAGTGCATGGGAGGGGGGGTGGGGTGGTGTCCTATTGTGTTTTTGGTTGGGTTCGGGCCTAATTGGGATTAGGGCTGAGGGAGGTGGCGGGACCAGACTCGGGAATTGCACACAGTGCCGGGTTCAATAGAGCTGCTAGGGAGTGGGGAGGTAGCAGTTATCATCTAGCGATTCCCCCTCCCCCCTCACCTTTTAGTTTGGGTCATACTCGGATATACTATTTTGTCGCCGGACCCCCGGGTTGCCGGCTGAAAGGCTGTGTTATACGAGATCGAACTTGTTACTATCCCAGACTACTTGGAGCGGCCGGCCCCCGGGTTGTAGGCCTGGTGCTGTGTATGACACGTATGATAACCAATAAAGGTCTTTGAAAACTAAAAAAATAAATAAATAAAGTATGCTGGCTCAGTCTGTGGGGCATGCAACCAGTAATTGATTTGCTTGAGGTGGGCAGCCCAGTAGTACAGTTCGATATTTGGGAGCGCGATGCCTCCGTCGTACCAGTCTTTTACCAGTTTACTTTGTGCAATACGCGCTAGTTTCCCATCCCATAATAAGCTAGAGACGGCCGCCGTGATCGCTGTGAAATAGGAGGCCTGGACCGGGAACGGAGTATTTTCTAGGAGGTACAGGAAGCGAGGGAGTGACATCATTTTTAATTGGGCAGCTTTGCCCAGGAGGGTGAGGGGGAGGGACCGCCACACCTTCACATCTCGTTTAAAACGGTCCAGTGGGGGTTTCAAATTCAAAGTGTAGAATTCATCTGGGTTTGATGTAACATAAACACCCAGGTATTTGAACGCCAGCCCGGTAGGACGTAAAGGGCAGCTCGCAGGGAGCATGGGTGGGAGGCCGGCGAGAACAAAGAGGACTGATTTAGTCCAATTAATCCTGTATCCCAACACTCTCCCAAATTTTGCACATACATTCAGAAGCTCTAGAATTCATTTTTTGGGGGAAGTGAGATAAAGAAGTGTGTTGTCTGCATATAGGGATATGCGATCTGCCCATATTGCGGACCACCAGATACCTTTGATATAGGGCTCCCACCGGATCCAAATTGCTAATGGCTCAAGGATAAGCGCAAATAACAAGGGGGATAAGGGACATCCCTGCCTTGTCCCGCGGCCGAGTGGGAAATCCCTGGAGATGTGTCCGTTAGCCGCTACATGGGTCAAGGGTTTGGCATAGAGTAAACAAACCCAGGTGCGGAACTTAGGGCCGAAGCCCATGTGTTGGAGCACCGCGAACAGGTAAGGCCATTCCACTGTATCGAAGGCCATAGTGGCATCGAGGGAGAGGAGGACAGCGGGTTCTTGTATGTATTCCGGGTGGGCCAGCACCGCCTGCAAGCGGTGCAGGTTGAGCGTTGTACTGCGATGTGGCATAAAGCCAGCCTGATCTGGATGTACCAAAGTGGCAAGGTGGGGGGCCAGTCGCAGCGCCAATAATTTGGCAAGGATCTTTGGTTCTGCATTTATTAGGGAGATAGGGCGGTAGGAAGCACAGGACGTCGCAGTCTTGCCAGGTTTATGGATCGGGACAATTGTAGCGAGGCGCTGATCCCTAGGCAGTTCCCCAGCTTCTAGACTATCAGAGAACATATTAAGTAGGAAGGGGGCCGTCGTTTGCACAGCTTTCTTATATAATTCCACCGGAAGCCCATTAGGGCCCAGTGCCCTGCCAGACGCGAGCGCATAAGTCGCCTCCTGTATTTCCTCCGCGGTAATGTCCGCCTCCAGTAGGAGCACCGCCTCTGGGGAAAGGCGAGGGATCGTCAGATCTTTGATATAATCGTATGCTTCCTCCACCGTGTAGGGCGCTTGGGGAGCATAAGTGTTTTCAAAATGATCGGCCAGGAGACCGACTATGGCCCCAGGATCTGAGGTCATAGACCCCGTGGGGGACGTCAGTTGTGCAATAACTCTACCCGCTTTTTCCTTTTGGTCCAGCCAGGCTAACGTCTTCCCTGCTTTATCCCCTAATTCATAAACTCTGTGACGGGTCGCCTGGAGTGTGTTTTTTACCATTTCTTTCTGATATGTCACCCACGCGGCTCGTTTAAGGTGAACCTCCTGGGCGGCCCCCCGGCGAAGGGTGAGTTTCCTGCTCCAAGATGGCAGTAGCAAGATCTTCTTCGAGGGCGTTTAGTTCCCGCCGCTGCGTTCGCTTATGGCCAGTAATGGAGGCCATCGCCTGCCCGCGGAGGACTACTTTGGGAGTCCACGGAGCCCATATTTTCTTGAAAAAATTGTTTGGTGGTTTTGGTTAGATCCTTCATAAGGGGGGCAACCTGTAATTATCCCACGTGAACCGGGAACATGCGCCGCCTATGCATACGGTGGTTTGTGTATGTAAGTAGCAGCGGGGAGTGATCAGAAATACCCCTGGGGCGGTTATCCGCCTCCTCAATGCCATGTAGGCCATCTGCAGACATCAAAACATAATCAATCCTTGAGAGACAATTATGGGCAGCAGAGTAGTAGCTATACTGTTTATCATAAGGGTGTTTGTACCTCCAGCAGTCAGTAAGCCCCAGGGCGTCTAGCAGTCCCAGCAATCGCCCTCCCCCTCGTACCACTGTTGTGAGCGGGTATCTATCAATCTCATCATCGATAATATCATTGAAGTCACCCCCTATCACCAGCATCGCTACCGGTAAAGCCAATAGGAATGCCGTGAGGGCAGTGTGTGCCGAAGCCTGTAGGGCAGGAGGGATATATACAGAAACAAAATTAAAAAGTTGACCCTCCCATTGGCATGTTACAGCCGCAAAGCAGCCCTGATCATCGATTCGTATCTGCTCGCACACCAGAGGGAAATTTTTCCTTACAAGGATCCCTGTTCCTCTAGAACCCGAGGAGAAGTCTGCATGTGCCAAAATCGTATAGACCCACCTATCCATCGCCTTTGAAGCCGAGCCCACCAGATGTGTTTCCTGCAGTAGTACTATCGTCGGATTGCATCGTTTCAAGTACTGCAGTACCAGACCTCTCTTCACCCTGTCTCCCAATCCCCGGATATTCCATGTCAAGACGGTTAGTGATGACTGATGGGTGGGGTGTGTCTGAGGAGTCTCAGGTGTACCAGTCATGTGTGTAGCCATCCATATATGAGAGTAGTGGTATGCAAACCGAAAAGAACCTGACCTGCGATGTACCTTCACTAAAGCAACATGTCGCCTTCGCTACCATAAACAGAAATAACAAAATGAAACAACCCAGCTATCCCCGCACCCTGGGTCCCACCCACCCTCCCTGCCTCCCTGCTCGGCGAACCTGCAACTGCCCGCCACCACAACTCAGCACAGCGCTTTTCCCCTCCCATAACCCAATACTTGCTTGTCGGGGGAAAGAGTTAAGCGAGGCTCCAGCCCTTTAGAGCCCCCAGGCCTGTCCCAGTCCAGAATCACAAAGCGGCAGAGGCCCAGCATTATACAGGGCCGATCTATGCATCGGGAGTCTGTATTGTGAGGACGTGGTCATTCCTTTCCTTGCAGCGGGGCCAGGCTCGCATCCGGGCTACTGGAGCCAAGAGTTCCTGCAGCATCTTCGTTGTCAACTCAGTTCTTGTTGAGCGGCAGGGACAATCCTCAGTCTTCGCAGTGTTTGATTGATAAAGGTCTTAAGTTTTTTTACATGAGTGTTATTTCAGAAATTTAAATTGCTTTTATGCCTCATAACCTTGACCGCCCCTTCAGCATTACTGTTGCCCTTTTTTTGTTCCTGTTTTATTTCGTAATGTTCTTGTAAACACCTCCCAGCTGTCAATCAGATCTGTTGTTCCTGTTTGCACTTCGCCTAATACCTGTTTAGCTTGGAATAGGAGACTTTGTGGGTCATCCATTCTGCATTTTACCCGCCTTTCGTTCTCAGTGTATTTTAACCTGTGTGCATTAGCTGTAGGTGGGTTTAGTTTTGGAATGGCATTGATCGTGACCTCCTGGGGCAGATGGTCGCTGTAGTCTAGGGAGCCAATTTAGAAATCCCTTGCCCTTTGATACAAACTAAATGAAAGGAATGTAAAATCAATTGTGGAACGGGCCGTAGTTCTGTGAAAGGCTGCTGCTTGTGGGCGGTCCCCTGAGAATCTGCCATTAACTGCTCGGAAGCCCAATTCTTCTAATGATAAAAGAAGTCTCCGTGCTGTTTTCGAGCTTCTGCCTCCAGAGGTGTTATCTTGAGAGTTTGGCTCCCAAGCGAATGGATCCTCCTCATAAGTGATATCTGTAGTTGGGTTTCTGAGCATATTTACATTGAAATCCCCACTGATAATCCAACTGTTTGTATCCTCAACGTTTTATAGTTTTGTGAGCTCTTCCTTCAGCTGCTGATCTCCACAAGTTTTTTTCGGGGATGTAGATAGAGGTTTATCAAAATTATATCTTCCCTTTCGGCCCTCCCCTAGTAGAAATTTGTATCACTTGCAATGCATTTGGCGGGGTTAGTTTATTTGCGAGGGGCGCTACTGCATAAATGTTCCCTATATAACTATATATGGCAAGGCCGCCCTTTTTCTGCTCAGAGCTTTGCGACCCGGAGTGCTGTTTTCCTTTGCCTGTATTGACTCTAGGTCGGCGATAAATGCTGATGTTAAAATGGCCCCTTGTGGGTGACTCATTTCATTTCTGTGAGTGGGACTAGAGACAAATCTGCTGTTTTGAGTGGTATATTTTTCTTTTTGCATCTCTTCCTGGTTCGGGCTTTCTCTAAGATCATGGACCAAATCTTTTTCATTGCTCCTCTGAACATGTCCTGCTTCCTTTTTGTGAGTGATGCTAGTGGCCGTGTTTCTGTTACATGCGGTATTATTTTTGGTCTTTTGCCTCTCTTCTTGAATCGGGTTTTCTCTTAAATCGTGATCCGTATCTATTTCATTGCAGTTCTCGGCTGACATATCTCTTATCGCTGGGATTTTTTTCTTTTGGGCATTGCCCTCCCTTCTCTGCTTTCTCCCCTGTTTTGTAAATTGGAGGTGTTCCGGTGATTCTTTAATTTGTCGGGTTTCACCCAGTAGCGTTATATTAGTAGGTGGAGACTTTTGCCATCCTCTGTTCCTTAAGCTCCTGTCTAATCCTTGCTTTGTTAAGTCTGCGGCTTCCCCCTCCTGTTGTGCTTATTGAGTCGGCTTTATGGTATCCAGACTTGGTGCCCAGGAGCCTGCGCTCTGTAATGGCCATGCTTTGTTTCTTGGCTGGTCCAAGCCCTTTGGTGGATTATTTTTTGTAGCCTCCCTTATGTCTGAGAGGAAATTACCCCGTGCCGTTGGGAGTGTAGCTAGTTTGCGTACGATTGTTCTGCATGTGCAGTTGGTTTGTATTAGTTATGTCTCGGCTTACCAAATTATTGTGCTCTGCTAACTTGCCATAAATATTGGCAACGAAGATTGAAAGCGGAGTGGAGAAGTGTGGCTCACTGGTTAGAGGAGGCGGACCTGGAAGCAGAGGTCACCCCGGGACCAGGGTTCAATTCCCGGCTTGGCGAGGTCTTGAGTCCTAAAATGTCCATGGACTCGACAATTCTCGATCCAGCGTCTACTCGATTCACGGGTTCACACTCTGCGACTCTGGGCAATAGCTTGCTTAATCTCCACAACGGCCCCTCGCGGCGGGATGCCTGGCTTTCACCTTGTGGATACCCTTCCGGGGTTATCTCACAGGGGAATACCAGGACGGGTTCCCTAAGCAAGCGCTTAGAAACCGCTTGGTGATTTGCGCTATATAAATTCCTTTACATTTACATTTACATTAAGGACGGAAAATTGGAGATCCATCTTGTCCGATTGATATTGGATGGCGTTTACGGGCATTTGTATTGTATGCAAAAGAGATGCCCAAATGTCTTCTTTTGTTTGTGAAGTTTCCCTTCTGGATTTGGGGTTTGGCGCACTCTTATTCAAACCTGGGAGTTCATCATGGGGGGCCACGGAATAGGAGGCTACCAGATCTTCCCACTCTTCTTGAGTGAGATACGAGGATTCAAAGTCCGTAGTCTGCAATGATTTAGTGGGTGGGAGGACTGGGCCTGGAGTTTGAATTTGAATTTGGCTGGGAGCGTAGCTTCTCTTGAGTTCTTCGAGTTATTGGTCAGATTGATGGCAGTGGAAAGAGGTACATGGCGTTCTTGCACTGTAGATTGCGGTGAGATTGATGTATGTGGAGACCTTCTCTCTATCGTGTCAGGTGATATAATGAGACCTTTCTTTCCCTTAGTGTTCTCTTGCCGTATCACCATGCAGTCAAGTGTTAGGAATATGTGCTTGGCGTGCCCTAACTCCACTTGAGGCATAGGATCACCATATCCTTTGGTTATTGTGTCACCCTTATTTGGGATATTAAGATTCCTGGGCATGTTGGGGGCTGGTTCTGCTTGTCCTTCGGTATTGCCCGGCGGTCCTTAGCCGTCGTCTAGCAGTTCAGCTGTGCCACAACTTGCTAGACCTGGAGGGCTCATCTTCCAGTATTTTTTCTTTTCACAACCGGGGCTTGTGGGGAGGACTTGGCACTCGCTTTTGTATTTGTTTTTGTTTCCCCTCCCATTGACCTTTGGCATTGCATTCTGCTGATCCTGCTCTTGGTCCTGCATTTATGGGCTCGAGGGAACAACATTTTCGGGCCCCTTATTAGGCTCTGCTATTCTTGTGTGGGCTGCCCCTTCCATATTGCTCCCCTCTTCTCCAACTTCTCCAACTTCAGCTAATTCTCTTTTAGCATCCGACTCCATCCCCAGATGCCTTTGCTGCTTTGGGGGAAGGGCCTTGCTGGGTTCCAGCGGGGTTGGCAGGCTACTTGCATTGCGGCTGTTCAGACATATGACTGTGCCGACATCTTTAATAAATGAGAACTTTGTATACATTTTTGGTTGGTAGCCAGGCTTGGGCAGGTTAGGTACACTTGCTGCTCCTCTCAATTTGCTGTTTGGAGAGGGTTGGGGACTAGTGAGTAAAGGGGTCACGGAGGTCCAGGAGATCAAGAGTGTTTCTTCCTTCTCCTCCTCCTTCCTCTCCTCCCCTTTCTTCCTCAAGTCGTCCGCACTGACCTTCATAAGGTCTTTTTTAAGTTTCTTATTTGTCCTCCTTGTTCTTTTGATAGGATTAGCAGGTGGTGGTTGGTCCCTTGACTTCCCCGACCTCTTTGCTTCTTTCCTTAATTGGTCTTGGTCTTCTTGATCCTCTTAATCATCTCTTAGTGCTCTCTCTCTCTCTCTCTTTCGGTCCTTCCCCGTCCTCGTCCTTTGCTCTTTTCCTCTTTTTCTCCTTAGCCTCTTTTCCTCCTTTGCTCCTGCCACCTATATAGAGGAGGGGAGGATGGAGGGAGGATGGAGGGAGGATGGAAGGTGGAAGAAGAAGAAGAAGAAGAAGAATAGAGGGAGACAGAGAGTGGGGTGGAGAGCAGGGGGCTCTGGAAGCCGCAAGCCAACCCCAACCGAGTTGGGTCGTTTCCGCATGCTTACCTGGGCTCTTCACTTAGCAGCCGCCCATAGGGGTGACCGCGCTCCCACACCCCACTCCCCGCTACTCACCTGCAACCTTTGCTCCACTTCTGCTCCACACTCCAAACCGTGCCTCAGTACAGCCAGACTCTGCACCGGTTTCTCCTTCTGCCCTGTCACCTGTTGCCTGTCGCCTCTGTGCCTTGGGAAGCCTTAGAAAAGGCTTGCGGTCACCCTGCGTTTAGTCGCAGCTGCCGACCGCCACTTCCCTTAACTACGGCAGCCTGGTGCTGAGCAACGCAGAGCAAGAGTGGCCGTGACAGGGGAGGGCAAAGCAGACAGTGCCCGCAGGGTGAGGCGGCCGCGGCTCCGGCTCCGGCTTCAGTCTTCGTCCTCTAATCCCCGGCTGCGGGCTACAGGGACAAGGGAGCATCTATAATATATATTTTATTTTAGGTTTCCATGTTTCTTTGGGTGAGGAAAATCCCACTTTTCCAACCAGAGATACCGGCTGAGAGCTGCAGGCTCGAGCATATCCTCCTTGCACTTCCACCTGACGCTCTGCACTCTGAGCCTGCCACGCCCACTCAGTACAACTTAGTACAACCAGTAATTGCCGATCCACTGATGCAAGTGAGCTGTCCGGTAGGTTTATGCCTTTCTCTATGGAGACAGGTGGCCTTGCAATAGTGAAAAACTAAATTGGCTGTAATTCACTATTAGGACATGCCACACGTATCAGAGCATGGCGTATCTTTTTCATACAATGCACCCTGCCCAGGGGCCTACCTTAGGGGTGTCCGATATGTAGAAAGGTAAGGTTTAGGGACTGCCAAGTGAGTGCACTTACCAAGTCAACATGGCAGTACTGGACTGCACACAGGTTCTGCAATGACAGGCCTGAGACACACTTTACAAGCTGCTTCTGTGGGTGACACAATCAGTGCTGCAAGCCCACTAGCAGCATTTGATCTACAGAACCTGGGCTCACATGGTTCACTGTACTAGGGTCTGACAAGTAAATCAAATAAGCCAATCATGGAGTCACCAATTCATTACAATTTAACATAGGGAGCACTTGCACTGTGGCACTGAATAGCAGTGGCACAGAGCCCATAACATCTAAAACCAGCAAACCATGTCAAAAACAGAGGAAATTGACAGAAACCAGGCAAGTGGAGATCCAACCAGCATCCATTAGGAAGAGCTGCCCCTGTATTCCAGGCACTGATTTTGCCAACTCTGAGGCCAGTACAAGGGGTGGCAAGAGGAAAGCCAGGGATCACAGCTGCGACCCCTGGAGACCAGAACTACAACCCGCAAAATGCAGATGTGGAAAAGTGGAATTTTCCTCACCCAAAGAAACATGGAAACCTAAAATAAAATATATATTATAGATGCACCTCTTATAACCCAAAATAAATATTGCACACATCAGAAATGAGTACCATAACAGATATTCACAATTAAGACTGAAGAAAGTTACAAAATTATGAATAACTCAAGGCCTTCATTACAAGCCTCTTCCGACGCCGTGAGTCAATTTTAATACAGGAAAAAACGACGTACCAGTGGAGCAAGGGGCTTGTAAATAAGCCCCTCAGTTTATGCTCAATACAAAACCTGGAAATGAAGTGCATGAGTATGTTGGGTTTCACAATCTCCTGATGAAAGAACACATGTTAAGTAATCGCACTAATGAAAAGTTGCACCAGTTTCCGGTAGACATAGCTTTACTTTCTCCCCAAGAATTTGGAAAGAAGGCAGATACTTGGGTTAGGACAAGTGTGACCAAAACGTCTAATGGGGTGACCAAAAATAAAGGGGTTACAAAACCTCCCGAGGGGAAAGGGGGTGATCCCCCCAAAGATTAAAACCAAGAGTGTTCTAAAAGTCACTTCAAACACGTTCAGGAGGGTGGGTTCCAGAAGTCTTCACAGTCCGCTGCTGGATATAAGGGTGAAAATGCTGATCCCTTAAAGGCCTGGTGTTGTGCTTGTAAGAAGGTTGGACACTCTACTGGAGATGCTCTCTGTCCTACCAAAAATGTCCCTGGTCCTCCGCCAGTTGCTACTGGTGAGGCAAATCTCCAGATGAGATAAAAAATGTGCCCAGAGCAAATCAGGGTTCACACTGAGGCAGTACCGGCTCCTCGAGAGGGTGCTGAGGGGCAGGGGAGGGCAGGGAAGGAGTATTAAACTCTGGAATACGGCAGAACAGAGGTAAGTAAATAAACAAATAAATAAAACGAATTACGTAGCACACGCTGCAACGCCAAATGGCGATGCAGTGCGCTCAATGCAATTTGTTTTATTTCTTTATTTATGTACTTACTTACCTCCGTTCGGCTGTATGCTGGAGGTTACTACCCCACATGCTGCCCCTCCCTCACCCTGCCCCACTGCCCAGCGGCACTCCCTCGAAGAGCCGCTACAGCAGTGAGACTGTTCTAGTGTCTGAAATGGAAGGAAGGTTAGGAACTTTGGCTGTCGGGACCCTTAACCTGAAACGGTTCCTACAATGCCCCCTAGTGAATGGGACCAGGATAGAAGCCCTAGGGCAGAGGTCTTCAAACTTTTTTGCTCGGAGCGCCCCTAAGCAAAATGTTTTGAGGTCGGGCCCCGTCCAAACCTTTATGGCAAGGGTTGAGGGTGCAGTAGGGACATGGATGGGCGCAGGGGGCGGGGCTTGTGAGATGATTTCAGGAGCACTTTTTCTATCGCTCATAAAACACACTAAATATGAGACTTATAAAACAGCAAATGCATCTAACAAAAACATATATGGTCCCAAAAATACTGCTCCCCATAATTGTGGTGTTCTGAGCCCCTCACACTCTTGGACCCCAATACTACTACACCTGCTGCATTAATGATAACAGCAGTCCCAATTAGCAGGCTGTCTCCTCTGAATCTTTCACATCTTCACCACCATACCTGACCATACTCTGTCCCTTTCAGAAAAAAGACCTTTTTTCTACAAAGGTGCCCTCTGTCCTAATGCTAGATAGGAAAATACCTCCCATGCCTCTATTTCAAAGGTAGACAGTGATCATTGTGATGCAGGGGACCCCTCAAGCCCTTGGGCCCCAGGCCTACTACATCTGGTTAATTAATGATAACCAGCAGTGACCACTTACACACCTGTGAAACAGTGAAGGTATCGGATCCTACAACTGCCCAACCCGGATCTCAACAATAGGGAAAACAGAACAGGGTGGTTGGACAGGATTATTCACACAACAATTCCTTTATCACACAGTCAATCTGTACCATGTGACCCCTGGATTAGTATTCCAAACAAATTTATTTTTCTTTTTTATATTTGTCAACAAATTTTGAAAAACAGACACAAACAGAACTACTGTCAGATCAAAAGGTTCATATATACAGTATCTACAAATGTACACATTTACAAATTTGCAACAATGAATTAAACAAAAATGACTTGACACACCAAAGAAAACAATAACATATACAATAGTCCAAATGAATTGCAATTATATACAGTGCAAAAATTAGTCCATAAACAGAAAACGGGCACCAGTCCTAGGGATTGAAGAACCAGGTGACAGGCGGGATTGAGATTGAAAACAAGCCTGCCTGTCTACAAGAGCCTGTGGCTAACATCGCTATCTCCTATTACCAACTTTTGGAGATTCGCTAAGCGCGAATATCTCCAAAAGCTAACAGCTGCCCTGAGCAGTTCTTAGCCATGTTATCCAATGGGAGGTGGATAACATGGCAAAGAGCATTAGCTCGGTAATGCATGAATATCGCTGACTTTTCAGCGATATTCATGCATTGCGGCCGTTTTTTATCGCATTTGCGATAAACCCTGATAATAGCAAGGTTTATCTGCGATAATTTCTGGCGATGCTTAGCGTTACAAAAATTCGTTGCTAAGCATCGTTAGCGATAAATATCGCTTAACGTTGGTAATAGGCCCCCTAGTCCCTGCAGAGATATGGACCACCTGAGCAACTTTGGATTCTCACCTTTCATTGCCATAAGCCACTTGAGGGGCTTGTGATCTGTTTGAACCACAAACTTTGCACCAAACAAGTAAGGCCTGAATCTTCGAAGGGCCCACACTATGGCAAAGCATTCTTTTTCAACTGCAGACCAGTTCTGCTCCCTGGGGAGTAGTCGGCGGCTGATAAAGGCCACCGGATGCTCCCTTCCCTTTTCATTGAGCTGGGCAAGAACTGCCCCAACTCCCTTGTCTGAAGCATCTGTCTGCACAATGAAGGTCTGACTGTAATCAGGGGCCTTCAACACAGGTGCATTGCATAGTGCAGTCTTCAATTCATCAAATGCCTTCTGACACTCTTCAGTCCAGATCACCTTCCTGGGCTGCTTCTTAGAGGTCAGGGCTGTCAATGGAGCAACAATGGCCCCATAGTTTGCTACAAAATTCCGATAGTAACCAGTAAGGCCAAGAAAGGCCCTTACCTGGGTCTGAGTAGTGGGAGTCTCCCAGTCCAGCACCGCCTGGACTCCCTGCGAAGACACGGCTTCAGCCGATTGACAGCGCCGGGACGCCCCTTAGCTGGGGCAGCTGTGTGCTTAAAAAATCCAAATAACATAACATAACATGGAATACCCTTTTGGGCTCCCGTGCAGCACCTGTGTCAACTAGATAATTGACATCAGAAATCTTCCTAACAACTTTTAGGGGCCACACCACTTGTCCTCCAGAGCCCGGGGACAAATCGGCTTCAGGACCCAAACTTCCTGGTCCTCCTGGTACCCAGTCAGCATAGCCTTCTGGTCATACCACTCCTTCATGAGCTGTTGGCTGGCTTGAAGATTGTTCTTTGCTTTACTCATGAGCTGGGCCATCAGCCTATGGAGGCCCAAGACATAGTCCACCACATCATGGGTAGGAGACTTAGAGTTGCCTTCTAAGCCCTCCTTGACCAATGTCAAGGGACCTCGGACAGGATGCCCAAAAAGTAGTTCAAAGGGACTGAACCCTACCCCTTTTTGTGGTAACTCCCTGTAAGCAAACAGCAGGCATGGCAAGAGGAGATCCCACTTCCTCTTGAGGGGATCAGACAGAGTCTCCATCATGCTCTTTAAGGTCTTATTGAAGCGCTCCACCAAACCGTTGGTTGCGGGATGGTAAGCGGTGGAGAAGTGGGAAGTCACCCCGACCTCTTCCCACATGGCCTTCATATAAGATGAAATGAAGTTGGTTCCCCTATCAGTCACCACCGACTGTGGAAATCCAACCCTGGAAAAGATCCCTAGAAGAGCCCTAGCTACCACCTTAGCAGTAGTGCTCCTCAAAGTCACAGCCTCAGGGTACCTGGTGGCATGATCCACCACAACAAGAATGTATTTGTTGCGCGAGGATGATGGAGGGTCAAACGGACCAACTATATCAATCCCCACCCTTTCAAAGGGCACCCCAACAACAGGTAGGGGCACCAAGGGTGCCTTTGTCTGACCACCAGACTTGTCACTGGCCTGACAGACCAGACAGGTTCGGCAAAATATCTCCACATCCTGACCAACTCCTGGCCAGTAAAACAGAGGTGCTAACCTGTCCTTTGTCTTTTTGATGCCCAAGTGCCCAGCTAGGGGTACTTCATGGGCTAACTGCAGCAGGAAATTCCTGTGCACCTGAGGAACCACCAACCTTTTGCTGGCTCCTGGCTCTGGGTCAGCAGGCTCACTGTAAAGGAGTCCATCTTCCCAAGCCACCTTGTGCTTTCCGACTACTCCAGTAGAGACCTGTTCCTGAGCAGTTTTCCGCAGGCCCACCAGTGTAGGACACACCGCCTGCGCCTTACAAAACTCCTCACGGGACGGTCCTCCTGCCGCAAGCAGCTCCAGCAGCTCTGGCAGGGACCCAGACTCCAACACCTTATCCGCCTCTGGATGCTCACCCTCCTCTCCCACTGGAGCAGGAGGTGCCGACACCAGGACAGGTGCCTTCTCAGAATCTGCCCTTGGTCCTTGTTCTGGCCTGTTCCCCTCTAGTGTCTCTTCCGCTAGAGTTGTCCCCACTTCACTAGGAAGAAGTTTTACCTTCTGTGCCCTAGTGAGCACAGCTGATGAATTCCAGGCCATATAGGCCTCAGGGCCTGGTACTAACCCGGGTTCAACAAGATCATTCCCCAGAAAGCACCCAGCACCCTGCTTCTCTTGCACCCCAACATTGACCATGGACTTCCTGCCATTCACCTCTACCTCCACTCTAGCAAGAGGGTACTCCATGTCATCACCACTAGCTACAAGTCCATACCCCTTGAAACCAGGAACGATCTCTTCGGGTTTGAGATATTTGCGTTCAACCATAGTCCTGTGGGCACCAGTATCCCTCATGGCAGGAACCTTCCTTCCATTGATACTTGCCACACTCATATACCCCGTCGAGTTAGGGTGAATATGCTTAAGGGCTTCTGGGTCAAGTTCCCAGATGTCCCTGGTGACTAAGTTAAACTCACTTGGGCCTCCCTTCATGTCTGCCCCCACTGAAAGCACACTTGCTATCACGGGTGCCACTGGCACCACGTCCTTCACTGGTCAGTCTGGCTTTAAGTGTCCCTCTCGGTGGCACTTATAGCATTTAATCCCCTTCGGAGTGAAAGGACCCTTTCCTCCTTTCCCTTTCTGGTACTGACTAGAGGCCCCGTTCCCCTTAGACTCTTGTCCTGACTGAGAGCCTTGGGAACCGTTCTGGCCCTTCCCCTCTGGTTTAGGGTCAGCCTGCTGGGAGTTCTTCTCCCCCTTGGGCTTGGAAAGGGGTTGCCCCTGCCCCCTGTTCACTCTGTTGGCAAGCCACTTATCTGCCATCACTGCAAGTTTCTCAGGATCCCTCTCAAGAAGGTCAGACAAATACTGTCTGAGTGGGACATAGCACTCCTCCCGGAGACGCTCTGCAATCATCACCTGATTTAGGGACTAGTAATCATTTGCTTCCATCCCTCTCACCCACTCATTCTAGTCTCTCACTATTTCATGGACCCAATTCTCAAAAGAAACCCCCTCTGCCTTCTTGTTCTCACGGAACCTCTGCAAGTACTGGGCTGGATTCAACCCAAACCGCCTAATCAAAGCATCCTTCATGCACTCATATGTCAGACTGTCTTTCTCAGGCATCCTTTCAATCACTTCAGTCCCTTCCTGAGGGAGGCGACTCAGTAAAGTCGCTGCTTTGGACTGACTATTAAGACCTTGAGCCTTACATGCTAAATGAAAATCACACATCCAACTGAGAATATCAGTGCCAGGGACATACATGTGTATCAATTCTTTTGGTACCTTGGTGGTATTTTCCTTTCCCTGGGACTTTGAAGTGGATGCACTATCCACAGAACTAAGCCCTCTATCAGCTGCTAACTTGAGCTTCTCTTTCTCTAGGGCTATCCACTCTTTCTCCAATTCCCTTTCCTTCTCTTTCTCCTGTCTCTCCCTTTCTTTCTCCCGCATCTCCCTTTCCCTCTCCTTCTCCTTCCAAGCCCACTCTTCCTGTCTGACCCTTCGCTGCTCCTCTTCTGCCTGGCGGGCCATCCTTAGCTTCTCCCTTTCAAACTCCCATGCTTTCTCCTCAGCTAAATTCTTAGCTTCCTGGAGTTTCAGCTGAAGTTTAAGGGTCTCTGCTAGCTCAGCCCCTCCTAAGGAGGCGAATCCTGGGACAGGGGAAAAGGTAGCCCTGGAGATAGGGGGAGGTGAAAGAGTAGGGGCAGGTCTAGGGGAATACCTAGGGGAAAGCATGGGGGAAAGCCTTGGGGAATGCCTTGGGGCTGGTACAGGAGAAGCCTGCACTGACTGACTTGGCAGGCTTGTGGTATCAGTGCTCTCCAACTCTTGCACAACAGTGACTTCTTGCTCAAAGCATTTTCTCATGAGGCTAATCAGGTGTTCCCTGTCCTTAGACCTTGGGACCTTCCACCCCCTTTCAGCACACATTTGCTTTAATTGCTCCACAGTCAAGTTCTGCAATTCCAATTCCTCTCCAATGTTATCTGCCATTTTACATATAGCTTATGGATATCTACTGGAATTATCAACTGGCCTCAGTGTCCACTGAGTCTGAAGTCTAGTGATCCGTCACCGCTTGCCACCAATGTTAGACCCGGCTTCCTAGGCACCAGGGCACTCAGGGGTAACTGCGCTCCAATCGCATCAACTGGAGTGTTCCCTCACTGATGTCCTGGGGCCTCAGTACTAAAGGACCCAAAACTGGATAACCAAGTACTTCTCTCCAGCACTTGACTCTCTCAGGGTAGCGAGACAGAGCAGTCCAAGGCTTACTCAAGGAGGTGAGGTGGGGTTAGACATTCAGAATACAGTGTAAACCGTACCACCAGCTGATAAACTCAATGTCCAGTCAGTGCTTTACTTTTTATAAAAGAAAAGTACTTTAATACAGATAAGATAATTATTCTACACATAAAACTAGGATAAACAGTGAAAACCCGAAGTCTCTACAACCCTCTGGGGCAGAGTTCTGACCCCAAACAGTATTATAGCGCCTAGACGTCAAGCACTATAAAAACACAGTTAACATGAAAACACACAGTAAGCATTGCATATTACAGATCATGTTACACCAGGTTGTTCTCATTCACTAGAGCCTTGATACCAAACTTTGTATTGAAAGGATATAGTTTAAGCATATGATGTGAAGTCAAATGTTCGTGGTCAGCCCCATAACCCCCCACCCAAAGCAACAGAAGTGCCTTCCCTTTGTGAGTGAGGACACCGCTCTAGTGGTGTCAGGGATCTGAGAAGAGGTGCCGGATGTCTTGGCACAGTTTACTGGAGTCCCACTAGTCCAGTAGCCACTGGATTGCTGAAGAAGGGTAGTGGCTGGGCAGAGTGCCAGTTCACCCTGATACCCTCAGAGATCACAAAAAGAAAGGTGGGGTCTGCTTCACTGGCCTCTCTTCCCAGTTACTGCTTGTACAGGCTCCCACAGCGCAAGGGAGGAGCCTAGAGGGGATTTGATCTCACCTTCAAAGACTAGAATCAAGCATCCTCCTCTCTCTGGCTCTCGTTCTGTGCTGCAAGCTTCTTTCCACCAGCCTCTGTGATGTGCTGTAAGCTTCCTTCCCACACCTTTGGTGATGTGCCGCAAGCTTCCTTCCCACACTGGGCAGCTGTCTGTAATTTCCTTGGTCCAAAGCGAACGCTCCTCCAAGCCTTACAACAGCTGGTCCTTAATGACCGCAGTGAACAGAGTCTTATCTTCTGTCTTCACACCCGCGGGGTCCGTGCCTGGCTATCTTCTCTGTCATAGCCCAGTCTTTGAACAACAGCTGACCACTCAGGCCAGACTTTTATCACCTCTGATTGATAGGCTCATCCAATCAGAGGGTCTGCTACTTTTTACACCTCCAATCACAGACCATTCACCGCGTGTTCAATGCATGGGTAAAGCATGTAGCAGGTTGTGTTCTGGTATCAGGCTGCGCCACCCTTTAGAGAGGAATTTTAATTAACTCCAGCCCAGGAGGCCCTGACAAGTGAGGGAGGGTCCTATCCACACAGTTAGTGCAGCTAAACCCAGATAAGAGCTGAGGGTCTCCGCCAGCCCACCAGGCCTTTCCAAGGAAATAGGGAGGGGGACGGGGGAGCTGGGATGTCCAGCAGGACAGCTCGCATTCCTCACACTGGCTCAAATCCCCATTCTTCCCCTGTACACCCACGGGCTCTCAAACACACATCAGTCAGACAAAGGCAACAGGCCCACAGGCATGGCAAACTGCACAGACTTGGTCAGGAGGGTGCCTAGGGACTCACCCCTCCTGACTATAGATTTATTGCTGCCCCCACTGTCAGTCTACCACAGCCATAATAGAGAGGGCAGTAGCCACTCTCTGAAAAATAGGGGTACACTAGGCATGCCCCCTTGACCTCAGAGCCAAGCTCTGGGGTCTCAATCCATGTAAACAGGGAGACCCTCAGTGGACATGTATGATTGTTTTGCTCACTGAGGTAGGGATCTAGAAACTATACAGTAGCTTTTGAGTGACTTGTCTGGAGATTAGCATAAGGCAGGGGAAGCACTCTCTCCAGAGACATGCAGGAGACTTCCCGTCCCAACATATGCCCTCCCCAGATCAGAATGGCCAGTACTTACTTCCCAGTGGGAGAAGACCAATCATCTGATTGGATAAACGGGCGGGAAAGTCCATCTGCATTACCGTGCTGTAAGCCTGCTTTATGTTCCACTGTAAAATCTAGGGGCATATTATCAAGGGGGTTTATCTCCGCTTTTTTGGCTTTAAAAGCCAAGAAAGCGGAGATAAAATTATCTCCCTATTACCTATCTGTCGCTAACACCAGTTAGCGACAGCTAGTAGGAGATAGCGACCATCTTGGGCCCCACTTTGCATGTCAGTGATATTTATCACTAATGACATGCAAAGTGGGCGTGCCAAGATGTTAGGGAATGGAAGCAGTCGCTAACATCACTATCTCCTATTACCAACTTTTGGAGATATTCGCGCTAAGCGCGAATATCTCCGAAAGCTAACACCTGCCCTGAGCAGTTCTTAGCCATGTTATCCAATGGGAGGTGGATAACATGGCTAAGAGCATTAGCTCGGTAATGCATGAATATCGCTGGCTTTTCAGCGATATTCATGCATTGCGGCCGTTTTTATCGCATTTGCGATAAACCCTGATAATAGCAAGGTTTATCTGCGATCATTTCTGGCGATGCTTAGCGTTAAAAAATTCGTTGCTAAGCATCGTTAGCGATAAATATCGCTTAACGTTGGTAATAGGCCCCCTAGTCCCTGCAGAGATATGGACCACCTGAGCAACTTTAGATTCTCACCTTTCATTGCCATAAGCCACTTGAGGGGCTTGTGATCTGTTTGAACCACAAACTTTGCACCAAACAAGTAAGGCCTGAATCTTCGAAGGGCCCACACTATGGCAAAGCATTCTTTTTCAACTGCAGACCAGTTCTGCTCCCTGGGGAGTTGTCGGCGGCTGATAAAGGCCACCGGATGCTCCCTTCCCTTTTCATTGAGCTGGGCAAGAACTGCCCCAACTCCCTTGTCTGAAGCATCTGTCTGCACAATGAAGGTCTGACTGTAATCAGGGGCCTTCAACACAGGTGCATTGCATAGTGCAGTCTTCAATTCATCAAATGCCTTCTGACACTCTTCAGTCCAGATCACCTTCCTGGGCTGCTTCTTAGAGGTCAGGGCTGTCAATGGAGCAACAATGGCCCCATAGTTTGCTACAAAGTTCCGATAGTAACCTGTAAGGCCAAGAAAGGCCCTTACCTGGGTCTGAGTAGTGGGAGTCTCCCAGTCCAGCACCGCCTGGACTTTAGCCTCCAGGGGGCGAACCTTCCCATTACCCACCTGATGCCCAAGATAAACAACAGAGGACTGCCCAACTTGACACTTGGTTGCTTTGATGGTCAGCTTGGCCCCCTGCATCCTCACCAACACCTGCTCCAGGTGTCCCATGTGGTCCTCCCAGGAGGAGCTGTAGACAGCAATGTCATCCAGGTACGCCACACAGAACTCTTCCAGGCCTGCCAATACATGATTGACTAGGCGCTGGAAAGTGGCGGGAGCATTCTTCAATCCAAAAGGCATAACTTTAAATTGGTAGAGGCCCCCTGGGGTTGAAAATGCTGTTTTCTCCTTGGCACCAGGTGTTAATGCAATCTGCCAGTAACCGCTGGTTAGATCAAAAGTACTAAGGTACTTTGCGGCACCCAACCTATCCACCAGCTCATCAGCTCTGGGAATAGGATGGGCATCAGTTTTTGTCACAGTATTTAAACCGCGATAGTCCACACAAAAGCGCAGTTCAGCTGACCCCTGCTTAGGCACCAACACCACTGGACTGGCCCAGGGACTACGGGGGTGTTCAACAACCCCCAGGTGAAGCATCTTGGCCACCTCAGTCTTGATGCACTCTTGAACCCGGTCTGACATCCTATATGTCTTGCTCTTAACAGGCAGGGTGTCCCCTGTGTCTATGTCATGCACACAGACAGGTGTCAATCCAGGAGTAAGTGAAAAGAGATGGGAGAATCTCCCCAGCAGCTGTTTACACTCCACCTGCTGTTCAGGTGTCAGTTCAGAGGCAAGCTTAACTCCCTCAACTGAACCATCCTTCTCATCACCTTGCAATAAGTCAGGGAGGGGCTCACTCTCTTCTTCCACCTCTTCAGCCATTGCAAGTAAAGAAACCGTGTACTCCCTGCGAAGACACGGCTTCAGCCGATTGACATGGAATACCCTTTTGGGCTCCCGTGCAGCACCTGTGTCAACTAGATAATTGACATCAGAAATCTTCCTAACAACTTTTAGGGGCCACACCACTTGTCCTCCAGAGCCCGGGGACAAATCGGCTTCAGGACCCAAACTTCCTGGTCCTCCTGGTACCCAGTCAGCATAGCCTTCTGGTCATACCACTCCTTCATGAGCTGTTGGCTGGCTTGAAGATTGTTCTTTGCTTTACTCATGAGCTGGGCCATCAGCCTACGGAGGCCCAAGACATAGTCCACCACATCATGGGTAGGGGACTTAGGGTTGCCTTCCAAGCCCTCCTTGACCAATGTCAAGGGACCTCGGACAGGATGCCCAGAAAGTAGTTCAAAGGGACTGAACCCTACCCCTTTTTGTGGTATCTCCCTGTAAGCAAACAGCAGGCATGGCAAGAGGAGATCCCACTTCCTCTTGAGGGGATCAGACAGAGTCCCCATCATGCTCTTTAAGGTCTTATTGAAGCGCTCCACCAAACCGTTGGTTGCAGGATGGTAAGCGGTGGAGAAGTGGGAAGTCACCCCGACCTCTTCCCACATGGCCTTCATATAAGATGAAATGAAGTTGGTTCCCCTATCAGTCACCACCGACTGTGGAAATCCAACCCTGGAAAAGATCCCTAGAAGAGCCCTAGCTACCACCTTAGCAGTAGTGCTCCTCAAAGCCACAGCCTCAGGGTACCTGGTGGCATGATCCACCACAACAAGAATGTATTTGTTGCGCGAGGATGATGGAGGGTCAAACGGACCAACTATATCAATCCCGACCCTTTCAAAGGGCACCCCAACAACAGGTAGGGGCACCAAGGGTGCCTTTGTCTGACCACTAGACTTGCCACTGGCCTGACAGACCAGACAGGTTCGGCAAAATAGCTCCACATCCTGACCAACTCCTGGCCAGTAAAACAGAGGTGATAACCTGTCCTTTGTCTTTTTGATGCCCAAGTGCCCAGCTAGGGGTACTTCATGGGCTAGCTACAGCAGGAAATTCCTGTGCACCTGAGGAACCACCAACCTTTTGCTGGCTCCTGGCTCTGGGTCAGCAGGCTCACTGTAAAGGAGTCCATCTTCCCAAGCCACCTTGTGCTTTCCGACTACTCCAGTAGAGACCTGTTCCTGAGCAGCTTTCCGCAGGCCCACCAGTGTAGGACACTCCGCCTGCGCCTTACAAAACTCCTCACTGGACGGTCCTCCTGCCGCAAGCAGCTCCAGCAGCTCTGGCAGGGACCCAGACTCCAACACCTTATCCACCTCTGGATGCTCACCCTCCTCTCCCACTGGAGCAGGAGGTGCCGACACCAGGACAGGTGCTTTCTCAGAATCTGCCCTTGGTCCTTGTTCTGGCCTGTTCCCCTCTAGTGTCTCTTCCGCTAGAGTTGTCCCCACTTCACTAGGAAGAAGTTTTACCTTCTGTGCCCTAGTGAGCACAGCTGATGAAATGCAGGCAATATAGGCCTCAGGGCCTGGTACTAACCCGGGTTCAACAAGATCATTCCCCAGAAAGCACCAAGAACCCTGCTTCTCTCGCACCCCAACATTGACCATGGCCTTCCTGCCATTCGCCTCTACCTCCACTCTAGCAAGAGGGTACTCCATGTCATCACCACTAGCTACAAGTCCATACCCCTTGAAACCAGGAACGATCTCTTCGGGTTTGAGATATTTGCGTTCAACCATAGTCCTGTGGGCACCAGTATCCCTCATGGCAGGAACCTTCCTTCCATTGATACTTGCCACACTCATATACCCCGTCGAGTTAGGGTGAATATGCTTAAGGGCTTCTGGGTCAAGTTCCCAGATGTCCCTGGTGACTAAGTTAAACTCACTTGGGCCTCCCTTCATGTCTGCCCCCACTGAAAGCACACTTGCTATCACGGGTGCCACTGGCACCACGTCCTTCACTGGGCAGTCTGGCTTTTAGTGTCCCTCTCGGTGGCACTTATAGCATTTAATCCCCTTCGGAGTGAAAGGACCCTTTCCTCCTTTCCCTTTCTGGTACTGACTAGAAGCCCCGTTCCCCTTAGACTCTTGTCCTGACTGAGAGCCTTGGGAACCGTTCTGGCCCTTCCCCTCTGGTTTAGGGTCAGCCTGCTGGGAGTTCTTCTCCCCCTTGGGCTTGGAAAGGGGTTGCCCCTGCCCCCTGTTCACTCTGTTGGCAAGCCACTTATCTGCCATCACTGCAAGTTTCTCAGGATCCCTCTCAAGAAGGTCAGACAAATACTGTCTGAGTGGGACAGAGCACTCCTCCCGGAGAAGCGCTGCAATCATCACCTGATTTAGGGACTGGTAATCATTTGCTTCCATCCCTCTCAGCCACTCATTCCAGTCTCTCACTATGTCATGGACCCAATTCTCAAAAGGAACCCCCTCTGCCTTCTTGCTCTCACGGAACCTCTGCAAGTACTGGGCTGGATTCAACCCAAACCGCCTAATCAAAGCATCCTTCATGCACTCATATGTCAGACTGTCTTTCTCAGGCATCCTTTCAATCACTTCAGTCCCTTCCCGAGGGAGGCGACTCAGTAAAGTCGCTGCTTTGGACTGACTATTAAGACCTTGAGCCTTACATGCTAAATGAAAGGCACACATCCAACTGAGAATATCAGTGCCAGGGACATACATGTGTATCAATTCTTTTGGTACCTTGGTGGTATTTTCCTTTCCCTGGGACTTTGAAGTGGATGCACCATCCACAGAACTAAGCCCTCTATCAGCTGCTAACTGAGCTTCTCTTTCTCTAGGGCTATCCACTCTTTCTGCAATTCCCTTTCCTTCTCTTTCTCCTGTCTCTCCCTTTCTTTCTCCCGCATCTCCCTTTCCCTCTCCTTCTCCTTCCAAGCCCACTCTTCCTGTCTGACCCTTCGCTGCTCCTCTTCTGCCTGGCGGGCCATCCTTAGCTTCTCCCTTTCAAACTCCCTTGCTTTCTCCTCTGCTAAATTCTTAGCTTCCTGGAGTTTCAGCTGAAGTTTAAGGGTCACTGCTAGCTCAGCCCCTCCTAAGGAGGCGAATCCTGGGACAGGGGAAAAGGTAGCCCTGGAGATAGGGGGAGGTGAAAGTCTAGGGGCAGGTCTAGGGGAATACCTAGGGGAAAGCATGGGGGAAAGCCTTGGGGAATGCCTTGGGGCTGGTACAGGAGAAGCCTGCACTGACTGACTTGGCAGGCTTGTGGTATCAGTGCTCTCCAACTCTTGCACAACAGTGACTTCTTGCTCAAAGCATTTTCTCATGTGGCTAATCAGGTGTTCCCTGTCCTTAGACCTTGGGACCTTCCACCCCCTTTCAGCACACATTTGCTTTAATTGCTCCACAGTCAAGTTCTGCAATTCCAATTCCTCTCCAATGTTATCTGCCATTTTACATATAGCTTATAGATATCTACTGGAATTATCAACTGGCCTCAGTGTCCACTGAGTCTGAAGTCTAGAGATCCGTCACCGCTTGCCACCAATGTTAGACCCGGCTTCCTGGGCACCAGGGCACTCAGGGGTAACTGCGCTCCAATCGCATCAACTGGAGTGTTCCCTCACTGATGTCCTGGGGCCTCAGTACTAAAGGGACCTAAAACTGGATAACCAAGTACTCCGCTCCAGCACTTGACTCTCTCAGGGTAGCGAGACAGAGCAGTCCAAGGCTTACTCAAGGAGGTGAGGTGGGGTTAGACATTCAGAATACAGTGTAAACCGTACCACCAGCTGATAAACTCAATGTCCAGTCAGTGCTTTACTTTTTATAAAAGAAAAGTACTTTAATACACATAAGATAATTATTCTACACATAAAACTAGGATAAAAACAGTGAAAACCCGAAGTCTCTACAACCCTCTGGGGCAGAGTTCTGACCCCAAACAGTATTATAGCGCCTAGACGCCAGCACTATAAAAAAACAGTTAACATGAAAACACACAGTAAGCATTGCATATTACAGATCATGTTACACAAGGCTGTTCTCATTCACTAGAGCCTTGATACCAAACTTTGTATTGAAAGGATATAGTTTCAGCATATGATGTGAAGTCAAATGTTCGTGATCAGCCCCATAACCCCCCACCCAAAGCAACAGAAGTGCCCTCCCATTGAGAGTGAGGACACCGCTCTAGTGGTGTCAGGGATCTGAGAAGAGGTGCCGGATGTCTTGGCACAGTTTACTGGAGTCCCACTAGTCCAGTAGCCACTGGCTTGCTGAAGAAGGGTAGTGGCTGGGCAGAGTGCCAGTTCACCCTGATACCCTCAGAGATCACAAAAAGAAAGGTGGGGTCTGCTTCACTGGCCTCTCTTCCCAGTTACTGCTTGTACAGGCTCCCACAGCGCAAGGGAGGAGCCTAGAGGGGATTTGACCTCACCTTCAAAGACTAGAATCAAGCATCCTCCTCTCTCTGGCTCTCGTCCTGTGCTGCAAGCTTCTTTCCACCAGCCTCTGTGATGTGCTGTAAGCTTCCTTCCCACACCTTTGGTGATGTGCCGCAAGCTTCCTTCCCACACTGGGCAGCTGTCTGTAATTTCCTTGGTCCAAAGCGAACGCTCCTCCAAGCCTTACAACAGCTGGTCCTTAATGACCGCAGTGAACAGAGTCTTATCTTCTGTCTTCACACCCGCGGGGTCCGTGCCTGGCTATCTTCTCTGTCATAGCCCAGTCTTTGAACAACAGCTGACCACTCAGGCCAGACTTTTATCACCTCTGATTGATAGGCTCATCCAATCAGAGGGTCTGCTACTTTTTACACCTCCAATCACAGACCATTCACCGCGTGTTCAATGCATGGGTAAAGCATGTAGCAGGTCGTGTTCTGGTATCAGGCTGCACCACCCTCTATAGAGAAATTTTAATTAACTCCAGCCCAGGAGGCCCTGACAAGTGAGGGAGGGTCCTATCCACACAGTTAGTGCAGCTAATCCCAGATAAGAGCTGAGGGTCTCCCCCAGCCCACCAGGCCTTTCCAAGGAAATAGGGAGGGGGACGGGGGAGCTGGGATGTCCAGCAGGACAGCTCGCATTCCTCACACTGGCTCAAATGCCCATTCTTCCCCTGTACACCCACGGGCTCTCAAACACACATCAGTCAGACAAAGGCAACAGGCCCACAGGCATGGCAAACTGCACAGACTTGGTCAGGAGGGTGCATAGGGACTCACCCCTCCTGACTATAGATTTATTGCTGCCCCCACTGTCAGTCTACCACAGCCATAATAGAGAGGGCAGTAGCCACTCTCTGAAAAATAGGGGTGCACTAGGCATGCCCCCTCGACCTCAGAGCCAAGCTCTAGGGTCTCAATCCATGTAAACAGGGAGACCCTCAGTGGACATGTATGATTGTCATGCTCACTGAGGTAGGGATCTAGAAACTATACAGTAGCTTTTGAGTGACTTGTCTGGAGATTAGCATAAGGCAGGGGAAGCACTCTCTCCAGAGACATGCAGGAGACTTCCCGTCCCAACAGGCCTTAATAAAGTATAAAGATTCAATAATCTCAGCAAAATCACGTTTCTTCACCGAGAAAATTATTGCTGCTAAAAATACAGCTAGAGAACTTTTTAAAACAGTTTCTACCTTAGCCAAGTTTGGCAATAGCAAACAGTTTAGTCCAAATAGGCAGTTCTGCGACAATTAGCAGAGTTCTTTCACAATAAAGTGGTAAAAGTTTATGACAATTTCTCTAACAGCAAGGCTGGAGTTAATTTAAATGGGCCAAACAAAGATAGGGTGATTATGCAGGTCTATTTACAAAAATGTAACTCCTTAACGCCAGACCAAGTCGAGAAGCTTATAATGTAACAGACGGCTCTTGTGAATCAAGAAAAGAACGAACAGTTCCAAAAATAATACACAGGCTAAAACTGCTGCAATAAACAGATCGGACCTCATTTGGGGAAAAAAAGAATTTGTTAATCTGTCCCTACACTATCACTAAGTTGATATCCCTATTTAACATCTCCCAGACAAAACCCATCAAAAGGTGTCAGCTCGTGAAGGCTTCCTAAAAAGTACATTTACAGATGTCAGATGACTAAGCTACAAAGTTCCCTTTCCAGATGGATTCCCTAACACTTTTCTCCTAACTCTACTTGTCTTCTTCTCTCTCCAAACCTCTTCTGCACCCTCCTCCCTCGGGGCTCTTTTCCTAATACAAAATCACAGAAACGTAAACACGCCCACAGACCCACAGATCACCTCATACTAATGGCCACTTCTCCTAGGTAATTTTCCATCGTCTTCCGCACCTCTTCTCATGAGAAGGTGGACGACCTTGGTTCCCAGGCCTTCTTCAGCGAGAAAGAACATCAGCTCCCAATTATCGACATTACATATTGAAGGGTAGATTTACAAGGCCCTTGCGCCGATTTTACGCCGCCGTTGCGTCACTGTTCCTGTGCGGGGGGGGTTCTGGCGCAGGAACGCCTCCTAAAAGTGGCTGAGTGAAATCTACAAGATTTCACTCAGTCACTTTTAGGCCAATGCTGCGTCAAAATCCTGCGCCTGCTTGAAGCAGGCGTAAGGCTTGGTGCAGCATTGGAAGAATTAGTCTCCCCCAGAGCATTGCTGGAGCTGCGTCCCACAATGCGCCGCCTTTACGGCACAGATGCGTGACGTATCTGTGCCATTTCTGCCCGATGGTGCGCCGCATTATAAATGAGGCACATCATGGGTGGCGGAGCTGCGGCGCACAATTACTGGCGTATCCCTGCTAATTTGCAGGGATGCGCCAGTTATTGTAAATCTGCCACACAATGTTTCATTTCTCCTCCCTAACTCCTGAAACAAAAGGCGTTAGTTCTAACTAACAAAGGCAGATTCTTCCACCTGCAGCTGAAACGTGAGAATCAAACATTTCTGCGTGCACATGAATTTCGCTGACTATTTCTAAATTGAGAGCTTTCCAGGGAAAATACATTTTAGGCCTACAAATTCAGCTACCATAAGAAATAAACAAACAGGCCTTTCATAGCAAAACGTGGACATTAGTTTCGGCCTTTACACATCAGGGTTTACACACAATAATACATTGCTACAACGTCTAATATTATTACATGTTGAGCATGGCTCATTCTTCATGCAATCTTCATCATGGTGCACATTTAAATCAAAATGCATTTTGTTATATATAAACTTTCATTAGGCAGCAGCGACATACTAAGGTTACAATATCAAGAATAACTGTTTTCGTTTCTACTTTGCATAACACAAAATCATTTTCTAGTACTTCACTCGCACATTTTTGTAAATACATCACAATCCTAATAACCAAAGTTAATACAACACAAGAATATATGCGGGTGCGGACTATCTGTGATTATAACGCACCCCTACAATTTTAGAGCACTGCCACGCTCTATCACCTGTGTTGCCGCTAGGCAGCAGTTTGTGCTCCAGCGGGCCCTAAACCGCTCGCTATCACCTAAAAGCTGTCGCTAACTGATGTTGCTAATAGGGCGATGAAATTATCGCTGCTTTGCGGCCGAAAACGGCCGCAAAAGCGGTGATAATTTTATTTCGCCTTCCTTGGTAATATGCCCCCTGAATTTTTATTGCAAAAATGACTATATTTTGGGAGACTCCTGAATTTTTATTGCTAAAATTACTTTATTTTGGCTCTCTGACGCTTTAGAAGTCAATGGGGAAATGCATTCTCTGGTATATTTATTCTCCCCTTTACTGTTGAAAATTGTTGTCATGCATTGGTTTTGTTCTCTTCCAATGGAGCAGGGTGCAGTACCACAGCTCGTCAATAGGTGTCCCGCTCCAGCCAGAGTCCACGCACAGACGCCTGACGGATGAACGCTATGAGGTCACCGCGCCTGCCTTGTTTTTCACGGAGCGAGACCAGGAAAGCACTTCCTGCAATGTGCCAGAAACTGACCGGATATACGGCTTCCCATAATGCATTGCACTGAAGAGAATGCCTTTGCATCTAACTGAACAAATTACACTTTTAATAATTATCAGTTATTACTTCTTTATTTCTGTTACGGTAAACATTAAACAACCTTCTACATTCATCCCCAGAAACTACGTAAGGATAGGCGCGCTAACATTCATAGGAGACAAAATAGAGTAAGTGCTCATTTGAAAACGCTGTGTACGTAGTTTCATTCATTTGATCGTCTTTTCTCTGATTCAAAGGCATCTCGTGTGGTGATTGAAGAGAAGAATTGTGTGTTTTGGAGGATCTACGTCAATACGCGGCTCTATATTTAGACGCAAGTAAGAATGATCAATAAAAAAAATAGCATTACTGTTGAAATCGATTTTCAAACATAACTTTTGAGAATAAGTTATTTATCTCTCTCTTCCAAATTAGTATTAAGATCTGGACATTTGCTTTTCTGAAAATCTCTGAAGACTTTACCAGCTCTCTGCCACAAAATAAGTGTTGGAAGAAAAGAAAACACATTCTGGGGCATCTCTGCAAATCAGCAGAGATGAGCCAGAAAAGATGCGACACGCAATTCCCTCCTTGTCCCACCACAAATGGAAATCAGCAGGGATGCAACACACAATTCCCTTCCTGCGCCACCACAAATGCGACACATTTACAATGCGGCGCATGGATAGGGCGATGGGTGTCGCATCCTGGGGCGTAAGGGCGGCGCATTGCTGGGATCGTGTCGCAAGCGCAAAACAGCTTCAGCAATGCTCAGAGGCGCCCTATGCCTAACATGCTACCTCACTGGGTTTTGACGAAGCATGGGGCAGATTTACAAGCCCCTTGCGCCTCTTTAACGCCGCAGTTGCGTCACTTTTATGAAGTAGCGGCGGCAAAAACCCCAGCGCCATGCTGCAGGGTTTTTACAACGTGGCACATCTGGGAGATGCGTCATTTGTAAAGCCCAGCGCCACATGTAGGCGTTCTGACGCGGGGGGGGCGTTCTGGTGCAGGAACGCCTCACTCAGTCACTTTTAGGGTCATGCTGCGTCAAAACCCTGCGCCTCCTTGAAGCAGGTGTAAGGACTGACTCAACATGTTACAGATAGGGCACCCCGAACCTTGCTGGAGCTGTGTTGCGCTTGCCACGCAACTCCAGCAATGTGCCAAATTTCCGCCAGGGATGCGTCACGCATCTACCCATCCGAGCACCACGGTGCGCAGCATTGTAAATGCGGCACATCAGTGGTGGCGCACGGATGGGCCGATGCATCGCAACTCTTCTGGTGCAGAAGTGGTAAATCTGCCCCATGTACGTAAAAGTGACTCAGAGAAATCTTGTAGATTTCACTGTGTCACTTTTAGGATGCGTTCCTGCGATGGAACGCCCACTCTGCCCCAAAACGCCTTCATGAAACCTAAAACAGGTTTCATGTAGTGCAGGGCTTTACAACGTGACGCATCTCCCTAGATGTGTCATGTTGTAAATAAGGCACAACTTGGTGTATGGTTTATGCCGCCGCTGTGTCACAAAAGTGACGCAACAGCCACGTAAATGTGGCGCATGGTGCTTGTAAATCTGCCCCTCAATGTCTTGTAAAGGGTCGTACGCTCTCTATAAAAACATATCTCATGATGTCTCAAAACACTGTTTTCACTTAGAAAACTGTATAGTTGAAAAAGAATAAGGAAGTGTCAGAATATGAAGGGAATCAAGGGAGTCTTCTTTACTTTCCGCAGGTTTCAGTCAGTTGCTTCCTCTCCACACAAATTGTTGGCCCTCCTGGAGGAATGTGGATGGAGCAAGGTCTTTTTTTTTTTTAACACATATTTATTTGTAAGATTGCACAAAAGTCGTGGGGCTCTGAACCCCAGAGGCCACTGCAGTATCAATGTATACATTTATAAGACATCATCTGACTTCCTTTTACATCAAACAATGCAACCACAATACGCAACTTAGAGTATCTGTTAGGATTTAAAGCCCCCCTCCCCAACTAACCCCCCCTACTCCGCCCCCCCCCCCGAGTTGCACAAAGTTCACTGAGCTCAGTCCATATGCATAAGCAATCAGGCTAGAAAAAACAGTAAAGGAAAAAGAACGGTAAGAGAAAAACACAGTCTTGGTACACACACACCCCAGGCTACCCCTCAACCCCCCCCTGTGCCAGATTTGACAGACCCGCTACAGCCCCCATCCACTGGAAGATCGTCCACAACATTTGGAGGCTCCAGTCACAAACCCCTATTGTCCGCCGACCGCTTCCATATTTTGTAATGCTTACGCGGACATCCTGGGCAACAAAGATTGGCTGTTCCAGCCCCATGGAGAAATCAAGGCCATTTTTCCAGGCTGCCACGAGGGGGCCCGTGTATCCTTCCACATCCTCGCTATATGACGTTTCGCCAATGTGAGGCCAAGCAGCATGTGGTGCCGTTTATAAACATTGCTCCCAATCCCTTCCATCACATGCAGTAGAGCGAATTGTGGCATGCGTGGAAGTGACCACCCCAGGATCTCCGATAAACAGGAGAATACCCCCCTTCAGAATCGATCGAGTGATGGGCATTGCCAGACGGTGTGCAAGAATGTGCCCTCCTCCCCACCACACTGGAGGGAGGCAATCAAACCTGTCTGCCATAGTCACACCTGAGTAAAGTAGACCCAATATAGGTATTTAAATTGTATGAGGTGAAGCCCCATTGCTATGGGCGCTTCGGGGGGCGGCTAAGGCCTCCTTCCAGTCCTCCTTGAGCGTACCCACATCCTCTTCCCATACCCCCCGAAGCTTCTCAAGCGTGTTCGCGAAGTGGATGACCAGGGACTGATATATCTGTGAGATCTTCTTGGTTTCCATTCCCCATAAAAACCTTTCCCTCCACCGGACTAAACTTGGGTAGCGAGTCAAGGCCCTCTAGGCTAGGGGAAAGCGCAAGGCGGAACTGAAGGTACCAATAAAACTGGGACCGGGCCATGCACAATTCCACCTGTAGATCCCGGAAGGACTTAAGGGACCCATCCCGCACTACATCCCCCAGGGTGGAGATGCCAATGGCATCCCACCCCCTAAAGCCCTGCAAGGCCGCCAGCTCCGGCAAGCGCCTGTTGTGCCATAAGGGAGTCTCTCCAGTAAGGGTATTCCACCACCCCATTCACTTCAATGACTGCTGCCAAACTTGAAAGACAACCTTTGTCACCTGTGGTAATGTACCGCACAGTGTCACTGCATAGAGAATTGTGTGAAGGGTGTGAGACACCATAAGGTGTCACTCCAGTGCATGGGCCGGGTCCCCCCTGTCCCCATACCAAAACTCATTTAGAACGAATAGATGCGAGGCCTGGTAGTATGAACGAATATCAGATGTCGCCAGCCCACCACAGTAGGTGGAGAGAAAGCAAGTGTGCAACGCTACTACCCACACCTGCCCCCCAACACGGAATTCACCAGCCTAAACCATTTGGGCGCGATCGGGTACGGGTGATTCTGCAGCTGGTACAGCAAGCGGGGAGCACCACCATCTTGAAGATCGCTGACCTGCCATATATTGTTAAGTTTGTGACAACAGGGAGGTAGGTCCTGGGACGTAGGGGCAGGTGGACCATATACAAATTTTTGAAACACACGATGCTGGCCCTGTCTTCACATCTAACATGGGCTTCGATTGGAATTCCATAGAGAATATTATCAAGCCCTTTATCACCGCTTTATCGGCCGTTTTCGGCCTATAAAGCGGCGATAATTTTATCGCACAGGCTTGATAATATGCCCCATAGGCTTATGTGCTATCCGTAGTCCTCAAGGGATACGTTTCGCCCTGTGGTACTGAATAAGAGTTGAGGCATGAAGCCGTTGATTAATTTTTTTCCTAAGAGTATATTGTAGTTGCTTGATTATCTGGCTGGTGGAACCAGGTGTAGCTTGAAAAGCTCTGGTCTCTTTAATTAAGGAGTATATGCTCTCTGCTTCCTCTGCTGTAAACCCTTTTGTTGTTAGATGTGCAATCTCATCAAAATTCATGGTAGGGTGCTGGTAGAATGATGGGGGTATGAAAATATAGACAAAGTAATGCTAACCTGCACACCTTTCAAATGCACACTCCAGCAATGCGCCACTTTTGCGTCATGCAGATACGTCTGAAATACTGACGTATCTGTAACTCCTTGCACAATGATGCGTCATACTGTCAATATGACGCATCATTGGTGGTGGAAGGAGGGCGCAGTGAAAAGTGACGCATCGCTGTTTTCACGCAGTGATGCGTCACTTTTCATAAATGAGGCTCCTGATTTTTTATTGCAAACATTACTTTATTATATTGCTGCCTGCCGCCTGAAATTGCCTCTGTTTCTATAGAAGTCAATTGGGAAATGCATTCTCTTGAATATTTATTCTCCACTTTACTGTTGTCAATTGTTGTCATGCATTGGTTTTGTTCTCTTGCAGTGGAGCAGGGTGCAGTACCAGAGCTCGTCACTAGGTGTCCCACTCCAGTCGACGTCCATGGTGTACAGTGAGAACTTGCGACGTCTGACGGATGAACGCTGTGATGTCACCGCGCCTGCCTTGTTTTTCACCGAGCGAGGCTGCCAGGAAAGCACTTCCTGCAATGACGCTAACGGATATCCGGTTGCCCATAATGCACTGCAGTGACAAACCTCTTCGCATCTAACAGAACACATTACACTTTTAATTAATTAGCTGTTAATGTCTTTATTTTTGTTACTGTAAACATTAAATATTCTTCTGCATTCATCTCCAGAAACACCGTACATATAAGCGCTCTAACACTCATAGGCGGAAAAATACAGTAAGTGCTCATTTCAATATCTTGGAGCAGAACTTTATTAAAGCTTCTCTGATTCAATGGCACCTCGTGTGGTGATTGAAGAAGAGAGGACGGAAAATTTTTGGAGGACCTGCGTCAATGCGCGGGTCTACACTGTGGGTCAAATGAAAAAGAATGAGGGCTTTCACGGGTGACTTAAATAAATATTAGCAGTAAGATGTGGTAATTGGGGATATGATGTCGCCAGATTGGGATATTTCCCGCACAAATGGGCTTCTTTTTTCTCAGGTGTGCGGGAAGAACCCATGCCTGGCGGGGGATAGTTATTGGGCTTCTTTTGTGTTCTTGTGCGGGGAAAGCTGGCCTGGGCGGGGTCCACAATCACACACACTCTCAAAGCACACCGTCACTGACTCACACGAGCAGAAGGCGCACAGTCACTGACTCACACGAGCAGAAGGCGCACAGTCACTGACTCACACGAGCAGAAGGCGCACAGTCACTGACTCACACGAGCAGAAGGCGCACAGTCACTGACTCACACGAGCAGAAGGCGCACAGTCACTGACTCACACGAGCAGAAGGCGCACAGTCACTGACTCACACGAGCAGAAGGCGCACAGTCACTGACTCACACGAGCAGAAGGCGCACAGTCACTGACTCACACGAGCAGAAGGCGCACAGTCACTGACTCACACGAGCAGAAGGCAGCCGCAGAGCGAGGTCTGGCACCCATCAGGCCTTTACATTCTTGCGTGGGTTAGCTTTTTTTTTTTTTTTTTTATCCCTTTTTTTTTTTTATCACCACCTTGGTTTGTTGCTTAGTTACAGTTGCAACGTTGTGGCCTGGAGCCATTTGCCACTGTACATTACAATGTGGGGGCCTCGTATTTTTTTTATTTCTTGATGCGATGTTATCAGTTCTTAATTTGTGCCGGGATTGTGAAAGGGATTGATTTGTGCGATGCTGAAGAGATTGAACTGCGGAAAAAGTTAATTTTGACATTTCCACTTTACCGATAAAGCAACCTATGAACTCCAACTATCCCAGGCCACTAAATCAAGAGAGATTCTGTTGAAGGCGCGCGGCCTTCCTCCTAGTCGAAGATGGGTTTGTGTGATGACTCAGACAGAATTCTGGGGCATATTACCAACAACTAGCGATAATTATCGCTATGTTGGTTTAGCGGCGATATTTTTATCACCGAGCTGCGGCGATTTTTATCGCTTAGGAACCTTGCTATTATCAAGGTTTATCTCCTAAGCGATAAAAATCGGCCGAAATGCATGAATATCGCTGAAAAGTCAGCGATATTCATGCATTACCGAGCTAATGCTCTTAGTCATGTTATCCACCTACCATTGGATAACATGGCTAAGAACTGCTCAGGGGCAGGTGTTAGCTTAGCGCGAATATCTCTAAAAGATGGTAATAGGAGATAGCGATGTTAGCGACTGTTTCCAGTCGCTAACATCTTGGCACGCCCACTTTGCATGTCATTAGTGATAAATTTCACTGACATGCAAAGCGGGGCCTAAGATGGTCGCTATCTCCTACTAGCTGTCGCTAACTGGTGTTAGCGACAGCTAGGTAATAGGGAGATAATTTTATCTCCGATTTCTTGGCTTTTAAAGCCAAGAAAGCGGAGATAAACCCCCTTGATAATATGCCCCACAGTTTGGTCAACCGCAGAAGTGGCTCAGAGAGTACTAAAAGAACAAGCCAAGTTCAACACCTGGGGTATAAAGCTCCAACCATTCTCAAAACCAAGATACCCTGAACACTGGTACCTGACAGTGAACAACGGCAGAGAAACAGTCAACCCGATTCAAATCCACAACCACTTTCGGTACTGCGTGGGACTTGCAGCAATACCCCAGACATTCCAGATCACAGAGAGCGACGCAATAAAAGATGACTCGTCACGAAAAAGCCCTGCCTATCAAGACTGGAGCTGGCTCTCTAGGTCTATGAATGTCAAAATAGAAAATCAAAGACAAAATAATTACAAAAACGGGAACTCTTCCAACACTCTTAACCTGTGCTTTTGGAACATCAATGGCCTAAGTGATAGGTTTACTGACACAGAACTTTATACCTATCTGAAAAGATTTGATATCATTGCACTGCAAGAAACATTGTCCGATTATCCGCCGGCACTTCCTGGCTATAATGTGAACTTCATTCCTCCCTCGCAAAATGCAAGGTTTAGCCTTAAAAAGGGCGGCCTTGTTATGTTATGTTATGTTATTTGCATTTTAATGCGCACAGCTGCTCCAGCGAAGGAGCGTCCTGGCGCAGGGAAAGGGTAGACACAACACAACACTAGATCCAGTAACAAAAAGCAGAAGCATTAAAACAGGGAGCAAATTAAAACAGGAAGGTTTTCAAAGCCCTACGAAAGGATATTAAATCATTCAAGAGGCGGATTTCCAAGGGGAGCGCATTCCAGAGAATTGCAGCTTTCACGCGGAAGGAGCGACCCCCCATCCGACTAAGTCTAAAACGGGGGACCACCACCAAGGCTTGTCCAAGGGATCGGAGTGAGCGGGTGGGAACGTAGGGAGAGATCAGTTCGTTAAGGATCACGGGTGCCGACTCTCTAAGAATTTTAAAAACCAGGCAAAGAGCCTTAAATTGGATTCGCTTGCTTATCGGGAGCCAGTGCAGGGACCGTAGAGTGTTAGAGGTGGGGCAGGTTCGGGGCAAACCTACCACCGCCCTGGCCGCAGCGTTCTGGACTCGCTGTAGACGAAGAATCTCGGCTTGGTTCGCTCCTAAAAGGAGTGAACTAGCGTAGTCCAGCCGAGAGATAATCATTGCTTGAATGACCAGCTGTCTAGTAGGAGCATCAAAAAATCTGAGCAGGGGTCTAAGCCCGCGTAATACTCCAAAACAGCAGGCCGCCACTCTCTTCGTGTGCGTCACAAAGCTTAGCGTGTGGTCAAGCCATACTCCCAAATTCCTGAGTTCCAGGACAGGGGCCGGCGCTGATCCCAGCTCCGGAGGCCACCATCCGTCCCCCCAGTGATCCGCTTCCCTTCCAACGATCATCACCTCCGTTTTTGTCGCGTTCAGCTGGAGACAGTTGTTATTCATCCAGCTGGCCACCTCTCTCAGTCCACTTCGGAACCTGAGGGCGTCCTGCTTGGCATCCCCGCTGATCGTGACCGCCAACTGAGTGTCGTCGGCATAGGAGACCATGGTTAGGCCCCATTGCCTGGCGACCTCAGCCAGCGGCTGCACGTACAGGTTGAAAAGCGTAGGACTCAGCGAGGAGCCCTGAGGAACCCCCAGGTCCAAAGGATGGTACTTGGACTGAAATGGAGGGGTGGCAACGCAGAAGGAGCGATCACTGAGGAAGGAGCGGAACCACTGCAGAGCTGAACCACAAATGCCAATGTCCTGCAAGCGGTGTAGCAGGATGCGATGGGAGACAGTGTCAAAGGCAGCGCTCAGATCTAACAAAATAAGCGCTGCCGTTTGACCTTGCAATATCCATTCTAATATACTAAAGAGAGAGCCCAAACCTTTGAGGCGGGTAATCTCAGGAACCACAGCACCAATCACAACACCCAATACAGAGTTGGAAAGGGCAGTTGCAGCAGAAGGACATAGGCTATGCAGACGCCCACCATATACATTTAAAAGGTAAGAGAACCGTGCCAGCAAAGTAGTCCCTTTTGGGCGTGTCTGCGTTGTGCTGTGGGCGTGACAAACGCTGGGGGCATGTGGTACTTTCCGCCCTTCATGCCATGTCTCATATCGTGTGCGGTGGACGTGTGCTGGGGGCGTGGGCGTGTGCGGGGCGCTGCAATACGGAAAAAAAAGAGAGAGTTGTGCCCAATATTTCATTGTTTTTTCTTCCCAGGTTCTGTACATTCCAGCTCCGGGTGTCCACCCTTACACCTTAAAATACCCCAACACCCTTAAACACTAACCCATCTTAACCATATACATATACCCTGTACCCCAAAACCCAAACCTATCCCTAAACCCTAAACCCTAAAAATACCCCTGTACACCAAAACCCAAACCTAGCCCTGAACCCTATAAATACCCCTGTACCTCAAAACCCAAACTTACCCCTCAACCCTAAAAATACCCCTGTACCCCAAAACCCAAACCTAGCCCTGAACCCTAAAAATACCCCTGCACCCCAAAACCCAAACCTACCCCTGAACCCTAAAATACCCCTATACCCCAAAACCCAAACCTAGCCCTGAACCCTTACAATACCCCTGTACCCCAAAACCCAAACCTACCCCTGAACCCTAAAAATACCCCTGTACCCCAAAACCCAAACCTAGCCCTGAACCATAAAAATAACCCTGTACCTCAAAACCCAAACCTAGCCCTGAACCCTAAAATACCCCTGTACCCCATAACCCAAAACTATATCTGGACCCTTAAAATACCCAAACACCCCAAAACATATACCTCAGTACCCCAAAACATATACCCCTATACCCATACTTACCTTATCCAAACATAAAAAAAACATGCTTTTACCATTCATGCATTTACAACGAATTTTGTTGTAAATGTATGCGTGGTAAAAGCATATAAAATGTAATGCCATGCGTTATAATGGCATTGCGGAGTCATGGTACTTTCGTAATGAAAGTATGCGGAGTGATGGTATGCGGAAAGAAAGTTGCGGAATAATGGGTGTTTACCCTCTACCGGTAAGTACATTGGTGGCACGCCGGCCCACATCTCCAGCAACATACTCATATTTTTTCACCAACGATTTGAAAAATGCACAGGTCTCTCGCATTGATGGCCAGCACCGACATACACTTTTAGACACACCTCCCTCCACAAGTTCTAGAATTGCGAACTTTAGAGCTGGGGAGCTACGTTCGAATCTCGGCATCAGCTCAACATCCTGTGATTCCAGGCAAATCGCTTTCAGCCTTATTCATCAACGGGCCGTTTTGCGAGCCCCTAATAGCGATTCATAGCGAATCGCTATTAAGGACTCGCAAAACGGTATTCATGTAGGAATTGCTAAATAAATAGAGATTCCTACACATTCCTTATTTGCGAGTAGCAAATTGCTAATCGCAAATAAGGAATAACTCCCCATTCATTCCTATGGGCCAAAAGGCCCATAGGAATCAATGGGGAGTATTCCTTATTTGCGATTAGCAATTAGCTAATCGCAAATAAGATAGCGATTTAAAGGGTGCCAGGGGTGTCCAAAGGACACCCTGAGCACCCCTTAAATGCAAATTGAAACAGGTGTTGCGCACACACATGTCCAAAGGACATGTGTGTGTGCAACATGCAACTTAGAAAAATGCTTTCTATTTCATCGCTATCTCCTATTACCAACTTTCGGAGATATTCGTGCTAAGCGCGAATATCTCCAAAAGCTAACACCTGCCCTGAGCAGTTCTTAGCCATGTTATCCAATGGGAGGTGGGTAACATGGCTAAGAGCATTTGCTCGATAATGCATGAATATCGCGGACTTTTCAGCGATATTCATGCATTGCGGCAGTTTTTTATCGCATTTGCGATAAACCTTGCTAATAGCAAGGTTTATCTGCGATAAAAATCGCCGATTTGCGGCGATAAATTTTGTCTCTACACAAGTTAGAGACAAAAATTATCGCTAGTTGTTGGTAATATGCCCCTCTGTTCGTGTCGTGTCTGTCTTCTACCCTCGTTAGATAAAGAAGGTTAAAGGTTGTCAAGTTTGTTTTGCACGGTGCTTCGTTTTGGTCATTAAGGGTTTTCTGAGCACTTACTGAGGCTAACTCTTGGTTATGATCACACGATAACGGCAAGTTACCGGCCTGTGCCCAGAGGCATTAAAGTCTTTGACAGGTGCTGGGCACACTCACTTGCCTGCACTCGTGGTTACCGTCCACTGCAGGCTGCACACTGCACCACTGTGCCAAGAATGCCCACTACTACCTTTCACCAGCATCCGCTGCTTATTGGGGGCATTGCACTGGCCTGGTACGAATTATAACTAGTTCGGGGCTAGAAGCAAAATGCACTTTTCCAAAGCTGCTTCATGTTCATAGTCTAAGGTGCCCAAAGCGCTGCGAGGCACAGTGGACTACTCTCACAAACTAATACATTTTAAGAATGTAAAACTCTTGCACCAAAAGGTGTATGCTTGCCAAGTGGCATTGCACCATGCCCACCTTGCGTGTGTGGTGTTCTTGCTTTAACTTGCACCAGGGCATTTCAGTGCTCGGAAGCAAACTTGCTGAAAAATTGCGCTTTATCAAACACACAAACTTTTAAGGAGATTAACTAAATTCGTCAACAACACTGCAATGTGTGTAAATGTAGGACTTCTATGGATTGCAGAACTAAAAAAGATGGCAGACAAAATGTAAGTCCTGCGAGCCAAGTAATAGTGTCCATGTGCAACACAAACACTCATAAATTCACTACATAAACTTTCATAAATTCACTACACAAATGCTCATAAAGTCACTACAAAATAAATAAAAAGTATTTAGGTGGACTGTTTAATCCCCACTGGACAATCCAGTGCCTTGATGCCTTGAGATGTTTGAATGGCTATACTTTCATGCAAAACAATTCTCAAGTAAATTGCTTCTATGCAGTGAACTGAATGGTCTGCTTTTGTTACATATAGCACATAACAGTCTACCCAACTTTGGGGCATATTACCAAGGGCCTCATCGGCGCTTTAGCAGGAATTTTTCCCGCTAAAGCGCCAATAATTGTATCGCCCTATTACCTAGCTGTCGCTAACACCAGTTAGCGACAGCTAGTAGGAGATAGCGGGCATTTAGGTGCCCACTTTGAATGTCAGCGATAATTATCGCTAATGACATGCAAAGTGGGCGTGCCAAGATGTTAGCGACTGGAAACAGTCGCTAACATCTACATCTCCTATTACCAACTTTTGGAAATGATCGCGCTAAGTGCGAATATCTCCAAAAGCTAACACCTGCCCAGAGCTGTTCTTAGCCATGTTATCCTATGGGAGGTGGATAACATGGCTAAGAGTATTTGCTCGGTAATTCATGAATATCGCGGACTTTTCAGCGATATTCATGCATTTCGGCCGATTTTTATCGCTTAGGAGATAAACCTTGATAATAGCAAGGCTTCTAAGCGATAAAAATCGGCGGAGCTCGGCGATAATAATATTGCCGCTAAACCAACATAGCGATAATTATAGCTACTTGTTGGTAATATGCCCCTTGGTTTCTAAAAAACACCTCTTTATTGCAGCAGATCGTAAAGCTTGGCACATGAAAGCAATTTGCCCAGGAACACACTTTCAAATGCGTTTTGTTTGAATGAATGCTGTTGTTGTGAAATAAGTAGACTGTTATAATCGATGTCGTGATGCTCAAGCAGTAGTTTATTTTGCTTTTGAGTTGTCAGTGTAGGCAGTGGGCATAACAATGGTATAGTTGGGTGGCGCAGTAATGCAGCCGGGTGAATAACTGTAAGAAGTTGTGACCACCGCATAAGAAAGATTTCGGGCAGGGCCGGACTGGGAACCGAAATTGGCCCTGGCAAAGTGCTCGGCCAGCCCCCCCCTCTCCCCCCCCCGGTTGGGGGGTGCGACCGCGCTCTATGCTAGGGCCTGGTTTTCGGCCGATTTTGTTACAGTGCCGTTTTTGCAGCTATGCTACAAAAAACGACCCTGTAACAAAACCGGCCCCCTGGGTCCCAAAACCGGCCCCCACCCTCGCGGCCGACCGGGGGATTGCCCGGTGCCTGCAATGGCCAGTCCGGGATTTCGAGCACCGGTACTTATTGTTTTTACAAATTAAGCACTGGATGTTATATAGCGCGGACTTTACCCGATGGTGTCAGAGCACTTCACAATAGGAACAGAACTAATACATGAGGAGAACATTACACGTGAACAGATTACAAAAGCAAACGTTAATTTAGATGAATCAAAAGTGACAATAGTGGGCAACCAAAATACAAGAGGTAGCAATCGGTACATTCCTGGAGGAAAAAGGGATGTGTGCAGGTCACAAAAGCGTACAAAGTACAAGTGAGGTATAATACTGCAATAAATGGCAGACACTCCAGCACAAGAACAAACGTTACGTAGGCAATGGTGGCACTTGTGCAAGCATCTAAAGCAAACAAAATGTGAGAGGAGCAAACAGTGTGTTACAAGAGAAAAGTGACGTGTGCAAGTTACAAAAGGGTACCAAACACAGGTACAAGGATAATACTGAAATAAATGGTAAACACTCCAACCACAAGAACACACTGGGAAGGCACTTGCATACTCATGGAGAATAGAATTTTCAATAGTGGGAGGTCCTTTGTATTTTTTTTTAAGTTCCTTCACGTTCGTACTTCATCAAAAATCGGTCTTCCTTAGTTGTGATTACTTTATTTAAATACATCTTTCTCTTTATCTTCGTGGTGGAATATTCCTTCACGGGTGGTTTTATCTCCAGTGTGTTGTTATTTTCCTCACCTCGTCGCCATTGTTAAGTGAGAGACACCAGGCAGCGGTGATGACAAGGCTCCTTTATTTAAGTATTAAACACAACACCCTGGCAGGAGCGACGCGATAAAGTCCTATTAATTTCTTCCACCCCCGCAATTGTTTGCAAAATTTAACAGAACAATGTATGATTAAAATTGTAACAGTCAGCGCCGCCACCACCCCGGAGCTGCATGCAGCTCATGTATGTTGCATGGGGTTGAAAACTTTCAATGTAGATTTTTAATCTGTAATGTAATGAATAATGAAGACACTAAGTTTTACAGACTTTATTAAAATACAATTTAGAGGGAGCAGTAAATTGCACAGAACACTATTTTTGCCTTGCTTATTCTTTGTTTTCTACTATTGTATTCTGAGCGGTCCCTGTTTCACATGACAAAGTCACAGTAAGGACTGGTCTTAAAATTGAGTAGCTTTAAGGCAGGTGCCCAGTTAACGCCCTCCCAACATCTATATATTGAATACAATGTATATTTGTCCTTAAAATTGTTTCTGATGATAATTTGTGCATGATTTCAGATTTGCTAATTTGGGCTGGTTTTTGGGCTGGAACTGGTCTGATTGGGCTTCTTTTGGGCTTCTTTTTGAACGGCTTTGGGCAGAGGCTCGTTTTACAGTGATAAGAATAAATTCAACCAGCATAATATCAAAAATTCTATTCGTAATAGGTGAAGATGTTCTATCCCGCTTCTTTTTCGTGCATGTAGCGCTCCGCTGACGGGGTTCTGTAGATGTCGCTTCATGGCACTTCCACATACTGTGATCCTTGGCTAATCACTTAGGACCTCATTTATGAATAGTGACGCATCGTTGCGTGAAAACAGCGATGCGTCACTTTTCACTGCGCCCTCCTTGCGACACCAATGATGCGTCATATTTACAGTATGACGCATTATGGCGCAAGGATTACAGATACGTCAGTATTTCTGACGTATCTGTAAGCGCAAAAGCGACGCATTGCTGGAGTGTGTCACAAAAGTGACGCAACTCCACCAATGTGTCCTTTCACATAGTGCCTGCGTCAGAGGCAGGCGTAAGAAATTGACGCATTTGTGTCCTAGAAGTGGCGCAGTGAAATCTTATAGATTTCACTGCGTCACTTCTACGCCCCTTTCTTGCGCCGGAAAGCCCCCCCTGCATACATTATACCTGGCCCAGGTATAATGTGGCGCAGGGGTTTACAAAGTGACGCATCTACTTAGATGCGTCACTTTGTAAATATGGTGCAAAAAGGCAAATTTTTTACACTGCTAGTGCGTCACAAAAAGTGACGCACCGGCGGCGTAAAAGTGACGCATGACCTCATAAATGAGGCCCTTAACCCCTTCGATGCTCATGACGGAACGGTTCCGTCATGAGCGTCGGTTGGCCTGTGCTCATGACGGAACCGTTCCGTCATGAGCAGGTAGGTTCATTAGAACCTTCAGCACAGCGCGAAAATTCGCGCCGCGCTGAAGGTGTTAATCTCCCCGTGCCTGAATGAGTAAACAGAACCGGGGCTCATGTAAAGCGCTCCAATACTTTCGGGTCGAGTTTGCGCGATATAAAATCTGCACACAAAAATAAATTATAACATGGTTCTGTTACGTTTGTTCAGGTCTATCCTATGGCGCTTGTGCCCCAGGACCATCTGTTGTATGTACTTTGTGGGCCCTGGAGTATTGCGGCAGAATTGTTTGCTTCTGCACTTTCTGCTTAGGGACTTTGGGGCAGATTTACAAGAAAGTGACTCAGTGTCGAACACATGCCATTTGGCTGCGCCGCACGGAGTCACTTTCAAGGCACAGGGATACGACATATTTACAACAATATGTTGCATCTCTGTGCTTCTCCCTGCGCTGCCGCACAAACTGCTGCCATGCGCCGGTGCAGGCACCCTTGCACCATGGTGCAAGGATGCCTGCGTGGTGGGGAGATTGTTTTTGAGCAGGAAGGGTTTCCTTAGGGCACAAAAACAATCTGAAATGCTGTTTTTTAACTTCTATGTGTGCTGCATTAGCACACATAGAAGTAAAAAAACGTCATTGTTTCAATGATTGTTTATGTGCAGGAAGGGAACCCTTCCTGTACATAACAAATCATTAGAGGTGATTTCCTCTTTTTATGTGTGCTGCAGAATGCCACACACATGGAAAGAGGAAAAGAAAACTTGAAGAAATTAATACATCTCTCCTCGTTTCGCCTCCCTATGCCTCCCCTTGCTAGGCGTAGCATTCACACACATTTTTTCAAGATTTGCAATTGCTCGTAAATCTGGAAATGTGTCTGGTTCCATGGGTGTTGTACGGGAACACCCACAGCAACACCCATGGAACAACCCTTTCACGCAAAGTACTGCGTGCAAAGGGGCCATATTTACAAGGAAAGGAAAAGTCATGCAGGGTTGCTTTTCCTGTCCTTGTAAATATGGAGCAGTAAAAAGGGCCACCAGTGCATCACAAAAGGTGACACACTGGTGGCGCAAAGGGGCTTGTAACTCTACCTCTTAATTTCACCATTTTTAGGTCAAGCTTAGATCGACCTGTTATATCGTTCTGTGGGATTTGGCAAACCCACTGATTTCTCTTGGTTACTAGTTATGGCATTCAGAAATGCTGGCTTCTTATTGGTACATTTCTGTCAAAGTCCCTCCTTTGTGTGTTTAGTTCTCTTTCCGACGATTTCACTCTGAGAACATATTAGTTGGCCATCACACAGTACAGTGTCTTCCCATCTGGCTATTGAAGGTCAGCGAGCTCCACTCGATGGTATTGAAGCACTTTTCAAGAAGAACACCAGTTACGTTGCAGATGGACACATTCATTTTTGGATAGGCACAGGGAGATTAAGGGGCATGTTTACGAGGGCTTTATATCCACTTTTTTGGCTTATAAAGCCAAAAAAGCGGAGATAAAACTATCGCCCTATTTACAAGAGGGTGCTAACATGCGATATTTTCCCCAACGCCTCCCTTTGCATCTCTAAAGAGATGCAAAGTGGGCGTCCCTGGGCGTACCCCGGATGGACTACTTTGCAAATATCACTGATGTTCACATCGCGATATTTACAAGGCTGCCCGAGCATTTTAGCACACGTTAGATTTGGGAGAAAAACGCTGTTTTCTTCAAAAACGAAGGGGCATATTGTCAACGGCCAGCGAAAATTATCGCTGTCCGTACATAGCGATAGAAATATTATCGCCATCATAACGCTATATTTACAACGCACAGCTCTATGGCGATATTATTTCAGCAATAGCGGTGTTTTCAATGGAACATCGCTGGTTTTCCAGCAATGTTCCATTGAAAACAGCAATAACGTTGCTGATACAACCCTGTGGTCGTATCAGCATAACCCATCTCCCACTAAAAGTATGCCTTAGTCAGGAATTTAGCAGACGTTAATTTCCTGAGTTAAGGCTAAGGTAGCGTGATTTTTTTTATCACTTCATCTCCTCATTAATATCGCAAAGCTGCCTTCATGATATTAGCATGTGTTGTTTTTACAGCCACGCCTTCTTTGCATCTCATTAGGGACGCGAGGCGAGGCTGTGAAAAAATGGTCTTTACAGCAAGGAAACACACGCTAGCGTGTCCTTGATGATATTGCGATATAATTATCGCCGCTTTTCGCCCAAAAACAGACACTAAAGCTGCGATAATTATATCGCCAGCCCTTGCTACTATGCCCCTAACATCTGCTAAAATGTAGACCTACCTATCCCTAACATTGGGGTGGATTATGCTGATACGACCCTGTGGGTCGTATCAGCAAAGTTATTGCCGTTACGCAGGGAACATCGCTGGCAAACCAATGATGTGCCATGCAAAACGGCGCTAACCTCGCTATCTCTGGAATTTTTATCCCTGGAGAAACATGTTGTTAATAACCCGCTACCAGGGCGATGAATTCCAGAGATAGCCCGCGATAACAAAATTATCGCTATACACGGCCAGCGATAAGGCTGTTGATAATGGATCACTGACATAATATCGACGACACAAATATCGAGATACACAAATATCGAGTCAAAAATATCGATTGACAAAATATCGACTCCCTATCTTCAAACAGGTAAGTACCAAAATATCGACTCCAAAATATCGACTTACAAAAATATAGACTGTCAAAATATCGATTTTTTAAAATGTCTTAAAATTAAGTTAAAACTAATATAGTAATACATATATTTAATATAAACTTAGAAATAATTATTAAAAAAATATAATTTTAATAAATAATTTATATAATTAAAAAAATTATATCACCAAAAATTACACACACACATATATATATATATATTTAAACATATTATTAAATAAACATATATAACATTTTAGAAAATGTTTAAAATTTATTGTTACAACTATAGTGAGTTCAACATTAGCAAAAGTGTTGGATAGCGTAGAGGTAAAATTTACTACTCCCACTCCAGTGGGTGCAACAGTAGGGAAAGCGCTGGATAGCGTAGAGGTTAAAATTACTATTCCCACTCCAGGGATGTATGACGTTACAACGCATACTTTTACAACGCCTACCATTACAACAAAACTTTTACAACGCAAAAACTTTTACAACGCATACATTTACAACGCAAGATTTTACAACGCATATACCTTTACAACGCATACCATTACAACATAAGTATTGGTAAGTATATAATAATTTTTTGAATATAAATTAATAAAAAATATTATAATATAATTTAATATAATTTAATTTTATTAAATAAATGTAATTTAAATGTAATTTTACTTTATTTTTACAAAGTACCCCTGTACCCCAAAAACCCAAAACTGACCCTGAACCCTAAAAATACCCCTTTACCCATAAACTGAAAACTGACCCTGAACCCTAAAAATACCCCTTTACCCGAAAACTGAAAACTGACCCTGAACCCTAAAAATACCCCTTTACCCAAAAACTGAAAACTGACCCTGAACCCTAAAAATACCCCTTTACCTACAAACTGAAAACTGACCCTGAACCCTAAAAATACCCCTTTACCCCAAAAACTGAAAACTGACCCTGAACCCTAAAAATACCCCTTTACCCAAAAACTGAAAACTGACCCTGAACCCTAAAAATACCCCTTTACCTACAAACTGAAAACTGACCCTGAACCCTAAAAATACCCCTTTACCCCAAAAACTGAAAACTGACCCTGAACCCTAAAAATACCCCTTTACCCAAAAACTGAAAACTGACCCTGAACCCTAAAAATACCCCTTTACCCAAAAACTGAAAACTGACCCTGAACCCTAAAAATACCCCTTTACCCAAAAACTGAAAACTGACCCTGAACCCTAAAAATACCCCTTTACCTACAAACTGAAAACTGACCCTGAACCCTAAAAATACCCCTTTACCCCAAAAACTGAAAACTGACCCTGAACCCTAAAAATACCCCTTTACCCAAAAACTGAAAACTGACCCTGAACCCTAAAAATACCCCTTTACCCAAAAACTGAAAACTGACCCTGAACCCTAAAATTAAAATATTTATCAATTAATCAATTATAATTAATTACCAATTATATTTTAATTAATTACCAATTAATAATTAATTAACAATTAATTTTTAAAAAATATCAATAAATAAATTAACATATTTAATTAATTATAATTAAATTACTTCCCACCCTATTCCCCTATAAACCCACAACCCGCTACAGAAAATAAATTACTAAAATTAAAATATTTATCAATTAATCAATTATAATTAATTACCAATTATATTTTAATTAATTACCAATTAATTAATTATCAATTAATTCTAAATTATTATCAATAAATAAATTAACATATTTAATTAATTATAATTAAATTACTTCCCACCCTATTCCCCTATAAACCCACAACCCGCTACAGAAAATAAATTACTAAAATTAAAATATTTATCAATTAATCAATTATAATTAATTACCAATTATATTTTAATTAATTACCAATTAATAATTAATTAACAATTAATTCTAAATATATATCAATAAATAAATTAACATATTTAATTAATTAGAATTAAATTACTTCCCACCCTATTCCCCTATAAACCCACAACCCGCTACAGACTTATATTACACAAAAAATAAAAATTATTATTAACTTACCTTAAATTCGATATTTTTGTTGTCTATATTATGTCTAGTCGATATTATGTCCATTCTATATTTTTGATTCGATATTATGTCCATTCTATTCGATATTAATTTTCTCTAGTCGATATTTTTGTTGTCTATATTATGTCTAGTCGATATTATGTCCATTCTATATTTTTTACTCGATATTCTGTCCAGTCGAAATAATTGACTCGATATTATGACTGTACACCAATATGCTCATTCGGATCTCCAGGGACCTGTTAAATCTCTGGCAGACATGGATAACACCTTTATTCAAGTAAAAAAGAAAAAGAATAAAAAGAAAATAGACACATAAGATCTGACAATGTATATAGCAGCAGATTTACAAGCCCCTTGCGCCTCTTTTACGCCGCTCCATGCTGCAGGGTATTTACAGCGTGACACATCTGGGAGATGCGTCACGTTGTAAAGCCCTGGGCCACATGTGGGCGTTCAGGCGTGGGGGGGGGGGTGTTCCGGCCCAGGAACGCCTCCTAAAAGTGGCTGAGTGAAATCTATAAGATTTCACTCACTCAGTTTTACGCCCATGCTGCGTCAAAACCCTGCGCCTGCTTGAAGCAGGCATAAGGATTGACGCAGCATGTTAGGGATGGGGCACCCCGAGCCTTGCTGGAGCCGCATCGCACTTGCGGAGCAAATCCAACAATGCATCCGGCTTTCCGAAAGGGGATGCGACACGCATCTGCCCATCTGTGCACCACGGTGCGCCGCTTTGTAAATGCGGCGCATCAGTGGTGGTGCACAGGTGGGCAGATACATCGCAACTCTTCTGGCGCATCCCTGCTGATTAGCAGAGATGCGCCAGAAGTAGTAAATCTGCCCAAAAGTGTTTTACTTTTCTCTGATGCTCTTTTTAGGCAGCATCAATGTCAGATGTTTAGGCAACGCTATTAAGTGTGGTTCAGTTTTTGATTTCCTAAGGCATCAACATATTGACATTATCTTTTTACGGGTATCTGCTATACCAGAGGCTACAAAAGACAAAGGGGCATATTATGAAGCAGGGCATTAAAAATTATCGCAGTTTTAGCGGCAGAAAACTGCTGCTAAAGCGGCGATAATGGGCTTGATAATACGGCCTTGTGAATTCCAATAGAAACCCATGTTCTGGCGTGAACATGGGCTTCTATTGGAATTCTCCGGGGCATATTATCAAGCCCATTTTTGCCGCTTAAGACGGCGATAATTTTAACGCCCTGCTTGATAATATGCCCCAAACCTTTACAGGACAGATGGAGTTGTGGGCAATCTGTTTGGTCTGGCTGCAATTTAGATAGGAATGACGGCTTTGGCATACTTTTCTGTGACTCCACTTTTAACATTCAGAAAGTTAATCATATGGCTAAAGGCAGAGTGTTATGTGTAGATGGCGCGTGGAATGGCCATGATATAAGCCTTATTAATGTATATTGCCCCACATCACTGACTTATAGAAATTAAGGGGCATATTATCAGGTACCAGTGTTTAAATTATCGCCGTTTTATCGTCAGGAAACTAATTAACACGAGAACATGGGCTTCTATGGGAATTAACAAGCCCGTTATCGCCGCTTTAGCAGCAGTTTCCTGCCGATAAAGTGGCGATCATTTTATAGAAATTATGGGGCATGTTATCAAGGACGGGCGATACATTATCGCCGCTTTTATAGACAGGAAACAGCCAATAAAGCGGCGATAATGGGCTTGATAATATTCTCTATGAATTCCTATCGAAGCCCATGTTAGATGTGAAGACATCTAACATGGGCTTCGATAGGAATTCATAGAGCATAATATCAAGCCCATTATCGCCGCTTTATCGGCAGTTTCTTGCCGATAAAAGCGGCGAAAACAGCCAATAAAGCGGCGATAATGGGCTTGATAATATGCTCTATGAATTCCTATCGAAGCCCATGTTAGATGTGAAGACATCTAACATGGGCTTCGATAGGAATTCATAGAGCATAATATCAAGCCGATTCATAGAGCATAATATCAAGCCCATTATCGCCGCTTTATCGGCAGTTTCCTGCTGATAAAAGCGGCGATAATGTATCGCCCGTCCTTGATAATATGCCCCTATATTCTGAATTTATTGCCCCAACTTCTGTTGTGTAACAAAATTGTTTTTATTGGTGGGGATTTCAATTGTTTACTTCATGCCAATGATAGAGTTTCTCATTCTACTATACGCTTAGATAGTAGTTCAAAATTAATTTTGAATTTAGTAACCGATTTTAACTTACAGGATGCATACAGGGTCCTTCACCCAAATGTCCGAGGAATCCCTTGGTCTAGTCCTAACTCTGATACCATGTTCCGGATTGATTTCATATTTACCAACTCTTTAGAAAAGATTACATCAGCAGTAACTATACCTGTTTTCTTTTCTGACCATAACTTGCTAAAGGTTGGCCTTTTTGTTTCTGCAGTCCCGCAGCGCGGGAAAGGCTTACGGAAGCTCAATATGAGTCTATTAAAAGACAAGTCTATTTGTCAGAAGTTTATTTCCCACTATAAAAACTGGCAGTCCCTCCAGATTTTATTCCTTACATTTACTGATTGGTGGGAAGACATTAAAGCCCGTACAAAATCCTTCTTTATCCGAGAAGGCATCAGGCTGGCTAGAACCAGAAGGCACAACTTACACAGTTTACAAATATAGGGGCATATTATCAAGGGGGTTTATCTCTGCTTTTTTGGCTTTAAAAGCCAAGAAAGCGGAGATAAAATGATCTCCCTATTACCTAGCTGTCGCTAACACCAGTTAGCGACAGCTAGTAGGAGATAGCGACCATCTTGGGCCCCACTTTGCATGTCAGTGATATTTATCACTAATGACATGCAAAGTGGGCGTGCCAAGATGTTAGTGACTGGAAACAGTCGCTAACATCGCTATCTCCTATTACCAACTTTTGGAGATATTCGCGCTAAGCGCAAATTTCTCCAAAAGCTAACACCTGCCCCTGAGCAGTTCTTAGCCATGTTATCCAATGGGAGGTGGATAACATGGCTAAGATCATTAGCTCGATAATGCATGAATATCGCTGACTTTTCAGCGATATTCATGCATTGCGGCCGTTTTTTATCGCATTTGCGATAAACCTTGGTCATACCAAGGTTTATCTGCGGTAAAAATCGCCGCAGCTTAGCGGTAAAATTTTCTCTCTAACCAAGCAATAGCGATAATTATCGCTTTGCTTGGTAATATGCCCCAGGGTTTTAATGTGCACACTGAGGGGCATATTATCAAGCCTGGGCGGTACAATTATCGCCGCTTTATCGGCCGAAAACTGCCGATAAAGCGGCGATAATGGCCTTGATAATATCCTCTATGAATTCCAATCGAAGCCCATGTTAGATGTGAACACATCTAACATCGGCTTCGATTGGGATTCCATAGAGCATATTATCAAGGCCATTATTGCCACTTTATCGGCAGTTTCCTGCCGATAAAGTGGCGATAATTTTATCGCCCATGCTTGATAATATGCCCCTGAATTCCTCTTATGTAAACAGAAACTTTCCTCACTTTATTCTGGGTATACTGAAGGGTTAATTATACGCAGCAGAGTAAAATATTTTGAAGAAAATGAAAAATGTCCCGCTTCTTTTTCTTAAAGGCTAAGGGGCAGATTTACAAGCCCCTTATGCCACATTTGTGCTGCCTTTGCGACACTTTTGTGACGCAGCGGCGGCGCAAAGCCAGCGCCATGCTGCGGGGTATTTACAAAGGGACGCATCTAGGGAGATGCGTCACGTTGTAAAGCCCTGCGCCACATGTGGGCGTTCAGGCACGGAGGAGGCGTTCAGGTGCAGGAACGCCTCGGAAAGGTGGCTGAGTGAAATCCACAAGATTTCACTCAGTCACTTTTAGGGCCATGCTGCGTCCAAACCCTGCGCCTGCTTGAAGCAGGCATAAGGATTGACGCAGCATGTTAAGCATAAGGGCATCTGAGCCTCGCTGGAGCTGCGTCACACTTGCAACGCGACTCCAGCAATGCGCCGCCTTACCAGTAGGGGATGCGACACGCATCTGCCCATCCGTGCACCACGATGCACCGTATTGTAAATGCTGCGCATCAGTGGTGGCGCACGGGTGAGCAGATACGTCGCAACTCTTCTGGCGCATCCCTGCTGATTAACAGTGATGCGCTAGAAGTTGTAAATTTGCCCCTAAGTCTGGGGGTAGAATTTTAGACTCTGTCTCTGACTCTGCAGGCACCAGGCACACCTCTATAGATGGGATTAGTAAAAGTATTTTTGACTTCTATAGGGACTTGTATGCTAGGAACTCCTGTGATGAGGCTACAGCCAACTTTTTCCTCCAACATTTACAGTCTTCCCTTTCTGAAGAAGATAAAGCAGCCATGGAAAGTGATATTCTCTTGGATGACATTGAGAGGGCTATGCGTAGTCTGCCTAAGGGGAGAGCACCAGGAGCTGATGGTTTCCCTGTTGAGTTTATGAAACTTTTTGGGATATTATTGGCCCAGACCTTCTGCAGGTGTATTTGCACTCTTTCAGTTTTGGCTCGCTCCCCAGCTCGCTTCGTGGTGGAAGTATTAAACTCCTTTATAAAAAGAAAGGAACAGACATGGGGGCATATTATCAAGTCAGGCGATAAAATTATGTGAAGGAAATTTAACATGGGCTTCAATTGGAATTCCAAAGAGTATATTATCAAGCCAATTATCGCCGCTTTAGTGGTAGTTTTTTGCCGCTAAAGCAGCAACAATTCTATCGCCGGTCTTGATATTATGCCCCATGATTTGAAAAATTGGCACCCAATTAGCCTATTAAATGCTGACTTTAAGATATTGTCCAAAACATTATTTTTCAAACTCAGACCAGTGATTTCGACTGTTATTGCTTCTGATCAAACCTGTGGTGTTCCTGGCCGTAAAATCCAGGATAATTTATGCTTAATTAGAGATTTATTTATTTATTTATTTTATTTATTTAGGGCTTGTATAGCGCTAGAATCGACTCCCGGAGGAGTATCTCTGCGCTCAAAAGCGGACGGAGGAGGAAAGGATATGGTACTAACAAATTCACTGAGTTGGAAACAAAAAGGTTTTTAACAGTTTCCTAAAAGTGAGATGTTCTGTACATGATCTATGGGTAACGGGAAGCTCGTTCCAGAGACGATGGCCAAGGTACAAAAGAGCTTTACCTCCCAGTCTTGCCCTCCTAATGGAGGGAACTTGGAGAAGAATCAATCAATCAATCAATCAATCATAACATTTGTATAGCGCACTACTCACCCGGAAGGGTCTCAAGGCGCTTGGGGGAAGGGGTCTGCTATTGCTCGAAGTTTATTACTGGAACGTAGAGCACGTACTGGAACATAAGAAATAAATTCCTCAGCCAGATAAGGGGGGGCCCATATTTTGGAGAGCTTTATGAATGACACAGCAAGTTTTAAATTTGATCCGTTGGCCAATAGGCAGTCAGTGGAGATTTTCCAAAAGAGGGCGCGATGGTGATTTGGGAGGTACATTCAGGACTATCCTTGCTGCTGTATTTTGGACTACTTGAAGTCTGCTAAGTAAAGTGTCATTAGCAGAGATCAGTAGCCCATTACAGTAGTCCAGGCGACTAAGCACTAAAGCCTGGACCCGTGTTTTCCGAGTTGAATCAGGGAGTAGTGGGAATACTCTTCGGAGCAGTCCGATCACATGAAAACAAGAGCCAGCTGTCTGATTTTCTTGCTTTTTTAATGATAGGTCTTGATCTAATCGGATGCCTAAGTTCTTCACCACCTGCTTTGGAACAGGAACGGGGCCCAGATCTGATGGCCACCAGTCCGGCGTCCATAGCAACGCCGCCACCCCGAAAAGCATCACCTCCGTTTTTCCTACATTACACTGCAAGAAGTTAGTAACCATCCACTGTGATACAGCCCGTATTCCGTCAGATAAGGTCTTTTGGACCGCCATGGTTAACATGTTGAATGGGAAGAGGAGCTGCGTGTCGTCAGCATATGACACTGGAATAAACCCGTATGACCACATGAGACTGGCGAGGGGGGCAACGTAGATGTTGAAAAGAGTGGGGCTCAGGCAGGAGCCCTGAGGAACCCCCTTGGTCAGTTCCAGAGGTCCAGAACAAAATGAGCCGATGTTCACACTCTGCGTGTGGCCAGATAAAAAGCTTCTCATCCAAGACAGGGCCGCGCCCCCAAGCCCCACCTCTAATGTCATGGGAGATCGTGTTGAAGGCCGCGGATAGGTCCAACAGCACCAGAATAATGGAATCCCCTTTATCCAGGGACATTCTGATGTTATCAGTCACAGAAAGAAGGGCAGATTCAGTGCTGTAATTGGGCCTAACTCCGGACTGGGAATGATCTAAGCCTCCAGTTTGTTCAACAAACTTCGACAGATGGGTGTTAACATGCTTCTCCATTAGTTTGCGCAGGTCGGGAAGAAGAGAGATGGGCCGGAGATTCGACAATTCTGTCCAGGGGATGTTGGAATTCTTGTGGATTGGTCTTACCTGGGCCGCTTTCCACTCCTCTGTCACCAGACCCTCAGTGAGGGAAAGATTGACAAGAGATTGGATCGTGAGACCAAGCGGCTTGACCAGGGATGAGAAAATTCTTGCAGGCATATGGTCTGAGGGGGAGCCAGACTTAACCTGGCGAATCAATGCTTCAACCTCAATCAAGGTGATGAAGGGGAATTCAGTGTATAATGTAGGGTTGGATATCTTAGAGATCTGTGATGATACAGGGCTGCTCATTAGGCTACCCGTTTTAGTGATCTTATCATAAATCACCTCTATCTTGTGAGACAAACACAAGGAGATGTTGTCACATACCTGTTGTGAAGGCAGATCAAGACTTTCCCAAACCTTAGGCTTAGTAAAGGATTGTAGAATCTGATACAGTGTTTCAGATGAGTTACCAGCCTGTGTAAGTTGAAGAGCTATATGAGTTTTCCGAGCAAATTTGATATTTGTATGATAGCTGGCCAAAGAGACATGATAACAGATTTTGTCCTCCTCAGCGTGTGTACTTCTCCAGACCCTTTCTAGCTTTCTACACGCTTGCTTTTGCAAGCGCAACTGATCAGTAAACCAGGCTTCCTGACGCTGGGTGGAACGTTTCATGCAGATTTTAATGGGAGCTATTAAATCAATAGCATTGGAAATGGCTGAATTATATTTGGATAAAGCCTCCTTGATGTTATCTGATACTTCAAATTGAGGTTCTATAAACACATTTTGGAAATGTTCCAATGAGATCTTGTGCCACTGTCTGCGTGAAAAAGAGGATCCCGGAAGCCGGATTTTTGATTTTGTCTTATCATGCATAGAAAATTCTATGTCTGAATGGTCCGACCAGATCACATGCTTAGGGGGGTCACATATGATCTTAGACGAGTTGGAGAGTATCATATCCAAAGTATGGCCATCTATGTGAGTTGGACCCTTATTATGCTGCACCAGTCCTAAAAGGGATAGGCCCGCCAACAGGGTCTGAGCATCAGAATTCTCTATAAGATCCCTATGCACATTAAAATCACCCAGCAATAGGAAGTTATTAACTGATTTAATGTGCTGGGCCAACAGTTCAATTAATGAAATGGAGAAGTTTGCAATTGGACCAGGTGGGCGGTATACCAACGCCCCCTTCCAACAAACCCTAGTCGGGGCCTTAATCCTGAAAAACAATACTTCCATACTGGCAGTACTGCACTGGTCTAGAATTGAGATGGTGATCCCACTTTTATAAATAATGGCAATGCCACCTCTCATTTTAGAAGTTCTATCCAGCCTGAACATTTTATATCCTTCAGGAATGCCCAGCGTGATAGCCGGAACCGAATGAGGCTTAAGCCATGTTTCGGTAAGGAAGCTCAGCTCCGGTTTAACTGAGGAGATGAGATCCCATACCTCCGTTGAATGCTTTGTCAGCGAACGGATATTACCAAGCAGATTCTTCCACCCCTTAAGTGTTTGCTATATTATGTGAAGGACCGTGGTCTATCGCTCTGTTTATTAAGTTTGGACCAAGAGAAAGCTTTTGACAAATTGAACCACTCTTTTCTCTTTAAAGTCCTAAAGAAAATGAAATTTGGGCAAACGTTTTGTTCATGGATTAACCTTTTGTATAATGATTGGTATAGCAGTGTGTTGCTTAATGGGACCCTCACTGACCCTTTTCCTATCGGCTCTGGGGTACGACAGGGCTGCCCTTTAACTCCGCTCCTGTTTATATTGGCTCTTGAACCTTTTTTGGCTGCTATGAGAAATAATACAATCGTCAAGGGTATCCCTCTCCCGGGTGGGAGGGGTCGCTCAGCTGTCTTATCAGCTTATATGGATGATGTTTCTGTTTTCTGTACTAGCAATGCCTCTATTCGCCAAGTGTTATGGTTTTATAACCGTTTTTCTTTGCAGCTGCAGCCAAAGTCAGTGTTACTATAAGTGAAAGTTTATATATTCAGTGGAAAGAACCCATTATGGATCGGGGCCTTTAATGTTGTACAAGACCGTGTCAAGGTACTTGGGCTTTTCTTTTGTGGAAGGTGACACTTCTCATAACTGGAATGGCTGCATGACTAAAGTTAAACAGAAAATTGCCTTTTGCCGTTTGAGATCGCTTTCCCTGTCTGGGAAAATACTTGTATCTAAAGCTGAATTGCTCTCTAGTCTCCTTTATGTGGCCATGATTTTCCCTATGCCCCGTTCCTGTCTGACTTTGCTTCAAAGATGGATTTTCCAGTTTATCTGGGATGATAAACATGAAAAAGTGGCACATGGCATTGGGCTTCACCTTTATTCTGTTTTTGTTATTAATTGATCACAGGGAGTACCTGTCCAAATATAGAGGAAAGGAAATGGACTTACTTTTGGAGGTTTTGGTTCAGCTTTACAGTATGTAGGGTTTGGAATAAGATGTCTCCAACAATACTCTACACTCAGAATCCTGCCCCTTTTTTTATCATTTTGCTAAGAATTATATCAAGAAAGACAACCTGGGCCAGATTCCTATTGTCTTGGTGTCGTAAAAATTAATCCAAAAACCAATTGGCAATCACTCTTTGAGGTCTGTTGTTGGGTTTTCATCCAAAACAGCTAAAGAAATATGGGCCAATGTTTCTGTTAAATATTTGTCTAATATCCATTGTGATCTTGCACGGTCGATGGTACAAGGTTGTTTACCTTTACAGTTGTTTTTACATCAGAAGAGAATGTCTAGGTCCCCAATTTGTGTTAGAAAAGTCTCCTAGATGAGTCTATAGAACACTTATTCTGGAAATGTATGATGGCGCAGGCCGTTTGGAAGTTGGCTAAGGAATGGCTTTCCCGCCTTAATAATGATGTAGTTCTCACTAAGGAGATGGTTGTTTTTGATATAATGAGATCCAGAGATAACGTGCTATTATCAACGTTTATCTCTGAAGCGATAAAAGTTCCGGTGATACCGGCGAAATGCGTGAATATAGCTGTAAATCCAGCGATATTCATGCATTATTGCTAACAGGGACTTAGCGTCAATATCCACCTCCCCTTGGATATACAGGCTAAGATCTGGTCTGAGCAGGCGTTAGGTTTTGGAGATATTCGCGCTTAGCGTGAATATTTCCATCATTACGCCTGCGTTGATAATAGGCGATAGCGATGTTAGCGACTGCTTTCAGTCGCTAACAGGTTGGGTACGCCCACTTTGCATGTCATTAGCGATAAATATCGCTGACATGCAAAGTGGGCCCCAAACCGCTCGCTATCGCCTACAAGCTGTCGCTAACTGCTGTTAGCAACAGCTTGCTAATAGGGCGATAAAATGATTGCCGCTTAGCGGGCGAAAACGGCCGCTAAAGTGGCGATAATCTCTTATCGCCCTCCTTGATATTATGCCCCCAAATCTTTCACCACCTATTGTTTATGCTCTTGGTTGCTCTTTGATTCAAGACTATTTATGTAAAGATATAATTGAATTTGGGAAACAAACCACCTACTCTGATTAGGTATGAGATTACAAATAAGATTCATGTAATATTTTCTGAATCTCGTCATTTTGATCTCTATTATTTTAACCACACTGAACATGACTACTCTCTGGTTATTGTCTTAAGAATCAGCTATTATTACGCCTTATTTGCCTTTAATAGCATATAAGTTAACTTTTTATTGTTCTACTCTAAAACATAACGTTTTTATCTGAACTCTGATGACAACACTTGATATGTTCACCATTGTGCTGAATTTGCACTGTGTGCAGTCTACACATGGTTCATTGTCGTGCCAACTGTTCAAGGATTGGCTAACTTGTAATGTATTTTTATACTAATAAAGGTTTTTGAAAAACCCCAAAAATAATTCTCGGCTTCAGTTGCACTTTGTGTGGAGCTGAAGAGTGAAGACCAGAATTCTGCATTTTTTGGGGACCCTCAAGGATCTACAGGAAAGTGATCACAAGCAGAGTGAATCATAGAAGAGAAAAGGAGCACAATTTTGCTTTAATCTACTTCTACAACCGATTAAATACGATAATTTGTGGAGTTGTGTCGAAATCTGAGCATTTTATAGAAAGCACTTGTAGAAAGGTTGAAATTTGCAGCACATTTACATATCAGTGGAGAGATATATAAAGCAGTCAGAGAATGACTATTTTCTGGACAGATTCAGGCCCCTGCGAGGCCTTTCTCTGCTGCGCTGGGTGTTAACAAACAAGGAGAAATTTCTTTATTTCTCCCCGTTCTTAGGTCGAGACTGGGCATCGCACCTGTAGCTGGACCACAACTTCGATAAAGCATTGATCATTCCTTCCGGGGCGCAGGTGTTTACTTCTGGAGAGAATAGTGGCTTTTCCAGGGCGGGTCATATAGCTAACCAATCAATGGAAAATAGGGGGTATATTCTGAAGGACTTATTGCTGAGGTAACGGCACTTTATTGCATCCAAATTGGCGATAAATCTATCGCACCATTCACAAGCTGATGCAAACAGCACATGTCACCATTTTACCGGAAAAAACATTGCCAAGGATGATCTCAGCAACTAACGCTAATGAGATGCAGAGTAGGTGTTCCCATGCAAAAAAGTAGCAAACACACCACTTCGCAACATTCACAATGACCAGCAAGATCAGGGAAGACATCACAAAACAGGCGATAAGGCGCGTTAGCACCAGGAAGTTAACACCTGCTCTAACCTGGTGTAAAGGCGGATGACAACCTGCACCACAAAAGGGAGCCCAGCCCAGAGCCACACATGAAGAACAACAGATTCCATGGAGCCAACGATCATGCAGCTCGGACACCAAAGAGGGCAAAAACACCCACCACCACCACACCCAGGGCCGCCTCCCCCCTTTATCCCCCAACAAAGATATGTGACAGCAACCTTACAAAATCGTGAACCAAACAAATCGCCTGATGTCATACAAGTACAACACTCAGTATACATGTGAGGTTGGAAAAATGAGAATCACACAGTCATCTTTGGATCACCAAACAAAACATTTTATTCAAAATAAACACAGAAATAATGTTATGAAGAGCCATGGCGTGTCATCTCTGGACAATCTATGAGAAGGTACATCATGTGCCCATCAAAGGACAGAGGGGCATATTATCAAGAAACGTCGTTCTTGATAATATGCCCCAGAGAGAGAGAGAAAGAGAGAGAGAGTGAGTGAGAGTGAGCGAGAGAGAAAGAGAGCAAGAGGGAAAGTGAGTTCTGACACTGCGGACCAAGGCCTCACTTCTCACCTTTCCGCCACAGGTGTGTCTCCAAACACATGCCAGTACACAGTGCAGTCCACCAGCTCCTCTGAAACAGACCCCAGAATTAGGAATTGCAGAGTACATACAACTACACACACCTTCATCACTTTCCCGACTCCCTGCACAGCCAGGCTGCTGCACCCCAGCCCCTCCCGCCGCCCAACGGTATTTGCCCGCCCCAGCGCACCCAGGTCTCACTACTCACCTTCTGCCACCAGCGTGTCTCCAAGAGGGCCCACCACATACCGGTGCAAGCTCCAAGACCGGGGCCTGCGACCTTGGCAACCACAAGGTTGCACACTTGATTGTGGTTTTTGATTTTGCAATGGTCAAGTACATATCAGTGCACAGGGCATCATCGCAGGCTGCACACCCGCTCAGCCCTTTAGGTGCCACTAACTCTGTGAACCGTGAGGCAACGCCACGTGGCGGTAGTGATGCAGCAGATTTTACCAGCTCTGCTCACACATGCGCACACTCACCTGGGCCCATATTCATTCATACAATGAGCTAGCAAATATCCGCTGGTCATCAATTTTGATTCACCCTAAAGAGCTTGTTTCACTAAGACTTTTATCATCCCCGCCTCCGAGGGTAAATTACCTTTGTGTCGATAGATCTGAAAGTAGATTAGTATAAGAGAGAAACATGTATTAACTTTATTTTCAAACGACCACAGACTCAAGAGGATTTTTAAAGATGTATCTAAATCAAATAATTTTGTGAGTCAAGTCAAAATACACATAAATACACCAAATTGTCTCCATCAGGAAAGAAAGTAGGGTTAAGAGAAAATCAATTCACAGTAAATAACTCTTGTGAGGACAGTACCTGAAGGAGAGAAATAGAGAGCAAATAAGGGGACATTATGACACAGAATTATATTTACCTAGAATGGTGTGAGGACCGGGTCATCAGAGTTATAGAGATTTTGGGACAGGTTCAGGACCGATAAGGTGACCTCTTCTAGTACAATACCAGCGTTGCACCCCTCTCTGGTACTACTCTCTCCGGCTCGGGCTCTTCCGGACTGTGAGAAGTTTGCCTGGCATATGATGTCTACTATTCTAGTGGGCACCTTGCACCAGTCCAAACGACCCTTATTGATGGTAGGTTTAGACAACCACCCATCAATAAGGGTCGTTTGGACTGGTGCAAGGTGCCCACTAGAATAGTGGACATCATATGCCAGGCCAGCTTCTCACATTGGTGTGCAGCATGTAGTATTCCAGCTCGCATTGTTTTACCAGATAATCTTGAGAATATAATTTGAAAAATCACTAAAGGTACCATAGGTACATATAATACAAGCTTATAAAACAGTAAGTTCTACTGACCTTAGAGTTGTAAGTCTCAAGTGCCTAGCATACCCTGACCAACAACTCAAGAGAGGTTTAGTAGGAAACCAAGTAGTGTAGGTAGGTGCACACACCACACCTCACTAGTCATGTCTTCAAAGGAGGAACCCAGTGGGTCTGTCCCAGATATCAGTCAAGTACAGACATCTAAGAATGACACATTCCCTTTCCAAGAGTTAAGGGGTCTGTGTTCCATGAGAAAATGGAAGCCAGGACAGAATCCCAATACCCAAGACCTTATAGAGGTGTTGTTGCTTGATGACTTCTTAAAAGCATCAGATCCCACAAGGATAGACACTGGTAATGGGGTGGATACATCTGAGGAAGAGAACCCTGGTGGGTTGCCCCACCAGGACCATGACAATGATGAAGACCAGGAGGTAGATGAAGATCTAGACCTGTAGAATCCAGTCTTGCCTGGAGATTAAGAAGTCCAAAGTGCCCCCTCTTTGTCCCCCAGGTAGGGTTGGTGGTGGACCAAGAAGAGAGAGGTCTTCTTCACTGGAGTCCAATCATTCTGGTACATATGTAGGATCTCCTGCCTCTTCTCACAAGAGGGGGACATCTATTGAGAAGAGGGGGCACAAAGCTAGGATGAAAGAAGCCCAGCTTAGAATAAGGAGACAAGAAGTAGCCTTTGAAAGTGAGACCCTAGCTCTTGAAAGAAAGAGGAAAAAGATGGGACTAGAGTCCCACGGTGGCAGCAATATTTCTAGTGGTAGGGATAGGTCCTATGACCATAGAAACCTAAGCAAGATTGTCCCTCCCCATCAGACTGGGGATGACATCCACAACTGGATTACTGCACTGGAGATGGCCTGCGAAGTACAGAAGCTACCCCAGGGGCAGTGGGCAGCAATCTTGTGGCTCTCCTTTGCAGACAGCGGTAGAGACAAGCTTCTCACTGTAGGAGAAGAGGATGTTGACAATTACAAAGTCCTGAAGATGGGTTTGGCTTAACCACCGAACAGTATATGTTGCAGTTCAGAGATACCCAGAAGGCACAGACTCAGGACTGGGATGACTTTGTTGAAAGTGCTACTAAGGCTCTGGAGGGCTGGTTACTGGGCAGTAAAGTGTGTGACTATACAGGATTGTATAATCTAATCACGAGAGAACAGATTCTTAATAACTGTCAGAAACAGCTGTTGCATCAGCACTTGGTTGACTCTGATCTGACTTCTCCCCAAGAATTGGGAAAGAAGGCAGACAAATTGTAATGTGTTTACTATGGGAACTGTATTGATACTCCTATTTCGGACCCTTGTCCGGTAAATAAATCACTAGTAGCCATACAACGGCACAGAAACCCGTTTTCTGATTAGGTCATAGCGCATGCTATCGCATTAGGCAAGCACTATCCCTCCAGCCCCCCTAGAAAGCATACCGAGTTCTCAAAACAAATCAAACCTCCAGCAGACCTGGGAAATCCCCCGCAGCTATTGTTTTGATTCAGCCAAGAACTCCAGTAAAGAATGTAAGAACGACAAGTTCTTATGACATCCTTATTGACGTATTTATGTCCATCCTTACGTCAACCTCGGCACCTTTCAGGTATAAATAATACCGACATTGCCCTAAGCAAGCACACAGTGGTGACGAGCTTGGAGCAGCGCGACTTGCCGAGGAGCCCAGCTGATGCAGAAAGCCCACGGACGCTGCCCCTCCCTTTTGACGCGCTGAGAGAGACGCTGCCTTTTCTCCTGCCGAGAAATCCAGCTCCGGCGTTTCCAGCCGCCCTCGCGGGTAACTGGGATATCGAGTCCTGAGACAGAGATACCAACCCTCCAGCCTTCTAAATCCCAGGTACTGAACTGACTAACCCCTTACAGAGAATTCTTGAGTCAGATCCTTGGCAAAACAAACTTAACTTAAACTGCTACTTATCTACTCCCGCCCACGTATTAGGCTTAGGTCAGGTACACCGGGGTAGGCGTAGTTAGAAGCACCAGTTGAGTACGATTAGTCAATGTATATATGTATGTATCTATTTTATCCATTTTAAGTATCATATGGCTAAGAAACCATATCAATGCTTTTACAGTATTATTTCATAATTCTGCTTTTACTGTATGCACTTTACTTAACCTTAAGTATTGCAATAATAGCGATTCATTTCTCTTGTATGAGAAAAGAGACTGATCAATAAATAACACCTTTTTATTGAACACGCCCGTCTCTTCTTTTCTCTACAATCTGGTGAAACTAAGAATGCACGTATTGACTGAGTGAAATAGCTGTCTTTTGTTTTCACACGACTCTAGAGATATACTCTTGATTAGGGGGAGCAAAGTTGTCATGTTCTATGGTTGTCAGAAACTAAATCCCTTCTTGTCTATCCAGGGAGGTTAAACTCCTCCTTGCCTATTCGAGAAAGTTTCTAGTGAACTCTGAGCTAGCTGGCACACATAACTTTAAGTCTAATATCGTCAGTAGAAGACCTAGTTAACCTCAGTCCTACGTCTATACTATTGAAGATATTATTCCAATGCGCAGAGCCTATTGGGATAATAGGAACTACACTACATGGCGCCCAACGTTTGGTAAGGCGATAAATCTAACGCATTAGAGTAACTCAGTCGTGCTTTTTCACACAGACCCTTTTTTTCCCATAAAACTCCAAAGACGTCTGGAGTGGGTGAAAGGTTAAATCCGCCAAACTTAGTAGGAGGAGACTCCTATGTATGGTTCTTGGTTTATTCAACGTTGAAGGATACACTGTTCCAGAATATTGTGCATCTAATCTTTGTTTCCATAGAAACCTGATCTGCAAATAAACAAAAAAAAAAACCTTCCTGTCAATAAAATGTCAGACAGTGAAGTAGAAAGGGAGACTGCTAGAGTAGCAGCTCAACTCCTAGCAGATGACAATAGTGTCCTGCAAACTGACCCGGGTGCAATACTCATCCCGGTCAGCATAAGAAAAACTATAACACTAAAACTTATAGAAAATGGACTAACACCAAGAGGTGGTACAGTCATATTCGTAATTGAGGCACATGAGTATCGGCAGACAGAGGTATTCTATTCATGGATAAACTTTCCAGCAGCAAATGCTGTAACAAAGGAATTCCACTATTACAAAATAGATGAACCTCCGGATGAGTACACTCCTTTCAAGGAGGTGGAAATACCACTAAAATACCAAGAGCACCTGCTCTGGTTTAAAGGCGCCCTACAACATAATAATCACATCACTAGGCTCGGTCCACTAGGTAGACCAGGAGCAACGTGGCCGGTCCTAGCTGGATACACACCACATCCAGACATTGAAGAAATGTCTGCACCAGATCTTTTAGCACAGCTAAAACAACTAATTAAAATGCACAGACAATTAGTCCAATATGTAATGCGGACTTCAACAGTCCAACCAGCTATTAAAATTCCACAGCTGACCCCTCATCAGGGAAACACAAATAAAATTACACCAAAGAACATACAGTCCTGTCTAGGTAAAGTACCCGCAAAACGGGAACAAATTCCATTCTGGTTAGCACAAAAAATCACTCAAATAGAGGCGGTATTTCCAGATACCACCCCTGTTGAGAAACACAGAATTCTGACTATCTGTCTTCCAATGGGAATCGCACCACATGTGGAGGACTGTGATACTTGGGGTACAGTCTTTGCTTCCATTTACACAAAAAAACATGGTGTTCCATCCATGTCAGTAATACCAGAAGTGCTGAAACAGATTCAAAATGAATACGGTCCAGAACCGGCCCTAACTCTGGGTATAAAATTACTGAAAGACTTCAAGCAGGTCTCGGCAATATTACTAGCCAATATAAAGGGAGAAGCAGCAAATGTGGTGATCCACCAGAGGTTGAAAGAGACAGATATAGCAGACCAACCATTTGAAATTGCCAGAATCATAGAAAAATCCTATGAAGAACTAGGAAGAGATAGTTTGGGTGGAATACCGGTGAAACCCCAACTAATTGAAAATCCTGAAAAGGTATTTATTAAAAATAATCTAAACACTCAAAAAAAGCTGGGATGGAAATAAACAATCCACTCCCAAAGAAAAAAGATTCCAAACCAGAGGAAGGTCTCCTCGGCGGAGAGAAAGATCTCCGGACCAAGGACACAAGTCTCCCCAAAGGGAGCCCTCTGGGAAAAGATACAACCTTAGAAATAGGGATAATGTAAAGAAACCTGATAGATATCAAGATATTGATACACGTCCCTCTCGATCTTTTCAGACTTCCTCGCATAAATCGGAAAGAAGAGGACGGTCAGAACACAGGGAAGAGCACGTCAAATCCAAAGACAAGGAACCTGCTCATCAAATTAAAAAATTACAATTTCCAAAGAAGAAGGTAGCCAGTATTAAAGTAATCAACCATGCCGAGGATACTGAGGACACAGCTGAAAAATGGAGAATGGGCTCAGACAATGCTAGACAGCGCAGCAGAAGTGAGCATAGCTCGCAAGATCCTGATGAATCATCTGGAGACAGTGGACACGAATGAATACATTCAGGTGGAAACTGCAGATACCAGAGTTAGCAAACCTCATAAATTATATGAAATAACATTGTGTATAGAGGGGGATAAGACTAGGAAAATAAGGGGTCTATTTTGGGATAATCTCTCCAAGGGCTATGACATCCTTCTAGCTGAAAAAGACTGGCCACCAGAGTTATGAGGCATTAACAAGCCCATGTAATTTATCGACTACGGCACTGAATCCAGAATGCATACAATGGGAGAATTCTCTTGCTACGGACAAAGTAAAATACTATTTTGATCCAGAAATTAAAAAATTAAAAAAATCTAGAATATGAAGTAGAATATCCTCTGCCAATCGACCTTCTGCCTATACAACAGTACGCCTGTGTAATATATACAGACGGACATGCTCAACCCTCAGTTTGGGGAGAGCAAGCATACAACGCCACATGCGAGATTGTAAAAGACGTGTGGCGCGGAGGTAAACTGAGACCTCTATTTACGAAAACACACTCAGTGGAAAATAATTCAGAACAACAAACTGAAATAATAGCATTAAAAATGGCGCTAGATAATGCCGATCGCGAATTCCCGACACTAATAGTGTGCGATTCGTATTACTGCGTCAAATCATACAATAACGATTTACAGAAATGGATTCAAAACGGTTACAAAGATGACACAGGTGCCACAATAAAGCAAAAAGCGCTTTGGGAACAAGTAGTTCTTTTACAGAAAGAACTACCAAAGACTCACGTGATACATTCACTGAGTCATCAGCGTGATGGCGTTCACGTTGCAGGGAATTCATTGGCTGAGACAGCCACAGCGGAAACAACTAAATCGGCTTCCGTAGCTAGAAAAAAGCGTTCAGTAAAATATATTGACGGGGAAACAATGCTGGCAGTAAAAACATCATCAAAAGGCGACTGCTCAGCGCTACCCATCAACTATCCACTCAATTATACATACATAATCGATGCAAACTCCGTTCCTTTTGCTCGAATCCCTGGAGTGGGGGATAGAGTAATTCCAAACATGGACAGGAGAATCTTGTTAATAGCAGACGCACATATGGGTGAGGGTCTTAGACACCTTAAGCTTAAGGATTCTCTAGAAGAATTACAATCAATATACTGGTGGCCCGGAATGAGCCTACAACACCACAGTTTTGCAAAAAACTGCCCAGACTGCAATAGAGATCGCAGTGGCGAACCGGCCGGTTTACTACCATGCATTTCATTTAGGATTATGCAATAGACATAGAAACCCATTATGGATAATGCGTCATATTAACATGAAAAGACTATTTTCACTTATAAATGTAGACCCCAACTCTCGGCTGACGTTTGAACCGTTATAAAAGATTTGCGAGTCTATAATGGCATATACGCTAGAAGCATGCTACGTTCTGACCAATATCTTTCCTTTAGCTCTCGAGCTTATGGGGGGTGCCTGGCCAGAATGAGCATTGCATTGCGGGACTCTTCTCACTTCCTTCCTGAGGGAAACGGGATGGTGTAAAGAAAAAACCAAGGCATAAAGCAATCTGTAATGGAGAAGGTATTAGGTTCGGGAGCTGGGTGGGTCAAACATTTAATAAGTGTCCAACGTAGTCTTAATAATCTGCCAAGAAATTCTCTGAGAGGTCTCAGTCCGTACGAACTATTTTTTGGGACTAGAATGTTAGTCCAGGACCTTGATAGTCAGACTTCAGTGGTTAAAGAAAAATGCTTTGATATCAAAGATTGTTTGGCTATTTTACAGGACTTAAATGAAACAAGAAAAGACCTGAGCAACATAAAGTTGAAACAACAGCCAACAACCACTGAAGAGAAACCACCTGTCCCAGCAAGGCCTGTCTGGATTCCAAAGATCGGGGATCTGGTCAGAGAGAAGATCGCGGTAAAGAAGGAATTTGGGCCTTCTTACAGAAAAGCAGTTCCTGTCTTGTCTGTCAACGGGACAAGATCAGTAGTACTACCGCCCCTTGCTGCTAAAAAGGAGAACCGAGTTGTATCCATCGACCTGGTTAAACCACAATCATGTGGCCGATAACAAGTAGTAGGCCAAGTGGACTCCCAAGAAGTAGCAGAACATCAAAGTTTGCTTCAATTACAGAGGTCCAAACTGAGAGACTAATCACATTTGAAAAATCTACAGTGAATCAACAAGGACTATGCAACAAAGCAATGGAACTTAAACCTCTTAAAACCCAAATCGAAACTTTACATCAAGAAACACCAACCTACAATGAAGTAACAAATGACTATGCTGATGAAACAAAGCAAATTCCTAAAGCAAAAAGGAACACAGGAGCAATTGGAACAATTGACAGAACAGCATCCGGCTACTTCATCAACTTCGATGATTTTTCTGAGGATCCAAGTGAACCAGAAGTACAGCCGACAACAAAAACTTTTAAAGATAAAGCGAAGGAACTCTATCATCAACTAAAAGAAACCTATCTGATTTCTCCATGGATTGAAATTTGGGTGGCACTAGGTGCATTTGTCCTCATACTTTGGCTCATCTTGGTACTATGCTTGGGACATTTCATTGATGGAAAATATGTTAAAATGGACACAGCAAGTCAGAAAATCAACTTAGTCCTGAAACCAAACAAGTCTTCACACATCGAGAAAAGAGAACTTTCTTCAGTAAACTTCACAGCCAATCCTATACCCGGTGGGGTAGCATGGGACAATACTGATTACGAAATATATGGCCCGGTTGAGCTCCTGAAGTATCCACACCAATTTAAGATTTCATTGAGTGACTTTGTAAAACCAAGCACATTTGCTGATGATTGGGACTTTGAAAGTATTAATGATATGATGTCAGATCTAGTGATGTCAGCTAAATTTACAGAACATGATTATTTGCAAGGTTCATCTAATTATGATCAGATGTTTTGTTACAACCACTATGGTAACCATTATCTGCATAAATCTTCTCAACCTAGAAATGTTTTAAATTATAACCAATGGGAACATTGTGCAACTCCACCAAAAGGCAGTTCAAAAACATTTTATGATAAATATTCATACTTTTCAGGGTTTAACACAAGTAATGCAGAAACATTCTATTTCAAATTGTTAAATAAGACAGGAGTGAAAACCATGCTTACAAACACAAAATTGATATATTCGGACTCATTTTTTGCAAAAATGAATACATTTGGTTTTGATTTCTGGAACAATAACATTGATACGAAAACGATCTGGGGCACAAAAGATTGGCAAGTGCAAGGTGTAGAATCATTATTTAGAGCCTGCATGATCCCAGAACAAATTATATTTTTGAATGACACTATTCAACAGACTACCTGTCTTGGCCTAGCCAAAATCAAAGACTTAAACAAACCGTCTATTCCAAAGCCAACAACGGACAGTAGCACTACGGATGTTGAGATAGACGTAACCCATATTTTAAACCAAAACAGAACACATCCTGAATGGAAACAATGGTTGATCTGGCCCACAGACACAAATAACTGTCAAGACAGATTCCTGAACAAAATACAGGGATTCACATTGACCAGGCCAGACCCTAGATACTCCCAGAGACAACATCCAGGGATTGTAACTACTTACAGTGTGGGGAAAATCTGCCTTCAATGGCTACATACATCCACACTGGCAGAAATCAAGCAACACTTAACTTTACTTACTGATGGTGCTGACTTGCGTGATTTCATTATGGGACCACGCAAACAGCGTCAAAAACGTTTCGTAGCGGCCTCTATATATGCAGCTTATAACGAAGCTTTGAAAGAAACTCAAATTGAGACAGCAGAAAAAATATGGGAAATTGACCGTGTTAATTTGGAAAAATCACTTTCTGTTGTGGACAATGGGTTAATGACTCTGTCTTCCAGAATATATTCACTGGACAGTATTGTGTCTTCCGCAATCGATATAATAGAGCAAGACTTACTGATGTTACAACACGGTCAGTCTCAATTACGTTCTATTGTACAGCTTGGCTGGACGTTACAAAATCTGCGTTCAGGCTATGTGCCTTGGCGTTTAATCAACACAACGTCACTATTCAATATCTTTAACCTTACTGATAAACAAATCAGTTTGGCACAAAAGGGTGCAGATTATACAATTCTGAGCATTGAAAAACTTGAGAGATTACCATTGACAATGTCAGAACGACCTGTCATTGAATGGATAATAAATATTCCGATAACGACTTTCCAGTTTCAATACTGCCAAAAATATATACAGGCACGCCAGTATGAAAGGTTGGGTAAAGGATACATTAAGTCAACATGGAACTTGCCCTATACACACACATGTGTCAGTAATAAAGGACAGAGTGTATTTCTTAGTGGCAATAATTGTGCAAAATCACTAAGTGGTATACTACTGTGTCAGGGTATAAGTTTGCATGGGGCCTGTGAAGGGACTTCAAATAACCGTTCATGTCACCATCTAGGCACACCTGCAACACAAATAGAACCATTCTTTAGAAGACTCTCGAACGGGAGTTACATTCTAATTGTAGATCACAGATGTTGTGGCTTGCTGCCAGGAAAACCTTATCTCATAAGCGTGACTACCAGGGTCATGTGCTGTGAAAGAGTATTGTTCCCGAATGATGCTCCAGACAGGGAGGCAAGGTTATGGCCCAGTTTAAAAATCTCTTCTATTCGAATTGATACTTTAAGCAGAATGAAGACTGTGCTCCTACAGACTCCAACCCAGTTGACGTCATCAAAAGAAACGTATGATCTCCAAGTTGCAAGGACAACGGCAGAGATTCATTCACTGTTATCAACAAATAGCCCCCTACACTTCGCAGAAATGCTAAACGAAATTCTAAATATTTCTGATACAAGTGGTATCGCAAGTGTATTTAAGACAGTTTTTTCAGGAGCTTTAACACCATTCAAAGCGATCCCGGGTATTTTTCCTAACTTCGTCCATTCTATCTTTGGCGGACTTCCTCTCCTGTTGGGACTAGTAGCAGGCATCCTATTTTTGCTACTGTTGCTTCGCTATGGCAAGCCATGTCACAGACAAGACTACAGCAACAATGGAAGAAACGATCCTAGCTATCCGCTACCGGGACCGCATAACTAAAGTCCTTGGGTTAGCCCGGCTACGAGATCTGAATATGACTTGGTTTCTTTCATTCAGACCCTTGTGGCAAAATTGTGTTATGCCTGTATTAAGGTGCATGATGTTTTCACCAGAACAGAGAGAATGACTTTAAGCAACGTGCACACAGCGTTCCCTGAACTCTGAATTTGGCCTTCAAACTTTGAAAACAAAGCCACTAAGATTTTTTTCCAGTTCTACTCAAGAAAACAAGAACCTTTTCTCCAAAACCAAAATATTTACTTTTTTTTTGGGGCACTTATCTTCTGCTTAAAGTAAAACTATTCTTAGAGAACAGAACTTCTATTTTTAGGGAACTCTAGAAGACATTACCTCGACCTCTAGGTTATTTACAAGTAGAATTATATTTTTATGTGATGAAGTGGTCTCGCATTTTTCTTCTGTATTAAGAGCCATTTCATGTGTTATTTTTCGCAAAAGTCATTCATGCTAATATGAAATATGCATCCTCTTTTGAATGAATAGACTGTTTTAATGCATACAGTAACTATATTCATTTTTCATGTGTTACGCAAAACCATTTTTTGATACAAATTAATGTATTTTGGGGTGGTTTAATATACACATAAACTGTTAGTTATGTTTACTATGCTTAGGTTAGTAAATATGGACATAGATTCCGTGGAGTGGGTGTAATGTGTTTACTATGGGAACTGTATCGATATTCCTGTTTCTGACCCTTGTCCGGTTAATAAATCACTAGTAGCCATACAACGGCACAGAAACCCGTTTTCTGATTAGGTCATAGCGCATGCTATCGCATTAGGCAAGCACTATCCCTCCAGCCCCCCTAGAAAGCATACCGAGTTCTCAAAACAAATCAAACCTCCAGCAGACCTGGGAAATCCCCCGCAGCTATTGTTTTGATTCAGCCAAGAACTCCAGTAAAGAATGTAAGAACGACAAGTTCTTATAACATCCTTATTGACGTATTTATGTCCATCCTTACGTCAACCTCGGCACCTTTCAGGTATAAATAATACCGACATTGCCCTAAGCAAGCACACGGTGGTGACGAGCTTGGAGCAGCGCGACTTGCCGAGGAGCCCAGCTGATGCAGAAAGCCCACGGACGCTGCCCCTCCCTTTTGACGCGCTGAGAGAGACGCTACCTTTTCTCCTGCCGAGAAATCCAGCTCCGGCGTTTCCAGCCGCCCTCGCGGGTAACTGGGATATCGAGTCCTGAGACAGAGATACCAACCCTCCAGCCTTCTAAATCCCAGGTACTGAACTGACTAACCCCTTACAGAGAATTCTTGAGTCAGATCCTTGGCAAAAAAAACTTAACTTAAACTGCTACTTATCTACTCCCGCCCACGTATTAGGCTTAGGTCAGGTACACCGGGGTAGGCGTAGTTAGAAGCACCAGTTGAGTACGATTAGTCAATGTATATATGTATGTATCTATTTTATTTACCACAAAAGAGTATCAGAGGGTCAGATTCCTACAGGTGATTACTATGAACAGAGGTGGTTACCAATAGCCAAACAGTGAAAATTATAATAGCCAGGTCAGGTTTGTGTCCGGTCTCTGGCACCCATCAGTCACCACTCGGAACCGCCCTTCATCATTTGGGGCTCCGAGGACAAACAACGCACCTGTTCTTTTCTCTAACAGGGAAGGACTGGCCCTCCTGTTGGTCAGGGCATGGTCGTTGAGAGTTAGAAAGATATGTACTAACAATGTGGCTGACGGGGTAAAAAAAGGAGTGCAGTGCTAAAGAAAAAAGTAATACCAAATAATAATAGGAAGGTGAGTAAAATTGGTTTAAGGAGCAAAAATGTTTTATTAGGGTATAGCTCCCGACACCAATATTAAAAAATAGCCAAGACAGGGAAATTTTATAAACTGTCTAGCAGTGGAACGTGGTCGACATGTTTCAGCAATAAGTGGCCCTCTGGCCTTGCTTTCTTCAGGACCTAGAAATGACGCTACTGCAAACAAAAAAAACCCTACAGTGTGAAGAAGTGTGTTCTTAAAGAAGAATAAGAGTAAACGGAACGACTTAATTATTGTTTTAAATGTCACCTGAACCTTCTAGGTGTACTCGTTCCGATTCTTCTTACAAATTCAGTATTTGACTGAAAAAGAAATGCATGGCATAAGTACATAACCCACCACCTGTCCACAATAAACTTCCTTGTCCACCATTGATCATTCTCAACATTGGTGAGGTCTATATCCAGGACATACAACCACAGCACACTGTTTTATACTAGTGTTAACCAGTTCTATTCGAATTTGAAACTTTTTCAAATTTCACAGACAACTTCTTACCTGATTTGTAAGAAGTAAAGACCTCACCCCACCTGGCTGCGGCTCAGGACATAGGTGAAGCACCGCTCTGAAAAAGGCGAATAAATTCAGCAGCTGAATCACTCACCAAAATGTCAACAAAAGATTCATTCATAGCCGAGACAAACTGTCTTTTTTTGAGGCTGGTGCACACAAGAAAATGATAATATGCTCGTGTGACAAAGCAGAACGGTACAATTGGTGTTATAACCGTTCTAAGCCTGTTCAGTCATTGTCCCCATCTGGATCTCAAGTTGTGAAAAACCCTGTTATGGGACATAGGAATGTTCCATAGTATTAAGCCTGCTCTTACGGGGCATAATAATAGCATTCTGTGTGTTATAAGTGGCCCATGGTCCCGGTCTATAGTACTAGTGAAGAGCATGTGCCCTCTGAAGGTGCTACCACTTGCATACATACTTGTGGTAGCTGTGGCCCGCTTCGTTGGTTAAAGACCCTCGAGACAAATTTCATCAGTTGAGCGGTATGGCGTGAGATGGAACCGTTCCGCCACACCCCCGCACAGTGTATGCTTCCAAAGGGATTTAGAGAGCCTGCGCCCTGTAATAATCCGGGTGCAAAAAGGAGAAACGGTGCTCACTGCATTAACGGAGACCTTACCTCTCCGTCGGTACTTCAAAACGGCATCTGTGCCGTCTGGGGAGGTGCCGGCAGTCTGTTACCGCACTCTTTTGTCTAGTTGTTTCTGATTGGACAGCATAGCCACGTGACGCGCAAGGATGCCGCGTCACGCGTTCGTGATGCCAACAGCGCTGTGATTGGTTCAGCGCTAGAGAGATTCGGCCAATAGCGTGCAGCCCCCATGTTGTTATGGTGATAGTTAGTAAATAAACGGCAATACCACCGATCTTCAGTGTTTGCCTAGGTAATACCTGCGCGCTTTTGACAATAGAAATAACCTTTACACCTCTGCGATTTCAGATGGTAACAGATGCCCAACAGATGTTAATTGGTCACCAAAGGCTAGGTAGCATTCTACTTGATAATATCGTAAAACTGGATTGACCACTGGAAAGAAAATTATCAGAATTCAATTTTTTGCACACTTTGTTTAAAACTTGGTCACAAAGATGAATATTAAGTGGTTATATCAGAACGAAGACCAAGGAATGTCATCGTTCAAACCTGTTCGATCGGTGCCAAGGGTCAGAACCCATTTTTGCTCTTTCTTAAGCAGGAAGTTACTCACATTTGTGACATGGGATGGAATGAACGGTTTCTCTAGGACCGTCCATTTAAATGACGTGGGTGAATGATTCAAGGTGATGAAATGAGTGGTAAGTCTGGTGGCCTGCCTCTTACAGTTGATGGTACTTCTGTGTTCAGACAGCCTCACCTTGATCTTACGAGTGGTCATCCCTACGTATCTGAGGCCGCAGGGGCAAGTGATCAAGTAAATTAAATTATCGCTGTTGCAATTGGTAAATCTCACTTGCCTCCAGGGTCTAGATGTACCAATGTCAATTTCTGTGGTTTTTGACGTTTGAGCACATGATTGACATGTGCCACATGGATGATGACCGGATACTGGAGGCAGGTCCCATAAAGTGCCCACCGCTCTGGGGGTCTCATCACGTGGTCTAGTATGGACCATTCGGTCTCTCAAATTGGGTCCTCTCTTGAAGGAGAACAACGGCAGTTGGATAGGATGGGGTCCTGAATTCAAGATCGACCAACGTTTCTTTACTGCTTTTTTGATACTGTTCGATAATGTACCAAAAGTGTGTACAAAAGTGAGTCTTTCCAGTGGTGGTTTAGGGGGAGTTGGTTCCAGTAATGCTGCTCGGCTGTTATTACTAGCCCGTTTCATGGCTCGATGTACCAGGCGAGAAGGGTATTTCCTGTTAATGAGTTGAGTCTTAAGTACAGTGGAGTGCATCTTGAAGGCTGTGCCTGTCGAGCAATTCCTTTGGACTCGCAGAAATTGCCCAAATGGCAAATTGTCCCGTAAAGACTTAGGGTGATGACTGTCATAAGCCAGGAGGGAATTCCTGGACATGGGCTTCCTGTATAGTTCTGACTGTAAACCGGTTGGGGTGGCATTGATCATGAGGTCGAGAAAGGCCAGATTGTTACCGCCAATTTCTATGGTGAAACGTAAGAAGGCATTCCTGCTGTTTAACCAACCTAGGAAATCCTGACAGCTGGCCTTGGTGCCACGCCAGACCACCAATATATCGTCGATATATCGTTTCCATGTTTTTATATGGTCAAAGTATGGATTGGACTCAGTCAGGATATGTCGTTGTTCGAAGTAGTGTACATAAAGATTCGCCAGGCTGGGGGCATAAACGCTCCCCATACTGGTCCCAGACACTTGTAGGTATATATTATCTTCGAACTTGAAAAAGTTTTTCTTCATCGCTATAGTTGCACAGGCCATAATGAAGTGTACCGGAGTGTTGGTGTCTAACTCTTTAGATTCAAGTAGAGAATGGATCACTTCGAGAGTTTCGTCCTGAGGTATGGAGGTGTATAAAGCCTCTACATCGAACGAGACCAAAAGGTCGGTAGTGACATCAAAGTCCAGCTCCGGTAGAAGACGTAAGACGTCCGTAGTGTCCTTCAGGTATGAGGGCATTGTTTGGACCATTGGGCGTAAAAAATGGTCAACAAACGTCGACAGGGGTTCCAGTATTGACCCAATGCCTGAAATGATCGGTCTCCCTGGTGGCGGGCGTTGCTCCTTGTGCACCTTTGGTAAGATGTAGAAGTAGGGAGTAATTGGATGTTCTGTATTGAGGAATTTGGCCTCGGATTCTGTCACCCAACCTTCCACAAGTGCCTCCTCCGTCATGTTCCGAATCGTTCTTTGTAGATCCACCGTTGGATCCTGATCCAAAAGGCGGTAGTGATAGAGCGCGCGAGGCCACCCGGCCAACAGTTTTCGCCGTTTCCGGCTTCAGGGCCCATATACTTTTCAAATCACCATATACATCGATCGGGTGACTTCACGAGCTCTATCAAGTTGGTGTGTGTGTTCCCTGCTACCAATTTTCAGTGCACCTGACTTACCATCCACCGATGCAGGTGCCTAATGACCACAATGAATCAGGGAGCTAGCTGTAAAGAAAAGGCAGCAAAATACAAACCCAACCAATAACATTCAAATACTGTTTAAATGACCACGGACAACTGGAAGTTTTAAAATGTTTATCTAAATTCAATATTTTCTTGCATGAGATACAGTAAAAATAGGCAATCAATAACCAAGATAACGTAAATCACATAGGCAGAAAGAAATAATGACAAAGTAATCATCAAAGTATTAATAAATGTAACGAGAAAGATACTATGCAAAGTCAGTATTATCTAAACAGTGATAGACTAAGTGTGTGTGACTATAGAAGAACTTATAATGAATAACACGCTTCACTTAAGGTAAAAGGGCCTTTGGACAACCTAGGCAACGAAGTTCTAGACCATATCAGGAAATGACACACTGCGATGCAAAATATAATTTCTAACAAATGAGAAGACATAGGAATAACTTTGCAAAATTATAAATGACTTTCAATAATTGCGGAAAGCATGGAAATATAACATATGCAATGTTTAACTTTATTAAAGCAAAAGTTAGAAATTCAGAAGGTGCAAGAATTTCAAGAGGTTCAGAGTAATATTTACCTAGAAAAAGGTGTGGAAACCAAACCCTGGCCACGGGTCAGTTAAGGACAGGAAACCCTCAAGGAAAGATACCCCTCAAAGGACAGCAGGTGCAGAATGGACACCCAGGACAGGACAGGATACCCTCGGAAAGGAATCAGGACAGGACCTCAGGACAGGACAGCAAACCCTCAGGACAGGACCCTCTTCAGGACAGGACCGGATCCCACAGTTCGGAAGCAACGCCTGCGCTCCACCCGCTCTGCAGCTATCGATCAAGACCCCGATTGGGTCAGCGAACTCCCAGCTAAGTGCCTTGCCAGCACTTTAAGGTTCAGTAAAACCTTAGTCTATGGTCAAATTAGGACAGAGTGCTCCGCAGCGCTCTGTATCTTCAGTCACCTATTGAGTACGATGGGTCAGTGACAGGTCAGCTAAACCAGACAAGTCGGACGGTTCACTAGGTGAACCCAGGGTAGATATACAGTTTGGGGACAGTGTACCACCCCCCAATGTTGCAAAGTGTCAGAATCCCTCAATTTCGATTGGTCCTAAGGTAGGGTTTGGGTAACACACCAATCACAATACACGATTTGAAGCCTTCATTTACATATTTGGGTACCGCCTAGCAGGTTTGGGGTTCCCATGAGCTAACAGTAGCGCAAAAATACAATGTATCATATAAGAAGCCACATTCGCTGTTCTCGCAGGGCAGAGGTGACTTTCTCAGGAGCATCTCGCCCATCACTGCCAGCTGGCTATGTTCCATCAGCCAAGGTCCCTCGTGCTGCCGAATGTCGCACAGGCGCAGAAGGGACCTCCAATATGGCTCTCCTCTCACTCAGACCCCCATTGCCCGCGGTACATGAAAAGTAAGCGAAAACAAATTAATACATAATAATGTCATTAGGAAAACACATCACATGGTTTGTACTTTTAACTCATCATCAAGAAATAAACTTATGCATTTAAATGTTAGCTACATTGAGACGAGCACAAGAGCAGTGGCACGAGCAGTACCACATGATAAGCACAGCTATGAATTACGCATGCGCATAATTTTCCCTCCACTTCTGCAGACGCGTCAGGACACGTGAGTGTGGCTGACGCATGCGCAGTAACTAAAATACAAGCGACGGCCATTTTAAAAGGACATGGATTAATTTCATTAGAAATACACATAGGCAAGCGTCTTAAACTTTACTCAAACTTAATATAAACGTTAGTAAGACGTACACGGGTTACCTTATTACACATAAATGAGGTTCTTGATTTCGGCAAGCCGCAAAATATGCAAAGCTTTGCTTCATCAATCCCCTCTTTGATGATATTTACTATCATCACAAATTATAATGGAACCAGATGCCAACTTTCTTTCACACTTTATAAAGTTCTATTTCTTCCAGCAACCGTTCTAGCTTTTCTCTTTCAGTTTTAGCAGGGTGAGAAGTCTTCACCTTTTTGTATATCTGATCATTCACTTCCTCTAATTCCATCTCATCCACACTTCGTTTCACTCCTCTTGCATTAACCTCGTGCTTTCTGGTGCGCTTGCGGTATTTACAGCATAAGAAAATGGAAAGTATAATAAGACCTATAATACCAATTGGCATCAGAATTTTGAATAATAAGCTTTTACCTATGCTAGCAAGCCAATGACCTACATTTGAGAGACCATCTACCAGTCTCTTCCAGGCACTATCAACCTCGAGTGGTTTGAGTTCCTTTGCCAAATTAGTAATGTTTTTCACATATCTTTTGATCTGTACACTTTTGTCCGGAATATAAGTGCAACAATGTTGCGCCTTCAACATCCGGCAGACTCCGCCCTCTTTCGCTAATAAGGTGTCAAGAGCAAGTCGATTTTGTAAAACCATTGATCTGATCGCAACCATTTCGGTATTGACCAGCAGAAATCCATGAGCTGTTTCAGTAGACAGCACATCTACTATAGTAGACAATTTGCAAATTCTGTGAGTGTTCAGAACCACTCCCACTCCAGGTATCAGTGCACTGAAAATACTACCCATAATTTCACCTATACTTTCTCTTTTACTACGCACTAAGCCATTAGTATCTTCATTGCTTCCAGCTTTTCCATTCACATGGTATATTTTCGGGAAAACAATGCCAAAGTAGCAGCTCCCATACCAGTGATCCGGCAATTTGAAATAAGCCTTGTCCCCACAAATATAATAAATTCCAGGAAACACAGGCTCTGACCCATTTTTGAAACCCCAACCTCCAATTACCTTGTAATTATGTTCGCATTCACTGGAACCAATGAAAACATTATTATAATAGCTAGTCTTCTCGCGGTGAAGACATAGCTTGCCTTTCTTTTCAAAATCCAGCAACAGAGCAGGACCCGCTCCACCAGATGAGGTGCCTTCCATGTTTTCCGCCCACTTTGGCTTTTTCTGACTTTCGTCATTAGCCTTCTTCTGAATTTTAATTCTCCTTTTCTCTGCCATGTTCAGGAACATCTTTTCCTGCTCACGCAAAGAACAAGTCAAGTTATCTCTGTGTGCGTCTGCTATGTCAATGTTCCCTATAGTCAGAAAGAAGTCTCCCATATATCTTATGGTGTCAGTTTTGGTATGTACAGGATTCAAGTTCCCACGGATAGGAAGTTCAGAAAAGATCACGTCATTGTTAGAGTAATAATACTGTAACGGTCCCCTTTTGTAAAATAAACTAGCTAAAATGCTACAGGAAATTCCATATGTCAATGGCAGATGATGGTATGTCACGCCTTCAGCCACCGAAGTAGGTAGCTTCATGCAGACATAGCAATCCTCAATTTCCATAGTCTCTACATAGTGTATTAACAAGTTTGCGAAAACATTTAAATGTGTCCTGTTCTTCATGCCATGATAATGTAGTCCTTTCTCATCTGATGCTTCTAAGTCTCGTTTAGTTTGTCTCAATGCTCTCTCATGTCTTTCTACACTCTGTGTTGTCAGCTCCTCATTGTCAGTATTTACAACTTCAGTAGGGACAATGTTAGTATCTTTACTTACAGCAAAGGGAATGAAAATTGTTAATCCTATCCAGATAACTATCAGTACTACTACACTACATATACACACCTTGCAACACGTCTTAAAACGGCTGCAACTAGGTCTACCATTCACTGTTGAATCAGACATTTTAGCTCAGAAGGAGTCTCTTGAACCCCTCTTTGTGGCTTTACACAATTAGCTTACTTTGTGCAAATTCACGGTGGTTCGTCTTCCTCTTCAGCTGAGTACTCTGGGACAGGTTCTCCGTCGCTCACGTCAGTTATATCAAGATCTTCAAGTTCTTCCAAAACCAGTGTCCATTCAGGAGACTTGTACTTTTTGTTTTGTCTTTTTATTCGCTCACTCCTTCTTTTGGAAGAGCCTTCTTCTTGCTCTGCTATTCGAGCACTTCTTCTTGCTTCTGCACGTTTTTCTTCCACTGTCTTTATCCTTAGTCTCAGTCTTTTTACAAACCTAGGCTCAAGGTTGTTTCTTTTCTTTAGTCTCTTAGTCGGTACTTGGACTTCACTTTCTTTTCTTCTTCTCTTGTTCTCTTTATCTTGTGGTAATTCTTCTCCACTTTCTTCTCCTACTTCCCTTATCTGACTAGTTCCAGGGCTAGCATCAAATTCTTCTGCCTGGTTGCTAATCTGGCCTTGTTCAGGAATATTTTGTTTTTGGCTTTCGATTGTCTCTGTTTCTGTTTCTGTTTCTGTTTCCTGAACCCGTTTTTCTAACCCTATCTGATCCTGTTCAAGCACTTCGATCTCTTGATTTTCTTCTGCTCGAACTATTACTCTATGTCTAGTCTGTCCCTTATCCACATCAGGAGTTAACGGAGGAGTATCGAACACTTGCTCTGTATCCTGCACTTGTTCAGTATCAGGTACTTGTTCAGTATCGGGTACTTGTTCAGTATCGGGTACTTGTTCAGTCTTATTCACTGGATCTGTATCAATCACGTGCTCTGTCCCTGTCTGACCTTCTCCTTCCTCAGTTTTGATTTGAATCTCAAGTGGCTGAGGTTCTTCGCCTGTGCCTTGCTTTTCCTGACTAGTCCACTCTCTACCTTCACTAAGTCGTTCTCTTGTTCTGATAGGATCTTCGGTCAGATCAATCATCGGTATCCATTCTTCTGGCCATATGCTTGGCAGCTCGTCTTCCGCTACTCCTGGCTCAGTTTCCTGGACCTCTTCAGCAGGCTGGATTCTTGGCAGTTCGCAGTCAACTACTCCTGGGCCAACGTCTGCTGTTCCTGCAACCTGACTGGTGCTGGGCTGCTCGTTGTCAGTTGCTACTGGTCTGGCTCCTTCAGGGTCCTCTGCTGGTTGCCCTGGTTCTTCAAATCCTTTGTCTGGCAATACCTTCTGGGTGTGTCCGGCGTGGATCCACTGGGGAACACCTGCGACTTTCACTGCAGTGGTTGTCACCAGGATTACTTGGCGTTTCTTTCCCCACCTTGGTGCCAGACAGCTTGATCGAGTGTGCTTCTTTATTTTGACCCAGTCTCCTGGAACCAAGTTGTGGAGAGGAGTCGTTGGATTAAGGATGCCGTCGTCTCCAATCTGGCGAGAGATAGAACGTACTTGGTCACCCAATCTTCTGCAGTATTCAAGCACCAAATCATCAGAAATACTCAACAGTTTGCTTCCTGGCACCCATGCTTGTCTCATCACTCTTCCCATAATGATTTCATGGGGACTTAGGCCTGTCTTGCGGTCTGGAACACTTCTCAGTCCCATCAGGACCAGGGGCAGGGCCTTCACCCAGTTCATGCCAGTAGCATCTGTCAGCTTTGCTAGTCTGTTTTTGATAGTTCCATTTACTTGTTCCACTATTCCAGAAGCCTCTGGGTGGTATGCACAATGGAGTTTCTGCCTTATTCCAAAGGCCTTACAGAGTTCAGCCAGTATTTCATTCTGGAAATGTCCACCCTGGTCTGATTCAATAATGTATGGTATTCCGAACCTAGGTATCAGTTCTTTTAGTAAACACTTCGCTACTGTCAGTGCGTCACTTTTGGGAGTAGGGTAAGCTTCTACCCATTTTGAAAATACACAAACAATGACAAGGACATATCGCTTTCCTTCACAACGGGGCATGGTGATGAAATCAATCTGTATTTTTATAAAGGGCCCCCCTGACCTCCCAATCTTGCTTAGTTCAACCATTGTCCTCTTGCCTGGGTTCATCTGTTGACATGACAGGCACCTCTGGCAGAGGGACTCCGCTACCTTCCTGAATTTCTTGCTGTACCAAGTCTGTTGAAATACCAGAATCATGGCATCCCTACCAATGTGTGATCCTTCATGTATTAATCTTGCCATTGTGCCAAGCAAGTGTCGGGGTAACACAGGCATACCAGTTGGACCTATGATGACACCATCCACACGCCTCGGTCTACATCCATCCTCCTTCCATTTCTCTCTTTCTTGCCAAGGAGCCGACTCCTGCCACTCTCTCACTTCATCCCATGTAGGCACTTCCTCAAACACCTGAAGCTGGCAGCTGGTTCCTGGCCCCCCTCGTTTTGGATTTATAATATACCGATCTTTGGCACACCATTGAGCCACTCGATCAGCATAATCGTTTCCCAGTGATACTCTGTCCATGCTCCTTTGATGAGCAGCACATTTTACCACTGCCAGTTCTTTGGGCAACTGAATGGCCTCTAAAAGGTCATGAACAACCTTTGCATTCCGAATGGGAGTACCTGAGGAAGTCATGAATTCCCTCTGCAGCCATAATTGGCCAAAGTCATGCACAACGCCATAACAGTACTGACTGTCAGTATACACTGTTATGCGTAAGTCCTTCCCAATTTTGCAAGCCATTATCATGGCAATCAATTCGGCTACTTGTGCAGACTTGATGTTATATAGGTAACCTGCTTGTTCAATTTTTTCGAAAGACACTACTGCATAAGCAGCACTCAAGCCTCCTAATTCATGTCTTAGGCAGGAACCATCCACAAATAGTTCTTTATCATGCTCAGGCAATGGTACTTCTTTTATGTCTGGGCGCGGCTTGGTACTGAACTCTGTCAGATCAATACAATCATGTTCATCATCATCCCCACCTTCCATTTCCAAGGGGTCGGGGAGTAAGGTGGCAGGGTTCAGAATACCGCACCTAACAATGCTTACATTTGCTGCACCCACAAGAATCCTCTCGTATTTAGTCAGCCGACTAGGGGTGAGATACTGTGTTTTAGTTCTGGTCAATAAGATTACCACTCCATGTGAAACATACACAGTCACAGGATGTCCCATGACAATGGACTCACTCTGTTCCAAACTTGCACAGGTAGCAGCTACTGCTTTTAGACAGCCTGGTAACCCAGCAGCTACTGGGTCCAGTGTGGCAGAGAAATAGGCCACAGGCCTTCTGGTCGTGCCATGTTCTTGAGTCAGGACTGACAATGCGCAATTATCGCGAGTGTCACAGAATAGGGCAAACTCTTTGGAATAATCTGGCATTCCCAACGCAGGGGCTGTACACAGACAGTTTTTCAATCTTGTGAAAGCCATTAGACTTTCATCGTCCCACTGTACAACATCTGGCATACCTCTCGTGGTCATTTTTATCAAGGGCCTGGCTAAGGCTGCAAATCCCAGAATCCACTGCCTGCAGTACCCTAATACACCCAGGAACATTCTGACTTCTTTTTGAGTACGGGGCAACTGCATTTTTTGAATTATTCTCACTCTTTCTGATGTGACTTTTCTGACACCCTTTTCTATTTGGTGTCCTAGATATTTCACTGATTTTGCACAGAACTGTAGTTTGTCAGGGGCCACTTTATGCCCTTTCTCACACAGATGATTTAGGAGGGCAATGGTGTCAACCACACAGTCCCTGTGACTTTTAGACGCCAATAGAAGGTCGTCTATGTACTGCACTAACACAGAGTTCCCAGGTAAGATCAAAGTCTCTAGACATTTTTTCAAGATCTGATTAAAGATAGAGGGACTCTCTGTATACCCTTGAGGGACCCTGTTCCAACAATACACGTGACCCTCGAAAGCAAATGAGAAAAGAAATTTGCTGTCGGGGTGCAGGGGTATCGAAAAGAATGCATGACACAAATCAATCACAGTGAACCACTCAGCATCCCAAGGAATCTGGTACAGAATTACTGCAGGGTTCGGGACAATAGGGCAGCAAGGAACTACAATTTTGTTAACCTTTCTCAGGTCCTGCACTACCCTATACTTGCCACTAGGCTTTTTAATGCCCATAATCGGGGAGTTGCATGGGCTGCTCATCACTTCCTGTATGATGTTTCCTTCCAATAGTTTTTGTATTTCCAGAGTGACACCTGCTTTCACTTCAGCATTCATTCGGTAGGGCCTAGTGTTAGGATATACTGCATTGTCCTTGATGGCTATTTGTATGGGGTCCACATCTTTCATCAATCCCACATCCTTTCCAGTGAAATCCCACACCTCTGGCTTTACGGCTTCCTGTAGTTCTTGGGGCAAGTCCTGCAGGGTCAATCTTTTAATTTCTGAGTCAGGTCTAAGCAACAATAATTTATAAATGCCGTCTTCATCTGGGGTCTGTATTTCAACACCTTTTGGTGTGCAAAAGATGGTACAGTTCATTTTGCACAGCAAATCACGTCCCAGTAAATTTACTGGACTGGTGTCACAGACGACAAATCTATGCATCTGTTTAAAATTTCCAATTGAAATCTCCATTGGTTCGGTAACAGGAGTACTAATCAATTGATTAGATACACCTACTACTTGGATATTTTCTCCCGAGAGGGGTAGGTTTGGAACGTCCACTGTTCTTACAGTAGAACGGGTAGCGCCAGTGTCCAACAGAAAGGTGACATCATTTCCGTCAACCTTTCCTTCAATATATGGTCCAGACTGGTCTACCGGCAAGGAAGCGCCAAGTACGCACTCCTCGTCCTCCCCTCTCAGGCCCCGTCAGTCCTGATCATTACAAAGGAAGGTATCATTTAGCAGATACTGCGAAGTTGCTGTATTTCTGTTCTCCCCGCTTTCCCAAACCTCTATCTCCTCATTTTCTGCCTGTTTTCCCCTGTATACCTGTTTGGGTGCTCGAGGCACCTGAACTGTTTTTACCTGGGGTTGAGTCTTTCTTGGTCTTTCTTTCTGCGTCTGTGGAATTAAATCAGGAGTTGTCTCATTAACATCGACTAATTGGGGACACTCGTTTCGCCAGTGTCCAATTTCGCCGCACTGATGGCAGGGAAATTTTTTCATAGCCTCTTCCCTGCTAAATTTTGGCCGGGGCTTTCCTCCACCCCCTCCCCCAGGACTTTTGTTCTCTGCATTTTTAACCATGTTACTCAATTGTTTTTCCTGTTGTTCTGCGAGCTTCACCTGAGCCCACATAACCTTCTCCTTAAGGGCCTTTTTCTTTTCTGCCATCTCGTCCTCGCAGTACTTAGCGTACCGCAGGACCTCATCCATTTTCTTAGTATGCCAACAGATTTTATTGTCTTTTATCCACTGACAAATTTCAGGTCTTAAACCATTTACAAACCTGTAAATAAAGTGCGTCATATCCTTCAGGTCGATGTTGTCAATACCACTGTATGTTTTAAATACCTGCAATAACCTCTCATAGAAGGAGTGCACTGATTCGTCCCTTTCCTGTGTTGTTCTATCTATTTTTGTCCAATCAGTTTCCTTGGCGGGCACCTTTTCTTTCAAGTGCTGAATTACCTGCTCATATTTTCGCATGACTTCCTTTGATGGCTCCCCTGTTTCCTTGTTTCTGGGATACTCTTCACTGGGCCAATCTATGTTTATTTTACACTGGGTCCATAAGTCTACTGGAACCACAATGTCGAAAAACCCATCCAGGTCTTTCCACAGACATTTTTGTACCTTCACGAACCTCTCCACCTGCCGGTACCAGTCAACTGGTTTCTCTCGTAATTTTGGAAAATCGTTCGTGAAGGACACAATATCCTGCCTAGACCAGGGGACATGCACATATTTCCCCCCTGGAACTTCGCGCATGGGGCATAACTGCTCAGGTTTTTCTACCTCTCTTAAAGCAAACTCGGGAGTCACTTGTCGGGAGCGAACCTCTTCCCTCTTCTTCGCCCACCTGCTTCTCCATTTTTCCACATCTCCCCATTTCTGTAGTACCCCCATTAATTCTTTAATCTGCAGCTTCTTCCCTGCCACATTCAGGTGTTCTATATCTTTGTCTGAGAAGTCTGCTCTGTACGGTTTCTGTAAGGGCTTGGATTTTGAGATATCTACCCCCATACTAACTGCTGTTTCGGTCAGTTTTTCATGGAGCACTCTGGTGTTCCTTGTAAAGCTTTTACATATGAACGACAATTCTTCCTCAGAGTAGGTATTTAATCGATCCAACCCCACATTTCCTGCCATTAATTCTTCTATTTCAACCCTCAGCTTGTAGAGGTCTAAAGGCTTTGTTTGCGGAGTCTGCTTATCTAATTCACGACTCCAACTCTCAATTTCATCCGGAGTTACCAGAGAGACATTCCTAGTACCTGTTGCTGTCTCTAATTTGATTTCTTTTGCATTAAAAGGGTTATACCTCAGCTGTGTTCCCTTTCCGGTCGGTTTGTTTGGCAAGTCCAAGAACGCAACTTCAGACTCGCACTCACTGGACTGATCATCTATGATGATTGGTTCCTGTCTCGGGGTTGCTATGACTGGGGTCATGACTGGAGTAATCGGATTTCCCTGACCATTTCCATATAACGGGACCACCGGTCCAATAGTTACTGGAATAGTCAATGCCTCAGGACTGGTATTTATCTGAGAAATTTTCTGAATTATTTCTGTTCTTTGTCTAGCTAGAGCCTCTTGCTCCTTTTCCACTAGTACCCTTCTTAGAGTTGTGTCATGTAATATCTGTGGGGTCAATGGAGGAGTAAAACTCGGGGCAGTAGGATGCGTTTCACTTGGTCCTCCCCCATAATTTGGTTTCGGGAATAAAGTTCCAGTATTAAAGGACCTGCGCTCTTCCCCATATGGAGGTTGAACAAAAGGCAGTCCTGAATTCGATGATTTCTCTTCGCTTTCATACAAGGGTCTGGGGAAAAAAGTTTTCATACGTGAATATTTTTCTTCCTGGCTTGCGGGCACTTTGGGATATATGTCCCTTGTTTCCGCCAGTTCGGATTTTTCAGGATAGGGCAATACTTGACCACCCCCTCCCAGTCCCAGGGACCTGTCTTCTTCCTTTAGGAAGGGGCGTCGGGGAACATCTCCTACACTGGAAGGTCGGGTTCCCTCACTGTAAGGTGGCGGACTTCTGGTACAGATGTCATCTATTAGTTCATCATCTGAATCTCCCAGGGCCCCCCAATGTTTACATTTTTCAGTACTTTTCTCACCCGCTCCAATGTTATGACCTGCCGGCATCATGGGAAACAGACCCTCAACAATCATGCTCTGTCTCCACTGTTTCATCCTTTTGTCCCTGGACTCCTGTTTCAGCCTGGGGTACCACTTGGTCAAACCCTTGTCCATTCGGGGTCTTTCTCTTTCAAAAGCCTCAATCTCCCATTCCTCTAATGCCTCATACTGCGTTAGTCTCGGTCTGGGATGCAGTTCATTCATTCGGGTTCTTAAATTAAATAAGATCCTACCATTGAAAGTACCATCTAACGGAAAAGCCAATACTCCGTCATCTTTTGTGTACTTCACCCAATTCTCCAGCCACACACAGGTATTGTACCCTCGGTCAAACATCATGAATGAGGCGGGAGTATTGGGTGCTGGGACAAGAACACCTTCCCTTGATTTAATCGGTTTGTCCGTTTTAAAATAATTTTTCACCTTATTTACAAGGGACATTTTTCTCTTGGTTCCGTACATAATATCGTATCTGTTAGCCTTCCACTGATCCCTTTCAAACCCTAGATGCCTTGGATCAGGTCGCGTCTCTGTAGTCCGCGAGTGCCACATACGACTTCTGCGCTAACTTTGTTTACAAACTACCTCCAATCAGAACGCGCTTCAGAAATTCGTGCAACCAATGGGTGCGCGACACAAAATAAGCTCCGCCAATGGGTGCGCGGCCCCTTCGTGAGACAGTTCCCACGCTCCGGCGCTCACCCCTCTTTTACAATTTCCAGCTCCGCTACCCGCCCGCTGCTTCTACCAATCCCAGCGCGGCACAGAGTGACGTCAGAGGCGCTTCGCGACTGACTCCCTCCTTTCACAAGGTAACGGAAACTTTCTTTCTTTTAAAGTGCTCAGTGCTTGGTTAATTTACAACAAATACACATTCGCCACAGTGCTCAAGTGTCTAGACAGAGAAAGAATTCTATTGCTGCAAGTAAACTACTTCCATTTACTTTTCACTCGCTGCGGGCAGATCTCTTCCGCCTACCCTTCACTCTAGCATCGGTGAACCTGTTATTCCCCTAAACTCATCCACTTCTTTCCGGGATATATTTCGAGTTTAAAGTTTCTCAGCGGACCCCTCTGCTTTCACGCTAGCTCCGAGGAACCTGCTACTCTTCCGATGTGACCCTTACTAGGTTACGCCACTATGGGAATTTTGCCAATGAACCCCGTTACTGTCATTTATTCACACATGTATTCAGAAAACCCTAGTTAGTGCTTCCCGGTTATCCTAACCTGCACCTAACTTTCCTCGAACCTGTGACCTCAGGACAATGGATTCTATTCACCACTTGCCCTTTCAATTCCCCGGGGAGTTCGGACAACACTTAACTAAACGATTGACAATTGCATGGATTAGTACATATAACAATATAAGAACAAGAAAAATAACAATACAGCAATTCATGAATTTCAGCAGCGTATTCACAAGAGAGTGATCAGTTCCCTCAGAACAGCCGCTCTTATAGCAGCATTAATATAATAGCAGCTTCCGACTTAACTAGTCTAACTAGTCCCTGCCTTACTCTCAACTAGTCCCTAACCATCCTCTGATCTACCAGAAAACTGATAGAGCGCGCGAGGCCACCCGGCCAACAGTTTTCGCCGTTTCCGGCTTCAGGGCCCATATACTTTTCAAATCACCATATACATCGATCGGGTGACTTCACGAGCTCTATCAAGTTGGTGTGTGTGTTCCCTGCTACCAATTTTCAGTGCACCTGACTTACCATCCACCGATGCAGGTGCCTAATGACCACAATGAATCAGGGAGCTAGCTGTAAAGAAAAGGCAGCAAAATACAAACCCAACCAATAACATTCAAATACTGTTTAAATGACCACGGACAACTGGAAGTTTTAAAATGTTTATCTAAATTCAATATTTTCTTGCATGAGATACAGTAAAAATAGGCAATCAATAACCAAGATAACGTAAATCACATAGGCAGAAAGAAATAATGACAAAGTAATCATCAAAGTATTAATAAATGTAACGAGAAAGATACTATGCAAAGTCAGTATTATCTAAACAGTGATAGACTAAGTGTGTGTGACTATAGAAGAACTTATAATGAATAACACGCTTCACTTAAGGTAAAAGGGCCTTTGGACAACCTAGGCAACGAAGTTCTAGACCATATCAGGAAATGACACACTGCGATGCAAAATATAATTTCTAACAAATGAGAAGACATAGGAATAACTTTGCAAAATTATAAATGACTTTCAATAATTGCGGAAAGCATGGAAATATAACATATGCAATGTTTAACTTTATTAAAGCAAAAGTTAGAAATTCAGAAGGTGCAAGAATTTCAAGAGGTTCAGAGTAATATTTACCTAGAAAAAGGTGTGGAAACCAAACCCTGGCCACGGGTCAGTTAAGGACAGGAAACCCTCAAGGAAAGATACCCCTCAAAGGACAGCAGGTGCAGAATGGACACCCAGGACAGGACAGGATACCCTCGGAAAGGAATCAGGACAGGACCTCAGGACAGGACAGCAAACCCTCAGGACAGGACCCTCTTCAGGACAGGACCGGATCCCACAGTTCGGAAGCAACGCCTGCGCTCCACCCGCTCTGCAGCTATCGATCAAGACCCCGATTGGGTCAGCGAACTCCCAGCTAAGTGCCTTGCCAGCACTTTAAGGTTCAGTAAAACCTTAGTCTATGGTCAAATTAGGACAGAGTGCTCCGCAGCGCTCTGTATCTTCAGTCACCTATTGAGTACGATGGGTCAGTGACAGGTCAGCTAAACCAGACAAGTCGGACGGTTCACTAGGTGAACCCAGGGTAGATATACAGTTTGGGGACAGTGTACCACCCCCCAATGTTGCAAAGTGTCAGAATCCCTCAATTTCGATTGGTCCTAAGGTAGGGTTTGGGTAACACACCAATCACAATACACGATTTGAAGCCTTCATTTACATATTTGGGTACCGCCTAGCAGGTTTGGGGTTCCCATGAGCTAACAGTAGCGCAAAAATACAATGTATCATATAAGAAGCCACATTCGCTGTTCTCGCAGGGCAGAGGTGACTTTCTCAGGAGCATCTCGCCCATCACTGCCAGCTGGCTATGTTCCATCAGCCAAGGTCCCTCGTGCTGCCGAATGTCGCACAGGCGCAGAAGGGACCTCCAATATGGCTCTCCTCTCACTCAGACCCCCATTGCCCGCGGTACATGAAAAGTAAGCGAAAACAAATTAATACATAATAATGTCATTAGGAAAACACATCACATGGTTTGTACTTTTAACTCATCATCAAGAAATAAACTTATGCATTTAAATGTTAGCTACATTGAGACGAGCACAAGAGCAGTGGCACGAGCAGTACCACATGATAAGCACAGCTATGAATTACGCATGCGCATAATTTTCCCTCCACTTCTGCAGACGCGTCAGGACACGTGAGTGTGGCTGACGCATGCGCAGTAACTAAAATACAAGCGACGGCCATTTTAAAAGGACATGGATTAATTTCATTAGAAATACACATAGGCAAGCGTCTTAAACTTTACTCAAACTTAATATAAACGTTAGTAAGACGTACACGGGTTACCTTATTACACATAAATGAGGTTCTTGATTTCGGCAAGCCGCAAAATATGCAAAGCTTTGCTTCATCAGTAGGATCTAACGTCACTCAGCTGTCGGAGACATTCAGCTCGATATGTCTCAGTATCAAGGATGACGATTGCCCCGCCTTTGTCAGCTGGTTTGACAATTATTGACTTATCAGCTGACAGAGTTTTAAGGGCTTGATGCTCCGCTTTGGGGAGATTGTGGAAAGTTCTTTCATCTCGTTTGAACAATTCTTCAAAATCCCTTTCAAGGGCCTGTTCAAAAGCCAACACATGGGCTGGCATAAGATGAGTTGGTGGGTTGAAAGTCGATTTAGGTCTGAGCCCTGTATTCGTCATTGCTTCCTCTTGTGGTGATCTTTCCTTGTCCATGAAAAAGAATTGTAGTCTCACCTTTCTGATAAATCTGGCCAATTCCAATCGGGTTTCAAAATGTTCATTCCGAAAAGTGGGAACAAAACCCAGGCCTCTATCAAGGGCAGTCTGTTCAATCTTGGTCAAGGTACGACTGCTCAGATTTATTACGATGCTGTCTCCGTGTGGGTTTGTTCCTTGTTCTTGGCCGTGTTGCTCCGTAAGTTCCTGGTCGAGCTCGTCGTCGGCGGTGAGTTGAACTGTACTTGGGGTTGTGCTGGTGTTTGAACTAGGGCTTGACTTCTCCTTCTGCCACGTGATCTGCCGTGGCCATACCCTAAAAAAGGCTGTCCGTTGAAATTAGTTGGGAAAGCCGGTGGGTAATTCGGTGGAAAAGGGCCCATTGGGGCTTGAAAGGGATTCTGTTGGTTAGGAAAAAATCCAGGGCCTCCACACTGCCAGGGGTTGGGTGGCTACCATTGCTGAGGTCCTTGATTGTGTTGGTTCCCCCGCCAGGATTGGTTGAAGTTTTTCCTGCCTCGGCCCCTGCTTGGTCTAGTCTGGTTATCGCTGATAGAGTCACTCCCTGAGGTGTTGCTATCTGAATCAGAAGTACCATAGTTAGAACTGGTTTTACGATTGTTGGAATTAAAGACAGGTGGAGCATATGATTCACTAGTATAAGGATAGACCCGGTCAAATTGAAATTTGTCCAGATCTTTCTTAAACTTCTCCATCTTGGTGAATAAGATGTGGTCTTTATAATCACTATTAGTCTTATCAGACTCTTCCTTTTTCTTACGGAAGATCTTTTCAGAAAGGGTAGCTTTGATTTTAGATTCGGTGATCTGAATCTCAACCAAAATGGCATCAGCCGCCAGTTTGGAAGTTTTGATGATCAGGATCAACCAATCCCTAGTACAACGCCAGGCAATCATTGCCCAACTTTTAAGAAAATCCTTGTCTTTCAAGAAGAGTCTAGGGGCATTGGTGACAATGAGCCCAGTGGGGGCACAGTCATTACGTATGTATTGAGCCATAATGGAACCGTGCATGGCTGTTCTAGTCATAGATTTTTTGAGGCCCAGTAGCTTGCCCCATTCCTCTTCACTGGTCGCAACCAGTACGGGTGTAACATCTCGTAAGTCTGGAAAGTCGGCTAAGACTGACTGTAGGTCCTCCTCATCAAAAGAGAGGCCGTGATTCTCTCCCATGGTGACTGGAAATGACAGTATGTTCGGCAATTAAAAAACGTATGTTGACACCATCCACAACGGATAGATCCACCCCAATGCGGGTGAATAAAGGTATAGTCTATAGAAGATCAATACACACAGAACAAAGGGTCCGCAGTCCAGCAACTGCTCAAATACATTAACAACACATATAATTAAGGAGGACCCAAGGGCAATTTAACGACCAGCTCTGAATACAAGCCCTAATTACATTTACCACAAAAGAGTATCAGAGGGTCAGATTCCTACAGGTGATTACTATGAACAGAGGTGGTTACCAATAGCCAAACAGTGAAAATTATAATAGCCAGGTCAGGTTTGTGTCCGGTCTCTGGCACCCATCAGTCACCACTCGGAACCGCCCTTCATCATTTGGGGCTCCGAGGACAAACAACGCACCTGTTCTTTTCTCTAACAGGGAAGGACTGGCCCTCCTGTTGGTCAGGGCATGGTCGTTGAGAGTTAGAAAGATATGTACTAACAATGTGGCTGACGGGGTAAAAAAAGGAGTGCAGTGCTAAAGAAAAAAGTAATACCAAATAATAATAGGAAGGTGAGTAAAATTGGTTTAAGGAGCAAAAATGTTTTATTAGGGTATAGCTCCCGACACCAATATTAAAAAATAGCCAAGACAGGGAAATTTTATAAACTGTCTAGCAGTGGAACGTGGTCGACATGTTTCAGCAATAAGTGGCCCTCTGGCCTTGCTTTCTTCAGAACCTAGAAATGACGCTACTGCAAACAAAAACAAAAACAAAAAAAAAAAAACCCTACAGTGTGAAGGTTCAGGTGACATTTAAAACAATAATTAAGTCGTTCCGTTTACTGTTATTCTTCTTTAAGAACACACTTCTTCACACTGTAGGGTTTTTTTTTGTTTGCAGTAGTTTTTGCGACGCACCAGCAGGGTAAAAAATTTGCCTTTTTGCACCATATTTACAAAGTGACAAATCTCACTTTGTAAACCTGTGCGCCACATTATACCTGCGCCAGGTATAATCTATGCAAGGGGGCGTTCCGAAGCAAGTAAGAGTCATAGAAGTGACGCAGTGAAATCTATAAGATTTCACTGCGCCACTTCTAGGACATAAATGCGTCAATATCTTATGCCTGCGTCATTTTTGCGTCTAAAGATACATCAGAACTCCTGACGTATTTGTAACTCCTTATGACATGATGTGTCACACTGTGAATATGACGCATCATTAGTGTCGCAAGGAGGGCGCAATGAAAAGTGACGCATCGTTGTTTTCTCGCAGTGATGCGTCACTTTTCATAAACGAGGCCTTCATTTTTTAAAGTACCTGTGAGTGGTGCAATATTTTGTCTGTGTTTTTATCTTGGGGTCAGAGGTCGGGCTGCATTATGTAAACAGTATAGATTCTGTGATGCTTTGCACCAGAGAAGTGAGGGCAAAGGCTCCACAGGATACCAGGGTGCAGTACCGCACGGCGTCACTAGGTGTCCCACTCCAGCCGGCGTCCGAGCCACACAGGGACAACTGGAGACGCCTGACGGGGGAACGCTGTGACGTCACCACGCCTGCTTTGTTTATCCCGAGAGACGCCGGGTGGAACACTTCCTGCATCGTGACAAACTGTGAACGGATATCCGGCTGCCCACAATGCATTGCAAGGATGACAAAACCTTTGCATGTTATTAAACACATTATACTTTACATTAATTAGACGTTAAATCTTCATATTTTGTACAGTAGGATAATCATCCTCCTGCGTCTATCTCTTTTTACTCCTTAGAGTCGCTCTAAGATTTATAAGAGACCAATCACATCAGATGTTTTGTAAAGCGTCATCTATTCCGAAGATTGCTGCATTATTTCATGGACCGCTGTTCTAAGTTTCAGCTGCACTTCGTGTGGTGGCTGAAAACCAGAATATGCAATTTTTGGGGACCTACGTAGGTCTAAATGATGATGAATATAAGAAGAATGATTCCTAGAAAAGGGAAATAAACCAAAACTACACCAATTATATTTCCACGACTGAATAAAATTTAAGTAAATTATTGAAAACAGATTGAAACATGTAGCGCGTTGACATATCAGAGAAGAAGTCAAAGAATGATTTATATAAGATTTACATCAGAAGTGATGCTCCAGGAAAGCAGCCTCACACAAGTTTACCCTTGTGCCACCACAGATGCACATTATGTACAATGCGGTGCATCATAGTGCAAGGATAAACAAATGCGTGTCGCATCTGCTGACGTAAGCATGGCGCAGTGCTGGAGTTGCGCCAATCAATCAATCAATCAATTTGGGGATTTGTAAAGTGCACTACTTACCTGCTAGGGTCTCAAGGCGCTGGGGGGGGAGGAGCTGCAGCTAGTGGTCGTCACTTTTATGTCGCAGGTGCGTCACTTTTTTGTGACGCACCAGTGGCGTAAAAAATGCGCCTTGTTGCGCCATATTTACAAAGTGACGCATCTAGGTAGATGCGTCACTTTGTAAACCCCTGTGCCACATTATACCTGCGCCAGGTATAATGTATGCAAGGGGGGCGTATTGACGCAAGGAAGGGTTGTAGAAGTGACGCAGTGAAATCTATGAGATTTCACTGCGTCACTTTTAGTACGCCGTTGCGTCAAAATCTTGCGCCCGCCTCACAGCAGGCGTAAGACTGACGCAGGCCCTTTCACATAGGGCTTGCCCCATGTGAAAGGACGCATTGCTGGAGATGCGTCACTTTTGTGACATACTCCAGCAATGCGTCACTTTTGCGCTTACAGATACGTCAGAAATACTGACGTATCTGTAACTCCTTGCGACATGATGCGTCATACATTAAATATGACGCATCAGGAATGTCGCAAGGAGTGCGCACTGAAAAGTGACGCATCGCTGCTTTAACGCAGCGATGCGTCATTTCTCATAAATGAGGCCCCTGGTCTTGAGCAGTCTTCTGAAGGCCGGGAGGTCTGCTGTCTGTCGTAGGTGGAGGGGGAGGGTGTTCCAGGTCTTGGCGGCGCGGTGGGAGAAGGATCTGCCCCCAGAAGTGGTTCTGTGGATGCGCGGGACGGCGGCCAGGGACAGGTCGGCGGAGTGGAGTTTCCTGTTGGGTGCGTAGAAGGAGAGTCTGCTGTTGACAAAGGCTGGGCCGGTCTTGTGGAGTGCCTTGTGTGCGTGGGTCATGAGGTTGAATGTGATTCTTTTGTCTACGGGGAGCCAGTGCAGGTCTCTCAGGTGCGGGGTGATGTGGTCTCGGCGTGGGGCTTCCAGGATCAAGCGTGCAGGGGCGTTCTGGATTCTTTGGAGTCTTTTGATGAGTTTGGACGGGGCTCCGGCGTAGAGGGCGTTTCCGTAGTCGAGTCGACTTCTGACGAGGGCGTGGGTGACGGTTTTTCGTGTGTCCGCCGGGATCCATCTGTAGATCTTGCTGAGCATACAGAGGGTGTGGAAGCAGGAGGAGCAGACTGCGTTGACTTGGTTGGTCATGCTGAGCTTTGAGTCGAGGATGACTCCTAGGTTGCCTGCGTGGTTGGTTGGTGCCGGGGGGTTCCCAGTGATGTTGGCCACTAGGAATCGCATCACGCTGAGGAGTTGGACACAAGGATGAGGATATCCGTCTTGTCCCTGTTCAGCTTGAGCCGGCTAGCCTCCATCCAATCGGCGACGGCCTTCATACCCTGGTACAGGTTGGATTTGGCGGTTAGGGGGTCCTTGGTGAGAGAGAGGATCAGCTGGGTGTCGTCAGCGTAGGAGATTATGTTAAGGTCGTGTAGTCTGGCGATGCGAGCGAGGGGAGCCATGTAGACGTTGAACAGCATCGGCCTGAGGGAGGATCCCTGCGGGACGCCGCAGATGGTTTTGGTGGTTCCGGATTGGAACGGGGGGAGGCGGACTCTCTGGGTTCTGTCGGAGAGGAAGGAGGTGGTCCAATCCAGGGTCTTGTCTTGGATCCCTGCGTCGTGGAGGCGTGTGCATAGTGTGTGGTGGCAGACGGTGTCGAAGCGGGCGGAGAGGTCCAGGAGGATGAGGGCTGCTGTCTCGCCGTTGTCGAGTAGGATTCTGATGTCGTCTGTGGCGGCGATGAGGGCGGTCTCTGTGCTGTGGTTGCTGCGGAAGCCTGACTGGGAGGGGTCCAGGATGCTGTTGTCTTCTAGGTAGCGGGTGAGCTGGGTGTTGACGATCTTTTCGATGACTTTCGCTGAGAACGGGAGCAGGGAGATGAGCCGGAAGTTCTTGAGGTCGCACCGGTCCGCCTTGGGTTTCTTTAGTAGGGCGTTGATCTCGGCATGCTTCCAGCTCTCAGGGAAGATAGCAGTTTCGAAGGAGAGGTTGATGATGTTACGCAGGTGGGGTGCGATGAGGCTTTCGGCTTTGTTGACAAAGTGGTGGGGAAGAGGATCAGATGGGGAGCCTGAGTGGATGGTGCTCATGGTCTTGATTATGTCTTTCGTGCTCACGTTGGTCCATGTGGTCAGGAGGTCGTGGTCAGTGGGGTTCGTCGTGGGGAGGTCCGTAGGGTTCAGCTGGGGGTTGAAGCTGTTGTGGATGTCGGTGATCTTGCGGTGGAAGAAGGCAGCGAGGGTGTCGCACAGGGCTTGTGAAGGCGGAATGTTGTTGGTGCAGGAGCTAGGATTGGAGAGTTCTTTCACGATGTTGAAGAGCTCTTTGCTGTTGTGGGCGTTGTTGTCGAGGCGGTCTTTGAATGAGGCTCTTTTGGTGGTCCTGATGAGGTGGTGATGGTTGCGAATGGTGTCTTTGTGGGCTGCGCGGTTGGCGGGCGTTCTATCGCTGAGCCAGATGTTTTCAAGTTTCCGGCAGGTGCGCTTGGAGACCAGGAGTTCCGGGGTGAACCAGCTGGCTCTCTAGCTGGTGTCTCTGTCGGTGGGTTGTCTCACTGGTGCTAAGGTGTTGGCGCAGTCTTCCATCCAGAGTCTGAGGGTGCGGGCCCCATCCTCGGGGTCGGTGGGGCTGGTCGGTGGGTTGAGTGCGAGGTGTGTTTCTAGTAGGTACTTGGTGACTTTGCCCCAGCGTCGGCGGGGGATCTGTGGGGTGCGGTGGTGTGTGACGCGTTTCTGGAAGGTGAAGTGGACGCAGTGGTGGTCGGTTCAGGTGAGCTCGGAAGCGTGGCTGAAGGCAACGTGTGGGCTGGAAGAGAAAATGGCATCGAGCGTGTGGCCGGCGATGTGGGTCGGGATTGTGACGATCTGTTTCAGTCCGAGGGTGGCGAGGTTGTCGACCAGGGTGGAGGAGTTGCTGTCGTTGTTGTTTTCCAGACGGTAGTTCAGATCGCCGAGCAGGATGTAGTCGGTGGAGGTCAGTGCGTGCGTTCTGATTAAATCGGCGATTGAGTTACAGAATTGGGGACGTGGGCCGGGTGGTCTGTAGATGAGGGAGCCTCTGAGGGTGGTCTTGGGGTCCATGTGGATCTTGAAGTGCATGTGTTCGGCGGTGGTGAGGGTGTCGTCGGTGTTTGTGGAGACCTTGATGGTGTTCTTGTGGATTATGGCGATACCTCCTCCGACTCCGTTGGTGCGGCTGGAGTTGCATCAGGGGCGCGACGCAACTCCAGTACTGTTCCAACCCTTCCTATGTTCATCATGGTGCATCAAGCCTTACGCCTACTTCTAGCAGGCGCATGGTTTTGACGTATGGACAGATTCAGGCCCCTACGTGGCCTTTCTCTGTGCTATGCTGGATGTTAACAAACGAGGAGACATTTCTTTATTTCTCCCCGTTCTTAGGTTGAGACTGTGCATGGTGCGCATGCGTTGCTGGAAGACCTGTTGTAATAGGGCTGTTGAAATTTAATTGAATTAAAACAGCATTTCTAGAGCGCCTGTTTACCCGATGGCATCCTAGTGGTAGTAATTAGTAGCAGGAGAGTAGTCCAACCTGATCATTGCCATTGGCTAACCACTCCCATGCTCTTGTTTCCTGGCTTCTAAGTGGTTCATGCAGCCTTGAAACCTAAGTGCAGTCTCCCTACGCTTTCAGGGCTTACCTGCTGATTAGCAGAACTCTTTTCGTTCAGCTACCCTTCCTTACACTACAAGCCCAGCTCTATCTTAGGTTCCCCTGCTTTCGCTACCTAATCTCCCCTTGCGGTGCCCACCTCATGTCACGCGGCTCACCCACCTCTGTTAGCGATTTTCTTTGTGTTAATATATCTTTGCCACTTTCATGCGACCACGCACATCAAAAAGGGTATCCATTTTTCTCGGCCAAACAAAAGGTATCACAGAGTAATAGAAATCTAAGGGCAGATTTAAAAGCTCCCTGCGCCACCAGTACGTCACTTTTTGTGACATACTGATGGCGTATCCTACAGCTCCATATTTACAAGGAGAGGAAAAGCCACCCTGTGTGGCTTTTCCAGTCCTTGTAAATATGGCCCTTTACACACAGCACTTTGGGTGAAAGGGGCATTCCATGGGTGTTGCTGTGGGTGTTCCCATACAACACCCATGGAACGAGACACATTTCCAGATTTACGAGGAATCATCAATCTGGAAATGCGTTTGAATGCTACGCCTCCAGAGGAGACATTTTTTTCAATTTTCCTTGTTATTATCTCTTGCGATGCATGCTGCATTCTAAAGCACGCATTGAAAGAGGAAAATGCCTGTAGTGATTGTTGTTGTGCAGGAAGGTGCCACTTCCTGCACGAAAACAATCTCACCACAACGCAGGCCACCTTGCACCATGGTGTAAAGGGTGCCTACGTCTGCGCTTTGCTGCAGTTTGTGCGCTAGTGCAGAGGAAAGAATAGAGATGCGACATATTGTTGCAAATATGTCGCATCCCTGTGCTTTGAAAGTGACTCAGTGCTGTGCAGCCAAATGGCTTGCGTAATGCACTGAGTCACTTTCATTGTAAATCTGCCCACCTGTATGTAACACCACACAAAACTCCTACACAAACGTAAAAGCCTGCAGCCTAAGTACCCATGGCCAACGCTATTTCCTTTGCTCAAAAGTATCAGAAAAAATCACTGCTCGTGCACCCATCCTCTTCCTAAATATCAAGGCACCATCACTTACCTTGCCCACGGGCTGTGCTGCGGGTGCCTCCTACTGGTGAAGCCCCCTCTGCAGTGCCAGATATCTCCAGTACCCAAGTGCACCCCGCCCACTACAGGCAGCATAAACCGGCAGTATGTAGCGATACGTTGCCTGGACAGCTTGGGGGTCGAGCAGCCCACCTGTAGCTGGACCACAACTTCCATCCGAGGCACAGGTGTTTACTTCTGGAGAGAATAGAGGCTTTTAAAAGGCAGGTCATATAACTAACCAATCACTGGACACTGGGGGGTATATTCTCAAGCACTTATCGCTGAGTTAACAGCACTTTATCTCAGCCAAAGTGGCGATAAATCTATCGCACCATTCACAAGCTGGTGCAAATAGCACATATCACCAGTTTACTCGCGAAAGCAGCCAGAAAAAACATTATCATGGATGACCCTGGCAACTAACACTAATGAGATGCAGAGTAGGCATTCCCGTGCAAAAAGCAGCAAACACACCACTTCACAACACTCACAACGACCAGAAAGATCAGCGAAGAGATCACAAAACAGGCGATAAGGAGCATTAGCACCAGGAAGTTAACACCTGATCTGACCTGACATAAAGTCAAAAGACAACCTGCACCACGAAAGGGAGCCCAACCCAAAGCCACACATGAAGAGCAACAGATTCCATGGAGCCAACGATCATGCAGCTTGGACACCAAAGAGGGCCACAACACCCACCGCCACCACACCCAGGGCCGCCACCACCACATAGCCCTCCATGACAAAGATATGTGACAGCAACCTTACAAAATCATGAACCAATCAAATCGCCTTCTGTCGCACAAGTACAACACTCAACATGCATGTAAGGTTGGAAATATGAGAATCACAGAGTCATCTTTGGATTACCAAACAAAACATTTTATTCAAAATAAGCACAAAATTAATAATACGAAGAGCCGTGGCATTTCATCTCAGGACAATCTATGAGGCACAGCCTGCAAGTCAAAATTCAAGATAAGAAGGTGCGTCATACTCCCATCAAAGGACAGAGAGTGAGAAAAAGAGAGAAAGAGTGAGAGTCAGTGAGAGAGAGAGTGAGTGAGAGAGAAAGATAGATAGAGAAAGAGAGGGAGAGTGAGTGCCGACACTGCGGACCAAGACCACACTGCTCACCTTTCCGCCACCGGTGTGTCTCCATCCACGTGCCGGTACACAGTGCAGTCCACCAGCTCCCTCATCTGAAACAGCCTAGAATTAGAAATGGCAGAGTACATACAACTGCACACACCTTCATCACTTGCCCGCCCCTCTGCACCCAGGCTGCTGCACCGAAGCCCCTCCCGCCACCCAGCAGTGTTTGCCCGCCCCTGCGCACCCAGGTCTCAGTGCTCACCTTCAGGTGTGTCTCCAAGAGGGCTCACCACATGCCGGTGCAAGTTCCAAGGCCGGGGCACGCGACCTTGGCAACCACAAGGTCACACACTTGATTCTTGGTCTGGATTTTGCAATGGCCGAGTACATATCAGTGCACAGGGCTTCATCGCAGGCTGCACACCCGTTCAGCCCTTTAGGTGTCACTAACTCTATGAACCACAAGGCAAAGCCACGTGGCGGTACGTACAAGCTGGCCTCTACACTGCCGTCCAGCAGGGCTTACACAAACCCTTACCAGTCCGGACCGCCAGGATGGGGCATCATCGCAGGCTGCAAACCCGCTCAGCACTTAAGGTGCCCCTACCTCAGTGCACAGTAAGTCACCGTCCCGTGAATGTGTCGCAGCAGTTTGTTTGCTCGTCACCAGGATTCATTGCCTGCATCACCGGACAGCCAAGGGAGTGAGGGAGCATACGGGACTCAGTCATCCAGCAGGCCCGTAGTGACCATCATCGCGCTCCTCCCCCAGTCACCAGGATTCATTGCCTGCATCGCCGGACAGCCAAGGGAGTGAGGGAGCATACGGGACTCAATCATCCAGCAGCCCCGTAGTGACCATCTTCGCGCTCCTCCCCCAACCGCCCACGGCCTCTATCTGTAGCCACGTTTACCGCTTCGAGGGATGCGCGCCGGGCAAAGGGCGGGCCCGTCCTTGCCCGTCTGTGCCTGAATGAGCTGGGCCCTTTCTCTTTCTCCTGGTCCTCCAACTACGCCGTCTGGTAAGACTATAAACCCATCGGTACCTTCAAATTGTTTTACATTTACTAAATAGCGATATTTCTACCATCACTCCTAACTGTTTTTTGCCCAGTTTTGCCAAAGTATAAAAAACGCTTAACAAATCCTTCCCCATACGAGACTCTCGACACGAGAAATTATTAAACGCAGTGAAATGTACCGATATTTCATCTGCAGGAATCAATTGAAATATCTGATTTTTGATTAATATTTGATTATAATTTGTTGCCACTTACTCCCCTTATCTGGGAGCAATCTTTGATTCCTTAATAAACTGTGCCACTCGAAGTTACTATGAGGAAGAGAAAACTACCTAGCCCAAACCTCAATACAGGAAAAAGGGCCCATGTTGAGACCCAACAAACCTTATTGAGCTATCTTACTGGAGCTTTGGGGGCACTAGACAAACAAATCAGTTCAGTAGTGGAATCTCTTGAAGCAAGCTCATCCCGATCAAATGGCGATGTGGGTCAATCGGAGGCTTTAGACTCCTCAAGGGCAGACTAAAATGATAAAAAAAGCCTGTAAACAGATGTATTCAACATATTACTGATAACATTGAGTTGAACGACCCAGATCAAGCATCAAAAACTCCCCAAGAGAAGCAAAGATCCCCCTTATCTGTACAAACTTCGGTTGTTTATAATAACCCGATACAAACAGATTCCATAATCTGCCTTGAATCCACCCCACCAAAAGTTAACATCTTGCAAAATGCAAAGAAAAAAAATGAAAAAAAAAAAAAAAAAAAGATAGGACAAGGCCAAGGAAACCATCCGATATCCAGAGTACAGAACTAAAGAACTTAGCGCTACTAATGGAGAGGTTGGATCTTTATCTCAGAGTCAGGCTAGATCAGATGGATCTGAGATTAACATCCATTGAAGAACATTTAGCTAATCTCAAAAATCAATCAATTACAAATACACGATTACTTTCATTTGAAGCAGGTTCTTCAAACCCCGGCCAGATCTCTAAACACGGATCCTATGAGCCAAAAAAGAATGCCCCCTACAATATCAGGGATAGGGAGCGTATAACATCTACGCTCTCCATCTCTATGAATTCACCAGACCATATAGTGAAAGGACATCCTGCTAACCTGGTCAATCCCTTCCCGGAAAAGCGCACATCTAGTAGGGGGGGTCCCGTTCCTATGGAAAGTGCAACTGATCCACCGGGTCTAATATCCCGAGATTTACCTCCTAACCCCTCCAAAAACCCTGATAGAAACACTAACCCTGATAGGGTAGTTCTGGCCCCCAATGACCATCTTGACCTCCCGCCAGCCGCCACACCGTCCATTATAGTGCTGGCCAATGTTCCAAAGAAAGAACCCTTGGCAGCGGAAGGATGGGAAACATTGAGAAACAAATCCCTATACTGGTTGGGCAAGAAAACGGGCCTGACGGACCATCTGTTTAGAGAATTTAAAATGTCTAGAAGGGTCAAAAGAGTGGGTTATCAAGGGGATGCTTTTGTGGGTGACTCAATCGTTCTGACCTTTCGATCCCCCCAGCTGGTAAACAGCGTACTGCAACAGACTGGAAGTCGGGGGATAGCAAGAGGTGAAATAAACATTCTTCCATTAGGCTTTTTCTACCCCCCGACAAAGGGGTTCTTAGGAGTTCCAGGGAAGGGCAGAAATCCATCAATTCACCATTATCAATATGATATCCCAATACGAAATAGATTCGAGGTTTTTTCGGTCTTGGACGAACTCGATTGACTGATTCCCCCTACTTTGGGGTCAAAAGGGAACTTAGCCCCAAAAAACTGGAATTCACTCCCTCATGAACTTTTTGACATTCACTCTGAACAATTGCTAGTCTCTAACACAAGTGAACCTGATATTTATCCCCCCTTTGCCACTCATGAAAACCTGACACCGGAAAAAGGAACAGATCGGGGAGAAATTCATGATGCTGAGGGAATTCCTAAAGCTATAAACGATTGTGCAGACTCAATTATACAGCTAAAGCCCCTTGAAGTAGTCAAAGACAAGCCTTCAATCACAATACTTTATTGGAACATAGCTGGACAGCGTTCGAAGGCAAATAATGATATCTGGCTTAGCTTTACTCAAAGTTTTAATATTCTTTGCTTTCAAGAAACCTGGGCCACCACAGCAATTCACATAGAAGGCTATAAAACATACTTTTCCCCTGCACAACCTTCACCCTCCGGCAGAGCTAAAGGCGGTTTATCCGTTTATGTTTCCAACTTGATAGAGGCAGTAAAAATAACTACGGTGAAACTTGAAGCCAACAATCAAGTACTGAGTCTCTGCTTAAATAATAATGCGGACTCCTTCCTCATAGTACATTTTTATAACAACTTACCTGAGGGAGATTTATTGGCCATAATTCGACAGATCCATCTCTTAATACAGCGCACAGCAATAAAGGCCATAACTATATGGGGTGGCGATTTCAATCAGTGTCTATGTAAACATAGTGATCAAAACATGTGTGGTATAATAGATTAAAATGACAGCCTGATAACTCATTTTTCCCACTCATCAATAGGGAATACTTTAAACAACACTCTGTTTGATTTAGACCTTGGCCTGGCCAACAAGATGAACAATTCTTCAATTGCCATTGCCCCCACTTTTAACGGTAGAGGAAGACCTAGCGCAATAGAGTTCATCTTTATTTCTTGCAGAGCGGAAAACGTATCATAAACTTTGCGTTACCTCAGAAGCAAAACACCCAAAGTATTGCAAGTACCCTGACTCAAAATAGAATGACATTAGATAGAATAAACGGGTTTTGCCTTAAATGGGAGAAAGCCGATCCAGTAGCTGTAACCACAAATGTAGTAAAAACAGCCCACTTGGCCATCCAAAAGTGTTTAGATTTGGCCACATCGGATGAGGAAGTATTGATTAACTTCATGGTGGTCATAAAAACAATAAAAGAAGCACTCTTTATCAAATTGAAAATTATCAGACCAAATAAGAAAGGCTGGTTCAATAATAGATGCAAAATTGCTCATTCTAAATTGAAAATTGCCCTACAAAAAACAGAAAGGGACGCCCAAGAAATTGCAACCCTGAGAAGGAAGTATAACCTCGCCATAAAAGATAGAAAAGCAGAACTGAAACATGATCTTTGGGATCAACTCCATAAAAGCTGTACCCAAAAAAAGAGCTCTGCTTTTTGGGCCGTTATTAAATCTCCCTTCCTTTCCGATGAGAGAGACTCCCCCAAAATTGATGTGGCCATAGATGAAAGGGCTTGGGTGGAGCATTTTACCAAGATATTTGCGAGGGGAAATGATCCAGAGTATGGACAAGTAAAAACTCTCCCTGAGCAACAGTCCACTGCATACCCGATAGTCCTCGATATTACCCACAACGAAGTTGATCTGGCATTAAAGGTCAGTAAAAACGGGAAGGCCCCAGGCCCGGACGGGGTCCCAATCGACTTTTTCAAATCAAATCTCGACCTGTGGACTCCGATTTTAACTAGGGTCCTGCAGGCATCATGTACGGTAGGACTCTTGGAGTCATGGTCAAGGTCGATCCTAGTAACCATCTTCAAAAAAGGGGACCGTCAACAAACATCCTGTTACCGTCCAATCTCATTGCTGGATTCTTTAGGTAAAGTGGCGGGCCGAGTCATTCTTGAACGACTCCAGCAATGAGCGGACGACAACGGGATTTTATCTGACTTACAGTTTGGGTTTCGAGAGGGGCTAGGGACTACTGAACAAGCTCTTAATCTGACCCTGTTGCTAGGCAAGTATGTTAGCGCGAAAGGTGGGGCTCTCCATATGGTGTATGTCGACTTGTCGGCCGCCTTCGATTGCGTTAGTCATGCAAAACTTTGGTCATTTCTATTGGAAATGGGGGTAGAGCTGAGGCTCGTTAATTTTTTTGCGTGAACGCGACTGCCAGAGTAAGGTATGGGGTCAATGGGGAGCTAACTGGGTCATTCGACGTGGAGAGAGGGATGAGACAGGGCTGTGTCCTGGCCTCCTTTCTCTTTACACTTTATACCAATGGACTAGAGCGGACATGGTTAAAGGGTGGCAGGACCTCCCGACCATAAATAATCGCCCAATTCCGGCCCTAGTCTACGCCGACGACGCAGTGATACTGGCCCGTACCCCTGAATTGCAACGGGCCCTTGATAGATACTGTTCCTTCATGGCTAACCTGGACTTAAATATCAACATCACAAAGACCTTTGTTATGTCCTCGGGATCCAGTAAGAAAAGAACAAAGGGTATCTTTCTGAAAAATGAAAAACTTGAGAGTACTGGAAAATACCCATACCTAGGGATTACTATCGACTATAAAATTACTTGGAAACCGACTATGGAGTCCAGGAAACTCCTCTTCATGAGAGCTACCTCTGCTCTGGTAACTTTTTCACAAAGGTTGGGAAGAAGGCCCCCTGTTGAATTAGCAGCGATATACAAGGCCAAATGTTTAACTGTAGCGACATACGGGGCAGGAGTGTGGGGCTATGAAAATATAGATGCCCTACAAATAGTTGAAAAAAGGGTTTTGAGGCATCTCCTCACAGATCCTCGGGGTACTGCGACGTATTCATGCCACTTGGAACTGGGCCTATCCTATTTGGCTGACAGTGTTAAAATACAACCCCACCTCCTGTGGCATCGTATATGGACAACAGACAGAACTACTTTCTCTCAAAGGTTTATCTTGGGTTGTATTTCCCTGGAAAATGCTAACAAGATTGGGTGGTTACGTTACATTAAAACGTTTTTGTACGACCTCGGCTTGGGTAACTATTTCCATTCACCCACCTCAATCCTTGAGTTATCTAGAAAAGCATTCCAGGCACGGTGCTTAACACACTTGGGGCCCGATGTAGGTGGCAAATACTGGTCGGAAACGGCCGAATTCGGCCGTTTTCGACCGGTATTTGGCATCTTGAGATGTAGGGGGCCAGATTTTACAGATTCTGTAAATTTACCGAATCGGTAAATTTACAGAATCTGTAAAATACCGAATCAGTATTTTTACCGATTCGGTAATTCCCAGATGTAGGTGGGACTCTTCTGAGTCCCAAAGGCCCTACAAATTCGGCATTTTACCACCCAATCCAATTGGGTGTTAAAATACCGAATTCAGGTGTGCATGCACACCTAGCCATGTGACAGACAGACATGCCCTTAGGGCATGTCTGTGTGCCACATGGCGCACATGCCTATTTTTGGGGTGCCAGAGGGTGTCAAAGTGAAACCCCCTGCACCCTTGCAAAATTCGGTATTTACCGATTCTGTAATTACAGAATCGGTATTGCCCATTGATTCCTATGGGCTTTAAGGCCCAAAGGAATCAATGGGCAATACCGATTCGGTATTTACCGATTCGGTAAATACCGAATCTTAACGATTCGGTATTTACAGAATCTGTAATACCTACATCTCCCCCCTTCATATTTACCGACTCTTAAATACCGAATCGGTAAAATTCGGTATTTAAGAGTCGGTAAATATGAATTACCTACATCTGGCCCCTAGACAAATTGCGATTGGCTAAAGAGGCCAGCAAACCATCTACTGTGCACATATTGGCTATACAAACCACATTTTCTATTCAACCCTATTGAACTTTTAATACCACTAGTTATGAGAGATTTCTGTTGATTCGGTTTAGGTTAAATTCTTACCATCGACTGGTCACCTTTCCGAAAAGAAATGACTGGTCAACAGCCTTACCACCTTGTCCATGCGACGATCTCTCTACCCAGGCTACTATCCACACAATTTTATTCTGTAAGTTCTATAGTGAACCCAGAAAGTACTGGCTTATTCCGGTATTAAAACTCATGGGAATTAGGAGATGCCGTCCTGCATTGCTTTCTTTACTGTCTCTGGAGGAGGAATGGTTAACAATGATCATAATTAAATTTCTAAAGTTTATTGTTTGCCATAGATCAAATTTGGAATAGAGTATTATCCTTCTGTATAGGATTTTAAGTATTTCCATGTAAATATGAGAAAATATTCTCTTTAAACTAGCCTTTTCCACATACTATAAGATGTTAATAACTTTTGATCTAATTTTATCACATAGTAGTTATTTACCTTATGGAATTTTTTTAGGAGATGTAAAAAGAAAATTTTTTAAACTGTACTTTTATGGTTTTGTAAACAATGAAAACCGAATAAAGTTATTTGATGATGATGAATGTGTGCCTGTGCCCGCCGCAGTGTGTCCGGTGCCACCAAGTCATTGACCCGCAAGTCATGGACCCTCTATGATTGGGTATCATGCTGCGGATGCCATCATGTAAGCTCCGGCCCTGTGGAATGCGAGGTGGTAGTACCATAGGGCCCCATGCACGGCTAATATGCACACAAACACACCCAGATAGAGAGTGGAAATGGCATCCACCACGTGCGCCTGGGCCTTTTTATTGGCAGGGTCACGTGTCCGTTGACGCCTGTGCTGGATGGGTGTGGTTTTGGTGTAAACCAGCCGGGAGGGAGTGGCTGTGGCATGCTGACAACTCGAACTGTGATCAGCAGATCACTACAAGGAAGACCTGGGACATGTAGCTTTGTCATTCCCCCTGTAAGCGTAAGCGGAGTGGGCTGGCCTGGCGTATGCCAGTCCAACGTAAGGGTATGACCAATGACCCCGGGGCTCTGGGCGTGGTTCCGTCCTGAGCTGTATGAGGAACTAACTGATGCAGGTGTCCCTGTTGTGGTGTGCCGCCAACCGGACCGCAATCAGCAATGTGTCACCCTGTGACCCAAGTCCCACAACATGATCAACATGGACGTAAGGGGGAATCACTGACCTAACATACATCCATACTTTCACACGTGAAAGATCATGGTCATGACACATCTGTGTGAATGATTATTAATGCACATTCAGTGGAGAGTTGTAGCAGGAACAGTACGGGGCCATGCAAACCCCACTTTGCATTTTTGGGCCATGGAGGGCCAGCCAGAGTCCTTCAGGGAATGACTAGTCCAACGTATGGGGAACAGCTCAGTCTGCAGTCTGAATGCTGTGTCATTGGTGACCAATCGGAATATGGCAGTCCATGTCGAGGTAAGTGTCGCTGAGCGTATCGGGGGACAGTGGAGAGTGATGATGCAGAGGGCAGAACCAGGCAGCAACAGTCCAAATGGCGGAGATCATTGCTACTTGTTTTTTCTTACCAGGAGGTCATATTAATCCACATCTTTATCCTCTGCTGTTTCAGGTGCCTCACGTGCGGGCGGTGGCGTTCTGTTTCCAGCACTCTGTGGCAGTGACACCTCAGGGGGCAGAGATGTGGATGTGGTGGTAGCAGAAGTCATCAGCGCCAGGACTTGTTGAAGCAATGCCATGAGGAGGGTCTTCCTGTCATTTTGGAACCCAGCTACCTCACGCTGGTGTGCAGCTGTGGCTGACGCTCTTTCCGCCTGCGTCAGCTCTATGTTCTCCATCAACCTCCGCATGTGTCCTAACTCCCGGGCGACATCACTGGAGCCACTCGGACTAGACAGTTGTGCTTGCCCCCAAGTCAGGACTCCAGCAATGTCGGCCATGGTTCGTTGGAGTGCATGGAGTGAACTGTGGGTGTCCGTTAGGGCCTGTAAGAAGACCCAGATGGGACACAGACACCCACGTATGGCATCTAGTTAGGAGTCAGCCCTGGGGGTGGGTTCTGGCTGCTGTGTGGTGTGTGCAGTGGGTTGGGTCTCTTCGTGGCAGCTGGGTTGCCTTGTATCTGGAGGTATGCAGCAGAGGCCATCCACGAGCTGTAGGATGGCTTTGTGGTTGAATGTCTGGTGGTCCTCTTCGACATCAGAGAAGAAAGTGTCGGACAGCTCTGGAGTAGGCTTTGTATTTCCCTCTACAATGTGATGGGGAGATGCACTTTTTAGGTCTCACCTACACAGCACGCATGCGCTGCATAGAGAGAGACCTAATGCCTTCGGCACAGCTTTCCCAGAAAACTCATGCATGCTTTGCATTGCTTGCAATGGCAACGCGTGCACGTGTGGCGATTTCCTAGCGGGAGCGCGCGGTGCCATATGGTCACACGCTCCCGCTAGGAAATCGTGCATGCCCCCTCCCCTGCTGCTGAGGTGCGCGCTTGATTTTTTTTACCAAGGATCTCACATGGATGACCCAAGCCTCCGTGTACAAGTTTGCACCAGACGTGTGCAACCACGCAATGTCACAGTGCACGCGCGGCAGGTAGAGAGTGCAAGTGTGGGCACCAGTGCCCGTCTTACTATGCTGCTTTGGTGCTCATCTCCCGGCTGTGTTGTGGCACTTTTAAAGGAGTTCCTCCGGTCCTTAAAGGGAAAGATGGATCAGCCTTTCATGGCTCCGGGGGAGGTGCCAAGCCGAGCGGCACTGTCCTGCCCTGTAGCAGCGGCTCCAGCTCATCCTTTCACGCTCCGGGGCCGAGCGTTGTTTTAAATGAAACTTTCTTCGTCTGAGGGCAGCGCTGCATACCGCAGCCCCAGCCACACATCCTCTTTGACACAGCCTCCATTTTGTGTAAAATGCCCCGCTGCACTTCAATTAAAATTTTGTAACTACTGGTAACGTAACCAAAATACAAGTTGTCAAACCGCATTCGTCCGTCTCCTCGCCCGGGGCTTCTCCCCGTCTCCAACGCCCTTGCACGCCTTGTCAGCTCTCTGCCGCGGTGGCTTGCCCGGGGGTGCGCTGAGCACTGTAAAGAAAGGCATGCTCCCTCCCTCCCGCCCCTGACTAAACTGCCTGAGATCCAGAGGGGCTGAGGAGGTGCAGGGGGCCAAGGGGCATGAGACAGGAGAGCTAGCACTCCAAGTCTGGGACTGCGACACCCTCCGACTCATCCAGACTCCCTCTCCTCCGTTCTATCTCATCCTCCCACTCTCCTCTAAACCTCAGTCCATTCCTATCTCTCATTTCACACCCTCTTTCCATATTCGGACATTTCCATTCTTCCTCTCCCCTAAACCCTTCACCCCTTTCCCTTCTCCCTCCCACTTCCTATCTCTGCTCTAATCTTTGTATCCCTCTCTCTCCTTCCCCTCTTGTGTTTCTGTAGCCCTCTGCTCCCATTCTTCTACATCTCCCAAGTCACCCTCTTAGTTACTCCCTACCCTCTATCTCTTTGAGCACATCTCGTCAGGATAAAGAGAAATTACCATAACACGCTGTTCTTGAGAAAATCTACCAAGATGTACTGATTTGTGATTATCAATTGACGTTTAAGCCTTGAAGAAGTCTGATTGTCTGAGACGAAACGCTTTGGCTGGCTAAGAAAAAAATCCATTTGTGTTCTTGGATTTTTCCTGTGTTGAATAAGGAACTTGAATAAGATAATCTCGCAAGAATCCGGATCCTTTTTTACAAGATTGTGCACCTTCATATGTATTGGGGACATTTGAAATTATAAAGAAAATACCTTTTGGATGGGTGCTGATTTCTTATCAGTCATTACTCCCTACCCCCGCCTCCTTCGACTGGTGCGGCAACCATGGTGCTGGTGTTGGCGGTGAGGGAAGTCTTCTTCCCAGGGCTATTCCTTCTCTCCTGGCGGGGGCTCGGGGAGCTGCCAGGGCTTTGATGGGACTAGCCGGACGCCGTCATTGTGTCAGCCAGGTCCGGACCTTCCTTCCCGCATCCTTGAATCCATCAGACTTCCCTTGCAATGCACCTTGACCCTTGCTGACTCCCCAAATTGCTCAGACCAACCCAGCCTACCACTGAAGCACCACACCTCCGAGCAACCCACCCGTGACCCCATGTCCAGCAACCATGCACTCCACCGACAGCCTAACCGAAACCACAGCCTCTGCCCCGTATCCCCTTAAGAACCAGGGGCGTGGCTACCATTGGTGCAGAAGGTGCAGTGGTGCTGGGGCTCAGAGCCCCGACGGGCCCAATGTGCCTAATAATTGCTGTATTTTACTGACCTAACAGTTGTCTCATTACAAACGGTGAAGGCATCAACTGAGTTCTCTTACATTCTGTTACAGATACTCCGGTCCTCCAATCTATTGCAATATTTACACTCTTCTGGTTGATCCTGCTTAACCCTGCAATCTAACAAACTGTGAACTGCTCCTTCCATATACTTCCTCTAATTTCGCAAAATGTCCTTAGATTCCCCCGGCAGTCCTTATGTTCTATGGCGCTTCTTCACAGTTTAATCCAGTCATTTATCCCACTGCCACTCTTACACTTACTCCATATTACTTATAAGGTCCAAAGGTGAGACCTATTGGCTATGCCAATGCTTGTTTACATTGTGTTAACATGTATGTTGACACATTGTACATGTTTACATTCAGACTGCGTGACAGTGTACATTGTGACTGTTTAGGAGGAGCTGCCTTTTTGATGGGGGACAGTGGACATTCCGACACCATCAAGGATGTGGGCTTAGACTTGTACATCATCATCTCACATTTCCCTGCAATGCCAAATGTGATTGGCCAGTTTCTACACGCAAGCGGCACCTGTTGTGTCCTGTGTTCTGTTGTCTGCATGTTGCGGTTTGTACCACATTGTAGTCAATGTTGATGTGCACTGCCTGTGATGTGTGTGGAGCATTTTGTGTGAGTCAGCCCCCCTGCTCTGATTTTGCTGCCCCTTCTCCCTTTCATGGCGTGTGCCTTTGACTTCTGTGCTTATTTTATTTTATTTTTGTGTTTTATAGAGCGCAAACTTGACCCGTTAGGGTATCAGAGCACTTTACATAGTCATAGATTTGTACAAAAGGCATGGAATCACGAGAGTATGCCATAGATTGGGAGGGTGGGGGTGCCGAGTACAAGGGGGATGGAAGGACACAAAGTACAGTTAACATTACAGTTGCTGAAGACAGGCCCCAGGTTTCTTGGTGGGGTGAGAGGTCGATGGAAGGAGGCAATAGCCTCTGTGGACGTTGAAGGACAGGGTTTTAGATGAGGAATTTGCTCATGAGGAAGTATTTGTCCTCCTTTTTGAAACGTGGCAGAGAGGGGATTTTTCTGATGGCGGGTGGGAGGGAGTTCCACATTCTTGGTGCAGCCACAGCAAACTCCCAATTATATGTTTTTTTCCCGAAAGCGTGCAAGCTGGAGTAGGAGGTCTCTGGCGGACCGTGAGTTTCTGATTCCTCCAGATATCACAAGTTTCTGTGCAAGATATGCAGGGGAGTTTGAGTGTAAGGCCTTGTGCGTGATGCATGCCAGATTAAACTGAATTCTGGCCTCGAGAGGAAGCCAGTTCAGCGCTTTCCGGTGTGGAGAAATGTGATCAAATTTCCTTGTGCTGGTAAGAAGTCTGGCGGCCGCATTGAGGCAGGCTTTAAAGGGTGCTGGGGAGATCTTGGGTAAACCAGAGAGGGTGGAACAGCCATATTCCAGTCTAGAAATGACTAATGCTGGGACTGCCATTTTTAGGTCGGGAGCGTCACGGAAGGGTTTCAGTTTCCATAGGTAGCTCAGGTGGAATCTGTCAGATTTGGCCCTCGAGCTGATATGGTCTTGCATGTTCAAGTTGCAATCCAAGGTTATTCCCAGTGATTTGGCCGAGTCCACAATGGTCGGTGGACAATTTAAGTCTGTGATGGCCTTAATCCATATCTGAATCTCAGGGTCGGTGTTTGGAGGGGAAAAGAGAAGAAATTCAGTTTTGTTTGCGTTGAGTTTGAGTTGATTGGAGGAGAGCCATTGGACGGGCTGCTTCAGGGCCTCATTCAGGGAGAGAACGTCCTCGAGAGATGAGATATTGATGTAGATCTGAGTGTCATCAGCAGACATATGGTAGGAGATATTTGCGGTGCGAAGGACTTCGGCAAGCGGTTCTAAACAAAGGTTGAAGAAGGTAGGCGACAGTGTTGAAGCTTGAGGGACTCCAACCGTGACCGAAGAGTGAGCTTACAGGTTGCCGTTGATTAGGAATTTCTGAGATCGGTTTTGGAGAAAGGATCTAAACCATTCAAGGACGGGGCCATCTAGTCCCATCCTGAGTTTGAGACGTTTGAGTAGCTTCCCATGATTGACCGTGTCGAAGGCCGAGGATAGATCTAGGAGGATTAGGAGACAGGTTGTGACTTGGTCAAGGGCTTGGAGGGCATCATCGACGATGTGGAGCATGGTGGTTTCACTGCTGTGTCCCGGTCTGAATCCAGATTGGAAGTCATTGAGAAGGTGGAAGTTGTTGATGTGATGACTTAGCTGCAGTTGCAAACACTTCTCTAGCACTTTAGCTAAGAGAGGGATGTTAGAAATAGGTCTGAAATTGTTAGGGAAGGCTGGATCCAGAGACAGCTTTTTCAGAATGGGGAAGACTTGGCCCACTTTCAGAGAGTCAGGAAATGATCCATGCCGGAGGGAGGCATTAATTATCGCAGTCCAGCTAGGAATAATGGATTGGGCGATGGTGGCTAGGTAGTTAGAGTAGAGCGGGTCATTGAAATGGTTGTTGGGGTTTAATGTAGATAGGATTTTGGAGAGAGAGTCTTCGTCATAGAGTGTGAAGTTGGTCCAGTGTGCTTGATTCTTAGGTGAAGCCTGTTGGGGTGGCGTGGGTGGAGGAGGCAGGTCAGGGGGCGTAGAGCGTATGAGGTGGAACTAAGTTAGTTACCTAAGGTTTTAATTTTGTCTGCACGAGGAGGATTCATCATATGAAATTAGCGACTTGGGGTTTTCTTTCGATGTTTTGGCCAGTTTGTTGGAATGGTGTTTGACCAGTTTGAGGAGTTTGTGGGGCCTGTTCTGAGCGTTCCCCAGTTCCGATCTGAAGAATTCTTTTTTTGAGTTGAGGATGTTCTTGTTGTATGTTTTTCTTGCCTGGTGAGGAAGTTTTAGGTGAGCAATAGAGGGGTGCTGTCTCCAGATACTTTCGGATTGTTGCAGGGATCGCCTCTCAATTTTGAGGGATCCAGTGAACCAGGGGTTTCTATCTTTGATTTGAGTTCTTTTTAGTTTTAGTGGGGCTAGGTCATCCAGAATGTTGGACACAGTTGCAGAATAGTGATCGTGAGGTCACTGACAGTTGTGATATGCGGGGGGAGGTCAGATTTGCATCGAGCCTCGAGTTCCTTGTGGTATAGGTTCTTAGTGTCTCTGACCCAGCGCTTAGGAAGTACCGGCTGTGGTGCCCTTGTCTTGTGGGTGCCAATTGTAGGAAGGCAATGGCGTGGTGGTCAGACCAGTCACAGCGGTCTATTGAGATAAGCTTAACCGTTACTTCCTTAGAGGTGATCCAGTCAAGAGTGGCCCCTTTCGAGTGAGTTGGGAGTAAAAAACAAGATTGGCTTGATCGGTCAAGAGGTCTTTAAAGGCGTTGACATGAGGATCCTTGGGGTCATTCCAGTGTAGGTTGAAATCGCTGAGGAAAATGTCTTTAGCGTTGGAGAAACTCTTTGCTGTGAGAAGTTCCATGAGGAGGTCAGTGAAGGAGTCATTCATGCCTGAGGGGTGGTAAAAGATGTGCTGGTTGCGCAGTTGGGTGGAGTTCCTGCAAATTGAGAGGGTGAGCTATTTGCAGGATTCGGTGATCTCTGCCAGTAGTTCCATTGTCCTCTTCCTCACTCCAAATGCATTCACCTTGTCCACGATGGACTGCCATATTCCTTTTTTAGTTGCCAATGACACAGTGGAGGTGATGAACAGTTGTTGATGTTGTTCTACCACCTCCGTCATCAGGATCCTGTTTTTCTGCGGACGGAACCACTTCTTCCTACACTTCTTCTCCTTGGCCTTCCCAGACCCCGATGTCCTAGGCCAGGGGTACTCAAAGTACGGCCCGCGGGCCAGTAGCGGCCCGGCAAGCCTTCAGTGGCGGCCCGCGGAGCTTGAGACACATCGCACCTGTGTGTGTGTTTTTTTTTAACTTCAGCAAACACCTCGGGGAGCAGCAGTGCGAGTCAGAGACACTGCTCTGTGGGGGCCCGGGCGATTCCAGCCACAGTCAAGAGTGGAGCTGCAGGGGTGCTAAGAGGTGAACAAAGCCTCATTTACATACAAATGGTCGTTTAAAGACCTGTGCAGTACTGGGGTGCCCCGGAGGCTGTGTCAGCCAGGCTGACGCACAGGGGAGAGGGGGTGGGAGGGGGGGGCGAACAGCAGGAACTGAGAGCCGAGTGAGGTGGGAGGGCAGAGCAGGGAGTGAGAGCCTGGGTGAGGGAGGTGGAGGGCAGCAGGGAGTGAGAGCCTGGGTGAGGGAGGTAGAGGGCAGAGCAGGGAGTAAGAGCCTGGTTGAGGGAGGTGGAGGGCAGAGCAGAGAGTGAGAGCCTGGGTGAGGGAGGTGGAGGGTAGCAGGGAGGGAGAGCCGGGTGACGGAGGTGGAGGGCAGCAGGGAGTGAGAGCCGGGTGACGGAGGTGGAGGGCAGAGCAGGGAGTGAAAGCCTGGTTGAGGGAGGTGGAGGGCAGAGCAGAGAGTGAGAGCCTGGGTGAGGGAGGTGGAGGGCAGCCGGGAGTGAGAGCTTGGGTGAGGGAGGTGGAGGGCAGAGCAGAGAGTGAGAGCCTGGGTGAGGGAGGTGGAGGGCAGCAGGGAGGGAGAGCCGGGTGACGGAGGTGGAGGGCAGAGCAGGGAGTGAGAGCCTGGTTGAGGGAGGTGGAGGGCAGAGCAGAGAGTGAGAGCCTGGGTGAGGGAGGTGCAGGGCAGCAGGGAGGGAGAGCCGGGTGACGGAGGTGGAGGGCAGCAGGGAGTGAGAGCCTGGGTGAGGGAGGTGGAGGGCAGAGCAGGGAGTGAGAGCCTGGGTGAGGGAGGTGGAGGGCAGAGCAGAGAGTGAGAGCCTGTGTGAGGGAGGTGGAGGGCAGCAGGGAGTGAGAGCCTGGGTGAGGGAGGTGGAGGGCAACAGGGAGTGAGAGCCTGGGTGAGGGAGTTGGAGGGCAGCAGGGAGTGAGAGCCCGGGTAAGGGAGGTGGGAGGGCAGCAGGGAGTGAGAGCCTGGGTGAGGGAGGTGGAGGGCAGAGCAGGGAGTGAGAGCCCGGGTGAGGGAGGTGGGAGGGCAGCAGGGAGTGAGAGCCTGGGTGAGGGAGGTGGAGGGCAGAGCAGGGAGTGAGAGCCCGGGTGAGGGAGGTGGAGGGCAGAGCAGGGAGTGAGAGCCGGGTGAGGGAGGTGGAGGGCAGAGCAGAGAGTGAGAGCCCGGGTGAGGGAGGTGGGAGGGCAGCAGGGAGTGAGAGCCTGGGTGAGGGAGGTGGAGGGCAGAGCAGGGAGTGAGAGCCCGGGTGAGGGAGGTGGAGGGGCAGCAGGGAGTGAGAGCCTGGGTGAGGGAGGTGGAGGGCAGAGCAGGGAGTGAGAGCCGGGTGAGGTGACAGAGGGCAGCAGGGAGTTAGAGCCGGGTGAGGGAGGTGGGAGGGCAGCAGGGAGTGAGAGCCTGGGTGAGGGAGGTGGAGGGCAGAGCAGGGAGTGAGAGCCCGGGTGAGGGAGGTGGGAGGGCAGCAGGGAGTGAGAGCCTGGGTGAGGGAGGTGGAGGGCAGCAGGGAGTGAGAGCCCGGGTGAGGGAGGTGGGAGGGCAGCAGAGAGTGAGAGCCTGGGTGAGGGAGGTGGAGGGCAGAGCAGGGAGTGAGAGCCCGGGTGAGGGAGGTGGGAGGGCAGAGCAGAGCAGGGAGTGAGAGCCTGGGTGAGGGAGGTGGAGGGCAGAGCAGGGAGTGAGAGCCCGGGTGAGGGAGGTGGAGGGCAGAGCAGGGAGTGAGAGCCGGGTGAGGGAGGTGGAGGGCAGAGCAGGGAGTGAGAGCCCGGGTGAGGGAGGTGGGAGGGCAGCAGGGAGTGAGAGCCTGGGTGAGGGAGGTGGAGGGCAGAGCAGGGAGTGAGAGCCGGGTGAGGTGACAGAGGGCAGCAGGGAGTGAGAGCTGGGTGAGGTGAGACAGATAGAGATAGAGACAGATAAAGACAGAGACAGAGAGAGAGACAGATAGAGGGAGACAGACAGAAGGAGACAGACAGAGGGAGGGAGACAGACTGAGGGAGGGAGACAGACTGAGGGAGAGAGACAGACAGACAGAGGGAGGGAGACAGACAGACAGAGGGAGGGAGACAGAAAGACAGAAGGAGACAGAGGGAGGGAGGGAGGGAGACAGACAAAGGGAGGGAGACAGACAGAGGGAGATAGACAGAGGGAGGGAGACAGACAGACAGAGGGAGGGAGACAGAAAGACAGAAGGAGACAGAGGGAGGGAGGGAGGGAGACAGACAAAGGGATGGAGACAGACAGAGGGAGACAGACAGAGGGATACAGACAGAGGGAGACAGACAGAGGGAGACAGACAGAGGGAGACAGAGGGAGAGAGGGAGACAGACAGAGGGATACAGACAGAGGGAGGGACAGACAGAGGGAGGAAGGGAGACAGAGGGAGGGAGGGAAACAGGGTGAGGGAGGGAGGGAGACAGAGGGAGGGATGGAGACAGACAGAGGGCAGATGGAGGGAGGGAGACAGAGGGAGATGGACAGTGGGACACAGATAGAGGGAGACAGATGGAGGGAGATGGAGAGAGGGAAGAGAGGGAGGGAGACAGAGAGAGAAAGAGAGGTAAGACAGAGAGAGACAGAGGGAGAGAGACAGAGGGAGACAGAGAGAGAGGGAAGGGGGGAGCGAGAGAGAGATAGAAGGAGGGAGAGATAGGGAGAGAGAGAGAAAGAGAGAGGAGAGAGAGAGAGAAAGAGAGAGAGAGAAAGAGAGATGTGTGTGTATGCAGGTTTGTTGGCTCAGTGGATGAACGTGTCCGCTGCAGGGACCTGTGTTCAACCTCATGGTCACAGTTTTTTTGTTGCTCTAGCTCTGCCCCCTCCCCCACTGACCTCGCCCCCACCGGTGCGGCCCTCGGCCACAAACCACACTGTAAATTTGGCCCCCAAGAGAAAGTTTGTGAGTACCCATGTCCTAGGCTGTTCCACCGGGGTGCTTGTCGGGGTCTGGTTGTCCCCATGACTTGCTGCTTCTGCGTCCATTGTGCTTCGTTGTGGCTTGTCTTTTGTGGTTTTATTTTCACTTTTATAGTTGGTTTTCCCACCTGATGTGTGTGAATTGCAGGCCTGGGGAAGATTTTTGCAGACTTTTTCATCGTGGTTGGGCCCATTGCAACTTTTTCCGTGTTGGGGTTTGTTTTTTTATCATAGAGTAAAAGAAAAAGTTTTCCCTTTGGTTTACATCTATATGAAGGCCAATAGCGCCTCACTGTTACATTCACATCCAACTCACCTCTTGTCCCATTCCCAGCATATTAAAGCACTTACAAAGAAAAAAGACTATTATTTTTCATACAAAACACTGTATTTATTATGAATTAAAAACAAATATCATAGTTCAATATTTCATTGTAATTTCTAAAACTACTGCATAAAAACACATACACAAAAAGAAATCATATCACCTGTCTACAACAGTCCTCCAGGAGAAAAGACATTGACAATAAACTTTGTCTTGTGGATGTTAATTTGGATTTTCTTTGCACAACAGAGGGCATAGACTTTAATTCCTTGTCACCAGAACACTGTTGAACTTTCCAAATTTAACAAAAAGTGAAGCGTCGACGTGTTTCAGTGGTGTCTTTTCAATAAAAACACCTTCATCAGGACAAAAGAAATTTGTTTTCCTTAAAAACGGTTTTAGTCTCACCTAATACGAGATAAAAGCAAAACATTCTTTTTAATTACTATCTTTTCTACAAAAAATGTTTGTGCAAAACTGCATCTCAATTTAAAATCATAAAACATGTGATTATGACTCCATATTCTTTTTTCTTCTCAATATTCTTTGTAAATGCTCCAACCATTCACTCAATCACTGTAAGAACAATCATTCTATCTTTCATCCCGCTTACAATCATATATCATTATTGTGACTCACCCGTGCAAACGCACATCTGTGAGAATCCTCCCAATCTGTTAAGGGGTATTTATTCCCAAGTTTGGAATCTGTTGAGTATAGCAGACAGGCTATTTAGGGATCCGTACATGATAATTACAGAATCTCACATCTAATTAATACTCACAAAAATGATTTTAACCCCTTCGATGCTTGTGACGGAACCATTCCGTCATCAGTCACGGTTGAGCTGTGCTGATGACGGAATGGTTCCGTCACGACCACACCCTGTTCTGGAATGTCCAGCACCGGGGGGAAATTGGCGCCGCACGCAAGGTGTTAAAGGATAATACCTATTCAGGCCGTCAAGGATTGCCTTTCACTGATCTTCACTTGGTGCCAAAGATGAGCAATATTTAAAACTACCCTATGGGCCAAGGATAAACACGAGGGCCAATACCAGGAAATATTTTCAACCTGGAGTACATTTTATCATCATGACACTGCAATTCATTTTGTTCTGTTACCTTAAGGTTATTTGCGATAATCATCGATTCCCCATTGGGCGTAAGACTTCTTATCAAGTTTCTTCTAATTAAAACCACCTATTGAAAAGGGTTCAGTATTATTTCCATGCTCAAATCCCCAGTCTAATAAACTAGTTGGTCTATTAAAAGTTCACAACTACTTTAAAGATTCCTCACCGTGGTAATATCACCATGCGCTTATATATGTTTCTTTTTCTTGGATCACGGGGTATTGTTTAGTCGTGGCTGCGTCCGTAGTGCCATATATACGGGAAAAGGAAGAAAGAAAGAGGAGTAGTTACTATTGATGGCTATCTGATGCCAATTTATTTAAGCCATCTGGATTATACCCCAGATGTCACATAGTCCAAAAGCCTCCCCCAAGACCGCCATTCACTCTCGGTCTAGTCTCGAGTGGGAAGGAAAATAATTCTACGTGCACTACGCTTCACCAAATAGCAGTGCATCACAGCTCGCTTGTACTAAATTAAGCAAGATCCAATGTGCTCGGCCTCAGTGGTCATACCGCCCTGAGCTCATCTACATCGTGCCCCCACTTTCACAGTGTTTCTATATGGCATAGTGTAAAACCGACTTTCGGTCTCCCGCTTCTCACGGCTTTGCCAAGAGTCCATGGCGATAGTCACTGAACCCCATTTAGACATCACAACGGTTGTGTGAGGCTCCGTTATATTTCTTAGCCTCTCTCTCATGTAATACGACCCCGATAATCCTCGGTCGTCCCCCTTAGTACACATCTGATTACGCTCACCTTTTGAATGTGATGACCGGCTTTCCCCGCTCTCGTCTCCCTCGCTTCTTGTAGGCACGGTGCAAGCAATTAATTCAGTGGTTCCCAAACTGTGCGCCGCGGCACCCCGGTGCACCGTAATGAGGTGCCAGGGGCGCCGCACACAATAGGGTGACCAACAATCTATAAATTTCACGGACCGTACGTACGCCTTTTATCTGTAATTATGGCCATCACAGGGAGCAGCGTTGCTCCCCTGTGAGAGGCCTCACCCCTGCTGATGGAGCCACCTTGTACTCCTTCTAGAGCCCAAGAGCAGCCCCTCCCGCCACTGTCACTCAGTATGCAGCTGATTGCCACATACAGACAATGGGGCAGTCTGGGGTGTTAAAGCATGTGGTGGCCTCCTCCTGTCTCAGTGTACAGAAGAGCATTCTGTTAGATAAAAAGTAAAACGCCCATGCTGCAATGTTAGAGAACACTTCATTTAAAGAAGCCTGTAAAACAAGTTAAAAAGAACGGGTTATCGTTCTTTCTCTGTCTCGTCATTTTAGAACTGAAGTATTTTCAATATTTTATTCAACAAAGCCAAGGTTGCTGCTTTTTTATTTTAAGGAACTAGCAACCATTGACAAAGCCAATAGTCCTGGCTTGTTGTTGGTGTAATGATACTTGCTGTATTATATATCTGGATGCAAAGACAGAAATAACATAATACCAGTCGGGCGCAACACTATGCTAAGAGCAGATTTTTAGCCTAAGTGTTTTAAACTAAGCTCTTAATTACATCCAACACCCCCTTTGAAGAGACCCCCCAGTTTTTTTACACCACTTAAAGCCCTGGAAACAACACCATGTTATAGTCACCTCATATCCTGGCACTGTGCATCATGCATGACTCATGACTCCTACGTTTTCAGTCTGCCTATGTGTAGGGGCATGGTGAACTCTCCACCACCCCACCCCTTGCTCTAGTTCGTTCTTGATAGGCCTCTTCTGCCTGCAACTCTGCAGATAAAGGCTCAGCTCATAATGTGAAAATTTGGGTGAGTAAATAAGTGAAGGAATGTCTGAATGGCTGGATGGATTACTGAAAGGATGAATGGATGAATGAAAGGGAGGAATGGATAGATAATGAAAGAAAGGTGGATGGATGAGTGAATGAGTGGAAGTATGGATGAGAGAAAAGGTAAATAGATGGATGTATGGGTGGAAGGGTAGATGGATGGGTAAAAGGGTGGATGGGTGTGTGAAAGGATGGATGGATGTGTGAAAGGATGGATGGATGAGTGAAATGGCAGCTGATGGGCGAGTGAATTGGTGGATGGGTGTGTGAAAGGATGGATGGATTGATGAAAGGGTAGATGATGGGCAAGTGAATGGGTGAATGGATGAATTGATAAGTGAAATGGTGAATGGATGGATGAGTGAAAGGGTGGATGTAAGGATTGATGAGTGAGTGAAAGGGGGTAGATGGACAAAAGGATAGATAGATGAGTGAAGTGAAAGATGAGATTAATAATTCAAGCATTCCAACCATTATAATACCTTCATTGCGTCCCAATTACTTTAAGGAAGACAACAGGAAGTACATACCTCCCACCCACCCACCGGTAAAAAAAATGGTGGGGAGCCACGGCCAACTGCCGATTAGGTCAAGGGAGCCACAGGTCAAAAATGTTTGGGAACCACTGAATTAATTGATCGCCCGCCACAGGTGTCCCTGTTTGATTGCGTGTCTGAGCTGCATCTGGAACGTCAACTTGCCCAGTCATGTGTGCCTGTAACTCTCCCAAAACTTTATCGAAAGCATATCTAACCACTTATACGAGAGCCGCGGTACCATAGTTTGTATAAAGGCCGCGTATGGTAGCTCAAAGCAGTACTGCGGGGCATCTGCAGTATTCTCAGCCCGCATTACTGTTATATTTACGCAACACCTTTGGCTCTACCAAAAACTTTATTGAAACCACCTCTAACCCTTTATAAGAGAACCTTATTACCATAGTTTGTATAAAAGCCGCCTATTGCTGCTCACAATGGTACTGCGAGGGCATCTACAACGTTTTCCGACCCCAATAATATAATATATGCGCAACATCGGGTTTAACCCAAGAAGAAAAGGGGAATAATATCCAGGGGTTATTTAAAAAATAAACAGAAAGAAAACCGCCCCACTATCTACGACGTCCTGTCTTACAGGTGCCTTTGTTTACAAAATAAATGTGAAGTTCAATACTTAGCGCTAACCTCCCCTGACGGGAATCAGGCCACTATCTCGTCACAGTTTTTTCTCAGCACCTACATCTATCACAGGACGTGTAGTCTAAAAAGGATCATTCCTATACTCTAACTAAGATATAAATCATATAGAGCCTATTATAGCACAATTCTCATCCAGTCTTCTTTAGTATTTAACCCCTTGGTGACGGTATCCATTTATATAGTGGCGCACTTCGGATATACTAATTAGCGGGTTGTTTGCGTTTTTGTACAGAAATCGCTCCACCTGGAAGTAATCCGCTCCAGGAAGTTTGCCGGATCCCCTCCCGGGCTCAAAGCCAGTTAACACATGTCCGAAGGTAATTTTATTATATGTAATGAATTTGTGCATGTATTCTATACATTCAGACAAGGCAGATTACTGTCTGTTCTTTCGTTTGTCGTTCTGGATGTGCAGACATACGTCGAGAACACGAGATCTTACACATTCTCATGCTCTCTCTCTGCAGCCTGTTCTCCACCAGGACGCAGTGACGTTATTGATACTAGCAGAGTGACCTCGAACTCACGCAGGAGCACTTCTTCTGTCCTGGTATGTCCCTTGTTTCACCCCATTTTCAGTTATACCTCCCATCTCAACCCTTTTAGGACCGCGAGTAATTCTTTCCTTCATCATTTTTTTTCTTTGACTAGAGTAACGCTCATTAAGAAATTTCCTCTACTTGGTCACGGGCCTTGCCGGGTCAGAAATATCACCGGTGGAGCGGTGAGCATACCATTAATGCATTAAAAAATCCCTCAACTTTGAGATATAGTTGCCCTCAGTGGCATCTTTTTACATGTCTTTTTTGCGTATTAGCCCTTGACGTTTCTTTTCCCCTTGCTCTTCTTTTCCTTCCCTCTGCAGTCCTTTTTGCCATACAAACTATAGTGCAGGTATGTTTTTTACTAGTCGCACCTCTCACACAGAGTAAGTGTTCTTCTTAAGCACGGGGGTAGAGGTTTGCATAATGGTTGACCCGTCCGTCACACTTCTCACACCATTTCCCCTTCGTACGCTTTGGGCTATACACTACAACAGATTCCGTATGATTGTACTTTATGGATTCTTGTACCATCAGATGTTCTATGTACATATTTTTGTATCTTTTCCCAGCTCCGAGGAGTCGCGAGGATACTGTTCCCACGCGACGAAACACGTGTTGGCTGGTTGTGGAACCATTAAACTGCTATTTTCACAGCATTTCTGTGCCTAGAATTTCTGCTTAGTTTATTGTTGACTTTGGCTTTTGTGAATTGTGTGCCCTATCTGCACACGACTGTAAAAGATTTGTTGATTTTGTGTGCATAGGCAATACTGTAGTAATTATTTTGTATGTTAGTTTTCATTGACATACTGTTGCGCAGTTAGGGGGTTTTTTCCGCTCGCCTGCTGCACCTTACTTACCCACTTTGCCCCAGCTACCCTAGCGTCCACTTCTGGTAGAGCACCCAGTGTTATTCTGAGACATTAAAAACCCTATCTTCCGGTATCTACGTAATTAAAAAGAATGTTTCGCTTTTATCTTGTATTAGGTGAGACTAAAACCGGTTTTAAGGAGAAACGCGTTGACGCTTCACTTTTTGTTAAATTTGGAAGGTTCAACAGTGTTCTCGTGACAGGGAATTAAGATCTATGCCCTCTGCTGTGCAAAGAAAATCCAAATGAACATCCACAAGACAAGGGGGCAGATTTACAAGCCCCGTGCGCCACTTTTGCACCGCCGTTGCGTCACTTCTGTGACGCAGTGGCGGTGTAAAAGTAGCTCCATGCTGCGACGGATTTACAACGTGACGCATCTAGGGAGATGCATCACGTTGTAAAGCCCTGCGCCACATTAAACCTGCATCAGGTTTAATGTATGCAGGGTGGGCGTTCCGTCAGAAAAAGCATCGGAAAAGTGACGCAGTGAAATCTACAAGATTTCAATGAGTCACTTTTCCGACGCCGCTGCGTCAAAACCTTGCGCCTGCTTGAAGCAGGCTTAAGGCATGACGCAGCATGTTAGGTATGGGCAGCCCCTGAGCATTGCTGGAGTTGTGTCGCGCTTGCGACACAACTCCAGCAATGCGCCGCCCTTACTCCATCAGATGCGTCACGCATCTGTTTATCCTTGCTCCACAATGCCTCGCATTGTACATGCGCCCGCATCTGTGGAGGCGCAAGGGTAAACTTGCGTGACGCATCTTACCTGGCGCATCACTGCTGATATGCAGGGATGCACCAGTCCTTGTAAATCTGCCCCAAAGTTTATTGTCTATGTCTTTTCTCCTGGAGGACTGCTGTAGCCAGGTGATATGATTTCTTTTTGTGTATGTGTTTTTATGCAATAGTTTTCGAAATTACAATGAAATATTGTGCTATGATATTTGTTTTTAATTCATAATAAATACAGTGTTTTGTATGAACAATAATAGTCTTTTAGGTCTCGCCTGTCGATGCGCATGCGCATCGAGCAAGCGAGACTATAGGGGCTCATCCAGACTTTATCTAACTTGCAAGGAATCGTGGCGATTCCTTGCAGTGCCCGTGACTTTTAAGCTCAATGCGCATGTGCATTGAGCTTAAAAGCGCGTGCACATGCCCCCAGCCGCCTGCCTTGCCTACTCTCTCTCACAGCCTCCCCCAGCTCCGCCCCCTCACTACTTGATTGCACGGCCGCTAGGCTGTGCCTCCCCTACTCTCCTCCCCCCTCCTCCTCTCCTCCCCTGCCTGCCTGCCGCTAGGCCGTGCCTCCCCTACTCTCCTCCCCCCTCCTCCTCCTACTGCCGTGTCGCACCTCTCCCCTCTCCGCCCCCTCCCCTGCCAGCCGTGTTACGGTGAAAGGCTTGTATTCTCTCCCTGCTCGTCATTTCTAGCATGTTTCCGTCCCCACCGCCATATGTTCACCTCCTCTCCCCCCTCTCCATCCGCCCTTCTCATCTCTTTCTGGCCTCACCTCGCACCTTATTTTCTTCAGGACAGTCTGGATGCTTCACAGCTCCTCTGGCCTCCCTGCCCCCTCCCCCCATTTGCTCCCGAGCCGCATTTCTCCGCCCCCCCCTAATCACAGCAATGCCAAGAGCTTGTTGTTTACAGGAATCCTCTCTACAAACCAGCACATTTATTGCAGCCAAAGCAAGTATCTTTACTTTCCAGGAGGTTCGTAATGTTCATGTTTGTAATCGTACTCCTTGCTCTACTGAAAATACTTGACGGCAGAGAGCAAAACAAACTGGACTCCAGGAATTTTACAATTCCTAAAGCGGACTTCATTTACTTATTTATTTAATGCGCTTTTATATAGCGCAAACATTACCCGAAGGTGTCCTTCCCCTCCCTTGTTCCTCCCCTCCTTCCCGCGTGCACCATGAAGTCCTTCCGCGGCTCACTTCTTTCCCCACATTTCTACCTGGGCTGCTTCTAATCCTGTGACCACCCTCTCCACTTTGCTGTCTCTTACTCCACGTGGCCTGTCTCTTTTCACTTGTTCTCTGACTGCCTTTGTCCCAGTGCCTCCTGATGCACACCACCACACACGTCACTCTCTTGACCTCTCTGCGCAGTCTCTCGTGCTCCTTCACTCCTTCCGCTATGCCACTTCCCCTCACCATTCCATTGCACCTACTCCTCTACCCCCCCCCCCCGCCCCCAATCTCTGGCTACGCCTCACTTCTTCCACATCATTATTTCCCCAGCCCTCCCTTTGCTCCCTCTCACCATCTGTAAGCATCTTCAGGTGCATTCTTTGCATGCCCTGTCCTCACTCTCCTCGTGTACCCTCTAGAGCAGCACTCTCTTTTATAATGTTCTCTCATCCATTTTCTTCACATCACTTCTCTTTGCCTCCCATTTCTTACAATATTCCACCCTAGAGTCCTCACCCGTCACTCTTTCTTTCCTACCCTTCTTACGCATCCACATTTCATTCTTGTCTCTCTTCCCTCTGCTTCTCCTTTCTCTTCTCCCCTCCACTATTCCCTCAGAATCTTTTTCCCTCCTCCTTCCTATGCTCGCTCCCTCACCCTTCTCCCGCCCTCCATGCCCTTCACTTCTCCAGCCTCCTTCCCATCCTCTCATCCTTATCTCATTGTTTTCGTCCCCTCCGCCATCGTCTCTTCTGTATCTCGTTATCTTCTCCACTCTTGCCTCATTTTCTTTATTTTCTCTCCCTATGCTTATCCGTCCTCATCTCCTTCTGTTCTCCCCACCCCTCTTTCTCATCTTACGATGTTCTTTCCTCGCCTTGCAGCGTCCTACTTCCCCTCTTCCTGCGTAAACCCCTTCTCTTCCCCACATCTGTTTTATTCTCTCCCTGCTCGTCATTTCTAGCATGTTTCCGTTCCCACCGCCATATGTTCACCTCCTCTCTCCCCTCTCCATCCGCCCTTCTCATCTCTTTCTGGCCTCACCTCGACCTCGCACCTTATTTTCTTCAGGACAGTCTGGATGCTTCACAGCTCCGCTGGCCTCCCTGCCCCCTCCCCCCTGATCTCTTTCTTGCTCCTCTCCTCTCCAGCCTCCTTTTCCTCTATAGTCTCTTTCCACTCCCATCTCTTTTGAGTCTGTCTCTTCCACCTACATCCTCGCCCTTATCTCATCCACCCTCCTTTCACCACCTTCCATCCTTTTCTCCTGGTCCTTCTATCCAACTCTTTATCCTCTCACCCCCATCTCTTTCCTGCCCACTCCCCATGCTTCTCCATTTCTTCTATTTTTTGTGCCTTCTTCTCCTCTGATTGTACTCGTTTTTCGTGCCTTCTGCTCCTCTGAAGGCACTCATTTTCTTGCCTTCTGCTCCCCTGATTGCACTCGTTTTTTTCTTGCCTTCGGCTCCCCCACTCCATCCATCCATCCATCCATCCCCCCCACTCCATCCATCCATCCCCCCATTTCATCCACCCCCCCACTCCATCCATCCCACTCCACCCATCCATCCCACTCCATCCATCCACCCCCCACTCCATCCATCATCCATCCATCCCCCCACTCCATCCATCCATCCCCCCACTCTATCCATCCATCCCCCCACTCTATCCATCCATCCATCCATCCATCCCCCCACTCCATCCATCCATCCCCCCACTCCACTCTATCCATCCATCCCCCCACTCTATCCATCCATCCATCCATCCATCCCCCCACTCCATCCATCCATCCCCCCACTCCATCTATCCATCCCACTCCATCCATCCATCCCCCACTCCATCCATCCATCCACCCCCCCCACTCCATCCATCCATCCACCCCCCCACTCCATCCATCCATCCATCCCCCCACTCCAACCATCCATCATCCATCCCACTCCATCCATCCATCCATCCATCCATCCCACTCCATCCATCCATCCCACTCCACCCATCCATCCATCCCACTCTATCCATCCATCTATCCACCCCACTCCATCCATCCATCCATCCCCCCAATCCATCCATCCATCCATCCCCCCACTCCATCCATCCATCCCCCCACTCCATCCATCCATCTCACTCCATCCATCCATCCCCCCACTCCATCCATCCATCCATCCATCCCACCCCATCCATCCATCCACCCCACTCCATCCATCCATCCATCCCACTCCATCCATCCATCCCCCCCACTCCATCCATCCATCTCACTCCATCCATCCATCCATCCCCCCACTCCATCCATCCATCCATCCATCCATCCCCCCACTCCATCCATCCATACCCCCACTCCATCCATCCATCCCCCCACTCCATCCATCCATCCCCCGACTCCATCCATCCCTCCCCGCCCCACACTCCATCCCTCCCCCGCCCCACACTCCATCCCTCCCCCGCCCCACACCCCATCCCTCCTCCGCCCCACACTCCATCCCTCCCCCGCCCCACACTCCATCCCTCCCCCGCCCCACACTCCATCCCTCCCCTGCCCCACACTCCTTCCCTCCCCCGCCCCACACTGCATCCCTCGCCCACACTCCATCCCTCACCCACTATGCGCTACCACAGCATCACTGAACGCCACAGCATCACTCGTCGCCGCCACAACATCATTCAGAGCCACCACAGCATCAATCTGTGCAACCATTCAACAACAAATGATTCAAATATGTTCTCTCAATGTTTCAAACTTTATTACAAATGTCACAAAAAAATGTTAATATTTCACTTCTGTTCTTGTATTTTCATCACAATAAAATACACTAAACATAATCTTCCAAAAAGTTATTTGCAAAAGTTTAAGCTATTGCAATTAGAAATGACAATAACTTTTATTTAAGTATTAAATATTGGAAAAAATACAACCCATTGTTATTTTTAATATTAATACATCTAAGTCATGTAAATACAACACATATTGCATTACAAATGCTATAGGTGTCACGTTTGCAAAAGTTAACACTATTGGCATTGTAAATGACAAAGTTATTAATTTCGTTATTTTCAAAACAAAAACATAAATAAAAAATTTGTCATTTACAATACTAATACCCCTAACTTTACTAATGCGAGCCCTATTGCATTGCAAACGTATTATTTATAACATTTTTAAAAGATTGTGATTTGTCAGATCAATACATGTAAGACAGGGGAAAACTAAACATGTACCTTTACTAATGCCATAGATGTAACATTTGCTAAATGTATAGCTATTGGCATTTCAAATAACAAAATTAATACTTTTATAATTTGTAAAACATAAACAAAAATTAAAAAATATTTACATTTACCACACCAAAATCTTAAACTTTTCTATTGCGAGACCTATTGCATTTTCAATGCTTGTTTTCTTTGTAAATGCTTTTATGCTGGGAATGGCACAAGAGGTGCGTTGAATGTGAATGTAACTGTGAGGGGCTATTGGCCTTCATATAGATTGAAACCAAAGAGAAAACTTTTTCTTTTATCTATACTAATATAATAAAGAGAGAGCCCAAACATTTGAGGCGGGTAATCTCAGGAACCACAGCACCAATCACAACACCCAATACAGCGTTGGAAAGGGCAGTTGCAGCAGAAGGACATAGGCTATGCAGACGCCCACCATATACATTTAAAAGGTAAAAGAACCGTGCCAGCAAAGTAGTCCCTTGTGGGCATGTCTGCGTTGTGCTGTGGGTGTGTGCTGGGGGCGTGACAAACGCTGGGGGCGTGTGGTACTTCCGCCCTTAATGCCATGTCTCATATCGTGCGCTGTGGGCGTGTGCTGGGGGCGCGGGCGTGTGCGGGGCGAGGGATTACGGGGAAAAGAAAGCGAGCGTTGTGCCCAATATTTCATTGTTTTTTTCTTCCCAGGTTCTGTATATTCCAGCTCCGGGTGTCCACCCTGCTCCCTTTAAATACCCCTGCACCCCATAATCATAACCCTTAAAATACCTCAACACCCTTAAACACTAACCCATTTTAACCCTATAAATATACCCTGTACCCAAAAACCCAAACCTATCCCTAAACCCTAAAAATACCCCTGTACCCCAAAACTCAAACCTAGCCCTGAACCCTATAAATACCCCTGTACCTCAAAACCCAAACCTATCCCTGAGCCCTAAAAATACCCCTGTACCCCAAAACCCAAACCTAGCCCTGAACCCTATAAATACCCCTGTACCTCAAAACCCAAACCTACCCCTGAACCCCGAAAATACCCCTGTACCCCAAAACCCAGACCTAGTCCTGAACCCTAACAATACCCCTTTGACACAAAACCCAAACCTACCCCTGAACCCTAAAAATACCCCTGTATCCCAAAACCCAAACCTAGCCCTGAAACTTCAAAATACCCCTGTACCCCAAAACCCAAACCTAACCCTGAACCCTAAAAATACCCCCTTACCGCAAAACCCAAACCTAGCCCTGAACCATAAAAATAACCCTGTACCCCAAAACCCAAACCTACCCCTGAACCCTAAAATACCCCTGTACCCCAAAACCCAAACCTAGCCCTGAAGCCTAAAATACCCCTGTACCCCAAAACCCAAACTAGCCCTGAACCCTTAAAAAACCCAGTACCCCAAAACCCAAACCTAGCCCTGAACCTTAAAAATACCCCTGTACCCCAAAACCCAAACCTAGCCCTGAACCCTAAAATACCCCTGTACCCCAAAAACCAAACCTAGCCCTGAACCCTTAAAATACCCCTGTACCCCAAAACCTAAACCTAGCCCTGAACCATAAAAATAACCCTGTACCCCAAAACCCAAACCTAGCCCTGAGCCCAAAAAATACCCCTGTACCCCAAAACCCAAGCCTAGCCCTGAACCATAAAAATAACCCTGTGCCCCAAAACCCAAACCTAGCCCTGAGCCCTAAAAATACCCCTGTAACACAAAACCCAAACCTACACAAAACCCAAACCTACCCCTGAACCCTAAAATACCCCTGTACCCCAAAACCCAAACCTAGCCCTGAAACCTAAAAATACCCCTGTACCCCAAACTTAACCCTGAACCCTATAAATACCCCTTACCGCAAAACCCAAACCTAGCCCTGAACCATAAAAATAACCCTGTACCCCAAAACCCAAACCTACCCCTGAACCCTAAAATACCCTTGTACCCCAAAACCCAAACCGAGCCCTGAAGCCTAAAAATACCCCTGTACCCCAAAACCAAAACCTAGCCCTGAACCCTTAAAATACCCCTGTACCCCAAAACCCAAACCTAGCCCTGAACCCTAAAAATACCCCTGTACCCCAAAACCCAAACCTACCCCTGAACCCTAAAATACCCCTGTACCCCGAAACCCAAACCTAGCCCTGAACCATAAATATAACCCTGTACCCCAAAACCCAAACCTAGCCCTGAGCCATAAAAATACCCCTGTACCCCAAAACTCAAACCTAGCCCTGAACCATAAAAATAACCCTGTACCCCAAAACCCAAACCTAGCCCTGAGCCCTAAAAATACCCCTGTACCCCAAAACCCAAACCTACCCCTGAACCCTAAAAATACCCCTGTACCCCAAAAACCAAACCTAGCCCTGAACCCTTAAAACACCCCTGTACCCCAAAACCCAATCCTACCCCTGAACCCTAAAAATACCCCTGTACCCCAAAACCCATACCTATCCCTAAACCCTTAAAATACCCCTGTACCCCAAAACACAAACCTACCCCTGAACCCTAAAAATACCCCTATACCCCAAAACCCAAATCTAGCCCTGAACCCTAAAAATACCCAAACACCCCAAAACATATACCTCAGTACCCCAACACGTATACCCCTATACCCATACTTACCTTATCCAAACGTTAAAAAAACAAAAACATGCTTTTACCATTCATGAATTTACAACGAATTTCGTTGTCAATGTATGCGTGGTAAAAGCATTTAAAATGTAATGTCATGCGTTATAATGGCATTGCGTAATGAAAGTATGCGGAGTCATGGTATGCGGAAAGAAAATTGCGGAATAATGGGTGTTTACCCTCCCCCGGTAAGTACATTGGCGGCACAGTGGCCCACATCTCCAGCAACATACTCATATTTTTTCACCACCGATTTGAAAAATGCACATGTCTCTCTCATTGATGGCTGGCACCGACATACACTTTTAGACACACCTCCCGCCACAAGTTCTAGAATTGTGAACTTTAGAGCTGGGGAGCTACGTTCGAATCTCGGCATCAGCTCAACATCCTGTGATTCCAGGCAAATCGCTTTGTCTCCCCGTGCCTACCTCAAATGAATGTGTTCTTCAGTAATGTAAATTGTGCTCATGCCATGTTGTCGAGTTTGCGCTATATAATATTGCAAGGAAAAATACAGTAGGGAAACTCGAGTTCACACACTACTGAATGCGCACTCTTAAGTGCATCAGCAGTGCACTGTAAATCGGAGCGTTTCACAGGCCTGTCACAGATAAGAAATGCTATCAAAACGAAATCCTACAAAACAATATACTACTGGCCGGTAGCAATTCATACCAGGACAACGTCGGGACGGGCTGCTAGTTCTATGATAAGACAACAAACCCCAACACGGAAAAAGTTGCGATGGGCCCAACCACGATAAAAAAGTCTGCAAAAATCGCCCCCAGGCCTGCAATTCACACACATCAGGTGGGAAAAACAACTATAAAAGTGAAAAAAAACCAACATAAGACAAACCACAACGAAGCACAATGGACGCAGAAGGAGCAAGTCCAGGGAACAACCAGACACCCCCAAGCACCCTGGTGGAACAGCCTAGGACATCGGGGTCAGGGAAGGCCAAGGAGAAGAAGTGTAGGAAGAAGTGATTCAGTCTGCAGAAAAACATGATCCTAATAACGGAGGTGGTAGAACACCATCAACAACTGTTCATCACCTCCACTGTGTCATTGGCAACTAAAAAAGGAATATGGCAGTCCAACGTGGACAAGGTGAATGCAGTCGGAGTGCGAAAGAGGACAATGGAACTTTTGGCGGATATCACCGACTCCTGCGAATACCTCACCCTCTCAATTTGCAATAACTCCACCCAACTGTGCAACCTGCACATCTTTTACCACCCCCCAGGCATGAACGACTTCTTCACTGACCTCCTCATGGAACTTCTCACAACAAGAGTTCATCCAACGCTAAATACATTTTCCTCCGCGATTTCAACCTACACTGGAATGACCCCAAGGATCCTCATGTCAACGCCATTAAAGACCACTTGACCGATCAAGCCCTGACCCACTCTTGTTTACTCCCAACTCACTCGAAAGGGGCCACTCTTGACTGGATCATCTCTAAGTAAGCAACAGTCAAGCTTATCTCTATAGACCCCTGTGACTGTTCTGACCACCACGCCATTGCCTTCCTACTACCTGGCACCCACAAGACAAGGGCACCACAGCCGGTGCTTCCTAAACGCTAGGTCAGAGACACTAAAAACCTAGACCACAAGGAACTCGAGGCTCGATGCAAATCTGACCTCCCCCCCCGCATATCACAACGGTCAGTGACCACATGATCACTATTCTACAACTATGTCCAACATTCTGGATGACCTAGCCCCACTAAAACTAAAAAGAACTTAAATCAAAGATAGAAACCCCTGGTTCACTGGATCCCTCAACATTGAGAGGAGATCCCTGCGACAATCCGAAAGAATCTGGAGACAGCACCCCTCTGCCGCTCACCTAAAACTTCTCTGCCAGGCCAGAAATACATTCAACAAGAACATCCTCTACTCAAAAAAATAATTCTTCAGATTAGAACTGGGGAACGCTCAGAACAGGCCCCACAAACTCTTCAAACTGTTCAAACACCAATCCAAAAAACTGGCCAAAACATCGAATGAAAAGCCCAAGTCACTAATTTCATTCGCGGAATTCTCCTAGTTTTTTGCAGGCATAATTAAAACCTTAGGTAACAAACTAAGTTCTGCCTCATACGCTCTACCCCCCCTGACCTGCCTCCTCCACCCATGCCACCCCAACAGGCTAAACCTAAGAATCAAGCACACTGGACAGACTTTACACTCTACGACGAAGACTCTCGCTCCAAAATCCTATCTACCTTAAACCCCAACAACCATTTCAACGACCCGCTCTACTCTAACTACCTAGCTACCGTCGCCCAATCCATTATTCCTAGCTGGACTGCGATAATTAACGCCTCCCTCCGGCATGGATCAATTCCTGACTCTCTGAAAGTGGGCCAAGTCCTCCCAATTCTGGAAATACTGTCTCTGGATCCAGCCTCCCCTAACAATTTCAGACCTATTTCCAACATCCACCTCTTAGCTAAAGTGCTGGAGAAGTGTTTGCAACTGCAGCTAAGTCGTCACACCAACAACTTCCACCTACTCGATGACTTCCAATCTGGATTCAGACCGGGACACAGCACTGAAACCACCATGCTCCACATCGTCGATGATGCCCTCCAAGCCCTTGACCAAGTCAAAACATGTCTCCTAATCTTCCTAGACCTATCCTCGGCCTTCGACATGGTCAACCATGGGAAGCTACTCGAATGTCGCAAACTCATGATGGGACTAGATGGCCCCGTCCTTGAATGGTTTAGATCCTTCCTCCAAAACCGATCTCAGAAATTCCTAATCAGCGGCAACCTGTAAGCTCACTCTTCAGTCCCTCAACCTCCACAGAGGCTATTACCTCCTTCCATCAACCTCTCGCCCCACCAAGAAACCTGGGACCTGTCTTCAGCAACTGTAATGTTAACTGTACTTTGTGTCCTTCCCTACCCCTTGTACTCAGCATCCCCCACCCCCCCAATCTATGGTAGACTCTCGTGATTCCATGCCTTTTGTACAAATCTATGACTATGTAAAGCGCTCTAATACCCTAACGGGTCAAATTAGCACTCTATAAAACACAAAAATTAAATAAAATAAGCACAGAAGTCTACGGCACATGCCATGAAAGGGAGAAGTGGCAGCAAAATCAGAGCAGGAGGGCCGACTCCTACAAAATGATGCGCACACATAACAGGCAGAGCACATCAACATTGACTACAATGTGGTACAAACCACTACACGCACAAAACAGAACACAGGACACAACAGGTGCTGCTTGTGTGTAGAAACTGGCCAATCACATTTGGCATTGCAGGAAAATGTGAGATGGTGATGTAGAAGCCTAAGCCCACATCCTTGATGGTGTCGGAATGTCCACTGTCCCGCATTAAATAGGCAGCTCCTCCCAAACAGTCACAATGTACACTGTCAAGCAGTCTGAATGTAAACATGTACAATGCGTCAACATACATTTTAACACAATGTAAAAAAGCATTGGCATAGCCAATAGGTTTCGCCTTCGGGACTTTATAAATGATATGGAGTAAGTGTAAGAGTGGCAGTGGGATAAATGACTGGATTAAACTGTGAAGAAAAACCATAAAACATAAGGACAGCCGGAGGAATTTAAGGACATTTTGCGGAATTAGAGGAAGTATATGGAAGGAGCAGTTCACAGTTTGTTAGATTGCAGGGTTAAGCAGGATCAAGCAGAAGAGTGGAAATATTGCAATAGTTTGGAGGACTGGAGTATCTGTAACAGAATGTAAGAGAACGCAGTTGAGGCCTTCGCCATTTGTAATGAGACAACTGTTAGGTCAGTAAAATACAGCAATTATTAGGCACATTGGGCCCGTCGGGGCTCTGAGCCCCGGCACCACTGCACCTTCTGCACCAATGGTAGCCACGCCCCTGGTTCTTAAGGGGTTACGGGGCAGAGGCTGTGGTTTCGGTTAGGCTGTCAGTGGGGTGCATGGTTGCTGGACATGGGGTCACGGGTGGGTTGCTCGGAGGCGTGGTGCTTCAGTGGTAGGCTAGGTTGTTCTCAGGGAGGTGGGGAGTCAGCAAGGGTCAAGGTTCATTGCAAAGGAAATCTGATGGATTCAAGGATGGGGGAAGGAAGGTCCGGACCTGGCTGACACAATGACCGCGTCCGGCTTGTCCCATCAAAGCCCTGGCAGCTCCCGGAGCCCCCGCCAGGAGAGAAGGAATAGCCCTTGGAAGAAGACTCCCCTCACCATCAACACCAGCACCATGGGCGCCGCACTAGTCGGAAGGAGGCGGGGGTAGGGAGTAACTAAGAGGGTGACTTGGGAGATGTAGAAGAATGGGAGCAGAGGGCTATAGAAACACAGGAGGTGAAGGAGAGAGAGGGATACAAAGATTAGAGCAGATATAGGAAGCGGGAGGGGGAAGGGAAAGGGGTGAAGGGTTTAGGGGAGAATGGAAATGTGCGAATGTGGAAAGAGGGTGTGAAAGGAGAGATAGGAATGGAGTGAGGTTTAGAGGAGAGTGGGAGGATGAGATAGAACGGAGGAGAGGGAGTCTGGGAAAGTCGGAGGGTGTCACAGTCCCAGACATGGAGTGCTACCTCTTCTGTCTCATGCCCCTCAGCCCCCTGCACCTCCTCAGCCCCTCTGGATCTCAGGCAGCCTCGGTCAGGTGCAGGGGCGGGAGGGGGCGTGCCTTTCTTTACAGTGCTCAGCGCACCCCCGGGCCAGCCACTGCGGCAGAGAGCTGGGAAGGCGTGCAAGGGCGTCGGAGACGGGGAGAAGCCCCGGGCGAGGAGACGGACGGCTCTGGATTGCCAACTTGTATTTTTGTTACGTTATCAGTAGTTAAAAATTAAAAAACTTGAAGTGCAGCTGGGCAAGAGGTAACTGCTCTGCACTGCTCTCACCTGTTTTTCGCGATAGTCACAGACCACCACTCACAAAGGTTGATGCTGAGGCAATACCTTTATGTGTAACATCCCTACAAAAAGGACTTGCACCAAGCAACTATGTGCCCAGCGTTATTCCCTAAGAGCCCTCCTCAAAAGCACAAGACGCCTGCACTTTGTACACACATATTTTCATTTCTATGTGCTCACTTTTAACAGCGGTGAGTTTAGTTTAAAAAAAATACTACTTTAGGAAAGAGTTAGGAAAAAATAAATTGCAGCCAGTGCCACGCTGTCAGCCCGCGCGACTGCTGAAGCCGGGAGCAGTAGGGTCGAAGGTCGTAGCATCGCTCTTGCTTCCTTGGTACGGCTCTCCCTAAAAACATACTGCCTCTCCATCATCGTGCGGAGGCGGAGCCTGTGTCACAGAGGGTGTGTGGCCTGGGCTGCGGTATGCAGCGCTGCCCTCAGACGAAGAAAGTTTCATTTAAAACAACGCTCAGCCCCGGAGCATGAAAGGATGAGCTGGAGCCGCTGCTACAGAGCAGGACAGAGCCGCCCGCCTTGGCACCTGTCCCCGGAGCCGTGAAAGGCTGATCCAACTTTCCCTTTAAGGACCGGAGGAACCCCTTTAAAAGTGCCAAAAACAACAGCCGGGAGAGGAGCGCCGAAGCAGCATAGTAAGACGGGCACTGGTGCCCACACTTGCACTCTCTGCCTGCCGCGCTTGTACTGTGACAGTGCGTGGCTGCACACGAAAGTTCACGTCTGGTGCAAACTTGTACACGGAGGCATGGGTCATCCATGTGAGGTCCTTGGCGAAAAAAACCAAGCGCGCGCCTCAGCAGTAGGGGAGGGGGCATGCGCGATTTCCTAGCGGGAGCGTGCAACCATATCGCACCGCGCGCTCCCGCTAGGAAATCGCCACACGTGCACGGGTTGCCATTGCAAGCAATGCAAAGCGTACACGAGTTTTCTGGGAAAGCTGTGCTGATGGCATTAGGTGTCTCTCTATGCAGCGCATGCGCGCTGCATAGTTAAGATCTAAAAAATGCATCTCCCCATCACATTGCAGAGGGAAATACAAAGCGTCCTCTAGAGCTGTCTGACACTTTCTTCTCTGATGTCGAAGAGGACCACCAGACTTTCAACCACAAAGCCATCCTACAGCTCGTGGACGACCTCCGCTGCATACCTCCAGATGCAAGGTAGCCCAGCTGCCACGAAGAGACCCAACCCCTGCACGCACCACACAGCAGCCAGAACCCACCACCAGGGCTGCCTCCCAGGACCCACACAATGACCATATGGCCTTCCAAGGGCATGTGCTGGTGTGCCAGGAGCAGCTGGCTAACAGGTGTGTGTGGGTTTGACAGCATGGCAGACAAACTGGATGCCATACGTGGGTGTCTGTGTCCCATCTGGGACCTCTCACAGTCCCTAACAGACACCCACAGTTCACTCCATGCCCTCCAACGAACCATGGCTGACATTGCTGTAGTCCTGACTTGGGGGCAAGCACAACTGTCTAGTTCGAGTGGCTCCAGTGATGTCGCCCGGGAGTTAGGACACATGCAGAGGTTGATGGAGAACATAGAGCTGACGCAGGCGGAAAGAGCGTCAGCCACAGCTGCACACCAGCGAGAGGTAGCTGGGTTCCAAAATGACATGAAGATCCTCCTCATGGCATTGCTTCAACAAGTCCTGGCGCTGATGACTGCTGGTGCTACCACCACATCCACATCTCTGCCCCCTGAGGTGTCACTGCCCCAGACTGCTGGAACCAGAACACCACAGCCCGCACGTGAGGCACCTGAAACAGCAGTGGATAAAGATGTGGATTAATATGACCTCCTGGTAAGAAAAAACAAGTAGCAATGATCTCCGCCATTTGGGCTGTTGCTGCCTGGTTCTGCCCTCTGCATCATCACTCTCCACTGTCCCCCGATACGCTCAGCGACACTTACCTTTGACCTCGACATGGACTGCCATATTCCGATTGGTCACTAATGACAGAGCATTCAGGCAGCGGACTGAGCTGTTCCCCATCCGTTGGACTGGTCATTCCTTGAAGGACTCTGGCTGGCCCTCCATGGCCCAAAAATGCAAAGTGGGGTTTGCATGGCCCTGTACTGTTCCTGTTACAACTCTCCACTGAATGTGCATTAATAATCATTCACACAGATGTGTCATATCCACGATCTTTGACGTGTGGAAGTATGGATGTATGTAGGGTCAGTGATTTCCCCTTACGTCCATGTTGATCATGTTGTGGGACTTGGGTCACAGTGTGACACATTGCCGATTGCGGTCCGGGTGGCGGTAGCACCACAACAGGGACACCTGCATCAGTTACTTCCTCATTCAGCTCAGGACGGAACCACGCCCAGAGCCCCGGGATCATTGTTCACACCCTTACGTTGGACTGGCATACGCCAGGCCAGCCCACTCCACTTACGCTTATAGGGGAGACAACAAAGCTACATGTCCCAGGTCTTCCTTGTAGTGATCTGCTGATCAAAGTTCTAGTTGTCAGCATGCCACAGCCACTCCCTCACGGCTGGTTTACACCCAAACCACACCCATCCAGTACAGGGGTCAACGGACACGTGACCCTGCAAATAAAAAGACCCGGGCGCACCTGGTGGATGCCATTTCCACTCTCTATCTGGGTGTGTTTGTCTGCATATTAGCCATGCATGGGGTCCTATGGTGTTACCACCTCACATTCCCCAGGGCCGGAGCTTACATGATGGCATCCGCAGCAAGATACCCAATCATAGAGGGTCCATGACTTGCGGGTCAAAGACTTGATGGCACCGGACACACTGCGGCTGGCACATGCACACCGCCACGGGACGGTGACTTTCTGTGCACTGAGGTAGGGGCACCTTAAGTGCTGAGCGGGTTTGCAGCCTGCAATGATGCCCCATCCTGGTGGTCGGGACTTGTAAGGGTTTGTGTGAGCCCTACTGGACGGCAGTGTAGCGGCCAGCTCGTGCGTACCACCACGTGGCTTTGCCTTGTGGTTCACAGAGTTAGTGACACCTAAAGGGCTGAGCGGGTGTGCACCCTGCGATGATGCCCTGTACACTGATATGTACTCGGCCATGGCAAAATCAAGACCAAGAATCAAGTGTGACCTTGTGGTTGCCAAGGTTTTGTCCAAAGATGACTCTGTCATTCTCATGTTTCTAACCTTACATGCATGTTGAGTGTTGTACTTTTGCGACAGAAGGTGATTTGATTGGTTCATGATTTTGTAAGGTTGCTGTCACATATCTTTGTCATGGGGGACTATGTGGTGGTGGCGGCCCTGGGTGTGGTGGTGGTGGGTGTTTTGGCCCTCTTTGGTGTCCGAGCTGCATGATCGTTGGCTCCATGGAATCTGTTGCTCTTCATGGGGGACTCTGGGCTGGGCTCCCTTTCGTGGTGCAGGTTGTCTTCTGACTTTACACCAGGTCAGATCAGGTGTTAACTTCCTGGTGCTAATGCTCCTTATCGCCTGTTTTGTGATCTCTTCACCTATCTTTCTGGTCATTGTGAATGTTGTGAAGTGGTGTGTTCGCTGCTTTTTGCACGGGAATGCCTACTCTGCATATCATTAGCGGTAGTTGCTGGGGTCATCCGTGGCAATGTTTTTTCTGGCTGCTTTCGCGAGTAAACTGGTGATATGTGCTTTTTGCACCAGCTTGTGAATGGTGCAATATATTTATCGCCACTTTGGCTGAGAGAAAGTGCTGTTAACTCAGCAATAAGTGCTTGAGAATATACCCCCTAGTGTATGTATAAATGGTATGTATAAATGGTTTTGTAGCGCGCACTGTTACTGGGGAGTATCCTGGCGCGAAGGGAGGGGCAAAGACAGATGAGCAGGGATCGAATTAAAAACTGCTACTGAAAAGGTGGGTTTTCAGATTCTTTTTAAATTGAGCAACTGTTTGACTGGAGCGAAGATGAAAAGGGAGAGCATTCCAGGCGCGGGCAGCAACCACAGAAATGGACTGACCCCCCAATCTGGTTCGCTTAAATCGCGGGAGGTTCATTTTTAATAGAGAAGATGAGCGGAGAGCTCTTGTAGGGGCATACAGTGTGAATCTTTTCTTTAAATAGTCTGGTCCCTGATCATGAATTGCTCTGAACGCAAGCACCAAGGTTTTAAAGAGGATACGTTGTGGAACCGGAAGCCAGTGGAGGCCAGACATATGAGACCGAGCACTCTTCCATCTGGGGACGTTGCAGAGAAGGCGAACAGCGGCATTCTGAATGACCAACAGACGCTTGGTCAGATAGGCTGGAATGCCGCTGAACAGGGAGTTCGCGTAGTCTAGTCTAGCTAGGATGAGTGCTCGGGCAACCGTCTCCCTGGCCTCCCTGGGGAGTAGTGGAAAAAATTTCCTGAGCATTCTCAGGGTGGAAAAACACGTTTCGGTCAGTTTTTTTATATGGTGCTCAAATTTTAGATCCTCTCCGAACCAAATCCCAAGATTTTTCGCCGGACCACCCATTTCCTTAGGGCATGGAATGTTCGGGGGCCACAGTACGTTCTTGAAATTAGGGGGGAAGGATCCAAAAAAGAGGACCTCAGACTTATCCTCATTACATTTTAGTTGAGCCCGCATAGGCCATTGAAAGACTGAGGATAGGCAAAGATGAACCTTAGCTGTGTCAAGATGGTCATCGGGCCAGGTAAAAAGAAGCTGCGTGTCATCCGCATATCCTATGATCTTAGCCCCATGCTGTTCCGCGAGATACACCAAGGGGGTAATATAAATGCTGAACAGCAGGGGGCTAAGAGTGGACCCCTGAGGGACCCCCGTAAGGAGTGGTTTTAATTCTGAGGCATGAGGCGGCATCCAGACCTGTTGCGTTCTTCCCGAAAGAAATGAAGACACCCAGGCCAAGGCATTGCCGCCAATGCCAATGGCCGATAGCCTGGCGATGAGGAGAGCATGGGGGACGGTATCGAAGGCGGCAGAGAGATCCAATAGGATTAGGACTGCTCTGCCGCCTCCGTCCAGACACTCCCGTATCGACTCCGTCATCTCTAACAGGGCCGTTTCAGTGCTATAGGCGGCCCTGAATCCCGATTGGGCAGGGTGCAGGGCATTAGATGACTCTACAAATGTATCTAGTTGTCGGAAGACTACTTTCTCGCAGATTCTTGACAAGGCAGGGAGCAAAGAAATGGGCCGGTAATTACCGGGGACCGAGGCATCCAAGCCTGGCTTCTTCAGGAGTGGCAAAAGCTTAGCCTGTTTCCACTCGGCAGGAACCTCTGCCGAGGAGAGAGAGAGGTTGACGATGTGAGTGACCTCTCTACATACAGTGCTGGCCACCCCTGACAGAATCCGAGCCGGACACGGATCAGTGGGGGACCCTGATTTAAGACAGTCCAGAAGGGGCAACACATCACCCTCACCCTCATTAAATAGGCAGCTCCTCCCAAACAGTCACAGTGTACACTGTCATGCGGTCTGACTGTAAACATGTACAATGTATCAACATACATGTAAACACAATGTTAAAAGGTATCTCCACTTCACATTGCAGAGGGAAATACAACACCTCCTGCAGAGCTGTCTGACCCTCTCTTCTCTGATGTCGAAGAGGACCATCAGACCTTCGACCACGACACCATCCTACAGCTCGTGGACAGCCTCCGCTGCACACCTCCAGGTGCAGAGCAGCCCAGCTGCCACTAGGAGAACCAACCCCCACCACAGACCACACAGCAGCCAGCACCCACCACCATGGCTTCCTCCCAGGACCCCAACAAAGACCACATGGCCTTCCAATGCCGTGTGTTGGTGCGCCAAGAGCAGCTAGCGGGACAGGAGCGGGGATTTGACCGCATGGCAGACAAACTAGATGCCATACGTGGGTTTCTGAGTCCCATCTGGGACCTCTCACAGTCCCTAATGGACACCCATAGTCCGCTCCACGCCGTCCAACGAACCATGGCTAACATTGCTGGAGTCCTGACTCGGAGACATGAACAACTGTCTAGTCCGGGTGGCTCCAGTGATGTCGCCCGGGAGTTGGGACACATGCGGAGGTTGATGGAGAACATAGAGCGGACGCAGGCGGAAAACCGTCATCCACAGCCGCACACCAGTGAGAGGTAGCTGTGTTCCACAATGACATGAAGACCCTCCACATGGCATTGCTTCAACAAGTCCTGGCGCTGATGACTGCTGCTGCTACCACCACATCCACATCTCCGCCCCCTGAGGTGTCATTGCCACAGAGTGCTGGAGACAGAACACCACCGCCCACACATGATGCACCTGAAACAGCACAGGATGAAGATGCAGATAAATATGACCTCCTGGTAAGAAAAAACAAATAGCAAAATCCTCCGCCATTTAGACTGTTGCTGCCTGGTTCTGTCCTCTGCATCATCACTCTTTACTGTCCCCCGATACGCTCAGCGACACTCACCCTTGACCTCGACATGGACTGCCATATTCCGATTGGTCACCAATGACACAGCATTCAGACTGTGGACTGAGCTCTTTCCAATCCGTTGGACTAGTCATTCCTTGAAGGACTCTGGCTGGCCCTCCACAGCCCAACCATGTAAAGTGGGGTTTGCATTGCCCTGTACTGGTCGGTCGGGCTACAACACTCAAATTAATGTGCATTAATCATTCATATTCACACAGATGTGTCATGTCCACGATCTTTCACATGTGGAAGTACGGATGTATGTAGGGTCAGTGATTCCCCTTTACGTCCATGTTGCTCATGTTGTGGGACTTGGGTCACAGGATGACACAATGCCAATTGTGGTCCGGTGGCGGCAGCACCACTACAGGTACACCCGCATCAGTTACTTCCTCATACAGCTCAGGACGGAACCACGCCAGAGCCCAGGGTCATTGTTCACACCCGTAAGCTGGATTGGCAGTCGCCAGGCTAGCCCACTCTGCTTATGCTCACAGAGGGGACGACAATGCTACATGTCCCAGGACTTCCTTGTAGTGATCTGCTGACCACTGTTCTAGTTGTCAGCATGCCACAGCCACTCCCTCACGGCTGGTTTACACCCACACCACACCCATCCAGCACAGGTGTCCAAGGACATGTGACCCTGCCAATAAAAAGGCCCGGACGCACGTGCTGGACGCCATTTCCACTCTCTATCTGGGTGTGTCCCTGAGCGTATTAGTTGTGCATGAGGGCCTAGGGCACTACTACCTCCCATTGCCCAGGGCTAAAGCTTACATGATGGCGTCCGCAGCACAATACCCAATCATAGAGGGTCCATGACTTGCGGGTCAAAGATTTGGTGGCACCGGACACACTGCGGCTCGCACAGGCAAACCGCTATGGGACGGTGACTTTCAGTTCACTGAGGTAGGGGCACCTTAAGTGCTGAGCAGGCGTGCAGCCTACAATGATGCCCCGTCCTGGCGTCCAAACTGGTAAGGGTTTGTGTGAGCCCTGTTGGACAGCTATGTAGCCGGCCAGCGCAATCATACTGATGGAGCAAGGTTTTGTATAAAAAAGACTTGCTCGTATGCAATCCTCTTGATTAACATATAATAATGTACCCAACCTGTTCGTAAATACTAATATTGCACCACATTTTACTTATTTGTATCCAGGGGATGCTTGTCTATGTGCATTGCTAACCAATAACCCGAGTGTCATTAATATGGCTGCCGAAAATGCAGGAACTCTACTGCGCATGCGTCTACTGCATCTACGTAGTATGACGTTTTCTGTGGCTTGGAGGGAAATCTTTGCAGCGGCGTAATAGCTTACAATATAGCCGCTTGAAACTCACGTGTTAAATCGCATGCTATAATGCAACTAACTCGTGCAAGTTTTACTAAAGCTATTAATGCAAAAGATGTATTAAGTAAATGGGGTTAGAGTAGAAGTAAGTGGTATACACTGAATTAATTTATTTTCGTATTCTAACATGTTCTTCTTTAACTTTATTAATAGTTCGGATTTGGGCCTTGGAGGGTGACTGTGATCCTTACCCCACCTGACAAGTGCGCACGCGCACTGGGACCTTGCCGTGCACGCTGATGGCACCATTGGACAAAGGCCAAGGCCATGTACTTCAGCAGCATGAGAAATTCAACTCTTGAACCTGCGAAAGGAACTCGATGCAACAAATGTTGCTGAAAATATTGATCCACATATGAAATGCAGGTGGGAATAAAGCATGGGAAAGAAAACTTAAACGGCGGTGATATTAGACAAAGAAGTGAGGAAAATGATTACATTTAGTATGGTGTGATGTCCTCTCCCCGCTGTCTGGCCCAATCAAAATTAAGGGTGTACATAGAATTGAAACATTTGAGGATGGATCATACACAATATTGGTATAACTGAGGAAAATTGAATTTTGCCCTGTCATGTGTCCCTACGTGTTCCCCATCGTATGTTATATGTGCATGATTAATATGCATATTTACCCCCTTGACCGAATAAAGACGCAATTATAGTTGTGTCCAACGTTAGTATGCCAGTTATCCAGTCCTCCTGAAAGCAACAAGTATTAGGCCTATGTTGCCAACGTCTTTATATTGTGCACGTTAAATCATCGAGTTGTCCCCGTTTCTAGGCCTCACAGGGCCCGGACACCAGATTCAAGCTCCAGTCTCCTGAAACCACTCTGAGGAGCGATGCAGCCCCTCCCGCATCCCTGACCCTTCACTTACTCCCTGCCAAGCAGCGCGGTGCCCGGCCTGGCCTGCCTGCCTGTCTGCCAAGAATATGTTATGCTTCTAGTTATCAGTTCAGCTCCCCGGTTTCACATTCCTAGCTAACGAACCGCAGAAACATCTTCATCTATAGTCTAGTCTTTCTGTCTCCATGCAAGAGAATTACTGAATTAATATCCATAGAAGATTCATGGCACACGCAATACTTAAAGAAATATATGCATGCACTAGCCTTAGTGACAAGTAGCCTTTGCCCTGATGACTTTTAGATTCAAGCAACATGTACTCCAAACACAAGATATCAGATATGCCATAGGTACATGTCGTTCTGACATCCCAGACTTTAGTCTCCTCTTCTAGTGCCAGAAGTCAGAGCCCCCAGCTCTCCCCAGTTACACGTCATGGCCCGTTTGCGTGCACCAGTAGGTTAAAGGTTCCAGCTGCCCAGGTAGCCCCCTCCATGTATCCACCCATTTATGACACTTCTGTGACGTTTACATCACATGTCTCCGTGCACGCCCTGTGCACGCCTTCTTTTTACGCCCATATGTTCTTATCTTCCGTTTGTCACTTGTTACGCCTACTGTATTCAATGCAATTGTACTGTTTTACTATATATACTGTATGATGTTAATATGATATGGCGACTGTCATTCCTGTCCCTTCCTGAACCTTTGCAGGTGATGGAACCCGATGGTCCATTGGCTCGAGCCATCTGATTAAAGCCCATATGACTCAGACACCTCGGATTCTGCCTCTTATTTATTGAGCTATCCTTTTCAGTTAATGCATAGAAAAATAGTACCGGTAATTATTTATTTATTTACCACAAAATGGCGCCCGAATAGGGACGAGCCCCTTCCCCACGCGCCGGCGATGTAACGCAGGCCCCCTGACCCTTCTACAGCCGTGACGGACCCCTACTGTGCACGTGCAGATATTTCTGCTTCAAGTCTCCCTCAGGCCCACGGAGGAGACGGAGACTGCGGTCCGGCATCCAGACGAGGCGGTGAGGAAGGCGGATCGTTCCGACCAGAGCCCAAGCCGAGAGAGCAAGGTCCGAGGTATCCGGAGGCCCACCTGTTTCCGAAGCCCGAAGCCCGAGGCACATGCGTAGTGCGTAGCAGTAACCAGACGTCGTAGCAGTCCAGTCCAGTCCGAGGCCTTCAGTTTTGCTTCCCGGTGAGTACCGTTGCTGGGACGTATCTAGACGGGTTCATTAATTTGTGTCCGGTCCGACGGGTTTGGGTACACAGATCCGGTCCGACGTGTTCACCTATGTGGATACGGTATGACGTGTCTCTTTAGGAGACCGGTATGTTCTGTACTGTTTTAGCAGTGCATCCAGTAATTCTAGTAAGTCTGTTCTCGAGAAATTCAAGTAATGTGTTTTCAATGTATCAGGTAGTATTCGGTTCGAACTGTTAATAATGTGTTCTTGATGTCGTGGTATGAATGATTGTTTTGCTATTCATTACTGTGTTTATTGTGTATTGTGCTCAAGCTCAAGTACGGTTCAAATATGCCGCTGTTTTCTAAGTTACGTCAGATAAAAACCAGAAAAGGGTTACTCGAAGAATCAGTTCCTGTCCCTCCTAGGGACAGTCCTGGACATTTCATGTATCACAAGCATGGCTTAGATGCCATACTGTATCTAGATTTATGGGTGGACTACACCAAAGATCTCGAAGAGAAATATAGATGGCCTGTTTCAGGAACATGGGATGCCGAGTGCATCATGAGAGTAGAAGAAGCATTATGGAAAAAGAAAGCCAGACAATCCCAGAAAGATGCCATAGAATTGTGGCGTAAAGAATCCCATAAAAGAACAGAAAAAGAATTCAGAAAAGCCGAACTAAGTAGGGAATCCTCAGAAAAAGCCCAAGAAAGGGAATTACTAGAAGAAGGTGAACGAGTTAGAGCAGAACAGTCAGACAGACAAAGGAATGCCCTTATTAACGGTATGTATCCCCTTCTCGCCGAGGGTTTGCCGAAGGCAACCCCGGAAACACTCCGTAATTTACCACCACCATTGGTCCCGACTAAGCTACGTCATAAACCGACCGCAGCTGAAATCTTCCTTTCTTCCTATTTAGACGACACTGTCCCAGAATATGCTAACCCGAATCCTGCCCCGCCTGTTCAACCTCAGCACCCTGTTAATAATGTAAATACTGTGCCTCCAGCCGTGGGTCCCGGGAATCCTGTCCATGTGCCAGTACCCCCGGACCAACCCACATTACGTACACCTACTTTACCAGTTCCGTTACCAGCAGCCACACATTCAGGGTTAGTTGACGATTCTAGTTCAGGAGGAGCAGGGGGAGGTATTCCTATCACCCCGCCTCAAACAAAGCGCCTGACACTGAGAGACGCAGCATTACAGAGTACGCCAAAAGTGGCTACGTACGAAGCACTCAAAAAGTTCCTTACCGATTGTAGATATGATCCAGTGCCAGGTGAAGATCACATGATATTGCATTCCGTACGTTTACGACGAGTTGTAGACTTCTTGATTACCATATCAGATATGAAAGAACATTTAGACAGAATATATCATTTCATCCGTACAGGGGAGAAACCAGAAAGTATTCACGAAGCCATGGCACACAGGAAAGTCGAGACTCAAGGCATTATTTTGCAATTTCTAATAAATTGTTTAATAAGAGAACAGGATCGTCCTGATAAAGACAAAGAAGAGATGAAAGTCCTGACAAGATGGAGTGACAATATAGCAGACGGAAAACACAAGACACAGAATAGTATAGAAACTATGTACAGAAAGATTCGTAAAGAAATTATAGGCATACACGAGAGGGAGAAAGCAAGAATAGTAGCAGAGAAAGAGAATGATTCTTCAGATGAAGATATAGACAACGAGAACCCCACCAGAATAGCGTATGTAGGTAGGACGAGACCTTCTGATAGACACACGCGCCTAGACTACAAGAAAGCTTTTCCTCCTCCCGTACCAGAACAGTGTTCTCTTGAACAATTATTCCAGGCTACTGATAAAATTCTGAAATTACGAATAGGTTACAGTGAGCTTAGTACCATGCATGAACAAGAACTAGCCCGATCAGCAGTTCGATGGACTAGTGATTCTACCACGTATTCAGACGAAGTAGTGGCTCAAATGTTTCTGAAGCTGCCCCCAGCCGAGCAGCGACTGGTGGGTATGTACATGATCCAGCACCTCATTACACTGTACGAGAGTCAGCATTCTGATCCAGGTCCCTTATATAATGTATTGAACGAGTTACTCCTAAACCGATGGAAAGGTCTAGGTACCGATCTGATTAGCGTCATTTTAGAACAGCGCCACAAATACAGAACGTTCCTGACTCCGCATTTTGTTCCTGTTTCACCCCCATTCTACATAGACAGACAGAATCCCTTGCGAGAAGTGCATCCTGTTAAGGGAACGGGGGGTGACCTCGAATGAGTATTTGTTTACACCCCTATAACGAAAATAGAACTACTGGAAATGAAAAAGTTAGTGCCCTGTCACGATAAAGATCCAGCAGGGTTCCACCGTGAATTAAAAGACATGCTCCGTATGGGAGAATACACGTATCCTGATATCATCAAAATGTTAAAGGTCCTGTTGCCTGCGGGCATATATGAAAAACTTAAAGAAAAAGAATGGGAGGTGGGAGAGAAAAAGATTGACTGGACCGCGTTAGAGAACGAAGATAATACACGAGTTCCAGGTACCGGTCTCGGGGAAAAAGCCAAAGCATTGCCCGAGTTGTTAATACAGGTCTTGCCAAGATTACTAGCCACGAAAAAGGAAGACTGGGATGCCATCTCAGCCTGTAAACAGAAACAAGACGAAGACACTAGTGATTTTTATTCCAGATTTGAGAAATGTTTCATTATAAATAGCGGTTTGAAAACAAGTAGTGAGTCGTATCCACATCTTTTTGTTACCAAACTAGTTGAGAATTCTTTACCACAAGTTAAAAATCGAGTATTAAAAGTCGAGAGTACCTGGCAAGCTAATACCCCGTCCCAAATGCTACAGATGTTACAGTACCACCAGAATAGAATCAGGGAAGAGCAAGAACACGAAAGGAGACGTATGAAAGACACGAAAATGAAAGTACTAGTTGCACAGTCTGTTCCAATAGATAGTCAGAAGAGGGGTACGAATCAAACTAGTCATTCTGCAGCTCCCGTTAAAGGGACATGCAATTATTGTAAACAGCCAGGTCACTATATAAACGAATGTGCAGTTCTGAAACATAACATAGCTACAGGTAAGACGAAAGAGAGACCGCGTCCTCCTAGACAGGAACATGTTCCGCAGAATTCGCAACCACCGCAGAACGCACAACAGACAGTTACAGTACCGCAGCCTATAGCTGCCACACAACACGTTACACAGCAGATGTACCAGTACGCACAGTCAGATTATCCAGAATATCAGCAGTATTCATGAAACAGCCTAGAGAGGGAGGTTGGCTTGCCTCTCATTGAGATTCCTGTAGATCAAGAGGGTCCCTACGTACACAGTCAAGTATTACGGAAAGACAGAAAGTTTCTGATTGATACAGGGGCAAGTAGGACTACCATCAGTCATGACGAGGTTCCAGGGGCTCCGCTCTCAGGCTCAAGAAATGTTTCCCTGGGATTTTCAGGAAAGCCTATTGTTAATGAAATATCGAAACCAGTTTCCCTAGAAGTTGGTCCATTGTCCCGAACTACAGACTTGTTACTTACGAAATCATGTCCAGAAAATGTACTTGGTATTAAAACATTGAAAGAATTAGGAGCTGGTATTTGCTGTTCTCCGGAAGGAGTGAGATTGTTTTTACGTGATTTTAAAGGTCATTATGTGTTACGAGATTTTGATCCAAGATTACTGAATGTACCACAGCATTTATGGGCGCAAGGTCCAACTGATGTAGGTTGTATGCACATTACACCATATCGTGTCACTCTGAAACAAGGTGTTGTATTACCCCGAATCCGACAATACAAGTTACCACCTGAGGCTGTAGCAGCCTTATCGAAAATTATTGACGAGCTCATTGCTCAAGGAGTAGTTGTAGAAACTGACTCCAATGTATGTAATTCTCCTATCATTCCGATTCTTAAACGTACTGATCCAAATGCACCTCCAGTTTATCGATTAGTAATTGACCTTCGAGAACTCAATAAATGTATCATACCCCAGTACCCAGTGGTTCCAGATATCTCTTCCCTATTGACTGCCATTGATTCCGAAGCAGAGTTCTTTACTGTTATTGATCTCAAGAACGCATTTTTTAGTGTCCCCATTCATCCAGACAGCCAGTTCCTTTTCGGATTCTGTTTAAATGTAAGAAGCTATACATTCACACGAGCACCTCAAGGTTTCACAGAAAGTCCTAGTATTTACAGTCAAGCACTTAAAAGACAACTAGACAGTATTCACATGCCAACTGACACTGCCCTGCTCCAGTATGTGGATGATTTATTGATCACAGCCCGTACAGAACGTGACTGCGAACGTGCGTCACTGACAGTCTTGTATTTTCTGGCAGAAATGGGGCACAAGGTGTCCCCTTCGAAACTGCAATTCTGTGTCCAACAAGTGGTATACCTTGGACACTTGTTGTCCAAGAGGGGTAGACAGCTGACACCTGACCGTATCCAGTTAATAGCACATCTTCCACAGCCCAAGACACAGAAGGAGGTACGAGCTTTTATAGGCCTCACTTCTTACTGCAGACCATGGATCCCTCAGTATGCATATCTAGCCAAACCACTGATACAGTTGACAACACAGGAGGCAGCCACATCGACTGTCCTCCCATGGACCCAGGAACATACACTTGTTTTCAATGAGTTAAAGAAAGCTTTATGTAATGCACCTGTGCTAGTGACACCGAACTACAGTAAGCCTTTTACACTTTTTGTCACTGAACGTGATGGTACAGCATTATCTGTTCTCACACAAGACCAAGCAGGACAACACAAGCCTTGTGCTTATTTTTCTAGCACATTAGATCCAGTAGCCCAGGCTCTGCCTGCATGCCTCAAGTCAGTTGCAGCCACAGCTCTAGCTATCAGACAAAGTAATTCCATAGTGTTAGGACACTCCCTGACAGTACAAGTTCCACACTCCGTGGAAGTTCTTTTAAACCGAACACAGACTCAGCATTTGACAATTGCACGTTTAACAGGATATGAACTGACACTGTTTCAGCCACACATAGAAATCAGACGCTGCAACATTTTAAATCCTGCTACACTTTTACCCTCGATTACATCAAGCCCTGCCACACATGACTGTGTGGAAGTTATTAATACCATGACAAAGCCAAGACAAGACTTGACGGATATTGCATTACCTGATCCCGACCTGACACTTTACGTGGATGGTTCATGTATGAGAACAAGTACAGGAGAGTTAGTAGCCGCGTATGCAGTGACTACTGAAACTGAAGTTATAGAAACACATCGTATTGACACCTTGTCTGCTCAAGCAGCAGAGCTCATCGCTCTGACCCAAGCCTGCATACGAGCTAAGAACCTGAAAGTAAACATATATACAGATTCACGTTATGCATTCGGAGTCGTACACGACTTTGGAGTCTTCTGGCAAGAAAGAGGTTTCATGACCTCTCATGGAGCCAAGATTCAGCATGGCCCCCTCATTCAAGCTCTGTTAGAAGCAATACATTTGCCGACAGCTATTGCCATTATGAAATGCAAAGCACATACGAAAGTCACTGACGCCATTTCCCAAGGTAACGATCTGGCAGATCGAACAGCCAAGCTTACAGCTCAGACTCCAGACATTCCAGTTATCACGACAAAGACAGATGTTCCAGTCCCGACAACTTGCATGACAGTTAAGGACCCTACACATGATGTACTAGACATACAGACACATGCTACCCCAGACGAAATCAAGAAATGGTCTGAACAAGGAGGGGTCCAGACAGATCAGGGATGGTTGACGAAGGGAAAAGCCACATGGTTTCTCCCCGACTCTATGGTTCAAGTCATTATTAATACAGCACATAGTCCAGCACATTTAGGAGAAAAAGCCATGTTAGACAGCATCCAGAACCTTTGGTTTAACAAGCATTTACGAGCAGCAGCGAAGCAGAAAGTGCATACCTGCATGATCTGTTGTCAGTTCAATCCAGGTAAAGGTGTTCCGGTGGAACAAGGTGGATTCCATCCTCCTGACCACCCTTTTGAAGTCCTCCAGATGGATTATATCCAGATGGATCGATGTCGAGGTTTCAAGTATGTCCTCGTAGTTGTATGCGCTTTGTCCAGATGGACAGAAGCATATCCAGTCCCAGATTACACTGCCGCGACCACTGCCAGGCAGTTGGTTCGTGAGTTTTTCCCACGCTATGGTTTGCCCAGGGTCGTGTATTCAGATAACGGACATCCATTCTCATCAGAACTCATGAAACAAGTATCACTTTTGTTAGGGTACCAGTGGAAGTTCCACTGCGTACGACATCCCGAGGCAGCTGGCCTCGTCGAGAGACATAATCAGACTCTGAAAATACGTATTGCAAAGGTTTGTGCCGAGAAAGGTGTAGATTGGATGGTAGCACTGCCGGTTGCCCTTTTTTATATGAGAATGGTCGCCCACTCCCGCTCAGGTCTGTCCCCGTATGAAGTGGTATTTGGTCGTCCCCCAAACATGTGGGGTACACCTATCCCACGTAAAATTACCGATGTTGACAGTAATATGCTGACAGATTACCTAGCTTCCTTGATGTCTGCACTACTCTCTTGTCGTTCACAGGTCGCGGCTGCCTTTCCAGACAACACCCAGGTGAAACCGCACGAGGTCATTCCAGGTGACTTCGTCCTCGTAAGGAATTTTGATCGTTCAAGCCCGCTGGAGCCCCGCTGGAAAGAGCCGAAACTTGTTCTGATGACCACAAGGACCGCCGTGAAACTAGAAGGCCGGAAGGGCTGGCTACACTCCAGCCACATCAAGCGTTTCCATGGACTCCGTCCAAAGACTTTTTTCAAGGACTGCCCCGTTCTCAAGGACTGCCCCGATACTGACTCTAAACTTCCCCTGTTAGAGAAAACTCCGCAGCAGGAGTATAAACTAAAATTACGGTCTAGTAAGTCAGACAGTTTAATTGTTTAAGTCCCTCTCGGGTGAAGCGGTTAGACAGGTTCCTGACATGTATGAGATAGACCCACATAGTGAGAGAGATAGAATCTCCAAGAGAATACGTTACTGTAAAAATCTGCGCAGCAGATGCGTTATTACACTATTGTTTATGTTATTTCTGAGTCTTACGATCACATGCATAAGTTATGTTTTACATGTATTTTTTCCTCCTCTTGGTTCGCATGTACATCTTTCCTCCAATGATACAGTAGAGCACACATTTAGTGAACTACCCCCTCACGAGTTATCCTACCGACTTGCAATGCGCAACAATACTTTTATACGTATGTTACACTATTCACACCAGACCAGCAATGCCACTAATTGTTGGGTGTGTGGTCGACTCCCCCCTTTTCAGATACCGAAGGGAGTTCTGCCACTTTTTCCCTATCCGTTTTCACACAATGGTTCGTGTGGAGCATGGTTTACGTTAACGTCATCCCTAGACGATAAGTCCCTTTTGAATAGAACATGTTTCCCAGACAAGAAAGGTCTTTCCCATAGGACAGGGTTAGATCTAGAAAATGAAGTATACGATCTAGGTAATTTCTCCTCCAATTTCATGGTTTTGAATGTTCAGTCCGAGACTACTCCAGACTTACCTGCTATAACAGTTCTACCAGTGAAAGGCGAATTATGTGTCAGAAAGAATGGTTCAGTACATCTAGGACACAGTGATTGTACCACTGTGGTCGAGTATAGTGACAGTGGGAAATCTACTTTCAAAGCCTCACGTCATTCATATTTTGTATGTGGTCAGACCGCATATGTACGTCTGCCCCTAGATTGGGATGGAACATGTTATATTGCCTTCCTACTGCCACCAGTTTTCCTAGCCCCATCCGATTATCACAGAAATACACATCTAGTACACGTCAGACATAGAAGGGAGATCGAGTCCCCAATTGTCGATCAGACTGAAACTGCATTAGAACAGTACACAGATTTCAATAAAGGTTTCTTTTTCTTCATAGGACCTATCCAGAATAGTAAGCTTATACGTAGGTTAACCAGAACCCTTGAAGCAGTAGTGAATGAGACTACTTCCGCTCTAGGTAACTTAACAGAAGAGCAATCTGCTATGAGATTTGTCGTTCTTCAGAACCGCCTTGTTCTTGACGTCATACTGGCTGATAGGGGCGGAGCTTGTAGAGTCATCGGATCTAGTTGCTGCATTTTCATTCCTAATAACGCACCGTCTGTATATTCAACAATAACAAGACTTCATAAAATAGCCCATCAGCTACACCAGAATCCAGGCACCTGGACATGGTCTGGTTGGCTCTGGAATATAATATCTGCCTGGGGATGGAAAGTACTGTCATTCCTAGGAATAGTAGTAATGATCATATTCAGTTGTTGCCTTTGTTTACAATGTGGCCCTGCGATTTGCGGCTTGTGCGCTACCTCTTGTATTCCAAGTCCAAAGTCCCATTCCCAGAAGATAAGAGACGAGCAAATGATGCTGTACGAACAGATAGATGGTATCATGAATATTGATGTTTCATGAAGGAAACGTAGGGAACAAGGAGGGAATGAGGAAAATTGAATTTTGCCCTGTCATGTGTCCCTACGTGTTCCCCATCGTATGTTATATGTGCATGATTAATATGCATATTTACCCCCTTGACCGAATAAAGACGCAATTATAGTTGTGTCCAACGTTAGTATGCCAGTTATCCAGTCCTCCTGAAAGCAACAAGTATTAGGCCTATGTTGCCAACGTCTTTATATTGTGCACGTTAAATCATCGAGTTGTCCCCGTTTCTAGGCCTCACAGGGCCCGGACACCAGATTCAAGCTCCAGTCTCCTGAAACCACTCTGAGGAGCGATGCAGCCCCTTCCGCATCCCTGACCCTTCACTTACTCCCTGCCAAGCAGCGCGGTGCCCGGCCTGGCCTGCCTGCCTGTCTGCCAAGAATATGTTATGCTTCTAGTTATCAGTTCAGCTCCCCGGTTTCACATTCCTAGCTAACGAACCGCAGAAACATCTTCATCTATAGTCTAGTCTTTCTGTCTCCATGCAAGAGAATTACTGAATTAATATCCATAGAAGATTCATAGCACACGCAATACTTAAAGAAATATATGCATGCACTAGCCTTAGTGACAAGTAGCCTTTGCCCTGATGACTTTTAGATTCAAGCAACATGTACTCCAAACACAAGATATCAGATATGCCATAGGTACATGTCGTTCTGACATCCCAGACTTTAGTCTCCTCTTCTAGTGCCAGAAGTCAGAGCCCCCAGCTCTCCCCAGTTACACGTCATGGCCCGTTTGCGCGCACCAGTAGGTTAAAGGTTCCAGCTGCCCAGGTAGCCCCCTCCATGTATCCACCCATTTATGACACTTCTGTGACGCTTACATCACATGTCTCCGTGCACGCCCTGTGCACGCCTTCTTTTTACGCCCATATGTTCTTATCTTCCGTTTGTCACTTGTTACGCCTACTGTATTCAATGCAATTGTACTGTTTTACTATATATACTGTATGATGTTAATATGATATGGCGACTGTCATTCCTGTCCCTTCCTGAACCTTTGCAGGTGATGGAACCCGATGGTCCATTGGCTCGAGCCATCTGATTAAAGCCCATATGACTCAGACACCTCGGATTCTGCCTCTTATTTATTGAGCTATCCTTTTCAGTTAATGCATAGAAAAATAGTACCGGTAATTATTTATTTATTTACCACATAACATAGGTAAGTTTTAGTTAGTTAGACACACCAGATGCAGATGCTATGCTGAGATGCTGCCCGAGCATGCTGTGACCTGATTGAAGAATCCAACACTAGGGAAAATCCGCGGAAAAACTGAGGAGGCACATCTAGGAAGGGGTCCGTGTGAGAAATTGGCCTGGCATATGATGTCCACTGTTCTAGTGGGCACTTTGCACCAGTCCAAACGGCCCTTATTAATGGTAGGTTTAGACAAACTTTATAGAAAGCTATCCTAGTGGTATCTGTGGAGAGCAGCCTTCAGGCTTCGTCTTGAAGGAATGTAAAACAGCTTATTTTACCAGTCTATAATCTCTTGAATGATCAAATGAAAGTACACCACACAAGGGGCCCGATTCACAGAACTAACTTAAGACAAAAACCTAAACTTACTACTTTTGGTATTCACAGAAGTGTTAGGATTTTGTCTTAAGTTTGTCTTAAGACAGACTTAAGACAGACTTAAGACAGACTTAAAGACAGAATCCTAACTTAAGTCTGTCTTAAGTCTGTCTTAAGACAAAATCCTAACTTCTGTGAATACCAAAAGTAGTAAGTTTAGGATTTTGTCTTAAGTTAGTTCTGTGAATCGGGCCCAGTATATATATATATATATATATATATAAAACATATGTATTTATTCTAAAACACACACCCCTAGTCTCTTTATGAGGCCAGAGGCAAAAATACAATACAAAAACTTAATTAGCACACAGTAAATTAGCACAGTATACGTTATGCCCTAAGGTCCTCACAAACCATATACTAAAATAGTGGTATAAGAACCAGGTGAGGGATATAAGTGAGGCCTAGGACCTGTAGAACCGCTGGGGCAACCAGGAACAACCCAAGGTAGGGATGCAGGAGACCCACGGGGGACGTGTTCAGTGTCTAAACACAGCCGTAAATCACCATAGACTCTATGAGGAAAGTATGTTATCATTTTAAAGATTAAGGACTCTTAGGAGTGAACTGCGATGGAACCCCTTTAGACTTAGACACTTCGAGAGTCAAGACCCACGGGAGCACCGGAGTACTCGTGTTACCTCACCCAGGGAAGCTGGATGCATAGGTGTCTTTTGGTGTCAGGTTTCGTCGTCGATTCCAATGGAGAGCTGCGAAGAAGTGCTGCAGGCGACCAGAGGAAAAGTGTCCGTGTGGATCCAAGGGTGGATCAGAGATCTGAAGAACCTAAAAGCATAGGGTACAGAGTCTGGGTCACTAGCCAGTGATCAGGATAGCGACAGGAAGATGCCAGCCGATATCGGGTGCTTTAAGGTGAAGTAGGTGAAGCTTGACTCTTCAGCCACGAGGTCCAGGAGGCATCGACACCAACCAGGAGCTGGATTCGAGCTGTCCCACAAAGGATGTCGAGTGCTGCAGTGTCGTATCCAAATTAGACCCAACAAGCCTTGGCAACAGCAACCCATGCAAGATGACAAGTTTGGCTTCGGTGCAGACCAGTAAGGTCTGAGGGACTCACCCTTTTGAGGGAAGTCAGGGAACATCTGGAGCAACCAGGAAAGCCCTTTAGACAAAGGATTGTCCTTCGGGGGGACCCACTAGCCAACAGACTAGGGATCGCGAAGGAGCCTCAACCTGCTGTGAAGAAAACTGGCCCATGGAACACTTGTGGAGTGTAGGCCTCTCAGCTTCAATGCAAAAGGTGCTCGGGGAAAGGGCAACAAATTGCCCAATGCACAACTTCGGGAAACTTCGGAAGATAGGTGCAGTTGCAAAATTGCAGAATGTCCAGGAGTTCCGGTCCCACGTCTCTCGTGTCAGCTACATGTCTCAGCTTTGCTGGGGACTCGTGTCAGACTTGGAGATGTCTGGAAGTCTGTGTCCTGTGTCGCAGATACTTTGGGATCCGGTGGGAGCCTCAAAATGCAGACCAGCAGGATGCTACTTTGGTGCCTGTTTGAACAGGGAGGTCACTCCTTGACTTCAAGGGAGATTTCTTCCATCTTCCAGTCGAAATGGAATGTCGAAGATCCAAGATATATGTTGCAGAGTCTTGTCAAGGGTAATCTAAAGTCCTAGGGCTAGATGTAGGTAATTGAAATTTACCGATTCTAAAATACCGAATTTTACCGATTCAGTATTTTAGAATCAGTAAATGAAATGTAGGAAAAAAATCGGTAAATATTACCGAATCGTTAAGATTCGGTAATTACCGAATCAGTATTTACCGATTCGGTAATTGCCATTCATTCCTATGGGCCTGGAGGCCCATAGGAATGAATGTCAATTACCGAATCGGTACATACCGATTCGGTAAAATAGGGAAAGAGTCAAGGGTGGCAGGGTGTCACTTTGACACCCTGTTGCACCCCTGAATAGTGGTTGTGTGCACATGTGGCACACATACATGCCCTAAGGGCATGTGTGTCTGCCACATTGCACTGGTGTAAATACACAGATTTGCATTTACAGAGGTATTCCTTATTTACCACCAACTAATAGTTGGTGGTAAATAACGAATCCTTAAGGCACAGAAGCACTCTTCAAAGTGCTTCCTACATGTCATTTACAGATTCGGTAAATACCAAATCGGTAAATGATGATTCTGTAAATACCGAATCGGTAAACCGAATCTGTAAATTAGCCACCTACATCAGAAAAGCCTATTACCGGTCGGTAACGGCCGAAATTCGTTTTTTTCGCCCGTTACCGACCAGTAATAGCCTTCCTACATCTGGCCCCTAGTGACTGGGGTGCATATTACCAAGGCGGGCGATATGTGATTATCGCCGCTTTAGCGGGGATAATTCTATCTCCCTATTAGCAATCTGTCGCTAACAGCAGTTAGCGACAGCTTGTAGGCGATAGCGAGCGGTTTGGGGCCCGCTTTGCATGTCAGCAATATTTATCGCTAAGGACATGCAAAGTGGGTGTACCCAACCAGTTGGCGACTGAAAGCAGTTGCTAACATCGCTATCGCCTATTAGCAAGGCTGGCGTAGCGATGGAAATATTCACGCTAAGCGCGAATATCTCCAAAAACTAACGCCTGCTCAGACCAGTTCTTAGCCATTATATCCAATGGGAGTTGGATATTATGGCTAAGTCCTCATTAGCGATAATGCGTCAATATCGCTGGATTGCCAGGGATATTCAGGCATTCGCTTTAGAGAAAAACGTTGCAAATAGCACGTTATCTCTGCGATAATATCTGGCGATGCTTGGCGTTAAAAAAATACTCGCTAAGCCCATTTAGCGATAAATATCGCTAGCTGTTGGTAATATGCCCCTGGGTTCCTATACTTATACAAAGTTTAGGGGATGGACTAGCTCTATGGCCCCACCTATGGGAGGGAAAGGGGTGGGTGTGGTTACACCCCTTCCCCTTTGTCCAGTTTCACGCCAGAGCTGGGCCAGAGTGCCCCAGCAACTGGTTTGAACTGGGAAATGCAAGGAGCACCTGGTGTGCGCCAGGCAGTGTCTGAAAAGCATTCATTGAATGCAACCCACCCTTCCCCAATACACTAAAGCCTGGATGGGGAGGTGCTAGCACCTCCCTGGACAGAAAACCTCTTGTCCAGGCCTCCCCTGCCGGAGTTTTGCCCAGCAGCAGGAGTTCAGACTCGTGTCTGTTGCAGCAGCATCCATTTTGTGATGCTGAGGCTCTTTAAAACACTTACTGGGTACACCAGTGTGTACATGTCTTCTCCCTCTATAAGGGTGGAATGCTAGCCCCGCTGCCAGAACTGGCAGGGGGGTAGTATTCCAAAGTGTATTGATGAAGCCAAACCAAAGACATGTAGACATGTAGACAATACATGAAGACATGTATTGATAAAGCCAAACCAAAGTTAGCATTAACCGCGAGGATTATAATGCATTTAAGAGTATATGGTATATCATAGAACAGCTATAAGGAGGTATTTCCGATAGCTGCAGAGGGCTCAACTCTTGCTAGGGCACCCTCTTACACAAAACTAAGCACTCTGCCTTCGGGATTGTTAAGGCCTGCCATAGGAGTGACTTATAGGTTACTATGTGTCTATATATATATACATATATATATATATAGGTAGATATAGGTATACTATATCTAAGTAAGTGGTGCTTACGCCACCTTACCCAGGCTGCAAGTGCAGACCTGTGGTGCCATTTCGTAAGGCTTTCCAGGGGTGGCATAATACATGCTTCAGCCCCTGGTAGGCCTCTGGGGTACCTATGCCCTAGGCACCAAAGGTATCATATACACGGACTTACGAGGGAAGCCCAGTAACCAATCTGGTATGTACCTAAAGTATATGCAATGAATTTAGAGAGAGAACAGCTAGGCTGTGGTCCTGATTAGCAGGGCCACAGCCAGACTAAATTCAATAAACCATTGAAACATAGCAAAAAGTGGGGGTACCCATAGGAAGCAGATCCAACCTTCCTACACAACCCTCCCCCAAACGCAGGGACATTAAACTGACCTTGACCAGTTGAGTCTTCCTGTTCTAAGTGGAAATATCTAGAGAGTCCATCTGCATTGGCATGGTTACTCCCAGGTCTATGTTCCACTGTATAGTCCATCCCCTGTAGGGAAATGGACCACCTCAAAAGTTTGGGGTTCTCACCCTTCATCTGTTTTAGCCATAAGAGGGGCTTATGGTGTGTCTGAACTATGAAGTGAGTGCCAAACAAGTATGGCCTCCGCTTCTTCAGAGCCCAAACCACAGCAAAGGCCTCCCTCTCAATAGCTGACCAGCGTTTCTCTCTAGGGGTCAGCCTTCTGCTAATAAAAACTACTGGCTAGTCCTGACCTTCTTCATTCAACTGTGACAGCACAGCTCCTACCCCCAACTCAGATGCATCTGTTTGGACAATGAATTCTTTGGATTAGTTAGGACTTTGCAGAATTGGTGCAGTGCACATGGCCTGCTTCAGGTCATCAAATGCCTTTTGACAGCTGACTGTCCACTGAACTTTCTTAGGCATTCTTTTAGAAGAAGAAGCATTTGTACTTGTAAAGCGCACTAATACCCCAGCTGGGGTGTCCTGGCACTCTAAAGCATACCGTTGTGGAACCCTTCCTGGCTTTTCCCTGTGAAATGTTCACTCCTGGGCACCCCCAAGGTGAAGCCAGGCGTCCCAGAACTGTTGGGGCCGTTGTGGAGATTAAGCAAGCTATTGTCCGGAGTTGCAGAGTGGGACCCGTGATTGGAATAGGCACTGAGGCGAGAAATATCAGGTCTGAGGAAATTGAGCCCAATCCCGCCAAGGCAGGAATTGAACCCTGGTCCTGGGCCAGACCTCTGCATCAGGGTCTGCCGCTCTAACCATTGAGCCACACTTCTCCTGAAGGTAGGTCATTCAGGGGTGTCACTATAGAACCATACCCCTTGAGGAATTTTCTATAGTACCCAGTCAAGCCCAAGAAAGCTCTGACCTGAGTCTGGGTGGTTGGAGCAACCCAGTCCATGATGGTCTGGATCTTACTCTCCAGTGGTTGAACCTGGCCTCCACCTACAATGTGGCCTGGGTACACAACATGACTCTGCCCTATCTGGCAATTAGTAGCCTTGATGGTTAGGCCTGCCTTCTGCAGGGCCTCCAAAACATTTTCAGGTAGATCAGGTGATCTTCCCAGGTGGAGCTAAAGACAGCAATATCATCAAGATAAGTTGCACTATAGGCTTCCAGGCCTGTTAAGACTTTATTCACCAACCTTTGAAAGATGGGAGGTGCATTTTTCAGACCAAAGGGCATTACTACAAATTGATAATGTCCACTAGGGGTTGAAAATGCTTTTTTTGGCTTGGCATCCTCAGCTATCCTGATTTGCCAGTAGCCAGCTGTCAGATCAAATGTGCTCAGATATTTGGCAGAGGCCAACATATCTATGAGATCATCTCCTCTTGGTATTGGATGGGCATCAGTCCTGGTGACTGCATTGAGACCTCTGTAGTCTACACAAAACCTCATCTCTCTCTTACCACCCTGGGTGTGAGGTTTAGGTACTAGGACTACTGGACTAGCCCAAGGGCTATCTGAAGGTTCAATTACTCCCAATTCCAGCATTTTCTGGACTTCAGTCCTGATACAGTCCCAGACATGATCAGGTTGCCTGTAAATCTTATTTTTACCAGGCATGCTGTCCCCAGTGTCCACTTCATGAGTGCACCAGGTAGTCTGACTTGGAGTCAGGGAAAACATATGTCTGTACTATTGTAGAACTTGTCTGCAATCTGTCTGCTGCTGATCAGTGAGGCTGCCTGCCAAGGCTACTCCATCAACTGATCCATCATCAGGGATCTGAGAGAGCAGGTCTGGGAGAGGGTCACTCTCTTCCTCCTGTCCTACATCAGTAGCCATGAGCAAGCCCATATCTGCCCTGTCAACATATGGTTTCAGTCTGTTGACATGAAGCACCCTGTGGGGGCTCCTGGGAGTTCCAAGATCTACCAAATAGGTGACCTCTCTCTTCTGTTCAACAATAGTATTATGTGGTTGCCTTTAGTCTTTACACTGTGTTAAGTTAGCATGAGCAATGTTTCCGTTTTGCTGCTTCTGCTCACAGCCCATGTTATTATAAATACTCGAGGTCTACGGGAATGTTTTTGCTTCACACGAGAATAACATGTTTTTGCTATAATATCAGCTTTGCTTAGTAAGATATGTCTGTATAGTGAGTGCCGAAGCCTTCAAGGTTATCTTAGCCTAGTAGCTGTTATTTAGTTAGATCAGCGCACGTTCTAGACATAATATGTGACATAATGTGGAGTGGTGTTGCTCACTGGTTAGAGGCGGCAGACTCGGGAGCAGAGGACGGCCTGGGACCAGGGTTCAATTCCCGACGCGGCAGGGTCTTGGACCCGGGTCAACGGACTCAATAATTCTCGCCTCGGTGCCTACTCTAACCAGGGATCACACTCAGCAACTCTGGGCATTAGCTTGCCTCATCTCCACAACGGCCCCCCACATACGCCGGGGATGCCTGGTTTCACCTTGGAGATACCCAGCAGGGACCATCTCACAGGGAAAGCCAGGACGGGTTCCCCAGCGGTCTACAGCGCAGAGATACTCCTTCGGGAGTCGATTCTAGTGCTTTAGAAACCCACAATCAATCAATCAATCAATATACATGCAGCTGTGCTCACTTCTGTTTTTCTCACGTTTAATAATGCGCCGCACAGAGCATGTACACACATTCGAAGAACATTTTGCATGCAGAGAGCTGGTGTAGAAAATGATGTGGTCCATTTCTACTGAGATCAGAGGTATGGGCCCGCCCTTCCAAACCCAAAGAGACCTTCTTTAGATATAATATAATATCCTAACAAGGGAGGGTAAGACTAATGTGTTGTTTAGCCTTTTTCCCATTTTAGCATTTAACATGCTTTCTCCATTTGTATTCTATGGAATAGTAACTATGCTGATAATCTTGTTGCTTATAATATGTTTGCTCGTATTAGCTAAGATACTGCGTTTGAGAACAGTGCATTAGAAATAAACATTTCAAACTCGCACGTGTCCTCATTGACTCCTTGTTTTGAACTAGTATGATAGTATAACGAAAGAGTGTTCATGTGTTCCGTGTTACCTGAGGTGTTCTAAGTCCATGTTCTGGGTTGTCTAATCATTGGGAGAAAGGAAGAACCAATGAGACACTGATTGCTAGTCTGGTAGGGGATTTTGGATACTAAGGTGAGTTTTCGGTACACCCTAATTCACTAGGGTTCCTAGCCTCTGTGCACAGTTCTGCATATGAGCAGAAATCCCTGCGACAATAGTGTTAGGGTCCAGTCCACTTGTCTTGGAGAGCTGCTGGGGCCACAGACTCCAACACCAACACTTTCTGTCCTGGCTGGTAAACAGTCAGTACTACCTTTTGGTCATGCCGGGCTTTCTGTAATTCCTGGCTAGCCTCAAGGATTTTAGTTGCCTTTTTCATGTACTCAGTCATCCGGGAGCGGAGACCAAGTACAAAGTCCACAATATCCTGTTTAGGGTGTTTGAGAGGTAACTCCCATCCCTCCTTCACCAGACAAAGTGGACCTCCGACAGGGTGCCCACACAGAAGTTCAAATGGGCTGTAGCGAACCTCCTTCTGAGGAACCTCCCTATATGCAAACAAAAGGCAGGGTAGCAGGATATCCCATATCTGCCTGAGCTTTTCTGGGAGACCCTTAATCATACCCTTTAAGGTCTTGTTGAATCTTTCAACTAGACCATTGCTTTGTGGGTGATAGGGTGTGGTGAATTTATAGTTCACTCCACACTCCCTCCACATTGCAGTCAAGTAGCTAGACATAAAGTTTGCACCTCTGTCTGATACTACTTCCTTAGGGAAATCCACTCTTGAGAAAACTCCAAAGAGGGCTCTTGTCACAGCAGGTGCTGTAGTGGTCCTAAGGGGAATAGCTTCTGGGTACCTGGTGGCATGATCCCCTACCACCAGGATAAACCTGTGCCCAGATGCTGTCTGAGGATCTATTGGTCCAACAATATCAATCCCCACTCTTTCAAAGGGAACCCCCATCACAGGTAGTGGTAATTATGAGGGACATTTCAAGAAGTATGAGTGACACTTTCTCTCGTGCAAAATCAAGCAATGAAGATGAGGGAAACATATAAATATTAGAACTTACGCCCATTTGAGCAACAGTGAACTCTCAGAACGTCTTAAAACTGCAGCAAAGCACCAGAAATGGAAGAGCTTGACATTGGAGGTTTAAGTGGAATGAAAAAAAGTGGGGTCTCTAAAAGGGGCATGCATGGCCTATGTGATTAAGCGTATGGCTTAAACACAAACTAAATTTCTCCACTAGAAGCACTTTGCTGGAAGAATTACTTCTAAAACAATTTTATTGCCAGATGATATCGCACTCCACACCTGGAGCAGAAATATGCATGGTGCAATCACATTAGAAAGCCCCGTCTTCAAGCAATGCCTACAAATTCCTGCAGTGTTACGGTGGTAAAAAGATTCCCTCTTAACTACTATGGCCGTAAACTCTTCCCACGAAAATGAAAGAATGAACGAACATGTCAAGTTCACAGGGCTTTAACCCCTTGGTCTTCACATCTAACATGGGCTTCGATTGGAATTCATAGAGCATATTATCAAGCACATTATTGCCGCTTTATCGGCAGTTTCCTGCCGATAAAAGCGGCGATAATGTAACGCCCTTTCTTGATAATATGCCGCTGAGTTCCGCCTCATACGTTCTAGCCCCCTTGACCTGCCTCCTTCACCCTCGCTGCCCCAACAGGCTTCACCTAAGAATCAAGCACACTGGACCAACTTCACACTCTATGACGAAGACTCTCTATCCAAAATCCTATCTACCTTAAACCCCAACAACCATTTCAATGACCCGCTCTACTCTAACTACCTAGCTACCATCGCCCAATCCATTATTCCAAGCTGGACAGCGATAATTACCGCCTCCCTCCGGCATGGATCAATTCCTCAGTCTCTGAAAGTGGGCCAAGTCCTCCCCATTCTGAAAAAGCTGTCTCTGGTTCCAGCATTCCCTAACAATTTCAGCCTATTTCCAACATCCCTCTTTTAGCTAAAGTGCTGGAGAAGTGTGTGCAACTGCAGCTAAGTCGTCACATCAACAACTTCCACCTACTCAATGACTTCCAATCTGGATTCAGACCGGGACACAGCACTGAAACCACCATGCTCCACATCATTGATGATGCCCTTCAAGCCCTTGACCAAGTCAAAACCTGTCTCCTAATCCTCCTGACCTATCCTCGGCCTTCGACACGGTCAAACATGGGAAGCTACTCGAACGTCTCAAACTCAGGATGGGACTAGATGGCCCCGTCCTTGAATGGTTTAGATCCTTCCTCCAAAACCGGTCTCAGAAATTCATAATCAATGGCAACCTGTAAGCTCACTCTTCGGTCATGATTGGAGTCCCTCAAGGTTCAACGCTGTCCCCCACCTTCTTCAACCTTTATTTAGAACCGCTTGCCGAAGTCCTTCGCACAGCAAATATCTCCTACCATATGTACGCTGATAACACTCAGATCTACATCAATATCTCATCTCTCGAGGAGGTTCTCTCCCTGAATGAGGCCCTGAAGCAGACCGTCCAATGGCTCTCCTCCAATCAACTCTAAGTCAACGTAAAAAAAAAACAGAATTTCTTCTAATTTCCCCTCCAAAAACCGACCCTGAGATTCATATATGGATTAAGGCCATCACGGCCTTAAATTTCGACCAACCATTGTGGACTCGGCCAAATCACTGGGAATAACCTTGGATTGCAACTTCAACATGCGAGACCACATCAGCTCGATGGCCAAATCTGCCAGATTTCACCTGAGCTACCTATGGAAACTGAAACCCTTACTTGACGCTCCCGACCTAAAAATGGCAGTCCAAGCACTAATCATTTCTAGAATGGAATATGTATGTAATGTAATGTATGTATACTTGTAAAGCGCACTGTTACCTCGTTACGTGGCGTCCAGGCGCTGTATACCACTGGGGAACCCGTCCTGGCTTTCCCTGTGAGAGGGCACCCCAAGGTGAAGCCAGGCATCCCCGGCGTTGCTGGGGCCGTTGTGGAGATTAAGCAAGCTATTGCCCAGAGTTGCAGAGTGGGACCCATGGTTAGCGTAGGCACCTAAGTGAGAATTATCGAGTCCGCGGACATTGACCCAAGACCCTGCCGCGTCGGGAATTGAACCCTGGTCCCGGGCCGACCTCTGCTTCAGGGTCTGCCGCTTCTAACCAGTGATTCATAAAAGGGGGTGGTGATGGACAGAGTATCTGAATTAAGCAGAACACTCCTACCCAGTCAAAAGATCAGGGCTTGATCCATCACCGTTTTTTAGCTCACTGCACCATCCCAGTTCAGAACCTGGCTACATGCAAATTAGTCTGGCCCTGGCCCAGTGCATCATGGGAACAGGGCAGACCAAACTACCAAGCCAATTCTTTACTGGATAGGAAACAAGCTTCCGGGGACCGGTTTCTGGCATTGCAGCCATCTTCGGCCCGACTTGCTTGAATCCTGATGGTGCAGTGAGCAAGGGACTCACATCTAAGTATACCCTACCACACTTATGGTGGCCAAAACGATTCATAAAAGGGAGTGGTGATGAACAGAGTATCTGAATTAAGCAGAACACTCCTACCCAGTCAAAAGATCAGGGTTTGATCCATCACCGTTTTTTAGGACACTGCACCATCCCTGTTCAGAACCTGGCTACATGCAAATTAGTCTTGCCCTGGCCCAGTGCATCATGGGAACAGGGCAGACCAAACTACCAAGCCAATTCTTTACTGGAAAGGAAACAAGCTTCCGGGGACCGGTTTCTGGCATTGCAGCTGTCTTCGGCCCGGCTTGCTTGAATCCTGATGGTGCAGTGAGCAAGGGACTCACATCTGAGTATACCCTACCACACTTATGGTGGCCAAAACGATTCATAAAAGGGGGTGGTGATGGATAGAGTATCTGAATTAAGCAGAACACTCCTACCCAGTCAAAAGATCAAGGCTTGATCCATCACCGTTTTATAGCTCACTGCACCATCCCAGTTCAGAACCTGGCTACATGCAAATTAGTCTGGCCCTGACCCAGTGCATCATGGGAACAGGGCAGACCAAACTACCAAGCCCATTCTTTACTGGAAAGGAAACAAGCTTCCGGGGACCGGTTTCTGGCATTGCAGCCGTCTTCGGCCCGGCTTGCTTGAATCCTGATGGTGCAGTGAGCAAGGGACTCACATCTGAATATACCCTACCACACTTATGGTGGCCAAAACGATTCATAAAAGGGGGTGGTGATGGACAGAGTATCTGAATTAAGCAGAACACTCCTACCCAGTCAAAAGATCAGGGCTTGATTCATCACCGTATTTTAGATCACTGCACCATCCCAGTTCAGAACCTGGATACATGCAAAGTAGTGTGGCCCTGGCCCAGTGCATCATGGGAACAGGGCAGACCAAACTACCAAGCCAATTCTTTACTGAAAAGGAAACAAGCTTCCGGGGACCGGTTTCTGGCATTGCAGCCGTCTTCGGCCCGGCTTGCTTGAATCCTGATGGTGCAGTGAGCAAGGGACTCACATCTGAGTATACCCTCCCACACTTATGGTGGCCAAAACGATTCATAAAAGGGGGTGGTGATGGACAGAGTATCTGAATTAAGCAGAACACTCCTACCCAGTCAAAAGATCAGGGCTTGATCCATCACCGTTTTTTAGCTCACTGCACCATCCCAGTTCAGAACCTGGCTACATGCAAATTAGTCTGGCCCTGGCCCAGTGCATCATGGGAACAGGGCAGACCAAACTGCCAAGCCAATTCTTTACTGGAAAGGACAAGCTTCCGGGTTGAGCTAAAAAATGGTGATGGATCAAGCCCTGATCTTTTGACATGTGTACGAGTGTTCTGCTTAATTCAGATACTCTGTCCATCACCACTCCCTTCTTATGAATCGTTTTGGCCACTACAGGTGTGGCAGGGTATGCTCAGACATGAGTCCCTTGTTCACTGCACCATTAGGATTCAAGCAAGCCGGGCTGACGACGGCTGCAATGCCAGAAACCGGTCACCGGAAGCTTGTTTCCTTTCCAGTAAAGAATTGGCTTGGTAGTTTGGTCTGCCCTGTTCCCAAGATGCACTGGGCCAGGGTCAGACCAATTTGCATGTAGCCAGGTTCTGAGCTGGGATGGTGCAGTGAGCTAAAAAACGGTGATGGATCAAGCCCTGATCTTTTGACATGGGTAGGAGTGTTCTGCTTAATTCAGATACTCTGTCCATCACCACCCCCTTCTTATGAATCGTTTTGGCCACTACAGGTGTGGCAGGGTATGCTCAGACATGAGTCCCTTGCTCACTGCACCATTAGGATTCAAGCAAGCCGGGCCGACGACGGCTGCAATGCCAGAAACCGGTCCCCGGAAGCTTGTTTCCTTTCCAGTAAAGAATTGGCTTGGTAGTTTGGTCTGCCCTGTTCCCATGATGCACTGGGCCAGGGTCAGACTAATTTGCATGTAGCCAGGTTCTGAGCTGGGATGGTGCAGTGAGCTAAAAAACGGTGATGGATCAAGCCCTGATCTTTTGACATGGGTAGTGTGGGAAAGTAAATTTTGCCATGTTCTGTGTCCCTACGCCTCATCCATCATATGTTATGTGTGCATGACCAATATGCATATGTTATTCCCCATGTCTGATTTATGACGCAATTACAGTTGTGTCCACCTCTAGTATGTCAGTTTCCAGTCCTCGTGAATACTACGAATATCAGGCCTATGTAAAGTTACGTTGCCACGTTTCCCAGTGTGCACGTTATTTCATTGTAAAGTCCCCGTTTCCAGGCCTCAAAAGGGCCCGGACATCAGATTCAGCTCCTGTCTCCTGAAAGCCTCGCTGAGGAGCGATACAGCCCCCACCTGTATCCTCGACCCTTCACTTACTTCCTGCCTCGCAGTGCCCGGTGCAGCTTGGCTCTGCCTCTGAGTCTGCCAAGAGTATGTTATGATTCCAGCTATCAGTTCAGTCCTCCTTCTCTGCATTCCTAAGCTACTGAATTGCATCAATAGTTTCCGTCATTGTCTAGCCTATACGGCTCCATGTTAGAGAAATACTGTATTTAATGGTCATTTATTCTTCATCACGCACTACATGTAGAATAATGCATGGTCCAGTCTTAGAATCAAGTTAGCCTTTCCCCTCATGACTTCTAGTTTATATCAACATGTTCCCTAAACATCAGATACCAGATAGGGTTTAGGTACATGTCGCTCCGACCCTCCAGACTTTAGTCTCTGCTCCTAGCACAGAGTTCGTAGCCCCCAGCTTCTCCTAGTAACACGTCATTGCCAGTTTACGCGCACCATTAGGTTAGAGGTCCCGGCTCCTTAGGTAGCCCCCTCCTATGTTTCCGCCCATTCATGACATATTCTGTTACGTTTGCATCACATGTCTATGTATACTCCCAGTTACACCTACTTTTACTGTTATCTTTCGCGACTGCTACGCGTCACGCCTTCTGCTCCACCCACTGCTACGCCTACTGCAATGTAATGCTATGTGTTTGCGCTATGTATAAATGCTCTTGTATTGTTATTAAAAGTTAGCGCGCTCATCCCAGACCCGGTCCCAGCAGCTGCTGGGTCATCCTATGCAGGTTGTCCTGATCCTGTCCTTATGCTGTAATAAACCTGCAGAAACTCCTACTACCTCGAATCTTGACTCTTATTTATTGAGCTATCTGTTATGATATATGACCAGTCAAAAATAGGGTATTATTTATTTATTTACCACATAATGGCGCCCGAACAGGGACTTGCCCTTTCCCCACGCGTCGGTGAAGCCACGCCGACCCCCTGACCCTCTGCAGTCGTGACGGAGCTCTTCTGCGCAGTGGCAGATATTTCTGCTCAAGTATCCCTCAGGCCCACGGAGGAGACGGAGGAGGCGGTCCAGCATCCGAACGAGACGGTGGAGGAACGCGGCGAGTCCCGACCAGAGCCCAAGCCGAGAGTCCAAGGTCCGAGGTATCCGGAGGCCCACCCGTAACTGAAGTCCGAAGTCCGTCGTCGTAGCAGTCCAGTCCAGTCCGAGGCCTTCCGTTCTTGCTGCCCGGTGAGTACCATTGCTGGGGTAGTATCTAGACAGGACCAATCTAAATTGACTCCTGGTCCGTGGGTTGGTGGTACCCAGACTCACAAACGAAGTGTTCACCTAGGTGGATACGGGTCTTGATGCGTCCCTTTATGGGACCGGTATGTTCCGTACTGTTTCAGCAGTGCATCCAGTAACTCTAGTCTGTTCCGTTCTCGAGAAAAATTCTTGTATTTCTGTTCTCAGTATTCCAGGTAATATTCTGTCCGAACTGTTATGTTATGATATTGTTCAATGTATTTTCAATGTCGTGGTATGCCTGAATTGTTTTCCCAATTGTTATTGTTCTTCGTGTATTGTATTGTGTTCCGATTCAAGTTTACAATGCCGCTCTTTTCAAAATTACGTCAGTTAAGAACTAGAAAGGGTCTGTTAGAAGAAGCAGTTCCTGTCCCGCCTAGGGACAGTCCAGGTCATTTTATGTATCAGAAACATGGCATAAGCGCCATATTGTATCTAGATTTATGGGTAGAGTATACCAAACAGTTAGAAGAAAAGTATAGATGGCCCGTATCGGGTACATGGGATGCCGAATGTATCATGCGAGTAGAAGAAGCATTATGGAAAAAGAAAGCCAGACAGTCACAGAAAGATGCCATCGAGTTATGGCGCAAAGAAGCTCATAAAAGAACCGAAAAAGAAATCAGAAAGTCAGAGTTAAGTAGAGAATCCCAAGAACGAGCCCAAGAAAGAGAATTAATCGAGATAGGTGAACAAGTCAAAGCCGAACAGTCAGACAGACAGAGGCATGCCCTCATTAAGGGTATGTATCCTCTCCTTGCCGAGGGCTTGCCAAAAGCGACCCCAGAGGCATCCAGTAATTTCCCGCCACCATTAGTTCCGACCAAGCTACGTCACAAACCGACCGCAGCTGATATTTTTATTTCGTCCTATTTGGACGACACAGTCCCCGAATATGCAAATCCTGTTCGCGCTCCGCCAGTCCCTGTAAATCAGGTACTTCCCGCTCCTCCAGACACCGGAGTACCTGCTACGGTACCCCCGGTCCAGCCAGCATTTCAATTTCCCGCTCTACCACGAAGAATGTCAGTAGACCTAGACTCCAGTTTGGGGGCCGCAGGAGGAGGTCCTCCTCAAACCCCGCCGCCACACAAGCGTTTAACGTTAGCCGAATTACATGCACAAGCATCACAGCGTACGCCTAGACAGCAGACTATAGCAGAAATAAGAAAAACCCTTGCCGAATGTTGTTATGATCCAGTCCCAGGCGAGGATGATATGGTTTTGTATTCATTCCGCGTAAGAAAGGTGGCCGAGTATCTAGTCACCTTACCGAATATGAAAGAAGATCTAGACAGAATATATCGTTTCATCCGTACAGGGGATGATCCAGAAAGTATTGGCGAAGCTATGTCTCAAAGGAAAGCCGAGATCCAGCTCATGATATTAAAGTTCCTGATCAATTGTCTAATAAGAGAACAAGATTATCCGTCTAAAGATTCCGCCGAAATGAGAATCCTGACAAGGTGGAGTGATAATATAGCCGAGGGTAAGCACAAGACCGTCGGTGCTATGGAGAGTATGTACAAGAAAATCCGTAAAGAAATAATAAAGTTACACGAACAGCGTAAAACAGCACAAGTAAGCGAGAAAGAAAGTATCTCTGATCCTGAAGAGGAAGACGAGAATCCCGCCAGAATAGCGTATGTAGGAAAATCTAGATTTCCAGATCGCCATTTACGCCTAGAACCCAAGTCTATTTTCCGTCATTTAGCACCAGAACAAGGTTCTCTAGAACAAGTATTTCAAGCTACCGATCACATTCTGAAATCACGAATCGGTTACAGTGAGTTAAGTACCATGCATGAACAAGAAATAGCCCGATCAGCAGTCCGATGGATTACTGATTCTACCACTTTTCCAGACGAAATAGTGGCACAAATGTTTCTGAAACTGCCCCCGGCCGAGCAACGACTGGTGGGTATGTATATGATCCAGCACCTCATTACTCTGTATGAGGGTCAGCACTCTGATCCAGGTCCGTTACATGATATCCTGAACGAATTACTCCAGTATAGATGGAGAGGTCTAGGTACCGATTTAATTAGTGTCATTCTAGAACAGCGTCACAAATATAGAACGTTTCTGAACCCGCATTTTGTTCATGTCTCACCCCCAGAAAGTAAACCATTTTACATAGACAGACAGAATCCGTTACGAGAAGTCCACCCAGTTAAAGGAACGGGTGGCGAAATGGAACGAGTGTTTGTATACACTCCAATTACAAAGATGGAACTTCTTGAAATGAAGAAATTAATTCCCTGTCATGACAAAGATCCAGCAGGGTTCCATAGAGAATTAAAAGACATGCTCCGTATGGGAGAATACACTTACCCAGATATAAAGGTCCTGCTGCCCGCAGGGGTGTACGAAAAGCTAAAGGAAAAAGAATGGGAGGTGGGAGAGAAAAAGATCGATTGGGCAGCTCTAGAAGCTGAAGACAAGGCACGAGTACCAGGTACCGGTCTTGGAGATAAATGTAAAGAATTACCAGAATTATTGATTCAAGTTTTACCCAGATTATTGACAACTAGAAAAGAAGACTGGGATGCAATCTCAGCCTGTAAACAGAAACAAGACGAGGATATTAGTGATTTTTATTCTAGGTTTGAAAAATGTTTCAGTATTAACAGTGGTCTCAAGACAAGTAGTGAGTCATACCCTCATCTTTTTGTTACCAAATTAGTCGAGAATTCAAGCCCACAAATTAAAAACCGAGTTTTGAAAGTCGAAAGCACCTGGCAAGCAAATACTCCGTCCCAGATGCTCCAGATGCTCCAGTATCACCAGAATAGAATCAGAGAAGAGCAAGAACACGAAAGAAAACGTATGAAAGACACGAAAATGAAAGTGCTAGTTGCACAATCCGTTCCTCAAGACAGTCAGAAGAGGGGTCCGAATCAAGCCAGTCATCCTGCAGCTCCCGTTAAAGGGAACTGCAATTATTGTAAACAGCCAGGTCATTTTATAAACGAGTGTACAGTTCTGAAACACAACATAGCTACTGGTAAGACTAAAGAAAGACCACGTCCGCCTAGACAAGAACAAGTTTCACAGACTCCTCAGTCACAGAATGCACAACAGACAGTTCCAGCACCGCAGCCTATTGCTGCAACACAGCACGTTACATCGCAGATGTACCAGTATGCTCAGACAGAGTATCCAGAGTATCAGCCATATTCATGAAACAGCCTAGAGAGGGAGGTAGGCTTGCCTCTCATCGAGATACCTGTAGATCAAGAAGGTCCCTATGTTCACAGTCAAGTATTAGGGAAAGACAGAAAGTTTTTGATCGATACAGGGGCAAGTAGGACCACAATTAGTCATGCCGAAGTTCCAGGGGCTCCGCTCTCAGGCTCAAGAAATGTTTCCCTTGGATTTTCAGGAAAGCCCATAGTTAACGAGATATCTAAGCCAGTCACTCTAGAAGTAGGTCCATTGTCCCGTACTACTGATCTGTTACTTACTAAGTCATGTCCAGAAAATCTATTAGGCATTAAAACACTGAAAGAATTAGGTGCAGTTATTTGCTGTTCCCCAGAGGGAATACGTCTGTTCCTACGTGACTTTAAGGGTCACTATGTATTACGAGATTTTGATTCCAGATTGTCTAATGTTCCGCAGCACTTATGGGCGCAAGGTCCAACTGATGTAGGTTATATGCAAATCACACCCCATCGTGTGACTCTCAAGTCAGGTGTAGTGTTACCACAAATCAGACAGTACAGATTGCCACCTGAGGCTGTAGCAGCCTTATCCAAAATTATTGACGAGCTCATGGCTCAAGGAGTAGTTGTAGAAACTGACTCCAATGTATGTAATTCTCCGATCATTCCAGTCATGAAACGTACTGATCCGAATGCACCCCCAGTATATCGATTAGTGATTGATTTACGAGAGCTTAAGAAATGTATTATTCCGCAGTACCCAGTTGTCCCAGACATCTCTTCCCTACTGACAGCCATTGATTCCGAAGCCACGTTCTTCACTGTTATTGACCTCAAGAATGCATTTTTTAGTGTTCCAATTCATCCAGACAGCCAGTTTCTTTTCGGATTTTGTTTAAATGGAAGGAGCTATATGTTCACACGCGCTCCTCAAGGTTTCACAGAAAGCCCTAGTATTTACAGTCAAGCACTTAAGAGACAACTAGACAACATTCACATGCCAACTGACACTGCCCTGCTCCAGTATGTCGATGATCTACTGATCACAGCCCGTTCTGAACGTGCTTGCGAGCGAGCGTCACTGACAGTTCTGTATTTTCTGGCCGAGATGGGGCACAAGGTGTCCCCTTCGAAGCTTCAATTCTGTGTCCAGCAAGTGGTCTACTTAGGACACTTACTGTCCAAGAGGGGTAGGCAGTTGACACCAGACCGTATCCAGTTAATAGCGAGTCTTCCCCAGCCCAGAACCCAGAAGGAGGTACGTGCTTTTATCGGCCTTACTTCTTATTGTAGACAATGGATTCCTCAGTATGCATTTCTAGCCAAGCCACTGATACAGTTAACGACACAAGAGGCAGCCGTATCGACTGTCCTCCCTTGGACATCTGAACATACACTGAGTTTCAACGAGTTAAAGAAAGCTTTATGCCAAGCTCCAGTTCTAGCTACACCGAACTACAGTAAGCCTTTTACACTTTTCGTTACTGAACGTGAAGGTACAGCATTATCTGTTCTTACACAAGATCAAGCAGGACAATACAAGCCCTGTGCTTATTTTTCGAGCACACTAGATCCAGTCGCCCAGGCTTTACCTGCGTGCCTCAAGTCAGTTGCAGCCACAGCACTAGCTATCAGACAAAGTGATTCCATAGTCTTAGGACATTCCCTGACAGTACAAGTTCCACACTCCGTGGAAGTTCTTTTAAACCGAACACAGACACAGCACTTGACAATTGCACGTTTAACAGGTTATGAATTGACACTGTTCCAGCCACACATAGAAATCAGACGCTGCAACGTTCTAAATCCTGCTACACTGTTACCATCAGTTAATTCAAATCCAGACACACATGACTGTGTGGAAGTAGTTAACATTACGACAAAGCCAAGACAAGACCTGACAGACATTCCGTTACCAGACCCTGACCTGACACTTTATGTGGATGGTTCATGTATGAGAACTAGTACAGGAGAACTAGTCGCCGCGTATGCAGTGACTACTGACACTGAAGTTATTGAAACACACCGTATTGATACCCTGTCCGCTCAAGCAGCAGAGCTAGTGGCTCTGACACAAGCCTGTATACACGCCAAGAACCTGAAAGTTAATGTTTACACAGATTCACGTTACGCATTCGGAGTTGTACACGACTTCGGAGTGCTCTGGCAGGAGAGAGGTTTCATGACTTCTCATGGAACCAAGATTCAGCATGGTCTCCTTATTCAAGCCCTGTTAGATGCCATACATTTACCGACATCTATTGCTATCATGAAGTGCAAAGCACATACGAAAGTCACTGACATTATTTCCCAAGGTAATGATCTAGCAGACCGCACAGCCAAGCTTACAGCACAGACTCCAGACATTCCAGTTAATCAGACACATACTCCAGATCCGACTATATGCATGACAGTTAAGGACCCTACACAAGATGTCATAGACATCCAGTTACATGCTACTCCCGATGAAATCAGGAAATGGTCCGAACAAGGAGGGGTCCAGACAGATCAAGGATGGTTAACGAAGGGTAGAGCCACATGGTTTCTCCCCGACTCTATGGTTCAAGTCATTATCAATACCGCACATAGTCCAGCACATTTAGGAGAAAAAGCTATGTTAGACAGTATCCAGAACATTTGGTTCAACAAGCATTTACGAGCTGCAGCCAAGCAGAAAGTCCGTACCTGTATGATTTGTTGTCAGTTTAATCCAGGTAAAAGTGTCCCGGTGGAACAAGGTGGTTTCCAGCCTCCTGACCACCCTTTTGAAGTCCTCCAGATGGATTATATTCAGATGGAGCGATGTCGAGGTTTCAAGTATGTCCTTGTAGTTGTATGCGCTTTGTCCAGGTGGACAGAAGCATATCCAGTCCCAGATTACACAGCCGCGACCACTGCCAAGCAGTTGGTTCGTGAGTTCTTCCCTCGTTACGGACTCCCTAGAGTCGTATATTCTGATAACGGTCAGCCATTCTCATCTGAACTCATGAAGCACGTTTCCCTGTTGTTAGGGTACCAGTGGAAGTTCCATTGTGTACGCCATCCTGAAGCAGCCGGTCTAGTCGAGAGACATAATCAGACCCTGAAAATCCGTATTGCCAAAGTTTGTAAAGAAAAAGGTGTGGACTGGCTAGTAGCCCTGCCAGTCGCTTTGTTTTATATGCGCATGGTCGCACATTCCAGATCAGGTCTGTCCCCGTATGAGGTCGTATTCGGCTGCCCCCCTAACATGTGGGGTACTCCAAGACCCCGAAGTATTACCGATGTTTCATGTAATATGCTGACAGATTACCTAGCTTCCTTGATGTCTGCCCTCAACTCATGTCGTTCACAGGTTGCCGCCGCATTTCCAGACAATACCGAGGTGGCACCGCATGAAATCGTTCCAGGTTCCCTTGTGATGGTCCGGAATTTTGACAGATCAAGTCCGCTGGAGCCTCGTTGGAAGGAGCCTCGTCAGGTCCTCTTGACCACCCGTACTGCCGTCAAGCTGGAAGGCAGGAAGGGGTGGGTCCACCTGTCTCATGTTAAAACATTTCACGGACTAAAACCTAAAAACATTTCCAAGGATTCCCAGGATTTGAAGGACTGCCAGAACATTGTTTTAAAGGACTGTCCCGCAAAAGACATTGTTACAACCCCTCCCTTGTTAGAGAAAACTCCGCAACAGGAGTATAAGTTAAAGCTCAGGTCTAGTAAAATAAGTCAGTCAGTTTGATTGTATAAGTCCTCCCCTAGGTGAAACGGTTAGACTGTTTCTGACATGTATAAAATAGACCCCCATAGTGAGAGAGTCAGTCAAGCCTCAATTCAATGTATCGTTTTTCTAAGTTTCATATTATTCATCAGCATAATGATTTCCTGCACCAGTTATGCATTTTTCCTGTATTTTCCAGTTTCTCATGTCAATATGTCTGCTAATGCTACAGTAGAGCACACGTTTAGTGATCTGCCTCCTCACGAATATTCCTAACGCCTCGCTATGCGTAACAACACATTTATCCGTATGTTACATTATTCACACCAGACCAGCAATGCCACTAATTGTTGGGTGTGTGGTCGACTCCCCCCTTTTCAGATACCGAAGGGAGTTCTGCCACTTTTTCCTTATCCATTCTCACATAATGGTTCATGTGGAGCATGGTCCACGTTAACGTCATCCTCAACAGATATGTCTTTTCTTAACAGTACATGTTTCCCAGACAAGCAAGGTTTCCCCCACAGAACAGGTTTAGATCTAGAAAATGAAGTATATAATTTAGGTAATTATTCGTCGAACTTTATGGTCCTGAATGTTCAGTCTGATACTACTCCAGACTTACCTGCTATTTCAGTACTACCAGTCAAAGGCGAATTATGTGTCCGTAGTTATGGTTCCGTACACGTAGGACATAGTGAATGTACTACTATTATCCAGTATAGTGACAGTGGGAAATCTATTTTCAAAGCTTCACGCCATTCCTATTTTATTTGTGGTCAAACTGCATATGTTCGTCTGCCCCTCGATTGGGAGGGAACCTGTTACATTGCCTTCCTACTGCCACCTGTTTTCCTAGCCCCATCTGATTATCACAGAAACACACATCTAGTACACATTAGACATAGAAGGGAGTCCCCAATTGTCGATTATACTGAAACTACTCTAGAACAGTATACAGACTTCAATAAAGGTTTCTTCTTCTTTGTAGGACCTGTTCAGAATAGTAAACTGATCCGTAGGTTAACAAGAACCCTTGAAGCTGTAGTAAATGAGACTGCCTCTGCCCTAGGTAACTTAACCGAAGAACAATCTGCTATGAGATTTGTCGTTTTGCAAAATCGTCTCGTCCTTGACGTCATACTGGCCGATAGGGGCGGGGCCTGTAGAGTCATCGGATCTAGTTGCTGCATTTTCATTCCAAATAACGCGCCGTCTGTTTATTCAGCTATAACCAGACTTCATAAAATTGCCCATCTGTTACACCAAGACCCAGGCACCTGGACATGGTCCGGTTGGTTCTGGAATATAATTTCCGCATGGGGATGGAAAGTCCTGTCCTTTCTAGGTATTGCAGTAGCGATCATATTTAGCTGCTGCCTCTGTATACAATGTGGCCCTGCGATTTGCAGCATGTGTGCTACCTCTTGTATTCCTAGTCCCAAGCCCCGTTCTAAATCCCGTTCCAAGATAATTCGAGACGAGCAAATGATACTGTATGAAATGATAGATGGTATCATGAATATTGATGTTTCCTGATGGAAACGTAGTGACAAGGAGGGAATGTGGAAAAGTAAATTTTGCCATGTTCTGTGTCCCTACGCCTCATCCATCATATGTTATGTGTGCATGACCAATATGCATATGTTATTCCCCATGTCTGATTTATGACGCAATTACAGTTGTGTCCACCTCTAGTATGTCAGTTTCCAGTCCTCGTGAATACTACGAATATCAGGCCTATGTAAAGTTACGTTGCCACGTTTCCCAGTGTGCACGTTATTTCATTGTAAAGTCCCCGTTTCCAGGCCTCAAAAGGGCCCGGACATCAGATTCAGCTCCTGTCTCCTGAAAGCCTCGCTGAGGAGCGATACAGCCCCCACCTGTATCCTCGACCCTTCACTTACTTCCTGCCTCGCAGTGCCCGGTGCAGCTTGGCTCTGCCTCTGAGTCTGCCAAGAGTATGTTATGATTCCAGCTATCAGTTCAGTCCTCCTTCTCTGCATTCCTAAGCTACTGAATTGCATCAATAGTTTCCGTCATTGTCTAGCCTATACGGCTCCATGTTAGAGAAATACTGTATTTAATGGTCATTTATTCTTCATCACGCACTACATGTAGAATAATGCATGGTCCAGTCTTAGAATCAAGTTAGCCTTTCCCCTCATGACTTCTAGTTTATATCAACATGTTCCCTAAACATCAGATACCAGATAGGGTTTAGGTACATGTCGCTCCGACCCTCCAGACTTTAGTCTCTGCTCCTAGCACAGAGTTCGTAGCCCCCAGCTTCTCCTAGTAACACGTCATTGCCAGTTTACGCGCACCATTAGGTTAGAGGTCCCGGCTCCTTAGGTAGCCCCCTCCTATGTTTCCGCCCATTCATGACATATTCTGTTACGTTTGCATCACATGTCTATGTATACTCCCAGTTACACCTACTTTTACTGTTATCTTTCGCGACTGCTACGCGTCACGCCTTCTGCTCCACCCACTGCTACGCCTACTGCAATGTAATGCTATGTGTTTGCGCTATGTATAAATGCTCTTGTATTGTTATTAAAAGTTAGCGCGCTCATCCCAGACCCGGTCCCAGCAGCTGCTGGGTCATCCTATGCAGGTTGTCCTGATCCTGTCCTTATGCTGTAATAAACCTGCAGAAACTCCTACTACCTCGAATCTTGACTCTTATTTATTGAGCTATCTGTTATGATATATGACCAGTCAAAAATAGGGTATTATTTATTTATTTACCACAGTAGGAGTGTTCTGCTTAATTCAGATACTCTGTCCATCACCACCCCCTTCTTATGAATCGTTTTGGCCACTACAGGTGTGGCAGGGTATGCTCAGACATGAGTCCCTTGCTCACTGCACCATTAGGATTCAAGCAAGCCGGGCCGACGACGGCTGCAATGCCAGAAACCGGTCCCCGGAAGCTTGTTTCCTTTCCAGTAAAGAATTGGCTTGGTAGTTTGGTCTGCCCTGTTCCCATGATGCACTGGGCCAGGGTCAGACTAATTTGCATGTAGCCAGGTTCTGAGCTGGGATGGTGCAGTGAGCTAAAAAACGGTGATGGATCAAGCCCTGATCTTTTGACATGGGTAGGAGTGTTCTGCTTAATTCAGACACTCTGTCCATCACCACCCCCTTCTTATGAATCGTTTTGGCCACTACAGGTGTGGCAGGGTATGCTCAGACATGAGTCCCTTGCTCACTGCACCATTAGGATTCAAGCAAGCCGGGCCGATGACGGCTGCAATGCCAGAAACCGGTCCCCGGAAGCTTGTTTCCTTTCCAGTAAAGAATTGGCTTGGTAGTTTGGTCTGCCCTGTTCCCATGATGCACTGGGCCAGGGTCAGCCTAATTTGCATGTAGCCAGGTTCTGAGCTGGGATGGTGCAGTGAGCTAAAAAACAGTGATGGACCAAGCCCTGATCTTTTGACATGGGTAGGAGTGTTCTGCTTAATTCAGATACTCTGTCCATCACCACCCCCTTCTTATGAATCGCTTCTAACCAGTGAGCCACACTTCTCCACATATGGCTGTTCCACCCTCTCTGGTTTACCCAAGATCTCCCTAGCACCCTTAAAAGCCTGCCTCAATGCGGCCGCAAGACTACTTACCGGCTCAAGGAAATTTGAGCACATTTCTCCACACCGGAAAGCGCTGAACTGGCTTCCTCTCGAGGCCATAATTCATCTTTAGCTGGCATGCATCATGGACAAGGCCTTACACTCAAACTCCCCTGCATATCTTGCACAGAAACTTGTGATATCTGGAGGAATCAGAAACTCACGGTCCGCCAGAGACCTCCTACTTCAGCTTGCACGCTTTCGGAAAAAAAACCATATAATTGGGAGTTCGCTGGGGCTGCACCAAGAATATGGAACTCCGTCCCACCTGCCATCAGAAACATCCCCTCTCTTTCACGTTTCAAAAAGGAGGCCAAATCCTTCCTTATGAGCAAATTCCTCGTCTAAAACCCTGTCCTTCAACCTCCACAGAGGCTATTGCCTCCTTCCATCGACCTCTCACCCCACCAAGAAACATGGGGCCTGTCTGCAGCAACTGTAATGTTAACTGTACTTTGTTTCCTTCCATCCCCCTTGTACTCAGCACCCCCCACCCTCCCAATCTATGGTATACTCTCGTGATTCCATGCCTTTTGTACAAATCTATGAGTATGTAAAGCGCTCTGATACCCTAACGGGTCAAGTTTGCGCTCTATAAAACACAAAAATAAAATAAAATAAGCACAGAAGTCAAAGGCACACGCCATGAAAGGGAGAAGGGGCAGCAAAATAAGAGCAGGAGGCCTGACTCACACAAAATGCTGCACACACATAACACACTGTTGTTTATTCACAATATGCTTGTTTCTTGTTTCTTGTAACAAATTCATAACACAAATGTTGCAGTGCCCCAGGGAGGAGGGAGGGTAGGGAACGGTGTCTGTGTTGGAAAGGGATGTGACATTAATATTCACGTATGATTACTCAACAATCAATAAACTTGGCTTCGAATCTCTGAGCCAGTACACTAAATGAGTCATTAATACTCAAAATCAAAGGAAACCATGATAAACGATGCTCCTATTTAATATGTGTGAATGGTGGTAGCATCGACTGGTGAGTGAAACAAAAAGTCGACGTTTCGACCCCAAGTAGATACTGCTAGGTATACGTCACACCTTAGGGTGGGGTCTTCATCAGGACCAAGTGGCCCTGGGGAACACTGGTTTCTATGTGAAAAATAAAATAAAACGGTGTGTTATATTAACAGTAGTGATGACTCAACAAGTTAAAAGAAAGGTGCTAGGGCGCCACGATAAAGATTCTAAAAATATATTCACCATGGAGTAGTTGGGCTAGATGCTCACAACAGAGTCAGGAGAGCGGAGTTTGTGACTTAATCCACAAGATAATTGCCAGGATCGATATATATCCGATCAAATAATTTTAACAAGGAAACCGATGTCAGAATGATCATCAGAATTCTAAAGGGAAAGATAGAGAATGAGAACATATCAATTGGGTGCTCTTTAAATTCAATTAGAGCCAGAGTGGTTGTAAATTTACATAAATCAATTCACCCGTGGCTTAATAGATGCCCATATTATACAGTCAGTATAATATGGGCATCTATTAAGCCACGGGTGAACACATACAGCAAATGAATGAATTGGTGTTGATTGCTTCTAAATAGGATATAATATCTACAGAGGAACTTAATAAAAACCAATGTGGGTTCAGGACCGACTCAAAACATTCTAAAAGTTAGCATGGAAGACCCTTAACAGTCTAAACACATTAAAACAGCAAACATGCTAATAATAACCGTGCAGTCCTAAGGGGATCTATTTCATCAAGAATGCATACCATAGGAGCCAATAATGGCCCAAATTCACTGGATTTGAAATAATCAAAAAAGGGGGGCTTGTATTTTAAGACGCTTTTCATCGCATCCCGGTTCTATATCAATAGATGAAGAGAAAAATTAATTCAGGGCACAGGTATCGATGTTATCGTAGCCTGGTTTGCAATAGCCAATACATACCTAGTGGTATGGACCAACCACCAAAAAGGCGGCGCTAAACATTCTCCAACCGGAGCGTACTCATTCTAAAGAAACAGAACGGAACAACCATCAGCGACGAGGGGCATACACCACACAGCATTAGATCGCCTAGCACTAGTCTTCAGAGCAATTGAGACGAAAACTAACCTTAGAAAGTGACGGAATTATCTACAACTCGTTTGGTCTCCAGATCGTGGTATGAGACCCGCCAAACGGCATACATCTGTTAGGGCGAAGGCGTACGTCCTGACGTCACAATGATGAGAATAAAGGACGGACTACCGAGAGAAAATTAGGCGTGCGTAGTCATGACAACCGGCCCGCAAGTTTATTCGGAAATGGAAAGGTCTGTGATGAAACGTCTTGGGCTCCCTGCGTATTGGCTGATAAATCAGAGTCAAGTTACTATCTAATAATCACAACCGTGTGGCTTCGATGGTATAAACCGATGCGTGTCATATACTTTAGGAAACTGAACATGTATGAACAATTAGTGTAACAGTTGGATCCAAGCCTAAAAATATAAATAAATAGCCCCTTTTTGACTTTTTAGTGAATAAAACAAAGTTATTTTAAATGTGAAAATATTTGCTCCCTTTATACCAAATATTAATTCACTCAAAATTCCGAAATTTCAAAAACATCGCGCACCACCTACACAGAGGGGTGTAGGCGACTATGTACAACTGTAATTCTACACAGTCATGCACCTCCTATGCAAAGGGGTGTACATGATTTGTTATGTCAGATACCTTTCTTGATTAGAGATACATTATTAAGGACTACAACATTTACGTGCACCTCTCTCACAGGAGGGTGAAAACGAAAACATGAATTGCTAGGTACCCATAATACAAGTCAATTCAGTTCACCGTCCTAATCTTGCCAGCTAGGCATTGCTGCTCTCTGCCTCATTGAGTCCATTATTAATAGAATCAAGGATAGCCATCCATTTGGATTCTCGCGTGTTGAGGATTGTGGATATATCCCCACCTCTGGGGCCCAGGGTTACCTTTTCCACAACCAACCACTTCAGAACTTCAGGGGTGTGTCCAAATCTCTTGCAGTGGTTTACTAGAGGGGCACCCAAACATTACAACAAATTCTACTTGCATGTTGTAATATTCTAACCTTATTTCTTAAGATTATGTGTTTTATATTTTTTGTGTGTACTTGAGATACCTTCCCACTGGGACCCCTTATTTCGTATCATATAGCACCCAGGTCCCCAGTGACTTTGTTGGGTAAACCCCCCCCCCCCTATATAGCACACACATAACAGGCAGAGCACATCAACATTGACTACAATGTGGAACAAACCGCAACACGCCCACAACAGAACACAGGACACAACAGGTGCAGCTTGTGTGTAGAAACTGGCCAATCATATTTGGCATTGCAGGGAAATGTGAGATGGTGATTGTTAGACCCGTCTGCTTCTGAGAGTCCCCTCACCATTATGATTTCTTTTGTTCCCCTGTATCTCCAAAAATTTCGCGTTTTTCTTTGTCTGCCAGCACTTTTTATGTGTTGTTTCATGGGGTTAGATGTTCCTTGAAGCCCAGTTGCTCACCAGGTTTGTGGCACCTATTTACAAGACATGGTGAAACCGGTGGCATCACAAACTGGGGTTGTCAACCCAAAGATATGGCCCTAAAATGGCAGACACCCTTTTCCCTCATGTGAGTGACTCCCATTGGAGCCTTCATGAACTTTGACCTCTGGAGGTTTTGGCGCCCTTTGTTTAGCGCGCTTTTCTGACAGGAATTTCTTATTTTCTCTCAGGTACACAAAATGGCTGCTCTAGAACCACAGTACGGTGGCTCAGAGTGGTCTAAATACACCTCCAAAGGGCCATGTCATTGTCACAGCCAGAGAAGGTTCTGGAACCTTCTGGCTCGTGCCAGCACCCCAGGGCACTGGCTATATAATGCTCAGTCCCTGGCGGCCATTTTAGATTCATTCTAGATTCCAGACTTGACACCAGATTGACACCTGCCCTGTTGACCCCGGAGGTGGCTGGTAGCGCGGGCAGTAGAGTGGCAAAGGTCATTGGCATTGACCCTGACTGGCGTTCCAGTTATCGGCGACCTTGCGCCTACAGCGCCTGCCCAGCGTGTGCCTCATCACCCCCAAGAGACTGTGGCCAATATCGTGTGCCTCCCCGCCCCCCCCGGTGGTGAATTGCGACACATCCACGAGTCGCGTGGCAAGAGCAAGTTTGCCGCGATCCGCGATCGTCGACTGTGCCCCCTTCGTGACAGGCACCTCTAGAGGGGAGCTCGGACGTCTCCGAGCCTCACCAGCGTAGAGCGCTTCCTGCGCGGACTGAAGGTGAGGTGGTGCGCCGGGGCGGTGAGCGCCAGCCTTTGTTGGGCGGGACTAGCGTCCCTGCCACTCCCCAGTGACCCAGAAGTTGTGGCTGTGGGCGAGAAGCACCCTGAACGCGGAAGTCAGAGGGAGGTCCGGTGAGCCCTAGGAACCCCATCGCTGGTGTGAGGAGTGCTGTGCCCTGACTGAATCGCTTTTCGATCACAGCCAACGTGAGGTGGGCCCGTTTCATCCAGTAATGTGCAGCGTTGTGAAGGAACTGTAAAGCGGCATTGTTTTCATTAAGCGCGGAAGTGGCGTGACCTCGCCGGCAGCCTGTTCGTCAGTCTAAAGACTTTGAACTGGTGCCGCCTGAGTACAAGCGATAACAAAGCCCGTAGGCGCGTAGAAACTCCACCGGCAAGCAGAGATCCTATCCCGGTGAAAGCCGCGTGCAAATGAGATGTTCATTGTGTTTCTTTGCCTTTTTAGATACACGCGCGCACTCCTTGAATGAGCCTTAAAGAGTCTCAAAACGCATTCAGAGAAGCCTGTATGCATTGTTAATGAAACCAACACAAACTGTAAGAGTTATCCTTCCAAATTGAATCGTAATGCAAATGTAATGTCCTGAAATATTTAATTGGTGGCAGCGGTACCCGAATGAACATGTGTTTATTTATTTAAATGAACCAGTATCTATTCAGCTAGGCGAAAGTGATATATCATCTATTAATTTGTGATATTGATTGCTGATAATATTTATTCTATTTATTGATGCTATTTATTCCTGATATTTATTTTATTTATTGATGCTATATATTCTTGATACTATTTATGGAACTACTCATTACAGAATTGAAGCCCTGAAATGTGTGACTAAAAGAGATGTAAATGTGCTATCCCAAACATCCCTATTTACAGAGAATTTTTACATAAAGGAATCGTATTTTTCTACAGCAGTGGTGTGGTGTCCTTCTTTTTGGTGTGGCTGCACAGGGGGTTATTATTGGGTCAAAGCCGGCTTAACACTACAGCCTTCACTTGCCTTGTCACTTGTGCCAAGCTACCCCCTTTGTGCTGGGCTTGCCCATCGCAGGTCCAACATAAAATTGGTGCGCAGCGGGTGGGATCACGAGCCGTGCTTGTTTTGTACCCCATAATAATTCAGTGTGCACCACAGGTACACACCCGGAGTTTTCTCCTAGCGGCCCTCTAATTCAATCTTTTGTTTTTTCCAAATTCTTCCTGGAGGTGGGTGGAGGTGACCCTCAGAGTTCCTATCCTTGTAACCTACTTCGGGGTGGTTGTCCACACTTTTCACTGACAAGATGGAATTCAAAATGTCAGAGCTGGAGACCTATACTGTGGCACAGCTCAAGGATTTCTGTCAGGAAAGGGGAGTGTTCGTTAGGCGAGGGGCCAAAAGAGAGGAGCTCCGTACTAGTCTGCGAGCCTGGGTGGAAGCGCACATGGAGGGAACGGTGGAGGAGGAGGAGTCAGACAGAGGTACTGTCATTGAGGGAACTGCAGAATGTCCCCTGGGGGTGGGTGAGATGTCAATCAGCCCCAAGGTAGCCTCACGGGAGGGCAGCAGTGTATCCTCAAGAGGGTTGTCAGAAACCGAGTTAGCCGACAGAAGAGAAGAAAGACAGTTAAGATTGGAATTGGCCAAGATGGAGATGGAAGAGAGAATGGCAGGGAGGAGAATGGAACACGAGTTTAAGTTAAGGGAACTCGACCTCCAGGCCCACAACATCACTCCGCAGGGTGTCGAGTCAAAGGAATTTGCCAGGGAACCCAGGCCTCATTTACCTAAGGATGTAGTCGCCAGTTACATTGCTGGAGACGACATAGCCAAGTGGCTGACAGCCTATGAGGTCTCCCTAAGAGCCCATGGGATCCATGAGAAGCATTGGGGTGGTGGATTATACCGGTACATGCCTCCGACAGGTAGGGATGCCCTATTGGCCCTAGACCGGGAGGAGCAGGTAGACTACCCCGCCATGAAGGTGGCGCTCATTAGAAAGTTTGGGTTGACCCCAGAGAAATACCGGCAAAGGTTCAGGGGCAGCCACAAACTGAGCTCACAGAATTGGGTTGACTTCCTGGATTATGCCAAGAAAGCCCTAGATGGGTGGGTTCAAGGTAGTGAGGTGGAAGACTATAGAGGGTTGTACGACCTAATACTCAAGGAACACCTACTCGAGAAATGTCTTCCCGAGCTGAGGCAACACCTGGTAGACAGCAAACTTACTTGCCCCCGTAAGCTTGCTGAGGAGGCAGATATTTGGGTAAGTACCCGAGTGTCTATGAGGGGGACGGGAGGAGATTCTCAGAAGTCCTGACAGGGCGCTCCTCAGAAGAAAGGGGAGGAGATAACAAGAAACAGGAGTTCTCCAAAGGCCCCCAAAATAACTTTAAGGGGAAAAGTCACTTTTCCAATTCTAAGGCTATCCCGCAGAAGAACCCTAATCCGGGCCAGAGTCAGCAGCCAAGGGTTGTCCATTGCTTTGAGTGCGGTGGTATTGGACATTATAAGGGAGACGTGAAATGCCCAAAGAGGCCACCCCCTCCCACTGGAGGAAAGACCCTGGGAGTCACTAGTGTAGCGCTCGGGGAGGAGATGCCCTTAGATAAGGGAAGGGAGAGGGTGGGTGTCACCTTAGTGTCCCTGGGAGATCGGGAGATGGTTCCAAAGATCCAGGTGCCCTCGAATACTACCAAGTATGGGCAGTGGGTCACCATCAACGGCCATAGAGGGGAAGCTCTGAGAGATACAGGAGCCAGTATGACTATGGTAAGGAGTCATCTGGTGTCCTCGGAGCAGGTGATTCCAGGCGTACTTCATCCAGCCGCGATGGCTGAGGGCAGAATGGGACACTATCCCGTGGCCGAGGTTCCCTTTGAGTGGGGAGGGGTTGCAGGTTCACTTCGAGTTGCCGTAAGCCCCGCCATGCCAGTCGATTGTCTGCTGGGTAATGATATGGAGCACAATGCTTGGAAGGAGGTGGAATACCGGACTCATACTGAGATGCTGGGTACACCTGCTTGGGCCTGTGTGAGTACCAGGTCTGCGACTGCTCGGGAGGAGAAGTCGCGTGGGTTGGAGCCTGGAACAATGGCCCACCCAGCTGCTGATGAGGGAGCGTCTCGAGGACAGGAGGAGCCTGCCTCGATGTCCGTGCCCCGTGAGACGGATAGGCCACCTGTGGAGGTGGACCCGGAGTCCGCGGAGGAGGATATGGTTCCGTTGGAGGACTTGCCTATCCCCGCTGAGTGGCGAGTGGAAGGAGGACCATCCAGGGAGGAACTAAGCAGGGGACAGAGGGAATGTCCCACCCTCGAGGGACTGAGGCAACAGGCTGAAGCCCAGGCAGCAGGTAACGAGTCTGGGAACTATCGTGTTTACTGGGAGGATTGTCTCCTCTACAGTGAACCCAGGGCACCAGTGCACGGATTGTCACGGGCCCTGGTAGTCCCACAGTGTTACCGAGCCTTCCTATTAGAGTTGGCTCATGAGATTCCCTTGGCAGGACACTTGGGTCAGGACAAGACCTTTGCCCGGCTTGTCCCCCACTTTTATTGGCCTCGAATGAGGGTGGCGTCTGACGCATACTGTCGGTCGTGCGTGTCATGCCAAGCCAGTGGGAAAACAGGGATGAAGCTGAAAGCTCCCCTGGAACCACTTCCCGTCGTTGGCGCCCCCTTTGAAAGGGGGGGCATCGACATTGCTGGGCCCCTAGATCCACCGACATCATCCGGTCACAGGTTTATCCTGGTACTAGTGGATCACGCCACAAGGTATCCAGAGGCAATTCCTCTGAAAACCATTACTGCACCGGTAGTGGCGAAGGCCCTGATGGGGATCTTTACCCGAGTGGGATTCCCCAAAGAAGTTGTGTCTGACAGGGGGACCAACTTCATGTCAGCGTATATGCGGGCCATGTGGAAGGAGTGTAGAGTGACCTACCGGTTCACCACTCCTTATCACCCACAGACCAATGATCTCGTGGAAAGGTTCAACCAAACCTTGAAGGGTATGATCAGAAGTCTACCCGAAAGCCTGCGGAGGAAATGGGACGTCCTCCTACCCTGTTTGCTCTTTTCCTATAGGGAAGTGCCACAGAAGGGAGTGGGCTTCAGCCCCTTCGAGCTTTTGTACGGGCACCCTGTACGTGGACCTCTCAGCCTGGTGAGGGACTCCTGGGAAAAACCTCCCCGGAAAGTTCCCCAGGATGTGGTGAGCTACATGCTGGCCTTCCGAAGCCAAACGGCTAAGTTGTGGAAGCAAGCTTCTGACAACTTGGAAGCCAGCCAGGCAGTCATGAAAGCGTGGTATGACCACAATGCTCACCCAGTGGAGTTGGAGCCTGGACAGAAGGTGTGGGTGATGGAGCCTGGAGAGCTGAGCGCCCTCCAGGATCGATGGACAGGCCCTTACGAGGTGTTGGAAAAGATGGGCAGGACTACCTATCTGGTGGACATGAAAACCCCTCGGCACCCGCATAGGGTGTTACATGCCAATCGCCTCAAACCCCACTTTGAGAGGCCCGAAGTCATGTTGGTAATGGTGACTGATGGTTCGGAGGAAGAGGACACTGAGCCTCTCCCCGACCTTTTTGCGTCTCAAGAAAAGGATGGGTCAGTGGAGGGAGTGAAACTCTCACCGTCCCTGACTCCTGAGCAGCAGGAGGAATGTCGCCAGGTCTTGGGGTCATTCTCTCCTCTGTTCTCCCTTGTCCCGGGCAAGACCCACCTGTGTACCCATGACGTGGACACTGGAGACAGCCCACCTGTGAAGTCGAAGTCTTACCGGCTGTCTGACAAGGTGAAGGCCAGTATCCAAAGCGAGGTAGCTAAGATGCTGGAGCTAGGAGTCATTGAACCTTCAAGTAGCCCTTGGTCTAGCCCGGTGGTATTGGTTCCCAAAGCTGCCCCACCTGGCGCCACACCAGAATTGCGGTTCTGTGTGGACTACCGAGGACTCAATTCAGTAACTAAGACAGACGCTCATCCAATCCCTCGGGCGGATGAACTAATTGACCGGTTGGGAGCTGCCCAATATCTCAGTACCATTGACCTTACTGCAGGGTACTGGCAGATTCCCATGACTGATGGAGCCAAGGAAAGGTCAGCCTTCTCCACACCTGATGGACACTACCAGTTCTGCGTCATGCCCTTTGGGCTCAAGAACGCTCCTGCCACTTTTCAGCGGCTGGTGAAAACGATCCTCACCGGGATGGAGTCATTCTCTTCTGCTTACTTGGATGACATCGCTGTCTTCAGTAACAGTTGGGAGGATCATTTGCAGCATTTGCAAGCCGTTCTCCAGGCCCTGGAACGGGCTGGCTTGACGATCAAGGCCAGCAAATGTCAGATTGGACAGGGGTCGGTAGTGTACTTAGGTCACTTGGTGGGCAGGGGAGCGGTGCGGCCCCTTCAGGCGAAGATTGAGGCAATCATGGCCTGGAAACCCCCCAAGACCCAGACTGAGGTCCGAGCCTTCCTGGGCCTCACAGGTTACTACAGACGATTCGAAAAAGGGTATGGCACTATCGTGGCACCCCTTACAGAACTCACATCCAAAAAGCAACCCAGGAGAGTCATCTGGACGGAGGCTTGCCAGCGAGCCTTCGACACTCTGAAACAAGCATTGTGTAAAGCTCCAGTCCTGAAGGCTCCAGATTTTTCAAAAGAGTTCATTGTCCAGACAGATGCATCCGACATTGGCATTGGGGCGGTGTTATCGCAACTCAATGAAGAGGGTCTGGATCAACCCGTGGTCTTTCTGTCACGGAGACTGCTTCCCTGGGAACAGAGGTGGAGTACCATTGAGCGGGAAGCCTTTGCGGTGGTCTGGGCACTGAAGAAGCTGCGACCATACTTGTTTGGTTCACACTTCCTTGTTCAGACAGACCACCGACCCCTTCGTTGGCTCATGCAAATGAAGGGGGAAAACCCCAAACTGTTGAGGTGGTCTATCTCCCTACAGGGAATGGACTTTCGGGTGGAACACCGGCCCGGAGTTGACCACGCCAATGCAGACGGTCTCTCCAGGTAATTCCGCCTTAGTGTTGAGGACTCCCAAGGGGTTGGGTAGTTCTCCCCACTTTCAGCTGGGGGGGACGCGTGTTAGACCCGTCTGCTTCTGAGAGTCCCCTCACCATTATGATTTCTTTTGTTCCCCTGTACCTCCCAAAATTTGTCATTTTTCTTTGTCTGCCAGCACTTTTTATGTGTTGTTTCATGGGGTTAGATGTTCCTTGAAGCCCAGTTGTTCACCAGGTTTGTGGCACCTATTTACAAGACATGGTGAAACCGGTGGCATCACAAACTGGGGTTGTCAACCCAAAGATATGGCCCTAAAATGGCAGACACCCTTTTCCCTCATGTGAGTGACTCCCATTGTAGCCTTTTTGAACTTTGACCTCTGGAGGTTTTGGCGCCCTTTGTTTAGCGCGCTTTTCTGACAGGAATTTCTTATTTTCTCTCAGGTACACAAAATGGCTGCTCTAGAACCACAGTACGGTGGCTCAGAGTGGTCTAAATACACCTCCAAAGGGCCATGTCATTGTCACAGCCAGAGAAGGTTCTGGAACCTTCTGGCTCGTGCCTGCACCCCAGGGCACTGGCTTTATAAGGCTCAGTCCCTGGCGGCCATTTTAGATTCATTCTAGATTCCAGACTTGACACCAGATTGACACCTGCCCTGTTGACCCCTGAGGTGGCTGGTAGCGCGGGCAGTAGAGTGGCAAAGGTCATTGGCATTGACCCTGACTGGCGTTCCAGTTATCGGCGACCTTACGCCTACAGCGCCTGCCCAGCGAGTGCCTTATCACCCCCAAGAGACTGTGGCCAATATCGTGTGGCTCCCCGCCCCCCCCGGTGGTGAATTGCGACAGATGCACGAGTCGCGTGGCAAGAGCAAGTTTGCCGCGATCGCGATCGTCGACTGTGCCCCCTTCGCGACAGGCGCCTCTAGAGGGGAGCTCGGACGTCTCAGAGCCCCACCAGCGTAGAGCGCTTCCTGCGCGGACTGAGGGTGAGGTGGTGCGCCGGGGCGGGGAGCGCCAGCCTTTGTTGGGCGGGACGAGCGTCCCTGCCACTCCCCAGTGACCCAGAAGTTGTGGCTGTGGGCGGGAACCACCCTGAACGCGGAAGTCAGAGGGAGGTCCGGTGAGCCCTAGGAACCCCATCGCTGGTGTGAGGAGTGCTGTGCCCTGACTGAATCGCTTTTCGATCACAGCCAACGTGAGGTGGGCCCGTTTCATCCAGTAATGTGCAGCGTTGTGAAGGAACTGTGAAGCGGCATTGTTTTCATTAAGCGCGGAAGTGGCGTGACCTCGCCGGCAGCCTGTTTGTCAGTCTAAAGACTTTGAACTGGTGCCGCCTGAGTACAAGCGATAACAAAGCCCGTAGGCGAGTAGAAACTCCACCGGCAAGCAGAGATCCTATCCCGGTGAAAGCCGCGTGCAAATGAGATGTTCATTTTGTTTCTTTGCCTTTTTAGATACACGCGCGCACTCCTTGAATGAGCCTTAAAGAGTCCCAAAACGCATTCAGAGAAGCCTGTATGCATTGTTAATGAAACCAACACAAACTGTAAGAGTTATCCTTCCAAATTGAATCGTAATGCAAATGTAATGTTCCTGAAATATTTAATTGTTGGCAGCGATACCCGAATGAACATGTGTTTATTTATTTAAATGAACCAGTATCTATTCAGCTAGGCGAAAGTGATATATCATCTATTAATTTGTGATATTGATTGCTGATAATATTTATTCTATTTATTGATGCTATTTATTCCTGATATTTATTTTTTTATTGATGCTATTTATTCTTGATACTATTTATGGGGTAGTCAGACAAAATATCGAAATTAAAATATCGATATACAATAATACCGATGTTTTAATATCGATGGTATAGAATATCGATGTGCATAATATCGACAGACAGAATATCGAGATTAAGGTATGTATGTTAGTAATATCGAAATGTTGTTGTTTAGTGTTATGTATTTTATTTTGTTGTTTATATGTTTGCTAAATATGTTTAGAAATGTATGTTTGAAAATTAGTAATTTTGTTAACATTTTGCGTTTTAGTATTAGAGCGGGTTGTGGGTTTATAGTGGAATAGGGTGGGAAGTAATTTAATAATAATTAATTAATTAATATATGTTTGTAAATATTTTTAATTAATAATTAATTGGTAATTAATTAATATTAATTAGTTAATTAATTAATATATGTTTGTAAATATTTTTCAATAATAATTAATTGGTAATTATTTAATATTAATTAGTTAATTAATTAATATAAATTTGTACATATTTTTATTTAATAATTAATTGGTAATTAATTAATATTAATTAGTTAATTAATTAATATAATTTTGTACATATTTTTAATTAATAATTAATTGGTAATTAATTATTATTAATTAGTTAATTACATTAATTAGATAAATTTTTTAATATATATAATTTTTTGTTATTGTTAATTAATTATTTGGGAAACATTAATATTAATTAGTAAATTAAATTAATTATAGCTAATGTGCTAATATATTTACTTTATTGTTATTGTTAATTAATAATTAATTGGTAATTAAATAATGTTAATTAATTTTGGGTAAAGGAGTATTTTTAGGGTTCAGGGTCAGTTTTCAGTTCTTGGGTAAAGGTGTATTTTTGGGGTTCAGGGTCAGTTTTCAGTTCTTGGGTAAAGGGGTATTTTTAGGGTTCAGGGTCAGTTTTCAGTTTTTGGGTAAAGGGGTATTTTTAGGGTTCAGGGTCAGTTTTCAGTTCTTGGGTAAAGGGGTATTTTTGGGGTTCAGGGTCAGTTTTCTGTTTTTGGGTAAAGGGGTATTTTTAGGGTTCAGGGTCAGTTTTCAGTTTTTGGGTAAAGGGGTATTTTTAGGGTTCAGGGTCAGTTTTCAGTTTTTGGGTAAAGGGGTATTTTTAGGGTTCAGGGTCAGTTTTCAGTTCTTGGGTAAAGGGGTATTTTTAGGGTTCAGGGTCAGTTTTCAGTTTTTGGGTAAAGGGGTATTTTTAGGGTTCAGGGTCAGTTTTGGGTTTTTGGGGTACAGGCGTACAGGGTAAAAATAAAATAAATTTAAATTTAATTTAAATCAATTAAATGAAATTAAAAAAATAAAATTACATTAAATTATTACGTTTTTAATTTATTTTAAATGTATATGTATTACTTTTAATTTTTTAATTGTTTTAATATTTGTTAAATTATATGTATTTTAACATTATTTTTACATTATTATTAATACATTTTAAAAAACGATATTTTTAATTTCGATATTTTTGTACTACGATATTATTTTTTCGATATTTTTGTACTTACCTTTATGAAGATAGGATCCCGATATTATTGTCCTCGATATTTTTGTTGCGATATTTTTGTATTGCGATACTTTTGTGGTCGATATTATGTCATACATTCTATTTATGGAACTACTCATTACAGAATTGAAGCCCTGAAATGTGTGACTAAAAGAGATGTAAATGTGCTATCCCAAACATCCCTATTTACAGAGAATTTTTACATAAAGGAATCGTATTTTTCTACAGCAGTGGTGTGGTGTCCTTCTTTTTGGTGTGGCTGCACAGGGGGTTATTATTGGGTCAAAGCCGGCTTAACACTACAGCCTTCACTTGCCTTGTCACTTGTGCCAAGCTACCCCCTTTGTGCTGGGCTTGCCCATCGCAGGTCCAACAGTGATGTAGAAGCCTAAGCCCACATCCTTGATGGTGTCGGAATGTCCACTGTCCCGCATCAAATAGGCAGCTCCTCCCAGTCTCGATGTACACTGTCACGCAGTCTGAATGTAAACATGTACAATGTGTCAACATACATGTTAACACAATGTAAAATAGCATTGGCATAGCCAATAGGTTTCGCCTTCGGGACCTTCTAAGTGATATGGAGTATATGTAAGAATGGCAGTGGGATAAATGACTGGATTAAACTGTGAAGAAGCACCATAGAACATAAGGACAGCGGGGGGAATCTAAGGACATTTTGGGAAATTAGAGGAAGTATATGGAAGGAGCAGATCACAGTTTGTTAGATTGCAGGGTTAAGCAGGATCAACCAGAAGAGTGGCAATATTGCAATAGTTTGGAGGACTGGAGTATCTGTAACAGAATGTAAGAGAACGCAGTTGAGGCCTTCGCCGTTTGTAATGAGACAACTGTTAGGCCAGTAGAATACAGCAATTATTAGGCACATTGGGCCCGTCGGGGCTCTGAGCCCCGGCACCACTGCACCTTCTGCACCAATGGTAGCCACGCCCCTGGTTTTAAGGGGATACGGGGCAGAGGCTGTGGTTTCGGTTAGGCTGTCGGTGGGGTGCATGGTTGCTGGACATGGTGTTACGGGTGGGTTGCTCGGAGGCGTGGTGCTTCAGTGGTAGGCTGGGTTGGTCTCAGGGATGTGGGGAGTCAGCAAGGGTCGAGGTCCATTGCAAAAGAAGTCTGATGGATTCAAGGATGGGAGAAGGAAGGTCCGGACCTGGCTGACACAATTACTGCTTCCGGCTTGTCCCATCGAAGCCCTGGCAGCTCCCGGAGCCCCCGCCAGGAGAGAAGGAATAGCCCTGGGAAGAAGACTCCCCTCACTGCCAACACCAGCACCATGGTTGCCGAACCAGTCGGAAGGAGGCGGGGGTAGGGACTAACTAAGAGGGTGACTTGGGAGATGTAGAAGAATGGGAGCAGAGGGCTATAGAAACACAGGAGGGGAAGGAGAGAGAGGGATACAAAGATTAGAGCAGAGATAGGAAGTGGGAGGGGGAAGGGAAAGGGGTGAAGGGTTTAGGGGAGAGGAAGAATGGAAATGTGCGAATGTGGAAAGAGGGTGTGAAAGGAGAGATAGGAATGGAGTGAGGTTTAGAGGAGAGTGGGAGGATGAGATAGAACGGAGGAGAGGGAGTCTGGGAGAGTCGGTGGGTGTCGCAGTCCCAGACATGGAGTGCTAGCTCTTCTGTCTCATGCCCCTTGGCCCCCTGCACCTCCTCAGCCCCTCTGGATCTCAGGCAGTTCGGTCAGGTGCAGGGGCGGGAGGGGGCCTTTCTTTACAGTGCTCAGCGCACCCCGGGGCCAGCCACTGCGGCAGAGCGCTGGGAAGGCATGCGAGGGCGTTTGAGAAGGGGAGAAGCCCCAGGCGAGGATACGGACGGATGCAGTTTGACAACTTGTATTTTTGTTACGTTACCAGTAGTTAAAAAATGTTTAATTGAAGTGCAGCGGGGCATTTTACGCAAAAAAATCCGTAAGCGGTAACTGCTCTGCACTGCTCTCGCCTGTTTTCGCGATAGTCACAGACCACCACTCAGAAAGGTTGACGCTGAGGCAAGACCTTTACGTGTAACATCCCTACAAAAAGGACTTGTACCAAGCAGCCATGTGCCCAGCGTTATTCCCTAAGAGCCCTCCTCAGAAGCACAAGACGCCTGCAGTTTGTACACACATATTTTCATTTCTACGTGCTCACTCTTAACAGCGGTGAGTTTAGTTTAAAAAAAATAGTACTTTAGGAAAGAGGTAGGAAAAAAGTAATTTTTCAACAAACAACTGCACTCTGTGCCACTCTGTCAGCCCGCGCGACTGCTGATGCCGAAAGCAATAGGGTCGCAGGTCGTAGCATCGCTATTGCTTCCTAGGTACGGCTCTCCCTAAAAAGATACTGCCTGTCCATCATCGTGCGGGCGGAGCCTGTGTCAAAGAGGATGTGTGGCTTGGGCTGCGGTATGCAGCGCTGCCCTCAGATGAAGAAAGTTTCATTTAAAACAACGCTCGGCCCTGCTGCTACAGAGCAGGACAGAGCCGCTCGGCTTGGCACCTCCCCCGGAGCCGTGAAAGGCTGATCCAACTTTCCCTAAAAGGACCGGAGGACCTCCTTTAAAAGTGCCACAACACAGCCGGGAGAGGAGCGCCGAAGCAGCATAGTAAGACGGGCACTGGTGGCCACACTTGCACTCTCTACCTGCTGCGCGTGCACTGTGACAGTGCATGGCAGCACACGAAAGCTCACGTCTGGTGCTAACTTGTACATGGAGGCTTGGGTCATCCATGTGAGGTCCTTGGTAAAAAAAAACAAGCGCGCGCCTCAGCAGCAGGGGAGGGGGCATGCGCGATTTCCTAGCGGGAGCGTGTGACCATATGGCACCGCGCGCTCCCGCTAGGAAATCGCCACACGTGCACGCGTTGCCATTGCAAGCAATGTAAAGCGTGCATGAGTTTGCTGGGAAAGCTGTGCCGATGGCATTAGGTCCCTCTCTAAGCAGCGCATGCGCGCTGTGTAGGTGAGACCTAAAGAGTTATATTATGTTATGTTATGTTAATTTCGATCTATATAGCGCCAAATCACCGACAGGTCTCTTAGCGCTTGCTTTGGGAACCCGTCCTGGCTTTCCCTGCGAGATAACACCTACTGGGCATCCCCAAGGTAAAGACCAGGCATCCCATCGCAGTGGGGCCGTAGTGGAGATTAAGCAAGCTATATGCCCAGAGTTGCAGAGTGTGAACCCATGATTCAAGTAGGCACCGAGGCGAGAATTATCGAGTCCATGGACATTTTGAGCTCAAGACCCTGCCGCGTCGGGAATTGAACCCTGGTCCCGGGTCTGACCTCTGCATCAGGGTCTGCCTCCTCTAACCAGTGAGCCACACTTCTCCACAAAGAGTGAATCTCCCCATCACATTGTAAAGGGAAATACAAAGCCTACTCCAGAGCTGTCCGACACTTTCTTCTCTGATGTCGAAGAGGACCACCAGACATTCAACCACAAAGCCATCCTACAGCTCGTGGACGGCCTCCGCTGCATACCTCCAGATGCAAGGCAGCCCAGCTGCCACGAAGAGACCCAACCCACTGCACACACCACACAGCAGCCAGAACCCACCACCAGGACTGCCTCCAAGGACCCCCACAATGGCCACATGGCCATCCAAGGGAATGTGCTGGTGTGCCAGGAGCAGCTGGCTAACAGGTGCGGGTGGGGTTTGACAGCATGGCAGACAAACTAGATGCCATACGTGGGTGTCTGTGTCCCATCTGGGACCTCTTACAGTCCCTAACGGACACCCACAGTTCACTCCATGCCCTCCAATGAACCATGGCCGACATTGCTGGAGTCCTGACTTGGGGGCAAGCAGAACTGTCTAGTCCAAGTGGATCCAGTGATGTCGCCCGGGAGTTAGGACACATGCGGAGGTTGATGGAGAACATAGAGCTGACGCAGGGGGAAAGAGCGTCAGCCACAGCTGCACACCAGCGAGAGGTAGCTGGTTTCCAAAATGACATGAAGACCCTCCTCATGGCATTGCTTCAACAAGTCCTGGCGCTGATGACTGCTGCTGCTACCACCACATCCACATCTCTGCCCCCTGAGGTGTCACTGCCACAGAGTGCTGGAAACAGAACACCACCGCCCGCACGGGAAGCACCTGAAACAGCAGAGGATAAAGATGTGGATTAATATGACCTCCTAGTAAGAAAAAACAAGTAGCAATGATCTCCGCCATTTGGACTGTTGCTGCCTGGTTCTGCCCTCTGCATCATCACTCTCCACTGTCCCCCGATACGCTCAGCGACACTTACCTTTGACCTCGACATGGACTGCCATATTCCGATTGGTCACCAATGACACAGCATTCAGACTGCAGACTGAGCTGTTCCCCATCCGTTGGACTAGTCATTCCCTGAAGGACTCTGGCAGGCCCTCCATGGCCCAAAAATGCAAAGTGGGGTTTGTATGGCCCTGTACTGTTCCTGCTACAACTCTCCACTGAATGTGCATTAATGATCATTCACAGAGATGTGTCATGTCCACGATCTTTCACGTGTGGAAGTATGGATGTATGTTAGGTCAGTGATTCCCCCTTACGTCCATGTTGATCATGTTTTAGGACTTGGGTCACAGGGTGACACATTGCCGATTGCGGTCCGGTTGGCGGCACACCACAACAGGGACACCCGCATCAGTTAGTTCCTCATACAGCTCAGGACGGAACCACGCCCAGAGCCCCGGGGTCATTGGTCATACCCTTACGTTGGACTGGCATACGCCAGGCCAGCCCACTCCGCTTAAGCTTACAGGGGGAACGACAAAGCTACATGTCCCAGGTCTTCCTTGTAGTGATCTGCTGATCACAGGTCTAGTTGTCAGCATGCCACAGCCACTCCTCACGGCCGGTTTACACCCACACCACACCCATCCAGCACAGGCGTCAACGGACACGTGACCCTGCCAATAAAAAGGCCCAGGCGCACGTGGTGGATGCCATTTCCACTCTCTATCTGAGTGTGTTTGTGTGCATATTAGCCGTGCATGGGGGCCTATGGTACTACCACCTCGCATTCCCCAGGCCGGAGCTTACATGATGGCATCCGCAGCATGATACCCAATCATAGAGGGTCCATGACTTGTGGGTCAAAGACTTGGTGGCACCGGACACACGGCGGCGGGCACAGGCACACATTCATCATCATCAAATAACTTTATTCGGTTTTCATTGTTTACAAAACCATAAAAGTACAGTTTAAAAATGTTCTTTTTACATCTCCTAAAAAAATTCCATAAGTTAAATAATTACTATGTGATAAAATTAGATTAAAAGTTATTAACATCTTATAGTATGTGGAAAAGGCTAGTTTAAAGAGAACATTTTTTCATATTTACATGGAAATACTTAAAATCCTATACAGAAGGATAATACTCTATTCCAAATTTGATCTATGGCAAACAATAAACTTTAGAAATTTAATTATGATCATTGTTAACCATTCCTCCTCCAGAGACAGTAAAGAAAGCAATGCAGGACGGCATCTCCTAATTCCCATGAGTTTTAATACCGGAATAAGCCAGTACTTTCTGGGTTCACTATAGAACTTACAGAATAGAATTGTGTGGATAGTAGCCTGGGTAGAGAGATCGTCGCATGGACAAGGTGGTAAGGCTGTTGACCAGTCATTTCTTTTCGGAAAAGTGACCAGTCGATGGTAAGAATTTAACCTAAACCGAATCAACAGAAATCTCTCATAACTAGTGGTATTAAAAGTTGAATAGGGTTGAATAGAAAATGTGGTTTGTATAGCCAATATGTGCACAGTAGATGGTTTGCTGGCCTCTTTAGCCAATCACAATTCATCTAAGTGTGTTAAGCACCGTGCCTGGAATGCTTTTCTAGATAACTCAAGGATTGAGGTGGGTGAATGGAAATAGTTACCCAAGCCGAGGTCGTACAAAAAGGTTTTAATGTAACGTAACCACCCAATCTTGTTAGCATTTTCCAGGGAAATACAATCCAAGATAAACCCTTGGGAGAAAGTAGTTCTGTCTGATGTCCATATACGATGCCACAGGAGGAGTGGTTGTATTTTGACAATGTCAGCCAGATAGGATAGGCCCAGTTCCAAGTGGCATGAATACGTCGCAGTACCCCGAGGATCTGTGAGGAGATGCCTCAAAAACCTTTTTTCAACTATTTGTAGGGCGTCTATATTTTCAAAGCCCCACACTCCTGCCCCGTATGTCGCTACAGTTAAACATTTGGCCTTGTATATCGCTGCTAATTCAACAGGGGGCCTTCTTCCCAACCTTTGTGAAAAATTTACCAGAGCAGAGGTAGCTCTCATGAAGAGGAGTTTCCTGGACTCTATAGTCGGTTTCCAAGTAATTTTATGGTCGATAGTAATCCCTAAGTATGGGTATTTTTCAGTACTCTCAAGTTTTTCATTTTTCAGAAAGATACCCTTTGTTCTTTTCTTACTGGATCCCGAGGACAAAACAAAGGTCTTTGTGATGTTGATATTTAAGTCCAGGTTAGCCATGAAGGAACAGTATCTATCAAGGGCCCGTTGCAATTCAGGGGTACGGGCCAGTATCACCGCGTCGTCGGTGTAGAGTAGGGCCGGATTTGGGCGAATATTTATGGTCGGGAGGTCCTGCCACCCTTTAACCATGTCCCGCTCTAGTCCATTGGTATAACGTGTAAAGAGAAAGGCGGCCAGGACACAGCCCTGTATCATCCCTCTCTCCACGCCGAACGATGCAGTTAGCTCCCCATTGAACCCATACCTTACTCTGGCAGTCGCGTTAGAATATAGTTCACGCAAAAAATTTACGAGCCTCAGCTCTACCCCCATTTCCAATAGAACTGACCAAAGTTTTGCGTGACTAACGAAATCGAAGACGGCCAACAAGTCGACATACACCATATGGAGAGCCCCACCTTTCGTGCTAACATACTTGCCTAGCAACAGGGTCAGATTAAGAGCTTGTTCAGTAGTCCCTAGCCCCTCTCGAAACCCAAACTGTAAGTCAGATAAGATCCCGTTGTCATCCGCCCATTGCTGGAGTCGTTCAAGAATGACTCGGCCCGCCACTTTACCTAAAGAATCCAGCAGTGAGATTGGACGGTAACAGGATGTTAGTTGACGGTCCCCTTTTTTGAAGATGGGTACTAGGATCGACCTTGACCATGACTCCAAGAGTCCTACAGTACATGATGCCTGCAGGACCCTAGTTAGAATTGGAGTCCACAGGTCGAGATTTGATTTGAAAAAGTCGATTGGGACCCCATCATGTCCTGGGGCCTTCCCGTTTTTACTGGCCTTTAATGCCAGATCAACTTCGTTGTGGGTAGTATCGAGGACTATAGGGTATGCGTTGGACTGTTGCTCAGGGAAAGTTTTTACTTTTCCATACTCTGGATCTTTTCCCCTCACAAATATCTTGGTAAAATGCTCCACCCAAGCCCTTTCATCTATGGCCACATCAATTTTGGGGGAGTCTCTCTCATCGGAAAGGAAGGGAGATTTAATAACGGCCCAAAAAGCAGAGCTATTTTTTTGGGTACAGCTTTTATGGAGTTGATCCCAAAGATCACGTTTCAGTTCTGCTTTTCTATTTTTTATGGCGAGGTTATACTTCCTTCTCAGGGTTGCAATTTCTTGGGCGTCCCTTTCTGTTTTTTGTAGGGCAATTTTCAATTTAGAATGAGCAATTTTGCATCTATTATTGAAACAGCCTTTCTTATTTGGTCTGATAATTTTCAATTTGATAAAGAGTGCTTATTTTATTGTTTTTATGACCACATGAAGTTAATCAATACTTCCTCATCCGATGTGGCCATATCTAAACACTTTTGGATGGCCAAGTGGGCTGTTTTTACTACATTTGTGGTTACAGCTACTGGATCGGCTTTCTCCCATTTAAGGCAAAACCCGTTTATTCTATCTAATGTCAATCTATTTTGAGTCAGGGTACTTGCAATACTTTGGGTATTTTGCTTCTGAGGTAATGACAGTGCGATACTAACTGGGTAATGATCACTAATTGCGATTACGTGCTTCGCAAAGTTTATGATACGTTTTTCCGCTCTGCAAGAAATAAAGATGAACTCTATTGCGCTAGGTCTTCCTCTACCGTTAAAAGTGGGAGCAATGGCAATTGAAGAATTGTTCATCTTGTTGGCCAGGCCAAGGTCTAAATCAAACAGAGAGTTGTTTAAAGTATTCCCTTATGATGAGTGGGAAAAATGAGTTATCGGGCTGTCATTTTCATCTATTATACCACAAATGTTTTGATCACTATGTTTACATAGACACTGATTGAAATCGCCACCCCATATAGTTATGGCCTTTATTGCTGTGCGCTGTATTAAGAGATGGATCTGTCGTATTATGGCCAATAATTCTCCCTCAGGCAAGTTGTTATAAAAATGTACAATGAGGAAGGAGTCCGCATTATTATTTAAGCAGAGACTCAGTACTTGATAGTTGGCTTCAAGTTTCACCGTAGTTATTTCTACTGCCTCTATCAAGTTGGAAACATAAACGGATAAACCGCCTTTAGCTCTGCCGGAGGGTGAAGGTTGTGCAGGGGAAAAGTATGTTTTATAGCCTTCTATGTGAATTGCTGTGGTGGCCCAGGTTTCTTGAAAGCAAAGAATATTAAAACTTTGAGTAAAGCTAAGCCAGATATCATTATTTGCCTTCGAACGCTGTCCAGCTATGTTCCAATAAAGTATTGTGATTGAAGGCTTGTCTTTGACTACTTCAAGGGGCTTTAGCAGTATAATTGAGTCTGCACAATCGTTTATAGCTTTATGAATTCCCTCAGCATCTTGAATCTCTCCCCGATCTGTCCCTTTTTCCGGTGTCAGGTTTTCTTGAGTGGCAAAGGGGGGATAAATATCAGGTTCACTTTTGTTAGAGACTAGCAATTGCTCAGAGTGAATGTTAAAAAGTTCATGAGGGAGTGAATTCCAGTTTTTAGGGGCTAAGTTCCCTTTTGACCCCAAAGTAGGGGGAATTAGTCAATCGAGTTCGTCCAAGCCCGAAAAAACCTCGAATCTATTTCGTATTGGGATATCATATTGATAATGGTGAATTGATGGATTTCTCCCCTTCCCTGGAACTCCTAAGAACCCCTTTGTCGGGGGGTAGAAAAAGCCTAATGGAAGAATGTTTATTTCACCTCTTGCTATCGCCCGACTCCCACTCTGTTGCAGTATGCTGTTTACCAGCTGGGGGGATCGAAAGGTCAGAACAATTGAGTCACCCAAAAAAGCATCCCCTCGAGAACCCACTCTTTTGACCCTTCTAGACATTTTAAATTCTCTAAACAGATGATCCGTCAGGCCCGTTTTCTTGCCCAACCAGTATAGGGATTTGTTTCTCAATGTTTCCCATCCTTCCCCTGCCAAGGGTTCTTTCTTTGGAACATTGGCCAGCACTATAATGTACGGTGTGGTGGCTGGCGGGAGGTCAAGATGGTCATTGGGGGCCAGAATTACCCTATCAGGGTTAGTGTTTCCATCAGGGTTTTTGGCGGGTTTAGGAGGTAAATCACGGGATATAAGACCCGGTGGATCAGTTGCACTTTCCATAGGAAAGGGACCCCCCTACTAGAAGTGCGTTTTTCCGGGAAGGGATTGACCAGGTTAGCAGGATGTCCTTTCACTATATGGTCTGGTGAATTCATAGAGATGGAGAGCGTAGATGTTATATGCTCCCTATCCCTGATATTGTAGGGGGCATTCTTTTTTGGCTCATAGGATCCGTGTTTAGAGATCTGGCCGGGGTTTGAAGAACCTGCTTCAAATGAAAGTAATCGTGTATTTGTAATTGATTGATTTTTGAGATTAGCTAAATGTTCTTCAATGGATGTTAATCTCAGATCCATCTGATCTAGCCTGACTCTGAGATAAAGATCCAACCTTTCCATTAGTAGCGCTAAGTTCTTTTGTTCTGTACTCTGGATATCTGATGGTTTCCTGGGCCTTGTCCTATCTTTTGTTAGGGTTTTTTTGGCTGTCTTTTTTTCTTTGCGTTTTGCAAGATGTTAACTTTTGGCGGGGTGGATTCAAGGCAGATTATAGAATCTGTTTGTATCGGGTTATTATAAACAACCGAAGTTTGTACAGATAAGGGGGATCTTTGCTTCTCTTGGGGAGGTTTTGATGCTTGATCTGGGTCGTTCAACTCAATGTTATCAGTAATATGTTGAATACATCCGTTTACAGGCTTTTTTTTATCATTTTAGTCTGCCCTTGGGAGTCTAAAGCCTCCGATTGAGCCACATCGTCATTTGATCGAGATGAGCTTGCTTCAAGAGATTCCACTACTGAACTGATTTGTTTGTCTAGTGCCCCCATAGCTCCAGTAAGATAGCTCAATAAGGTTTGTTGAGTCTCAACATGGGCCCTTTTTCCTGTATTGAGGTTTGGGCTAGGTAGTTTTCTCTTCCTCATAGTAACTTCGAGTGACACAGGGGCATATTATCAAGGGGGTTTATCTCCGCTTTTTTGGCTTTAAAAGCCAAGAAAGCGGAGATAAAATTATATCCCTATTACCTAGCTGTCGCTAACACCAGTTAGCGACAGCTAGTAGGAGATAGCGACCATCTAGGGCCCCACTTTGCATGTCAGTGATATTTATCACCAATGACATGCAAAGTGGGCGTGCCAAGATGTTAGCGACTGGAAACAGTCGCTAACATCGCTATCTCCTATTACCAACTTTTGAAGATATTCGCGCTAAGCGCGAATATCTCCAAAAGCTAACACCTGTCCCTGAGCAGTTCTTAGCCATGTTATCCAATGGGAGGTGGATAACATGGCTAAGAGCATTAGCTCGGTAATGCATGAATATCGCGGACTTTTCAGCGATATTCATGCATTGCGGCCGTTTTTTATCGCATTTGCGATAAACCTTGGTAATACCAAGGTTTATCTGCGGTAAAAATCGCCGCAGCTTAGCTTTCTCTCTAACCAAGCAATAGTGATAATTATCGCTATTGCTTGGTAATATGCCCCACAGTTTATTAAGGAATCAAAGATTGCTCCCAGATAAGGTGAGTAAGTGACAACAAATTATAATCAAATATTAATCAAAAATCAGATATTTCAATCGATTCCTGCAGATGAAAAATCGGTACATTTCACTGCGTTTAATAATTTCTCGTGTCCAGAGTCTCGTTTCGGGAAGGATTTGTTAAGCGTTCTTTATACTTTGGCGAAACTGGGCAAAAACAGTTAGGAGTGATGGTAGAAATATCGCTATTTAGTAAATGTAAAACAATTTGAAGGTACCAATGGGTTTATAGTCTTACCAGACGGTGTAGTTGGAGGACCAGGAGAAAGAGAAAGGGCCCAGCCTCATTCAGGCACAGACGGGCAAGGACGGGCCCGCCCTTTGCCCGGGTTTCGCCCGGCGCGCGTCCCGCGAAGCGGTAAACTTGGCTACAGATAGAGGCCGTGGGCGGTTGGGGGAGGAGCGCGAAGATGGTCACTACGGGGCTGCTGGGTGACTGAGTCCCGTATGCTCCCTCACTCCCTTGGCTGTCCGGCGATGCAGGCAAATAATCCAGGTGACTGGGGGAGGAGCGCGATGATGGTCACTACGGGGCTGCTGGATGACTGAGTCCCGTATGCTCCCTCACTCCCTTGGCTGTCCGGTGATGCAGGCAATGAATCCTGGTGACAAGCAAACAAACTGCTGCAACACATTCACGGGACGGTGACTTACTGTGCACTGAGGTAGGGGCACCTTAAGTGCTGAGCGGGTTTGCAGCCTGCGATGATGCCCCATTCTGGCGGTCCGGACTGGTAAGGGTTTGTGTAAGCCCTGCTGGACGGCAGTGCAGAGGCCAGCTTGTACGTACCGCCACGTGGCTTTGCCTTGTGGTTCATAGAGTTAGTGACACCTAAAGGGCTGAGCGGGTGCGCAGCCTGCGATGATGCCCTGTGCACTGATATGTACTCGGCCATTGCAAAATCCAGACCAAGAATCAAGTGTGTGACCTTGTGGTTGCCACGGTCGCGTGCCCCGGCCTTGGAACTTGCACCGGCATGTGGTGAGCCCTCTTGGAGACACGCCTGTGGCGGAAGGTGAGCAGTGAGACCTGGGTGCGCAGGGGCGGGCAAACACTGCTGGGTGACGGGAGGGGCTTCGGTGCAGCAGCCTGGGTGCAGAGGGGCGGACAAGTGATGAAGGTGTGTGCAGTTGTATGTACTCTGCCATTCCTAATTCTAGGCTGTTTCAGATGAGGGAGCTGGTGGACTGCACTGTGTACCGGCACGTGGATGGAGACACACCGGTGGCGGAAAGGTGAGCAGTGAGGTCTTGGTCCGCAGTGTCAGGTCAGATCAGGTGTTAACTTCCTGGTGCTAATGCTCCTTATCGCCTGTTTTTTGATCTCTTCGCCGATCTTTCTGGTCGTTGTGAGTGTTGTGAAGTGGTGTGTTCGCTGTTTTTTGCCCGGGAATGCCTACTCTGCATCTCATTAGTGTTAGTTGCCGGGGTCATCCATGGCAATGTTTTTTCTGGCGGCTTTCGCGAGTAAACTGGTGATATGTGCTATTTGCACCAGCTTGTGAATGGTGCGATAGATTTATCGCCACTTTGGCTGAGATAAAGTGCTGTTAACTCAGTGATAAGTGCTTGAGAATATACCCCCCAGTGTCCAGTGATTGGTTAGTTATATGACCTGCCCTTTAAAAGCCTCTATTCTCTCCAGAAGTAAACACATGTGCCTCGGATGGAAGTTGTGGTCCAGCTACAGGTGGGCCGCTCGACCCCCAAGCTGTCCAGGATACAAATCACTACATACTGCCGGTTTATGCTGCCTGTAGTGGCCGGGTGCACTTGGGTACTGGAGGTCTCTGGCACTGCAGAGGGGGCTTCACCAGTAGGAGGCACCCGCAGAACAGCCCGTGGGCAAGGTAAGTGATGGTGCCTTGATATTTAAGAAGAGGATGTGTGCACGAGCAGTGATTTTTTCTGATACTTTTGAGCAAAGGAAATAGCGTTGGCCATGGGAACTTAGGGTGCCGGATTTTACGTTTGTGTAGAAGTTTTGTGTGGTGTTACATACAGATTCACAATGAAAGTGACTCAGTGCATTCCGCTAGCCATTTGGCTGCACAGCACTGAGTCACTTTTAAAGCACTGGGATGCGACATATTTACAAAAATATGTCGCATCTCTTTGCTTCCCTCTGCGCTGGCGCACAAACTGCAGCAAAGCGCAGACGTAGGCATCCTTTGCAGCATGGTGCAAGGTGGCCTGCGTCGTGGTGAGATTGTTTTTGTATAGGAAGTGGCACCTTCCTGCACAAAAACAATCACTACAGCCATTTTCCTCTTTCAATGCGTGCTGTAGAATGCAGCACGCATCGCAAGAGATAATAACAAGGAAAATTGAAAAAATGTCTCCTCTGGAGGCGTAGCATTCACAAGCATTTCCAGATTGATGATTCCTGGTAAATTTGTAAATGTGTCTCGTTCCATGGGTGTTGCGTGGGAACACCCACAGCAACACTCATGGAATTCCCCTTTCACCAAAGTGCTGCGTGTAAAGGGGCCATATTTACAAGGACAGGAGGACACGCAGGGTGGCTTTTCCTGTCCTCGTAAATATGGAGCAGTAAGTTACACCACCAGTATGTCACAAAAAGTGTATAAGTATAAGTACTGGTGGTGCAGGGAGCTTGTAAATCTGCCCCTGGATTTCTATCACTCTTTGATATCACTCTTTGATACATTTTGTTTGGCCGAGAAAAATGGATACCCTTTTTGATGTGCGTGGTCGCATGAAAGCGGCAAAGATATATTAACACAAAGAAAATCGCTAACAGAGGTGGGTGAGCCGCGTGGCATGAGGGGGGCACCGCAAGGGGAGATTAGGTAGCGAAAGCAGGGGAACCTAAGATATAGCTGGGCTTGTAGTGTAAGGAAGGCAGCTGCACGAAAAGAGTTCTGCTAATCAGCAGATAAACACTGAAAGCGTAGGGAGACTGCACTTTGGTTTCAAGGCTGCATGAACCACTTAGAAGCCAGGAAACAAGAGCATGGGAGTAGTTAGCCAATGGCAATCATCAGGTTGGACTACTCTCCTGCTACTAATTACTACCACTAGGATGCCATCGGGTAAGCAGGCGCTCTAGAAATGCTGTTTTAATTCAATTACATTTCAACAGCCCTATTACAACAGGTCTTCCAGCAACGCATGCGCGCCATGCCCAGTCTGGACCTAAGAACGGGGAGAAATAAAGAAATGTCTCCTCGTTTGTTAACATCCAGTGTAGCACAGAGAAAGGCCATGTAGGGGCCTGAATCCATCCATAAACACAGGGGCAGATTTACAAGACTGATAAGCCACTTTGCATCGCATTTGCGTCACTTCTGTGAATTAACAGCGGCATAAAGCCAGCGCTATGCTACGGGGTATTTACAATGTGACACATCTAGGGAGAAGTGTCACTTTATAAAGCCCTGCGCCACATGAAACCTGTGTCAGGTTTCAAGTGGGCGTTCCGGAGAAGTGGGGAGTTGTTACGGTGCAGGAACACCTCGCAAAAGTGGCATTTCACTTTGTCACTTCTCCGACCCTGCTGCGTCAAAACCATGCGCCTGCTAGAAGTAAGCGTAAGGCTTGATGCACCATGATGAACATAGGAAGGGGTGGAACAGTACTGGAGTTGCGTCACGCCCCTGACGCAACTCCAGCCGCACCAACGGAGTCGGAGGAGGTATCGCCATAATCTACAAGAACACCATCAAGGTCTCCACAAACACCGACGACACCCTTACCACCGCCGAACACATGCACTTCAAGATCCACACGGACCCCAAGACCACCCTCAGAGGCTCCCTCGTCTACAGACCACCCGGCCCACGTCCCCAATTCTGCAACTCCATCGCCGATTTCATCAGCACGCACGCACTGACCTGCACCCACTACATCCTGCTCGGCGATCTGAACTACCATCTGGAAAACAACAACGACAGCAACTCCTCCACCCTGGTCGACAACCTCGCCACCCTCGGACTGAAACAGATCGTCACAATCCCGACCCACATCGCCGGCCACACGCGCGATGCCATCTTCTGCCTTCAGCCATGCTTCCGAGCTCACCTGGACCGACTAGCACTGCGTCCACTTCAGCTTCCAGAAACGCGTCACACACCACCGCACCCCACAGATCCCCCGCCGACGCTGGGGCAAAGTCACCAAGTACCTACTAGAAACACACCTCGCACTCAACCCACCGACCACGAGGATGGGGCCCGCACCCTCAGACTCTGGATGGAAGACTGCGCCAACACCTTAGCACCAGTGAGACAACCCACCGACAGAGACACCAGCCAGAGAGACAGCTGGTTCACCCCGGTAGTCCTGGCCTCCAAGCGCACCTGCCGGAAACTTGAAAACATCTGGCTCAGTTATAGAATGCCCGCCAACCGCGCAGCCCACAAAGACACCATTCGCAACCATCACCACCTCATCAGGACCACCAAAAGAGCCTTATTCATAGACCGCCTCGACAACAACGCCCACAACAGCAAAGAGCTCTTCAACATCGTGAAAGAACTCTCCAATCCTAGCTCCTGTACCAACGACATTCCGCCTTCACAAGCCCTGTGCGACACCCTCGCTGCCTTCTTCCACCGCAAGATCACCGACATCCACAACAGCTTCAACCCCCAGCTGAACCCTATGGACCCCCCCACGACGAACCCCACTGACCACGACCTTCTGACCACATGGACCAACGTGAGCACCAAATAAATAATCAAGACCATGAGCACCATCCACTCAGGCTCCCCGTCTGATCCTCTCCCCACCACATCGTCAACAAAGCGGAAAGCCTCATCGCACCCCACCTGCGTAACATCATTAACCTCTCCTTCGAAACCGCTACCTTCCCTGAGAGCTGGAAGCACGCCGAGATCAACGCCCTACTAAAGAAACCCAAGGCGGACCGGAGCGACCTCAAGAACTTCCGGCCCATCTCCCTGCTCCCGTTCTCAGCGAAAGTCATCGAAAAGATCGTCAACACCCAGCTCACCCGCTACCTAGAAGACAACAGCATCCTGGACCCCTCCCAGTCAGGCTTCCGCAGCAACCACAGAGACCGCCATCATCGCCGCCACAGGCGACATCAGAATCCTACTCGACAACGGCGAGACAGCAGCCCTCATCCTCCTGGACCTCCCTGCCGCCTTCGACACCGTCTGCCACCACACACTATGCACACGCCTCCACGACGCAGGGATCCAAGACAAGGCCCTGGATTGGACCACCTCCCTCCTCTCTGACAGAACCCAGAGAGTCCGCCTCCCCCGTTCCAATCCGGAACCACCAAAACCATCTGCGGCGTCCCGCAGGGATCCTCCCTCAGCCCGACGCTGTTCAACGTCTACATGGCTCCCCTCGCTCGCATCGCCAGACTACACGACCTTAACATAATCTCCTACGCTGACGAGACCCAGCTGATCCTCTCTCTCACCAAGGACCCCTAACCGCCAAATCCAACCTGCACCAGGGTATGAAGGCCGTCGCCGATTGGATGGAGGCTAGCCAGCTCAAGCTGAACAGGGACAAGATGGATATCCTCATCCTTGGGCCCAACCCCTCAGCGTGGGGCGATTCCTGGTGGCCAACATCACTGGGAACCCCCCCGGCACCCACCAACCACGCAGGCAACCTAGGAGTCATCCTCGACTCAAAGCTCAGCATGACCAACCAAGTCAACGCAGTCTGCTCCTCCTGCTTCCACACCCTCCGTATGCTCAGCAAGATCTACAGATGGATCCCGGCGGGCACATGAAAAACCGTCACCCACGCCCTCGTCAGAAGTCGACTCGACTACGGGGGGCCGGAACTAAGCGGACAGACGCCGTGAGGGTAATGGCCAGCTCTAACCTTACCTGCTCCTTATCCTGGGACGCCAGCTCTTCCACAGCGCCGCGTGGGCAGCGGCGGCTGACTCCATCCCACGCCAGACCGGGAAGCAGGTAGTGGGAAGACTACATATCCCAGCTGCCCCGGGGACCGGCGCTCCTCCAGTGACGCGAGCTCTGGGCCCGGAGGCGCTTCAAAGCACCGGGTCTGCCGAGAGAGCCTCGGGGGCCGGAACTAAGCGGACAGACGCCGGGAGGGCAACGGCCAGCTCTAACCTTACCTGCTCCTTATCCTGGGACGCCAGCTCTTCCACAGCGCCGCGTGGGCAGCGGCGGCTGTCTCCATCCCACGCCAGACCGGGAAGCAGGTAGTGGGAAGACTACATATCCCAGCTGCCCCGGAGACCAGCGCTCCTCCAGTGACGCGAGCTCTGCGCCCGGCGGCACTTCATAGCACCGGGTCTACCTTCCGCCCACGCGGGACGCGCGCGGGACAAGCCCGGGACAAGGGCGGGACAGTCTGCGACAGTCTGCGACAGTCCGGGACTGTCCGAGGCTGGGCTGGGCCGTCCCTCCTTGATTTGATCTCCAGCCCGAGGTACTTTGTTGCACTAAGTGTAAATAACAATTTAACACTGCTCAGGAACTGTGACGTTTTTATTTTTCCTTTTATACTAAGGTCTTTTTATTAATTCATTACTGTTAACTATTTTAACCCAGTTCGGTTGTAATACATGAAAGCTTTATCTCCTAGATAACCGTTTTTTATATTTTATATTGCATTTGATTGTATTTTTAGTCGGTCTTTTGAGCATCCTAATATATAATGTCTAAACAAAAGGCTCCTAAACACCCTTCTACAACAGCCACTATGGATAACTACCTAGTGAAAGTGGTTAGTCAAATCAATAAGAAGCGAAGGATGTCGTTAGGGAAGGAGAACCCTCCTATTGATTGCCCTACCCTCCCTGATCCTAATATTATAGCACCTACGGATGATCATCCAGATCTTGTCACCCTTGATATTTCTGATGGAACTATAGCTCACCCCGAAAATGGTTCTAATATCTCTGTTCTTTCATCTATATCCCCCAGTGTTTCGCCTGCCCACAGTCCACTGGCCCCTAGACAAATAAGAGCCTGCAGGAAAGCTCCCATCACACGAGGGGTTTACCGTACCCGTAACAAAAAAAGAGGAAAGACTGCATCAAAAATCTCTTCTTGGGCAGAGGAATCGACTGCTAAGAACGCCGCATCCTTTATGAGTTCGGACCAGTTTGATCTTCTAATGAGTACTTTTGTTTCTAAGGTTGATAAGATTATCAAACCTTTGGTGGACAAACTAGATCAGCTATCATTGGAAGTAAATAGATTAGGTGGGTTACTTGATGCGCACATAGCTTTGGCCGGAGAGTCGAGGCCCATCAATGCTGACCTAGCTTCCCCTATATTATCTGTAAACCCTATAACTGGGGGCGGAATATTTAAAGAAGCAGTATTGCCGGCCCCATTACCTACAAATCCACCCTCCATCCCCCTTCAGTGTAAGCCTAATGTTAGTGAGCAGGGTCCACCGAAACCAACCAGACGGCAACGCCCTGTGAATTTACCACCTGCCTGTGCCCCTTATGTGGCCGTTTTGACTAATATCCCTATCTAAGAGACCGATCCAGTTAGACCCCAACTTGAATCCCATGATTCATTAAAAAACAGAACGGTCTCATGGCTACATAATAACTGTGGCTTTCCAATTACCTATGCAGACCAAATTCTAACTACTAGAAGGGTTGACTGGATAGGTACGTCTAGTAAAACATGTAGGGGTGATTGTGTCATCATTAACTTTAAACACCCCCAACATGCGGCCACGGCATTATTAATGGCTGGATCCTTAATTCCCGGGGAAGACAGAATAAATGTACGTCCTCTTGGTTTTTTCTATAGCCACCTAATCAAAAACCCTCCTCATAAATTAGGAAATAGAATTCCCCCGCCAAATCATTTCTCGGGGTTGGGATCCCTGTCCAGAACAGATTCCACTAAGCACTAAGCTCCCTGGACTCTAACGATTGACTTACTTGGACAGGGGTTAGTGTCTCGTGCCAGCCGACTATTGCCCAGGCTCCCGTCACGTGTGTTCTACCACCTGACTCCGAACCCAATACGGTGGAGAACCAGAGTGAAGAAAGATGTATTGGCGCTGGAGTTTTAGAGGACTGTATCAATGAGGTATCTGAGGTATCTGCAGGTAATACTGTCCCTATGATTGATCTCAGCGTGAATATATTGACCGGCATCTCTATTGTAAGCTGGAATGTTGCCGGACTCAAGGCCAAACAGGACACCTTGTGTTGGAAGGACTTTATTAACGCCCATGATATTTTGTGTTTCCAGGAAACTAGGTGCCAGGAAGACGTATATTTTGAGGGGTTTGTAACGTTCAACCTACGGGCAGTTAGCTCTAGATCAGGGAGAGCAAAAGGTGGTCTTGTAATCTTGGTTTCGATTAGCAAAAATATTAGGACTGTGAAATACTTAAATGTGGGACCTCACGCGCAGTTACTGTGGCTCCAGAATGATCAAGGACGACAAGTCCTCTTAATTAACTACTACAATAATAATTTTGACGATAGTAGGATATCCGTTGTAAAACATTTAGCCAGTGCTATTGATGAATTAATGGACCAATGTGATGTTTCTTTTGATTTTATATGGCTAGGAGATTTTAATATTTCTTTATGCGAATTGACCTTTCAGAAAGCATGTGGGGTTGTTAATAATGCTGGTGATGTGGACCTCCATTTCAGACATAATAGCTATGGAGAAATACTGTATAAATGTATTAGTAATTATGACCTTGAAATTTTGGATTTTGCCAAAGATGTTAATGGGAGGACCATCCCTACCTCTAAAAACTGGAGTACAAGTTCGGTAATAGACCATGTCGTTGTGTCTTCGACTATTACCCCATTATGTGAAACCCCCAGGATTGAAGTTACATCTTTGAGTGACCATAACTATATTGTTCTAGAATGTGCCCTATGGAGTAAGAGCCCTGTAGCTGTGGGCCATACCATCGCCAACGTAAAACCCCATAGACCCAATGGTGTTAGAGTCAAATGGGTTGGGGATAGAGCAGAAGAACTAATTGGTTACATTGTCTCTGATTGTTTAACTGATATTTCATCAATCCTTGAAAATAACACTGGGTCAGAATGTGTTTTAACCGCTTTTAATAATATTGACATATTAATAGATGCAAGGTTTACTAGACCAATTAGAGTTAATAATAGCCATGGACATGGTTGGTTTGACCATACCTGCACCAGGCTACTAACGGAGCTAAAGAAGGTCCTGGCCATAAAACCTAGGGGCCTTATTTATGAAGGCCTTGCGCCGCCGGTGCGTCACTTTTAACATGGGAAAAAGTGACGCATCGGTGGCGCAAGGCCTTCATAAATAAGGCCCTAGGAACACTGCTTTAATAATTGAACGAAGAGCAGAATACCAGTCAGCATTAAAAAAGAGGAAAAGAGAGTTACAGCAGGAAGCGTGGGAATTATTAAATCAAGCGGCTGAGATCCATAATAATACTTTATTCGGGGCTACGGTTAATTCTCCCTTCCTAAGAGATGACAACTCCCCGGTATTGAGCTCTAACGTTCCTAGTGATTCCTAGGTAACGCATTTTTCCAATATATTTGGCTCAAATAATGGTTCAGCCACCACCCCATGTAATTGGCCCATATTACCTTTAAACTTTACCGTAGCCGAGGTCGGATCAGGAATTCGTGCAAGCAAGGGGGGAAAGGCCCAAGGACCCGATGAGGTCCCAATTGACGTTTATAAAGCAGTGCCAGAGATCTGGAGCCCCCTCCTTGCGAATGTGTTTAATGCAGCAGTCTGCACTGAGGCTCCGATAACATGGGGGGAATCGATCATTATCCCTATATTTAAAAAAGGCAATCGGTCAGAAGCAAAGAATTATCGCCCTATCTCCCTTCTGGACTCCTCTGTAAAGGTTATGAGCAGAGTTATGCTGGCTAGGCTCGAGGAGTGGGTTGAAGATAGGACAATTTTGTCCGAAAGCCAGTTTGGTTTTAGGAAAGGTAGGGGTACTCTGGACCAATGTTTGAACCTTGACCTTATAATTGGGAAATATGTTGAAGCCAAAGGTAGCTCTCTGTATTTATGTTTTGCTGATCTAAGCAGCGCCTTTGATATGGTTGATCACGGAATTTTATGGCCTACTCTGCTGCAGATGGGTACCCCTGAGGGTATTATTTTCTTCCTTGCCAGGCTGTACCAAAAACTGCAAACTTGTGTGCGCTTTGGAATCAAGGGAGAATGCACCCCCAAATTCAGTGTACGACGTGGCATACGACAAGGCTGTGTTTTAGCTCCGTTACTGTTTATTTTATTCATCAATGAGATAGATGTGATTTTAAAAGGTGTTCAAGCAGATGCTCCCAGTCATAAAGGTGTGTCATTGCCGGTGTTATTATATGCTGATGACGCCGTGCTTCTTTCTAGGACCCCCCTGGGATTGCAAAAATTGATGGATAGATTTTCACTGTTTATTAAGGACAGGAAACTACTCATCAATAAGGATAAGACTCATGCCATGACATGTGGGGCAAAAAATAGGAAACACACTGCTTTTTTTATCGATGGTAATAAGGGGCAATCAGTTACCTCTTTCTGTTATCTTGGAATAACCTTTTCCCATGATAGAAGGTGGTCTAATGAATTTAATAATGTTAGTAATAAAATGGCAAAGAGTGCCCATGGAATTTTCAAATTTGCGGCCAAAATTGGGGATAGACGAACAAGGGATATGCTGCAAATTTACCACGCAAGATGTGCCAGTATTGCATTATATGGGGCGGCCATCTGGGGCCATAGTTGTGCCCATAAATTGCAGCTCGAGGAGAACTCCTTTTTAAAAAAACTCTTATGTCTGCTCTCCTCAGCCACTACTGTATTGACCCATTGGGAACTAAACATCAATTATTTGAGTGATTTCTTAGCCTTAAGACCACTAATGTTATGGCGTTCGATCTGGCTCCAGGACGAAAAGACTTTAAACAGATCTATTATTGAAGACTGTCTCTCATTAGACATGTATAGGAAGATCCCGTGGATAAGATATGTTGTAGATTGTTACTCACAAATCTTTAAACTTGATGTTCTGACTAATCCGAAGGCTGCATTGGATATACCGAAATCAGAACTGAAAGCAATCTTCATGGAGAACATGGCAACCAAGAGGTCTTCTTTTAGCCGGTCTATGTCAACAGTCTCCTTTTACAACAAATATTCTTACATCGAAGGTTTTCCATCTTACCTTGTGTGGGTAACAAGGCCCTCGCACACATTTGTTCTTACCAGACTCAGGTTTGGAATTGTGCACGAGTTAGTGGCACTGCCTAACATCAAGCAACACCCCACAGGACCGTGTCAGTGTGATGGCATATCGAAACAGCGCACCCTGCACTTTTTACTTTTATGTAAACTGTATCAGAATTATTGGATTCTATATTTAAAGCCTCTATTTGTCAAATATGGGGTATGTACAGTGGATGCGGCAATGAGTCTTATTTTTAATATGAATTCTGCTGACATCTGTTTTTATACAGCAACGTTCTTAATCAAATCTATCAGTGTAGGAGGAGCTTCGCGCGCACCCAAGATGGTCGCGTGAGCACAGGGCTCCCGGACCCTCGCCACCTCCACCGACTATCCTGTACTTTATCCTGGTTTGGACAACGGGTGTTTATTGGCGGAGTCATGCTGATCATTTATCTGTTCTAAAAACTTTATTCGGACTTCGGGGTCCAGAGCTACAGGTCGCCGCAGTTTTCTGGCCTGCTCCATGGTGACGCCCCGGGCTGTCTTGTCTGGCTGGCCGTTCAGTAAGTGAACAACAACGGATTGCTGTATTCGCATGGGCTTGGCAAACGCTTTTGGTTTCGATTCCTGTCCAGAGGCCGGCCTGACTTTGTCAGCTACGCAGCAAGCCAGGAGTGCCTATACTTTTTGGTCTCTCCGCTTCTGATGCCGTTTTGTTGTGGCTTCCACTTCTGAGACTGGCACCACCTTCGTTCCTTCTGGTCCCGCATTTGCCACCGCAGTGACCATTTTTACCCGACAACGGGCGACCCTTACGGGTCCAGGATCTAAGATGGCCACCAAGCCAGAGAGTGAGAGGCGCAGGACCAAACCAGGCGTTCGAGGCAGTGCTTTGCAATCGAACGTTATGGACCGGTACACCCTTACAAAGGGATCGCCGGGTGCAGCATCTAAACCCTCGATGACAATTCCGGAGGAATCATCGATTGAGGAAGAGCTCTCGTCGCGGGATGTCATGGGCGCCATTACTGGAATGAAGGCTTCCTTGGGGCAACAATATGAGGCCTTGACTCTCAAACTGGACACTGTGTCGATAGACGTCAATTTGATCAGGGCGGACTTGGCGAAGACGAACGAAAGGGTCAAATCCCTGGATCTCAAGACCTCTAGCCTGGTCACTGACGTCTCCGACTTGCAAGCTGAAGTCGGGAACTTGCTGAAAGCTAACGACTATTTCGCTGGGCGCCTGGAGGACTATGAAAGCCGTGCCAGGCGCAATAACATTCGCCTGATTGGGGTTCCGGAATCATCGACTGCTGCCTCGACGGACTTATTGGTGGAAGACCTGGTGCTGAATCACTTGGCGCCCAAGGGTCTTAGTAAATTTTTCGCTGTCGAGCGTGCACATAGGATCCCTGGCGGAACGCCTAAATCGGGTGCTAACCCACGACCCATCATAGCGAGGATCTTTCATTTTCGGGACAGAGACGCTATCCTGCAGGCTTCGAGACAGTCTGGTCCCATTGCCTTTGAGAACTCTACAGTCAGCTTCTATCCAGACTTTACACAACAGGTCCAGAAACAGAGGCTGGGGTTTCAAGGGGTCAAGAAGAGACTCAGGGACAGATCTATGAAGTATGCCATGCTCTTCCCGGCCCGTCTGCGTGTGGTTCATAAAGATCGTACTTTTTTCTTCGATCATCCTGGAGTCGTGAATGACTGGCTTGACTCGCTACCTACGGATCAAGAACATTCTGAGGACTCTGGAAAATCGGATCGGGCGGAGGGTGGCCCAATGGAGCAGGAGTAGATGTCGACTTTGACCCCGTTCCCTTACAGTTGGCTTCGATCTGTGCTAATGCCGTGACACTGATGTTTACACGTAATAGTCCTTTTGGGGGTGGGAGGGGGGTAAGCGGGTCCTTTCTCCTCCTGGGTTTTCTTTTCGTAGACTAGTTGGGTGGTTGGGCGACAGGCACACTGCATGTTTATGGGGCTCTTTGGTCTTCAGCAGGGGTGCGGGGTGGGGGGTGTAGTTTTTTGGGCACTATTGGGGAAACGGGGATGTTGGTTTGAATTTTATTGTTTTTTGCAAGGCACAGGAAAGACGAACTCCTGTTTTTTGAAGTTGCTTCGGGTGTGGGGCGGGGGGGGGCTGAATTCGGGGATGGGGGTAGGGGACTTCGGATACTGTGTTGGAACGTAAATGGGTTGGGAGATGGGATTAAGAGGAGGGTGGTGTTGCAATTGCTGAAACGTTTGTCTCCTGATGTTGTCTTGCTGCAGGAGACACATTTGCTCGGCAACAAGTGCTACGCTCTGAATAGGCGTGGTTATCGCCTTGTGGCGCACTCAGGTTTCACTTCGGGGTCCAGAGGGGCGGGCATTCTGGTTCGGACCTCCCTCCCCTTGGCCATTGATGATGTTATACTGGATGATAAGGGATGCTACGCCGCCATTGTGGGGCGTTGGGAAGGGAGGGTTGTTATATTGATTTCCGTGTATGTGCCCCCGGGCCTCCAAGCCACCACATTCGCTGATTTGAGTAGACTTATCCTGGGTCTCCCCGAGGGTTTGCTTTTAGTTGGGGGTGATTTTAATGCGGTGGTCTCGGGGTTGTGTGACCGTCACCCTCCCCGGGAACTACCGAAAGCCCAGACTTGGTTGAGTGACTTTTTAGAGACGCTGGGGCTAATTGACTGCTGGCGCTTGCTTCACCCGGGGCTGTCGCAATATACCTATCATTCTGGTGCTCATGGTAGTCTCTCGAGGTTGGATCATATACTACTGCCTTCAGCCCATGCTTCCATCATACGGGAAGTTAAACATCTGGCGAGGGGTATCTCGGACCATTCTCCGCTTTGGCTGGTGGTTGACGCACGACGGGGTTCGGCGGGCCGTGTGGCTCCGATTAACTTCTGGTATCTGCGGGGTCCCAGGGTCAGGGCTGAGCTGGTTAAAACACACGATTGTTACTTTGCCGAAAATGTGGGCTCTGTTTCCTCCCCAAGTTCCCTTTGGGAGGCTTATAAGACTGTCATTCGTGGCCAGGCCCTCTCGTTGATTGGTAGCGTGAAGTGGGCTAACCGTGCTGAGGTGGTTCGCCTTGAGGGTGAGATCGCGGCCCTGGAGGGGTGCTTGGAGTCTGGGGTCACCGCAGAGGGGTTACATCTACTGGAGTTGAAACAACATGAATACAGAGCTTTAGTCACGGATGCTGCTAAGGAAATGGGAAGGGAACAGCAGGGCCGCCTGTATGATGTGGGTGATAAAGCTGGGAAGCTGCTTGCTTGGCTGGATAAAAGAGAGAATGCAAGACGAGTCGTCCCTGTAATTGTTGCGGAGAATGGAGAGCGTTATACTGACCCTGCTGATATTGTTACATGCTTTGCCGATTAATTCCGTGAGGTGTATTCCCCGGTGTCTGATCGATCTGAGCAGGACTCCCACCTGCTATTGCGGGACATTACACTTCCCCGATTGTCTGACATTGATAGAGATGCTCTGGATGCGCCGCCTACTGTGGAGGAGATTGCCGCTGCTATCCGTTCGGTCCGACCCGGCAAGGCATCGGGCCCTAATGGGCTTCCTATTGAGCTATATAAACTACGTCCGGATACGCTGGCCCCACACCTGCGCTCGATGTTTCTCGAGTCTTTGGAGGTGGGCTCTCTCCCATCGGACCAGAAACTGGCTTCTATAGTCGTCATCCACAAAGATGGGAAACCTCGAGATCGCTGTGCTTCTTTTAGACCCATTTTGCTGATTAATGCGGAGCCTAAAATCCTGGCCAAACTGCTGGCGACGCGTTTGGCTACTGTCATTGGGGACCTAGTTCACCCCGATCAATCCGGCTTTATACCGCACCGCAATACGGCGCTTAACCTCCGACGGTTGCATGGCGTCTTGGCGCGAGCCGAGACGTTGCGTGAACCCGCCATCTTGGCGTCCCTGGACGCTACGATGGCGTTTGATACAATAGAATGGCCGTATTTGTGGGCGGTTCTTGCCAAGTTTGGTTTCGGTCCGGAATTCGTTCGGTGGGTCAAATTGCTTTACGCCGGTCCCATGGCTCAGGTGGTGGTCAATGGTCGGGTCTCTGCTCCCTTTGCATTGGGCAGAGGTACGCGACAGGGCTGCCCTCTGTCCCCCTTGTTGTTTGCTCTCGCCTTGGAGGCGCTGGCGGCCTGGTTGAGGTGGGAACCATCCTTGAAGGGCATTAGATGGAATTCGGAGTTTGAGGACTGTGTATCTCTTTATGCTGATGATATTCTGCTGTATCTCACTTCTCCTCGTAAATCCCTCATTGTGCTGTGTAATGTCTTAACGTCCTTTCGTAAAAATTCGGGTCTTGTCATTAATTGGTCGAAGTCCTGTATATACGCCCTGTCGGGAGACACCCCTCTTCTGCCCAGTGGTTGTCCCATCGCGGTCGCGCGAGATGGCTTCAAATACCTAGGCATTTTTATCACTCTGAAGTCTGAACTGCGGTTTGCCCGGAACTTGTTGCCTCCTCTTCAGCGTCTTCGGGCAGATGTTGTTGCTTGGGGGAAACTCCCTCTCTCTCCTCTGGGTAGGGCGGCATTGTTTAAGATGATGTCGCTGCCCCGCTTTCTCTACGCATTGCAGAACACACTTGACATAGTCCCTGCTAAATATTTCCGTGAGATTGAGAGCCTGCAGAGACGACTGGTTTGGGGGGGTAGGTCCCGAATTGCCATTGCTAAACTGACGCTCCCGTGGTATGATGGAGGAATCGCTCTACCTGATATTCGTCGCTATTATTGGGCGTCTCAACTGGGGGCGATCAATCACTGTATGTTCGGCCCATCCCCGAATCCAGCCTTCGAGATGGACAAGTGGCTATTGCCAGGGGGTGACTATAACAGAGCCCTCTACTCCAGACTCGCTCCTCGTACTTTAGGGGGTCCCACCAAGACGGACGTCCAGGTGTGGAGACATGCCTCCATGGCACTTGGCTGGATTGATAAATTGACTCGTGCCACCCCTCTGTATGCATCCGATAGGCTTGGGTCTCTCTGGCAGTCAAAGGGATTTGACAGGTGGGACTTGATAGGCATCAGCAGGGTTAATGACGTATGGTCCAAGGGGGGAATGAAGACTTTTGAGGAATTACAAACCGAGTACGCTCTGAGCGATCGCGAATTTTTTCGCTATGCCCTGGTCCGCCACGCGGTACTCTCGGTCTTCCTTGCGGGGGTAGAGATACCAGACGCATCCCCGCTTGAGGATAGGATACTGGACGGGCATGTCCCTGACAGTACGATTTCGCTCATTTATAAAAAGCTAATCAATTCCAGATCTGATCTCCTGTTTCATCTTCGAGAGGTCTGGACTAGTGACGGGCTGGAGCTAGACGACGAGGATTGGCAGGCGGCGATCTCTTCCCCTAGAGAGGTGGCCATCCCGGCGCGCCTTAGATTTGTGCAGCTCAAGATCCTCCATAGAGTATATGTGGCTGGTCCCCGTTTGGTGCGCATGGGCTTTTCTGTAGATGGTCTGTGCCGCCATGGCTGCGGTCTCCTGGGTACATTCCTGCATATTATTTGGGAATGCCCTGAGATAGTGCGCTTCTGGACTTGTGTGCATGAAGTGATGAGTGAGGTTACGGGTGTGCGATCGATGCCGGAGGCTAGGAGATGTTTGCTGAATGTGTGGGAACCGAACGACTATACTGTATCGCAGCTTTGATGGGTGACCTTGGGTAACATGATTGCCAAGAGAGACATAGCGCAACTGTGGGGTGCTCCAGGACCGCCTGGAATTCGGAAATGGAAACAAAACATGGATTGGTGCATGTTCAGGGAAAAAACTGTGTATATTTCTCGTGGTACGCCCCGTAAATGGGGGAAGATATGGTCTCAGTGGAATTCTTACCGTGGCGATATATGTACCCCCCCTCTCCCAGACCCAGATGTTGAACCTGCGTCCCCATAACCCGCTGGTTCCTTCACTTGCTACTATGTACTGGACTATCTTTGCTGCCTCTGCCCCCCCCCCCCACGAGACTCTTGATTTGAAGAAACCGTGTGCTCAATGGTTGACCTCTCCCGCCCCCACGCCACCTTGTGCAACACTGTGTGTAATGATGTCTTTTCTTCTTATTTGTTCCTTGCAACTTGTTTGTGTTTATAAAATCAATAAAATTGTTCCAAAAAAAAAAATTCTATCAGTGTACGCAAAAGTATGATTTTTTAGCAAATTGGTCTGTATTGTTTTACACCTTTTTACAAATGTGTTTAATGTTTCTGTATATGTATTGTTAATATGTGCTTTTATGGTCAAATTTTTTGTACCGAATAAAGCTTCATGAACTGAACTGAACTGACTCGACTACGGAAACGCCCTCTACGCCGGAGCCCCGTCCAAACTCATCAAAAGACTCCAAAGAATCCAGAACGCCCCTGCACGCTTGATCCTAGAAGCCCCACGCCGAGACCACATCACCCCGCATCTGAGAGACTTGCACTGGCTTCCCGTCGACAAAAGAATCACATTCAAACTCATGACCCACGCACACAAAGCACTCCACAAGACCGGCCCAGCCTATCTCAACAGCAGACTCTCTTCTACGCACCCAACAGGAAACTCCACTCCGCCGACCTGTCCCTGGCCGCCGTCCCGCGCATCCACAGAACCACTTCTGGGGGCAGATCCTTCTCCCACTGCGCCGCCAAGACCTGGAACACCCTCCCCCTCCACCTACGACAGACAGCAGACCTCCCGGCCTTCAGAAGACTGCTCAAGACCAGGGGCCTCATTTATGAGAAATGACGCATCGCTGCGTGAAAGCAGCGATGCGTCACTTCTCAGTGCGCCCTCCTTGCGACATTCCTGATGCGTCATATTTAATGTATGACGCATCATGTCGCAAGGAGTTACAGATACGTCAGTATTTCTGACGTATCTGTATGGTGCAAAAGTGGCGCATTGCTGGAGTATGTCACAAAAGTGACGCATCTCCAGCAATGCGTCCTTTCACATGGGGCTTGTGAAAGGGCCTGAGTCAGTCTTACGCCTGCTGTGAGGCAGGCGCAAGATTTTGACGCAATGGCGTCGTAAAAGTGACGCAGTGAAATCTCATAGATTTCACTGTGTCACTTCTACAACCCTTCCTTGCGCCAATACGCCCCCCTTGCATACATTATACCTGCCGCAGGTATAATGTGGCGCAGGGGTTTACAAAGTGACGCATCTACCTAGATGCGTCACTTTGTAAATATGGCGCAACAAGGCGCATTTTTTACGCCACTGGTGCGTCACTTGCGGCGTAAAAGTGATGACCACTAGCTGCAGCTCCAAATCCCCCCCCCCCCCCCCCCCACCGCAGCGCCTTGAGACCCTAGCAGGTAAGTAGTGCGCTTTACAAATCCCCAAATTGATTGATTGATGCAACTCCAGCACTGCGCCATTCTTACGTGCGCTATGATGCACCGCATTATAAAGAATGTGCATCTGTGGTGGTGCAAGGGTAAACTTGTGTGATGCAGCTTTCCTGGGCCATCCCTGCTGCGCAACTTATGTTGAATTGGCTTTTCTTTCTTCGTCTATGGGTCGATCATTTTATATTCACCATCATTTAGACCTAAGTTGGTCTCCAAAAATTGCATATTCTTGTGTTCAGCTGCCTCACAAAGTGCAGCAGAAATTTGGAATAGCCAACAATGGATAGACTGAGAAATCTTCAAGATTTACCAACGCTTTACAAAACACCTGATGTGATTGGTCTCTTATGAATCTTAGAGCGACTCTACGGAGTTAAAGGAGATAGACGCAGGAGGATGATTATCCTACTGTACAAAATGTAAAGACATTAACGTCTAATTAATGCAAAGTGTAATGTGTTTAATAACAAGCAAAGGGTTTGTGATCCTTGCAATGCATTATGGGCAGCCGGATATCCGTTCACAGTTTGCCACGATGCAGGAAGTGTTTCGCTCAGCGTCGCTCCGGGATAAACAAAGCAAGCGTGGTGACGTCACAGCGTTCCCCCGTCAGGCGTCTCCAGTTGTCCCTGTGTGGCTCGGACGCCGGCTGGAGTGGGACACCTAGTGACGCCGTGCGGTACTGCACCCTGGTATCCTGTGGAGCCTTTGACCTCACTTCTCTGGAGCAAAGCATCGTAATCTATACTGTTTACATAATGCAGCCCGACCTCTGACCCCAAGATAAAAACACCGACAAAATATTGCACCACTCACAGGTACTTTAAAAAATGAGGGCCTCATTTATGAAAAGTGACGCATCGCTGCGAGAAAACAGCGATGCGTCACTTTTCATTGCGCCCTCCTTGCGACACTAATGATGCGTCATATTCACAGTGTGACGCATCATGTCATAAGGAGTTACAGATACGTCAGGAGTTCTGATGTATCTTTAGACGCAAAAATGACGCAGGCGTAAGATATTGACGCATTTGCGTCCTAGAAGTGGTGCAGTGAAATCCTATAGATTTCACTGCGTCACTTCTATGACCCTTACTTGCTTCGGAATGCCCCCTTGCATACATTATACCTGGCGCAGGTATAATGTGGCGCACAGGTTTACAAAGTGAGATGCGTCACTTTGTAAATATGGTGCAAAAAGGCAAATTTTTCACCCTGCTGGTGCGTTGCAAAAACTGACGCACCAGCAGTGCAAAAGTGACGCAAGGGCTCATATATAAGCCCCTCAGCATGACGACAAAGTCTCTACAAATATTTTGACATCTCATTTATCACCACATGAACAAGCATTGGCAAAGCCAATAGGTCTGACCTAACCTTTGTGTTTTTGCCATGTTGTACACCAGCGTGGCTGCTGTTCAGCATGGCTACAAGTTAGTGTTGTAAAGCTAAGTGGAGTACAGTAGTATTGCTCAGTGTCGTGGAGTGACATGATGTGGAGTGGAGGGCTGTGGAGTGTCGACGAGTAGAGTGCTGTTTGGTAGAGTGCTGTGTAGTGGAGTAGAGTGAAGGGGCGTACCAAGTAGGGGTGTACAGTGAAGTAGAGTGAAGGGGCGTACCAAGTAGGGGTGTACAGTGAAGTAGAGTGAAGGGGCGTACCAAGTAGGGGTGTACAGTGGCGTAGAGTGAAGGGGCGTACCAAGTAGGGGTGTACAGTGGAGTAGAGTGAAGGGGCGTACCAAGTAGGGGTGTACAGTGAAGTAGAGTGAAGGGGCGTACCAAGTAGGGGTGCATAGTGGAGTAGAGTGAAGGGGCGTACCAAGTAGGAGTGTACAATGGAGTTGAGTGGAGTGAAGTGACGTGGAATGGCATAGAGGGAGTTGCATAAACTGGAGTGCTGTAGACTGGAGTGCCGTAGAGTGGCATGGCACAGAGTGGAGGAGAGGGTAGTGGCATAGAGTGGAGTGGCGTATAGTGTTGGGGCATACAGTCAAGTATGGAGAATGAAAAGACTGTAATGAAGAAGGAGATGATGTGTCAGAGATGCAGATGAAGGATTTCAGAAGTATTTTGTGAGATAAAGGTCGCAGGTGTCTAACAATGAGAGACTGCAGAAGAAAGTGGTGTGAAGGGGAGAACAGGATTGACTGAGACACTCTAGGAAACGCCCACGCCCCAGACCTTAGTTATGGCTTAACTAAGGGGAAATTTGGAAAGACTGCCACCAGGAAATTCACCAAATGAACATGGGCGAACGTAATCCCTGGTGGTAAAATGCCTTCATGTAGGGGCACAAAACCAAGCGCGAATCCACACTACACCAACTGCCCATACTCACTAGGGGGCATATTATCAAGGGCCATATCGCCGCTTTAGCTGGACTTTTTCCCGCTAAAGCTGCAATATTTTTATCGCCCTATTAGCAAGCTGTCACTAACAGCAGTTAGCGACAGCTTATAGGTGAGAGCTACAGGTTTGGGGCCCGCTTTGCATGTCAGCGATATTTATCGCTAATGAGATGCAAAGTGGGCGTACCCAAACTGTTAGTGACTGAAAACAGTCACTAACACAGCTATCGCCTATTAGCAAGGCAGGCGAAGCGCTAAAAAAATTCGGCTAAGCACGAATATCGCTATAACCTAATGCCTGCTCAGACCAGGACTTACCCTGTTTATCCAATGGGAGGTGGATAATCAGGTTAAGTCCCCATTGGCGTTAATGCCTGAATATCGCTGGATTTCCAGCAATATTCACGCATTGAGCCACTATCGCCTGAAATTTTATCGCAAAGGAGATAAACGTTGCTAAAAGCACTCTATCTCTGCGATAATTTCCGGCGATAGGCAAGACTGGATTCTACAGGTCTAGATCTTCATCTACCTCATGGTCTTCATCATTGTCAGAGTCCTGGTGGTGCAAACCACCAGGGTTCTCTTCCTCAGATGTATCCACCCCATTTCCAGTGTCTATCCGTGTGGGATCTGATGCTTTTAAGAAGTCATCAAGCAACAACACCTCTATAAGGTCTTGGGTATTGAGATTCTGTCCTGGCTTCCATTTTCTCATGAAACACAGACCTCTTAACTCTTGGAAAGAGAATGTGTCATACTTAGATGTCTGCACTTGACTGACATCTGGGACAGACCTACTGGGTCCCTCCTTTGAAGACATGGCTAGTGAGGTGTGGTGTGTGCACATACCTACACTACTTGGTTGCCTACTAAACCTCTCTTGAGTTGTTAGTCATGGTCTGCTAGGCACTTAGGTTGTCTAAACCTACCATCAATAAGGGTCGTTTGGACTGGTGCAAGGTGCCCACTAGAATAGTGACATCGTATGCCAGGCAAACTTCTCATGCGCCCATCAAAGGATAGATGTCCCACTCTAGTGCCGAAGTGCGGTACTGCACTCTGGTATCCTGTGGGAGCCTTTGACCTCACTTTTCTTGTGCAAAGCATCACTGTATCTATACTGTTTCTTAATGCAGCCCGACCTCTGACCTCAAGATAAAAACACAGACAAAATATTGTACCACTCACAGGTACTTAAAAAAAATGAGGGCCTCATTTATGAAAAGGGACGCATCGCTGCGAGAAAACAAATATTTTGACATCTATTCTATCACCACACGCAAAACCTCTGACATAAAAAAACAAGCATTTGCAATGAAATAGACCTCACATTCGCAAGTGTTTGAAATATTGGCATTGTAAATGACAGTGGGGCAGATTTACAAGCACCTTGCGCCACTTTTGCGTCACTTTTCCTATGTTACAAATGACGCAAAAGGGGCGCAAAAGGCTTGTAAATAAGCCCCTTTGTACTTATAATCCTTGCTTATGAGAAGCAAGGCTGGCAGTAAAAGAGGTCCAGTTACTGCCAGCCTTGCTTCTCATAAGCAACGACTATAAGTAAAAAGGAGCATATTTACAAGGGAAGTGGCGGAGTGAGGCGTTAGCCTTCCTGGCTTAACGCCTCACTCTGCCACTTCAGAAACGCAGGGCTGCATCATATTTACAACAATATGGAGCAGCCCTGCATTTCCCACCATACTATTGCTACACTTAGCAGCCTAGCGCCAACACAGGCACCCTTTCACCATAGTGCATAGCTGCCAAGGTTTCAGATTGCTATTTGTGACATTTTCAGAATTTCAGTGTAGTTATGAGTAACATTTCAACGAGTATGAGTGACACTTTCTCTAATGCGAAATCAAGCAATGAAGATAAGGGAAACATATAAATATTAGAACTTACGCCCATATGAGCAACGGAGAACTCTAAGAACGTCTTAAAACTGCTGCAAAGCACCAGAAATGGAAGAGCTTGACATTGGAGTTTTAAGTGGAATGAAAAAAAGTGGGGTCTCTAAAAGGGGCATGCATAACCTATGGGGCAGATTTACAAGCCCCGTGCGCCTTTTTTACGCCGCCGTTGCATCACTTTTGTGACGCAGCTGTGGCGCAAAAGATGCCCCATGGTGCGGGGTATTTACAACGTGACGCATCTCCCAGATGCGTCACGTTGTAAAGCCCTGCGCCAGAACGAGGAGTTCCATCGCAGGGGCAGGGGGGCGTTCCGGCGCAGGAACGCCTCGCAAAAGTGGCTGAGTGAAATCTACAAGATTTCACTCAGTCACTTTTGGGCCCATGCTGCGTCAAAACCCTGCACCTGCTTGAAGCAGGTGTAAGGATTGACGCAGCATTGTGGAGTTAGAGCCCACCAAGCCTTGATGGAGCTGCCTCGCGCTTGCGACGCAACTCCAGCAATGCGCCACTTTTACGGCACAGATGCGTGACGCATCTCTGCCGTTTTTGCCCCATGGTGCGCTGCATTGTAAATGTGGCGCATCCAGGGTGGCGGAGCTGCGGTGGACAGTTACTGGTGCATCCCTGCTGATATGCAGGGATGCGCCAGTAATTGTAAATCTGCCCCTATGTGATTAGGCATATGGCTTAAACACAAACTACATTTTTCTACTAGCAGCACTTTGCTGGAAGAATTAATTCTAAAACAATTTTATTGCCAGCTGATATCGCACTCCACACCAGGGGCAGAAATATGCATGGTGCAATCACAACAGAAAGCCCCGTCTTCAAGCAATGCCTACAAATTCCTGCAGTGCTACGTTGGTAAAATGAAAGAATGAATGAACATGTCAAGTTCACAAGGCTTTAACCCCTTGGACGCTCATGACAAGCGGTGCTCGTGTGCTCATATGACCGTTAGAACGCTCACACGCTGGGCTAATTCCCCTGCTGTGCTAGCGTTCTACAGGAACAGATGTCATGACGAGCTGAGCTCATCATGAGCACACGACCACCTTTGCTCATGACGACCTGAGCTCGCCATGAGCACGGGGGCGCTGTGCACGCCCCCCTCCCCGCAGCACAGCGGGGGAATGAGCCCCGCATGCAAGGGGTTAAAGACATTCCTATTCACCATTGAACTCAGCTGGGACACGAACGGATGCCATCAACTGGAAACAATAGTTGTTAGATTTGGGGGTCTCTATTTGGCACAGGTAGGTACTTGTGACAAGTAGGGACCCTCTCCTCTAGTCAGGAAAAGGGGGCTTACACTCCCAAAATAACCCCGGCTCTCCCTCTAGGCTGCGTGGCATGAGCAGTCAAGGCTTATTTCGGAGGTGTTGTAAGTTAAGCAGTTGTGACCCCATACAGTAACCCAGTGACAACACTACAACTGGACACCACAAAGGGTTTATATAAAAAATAAGTAAACTTTATATAGAGTTACCACAAGACCAATAAACGACAAAAATACACACTATAGTAACTTTAAGATGGTAGATTTAAGCTTAGTTCAGTTCAGTTCTTAGATGCAACACTCTGCGTCAATGTACCTTAAGTTGTGTTGCGCTTCCACGACAAGCAATGTTGCAGCGATGGGAAATGCGGCAAAGTTCAGGTGCAAAGAAATAAAGACGTGAAGATCTTCCAGATGCGGCAAGCTTCTCGGGGATGCGAGAAGCTTTCGGTTTGATGCGTGGACTGCAGTGGCGACTCCCTTACAATGCGACGGCAACAGCTCCAGCGGCGACGCTCTTCTCCACGATGCGTGAAGCTCCCGCCCGATGCGACAACTACAGCAGCGACATCCAATATGCGACGGCAGCAGCTCCGACTGTGGCGCGCTTCTCGGGGATGCGAGATGCTCTTGGTCGATGCGGTGCAGTGCAGCAGTTCCAGCGGCGACACCCTCCTTTCTCCGGAGTTGCGACGGCGACACGCTCCAACCTCATTGCCAGATTCTTCTCCTGATGCGGTGCAGTGCGACAGCTCCAGCGGCGACACCCTCCTTCTTCGGAGTTGCCACGGTAGCAGCAGCGATGGCGACATGCTTCCTCTTCGTTGCGGCACGCTTCTCTCCAATGCTGTGCAGTGCGACAGTTTCAATGGCGACACCCTCCTTTCTCCAGAGTTGCGACGGCAGGCACAGCGACGGCGACACGCTTCTTCTCGTTGAGTCGCGCTTCCAGTTCCTTGCGACACGCAGTTCCTCAGAAGGCCCAAAACAGCAGCAGGCACTTCCACAAGAATTCTAGGGAGCTGGGGGGTGAAGTTTGTTGTCCCTGAGACTTCAGCAGGAGGCAAGCTCTTTTCCAAGCCCTTGGAGATCCTTTACAAGTTGAAAGCAAAGTTACTCAAAAGTTCCTTTCTCCTTCCTTTGGCAGTAAGGCAGCCACTGCAGGACAATACCCCAAGCAGCACTTCAGCTTGGGAATAGTCTCTCCTCAGTTTCTTCAGGTTCCTCTCCTTAGTCAAGGTTTCTTGTTGTTGTTCTGAGTGATCTAATTTCATGGGCGCAGGGTCCCAATATTTATACCCAGAAATCCTTTGTTCTTGGAGGGGAGAGGGGCCTTTGCCTAGTCAAAATCAGTTCCTAGGCACTTTGTTTACCAGACTTCTCCTCTCCTTTCATAGTGCAAGGCAGCAACATCAGATGCCCCACTGGAGGTGGAGCCAGCATTTTGGAAGGCAAGTACAGTCCTGGAGTACTCTGTTGACAGTCTTCCTTCTCTTCTTTCAGTGTGCAGGGCAGAGACATCACCGCTCCCCAGGAGGTGGAGCCAGCATTGTGGAAGGCAGGCACAGCCCTAGTCAGAGTTCAGGTGCACTCCTCCCTCCCATCAAGATGCAGATCTCTCTATTCACCATTGGGTGACTCAGCCTGTCTCCTGGAATTCCCCAGCCCTGTCACTCACAGAAACCAGACTTAGGAATACACAACCTAGCAGAGGCAGGTTTGAATGGTTAGACAAGCAAATACCTACTTTCTAAAAGTGGTATTTGCAAACACAGAATATTAAAATTAACTTTACTAAAAGAAGTATTTTATTATTCTGAGTCCAGGCATACTAAACTCGAATTTCTACCATGTTCTCTGAGTCTGTTAGGATTATAACATGTAACAATTCTAACAGCCCAGTCTGGCCTATGGAGAACAGGTAGCCTTGCAATAGTGAAAAGCAAAAATGGCTGTAATTCACTATTAGGACATGCCACACACATCAGGGCCTGTCCTAACTTATACTTACAATGCACCCTGCCATTGGGTCTAACATAGCGGTGACTAATATGAAGAAAAGGGAAGGTTTAGGGACTGGCAAGTGGGTGCACTTGTCCAGTCAGCATGACAGTACCAGACTGCACGCAGGCTCTACAATGGCAGACCTTAGACACACTTTACAAGGCCGCTTCTGTGGGTGGCACAACCAGTGCTGCAGGCCCACCAGCGGCATTTGGATTTACACGCCCTGGCACACTCAGTGCATTTGACTAGGGTCTGACAAGTAAACCAAATAGCCAAACATGGAATCACCAATCAATACATTCATTTACAGTAGGGAGCACTGTGGCACTGGGTAGCAGTGGCACAGTGCCCAAGGGATGTAACACCAGCAAAAATAAATGAGGCAACAGCAAAAATGGAAGGGAGACCCACGCCAATGGTGCCATGTCTAACAATAGTGCTCTAGCAAATCCCCTTGACATAGAAGAACAATATACTGCCAAGACCGAAAACTGTGGGGAGGGTAATAAAATGGGGAAAACAGACTTTGTTTTAGGTATTTGTAAAAGGCAATTGTGCTCAGTCTATTAAAATACTAGCCAAACAAATGTTACCAATCACTAGAGTCAAGTACCATTTATTTCACTTGCTCGAGATGTTTAAAATATGTGCTAATATAGAGGTGCTGAATTGAAACAATAAAACTGTGTGGTATTTTCTCAAGAATGGGTGTTAATAATCACTAGTTTTACTTAGCTTTACTTATCGCAACTTTGCATATCGCACTTTATCTCGGGAAAATAACGCTTTGTTAATGTACAATTCACAACACTGCGGGACCATGCGATAGTCCCACGATAAAGCGTAAAATGTCTGCGTAAAAGTCACCAGGAAGGCGATAAAAAAACAATGACATCATTTTTATTTGGGAAGTAGAGGTCACCATTTTGGAAGAGTTTCTGGAATGGTTGAATCTCGGTGACTCCAACCTTAAGTTCACAGCAGTATATGATAACCATGCTGTCCATTCTTTGGACATAACTATTAAAGATGTTGAGGGAACATTGGAAGTAGAACTTTTTACTAAGTCTACTGATAAGAATACTCTCTTACATTATAAGAGTTATCACCCCCGGTCACAACGTGATAATATACCGTTTGGGCAGTTCCTCCAGTTAAGAAGGAACTGCACAAATATTGAGGATTATTACAAACATGGGGAGTGCCTAAATAGCAAGTTGAGGGATAGGGGTTACACCAAACAAATGATCAAACTTGCTTTTAAACGTGAATGTTTCTACAACCGCGAGAGTATGCAGAACCCTGACCCCAATGCCAGGAAACAAAGGAAAGAAACTGAATAAAAACGTGTTTGTGAGTCAATTATAGAATATCAGTAATAGACTGAAGAACGTCATCAATTCCAATTGGAATATTCTGAATGAGGGCAATGAGATTATAATTCCAAAACCAATCTTTGCCTTCAAACGTAATGACAATTTACGTAAAAATCTAGCGCATACCTATCGAGAAGTGGGCCAGCACGACCAAAGTACCTCAACAGGAGACAGGGCAGTGGGAAACCACAAATGTGGAAATTGCTCAATATGTGAAAACTGCCTGTAACCAAGACACTGACCTATAATGATTACATCATGACAGTTAGGAGCCTCAACAATTGTAGGAGTTGCAATTTAATATATTTGCTACTATGTCCCTGCGGTCTCGCATATGTGGGGGAGACGGGAAGGGATCTTAGGCTGAGACGACTGGAACATAGGTCAGCTCTGATGACCAGGAAGGTTAATGCCCCCCTGGTTGATCATTATGTGAGGATGAACCACAAACACATGGAATTTACTTGGTTCATCATTGAAAAAATCATGTGCCCAAGCAGAGGGGGCAATGTGGAAACGAAGAGAAAGAACAGAGAGCAGTGGTATATTTCAACCTTGGATGCCGTCACCAAGTGGTTAAATACTAAAGAAGACTGGATAAGAATTGTACTATAATAGGCTCTATATGATTTATATCTTAGTTAGAGTATAGGAATGATCCTTTTTAGACTTTACTTCACGTGATAGATGTAGGTGCTGAAAAAAAACTGTGACAAGAGATAGTGGCCTGATTCCCATCAGGGGGCGTTAGTGCTAAGTATTGAACTTCACATTTATTTTGTAAACAAAGTCACCTGTAAGACAGGACGTCATAGATAGTGGAGCACTTACCTTTTTTTTTTTTTAAATAACCCCTGGATATTAATCCCCTTTTCTTCTTGCGTTAGACACGGCGTTGCGCATATATTGTATTATTGGGGGCGGACAATGTTGTAGATGCCCTCGCAGTACCGTTGTGAGCAGCAATAGGTGGCTTTTATACAAACTATTGTAATAAGGCTCTCTTATAAAGGGTTAGAGATGGTTTCAATAAAGGTTTTTGTAGAGCCATAGGTGTCGCGTAAATTTAACAGTAATGCGGGCTGAGAATACTGCAGATGCCCCGCAGTACTGCTTTGAGCTACCATACGCGGCCTTTATACAAACTATGGTATCGCGGCTCTCGTATAAGTGGTTGAATGTGCTTTCGATAAAGTTTTGGGAGAGTTACAGGCACAGGACTGGGCGCGTTGACGTTCCCGATGCAGCTCAGACACGCAATAAAACAGGGACACCTGTGGCGGGCGATCAATTAATTGCTTGCACCGTGCCTACAAGATGCGAGGGAGACGAGAGCGGGGGAAGCCGGTCGTCGGATTCAAAAGGTGAGCGTAATCAGATGTGTATTAAGGGGGACGACCGGGGATTATCGGGGTCGTATTCCAGGAGAGAGAGGCTAAGAAATATAACGGAGCCTCATACAACCGTTGTGATGTCTAAATGGAGTTCAGTGACTACCGCCATGGACTCTTGGCAAAGCCGTGAGAAGCGGGAGACCGAAAGTCGGTTTTACACTAGGCCGGATAGAAACACTGTGAAAGTGGGGGTGCTACAGCGCGGCTCCAAAAATTATTTCTAATCATCACTCACCATTTCCCTGAAACCTTTAAACACTCAAAACATGCACCAGTGGGGCCCATAAGACTGCGCATTTACCCTGTTCACTTACACTCGGCTTCAAGGCTACTGGTGAATCGCAATGGAGAAATGCTGTAACATTTGGTGGAGTGTCTAAAACCTATTTAATATTTACACTAAAAGTTCAAAAACAGTTTACCATGGTTTCATATTAAACATTTATATTCAGACACACCACCATAATGGCAATGGATCTGCTAGATCGAAAATTAGGCATAGGAAGAAATAAAGACCAGCTTTTAATTCTTCATTTATCTAATTTTTATTCAAAGCAAACTTTTAGTATGTCCGACATTATGCATTTATTTATTCTTTATTCAATAATTCTTAAACTTTATTTCAAAAACATGATCATTTTATTAAGAGCTCAGAAAAAGCGCTTTATTATAGAATTCAGTAAAGTTTAGCAAAGAACAGATAGTTCCAAATTCAATCTCTCCTAACATCCCTGACTATCACCCTCATCTTATCCTAACAGTCCTGCAAAGCAAACAAATAAGAAAAAACATAAGAGTTCTTACATCCAGGAATCGGTCAGCAAACAGGCAGCATCTCCGATAGAAATGGAAGAAACAACCCCAACCTTACAAGTCCAGGGGTTTTTATACCTTATTTCTCAACTTAATCTATCTAGAAAAGTAACTAACATCACCATCTTGTGTTCTGATTGGACAAATTCGGGTGGATGTGCACTTCCTCACCATTACAGCATTTGTTATTCACATGATTCAGCTAATATTATGATAGTCTATTGTTTAGGCAGTCCGTGGCCTAGGCACATTGCATTTTAGCAACATTGCCCTTCTTTCCCATGGCTCGGATATTGAATCATTCATGCTTGGCACCCATCCTAGGTTCCGGGTGAGGCAACCTTGAACTTCTCCCTCAAGGACAGTCAGCTCACTTGCGCTGGCAGAATGAGGCTATGCATTAATCCACAACACAACAACAATACATATTAGCTAGCATTATTGCGACATATAAGCAGAATTAGTATTCCCCGTGTGTAATTTAAAAATAAAAAATTAAAATAATGTGTGCATCTTACTCTATGGTTGATTATTTAAAAAAAACATGCAATTAGTAAACATTATTGTTATGGGACCATGACTTCAAGAGGGGTACACAAAATGTTGTGTTTGCCACCTCGCTCCATCAGGAGCACGATGTAGATGAGCTCACGACTGTATGACCACTGAGCCCGAGCTCATTGGATCTTGCTTAATTTAGTATAAGTGAGCTGCGATGCACTGTTATTTGGTTAAGCGTAGTGCACGTAGAATTATTTTCCTTCCCACTCGAGACTGGACCGAGAGTGAATGGCGGTCTCGGGGGAGGTTTTTGGACTATGTGGCATCTGAGGTATAATCTAGACGGCTTAAATACATAGGCATCAGATAGCCTTCGAGAGTTACTACTCCCCTTTCTTTCTTCCTTTTCCCGTATATATGGCACTACGGACGCAGCCACGACTAAACAATACCCCGTGATCCAAGAAAAAAACCCATTTATAAGCGCATGGTGATATTAACACGGTGAGGAATCTTAAAGTAGTTGTGAACTTTTAAAAGACCAATTGTTTATTAGACTGGGGATTTGAGCATGGAAATAATACTGAACCCTTTTCGATAGGTGGTTTTAATCAGAAGAAACTTGATAAGAAGTCTTACGCCCAATGGGGAACAGAACGAAATGAATTGCAGTGTCATGATGATAAAATGTACTCCAGGTTAAAAATATTTCCTGGTAATGGCCCTCATGTGGGGGCTTATTTATGAGCCCTTTCGTCACTTTTGCGCCGCCGGTGCGTCCCTTTTTGTGACGCACCAGCGGCGTAAAAAATGAGGCTTGTTGCAACATATTTACAAAGTGATGCATTTAGGTAAATGCATCACTTTGTAAACTCCTGCGCTACATTATACCTGCGTCAGGTATAATGTATGCAGAGTGGGCGTTTCCATGTAAGTAAGCATCGTAGAAGTGACGCAGTGAAATTTACAAGATTTCAGTGCGCCACTTCTAGGGTGAAAATGCGTCAATATCTTACGAGTGCCTCACTGCAGGCGTAAAACTGACGCAGGCCCTTTCACATGGGGCTTGCCCCATGTGAAAGGACACATTGCTGGAGTTGCGTCACTTTTGTGACACACTCCAGCAATGTGTCACTTCTGCACCTACAGATACGTCAGGAATACTGACGTATCTGTAACTCCTTGCGATATGATGCGTCATAGCATCAATCGTGTCGCAAGGAGGGCGCACTGAGAAATGACGCATCGCTGCATTCACGCAGCGATGCCGGTGGCGTAGGTAGGGGGGGCGGTCACAGCACTGGTCGATCGTTGCGGCATCAGTGGCCTTTATCATTTATTTGGGGACACTGTGTCCACAAATAAATTATAAAGGCAGCCACGGCCGCAACGGGCCACCAGTGCCGCACAGGCCCAGTTTGAAAGTGCGTGCTGCGCGGACCTGACCTGCTGACTGTTGCTTACTGCTAGTGCGCCAGCGGCCAGCAGCAGTAACCCACTTCCTCTAAAATTGCGGCCACGACGTCCCGCGTTTGTATTTGCTGAGCCCAAATTACTCAAGGTGCGTAGTCATACCTTTACTAATAAGGCCATAAATTACAAATAGTACTCCACAGTGCTGCTTGGTATCACAAAATGTTTACAATATGACTAGGCTGCCATATATGATGTAGTTCTGCCCAATGTGGCTTAATGTTGGCCAGTATGATGCCCTACAGCCCAATATAATACAGCGCTACACAATATGACACAGTAAGAGCTTTTAATGCACTGTGCTGCCTATTATCACACAACCTTGTGCAGTATGACACAGTAGTGCCTAATGTTACAATTTGCAGTCTATTACAAAACTTGCAATGTAGAAAACCTGTTGGACCCACAAAGAACAGAGGGTAGAAGTGGAAAGAGAGCCCTTTGGAATGCTCACTCCCTGTGTAACTGTAAGTGTGTGTGCTATGTTTCCTCCTGTCCCCCTGTGAGTCTGTTAGTGTTACCTCTTCATATTTGTAAGTGCAATAATGCTCACCCTGCCTCTATATGTGTATGTGGACATTGGGGTCTGCATAGTTCTGTGTTTGAATGTCAGAGTTTTGACCCTGTGTGTGTATTCACCATACATATAGGTGTGGGTGTGGCAGTGTATATGAGGGATACATATCTGTCACTTTGCTATTTTGTATACGCTGACTGTAGGTGAGTTACCGTTCACCATGCATGTCGGTGAGTTAACTAATGACTTGTCCTAACACGTAAACTTTAATGAGACAAATGAGAGCTGGCTGGGACATTTTGGAATTTTTCAAACATTAAAACATAGAGAGCACATTTGTCACAAGTGAAATCAGTGTCTTTGCCTCTCATGTTTTCCAGTTTTTTTTATGTGTCTATGGAAAGCAGGTCACCAGATGCTGCTTGACTCTAAGCCACCACGACACAATACTCCTATCCTAACCTATAGATTTTGCGATTTATTATCTTGAGCCAAACAGGACAACAATTTCTCAAATGTATGGATGATAAAAGACCAGGGCTAGAGCATTGTTTCTTAAAACTAAACTCTCAACATTTGTGACACTTAATGTAAACCTCCAAGATAGTGATTATATCTGTAAAAGACTCCTGTGTGAATAGAAATGGCTAACGTGAGACTTTGGGCCCGATTCACAGAACTAACTTAAGACAAAATCCTAAACTTACTACCATTTTGGTATTCACAGAAGGCACTTACTCATTTTGGTATTCACAGAATGCACTTACTCATTTCGGTATTCACAGAAGTTAGGAGTCCTAACTTTAGGACACTTAAATGCCTTCTGTGAATACCGAAAGTCTTAAAGTTAGGATTTTTCTCAATTTAGTAGTAGTAAAGTTAAGACTCCTAACTTTAGGACTCCTAAATGCCTTCTGTGAATACCGAAAGTCTTAAAATTAGGATTTTTCTCAATTTAGTAGTAGTAAAGTTAGGACTCCTAACTTTTGGACTCCTAAATGCCTTCTGTGAATACCGAAAGTCTTAAAATGTTTTTTTTTCTCAGTTTAGTAGTAGTAAAGTTAGGACTCCTTACTTTAGAACTCCTAAATGCCTGCTGTGAAGAATGAAAGTCTTAAAATTAGGATTTTTCTCAATTTAGTAGTAGTAAAGTTAGGACTCCTAACTTTTGGACTCCTAAATGCCTTCTGTGAATACTGAAAGTCTTAAAATTGGGGTTTTTCTCAGTTTAGTAGTAGTAAAGTTAGGACTCCTTATTTTAGAACTCCTAAATGCCTGCTGTGAATACCGAAAGTCTTATAATTAGGATTTTTATCAATTTAGTAGTAGTAAAGTTAGGACTCCTAACTTTCGGACTCCTAAATGCCTTCTGTGAATACCAAAAGTCTTAAAATTTGGATTTTTCTCAACTTTACTACTACTAAACTGAGAAAAATCCTAATTATAAGACTTTCGGTATTCACAGCAGGCATTTAGGAGTTCTAAAATAAGGAGTCCTAACTTTACTACTACTAAATTGAGAAAAATCCTAATTTTAAAACTTTCATTATTCACAGCAGGCATTTAGGAGTTCTAAAGTAAGGAGTCCTAACTTTACTACTACTAAACTGAGAAAAAAAAACATTTTAAGACTTTCGGTATTCACAGAAGGCATTTAGGTGTCCAAAAGTTAGGAGTCCTAACTTTACTACTACTAAATTGAGAAAAATCCTATTTTTAAGACTTTCGGTGTTCACAGAAGGCATTTAGGAGTCCTAAAGTTAGGAGTCTTAACTTTACTACTACTAAATTGAGAAAAATCCTAACTTTAAGACTTTCGGTATTCACAGAAGGCATTTAAGAGTCCTAAAGTTAGGACTCCTAACTTCTGTGAATACCCAAATGAGTAAGTGCATTCTGTGAATACCAAAATGAGTAAGTGCCTTCTGTGAATACCAAAATGGTAGTAAGTTTAGGATTTTGTCTTAAGTTAGTTCTGTGAATCGGGCCCTTTGTCTTTGTGAAATTCTCTATGATACTTCCCCTCTCTGAGATGCTTCCAGTTTGAGACTCTTAAATCGTGATGCTGTTATCTGCCTTTATGGGATTCGTTGTCAGTCTGGGACTCTGCCTGCGTGAGAATCGTGTGTATGAGTACAACACTATTCATATATATCTGTCTCTGTGAGTATGATTGTGTGTTCTGGAGGTAGAGACAGGCTTTACCTGAAGGTGACTCTTGTATGAGGCACTTAACTTGTGTTACACTGTATTTAAGAGGTGTGAGACTTTGTACTTGCAGGAGTCTCAGTGTAATACAGTGGCGTAGCTAGGGGGGGCGGTCCGCCCCAAGCGGCACAATTTTGGTGGCATCCGCGCAGCACTGGTGGCCCGTCGCGGACCCCTTTATCATTTATTTGGGAACACTGTGTCCACAAATAAACTGTAAAGGCAGCCACGCCCGCAACGGGGCACCAATGCTGTGCGTGGCCTAGTTTGAAAGTGCGTGCTGCACGCTGCGTGCACCTGACCTGCTGACTGTTGTTTACTGCTAGTGTGCCAGCGGCCAGCGGCAGTCACCCAGTGCTTCCAAAATTACAGCCACGACGTCCCGCGTTTGTATTTGCTGAGCTCAGCTCTTAACTGTTGGCCCGCAGGTCCGTCCCAGCCTCCAGGGCCATCAATCAATCTTGTAGCGCGTGAGCGCTACCAATGACAGCCCTAGGCGACATTAAATGGTTTAAATATTTTGGCCAGCCCTGCCCTCGCTATGAGAACGACGTAGCAGTCACGCGCTTCACCGCAACGCGTTCTCGCACACATTTTGGCCTGAAGCAGTCGTTGCAGTGCTGCTCTCTGGGCGATTTGCTGGCTCTGGAGACTGGTGTGGCTGTTGATTTAAGTTCGAACCAACCACCCCTGCCTGGCGTAGAGACCCTGGAGCGAGTCACGAGTGAGGTGGGGATATTTAGTGAGTGGCAGAGTGGCAGCATAGCTGCCAACAGGGCTTTAAGTGGAATGAAAAAACTGGGGGGTCTCTCAAAGGGGGGTTACAAGTTTAGTTAATGGTGTGGATTTAAAACACTAACGCTAAAAATCTGTGTTTAGCATTCTGTGCCGCCTGACTTGTATTTTGCTGTTTCTGTCATTACATCCAGATATGTGATACAACAAGTAACATCATACATACAACCAGGCCTGGTTCTAGAGGGTGGGCCAGGCCCACCCAAGGATTGCCCTGGCCCACCCTAGGCCATTGTGAACTGGAAAATGTGCGTTTTTCATCCTAATGTCTCACAGTGCCTTGAAGCCCCAGTGTGCCCTGCTGTGTTGTTTTATTTAATTATTACCCATTGCCATGCTTTAGTTTCAGGCCTGGGGACAGGCGTGAAATCAGCAGGGATAATAACTGCTATGATGTGCAAATGAACCGCACAGCCATCCTGAACACTTTCACTCACACTAAAGAGGCTGCAGGCTCCAATCACAAGGGGCCTCATTTATGAGGCCGTCCGTCACTTTTACGCCGCCGGTGCGTCACTTTTTGTGACGCATCGGCAGCGTATACCATGCCTCCTGTTGCGCACTATTTACAAAGTGACGCATCTAAGCAGATGCGTCACTTTGTAAACCCCTGCGCTACATTATACCTGCGCCAGGTATAATGTATCCAGAGGGGGCGTTCCCCCGCAAAAATCCTCGTAATAGTGACGCAGTGAAATCTATGAGATTTCACTGCGTCACTTTTAGGACGCTGTTGCATCAAAATCTTGCGCCTGCCTCACAGCAGGCGTAAGACTGACGCAAGCCCTTTCACATGGGGCTTTCTGGAGTTGTGTCACTTTTGTGACACACTCCAGCAATGCTTCACTTTTGCGCTTCCAGATACGTCAGAAATATCTGACGTATCTGTAAGTCCTTGCGCAATGATGCGTCATATTGTAACTTTGACGCATCATTGAGGTCGCAAGGAGGGCGCAATGAAAAGTGACGCATCGCTGCGAGAAAACAGCGATGCGTCACTTTTCATAAATGAGCCCCAAGGTACCTAGGAGTAGAAAAGAGTGATATGACAGAAATGCTTTGCAAAGGATTTCCTTTTCCCAATAAAGTTAGTGAAAATGTGTTTATAATTAGCATATAGATTTACTCAGGTTTTTAAAAAATGTCTTCGTACTCTGAGACCATTACTAACTGGCAGTATTACGTAAAAATAAACTAATTAATGGAAAAAGTAAAACAAAAAAAGTTTTATCTTTCCATTGGCTAAATGAAAAGACATTCTACTCATCATTAATTCACACCACAATAATTTGTATGTCGATTGTTACAAGTGATAGAAGGATTCCTTGAGCAGAGACCTATGGGCAGGGCCACTGGAAAAATGTGATTGTGCAGGCGTGGCATTTTTCGCATAGCTATGGATTTGCCGCATTTGCCACATAATCTCTGTCTAGTGTTAGCAAGCGTAAAAATATCAAAATAATGAACTAATACTATCCCAGAATGTGATACATTGTGCTGCATAGTTTGCTTTTTCTTGTTGCACAATTTAGTCAACATTGCTACATAATTTGACCCATGCTTCAGCCTGAATTTTCCGCATCTACATTTAAAGTTGTGACAAGCAAAGTCCTTCCCCTTTCCCAAAGCTAGAAGGGCAACAGAGAAAGCGAAGTCAGTAGCTCTTTGGGTGGTAGTTATTGTCTTAAAAATGTCATGTATGCGCATGTAACTTGCATGATCGAGGTAACCATTAGCGGCAATACTACGTGTCTCTCGGACGTCTTTCAAGTGCTTGCCGTCCTTTTTCCCCAGCACCCCCTTCCCCCACCAGGGGCGGCAATCTGAGGGATAGCCCCGGGCACCACAAGCTCTAGCTACGCCCCTGAGCGATGAGTCATTTCTCATGAATGAGGCCCGTGGTGTTTATCCTTGGCTCATAGGGTAGTTTTAAATATTGCTCATCTTTGGCACCAAGTGAAGATCAGTGAAAGGCAATCCTTGACGGCCTGAATAGGTATTATCCTTTAAAATCATTTTTGTGAGTATTAATTAGATGTGAGATTCTGTAATTATCATGTACGGATCCCTAAATAGCCTGTCTGCTATACTCAACAGATTCCAAACTTGGGATTAAATACCCCTTAACAGATTGGGAGGATTCTCACAGATGTGCGGTTGCACGGGTGAGTCACAAAATGATATATGATTGTAAGCGGGATGAAAGATAGAATGATGGTTCTTACAGTGATTGAGTGAATGGTTGGAGCATTACAAAGAATATTGAGAAGACAAAAGAATATGACGTCATAATCACATAGCTGTGATACAACGTGTATTTACATAGTATTGAGTATCTATTTATTACCATTATGTGGTTTTGTGATTACTGGTTTAATGCGCGGATAGTGAATTGATTGTGTCATACTGAATTGATTATGTCATTGATTATTGTTTTTAATTCTTTCATTGTTCATTGCTTTATGAATTTAAATTGAGATGCAGTTTTGCACCAAAAAATTTTGTAGAAAAGATAGTAAATAAAAAGAATGTTTCGCTTTTATCTTGTATTAGGTGAGACTAAAACCGTTTTTAAGAAGAAACGCGTCAACGCTTCACTTTCTGTTAAATTTGGAAGGTTCAACAGTGTTCTGATGACAGGGAATTAAGATCTATGCCCTCTGTTGTGCTAAGAAAATCCAAATTAACATCCACAAAACATGGGGCAGATTTACAAGCCCGTGCACCACTTTTGCGCCGCCGTTGCATCACTTCTGTGACGCAGTGGCGGTGTAAAAGTAGCTCCATGCTGCGACGGATTTACAATGTGACGCATCTAGGGAGATGCGTCACGTTGTAAATCCCTGCGCCACATTAAACCTGCGTCAGGTTTAATTTATGCAGGGTGGGCGTTCCGTTGGAAAAAGCTTTGGAAAAGTGACGCAGTGAAATCTACAAGATTTCACTGAGTCACTTTTTCGACGCCGCTGCGTCAAAACCCTGCGCCTGTTTGAAGCAGGCGTAAGGCATGACGCAGCATGTTAGGTATGGGCAGCCCCTGAGCATTGCTGGAGTTGTGTCGCGCTTGCGACACAACTCCAGCAATGCACCGCCCTTACTCCATCAGATGCGTCACGCATCTGTTTATCCTTGCTCCACAATGCGCCGCATTGTAAATGTGGCGCATCTGTGGAGGCGCAAGGGTAAACTTGCGTGACGCATCTTACCTGATACATCCCTGCTGATATGCAGGGATGCGCCAGTCCTTGCAAATCTGCCCCAAAATGTATTGTCTATGTCTTTTCTCCTGGAGGACTGTTGTAGCCAGATGATATGATTTCTTTTTGTGTATGTGTTTTTATGCAATAGTTTTCGAAATTACAATGAAATATTGTGCTATGGTATTTGTTTTTAATTAAAAAAAATAATAGTCTTTTTTATTTGTAAGTGCTTTAATATGCTGGGAATGGCACAAGAGGTGCGTTGGATGTGAATGTAACTGTGAGGCGCTATTGGCCTTCATATCGATTGAAACCAAAGGGAAAACTTTTTCTTTTATTCTATGATAAGAAAACAAACCCCAACACGGAAAAAGTTGCGATGGGCCCAACCACGATAAAAAGGGCTGCAAAAATCTCCCCAGGCCTGCAATTTACACAGGTCAGGCGGGAAAAACTATAAAAGTGAAAAAAAAACAACATAAGACAAACCACAATGAAGCACAATGGACACAGAAGGAGCAAGTCCAGGGGACAACCATACCCCCATAAGCACCCCGGAGGAACAGCCTAGATCATCAGGGTCATGGAAGGCCAAGGAGAAGAAGTGTAGGAAGAAGTGATTTGGTCCGCAGAAAAACATGATCCTGATAACGGAGGTGGTAGAACACCATCAACAACTGTTCATCACCTCCACTGTGTCATTGGCAACTAAAAAAGGAATATGGCAGTCCATTGTGGACAAGGTGAATGCAGTCGGAGTGCGGAAGAGGATAATAGAACTTCTGGCGGATATCACCAACTCCTGCGAATACCTCGCCCTCTCAATTTGCAATAACTCCACCAAACTGTGCAACCTGCATATCTTTTACCACCCCTCAGACTCCTTCACTGACCTCCTCATGGAACTTCCCACAGCAAAGAGTTCCTCCAACGCTAAAGACATTTTCCTCGGCGATTTCAACCTACACTGGAATGACCCCAAGGATCCTCATGTCAACGGCATTAAAGACCTCCTGACCGATCAAGCCCTGACCCAATCTTGTTTACTCCCAACTCACACGAAAGGGGCCACTCTTGACTGGCTCATCTCTAGGGAAGCAACGGTCAAGCTTATCTCTATAGACCCCTGTGACTGGTCTGACCACCACACCATTGCCTTCCTACTACCTGGCACCCACAAGACAAGGGCTCCACAGCCGGTGCTTCCTAAACGCTGGGTTAGAGACACTAAGAACCTAGACCACAAGGAACTCGAGGCTCGATGCATATCTGACGTCCCCCTCGCATATCACAACGGTCAGTGACCTCACAATCACTATTCTGCAACTATGTCCAACATTCTGGATGACCTAGCCCCACTAAAACTAAAAAGAACTTAAATCAAAGATAGAAACCCCTGGTTCACTGGATCCCTTAACATTGAGAGGAGATCCCTGCGACAATCCGAAAGAATCTGGAGACAGCACCCCTCTGCCGCTCACCTAAAACTTCTACACCATGCCAAAAATACATACAGAAAGAACATCCTCATCTCAAAAAAATTATTTTTCAGATCGGAACTGGGGAACGCTCAGAACAGGCCCCACAACTGTTCAAACACCAATCCAACAAACTGGCCAAAACATCGAATGAAAACCCCAAGTCGCTAATTTCATTCGCGGAATTCTCCTCGTTTTTTGCAGACAAAATTAAAACCTTAAGTAACAAACTTAGTTCCGCCTCATATGCTCTACCCCCCCTGACCTGCCTCCTCTACCTACGCCGCCCCAACAGGCTTCACCTAAGAATCAAGCACACTGGACCGACTTCACACTCTACGACGAAGACTCTCTCTCCAAAATCCTATCTACCTTAAACCCCACCAACCATTTCAACAACCCGCTCCCCTCTAACTGCCTAGCTACCGTTGCCCAATCCATTATTCCTAGCTGAACTGCGATAATTAACGCCTCCCTCCGGCATGGATCAATTCCTGACTCTCTGAAAGTGGGCAAAGTCCTCCCAATTCTGGAAAAGCAGTCTCTGGATCCAGCCTCCCCTACCAATTTCAGACCTATTTCCAACATCCCTCTCTTTGCTAAAGTACTGGAGAAGTGTGTGCAACTGCAGCTAAGTCTTCACATCAACAACTTCCACCTACTCGATGACTTCCAATCTGGATTCAGACCGGGACAAAGCACTGAAACCACTATGCTCCACAACGTCGGTGATGCCCTCCAAGCCATTGACCAAGTCAAAACCTGTCTCCTAATCCTATTCTTGGCCTTCAACACGGTCCACCATGGGAAGCTACTCAAACGTCTCAAACTCAGGATGGGACTAGATGGCCCCGTTCTTGAATGGTTTAGATCCTTCCTCCAAAACCGATCTCAGAAATTCCTAATCAACGGCAACCTGTAAGCTCACTCTTCAGTCAGGGTTGGAGTCCCTCAAGGTTCAACGCTGTCCCCCACCTTCTTCAACATTTATTTAGAACCGCTTGCCAAAGTCCTTCGCACCGCACATATATCCTACCATATGTACGCTGATGACACTCAGATCTACATCAATATCTCATCTCTCGAGGATGTTCTCTCCCTGAATGAGGCCCTGAAGCAGATCGTCCAATGGCTCTCCTCCAATCAACTCAAACTCAATGCAAACAAAACAGAATTTCTTCTAATTTCCCCTCCAAAAACCGACCCTGAGATTCATATATGGATTAAGGCCATCACAGCCGTAAATTGTCCACCGACCATTGTGGACTCAGCCAAATCACTGGGAATAACCTTGGATTGCAACTTGAACATGCAAGACCACATCAACTCGAAGGCCAAATCTGCCAGATTCCACCTGAGCTACCTATGGAAACTGAAACCCTTCCTTGACGCTCCCGACCTAAGAATGGCAGTCCAAGCACTAATCATTTCTAGAATGGAATATGGCTGTTCCACCCTCTCTGGTTTACCCAAGATCTCCCTTGTACCCTTAAAAGCCTGCCTCAATGCGGCCGCCAGACTACTTACCGGCACAAGGACATTTTATCACATTTCTCCACACCAGAAAGTGCTGAACTGGCTTCCTCTCGAGGCCAGAATTCATCTTTAGCTTGCATGCATCACGCACAAGGCCTTACACTCAAACTCCCCTGCATATCTTGCACAGAAACTTGTGATATCTGGAGGAATCAGAAACTCACGGTCCGCCAGAGACCTCCTACTCCAGCTTGCACGCTTTCGAAAAAAATAATATATAATTGGGAGTTTGCTGGGGCTGCGCCAAGAATGTGGAACTCCGTCCCACCCGCCATCAGAAAAATCCCCTCTCTTGCACATTTCAAAAAGGAGGCCAAATCCTTCCTTATGAGCAAATTCCCCGTCTAAAACCCTGTCCTTCAACGTCCACAGAGGCTATTGCCTCCTTCTATCGACCTCTCGCCCCAACAAGAAACCTGGGGCCTGTCTTCAGCAACTGTAATGTTAACTGTAATTTCTGTCCTTCCATCCCCCTTGTACTCAGCATCCCCCACCCTCCCAATCTATGGTATACTCTTGTGATTCCATGCCTTTTGTACAAATCTATTACTATGTAAAGCGCTCTGATACCCTAACGGGTCAAGTTTGTGCTCTATAAAACACAAAAATAAAATAAAATAGGCACAGAAGTCAAAGGCACACGCCATGAAAGGGAGAAGGGGCAGCAAAATCAGAGCAGGAGGGCCGACTCACACAAAATGCTGCACACGCAGTTGAGGCCTTCGCCATTTGTAATGAGACAACTGTTAGGTCAGTAAAATACAGCAATTATTAGGCACATTGGGCCCGTCGGGGCTCTGAGCCCCGGCACCACTGCACCTTCTGCACCAATGGTAGCCACGCCCTTGGTTTTAAGGGGATACGGTGCAGAGGCTGTGGTTTCGGTTAGGCTGTCGGTGGGGTGCATGGTTGCTGGACATGGTGTTACGGGTGGGTTGCTCGGAGGCGTGGTGCTTCAGTGGTAGGCTGGGTTGGTCTCAGGGATGTGGGGAGTCAGCAAGGGTCGAGGTCCATTGCAAAAGAAGTCTGATGGATTCAAGGATGGGGGAAGGAAGGTCCGGACCTGGCTGACACAATGACCGCGTCCGGCTTGTCCCATCAAAGCCCTGCCAGCTCCCGGAGCCCCCGCCAGGAGAGAAGGAATAGCCCTGGGAAGAAGACTCCCCTCACCACCAACACCAGCACCATGGTTGCCGCACCAGTCGAAGGAGGCGGGGGTAGGGAGTAACTAAGAGGGTGACTTGGAAGATGTAGAAGAATGGGAGCAGAGGGCTATAGAAACACAGGAGGGGAAGGAGAGAGAGGGATACAAACATTAGAGCAGATATAGGAAGCGGGAGGGGGAAGGGAAAGGGGTGAAGGGTTTAGGGGAGAGGAAGAATGGAAATGTGCAAATGTGGAAAGAGGGTGTGAAAAGAGAGATAGGAATGGAGTGAGGTTTAGAGGAGAGTGGGAGGATGAGATAGAACGGAGGAGAGGGAGTCTGGGAGAGTCGGAGGGTGTCGCAGTCCCATACAAGGAGTGCTAGCTCCTCTGTCTCATGCCCGTCGACCCCCTGCACCTCCCCAGCCCCTCTGGATCTCAGGCAGCCTCGGTTAGGTGCAGGGGCGGGAGGGGGCGTGCCTTTCTTTACAGTGCTCAGCGCACCCCCGGGCCAGCCACTGCGGCAGAGAGCTGGGAAGGCGTGCGAGGGCAGTGGAAACGGGGAGAAGCCCCGGGCAAGGAGACGGACGGCTCCGGTTTGACAACTTGTATTTTTGTTACGTTACCAGTAGTTAAAAATTAAAAAACTTGGGGCCTTATTTATGAAGGCCTTGCGCCACCGATGCGTCACTTTTTCCCATGTTAAAAGTGACACATCGGTGGCGCAAGTCCTTCATAAATAAGGCCCTTGAAGTGCAGCTGGGCATTTTACGCAAAAAAATCTGATAAGAGGTAACTGCTCTGCACTGCTCTCGCCTGTTTTTCGCGATAGTCACAGACCACCACTCACAAAGGTTGATGCTGAGGAAATACCTTTATGTGTAACATCCCTACAAAAAGGACTTGCACAAAGCAACCATGTGCCCAGCGTTATTCCCTAAGAGCACTCCTCAAAAGCACAAGACGCCTGCAGTTTGTACACACATATTTTCATTTCTATGTGCTCACTTTTAACAGCGGTGAGTTTAGTTTAAAAAAATACTACTTTAGGAAAGAGGTAGGAAAAAAATAATTGCAGCCTGTGCCACACTGTCAGCCCGCGCAACTGCTGAAGCCGGGAGCAGTAGGGTCGCAGGTCGTAGCATCGCTCTTGCTTCCTTGGTACTGCTCTTCCTAAAAACATACTGCCTGTCCATCATCGCGCGGGGGCCGAGCCTGTGTCACAGAGGGTGTGTGGCCTGGGTTTCGGTATGCAGCGCTGCCCTCAGACGAAGAAAGTTTCATTTAAAACAACGCTCAGCCCCGGAGCGTGAAAGGATGAGCTGGAGCCGCTGCTACAGAGCAGGACAGAGCCGCCCGCCTTGGCACCTCCCCCGGAGCCATGAGAGGCTGATCCAACTTTCCCTTTAAGGACCGGAGGAACCCCTCTAAAAGTGTCACAACACAGCCGGGAGAGGAGCGCCGAAGCAGCATAGTAAGAACGGCACTGGTGCCCACACTTGCACTCTATGCCTGCAGCGCTTGCACTGTGACAGTGCGTGGCTGCACACGAAAGTTCACGTCTGATGCAAACTTGTACACAGAGGCTTGGGTCGTCCATGTTAGGTCCTTGGCAAAAAAAAACAAGCGCGCGCCTCAGCAGCAGGGGAGAGGGCATGCGCGATTTCCTAGCGGGAGCGTGCAACCATATCGCACCGCGCGCTCCCGCTAGGAAATCACCAAACGTGCACGCGTTGCCATTGCAAGCAATGCAAAGCATGCACGAGTTTTCTGGGAAAGCTGTGCTGATGGCATTAGGTGTCTCTCTATGCAGCGCATGCAGCGCATGTGCGCTGCGTAGGTGAGACCTAATAAATGCATCTCCCCATCACATTGCAGAGGGAAATACAAAGCCTCCTCTTGAACTGTCTGACACTTTCTTCTCTGATGTCGAAGAGGACCACCAGACATTTAACCACAAAGCCATCCTACAGCTCGTGGACGACCTCCGCTGCATTCCTCCAGATGCAAGGTAACCCAGCTGCCACGAAGACACCCAACCCCCTGCACACACCACACAGCAGCCAGAACCCACCACCAGGGCTGCCTCCCAGGACCCACACAATGACCACATGGCCTTCCAAGGGCATGTGCTGGTGTGCCAGGAGCAGCTGGCTAACAGGTGTGGGTGGGGTTTGACAGCATGGCAGACAAACTAGAGGCCATACGTGGGTGTCTGTGTCCCATCTGGGACCTCTCACAGTCCCTAACAGACACCCACAGTTCACTCCATGCCCTCCAACGAACCATGGCCGACATTGCTGGAGTCCTGACTTGGGGGCAAGCACAACTGTCTAGTCCGAGTGGCTCCAGTGATGTCGCCCGGGAGTTAGGACACATGCGGAGGTTGATGGAGAACATAGAGCTGACGCAGGCGGAAAGAGCGTCAGCCCCAGCTGCACACCAGCGAGAGGTAGCTGGGTTCCAAAATGACATGAAGATCCTCCTCATGGCATTGCTTCAACAAGTCCTGGCGCTGATGACTGCTGCTGCTACCACCACATCCACATCTCTGCCCCCTGAGGTGTCACTGCCACAGACTGCTGGAACCAGAACACCACAGCCCGCACGTGAGGCACATGAAACAGCAGTGGATAAAGATGTGGATTAATATGACCTCCTGGTAAGAAAAAACAGTAGCAATGATCTCCGCCATTTGCACTGTTGCTGCCTGGTTCTGCCCTCTGCATCATCACTCTCCACTGTCCCCCGATACGCTCAGTGACACTTACCTTTGACCTCGACATGGACTGCCGTATTCCGATTGGTCACCAATGACAGAGCATTCAGGCTGCAGAGTGAGCTGTTCCCCATCCGTTGGACTGGTCATTCCCTGAAGGACTCTAGCTGGCCCTCCATGGCCCAAAAATGCAAAGTGGGGTTTGCATGGCCCTGTACTGTTCCTGTTAAAACTCTCCACTGAATGTGCATTAATAATCATTCACACAGATGTGTCATATCCACGATCTTTGACGTGTGGAAGTATGGATGTATGTAGGGTCAGTGATTTCCCCTTACGTCCATGTTGATCATGTTGTGGGACTTGGGTCACAGGGTGACACATTGCCGATTGTGGTCCGGGTGGCGGTAGCACCACAACAGGGACACCAGCATCAGTTACTTCCTCATTCAGCTCAGGACGGAACCACGCCCAGAGCCCCGGGGTCATTGTTCACACCCTTACGTTGGACTGGCATACGCCAGGCCAGCCCACTCCACTTACGCTTACAGGGGGGACGACAAAGCTACATGTCCCAGGTCTTCCTTGTAGTGATCTGCTGATCACATTTCTAGTTGTCAGCATGCCACAGCCACTCCCTCACGGCTGGTTTACACCCACACCACACCCATCCAGCACAGGCGTCAACGGACACGTGACCCTGCAAATAAAAACACCCGGGCGCACCTGGTGGATGCCATTTCCACTCTCTATCTGGGTGTGTTTGTCTGCATATTAGCCATGCATGGGGGCCTATGGTGTTACCACCTCGCATTCCTCAGGGCCGGAGCTTACATGATGGCATCCGCAGCATGATAAACAATCATAGAGGGTCCATGACTTGCGGGTCAAAGACTTGGTGGCACCGGACACACTGCGGCTGGCACAGGCACACTGCCAAGGGACGGTGACTTACTGTGCACTGAGGTAGGGGCACCTTAAGTGCTGAGCGGGTTTGCAGCCTGCAATGATGCCCCATCCTGGCGGTCCGGACTGGTAAGGGTTTGTGTGAGCCCTACTGGACGGCAGTGTAGCGGCCAGCTCGTGCGTACCACCACGTGGCTTGCCTTGTGGTTCACAGAGTTAGTGACACCTAAAGGGCTGAGCGGGTGTGCAGCCTGCGATGATGCCTTGTGCACTGATATGTACTCGGACATGGCAAAATCAAGACCAAGAATCAAGTGTGACCTTGTGGTTGCCAAGGTCTCGTCCAAAGATGACTCTGTGATTCTCATGTTTCCAACCTTACATGCATGTTGAGTGTTGTACGTTTGCGACAGAAGGCGATTTGATTGGTTCATGATTTTGTAAGGTTGCTGTCACATATCTTTGTCATGGGGGGCTATGTGGTGGTGGCGGACCTGGGTGTGGTGGCGGTGGGTGTTGTGGCCCTCTTTGGTGTCCGAGCTGCATGATCGTTGGCTCCATGGAATCTGTTGCTCTTCATGGGTGACTCTGGGCTGGGCTCCCTTTCGTGCTGCAGGTTGTCTTCTGACTTTACACCAGGTCAGATCAGGTGTTAACTTCCTGGTGCTAATGCTCCTATCGCCTGTTTTGTGATCTCTTCACCGATCTTTCTGATCATTGTGAATGTTGTGAAGTGGTGTGTTCGGTGCTTTTTGCATGGGAATGCCTACTCCGCATCTTATTAGCGTTAGTTGCTGGGGTCATCCGTGGCAATGTTTTTTCTGGCTGCTTTTGCGAGTAAACTGGTGATATGTGCTATTTGCACCAGCTTGTGAATGGTGCGATGTATTTATCTAAATACAACTAGAGAGTGAGGGTAAACAGGGCTACTCTCCTACCCCTTATTCATAATAATTACCAACAAAAGAGCGCCTATTTAGATGTGTTTCTAACAAGACAATGTGCCCAAGTCATAAAAAACACAGATAATAAACCTAAACACTGGGGGGTCAAGAAACTAACAGGACAAAGGAAAGAAAAACTATTTTCTAAAAAGAGCCCTCACTCACCCTAGTGATGACATGCTTCATCATGGGGCTCGTCACAGGGGAGACCAAGTATCCCCCCTGTGTGCTTCAACACCTGCAATTGCAGCGGAGCTGGTATGTCAACTATGTTATGTGAAAAACAGTGAATAAGTGGTGACATTAAAAGATCACAACCGGAACCCAACAACTTTATTAAGAGATCCAGTTGTTCACATTAAAATGGTGGGATCACTACGGGTTGAAATTAAAGCCCTAGTGATCTTGTGTAAGTGGAATCTGTTGCTCTTCATGGGTGACTCTGGGCTGGGCTCCCTTTCGTGCTGCAGGTTGTCTTCTGACTTTACACCAGGTCAGATCAGGTGTTAACTTCCTGGTGCTAATGCTCCTTATCGCCTGTTTTGTGATCTCTTCACCGATCTTTCTGATCATTGTGAATGTTGTGAAGTGGTGTGTTCGCTGCTTTTTGCATGGGAATGCCTACTCTGCATCTCATTAGCGTTAGTTGCTGGGGTCATCCGTGGCAATGTTTTTTCTGGCTGCTTTCGCGAGTAAACTGGTGATATGTGCTATTTGCACCAGCTTGTGAATGGTGCGATGTATTTATCGCCACTTTGGCTGAGATAAAGTGCTGTTAACTCAGCAATAAGTGCTTGAGAATATACTCCCTAGTGTCCAGTGATTGGTTAGTTATATGACCCGCCCTGTAAAAGCCTCTATTCTCTCCAGAAGTAAAAACCTGTGCCTCGGATGGAAGTTGTGGTCCAGCTACAGGTGGGCCGCTCAACTCCCAAGCTGTCCAGGCAACGTATAGCTACATACTGCTGGTTTATGCTGCCTGTGGTGGCCGGGGTGCACTTGGGTACCGGAGGTCTCTGGCACTGCAGAGGGGGCTTCACCAGTAGGAGGCACCCGCAGCACAGCCCGTGGGCAAGGTAAGTGATGGTGCCTTGATATTTAAGAAGAGGATGGGTGCACGAGCAGTGATTTTTTCTGATACTTTTGAGCAAAGGAAATAGCATTGGCCGTGGGTACTTAGGCTGCCGGATTTTACGTTTGTGTAGGAGTTTTGTGTGGTGTTACATACAGGTGGACAGATTTACAATGAAAGTGACTCAGTGCATTACGCAAGCCATTTGGCTGCACAGCACTGAGTCACTTTCAAAGCACTGGGATGCGACATATTTACAACAATATGTCGCATCTCAATGCTTCCCCCTGTGCTAGCGCACAAACTGCAGCAAAGCGCAGACGTAGGCACCCTTTACACCATGGTGCAAGGTGGTCTGCGTCGTGGTGAGATTGTTTTTGTGCAGGAAGTGGCACCTTCCTGCACAAAAACAATCACAACAGGCATTTTCCTCTTTCAATGCGTGCTGTAGAATCCAGCATGCATCGCAAGAGATAATAACAAGGAAAATTGAAAAAATGTCTCCTCTGGAGGCGTATAATTAAACAAAACAGATGCCAGTGCCGAGAGATTTGCTTCAAACCTAACCAGGTCACAGAAACAATTGTTATGAATGTAACATAAACAATTTGCGTAACGAATTGCAGCATATGAATTTAATAATACTTCTTTTTTAGTTTCTTCACTTTTTTTACACACAAGTATTCGTGCATGGAAATACAAAAATTCTTTTATATACAGACTATATACAAAAACGATGACCACAATAAAAATTGACATATACACACTTCAAACATTCTTGGCCGTGCATTCAACTAAACCATTCATACAAACAACAAAAAAACAGTAGTTGGTCTTGGTGTCAAATGGACTAAGGTTATAAACTCCAGGGATTAGTCCTTATCGTTTTACAATGACAGGGTCTTTGATAGAAAAACTCAGAGAGTAACCAAGAACTCGTATTATTCACTAACAGCCGTTGTGAAGAGAGCTTTTTAAATGACCCAAGACCACATGGTCGACGCGTTTCAAACCCCGCAGAGTGCCGGGGTTCTCATCAGGACCACAAATGACGTTGCAACAAATAAAAAGACATAGCTTTAGAATCGTGATCTAAGTAAAGAGACTGGACGCCTATGCTACATACTGGCCGCCTTGTCATACCTTAATTCCTTTGTTTCAAATCCTCATTCAAACAAGTTGTATTTCCAGGGGAAGTGCGCGCGGAAGCTGCGAAAGGGTGAGAAGACAAACAAACACTGCATTTAGTCAACACATACACCCACTGTGTCAGTTCGTCACGTCCACTCTCTCAGTGTAACGATGTACCTGCTCGGCCAGTGGCGTATGGATCGCCGAAGGATAGGTCTCGTGGCAGGCGCTTGGGGCGGGTGGGCGAGTCACTCCGCTATGGACGAAAAAAGGAAGTCAGAAGTGCTAACCAAACGCATGGTTCCTATGATTAAACTGCGTTGTCGGAGTGAGTGCGCCACATACCAAAAGCCGTGGATTGAGCACTTCAGGCGAGAGGGCTGCGTGCTTCACCTTCACTCGTTTCAGTGATAGCGGCCGTCTCACCAGTTGCTTCCTGGTTTGTAACCATTGGCCCGGTGGTGGTTCTGGGAATTGTAGTGTGGTTTGTTGAATCGGGTAGAACAGCCCGGTGCAGCTAGGTACTGGCCTGGCGGAGGTGAAGAGGTCGTATGTGTCCGAAAGGGCGCCCTCTGTGGGGTGTGAATTAGTGTGATATCACGCTGTGAAATCACTACTTCACATCACTAGGTGCTGAGCCTTAAACTCATCAGACATGACCTAATTGTTCGGTTTGTAAATCTCTGAGATTTCGTTGAGGCCCCTTAGTGCAGTGTTAAATTTCATAATAAGTAGCGCCTCACGCTGACATAACGTTGCGTCCACGTCTCCTCCACGCGGGTCCCTTTCTATTTTGGAAAGGACTGTCCATCTCAGGTCCGTTTGTTGGTGTTTTTTACTTATCCAATGGTTGACCAGAGGGGCATTCTCAATTCCTCTCCAAATTCTGGATTTATGTTGTGTTATGCGCTGTCTCACTTCCTGCGTGGTTTTCCCTATGTAAACCAACGGGCATGGGCACACAATCGCATAGATGACATTTCTGGTCTTACAGTTCGTGAAAGATTCATGTTTCCAATGAATATTGTTGTATGTGAAAACTGAATCCTCTATTGTCTCTTCACAGCATGTGCAAGTCCCGCACTTATGGTGACCTTTGGTTGGAGGAAATCCAAATAAACTTCTTAGTGTTGGAGTTTTTTCAATCGGAAGAGCTGCTCTTACAATATGGTTAGCCACACTTTTCTCCTTTTTGTAGGCGAATAATGGGGGTACTGCGAATTCTTCATGTAGATCTTTCAATAGATGCCAATTGGACATTATTAGTTTTTTATGTTGGTTTGCTGCTGGACAAAAGGTCGTGACACACACCAGTCTTTTCAGATCTTGTTTAACTTTCCTTTCCAGCAATGTTTCTCGTGGAATCCACCAAGCTCTTTTAAGGGAGTTTTTTTAGTAATTTTTTAGGGTAACCCCTCTGGATCAGGCGCTCCTTTAGAAGGCCTGCATGTTCAAAGTACTCCTCTTTCTTTGAACAATTCCGACGGATCCTGAGAAATTGTCCGAACGGAAGGTTTTGTCTTAGACTGCGTGGGTGATTACTAGAAAAATTTAAGGCTTTATTTCTGTCTGTTGGTTTGCGAAATAAAGTGGAACATAAACCTCCTTCTTGGGGTTCCACTTTGACATCCAGAAACGTGATGGATTTGTCGGATGCCGTACACGTGAACTTGATATCATTCGTTCTTGAATCCAGCCACCTTACAAATTCATTTAGTTCTTCATGTCCTCCTGTCCAGATGAGAAACACGTCATCTATATAGCGCATATAACTAGATATGCAATGTTTGTATGGATTGTTGTTATATATAAATTTATCCTCAAAAAGTCCCATGAACATCACTGCTAACTCTGGAGCGAAGGGACAACCCATCGCCACCCCCTTTATTTGATAAAAAAACTCAGAATCGAACATGATGACATTTTTTTGCAACGCAAATCTTGCCAATCCTAGAATGAAATCTGTCGGGACCCTCATTGGTCTTTCCCTGGAATCCAAAAAAACTGTCAAAGTTTCGAGAGCTTGTTCTTGCGGGATTTGGGTGTAGAGTGAAATCACATCTAGAGAGACTAAACGTTGTGTATTACAGTCAAACTGAACAGTTGCTAGCTTATTGAGAAAAGCCGTCGTATCTTTAAGGTGGGCTGGGATGGTTTCAATAAACGGTTTTAAAAATAAATCGATATACTTCGCCACTGGTTCCATGAGAGACTCACAGCCGGAAACAATGGGGCGGCCTGGTGGATTGAATTCATCTTTATGCATTTTGGGCAAAACGTAAAAGACAGGGGTTCTAGGGTTTTTATTTTGTAGAAATGCCCGTTCTTTTGGCCCAATGATGCCCTGTTCAAAGCCTTTGTGGATCATGTCAAAGAGCTGATTCTTTATTTCCGTAGTAGGGTCCTTTCCGATGCGTCTGTAGCATTCGTTATCATTTAGTTGCCGGTGGACTTCTGTTTTATATTTATTGATATCCCAAATTACAATTGCTCCTCCCTTATCGGCCTGTTTAACGACCACTGTCTTATCATTTTTTAACGTCAATAAGGCGTCTTTTTCGGCTTTAGATATGTTGTATTTGACTAAACATTTCTTTTTTTCAATTGAAGAAATTCCTGAAAGAACAGTACGCTCAAACGTCAGTACCTCTTAGGAATTTTGAAGCCTATTGGACAGAAGGTGGATTTTCTCTTAAGTCCTGTAACCTCTTCTGCTTGCTCTTCTTGCACTTCTTGAAAAAATGTTTTTAACCGAATTTTGCGGCAAAACTCAAGTGTCTCTAGTTTCATTTTGACAAAGTCTGTCGGTCTAGATGGAACAAAATTTAGACCTTTAGTTAAAATAGCCATTTCTGCTATTGTCAACGTCCTATCAGATAAGTTAAAGACGGGCGATTTATTTAGTTCTTGTAGAACTGTCGGCGGTTCTTCATCTCCCATGGCTGAGAAAAGCGGATCCGCCCCCTGCCTCTCTGTTGGCCTTGCCCTAAAAAAGGCGTTTGATTTTGTTGTTGTTGTTGTTGGGGTTCTGATTGGTTGCCTTTTCTGTTCTGAAGCACTCTGGTAGTATTATCAGATTCACTCCCCGACGAAGAATTTGTATCTGAAAAGGTGAAGAATTTCCGACGTGATCGTCCTTGATTGTCCTGTAAGAATCTCTGTGACTCTGTACGTATGTAAAAATCCTTGTGCAAATAGGGATAGACGGACTCCAACGAAAAGTTCTTTTTGTCTAGTTCAAACTTATTGTTTTTTTGTGTGACCGTGAAATCCTTAAATTCCAATATTTCTTTGTCGATTTTCTCCAGAAGTGTCCTAGAGTCAGTGATCAATTGATTGTTTTCAATTTCACTCTGCAGAATAGCTATCTCATCCAGTTCTTTTAATGATATTCTGTGAGCAGTCTCAATGGTGAGGACCATCAAGTCTCTGCTACATTTGGTTTCAATCCCGCTGAAACCTTTTTTGTAATCCGGGTCGTCTGTGAAAACTACTGGGACGTGACGAATTTGTAGTCCTGATGGAATCGTCCCTGCCCGTAGATGTTGTAGCAGGAAGTGCCCGTGAAGGTCAGTCCTGATTGGCTTTTTGCGTAGCCTAAGTAATTTGTCAGACTCGTTTTGGGTATTAGCTGTAAGACTAAGTGCTGCCGACGCAAACACAGGGGGGTCTCTTATTAGATTCTGAATATGTTCCTCGCTATAGGCAAGTGTGTCTTTTTCAGCCATCACACTATTGTGTAGACAATAAACAATACAAAGTGCACAGAAACAGAAGTGAATCGATAAATAACAGAACAAACTAGTCCCACATGCACTTGTCCATCCATGGACCAACACACTTCAACTAACACAATTACCCTGTGGGAGCCGCTTCTCTGCCCAACAGGACCTCGCGAGCTTGGTGCCCACTCTAAAGTCAAAAAACACAAAGGGCCTTGACTCACAACTCAGCAGGGCTGAGCCAACAATAGTATAATTAAACAAAACAGATGCCAGTGCCGAGAGATTCGCTTCAAACCTAACCAGGTCACAGAAACAATTGTTATGAATGTAACATAAACAATTTGTGTAACAAATTGCAGCATATGAATTTATTAATACTTCTTTTTTAGTTTCTTCACTTTTTTTACACACAAGTATTCGTGCATGGAAATACAAAAATTCTTTTATATACAGACTATATACAAAAACGATTACCACAATAAAAATTGACATATACACACTTCAAACATTCTTGGCCGTGCATTCAACTAAACCATTCATACAAACAACAAAAAAACAGTAGTTGGTCTTGGTGTCAAATGGACTAAGGTTATAAACTCCAGGGATTAGTCCTTATCGTTTTACAATGACAGGGTCTTTGATAGAAAAACTCAGAAGAGTAACCAAGAACTTGTATTATTCACTAACAGCCGCTGTGAACAGAGCTTTTTAAATGACCCAAGACCACATGGGTCGACGCGTTTCAAACCCCGCAGAGTGCCGGGGTTCTCATCAGGACCACAAATGACGCTGCAACAAATAAAAAGACATAGCTTTAGAATCGTGATCTAAGTAAAGAGACTGGACGCCTATGCTACATACTGGCCACCTTGTCATACCTTAATTCCTTTGTTTCAAATCCTCATTCAAAAAAGTTGTATTTCCAGGGGAAGTGCGCGCGGAAGCTGCGAAAGGGTGAGAAGACAAACAAACACTGCATTTAGTCAACACATACACCCACTGTGTCAGTTCGTCATGTGTCCACTCTCTCAGTGTAACGATGTACCTGCTCGGCCAGTGGCGTATGGATCGCCGAAGGATAGGTCTCGTGGCAGGCGCTTGAGGCGGGTGGGCGAGTCACTCCGCTATGGACGAAAAAAGGAAGTCAGAAGTGCTAACCAAACGCATGGTTCCTATGATTAAACTACGTTGTCGGAGTGAGTGCGCCACATACCAAAAGCCGTGGATTGAGCACTTCAGGCGAGAGGGCTGCGTGCTTCGCCTTCACTCGTTTCAGTGATAGCGGCCGTCTCACCAGTTGCTTCCTGGTTTGTAACCATTGGCCCGGTGGTGGTTCTGGGAATTGTAGTGTGGTTTGTTGAATCGGGTAGAACAGCCCGGTGCAGCTAGGTACTGGCCTGGCGGAGGTGAAGAGGTCGTATGTGTCCGAAAGGGCGCCCTCTGTGGGGTGTGAATTAGTGTGATATCATGCTGTGAAATCACTACTTCACATCACTAGGTGCTGAGCCTTAAACTCATCAGACATGACCTAATTGTTCGGTTTGTAAATCTCTGAGATTTCATTGAGGCCCCTTAGTGCAGTGTTAAATTTCATAATAAGTAGCGCCTCACGCTGACATAACGTTGCGTCCACGTCTCCTCCATGCGGGTCCCTTTCTATTTTGGAAAGGACTGTCCATCTCAGGTCTGTTTGTTGGTGTTTTTTACTTATCCAATGGTTGACCAGAGGGGCATTCTCAATTCCTCTCCGAATTCTGGATTTATGTTGTGTTATGCGCTGTCTCACTTCCTGCGTGGTTTTCCCTATGTAAACCAACAGGCATGGGCACACAATCGAATAGACGACATTTCTGGTCTTACCGTTCGTGAAAGATTCATGTTTCCAATGAATGTTGTTGAATGTGAAAACTGAATCCTCTATTGTCTCTTCACAGCATGTGCAAGTCCCGCACTTATGGTGACCTTTGGTTGGAGGAAATCCAAATAAACTTCTTAGTGTTGGAGTTTTTTAATCGGAAGAGCTGCTCTTACAATATGGTTAGCCACACTTTTCTCCTTTTTGTAGGCGAATAATGGGGGTACTGCGAATTCTTCATGTAGATCTTTCAATAGATGCCAATTGGACATTATTCGTTTTTTATGTTGGTTTGCTGCTGGACAAAAGGTCGTGACACACACCAGTCTTTTCAGATCTTGTTTAACTTTCCTTTCCAGCAATGTTCTCGTGGAATCCACCAAGCTCTTTTAAGGGAGTTTTTTAGTAATTTTTTAGGGTAACCCCTCTGGATCAGGCGCTCCTTTAGAAGGCCTGCATGTTCAAAGTACTCCTCTTTCTTTGAACAATTCCGACGGATCCTGAGAAATTGTCCGAACGGAAGGTTTTGTCTTAGACTCTGGAGGCGTAGCATTCACACGCATTTCCAGATTGATGATTCCTCGTAAATCTGGAAATGTGTCTCGTTCCATGAGTGTTGCATGGGAACACCCACAGCAACACTCATGGAATGCCCCTTTCACCCAAAGTGCTGCATGTAAACTGGCCATATTTACAAGGACAGGAAAAGACACGCAGGGTGGCTTTTCCAGTCCTCGTAAATATGGAGCAGTAAGTTACGCCACCAGTGTGTCACAAAAAGTGACGTACTGGTGGCGCAGGGAGCTTTTAAATCTGCCCCTGGATTTCTATCACTCTTTGATACCTTTTGTTTGGCCGAGAAAAATGGATACCCTTTTTGATGTGCGTGGTCGCATGAAAGTGGCAAAGATATATTAACACAAAGAAAATCGCTAATAGAGGTGGATGAGCCGCGTGGCATGAGGTGGGCACCACAAGGGGAGATTAGGTAGCGAAAGCAGGGGAACCTAAGATAGAGCTGGGCTTGTAGTGTTAGGAAGGGCAGCTGAACGAAAAGAGTTCTGCTAATCAGCAGGTAAACCCTGAAAGTGTAGGGAGACTGCACTTAGGTTTCAAGGCTGCATGAACCACTTAGAAGCCAGGAAACAAGAGCATGGGAGTAGTTAGCCAATGGCAATCATCAGGTTGGACTACTTTCCAGCTACTAATTACTACCACTAGGATGCCATCGGGTAAACAGGCGCTCTAGAAATGCTGTTTTAATTCAATTAAATTTCAATAGCCCTATTACAACAGGTCTTCCAGCAACGCATGCGCGCCATGCCCAGTCTCGACCTAAGAATGGGGAGAAATAAAGAAATGTCTCCTCGTTTGTTAACATCCAGCGTAGCACAGAGAAAGGCCACGTAGGGGCCTGAATCTGTCCATACGTCAAAACCATGCGCCTGCTAGAAGTAGGCGTAAGGCTTGATGCACCATGATGAACATAGGAAGGGTTGGAACAGTACTGGAGTTGCATCGCGCCCCTGACGCAACTCCAGCCGCACCAACGGAGTCGGTGGAGGTATCGCCATAATCCACAAGAACACCATCAAGGTCTCCACAAACACCAACGACACCCTCACCACCACCGAACACATGCACTTCAAGATCCACACGGACCCCAAGACCACCCTCAGAGGCTCCCTCGTCTACAGACCACCCGACCCACGTCCCCAATTCTGTAACTCCATCGCCGATTTAATCAGCACACACGCACTGACCTCCACCGACTACATCCTGCTCGGCGATCTGAACTACCGTCTGGAAAACAACAACAACAGCAACTCCTCCACCCTGGTCGACAACCTCGCCACCGTCGGACTGAAACAGATCGTCACAATCCCGACCCACATCGCCGGCCACACGCTCGATGCCATCTTCTCTTCCAGCCCACACGTTGCCTTCAGCCACGCTTCCGAGCTCACCTGGACCGACCACCACTGCGTCCACTTCACCATCCAGAAACGCGTCACACACCACCGCACCCCACAGATCCCCCGCCGACACTGGGGCAAAGTCACCAAGTACCTACAAGATACACACCTCGTACTCAACCCACCGAAAAGCCCTACCGACCCCGAGGATGGGGCCCGCACCCTCAGGCTCTGGATGGTAGACTGCGCCAACACCTTAGCACCAGTGAGACAACCCACCGACAGAGACACCAGCCAGAGAGCCAGCTGGTTCACCCCGGAGCTCCTGGCCTCCAAGCGCACCTGCCAGAAAACTTGAAAACATCTGCCTCAGCGATAGAACGTCCGCCAACCGCGCAGCCCACAAAGACACCATTCGCAACCATCACCACCTCATCAGGACCACCAAAAGAGCCTCATTCAAAGACCGCCTCGACAACAACGCCCACAACAGCAAAGAGCTCTTCAACATCGTGAAAGAACTCTCCAATCCTAGCTCCTGCACCAACGACATTCCGCCTTCACAAGCCATGTGCGACACCCTCGCTGCCTTCTTCCACCACAAGATCACCGACATCCACAACAGCTTCAACCCCCGGCTGAACCCTACAGACCCCCCCACGATGAACCCCACTGACCACGACCTTCAGACCACATGGACCAACGTGAGCACCAAAGACATAATCAAGACCATGAGCACCATCCACTCAGGCCCCCCTTCTGATCCTCTTCCCCACTACATCGTCAACAAAGCCGACAGCCTCATCGCACCCCACCTGCGTAACATCATCAACCTCTCCTTCAAGACCGCTACCTTCCCTGAGAGCTGGAAAACTAAAGAAACCCAAGGCGGACCCGTGCGACCTCAAGAACTTCCGGCCCATCTCCCTGCTCCCGTTCTCAGCGAAAGTCATCGAAAAGATCGTCAACACCCAGCACACCCGCTACCTAGAATCCAACAGCATCCTGGACCCCTTCCAGTCAGGCTTCCGCAGCAACCACACACAGAGACCGCCCTCATCGCCGCCACAGACGACATCAGAATCCTACTCGACAACGGCGAGACAGCAGCCCTCATCCTCCTGGACCTCTCCGCCGCCTTCGACACCGTCTGCCACCACACACTACGCACACGCCTCCACGACGCAGGGATCCGAGACAAGGCCCTGGATTGGGCCACCTCCTTCCTCTCCGACAGAACCCAGAGAGTCCGCCTCCCCCCGTTCCAATCCGGAACCACCAAAACCATCTGCGGCGTCCCGCAGGGATCCTCCCTCAGCCCGACGCTGTTCATGGTCTACATGGCTCCCCTCGCTCGCCAGACTACACGACCTTAACATAATCTCCTACGCTGACGACACCCAGCTGATCCTCTCCCTCACCAAGGAGCCCCTCACCGCCAAATCCAACCTGCACCAGGGTATGAAGGCCGTCGTTGATTGGATGGAGGCTAGCCGGCTCAAGCTGAACAGGGACAAGACGGATATCCTCATCCTTGGGCCCAACCCCTCAGCGTGGGACGATTCCTGGTGGCCAACATCACTGGGAACCCCCCCCGGCACCAACCAACCACGCAGGCAACCTAGGAGTCATCCTCGACTCAAAGCTCATCATGACCAACCAAGTCAACGCAGTCTGCACCTCCTGCTTTCACACCCTCCGTATGCTCCGCAAGATTTACAGATGGATCCCGGCGGACACACGAAAAACCGTCACCCACGCACCACGCAGGCAACCTAGGAGTCATCCTCGACTCAAAGCTCATCATGACCAACCAAGTCAACGCAGTCTGCACCTCCTGCTTTCACACCCTCCGTATGCTCCGCAAGATTTACAGATGGATCCCGGCGGACACACGAAAAACCGTCACCCACGCCCTTGTCTGCAGTCGACTCGACTACAGAAACGCCCTCTACGCCGGAGCCCCGTCCAAACTCATCAACAGACTCCAAAGAATCCAGAACGCCCCCGCACGCCTGATCCTAGAAGCCCCACGCCGAGACTACATCATCCCGCACCTGAGAGACCTGCACTGGCTCCCCTTCGAGAAAAGAATCACATTCAAACTCATGACCCACGCACACAAGGCACTCCACAAGACCAGCCCAGCCTATCTCAACAGCCGACTCTCCTTCTACGCCCCCAACAGGAAACTCCGCTACGCCGACCTGTCCCTGGCCGCCGTCCCGCGCATCGACAGAACCACTTCCGGGGGCAGATCCTTCTCCCACCGCGCCACCAAGACCTGGAACACCCTCCACCTACGACAGACAGCAGACCTCCCGGCCTTCAGAAGACTGCTCAAGACCTGGCTCTTCGACCACTAGCTGCAGCTCCTCCGCCCCCCCCCCCCCCCCCCCAACCTCTTGAGACCCTAGCAGGTAAGTAGTGCGCTTTACAAATCCCCAAATTGATTGATTGATTGACTGACGCAACTCCAGCATTGCGCCATTCTTACGTCAGCAGATGCGACACGCATTTGTTTATCCTTGCGCTATGATGCGCCGCATTGTAAATAATGTGCATCTGTGGTGGCGCAAGGGTAAACTTGTGTGAGGCAGCTTTCCTGGAACACCCCTGCTGATAAAAATCATTCTTTGACTGTTTTCTATTTATCTTCTCTGCTATGTAAACACGCTGCTAATTTCATTCTGTTTTCATTGATTTATTGTAATTATATTCAATCATAGAAATGAAATTGATGTAAAATTGGTTTTATCTTCTTCTAAGAGTCATTCTTCTTACTTTCACCATCTTATGGACCTAAGTAGGTCTCCAAAAATTGCTTATTCTGGACTTCAGCCACCACACGAAGTGCAGCTGAAATTTAGAATAGCGGAAAAAATCAAAAACTTCAAGGCTATCCCTCCTCTGGAAAACATCTCATCTGATTGGTCTCTTATGCATCTTAGAGCGACTCTACGGAGTTAAAGGAGATAGATCCAGAAGGATGATTATCCTACTGTACAAAATATGAAGATAGTAACGTCTAATAATGCAAAGTGTAATGTGTTTAACAACATGCAAAGGGTTTGTCATCCTTGCAATGCATTTTGGGCAGCCGGATATCCGTTCACAGTTTGTCACGATGCAGGAAGTGCTCCACCCGGCGTCGCTGGGATAAACAAAGCAGGCGTCGTGACGTCAATGCGTTCCCCGTCAGGCGTCTCCAGTTGTCCCTGTACGGCTCGGACGCCGGCTGGAGTGGGACACCTAGTGACGACGTGCGGTACTGCACCCTGGTATCCTGTGGAGCCTTTGCCCTCACTTCTCTGGAGCAAAGCATCACAGAATCTATACTGTTTACATAATGCAGCCCGACCTCTGACCCCGAGATAAAAACACAGACAAAATATTACACCACTCACAGGTACTTTAAAAAAATGAGGGCCTCATTTATGAAAAGTGACACATCGCTGCGATAAAAACAGCGATGCGTCACTTTTCATTGCGCCCTTCTTGCGATACCAATGATGCTTTATATTCACAGTATGACGCATCATGGCGCAAGGAGTTACAGATACGTCAGGAGTTCTGATGTATCTTTAGACGCAAAAATGACGCAGGCGTAAGATATTGACGCATTTGCGTCCTAGAAGTGGCACAGTGAAATCTTATAGATTTCACTGCGTCACTTCTATGACCCATACTTGCGTTGGAACGCCCCCTTGCATACATTATAACTGGCGCAGGTATAATGTGGCGCACAGGTTTACAAAGTGAGATGAGTCACTTTGTAAATATGGTGCAAAAAGGCACATTTTTTACCCTGCTGGTGCGTCGCAAAAACTGACGCACTGGCAGTGCAAAAGTGACGCAAGGGCTCATATATAAGCCCCTGAGCATGACGACAAAGTCTCTACAAATATTTTGACATCTTATCTATCACCGCACGAACAAGCATTGGCAAAGCCAATAGGTCTGACCTAACGTTTGTGTTTTTGCCATGTTGTACACCAGCGTGGCTGCTGTTCAGCATGGCTACAAGTTAGTGTTGTAAAGGTAAGTGGAGTACAGTAGTGTTGTTCAGTGTCGTGGAGTGACATGGAGTGGAGTAGAGGGCTGTGTAGTGTCGGCGAGTAGAGTGGTGTTTGGTAGAGTGCTGTGTAGTGGAGTAGAGTGAAGGGGCGTACCAAATAGGGGTGTACAGTGGAGTAGAGTGAAGGGGCGTACCAAATAGAGGTGTACAGTGGAGTAGAGTGAAGGGGCGTACCAATTAGAGGTGTACACTGGAGTAGAGTGGAGGGGCGTACCAAGTAGGGGTGTACAGTGGAGTAGAGTGAAGGGGCGTACCAAGTAGGGGTGTACAGTGAAGTGGAGTGAAGGGGCGTACCAAGTAGGGGTGTACAGTGAAGTAGAGTGAAGGGGCGTACCAAGTAGGGATGTACAGTGGAGTTGAGTGGAGTGAAGTGACGTGGAATGGCATAGAGGGCGTTGCATAAACTGGAGTGCTGTAGACTGGAGTGCCGTAGAGTGGCACGGCACAGAGTGGAGTAGAGGGTAGTGGCATAGAGTGGAGTGGCGTGTAGTGTTGAAGCATACAGTAAAGTATGGAGAATGAAAAGACTGTAATGAAGAAGGAGATGATGTGTCAGAGATGCAGATGGAGGATTTCAGAAGTATGTTGTGAGATAAAGGTCGCAGGTGTCTAACAATGAGAGACTGCAGAAGAAAGTGGTATGAAGGGGAGAACAGGAGTGAGTGAGACACACTAGGAAACGCCCACGCCCCAGACCTTAGTTATGGCTTAACTAAGGGGAAATTTGGAAAGACTGCCACCAGGAAATTCACCAAATGAACATGGGCAAACGTAATCCCTGGTGGTAAAATACCTTCATATAGGGGCACAAAACCAAGCAAGAATACACACTGCACCACCTGCCCATACTCACTGGGGGCATATTATCAAGGGCCATATCGCCGCTTTAGCTGGACTTTTTCCCCGCTAAAGCTGCAATATTTTTATCGCCCTATTAGCAAGCTGTCGCTAACAGCAGTTAGCGACAGCTTATAGGTGATAGCTACAGGTTTGGGGCCCGCTTTGCATGTCAGCGATATTTATCGCTAATGACATGCAAAGTGGGCTTACCCAAACTGTTATTGACTGAAAACAGTCACTAACACAGCTATCGCCTATTAGCAAGGCAGGCAAAGCGATAAAAAAATTCGGCTAAGCACGAATATCGCTATAACCTAACACCTGCTCAGACCAGGACTTAACCTGTAAGTCCCCATTGGCGTTAATGCCTGAATATCGCTGGATTTCCAGCGATATTCACGCATTGAGCCACTATCGCCTCAAATTTTATCGCAATGGAGATAAACGTTGCTAATAGCACTTTATCTCTGCGATAATTTCCGGCGATAAAAAAGAAAGGCGCTAAGCGCATTTAGCAATAAATATCACTACTCCTTGATAATATGCCACTAGGTTCCATCCCTTCCCAAATCAAACCTCCATGGACTGCTGCATGCATGCTCACCTTCATTATATAAGTCTTTTTACCTAGGAAATATCTACACGCATTGAACATCTCATATCCTTTTCTTTTTTCTTTAATTGGGAAATACAGGTACAAAAGTCACAGAAGCAATACAACTTTTAAGGATAAACTATTCTGAATCTGAATAATGTTTTCAGAGCTCAAGTAACCAATGTAGTGCAGGTTTTTTCATTGCATTCTGGGAATGGTAGTCCTGGTTTTATAGTGTGCTAAACAAGACCCTGATTAGAACTGTTTCTCGGACATAGACAAAGGAAACTCCATAGGTCAGTGATTTGGAAATGGGAAGCCAAGATTGCTTCTCCTGTGACTACTGGAGGTTTATCCAAGGAATATTTGAGGGGAAGTGTTTGATAGTCTTATTCAAGACCTGCTCGTTTAGGGGAGATTTCCTACTCTTTGGGGCATATTATTAACAAATAGCGATATTTATCGCTAAGTAGGCTTAGCGGGAATTTTTTTATCGCCGAGCATCACCGGATTTTATCACTAAGATAACGTGCTATTAGCAACGTTTATCTCAAAAGCGATAAAATTCCCGGCGATAGTGGCGAAATCCGAGAATATTGCTGAGAATACAGCGATATTCAAGCATTATCGCTAACAGGGTCTTAGCCATTATATCCACCTCCCATTGGATATAATGGCTAAGAACTGGTCTGAGCAGGCGTTAGTTTTTGGAGATATTCACTCTTAGCGCGAATATTTCCATCTCTACGCCTGTGTTGGTAATAGGCGATAGCGATGTTAGCGACTGCTTTCAGTCGCTAACAGGTTGGGTACGCCCCCTTTGCATGTCATTAGCGATAAATATCGGTGACATGCAAAGCGGGCCCCAAACCGCTCGCTATCGCCTACAAGCTGTCGCTAATTGCTGTTAGCGACAGCTTGCTAATAGGGAGATAGAATTATCGCCGCTTAGTGGCCGAAAACGGCCGCTAAAGCGGCGATAATTTCCTATGGCCCCCCTTGATAATATGCCCCTTTATTTTTGCTTTTGCTACAAACTACTGACCTCAGTTAAATGGGGCACTTAGACGCTCAGTATCTTGCATCTATGATTCCAAAGAGGGAGTAATTCTATATGATGAATGCAAATCTCGTTACATGTAGGCCATATTACTAACATGCACTGTTGTCCTCCTTGCAGGGTAAGCAGACCGTACATGCTGCTTACATCATACTGCGCCCCGTGCAGTCATCTTATTCTGCTGACAAATCTCGCGGTCTGAGCAATTGCTCCTAACAAATGCCTGCCGGGGCCTGTGAGGGTGGAGTGAGAAACTCCTGACCTTTCTACCTTTGTGAGGCTCATCATAATCCGCCCCACCCACAAGAGGCTTGTCTCATGCAGCTAGGGCTGAGGGCAGCGCGAAGGACTTGCACTTGTCCCAAGACCAGCACAATAGCATATTGAAGTGACCCTGCACCGTAGCCCTTCAGAGCTCGGCGTACCAAGTGACTCGTATGTTAAATCGAGTGCTCTTAGTTCGCAACAGAGATGCATTCTGGGAGTCGTAGTTAAAACTTCCGATTGACCATAGTTTGTAATGGAAATCGAAACCAATTGCTGGGAATGTGCAAAGGCCTGCAGCGTGTAATCTGTTGCGGTGTCCTTCCAGTCGCGGTGCAGGCTACGGCTCGGTGACGGCGTCAGGACGGAGTCGGTGAGCGCAGAGCTTGCGTTGTGCGAGTCAGACGTTGCTTGATGCGGTGCCTACAGGACACCGGGCTGGTCGTGAGAGTCGGTCACAGCTCCCTCCCTCTGTAGCCACTGAAACAGTGTTACCAGCATCAATTCACAAAGGCTGGTGAAGTGCACTGGTCCTGGGACTTCGGTCAGGGGGCAAGCTCTCTTCCAAGCCTTTGGAGATCTTTGCACACGTTGAAAGTAAAGTCCACAAAGTCCTTTCTCCTCTCTTTGGCAGTCAGGCAACCACTGCAGGCCAATCCCCCAAGCAGCACTTCAGCTTGGGAATAGTCTCTCCTCAGTTTCTTTAGGTTCCTCTACTCAGCAGAGGTTTCGTTTTGTAAGTCCAGAAGTGATCTAATTTCATGGGATCAGGGTCCCAATATTTATATCCCAAAATCCTTTGTTTTCTGAGGGGAGAGGAGCCTGTGCTCAGTCCAAACCAGTTCTGAAGCACTCTGTTTACCAGACTTCTCCTTTCCTTTCACAGTGCAGGGTAGAAACATCAGATGCCCCACAGGAGGTGGAGCGAGCATTGTGGAAGGCAAGTACAGTCCTGTTGACAGTCTTCCTTCTCTTCTTTCAGTGTGCAGGGCAGAGACATCAGACGCACCACAGTGGGTTGAGCCGGCATTGTAGAGAGAAGGCTGTTAAAAAGCAGGATACTCCATTTCTTGTGATTAAAGTATCTTTTATTGTAGACAGCATCAACGTCCAGCCAGTCAGTTTCCAGGCTAACACGAACTGCCTTGCCTGAAGCTCACATTCTAGGTGACATCATATGTTCCTTAAAGAAGACTAACATCAGATTATAACACATCCCCTTCCCAATAAATCAAAAGAAACAGGAGAACAAGAAACCAGAAAAGACCAATTAAAAGAAAAGAAGCAGTCAATTAGATACAGAGAAAATAACATTACAGGAATCTAAAAATAGAAATTCAAGACATAAGATAATCTTTAAATTTCAGGGGCAAATTATGTTGCCTTTTGGAAGGGTGGCTAGAACTAGGACCAGCAGATGTTAAATCAGTACAAGAAGTTCCAGCACCTAGGTCATGAGAAAATGACCCTACATCGTCAACATCACTGTGAGAACAGTTTTGAGAATCTGAAGAGTTAGAACCATTCTTCAAACATTTGACCAATCTGGACATGCTCCAAACACTACCATTGTTAACTCTGACGACATTTTTTTATGGAGACAATGGTGAAAGGACCCATGAAGGTACTTTTGCCCTTAAGCGTGTGCCTGGGATTCTTTATCAAAACTTTGTTTCCAACATTCCACTTCTTCCCTTTCACACACATTTTAGAATCATATCTCGTTTTGTATTGACTTTGGTATTTTAAGATCTTATTTTTTTTTACATCAGCTGATAAAGCTTCTCCGTCCATTATTGGCATCCAAACAGGATTTAACTTGGAAATCGCCTTCCTACCCCTCAAGGCTTCAAAAGGGGATGTCAAAGTAACAGTATTGGGTGTGGTCCTATGTGCCCACAAGGTATCTCTTAAGATCGCTTTAAGAGATAATTTAGTGTCCAATGCACGTTGAAGGCAAGTTTTGACCAACCGGTTCATTCTCACCGCTAAGACATTGGCCTGAGGAGAATATAATGCAGTTTTTTGATGAATCACACCACAACTTTTTAGAAAATCATTCATCTCACCAGAGACGAATTGCACGCCATTATCTGTTATCAGAAATTTTGGTAGACCTTCAAAAGCAAACACTCCCTTTAGAAACTCAATAACAGATTTGGCATTCACAGAAGAGGTACACTTCGTTATTATATGATTAAATCAAAAAGAGACTAGCTCAAGATACTTTTAGGGGAGGGGGAAGACTCTGGTATGTTTTGTCACGGAGTGTGAACACCCGGCAGGTGTGTTCATAAAGCCCTCACCCACCAACCTAGTTGGTGGCATGCTTCATCATCGGGCCCACCCAGTGGCACCTAGCGTGCCCCGGGTGTGCTTCAACGCCTGACTACAGCGGAGCTGGTATATTGCTGAGTGTGCGGTGAAGATAGTTAAGGAAGTGATGTTAAAACGGCTGAATGGTGGTCCCAGTACCCGAGGGTAAAATTAGACTTTAATACCTGGGCCTCCGTCAGCGGTTAAAAATAAGGCAAGGGGATGTAAGGGGCGAGTTACGACCTCTCACATCCAATGGGTCAACATGTTTCAGCCAGTGCCTTATGACTAAGCTGGCTTTCTTCAGGACCTAAATAAAAGGTGAGTGCAAGTTAAACTAGTGGGGGTGTAGGAGAGACTATGTGTCTACACGCCCTAAAGTGTATCTATGTGTGAGAGGGGGATTCCCTTCTCAAGACCACCTGTACACATAACATGGATGGACAAAAGACAAAACATACAGGCAAAAAAACAGAGTCATTAGGATGTACAGTATGGTGCACATCTGGTGCCGTCACTATAGCGAGTGCTGGTGGGCTATAGGCGGCTATGGTGTGGTGGTATTGGTGGTACCATCACAGTGGGAATCGCACTGGTAACTCGAGAGTGAGGTGATTTAAGAGACGGAGAAAAACAGGGTGCATTAGTGAAATGCGGCGCAAGGAGGGACTCTTACGCTAGTTTTTGCTCAGTCTGACCTCAAGGTTGGGAGGTGGCAAAGGCTTGACCCTAGGGGGACAAACATTTACCATGCTGATTAGGGAGACCTGTTAGGGAAGAAAATAGCGCTTACCAGGAGTCGTGGTGGTTGTTTCTCATACTCACAGCATTTCTGGGTAGAGCCTGCTCTGGACCTGTAGTGCCTCCTTCGCATACCGGTGGGGAATGAGCGTTTTCCCAGGTCTTAAGTAGTCTGGTTAATTGCTCTAATTAGGTGCACCTGTAGTGTGGAAGGCAATGGTGAAAAGACTAGGAAGCCTGAGTCATGGTGCTTAGAGTAAGCATGGGCGCCTTAGGTGCGCGCGCGTTCTAGCGTCCTGTCGCGCTGAGAGGCATCGATATGGGCGTTGTCCCAATGAGGAGCCTCCTAGACGCTAGCGTCTGGAATTAGCGCATGCGCATTGTGACCGGGAGGGGAGCTCCACCGGGGAACCGCCTGCAAGGTAGTGTGAATGGTTCCAACACTTCGTTATTACCCATTTGGATGTGTAATCTACCAATAAAATGACAAAACGCTCACTTGGTAGTAACAGATCGAATGGTCCCATGATGTCTAAACCCAACTTTGTCCAGACAACCTCAGGAATTTTTACTGGTGACAATGGTGTGTGAGTGGTCGTATAAGACTTGTCATTAGATGCACACAAAGTACAGTCTTTGACTACATCTTCGATCATACGGTCCATAGTAGGCCACCAGTATCTTTCCCTCACTCTAGCCTTGGTGAGACTCCTTCCAAGATGACCCTCATGAGCTGTGTTTATAATTTTGTCTGTAAACTCAACTGGGGGAATAACCCTCATGCCTCTCAGTAAATTGTCCCCCACAAAGGAAATTACATCTTTGACAGACCAATACGTTTTCATCTCTTGATCCAAAGATTTATAATCTGGCCAACCTTGACTTATCCAGGTTTTGAGCTCAGATAGAATCCTATCTTTAATCACACCATTCCTCCACTCATCTTGTGTCAGAGCATTTTCAGCAACCCAAAATACACATTCTTCCTTGTCATCATCACTGCTTTCCCCCAGTGGCAATCGCGACAAACAGTCAGCAGATTTGTTATTCGACCCAGGTATATGTTGTACAATAAAATTGTACTCTTGTAATCCCTCACTCCAACGTTTAATTCTTGGCGTTAAGTGTTCACTATGCCTGCAAGAAAAAATTTGAACAAGGGGCCTGTGGTTGGTTCTTACCAAGAATGGAATTCCCCATAAGTAAAATTTAAAGTGTTGAACCGCCCAAAAAACACTAAGTGCTTCCCTTTCAATGCAAGAATAGTTTGCCACTGCCTGTTTAAGTGCCCTAGAAGCAAATGCAACTGTACTTGGTTCACCATTTACTACCTGAGAAAGTACTGCGCCCAAACCCTTGAGACTAGCATCAGTGGTTAAAATGTTTTTTTTATTTACATCGAAATGCCCAAGAGTAGGCATCTTCCCAATCTCTTCCTTGATCTTCTCAAAAGCTTTCTGGCAGTCTTCTGACCACTCAAAATGTACACCTTTCTTAAGTAACATCCTCATGGGTTCAGTCACACCGGCAAATCCTTGAACAAACTTAGCGTAAAATTCCGCAAGTCCAAGGAATGACCTCACTTGGTCTTTATCGCTAGGTACTGGAGCTTTCTTAACACATTCAGCTAGTTCTAGCTTTGGTTGTATTCCCGCACCAGAAATTACGTGACCAAGGTACGTAATTTCAATCTTCAATCTTTCCAAAACTTCAAGCAATGTCTTACTATGCTCAACCTCTCCCTTCCCGTAGATTAGAATGTCGTCTTGAAAAAACATGATATTCCCAATTCTGTTTAAAACCCTCTTCATGCCCCTCTGAAAACATGCAGCTGCCGATGCTAAACCGAAAGGCATTCTCTTAAAACAATACGCACCCAAAGGTGTCACAAACGATGTGAGATGCCTCGACTCTTTGTGCAAAACAATCTGGTGATATGCGGACGATAAGTCCAAAACGCTAAAAACATTCGCACCCTTGAGAGTGCTAAGTGACTCCGAAATATTGGGTAACGGTTGCCTGTCAAACCAAATACACTGATTTAACCCCCTCAAATCCACACACATCCTAATTTTGCCGCCCCCCATCCTTAGGGGCCAAAACAATGGGGGCCAACCATTCTGATGCCTCTATCTCCTCAATCACATCCAACTTCAGTAATCTCTCCAACTCCTGCTTCAAGGGATCCATCATCATGTTTGGAACCTTTCTTACTTTGTAAACACAAGGTATGGCCTTGTTTTTCAAAATAATCTTGTGTTCAAAACCCTTAAGACACCCCAACTCTTCAGAAAAAAACGTCAGGAAATTTTTTGAAATACACACACTTCCGATTGTCAACAGCACAGGCATTACTATCACCATCAATCAACATAACTTGGTCTTTAGGATCCTCAGCAGATGGATTAAGCCTGATCCCCAAATCACGCTGATGTCTCCAACCCAACAGGTTGTCACCCCTCATAGCTACATAAACTTTACCAAACGTTTTTCTGTCTTTAAATTTAATACAAGCCTCTATATAACCATGAACATTAATCTTAGCTTTGGCATAGCCAACTGGACTTATATCAGGTGGAATCAAAGCAGTTTCATCTAACCCTACAACCTCATCCCATTCTTTGTTGCCTATCATGGTGTAAGGAGACCCTGAGTCAGCCAAGACAACAAATTTGAAATTATTCACCATGATGTCACATTCAGGCATAAAGTTTTTGTCGGCATCAATCATTCCATCTTCTTCTCTGATGCTAGACACTACAATGCGTACTGCATCAGAATTTTTTCTCTCTGGAGCCCGTGTTGACTTACAGACTCGAGCGTAATGTCCCTTAATACCACATTTCATGCATAGAGCATCCTTTGCATAACATTGTCGATAACTCGAAAAATGTGTGAAACTCCCGCATCTCATACACTTAGGTTTAAGTGAATCTTTACTCCCTTTTTCATCACTATTTGTTTGAGGCTTTACAAAGTTGCGCGTGACTACATCCTTGTCATTCTTTTTAAATTTGTCATTAGCAAAAACCTTACCCACACTCATACGTTGTTCGAAACTGTGCTCATCATTAACAACATGAATTTCACTTTCTAATTCTCTCTTCTCTTCATGACCTCTTTTTATCTCCTTTACCCAAGATGAGGTGTTTTCCATTCCTTCAACAATGTTAATGGCCTCATCAAGAGTAGGATTTTTTTATAAAAGTTTCTCTTGCACCCTAGAACTATTTGTGCATCGCACTAATTGATCTCTGACTAACGAATCAGATAGCTCTTCAAACTCACAGGTGCGTGCTAATGTTTTAAGAGAAGCTATATAACCTTTGACTCGTTCAGTAGAACCCTGTGTCCTTGTAAAAAATCTGTGTCGTTCTAGAACAATATTTATGCGAGGACCAAAATATGTTTGTAACATCTTTATTGACATTTCATATACATCACAAGGCTCACCCTCACCACTTCCAATCGTAAGCAAGTCCATGCTATCATATATGTTACGTCCCTCTACGCCTAAATTATGTAAAAGAATAGCCTGTTTTCTGACTGCAGAAAATGTTTCTCCACCAAAAGCCAAAATGTAAGAGTCAAAAAGATTTCTCCATCGCTTCCAAGGTAATATTGGATCTCCTTTTTCTGAAAGAAAAGGGGGAGGTTGTGACATTGAAGTAGATGAAGCCATACTAGAGAAATTATTAAAAGGTGAGGCAGATACAATAGTCAGTAACAATAAAGGACAAAAATAAAAATAAAATGAAGAGCAGTCCTAAAATGAAAGTAATTAGTATATGTGTGATGAAGATCCAAGTGGTGTTAAAATAATGCTTTTGTGGTAATCCTGGTAAACAGTCTTATATCCTAGTAAATCTGGCAAACAGTCTTATATCCTGGTAAACAGTCTTTGTTAATCTCAAAGTAAATCCCAAAAACGAAATAAAAGATACCGTAAAATAATGAGATGAAATGTCAAAATCCAAGTTCAGAATCGAAAGGTGACACGATCCGTATTTGACAGCCAGCTCGTAATAATGTAGTGATGACAGATCTAATGAGCCGATAATCGTACTCGAAAGTGCACAGCCTTTTCCTTTGAGAGTCTGTGAACACAAGATGGCGCTTACGTTCAGCGCGGGGTCACGTTGGGTTCAATTCCGGCGCAATGACGTAGGCTCCGTCCTCCTTTGCATTCAAAGAAGAATTCCAGTGACGCGCGCAGGGAATGTATTCGAGCTCTCGAGGGAACGTCCAGGTTCACGAGGTATGGAACCTTCCTCGGAGTTAAAAAATGAGGGGCGGTTACAGGCACTACAAAGCATGCGAGGTATGCACAAGGCTATAGATTACCTTAAAGTGTTGAAACGTTGAACACGACGTCCAGGCTGTAAGGCTGTGATTTTGCGATAGTCCAAAGTTCCGGTTTCATTTTTTTTTTTATGAAGAATAGATAAAAATGAATAAATCCAATTAAAAATGTAGGGGAATTGATGCTGTTTTCCACTTGTCCCCAATCAAGTTAAGTCGTCCTCGTCGCCATTGTTAAAAAAGCAGGATACTCCATTTCTTGTGATTAAAGTATCTTTTATTGTAGACAGCATCAACGTCCAGCCAGTCAGTTTCCAGGCTAACACGAACTGCCTTGCCTGAAGCTCACATTCTAGGTGACATCATATGGTTCCTTAAAGAAGACTAACATCAGATTATAACAAAGGCCCAGCCCTATTCAGGTCCCAGGTGCAACTCCTCCCTCCCATCTAGATGCAGATCTCTCTATTCACCATCGGGCTGCCCCAGCCTGTCTCCTGGAATCCCCCAGCCCTGTCACTCGCAAAACTAGACAAAGGAATATACAACCTAGCAGAGGCGGGCTGAAATGGTTAGGCAAGCAAATACCTACTTTCTAAAAGTGGTATTTGAAAAAACAGAATATTAAAATAAACTTCACTAAAAGATGTACTTTATTATTCTGAGTCCAGGCACCCTAAACTCGAATTTCTATCATGTTCTCTGAGTCTGTGAGGATTATAGAATGTAACAATTCTAACAGCCCATTCTGGCCTATGGAGAACAGGTAGCCTTGTGATAGTGAAAAACGAAAATGGCTGTAATTCACTATTAGGACATGCCACACACATCAGGGCTTGTCCTACCTTATACGTACAGTGCACCCTGCCCTTGGGCCTACCATAGGGGTGACTAATATTAAGAAAAGGGAAGACTTAGGTATTGGCAAGTGGGTGCACTTGCCCAGTCAGCATGACAGTACCAGACTGCACGCAGGCTCTGCAATGGCAGACCTTAGACACGTTTTACCAGGCCGCTTCTGTGGGTGGCACAACCAGTGCTACAAGCCCACCAGCAGCATTTGGATTACATGCCCTGAGCACACTCAGTGCACTGTACTAGGGTCTGACAGTAAACCAAACATCCAATCATGGAACCACTAATCAATCCATTAATTTACAGTAGGGAGCACTCACACTGGGGCACTGGACAGCAGTGGCACAGTGCCCAAAGCATCTAACACCAGCAAAAACACATGAGGCAACAGCGAAAAATGGAAGGGAGACCCACACCAAGAGTGCCCGGTCTAACTGTCCTATACTCCACTTCAGACCAGGCTGAAGTGTCTAGGTCATTGCCAAGCAAGCATTCAATAGGGAGGTCTGCACTGATCACAACCCCCCCCCCAGGAGAAATTAACAACTGCCATATTATGGGTGGTACTGATGTTTCTAGCACTGATCACTTTGTAAGTCTCACCAAGTATGACTTGTCCAGGGTCCACAAAGTCTGGTATCACCATTGTGACACTTGCCCCTGTGTCCCTGTAGGCCTCAGCATTTTTCTCATTAATCAAAGGTGTTTGTCTGTACTTGCCGAGGTTACTGGGACTCACAGAGCAAGTCAAATCCATGCCTCCATCACAGATCAAAACAGCTTGAGTTGGCACTCTGACTAGGCCAGAGCCCATCTCAGATCCCAGAGTTAACCCTACTATACCTTTATGTTGGGAACCACCACTTGTAGCTGTACTAGGGGGAACAGTTGCCTATGGGGCAATGGTGTCTGGAGTGGTCTCCTTTTTGGTGCAATCACTTGTCCAGTGACTATTATTTTTACACACTTTGCACCATGGTTTCTTTGGGCCTTCTTTCTTTTTAGACTGGGGACCCCCACCATTAGAAGCTTTTTGGGGACCTTGTGAAGACTTCTAGGGCCAGATGTAGGAGCCCTAATACCGGTCGGAAACGGCCGATTTCGGCCGTTTCTGACCGGTATTAGTGGTTTCTAATGTAGGAGCATGCTTTACAGAATCAGTATTTTACCGAATCTGTATTTACAGATTCGGTAAAATTACCAAATCGGTACATACAGACTCGGTAAAAATACCGATTCTGTAAAAGCACATGTAGGTAGCACATCTTTGAGTGCCGCAGGCCTTTCAGATTCGGTATTTTACCACCCAATCCAATTGGGTGGTAAAATACCGAATCCAGGTGTGCATGCACATGTGTGCATGCACACCTAGCCATGTGACAGACAGACATGCCCTTAGGGCATGTCTGTGTGCCACATGGCTCACATGCCCGTCTTTGGGGTGCTAGAGGGTGTCAAAGTGACACCCCCTGCACCCTTGCTAAAATCGGAATTTACCGATTCTGTAATTACAGAATCGGTATTTCCCATTGATTCCTATGGGCTTCAAAGCCCAAAGGAATCAATGGGCAATACCGATTCGATATTTACAGAATCGGTAAATACCGAATCTTAACGATTCGGTATTTACAGATTCTGAAATACCTACATCTCCCCCCTTCATATTTACCACTTCTTAAATACCGAATCGGTAAAATTCGATATTTAAGAAGTGGTAAATAAGAATTACCTACATCGGGCCCCTAGTCTTTACCTTTCTCCCCACCCTTTTGATCTTGCTTCTTTTGGTCACCACCTTGGTTCTGTAGCTTCTGCTTCACCCTGGTTCTGACCCATTTGTCTGCCTTCTTTCCCAATTCTTGGGGAGAAGTCAGATCAGAGTCAACCAACTGACTTAATAAACAGATCGATAGACCACGGTCCTTCTCATAATATATCAAATCTCTAATCAAGCATAAGTTATCCTGGATTTTATGGCCAGGAACACCACAGGATTGATCAGAAGCAATAACAGTCTAAATCACTGGTCTGAGTTTGAAAAATAATGTTTTGGACAATATCTTAAAGTCAGCATTTAATAGGCTAATTGGGCGCCAATTTTTCAAATCATGTCTGTTTCCTTTCTTTTTATAAAGGAGTTTAATACTTCCACCACGAAGCGAGCTGGGGAGAGAGTCAAAACTGAAAGAGTGCAAATATACCTGCAGAAGGTCGGGGCCAATAATATCCCAGAAAGTTGCATAAACTCAACAGGGAAACCATCAGCTCCTGGTGCTCTCCCCTTAGGCAGACTACGGATAGCCCTCTCAATGTCATCCAAGAGAATATCACTTTCCATGGCTGCTTTATCTTCTTCAGAAAGGGAAGACTGTAAATGTTGGAGGAAAAAGTTGGCTGAAGCCTCATCACAGGAGTTCCTAGCATACAAGTCCCTATAGAAGTCAAAAATACTTTTACTAATCCCATCTGTAGAGGTGTGCCTGGTGCCTGCAGAGTCAGAGACATAGTCTAAATTCTAACCCCAGACTTAGGGGCAGATTTACAACTTCTGGTGCATCTCTGTTAATCAGCAGGGCTGCGCCAGAAGTGTTCCAACGCATTTGACCACCCGTGCGCCACCACTGATGCGCCGCATTCACAATGCGGCGCACCATGGCGCACGGATGGGCAGATGCATGTCGCATCCCCCAGCGGAAAGACGGCGCATTGCTGGAGTCGCGTTGCAAGTGTGACGCATCTCCAGCAAGGCTCAGGGTGCCCCTATGCCTAACATGCTGCGTCAATCCTTTTCCTGCTTCAAGCAGGCGCAGGGTTTTGATGCAGCATGGCCGTAAAAATGACTGAGCAAATTCTTGCAGATTTCACTCAGCCACATTTCCGAGGCGTTCCTGTGCCAGAGCAACCCCCTGTGCCGGAACGCCCACATGTGGGGCCAGTGAAAGTGAGGGACAATTCAGTCCCAAGACTTGATCTGGTCAAGATGTCCTGCTAAGGGAATATCATGGGCTAGTGTCAATAGGAAGCCCCTGAATGCCAAAGGTATGACCAACCTCCTGGCTGCACCAGGCTTGGGGTCTCTACTCTCTGAATACAGGCGTCCATCATCCCAGTAAATGTTATGGGTGCCACTAGCATTCCCAGCAGCCTTTGCAGCAGCTTGCAGTCTGAGGGGTTCAAGAGAAGGGCAGCTTAACTGCAACTGCCTCAAATCTGCCCTGGAAGGGCCCCCTGTCCCCAGAAACTCAACCTGATCAGGCTCAAGCTCTTCTGGGACAGTTCCTTCTTCAGGCTCACAATCGGTTTCCTCAGAAGCCTGATCCTCACTCTGAGCCAGGGGGAAAGGCACTGCCTTAACCCTACTGCTCCATTTCTTGGTAGACAACTGGTCCATTATTCTAGAATCCAGTCCCTGTCCAGTGTGAGACTTTCTGGCCTGTGACCTAGTCACTGCAAGGACATGTGCTGAGATTCCTAACATTTCTGCATGGGTCCTATATCCACTTCAGACCAGGCTGAAGCCTCTAGGTCATTGCCATGCATGCATTCAACAGGGAGGTCTGCACTGATCACAACCTTCTTAAGGCCAAGTACCCCTCCCCAGGAGAAATTAACAACTGCCATACTATGGGTGGTACTGATGTTGCTAGCATTGATCACTTGGTAAGTCTCAAGAAGTATGACTTGTCCAGGGTCCACAAAGTCTGGTATCGCCATAGTGACACTTGCACCTGTGTCCCTGTAGGCCTCAGCCTTTTTCTCATTAATCAAAGGTGTTGTCTGTACTTGCCCAGGTTACTGAGACTCACAGAGGAGGTCATATCCATGCCTCCATCACAGATCAAAACAGCTTGAGTTGGCACTCTGACTAGGCCAGAGCCCATCTCAGATCCCAGGGTTAACCCTACTATACCCTTCTGTTGGGAACCACCACTTGTAGCTGTACTAGGGGGAACAGTTGCCTTAGGGGCAATGGTGGCTGGAGCTGTCTCCTTTTTGGTACAATCACTAGTTCAGTGACCATTATTTTTCCAAACCTTGCACCATGGTTTCTTTGGGCCTTCTGTCTTTTTAGATTGGGGACCCCCACCATTGGAAGCTTTTTGGGAACCTTGTGAAGACTTCGGGGGCCCCTTGCGCCATCGGAATGTCACTTTTTGTGACGTTCCGTGGGGCAGAAGCCTGGGTGATATTTATCAGGCAGCACTAAGCCTCTTTTTTTGGCTTAATGCTGTTTGATAAATATCAGTCCCTTTAACGCATTGTCCTGCGTTAAAGGGGCGTGCAATGGGGGTTGCTGGGGGCGATCCCAACAACATCCATGGCCTTTTGACACTGCCCCAGATTTACGCGAATTTTTCAAATCATGTCTGTTTCCTTTCCTTTTATAAAGGAATTTAATACTTCCACCACGAAGTGAGCTGGGGAGCGAGCCAAAACTGAAAGAGTGCATATATATACCTGCAGAAGGTCTGGGCCAATAATATCCCAAAAAGTTGCATAAAACTCAATGGGTAAACCATCAGCTCCTGGTGCTCTCCCCTTAGGCAGGCTACGCATGGCCCTCTCAATGTCATCCAAGAGAATATCACTTTCCATGTCTGCTTTATCTTTGTCAGAAAGGGAAGACTGTAAATGTTGGAGGAAAAAGTTGGCTGTAGCCTCATCACAGGAGTTCCTAGCATTCAAGTCCCTATAGAAGTCAAAAATACTTTTACTAATCCCATCTGTAGAGGTGTGCCTGAGTCAGAGACAGAGTCTAAGGGCCTCATTTATGAGGCCGTGCATCACTTTTACGCCGCTGGTGCGTCACTTTTTGTGACGCACCAGCAGCGTAAAAAATGTGCCTTGTTACACCAAATTTACAAAGTGACGTATCTAGGTAGATGCGTCACTTTTTAAACCCCTGCGCTACATTATACCTGCGCCAGGTATAATGTATGCAGGAGGGCGTTCTGACGCAAGAAAAGGTCATAGAAGTGACGCAGTGAAATCTATAAGATTTCACTGCGCCACTTCTAGGACGGAAATGCGTAAATGTCTTACGCCTGCCTCACAGCAGGCGTAAGACTGGCGCCGGCCCTTTCACATGGGGCTTGCCCCATGTGAAAGGACACATTGCTGGAGTTGTGTCACTTTTGTGACACACTCCAGCAATGCTTCACTTTTGCGCCATGCAGCTACGTCAGAAATACTGACGTATCTGTAACTCCTTGCGCAATGATGCGTCATATTGTAAATATGACGCATCATTGATGTCGCAAGGAGGGCGCAATGAAAAGTGACGCATCGCTGTTTTGACGCAGCGATGCGTCACTTTTCATAAATGAGGCCCTAAAATTCTAACCCCAGACTTAGGGGCAGATTTACAACTTCTGATGCATCTCTGTTCATCAGCAGGGATGCGCCAGAAAGGTTCAACGCATTTGCCACCCGTGCGCCACCACTGATGCGCCGCATTTACAATGCGGCGTACCATGACGCACGGATGGGCAGATGAGTGTCGCATCCCCTGGTGGAAAGGCGGCACATTGCTGGAGTCGCGTTGCAAGTGCGATGCATCTCCAGCAAGGCTCAGGGTGCCCCTATGCCTAACATGCTGCGTCAATCCTTACGCCTGCTTCAGGCAGGTGCAGGGTTTTGACGCAGCATGGCCCTAAAAGTGACTGAGCAAAATCTTGCAGATTTCACTCAGCCACAGTTCCGAGGCGTTCCTGTGCTGGAACGCCCACATGTGGCGCAGGGCTTTACAACGTGACGCATCTCCCTAGATGCCTCACGTTGTAAATACCCAGCACCATGGCGCTGGCTTTACGCCGCCGCCGCGTCATAAAAGTGACGCACAGGCAGCGCAAATGTGGTGTAAGGGGCTTGTAAATATGCCCCTTAGCCTTTAAGAAAAAGAAGGGAGTACATTTTTCATTTTCTTCAAAATATTTCACTCTGCTGCGTATAATTAACCTTTCAGTATACTCAGAATAAAGTGAGGGAAGTTTCTGTTTATATAAGAGGAATTCAGAGGTATATTATCAAGGACCGTTGTTAAAATTATCGATTTTTATCGGCATGAAACTGCAATAATGGGCTTAATAATACGCCCTTGTTAATTCCCATAGAAGCCCATGTGCTTGTGTCAGAGAAAAGTAAAAAACTTTGGGGCAGATTTACTACTTCTGGCCCATCTCTGCTAATCAGCAGAGATGAGCGAGAAGAGTTGTGATGTATCTGCCGACCCGTGCGCACCAACCACTGATGCGCCGCTTTTACAAAGCGGCGCACTGTGGCGCACAGATGGGCAGATGCGTATCGCATCCTCCGTCGGAACGGCGGATGCATTGCTGGAGTCGCGTCGCAAGCGCGACGCGGCTCCAGCAAGGCTCGGGGGTGCCCTATGCCTAACATGCTGCGTCAATCCCTACGCCTGCTTCAAGCAGGCGCAGGGTTTTGACGCAGCATGGGTGTAAAAGTGACTGAGTGAAATCTTGTAGATTTCACTCAGCCACTTTTAGGAGGCGTTCCTGCGCTGGAATGCCCCCCCCCTCCACGCCTGAACGCCTGCATGTGGCGCAGGGCTTTACAACTTGACACATCTCCACCATAGTGACACAACGGCGGCGTAAAAGAGGCACAAGGGGCTTGTAAATCTGCCGCTATATACATTGTCAGATCTTATGAGTCTATTTTCTTTTCAATCTTTTTCTTTTTTACTTGACTGAATGTGTTATCCATGTCTGCCGTGGATTTAACAGGTCCCTGGAGATCCGAATGAGCACATTCTTCTGAGTCACTGCTGTCCGCTCCAGACTCTGCATCATCCCCTTCTTTATTTTTCCTTTTTAAAGTCCAGAAGCTCTAGAAATGCTGCTTCAATTCAATTCAACTCCAACAGCCCTATTACCACAGGTCTTCCGGACAGCGCATGCGCGATGCCCAGTCTCGACCTAAGAACAGGGAGAAATAAAGAAATAAAGACATTTCTCCTTGTTTGTTAACACCCAGCGCAGCAGAGAAAGGCCACACAGAGGCCTGAATCTTTCCAGAAAATAGTCATTCTCTGACTGCTTTATGTTTATCTCCACTGATATGTAAAAGTGCTGCAAACTTCAACTTTTCTACACCCTGTATTTCCTGTAAAATGCTCTACTTTCGACATAACTCCACTAGTTACTATAATTATATATAAAGGATCGTAGAAAAAGGAAGACATAAAATGGTGTTCCGAATTTCTGTTAGGCGTCATTCTGCTTGTTTTCACTTTCATGTAGACCTACGAGGGTCTCTAAAAATTGCCTAATTCTGGTCTTCAGTCGCCACACAAAGTGCAACTGAAGCCAACAATGGTGAAAACACAATTTATTTTTTATTTTTTTATCCTACTTGTCAAACCCTCAGTCAGCCGGTCGGGCCGGTCTGCCACACCTGCCGGCCTAGCCAACCAGCCCAGCTGAAAGCGGGGAACCAATCCGCAGACAGCCATCAGCCGGTCAGCCTTGTGCTGGTCGGACCTAGGAGGGTTCGCCTGGACAGGGGGTTGACTTAGCCGTCCAGCCATGCCGTTCTGCCAAGGTCATCAGCCCAGTCGTCAGACAAAGCCGGTCTGCACAGTAGCCCAGCCAAGCCTGCTGACCTACGAAAAAAATCACTATTCAGCCGGCCTGCCAGTCAGCCCCCTTTAGAGGGGCCGCCCAACAGTCCCGCCGTCCAGCTACTAAAAACGTTATGACAGCAACATTCGTTATGACATTTCTATCACATTTCTTTCCGGTACCGTCATCCCATTCCGGGACCGTCATCTCGTTTCACCGTGCTGAGAGTTTCATTGCCACGCAAAGTGCAATGATTACATCTCAGCTTGTTTTTTTGGAAAAAATATACTTTATTTAAAATTATTTGTCAGGTTTACATTTTAAGCAGTCCCTTATATTTGGGTGCTGTACATTTAACCATTCTCAAAGAAGCGCACGCAGGCTATCTTTGGTGGTTTTCCATCAAGATTTCTCATTTTACCCATCCAGACCAACTCCTGATTTTCCAGGTTTCCTTTGCCCACTCTTGTCTAAATCTATGGGTGTCTATGCACATGTAAGAGAACATTTTATTGAAAACAAGTTTTTGGCATTCTTTTTCTGTGATTGCTTGCTGTTTGTACAAGGAAAGGTTCCTGTTTTCCCACATCGCCTCTTTCACGCAGTTTATTATTCTCCATAGCGTCCTTTCTTTATTTGCATTGCAATTCATGCCCAAACCATAGAGAACCAGTTCATAGGACAGGGATGCCTGTCCTGTTAATTCTTTAATGAGCTGTCCCATTGCCTTCCACATGCTTTGTGCTCCGCCGCAGTTCCAAATGAAGTGCATCAGGGATATATCTGCTGCACAGCCTGGTGTTGGGCATCTTGCTGTTTTTGCCAGTTTCCTTGCATGTTGGAATTGCTTCACTGGTAGGCATTTGGATACCATCATCCATGCCAAGTCTTTCTGGGAGTATGTCAAGTCTTTGTGATTCACCATCTCCCAAACCTTCCCTGATTGCTTCTCTGATAAGTTGTTTACCATTGTCACTGAGTTTGTTTCTTTCAGTTCTTTGCTTAAGGCCATCTGGGGTGTGATGTCCTTCGCTTGAATTTGCCTCTCTTCCAGCTTCTTGAAGAAAAGTTTGATGCCTTTGTACGCAGGGGGTGGTTCTAGTAAAAAAGGCTTTGTATTGTCCAGTTTACATACTCTTGATAAGATGAAGCTTGTAGCAAACAGTGTGTAGGCAGCCACATTTGAGTCTTTCTTTGCATTCCCCAGTATGTTTTTAACTAAATGTGACATCAGGAAGTCATAGAGGTTTGGCAGGTCTTTCCCTCCTTTTGTGGGTAGTTTGAAAACTCTGTCTCTTTTTAGTTTTTCAATTTTTAACCCCCTAAAAAACATTAGCAAAAAGTCTTTGTATCACTTTTGTCCACCTGTATGATGGAGGGAAAATCATGGCAATAAACATCAGGATTGGTAGACATATTGCTATCAGCACCAAGACTTTCCCTTCCAGGGAAAGTTTTCTTGTCATCCAGAGCGCCATTTTCTGCTTGAGCTTTGTCTGGATCTTCTCCCAGTTTATTTCTCCCTTCATGTCCTGGGAAAAAAGAATCCCCAGTATTTTTACTGGGTCTTTGGAAGGTTTCACTGGGAGCTGAGACAGTTTGTCCCATTGTCCCACCGTCATGCAGTGCGTTTTCTCCACATTCACCTGTAGCCCAGCTGCTAGGAAAAAGAGTTGGGTTATAAGGAAAGTTCTTTTTATGGATCTAGCGTCAGTGCAAGCAATGGTGACATCGTCCATGTATGATACACATTTGACCTGTTTGCCTTGGCTGCCCGGTACCAGAGGGCCAGTTATGCACTTGTCCTTCCTGATGGCACATAGGAGAGGTTCAATTTCACATACAAAGAGTGCCGGTGATAAGGGGCATCCCTGTCTGACCCCTGATTCAATGTGGAATCCCTCAGATAGTGTACCATTTATAAGGACCTGGCTTTCACATCCAGTGTATATTAAGCCAATAGTTTTGATGAAACCTTCTAGAAATCCCATTTTCCTGAGAACTTTGAAAAGGTATTCATGACTTAAGGAGACAAAGGCTTTCTGGAAATCAAGGGTCAAGATAGCTAGTGGATTCCCCCTGTCTTTCGCTAACCACAAGGAGTCTCTAATGATGGTCAAGCTGTCCCAGATTTTCTTTCCTGGGACTGCACATGTTTGGTCTGAGTGCACATGCCTTCAAAGAATGACAAGAGAAAATCTTCGGAATTGATACTGCTGTAGAAAACATCTCCTCTGATTGGCCTCATGTGAATCTTAGAGTGACTCTACGAAATTAAAGGTGATAGATGCAGAAGGATGCTTATCGTACTGTACAAAATATGAAGACATTAACGTATAATTAATGCAAAGTGTAATGTGTTTAATACCATGCAAAGGGTTTGTCATCCTTGCAATGCATTATGGGCAGCCGGATATCCGTTCAGCATTTGTCACGATGCAGGAAATGCTTCGCCCAGCGTCTCTCGGGAAAAACAAAGCAGGCATGGTGACGTCACTGCGTTCACCCGTCAGGCGTCTCTAGTTGTCCCTGTATGGCTCGACGCCGGCTGGAGTGGGACACCTAGTGTCGACGTGGGGTACTGCACCCTGGTATCCTGTGGAGCCTTTGACCTCACTTCTTTGGTGCAAAGCATCACAGAATCTATACTGTTTACATAATGCAGCCCGACCTCTGACTTCAAGATAAAAACACAGACATTATATTGCACCACTCACAGGTACTTTAAAAAATGAAGGCCTCATTTATAAAAGTGACGCTTTGCTGCGAGAAAACAACGATGCGTCACTTTTCATTGCGCTCTCCTTGCGACACTAATGATGCGTCATATTCACAGTATGACACATCATCACGCAAGAAGTTACAGATACGTCTGTGTTTCTGACGTATCTTTAGACACAAAAATGACTCAGGCGTAAGATATTGACGCATTTGCTTCTGAGAAGTGACGCAGTGAAATATTATAGATTTCGCTGCGTCACTTCTATGACTCTTACTTGCGTCGGAATTCCCCCCTTGCATACATTATACCTGGTGCAAGTATAATATGGCGCAGGGGTTTACAAAGTGACGCATCTACCTAGATGCGTCACTTTGTAAATATGGTGCAAAAAGGCACATTTTTTTACCCTGCTGGTGCGTCACAAAACAGGACGCACCGGCAGTGCAAAAGTGACGCAAGGGCTCAAATATAAGCCCCTGAGCATGTTGACAAAGTCTCTACAAATATTTTGACATCGTATCTATCACCAAACGAACAAACATTGGCAAAGCCAATAGGTCTGGCCTAACCCTTGTGTTTTTGCCATGTTGTACACCAGCGTGGCTTCTGTTCAGCATGGCTAAAAGTTAGTGTTGTAAAGGTAAGTGGAGTACAGTAGTGTTGCTTAGTGTCGTGGAGTGACATAGAGTGGAGTAGAGGGCTGTGTAGTGTCGGCGAGTAGAGTGGTGTTTGGTAGAGTGCTCGGTAGTGGAGTAGAGTGAAGGGGCGTACCAAGTAGGGTGTACAGTGAAGTAGAGTGAAGGGGCGTACCAAGTAGGGGTGTACAGTGGAGTCGAGTGGACTGAAGTGACGTGGAATGGCATAGAGGAAGTTGCATAAACTGGAGTGCTGTAGACTGGAGTGTCGTAGAGTGGCATGGCACAGAGAGGAGTAGAGGGTAGTGGCATAGAGTGGAGTGGCGTATAGTGTTGGGGCATACAGTCAAGTATGGAGAATGAAAAGACTGTAATAAAGAAGGAGATGATGTGTCAGAGATGCAGATGGAGGATTTCAGAAGTATGTTGTGAGATAAAGGCCGCAGGTGTCTAACAATGAGAGACTGCAGAAGAAAGTGGTGTGAAGGGGAGAACAGGAGTGAGTGAGACACTCTAGGAAACGCCCACGCCCCTGTAGCGTCTTTATGCTTGAATAAAGACTCGCACTTGTTGGTACAATCGAGGAGCTTTACTCTTCGTGACCTTTCCTGTACATCCCTACTCTACTCTGTTCCTTTCCTGTTTCCCCCGCTCCGCCCCTCCTGTCCCTCCCACATCTCCACCCCCCAACTACTAGACCGTAAGCAGGCTTCATTACATCTCCCCCCTTCTTAAACAAAACAAAGGCAATTCTGTAGATAACAGCCCATTATCTCAATGACAGAATGAACATATTTACAATTCTTCAATTAACCGTACAGGTTTCTGGATGGTTCTCCGCGGTCTCAGATAGGGTTCTGGGTTCTCACTTTCGGCCTCAGCAAAAGTCCTGGGCATTGGCGAACCACAATTGACAGCACTCTCATTCGTTGGGATCGTTGACGCAGCGACACAGGCGTTCTTTCCTGCAGAAGGGCACTTTTGAAAGTGTGACACATTTCTCGCGATTTCTTAAACTTAAAAAATGCGCGATGAAAGACCACTTTGCCGCTCAAATTAATAAAGCCAAAAATTCATCTAAAACGCTCTTTAACATCGTCAAAGACTTTATTAACCCTCCGGCTAGGGCCCCCCAGAATACCGCCTGTCAGGTTCTTTGTGAGGGACTCTCAGATTTCTTTCTGGATAAAATTAACAAACTCTGTGTTTCCTTTCCCACAGAGTCTGCCACTCCATCTTCCCCTATCAGTCCCCCTGAGTCTCCATCCTTCCTTGCATTCAATAAACTCAACCAGGACGAGGCTATCAGACTACTCATTGGCTGTAAGTCTGGTGCCCCCTCCGATCCGATCCCCGCTAAAATCATGGGAGAATTGGCGCCCTCACTGGCTTGCCCTTTCCTCTCCGTCTGAAATGCCTCCCTTCACCATGGCTTCTTCCCAACCACCTGGAAGGAGGCATTGGTGATTCCCATTTTGAAAAAGGCAGACGCAGACCCCGCTGTCTTCTCCAACTACCGCCCCATTTCCCTTCTTCCCAAACCCGCCAAGGTCCTGGAGAAAGCCGTACAGCTCCAACTTACGGACTATCTAGAAGACCACTCTCTGCTTCATGGATCCCAATCCGGTTTCAGAGCAGGATTCAGTACCGAGACAGCCCTGCTGGAGGTGTCTGAGACCATCCGGGAGTGCGTGGACAGGGGCGAGGAGGCCATGTTGGTTCTCCTCGACCTGTCCGCGGCATTTGACACGGTTTCGCACCCTATCCTCCTGGATCGTCTCAAGCAGATAGGCATCGGTGGCACTGCCCTCGGCTGGATCGAGTCCTTCCTCTCATCCAGAAGTCAAAGGGTACTGCTACGCCCTTTTAAGTCAGAGAAAAAACCTCTGTCTTGTGGGGTGCCGCAGGGCTCCGCCCTAAGCCCCCTGTTCTTCAACGTCTATCTGGCCCCCTTGGCGGACGTGGTGGAATCTTACGGAGTCAGGGTGGTCTCTTACGCTGACGACACACAGCTGGTGTTTTCCTTTCGGGACCACTCTGACTCCGCATTTCTCAACTTCCGCCAATGCCTTCTTAACATCAGTGGCTGGATGACTACGAACCACCTTAGATTGAACGCAGACAAAACAGAGGTTCTGTTCTTTAATCAGAAAACCTCTATCCCCTCTTTTTGGTGGTGGCCTACGGCTCTTGATCCTGCCCCATCCCCGGTTCACTCGGCTCGGAACCTTGGCTTCCAATTTGATGACTCTTTGTCTTGTAAAATTCAGATCAACAAAGTTACTTCCGCATGCTTCATGAAACTTCGCATGATAAGGAAGATCCTTCCGTACCTCCCCATGGATTCCCGCCGCACAGTTACCCAGGCCCTTATTACGTCCCACCTGGACTATGCCAATAGCCTTTATGCAGGGGCCCCCCAGTACCTGATTGGTCGGCTGCAGATCGTCCAGAATGCTGCAGCCAGACTGATCGGTAATATCCCGTACCGTCAATCTGTCTCTGCATACCGGAGGAAACTCCACTGGCTCCCTGTGGCTAGCCGCATCCAGTTTAAGGTCCTCACTCTTACCTATCGAGCCGTCAACAACCTCGGTCCTACTTACCTGCAAAATCGGGTCTCGGTATCCCGCTCCACCAGATCCCTGAGATCCAATGACCTCCGCCTCCTAATCTCGCCCCGTTTCAGACTGTCCAGAACCGGTGGCAGAGGTTTTGGTGTCATTGCTGCCAGACTCTGGAATTCCCTTCCGCTTGAACTGAGGTTTTGTCCCTCTGAAACCATCTTCCGAGCCAAACTTAAAACCTGGCTTTTCTCCGGACTCTAGTTTCCCCTTCATCTCCTTCTTTTTCTCTTCCCTTTTTTCACTTGGGTACCCCTGGATTTTAGCGCCGGGACACCCCCTCGGGGGTAGCTGCGCGCTCTACAAACTCCATAAAATAAATAAAATAATTCTCTTGTGTTCGGATTCCGCGGTGAACATCGTTTCCTTTTGCTGGGTGACTATTAGTGGCTCAGCTCGATAGCGGCAGTCCATTTTCCTCTGTTGCTCCTGTTTGACTATCACCCGATCTCCTTCATGAATGGATGGGGTTTTGGCTCTTCTTCGAGCATCCGCATATGCCTTAATCTTTCCTTGTTCCTTTGATCCGTGTCAGCGATGTCATCATGTTCAAGTTCATGCTTGTCAGACAGTAGCGTCTCATCTAGAGTGGGTATTCGAGTTCGGATTGTTCGCCCCAACATTAGAGTCGCAGGGCACTTGCCAGTGGTTGCATGTGGGGTCGTTCAGTATGCTCGCAGGACCTTCAATGCACCATGGGGGTCCTTTCTCTCAATTTTAGATTGTTGGAGTGTCTTTTTCAGGGTAGCCATGAACCGTTCGACCATGCCATTAGCTTGTGGCCACAGAGGGGTAATCTTACGATGTTTGAAATTAAGGTGCTTGGAAAATTCCCCAAACTCTTGACCGTTGAACGGTGGTCCATTATCTGTTTTGATTGTTTTTGGTATGCCCCACGCGGCAAAGACCTCATCCGAGACAGGAATGGTGATGGCAGCTTTTGTTGATGACACAAACTGGGCGATGGGGAATCTTTTTTTTTTTTTTTTTTTAAACTTTATTTTTGTTGCAGACAATATTAGTATATGACAGTTGCGCCGACAGTTACAAAAAAGCAACGACATCATAGCCAATAACATTCTGCTGTGTACACGGCCCCTCAGCCCACAACCCGAAGGCCGGGCGGCGACAGGTGGTAGCATGGAAGCCAGGTCTCGAACCTTGTTATGTAACTGCGCGGCAGGATATTCTAATCTGCTTTTTCTTTTTCTTTTATACAGGGTACCCCCCAACTCCCCAATGGAACCCTCCCCCCCAAAACTTCGGCATTTGTAACTAAAACATGTGTACACAGGTCGTTCACCTCATTATGGCACTCCCATCGGCAGATAAAGCAGCAATCATTACGTATATTAGGCATGAAACTTACAGATACTAAAACACAATTCCGCACAGGTGTATCCTACATGTGCGTGTGCGGGCAGGCACTCCCCCAACTCACTGCCCTCCCTCACCCTCCCCACCACCCTCATCCTCAGACCCTGTGTCCCCAGGGGTGAACAACTCCGCGCTTGTTCCATCCGAGTCCTCGGATGCCTCTCCCACCTCTCGCATCATTCTCCACGCAAGCAGGTCGTCCTGCAACTTCACATCCCTATGTACTGTTAGCATAAAGGTTTCCTCCGCCAGGGTCCATTCCCCTACATCTCTAAGCCACTGCGACATCTCTGGGGCCCTCTGCCCCATCCATGTGATGGCCACCCTCCTTCTTGCCAGTACTAAAAGCAGTTGTAACATTTTGTAGGACAAATTACACCTCCTGGGCTTGGGGACTAAGGCTAACAAGCAGTGAAGGGGGGTCAGTTCCATCCGGAGTCCAGTAACCTTACGAATGTGCGCCACCACCGATTGCCAGAAGGTGTGAACCAACGGGCACTCCCACGCCAGGTGAAGGAATGACGCACCCGACGCGCCACACCTAGGGCAGTCATCACGCTTGTCCGGGGCAATACGCTTCAAGGCAACCGGAGTCACATAGGTTCGGTGTAAAAAGTTAAAGTGTGTCAGTTTGAACCGTGCATTGCACGACACCTTCCGGGTGAGGGTACCGATGCGTTTGCGTTGTGCCGGGTCCAGCACAACCCCCAGGTCAGCCTCCCAAGCCGCCCATGCCGGGGGTACCGGTGGGGTGGAGTCCAGCCGCATGGCCGAGTACAGTAGGGTTATCAGCTTCCTGCCCCTACCACAGGAAAGGATAACATTGAGGGTATGGGACACAGGGGGCACATCAGGGAATTGCGGCCAAGTGTCCCGAGCCAACGCATGGAGGCCCCTGTAATGTAGGAATTGGCCCTCACCGAGACTGAACGTCTCCGTAGCCCGTTCGATAGAGAGAAACGTGTCGTCCGGGTAGAGATCTGCCAACAGTTCGCACCCACCCGCTCTCCATTCATGGAATGGCATGTGTACCTCCATGTCCACCACTGGGGCCATAATCCATATCGGCAGTTCCCTGTGAAAGGGGGCCCTCCGCAGGATTTTTTCTACCACACGTTGCCAGATGGCTGCGGTGTGGCGCACTATATACGGCAGCGTCGCGTCCGCTCCCCTGCCGCGCATCAGGGCCATCTGTACTGTTCTTTCATCCGCGCTCCCCGCGAGGAGCCGTAGTTCCCAGGTGTCCGCATCCGCGAACCACCTGGCAGCTGGCGACAGCTGAGCTGCATAGTAGTAGAGGTCGAATCTCGGTGCCTCCAACCCCCCCTCCTCCCAGCTCCGGACAACCGTGTGCAAAGCAACCCTACTGCGCCTGCCTGCCCAGAGTAAGGACGTGAGGAGTGTATTGAGGGTGCGGAACAGCCGCGGGGGAAGTGGGCACAGTGAATTCTGCAACACATATAGCACTCGCGGCAGCATCACCATTTTCGCCACCGCCAGTCGTCCCATCAGGGAGAGAGGCAACGTGTTCCAGAATGCCACCGATTGTTGTAGGGAATGTACCACCCTATCCGCATTGCGGGCCAGCAATTGTTCGTCCGACGACGCCACCTGTATCCCCAGATAGCGGAAGGCCTCCAGTTCCCACCGCAGCCCCAGGCGTGGCAAGTCCCCACGCGCGTCCACATCATATCCCGCTAGGGGGAAGACCAGGGACTTCCCTGCATTGATACGCAGGCCCGACGCTGCGCCAAAACGGTCCAGTAGTTGAAGCAGAACCGGTAGCGCGTCCTGCGGAGATGTTAAGTAAAACAGAGCATCGTCTGCATACAAGGACACCGTGTGGATATTACTCCCCACCTTGATTCCCCATGGGGCCATCGTGGTACGGACTTCCACCGCCAATGGCTCGATTGCCAGGGCGAACAGGAGTGGCGAGAGGGGGCATCCCTGCCGGGTGCCTCTCCCCAACGCCCAGTCCTCCGAGCGTGCAGCCCCAAGTTTGACTCTGGCTCGAGGCGCCCGATATAGTATCTGGATCCACTCGCGAAACACGGGCCCCAATCCCACCTGTTGGAGCACCGCCGATAGGTACCCCCAGCTAACCGTATCAAACGCCTTGGCCAAGTCTATCGACACCAGGACCTGGGGATCTTCTCTACCGCGCACCTCATGCATAACATGGGTTAATCGCCGCAGATTCATCGAGGTGTTGCGCCCGGGGATGAACCCACACTGGTCCTCATGAACCAACTGGGCCATGTGCGGCGCCAATTGAGCGGCCAAGAGTTTGGTCAGGATCTTGACATCCGTGTTAATTATTGTGATAGGGCGGTACGCCGCGGGGTCATAGCCATCACCACCCGGCTTTAGAAGCATGCAGATCTCACCCTGGTACATTGTGGGCGGAAGAGCGCCTTCCTCCAGCGCCGCAAGGAAGACTTGGAGGAGGAGGGGGCCGAGGACATCCCCGAATGCGTGGTAGAACTCGGAAGGAAACCCGTCTCCTCCCGGGGATTTCGCTGTCGGTAAGCCTGCCATGGCCGCTCGCACCTCGTGGAGGGTCAGGGCCCCATCTAATTCCTCCGCCGCCTCTCTCGGAAGGGCCCGAAGAGTCACTCCCCTGAGGTAAGGCTGATAGGACGCCTCCATGACCAGCGGATCTGCCATATACACCTGCTGTAGGTGTGTTCTAAGAACCCGCAATATACCGGACTCCGAATGGACCATGACCCCATCAGGGCCCCTCAGGGCAACTATCTGAACCGGGCCGCTTCTTTCTTCAAAATCCAGGCCAATAATCGGCCGGATTTGTCCCCCTCCCTGTGGAGGCGCTGTCTAAACTGACCCAGCGTGTATCTGTCGAGGCGCGTAAGTATATCATGTACTTGCGCCTGGGCTTCCCGCTCCAGGGCCAGTTCCGGGTCCCCAGGGTTCGGTGAGGCCTGACGAGTCCGCAGGGAGTCTTCGGCCTCCCGCAGTTCGCGGGTCAGCTGTCGGCGGACTCCATAAGTAAGGGCCATGCATTCACCCCGCACCACTGCCTTCAGAGCCTCCCATTTCGTCGATAGGGGCACGTCATCCCCCACCCAGTTCAGGTCGACGTAAGTAGTGAGTGCAGTCTGCACATGATCTCTGCCCAATGGGTCCTGTAGGAGATCAGCGGGCATCCGCCATGTACGGGGGCGGCAAGGCTGGTCGACGTCCTGCATAGCGCACAACACCGGGGAGTGGTCAGACAGGAAGCGGGCCAGATGGGTGACCTGTAGAGAGTACGACACATCCATATTTGCGGCGAGGATCCTATCTAGCCTGCTATGGGTGTCGTGTGTAGGGGTGTAACAAGTGTACAGTTTCTGTGACGGGTGACTCTGACGCCACACATCCACCGCTCCCAGGTTTGCCATGACCTTGCGCAGTCTCGCCGTCATGCGAGGTTTCGTCCCCGCTCGGGGAGGATGCCTATCCAGGACAGGGTCCAGGACACAGTTAAAGTCCCCGAACCACAGGAGAGGGCTGTCCACGTCCGACACTAAGACGTCTTGCATTTGTGGGTAGAAGGTCGCGTCATCTATGTTAGGCGCATATGTATTAAGTAGTGTAAGGTCTCTGCCATTCAACAGCACCCTCAGCAGTAGGTACCTGCCCTCAATGTCCGCCTCCGCAAACCGTACCGCGAGGGGGACTCCGGGTGCTACCCAGATCAAGACCCCACGCGCATACGTCGAAAAGGAAGAGTGAAAGACCTGACCCCGCCACTTTTTAGCCAGCTTTTGCGCCCCCTCCTCATTCAGATGCGTTTCTTGCAAACATGCAATCGAAATGCCATGCCTCCGAAGGAAGGATAGGACCCTATACCGTTTGGTACAAGTGCCCAACCCACGCACATTCCAGGTTAAAAATTTGTATCCCATGTTTCCTGTAAGTGCCCAGCCGGGCCATGCAGTCTACTGCCAAAATACCGCCTCCTAGGGGCCTGAACAGTGATACACATGATGCCAATACCAACAGTCTTAAACGGTTCCCCCCCACCTCCCCCGCCCCCAAAATTGCAACATCAGCAAAACATTCCCCCCCTCCCCCACCCACGAGCAGGATAACGACAACAACCCAACCTGTCAGCCCGCCCTTCCCCCGCTGGTGCCAGGACGTGCACAGCCTCCCCACACACCCCTCACAACCCATCACACACTCACACAACTATGAACTGCATACACCCCCCCCCCCAGCTCCCCGCATGACCCAATACACGCATTGAATATTCCCGGCTCCGGACCAACTGTAGTCGACCACACAGGACCAATTTCAACAGTAGTACCCCCGTCTCCCGAACATCAAGCGATTCCCACACTGCAAATCTACCGGCCCCCCTCTCCTCCCCCCCCAATGCAAAGTCTGGTGGTTCCGGGTACAATGTCAATCCAGTGCCTACCTATACCCCTTGCCACCCCGGGAGCCACAGTAGCCATCCAAGGACAAGTACATACGGCTCCTACATCACCTCAGGGTGGGCCATTCACCGCCAGGGCCCCAGCTCCCCCGGTCTCCTGAATCATCAGGTCCGACGGCGCCAAGTCCCGCACTGCAGCTGGTAACGTGTCTGGGACCAGGATTTCCGCAGGTTCCAGCGGGCTTTGAGACTCCGCCCCGGCACCCTGCAGCAAGGGTTCCAGGAGCATTCCGCCATCGGCCCCAACCGTGATCCTAGGTTCCTCAGTGCGTTCCGATGTAGAGTGTCGACTCCGTCCGCCCCGGGGTCTCCGCCGCCGCTGGGGACGGCTCCCCCATGTCTCCTTGGACCCACCACGGGCTCCCGGTGGAACCCCATCACCTCTAACCTCCAGCCATTCCCATACCTCCTCCGGGGATTCAAAGAAGTGTGCCTTGCCCTGCGCCAGCACCTTGAGTTTGGCGGGATACAGCAGCATATATTGCAACTGCATCGCCCGGAGCTTCTGCTTAACCCCCAAAAAGGATTTCCTCATCTCCTGAACCTGGTGGGTATAGTCTGGGTATATCGAAATCCGGCTATTTTCAATGGCTAGGCTTTGCGTTTCCCTCGCCGCCCGCAGGATGCAGTCCCGATCCCGATAATTCAAGATCTTGGCAATCAGAGCTCGCGGCGGGGCCCCTGGCTGTGGAGGGGGAACCAGGGCTCGGTGAGCCCTCTCGATGACAAACACCTCCGAGAGACCCTGCGGGCACAGCTTCGCTCTAATCCATGTTTCCAGAAAATGTTCAGGATCTCCCGCCTCCATTCTCTCCGGTACCCCCAGGACTCTAATGTTGCTGCGACGGGCCCTCCCTTCCGCGTCCTCAGCTCTCCGTTCCAAAGCTCCAGTTGTCGCTGTAAGGTGTGTGACCGTCTTCCGGAGAGAGGCCACCTCTCCCTGTAGCTGCTCGATATTGGCCTCCACATCCGTGACTTTGTCCGCCACCTTGCGGAGGTCCGTCCGCAGGAGATTGACGTCGATGGAGACCGTTTCTATTTGCCTCTCCAACGCTGAGTGGGAGCCCTGGATAGCCTTCAGAAGCTCCGCACGGGTGGGCTCACCGGAGCCCCCTGGCTCCTCATCCTGGCCTGATTGGCGTGTAATCCGTTGGGCGGCAGTCTCTGCGTGGCGTACTGGGTGATCGTGTTGGCCTGTGACGATCGGGTCGCCTTGTGCTTACGCATCTTTGGAATGATCCCAATGTGGGGATGGCCTGCCTTTAAAGCAGCAGCAAGCCCAATCTCGCCTTCACCCAGTCAGTGAAAAGTTCCGTGTGGAGTCGCGCTCGAGCTCCCAGCCGTGCACATCCAGTCTGGCTGGCACTCTCCCCCAACACTCCAGTCGCAGGCAAGGCCCAGACACCGCAGGCACTGTCAGGAAGCGTCGTGGCCCAGCAAGGAGAAATCCGGTAACCACACCCCGCCAGCCGGGTGGCGTGATCTCGTCAAGGGTCCCTGTGGCCCCCAGTGGGTGCGGCGCTGTGTCCCCTCGTCTTGTCGGGCTCCACAGGTAGGAGGCCCCTCCACTCTCCGCACCCAGCTTTTATGGGCGGAGTAGGTCGTATGCCCCGATCTCCCAGCCAGCAGTCAGGAAGGGGGGGGCCCCCAGGCGCCCCACCTCGGCTCCGCAATCAGGAGTCCAATCTGCGCCCCTCGACCAGCAGAGTTCTCAGAGGCCCAAGGCCCCGTCGGTAATCAGTGGGGGGATCTTGCGCCCCTCCCCCCCTGCGCTCCAGGATGCAGGTAGGCCCGGGAGAACTATGCCGGCCCCGCGTGATCCGTCAGGGGCTCAGAGTTCGTGCCTGCGCCGTCCCCTCCGCCCGTCTGCGCTTCTCAGGGCCCCCAGTTCGCGCTCACCTCACGGCCACACAGCGTCCTCTGGGACCCGGCCCACGGCCCGACGGCCGACTCCAAGATGGCGGCCCGGTGGGGGAGGGGCACGCTCCGGTCCTCAGCTCTCCAGTCGCACCCCCGCACCGGGGCGGCAGACACTCTCCCAGGCAGGCAGCCGCGCAGCCGGGCAGGCGCACGCCAGGGCGCCCTCGCGGGTCCGGACCCCCCTGTCCGCCAACCGGTGCTCGCGATCAGTTGCACCGGGGCCGAGACTCCTCCCGGTGTGTCTCACGGGCCGGTGCCGTCCACCACTCCACCGCTCACAGCGCCGTCCCCCGGGTCAGGGTCCAGACCCGGGACAAGCTCCTCAAGTCCCCCGTTGGCCCACCGGAGCACTGCAGGAAATGGCCTCTCCCGGCCGATCAGGCCCAGACCACGGGTTCACGTAGGTGAGGCGGCAGCCCCCGGATCACCGGGGCTGCTCCGCGGCCACTCCGCTGCTCCCGCCAGCCGGGATTCGGCCAGTATGGTCCCCGCACCTTCAGGGATATTTCCGGTCGCTCAGGGTGGCACACCGGAGCCTGGGCAGGATTAAATACAGGATTGTCGGGTCCGCAGGACGGGAGCTGGCAGAGCTCACGTCCTGTCGGCCATGCTGCTTGGCCACGCCCCGCGATGGGGAATCTTGAATATTCGTCCATGACAACGAGGATGTACTTCCCCGATGATAGGGGACCAAAGAAGTCCAGTGCAATGTCTTGCCAGACACCATTGGGTAGGGTGGACATTTGAAGGGTAGCAGGAGGTTCCCCTAGGCTCACTAGCTGACATTGGGGACAGTCCTTGAGGGTCAGTTCTACCATTTGATCTAATAGTGGGAACCACACTCCCTACCTGAGGGCTCGTTTAGTTGCCACCACTCCGCGATGTCCTTCATGGGCCAGGTTAATCACACCTTGGCGAAGTTGCATCGGGATGACTATTCTCTGGTCTCGGAGCACGAGTCGATTCACAGCAACGGATAGTTCATCTCTTATATGCTTAAACGCCCTCAGTTCTTGTCTCTCACTCAGGTCTCTTGGTTCATTTTCATCTGCAGGTGTTTGTTCGGATGCGATGTTTGACTTGCTGCAAAACAGCATCTTGCTCAGTGGCATCACGGATGGCCTCCAGCGGGACAGCAGGTGGCCTGGCTTGGTCAACTACAAAGTGAATGTATTCTTCAGCGATGGAGGGTCTTGAAGTAATTGTGGTTTTAGGGTGCCTTGACATATAGTCAGCAGGATTAGCCGCTTTTCCGGGTTTTTGTATGATGGTGTAAGTGTATTCTTGAAGGCGGAGGCCCCATCTTTCTATCCTGGGGGGCATCTTGGCTCGTGGATTGCCAAAGATGGTGACCAAAGCCTGGTGGTCCGTGACTAAAGTGAAGTGCTTGCCATACACAAAAAGGTGGAAATGTTCGCAGGCCCATACAATGGCTAGGCTCTCCTTCTCGGGCTGAGAATAGGCCCTTTCGGTGTCTGTGAGGCTCCTGCTGGCATACGAGACGATGTGGCGTTGATCAGTGTTGTGATCAAACTGTGCCAGGATGGCTCCCAAACCCACGGGGCTGGCATCCACGGTAATTTCTATTTTCCTCTTGGGATGAAAGTATGCCATGTTATCTGCTGACTCAACTGCCCTCTTGATCTCTTGAAAGGCTTGGTCACATTGGGGTGTCCTTTTGAATGGCTGTCCTTGTTTGGTGAGATTGCGCATTGGGTAGCTGATGGTGGCATAGTCTTTTATATACCTGGCACAATAGCTCCGCCTCCCTAGGAAGGATCTCACATCTCCTACATCCTGGGGGCTCTTCGTGTCGTTCAAAGCCGCTACCTTCTCAGGATCTGGCTTCATCCCAGCTCCTGAGAATATGTGTCCAAAGAATTTGAACGTGGACTTGTGAAATTCACACTTTTCTTTATTCAGCGTGAGATTAGCGCCCAAAAGAGCATGACAAACTCTATCTAGCGCCGTGTCATGTTCCTGCGCTGTCGCACCATAGACTAGAATATCATCACTATAATTTAGAGCATTTGGATTGTGGTGAATTGTCTTCCTTATTGCTTCTTGAAAGATCTCCGCAGCCGAAGAAACTCCAAAGCTGGGTCGTTTATATCTGAAAAGTCCGAGATGAGTGGCAAATGTAGTGATATATCGTGAACTTTCATGTAACTCAAGTTGGTGATATCCCTTGCTAAGGTCCAGCTTGGAGAAAACTTGGGCTCCATTGAGGGATTCGATCATATCACTCAAGTGCGGCCCGGGATGTCGCTCACGCTCAATGGCGGTATTAGGTATCCTCATGTCAACACAGAGGCGCACTTTGTCTGGGGTGCCCTTTTTTGGCACTATCACAACTGGCGAAACCCATGGAGTGGGTCCATCAGTTCTCTCAATGATGTCGGCTTGTATTAACTCCTGTAGTTCCTCCTCCACAGCCTTTTGGAGGTGAAATGGGACCCTTCGATGATGCTGAGCTACTGGGGTTACTTGCTCGTTAATGTGTAAGCATACTTGACAGCGAGTCATTTTCCCAAGTCCGCTGAACAGTTTGGGAAACTTGTGAATGATGTCTGGGTCGTCACTTACACGATAGAGGATCTCTACCAGCCGGAGTCGTTCAGCTATGGGGAGGCTGAGGAGACAGTCTGCTTCCGGTCCTTCAATCACATGTATGTGAGCAGGTATAGTGTGATTTTTGTGAGTGAGGGTAGTTGCAAATTTTCCCAAACAGGGAAGTGGTTTCTTAGACATCCACGTGTAGACCCTTACGCTTGTTGGGCTTAGTGGAGGAGTTGGATTCATTCTACGATATTCGGTCACTGGAATGTAGTTCAAAGATGCGCCACTGTCGAGCACAAATTTGGCCGCATGTTCACCCACTCGGATGTCGAGACGTGGGTACTTCTTGAGTTGATCAGGGTCCGCCACCATGCAGATGTATTCATCACTATCCTCTGACACACGCGATGGTGATCTTGATCCTTGAGATGGTGATCTCCGTGACCAGTATGATTTGTGTGATGCTCCGCTTGACTGTGAGGATCCGGTGGACGATCTTCAGCTGTCTCGGACCGCTTTGGCATGATGGCGCATAGTTGTTGGGCGAGACGACCTGCCCTGGTCCCTCAGTTTGTCTCTTCGGTATTCTCCGCAGACGTTTTCAAAGTGATTGTCTCCTCCGCATTTTCGGCACTGTTGTCCCAGGGCAGGACATGCGTCAGCGTGAGGAAAATCGTATCCGCATCGATAGCACTTGAGCTGGCGCTCCTGTCTCTTGTCCGTCTTACTTGAGCTGTGACGTCTGCATCCTGATTTCTGATGATGAGATTTCGGTCTAGCCGATCTTGGTCTTCTGTGCGAGGCCTTGTGTGTGGTGTGAGCTTGATGCCGGAAGGCCTGTTCCCTTTTCTCAGGGCGCCCTGCCTCCATTTTCTTAGCGTGTTCTTCCGCCTGGTCGTTGACTCTGGTCATCTCTTCTATTTCGTCTGAGGTGTAACTCTTCTTTAGAAACCGCCTTCTTAGTGATTCTGACAGGCATCCTTCTATGGTGCGCAATCTAAGAGCATCTTCAGTGGAGAATGTGTCAAATTCGCAACATCTAGCAAGCCGTCGCAGCCGTGTGATGAACGTGCTCAAGGGCTCTTCCTTTTCCTGGGAAGCTAAATTGAAAGTGTATCTTTCGTAATCCACATTTCTTTTGTGTAGAAACTTCCGGTTCAGTGCGTCACACACTTTGACGTACATCCCAGCATCTCCCGTGGGCAGTTCTTTTATGAATTTACCAACCTCTTTTCCTATGAGATTGCGTAATGCGATTAATTTCTGGCCTTCTTCCGTCATGTGAGACCTTGCATGAAGTCTGAAAAGTCCTCGAGCCATTCTTGCCACCGAGGGCCCATGCCTCCACCAGCCACAAGTGCAAGCGGTTCAGGTGGGCGAAGGAAGGAAACTCCCATCATGACGGGTCGGTTGACGTCAGCTGGGGCTGGGGGCTGACGTGTGGGTGATTGCGACATCCTTCACGGGCAGGTTTCTCACGAGATTTGGCAAGATTCACATACCCAGGGCCTCGGCCTCGACGTGCAGGCACTCACCGGGCAGACAGTCTTGTTAGCAGCGCGGCAGTCCGGGGTGGGCTCCCGGCATCACAGCACCACCTTCTGGGTACCAGGTAAGACAGGGGTGGGCTCCCGGCAGCAGGCAGCAGTCTCTAGCGCCGGTTCACGAGGCTGGGGTGGGCACCCAGACTTCGGAGCGCGTCCGCGCTCGCAGGCGCAGTTCCACACAGCAGGAATCAGGGGGTCAGGGGCACGGCAGGCACCTCCTGACGCGGTCCAGTCAGCCAGGGAAGGCACCCCGAGGACCATGCTTGCAGCGACGGCAACGCTGGGCATTCAGCGTTATAGGGACAGGTCTGCGAGTGTAGGTGGTGGCGCCTTTAGTCCCTGTGCTCATCCCGCCTCGTCGCCAGATGTAGCGTCTTTATGCGTGAATAAAGACTCGCACTCGTTGGTACAATCGAGGAGCTTTATTCTTTGTGACCTTTCCTGTTCGTCCCTTCTCTACTCCGTTCCTTTCCTATTTCCCCTGCTCCACCCTTCCTGACCCACCCACATCTCCACCCCCCAACTACTAGACCGCAAGCAGGCTTCATTACATCCCCAGACCTTAGTTATGGCTTAACTAAGGGGAAATTTGGAAAGACTGCCACCAGGAAATTCACAAAATGAACATGGGCGAACGTAATCCCTGGTGGTAAAATGCCTTCATGTAGGGGCACAAAACCAAGCACGAATCCACACTGCACCACCCGCCCATACCCACTAGGGGGCATATTATCAAGGGCCATATCACCGCTTTAGCTGGACTTTTTCCCGCTAAAGCTGCAATATTTTTATCGCCCTATTAGCAAGCTGTCGCTATCAGCAGTTAGCGACAGCTTATAGGCGATAGCTACAGGTTTGGGGCCCACCTTGCATGTCAGCGATATTTATCGCTAATGACATGCAAAGTGGGCGTACCCAAACTGTTAGTGACTTAAAACAGTCACTAACAGAGCTATCGCCTATTAGCAAGGAAGGCGAAGAGATAAAAAAATTCAGCTAAGCACGAATATCGCTATAACCTAACGCCTGCTCAGACCAGGACTTAACCTGTTTATCCAATGGGAGGTGGATAATCAGGTTAAGTCCCCATTGGCGTTAATGCCTGAATATCACTGGATTTCCAGCGATATTCACGCATTGAGCCGCTATCGCCTGAAATGTTATCGCAATGGAGATAAACGTTGCTAATAGCACTTTATCTCTGTGATAATTTCCGGCGATAGGCGGCGATAAAAAAAAATGCGCTTAGCGCATTTAGCGATAAATATCGCTACTCCTTGATATTATGCCCCTAGGTTCCATCACTGCTCAAATCTAACCTCCATGGACTGCTGCATGCATGCTCACCTTCATTATATAAGTGTTTCTATATAGGAAATATTTACACGTATTGAACACCTCATATCCTTTTCTTCTTTCTTTAATTGTCTTTAAAAGTCACAGAAGCAATACACCTTTTAAGGAAAAACTTTACTGAATCTGAATAATGTTTTCAGAGCTCAAGTAACCAATGTAGTGCAGGTTTTTTCATTGCATTCTGGGAACTTTAGTCCTGATTTTATAGTGTGCTAAACGAGACCCTGATTAGAACTGTTTCTCGGACATAGACAAAGGAAACTCCATAGCTCTGTGATTTGGAAATGGGAAGCCAAGATTGCTTTTCCTGTGACTACTGGAGGTTTATCCAGGGAATATTTGAGGGGAAGTGTTTGATAGTCTTATTCAAGACCTGCTCGTTTAGGGGAGATTTCCTACTCTTTGGGGCATATTATTAACAAATAGCGATATTTATCACTAAGTAGGCTTAGCAGCAATTTTTTTATCGCCGAGCATCACCGGATTTTATCATTGAGATAACGGACTATTAGCAACGTTTATCTCAAAAGCGATAAAATTCCCGGCGACAGCGGCAAAATCTGTGAATATCGCTGAGAATAGAGCGATATTCACGCATTATCGCTAAAAGGGTCTTAGCCATTATATCCACCTCCCTTTGGATATAATGGCTAAGAACTGGTCTGAGCAGGCGTTAGTTTTTAGAGATATTAACTCTTAGCGCAAATATTTCCATCGCTACGACTGTGTTGGTAATAGGCGATAGCGATGTTAGCGACAGCTTTCAGTCCCTAACAGTTTGGGTACGCCCCCTTTGCCTGTCATTAGCGATAAATATCGCTGGCATGCAAAGCAGGCCCCAAATCGCTCGCTATCGCCTACAAGCTGTCGCTAACTGCTGTTAGCGACAGCTTGCTAATAGAGCGATAGAATTATCGCCGATAAGAGGCCGAAAACGGCCGCTAAAGCGGCGATAATTTCCTATCCCCCCCTTGATAATATGCCCCTTTATTTTTGCTTTTGCTACAAACTACTGACCTCTGTTAAATGGGGCACTTAGACGCTCAGTATCTTGCAGCTATGATTCCAAAGAGGGAGTAATTCTATATGACGAATGCAAATCTCATTACATGTAGGCCATATTACTAGCATGCACTGTTGTCCACCTTGCAGGGTAAGCAGACTGTACATGCTGCTTGCATCATACTGCGCCCCGTGCAGTCATCCTATTTTGCTGACAAATCTCGCATTCTGAGCAATTGCTCCTAACAAATGCCTGCCGGGGCCTGTGAGGGTGGAGTGAGAAACTCCTGACCTTTCTACCTTTGTAAGGCTCATCATAATCCGCCCCACCCACAAGAGGCTTGTGTCATGCAGCTAGGGCTGAGGGCAGGGCGGAGGACTTGCACTTTTCCCAAGACCAGCACAATAGCACATTGAAGTGAACCTGCACCGTAGCCCTTCAGAGCTCGGCGTACCAAGTGACTCGTATGTTAAATCGGGTGCTCTTAGTTCGCAACAGAGATGCATTCTGGGAGTCGTAGTTAAAACTTCCGATTGACCATAGTTTGTAATGCAAATCTAAACCAATGGCTGGGAATGTGCAAAGGCCTGCGGCGTGTAATCTGTTGCGGTGTCCTTCCAGTCGTGGTGCAGGCTACAGCTCGGTGACGGCGTCAGGACGGAGTCGGTGAGCGCAGAGCTTGCGTTGTTCGAGGCAGAAGCTGCTTGATGCGGTGCCTATAGGACACCGGGCCGGTTGTGAGAGTCGATCACAGCTCCCTGCCTCTGTAGCCACTGAAACAGTGTTTTCAGCAGCAATTCACAAAGGCTGGTGAAGTCCACTGGTCCTGGGACTTCGGTCAGGGGGCACGCTCTCTTCCAAGCCCTTGGAGATCTTTGCACAAGTTGAAAGTAAAGTCCAAAAGTCCTTTCTCCTCTCTTTGGCATTCAGGCAACCACTGCAGGCCAATCCCCCAAGCAGCACTTCAGCTTGGGAATAGTCTTTCCTCAGTTTCTTCAGGTTCCTCTCCTCAGCAGAGGTTTCGTCTTGTAAGTCCAGAAGTGATCTAATTTCATGGGATCAGGGTCCCAATATTTATATCCCAAAACCCTTTGTTCTCTGATGGGAGAAGGGCCTGTGCTCAGTCCAAACCAGTTCTGAAGCACTCTGTTTACCAGACTTCTCCTTTCCTTTCACAGTGCAGGGCAGAAACATCAGACGCCCCACAGGAGGTTTTGCCAGCATTGTGGAAGGCAAGCACAGTATATAATAGGAAGGTCTGCACTGATCACAACCTTCTTAAGGCCAGTTACCCCTCCCCAGGAGAAAGTAACAACTGCCATATTATGGGTGGTATTGATGTTGCTAGCACTGATCACTTTGTAAGTCTCACCAAGTATGACTTGTCCAGGGTCCACAAAGTCTGGTATCACCATTGTGACCCTTGCCCCTGTGTCCCTGTAGGCCTCAGCCTTTTTCTCATTAATCAAAGGTGTTTGTCTGTACTTGCCCAGGTTACTGGGACTCACAGAGGAAGTCAAATCCATGCCTCCATCACAGATCAAAACAGCTTGAGTGGGCACTCTGACTAGGCCAGAGCCCATCTCAGATCCCAGAGTTAACCCTACTACACCCTTATGTTGGGAACCACCACTTGTAGCTGTACTAGGGGGAACAGTTGCCTATGGGGCAATGGTGTCTGGAGCTGTCTCCTTTTTGGTGCAATCACTTGTCCAGTGACTATTATTTTTACAAACTTTGCACAATGGTTTCTTTGGGCCTTCTTTCTTTTTAGATTGGGGACCCCCACCATTAGAAGCTTTTTGGTGACCTTGTAAAGACTTCTGGTCTTTACCTTTCTCCCCACTGTTTTGATCTTGATTCTTTTGGTCACCACCTTGGTTCTGTAGCTTCTGCTTCACCCTGGTTATGACCCATTTGTCTGCCTTCTTTCCCAATTCTTGGGGAGAGGTCAGATCAGAGTCAACCAAGTGCTGATGCAACAGCTGTTTCTGACAGTCATTAAGAATCTGTTCTCTCATGATTAGATTATACAATCCTGTATAGTCACACACTTTACTGCCCAGTAACCAGCCCTCCAGAGCCTTAGTAGCACAATCAACAAAGTCAACCCAGTCCTGAGTCTGAGCCTTCTGGGTGTCTCTGAACTGCAACCTATACTGTTCGGTGGTTAAGACAAATCCATCTTCAGGACTTTGTAATTGTCAGCATCCTCTTCTCTTACAGTGAGAAGCTTGTCTCTACCTTTGTCTACAAAGGAGAGCCACATAATTGCTGCCCACTGCTCCTGGGGTACCTTTTGTACTTTGCAGGTTATCTCCGGTGCAGTAATCCACTTGTGGATGTCATTCCTAGTCTGATGGAGAGGGACAAACTTGCTTAGGTTTCTATGGTCATAAGGCGTATACCTACCACTAGAAATATTGCTGCCACCGTGGGACTCTAGTCCCATCTTTTTTCTCTCTCTTTCAAGAGCTAGGGTCTCCCTTTCAAAGGCTACTTCTTGTCTCCTTATTCTAAGCCGGGCTTCTTTCATCCTATTGATTGGACTCCAGTGAAGGAGACCTCTCTCTTCTTGGTCCACCACCAACCCTACCTGGGGGGACAAAGAGGGGGCACTTTGGCCTTCTTCATCTCCAGGCAAGACTGGATTCTTCAGGTCTAGATCTTCATCTACCTCCTAGTCTTCTGCGTTGTCAGAGTCCTGGTGGGGCAAACCACCAGGATTCTCTTCCTCAGATGTATCCACCCCATTACCAGTGTCTATCCTTGTGGGATCTGATGCTCTTAAGAAGTCATCAAGCAACAACACCTCTGTAAGGCGTTGGGTATTGGGACTCTGTCCTGGCTTCAATTTTCTCATGGAACACAGACCCCTTAACTCTTGGAAAGGGAATGTGTCATACTTAGATGTCTGTACTTGACTGATATCTGGGACAGACCCACTGGGTTCCTCCTTTGAAGACATGACTAGTGAGGTGTGGTGTGTGCACCTACCTACACTACTTGGTTTCCTACTAAACCTCTCTTGAGTTGTTAGTCAGGGTGTGCTAGGCACTTGAGACTTACAACTCTAAGTTCAGTAGAACCTACTGTTTTATAAGCTTGTATTATATGTACCTATGGTACCTTTAGTGATTTTTCAAATGATATTTTCAAGATTATCTGGTAAAACAATGCAAGGTTTAGACAACCTACCATCAATAAAGGTCGTTTGGACTGGTGCAAGGTGCCCACTAGAATAGTGGACATCATAGGCCAGGCCAACTTCTCACAGTCCGGACGAGCCCGAGCCGGAGAGAGTAGTAACAGAGAGGGGTGCGACGCTGGCATTGCACTAGAAGAGGTCACCTTATCTGTCCTGAACCTGTCCCGAAATCTCGATTACTCTGATGACCCGGTCCTCACACCATTCTAGGTAAATATAATTCTGTGTGATAATGTCCTCGTATTTGCTCTCTATTTCTCTCCTTCGGGTACTGTCATCACAAGAGTTATTTACTGTGAATTGATTTTCTCTTAAACTTTCTTTCCTGATGAAGACAATTTGGTGTATTTATGTGTATTTTGACTTGACTCACAAATTATTTGATTCAGATAAATCTTTAAAAATCCTCTTGAGTTTGTGGTCTTTTGAGAATACAGTTAATGCATTTTTCTCTCCTATACTAATCTACTTTCAGATCTACCAACACAAAGGTAGTTTACCCCAGGAGGCGGGGATGATAAAAGTATTAGTGAAACAAGCTGTTTAGGGTGATTCAAAATTAATGACCTGCGGATATTTGCTAGCTCACTGTATGAATGAATATGGGCCCAGGTGAGTGTGCGCATGTGTGACCAGAGCTGGTAAAACCCACTGCTTCACTACCGCCACTTGGCGTTGCCTCGCGGTTCACAGAGTTAGTGGCACCTAAAGGGCTGAGCGGGTATGCAGCCTGAGATGATGCCCTGTGCACTGATATGTACTCGTCCATTGCAAAATCAAGACCCAGAATCAAGTGTGCAACCTTGTGGTTGCCAAGGTCGCAGGCCCCGGCCTTGGAGCTTGCACCGGTACGTGGTGGGCCCTCTTGGAGACAAGCTGGTGGCGGAAGGTGAGCAGTGAGACCTGGGTGCGGAGGGGCGGGCAAATACCGTTGGGCGGCAAGAGGGGCTGGGGTGCAGCAGCCTGGCTGCGCAGGGAGTCGGGAAAGTGATGAGGTGTGTGTAGTTGTATGTACTCTGCAATTCCTAATTCTGGGCTCTGTTTCAGATGAGATTGCTGGTGGACTGCACTGAGTATCGACACGTGGTTTGGGACACACCTGTGTCGGAAAAGTGAGCAATGAGGCCTTGGTCCGCAGTGTCAGCACTCACTCTCCCTCTCTCTCTCTTTCTCTCTCTTTCTCTCTCACTCTCTCTCTCTCACTCACTCTGACTCACTCTCTCTCTCTCTTTCTCACTTTCTCTCTCTCTGGGGCATATTATCAAGAACAGTGTTTCTTAATAGTATGCCCCTCTGTCCTTTGATGGGCGCATGACGCACCTTCTTATCTTCAATTTTGTCTTGCAGGTTGTGACTCATAGATTGTCCAGAGATGACACACCATGGCTCTTTGTAATATTATTTTTGTGTTTATTTTGAATAAAATGTTTTTTTTGGTGATCCAAAGATGACTGTGTGATTCTCATTTTTCCAACCTCACATGTATGCTGAGTGTTGTACTTGTGTGACATCAGCCGATTTGGTTGGTTCATGATTTTGTAAGGTTGCTGTCACATATCTTTGTCGGGGGATAAGAGGGGATGGCGGCCATGGGTGTGGTGGAGGTGGGGGTTGTGGCCCTCTTGGGTGTCCGAGCTGCATGATCGTTGGCTCCATGGAATCTGTTGCTCTTCATGTGTGGGACTGGGCTGGGCTCCCTTTCGTGGTGCAGGTTGTCATCCGACTTTACACCAGGTCAGAGCAGGTGTTAACTTCCTGGTGCTAATGCGCCTTATCGCCTGTTTTGTGATGTCTTCCCAGATCTTTCTGGTCGTTGTGAATGTTGCGAAGTGGTGTGTTTACTGCTTTTTGCATGGGAACGCCTCCTCTGCGTCTCATTAGCGTTAGTTGCTCGGGTCATCCGTGGCAGTGTTTTTCCGGTAAACTGGTGACATGTGCTGTTTGCATCATCTTGTGAATGGTGCAATAGATGTACTGCCAATTTGGCTGAATAAAGTGCCGTTACCTCAGTGATAAGTCCTTGAAAATATACCCCCTAGTTTCCATTGATTGGTTAGCTATATGACCCGCCCTGGAAAAGTCACTATTCTCTCCAGAAGTAAACACCTGTGCCTCGGAAGGAATGATTAATCCTTTAACGAAGTTGTGGTCCAGCTACAGGTGGGCCACTCAACCCCAAGCTGTCCAGGCTACAAATCACTACATACTGCCGGTTTATGCTGCCTGTGGTGGCCAGGGCACACTTGGGTACAGGTGGTCTCTGGCACTGCGGAGGGGGCTTCACCAGTAGGAGGTACCCGCAGGGCAGCCCGTTATCAAGGTAAGTGATGGTGCCTTAATATTTAAGAAGAGGATGTGTGCCTGAGCAGTGATTTTTTCTGATACTTTTGAGCGAAGGAAATAGCATTTGCCGTGGTTACTTAAGCAGCCGTTTTTTACATTTGTGTAGCAGTTTTGTGTGGTGTTACATACAGGGGGGCAGATTTACCATGAAAGTGACTCAGTGCATTCCGCAAGCCATTTGGCTGCGCCGCACTGAGTCACTTTCAAAGCACAGGGATGCAACATGTATACAACAATATGTTGCATCTCTATGCTTCCCCCTGTGCTGGCGCACAAACTGAAGCCATGCACAGGAGTAGGCACCCTTTGCACCATGGTGCAAGGATGCTTGCGTCGTCGGGAGATTGTTTTTGTGCAGGAAGGGGCACCTTCCTGCACGAAAACAATCACTACAGGCATTTTCCTCTTTCAATGCGTGCGTGTAGTTGTCCCTGTATAGCTCGGACGCTGGCTGGAGTGGGACACCTAGTGACGAAGTGCGGTACTGCACTCTGGTATCCTGTGGGAGCCTTTGACCTCACTTTTCTTGTGCAAAGCATCACAGAATCTACACTGTTTCTTAATGCAGCGAGACCACTGACCTCAAGATAAAAACACAGACAAAATATTGTACCACTCACAGGTACTTTAAAAAATGAGGGCCTCATTTATGAAAAGTGACGCATCGCTGCGAGAAAACAAATATTTTGACATCTATTCTATCACCACACGAAAAACCTCTGACATAAAAAAACAAGCATTTGCAATGCAATAAACCTCACATTCGCAAGTGTTTGAAATATTGGCATTGTAAATGACAGTGGGGCAGATTTACAAGCACCTTGCACCACTTTTGCATCACTTTTCCTATGTTACAAATGACGCAAAAGGGGCGCAAAAGGCTTGTAAATAAGCCCCTTTGTACTTATAATCCTTGCTAACGAGAAGCAAGGCTGGCAGTAAAAGAGGCGCAGTTACTGCCAGCCTTGCTTTTCATAAGCAACAACTATAAGTAAAAAGGAGCATATTTACAAGGGAAGTGGCGGAGTGAGGCGTTAGCCTTCCTGGCTTAACGCCTCACTCCGCCACTTCAGAAACGCAGGGCTGCATCATATTTACAACAATATGGAGCAGCCCTGCATTTCCCACCACACTATTGCTACACTTCGCTGCCTAGCGCCAACAAAGGCACCCTTGCACTATAGTGCACCATGGTGCATAGCTGCCAAGGTTTCAGATTGCTATTTGTGACATTTTCAGAATTTCAGTGTAGTTATGAGTAACATTTCAACGAGTATGAGTGACACTTTCTCTAATGCGAAATCAAGCACTGAAGATGAGGGAAACATATAAATATTAAAACTTACGCCCATTTGAGCAACGGAGAACTCTAAGAACGTCTTAAAACTGCTGCAAAGCACCAGAAATGGAAGAGCTTGACATTGGAGTTTTAAGTGGAATGAAAAAAAGTGGGGTCTCTAAAAGGGGCATACATAACCTATGGGGCAGATTTACAAGCCCCTTGCGCCTTTTTTACGCCACCGTTGCGTCACTTTTGTGACGCAGCTGCGGCGCAAAAGATGCCCCATGGTGCGGGGTATTTACAATGTGACGCAACTCCAGCAATGCGCCGCTTTTACGGCACAGATGCGTGACGCATCTCTGCCGTTTTTGCCCCATGTAGCGCCGCATTGTAAATGCGGCGCATCCAGGGTGGCGGAGCTGCGGCGCACAATTACTGGCGCATCCCTGCTGATATGCAGGGATGCGCCAGTAATTGTAAATCTGCCCCTATGTGATTAGGCATATGGCTTAAACACAAACTACATTTTTCCACTAGCAGCACTTTGCTGGAAGAATTACTTCTAAAACAATTTTATTGCCAGCTGATATCGCACTCCACACCTGGGGCAGAAATATGCATGGTGCAATCACAACAGAAAGCCCCGTCTTCAAGCAATGCCTACAAATTCCTGCAGTGCTACGTTGGTAAAAAGATTCCCTATAAACTACTATGGCCAAAAACTCTTCCCACGAAAATGAAAGAATGAATGAACATGTCAAGTTCACAGGGCTTTAACCCCTTGGACGCTCATGACAAGCGGTGCTCGTGTGCTCATGACGAGCTGAGCTCGTCATTACCGTTAGAACGCTCACACGCGGGGCTAATTCCCCTGCTGTGCGAGCGTTCTACAGGAACAGGTGTTGTTATGACGAGCTGAGCTCATCATGAGCACAGGACCACCTTTGCTCATGACGACCTGAGCTCGTCAAGAGCACGGGGGCGCTGTGCACGCCCCCCCTCCCCGCAGCACAGCGGGGGAATGAGCCCCGCATGCAAGGGGTTAAAGACATTCCTATTCACCATTGAACTCAGCTGGGACACGTACGGATGCCATCAACTGGAAACAATAGTTGTTAGATTTGGGGGTCTCTATTTGGCACAGGTAGGTACTTGTGACAAGTAGGGACCCTCTCCTCTAGTCAGGAAAAGGGGGCTTACACACCCAAAAGAACCCCTGCGCTCCCTCTAGGCTGCGTGGCGTGAGCAGTCAAGGCTTATTTTGGAGGTGTTGTAAGTTAAGCAGTTGTGACCCCATACAGTAACCCAGTGACAACACTACAAATGGACACCACAAAGGGTTTATATAAAAAATAAGTAAACTTTATATAGAGTTACCACAAGACCAATAAACGACAAAAATACACACTATGATAACTTTAAGATGGTAGATTTCAGCTTAGTTCAGTTCAGTTCTTAAATGCAACACTCTGCGTCAATGTACCTTAAGTTGCGTTGCGCTTCCACGACAAGCAATGTTGCAGAGATGGGAAATGCGGCAAAGTTCAGGTGCAAAGAAATAAAGACGTGAAGATCTTTCAGATGCGGCACGCTTCTCGGGGATGCGAGTAGCTTTCGGTTCGATGCGTGGACTGCAGTGGCAACACCCTTACGATGCGATGACAACAGTTCCAGTGGCGACGCACTTCTCCACGATGCGTGAAGCTTCCGCCCGATGCGACAACTACAGCGGCAACATCCAAGATGCGACGGCAGCAGCTCCGACGGTGGCGCGCTTCTCGGGGATGCGAGATGCTCTTGGTCGATGCGGTGCAGTGCAGCAGTTCCAGCGGCGACATCCTCCTTTCTCCGGAGTTGCGACGACGACAAGCTCCGACCTCGTTGCGAGATTCTTCTCCTAATGCAGTGCAGTGCAACAGCTCCAGCGCCGACACCCTCCTTCTTCGGTGTTGCGACGGTAGCAGCAGCGACGGTGACACGCTTCCTCCTCGTTGTGGCACGCTTCTCTCCGATGCGGTGCAGTGCGACAGTTATAGCGGCGACACCCTCCTTTCTCCGGAGTTGCAACGGCAGACACAGCGACGGTGACATGCTTCTTCTCGTTGAGTCGCGCTTCCAGCTCCTTGCGACACGCAGTTCCTCAGAAGGCCCAAAACAGCAGCAGGCACTTCCACAAGAACTCTGGGGAGCTGGGGGGTGAAGTCTTTTGTCCCTGAGACTTCAGCAGGAGGCAAGCTCTTTTCCAAGCCCTTGGAGATCCTTTACAAGTTGAAAGCAAAGTTACTCAAAAGTTCCTTTCTCCTTCCTTTGGCAGTAAGGCAGCCACTGCAGGCCAATCCCCCAAGCAGCACTTCAGCTTGGGAATAGTCTCTCCTCAGTTTCTTCAGGTTCCTCTCCTTAGTCAAGGTTTCTTCTTGTTGTTCAGAGTAATCTAATTTCATGGGAGCAGGGCCCCAATATTTATACCCAGAAATCCTTTGTTCTTGGAGGGGAGAGGGGCCTTTGCCTAGTCAAAACCAGTTCCTAAGCACTTTGTTTACAAGACTTCTCCTCTCCTTTCACAGTGCAAGGCAGCAACATCAGACGCCCCACTGGAGGTGGAGCCAGCATTTTGGAAGGCAAGTACAGTCCTGGAGTACTCTGTTGACAGTCTTTCTTCTCTTCTTTCAGTGTGCAGGACAGAGACATCAGCCGCTCCCCAGGAGGTGGAGCCAGCATTGTGGAAGGCAGGCACAGCTCTATTCAGAGTTCAGGTGCACTCCTCCCTCCCATCAAGATGCAGGTCCCTCTATTCACCATTGGGTGACTCAGCCTGTCTCCTGGAATTCCCCAGCCCTGTCACTCACAGAAACCAGACATAGGAATACACAACCTAACAGAGGCAGGTTTGAATGGTTAGACAAGCAAATACCTACTTTCTAAAAGTGGTATTTGCAAATACAGAATATAAAAATAAACTTTACTAAAATATGTATTTTATTATTCTGAGTCCAGGCATACTAAACTCGAATTTCTACCATGTTCTCTGAGTCTGTTAGGATTATAACATGTAACAATTCTAACAGCCCAGTCTGGCCTATGGAGAACAGGTAGCCTTGCAATAGTGAAAAACGAAAATGGCTGTAATTCACTATTAGGACATGCCACACACATCAGGGCTTGTCCTAACTTATACTTACAATGCACCCTGTCCTTGGGTCTACCATAGGGGTGACTAATGTGAAGAAAAGGGAAGGTTTAGGGACTGGCAAGTGGGTGCACTTGCCCAGTCAGCATGACAGAACCAGACTGCATGCAGGCGCTGCAATGGCAGACCTTGGACACACTTTACAAAGCCGCTTCTGTGGGTGGCACAACCAGTGCTGCAGGCCCACCAGCGGCATTTGGGTTTACATGCCCTGGCACACGCAGTGCATTAGACTAGGGTATGACAAGTAAACCAAATAGCCAAACATGGAATCACCAATCAATACATTCATTTACAATAGGGAGCACTGTGGCACTGGGTAGCAGTGGCACAGTGCCCAAAGCATCTAACACCAGCAAAAATACATGAGGCAACAGCAAAAATGGAAGGGAGACCCACGCCAATGGTGCCATGTCTAACAATAGTGCTCTAGAAAATCCCCTTGACATAGAAGAACAATATACTGCCAAGACCGAAAACCGTGGGGAGGGTAATAAAATGGGGTAAACAGACTTTTTTTTAGGTATTTGTAAAAGGCAACTGGGCTCAGTCTAATAAAATACTAGCCAAACAAAAGTTACCAATCACTAGAGTCAAAAAGCATTTATTTCACTTGCTCGAGGTGTTTAAAATATGTGCTAATATAGAGGTGCTGAATTGAAACAATAAAACTGTGGGGTATATTCTTAAGAATGGGTGTTAATAATCACTAGTTTTTCTTAATTTTACTTATCGCAACTTTACATATCGCACTTTATCGCGGGATAATAACGCTTTGTTAACGTACAATTCACAACACTGCGGGACCATGCGATAGTCCCACGATAAAGCGTAAAATGTCTGCGTAAAAGTCACCAGGAAGGTGATAAAAAAACAATGACATCTTTTTTATGTGGGAAGGGGAGGTCACCATTTTGGAAGAGTTTCTGGAATGGTTGAATCTCGGTAACTCCAACCTTAAGTTCACAGCAGTATATGATAACCATGCTGTCCATTCTTTGGACATAACTACTAAAGATGTTGAGGGAACATTGGAAGTAGAACTTTTTACTAAGTCACCTGATAAGAATACTCTCTTACATTATAAGAGTTATCACCCCCGGTCACAACGCGATAATATACCGTTTGGGCAGTTCCTCCCGTTGAGAAGGAACTGCACAAATATTGAAGATTATTACAAACATGGGGAGTGCCTAAATAGCAAGTTGAGGGATAGGGGTTACCCCCAAAAAATGATCAAACATGCTTTTAAACGTGCATGTTATGTTATGTTATGTTATTTAATCTTTTGTATAGCGCACGGCGACTCAAAAAGAGTATCCCGGCGCTTATTGGTAAAGGAGTGCTGCATCATAATAACATAACACGTTTTAAAAGAGGGGGGCAGAACAGTGAAGACCTGAAAAGCAGACAAAATAAGGTCTACTGAGTGAACAGCCACGTCTTAAGATCCTTTCTAAAAGCCAGTAAGCTGGGTGCTCCCCGCAGCGAAAGCGGCAGGGAGTTCCACAGCTGTGGTGCAAGTAAACCGAAAGAGCGGCCACCCAAGCGGGCTTTCTTCACTCGCGGGACAACCGCCAGGAGCAGAGACTCAGACCTCAAGGAGCGAGTTGGATAATAAAAAGTCATTCTCTTTTGAAGATATTTTGCTCCCACCGCATGGAGGGCCTTATAAGCCAAGGTCAGAACCTTAAAGGCAATCCGTTTCCGAACTGGAAGCCAGTGCAAGGTCTTCAACAGACCCGTTGCACTAGCCCGCCTATTTAAGCCAAAAATAGCTCTTGCGGCCGCGTTCTGCACCACTTGGAGCCGCTGCAACAAGTATTCTGGTAGGCCCAAGTAGAGAATGTTAGAATAATCCAACCTGGACCCGATCAGAGCCTGTACCGTCAGCCTCCTGTGCTCCTCAGACAACAGGGGGAGGAACCTCCGCAGCATCCTGAGGAGGCCAAAACAGGTGCCTGACACCCCCAAAATCTGAGATTTTAAAGAAAGCCCATTGTCCATCTTGACCCCCAAGTTCTTGGCCACCTTGGAGGAGCAAGTCGGAGGAAACATGTCAATGGGCCACCAGTCCTGCCAATTGGGCTCGGTATCACACCCAAAGAAGAGTACCTCAGATTTCTCGGAATTGCACTTGAGGCTGTTCAGTTGGAACCAATGAAAAACAGCCCCAAGGCAATCCCGGATACTCTCCCCGTCAAAGTCTCCTCCTCTCTTACATGAGAAGAGGAGCTGGGTGTCGTCCGCGTAGGATACGATCCGGGCCCCAAACGACTCCGCCAACGCCGCCAAAGGGGTCATAAAGATATTAAATAGGGTCGGGCTCAGAATCGAGCCCTGAGGGACCCCAACTCCCAGAGGCGGCATCACGGCGGAATCTGGCGAGGCCCAGACCGTTTGCCGGCGGCCAGCTAGAAAGGAGGAAAACCAGCTGAACACCGTCCCCCGCACACCTATCTCATAAAGTCTCTCGAGAAGGCGATCATGGGGGACGGTGTCAAAAGCCGCCGACAAGTCCAACATCAACAGCATGGCTTTGCCCCCCGAGTCCAGAACCCCTTTAACAGTCTCTGAGACCTCAAGGAGCGCAGTCTCTGTGCTGAGATGGGGACGAAAACCCGACTGGGTGGCATGCAGGATCTCGTTGGTCTCAAGAAAATTGGAAAGCACCACCTGAACGTGCTTTTCCAAGATCTTTGTGAGAGCCGGCAGCAAGGAAATAGGCCTATAGCTGACAGGGGCCTTCGGGTCCAGTCCTGGTTTCTTAAGCAGCGGAATCACCATAGCCTGCTTCCAGGCTGACGGGACCACTCCCTGACTCAACAAGAGATTAAATAACGGATTCGCCAGCGGATTGATCACCTCTGCCAATTTCGCCAGAATTTTAGCCGGGCATGGGTCCAAAGGCGAACCAGATTTTAGATTACCCATAAGGGCTAAAGAGGCAGAGGCAGAGATCGGAGGAAACACGCCCAACGTCGGACCTGGCGAGGCTAGCGGAGACAAAATGGCCTCAGAGTTGGTCGAGCCCATAGTCACTGCCGGAGGAAAAGAGTCTTGAATAAGTTGGATCTTGCTCGTAAAGAAATCAGCAAGATCCACAGCCCAGGAATCAGACGGCTTTTCACCCGAGATGTTGGATCGGGGGGAGATAAATTCTCTCACAATGGAGAAAATCTCCTTACAGGAATTGGCAGCGGCTTCTATTCTTCCTGCAAGATAGGCCTTTTTTTCCAGGCGAATGTCTCGATGATACGCCTTCACCACCGATTTATAGGTCAGCTTGGCAGCAGTGTCGTATTGTACCCGCCAAGCTCTCTCGGCCACCTTGCACTGCTGCCGCATAGCCGACAGTGCAGCGGTGAACCAAGGTGCAGAGACCCGTTTCGGCGCTAGGCGCGGTGGTACTTCAGGGGCGAGATCATTAAGCCTGTCTAAAAAACAAACTTGCAGGGCCCCTAAATCCCTCTCCAGATCGCCTGAGAGGGAGCAGGGATGATCCACAGCGGCCTGGGCCAACATCGCTGGGGTCACTCGATGGTATGCCCTATGGACATGACCCTGCTTCTGTGGCACACCCGGCACCGGTTTAACTGTGCCTTTGATCATAAATTTAGCCAGCTGATGGTCTGACCATAGTACCGGGCTAATCTCAATCTCTTCGAGAGGCGATGATGAAAATACCTGGTCGAGAGTGTGTCCCTTATCGTGTGTGGGCCCCTGCAGATGAGGGATCAAACCCATCGGGGTCATTGCCTCAAAAAGTTTAATCGCGGCAGGGTCCAGTGGATCATCCATCCGGAAGTTGAAATCCCCCGCCACGATACAATGTTCCGCTTTCAAGGCCAATCCCACAAACACGGAGTCGAGATCTTCAAAAAAAGATCCCGGTGGACCAGGCAGACTATAAATCAATAAGCCCTTCATTGATTGATACGGGGACAGAGAAATGGAGAACGCAAGAGTCTCCGAGCCACGGATATCATCCACTGACAGAATAGAACAGGGTGTGCCTTTCTTCACCACTAGTGCCACTCCGCCCCCCCTTCCCGCAGCTCGATCCTTTCTAAAGACGTTATAGTCAGGCGGGATTGCCAAGGTAACATCTGGGTTGGAAAACTCACCCCACCACGTCTCAGTAAGCATAAGACATAGTGGCTTCACCGTATCTAGGAGCTCATATATGTCTTGCGCATGTCTGCACGCCGACCTGGTGTTTAATAGCATGCAGCAATATCCAATACTAACGTTGTTACGGTTGGACAGCAGTAACTGAGCGTGGTTAGGGCGCCAGCCACAACCAGGGCAGATGGACTTACCCAGGTGGCGACCGGGAAAAACGGTACAGCAACCAGTGGCGAAGTTGTCGTAAGAGCGAAGCTCCCCTGCAGTATATTGCAGCACTGACGCCCCGGGCATACACATGCCTAATATCAGAGCCCCCCCGCCGCCCCGGGCGCCTCCGGGACGCTGACGGGCGCAGACGGGGAGGACTCTGGCTTGACTCAGGCGAAGAGTCAGGCGTCACCACTGCGCGTCTCCGCTGCGCGTAGGAAAGCGAGCTTTAAATAGGGCTCACCTGAGATCCCAGTCAGCGCTAGAGCGCTGAAACTAGTGGCACACTAACAAATCTCCACCCCCAAGATGGCGACCAGGCGCCAGAACGAAGATCAAGCAAATCCGCTCAAAACGCGGTGGGGGGCACCATTTAAATGCAGGTATGTGGGCTCTGCAGAAAGGAATTAAAAACAGGGGCAAAATGCAAATTAAAAGAAACAAAATACAAAAAACGGTATTTTAAAACTGAGCAGCGCTGGGAGTCACAATTCCAGCAGCATAGCGCGCGTGCGTGCTATTTCCTTTACCAGGAGTGAGCCAAAGAAACGCTCACCTTAAATAGGGCTCACCTGAGATCCCAGTAAGCGCTAGAGCTGTTTCTACAACCGTGAGAGTATGCTGAACCCTGACCCCAATGCCAAGAAACAAAGGAAAGAAACTGAATAAAAACGTGTTTGTGAGTCAATTTTAGAATATCAGTAATAGACTGAAGAACGTCATTAATTCCAATTGGAATATTCTGAATGAGGGCGATGAGATTAAAATTCCAAAACCAATCTTTTCCTTCAAACATAATGACAATTTACGCAAAAATCTAGGGGCATATTAGCAAGAACCCTGCGTAAAATTATCGCCACTTTATCGGCAGGAAACTGCTGCTAAAATGGCAATAATGTGCTTGCTGATATGCGTTATAGAATTACAATAGTAGCCCCGGTTAGATGTCCTGCACATCTAACCTTGGCTTCTATTGGAATTCTATAACACATATTAGCAAGCCCATTATCGCCATTTTAGCGGCAGTTTCCTGCAGATAAAACAGTGTTCATTTTACGCAGTGTTCTTGCTAATATGCCCCTCGTGCATACCTATCGAGAAGTGGGCCAGCACGACCAAAGTACCTTAACAGGAGACAGGGCAGTGGGAAACCACATATGTGGAAATTGCTCAATATGTGAAAACTGCCTTGTAACCAAGAGACTGACCTAGAATGATTACATCATGACAGCTAGGAGCCTCAACAATTGTAGGAGTAGCAATTTAATATATTTGCTACTATGTCCCTGCGGTCTCGCATATGTGAGGGAGGCGGGAAGGGAACTTAGGCTGAGACGACTGGAACATAGGTCAGCTCTGAAAACCAGGAAGGTTAAGGTCCCCCTGGTTGATCATTATGTAGGGATGAACCACAAACACATGTAATTTACTTGGTTCATCATTGAAAAAATCATGTGCCCAAGAAGAGGAGGCAATGTGGAAACGAAGATAAAGAACAGAGAGCAGTGGTATATTTCAACCTTGGATACAGTCACCAAGGGGTTAAATACTAAAGAAGACTGGATGGGAATTGTGCTATAATAGGCTCTATATGATTTATATCTTAGTTAGAGTATAGGAATGATCTTTTTTAGACTATACTTCATGTGATAGATGTAGGTGCTGAAAAAAAACTGTGACAAGAGATAGTGGCCTGATTCCCGTCAGGGGACGTTAGCGCTAAGTATTGATCTTCACATTTATTTTGTAAACAAAGGCACCTGTAAGACAGGACGTCGTAGATAGTGGGGCAGATTCCTTTCTGTTTTTTTTTTAAATAACCCCTGGATATTATTCCCCTTTTCTTCTTGGGTTAAACACGGTGTTGCTCATATAATATATTGTTGGGGACGGAAAACGTTGTAGATGCCCTCGCAGTACCGCTGTGAGCTGCAATAGGCGGCTTTTATACAAACTATGGTAATGAGGCTCTCTTATAAAGGGTTAGAGGTGGTTTCAATAAAGTTTTTAGTAGAGCCATAGGTGTCGCTTAAATATAACAGTAATGCGAGCTGAGAATACTGCAGATGCCCCGCAGTACTGCTTTGAGCTACCATACGCGGCCTTTATACAAACTATGGTACCGCGGCTCTCGTATAAGTGGTTGGATGTGCTTTCGATAAAGTTTTGGGAGAGTTACAGGCAAACGTGACTGGGCGCGTTGACGTTCCCGATACAGCTCAGACACGCAATAAAACAGGGACACCTGTAGCGGGCGATGAATTAATTGCTTGCACTGTGCCCACAAGACGCGAGGGAGACGAGAGCAGGGGAAGCCGGTCATCGGATTCAAAAGGTGAGCGTAATCAGATGTGTATTAAGGGGGACGACCGGGGATTATCGGGGTCGTATTACATGAGAGAGAGGCTAAGAAATATAACGGAGCCACATACAACCGTTGTGATGTCTAAATGGGGTTCAGTGACTACCGCCAAGAACTCTTGGCAAAGCCGTGAGAAGCGGGAGACCGAAAGTCGGTTTTACACTATGCCCGATAGAAACACTGTGAAAGTGGGGGCACGATGTAGATGAGCTCAGGACGGTATGACCACTGAGGCCGAGCTCATTGGCGCTTGCTTAATTTAGTACAAGCGAGCTGTGATGCACTGTTATTTGGTTAAGCGTAGTGCACGTAGAATTATTTTCCTTCTCACTCGAGACTAGACCGAGAGTGAATGGCGGTCTCGGGGAAGGTTTTAGGACTATGTGGCATCTGGGGTATAAACTAGATGGCTTAAATAAATAGGCATCAGATCGCCATCAAGAGTAACTACTCCTCTTTCTTTCTTCCTTTTCCCGTATATATGGCACTACGGACGCAGCCACGACTAAACAATACCCCTTGATCCAAGAAAAAGAAACATATATAAGTGCATGGTGATATTAACACAGTGGGGAATCTTAAAGTAGTTGTGAACTTTTAATAGACCAACTAGTTTATTAGACTGGGGATTTGAGCATGGAAATAATATTGAACCCTTTTCAATAGGTGGTTTTAATTAGAAGAAACTTGATAAGAAGTCTTACGCCCAGTGGGGAACAGAATGAAATGAATTGCAGTGTCATGATGATAAAATGTACTCCAGGTTAAAAATATTTCCTGGTAATGGCCCCCATGAGGGGGCTTATTTATGAGCCCTTGCGTCACTTTTGCGCCGCCGGTGCGTCCCTTTTTGTGACGCACCAGCGGCGTAAAAAATTAGCCTTGTTGCATCATATTTACAAAGTGATGCATTTAGGTAGATGCGTCACTTTGTAAACTCCTGCACTACATTATACCTGCGTCAGGTATAATGTATGCAGAGTGGGCGTTTCCATGTAAGTAAGCATCGTAGAAGTGACGCAGTGAAATCTACGAGATTTCAGTGCGCCACTTCTAGGGTAAAAATGTGTCAATATCTTACGCCTGCCTCACAGCAGGCGTAAGACTGATGCAGGCCCTTTCACATGGGGCTTGCCCCACGTGAAAGGACACATTGCTGGAGTTGCGTCACTTTTGTGACACACTCCAGCAATGCGTCACTTCTGCACCTACAGATACGTCAGGAATACTGACGTATCTGTAACTCCTTGCGATATGATGCGTCATACTGTAAATATGATGCATCAATCGTGCCGCAAGGAGGGCGCACTGAGAAATGACGCATCGCTGCTTTCACGCAGCGATGCCAGTGGCTAGGTAGGGGGGGGGGGGCGGTCCGCCCCAGGCGGCACAATTTTGGGGGCGTCCACGAAGCACTGGTGGATCGTTGCGGCGGCCTTTATCATTTATTTGGGGACACTGTGTCCACAAATTATAAAGGCAGCCACGGCCACAACGGGCCACCAGTGCCGCGTGCGGCCCAGTTTGAAAGTGCGTGCTGCGTGCTGCACGCACCTGACCTGCTGACTGTTGCTTACTGCTAGTGCGCCAGCGGCCAGCGGCAGTAACCCAGTACTTCCAAAATTACGGCCACGACGTCCCACGTTTGTATTTGCTGAGCTCAAATTACTCAAGGTGGGTAGTCATACCTTTACTAATTAGGCCATAACTTACACATAGTAGTACACAGTGCTGCTTGGTATCACAAAATGTTTACAATATGACTAGGCTGCCATATATGATGTAGTTTTGCCCAATGTGGCTTAATGTTGGCCAGTATGACGCCCTACAGCCCAATATAATACAGCACTACACAATATGACACAGTAAGAGCTTTTAATGCACTGTGCTGCCTATTATCAGACAATATTGTGCAGTATGACACAGTAGTGCCTAATGTTACAATTTGCAGTCTATTACAAAACTCGCAATGTAGAAAACCTGTTGGACCCACAAAGAACAGAGGGTAGAAGTGGAAAGAGAGCCCTTTGGAATGCTCACTCCCTGTGTAACTGTAAGTGTGTGTGCTATGTTTCCTCCTGTCCCCCTGTGAGTCTGTTAGTGTTACCTCTTCATATTTGTAAGTGCAATAATGCTCACCCTGCCTCTATATGTGTATGTGGACATTGGGGTCTGCATAGTTCTGTGTTTGAATGTCAGAGTTTTGGCCCTGTGTGTGTATTCACCATACATATAGGTGTGGGTGTGGCAGTGTATATGAGGGATACATATCTGACACTTTGCTATTTTGTATACGCTGACTGTAGGTGAGTTACCGTTCACCATGCATGTCGGTGAGTTAACTAATGACTTGTTCTAACACGTAAACTTTAATGAGACAAATGAGAGCTGGCTGAGACATTTTGGAATTTTTCAAACATTAAAACATAGAGAGCACATTTGTCACAAGTGAAATCAGTGTCTTTTGCTTCTCATGTTTTCCAGTTTTTTTTATTTGTCTATGGAAAGCAGGTCACCAGATGCTGCTTGACTCTAAGCCACCACGACACAATACTCCTATCCTAACCTATAGATTTTGCGAATTATTATATTGAGCCAAACAGGACAACAATTTCTCAAATGTATGGATGATAAAAGACCGGGCTAGAGCATTGTTTCTTAAAACTAAACTCTCAACATTGAGACACTTAATGTAAACCTCCAAGATAGTGATTATATCTGTAAAAGACTCCTGTGTGAATAGAAATGGCTAACGTGAGACTCTGTCTTTGTGAAATTCTCTGTGATACTTCCCCTCTCTGAGATGCTGCCAGTTTGAGACTCTTAAATCGTGATGCTGTTATCTGCCTTTATGGGATTCGTTGTCAGTCTGGGACTCTGCCTGCGTGAGATTCGTGCGTATGAGTACAACACTTTTCATATATATCTGTCTCTGTGAGTATGATTGTGTGTTCTGGAGGTAGAGACAGGCTTTACCTGAAGGTGACTCTTGTATGAGGCACTTAACTTGTGTGACACTGTGTTTAAGAGGTGTGAGACTTTGTACTTGCAGGAGTCTCAGTGTAATACAGTGGCGTAGCTAGGGGGGGCGGTGGGGGTGGTCTGTCCCAGGCGGCACAATTTTGGTGGCGTCCGCGCAGCACTGGTGGCCCGTTGCGGCCCCCTTTATCATTTATTTGGCAACAGCAGCCACGCCCGCAACGGGCCACCAGTGCCGCGCGCGGCCTAATTTGAAAGTGCGTGCTCCGTGCTGCGCGCTGCGTGCACCTGCCCTGCTGACTGTTGTTTACTGCTAGTGCGCCAGCGGCCAGCAGCAGTCACCCAGTGCTTCCAAAATTGCGGCCACGACGTCCCGCGTTTGTATTTGCTGAGCTCAGCTCTTAACTGTTGGCCCGCAGGTCTGTCCCAGCCTCCAGGGCCATCAATCAATCTTGTAGTGCGCGAGCGCTACCAATGACGGCCCTTGCGACATTAAATGGTTTAAATATTTTGGCCAGCCCTGCCCTCGCTATGAGAACGACGTAGCAGTCACGTGCTTCACCGCAACGCGTTCTCGCGCTCATTCTGGCCTGGAGCAGTCGTTGCAGTGCTGTTCTCCGGGCGATTTGCTGGCTCTGGAGACTGGTGTGGCTGTTGATTTAAGTTCAAACCAACCACCCCTGCCTGGCGTAGAGACCCTGGAGCGAGTCACGAGTGAGGTGGGGATATTTAGTGAGTGGCAGAGTGGCACCATAGCTGCCAACAGGGCTTTAAGTGGAATGAAAAAACTGGGGGGTCTCTCAAAGGGGGGTTGCCAATTTAGTTAAGGGTGTGGATTTAAAACACTAACGCTAAAAATCTGTGTTTAGCATTGTATGCCGCCTGACTTGTATTTTGCTGTTTCTGTCATTGCATCCAGATATGTGATACAACAAGTAACATCATACCTAGAACCAGGCCCGGTTCTAGAGGGTGGGCCAGGCCCACCCAAGGATTGCCCTGGCCCACCCTAGGCCATTGTGAACTGGAAAATTTGCGTTTTTCATCCTAATGTCTCACAGTGCCTTGAAGCCCCATTGTGCCCTGCTGTGTTGTTTTATTTAATTATTACCCATTGCCATGCTCTAGTCTCAGGCCTGGGGACAGGTGTGAAATCAGCAGGGATAATAGCTGCTATGATGTGCAAATGAACTGCACAGCCATCCTGAACACTTTCACTCACACTAAAGAGGCTGCCGGCTCCAATCACAAGGTACCAGGGAGTAGCAAAAAGTGATATGACAGAAACGCTTTGCAAAGGATTTCCTTTTCTCAAAAAGGTTAGTGAAAATGTGTTTATAATTAGCATATACATTTACTCAGGTTTTTAAAAAATGTCTTCCTACTCTGAGGCCATTACTAACTTGCAGTATTACATTAAAATAAATTAATTAATGGAAAAAGTAAAAATAAAAAGTTTTATCTTTCTATTGGCTAGATGAAAAGACATTCTACTCATCATTAATTCGCACCACAATATTTTGTGTGTCGATTGTTACAAGTGATAGAATGATTCCTTGAGCAGGGACCTATGGGCGGGGCCACTTGAATTATGTGATTGTGCAGGCGTGGCATTTTTCGCATAGCTATGGATTTGCCGCATTTGCCGCATAATCCATTTTCTTCTGCATAATCTGCAGATTTTTAAAGAGGTTGTTTTTAGCTCAAATGGTTCAAAAGTTATAAAATTGCATTGACATGTGGTGGCGCTGAGTGGAAGGTTCTTTCCTAAGGTTGACTGGTCACCTTCTGATGGCTTAAATCAACTAACACACATCTGTGCACATCATCAATAGTCTCTTTTATCCATGTGCATTATGCATGTAAGGACACGACTTCTTAATCCAAAGGAATCACGTAGTGTAGACAACTTCCACCTTCTGATTGCTTATTGCTACATTCAGGTGTTAAACTGGTCCCAATGAAGTGCAAACTCTGTCTAGTGTTAGCAAGCGTAAAAATATCAAAATAATGAACTAATACATCCCATAATGTGATGCATTATGCTGCATAGTTTGCTTTTTCTTGTTGCACAATTTAGTCAACATTGCTACATAATTTGACCCATGCTTCAGCCTGAATTTTCTGCATCTACATTTTAAAGTTGTGACAAGCAAGGTCCTTCCCCTTTCCCAAAGCTAGAAGGGCAACAGAGAAAGCGAAGTCAGTAGCTCTTTGGGTGGTAGTTATTGTCTTAAAAATGTCATGTATGTGCATGTAACTTGCATGATCGAGGTAACCATTAGCGGCAATACTACGTGTCTCTCGGACGTCTTTCAAGTGCTTGCCGTCCTTTTTCCCCAGCACCCCCTTCCCCCACCAGGGGCGGCAATCTGAGGGATAGCCCCGGGCACCACAAGCTCTAGCTACGCCCCTGAGCGATGAGTCATTTCTCATGAATGAGGCCCGTGGTGTTTATCCTTGGCCTATAGGGTAGTTTTAAATATTGCTCATCTTTGGCACCAAGTGAAGATTAGTGAAAGGCAATCCTTGACGGCCTGAATAGGTATTATCCTTTAAAATCATTTTTGTGAGTATTAATTAGATGTGAGATTCTGTAATTATCATGTACGGATCCCTAAATAGCCTGTCTGCTATACTCAACAGATTTCAAACTTGGGATTAAATACCCTTTAACAGATTGGGAGGATTCTCACAGATGTGCGTTTGCACGGATGAGTCACAATAATGATATATGATTGTAAGCGGGATGCAAGATAGAATGATTGTTCTTACAGTGATTGAGTGAATGGTTGGAGCACTTACAAAGAATATTGAGAAGAAAAAAAGAATATGACGTCATAATCACATAGCTGTGATACAACGTGTATTTACATAGTATGAAGTATCTGTTTATTAACATTATGTGGTTTTGTGATTACTGGTTTAATGCACGGATAGTGAATTGATTGTGTCACAGTGAATTGATTATGTCATTGATTATTGTTTTTAATTCTTTCATTGTTCATTGCTTTATGAATTTAATTTGAGATGCAGTTTTGCACAAAAAAAATTTGTAGAAAAGATAGTAATTAAAAAGAATGTTTCGCTTTTATCTTGTATTAGGTGAGACTAAACCCGTTTTTAAGGAGAAACGCGTCGATGCTTCACTTTCTGTTAAATTTGCAAGGTTCAACAGTGTTCTGGTGACAGGGAATTAAGATCTATGCCCTCTGCTGTGCTAAGAAAATCCAAATTAACATCCACAAAACATAGGGGCAGATTTACAAGCCCCGTGCGCCACTTTTGCGCCGCCGTTGCGTCACTTCTGTGACGCAGTGGCGGCGTAAAAGTAGCTCCATGCTGCGACGGATTTACAATGTGACGCATCTAGGGAGATGCGTCACGTTGTAAAGCCCTGCGCCACATTAAACCTGCGTCAGGTTTAATTTATGCAGGGTGGGCGTTCCGTCGCAAAAAGCTTCGGAAAAGTGACGCAGTGAAATCTACAAGATTTCACGGAGTCACTTTTCCGACGCCGCTGGGTCAAAACCCTGCGCCTGTTTGAAGCAGGCGTAAGGCATGACGCAGCATGTTAGGTATGGGCAGCCCCTGAGCATTGCTGGAGTTGTGTTGAGCCTGCGACACGACTCCAGCAATGGGCCGCCCTTACTCCATCAGATGCGTCACGCATCTGCTTATCCTTGCTCCACAATGCACCGCATTGTAAATGTGGCACATCTGTGGAGGCGCAAGGGTAAACTTGCGTGACGCATCTTACCTGATACATCCCTGCTGATATGCAGGGATGTGCCAGTCCTTGTAAATCTGACCCAAAGTTTATTGTCTATGTCTTTTCTCCTGGAGGACTGTTGTAGCCAGATGATATGATTTCTTTTTGTGTATGTGTTTTTATGCAATAGTTTTCGAAATTACAATGAAATATTGTGCTATGATATTTGTTTTTAATTAAAAAAAATAATAGTCTTTTTTCTTTGTAAGTGCTTTAATATGCTGGTAATGATACAGAAAAGGGGGTGGTGATGAACAGAGTGTCTGAATTAAGCAGACCACCCTTACCCAGTCCAAAGATCAGGGCTTGATCCATCACCGTTATTTATCTCACTGCCCCATCCCAGCTCAGAACCTGGCTATATGCAAATTAGTCTGTCCCTGGCCCAGTGCATCATGGGAACAGGGCAGACCAAACTACCAAGCCAATTCTTCACCAGAAAGGAGACAAGCTACCGGGGACCGGTTTCTGGCATTTCAGCCTCTTCGGCCCGGCTTGCTTGAATCCTGATGGAGCAGTGAGAAAGGGACTCATGTCTGAGTATACCCTGCCACACCTATAGTGGCCAAAAACGATACAGAAAAGGGGGGTGGTGATGAACAGAGTGTCTGAATTAAGCAGACCACCCTTACCCAGTCCAAAGATCAGGGCTTGATCCATCACCGTTATTTATCTCACTGCCCCATCCCAGCTCAGAACCTGGCTATATGCAAATTAGTCTGCACCATCAGGATTCAAGCAAGCCGGGCCGAAGACGGCTGAAATGCCAGAAACCGGTCCCCGGAAGCTTGTTTCCTTCCCAGTGTAAGAATTGGCTTTTGTAGTCTGGTCTGCCCTGTTCCCATGATGCACTGGGCCAGGGACAGACTAATTTGCATACAGCCAGGTTCTGAAACTGGGATGGTGCAATGAGCTAAAAAACGGTGTTGGATCTAGCCCTGATCTCTTGACTGGGTGAGAGTACTCTGCTTAATTCAGAGACTCTGTCCATCACCACCCCTTGTTGTAAATTAATATGCTGGTAATGGCACAAGAGGTGCGTTGGATGCGAATGTAACTGTGAGGCGCTATTGGCCTTCATATAGTTTGAAACCAAAGGGAAAACTTTTTCTTTTATTCTATGATAAGAAAACAAAGCCCAACACGGAAAAAGTTGCGATGGGCCCAACCACGATAAAAAAGGCTGCAAAAATCTCCCCAGGCCTGCAACAACAACATAAGACAAACCACAACGAAGCACAATGGACACAGAAGGAGCAAGTCAAGGGGACAACCAGACCCCGACAAGCACCCCGGTGGAACAGCCTAGGACATCGGGGTCAGGGAAGGCAAAGGAGAAGAAGTGTAGGAAGAAGTGATTCAGTCCGCAGAAAAACATTATCCTGATAACGGAGGTAGTAGAACACCATCAACAACTGTTCATCACCTCCACTGTGTCATTGGCAACTAAAAAAGGAATATGGCAGTCCATCGTGGACAAGGTGAATGCAGTCGGAGTGCGGAAGAGGATAATAGTACTTCTGGCGGATATCACCGACTCCTGCGAATACCTCGCCCTCTCAATTTGCAATAACTCCACCAAACTGTGCAACCTGTGCATCTTTTACCACACCCCAGGCATGAACGACTCCTTCATTGACCTCCTCATGGAACTTCTCACAGCAAAGAGTTCCTCCAACGCTAAAGACATTTTCCTCGGCGATTTTAACCTACACTGGAATGACCCCAAGGATCCTCATGTCAACGCCATTAAAGACCCCCTGACCGATCAAGCCCTGACCCAATCTTGTTTACTCCCAACTCACTCAAAAGGGGCCACTCTTGACTGGCTCATCTCTAAGGAAGCAACGGTCAAGCTTATCTCTATAGACCCCTGTGACTGGTCTGACCACCACACCATTGCCTTCCTACTACCTGGCACCCACAAGACAAGGGCACCACAGCCGATGCTTCCTAAACGATGGGGCAGAGACACTAAGAACCTAGACCACAAGGAACTCGAGGCTCGATGCAAATCTGACGTCCCCCTCGCATATCACAACGGTCAGTGACCTCGCGATCACTATTCTGCAACTGTGTCCAACATTCTGGATGACCTAGCCCCACTAAAACTAAAAAGAACTTAAATCAAAGATAGAAACCCCTGGTTCACTGGATCCCTTAACATTGAGAGGAGATCCCTGCGACAATCCGAAAGAATCTGGAGACAGCACCCCTCTGCCGCTCACCTAAAACTTCTCCACCATGCCAGAAATACATACAGCAAGAACATCCTCAACTCAAAAAAATTGTTCTTCAGATCGGAACTGGCGACCGCTCAGAACAGGCCCCACAAACTCTTCATACTGTTCAAACACCAATCCAACAAACTGGCCAAAACATCGAATGAAAACCCCAAGTCGCTAATTTAATTCGCGGAAATCTCCTCGTTTTTTGCAGACAAAATTAAACCTTAAGTAACAAACTTACTTCCGCCTCATACGCTCTACCCTCCCTGACCTGCCTCCTCTACCCACGCCGCCCCAACAGGCTTCACCTAAGAATCAAGTACACTGGACCGACTTCACACGACGAAGACTCTCTCCAAAATCCTTCTACCTTAAACCCCAACAACCATTTCAACGACCCGCTCTCCTCTAACTGCCAAGCTACCGTTGCCCAATCCATTATTCCTAGCTGAACTACGATAATTAACGCCTCCCTCCGGCATGGATCAATTCCTGACTCTCTGAAAGTGTGCAAAGTCCTCCCAATTCTGGAAAAGCTGTCTCTGGATCCAGCCTCCCCTAACAATTTCAGACCTATTTCCAACATCCCTCTCTTAGCTAAAGTGCTGGAGAAGTGTGTGCAACTTCAGCTAAGTTTTCACATCAACAACTTCCACCTACTCGATGACTTCAAATCTGGATTCAGACCGGGACACAGCACTGAAACCACCATGCTCCACAACGTCGATGATGCCCTCCAAGCCCTTGACCAAGTCAAAACCTGTCTCCTAATCCTACTAGATCTATCCTCGGCCTTCAACACGGTCCACCATGGGAAGCTACACAAACGTCTCAAACTCAGGATGGGACTAGATGGCCCCGTCCTTGAATGGTTTAGATCCTTCCTCCAAAACCGATCTCAAAAATTCCTAATCAACGGCAACCTGTAAGCTCACTCTTCAGTCAGGGTTGGAGTACCTCAAGGTTCAACGCTGTCCCCCACCTTCTTCAACATTTATTTAGAATCGCTTGCCAACGTCCTTCGCACCGCAAATATCTCCTACCATATGTACGCTGATGACACTCAGATCTACATCAATATCTCATCTCTCGAGGAGGTTCTCTCCCTGAATGAGGCCCTGAAGCAGACCGTCCAATGGCTCTCCTCCAATCAACTCAAACTCAACGCAAAGAAAACAGAATTTCTTCTAATTTCCCCTCCAAAAACCGACCCTGAGATTCATATATGAATTAAGGCCATCACAGCCTTAAATTGTCCACCGACCATTGTGGACTCAGCCAAATCACTGGGAATAACCTTGGATTGCAACTTGAACATGTAAGACCACATCAGCTCGATGGCTAAATCTGCCAGATTCCACCTGAGCTATCTATGGAAACTGAAACCCTTCATTGACGCTCCCGACCTAAAAAAATGCCAGTCCAAGCATTAGTCATTTCTAGACTGGAATATGGCTGTTCCACCCTCTCTGGTTTACCCAAGATCTCCCTAGAACCCTTAAAAGCCTGCCTCAATGAGACTACTTACCGGCACAAGGAAATTTGATCACATTTCTCCACACCGGAAAGCGCTGAACTGGCTTCCTCTCGAGGCCAGAATTCATCTTTAGCTGGCATGCATCACGCACAAGGCCTTACACTCAAACTCCCCTGCATGTCTTGCACAGAAACTTGTGATATATGGAGGAATCAGAAACTCACGGTCCGCCAGAGACCTCCTACTCCAGCTTGCACGCTTTCGAAAAATAAAAAACATATAATTGGGAGTTCGCTGGGGCTGTGCCAAGAATATGGAACTCCATCCCACCCGCCATCAGAAAAATCCCCTCTCTTGCACATTTCAAAAAGGAGGCCAAAACCTTCCTTATGAGCAAATTCCCCGTCTAAAACCCTGTCCTTCAACCTCCACAGAGGCTATTGCCTCCTTCCGTCGACCTCTCACCCCACCAAGAAACCTGGGGCCTGTCTTCAGCAACTGTAATGTTAACTGTACTTTGTGTCCTTCCATCCCCCTTGTACTTAGCACCCCCAGCCCTCCCAATCTATGGTATACTCTTGTGATTCCATGCCTTTTGTACAAATCTATGACTATGTAAAGCGCTCTGATACTCTAACGGGTCAAGTTCTCGCTCTACAAAACACAAAAATAAAATAAAATAAAATAAGCACACAAGTCAAAGGCACACGCCATGAAAGGGAGAAGTGGCAGCAAAATCAGAGGAGGAGGGCTGACTCACACAAAATGCTGCACACACATAACAGGCAGAGCACATTAACATTGACTACAATGTGGTACAAACCGCAACACGCACACAACAGAACACAGGACACAACAGGTGCCGCTTGCGTGTAGAAACTGGCCAATCACATTTGGCATTGCAGGGAAATGTGAGATGATGATGTACAAGTCTAAGCCCACATCCTTGATGGTGTTGGAATGTCCAATGTCCCTATCAAATAGGCAGCTCCTCCCAAACAGTCATAATGTACACTGTCACACAGTCTGAATGTAAACATGTAAAATGTGTCAACATACATGTTAACACAATGTAAAGAAGCATTGGCATAGCCAATATGTCTCGCCTTTGGGACCTTATAAGTGATATGGAGTAAGTGTAAGAGTGACAGTGGGATAAATGACTGGATTAAACTGTGAAGAAGCACCATAGAACATAAGGACTGCTGGGGGAATCTAAGGACATTTTGCGAAATTAGAGGAAGTATATGGAAGGAGCAGTTCACAGTTTGTTAGATTGCAGGGTTAAGCAGGATCAACCAGAAGAGTGGAAATATTGCAATAGTTTGGAGGACTGGAGTATCTGTAACATAATGTAAGAGAACACAGTTGAGGCCTTCGCCATTTGTAATGAGACAACTGTTAGGTCAGTAAAATACAGCAATTATTAGGCACATTGGGCCCGTCGTGGCTCTGAGCCCCGGCACCACCGCACCTTCTGTACCAATGGTAGCCACACCCCTGTTTTTTAAGGGGATACGGGGCAGAGGCTGTGGTTTCGGTTAGGCTGTCGGTGGGGTGCATGGTTGCTGGACATGGGGTCACGGGTGGGTTGCTCGGAGGCGTGGTGCTTCAGTGGTAGGCTGGGTTGGTCTGAGCAATGTGGGGAGTCAGCAAGGGTTGAGGTGCATTGCAAGGGAAGTCTGATGGATTCAAGGATGGGGGAAGGAAGGTCCGGACCTGGCTGACACAATGACCGCGTCCGGCTTGTCCCATCAAAGCCCTGGCAGCTCCCGGAGCCCCCGCCAGGAGAGAAGGAATAGCCCTGGGAAGAAGACTCCTCTCACCACCAACACCAGCACCCTGGTTGCCGCACCAGTCGGAAGGAGGCGGGGGTAGGGAGTAACTAAGAGGGTGACTTGGGAGATGTAGAAGAATGGGAGCAGAGGGCTATAGAAACACAAGAGGGGAAGGAGAGAGAGGAATACAAAGATTAGAGCAGAGATAGGAAGTGGGAGGGAGAAGGGAAAGAGGTGAAGGGTTTAGGGGAGAAGAAGAATGGAAATGTGCGAATGTGGAAAGAGGGTGTGAAAGGAGAGATATGAATGGAGTGAGGTTTAGAGGAGAGTGGGAGGATGAGATAGAACGGAGGAGAGGGAGTCTGGGAGAGTCGCATGGTGTCGCAGTCCCATACAAGGAGTGCTAGCTCTTCTGTCTCATGCCCCTCGGCCCCCTGCACCTCCTCAGCCCCTCTGGATCTCAGGCAGCCTCGGTCAGGTGCAGGGGCGGGAGGGGGCGTGCCTTTCTTTACAGTGCTCAGTGCACCCCCGGGCCAGCCACTGCGGCAGAGAGCTGGGAAGGCGTGCGAGGGTGGTGGAAACGGGGAGAAGCCCCGGGCGAGGAGACGGACGGCTCCGGTTTGACAACTTGTATTTTTGTTACATTACCAGTAGTTAAAAATTAAAAAACTTGAAGTGCAGCGGGGCATTTTACGCAAACAAATCCGGTCTTCCTTGTAGTGATCTGCTGATCACAGTTCTAGTTGTCAGCATGCCACAGCCACTCCCTCATGGCTGGTTTACACCCACACAACACCCATCCAGCACAGGCGTCAACGGACACGTGGCCCTGCTAATAAAAAGGCCCGGGCGCACCTGGTGGATGCCATTTCCACTCTCTATCTGGGTGTGTTTGTGTGCATATTAGCCGTGCATGGGGGCCTATGGTGTTACCACCTCGCATTCCCCAGGGCCGGAGCTTACATGATGGCGTCCGCAGCATGATACCCAATCATAGAGGGTCCATGACTTGCGGGCCAAAAACTTGGTGACACCGGACACACTGCGGCTGGCACAGGCACACCCCACGGTACGGTGACTTACTGTGCACTGAGGTAGGGGAACCTTAAGTGCTGAGCGGGTTTGCAGCCTGCAATGATGCCCCATCCTGGTGGTCCGGACTGGTAAGGGTTTGTGTGAGCCCTGCTGGACGGCAGTGTAGCTGCCAGCTCGTGCGTACTGCCACGTGGCTTTGCCTTGTGGTTCACAGAGTTAGTGACACCTAAAGGACTGAGCGGATGTGCAGCCTGCGATGATGCCCTGTGCACTGATACGTACTCGGCCATTGCAAAATCAAGACCAAGAATCAAGTGTGTGACCTTGTGTTTGCCAAGGTCTCATCCAAAGATGACTCTGTGATTCTCATATTTCCAACTTTACATGCATGTTGAGTGTTGTACTTTTGCGACAGAAGGCTATTTGATTGGTTCATGATTTTGTAAGGTTGCTGTCACATATCTTTGTCATGGGGGGCTATGTGGTGGTGGCGGCCCTGGGTGTGGTGGCGGTGGGTGTTGTGGCCCTCTTTGGTGTACGAGCTGCATGATCGTTGGCTCCATGGAATCTGTTGCTCTTCATGGGTGACTCTGGGATGGGCTCCCTTTTGTGGTGCAGGTTGTCTTCTGACTTTACACCAGGTCAGATCAGGTGTTAACTTCCTGGTGCTAATGCTCCTTATCGCTGGTTTTGTGATCTCTTCACCGATCTTTCTGGTCATTGTAAATGTTGTGAAGTGGTGTGTTCGCTGCTTTTTGCACGGGAATGCCTACTCTGCATCTCATTAGCGTTAGTTGCTGGAGTCATCCGTGGCAATGTTTTTTCTGGCTGCTTTCGCGAGTAAACTGGTGATATTGGAAAGGGGCGACCGCTCGGTCCCCCCAAACGTATGGATGGGTGCCCCGAACCTCCCGGGAAACCATTTTGGGCGGGGTGGGCGTAGCCCGGCTGGTATGCCCGAAGCGGCGTAGCCGGGGCGCGCCTTCCCCCGCCCGAGAGGGGTTGTCCTAGACACCTCGACGGAAGACCACGCCCCGTAGGCGTATCGGGGACGGGTACACGCCCTCCCGCAGAAGAATAAAGGAGCGGGAATCCAGAAGATCGTCCTCTTGTTCCTCGGATCGGAAGGCTGCACCCACTCGTTGCTCGTGAGCCCTCGACGGAACAAGCAGCAATTTTGAACTTGGTAATTCTGTTTTTTCTCTTTCAGTTTCGAGGGCTCACAGATTCCAGGACCTCGTGGATCGACCAAGGGCGGAGGACTCGAAACCATGCCTAGCAAGAAAGCAGGAAAGGGTTCCGAGACGGAGAGAGTGTTACGCCTGTTGTCGAACCGGATGGCTTGTATGGACCGAAAGCTCGGACAAGTCCAAATGCTCGATAAAGGTTTGGCGGAGGTGAAGAAGCAATTGGCCGCATTGAACGACCCAGGTCAGCCGAAAAAGGTAATAGGCCCGGCCTTGCCGGGAGTTGTCCCCAGGGTGAGAAGGAAGCGGGTCAAAGAGAGGGCGGTTTCGGGGGGGGTCCCGGTTCCAGAGGTACCCCCCATCACCCCCCTCGTACCGGCTGAGAACCCAGATTTAGGCCAGCCGATCCCGGTGGTGATCACCCCGGCCGAGGATGATGAGATGCCCCCAGAATTGGCCGCACAGTTGACGGCATGGCTCAAGACAAAGGTGGGGGGCACAGTGACCCCGGGAGATCCGGCCGAAGAAGCCAGGGTATTAATAAAGCAGTTACGGCAATCGAGAGATGTCGCAAAGGCGAGTGTTCCTCTTGTTCCCCCACAGGTGGCACCTGGAGTGCCAGCAGCTGGTCAGGAAAAGACGGCGGCAGCAACGGCCGATCCGGGTAAGCTCGCATTGCCGATGGTGGGGGAGGGCTTAATACCCTCAAGGCGGGAAAAGGTTGCACAGCACATTCCCATGGCCACGAAAGAGCTAATATGGGGAGACAAGTATGTCAACATGTTTTCATTGTTAACTGACCATCGCGAGATGGAGTATGCTAAAACCCAGAAAGATTTGTGGCACCCGAGCGTCTGGCGCGCCAAGATGGCCGAGTTCAGGGTGGACGAGACAGTGACGAACTGGGTTAAGGCCTTCTCTATATTTACCGCAGTTATGGGGGAACGTAAACCTTAGGTTATGACTGAGTTGATTTGCTATCAGAATCGCATTATGGACTTTTATTCAATGTATGAGGGAGAGGAATGGAAAGGCTATGACACGAAGTTCCGTAAAGCAAAAGAATATGATGCTTCTTTGACTTGGGATTGTTTGGACTCGGTGTCATGGCACAAGCAACTCCTGCCAGGGGCGACAGGTACGTCCTCGCCAGGCGGGAGCGGGTCCGGAGTGGTCCGCCAAAAGCCCGGGGTGCCCTTTCGAGCAGGCACAGGTGGGGGCTACCAGCCTAGAGTTGGCGGGAATGGCGGAAAAGGGGGGGTCTGTTGGGGCTTCAATCGAGGCAACTGTAACAGATCGCAGGGGACATGCAAGTTTAAGCATGTGTGTGCCGGCTGTGGGAATTCCTCACACCCGGAAAGTGCATGTAGATCAAAGAATGGCGGGACAGGGGGAAAAGGTGGGTCTAAGCAGGAGTGAGGTAGACTTTTGTGACCAATTGCCTACACCCGTTGATCTCATGGTTATGATTCCGTGGTTAAACAAATACCCTGATCATGTATCCGCTGGGGTGTTGAGGGAGGGATTCTTACATGGCTTCCACATCCTGGCGGGGGATATTCGGGGGAACTCCCCCGCCAGTTATCGGTACAGCACAACCCAGGCGTGGCAGAAAAGAAAATAGCAAAGGAAGTCAGTTTAGGGCGAGTGGCTGGGCCCTTTCATCGCCCACCGGTGGCTGAGTTCATCTGTTCCCCGTTAGGGGTTGTCCCGAAGAAAGATCCAGGGGAGTTTAGACTCATACATAACCTTTCTGCTCCTAGGGGTTCCTCGGTGAATGATGCCATTGACCCAGAAGTTTGTTCAGTACGATATGCATCGTTCGACGATGCCGTGGCCATGTTGAACCACCTAGGCCCTGGGGCGCTGATGGCGAAATGTGATATTGAATCAGCGTTCCGGTTGCTTCCGGTGCGCCCGCAGGATCAGCGCCTACTAGGTTTTGCATTTCAGGGAAGTTATTACATGGATAAATGCATGCCCATGGGTTGTTCCATTTCTTGTGCGTATTTTGAAATGTTTAGCTGTTTTTTGGAATGGGCATTCACCGAGGCTACAGGGCATAGACATGTTATGCATTATCTGGATGACTTCCTGTTCTTGGGGGCAGCCGGGGATACGAACTGCGCACAGGCGCTGTATGATTTCTGCATCCTCATGAGTAAATTTGGGGTCCCATTGGCACCAGGTAAGACGGTTGGACCATCTACTTCACTGGAGTTTCTGGGAATTGAACTCGATTCTGTGGAGGGGTGTTTCCGATTACCAATGGAAAAAGTGGTCACGTTTCGGGCTTCCTTGATGCAATGCCTGGGTGGGGAGAAAGTGACCCTGCACCAGTTACAACAAACAGTGGGTCAGCTTAATTTTGCCTTGAGGGTGATGCCTATGGCCCGCCCCTTTTCGCGCTCTATCGCGCAAGCTATGGTAGGTCTCAAAGAGGGTCACCACCGTACGAGACTGTCAGGGGAGGTTCGCCAGGATATGCGTATTTGGTTGGCATTTCTGGCGGACTTCAACGGTCGAGTCATGTGGAACTCCCCGCCAGAGTCTTCGGATGAACTAGGTCTATGGACCGACTCAGCAGGGAGCGTGGGTTTTGGCGCCATCTTAGGTAATCGATGGTCGGCACAAACATGGCCAACATGGTGGCACTCCAACGGTCTCACAGGTAACATTGGGTTCCTGGAGTTATTCCCCATCTGGGTTGCTCTGATGACATGGACTGACGACTTCAGGGACCGCTCAGTGGTGTTTTGGTCTGATAATATGACTGTTGTCGAGTGCATTAACCAACAGGCAGCACGCTGCAAATTGATCTTGAGATTGTTGAAAGAAGTTGTGCTGCTTTGCATGAGATTGAATGTACAGTTCAGGGCGAAACATGTGCCAGGTGTACTGAATCATGCGGCTGATGCACTCTCTCGTTCACATATGCAGGCATTCAGGGGTTATTTGCCCACAGCGGACCTAGAGGCAGCACCATTCCCCGAAGCAATGTGGCTAATCGGTGCCCCGGATTACAAGACCTCGTGGCAGCGAGTCTAGCCCCCAGGACAAGGAAAGCATACGAAGGAGCGTTTCGTTCCTATTGCACATATTTGGGTCCCACAGAGAGTCAGAACTGGGGGCAGGAGGAATCCTTCCTGGGGTACCTGGTAGCGCTGCACAGAGAGGGCCGATCAGCGGCAACGGCCAGTAGGCATAGGGCGGCAATTTCCTTCATGGCCCAGGTACACGGCATAAAAGACCCGACAGGTTCCTTTTTGGTGAGGAAAGCCCTTCGCGGCTGGCAGCGCCTTGAGGGTTGCAAGCAAGATACGAGGCACCCGATTGGCTTAGACAGACTGTCTCTGCTTTTAGCGAAGCTGGATGAGACATGTTCCTCCCATTTCGAAGCAGTTTTGTTCCGGGCAGCGTTCACATTGGCATTCCATGGGGCTATGAGGGTGAGCGAACTTGTCGCAAGGAACAAGAGAGATATGGAGGGAGGCTTGTGCAGGGATCACATCCAAATAAGGGGTGATTCGATGGTAATCGTGATAGCCAGGTCCAAGACTTACCAGGGGGCTATGGGAAATAGTGTTGTCGTGCAGCGCAAACGTGGGTCCCCCATCTGCCCGTTGAAGTGTGTGGAAGACTATTTGGCGCTAAGAGCGGCCGCATGGGGGGGGAGTTTGCTCCGACACAAGGACGGCACCCCACTGACGAGATTTCAGTTTCAGAGGGTGCTAGCACTGTCAATCGCTGACGCGGGCATGGACCCGTGCGATTTTGGGACCCACTCCTTTAGGATAGGGGCTGCTACTGAGGCTACAGCCAGGGGTCAGAGTGCTGAGGAAGTGAAACAATTGGGCCGTTGGTCCTCGAATTGCTTCAAGAGGTATGTGCGATTGCACATGTTGTGAGTGATCAATTGACATGCACTCACGTTTTCTGTCTTTTGTTTACTTTACAGTTTCGCGAGCCTGCCACGCGGGGCGGAATTTGAGGTCGACCCAGCATCAGGAGACCAGCGGTCAGAGGCCACCGACTGGAGAGAGGATGGTATGGGTCGTGGGCCACTCATACGTGAGGCGCGCCGGTGACGTATTCAAGGAAGGTGACGCGATTCACGCACCTGGGGAATACGGGTTCAGAGTGACCTTCCATGGGAAGGGTGGGCTCGTCTTTGACCACTTCGAGTCATTTTTTGAGGGGCTTCTAGGGCGGCATAGGTCACCGCCATCTGTAGTCATAGTACACCTGGGAGGCAACGACTTGGTGACACTGGGTAAACGAGTGTTACTTGAACGAATTTTGTCGGCTGTTAGCTGGTTGGCTAAAAGAGTCCCGGGGTGCACGATTGCCTGGTCCCACATGATTCCTAGAAAGATGTGGCGGGGGGGCCTCTCGGTGTCAGCACTGAACCATTCAGTTAAACGGGTCAATAATAAAATTGGTTGATTGTTCCGTTCTGCACAGTTGCATAACATTCCTCATGGGTGTATTCGGGGTGATCAAATGTATCTGAACGATGGGGTTCACCTGTCCAGGGAGGGGAATGTCTTACTCATAGGAGACTTTGTTGCATGGCTAAGGGGTTTGAGAGCATGACCTTTAGGAGGAGTAGGGGGGACCGGATAGTCGGTCAACTATCCGGTCTGTGGCGGTAAGGTCATGATCAGTGAGCAGTAATTTCAAGGTCCCTAGAGTGGGGCGCCACCCACAATGGATGGGAGCGCCCGGGGGAAGACGCCCATTGGCCCCTTCCACGGGGAGGCGGCACCCACTAAGGATGGGGCGCCTATGGGGAGATGGCCATGGGCCCCTCCCAGGGGGGGAGGTGGTTAGATGCCCCTCCGACTAATTTCCCGGGGGCCGGATATCCGCGACGGCGGATAGAGAGTGTATGGATGGGGGGAGAGTCCACGCTGTCCTTCCTACAGAGACCTCATACGGGAACTCGGACGACCCTTAAGATGGCGTCGAGTAGAAAGGGGGCCCCCACCACAACAAGGGAAGTTACAGTTGGCAATGAGGGTAGAGCCCTCTGCGCATGCGCCGCTCACACAGAGAGGGCGGGAGTCTGGTAGTAGGGATCTGACACTGGTTAAGACCTTGCCGTTGGCCCTTAATGCTAGGATGTACAATTTGAGTTAGAGTGTATGCATTTTCAGGATGTTAGCCAAAAGTACATGACTGCATCGAAATGTAATAAATGACAAATTGTACATAATGCATAATGATGAAACTTTTATTTAATGTTTTAAATTTTGTTTCATATTTTAATAAATACGGCCGGGAGGGTTGACTCCCTCCCGCCTTCCAAAAGTTCAACTATTGTCCGACTTCCCATCCTTGGGGATATGTGTTGGGAGGGGGTGGCGGGCATCCCGGCCATATGGAAAGGGGCGACCGCTCGGTCCCCCCGAACGTATGGATGGGTGCCCCGAACCTCCCGGGAAACCATTTTGGGCGGGGTGGGCGTAGCCCGGCTGGTATGCCCGAAGCGGCGTAGCCGGGGCGCGCCTTCCCCCGCCCGAGAGGGGTTGTCCTAGACACCTCGACGGAAGACCACGCCCCGTAGGCGTATCGGGGACGGGTACACGCCCTCCCGCAGAAGAATAAAGGAGCGGGAATCCAGAAGATCGTCCTCTTGTTCCTCGGATCGGAAGGCTGCACCCACTCGTTGCTCCTGAGCCCTCGACGGAACAAGCAGCAATTTTGACCCACCCACCAGCCCCTTATAGCAAATGTTTGGAGGAAATAAAGTTTTGCTGAGTGATGAAGTATAGGCCTTTTTTCCTTGGTAGAGAGTATGAAGGAACGTTGAGAATAAAGATTTGATTTTTGCATGGGAGAAATGTCTTCTTGCAGGAAAGATCAGTTGATAACACAGTAAGATGATGTGGAATTTTTTCTTTTCTTAGTAGGTAAACAACTGTCGTATTTATTTGTCGGGCGGTAAGGTCATGATCGGTGAGCAGTAATTTCAAGGTCCCTAGAGTGGGGCGCCACCCACAATGGATGGGAGCGCCCGGGGGAAGACGGCCATTGGCCCCTTCCACGGGAAGGCGGCACCCACTAAGGAGGGGGCGCCTATGGGGAGATGGCCATGGGCCCCTCCCAGGGGGGGAGGTGGTTAGATGCCCCTCCTACTAATTTCCCGGGGGCCGGATATCCGCGACGGCGGATAGAGAGTGTGGGGATGGGGGGAGAGTCCACGCTGTCCTTCCTACAGAGACCTCATACGGGAACTCGGACGACCCTTAAGATGGCGTCGAGTAGAAAGGGGGCCCCCACCACAACAAGGGAAGTTACAGTTGGCAATGAGGGTAGAGCCCTCTGCGCATGCGCCGCACACACAGTGAGGGCGGGAGTCTGGTAGTAGGGATCTGACACCGGTTAAGACCTTGCCGTTGGCCCTTAATGCTAGGATGTACAATTTGAGTTAGAGTGTATGCATTTTCAGGATGTTAGCCAAAAGTACATGACTGCATCGAAATGTAATAAATGACAAATTGTACATAATGCATAATGATGAAACTTTTATTTAATGTTTTAAATTTTGTTTCATATTTTAATAAATACGTCCGGGAGGGTTGACTCCCTCCCGCCTTCCAAAAGTTTAACTATTGTCCGACTTCCCATCCTTGGGGATATGTGTTGGGAGGGGGTGGCGGGCATCCCGGCCATAGTGCTATTTTCACCAGCTTGTGAATGGTGCAATATATTTATCGCCACTTTGGCTGAATTAAAGTGCTGTTAACTCAGCAATAAGTGCTTGAGAATATACCCCCTAGTGTCCAGTGATTGGTTAGTTATATGACCCGCCCTGTAAAAGCCTCTATTCTCTCCAGAAGTAAAAAACCTGTGCCTCGGATGAAAGTTGTGGTCCAGCTACAGGTGGGCCGCTCAACCCCCAAGCTGTCCAGGCAACGTATCGCCACATACTGCCGGTTTATGCTGCCTGTGGTGGCCGGGGTGCACTTGGGTACTGGAGGTCTTTGGCACTGCAGAGGGGGCTTCACCAGTAGGAGGCACCCGCAGCACAGCCCGTGGGCAAGGTAAGTGATGGTGCCTTGATATTTAAGAAGAGGGTGGGTGCACGAGCAGTGATTTTTTCTGATACTTTTGAGCAAAGGAAATAGCATTGGCTGTGGGTACTTAGGCTGCCGGATTTTACGTTTGTGTAGGAGTTTTGTGTGGTGTTACATACAGGTGGGCAGATTTACAATGAAAGTGACTCAGTGCATTATGCAAGCCATTTGGCTGCACAGCACTGAGTCACTTTGAAAGCACTGGGATGCGACCTATTTACAACAATATGTCGCATCTCAATGCTTCCCCCTATGCTAGCGCACAAACTGCAGCAACGAGCAGATGTAGGCACCCTTTACACCATGGTGCAAGGTGGCCTGCGTCGTGGTGAGATTGTTTTTATGCAGGAAGTGGCACCTTCCTGCACAAAAACAATCACTACAGGCATTTTCCTCTTTCAATGCGTGCTGTAGAATGCAGCATGCATCAATCAATCAATCAATCAGGTCATTTGTAGAGCGCACTACTCACCCGTAGGGTCTCAAGGCGCTGGGTGGGGGGGGTGCCATTACTGCTCGAACAGCCAGGTCTTGAGCTTCTTCCTGAAGGAGAGGTGGTCTTGGGTCAGGCGCAGGTCGGTCGGGAGTGAGTTCCAGGTCTTGGCGGCCAGGTAGGAGAAGGATCTTCCTCCTGTTGTCGCTCTTCGGATGCAGGGGACGGCGGCGAGGGCGTGGTTGGTTGATCTGAGGAGGCGCTTGGGAGTGTAGAAGTTGATCCGGTTGTTGAGGTTGCTCGGGCCTTGGTCGTGTAGGGCTTTGTGCGCGTGGGTGAGGAGACGGAAGGTGATTCTCTTGTTGACCGGGAGCCAGTGCAGATCTCTCAGGTGTCCGGAGATGTGGCTGCGTCGGGGGATGTCGAGGATGAGTCTGGCCGAGGCGTTCTGGATCCGCTGGAGTCTCTTCTGGAGTTTGGCAGTGGTTCCGGCGTAGAGGGCGTTGCCGTAGTCCAGTCGGCTGGTGACGAGGGCCTGGGTGACCGTCTTCCTCGTCTCGGTGGGGATCCACCGGAAGATCTTACGTAGCATGCGCAGGATGTTGAAGCATGACGAGGAGACGGCGTTGACTCCGGACATCGCAAGAGATAATAACAAGGAAAATTGAAAAAATGTCTCCTCTGGAGGCATAGCATTCACACGCATTTCCAGATAAATGATTCCTCGTAAATCTGGAAATGTGTCTCGTTCCATGAGTGTTGCATGGGAACACCCACAGCAACACTCATGGAATGCCCCTTTCACCCAAAGTGCTGCATGTAAACGGGCCATATTTACAAGGACAGGAAAAGACACGCAGGGTGGCTTTTCCTGTCCTCGTAAATATGGAGCAGTAAGTTACGCCACCAGTGTGTCACAAAAAGTGACGTACTGGTGGCGCAGGGAGCTTTTAAATCTGCCCCTGGATTTCTATCACTCTTTGATACCTTTTGTTTGGCCGAGAAAAATGGATACCCTTTTTGATGTGCGTGGTCGCATGAAAGTGGCAAACATATATCAACACAAAGAAAATCGCTAATAGAGGTGGATGAGCCGAGTGGCATGAGGAGGGCACTGCAAGGGAGATTAGGTAGCTAAAGCAGGGGAACCTAAGATAGAGCTGGCCTTGTAGTGTAAGGAAGGGCAGCAGAACGAAAAGAGTTCTGCTAATCAGCAGATAAACCCTGAAAGCGTAGGGAGACTGCACTTAGGTTTCAAGGCTGCATGAACCAGTTAGAAGCCAGGAAACATGAGCATGGGAGCAGTTAGCCAATGGCAATCATCAGGTTGGATTACTCTCCTGCTACTAATTACTAGCACTAGGATGCCATCGGGTAAACAAGTGCTCTAGAAATGCTGTTTTAATTCAATTCAATTACAACAGCCCTATTACAACAGGTCTTCCAGCAACGCATGTGCGCCATGCCAAGTCTCGACCTAAGAACGGGGAGAAATATAGAAATGTCTCCTCGTTTGTTAACATCCAGTGTAGCGCAGAGAAAGGCCATGCAGGTGGCTGAATCTGTCCATAAACAAAGGGGCAGATTCCGCACGCCTGATCCTATAAGCCCCACGCCGAGACCACATCACCCCGCACCTGAGAGACCTGCACTGGCTCCCTGTCGACAAAAGAATCACATTCAAACTCATGACCCACGCACACAAGGCACTCCACAAGACCGGCCCAGCCTATGTCAACAGCAGACTCTCCTTCTACGCACCCAACAGGAAACTCCACTCCGCCGACCTGTCCCTGGCCGCCGTCCCGCGCATCCAGAGAACCACTTTCGGGAGCAGAACCTTCTCCCACCGCGCCGCCAAGACCTGGAACACCCTCCCCCTCCACCTACGACAGACAGCAGACCTCCCGGCCTTCAGAAGACTTCTCAAGACCAGGGACCTCATTTATGAGAAATGACGCATCGCTGCGTTAAAGCAGCGATGCGTCACTTCTCAGTGCGCACTCCTTGCGACATTCCTGATGCGTCGTATTTAATGTATAACGCATCATGTCGCAAGGAGTTACAGATACGTCAGTATTTCTGACGTATCTGTAAGCGCAAAAGTGACGCATTGCTGGAGTACGTCACAAAAGTGACGCATCTCCAGCAATGCGTCCTTTCACATGGGGCAAGCCCCATGTGAAGGGGCATGCGTCAGTCTTACGCCTGCTGTGAGGCAGGCGCAAGATTTTGACGCAACAGCGTCCTAAAAGTGACTTCTACAACCCTTCCTTGCGTCAATACGCCTCCCTTGCATACATTATACCTGGCGCAGTTATAATGTGGCGCAGGGGTTTACAAAGTGACGCATCTACCTAGATGCGTCACTTTGTAAATATGGCGCAACAAGGTGCATTTTTTACGCCACTGGTGCGTCACAAAAAGTGACGCACCGGCGGTGTAAAAGTGACGCGCGGCCTCATAAATGAGGCCCCTGGCTCTTCGACCACTAGCTGCAGCTCCTCCCCCCCCCCCAGCGCCTTGAGACCCTAGCAGGTAAGTAGTGCGCTTTACAAATCCCCTGATTGATTGACTGACGCAACTCCAGCACTGCGCCATTCTTACGTCAGCAGATGCAACACGCATTTGTTTATCCGATGATGCACCGCAATGTAAATAATGTGCATCTGTGGTGGCGCAAGGGTAAACTTGTGTGAGGCAGCTGTCCTGGAGCATCACTTCTGATATAAATCATTCTTTTGACTGTTTCAGATTTATCTTCTTTGATATATCAACGCGCTGCTAATTTTAATCTGACTCATCAATTTACTAAAATCTTATTCAATTGTGGAATTACTATAATCTTATTCAATCGTGGAAATAACTTGGATGTTATATTGGTTTCCTTCCGTCTTCTAGGAGTCATTGACTTTTATTCACCATGATTTAGACCTATGTAGGTCTCCAAAAATTGCATATTCTGTTTTTCAACCACCACACGAAGTGCAGCTGAAACTTAGAATAGCGTAAGGATATATGCCGTCGAAGGAAAGGAGAAGAAATCTTCAAGTAGTTCAACTCTTTACAAAACATCTGATGTGATTGGTCTCTTATGAATCTTAGAGTGACTCCATGGAGTAAAGAGAGATAGACGCAGAAGGATGATTATCATACTGTACAAAATATGAATATATTAACGTCTAATTAATGCAAAGTGTACTGTGTTTAATAACATGCAAAGGGTTTGTGATCCTTGCAATGCATTATGGGCAGCCGGATATCCGTTCACAGTTTGTCATGATGCAGGAAGTGCTTCGCTCAGCGTCGCTCGGGATAAACAAAGCAAGCGTGGTGACGTCACAGCGTTCCCCCGTCAGGCGTCTCTAGTTGTCCCTGTATGGCTCGGACACCGGCTGGAGTGGGACACCTAGTGTCGACGTGCGGTACTGCACCCTGGTATCCAGTGGAGCCTTTGACCTCACTTCTCTGGTGCAAAGCATCACAGAATCTATACTGTTTACATAATGCAGCCCGACCTCTGAACCCAAGATAAAAACACAGACAAAATATTGCACCACTCACAGTACTTTAAAAACTGAAGGCCTCATTTATGAAAAGTGACGCATCACTGCGAGAAAACAGCGATGCGTCACTTTTCATTGCGCCCTCCTTGCGACACCAATGATGCGTCATATTCACAGTATGACGCATCATGGCGCAAGGAGTTACAGATACATCAGTATTTCTAATGTATCTGTAGACGCAAAAATGACGCAGGCGTAAGATATTGACGCATTTGCGTCCTAGAAGTGGCACAGTGAAATCTTATAGATTTCACTGCGTCACTTCTATGACCCATACTTGCGTCGGAACGCCCCCTTGCATACATTATACCTGGCGCAGGTATAATGTGGCGCACAGGTTTACAAAGTGAGATGCGTCACTTTGTAAATATGGTGCAAAAAGGCACATTTTTTACCCTGCTGGTGCGTCGCAAAAACTGACGCACCGGCAGTGCAAAAGTGACGCAAGGGCTCATATATAAGCCCCTCAGCATGACGACAAAGTCTCTACAAATATTTTGACATCTTATCTATCACCACACGAACAAGCATTGGCATAGCCAATAGGTCTGACCTAACCTTTGTGTTTTTGCCATGTTGTACACCAGCGTGGCTGCTGTTCAGCATGGCTACAAGTTAGTGTTGTAAAGGTAAGTGGAGTACAGTAGTGTTGCTCAGTGTCGTGGAGTGACATAGAGTGGAGTAGAGGGCTGTGTAGTGTTGGCGAGTAGAGTGGTGTTTGGTAGAGTGCTGTGTAGTGGAGTAGAGTGAAGGGGCGTACCAAGTAGGGGTGTACAGTGGAGTAGAGTGAAGGGGCGTACCAGGTAGAGGTGTACAGTGAAGTAGAGTGAAGGGGCGTACCAAGTAGGGGTGTACAGTGGAGTAGAGTGAAGGGGCGTACCAAGTAGGGGTGTACAGTGGAGTAGAGTGAAGGGGCGTACCAAGTAGGAGTGTACAGTGGAGTAGAGTGAAGGGGCGTACCAAGTAGGGGTGTACAGTGGAGTAGAGTGAAGGGGTATACCAACTAGGGGTGCACAGTGGAGTAGGGTGAAGGGGCGTACCAAGTAGGGGTGTACAGTGAAGTAGAGTGAAGGGGCGTACCAAGTAGGGGTGTACAGTGGAGTTGAGTGGAGTGAAGTGACGTGGAATGGCATAGAGGGAGTTGCGTAAACTGGAGTGCTGTAGACTGGAGTGCCGTAGAGTGGCTTGGCACAGAGTGGAGTAGAGGGTAGTGGCATAGAGTGGAGTGGCGTATAGTGTTGGGGCATACAGTCAAGTATGGAGAATGAAAAGACTGTAATGAAGAAGGAGATGATGTGTCAGAGATGCAGATGGAGGAATTCAGAAGTATGTTGTGGGATAAAGGTCGCAGGTGTCTAACAATGAGAGACTGCCGAAGAAAGTGGTGTGAAGGGGAAAACAGGAGTTAGTGAGACACTCTAGGAAACGCCCACGCCCCAGACCTTAGTTATGGCTTAACTAAGGGGAAATTTGGAAAGACTGCCACCAGGATATTCACCAAATGAACATGGGCGAACGTAGTCCCTGATGGTAAAATGCCTTCATGTAGGGTCACAAAACCAAGCGCGAATCCACACTGCACCACCTGCCCATACTCACTAGGGGGCATATTATCAAGGGCCATATCGCCGCTTTAGCTGGACTTTTTCCCACTAAAGCTGCAATATTTTTATTGCCCTATTAGCAAGCTATCGCTAACAGCAGTTAGCAACAGCTTATAGGTGATAGCTACAGGTTTGGGGCCCGCTTTGCATGTCAGCGATATTTATCGCTAATGACATGCAAAGTGGGCGTACCCAAACTGTTAGTGACTGTTTCTAACACAGCTTTCGCCTATTAGCAAGGCAGGCGAAGCGATAAAAAAATTTGGCTAAGCACGAATATCGCTATCACCTAACGCCTGCTCAGACCAGGACTTAACCTGTTTATCCAATGGAAGGTGAATAATCAGGTTAAGTCCCCATTGGCGTTAATGCCTGAATATCGCTGGATTTCCAGCGATATTCACGCATTGAGCCGCTATCGCCTGAAATGTTATCGCAATGGAGATAAACGTTGCTAATAGCACTTTATCTCTGCGATACTTTCCGGCGATAAAAAATAAATGCGCTTAGCGCATTTAGCAATAAATATCGCTACTCCTTGATAATATGCCCCTAGGTTCCATAGCTTCCCAAATCTAACCTCCATGGACTGCTGCATGCATGCTCACCTTCATTATATAAGTCTTTTTACCTAGGAAATATTTACATGTATTGAACACCTCATATCCTTTTCTTCTTTCTTTAATTGGGAAATACAGGTACAAAAGTCACAGAAGCAATACACCTTTTGAGGGAAAACGTTTCTGAATCTGAATAATGTTTTCAGAGCTCAAGTAACCAATGTAGTGCAGGTTTTTTCATTGCATTTTGGGAACTTTAGTCCTGATTTTATAGTGTGCTAAACGAGACCCTGATTAGAACTGTTTCTCGGACATAGACAAAGGAAACTCCATAGCTCTGTGATTTGGAAATGGGAAGCAAAGATTGCTTCTCCTGTGACTACTGGAGGTTTATCCAGGGAATATTTAAGGGGAAGTGTTTGATAGTCTTATTCAAGACCTGCTCGTTTAGGGGAGATTTCCTACTCTTTGGGGCATATTATTAACAAATAGCGATATTTATCGCTAGGTAGGCTTAGCGGCAAAAAATTTTATCGCCGAGCATCACCGGATTTTATCACTAAGATAACGTGCTATTAGCAACGTTTATCTCAAAAGCGATAAAATTCCCGGCGATAGTGGCAAAATCCGAGAATATTGCTGAGAATACAGCGATATTCACGCATTATCGCTAACAGGGTCTTAGCCATTATATCCACCTCCCATTGGATATAATGGCTAAGAACTGGTCTGAGCAGGTGTTAGTTTTTGGAGATATGCACTCTTAGCGCGAATATTTCCATCGCTACGCCTGTGTTGGTAATAGGCGATAGCGATGTTAGCGACTGCTTTCAGTCGCTAACAGGTTGGGTACGCCCCCTTTGAATGTCATTAGCGATAAATATCGCTGACATGCAAAGCGGGCCCCAAACCGCTCGCTATCGCCTACAAGCTGTCGCTAACTGCTGTTAGCGACAGCTTGTTATGTTATGTTATGTTATGTTATGTTATTATCATTTATTTTGCGCACAGATGCTCCAGCTAAGGAGCGTCCTGGCGCTTGCTAATAGGGCGATAGAATTATCGCCGCTTAGTGGCCGAAAACGGCCGCTAAAGCGGCGATAATTTCCTATTGCCCCCCTTGATAATATGCCCCTTTATTTTTGCTTTTGCTACAAACTACTGACCTCAGTTAAATGGGGCACGTAGACGCTCAGTATCTTGCAGCTATGATTGCAAAGAGGGAGTAATTCTATATGACGAATGCAAATCTCATTACATGTAGGCCATATTACTAACATGCACTGTTGTTCACCTTGCAGGGTAAGCAGACCGTACATGCTGCTTGCATCATACTGCGCCCCGTGCAGTCATCTTATTCTGCTGACAAATCTCGCGGTCTGAGCAATTAGTCCTAACAAATGCCTGCCGGGGCCTGTGAGGGTGGAGTGAGAAACTCCTGACCTTTCTACCTTTGTGAGGCTCATCATAATCCGCCCCTCCCACAAGAGGCTTGTCTCATGCAGCTAGGGCTGAGGGCAGCGCGGAGGACTTGCACTTGTTCCAAGACCAGCACAATAGCACATTGAAGTGACCCTGCACCATAGCCCTTCAGAGCTCGGCGTACCAAGTGACTCGTATTTTAAATCGGGTGCTCTTAGTTCGCAACAAAGATGCATTCTGGGAGTCGTAGTTAAAACTTCCGATTGACCATAGTTTGTAATGGAAATCGAAACCAATGGCTGGGAATGTGCAAAGGCCTGCCGCGTGTAATCTGTTGCGGTGTCCTTCCAGTCGCGGTGCAGGCTATGGCTCGGTGACGGCGTCAGGACGGAGTTGGTGAGCGCAGAGCTTGCGTTGATCGAGTCAGACGTTGCTTGATGCGGTGCCTACAGGACACCGGGCTGGTCGTGAGAGTCGGTCACAGCTCCCTGCCTCTGTAGCCACTGAAACAGTGTTTCCAGCAGCAATTCACAAAGGCTGGTGAAGTCCACTGGTCCTGGGACTTCGGTCAGGGGGCAAGCTCTCTTCCAAGCCTTTGGAGATCTTTGCAAAAGTTGAAAGTAAAGTCCACAAAGTCCTTTCTCCTCTCTTTGGCAGTCAGGCAACCACTGCAGGCCAATCCCCCAAGCAGCAATTCAGTTTGGGAATAGTCTCTCCTCAGTTTCTTCAGGTTCTTCTACTCAGCAGAGGTTTCGTCTTGTAAGTCCAGAAGTGATCTAATTTCAATGGGATCAGGATCCCAATATTTATATCCCAAAATCCTTTGTTTTATGAGGGGAGAGGAGCCTGTGCTCAGTCCAAACCAGTTCTGAAGCACTCTGTTTACCAGACTTCTCATTTCCTTTCACAGTGCAGGGCAGAAACATCAGATGCCCCACAGGAGGTGGAGCGAGCATTGTGGAAGGCAAGTACAGTCCTGGAGCACTTTGTTGACAGTCTTCCTTCTCTTCTTTCAGTGTGCAGGGCAGAGACTTCAGGCGCACCACAGGGGGTGGAACCGGCATTGTAGAGGGAAGGCTCAGCCCTATTCATGGCCCAGGTGCAACCCCTCCCTCCCATCTACTTGCAGATCTCTCTATTCACCACCGGGCTGCCCCAGTCTGTCTCCTGGAATCCCCCAGCCCTGTCACTTGCAAGACCAGACAAAGGAATATACAACCTAGCAGAGGCGGGCTGAAATGGTTAGGCAAGCAAATACCTACTTTCTAAAAGTGGTATTTGCAAAAGCAGAATATTACAATTAACTTCACTAAAAGATGTACTTTATTATTCTGAGTCCAGGCATACTAAACTCGAATTTCTTATCATGTTCTCTGAGTCTGTTAGGATTATAGAATGTAACAATTCTAACAGCCCATTCTGACCTATGGAGAACAGGTAGCCTTGCAATAGTGAAAAACGAAAATGGCTGTAATTCACTATTTGGACATGCCACACACATCAGGGTTTGTCCTACCTTATACTTACAATGCACCCTGCCCTTGGGCCTACCATAGGAGTGACTAATATGAAGAAAATGGAAGGTTTAGGTACCGGCAAGTGGGTGCACTTGCCCAGTCCACAAAGTTGGTTTGGGTGATCCCTACAATGGAGGGGAGCACCCAGTGTGGTTTAAATACCCCTCACACACCAAAAGGCCCCTTGGTGTCATGCTTCATCATCGGGGTCTTCGCAAACCTCTACGGAATGCGGCGTGCTACGACTCACGACTACGCAGGAGCACTTTAAAGTGAACTATGTGTAAACGTGTGTGAGGGTGGAATATAGTGAGTGAAGAAAAGGTTAAAAAATACCTGGCTCGTGGGCGACCACAATTTTTTTTTTATTTAATCCCCGGCTGGTATTGTTAAAAAGTGCAAGGGTGGCGGCCTTTACTAGTTAGGGTAAGGCAACCTCACAAGTGCGTCGTCAACATGTTTCGGAGTTAAGAACTCCTTCTTCAGGACAAGGATATGCACTAAGTATCCCCACCTTACTCACATGGATGTAGATATAAAAGTGTGCTCTACAAAAATAAGTCTAGGTGTAATGTACCTATCAGTTTAATACAAGTTCGTTACGCCCAATTGGCGAGAATTATGAACCTGTGAAGGAACAAAAGGGCAAAATAAACCATATTGTCACAATGGGTATGGAATCACACTTCAGGGTAAAAATAGGACCCAGTGTCGGTCCAGGAACCCTAGAAAAAATATGTAAAAGGATGTAAAAAACACAGACACACAAATGGACAGTGACACACATTAATAGACTCTGGAAAATCATCAGGTATCACACTGTGGGATATAAGGCATGCTGTAAGTAAAAGTTTAGCTTACTTATGATCACAGGTTTAATAGCCTCATGAGCCCGATGCGTAGTATTGGGGGTCAACTGTCCTGCCTACTGTGGCGACCTAAAAGATGTTTAAGCATTAGGTTGTTAGGACTACTGATCTTAGTCCCAGATCTAGGTAGGAAGAAACACCTCCTATCAACATTTAAACTCACGGTTACAGCATGGCCTGCTCGGCTTCCTCCCCTCAACGTGGCTCCGACGAAGTGTCGGTTCAGTGGAAGGTTGCCCGTTATATAGTATCATAGTAATTGAATAATAGCCCCTTAATTGAGAATGGGAGATGACCAAACAAGGATGGACATCCATTGCTTTCCCGGTATTGCGCGTGTAAACAGGGCGCGTCCAGGAGTAAACCGAGCCTGCGTGGAGACATTGACATTATACGTCGACACATGCGCGCGGCGGTAGTGTCTCTAGCAGAGCTCGGCCCTGCGAGGGAAGTCGTAAGCGCATGCGTATGGATTGAGAAAGAAATATTGCAAGTCGACACATGCGTGCGGTGGCAGTGTCTCTGGCAGAAACCGGCCTGGTTGTTAGCGCATGCGCAGGTCGGGTTTTTTTTGTTGGTGCTACTTGGATGGATACAATATCGGAAATGTGTAGGCCCTTATTGCCTGATGTAAAGGCAGATAACCAACAGTTTGAAGATTAATGCGCCATGGGATAAAAGTATAAAAGATTTTTTGGTGGCGCTGCTTAGATGGATACAATATCAGAATTGTGTAGGCTATTATAGCCTGATGTAAAGGCTGATAACCCATGGTTTGCAGATTAATGCGCCTCAGCTCTACCATACAAACTAGGATGTGCGTGGGAAATGAGAGGGCCATGAGATGAAAGTTAAAAGGCTGAAGTCTATTACAGTAGGACGTAAAAGTACATTAGGCTGAAGTCCTTTAGACTGATAGATTGCTTTCCGTTAGCGTAATTGGCTCCATGGGATGGAGTCATTAAGCCCATTCACATCTGAGCCCAAACGGAAGACCCATCTCTGCTCTTTCTCGAACAGGCCCTTGTCAGAAGGTAGTTGCTCAATCACTGTCCAATGTATTTCGTTCACACAGTGTTGTGCCTCAAGGAAATGTGATGCCATCTTAGTGGTCTGTTTCTTGTACCTCACGTTGCTTTTATGTTCATTGATCCTGGTTTTGACAAGGCGTGTAGTCATCCCTACATATTCCTTTCCACAGGGACATGTGATCAGATATATTACGTTTCTGCTATTGCAGTTTGTGAAAGTGCGTTGATCCCATCTGGTGCCATTCCCAAACACAAGGCTGAGACTTTTTTCAGTAAGGTGACAGTTATTACAATTACCACACGGGTGATGCCCGTGGAGATCTCGTAGTCTTGTCTGTTTGGTCACTTGGGTGCAGGGTCTAGTATGTACCAAGATATCTTTGAGGTTCCTTCCTCTCTTATGGGCAAACAGGGGTTTCTCTAATTCCAGATTGCCACTCGTCAGGATACGCCAGTGTTTGTTAACAAGTTTGGAGACCTGGTTCGAGACCGAACTGTACGTTGTCACACAGACTGTTCTGTTCTGTGTCACTTCTTTAGGGGGACTGTCTTCCAACAGTGCTTCCCGGTTGTTGTTACGGGCCCTTTTCATTGCCTGTTGTATTATCCTTCCTGGATATTTACGTTGTTGTAATTTCTTGCTTAGGTCTAAGGCTTGGGACTTGTATTTTCCCACATCGCTACAGTTACGTCGGAGGCAATGACTGAAGAGGCTCTGGCCCACGACTGGCTTTCGAAAAAAGAGGCTAAATTCCTAACACAAAAAGACCCTCGAATACCATATTTTTATACGATTCCTAAGGTGCATAAGAATCTGCAGAACCCACCTGGCCGTCCTATTGTGTCCGGCATATCCTCAGTACTTGAACCACTTTCCAAGTTTGCGGATGCATTCTTGAGACCTCTGGTTCAAGCTACAGACACTTACCTGAAGGACACCAAAGCTGTGCTCCAAATATTACAAGACCACCCATTCGACCCTAATTCCCAGATATTACTGAGCCTCGACGTGGAGAGCTTGTATACGAGCCTCCCTCACGACGAGACCCTCCTCATCATTGAGGAAGTGTTACACAGCAAACAATGGGACTATCACACCCCCCGCGGGGTAGTGATGGAATGTATCTCGATGGCCCTGACTAAAAACTTCTTCGAATATGATGGAACCCTATACCTACAACGCCATGGTACTAGTATGGGCAGCACTTTTGCCCCGAGCCTGGCGGGTCTTTATGTACATCAACTGGAGGCCACCAAAATCCTGCACCCCAGCAACCCGTTCAGGGACAGGATCCTGTCCTGGAGACGTTACATCGATGACGTCTTGGTTATCTGGTCAGGGGATGGCCAAACTGTCGCTGATTTCATGCAATGGATCAACAACCAGAACAATTTTCTCAACTTCATGCACCAGATGTCCAATGCCTCTATGGTGTTTCTAGACCTAAACATTTAACACGAGGCTGGTTTTTTGAAAACTGAGACACACTTTAAACCCACAGCTAGGAACTGTCTCCTAAGGTATGACAGCTTCCACCCACGCCATCTAAGAGAGAATCTGCCTTACGGACAGTTCCTACGCCTCCGACGTAACTGTAGCGATGTGGAAAAATACAAGTCCCAAGCCTTAGACCTAAGCAAGAAATTACAACAACGTAAATATCCAGGAAGGATAATACAACAGGCAATGAAAAGGGCCCGTAACAACAACCGGGAAGCACTGTTGGAAGACAGTCCCCCTAAAGAAGTGACACAGAACAGAACAGTCTGTGTGACAACGTACAGTTCGGTCTCGAACCAGGTCTCCAAACTTGTTAACAAACACTGGCGTATCCTGACGAGTGGCAATCTGGAATTAGAGAAACCCCTGTTTGCCCATAAGAGAGGAAGGAACCTCAAAGATATCTTGGTACATACTAGACCCTGCACCCAAGTGACCAAACAGACGAGACTACGAGATCTCCACGGGCATCACCCGTGTGGCAATTGTAATAACTGTCACCTTACTCAAAAAAGTCTCAGCCTTGTGTTTGGGAATGGCACCAGATGGGATCAACGCACTTTCACAAACTGCAATAGCAGAAACGTAATATATCTGATCACATGTCCCTGTGGAAAGGAATATGTAGGGATGACTACACGCCCTGTCAAAACCAGGATCAATGAACATAAAAGCAACGTGAGGTGCAAGAAACAGACCACTAAGATGGCATCACATTTCCTTGAGGCACAACACTGTGTGAACGAAATACATTGGACAGTGATTGAGCAACTACCTTCTGAAAGGGCCTGTTCGAGAAAGAGCAGAGATGGGTCTTCCGTTTGGGCTCAGATGTGAATGGGCTTAATGACTCCATCCCATGGAGCCAATTACGCTAACGGAAAGCAATCTATCAGTCTAAAGGACTTCAGCCTAATGTACTTTTATGTCCTACTGTAATAGACTTCAGCCTTTTAACTTTCATCTCATGGCCCTCTCATTTCCCACGCACATCCTAGTTTGTATGGTAGAGCTGAGGCGCATTAATCTGCAAACCATGGGTTATCAGCCTTTACATCAGGCTATAATGTCCTACACAATTCTGATATTGTATCCATCTAAGCAGCGCCACCAAAAAATCTTTTATACTTTTATCCCATGGCCCTCCCATTTCCCACGCACATCCTATATTGAATGGTAGAGCTAAGGCGCATTAATCTTCAAACTGTTGGTTATCTGCCTTTACATCAGGCAATAAGGGCCTACACATTTCCGATATTGTATCCATCCAAGTAGCACCAACAAAAAAACCCCGACCTGCGCATGCGCTAACAACCAGGCCGGTTTCTGCCAGAGACACTGCCACCGCACGCATGTGTCGACTTGCAATATTTCTTTCTCAATCCATACGCATGCGCTTACGACTTCCCTCGCAGGGCCGAGCTCTGCTAGAGACACTACCGCCGCGCGCATGTGTCGACGTATAGTGTCAATGTCTCCACGCAGGCTCGGTTTACTCCTGGACGCGCCCTGTTTACACGCGCAATACCGGGAAAGCAATGGATGTCCATCCTTGTTTGGTCATCTCCCGTTCTCAATTAAGGGGCTATTATTCAATTACTATGATACTATATAACGGGCAACCTTCCACTGAACCGACACTTCGTCGGAGCCACGTTGAGGGGAGGAAGCCGAGCAGGCCATGCTGTAACCGTGAGTTTAAATGTTGATAGGAGGTGTTTCTTCCTACCTAGATCTGGGACTAAGATCAGTAGTCCTAACAACCTAATGCTTAAACATCTTTTAGGTCGCCACAGTAGGCAGGACAGTTGACCCCCAATACTACGCATCGGGCTCATGAGGTTATTAAACCTGTGATCATAAGTAAGCTAAACTTTTACTTACAGCATGCCTTATATCCCACAGTGTGATACCTGATGATTTTCCAGAGTCTATTAATGTGTGTCACTGTCCATTTGTGTGTCTGTGTTTTTTACATCCTTTTACATATTTTTTCTAGGGTTCCTGGACCGACACTGGGTCCTATTTTTACCCTGAAGGGTGATTCCACACCCATTGTGACAATATGGTTTATTTTGCCCTTTTGTTCCTTCACAGGTTCATAATTCTCGCCAATTGGGCGTAACGAACTTGTATTAAACTGATAGGTACATTACACCTAGACTTATTTTTGTAGAGCACACTTTTATATCTACATCCATGTGAGTAAGGTGGGGATACTTAGTGCATATCCTTGTCCTGAAGAAGGAGTTCTTAACTCCGAAACATGTTGACGACGCACTTGTGAGGTTGCCTTACCCTAACTAGTAAAGGCCGCCACCCTTGCACTTTTTAACAATACCAGCCGGGGATTAAATAAAAAAAATGTTGTGGTCGCCCACGAGCCAGGTATTTTTTAACCTTTTCTTCACCTCTTTACTCACTATATTCCACCCTCACACACGTTTACACATAGTTCACTTTAAAGTGCTCCTGCGTAGTCGTGAGTCGTAGCACGCCGCATTCCGTAGAGGTTTGCGAAGACCCCGATGATGAAGCATGACACCAAGGGGCCTTTTGGTGTGTGAGGGGTATTTAAACCACACTGGGTGCTCCCCTCCATTGTAGGGATCACCCAAACCAACTTTGTGGATTCCTTTTTGTTTATGCATAACGTTAGGAGAGACAGAATCCACTTCTCCTCTCCCTCCCCCCTTTGTTATTTGTATATGTGCACTTGCCCAGTCAGCATGACAGTACCAGACTGCACGCAGGCTCTGCAATGGCAGACCTTAGACATGTTTTACCAGGCCGCTTCTGTGGGTGGCATAACCAGTGCTGCAGGCCCACCAGCAGCATTTGGATTACATGCCCTGGGCACACTCAGTGCATTGTACTAGGGTCTGACAGTAAACCAAACATCCAACTAATCAATCCATTAATTTACAGTAGGGAGCACTCGCACTGGGGCACTGGACAGCAGTGGCACAGTGCCTAAAGCGTCTAACACCAGCAAAAACACATGAGACAACAGCGAGAAATGGAAGGGAGACCCACGCCAAGGGTGCCAGGTCTTGCAGTCCTATACTCCACTTCAGACCAGGCTGAAGTGTCTAGATCATTGCCAAGCATTCAACAGGGAGGTCTGACTGATCACAACCTTCTCAAGGCCAGTTACCCCTCCCCAGGAGAAACTAACAACTGCCATATTATGGGTGGTACTGATATTGCTAGCACTGATCACCAAGTATGACTTGTACAGGGTCCACAAAGTCTGGTATCACCATTGTGACACTTGCCCCTGTGTCCCTGTAGGCCTCAGCCTTTTTCTCATTAATCAAAGGTGTTTGTCTTTACTCGCCGAGGTTGCTGGGACTCACAGAGGAAGTCAAATCCATGCCTCCATCACAGATAAAAACAGCTTGAGTTGGCACTCTGACTAGGCCAGAGCTGAGGTTCCGTGACAATTTTAGGTGGTGTTTTCGACTCGCACGAATATGGTCGAGTCTGGTATCTAAGAACCGTAAATGACGAGTTTAGTAATTGTGCGCAGTTTCGCTGTGCTAACTTAAACCGTTCATTTGATATGTGAGTTTTCCATCTGTACCCACGGGTTCCATCTTAGATACGGCATCCATTTTGTCTCTTGCCCTCAAGTAGCCAGCGAACGGACACTGTCCGCTTCGCGACCCTGGGACTTCCACGATATTTGCGGAAGACACATGTTCTTTGTAAATGTCTTTATGATGAGGGGGATGATACTGTAAGGCAGATGGCCCCGCTCGAGGCTCATCTTGACGTGCCAGTTTATTGTCTCAGCCGTGCATCTCATTAGGCACGTCCCTTTGATGCCTGTATCTCGTGTTTCCCGATACCTCCCCTTTACACCCTTTTCGACTCTCTCACTGTTTCCATCTTCCTCTCCACCTGTTTTAGTTCCTATTTCGATCTGTTTTACTGCCGATTGGAATTCACTAATGTTGGGAAGATGGGTTTTTACAGTTGGGAACCGCCAAATGTTTCCGCATTTATGTTCCGGACCTTATGCGCTTCAAAGTGACCAAAGCGACCCCTCTGAGAGATAATTATGGGAACCGGGTTGTAAACTTTGTGTATCATAATATCCTATGGGTAAAAACTGTATAAAAGGAGCGATCCACAGAACCAATTTGAAGCAGTCTCCCCAAGTTGCACGTGTTGTACTTGTCGTGACTTCTGTGTTCCCTGCAGTAATAAACCTTGAATCTTTGACGCCGAAGGAAGTGTCCCGTGTCTCTGTAGTTTGTGCGCCGAAACAGGTATCCCATGAAGGTTATAGGTGTTGTTCCCTGGCACCGCTGGTACTGATAAAAGTCCAGTCCTTCAGTTGGCGCCCAACGTGGGGCGACTTCAGCGGTACCGGTCCGGTCCAAAGCCTGATGTTCGTGAGGAACTTCGTGTGAAATCTCCGAGGGAAGGTGCACCCCGCTTCATCGATCCTGTTGTCGAAATAAGTGGCCCGAAGTTTTTCCCTGCGAAGATTCCCGCCTCCTGACGGCTGCGACGGACCGATGCCCTGACTGTCGACCTGTCTTCGACGCCCGGCGTAGACCTTTGTACAAAGCGAGACGATAGACGGGCCTTCCTGGTGACGCCATTGAAGTTCTGAGTTAAGTATTTGTGGGTCGCTCCCAGTCCTTAGTGATTGTTTTTAGCTTTTTGAAAGCTTTGGTGTTAACCTTTAAGGTTTTTGTTGTAATAGCTCATTGAGCTTTGTAATAGCCTCCTCAGGCTTTGTGGTAATAGCTCTCCGAGCTTTGTAATAGCCTTACGGCTTTGTTGTATTGCATGGTTCCATTGCATTTGTGGTTCTTAGTATTGATTCTTAGTATTATTTGACAGTTGCAATTGCCAAAAACCGAGGGTTTTGACTTACACGAGGTTTTATTGCTTCGGTAATCCTTGAAGTTTGATACTAGGTTAGTGTGCACGATGCCTAGCCATAGTGATTTGTTTCGTATTTTCAAATGTTGCGCAATGGATTCCCGGTTGGAGGACTCGTGTCCGATACCTCCAGTTGGAACTCCGATACATGATCTATATAGTCGACATGGTGTGGGTCCCATAATCTATAATGATTACTGGATCCGCTACACAAAGAAGGACGGTGACCTTAGATGGCCACCACATGGGACTTTTGAACTTTCGATTTTAGATAATCTTGAGGCTAAATTATTTTTAAAGAAAGCTAGGCCTGCTATGTTTGATTCCTTTCGGATATGGCGTAAAGAGGCCAAACAGAAAGAAATCAAACAGCTTAAAAAGGATAAGAAGCAAGAATTTGTTCCGATAATGCAAGCTATAAAAGAATGTAGACAAGACAAAGAAGAAAAAGATATGGAAATAGCTACTAGATTACATCATATGAGAATAGATAAATGTTACCCAGCTTTACCGAATAATCTAGAAAAGAAAGAAGAAGATATGAAGGAGGATTGCTTGCTATCATATTTGATGAAATCACCACCTCCTTATGTACAGGGTGCTACTGCTCCTGTAGTTCCTCCTGTAATACCTCCTGTTGTTCCTCTTGTTGCTCCGGCGACTGCGGGTCAGCCCGCTGTTAACCCTACGTTTGTTCCACCATCTGTTATCGTTCCTACTGCTCCTGTACCTGTGCCTTCGCAGACTGTTGTTTCTGCTACTCCGACTACCTTGTCTGTTTCTACTATGCCTTCTTTTACCTCTCGTGTTGTTGCTCCTGTTTTTCATTCTCCTTCTGTTCGTAAGCGTGTTCCTAATTCTGTTGCTACCCTTTATTCACCTCTTCCTGGTCCGTTATTTTCGTCGGATTCATCTGATACTCCTCAGAGACGGAGTCAGATCCCTAGTGGTAGGGAGAAAGAGACGTTAGTAACAATGGCACATAGGTGGATAAGACATCCTGCCAATTACACTCCACGTGTAGTGTTCGATACGTTTTCTCAGTTTAATGAGCCTACGCAGAGATTTGTATTTGAGGAAATGTGTAACTTTTTGAGAGAAGAATGGTACAATAATGATGTAGATGATGTACCGTCCGACATAATTGAACTCCAGAGTCACTTTTCGAATGGTATGATTGTAGGTGACGATGTACGACGTGCCGTGGAACGCTTATTAGCATTCAGACCCACAGCACGTTCTCGAGCGACATTAGATGATACCACTGAGAACTGGAAAGCAGTCCCTGGTCAGTATCCTATGAGAGAGGTTCCGCCGCTATGGGTACCTGGTGACCCCGGTGCGAATCCTCCGGTTTTACCACATTTCCAAAGGGTGTGGATACATCTTCCATGGAAACGATCGGAAGTTTTGCAGGTGAAGCAATCCTTACCTGATCCGCGTAAAAATCCGGCTGGTTATTATAAGGAGTTATCACAACTGGTGGAAGCTTCTATTATGAATATTGCCGACATCGACATGTTGTTTGGAAATGTTGTACCGCAACCAGTTTGGGCTAAAATTCGTCAAGCTAATCACGCAGTTGAATTAGGGGGTGATTGGGTTGCACTGCTAGCAGCTGATGCATTACAAGTTGGTGGGGCTAAACCTGAACAGTTGATCTTGGATTTGCCTCAGAGAATCATTACGCTCATGAAAACTCTCATGCCCGCGATGAAGGTGAACTGGGATAAGTTGTCAGCTTGTAAACAAAAGAAAGACGAGAGTGTCTCAGACTTCTTTACAAGGTTTGAAGAAGCGTTTATCGACCACAGCGGCCAGGACATGGGCGCTGAGGGAGGTCAGCGGTTATTCGTTGACAAATTTGTGTCAAATTTGCTGCCTGAGCTATGCAACAAATTAAAGAATTCAGAAAGTGCGTGGGCAGTCTCGACCCCTGCGCAAATATTGGCAACGGCTCAGTATTATGAGAATAGGGAAAAGGAAGAAAGTGATCGTGTAGAAAAGAAAACGAAGGAGCTCAAAACGAAGGTTTTGTTGCAGCAAGCATACCCTCCACGATCGAACCAAAATGATGCGCAACAGCAGTATCGACCCCGAGCACAGACTGATAGGATGCAGCAGCGTTCTGACAATTTTGATTATAGATCTACACTTGGATATAATCAGTGTGCATATTGTAGGAAAGAAGGACACCTAAAATATGAGTGTCTTGCTTTAAAAGACCGTTTAAATGGTGTGTCAGCTCGAGGAAATCGTGGCAGTGGTCCTCAACAGGCACCACGTGGTAGAGGTCGTGGTACTTTCCCCAATCAGAATGACCGTTATCAAAATCAATCGGATGCAAATAATTGTTTTGACCAGCGGAATGCGGGATCAGTCCGGTCTACACAGTATAATGTGGATGATTATTATGTAGAGCATGACACTGTTGCAAATGACCACTATTAGGACAGCGAACGACAAAGAGAGGGAGTAGTGTCAGTTCCGGTCGATCAGAGTGGGCCTTACGTTGCAGTGACTACATCAGGTGTAGTTGAGCCTTTTCTGTTAGACACTGGTGCGACGAAAAGTTCCATCATGCACTCAAAACTCCCTGGCGCACCTTTGTCTGGCTTAACAAATGTTTCCGTCGGATTCTCTGGCGCCCCTGTTAGTAACCCAGTGTCTAACCCTTTGCCACTTATGATTGGATCTCGTGAGCTAACGGCTCCACTGATTCTATCTACAGGTTGTGGCGAAAATCTTTTGGGCTTGGATTTGTTGAAACGATTATATGCAACATTGTATTGTTCCCCTGAAGGAGTGGAACTTACATTAGGAAGGAGAGTGATCTCTCCCATATATTTATCAGTTGATAAATTCCCACCGGAATTGAATTCCCTTCCTGCGTCCTTATGGGCCACAGGTCCCAATGATGTGGGCCTGTTAGACATTCCACCCTATGTGATCCAATTGAAACCAAATGCGCGATTGCCGCGTTTACCTCAATATCGTATTTCTCTTGAAGGCGAACGAGCACTGTTAGGAATCATTCATGATCTCATTGGAAAGGGTGTTGTTGAAGAAACTCGTGGAAACGTGTGCAATAGCCCTGTATTGCCAATTTTGAAACGAACTGACCCAACTAAACCTCCTGTGTATCGTTTTGTTATAGATTTGAGAGAGGTAAACAAAATAGTGGTTCCACAATTTCCTGTGGTCCCCGATATTACGGCTTTACTAACAATGATTCCGGCATCTGCCTCCTGGTTCACAGTGATCGATTTAAAGAATGCTTTCTTTAGTATTCCGATTGCAGAGGAAAGCAGAGATCTGTTCGGATTCTCATTAGGAGGACGCAGTTTTAGACTGAAACGCGCTCCACAGGGTTACTGTGAGAGTCCATCAATCTACAGCCAAGCACTTAAAGGTCAGCTTGATGACTTTATATTGCCTAAAGGTGCAGCTTTGATTCAATACGTAGACGATCTTTTAGTGGCAGCTGATACAGAAGCTATTTGCAAGACGGCTACAGTATCATTATTGCACTATCTACATGACTTGCACCACAAGGTATCACCTTCAAAGCTACAGTATTGTTGCCAAGAAGTTACCTATTTAGGTCACTTATTGTCAAAAGAAGGGAGAAGGTTGACCCCAGAGAGAATTGCAGCAATTTCCCGAATGACTGTGCCAAAAACCCAGAGAGATGTTCGCGCCTTTTTAGGTATTACGTCCTACTGCAGACAATGGATTCCAAACTTTTCATTGTTGGCGAAACCATTGATAGCCCTTACATGCAAAGACGTTTCATCCCCAGTACCTTGGTCTGAAGAATGTCAGAAAAGTTTTTCTGAATTGCGTGATGCGTTGTGTTCGGCTCCTGTGTTGGGTACCCCTGATTACAGTAAGCCGTTTGCACTATACGTTCACGAAAGGGATGGTTGCGCGTTGAGTGTTTTGACACAATCTTTTGGTGGTAAGCAACGCCCATGTGCATACTTTTCTTCGACTTTAGACCCAGTAGCAAGAGCCTTGCCAAGTTGCTTAAGGGCAACAGCGGCAGCTGCGGCGTCCATTCGACAGTCTGCAGGTCTAGTCATGGATAATATGCTCACGGTAATGGTTCCGCATGCAGTCGACACTCTATTGAACCGAACGAAAACTCAACATCTGACGAGCGCAAGATTGTCTGGGTATGAGTTGACGTTGCTGGTCAGTCATATACGGATAAAACGATGTAATGTGTTGAATCCAGCAACATTGCTGCCAATCGACACAGAATCAAGCAGTGAAGCAGTACATGACTGCTACCTCAGAACTGAGGAGGAAACCAAGGGTCGTATTGACCTAAAGGATACTCCATTGACAGATCCCGATGGTACTCTGTATGTGGATGGTTCTTGTTTCAAATTGCCGAATGGTGATGTGACAACTGCGTATGCTATAGTTACATTGAAAACGATTGTGGAGAGCGCAAGGTTGAGTCAGAATTCAGCTCAGGCTGCTGAGCTCATTGCCTTGACGAGAGCATGTGTATTGTCTAAAGATAAACGAGTGAATGTGTTTACAGATAGCCAGTATGCATTTGGTGTGGCACATAGTTTTGGACGGTTATGGAGAGAGAGAGGTTTTCTGACATCGCATGGTACGAAGATTCAGCATGGCCAGCTTGTGAATGATCTTCTGGATGCACTTACGTTGCCTAAGCAAGTGGCGATTGTTAAATGTAGTGCGCATCGTAAGGTGACGGATGATGTTGGTTGTGGTAATGCATTTGCGGATGAAACTGCTAAAGAAACTGCCCGGAACTTTAGTACCCGAATGTATGTGACGAGTTCGGTTAGGTGGCCTGCAGAATCAAGTATGTGTGAAAACACTATCGAGAGTGTGAAAGCAATTCAGAATGAGGCCACCGAAACTGAAAAGACGAAGTGGAAAGAAAGTACGGGGAAGTTGGATACGAATGGTTGTTGGATTGACTTATCGGAACAGAAAAGATGGATGTTGCCTGATGCGTATGTGCTGGCTGTTGTGACTATGGCACACGGGTTAGCACATATTAGCGCGAAAGGTATCTGTAAATTGCTGTTTCCTGTGTGGAAGAATGATGGTATTACGAAATGTGCTGAACGTTTGGTTAAGAATTGCATGGTGTGTTTGATGCATAATCCTGGTAAGGGCACTCCCACTCCACCTGGCCATTTTGCCCCTCCTGCATACCCTTTCGAAGTTATCCAGTTAGACTTTATCCACATGGAGAGATGTAATAACTTGAAGTATGTATTGGTTGTGGTGTGCGCATTCTCCCGATGGATTGAGGCCTACCCCCTTAAGGATAATACGGCTTTGTCCACGGCAAAAATTTTACTCAAAGAATATTTTTCCCGTTACGGAATGCCTCGGGTTGTGTGGTCAGACAACGGAAGTGAGTTTGTTGGGAGCGTGATGAAGAGTGTGTGTCGCGGATTAGGGATTGTTCAAAAATTTCATAGTGCAAACCATCCACAATCAGCAGGATTGGTGGAAGGGTACAATGGCACCCTTAAACTAAAACTAGCAAAGATTCAGGCTACGACAGGTCTTTCGTGGCCTGACGCTTTACCCTTAGCATTACTGTCAACAAGGGCAACTGTACACTCCCGAGTAGGGCTCAGTCCCTATGAAATAGTGTTCGGTCGTCCTGCCAATGTTTGGGGGGTCCCTAGACCAGGTGTCTTTTGTGAACTTGAGTATCCAATGTTAATCGATTATCTTCATGACTTGACTGCTAAACTGAGGTTAATTCACCAACAGGTTCACGAAGCATTGCCAACACAGACGGAGGGTCCAGGCCACCAACTCCAACCCGGAGATTGGGTGGTGACGCGCAACTTCTCACGCAAGAACAATTTGGACCCTAGATTCACTGGACCCTATCAAGTCCTCCTTGCCACGAGAACTGCAGTTCGTCTTGAGGGGCGTAAAAATTGGGTGCATGCCACCCATACCAAGAAAGTCCCCATTCCGTTGCCAGCAGACTCGTGGGTGAGGAAAGGCATTGCATCAACTGAAACCGAAGAATTGCCGGCATTTGTACCTTTCAGCGACGCACAACCTGTCGGAGAATCCTCAGTGCAGCAAAAAGGCAATACTGAACATTTGTCAACAGAAAACTCAAGAGCAGAACATTCAGCTGATCAACAGGGCGTTGTCCCTTCTACAGATCTTTTGTTTAAAGAACAGACACGTCCTGGGAAAACTAGATACTTTTTGAGATCCAGCACTAAGGACTAATAAAAAACCCCGTTCTGTCCCTTGACAAGTGCATTATCCCGTTTTCCATGATCAGTTTGAACACTCATCCCATTGTAATTATTTTGTATATATTCATTGAGCTTCGTTCCTTACACTTTTTGTTTCCACAGCTGAGAGACATTTGTTTTTGATATATATATATATATAGTGAAATAAAGGCCGTAGGGCCGCGCGTGTACCTCCTTCTGGTTAGTAGGTTTTGACGCTAGGTTAAAGACCGTTGATTCCTGGGAACTCCTAGGAATTGACTATTGCTACACAGAACGAAGTGCGTCAAGAAACGTTGCGGACGGTCATAGGGAATGGCATTTTCGAAGCTGATGGATTTGGAAAGAACTCAAGCAAGAAGATTCAAGCTGCAGCAACTCAGTCGTACCAAATGTTTTATATTCCAAATATTCGTACTGTTTATGACTATTTCTGCATTTTTGGTAGGTGCAGTGTATTACACAATGTTTCACTTCTTGTCTTCTATCATACCTACTCCTACCCCTGACCTTAAACTCATCCCCACTGATTCTCCTCATTCTTTTCACATCTTACCTGAACACGAGCAGGCTAGACGTGCAGAATTCCGCAATAATTCCTTTATTCAACTCCTTCATCAGCATCAGTTAGTGGTTAACACTACTAATTGTTGGGTGTGTGGGTTGATGCCACATACTACGGATAAGGGAATTCCATATCTGGTGTTACCGTATAGCTCCCAAGGGTCTGCTCGAGCATTTCAAACAATGTTTCGAAGCGCACTGGGTTTCCACCCCATTCGAGAACCACGTTCCCCTTACTCTGGTCCTACTTCGTACCAAAAATCCTTATCGATAGCAATAGAGGATTTAGATAGCGATATCTATGATCCTTCGCTTATCCCTGAAGAAGAGGTACAAGCCTATAGGGTCCTAAGTAGAGGCGAATATAGTGTGTTCACTGATGAAAAACAGCTTAAAAGCTCGCCTCCGATATGGGTCGTACCCCACATTGGAAATTTTTGTTTAATAGGTCGCGGCCGTAGATCGAAAGCCCGACTTGGAGAGAGTGCTTGCACTGAAAATTACATTCTGCCAATGGTCTCCTCCCCTGTGTTCCTGGCTGCCAAGGGTACCTACTTTATTTGTCATGATCGTGCATATGCATGGTTGCCCTCTGACTTTATAGGCGCATGCTTTATTGCCAACTTGTTGCCTCCGACGTTCACTGTAGATGCAGATTATCACAAGACTAGAGTTGTGAGAGGCGTAATTAGCGAAGAGGATACTGCCGGTCAAGAGGCAGGAGACTTTTTCAAAGGTTTCCTTCCGTTTTGGGGACCTATGGTTAATAGTAGAAACCTGAGACAGTTGACTCGAGTGGTAGAATCGACAGCTAATATTACTGCCAGTGCCCTTGGTAATATCACCACAGAACTTCAGGCGGATAGACTTATGACGTTACAAAACCGTATGGTTTTAGATGTGATCTTGGCAGATCGAGGTGGGGTTTGTAAGGTGATCCATTCATCTTGCTGTATTTTCATTCCTGATAACGCTCTGACTGTCTATCAAGCCATCTCGAGGTTGCATAAGATCTCCGAATCCATACACGTGGATGTAGGGGATTGGACGCTACTTGGATGGTTTTGGGGCCTGATGTCGACTTGGGGTTGGAAAATTCTGACGATCATTGGAGTCGTTGTAGTGTTCCTGTTCACGTGTTGCCTTTGTGTGCAGTGCGGTCCTGCCTTATGTGGCCTCTGTGCTACAACGTGTATGAGACAGCCACCTGTTACCAAAGGGTCTCGATTGGACAGAGCTATGCTACAACAACATCTCGAGGGTCTGATGAATATCGAATATGATTCCGATTAGTGCTTGCCTACATGAGGGCAAAAGGAGCGTCTGAGGTTCCGTGACAATTTTAGGTGGTGTTTTCGACTCGCACGAATATGGTCGAGTCTGGTATCTAAGAACCGTAAATGACGAGTTTAGTAATTGTGCGCAGTTTCGCTGTGCTAACTTAAACCGTTCATTTGATATGTGAGTTTTCCATCTGTACCCACGGGTTCCATCTTAGATACGGCATCCATTTTGTCTCTTGCCCTCAAGTAGCCAGCGAACGGACACTGTCCGCTTCGCGACCCTGGGACTTCCACGATATTTGCGGAAGACACATGTTCTTTGTAAATGTCTTTATGATGAGGGGGATGATACTGTAAGGCAGATGGCCCCGCTCGAGGCTCATCTTGACGTGCCAGTTTATTGTCTCAGCCGTGCATCTCATTAGGCACGTCCCTTTGATGCCTGTATCTCGTGTTTCCCGATACCTCCCCTTTACACCCTTTTCGACTCTCTCACTGTTTCCATCTTCCTCTCCACCTGTTTTAGTTCCTATTTCGATCTGTTTTACTGCCGATTGGAATTCACTAATGTTGGGAAGATGGGTTTTTACAGTTGGGAACCGCCAAATGTTTCCGCATTTATGTTCCGGACCTTATGCGCTTCAAAGTGACCAAAGCGACCCCTCTGAGAGATAATTATGGGAACCGGGTTGTAAACTTTGTGTATCATAATATCCTATGGGTAAAAACTGTATAAAAGGAGCGATCCACAGAACCAATTTGAAGCAGTCTCCCCAAGTTGCACGTGTTGTACTTGTCGTGACTTCTGTGTTCCCTGCAGTAATAAACCTTGAATCTTTGACGCCGAAGGAAGTGTCCCGTGTCTCTGTAGTTTGTGCGCCGAAACAGGTATCCCATGAAGGTTATAGGTGTTGTTCCCTGGCACCGCTGGTACTGATAAAAGTCCAGTCCTTCAGAGCCCATCTCAGATCCCAGAGTTAACCCTACTACACCTTTATGTTGGGAACCACCACTTGTAGCTGTACTAGGGGGAACAGTTGCCTATGGGGAAATGGTGCCTGGAGCTGTCTCCTTTTTGGTGCAATCACTTGTCCAGTGACTATTATTTTTACACACTTTGCACCATGGTTTCTTTGGTCCTTCTTTCTTTTTAGACTGGGGACCCACACAATTAGAAGCTTTTAGGGGACCTTGTGAAGACTTCTGGTATTTACCTTTCTCCCCACCCTTTTGATCTTGCTTCTTTTGTTCACCGCCTTGGTTCTGTAGCTTCTGCTTCACCCCGGTTCTGACCCATTTATCTGCCTTCTTTCCCAATTCTTGGGGAGAGGTCAGGCCTGAGTCTACCAGGTGCTGATGCAACTGCTGTTTCTGACAGTTATTAAGAATCTGTTCTCTCGTGATTAGATTATACAATCCTGTATAGTCACACACTTTACTGCCCAGTAACCAGCCCTCCAGAGCCTTAGTAGCACAATCAACAAAGTCATCCCAGTCCTGAGTCTGTGCCTTCTGTGTGTCTCGAACTGCAACCTATACTGTTCGGTGGTTGTCTCTACCGCTGTCTGCAAAGGAGAGCCACAAGATTGCTGCCCACTGCCCCTGGGGTAGCTTCTGTACTTCGCAGGCCATCTCCAGTGCAGTAATCCAGTTGTGGATGTCATCCCCAGTCTAATGGGGAGGGACAATCTTGCTTAGGTTTCTATGGTCATAAGACCTATCCCTACCAATAGGGATATTGCTGCCACCGTGGGACTCTAGTCCCATCTTTTTTCTCTCTCTTTCAAGAGCTAGGGTCTCCCTTTCAAAGGCTACTTTTTGTCTCCTTATTTTAAGCTGGGCTTCTTTCATCCTAGCTTTGTGCTCCCTCTTCTCAATAGAGGTCCCCCTCTTGTGAGAAGAGGCAGAAGATCCTACAGATATACCAGAATGATTGGCCTCCAGTGAAGGAGACCTCTCTCTTCTTGGTCCACCACCAACCCTACCTGGGGGACAAAGAAGGGGCACTTTGGCCTTCGTAATCTCCAGGCAAGACTGGATTCTACAGGTCTAGATCTTCATCTACCTCCTGGTCTGCATCATTGTCATGGTCCTGGTATTGCAAACCACCATGGTTCTCTTCCTCAGATGTATCCACCCCATTACCAGTGTCTATCCTTGTGGAATCTGATGCTTTTAAGAAGTCATCAAGCAACAACACCTCTATAAGGCGTTCAGTATTGGGATTCTGTCCTCGCTTCAATTTTCTCATGGAACACAGACCCTTTAACTCTTGGAAAGGGAATGTGTCATTCTTAGATGTCTGCACTTGACTGAAATCTGGGACAGAACCACTGGGTCCCTCCCTTGAAGACATGACTAGTGAGGTGTGGTGTGTGCACCTACCTACACTACTTCTTTTCCTACTAAACCTCTCTTGAGTTGTTAGTCAGGGTGTGCTAAGCCCTTGAGACTTACAACTCTAAGTTCAGTAGAACTTACTGTTTTATAAGCTTGTATTATATGTACCTATGGTACCTTTAGTGATTTTTCAAATGATATTTTCAAGATTATCTGGTAAAACAATGCAAGCTGGAATCCCACACGCTGCACACCAATGTGAGAAGCTGGCCTGGCATATGATGTACACTATTCTAGTGGGCACCTTGCAACAGTCCAAACGACCCTTAAGTTGTCTAAACCTACCATCAATAAGGGTCCTTTGGACTGGTGCAAGGTGCCCACTAGAATAGTGACATCATATGCCAGGCCAACTTCTCACAGTCCGGACGAGCCCGAGCCGGAGAGAGTAGTACCAGAGAGGGGTGCAACGCTGGTATTACACTAGAAGAGGTCACCTTATCGGTCCTGAACCTGCCCCGAAATCTCGATTACTCTGATGTCCCGGTCCTCACACCATTCTAGGTAAATATAATTCTGTGTGATAATGTCCCCATATTTTCTCTCTATTTCTCTCCTTCAGGAACTGTCATCACAAGAGTTATTTACTGTGAATTGCTTTTCTCTTAACCTTACTTTCCTGATGGAGACAATTTGGTGTATTTATGTGTATTTTGACTTGACTCACACAATTATTTGATTCAGATACATCTTTAAAAAACCTCTTGAATCTGTGGTCTTTGGAAAATAAAGTTAATGCATTTTTCTCTCCTATACTAATCTACTTTCAGATCTATCGACGCAAAGGTAATTTACACTAGGAGGTGGGGATGATAAAAGTATTAGTGAAACAAGCTCTTTAGGGTGGATCAAAATTGATGACCAGCGGATATTTGCTAGCTGATTGTATGAATGAATTTGGGCCCAGGTGTGTGTGCGCATGTGTGACCAGAGCTGGTAAAATCTGCTGCATCACTACCGCCATGTGACGTTGCCTCGCGGTTCACAGAGTTAGTGGCACCTAAAGGGCTGAGCGGGTGTGCAGCCTGCGATGATGCCCTGTGCACTGATATGTACTTGACCATTGTAAAATCAAAAACCACAATCTAGTGTGCGACCTTTTGGTTGCCAAGGTCGCGAACCCCGGCCTTGGAGCTTGTACCGGCACGTGATGGGGCGTCTTGGAGACACGCCAGTTGCGGAAGGTGAACAGTGAGCCCTGGGTTCGCTGGGGCGGGCAAATACCGTTGGGAGGCGGGAGGGGCTGGGTTGCAGCACCGTGGCTGCGCAGGGAGTCGGGAAAGCGATGAAGGTTTGTGTAATTGTATGTACTCTGCAATTCCTAATTCTGAGGTCTGTTTCAGATGAGGGAGCTGGTGGACTACACTGTGTACTGGCATGTGGTTGGAGACACACCTGTGGTGGAAAGGTGAGAAGTGAGGCCTTGGTCCGCAGTGTCAGACCCACTTTCCCTCTTGCTCTCTTTCTCTGTCACTCTTTCTCTCTCTCTCTCGCTCAATCTCACTCACTCTCTCCCTCTTTCTCTCTCTCTGAGGCATATTATCAAGAACGGCGTATCTTGATAATGTGCACCTCTGTCCTTTGATGGGCACATGATGCACCTTCTCATAGATTGTCCAGAGATGACACGCCATGGCTCTTCATAACATTATTTCTGTGTTTATTTTGAATAAAATGTTTTATTGGTGATCCAAAGATGACTGTGTGATTCTCATTTTTCCAACCTTACTTGCATGTTGAGTGTTGTACTTGTGTGACATCAGGCGATTTGTTTGGTTCACGATTTTGTAAGGTTGCTGTCACATATCTTTGTTGGGGGATAAGGGGGGTGGCGGCCCTGGGTGTGGTGGCAGCGGGTGTTGTGGCCCTCTTTGGTGTCCGAGCAGCATGATCGTTGGCTCCATGGAATCTGTTGTTCTTCATGTATGGCTCTGGGCTGGGCTCCCTTTCGTGGTGCAGGTTGTCATCCGACTTTACACCAGGTCAGAGCAGATGTTAACTTCCTGGTGCTAACGCGCCTTATCGTCTGTTTTGTGATGTCTTCCCCGATCTTGCTGGTCGTTGTGAATGTTGCGAAGTGGTGTGTTTGCCTCTTTTTTGCATGGGAACGCCTACTCCGCATTTCATTAGCGTTAGTTGCTGAGGTCATCCGTGGCAATGTTTTTTCCGGTAAAATGGTGACATGTGCTGTTTGCATCAGCTTGTGAAAAAGGGCGATAGATTTATCGCCAACTTGGCTGCAATAAAGTGCCATTACCTCAGCGATAAGTCCTTGAGAATATGCCCCCTAGTTTCCATTGATTGGTTAGCTATATGACCCGCCCTGGAAAAGCCACTATTCTCTCCAGAAGTAAATACCTGCGCCCCGGAAGGAATAATCAATGCTTTGTCGAAGTTGTGGTCCAGCTACAGGTGGGCCGCTCGACCCCAAGCTGTCCAGGCTAAGAATCACTACATACTGCCAGTTTTTGCTGCCTGCAGTGGCCAGGGCACACTTGGGTACTGGAGCTCTCTGGCACAGCAGAGGGGGCTTCATCAGTAGGAGGCACCCGCAGCACAGCCCGTGGGCAAGGTAAGTGATGGTGCCTTAATATTTAAGAAGAGAATGTGTGTACTAGCAGTGATTTTTTTCTGATACTTTTGAGCAAAGGAAATAGCATTGGCCATGGGTACTTAGGCTGCCGGATTTTACGTTTGTGTAGGAGTTTTGTGTGGTGTTACATACAGATTTACAATGAAAGTGACTCAGTGCATTCAACAAGTTATTTGGCTGCGCCGCACTGAGTCACTTTCAAAGCACAGGGATACAACATATATACAACAATATGTAGCATCTCTATGCTTCCCCCTGTGCAGGCGCACAAACTGCAGCCATGCGCAGGAGTAGGCACCCTTAGCTCCAAGGTAAAAGGATACTTGCGTCGTGGGGAGATTGTTTTTGTGCAGGAATGGGCACCTTCCTGGACAAAAGCAATCATTACAGGCATTTTCCTCTTCAATGTGTGCTGTAGAATGCAGCACGCATTGAAAGAGGAAAAAAACAGAGAATTGAAAACATTTTTCCTCATTTCGTCTCTCTACGTCTCCCCTGGGGAGGCGTAGCATTCACAAGCATTTCCAGATTGATGATTCCTCGTAAATCTGGAAATGTGTCTCGTTCCATGGTTGTTGCGTGGGAACACCCACAGCAACACCCATGGTATGCCCCTTTCACCCAAAGCGCTGCGTGTAAAGGGGCCATATTTACAAGGACAGGAAAAGCCACGCAGGGTGGCTTTTCCTGTTCTTGTTAATTTGAAGCAGCAAAATACGCCACCAGTATGTCACAAAAAGTGACGCACTGGTGACGCAGGGAGCTTGTAAGTCTGGCCCAGGATTTCTATTACTCTTTGATACTTTTTGTTTGGCCGAGATAAATTGATACACGTTTTGATGTGCGTGGTTGCATGAAAGCGGCGAAGATATATTAACACAAAGAAAATCGCTAATAGAGGTGCGTGAGCCACGTGGCATGAGGAGGTCACTGCAAGGGGAGATTAGGAAGCGAAAGCAGGGGAACCTGAGACACGAGCTGGGTTTGTAAGGAAGCGCAGCAGAACGAAAAGAGTTCTGCTAATCAGCAGATAAACCCTGAATGCGTAGGGAGACTGCACTTAGGTTTCAAGGCTGCAGGAGCAAGTTAGGAGCCAGGAAACATGAGCATGGGAGCAGTTAGCCAATGGCAATCAGCAGGCGGGATTACTCTCCCGCTACTAATTGCTAGCGCAGGGGTGCCTTCGGGTAAACAATGCCCAGTCTCGACCTAAGAAAGCACAGTGAAAGGCCACACAGGGGCCTGAATCTGTCCAGAAACGTAGTCATTCTCTGACTGTTTTAAATTTATCTCCACTGATATGTAAATGCGCTGCAAATTTCAACCTTTCTACAACAAGTACTTCCTATAAAATGCTCAGATTTCGACATAACTCCACAAAATTACTAAAATCGTATTTAATTGATCGTAGACGTAGATTAAAGCGAAACGATGGTCCTTTTCTCTTCTATGATTCACTCTGCTTGTGATCACTTTCATGTAGACCCTTGAGGGTCCCCAAAAATTGCCGTATTCTAGTCTTCAGCCCCACACAAAGTGGAACTGAAGCCGACAATTTTGTTTTTTGTGTTTCAAAAACCTTTATTAGTATAAAAAGACATTACAAGTTAGCCAGTCCTTGAACAGGTGGCACGACAATGAACCATGTGTAGACTGCACACAGTGCAAATTCAGCACAATGGTGAACATATCAAGTGTTGTTATCAAAGTTCAGATAAAAACGTTATGTTTTAGAGTAGAACAATAACAAGTTAACTTATATGCTAATAAAGGCAATTAAGGTGTTATAAAATCTGATTGATTCTTAAGACAATAACCAGAGAGTAGTCATATTCAGTTTGTTTGAAATAACAGAGATCAAAATGACAAGGTTCAGAAAATATTACATGAATCTTATTTGTCATCCCACACCCTATCAGAGTATGTGGTTTGTTTACCAAATTCAATTATATCTTTAAATAAATAGTCTTGAACCAAAGAGCAACCAAGAGCATAAACAATAGGTGGTGAAAGATCTACTCCTTTAAATAAGAGGAGGTTACGAGCCTTCCAAAGCGTATCTTTAATGCAATTAACAACAATCCAAAGTTTATGCAAAGGAAAGCTGGATCTCATTATGTCAAAAAGAACCATCTCCTTAGTGAGAACTACATCATTATTAAGGCGGGAAAGCCATTCCTTAGCCAACTTGCAAACAGCCTGCGCCGTCATACAGTTCCAGAATAAGTGTTCTATAGACTCATCTAGGAGACACCCTTTTCTAACACAAATAGGGGACCAAGGGCCATATTACCAAGGTGAAGTATCGCCGCTTTTTCGGCGAATTGTGCAGAGAAAACGGCAATACTTCTAGCGCCCTATTAACAAGGGCATGCTAACGCCTGCCTCAATCCCACTTTGCGTGTCAGCGAGAAACATCGCTAATGACATGCAAAGTGGGCGTTCCCACGTCCAACCACATGTAAAATGTGGTTGGAGGTGGTAACACCCTATTACCAAGGCAGGCGTTGGGAGAAGGAGACCTGCGATAAACTCGAATCCACCCCACATATTATCAAGGCACACATTAGTGGAGTTCTGGACTTTTTGGTTCCGTCCAGAGGTGTCAGGGACAACACCCGAAGACCCCGGAGTTCAACCTGTCTCGGTGCACAAACAAACAGAAACACGGGCTTCTCGATGGTGGCGTCAAAGACCAAAGGTTTATTACTGCAGGGACACAGAAGTCACAGAAACTACACATGGGCAGTATCTAGGAGCCTGTTCGATTTGTACAAAGAGGGTTGCTCCTTATATACTAAATATTGGGCTTCAGGCAAATTCTTTACATGTTACCACAGTTCTAAACATTCGTGTCTTAAACAATAAATATTTGGCGTTTGCACAGGAATCGTCAACAGTATCTGATGTCAAAACATTACGAATGAGGGGTTCCCACTAGTCCATCATAATCCCATGTCAATTTCTCATTCAAGACCCGGACCGCCTCATCGTAAATTTCGTTACCTCCCCCTAATAAAGGCCCAGAAGGAAAGGAGCAGAGCCAGGTGCAGAAGATAGAAAGACAGGATAAGAAATGTTTGTGGGTCGTAAATGGGCACGGTTACCAGCTTCGGCCGCCTAATCATGATCAGGCCAACGAACACAAGAACCAGTATAGCAGGACTGGCCTCAGGCTGGGGAGGCAGCTCTTGCCGAGTCATGCTGCCACAGCGTTGCTGGCCTAAGGTGCACGTGTCACTAGCAAGGTGAATCGCCGGTTAAAGCCTACGTGTCCTTAAATGAAAAGAGGTCATTGCGTGTCCATTGACTATGTGAGGGCAAGGAATACAAAATGGCTTCCGTGTTCTAAGATGGATGCCATGGGTAAATCACAAATGTGTTGGTAACAGGAGTGCTCTTGCTCGTAGCATAGCGAAAACACCAGGATATACTAAATGGATCATTTGCGGTTCACTGATACCAAAATTATGTATTTACGACAATGTTACAAACACGAGTAAAATCGTCACGGAACCTCAGACCCTCCTTTTGCCCTTACATAGGCAATTACTCAGTCTATGTCAGAGTCTAATTCTATGCTCATTAGGTCAGCAACATGTTGTTGCGTCATCATCCTGTCTCGTGCCTTTTCTCCTAATGTAGGTGGTTTTCTGAAACAGGTTGCAGCACAGAGACTACACAGAGCGGGACCACATTGGATAATAAGGCAGCATGAGAACAGAAATACTAGGATGACACCAATGACCATCAGAACCTTCCATCCCCACGCTGATACCAGAGTCCAAAACCACTCCATGAAGGACCAGTTTCCCTTGTCTACGTGTATAGAGTCGGAAATCTTGTGTAGCTTAGAGATCGCTTCATAGACTGTTGGAGCATTATTTGGAATAAAGACACAGCAGCTCGATTGGATCATTCTGCATACCCCACCTCGATCTGCAAGTATTACGTCTAGAACCATTCGGTTCTGCAACGTCATGAGACGATCCGCCTGAAGCTCAGCTGTTAAGTTACTAAGGGCACCAGCAGTTTCTGTAATAGTAGATTCAACTACCCGTGTTAGTTGACGTAGATTTCTACTATTGGCCATAGGCCCCCAAAACGGAAGGAAACCTTTGAAAAAGTCTCCAGCTTCTTGACCAGCGGTATCTTCCTTGCTGAAGACACCTCTTGCTACTCTGGTTTTGTGATAATCTGAAGAAGCAGTGTATGTCGGAGGTAACAATCGGGCAATATAACATGAACCTGAAAAGTCAGCAGGCAGCCATGTATATGCTCTGTCCTGACAGATGAAGTAGGTACCCCTAGCAGTCAGAAAGGCAGGGGAGGAGTTAGACGGAAATACGTAAGTCTCAACGCACTCACTCCTCCCTAGCTGAGCTCTCGGATTTCTCCCATTTCCTTGTAAACAGACCTGACCTCGGTGAGGCACGACCCAGACTGGAGTGGAGCTTTTGCGTTTACTTTCTCCCAAACTAAGACGATACTCTGTAGAATTCCAACTCAAATACACCCGTAATTCATCTCTAGGGTAAGATGGAGTATTATTGACGTCTTTAATCATGTCAATAATTCCCTGGACTAAAGCTTTGTTGGCTGAGTTGTATTTAGTGGACCGTGGTGGACGCGGAGGATAGGTCTCAAGGGCATATGAAAAAATGGTCTGAAAGGCCTGAAATGATCCATTGTAGCTAAAAGGCAAGACTAGATAGGGAATGCCTTTATCCATAGTGTGAGGTATCAAGCCACACACCCAGCAGTCTGTAGTATTAACTACCAGTTGGTGTTGATGCAAGAGCTGTACAAATGTATTGTTAATAAATTCTGAGCGTCGAGCTTGTTCGTGTTCAGGAAATGAGTGAAAAGAATGCATAGAAGAAATAGTTGAAGTAGTAGGATCAAGGGGAGGTACTGTAGTTACTGGCATAAAAATCAAATGTACACCAAAGATGATTCCACCCACCAACGTTATCAAAACAATTAAAAATGTAACTGCACATTGCATTAGAAAGCATTTGCTGTGAAGTATTCTGTACAGTCTATTTCTGCGAACATAAATTACATTTTCTCGTTGCAGCTCAGGAAGCTCCATCTTCTACGACCGTTCGCGACCACTGATGATGTGTACGTAGATGAAAATGCCTCTATCAGCCCTGGGAGTTCCCAGAACTAACAGAAAGATGGACCTTGTGTCTGACCCCCGCAGATTCAACTAGGTACACAGCCACGACCCTACGGCTACCCAGACGGCAAGGCAATTTTAAAACAAAAAGAAACAATACAAAGTATTAGCAAACTTCCTGGCCGGAGGCAATGTATAGAAAATTCAAATCTGAAAATAGGCAGTTTCCTGCTTTATTTGTCCATATTGCGAGAACGTAAGTTGTATCTCAGTTTTGCAGGAGCTGTCTGATCTGGAAACAATGTATTTTCAGCTGACGTTGCAATGTTCACGTTTTCAGATGGCAAATGTTCTTTTGGTGCAGATGACAAATGTTCAGGGTTCAAAAGAGCAGTTTCAGGAGGAGAGTCAGAATTTGGTGAATCAGTGATTAGTTTTGCATCGCTGAAAGGTGTGAACCTGGGGACTTGTTCCGTTTCAGAGGTACCGATTCCTTTCTTTACCCAGTTATCGTAAGGAAGTGGCAGAGGCACACGTTTGACATGTGTCGTATGGATCCAGTTTTTCCTTCCGGCCACACGAATAGCAGTTCTCGTTGCTAGCAGGACTTGGAAAGGGCCAATGAATCTGGGCTGAAGATTTTTTGTTCTTGCAAAATTTCTGATGACCACCTGATCACCCGGTTTCAGCTGATGGCCTGGACTCTCCGGTGGCTTTGGCAATGCATCGAAAACCTGTTGGTGAATAAGACTCAATTTAGCAGTCAAGTCGAAAAGGTAATCAATTAACATTGGGTATTCCAGCTGCTTAAATTCTTTTGGTCTAGGTACCCCCCAAACATTTGCAGGACGACCAAAAACTATTTCATAAGGACTAAGCCCTACTCTAGAATGTGCAGTTGCTCTTGTTGATAGCAAAGCCAAAGGCAATGCGTCTGGCCAGGACAAACCCGTGGATGCTTGTATCTTAGCAAGTTTCAGTTTAAGGGTGCCATTGTAACCCTCGACTAAACCCGCGGACTGGGGATGATTCGCACTATGAAACTTCTGTCTAATCCCTAGGCCGACACACACACTCTGCATAACTTTCCCTACGAACTCACTTCCGTTGTCTGACCATACAATCCGTGGCATTCCGTATCTGGGGAAGTATTCTTTAAGAAGAATTTTGGCAGTGGATAAGGCAGTATTGTCCTTCAGTGGGTATGCTTCGATCCATCTGGAGAAAGCACAAACTACCACTAGGACGTATTTCAGATTTTTGCAACGATCCATGTGAATGAAGTCTAGCTGGATCACTTCAAAGGGGCAGGAAGGAGGAGCGAAGTGACCTGCAGGTGTGGGGATTCCCTTGCCAGGATTATGCATCAAGCATACCATGCAATTTCTCACCACTCTCTCGGCACACTTACTAATCCCATCATTCTTCCAGACTGGAGCCAACATCTTACAAATCCCTTTTGAACTGATGTGCGCCGTTCCATGTGCCATCGTTACTACTGCAAGCACATACGCATCAGGCAACATCCAACGCTGTTGTTCCGACAAATCAATCCAACACCCACTCGAGTCCAATTTACCCGTGCTCTCTCTCCATGCAAGTTTTTCCTCCTCAGTCGCCTCTTTCTGAATTTCCTTCACGCTTTCCACTGTGTCTTCACACATTCCAGACTCAGAAATCCATCTTGCAGACGTTGAAACATACATTCTACTCATCATATTTCTAGCTGTCTGTTTTGCAATCTCATCGGCAAAAGCATTCCCACGACCAACATCATCCGTGATTGCTTTATGAGCACTGCATTTCACAATCGCAACTTCAGTCGGTAAGGTTAGAGATTCCAACAAGTCATTAACTAGCTGACCGTGTTGAATCTTAGTCCCATGGGACGTAATGAAACCTCTTTCTTTCCACAAGCGGCCAAAACTATGGGCCACGCCGAACGCGTACTGACTATCTGTGAACACATTCACTCTCTTTCCCTTAGCTAAGACGCACGCTCTTGTTAGCGCGATCAATTCTGCAGCCTGGGCAGAATTCTGACTCACTCTTGCAGTCTCCACAATCGTACTCAAAGTTGTTACTGCATAAGCAGCAGTCACATCACCATTCTCCAATTTGAAGCAAGACCCGTCAACATACAGCGTGCCATCTGGATCTGACAACGGAGTGTCTTTTAGATCGATTCGTCCTTTTGTTTCTTCCTCGGTTTTGAAATAACAGTCGTGTGGTTCGGAATCACTCGACTCTTGGCTAGTCGGCAACAATGTTGCTGGATTTAATACATTGCATCTCTTGATCTGAATATGACTAGCTAACAGTGTCAGTTCATAACCTGATAATCTAGCACTGGTAAGGTGCTGCGTTTTGGTTCGGTTCATGAGTGTATCCACAGCATGAGGAACCATAACCACTAGCATGTTGTTCATTACTAAACCAGCAGATTGTCGAATGGAGGCTGCAGCTGCGGCTGTAGCTCTCAAGCAACTAGGCAACGCTCTAGCTACCGGATCTAACGTTGACGAAAAATACGCACAAGGGCGTTGTTTATCACCAAATTTCTGCGTCAAAACACTCAATGCACAACCTTCTCTCTCGTGGACATAGAGCGTGAATGGCTTACTGTAATCGGGTGTACCCAATACAGGTGCTGAACACAGTGCATTTCGCAATTCAGAAAAACTCTGCTGACATTCAGCAGACCATGGTACCGGACTCGGAACACCTTTCCCAGTCAAGGCTACCAATGGTTTTGCTAAAAAAGAAAAATTTGGGATCCATTGCCTACAATATGAGGTAATACCTAAAAAGGCACGTACTTCTCTCTGCGTGCTAGGAACATTCATCTGTGTAATTGCTTTTATTCTCTCTGGGGTCAACTTCCTTCCCTCCTTTGACAAGAGATGACCTAGGTAGGTCACTTCTTGGCAGCAGTATTGCATTTTTGAAGGTGACACCTTGTGATTCAAATCTGACAAGTGATGCAATAAAGAAATCGTAGCTGTTTTGCAAGTTTCCTTGTCATCGGCAGCCACTAGAAGATCATCGACATATTGTACTAAAGCAGAACCACGAGGAAGTACAAAGGAATCTAACTGGCTTTTTAATGCTTGACTGTAAATGGATGGGCTTTCACAATAACCTTGTGGAGCGCGTTTAAATCTGAAGCTTCGTCCTCCTAGAGAGAAACCGAAGATATCTCTGCTTTCTTCGGCTATCGGAATGCTGAAAACGGCATTTTTCAAGTCGACAACTGAAAACCATGCTGCTGTAGCAGGAATCAATGTTAACAATGCAGTAATGTCTGGAACCACAGGAAACTGTGGGATCACAATTTTATTAACCTCTCTAAGATCAATTACGAACCTATATACTGGAGGTTTTGTTGGGTCAGTTCGTTTCAAAATAGGCAGTACAGGACTATTACAGACATTACCTCTAGTTTCTTCTATAACGTCTTTCTCAATCAGATCATGCACTATCAGTAGGAGCGCACGCTCACCTTCACTAGAGATTCTGTATTGTGGAATTCGTGGAAGTTTGACATTTGCTTTCAAAGTCACTACATAGGGTGGAATTTCCAAGAGACCTACATCATTAGGACCAGTCGCCCAAAGAGTATCAGGGAGTGAACGCAGCTCTGGTGGGAGCGCATCCATTGACAAGTACATCGGAGAGATTATTCTTTTACCCAACGTAAGCTGTACTCCTGCTGGAGAACAGTACAATGTCGCGTACAGGCGTTTTAACAAGTCTAAACCAAGCAGATTCTCGTTACAACCTGTCGTCAAAATCAAGGGTGCTTTCAATTGACGGGGTCCAACAGAAATAGACAAAGGACCAGAAACAGGGTTATGAACAGGGGCGCCCGAAAAACCTACTGAAACGTTTGTTGAGCCAGACAAAGGTGCGCCAGGGAGTTTCGCATGTATCATAGAACTTTTTGCTGCACCAGTATCCAACAGAAACGGTTCGACTATACCTGATGTTGCTACCGCGACATAAGGCCCACTCTGATCTACTGGTACTGATACTACTCCCTCTCTTTGTCCATGGCTGTCCTAGTATTCACTTTGCTGAACTTCCTCACTAGCTTCATAATAGTCTTCAACATGATATTGTGGAGACCTATTCTGTTGGGCAGATTGACCATTTCGCTGGTCGAAATAATTAGAGGGGCGATCACTTGTCTGTGGAGGCATAGCACCTCGTCCTCGACCTCTAGAGTTTTGCATAGAACTACCACGACCTCTCTGAGCTGCCGCAGCATTATTTTGTGCCCGAACTGGACACTCATTTTTGTAATGACCTTCCACTTTGCAATAAGCACATTGATTCCATTGGTATTGTGGTCTTTGAAAATTATAATCCGTTCTTTGATATGACCCTTGCTGCATATTAGTCTGATTAGTGCGAGGCGGATAAGCTTGCTGTAAAAGTACTTTAGTTTTTAAATCTTTCGTCTTTTTATCTGATTTTTCCTTCTCTTCTTTATCCCTATTTTCATAGTACTGGGCAGTCGCAAGTATTTGCGCAGTCGTAGAGACAGCCCACGCACTTTCAGAATTCTTTAATTTACCACTAAGTTCTGGCAACAGATTGTGCACGAATTTATCAACAAATAATCTCTGACCTCCTTCTGTGCTCATATCCTGACCACTATGATCCACGAAAGTCTCTTCAAATCTTGTGAAGAAGTCGGAGACGCTTTCGTCTTTCTTTTGTTTGCACGCGGACAATTTGTCCCAGTTAACGCGCAATGCTGGCATCAAGGTTTTCATTAAATCGATTATTCTACCAGGCAAATTAGCAATTAAGGGTTCTGGTTTGGAACCACCTATTTGTTGACCATCCGCTGCAATTATAGCTGCCCAGTCACCACCTAGGGCAACTGGATGATTCTCTTTACGAATTTTAGCCCAAATTGGTTGCGGTACTACATTACCAAATAGCAGATCTATGTCAGCCAGATTTAATACACAAGCGTCAACTGTTTGAGCCAACTCTTTGTAGTACCCTGCAGGATTTTTACGCGGATCTGGCAAGGCCTGTTTCACTGCTAATACTTCAGCTCGCTTCCATGGAATATGTATCCATACTCTCTGAAATTGTGCCGGAGCGGCTGCGATACCAAGTTGTGCATTAGCTTGCACAGCTTCACGCCAAATTGGTGGAACCTCTCTCATTGGATATTGACGATTTTGTTTCGTACTACGTTTCCCTAACTCTCTTGGTGAACGAAGGGATGAGTCGGTTCTATAACTTAGAACCAGTTCCATCACTTCTTTTATATTTTGTCCAACTATCATACCTGCAGCAAACTCTTTCTGAACATTAATTAATTCTTCTAGATTTGATTCAGGGTCATCTTCTTCCAATTCCTCACGTAGAAGGAAACACATTTCATCGAACACATATCGTTGTGTCGGTTCGTTCCATTGCATAAATGTATCTAATACATCTTGTACATTATATCTTCCAACTTTCGAAACCCATCTAAGAGCAGTGGAATCTAGTATTCCTCTTTCTTCAGTACTGGGAAGCTGACTACGTCTCTGCACAGAGTCAGAGGTAGGAGTCTTAATCAGAGTTTTATAGAAGGGAGATAGAATATTAGAGACAGAATCAGTGATTCTCCGACGAACAGAAAGCGGAGTCATAATATTAGCAGAAGCAGTAAATAGAGTAGCAGTTGGAACAGATAGATCAGGAACAGTAGGAGTAGCAGGCAAAATAGCTTGTGAACTAGCAGGTGTAAGCGACACAGGCATAGGTAAAGAAGCCGGCAACCCTGGAAGAGGGGTTGTCGAAGGAACATTAACATTGACCACAGGAGGTACAGGAACTTGATTCAGGGGAGCGGGAACAGGGACACCAGGTTGTCCAGCAACCGGTAATTGAACATTCGGTATAGGTGGAGCCGTAGCACCCTGTGCATACGGTGGGGGTGATCGTAACAAGTAAGACAACAGGGGATCCTTTTCAGGGTCCTCTACTATCTTAGCCGTACTCGATGGCAATGCAGGATAGCACTTGTCTATCGCCAAATTACGCTCTCTATTGGCCACCTCCATCGCTTTTTCAGACTCGTTGAGTTGCAGCTGCTTAGCAGACTGTTCTAAAGTCAACTCTTGCTCTTTCTGTTCTTTCTTCAACTTTTTAATTTCTCTCTGTTTAGACTCTTTTCGCCAATAACGGAAAGAATCAAACATTGCCGGCCGGGCTTTCTTCTTAAACAACCTTCTTTCTAGATTATCGAGAACTTCAGGTTCAAAACTACCATGTAGTGGCCAACTAAGGACACCATCTTTCTCTGTGTAGTGGATCCATATCTCGTTATAAGAGATAGGGCCCACTCCAAACTTGCAATAAAGATCATAAAGAGGAGTTCCAATCGGAGGAACCAAACACGAGTCCTCCAACCGGGAATCACTGTTGCAACTAAAACAAGACAACATACAATTTTTCCGACTTACCATTTTATAAACCGGAACACAACACAAACAAAACACAAATAGAAAAGATGCGCACTCGAACCAAGAATTTTAGGCCTACCAGAACTGACAATTGTATCGATACCTGAACTGAACAGAATGATTATCGTAACCAGAATAACCAGTGATAACCTTACAGAACTGAACTGAACTGAGAACTAAAAGGATTATCCAAACAGGAGCAACCCTTACAAAATAACCAACTAGCAACCACTGAATACTTAACTGAGGCACTGAAAACGTCACCAAGGAGAAACCCGTCACGTTTCGCCGTACTGAGGACTGCACCTCGGGTCCAAGACAGGGCGACGGTCAAGGCAACGGACCACTGCAGCCGTCTGAACGGGAACCCTCGTGGAAGAGAACGTCGGGGCCACTTTTGCGATATGCCGGGATCGATGAAGTGGGGCGCCTCCCTCTGAAATCTTCACACGAAGCTCCTCGAACTCTTCAGGCTTTTGGACCGGTACCGAATGACGTCGCCCCACGAGGGCGCCAATTGGAGTTCTGGACTTTTTGGTTCCGTCCAGAGGTGTCAGGGACAACACCCGAAGACCCCGGAGTTCAACCTGTCTCGGTGCACAAACAAACAGAAACACGGGCTTCTCGATGGTGGCGTCAAAGACCAAAGGTTTATTACTGCAGGGACACAGAAGTCACAGAAACTACACATGGGCAGTATCTAGGAGCCTGTTCGATTTGTACAAAGAGGGTTGCTCCTTATATACTAAATATTGGGCTTCAGGCAAATTCTTTACATGTTACCACAGTTCTAAACATTCGTGTCTTAAACAATAAATATTTGGCGTTTGCACAGGAATCGTCAACAGTATCTGATGTCAAAACATTACGAATGAGGGGTTCCCACTAGTCCATCATAATCCCATGTCAATTTCTCATTCAAGACCCGGACCGCCTCATCGTAAATTTCGTTACCTCCCCCTAATAAAGGCCCAGAAGGAAAGGAGCAGAGCCAGGTGCAGAAGATAGAAAGACAGGATAAGAAATGTTTGTGGGTCGTAAATGGGCACGGTTACCAGCTTCGGCCGCCTAATCATGATCAGGCCAACGAACACAAGAACCAGTATAGCAGGACTGGCCTCAGGCTGGGGAGGCAGCTCTTGCCGAGTCATGCTGCCACAGCGTTGCTGGCCTAAGGTGCACGTGTCACTAGCAAGGTGAATCGCCGGTTAAAGCCTACGTGTCCTTAAATGAAAAGAGGTCATTGCGTGTCCATTGACTATGTGAGGGCAAGGAATACAAAATGGCTTCCGTGTTCTAAGATGGATGCCATGGGTAAATCACAAATGTGTTGGTAACAGGAGTGCTCTTGCTCGTAGCATAGCGAAAACACCAGGATATACTAAATGGATCATTTGCGGTTCACTGATACCAAAATTATGTATTTACGACAATGTTACAAACACGAGTAAAATCGTCACGGAACCTCATTAGCGCGTGACAACAACGCTTGTTTTCACGCGCTAATGTTCCCTATCGGCGGATTTAATATCGCCTACGTGTTGCGCGTTGATAATGACGCAGTAACATGGCGATAAAATCCGGCGATAGCCGGCGATAGGGAAATGTGCGATGTGCGTTCTTTAACGCACATCTTGGTAATATGGCCCCTAGACATTCTCCTCTGATGTAAAAACAACCGTAAAAATAAACACCCTTGTACCAACGACCATGCAAGATCTCAAAGAATATTAGACAAATATTTAGCAGAAACATTGGCCCATATTTCTTTAGATGATTTGGGTGAAAACCCAACAACAGGAATCAAAGAGTGATTGCCAATTGCTTTTTGGATTAATTTTGGCAACACCAAGTCATTAGTCTTAGCAAAATGATAAACAAAGGGGCAGGATTCTGAGTGTGGAGTATTGTTGGAGACATCTTATTCCAAACCCTACATACTGTAAAGCTGAACCAAAACCTAAGTAAGTCCATTTCCTTTCCTCTATATTTGGGCAGGTACTCCCTTTGATCAATTATTAATAAAAACAGAATAAAGGTGAAGCCCAATGTCGGGTGCATTCTTACCACCCTGTAAACAAGGTTTATACATTTTAGCACGTGCCACTTTTTCATGTTTACCATCCCAGATAAACTGGAAAATCCATCTTTGAAGCAAAGTCAGACAGGAACGGGGCATAGGGAAAATAATGGCCACATAAAGGAGACTAGAGAGCAATTCAGATTTAGATACAAGTATTTTCCCAGACAGGGAAAGCGATCTCAAACGGCAAGAGGCAATTTTCTGTTTAACTTTAGTCATGCAGTCATTCCAGTTATGAGAAGTGTCACCATCCCCAAAGAAAAGCCCAAGTACCTTGACACGGTCTTGTACAACATTAAGGCCCCGATCCATAATGGGTTCTTTCCACTGAAGATATAAACATTCACTTTTAGTAACATTGACTTTGGCTACAGCTGCAAAGAAAAACGGTTATAAAACCATAACACTTGGCGAATAGAGGCATTGCTAGTACAGAAAACAGAAACATCATCCATATAAGCTGATAAGACAGCTGAACGTCCCATCCCACTCGGCAGAGGGATTCCCTTGACGATTGTACTATTTCTTATAGTGGCCAGGAAAGGTTCAAGAGCCAATGTAAACAGGAGGGGAGTTAAAGGGCAGCCCTGTCGTACCCCAGAGCTGATAGGAAAAGGGTCAGTGAGGGTCCCATTAACCAACACACCGCTATAACAATCATTATACAAAAGGTTAATCCATGAATAAAACGTTTGCCCAAAGTTCATTTTCTTTAGGACTTTAAAGAGAAAAGTATGGTTCAATTTGTCAAAAGCTATCTCTTGGTCCAAACTTAATAAACAGAGCGATAGACCATGGTCCTTCACATAATATAGCAAATCTCTAATTAAGCATAAATTATCCTAGATTTTACGGCCAGGAACACCACAGATTTTTTTGTTTGTTTTGGTAAACAATTTGTATTATGAACCAAAGCAACCTCTGGGCAAACAGAATCATTTCGTGCATACAGAGAGATCGGCATATATAAAATCTTGATACAGAAACATACGATAGAAGGCATGTCAAGTGAAGCATGTGGTTACAATACGTGTCCACCCGTAACACCCCCACCCGCACCCCTCACTCAGAATCACTGTTGCTTGACATCGTCGGAGGATCACATATATACCCTTGGTATTCATTCCAAGCGCTCCAAATCCGGACCCATTTCTGCGAACACTTTCGGTTCAGATACACTGTTCGTTCTGTAAGCATTGCGAGGTCTAGATCTGCACACCAATTCCTGAGTGTCGGTATTGTTGGAGACCCCCAGTATTTAGCTATATTTCTTTTTGCATACATTATTCCCAATATCCTCCAGTCCTGGGAGGAGTGAGTGAGATCATTGGGTTCCCAAATATTTAAAAGGCAGCACTGAGGGTCCGGTACTATTGAGTCGATAACTACCTGTGACATAGTCCTCATTACTTTATTCCAATACCCTGCAATGTATGGACAGTTCCAGATGGTGTGAAAGAACGTCCCTTCCTCCCCACACCCTCGCAAACAATATTTATGGTCGGCCCTCCCAATTGCATGTAGTGTGACTCTAGTATAATGTACATGATGCAGTATTTTTAATTGCACTAGGCGAAGTCTGGAAGGGATAGCTACCTCCCGAGGGGAGGAAAGTGCAGTCTGACAGTCTGACTTGTCTAGTTCTTCCACCTTCGCAGTCCATTTGTCCTTTAATTTCAAAGTCGGGTCTGGTAGATTATTGACGAGCTTACGATAGACGTATGAGGTCGCTTTTTTGGGCATGTGCTCTGTAAGAAGCCTGTCTTCTAACGGGGTAGATTCCGGTATCTCATCCCCAGGCCGGATAAGTGATTCCAGGGCATGACAAATTTGCAAATATCTAAACCTTTCAGTGGGGGCCAGGTCGTATTGTTCCGCAAGCTGTTCAAATGGTAATATGGCCCCTCGTGTCCAGAGATCCCCCACTGTCGAAATACCAATGAGGTCCCATGCCTGGAACCCCAGGAACACCACAGATTTGATCAGAAGCAATAACAGTCGAAATCACTGGTCTGAGTTTGAAAAATATTGTTTTGGACAATATCTTAAAGTCAGCATTTAATAGGCTAATTGGGTGCCAATTTTTCAAATCATGGGGCATATTATCAAGACCGGCGATAAATTTATTGGCTTTAGCGGCAGAAAACTGCCTCTAAAGCGGCAATAATTGGCTTGATAATATGCTCTATGGAATTCCAATTGAAGCCCATGTTAAATGTCCTTCATATAATTTTATCGCCTGTCTTGATAATATGCCCCCATGTCTGTTTCCTTTCTTTTGATAAAGGAGTTTAATACTTCCACCACGAAGTGAGCTGGGGAGCGAGCCAAAACTGAAAGAGTGCAAATACACCTGCAGAAGGTCTGGGCCAATAATATCCCAAAAAGTTTCCTAAAACTCAACGGGGAAACCATCAGCTCCTGGTGCTCTCCCCTTAGGCAGACTACGCATAGCCCTCTCAATGTCATCCAGGAGAATATCACTTTCCATGGCTGCTTTATATTCGTCAGAAAGGGAAGACTGTAAATGTTGGAGGAAAAAGTTGGCTGTAGCCTCATCACAGGAGTTCCTAGCATTCAAGTCCCTATAGAAGTCAAAAATACTTTTACTAATCCCATCTGTAGAGGTGTGCCCGGTGCCTCCAGACTCAGAGACAGAGTCTAAAATTCTATTCTACCCTGAGACTTGAGGCAGATTTACAACTTCTGGTGCATCACTGTTAATCAGCAGGGATGCGCCAAAAGAGTTGCGACGCATCTGCCCACCTGTGCGCCACCACTGATGCGCAGCATTTACAATACGGCGCATCGTGGCGCACGGATGGGCAGATGCTTGTCGCATCCCCAGGTGGAAAGGCGGCACATTGCTGGAGTCGCCTTGCAAGTGCAACGCAGCTCCAGCAAGGCTAGGGGTGCCCTATGCCTAACATGCTGCGTCGATCCATATACCTGCTTCAAGCAGGTGCAGGGTTTGGACGCAGCATGGCCCCAAAAGTGACTGAGTTAAATCTTGTAGATTTCACTCAGCCACTTTTCTGAGGCATTCCTGCATCGGAACAACCCCCCCTGCCCCCACGCCCCCTCCGTGCCGGAACGCCCACATGTGGCGCAGGGCTTTACATGCCTAGATGCGTCACGTTGTAAATACCCCGCACCATGGCGCTGGCTTTACGCCGCCGTAGAAAAGTGACGCAAAGGCGGCACAAATGTGGCGTAAGGGGCTTGTAAATCTGTCCCTTAGCCTTTAAGAAAAAGAAGCGATAACATTTTTACATTTCTTCAAAATATTTTACTCTGCTGCGTATAATTAACCCTTCAGTATACTCAGAATAAAGTGAGGAAAGTTTCTGCTTACATAAGAGGAATTCAGGGGCATATTATCAACAAATAGCGAAATTTATCGCTAAGTAGGGTTTGCGGCAATTTTTTTATCTCTGAAATACCGTGCTATTAGCAACGTTTATCTCAAAAGTGATAAAATTCCCGGCGATAGCGGTAAAATCCGTGAATATCGCTGAGAATACAGCGATATTCACGCATTATCGCTAACGGGGTCTTAGCCATTATATCCACCTGCCATTGGATATAATGGTTAAGAACTAGTCTGAGCAGGTGTTAGTTTTTGGGGATATTCGCGCTTAAAAGAGGCGCAGGGGGCGTGTCACATCCTCCGTCGGAACGGCGGTGCATTGCTGGAGTTGCGTTGTAAGCGCGACGCAGCTCCAGCATGGCTCGGGGGTGCCCTACCCCTAACATGCTGCGTCAATCCTTACGCCTGCTTCAAGCAGGCGCAGGGTTTTGACGCAGCATGGGCGTAAAAGTGACTGAGTGAAATCTTGTCAATTTGACTCCGCCACTTTTAGGAGGCGTTCCTGCGCCGGAACTTGAATGAAGGTGTTATCCGTGTCTGCCGTGGATTTAACAGGTCCCTGGAGATACGAATGAGCACATTCTTCTGAGTCACTGCTGTCGCTCCAGACTCTGCATCACCCCCTTCTTTATCTTTCCTTTTTAAAGTCCAGGAGCTCCAGAAATGCTGCTTCAATTCAATTCCATCAGCCCTCTTACCACAGATCTTCCAGAATGGGGAGAAATAAAGAAATATCAGAACTCCGCTAGTTACTAAAATTGTATAAAATGAATCATAAAAGAAACATAAAAATGTTGCATTTTTTTGTCTTCTCAAAGTCGTTCTGCTTTCTTTATTTTACTGTCATGTTGACCCATGAGGGTCTGCAAAAATTGCCGAATTCTGGTCTTCAGCCGCCACACGGGGTGCAACTGAAGCCAGGAACAGCGTGCGGATGTCGAAAACACAACAAAACAATGTACGAAGCGCTGTAGAAACCGCATCCTCTGGTAAAACTCTGAGGAATGTTAGAGTGTCTTTAAGCAGGTCACGGGGATAGATGCAGAAGGATGATTATCATGTACAGGACAAAATATAAAGATATTAACGTCTAATTAATAAAATATGTAATGTGTTTAATAACATGCAAAGGAAGTTTCATGCTTGCATTGCATTATGGGCAGCCGGATATCCGTTCAGAGTTTGTCACGATGCAGGAAGTGCCTCACTCAGTGTCGCTCGTGATAAACAAAGCAGGCGTGGTGACGTCACTGCGTTCCCCGTCAGGTGTCTCTAGTGGTCCCTGTATGGTGGAGAGGTGTGGCTCACTGGTTAGAGGCGGCAGACCTGTAAGCAGAGAACGGCCCGGGACCAGGGTTCAATTCCCGACGCGGCAGGGTCTTGGACCAGGGTCAATGGACTCGATAATTCTCGCTTCAGTGCCTACTCTAACCAGGGAACACACTCGGTAACTCTGGGCATTAAGCTTGCCTCATCTCTACAACGGCCCCCCACAGACGCCGGGATGCCTGGTTTCACCCTGGAGATACCCAGAAAGGGACCATCTCACAGGGAAAACCAGGACGGGTTCCCCAGCGGTCTACAGCGCCAGGACACTCAGGTAGAGTAACAGTGCGCTTTACAAGTATCCAAGTATCCAACATGGCTCGGACGCCGGCTGGAGTGGGACACCTAGTGTCGCCGTGCGGTACTGCACCCTGGTATCCTGTGGAGCCTTTGACCTCACTTCTCTGGTGCAAAGCATCACAGAATCTATACTGTTTACATAATGCAGCCCGACCTCTGACCCCAAGATAAAAACACAGACAAAATATTGCACCACTCACAGGTACTTTAGAAACAGAGGGGAAGACTTACAGGGCCTGTACGCCACATTTGTGCCGCCGTTGCGTCACTATTGAGACGCCACCATGCTGCGGGGTATTTACAACGTGACGCATCTGGGAGATGCATCATGTTGTAAAGCCCTGCGCCAGAAGTAAAGTCCATTGTTCCTTACTTCCCCACACCTGGGCTGCCTAGTGCGTTTATTCTGGAGTCCATTTCACAATTTCACCCGTTTCTCACACTGAGGGGCATATCAGCAAAGAACGGCGATGAATAACACAAAGCATGCTTATCTCTTTGTTATTCTCTATTTCTAGAATTCATCGCCCTGGTAGCGCGTTATCAACAACGCGTTGCTCCAGGGCGATAAAGATTCCAGAGATAGTGGGGGAGATCGCCTTTTTGCAGGAAACATCGCTGGTTTTCCAGCGATGTTCCCTGCAAAATGGCAATAAACTTTCTGATACGACCCTGTAGACGTAGCAGCATAATCCACCCCCTATGTTAGGGATGGGTAAGTCAGGATTTTAGCAGATGTACGTTTTTGGATAAAACAGCAGTTTTCACCAAAAACTAATGTGTGCTAAAATGCTGGGGCAGCCTTGTAAATATCACAATGTGCACATCAGCGATATTTGCAAGGCTGTACTTCCCAGTGACGCCCACTTTGCATCTCATTAGAGATGCCAAGGGAGGCGTTGGGGAAAAAGGGTGCTAACATACGATTATGCATGTTAGCACCCTCTTGTAAATAGGGTGATAGTTTTATATCCGCTTTTTTGGCTTTTAAAGCCAAAAAAGCAGAGATAAAGTCCTTGTTATATATGCCCTTGAAACACTTAAAAACACAGGGGCAGATTTACGAGGACTGGCACATCCCTGCATATTAGCAGATGCGCCAGAAAAGATGTGTCACGAAGGAATACTCTTGCGCCACCACAGATGCGTCACATTTACAGTTCGACGCACCGCTGCGCAAGGATAGTCAGATGCATGCCACATCTTCTAGAGCAAGAGCAGCGCATTGCTGGAGTCGTTTCGCAAGTGAGACACGACTCTTGCAATGCTCAGGGGCGCACTATACCTAACATGCTGCGTTACTCCATACGCCTGCTTCAAGCAGGCGTAAGGTTTTGACGTAGCATGGACGTAAAAGTGACTCAGTGAAATCTTGAAGATTTCACTGCGTCACTTTTACGGGGCTTTTTTGTGACGGAATGCCCACCCTGCATACATTATACCTGACGCTGGTATAATGTAGTGCAGAGCTTTACAACGTGACGCATCTCGCTAGATGCTTCACTTTGTAAATCTGTTGTATCGTGGTGCATTGTTTACGATGCTGCTGCGTCACAGAAGTGATGCAACAGTGTTGTAAACATGTTGTAAGGGGTTTGTAAATCTGCCCCACAGTTTTTTTGAGACGCACACATATATGTAAATATAGAGGAATGTTCCAAGGGGGTACGGGTTGCAACAGCACGTCTCAGTTGAAGAGTGCACCTGAGCAGACGTCGCCGGAGCCAAACAGCATCTGTCTTCACTCAGAAGTGACATGTACTGGTTGGTAGTAGCACTTCTATTATTGTGTGCTGTTAGCCCAGCTGCCATCCGTGCCAGCCAGAGAGTCCACAGCACCTATCCCCCTTTGAGAAGATTCCATTGCGCTTTTTACAAGAATGCAGGGACATATTATCAACAACTAGCAATAATTATCGCTATGTTGGCTTAGCGGCAATATTTTTATCGCCGAGCTGCAGCGATTTTTATCGCTTAGGAACCTTGCTATTATCAAGGTTTATCTCCTAAGCGATAAAAATCGGCCGAAATGCATGAATATCGCTGAAAAGTCAGCGATATTCATGCATTACCGAGCTAATGCTCTTAGCCATTTTATCCACCTACCATTAGATAACATGGCTAAGAACTGCTCAGGGGCAGGTGTTAGCTTTTGGAGATATTCGCGCTTAGCGCGAATATCTCCAAAAGTTGGTAATAGGAGATAGCGATGTTAGCGACTGTTTCCAGTCGCTAACATCTTGGCACGCCCACTTTGCATGTCATTAATGATAAATTTCACTGACATACAGAGCGGGGCCCAAGATGGTCGCTATCTCCTACTAGCTGTCGCTAACTGGTGTTAGCGACAGCTAGGTAATAGGGAGATCATTTTATCTCCGCTTTCTTGGCTTTTAAAGCCAAAAAAGCGGAGATAAACGACCTTGATAATATGCCCCGCAGTTTTTAAAAAAAATGTAAAACTATTTTTGCTTTCATTTACATGAATTCATCCAATGTTTGGCAGTCTTCAACGTGTAAACGATTTGTAGGCCATTATAAAAATAACTGCGTCCCTTTTTTAATGTTCCGTATTTTTTTTTTACAAATGTGTGAACCTTCACAATAAAGTTATGTGGATGGTTTGAATAGTACCCTGTCCCATTTAAATATGTTTCCTTTAATTCATTTTTGTTGCTTTCGCAATACTACTGAGTATTGCAAATTGGAGCACCTTCCGATACATTATATAATGCAATTTAGGGAAGTTTGTAAACTTTTAGAACATTCTGTTCCCCTATAAAAAGGTGCACTTTTGCAAATAATTATGTGCACTCACTGGACAGTTTTGAAAACGTAACCTCTTCGGCGCTGAGTCACGGTAGGCATGTGCTCATGACGGCCGAGAGCTGTACGAACGTTGCCATTTCTCCCACGCGCTATTAATTCCCCGCCTGTGAGGGAGAATTAATTAGTAGGCAGAGTTCAGATGGCTCCCGGCCGTCATGAGCACACGCCCACCGTGATTTATGACGGCCGGGAGCAGTCATGAGCACCGCAGTGCCACGCCCACCCCATACCCCTATTCTTGATAAAGAGATCAGGCTGTAAGTTTAATGTCCGTTCCCATGCAGGGTCGTGAGAGGGCATGAACTTGTGCGGGATGGTGGGGGTGGATATCTGCCTCATGTAGAGGTGCTAGATGGGTTGAGGGAGGTGGTGTGGCAACTGCCACGCATTGGGTGTGAACTTGACCTGTGCTGCCTGGGTCTCTGTTGATGCCCGGGGAGCTGGGCTGCCCCTCCTTGGGACAAAGACCCATTTGTTTTCTTCAGAGAGTATTCAAAGCAGGACGAGGGAGAGGAGGGGAAGCAGAGAGACACCCCACTCCAGAGAGACGAGACCATGGTGAAGATCCAGTAGCAGAGGAAGGCTAGAAAGGTGTTTAAGGAACCAGTACTCTTGGGGTATTTATGGGTGCCTTGTCTTGAGTTGAGTGGTGTGTCGTGTAGTGGTTTCTGTGTTTCTGTCTGTCACTTTCTGCGCTGAACTACATACTTTTCCCGTCTTTGGGAAGTAGCGCAGGATTGCAGTCTTAAAGGGCTATGAAAGGAATAGCCTGGCAAGTCCGGCTTTAAGTGTGTCTGGTCGCTGTGGGTCTTAGACCCAGTAGTAATAAAAAAAAATACACCGAAAAGGGTCGTCTTTGGGCCCTATGGTTATGTTCTTAACGTTTCAAGCAAAAACTACTGATTCTTAACAAGGAATGTCAAAAATGTTGATTTCACCCATGTCGTTCCTGCTTATAGTCTACATGCTTTACTTAATTTTGCATTCCTTGGGAGTATTTGTTTTTTCGAGGATGTTCCTGAGTTTTTTCAGTCTTCATGTTACTTTTATCTAGTGCATATCTTGATTTGAGCAGTGGTGGCTGGTGACATTTGCAAGTGGTGAGGTGTAAAATTATTGTGGTACTGCACTGAGGAGAGTGAGCTCATGACGGCCGAGAGCTGTACGAACGTTGCCATTTCTCCCACGCGCTATTAATTCCCCGCCTGTGAGGGAGAATTAATTAGTAGGCAGAGTTCAGATGGCTCCCGGCCGTCATGAGCACATGCCCACCGTGATTTATGACGGCCGGGAGCAGTCATGAGCACCGCAGTGCCACGTCCACCCCATACCCCTATTCTTGATAAAGATATCAGGCTGTAAGTTTAATGTCCGTTCCCATGCAGGGTTGAGAAAGGGCATGAACTTGTGTGGGATGGTGGGGGTGGATATCGGCCTCATGTAGAGGTGTCAGATGGGTTGAGGGAGGTGGTGTGGCAACTGCCACGCATGGGGTGTGCACTTGACCTGTGCTGCCTGGGGAGCTGGGCTGCCCCTCCTTGGGACAAAGACCCATTTGTTTTCTTCAGAGAGTATTCAAAGCAGGACGAGGGAGAGGAGGGGAAGCAGAGAGACACCCCACTCCAGAGAGACGAGACCATGGTGAAGATCCAGTAGCAGAGGAGAGCTAGAAAGGTGTTTAAGGAACCAGTACTCTTGGGGTATTTATGGGTGCCTTGTCTTGAGTTGAGTGGTGTGTCGTGTAGTGGTTTCTGTGTTTCTGTCTGTCACTTTCTGCGCTGAACTACATACTTTTCCCGTCTTTGGGAAGTAGCGCAGGATTGCAGTCTTAAAGGGCTATGAAAGGAATAGCCTGGCAAGTCCGGCTTTAAGTGTGTCTGGTCGCTGTGGGTCTTAGACCCAGTAGTAATTAAAAAAAATACACCGAAAAGGGTCGTCTTTGGGCCCTATGGTTATGTTCTTAACGTTTCAAGCAAAAACTACTGATTCATAACAAGGAGTGTCAAAAATGTTGATTTCACCCATGTCGTTCCTGCTTATAGTCTACATGCTTTACTTAATTTTGCATTCCTTGGGAGTATTTGTTTTTTCGAGGATGTTCCTGAGTTTTTTCAGTCTTCATGTTACTTTTATCTAGTGCATATCTTGATTTGAGCAGGGGTGGCTGGTGACATTTGCAAGTGGTGAGGTGTAAAATTATTGTGGTACTGCACTGAGGAGAGTGAGCGAGCGAGCGAAACCGAACAACCTATGGGGTTTTTGGGGGGGCTTCCCCCCGTCAAAATCTTGAAAAAATAGTGGATAAATTGAGCATTCTTAAGCAAATGTAAAGAACAAGAATGTTAATAATGCAATACACCCAGCAATGCCCCGGCCTCCTCCTTAGAGCTAGATCCCTGACCCTCGGTCAGTAATCAGGTCATCTCTTGCAGCTCCGCTCCTCTGCTCTCTCCACTAAGGGCCCACCCAGGCAGGGTTCGAGACCCCTCCCTGCTGGGTGCCGATTATTTTTCTTGTCTCACTTCTATGCTCCTCTAAAATGTACTTTTACCCCTTGCTCCTTTATTATTACTCTTATCCCCTTCTTGGATTTTCCACTTGTCTCCTTGGCTTGCTGCCAGCTTCCCCCGTAGCCCATTACGCTGCCACTGCATTAGTTTCCCACCACAACCTGCCCCGCTCCCGACCCCCAGCTGCTCGCACCTCCGCTACTTAAATGGCAACTGCGACGCCAAAGTCACTCCTAAGGCTAGCCCGTCTGTGCCTGGACCGTGCCCAGCGCCAGAGCCCCTGGCCTCGCCGACCACCACAAGACCCAATGCTGCTGCGACGCAAACACCCTCCATGCACTAAACAACGGTCGAAATTCCACCTGCTTCCAGGCCACCCGAAGCTCACTCACGGACCCTTCACCTGCCAGAACTGCAGCTACACCAGCCAGTGCACCACTGCATGTCCTGCCCATTCCAGCACTGCAGGCCACAACCATCTCAGCTGCATACTACTCAACACCCGCTCTGTCCACAGACACGCTGTCGAACTCTGGGACCTGCTCAACTCCTCCGCCCCAGACGTTGCCTTCCTGACGGAGACCTGGGCAAACACCTCCTCTACGCCTGCCATAGCCATAGCCATCCCGGATGGCTACAACATCACACGCAGGGACCGAAACAACAAAAACCAGGAGGAGGAATCACCATTGTTCACAGGAATACCATCAGAATCTCACCCAACACCAAAGGATCCTTCGGCGTGGCCGAACACCTACACTTCCAGATCCACGTCGATCACAACACCACCCTCAGAGGAACCCTCATCTACCGACCACCGGGACCCTGACCACAGTTCAGCGAAGCCATCACTGACCTCATCAGCATGCACGCCCTCGCCTCCACAGACTACATCCTCCTCAGAGACCTGAACTTCCACCTCGAGAACACCAACAACAGCAGCTCCACAACGTTGATCAACAACCTCGCCAACCTCGGACTCAAACTACTCGTCACGATACTCACCCACTCCGCCAGACACACACTCAACCACATCTTCTCTGCCAGCAACCACGTCACCTTCAGCCAAACCACCGAATTCCACTGGACTGACCACTTGTGCATCCATTTCTCCTTTGAGAAATACATCGCACACAACCAACCGCAACGTATCCCACACCGCAGCTGGAAAAAATTCACCGAAGACCAGCTCCTCACCACACTCGCCCGAGACCCTCCACCCGAGCCCTCCGAGACTGACGCAGAAGCCAAGAATTTCAGACAATGGATCAACGACTGTGCCAACACCCTTGCCCCGATTAGAAAACCATCCAACAGGCGCATCAACACAAGAGCCATCTAGTTCAACTCCGACCTCCAGAACTCCAGGCACACCTGCAGAAGACTCGAGAAGCAGTGGCGCAATGACCAGACACCAGACAACCACGCTATCCTCATGAACGCCAGATGCAAACACCACCAACTCATCCGTTCTCCCAAAAGAACCTCCTTCAAGGAACGCATTGACAACAACGCACATAACAGCAAAGAGCTCTTCAACATTGTAAAAGAACTCACCATCCCTAGCTCCTGCTCCACAGACGTTCCAGCGTGACAAGAACTCTGCGACTCCCAGGCTGCCTTTTTCCACAGCAAGATCGCAGACATCCACAACAGCTTCAACATCCAGACGCAGACGGCACACGCCAACACCCCCGACTCAACACCCACCAAACACACCGACCTTCTGCTCTCCTGGCACAACGTCAACGACGAAGACACCATCAAAATCATGAACACCATCCATTCCGGCTCACCCTCCGACCCTTGCCCCCACCACATCTTCAACAAGGCAAGCTCCATCATCACATCCCAACTCCGAAAGATCGTCAACAGCTCCTTCGAGACTGCCACCTTCCCAGTGAGCTGGAAACACTCCAAGGTCAATGCCCTTCTCAAGAAACCCAAGGCGGACCCTAACGACCTCAAGAACGTCCGACCCATCTCCTTGCTCCTGTTCCCAGCCAACGTCACCGAGAAGACCGCCAACAGACAACTGACCCATTTCCGGGAAGATATCAAAGTCCTGGACCCCTCCCAATCTGGCTTTTGCAGCAATCACAGCACCAAAACCGCCCTCATCGCTGCCACCGTTGACATCAGGACCATACTGGACAATAGCGAAACAGCGGCCCTCATCCTCCTGGACCTCTCAGCCGCCTTCGACATTGTCTCCCACCACACCCTGTGCACACGCCTCTAGGACGCAGGGATCCAAGACAAAACCCTGGACTGGATCACCTCCTTCCTCACTGACAGAGCCCAGAGAGTCCGCCTCCCCCTCTTTCGATCTGAAGCCACCACGATCACCTGATGCGTATCCCAATGATCATCCCTCAGCCCGACCCTTTTCAACATCTACATAGCACCTCTCACCAACATCGTCCGAGCACACCACCTCAACATCATCTCGTACGCCTACGACACCCAACGGATCCTCTCCCGCACCAAGGAACCTGACACAGGCAAATCCAACCTACATGAGGGAATAAAGGCTGTTGCAGAATGGATGAAGGACAGCCGGCCGAAACATAACTCGGACAAGACGGAGATACTCATCCTCGGCTCCAACCCCTCCGCATGGGATGACTCCTGGTGGCTGACCACGCTGGGAGTTGCCCCGACACCCACCCACCACGCACGCAACCTGGGGTTCATCTTGGACTCAACGTTCTCTATGAACCAGCAAGTCAACGTTGTTTCCTCCTCCTGCTTCAACAACCTCCGCATGTTCCGCAAGATCTACAGATGGATCCCAACTGAAACCAGAAGAATAACGGTCACACCAGGTGACCGTCCTGACGCTCTCAGTAGCGGTTGCTCCCCAGGCTCCCTGCTCTGATCCTAGCATCGGTTTGCCCCCTGATTGACTCCTGACATCGCTAGGCTGCTCATTTGATAAGTATTGTTTTTGCTGCCTGCCGTGCACGTTCGCGCTATTGTGCGACTAGCCCTGCCAATTTGCATATTGATTTATAGTAGCTGCGCTCTGCCGTGTTGCTAGTAGCCATAAGTGTGTGATTTGAAATAATATTTGAAGCGCTAGTCAGAATTGAAATTTGGAGATTTGCAGCGCTTTACAGACTAGTTGCAGAAGCTGCTTGATTGTAGCCCAGCCTCTCTGCAATCTCGTTCCTGGGACTGCTACAGCCATTTTGTTGTTGTTTTGCCCTGCAGACCCTCCCCTTCACCTCGCACCCGCCTCCCAGCTGACCCTCCCTCGCCCCTCCCCCTCCACCATCCGCATATGTCAGATGCTCTTGCGCGCAGCGTTCACGCGCAGCGGACGCGCCCCATGCGCGCCGAAGGTGCGCCAAAGGTAAGCCCGTCTACGCCCGTCCGCGCCTGGACCGCGCCCAGAGCCAGACCCCCTGGTCCTCGCTTCACCCATCCTCCCCGCATTACATACAACACCTCCTCTCTCTTTGCACTCAACCCCGGCCGACAAACTAACTGCGCCCAAGCAGCACCAGGACACACCCATGGACCCTTCACCTGCCTCTTCTGCAAATTTACCTGCGTCAAATCCCAAACCAAATCCACAAACACCAAACCGAGAGCCAACACCAACCACCTCAAATGCATCCTTCTCAACACCCGCTCGGTTCACAAACACGCCATCGATCTTTGGAATCTACTCGACACCATTTCTCCAGACGTCGCCTTCCTAACAGAAACCTGGATGAACGCATCTTCAGCCCCAGACATCACCATAGCCATCCCGGACGGCTACAAGATCATCCGTAAGGACTGCCCCATCCAAACAGGAGGAGGCATCGCCATCGTCCACAAGAACACCATCCGAGTCTCAACCAGCTCAGATGACAACCTCGCTATCGCCGAACACCTTCACTTCCAGATCCACACCGACCCCAAGACAACACTTAGGGGCACCCTCCTCTACAGGCCACCAGGACCCCGTACAAAATTCAGTGAAGACATCACTGACTTTATCTCCCCTCACGCCCTCCCTTCGGAAGAATACATCCTACTGGGAGACCTCAATTTCCATCTGGAAAAGAGCAACGACAGTAACACCACCACCCTTCTGGACAATCTCACCAATCTCGGACTCAAACAACTTGTTAACACCCCCACACACTATGCAGGACACACACTCGACCCTATCTTCACTTCCAGCAAGCATATCTCCTTCACTCATACCACACCCCTCCACTGGACGGACCACAGCTGCATCCACTTTATTTACAATAAGACCTCGACCCACAGCCACCCTCAACCAACTCTGCGAAGAAATTGGAACAAAATCACCATCGACCAGATCTCAACATCGCTTCTTCAAAAACCCCCTGCCTATTCAACGAACCCTAACCAAGCCGCCATCAACCTCACACAATGGTTAACCCAAACCGCCGACAAATTAGCACCCTTGAAAAAACATCAAACCAAGCAAGGTAGCAAGAACGCCCCCTGGTTCAACGATAACCTTAAGAAATCCAAGAAGCTCTGTCGTTCTCTTGAGAAAACTTGGAAAACATACCCAAACACTATCACCCAAGCCGCCTTCAAAAACGCCACCCGAAAACACCACCAACTAATCCGGACAGCCAAGAAATCAGCGCTCAAAGACCGACTAGACAACATCGCCCACAACAGCAAGGAACTTTTCAACATCATCAAAGAATTCACCAACCCCACCGCCAGCTCTAACGACATCACCCCCTCTCAAGTCCTCTGCGACTCCCTTGCCTCATTCTTTCATGACAAAATCGCCGACATCCATAACAGCTTTGACAACACACCTGTAAATCAATCCACCCCACTCACCTCCGAACAGCCACCTCCTCCGAATATCCTTCTCGAATGGAACCCAATCAACACAGAAGAGACCATTCGCCTGATGAACTCCATCCACTCAGGATCCCCTACTGACCCATGTCCCCATCACATCTTCAACGAAGCAGACTCCATTATCGCACCCCATCTCCGTGATGTTATCAACTACTCCCTCAACTCCGCCACCTTCCCGGAAAGCTGGAAACACGCCGAACTCAGCGCCCTTCTGAAGAAACCCACAGCTGACCCCACCGAACTCAAAAACTACCGCCCCATCTCGCTCCTCCCTGCCAAAGTCATTGAGAAAGCCATTAACAATCAGCTCGCCACCTTCCTCGAAACCAACAAATCACTCGACTCCTCACAGTCTGGCTTCCGAGCCAAACACAGCACCGAGACCGCCCTCATCGCAGCAACAGACGACATTCGAATACTACTGGACAACGGAGACACAGTGGCCCTTATCCTCCTCGACCTCTCCGCAGCCTTCGACACAGTCTGCCATAGCACCCTGATACAACGCCTCAGAAACATCGGAATTCAAGGAAAAGCATTGGACTGGATCATTTCGTTCCTCGCTGGAAGAACTCAGAGAGTCCGCCTCCCCCCTTTTAAGTCAGAGGCCTCCGAAGTCATCTGCGGGGTCCCACAAGGATCATCACTCAGCCCCACCCTCTTCAACGTCTACATGAGCCCCCTCGCAACCATCGCACGTCAACACAACCTCAACATCATCTCCTACGCGGATGACACTCAGCTGATCCTCTCACTCACCAAAGACCCAACCACCGCCAAAACCAACCTACACGAAGGGATGAAAGAAGTAGCCGAATGGATGAAGCACAGCCGCCTGAAACTGAACTCGGACAAAACGTAAGTCCTCATCTTAGGCTCATCCCCCTCCGCCTGGGACGACTCTTGGTGGCCAACGGCCCTAGGAAAAGCCCCCATACCGACGGACCACGCACGGAACCTGGGCATCATCCTGGACTCCTCACTCTCGATGACCAGACAAGTCAACGCCGTCTCATCTTCATGCTTCAACATCCTACGCATGCTCAAAAAAACATTTCACTGGATCCCCACCGAAACAAGAAAAACAGTCACCCACGCACTGGTTACAAGCCGTCTTGACTACGGAAACACCCTTTACGCCGGTTCCACCGCGAAACTACAGAAAAAACTCCAACGCATCCAAAATGCTTCAGCCAGACTCATACTAGACATCCCCCGCACAGACCACATTTCCGCTCACCTGAAAGACCTTCACTGGCTCCCCGTCAACAAGAGAATAACGTTCCGTCTCCTCACCCACGCACACAAAGCCCTATACGAACTTGGACCTGACTGTCTCAACACGCGCCTTTCCTTTTACACCCCCACCCGCCAGCTGCGCTCGTCCAACCAAGCCCTCGCCGCTGTTCCGCGCATCCACAAAGCCACCATGGGAGGAAGATCCTTCTCCTACTTAGCGGCCAAGACCTGGAATTCCCTTCCCATCCACCTCCGCCTTACTCAAAACCACCTAGCCTTCAGAAAACAACTTAAAACATGGATATTCGATAAGTAAACCTCCCCCCCTTCCTCAAGCGCCTTGAGACCCTATGGGTATGTAGTGCGCTATATAAATTCTGACTTGACTTGACTTGACACAGGCCCTCGTCGGCAGCAGGCTGTACCACGGCAACGCCCTCTACGCAGGAACTACTGCCACACTCCTGAAGAGACTCCAACGCATACAAAATGCCTCCGCACGCCTCATCCTCAGACTCCCTCGCCACATCCACATCACCACCCACCTGAGTGATCTGCATTGGCTCCCGGTCAACAAGAGGACAAGCATACCTCAATGAACGGCTGTCCTTCTACACCCCGAACCGCCAGCTCCGCTCCGTAGACCTCACCCTCGCCACCATCCCACACATCTGCCGAATGATCACCGGCCGCAGATCATTCTCCCACCAGATGCAGGACCTGCTAACCTTCAGGAGACTTCTCAAGACTTGGCTGTTCGACCAGTAGCTGCTTCCCCCACCCCCATAGCGCCTTGAGACCCTCAGTGGTGAGTAACGCGCTCTACAAATGCATTGATTGATTGATTTATTGATTAAATGACCCCTATTACCCTCCCTTCCCTTTCCTTTACTTCTCTCCACCTCTCTCAAGGACTGTAAGAGCAGCAACACTTTAATCAGGCCCTCTGGAATTATGCAACAGGAAGTACTAAATTATGCAGCAGGGTTGACTACATTTCACTGTGTAATGCAAGGTAGTATTTTATTATTATGTCTTTTTTTACACATGTTAACACGATGCGAAGAGCCTGCCACTGTGCAGCCACATATTACTGCATTTTTACTAACATTTGATCCTTTTTCTGATGGTTTTTGTTAAAATCTTCAACTTAGGCTGTAAATCATGGATTATATAGGTAAGGTATGAAATCCATAATTATGCCTAAAACGCAGCAGCATCGAATAAATCCCGTGGCCCCTACTATAACACTGGTACCCCAAAGTGGTGTTGGACTGCGTGATTGCCGTGTTGTGAGATAGTGATGTGTGTGATGTTAGTGCGAGTGTGTTTGTGTGAGGAGGGCTGGTGTCTGTGTTTCCGATTATGTGTCTTGCTGGGGAACTTCCTTTACCACTAATCTTTTACAACGCGGTACCGTTACCACGCAGGTTTTACAACGAAAGTCGTTACAACGACTTGCGCTGGATGGCGCTGTAGGATAGGGAATAGTTTAATTCACTATCCAACACCTTCCCTACTATCCACGGGGACTGGAGTTGGAATAGTAAATTAAACTATTCCACTATCCAGCGCCCCCAATGCAAGTCGTTGTAACGACTTGCGTTTTAAAACCTTCGTTGTAACGGTACGCTTGGTAATACCAGGCGTTGTAATGACATAGATCCGTCTTGCTTGTGTCTGTGTCACAATCTGTGTGATTCAATATGGGTCACTGGAATTGTGTGCCATCGGAGGACCACATTATGCAGAAGTGTTGGCTAAATGAAGCAACAAGAAATGACACATTATGCCTCATAATGCAGCACATTCTGTTGTAGTATTATTTTGACATTTTAATACACATTTGACCATGCATTCATACAAATTCTGATCAGTATCTCTCCATCCCTTCCCTTTGTTGCATCCAAATCCAACTCTAAAAGGAAACAGCTTCCCAGCTCCCTCCGCGCTGTCCTAAACTATATCCTTTATCCGCAACTACCTTCTGCTGCTGCAACTGTGTCATTCAAGCTATTTGAGTGTACCCTTAAAAATGCCTTGTACTGAAACTGTCCTCTATGCACAGTCTTTTTCTGCATCACACCAACAGGTGCACGTCTTACCTAGAATCCTTTCTTTGAAAACCAAGGTGCAAACACATCTTCATAAATCACATTAAGTATAACACTGAAAATCCTGAAGAAATAGAATTGCACCAGCTAAATTGTTTTTAGCCCTAGACAACAACGAATCAGAATACTTCCAAAAACCCACCCTCTTGCTTCAGTCCCACGCACAGTCAACAATCTGCTCTCTCCACCATGCACTCCTGTCTCTCAATCTTGACTATCTGAAAAATAATTAGCATCTGACATCACCTACAAAATTAACAGTATGAGAGAAATCCTTGCTACACAGCTCACCGCTACACACCCAAGGCGTCTCTAAGAAAACCACCCTGTGCCTGCTATATGTCACCATGACACAGAAACAAGAAGGGGTACACAATCAGTGCTTCGCCTCTGGGCGCTATCTGGGCAAAAGGCCACCACACAAGAGTGACTGTGTGCTAAACAGGGACTAGGGACAGATGTCTGGCTGGAAGGGGGGGATGGTTGGGTACTTGATAACAGTTTAAACAGCCCCACCCCCATTAGAAGCAGTTCCAGGAAGTGCAATTAGTGACAGTCCTGACATTCAGTGACAGTTCCGCCTGCAGTACTGAGACATACCATCAGTGACAGCTCTGAAGGTGGCTGTCCAGTCAGTGCCAGAGCAGTAAGTGACAGTTCCCTGCAAGGAAAGTCCCATTCGTGGCAGAGCTGGAAGTAATAGACCTAGAAGTGACAGTCCAAAAGTGACAGCTACAGTCTCAGCTTGAGCCTTGGTAATGGCAGTCGTGGCTGCTCCAGTCCTATCAAGAGTTGCAGTTACTAAGTCTAATAGAGACAGCCTGGGAGTGAGAGTCCTGGTAATGATGGGACGGACAGTGAACACCCCTTTACTGGCAGACTTGTCAATGACAGTCCTGTCCCTGATGTCCCAGAAATGAAATTATCTTTAATGACAGTACAGCCAGTTACAGTGGTATTACTGACTGTAGAAAGCGGGGGTCATGTCGGAGACTGTCTCAAAAGAAACCGTCTACCCATTTAGTGGCATCAGTGACAACCCAATCCGTGGCAGGCCGCAATGTCATATCTCTAATAGGATTCTAACCAACCCGTCATGGACAGCCTAGTTAGAGAAATCCTTGTGAGAGATAGTGCCTCGCAACCCTATCAGAGACTGTCAACTCACGACAGACCCATGTAGAGCCCTGAGAGGGACCGGGCCATTAATAACATCCGCTTTATGGACAGGCACATAGTGCCAATATCGGCAACCATTCACCCTCCCCCATACAGCATTCTCCTAGAGCAATAACCCGACAAGACACCTTCTTTATGGAGAAAACTGCTGCATGTTTATTAGCATTACAACTATCCCAACATTGGTGGGTTATCTTCCGGGGTTATCTTACGGGGTAGTGGGCAAAGAGGGCGCCCGGTGGGCGAGGAGAGGTATATGTACCTCACCCCAGCCCCCCTCTCCCCGGAAGTGACGCGGCACACCTGGACCCCAGAGGGTCCCAAACACTGGGAGCCTGCCTCCACTGCCTCCTGTGGCACTAAATAGGCTGCCCTTTGAGCGGGTCTCCTTCGTGGAACCCGGGCAGCCTGCATCAGTGACCCTCCCCGCAACGCTTCAGTGAGACTCACACAGCGACAGTTCCTTTTAGTACAGCGCTTCCAGGGAGTCTTCTATTTGAGTCGCATTCGGGTGTTTATATCTCATTACGTATGCCAGCCTAACAGAAATGAAGTTTTCATAAGTGTGTTAATAAATTTTGCTGCTGTTAAACTACAGAACGGTAATTCTCATATATATAGTATTTTTTAACACTATTAAGACGGGCCCAGCGTGTATCGTCCATGACGTCATGTTATGAGAGGTGTCGAGGCTGAACGCATATGTGGTGTGTTAGTGATGTTTGACATCACCCCACCAGAGCGGGGCAAACAAAAATAGTTTGGGTTACGTCGGTTACCCTGTGTTTACCTCGCCATCCAGCTTTGGTGGAAATGGCTGAGGCGATAAGGGAATGTCTGGACGCGGGCGGCAGAGCAGCCTTGGTGCTTCTCGATCTCTCTGCCGCCTTTGATGCGGTGCCCCACCAATTACTCCTCACACGGCTCTCTGACATTGGCATCATCGGTCCAGCTTGGGACAGCTGTAATCTTTTCCGGAAGAATGCTCCCAGCTGGTCTGGATGCCACCCTTTTCATCAGCTGCCAGGAAAGTAGTTACGGGAGTTCCTCAGGGCTCCACTTTGAGCCCTCTGCTCTTTAATGTTTATCTCACTCCCTTTATCTTTCTGGCGGAGGAGCTAGGAGCAAAGATAATAGCCTACGCCGATGTCACTCAGCTGCTCTTCACCTGGAAAGACTCTGACTTGTCGACCGAAGGGGCTCAGAGATGTCTTTCATCGGTGTTTAAATGGCTTGCTCGCGCTCAACTGAAGTGCAATGAGGATAAGTCGGAGGTCCTATTGTATGGCTGACTTTCCCCAACCTAACTCTGCGGGTATCCCAGTTAAGAATTTGGAGATATGGGGCCTTATTTATGAAGGCCTTGCGCCACCGGTGCGTCACTTTTTCCCATGTTAAAAGTGACGCACCGGCAGCGCAAGTCCTTCATAAATAAGGCCCCTGGTGTGGAGAAGAGCTTCGTTTCTCGACACAAATTAAGAAACTCACTGGAGTGTGTTTTGGCACTCTTAAGTCTCTAAGACGATTCTTTCCTTTGCTCCCCAGGCCTGCTAAGGAAACGGTCGCCCGAGCGTTATTCTCTCCCGTATTGACTATGCTAACGCTCTGTACTTTAGCATCCCAGGCTATCTGGTTAAAAAACTGCAGACCATACAGAATGCCGCGGCCAGACTTCTGTTCAACATCTCCAGAAGATTAAGCGCAAGACAGCACCTTCGCGATCTGCACTGGCTCCCTGTGGCATAGAGAGTGCAATTTAAAGCTCTCACTCTGGCCCACAGAGCCAGGGTCCACTGTACCTGATGAAGCGTTTTGCGTTCTATGCTCCATGCAGGGCTCTGTGCTCAGCCTCAGAATGTCGGCTGGTGATTCCTAGCTTTCGAAGAATGCGGCTCGGTGGTCAGTCCCATTCTGTGAAAACAGCAAAAGCATGGAATTCCCATCCCCTGGATTTACGCAAATTCCACGACTTTAAGTTATTTAAAAAACAACTCAAAACCTTCTTCTTTAACCTTCCAGCTTAAACTTTTTTTGCCCTGCCAGGATTCGGTAACTTTGCACGCCAGGATACTCTTGAGTAATTGTGCGCGATATAATTCACTTATAACATATAACAGAACATCCCCACCTCATGCAGCTTCTCCTCTGGAGACGTCGCCTGGTCTCAGTCATCACCCCTGTAGGATCGCGTGCTCTCACGGGGATTACAGAAAGGAGGAGATGTTGAGCGCGTGCGGGGACAGGCAATGTATTGCGCATGTGTTGTGCACATTGCCATGTTTCGGTCAGGCAAAATGTCGCACAACACCAAAACAGAGTGCTATCACCCAGCCAATCCCCAAACAAACAAGCATTTCTTAATGCAATAGGATTCATATTTGCACGAGACCTATTGCATTGGAAACGGGAGGGTATGAGGGGAGGCCAAAATGTCACGGACTGAGGGAGGGGGTAAAGAGGGGACACAGGGCCATAAATAATTTTTTAGTAAAGGGGCCAATAGCCAGGAAAGGATATAAATGACAACATGGCCGTCAGGAGGAGGGACTAACAAGCCGAAAACTAATCAAAATGCCAATCAGAAATATGGACAGAGATTTCTCCTACTATAGTGCATGTCTCGCAAAGCGAGCAGGGCGTTGCCCTGAAATGCTATGCGAGACATAAAAACAAGCATTTGCAATGCAATAGAACTCACATTCGGAAGTGTTTGAAATATTGGCATTGTAAATAACAATGTCTTTTATTTGTGTGTTCTGAAAACCGGCAAGCGGTATGCAAACAGTCACTTTGGTGCCGTTTTTTAAGCCCCTTGCGTCACCCGTACGTCTTTTTTCCCATGTTAAAAATACGGAAAAAGTGGCACAAGAGGCTTGTAAATAAGCCGCTTTGTACTTATAATCCTTGCTTACGAGAGGCAAGGCTGGCAGTAAATGAGGCGCAGTTACTGCTAGCCTTGCTTCTCACAAGCAACGACTATAAGTACAAAGGAGCATATTTACAAGGGAAGTGGAGGAGTGAGGCGTTAGCCTTCCTGGCTTTACGCCTCACTCCACCACTTCAAAAACAAAAGGCTGCATCATATTTACAACAATATGGAGCAGCCCACAATTTTCCCCTGCGCTGGTGCTACGCTTAGCAGCCTAGCGCCAACACAGGCACCCTTGCACCATAGGGCATAGCTGCAAAGTTTTCAGATTGCTATGTGTGACACTTTCAGAATTTCAGTGTAATTATGAGTGACATTTCAACTAGTATGAGTGACACTTTCTCTCGTGCAAAATCAAGCAATGAAGATGAGGGAAACATATAAATATTAGAACTTACGCCCATTTCATCAACGGGGAAATCTTATTGTATCCGCTAATATAAGGTGGAAAGGATGTCTTGATACTTTCACTGTTCCATCTTATGATATTTTAAACAAGATAGCTGCTAACATTAAGTCTGGTTCTCCCAGAGACCCTGCATCGCCAAAGGTGCTGAGAGGGAGTATTGAGACCCTTGAGCCCCACATCAGACATCTTTTAGAGTTTTTTTTTACCTCAGGCATCATTCCAAATAAATGGAAGGAGGCTGTTCTCCCTTTGAAGAAGAAACCCAATGTTAGCATGGATCAATTGGACTATCTGCGCCCTATCTCGCTACTACCCTCCTTCGCGAAAATCACAGAGAAGGTAGCCAACACCCAACTGATGGCCCATATTAGTAAACACAGGGGCATATTACCAACAACTAGCGATAATTATCGCTATGTTGGCTTAGCGGCAATAATTTTATCGCCGTGTTGCAGCGATTTTTATCGCTTAGGAGCCTTGCTATTATCAAGGTTTATCTCCTAAGCGATAAAAATCGGCCGAAATGCATGAATATCACTGTAAAGTCAGCGATATTCATGCATAACTGAGCTAATGCTCTTAGCCATTTTATCCACCTCCCATTGGATAACATGGCTAAGAACTGCTCAGGGCAGGTGTTAGCTTTTGGAGATATTCGCGCTTAGCTCGAATATCTCCAAAAGTTGGTAATAGGAGATAGCGATGTTAGCGACTGTTTCCAGTCGCTAACATCTTGGCACGCCCACTTTGCATGTCATTAGTGATAAATATCTATGACATGCAAAGCGGGGCCCAAGATGTTCGCTATCTCCTACTAGCTGTCGCTAACTGGTGTTAGCGACAGCTAGGTAATAGGGAGATAATTTTATATCCGGTTTCTTGGCTTTTAAAGCCAAAAAAGCAGACATAAATCCCTTGATAATATGCCCCACAGTCTTCACCATCCGACCCAATCAGGCTTTTGAGCATCTTACTCAACAGAATCGGCTTTGCTCCTGTCTACTGAGACCATCCGTAAATATGAGGATGAGGGGCAGACGGCGACCTTGATTCTATTAGATTTAAGCGCCGCATTCGACACTGTGGCTCATCACACGCTGCGACAGTGTCTCAGAAGGGGAGGGGTGGCTGGTAAAGCCTGGGAATGGATGGAATCTTTTCTGCAAGACCGCAGTTTCCAGGTAGCACAGGGACCCCATCGGTCAAAAAACATCAAGTTGAAACAGGGGGTCCCACAGGGGTCCACCCTCAGTCCGACCCTATTCAATCTCTATGTCACGCCGGTGGTAGAGATTATGGAAATGTTTGGGGTCAAGATGGTGTCCTATGCTGACAACACGCAACTGGTTGTGTCCCTTACACAGGCAGATGAGAAGGCAGCCAGTAATTTTTCAACCTGCCTGCAAGAATTGGCGTCCTGGATGGCTAGCAATTGCCTCAAATTGAATGGAAATAAGACGGAGGTGCTGGTCATAGGCAAAGCATCTTCAGTGTGGACGTCGGCATGTGGCCACAGACATTGGGCCCTACACCCACGCCTAGTGAACAGTTTAGGAATTTAGGGGTGTGGCTTGACACCAAGCTCTCATTTTAATAACACACAAGATGAGTGGCAGGCACATATTTTGGAGTCCTTTGGGGCCTCAGGAAAAGCCTGGACTTGTTACCTACCACAGCTAGGAAAACCATGGTCCACGCCTTGGTGACATTGAGGCTGGACTATGGGAATGTCCTCTATCTGGGAGCTAATGTCAAATGCATTCAAAGGCTACAACGCATTCAGAACGCGGCAGCTCACCTAGTTCTCATGCTTCCCAAGAGAGCCCCTTCCAAGAGGGCTCTGGCCACCCTGTACTGGCTTCCAATCAGGGAGCGAATCCTGTTCAAGTCTCTCTGTGTGAGACATTGGATTTTACAGAGGAAAGGGCCCACCTACCTCCACAACCTTTTAACTCCTTATGCCCCTACCCATCAGTTAAGATCTAGCGGGACGGGATAGGTCAGCATACCTACCGTTAGGAGAGCAAGGATGGGTGGTCGCTCCTTCCTTTTTTTGGTGGCAAAACAGTGGAACAAACTCCCGTGGGGGCTCCGGATGGAGGCTTCGGAGGTGACTTTCCGTAAGGAGCTGAAAACACATCTCTTTCCCTCAGAGTAGACTAAGGGGGGTTGCATCTGTGTGGGTTCTCTATTTTCTGTGAGGGTGCTTCAGGCCTGTACCACAGCGCGGGGACACTCTAGCCTAGTGTGACCAGCGCTTTATACATTTTCTTCTTATTATTATTATAAAATTGCTGCAAAGCAACAGAAATGAGCTTGACATCGGGGTTTTAAGTGGGATAAAAAAAAGGGGGGACTCTAAAAGGGGCATGCATGGCCTATGTGATTAAGCGTATGGCTTAAACACAAACTTCACTTCCCCACTAGCAGCACTTTGTTGGAAGAATTACTTCTAAAACAATTTTATTGCGAGTGTATATCGCACTCCACACCTGTGGCAGAAATATGCATGATGCAATCACAACAGAAAGCCCAGTCTTCAAGCAATGCTTACATATTCCATCAGTGTTACGGTGGTAAAAAGATTCCCTCTTAACTACTATGGCCTGAAACTCTTCCCACGAAAATGAAAGAATGATTGAACATGTCAAGTTCACAGGGCCTTAAAGACACCCCTATTCACCATTGAACTCAGCTGGGACACGTATGGAGGCCACCAACTGGAAACTATAGTGCTCTAGTAAATCCCCTTGACGTAGAAGAACAATTTACTGCCAAGACCGAAAACCGTAGGGAGGGTAATAAAATGGGGAAAACAAAACTTTTTTTTACCGATTTGTAAATGGCAATAGGGCTCAGTCTATTAGAATACTAGTCAACAAAAAGTTACCAATCACTGAAGTCAAGTGGCATTTATCTCACTTGATCGTGGTGTTTAAAATATGAGCTAATGTAGAGGTGCTGAATTGAAACAATAAAACTGTGGGGTATATTCTCAAGAATGTGTGTTAATAATCACAAGTTTTACTTATCGGACTATCTCGCGGGAAAAAAACGCCATGTTAACGTACAATTCACAACATGGCGGAACCATGCAATACTCCCACGATAACACGTGAAATGTCTTTGTAAAAGTCACCGGGACGGCGATAAAAAATACAAATCCCAACGTGGAAAAATTTGCAATGGGCCCAACCGCGATAAAATAGTCAGCGTAAATCTTCCCCAGGCTTGCAATTCCCACACATCAGGCAGGAAAAACAACTATAAAAGTGAAGAAAAAATCACAAAAGACAAACTACAACGAAGCACAATGGACGCAGCCAGAGCAAGCCCAGGGAACAACCAGACCCCAAAAGCACTCCGGTGGAACAGCCTGGGACAACGGGGTGAGGAAATGGCCAAGAAAAAGAAGTGTAGGAAGAAGCAATTCAGTTTGCAGGAAAACATGATCCTGATAACAGAGGTGATAGAACACAAATAAAAACTGTTCATCACCTCTACTGTGTCATTGACAACTGCAACTGGAATCCAGCAGTCCATCATGAACAAGGTGAATACAATCAAAAATTAACTCAAAAGAGAATAGTTTCAACATAATGTCGCTGTAGAAAACATTTCCTCTGATTGGACTCTTGTGAATCTTAGAGCGACTCTAGGGAGTTAAAGGGCATAGATGCAGAAGGATGATTATCGTACTGTTCAGAAAATTAAGATATTAATGTCTAATTAATGCAAAGCATAATGTGTTTAGTTACATGCGAAGGATTTGTCATCCTTGCAATGCATTATGGCAGCCGGATATCCGTTCACAGTTTGTCGCGTTGCAGGAAGTGCTTCACTCAACGTCGCTCCGGGATAAACAAAGCAGGCGTGGTGACGTCAGAGCTTTATTCCATCAGGCGTCTCTAGTTGTCCCTGTATAGCTCGGACGCCGGCTGGAGTGGGACACCTAGTGACAATGTGCGGTACTGCACCCTGGTATCCTGTGGGAGCCTTTGACCTCACTTCTCTTGTGCAAAGCATCACAGAATCTATACTGTTTCTGAATGCAGCCAGACCACTGACCTCAAGATAAAAACCCAGACAAAATATTGCACCACTAACAGGTACTTTAAAAAATGAGGGCCTCTTTTATGAAAAGTGACGGATCTCTGCGCGAAAACAGCGATGCGTCACTTTTCGTTGCCCCATCCTTGAGACACTAATGATGAGTCATATTCACAGTATGACGCATCATGACGCAAGGAGTTACAGATACGTCAATATTTCTGATATATTTTTAGGCACAAAAATGAAGCAGGCGTAAGATATTTTGACGCATTTGCGTCCTAGAAGTGGCGCAGTGAAACATTGTAGATTTCACTGCTTTACTTCTATGACCCTTACTTGCCTCGGAATGCCTCCCCTGCATACATTATAAATGGTGCAGGTATATTGTGGCGCAGGGGTTTACATAGTGACACATCTACCTAGATGCGTCACTTTGTAAATATGGTGCAACAAGGCACATTTTTTACCCTGCTGGTGCTTCACAAAAACGTATGCACTGGAAATGAAAAAGTGACGCAAGGTCTCATACATAAGCCCCTGAGCATCTTGACAAAGTCTCTACAAATATTTTGACATCTTATCTATCACCACACGAACAAGCTTTGGCAAAGCCAATAGGTCTCGCCTATGCAAGGGCTATTGGCTTAACCCATGTGTTTTTGCCATATTGTACACCAGCGAGGCTGCTGTTCAGTATGACTACAAGTTAGTGTTGTAAAGGTAAGTGGAGTACAGTAGTGTTGCTTAGTGTCGTGGAGTGACATAGAGTGGAGTAGAGGGCTGTGGAGTGTCAGCGAGTAGAGTGGTGTTTGGTAGAGTGCTGTGTAGTGGAGTAGAGAGAAGGGGCGTACCAAATAGGGGTGTACAGTGCAGTCGAGTGAAGAGGCGTACCAAGTAGGGGTGTACAGTGGAGTAGAGTGGAGTGAAGTGACGTGGAATGGCATAGAGTGAGTTGCGTAGACTGGAGTGCTTTAGACTGGAGTGCCGTAGAGTGGCATGGCACAGAGTGGATCAGAGGGTAGTGGCATAGGGCCCGGTTCACAGAACTAAGTTCAGACAAAATCTTAAACTTACTACTTTTGGTATTCACAGAAGTTAGGATTTTGTCTTAAGTTTGTCTTAAGACAGACTTAAGACAGACTTAAGACAAAATCCTAACTTAAGTCTGTCTTAAGTCTGTCTTAACCGCATGTGCGCTAGCGGTTTTCCCGTTGCGCGCTGCGATTTTGAAAATCGCACGTTACGTGACAAGGTCAGCTCGTCATCCGCGTAGCGCAGGTTACGCCCATGACGAGCTGACCTTGTCATTAGCACTGAAGGGGTTAAGACTGTCTTAAGACAAACTTAAGACAAAATCCTAACTTCTGTGAATACCAAAAGATGTAAGTTTAGAATTTTGTCTTAAGTTAGTTCTGTGAATCGGCCCCATAGAGTGGAGTGGCCTATAGTGTTGGGGCATACGGTAAAGTATGGAGAATGAAAAGACTGTAATGAAGAAAAAGGAGATGATGTGTTAGAGATGCAGATGGAGGATTTCAGATGTTGTGTGATAAAGGTCGTACGTGTCTAACAATGAGAGACTGCAGAAGAAAGTGGTATGAAGGGGAGAACAGGAGTGAGTGAGACTCTCTAGGGAGCGCCCACCTCCCACACCTTAGTAATGGCTTAACTAAGGGAAAATGTGGAAAGACTGCAACCAGGAAATTCACCAAATGAACATGGGCGAACGTAATTCCTGGTGTTAAAATGCCTTCATGCAGGGGCACAAAAGCACGCAAGAATATACACTCCACCACCCCCCATACTCACCAGGTTCCATCCCTTCCCAGATCTAACCTCCATGGACTGCTGCATGCATGCTCACCTTTATTATATAAGTCTTTCTACCTAGGAAATATCTACACGCATTGAACACCTCTTATCCTTTTCTTCTTTCTTTAATTGGGTAATACATGCACAAAAGTCACAGAAGCAATACAACGTTTAAGGAAAAACTATTCTGAATCTGAATAATGTTTTCAGAGCTCAAGTAACCATTGTAGTGCAGGTTTTTTCATTGCATTCTGGGAATGGTAGTCCTGATTTTATAGTGTGCTAAATGACACCCTGACTAGAACCGTTTCTCGAACATAGACAAAGGAAACTCAATAGCTCTGTGATTTTGAAATGGGAAGCCAAGATTGCTTCACCTGTGACTACTGGAGGTTCATCCAGAGAATATTTAAGGGGAAGTGTTTCATAGCCTTATTCAAGACCTGCTCGAAAAGGGGAGATTTCCTACAATTTCTTTTTGCTTTTGCTACAAACTACTGACCTCTGTTAAATGAGGCACTTAGACGCTATGGGGCAGATTTACAAGCCCCTTGCGACACATTTACGCCGCTGTGGCGTCACTTCTGTGATGCAGCGGTGGTGTAAACCATGCGCCATGTTGCGCCTTATTTACAACGTGACGTATCTAGCGAGATGCGTCACGTTGTAAAGCCCTGTGCCACTTTAAACCTGCTTCAGGTTTAATGTGTGCAAGGTGGGCGTTCCGTCAGAAAAAGCCTCGGAAAAGTGAATCCATCGTTATTTTGCTCACCAAGCCTCCCCAGGATAGCTTGACTCCAGTGGCTCTGAACTGGGGTGGCTTGGTGAGCAAAATAACGATGGACTAAACCCAGATCTGTGACTGGGTGTGAATGTCCATCAACTGTTGTTTTTGCATTTGTCAACCCGAATGGGATGGGTATGCTCAGACGTGAGTCCCATGGTCTCCACATCACTGGAGAAAAGCTATCCTGGCTGAAGACAGCTGATAGCCAGAAACCGGTCCTAGGATGCTTGATTGCGGTCCAGGGAAGACATGGCTTGGCAGTTCGGGCTGGACTGTTCCCATGAGGCACAGGGTCAAGACTGATTTGCATATGGCCATGTCTAAACTGGGGTGTATTGGTGAGCAAAATAACGATGGATTAAACCCAGATCTGTGACTGGGGTGAATGTTTTAGCATTGTGCAGCATTCCGTCCATCATCTTGTGTGTTTTGCTGTTCACCCTATGTGGGAATGGTATGCCCAGACGTGGGTCCTGTTCTCACTACGCCACTGGAGTCAAGCTATTTTGGCTGAAGATGGCTGATAGCCAGAAACCAGTCCTAGGATGCTTGATTCTGGTCCATGGAAGACATGGCTTGGCAGTTTGGGTTGGACTGTTTCCATGAGGCACAGGGTCAAGACTGATTTGCATATGGCCATGTCTGAACTGGGGAGGATTGGTGAGCAATATAACAATGGATTAAACCCAGATCTGTGACTGGGTGTGAATGTCTTGCCATTGTGCAACATTCCGTCCATCATCTTGTGTGTTTTGCTCACACATAACAGGCAGAGCAAATCAACATTGACTACAATGTGGTACAAACCACAACACGCACACAACAGAACACAGGACATAACAGGTGCCGCTTGTGTGTAGAAACTGGCCAATAACATTTGGCATTGCAGGGAAATGTGAGATGATGATGTACAAGTACAAACCCACATCCTTGATGGTGTTGGAATGTCCACTGTCACCCATCAAAAGGGCAGCTCCTCCCAGTCACATAGTACACTGTCATGCAGGATCACTGAAAGAATATCGACGGACAGAATATCGACCATCAAAAATATCGTTGAGAAAATATCGACAGTCAAAATATCGAGTTTCTATCTACAAACAGGTAAGTACAAAAATATCGAGTTAAAAATATCGTTTACAAAAATATAGTTGTAAAAAAATATCGTATTTACTAAAAACAGTGTTAAATTAAATTAATATTAATAATTAATTACTAAAATATACTTAAAATTACTTAAATTAACTTATAATAATTAAATAATTAATGAAAGTTAAATAAATATTTTTTTATTTCATATTTATTAAACATATATATATATAGTAATAAAATATAATAAAATAATACCCAAAAACTGAAAACTGACCCTCAACCCTAAAAATACCCCTTTACTCAAAAACTGAAAACTGACCCTGAACCCTAAAAATACCCCTTTACCCAAAAACTGAAAACTGACCCTGAACCCTAAAAATACCCCTTTACCCAAAAACTGAAAACTGACCCTGAACCCTAAAAATACCCCTTTGCCCAAAAACTGAAAACTGACCCTGAACCCTAAAAATACCCCTTTACCCAAAAACCCAAAACTGACCCTGAACCCTAAAAATACCCCTTTACCCAAAAACCCAAAACTGACCCTGAACCCTAAAAATAAAAACGATATTACTTCACTTACCTTAAAAACGATATTACTTCACTTACCTTAAAAACGATATTTTGGCTGTCGATATTCTGTCCTGTCGATATTTTCTCCAAACGATATTTTGGAGTCGATATTATATCCAAATGATATTTTGGAGTCGATATTATGTCTGTGTACCGTTATGCAGTATGAATGTAAACATGTACAATGTGTCAACAAACATGTTAACACAAGGGTAAAACGCATCTCCACTTCACATTGCAGAGGGAAATACAATGCCTCCTGCAGAGCTGGCCGGCCCTCTCTTCACTGATGTCGAAGAGGACCACCAGACCTTTGACCACAATGCCATCCTACAGCTCATGGACAGTCTCCACTGCACACCATCAGGTACAGACCCAACCCCCGACACAGACTGCACAGCAGCCAGCACTCACCACCACTGCTGCCTCCCAGGACCCCCACGAAGACCACATGGCCTTCCAACACCATGTGTTTGTGTGTCAGGAACAGCCAGCTGAACAGGTACAGTGTGGTGTGACTACATGGCAGACAAACTAGATGCCATACGCGGGTGTCTGAGTCCCAATTGGGACCTCTCACAGTCCCTAACGGACACCCACAGTCTCCTCCATGCCCTCCAAAGAAGCATGGCTGACATTGCCGGAGTCCTGACTCGGAGACAAGAACAACTGTCTAGTCCGAGTGGCTCCAGCGATGTCGCCCAGGAGTTGGAACACATGCGGATGTTGATGGAGAACATAAAGCGGACACATGTGGAAAGAGCATCAGCCAGCGCCGCACACCAGCGGAAGATAGCTTGGTTCCATAATGGCATGAAGACCCTCTTCATGGCATTGCTTCAACAAGTCCTGGCGTTGATGCCTGCTGCTGCTACCACCACATCCACATCTCCGCCCCCTGCCGCAGAGTGCTGTAGACAGAACACCACCGCCCACACGTGAGGCACCTGAAACAGCAGAGGACAAAGATGCTGATTAATATGATCTCTTGGTAAGAAAAAACAAGTAACAATCACCTCCGCCTTTTGAAATGCTGCTGCCTGGTTCTGCTCTCTGCATGATCACCCTCCACTGTCCCCCGATACGCTCAGAGACACTCACCTTTGACCTCGACATGGACTGCCATTTTCCAATTGTTCACCAATGAAACAGCATTCAGACTGCGGACTGAGCTCTTCCCCATCCGTTGCACTGGTCATTCCCTGAAGGACTCTGGCTGGCCCTTCACAGCCCAACAATGTAAAGTGGGGTTTGCATGTTGCACGTGCTGGATGCCATTTCCACTCTCTATCTGGGTGTGTCTGTGTGCGTATCAATCGTGCATGTGGGCCTAGGGCACTACCACCTCACATTCCCCAGGGCCAGAGTTTACATGATGGCGTCCGCAGCACGATACCCAATCATAGATGGTCCATGTCTTGCGGGTCAAAGACTTAGTGGCACCGGCCACACTTTGGCCGGTACAAGCCCACTACCACGGGATGGTGGCTTACGGTGCACTGAGGTTGGGACACCTTAAGTGCTGAGCGGGTTTGCAGCCTGTGATGATGTCCCATACTGGCGGTCCGGACTGGTAAGGGTTTGTTTGAGCCCTGCTGGACCGTAGTGTAGCGACCAGCTCGGCGTACCACCACGTGGTGTTGCCTCGCGGTTCACAAGGTTAGTGGCACCTAAAGGGCTGAGCTGGTGTGCAGCCTCCAATGATGCCTTGTGCACTGATATGTACACAGCCATTGGGAAATCAAGACCCAGAATCAAGTGTGCAACCTTGTGGTTGCCAAGGTCGCGAGCCCTGGCCTTGGAGCTTGCACCGCCACATGGTAGGCCCTCTTGAAGACATGCCGGTGGCAGAAGGTGAGCAGTGAGGCCTGGGTACGCAGGGGCGGGCAAACACCGCTGGGCGGAGGGAGGGGCTGGGGTGCAGCAGTCTGGGTGCGCAGGGGCGGGCAAGCGATGGAGGTATGTGCAGTTGTATGTACTCTGTCATTCCTAATTCTAAGCTCTGTTTCATATAAGGGAGCTGGTGGACTGCACTGTGTACCGGCACATGGTTGGAGACACACTGGTGGCCGAAAGGTGAGCAGTGAGGCCTTGGTCTTGAGTGTGGGCGCTCATTCTCCCTCTCCCTTTCTTTCTCTATCTTTCTCTTTCTCTCTCACTCTCTCTCTCTCTCTCTCTCTCTCTCTCTCACTCTCACTCTCACTCTTTCTCTCTTTTTCTCTCTCTCTTTCCTTTGATGGGTGCATGACGCACCTTCTTATCTTGAATTTTGTTAGCAGGCTTTGACTCCATGGCTCTTCGTAATATTATTTTTGTGTTTATTTTGAATAAAATGTTTTGTTTGGTAATCCAAATATGACTCTGGGATTCTCATATTTCCAACCTCACATGCATGTTGAGTGTTGTACTTGTGCGAAATCAGGCGATTTGTTTGGTTCGTGATTTCGTTAGGTTGCTGTCACATATCTTTGTCGTGGGGGGCTACGGTGGGGTGGCGGCCCTGAGTGCGATGGCGGTGCATGTTGTGGCCCTCGTCGGTGTCCGAGCTGCATGATTGTTGGCTCCATTGAATCTGTTGCTCTTCATGTGCGGCACTGGGCTGGGCTCCCTTTCATGGTGCAGGTTGTCTTCCGACTTTACACCAGGTCAGAGCAGGTGTTAACTTACTGGTGCTAACGCGCCTTATCGCCTGCTCTGTGATCTCTTCGTCGATATTTCTTTGTGAATGTTGTGAAGTGGTGTGTTCACTGCTTTTTGAACTGGAATGCCTACTCTGCAACTCATTAGCGTTAGTTGCCGGGGTCATCTGTGGCTATGGTTTTACCGTCTGCTATCGCGAGTAAACTGGTGATATGTGCTGTTTGCACCAGCATGTGAATAGTACAATAGAAGTATCGTCACTTTGGCTGTAATAAAGTGTTGTTAACCCAGCGATAAGTGCTTGAGAATATACCCCCTAGTGTCCCATGATAGGTTAGCTATATGACCCGCCCTGTAAAAGCCCCTATTCTCTCCAGAAGTAAACACCTGTGCCTCGGAACGAATGATCAATCCTTTATTGAAGTTGTGGTCCAGCTACAGGTGGGCCGCTCGACCCCCAAGCTGTCAAGGCTACAAATCGCTACATACTGCCGGTTTATGCTGCCTGTAGTGGCCAGGGCACACTTGGGTACAGGAGGTCTCTGGCACTGCAGAGGGGGCTTCACCAGTAGGAGGCACCCGCAACAAAGTCAGTGGGCAAGGTAAGTGATGGTGCTTTAATATTTAAGAAGAGGATGTGTGCATGAGCAGTGATTTTTCTGATACTTTTGAGCAAAGGAAATAGATTTGGCCGCAGGTACTTAGGCAGGGGGGGTTTACATTTGCGTAGCAGTTTTGTGTGGTGTTATATACAGGGGGGGCAGATTTACAATGAAAGTGACTCAATGCATTCCGCAAGCCATTTGGCTGCACCGCACTGTGTCACTTTCAAGGCACAGGGATGCGACATATTTACAACAATATGTTGCATCTCTATGCTTCCCTCTGCGCTGGCGCACAAACTGCAGCCATGAGCAGGCGTAGGCATCCTTTGTAGGATGGTGCAAGGATGCCTGCGTCGTGGGGAGATTGTTTTTGTGCAGGAAGGGACACCTTTCCTACAGGAAAACAATCACTACAGGCATTTTCCTCTTTCAATGCGTGCTGTAGAATGCAGCACGCATTGAAAGAAGATAAAACGAGGAGAAATGAAAACATTTCCCCTCGTTGCGCCTCTCTACGTCTCTTCTGGGGAGGCGTAGCATTCACATGCATTTTCAGATTGATGATTCCTCGTAAATCTGGAAATATGTCTCGTTCCATGGGTGTTGCATGGGAACACCCACAGCAACACCCATGGAACGCCCCATTCACCCAAAGGGTTGCGTGTAAAGGGGCCATATTTACAAGGGCAGGAAAAGACACGCAGGGTGGCTTTTCCTCTCCTTGTAAATATGGAGCAGTAAGATGCGCCATCAGTACATCACAAAAAGTGACATACTGGTGGCGCAGGGAGCTTGTGAATCTGCCCCAGGACTTCTATTATTCTTTGATACCTTTTGTTTGGCTGACAAAAATGGATACCCTTTTTGATGTGCGTGGTCGCATGAAAGCGGCGAAGATATCGCTAATAGAGGTGAGCGAGCCACGTGGCGTGAGGTGGTGGGAGAGAGCACTGTAAGGGGAGATTAGGTAGCAAGAGCAAGGAACGTACGACACGAGCTGGGTTTGTAAGGAAGCGCAGCAGAACGAAAAGAGTTCTGCTAATCAGCAGATAAACCCTGAAAGCGTAGGGAGACTGCACTTAGGTTTCAAGGCTGCATGAACCAGTTAGGAGCCAGGAAACATGAGCATGGGAGCAGCTAGCCAATGGCAATCAGCAGGCGGGAATACTCTCCCGCTAGTAATTACCAGTGCAGGGATGCCTTCGGGTAACCATGAGCTCTAGAAATGCTGTTTCAATTCAATTACATCAGGTCTTCCAGACAGCGCATGCGCGATGCCCAGTCTCGACCTAATAATGGGGAGAAATAAAGACATTTCTTCTTGTTTGTTAACACCCAGCGCAGCGCAGAGACAATGGAATCGCTATCCAGCCTAGCGACTTCAAAAACTAGCGCTAACCGGGTATATCGCGGGTTCCTTACGCCTGCTATTTTTATTACCTAGCCATGGGTTGTCATGCTAAATCCACATCCCCCGATTTATAATATTTACCCTCACGCTGTGTTTAATCGCTGGAAATGCTGCGATGTTGCCGAATTACCCGCTATTGCTGGGATTTCTATTGCCTCCGTGATGCGCATTGTTAATAGTGCGCTAACCAGGCGATAGAGTCCGGCGATAGGCAGCGCTAATTTTGTGCCGCTGGCCTTTGATGACATGCCCCTAAATGCGCTGTAAATTCTCTACAACCAGGGCTTTCTATTAAGTGCTGAATGTTTGACATAACACCACAAGTCTTCTCAAATAGCCCTAATTCGATCGTTGTAAGGAACATAATAGGAATTTTTGTTTGTTTTTCCATTGTGTTACAGTCTGTTTTTAAACAGTATCAGTAGATCCAAAAGGTGCCCAAAAAGTTTCCAAATTCTAGTGTTCAGCCACCACACGAAGTGAAACTGAAACCAGAACGGTCGATTCAAAGATGGATGTACTCTAACGAGGAGGGAACTGTACTGTTGTCTGATTGGACTCTGGTGAATATTAGAGTGTCTTTAAGGAGTTAATGGGATAGATGCAGAAGGATGATTATCATCAACGGGCCGATAAATGCAGACATTCACGTCTAGTGTAAAGTGTTTAATAACATGTGAAGGGTTTGTCATCCTTGCAATGCATTATGGGCAGCCGGATATCCGTTCACAGTTTGTCATGATGCAGGAAGTGCTCCGCCTAGCGTCGCTCCGGGATAAACAAACCAGGCGTGGTGACGTCACACCGCTCCCCCGTCAGGCGTCTCTAGTTGTCCCTGTGTGGCTCGGACGCCGGCTGGAGTGGGACACCAAGTGTCGACGTGCGGTACTGCACCCTGGTATCCTGTGGAGCCTTTGACCTCACTTCTCTGGTGCAAAGCATCACAGAATCTATACTGTTTACATAATGCAGCCCGACCTCTGACCCCAAGATAAAAACACAGACAAAATATTGCACCACTCACAGGTACTTTAAAAACTGTTGGGCAGATTTACAATTACTGGCGCATCCCTGCTCCGACAACTCGGATACTCCATATTTACAATGCGGCGCTCCATGGGGAAAACGGCACAGATGCGTCACACATCTGTGTCGTCAAAGCGGACAATTGCTGGAGTTGCGTCGAAAGCGCGACACAGCTCCAGCAATGCTCTGGGGGGCCATATCTTATGAATGCTGCGTCAATCCTTACGCCTGCTTCAAGCAGGCGCAGGGTTTTGACGCAGCATGGGCCCCAAAGTGACTGCGTGAAATCTTGTAGATTTCACTCAGCCACTTTTAGGAGGCGTTCCTGCGCCGGAACAACCCCTGCGCAGGAACGCCTCCTTCTGGCGCAGGGCTTTACAACGTGACGTATCTCCCAGATGCGTCACATTGTAAATACCCCGCACCATGGCGCATCTTTTGCGCCGCCACTGCGTCACAAAAGTGACGCAGCGGTAGTGTTAAACAGGCGCAAGGGGCTTGTAAATCTGCCCCTGAGCATGTTGACAAACTCGCTGCAAATATTTTGACATCTTAGCTATCAACACACAAAGAACCAATGCCATAAAAAACAAGCATTTGGAATGCAAATCAGTCTCGCATTTTGGACCATATAAGCATTTAGCAAAGTCCATTGTTCTTTGTTACAGGGTTCCTTACTGCCCCACACCTGGGCTGCCTACTGCTTTTATTCTGGAGTCCATTTCACAATTTCCACCGTTTATCACACTGAGGGGCATATCAGCAAGGAATGGCGATGAATAACACAAAGCATGCTTACCGCTTTGTTATTCATCGCCGTCTATCTCTAGAATTTATCGCCCTGGTAGCGCGTTATCAACAACGCGTTGCTCCAGGGCGATAAAAATTCCAGAGATAGTGGGGGAGATCGCCGTTTTGCAGGAAACATCGCTAGTTTTCCAGCGATGTTCCCTGCAAAACGGCGATAAACTTGCTGATACGACCCTGTGGACGTAGCAGCATAATCCACCCCCTATGTTAGGGATGGGTAAGTCAGGATTTTAGCAAATGTTAGTTTTTGGATAAAACAGCAGTTTTCACCAAAAACTAACGTATGCTAAAATACTGGGGCAGCCTTGTAAATATCACAATGTGCACATCAGCGATATTTGCAAGGCTGTACTTCCCAGTGACGCCCACTTTGCATCTCATTAGAGATGCCAAGGGAGGCATTGGGGAAAAAGGGTGCTAACATACGATTATGCATGTTAGCACCCTCTTGTAAATAGGGTGATAGTTTTATCTCCACTTTTTTCGCTTTTAAAGCCAAAAAAGCAGAGATAAAGCCCTTGTTATATATACCCCTGAGACACTTAAAAACACAGGGGCAGATTTACGAGGACTGGCGCATCCCTGAGTATTAGCAGATGCACCAGAAAAGATGTGACACACAGGAATATCCTTGCGCCACCACAGATGCGTCACATTTACAATGCGACGCTCGTGGCGCAAGGATAGTCAGATGCGTGCCACATCTTCTGGAGCAAGGGCAGCGCATTGCTGGAGTCGTGTCGCAAGCGCGACTCGACTCATGCAATGCTCAGGGGTGCACTATACCTAACATGCTGCGTTACTCCATACGCCTGCTTCAAGCAGGCGTAAGGTTTTGACGTAGCATGGACGTAAAAGTGACTCTGTGAAATCTTGTATGAGGCTTTTTTGCGACAGAACGCCCACCCTCCATACATTATACTGCATACTCCCGGTGAGGAGTAGAATAGAGTTCAAGGCTCTGTCTACGTGTCACCGCATTATAGGCAGTAAGGCACCGTTACCACTTCAGGACCTTGTCACCTGTTATGAGCCACTCCGAGCCTTGAGGTCCTCTGGCTCTGGGTTACTGAAGATTACCAAAGTGAAAAAGGCACGTATGGGGGGGGTCGATCCTTTAGGTTTCTGGCAACGAAAAGCTGGAACAAACTCCAGTTGGAACTGCGCCTTGAGCCGTCAGAGTCCAGATTCAGGGGTAAACTCAAAACTCATCTTTTTGTCCGTTAGATTGGTGCCGGGTTTTAGCTGCTGTGATTTTGCTGCTCCCACCTATCATAGCGCGGGGACACGCCGAGGTGCGTAACCAGGCCCTTTATAAACTTGCCTATTATTATTGTTATTATTATTATTATTATACCTGACGCTGGTATAATGTAGTGCAGGGCTTTACAACGTGACGCATCTTACTAGATGCATCACTTTGTAAATCTTTTGCATTGTGGCCATCCATGCCAGCCAAAGAGTTCACAGCACATATCCCCCTTTGAGAAGATTTCATTGCGCTTTTTACAACAAAGCAGTTTTTTTTAATTAATTTTTTTTCAGATTTTTGCTTTCATTTACATGAATTCATCCATTGTTTGGCATTATTCTGCACAACATGTAAACGATTTGTAGGCCAATATAAAAATACACTCTGTTCATCACCACCCCCTTTTCTGTATCGTTTTTGGCCACTATAGGTGTGGCAGGGTATACTCAGACATGAGTCCCTTTCTCACTGCTCCATCAGGATTCAAGCAAGCCGGGCCGAAGAGGCTGAAATGCCAGAAACCGGTCCCCGGTAGCTTGTCTCCTTTCTGGTGAAGAATTGGCTTGGTAGTTTGGTCTGCCCTGTTCCCATGATGCACTGGGCCAGGGACAGACTAATTTGCATATAGCCAGGTTCTGAGCTGGGATGGGGCAGTGAGATAAATAACGGTGATGGATCAAGCCCTGATCTTTGGACTGGGTAAGAGTGGTCTGCTTAATTCAGACACTCTGTTCATCACCACCCCCTTTTCTGTATCGTAATATAAAAATAACGGCGTCCCTTTTTTAATGTTCCGTAATTTCTTTTTACAAATATGTGAAACTTCACAATAAAGTTCTGTGAATGGTTTGAATAGTACCCTGTCTCATTTAAATACGTTTCCTTGAGTTCATTTTTGTTGCTTTCGCAATACTTCTGAGTATTGCAAATTAGAGCACCTTCCGATACATTATACGATGCGATTTAGGGAAGTTTGTAAACTTTTAGAAAATTCTGTTCCCCTATAAAAATGTGCACTTTGGCGAATAATTATGTGCACTCACTGGACAGTTTTGAAAACGTAACCTCTTCGGTGCTGAGTCACGGTAGGCATGTGCTCATGACGGCCGGGAGCCGTCCGAACGTTGCGAGGATTATGCTTTTCCTTTCTTCGCTCTTTATTTTTACAAAACTCACAGCAGCCCAGAAAAGCTCAACAAATGCTTATACACCCAAAACAAGGGGAAAAGCATTAAACGTCAAACGATACAGATTTTTAATGTCCAGGAAACACAACTCCCATCATTCCATACCAATAGAGACCAACGTTAGTCCTTCGACAGTGTCCATAACATGTATATAGGCCCTCCATCTTGAGTGCTCTTCCTCTTTCTTCACGCGAGTCACGCTCCCATCTTATTGATCCTGTTTCGGACCGTCATTCTCTAACGGGAAAAAAACGAAAGCGCAAGCGTCGGAAAAACCACAAATGAAAGCACGTAAATGCTGCATCACTGTACTTTGAGTTCAACACAATGAGAGATATCAAGATTCAACTACTTACTGCAGTACGGGTGGGAAGTCTTCCGAAGGAAACTCGGGAGGGATAATCCTCGCCTTCGTGTCCCTAATAGAATTGAAACTTTCTGTTACTAAGCTAGGCAAATTTCGATTCTATGTCAGGACCGGAGGCTTCGGATTATGCTAGTTCAAAGCTTACTTACCACCAAATGCGCAATGTCCACCACCGGTTTGAAATAAAACTTCTTAAAGGTGGAATCCGAAGACCAATCTGCCGCACGCATCAAGTCTACTAAACGCGCTCCAAGAGCGAACGCCTTGGACGCCATAGCTCCCCTAGCTGAGTGTGCTCCAAACAGACTAGTGTCAATACCTGCGTTTTGCATAACCCATCTCACCCATCTAGCGATGGTAGGTGAAGAAACTGCCTTGTGTGGCTTTCATAAAGCAATGAGTAATTGACGTTCGCCCGGAGGATGAATTTCCAAGGTCAAATCCTTGTATGCCTTTAGGCATTGAACAACACACAGCTTGGGAGTATCTAAGAACGCTGGGTAAGAAATTGTCCTCAACGCTGATTTCGTGCGACAACCAATAGTAAACGTAACCCCGTCCGGGGAGAAAACCCTTGCCGAGACATCCAGGGCCCGTACATCCGACACCCTGCGGCAAGACACCAAACACAAAAGCATGGCTAGCTTAGCTTACAACTCTTTCAAGGAAAGATATTTATTAAGCTGCCAAGACAGAAACAAATTCAAAATGACATTATCGTCCCAAAGAACCGAGTAACGTGGTTCCGGAGGTAATAAAAGACGTATACCCCGTAGGAGTCTACTGACAAAGGGGTGCCCACCAACCGGAGATACTTCAACCGGGTAATGAGCAGCCGAGATAGCCGAGCGCACCGCGTTAATGGTGCGATAGGCCAGTCCTTCTGAAGCTAAATCGGCCAGACAATTCAAGATGGGAACGACACCCGCAACTATGGGATCCAAGTCCCGTCGAAGACACCAACGCACCCACCTAGCCCAGGTGGAACTGCAGCGCTTCGCGGTACTGATGGCCAAGGCCTTGGACATAAAGTCCTCAGCTGATCTCGAAAGGCCCTGGAGCGACCAGCATCGCCTGAAAGTTGCCATGCCATGAGTTAAAGAGACCCCTGAGTTATGAGGGGATGTAACTCCTCGTCCGGATTGAGAAGAAAATGAGGAAATCGGGGGAGTAGGATTGGAAAATCCCAAGAAAGTTCCAGAAGAACCGGAAACCAAACTTGAGACCTCCAAACTGGCGTGATCACCACCAGCCCTGCCCTCTGACGGCGCAGTTGGGCCGCCATCCATACCACCATTGAAAAGGGAGGGAACGCATATGCCTCCTCCTGACTCCAATCCTGCAGGAAAGCATCCGTAGCCTCCGCTAGAAGATCCGGCCTCCAGCTGAAGAACCGAGGAAGCTGATGATCCAAGCGGGATGCAAACAGGTCCACTGAAAGAGGACCCCAGAGACTGTTCAACCACTGGAACACCCCTGCGTCTAGCTTCCATTGGCTGGAATCTCGTAAATGTCTGGAGTGCCAATCCGCTACCAAGTTGGCTCGGCCTGGAAGGTACTCCGCTGTCACGGAGATGTGGTGAGCCAGACAGTAGTCTCAAAACTCTTTCGCCAAGTCCGCCAGAGGTCGAGAGCGTGGACCACCCATGTGGTTGACGTATCCAACCGCCGAGACATTGTCCATCCGTAGAAGAACGCATGAGTGTACTGAGTCCCTGGTCCAGCAGCGCACTGCGAAAGACCCCGCCAGTAACTCAAAACAGTTGATGTGCTAAGTTTTCTCCTCTGATGACCAGGCGCCGCCTGAGGAGAAATCCCCACTACGGGCGCCCCAACCCGGCCTTCTGGCGTCAGATTCTATTACCAGATCCGGGACAGACCCAAAGATCGCTCGCCCATTCCAGGCTTCCATGTGGGTAAGCCACCAAGACATCTCGTCCTTCACCTCTGCGGATAGGGGAACCAACTGATCGTAAGTCATACACTTTCTGAGGTGATGCACCTTGAGACGCTGAGGAGCCCGATAATGGAGCGGACCTGGAAAGATTGCCTGGATGGACGAGGAGAGAAGCCTCACCACCCTGGCAATCTGACGGAGGGAGGTGTTTGATTTGACGACCGTGTCTGATCCTGGCCATCTTCTGGGACAGAAGTCTCAAGGAAGCTTGGAGTGAGTCCACCACGAACCCCAGAAAATCTACCCTCTGGGAAGGAGAGAGGACAGACTTGTCTTTGTTGATGACGAAACCCAATCCCTGAAGCAGGTAAACTGTCTGTTGAAGTTGAAGGTCCGCTGCGCTGGACATTGGGCCATCAAGAGGATGTCGTCCAGGTAGACAATCATCAGAATACCCTTACTCCGTAGAAATTCCACCGCCGGGTGGAGCAGCTTGGTGAAACACAAAGGGGCAGAGGAAAGTCCGAACGGAAGGGCCGTAAGCTCAAACACCTGATCCCTCCAGAGGAATTGGAGGAAGCGACGGTGAGGAGGATGGATGGGCATCAACAAGTACGCGTCCTTGAGATCTAGGCACACCATCCAGTCACTCGGGAGAAGGACATCCAAAAGAAGATGGATTCCCTCCATCTTGAAGTATCAGTAGACCAACCATCCATTGAATTCCTTGAGGTTGATAATCACCCATTTGCTGCCGTCCGTTTTTTTCACCATAAAAATTTATGTCGATCAGTTGCGCATCCGCCTCTGAAAAGACAATAGGCTGCGTGGGCCTGGTTTGGTAGGGGCAATCGTAAAACTCTATGTGGAACCCGCGGATCGTTTGCAAGACCCACTCATCTGCCCTAATCACTGCCCAAGCCCCTGAAAAGGCCGCTAGCCGGCTGCCAATACGCACCTGCCCTGCATTCCTACACCGATGACACCCAGATCTTGCTGTCTCTCGCCCAGCCTGTCAGCTCTTCTGCCACCAACTTTAGACACTGTATGGAGGCAGTTGCTCAATGGATGATTGACAATTCATTGAGGCTAAATGGCGAGAAGACGGAGATCCTGGTGTTTGGCGGGAAGGAGGACATCTGGTCGACGGAATGGTGGCCCCAATCTCTGGGGACTTGCCCTGTACCCACCCTCTTAGCACGAAACTTGGGGGTCATGATCGATCCGTCCCTTGCTATGGGTCACCAGGTCAACAGGATAATTTCCACCTGTTGGGGCATTATCAAGATCTTGAGGAAGATTAAGCACTATTTGACCGTACAAGCCCGAAAGCAAATTGCGGTTGCATTGATAGCCTCTCGGCTTGATTATTGCAATGCCCTTTATGCTGGAGTTAATAAATGCTTGCTACAATGACTTCAAACGGTGCAGAATGCCGCAGCTAAGTTCGTTTTGGACTTGCCTAGGAGGTCATCAGCTACTGCCGCTAGGAAATCCTTGCCCTGGCTCCCAATCGAAGCCAGGATCTCTTTTAAGGTCCTCTGTTTGGTTTATGGGGCTTGAATAGGAAAGAGATTGGAGGAGTAAAAGATCTTCTGATTCCTTACGCTCCCCCGAGAAACCTTCGCTCTTCAAAGAAGTTACTTCTCTCAGTACCCCGAGTTCGAAGAGCCAAGTGGGGAGGCAGAGCCTTTTCCAGCCTTGCTCCTAAATGGTGGAACACTGTGCCCTGTCAAATTAGGACGCTGCCATCGATGCAAACTTTTAGGAAAGCCCTGAAGACGTGGCTTTTTGCCAAAGCTTACCCTTAGTTTGCTGGTTTTGCCTTTTATGATTCTTTTATAGGCGCCTTGATGCTTTTGGGCAAAGTTTGCGCGTTATAAGTTCTATTTCATTTCATTTCAGGAATAACACTTACCGCCGGAATTGGTGTTGCCGGAGTTGTTCTTGAAGCCTCCTCGGCCTCTGAAACGTTGACCCCTGGTGGGGTAAAAGTTGTTATAGTTGGCAGAGGTGTTGTAGTGTCTCTGCCCGGAGCCTTGACCCTTGGAAAAGTTCTGACCACCTCGGCCGGTCACGAGGCCCCTACCGCGACCGGCCCCACAAGAGAAACGTTGCTGGAAGACCCTCTTAATTCTGGACTGGGCCTTGTCCAGGGAGGTAAAGGTCGACACAAACTTGCCTAATTCTTTGATAAAAGGGTCTCCAAAGAGTCCCCCTTGGGCCACCGTTCCGGCCTCGGAGGAGGCCAAATCTCCCAACTTCGGGTCCAGCTTAATCAAGATTCACCGCGGTCTTTCGGTCGAGAGGGCGCAGTTGGCGTTCCCCAGGAAGATGATCACCCTCTGCGCCCAATTCGACAGGACATCTGGAGATATCGTGGCTCCTGTAACCTTCGCCTTTTCTGCCATGTCAATATAGCGTCCAGCAGCTTGTCCTGAAAGGAACGCCAGGAACGGTCAATGCCCTTGCGGTGATCCTTTACAAACTTTGCAAGGAACGTGGCCATCTTGGAATCTAGTTCCGGTGTCATAGCCACCTTTCCCTCCAACGTAGATCAAGGGCACTCTCCTCGTATTTAACTCCTTGCCTCCTTCTCTAGAGGCTTGCGGAGACGCCCCGCCTCAAACTTCGCGACCTTGTCCCCGGGAGTCCAGGCTGCGGACCGCGGGTGGATGATCTCATCCGGGTCCAGCATACCTGAACTGCCCTGAGGCAAAGCGGCGGCGGAGGTGGACGGTCTCCAAGAACGCACCGACTCCTCCTCGTCGTCTGTGTCCGCCGGTGTCACCCCTCCAGGCGAAGAGGGAGCCGTCCCCAAAGAAACCGCGGGTTCTGGGCCCGACGGTGGCACAGGGGTGGAAGAGGTCGCCTTGGCCAAAAACATATCGCGCAGGCGTTAAAAGGCGTCCCTGTCCACACCCTGTGCCCCCGCAGAGACTCCCTCCCTGCAGGGCCTCTTCGGGACGGGGGCTCCTCCCCCACAGGAGCTGGGTTGGTACCCGGCGAACTTGAGTGACCCTGCGCCATCTTCACGCATTGTTCTACAATGCAGGGCGGACAGACGGTCCTCCATAGTGCCCAGTATCTCCGTGACACATCGGTAGATGGAGCTGTCCACTGCATTGTAGAAGTCCCCATCATTCAAATACTGACACTCCTCCTCCTCATAAAACTCTTCCTGCTCCATGCCTGCCAGCGCGTACACTGCAGGACCTGGCCACAGAGAAATGTGTGAAGAACGCAAAGTCCTACCAAGGGCTGAGGAAGGCCCCCTAAAACAGACAAGTTAGGCGGAAGCTGGAGGCCCACAGACAATTAGGCCCGGTTGAAAACCGGAATGAAAGGCAGCACCCCCTTCGCAGCGCGCAGAACCTCATAAGGACCGGGTTTTAGCCGCCTCCCAGCGCGCTGGTCCAATTTACCTGCAAAGGTTTCCTGACCCAGTTGCTAATCACTGTCAGGCCCAACGCGGTAAAACCGCTATGTGTGCTGTTGAAAATCCACCCGCAGGCGCTCAATGCGGTGAAACCGCGATAGGGACCCCACATGGGGCGTGTTGTGAAATATGGGGCAAGTACAGACCCAGAAGCTGGGCGTTCAGGTGAGGCAGCGGGGGTCAAGGCTGTGACGTGACTCGCTCCTCAACGCGGCTTCTCTACGTGAGGAAAAACGAGACACCACAGCACCCCCTAGTGGCTGCACAGGCCGCATTTTCTGGAAAATCGCGTAAGGAACGACGGAACGCTCCCGCGATTAGAGTGGGCTCGGTGGGGGCAAACACATATCAAAAACAAGCAGTTAACACCCCACAGAGCCCCCCCCCATAGCGCAAGAACTCGCTAAGAATCTAAACAACACATGTAGGAATACACCACAAGAGATGAAAATAGAGCATTTAACTGGCAGCGAAGCAGCGAAGAAAGAGGAAGAGGACTCAAGATGGAGGGGTTATCTACATGGTATGGACACTGTCGAAGAACTAACGTTGGTCTCTATTCGTATGGAATGATGGGAGTTGTAGTTTCTTGGACATAAAAAATCTGTATCTTTTGGCGTTTAATGCTTTTTCCCATGTTTTCGGTACATAAGCATTTGTTGAACTTTTCTGGGCTGCTGTGAGTTTTGTAAAAATAAAGAGCGAAGAAAGGAAAAGCATAATCCGAAGCCTCCGGTCCTGACATAGAATTAATTAGTAGGCGGAGTTCAGATGGCTCCCGGCTGTCATGAGCACACCCCCACCATAATTTATGATGGCCGGGAGCAGTCATGAGCACCGCAGTGCCACGTCCACCCCCTACTTCCGGCGCCACGGCGTAATTTGCGCCTCGTCGAAGGGGCTAACAACAGTTCTTGACAATTAGACTATTTTTTTTAATTTTATTTTCATATATTTCATTCTTTTTTTATTATTAAAACAAGGCATCCATACACAGGTGCTTAGTACAGAAGAGGGTCGTTCACAAGTTCAAAATGTAATGCAATAAATATTGGTGAGGGGAGGGAGGGAGCACAAATATCAAACATTTTCACGTAGTAGGGGTCATGGGGAAAGCGGAGCATCAAATACAACAGTTGCAGGTGGTACACAGATATTCCCTCTGTACTGATTCCAAGGACCCCAGATATTATTACACTTCCGGAGGTGACCTCTTGTCAGATAAACAGTTTTTTCACGGAACATACACCAATCCATACTTTCTTTCCACCCCTCTATTGTAGACGGCCTTTCTGCTCCCCGCTGCTGAGCTAAATTTTGCTTAGCTATCATGGCCCCTAGAGTGAACCATTGAGTTTGTGCATTATTCAGATCCGTAGGCTCCCATGTATTCAATAAGCATCTCCTAGCTTCCGGCAAGAGAGCCACACCCGTTACTTCCTGCATTACATCATGGACAGTGCCCCAGTATTCTATCATATGTCAACATTCCCACAGGATATGAAGAAACGTCCCCAATTGACCACATCCACGTTTACACAGACCTTCCTCCAATAAACCCATTCTAATCAGATGTGGGCCTGTAACATAAACCCTGTGCAGTATCTTCAACTGGACGAGCGTCAGTCTCGCCGGAATCGCAACTTCCTTAGGGGATGAAACTGCAGATTGCCAATCCTCGTCATCAATTACAATACCATCTCGTGTCCACTTGTCCCTTAAATCTGCTAAAAGATCCGCCCTGTGGTTTATCAGTTTTTTATAAATGAGAGAAATGGTGCTATCAGGCAGATGCCCATCTAGTATTCTATCTTCCAATAGGGATGCCTGTGTTATCTCTTCTCCTTCAGGTAATACTGATTTCAATGCATGCCTCACTTGCGCATAACAAAAGTACTCTGGGGCATATTACCAAGATTAAGCGATAATTATCGCTTAACACGGTTAGCAGCAATATTATTATCGCTGAGCTCCACCTATTTTTATCGCTGATAAACCTTGCTATTATCAAAGTTTATCTCAAAAGCGATAATAATCGGCCGAAATGCATGAATATCGCTGAAAAGTCAGTGATATTCATGCATTACCGAGCTAATGCTCTTAGCCTTGTTATCCACCTACCATTGGATAACATGGCTAAGAACTGCTCTGGGCAGGCGTTAGCTTTTGGAGATATTCACGTTTAGCGCGAATATTTCCAAAAGTACGCCTTTGTAGGTAATAGGAGATAGCGATGTTAGCGACTGTTTACAGTCGCTATCATCTTGGCACGCCCACTTTGCATGTCATTAGTGATAAATATCGCTGACATGCAAAGTGGGCCCCAAGATGATAGCTATCTCCTACTAGCTGTCGCTAACTGGTGTTAGCGACAGCTAGGTAATAGGGTGATAAAACTATCGCCGCTTTAGCGGGAAAAATTACTGCTAAAGTGGCGATGAGGCCCTTGGTAATATGCCCCTCTGTGCCACATAACTAGTATTCAATTTGTAATTCAGCAAATGACTTAACCCTCCCCTTTGTCCAAACATCACCCACAGTAGAAATCCCTATCAAGTCCCATTTGTCAAAACCCTTCGTGTTCCATAGCCTGCCCAATCTATCAGATCCGCATAGTGGGGTAGCCAAAGTAAGCCGGTTTTTCCATCCCAGAGAGCTAGTAACATCATGCCATATACGTACCGCCACTCTGGTGAGTCCTGCCAGACTTTTCTCTATAGATCTGGTATATAACGCTCTGCTATAATTACCACCTGGGAGCAGCCATTTATCCATTGCGTATCCCGGATCCGTATTGGGTCCGTAGGTACCATGATTTATAGCTCCCAGCTGCGATGCCCAATAGTATCTTTTGATATCAGGGAGGGCAATTCCTCCGTCATACCATGGGAGCGTCAACTTAACTAACGCTATACGTGGCCTACCTTCCCAAAGTAGGCTACGTTGCATTTCTTCCACTGCTCGAAAATAGCTAGCTGGTACCACGTCTAAAGTATTTTGGAGGGCATAAAGAAAACGGGGTAGGGACATCATTTTAAAAAGGGCCGCTCGTCCCAACAGTGAGAGCGGAAGTTTCTTCCAGCCAGCCACATCGCTTTTCAGCCGAGCTAGCGGAGGAAGCAGATTTTTATCATATCGCACTGTGGGATCCATTGAAATATAAATCCCGACATATTTGAAGCCTTCCTTAGCGATCTGAATAGAACAATTCCGAGGAAGGATTGGGGGATCACCACATAATACGTAAAGATAAGATTTCGCCCAGTTTATTATCAACCCAGAATTTCTACCGTAGGAAGCCAAAACATCACAAACTACGATAAGGGATTTCCTAGGTGAGGTCAAATAAAGTAATATGTCGTCTGGATATAAAGAAATCCGATCTTCGAACTGTGCAGACCAGCGAATACCCTTAATCGAAGGCTCCCAGCGGATCCAAAGCGCCAAAGGCTCGAGAGCTAATGAGATCAAAAGGGGAGAGAGCGGACAACCCTGCCTAGTGCCCCGCCCAAGACAAAATGGCGCCGAGACACGATTGTGCACTACAACCTGCGCCAGAGGCTCAGTATACAATAGCCGCACCCAGCTAATGAACTCAGGACCAAAACCGAACTTAGCCGATTAGACTATTCTTGATAAAGAGATCAGGCTGTAAGTTTAATGTCCGATCCCATGCAGGGTCGAAAGAGAGCATGAACTTGTGAGGGAGGGTGGGGGGGGATATCGGCCTCATGAAGAGGTGTCAGATGGGTTGAGAGAGGTGCAGTGGCAACTGCCACGCATGGGGTGTGAACTTGACCTGTGCTGCCTGGGTCTCTGTTGATGCCCGGGAGCTGGGCTACCACTCCTTGGGACAAAGACACATTTGTTTCCTTCAGAGAGTATTTAAAGCAGGACGAGGGGGAGGAGGGGCAGCAGAGAGACACCCCACTCCATAGAGACAAGACCATGGTGAAGTTCCAGCCGCAAGAGCAGAGGAGAGCTAGAAAAGTGTTTAAGGAACCAGTACTCTTGGGGTATTTATGGGTGCCTTGTATTAAGTTGAGTGGTGTGCCGTGTAGTGCTTTCTGTGTTTCTGTCTGTCACTCTCTGCGCTGAACTACATACTTTTCCCATCTTTGGGAAGTAGAGCATGATCGCAGTCTGAAAGGGCTATGAAAGGACTAGCCTGGCAAGTCTGGCTTCGAGTGTGTCTGGTTGCTGTGGGTCTTAGAACCAGTAGTAATTAAAAAACATACATCTAAAAGGGTTCCCTTTGGGTCCTATAGTCATGTTCTTAACGTTTCAAGCTAAAATTATTGATTCTTAAAAAGGAATGTAAAAAATGTTGATGTAACCCATGTCGCTCCTGCTTATAGTCTACATGCTTCACTTAATTTTGCATTCCTTGGGAGTATTTGTTTTTTCGAGGATGTTCCTGCATTTTTTCAGTCTTCATGTTACTTTTGTCTAGTGCATATCTTGATTTGAGCAGTGTTGGCTGGTGCAATTTGCAAGTGGTGAGGCGTACAATTATTGTGGTACTGCACTGAGGCGAGAGAGCGTAGCAAGCTAGGCTGAACAATCTGTGGGGGTTTTAGGGGTGTCCATTACGCTGCCACTGCGTTAGTTTCCTGGCGCAACCTGCCCCACTCCCGCCCCCCAGTCGCTCGCACCTCCCTTACTTAAATGGCAACTGCGACACGGTCGTGCCGCTGGCGCGCCAAAGGCGTACCTAAGGCTAGCCCATCTGCACCTGGACTGCGCCCAGCACCAGACCCCCCGGCCCCCGCGACCACCACAAGACCTGAAGCCGCTACAACGCAAACACACTCCACGCATGCAACAATGGTCGAAATCCACCTGCCTTCCGGCCACCCTGAAGCTCACTCACGGAACCCTTCAGCTGCCGAAACTACAGCTACATTAGCCAGTGCACCCCTGCACGTCCTGCACATCCCAGCACTGCAGGCCACAACCATCTCAGCTGCATACCACTCAACACCCGCTCAGTCCACAAACATGCCATTGAACTCTGGGACCTGCTCTACTCCTTCGCCCCAGACGTCACCTTCCTGACGGAGACCTGGGCAAACACCTCCTTGGTGCCTGACATAGCCATAGCCATCCCGGACGGCTACAAGATCACATGCAGGGACCAAAATAACAACAAACCAGGAGGAGGAATCACCCTTGTCCACAGGAACACCATCAGAATCTCAACCAACACCGAAGGCTCCCTCAGCATGGCCGAACACCTACACTTCCAGATCCACGTCGATCACAACCCCACCCTCAGAGGAACCCTCATCTACAGACCCCCGGGACCCCGACCACAGTTCAGTGAATAAATCGCCGACCTCATTAGCACGCGTGCCCTCGTCTCCACAGACTACATCCTCCTCGGAGACCTGAACTTCCACCTCAATAACGCCAACAACAGCAACTCCACAATGTTGATGGACTCAAACAACTCGTCACCACACCCTCCCACTCCGCCGGACACACACTTGACCCAATCTTCTCCGCCAGAAACCACGTCACCTTCAGCCACACCACCGAACTCCACTGGTCCGACCCCCACTGCATCCATTTGTCCTTCGAGAAACACATCGCGCACAACCAACCGCAACATATCCCACACCGTAGCTGGAAAAAAGTCTCCGAAGACCAGCTCATCACCACACTCGCCCGAGACCCTACACCTGAGCCCTCCAAGACCGACGCCTTAGCCAATAATTTCAGACAATGGATTGACGACTGCGCCAACAGCCTTGCCCCGATTAGAAAACATTCCAACAGGCGCATCAACACAAGAGCCATCTGGTTCACTGCCGACCTCCAGAACTCCAAGCACACCTGTAGAAGACTCGAGAAGCAGTGGCGCAATGACCAGACACCAGACAACCACGCTACCCTCATGAACGCCAGACGCAAACACCACCAACTCATCTGTTCCTCCAAAAGAACGTCCTTCACGGAATGCATCAACAACAATGCACACAACAGCAAAGAGCTCTTCAACATCAGGAAAGAACTCGCCACCCCCAGCTCCTGCTCCAATGACGTTCCACCATCACAAAAACTCTGCGACTTCCTGGCTGCCTTCTTGCACCGCAAGATCGGAGACATCCACAACAGATTCGCCACCCAGATGAAGATTTCAGACGCCAACACCCCCGGCTCAACACCCACCAAACACACCGACCTTCTGCTCTCCTGGCACAACGTCAACGATGAAGACACCATCAAAATCATGAACACCATCCATTCCGGCTCACCTTCCGACCCTTGCCCCCACTACATCTTAAACAAGGCAAGCTCCATCATCGCACCCCAACTCCAAAAGATGATCAACAGCTCCTTCAAGACCACCACCTTCCCAGAGAGCTGGAAACACGCCGAGATCAACGCCCTTCTCAAGAAACCCAAGGCGGACCCTAACGACCTCAAGAACTTCCGACCCATCTCCCTGCTCCCGTTCCCGGCAAAAGTCATTGAGAAGACCGCCAACAGACAACTGACCCATTTCCTGGAAGAGAACAAAGTCCTGGACCCCTCCCTATCTAACTTTTAGGTTTAAGAAATTTTTTATTTTTAAAACAATACAAGGAGACAGGACATTCGTAGCTCGTGAAGTTAGGCAATACGTGCAGAGCCGCATACATAGCGTTGAATAGTCAAAATAAGCATCATTGGCGCAAACCCCCACGACCGCCTGAGATGATATCCAGTATCGTGACAACGGAACAGTCCTCCCCTGAACATCCCCTCCCCCCCCTCAAACTCCCAACTCCCCCCCCCCGTCCAGTGCATTGAGTTATCCGTTCCTTCGATTCCGGACTCGCTTGGGCGAAGAGGTTGGACCCAGAGGCATTCAGTGGTTGGGCGCCTCGGGCGTCGTGAGTCTCAAGAGGCGTAGGTATCTCGGGCAGGTGATTTTCCTGAATTCAGTGAGTAGCAGGGATCGGAAGGGTTGCCACAAGTCATCAAATTGGTCTATGTCCCCAGCCACTGTGAGCGAAAGTTTCTCCATCCCCAGTACATGCCATAGTCTGTGGAGCCAGCCAGTGATGGAGTGGGCCAGTGTAGTAAGACGTTCTGTACTGCAGAGCCCAACGCTATAGCTATCTGTCGGCCCCTGCGGGATTTGAGGGGTACGTCAACCTATTCGGTAATCCCAGCAAGATGTATGCCGGAAAGCGCGGCAGCTCGGTGTCGAAATGGGAGTCAATCTCGTCTATCACTTCCTTCCAGTAAGAGTCTAAGAGTGGACAATCCCACAAAATGTGTGTCAATGTGCCTACTCCACCACATCCCCTCCAACAAGCGCTATCTTTGCTGTGATCCATTTCGTGTATGCGTTCTGGGGTATAATACCAATAAGTGGAGACTTTAGTCATCGTTTCAGTGAGCCCGTGTGGTATGCTGAGTGCCTCGCTCTGTATGAAACCTGCTCCCACTCCTTATGTCGCAGTGTCCTGCCCAGCTCCCTTTCCCAGCGCTCCCTACTTGGATTATAGAGGTGCGATGTAGGCGGTTGTAATAGTTTATAAAGATCGGTTATCAGTTTCTTATCTGATGAGCGGGTCATGAGCCATCTCTCATAAGGGAGGAGCTGCCGATCTGCTGCTTCCCGCACCTGCGGGTGCAGAGCCTAATGATGCACCTGCAAGTAGCGGAGCCGCTCAGTCTCTTGGAAGGAGTATTCCTGTCGGAAGCAGTGAAAGGGAAGGACACCCTCTGAGTCATAGATATGACACAGAGTTCTGCAACTAGCCGGTCTCCAGTGTGCAAAAGCCCCCCTCTCGGTGCCCGGTGTGAAGTCTGGGTTATCTACCAAGGGCGTGAGGGGTGATGGGAACGAGGTGAGATTGCAGGTGATGTTCGTGGCATCCCACACCCGCAGGGGTACTCTGGTGATGAAGGACGCATAAAGATTTGCAGGTCGGTGCGCTCTACGCAGAAACGACAATTTCTGTATAGGCCTGTCTGCCACTGCCTGGTCCTGGAAGAGCCAGTGCTTGTCTGATTCCCACCTGCTCCAGTCTACCAGGTACCTCAGTTGTGTAGCTTGGAAGTATTTGTGGAGGTTCTGAATCCCCAGACCTCCAGCCTCAGGGGCTAGCATGGAGAGAGCTTTCCTCATTCTGGGTTTCTTACCCTGCCAGATGAAACGTGCGAGATCAGACTGCGTCTGCTGAATCCACCCCACAGGTGGCTGGAGCGGTAACGCCCGAAAAAGGTATAGAATCTGGGGCAGGACCGTCATTTTAACCGCAGCTATTCGTCCTAGCCAGCAGATGGTGCTGTGATTCCATCGTCCGAGTTCCTCCCGGATTTTCCTGCTCAGAGCGTCATAGTTGGCTGACACCATGGTTGGTAATGTAGGAGCCAGCTGTATTCCAAGGTATGGCACCAGATCCGACGACCAGAGCATCGGGAACCTGTTCTGCAAGTGTGTTCTAGTGGTCGGTTCAAGGGAGATATCCAGCGCCACTGACTTCCCCATGTTCATCTTGAACGCGACTGCCGCAAAGGCGTCGAGTTCACTGATGCAGGCCGGAAGGGCAGTCCGGGGCTCGTCTAGGGACAGTATAACATCGTCGGCATAAAGGCTAATGGTGTGGGTGAAGCCTCCAAACCGTATCCCTGTCGCCAAAGGATTGTCACGTATCCGCTGGGCGAACGGTTCCATATAGAGGGCAAAGAGCAGGGGCGAAAGCGGACACCCCTGTCTAGTGCCCCTCTCAATGGTGAAGCTTTGCGAGTTATAGCCATTTACTCGTACAACCGCTGGCGGGAGTGTATAGCAATTGAGGACCATAGAGCGGAATTTCTCACCTATACCCGCCTTCAATAGGACTTGCTCCAAGTAGGGCCAGTGAATCCGGTCGAACGCCTTCTCGGCGTCCACCGCCAGCATCATCCTCTCTCCGGGTATACGAGAGGCCTTTTCAATGAGATGGATGACCCTTTTGGTGTTGTCCACAGTCTGCCTCCCTGGAACGAATCCCGCCTGGTATGGGTCAATAAGCCCCGGTAGAAGGGGTCCAAGTCGGGCTGCTAGTTCCCGGTATACAATTTAAGGTCCACATTTAGGAGGGAAATCGGTCTGTAGGAGCCACATTGCTTCCGGTCCTTCCCCGGTTTGGGGATGACGGTGATGGAGGCCTGCAGGGGGTCAGATGGAACAGCCCCCAGTGCCGCAAACGAGTTAAACAGGCGGGTGAGTAACGGGGCTAATAATGCGCAAAAGGTTTTGTAAAACAGGGATGTATAACCGTCTGGGCCCGGGGCTTTGCCGTGCTCAAGTCTGGCTATAGCCGACACCACCTCCTCGATCCGGATCTCCCTGTCCAGGTGTTCGGCCTGTGAGTGTGTAAGGGATGGAAGAGTGACTGAGTCTAAGTACTCCATCGACTCTCGTACATTTGGGGGTTCCCCTGCATATAGATCCGCGTAAAACCTTCGGAAGGTCTCAGCAATCAATGCATCGTCCGTGACCAATGTCCCTGTGGGGTTACCAATTTCCCGTACCATGTGCCGCTGTTGGTGCACCCGAAGCCTATTTGCCAGTAGGCGGCCACACCGGTCTCCCCCTGTGTAGTAGGCATGTTTCCTACGTAGCGCTGCGTATTCGGCTCGGTCCATTTCTAGGGCCGTCAGGAGTTTCCTTGCACCTTTGAGCTGTTTCCACACCTGAGGGGCCCCCGTTCGGTGGTGCATTTGCTCGAGTTCGCGGACTCGTTGGGTGAGTTCCTCCCTTTTACTCTGCCTTTCGCGATTCTCAGCCGACGCGATCGCGATAAACTCTCCCCTAAGAACAGCTTTCATGGCCGCCCATCGCGTAGCCAGGGACGTGTCAGGGTTGTCGTTGTGGGACATATATTCCTGAGTACCCTTCGTAATGCGTTGGACCACCTCTTTTCTGTGCAGTAGCGTGTCCCTAAGGCGCCAGACCCTGGGGGGGGCGGTCCCCGGCGGCAAACATAACGTAGTGAGGACCGGTGCGTGGTCCGATAAGAAGATCACCCCCATCTCCGTTGCTGTGGCCAGCATCCTCACCTGGGTTGTCACTAGGAGGTGGTCCAGTCTCGCATACGTTTTGTGCGCGTGAGAGTAGTAGGAATATTCTCTATCAGTAGGGTGTGTGCAGCGCCAGAGGTCGTGTAGATTCACTTCCGACGGCTGTGTTTTGCAGGCTGCGGAGAATTCCCCCACCTGCGGCGTGCGCTGTGCTGATCTATCAATGCCCGAGTCGAATACCATATTAAAGTCACCCCCAAGGACTATGTGTCTGTCTTGCGATGCAGTGATGTCCACCAGCGGGGACCGTAAGAAGTGCTCTTGTTGTTCATTGGGACTATACAGTGAGCCTACAGTGAATGGAATCCCACTAATCCTAAATCTGTACGCAAGTAGCCTACCTTTGTGTTCAGCATGTTTATGGATTACCTCTCCCTTGAAGTGTCGGGCCAGCAGGATTGCCACCCCCGCGGTCTTAGTGTTATTGGAGGAGAAAAATTGTGTTGGGAACTTGTGGGAGCGTAGCCTGTGGGTGTCACTGGGTAGTAAGTGGGTCTCCTGTAGAAGACAAATATCTGCTCGTGTGTTTTCCACTAGAGACAGCACCGCCCTCCTTTTCACGGGATTATTGAGGCCCCTGACATTCAAGGTCACTATTTTTAAGGGACATGGAAGGCATAAGGAATGTGGAGAATGAAAGCGGTATCTTCATGCCCAAGAAGGACCAAGTGACGGAGTGGCTGTGAAGCTGCTAGGTCTGGTATGAAGCACTGGACGGTCCCTTTAAGTCACTGATGTGGACGTCCAGCCACTACACTCCCGCTTACCCCCCCCCCCAGAACCCCGAACCTGCATCTTGGAAACTGCTGAAACGATCTCCCCCCGGAGTCTTCTTAGGCTGTGAGCGCCACATCACTCGAGGCAGTGTGATCGGCTGCCTCCTGGAGCGCACTGTCCATTCCAGCCCGAATGGCCAGCGAGCCCGTTCGGGCAGATGAAGCAGAGGACCGGCGTTCCGGGACTCTCTGCCAGCCGTCTCTGGTGATGCGTCGTCGGCGTGGCGTGATCGGCTCTTCATCAGTCGCGGTAATTCCCAGCACTTCACAGGTGTCCTGGAGCGACCGGAGCTGGTGCAGGACGCCATTCATCAGAAGATAAGATGGAAAGGGTGGCCCCAGGAGTACTGTGTGTCATTGGCTCTCAAAAAGTCAGTCACTATTTTGAACGATTTGCGTTTCTGAAGCGTGATTGCCGATAAGTCTTGGAAAAGGGCAATTTGGTGTCTCCGGAATTGCAATGATTGTTGTTTTCGTGCTTCCCGAATGATCCTTTCCTTCAGGGGAAAGTCGGGCAGGAAGGCCAGGATGTCAGGCGGGGGTGCCGAGGATCGGCGCGCCATGCCCACTCTGTGCGCCCTGTCAATCCTGACAGGGAAGTCCTCCGGTTCGCCGAGTATTTCCATGAACATGCTCTGCAGGTACCTTGCTGCGGCCACCGTACAAATCAGAGGCCACCGAAGTCATCTGCGGCGTCCCTCAAGGATCCTCACTGAGCCCCACCCTCTTCAACGTCTACATGAGCCCCCTCGCGGCCATCGCACGCCAACACAACCTCAACATAATCTCCTACGCCGACGACACCCAGCTGATCCTCTCCCTGACCAACGACCCCGCCACCGCCAGAGCCAACCTGCACGAAGGGATGAGAGACGTGGCCGAATGGATGACGACCAGCCGCCTGAAACTGAACTCAGACAAGACGGAGGTCCTCATCCTGGGCTCCACGCCCTCCGCCTGGGACGACTCCTGGTGGCCCCCCGCCCTGGGCACCGCACCCAAACCGACAGACCACGCACGCAACCTGGGCTTCATCCTGGACTCCTCCCTCTCCATGACCAGACAAGTCAACGCCGTCTCCTCGTCATGCTTCAACATCCTGCGCATGCTACGTAAGATCTTCCAGTGGATCCCCACCGAGACGAGGAAGACGGTCACCCAAGCCCTCGTCACCAGCCGTCTGGACTACGGCAACGCCCTCTACGCCGGAACCACTGCAAAACTCCAGAAGAGACTCCAGCGGATCCAGAACGCCTCGGCGAGACTCATCCTCGACATCCCCCGACGCAGCCACATCTCCGGACACCTGAGAGACCTGCACTGGCTCCCGGTCAACAAGAGAATCACCTTCCGACTCCTCACCCACGCACACAAAGCCCTACACGACCAAGGCCCGAGCTACCTCAACAACCGGATCAACTTCTACACTCCCACGCGCCTCCTCAGATCTACCAACCACGCCCTCGCCGCCGTCCCCCGCATCCGAAGAGCGACAGCAGGAGGAAGATCCTTCTCCCACCTGGCCGCCAAGACCTGGAACTCACTTCCGACCAACCTGCGCCTGACCCAAGACCACCTCTCCTTCAGGAAGAAGCTCAAGACCTGGCTGTTCGAGCAGTAGCGGCACCCCCCCCCTCCCAGCGCCTTGAGACCCTACGGGTGAGTAGTGCGCTCTACAAATGACCTGATTGATTGATTGATTGATTGTCCTCTCCCTCCTCTTTAGATGGCACTCCCCGGACTCGAATGTTGTTCCGGCGGGAACGGTTCTCAAGGTCTTCATTATGGGCCTGAAGATCCAGGTATTGCTCACTCAGGCGCATCACCTCCTGTTGCAGGTGCCCAATCTCCTCGTCCCTCGAGTGTCCGCTTTCTTCCATGGACGCCACTCTCTCTCCAAGGCTATCGACCTCTCTCCGTACCTCTCGTACTTCTCCGGCTACCTCCTGCTTTAAAGTCTGAAAGTCGTCCCGTAGGGAGCTGAAGAGAGATTCTAGGAAAGACCTGGTGACAGGCGGTTCTCCCCCTCCCGCATCCGGTAGGTTCCGTGATGGGCCCGGTGAGTTTTGGTTTTTATCCTGCTTCATCGTTCCTCTGTTCATCATCTCCGGTAATGTCCGTTCACCCTTCTTGCCGCCCCTGTTGCCGGCCATCTTGAGGCCGGGTGTTGCCAGGGCGAGGCCTATCGGAGACAGCGCACCAAGGCCGTCGGGGTTCGCGTGGGTTCGCGTGGCTAGAGCCTCCTGCTCCGGGCCCGGTGACAGGTATGTACCGTCCGACCTCCGCTCCCTCTTCAGGGCCACGTGGGCGCGAGGCTCAGGTCAGCCCCAAGGTGTTGGGTGTGCGGCCCCGCGACGGGCTCTAGTCTACTCCTTGGCCTCGTCAAGACTGCGCGGGCCAGTGCTCTGATCGGTTAGTTCGGTACAAAGGGGTGGTCGTTCCAATCCTAGGCCGCGTCCCCGGCCTTGTGTAGAAGCTCCCCGGCGGCGTGGGGGCGCCGCCTGCAGCGCCGGTCACCACCGGTCGATACACAATCTCTGAGCCTTCGTCTGTGGGTGCGGACGGGCCTTCGACTCCCCTTCGGCGGCCCGTGGCCGTCAGCTCCGATACTCTGCCGCTAGGCCGCACTCCCTTGGCGGTTTCCACCGGAGGCCTTTTTCCACGTGGCTGCCGGTTCTCAGCGGTTCTCAGTGTCGCAGGTGGGTCACTCTCCCTCCGCCACCTCTTCTCCACTCTTTCCGCACCGTACTATCGTCAATGGTGGTGGTTGCTTCCGCCCGGTCGTGGCGCAGGAAGTCGTATCATTCCGCTCTTAGGCCGCGACCTCGGCCTTGCGTAGAGGCTCGCCGGTGACGTATGCGCTTCCTCTGGTCCACGAGTCGCCACCCGTCGGACTGCAAATCCTGAGCTTCCGATTGCAGACACTGGGGTTCTCGGGGGCTCTGCTAGAATATCCGCTGTGGTTAGGGCCTCTGTATGGTCGAGTTCAGTGCCCGCCGGCGTTTCAGTAGCCAGCTCCCCGCGGCCTCACGCAGCACTCGCTTCGTACCGGACCGTGTCCCGGGCCCTCGGCGACGCTGCTCTCGGGAAAAAGACTGGATATTGGCGGGCTACAAGGAGCACCGTCGTCCCCGCTACTTTTCTGGCTGATCGGCGCTTAAAACAGGGCTTAGGGGTCTAGGTCCGGGGGAGCTCGCAGAGAGTGCGACCGCTCACCTCGCCATCTTGGCCACGCCCCCCCTATCTAACTTTTGCAGCAATCACAGCACATGTCAGTCAGTCAAAAATTAACTTTATTTGGTTTGTCACAACCATAAAGTATACATATACAATTTACAATTTATAAAAAATAAAATTCATTTTCTTAAAATATTTTTCTATTTTTTCGGTTCTTTAAAAGTTAAACAATATTTTACATTCCACACTCTTAAGTTTGTTCGGCCTTTGAAAGCAAAGTCTCCACTTTTTTCATAAATTTCACACCGCGGCATATTAAAATGTTCGAACCTGCACCCATCCAGCTGGTGATTGCCTGCCTGCAGGTACGGATCTGAAGAGCATTTAGAACTGATTTCAGCAAAGTTCTTCTTTCCTCTTTTATTGACTCGCATGTACATAATAAGTGACTTAAGGTTTCCGTGTGATATCCGCATAATCAACATCTTGTTTTTTGTTGTGTGTTTTTCCAAGATGGGATCAGATCTTTAGAAGGGTGGTCGCCTAGTCTAAAAGCTAAAAATTTCATTTTTAAAGATAGACGGAAATGTGCCGCAAGGTAAGGTTGTGATTTTAATTGTTTATATGAATTTAATACAGTCCAGGCATGTCAACGTTTAGCCAAGGTCTTTTTATCTTCTACTAGGGAGAGAGCTTTTGCGTTTAATTTGCAGATCTTTTTGAAGGATGCTTCTTCCAATTGGCTGTTCCATATTTCCTCTAATTTAAGGGTTTCCAAGGTTGTTCGCAAATCCTCACCCCAAGAGTTTGGTTCACATTGCTCATACTGTTTCTTGATTTCCAGCCAGCATAGATTATTTAGTGAACCTGATTCTGCTGATCTGAACTTCCAGCACCATTTCGCTAAGACTGCTTTCCTTTAGTAGGTTTGATTTTACAGGCCAAATTCCAATCTTATTTGTGCTGGAGCTGATCCTTTGTAAAGGTTGAACACCGATTTGTATATTTTTGTCTGGAGTCTGTTCAGGATGTCGATTTCTTTCCCGTGCCATATTTCTAGCCCATAGGACAGAGATGGTAATACTTGGGCTGCCATCACCTTCAGAAGATGTTCATAGGACGGGCATTTCAGTTTCTTTTGAAGTGTTCTGTACGCGAAAGTCAGAGATTGGGCTCTCGCATTGATGTTTCTTTTTTGGTGTAATATGGACATGTTTTTACTTATTGTGACTCCTAAGTATTTATATGATGTTGCTTCTTCAATATGTTTGTCCTTAGTGTACCATTTGAATGGTCGTCTGCCTGTGACCGCCAATGTCATCACTTTCGTTTTTTTGATGTTTAGTTCCAGACCTTCTAAGTCAAAATACTCAGTTAATTTAGTTATCACTCTTTGGAGGCCTATCGGTGTTTGACTTAAGACCACAATGTCGTCAGCATATTGTAAGAACTGGATGCATTCATTGGCTAATTTTGGTGGATGTCCGTTGTGCAGATGGCTTTCTAAGTCTGCCAAGTATATGTTGAAGAGGCTTGGCGAGAGCACACAGCCCTGTTTGAGGCCATTTCTTGTTTTTAATTCTGCGGATATTCGTCTTCCATCACCTAGCTTTACTTTTGCCCACGTTTCGCTATATAAAGCTATTATAATATCAATTAATTTCTGCGGGAGGCCCCATGTTTCAAGTTTATTCAACAACCGTTCTCTTGGCAAGCGGTCAAACGCAGATTTCAAATCTATATAACAAGCTAGTAGTCCGGTCTTCTTTTTTCCTGCTCTTTCAATAAGCAGCGCCAGCGCTGACAGATTAGTTGTACAACCTGTGCCTTCCATAAAACCTGTTTGGAATTTTGGTACAATATTGTTTTTATTTATCCATTGTCGAAGGTGAATCAATATACAAGATGAAAAAAGCTTTGCCTCGACATCAATTAGGGCTATCAATCTGTAATTTCCCGGTTCCATTCTACATCCGTTTTTATATATTGGGTGGAAGATGTTCCCCTGCCAGGACTCCGGTATCTTTTTTTCCTTGAATATTTGGTTAAATAATGGTGTGAGATACTTTGCCCAAAAATCGGGATCATATTTGAATAGAGCATTTGGGAGCCCATTGGGGCTGATGCTCCTTCTGCTTTCAGTTTTTTTTATCATGATGGTTATTTGTTGTACACTTGTAAGTGAAGTTAGGTCTTCTGGATCTCCATTTGAAGAATTTCCATACCGGTCATCCTTTGCGTGTTCAGTATCTGATTCTATCTGAACCATTCCTTTTATAGAATCATTATTTAGTTCTTTGTTTGATTGGTACCTGAATGTACCTGAATGTGTTGTATAGGCTTTCAATATAATGTAGCCATGTGGTTTCACTAATTCCTATGTTGTGCTGTCCGCCCGTTCCTTCTGCTAGTTTATTTATTATACTCCAGAATTCACTGCTATTAGATAGTTTGCTTGACCATAGCAGATCTTCCCAAATTATTCTCCGTGCGTGATCTTTTCGCTGTTCTACATTCCTCTTTGTATTCTTTTCTCATTTTCGATATTTCGTTGTTATCTACTTCTTTTCCCAGCTTTTTGTCTACAGCTTTTATTCTTAGCTTTTTTGCGATTTCCCTTTTTTTATCTCTTAATGTAGTAGTGTACCAGGGCTCATTGTTAGAGTCTAGTCCATGTTTTATTGATGTTTTTACTGGAAATTTTCGTAGCACAAGCTTATGTAATTTCTCCCATTTTTTTTCGAGCGATTGATTTCCAGTGGCCTCCATGATTTTTACTTGCTCAAACACTGTTTCCATTATTTCTTTTTTTATATGACCCCTCCATCTGAGTTTCTTCAAGTTGTATATTTCTGGAATACTAACTAATGATACTATCTTCGTTTTTTCTTCTGAGTTTATGCTCAGTATCGTCTCTTGTGGGAAATGATCACTTTCCAGTCGGGTTAATATTTCAAAATGATCGACGTCTTTATAAGATCTTTACTAATCAGTGTGAAGTCTAGTATGGAGTTTTTCTTTCCACTCGAGAAGGTGAATCTTGCGGGTCGATCTCCCTTCATATTTCCGTTTAGGATTGCTAATCCTAATAATTCCAGCTCGTTCCATATTTTTTGGATATTGTTTTTGTCTTGCATAACACTTGTTAAATTACTATTAAAGTCGCCTGAAACAAGCATCCCGTGAAATTGGTATGTTTTTTGTAGGGTTTTTATCAAATTTAATAGCGTTAAGAATTTTTTGACTTTTGTTGCTTTTTCAGGATGGATGTATATGTTTAAGATCAATAACTTCCATCCCAAGCTGTCTTTACATGCTTTGTTTTCTAGTTTGGTGACTTGTATCCAATTCACCCCTGAATCGAGTGCTTCTGTTTTCCAGGTTAAGTCGTTTGTTATAAAAGTGGATAATCCTCCCCTCGGATGTCCATATTTATCAAATTTCTCCGCCATTACGTGATGTTCTTCATAGCCCATGATTTGTCTCGGGATTTCATTCCATGTTTCCTGAAGAAGTATAATATCGAATTTGCTCAAAAAAGCCATTGTATCTTGATCTTGAATCATTTCTTTAAAACCATGAACGTTCCACGAGCACATTTTTATTTTCCTCTCTGGTATCTGGCCTACCTTGATGTTTTGCTTTTGCTTGTTTCGGGCCGAGTTATTGCCATCAGGATCGATGCGAGTTTAGGGCTTGTGCTATCCAAGACCAATCTTCGTTATCTTTCGACCCATTGTTTACTTGTGTTATTTTTATACAGTTCGACTGGTGTTGCGTAATTGTTTTGTTTCTTGCCCCCTTTAGGATTGAATGTGTTTTTTCTACTTTGTTCTTAGGTTGGGAAGTCTTGTTGTTTAGTAAAGGGAATGGATACTTAATAGGCGTTGGTAGTTCTAATGTTATACCCCATTCTGCGAAATAAGATCTTGTCGAAAGAATCAGCTCTACTATGTCTTTTGATGCCCACGTAGTGCTGCTTATTTCCTCTTCTTTCTCTTTATGTAGTTGGACAAATTCTACTGGTATGAGGTCACTTGTTGTTATTTCCCTTAATTTGGGTATCTCTCCAAACAATCTCAGTATGTTCTCCCGATTCAACGTGTCCGATTTTCCTCTTGTTTGGAATTCCGGCCTGAATAGTAGATTACAGCCTATTTCTGGGGATGCCGTTTGGGGATTCTGTTTTTGGTAGAGTTCTTTTTTTCCCTCTCTTTGGTCCAGCTGAATATATGGTGTGTGTTGATATTGTCGTTCCGTGGTTGTTGTTTCTTGTCGACTGGGTCCCAGTACTGTCACCACTTTTTGGAGTTCCATTAGTTCTCGCTCTGATGGTCCATTACTTCTATTTTGCCCCGTCTTATCATTTTGTAGAGTTCCATATGAAGCATTACATGTTCTTCCTTTTTTTCCTACCATTATGGTTAGGCGGGTATTTGTCTCCCTGACTTGGTCTACTTGTATTTTTTGGCTTTCTACTTTTTCCATTTTATTCCGACCATATGACTTGTTTTCTTCTTTTGGCCATTTTAAACAGCTTTGTACCGATAGTTCATGCTCGGGTTTTTGTATTAATGCATTTACTTGTACTTTTTGTTGTTCTGTGTCTAGGCCAAGAATTGTTTTTGCTATCTCGTCTTTTTCATATGTTGTTTTGTTCTGTGTGATTATATCAGCTTTTTCCTCTTCATTTGGTTCTCCTTGCGAGATTGATGTTTTCTGCCATGAGCATTTTGAGTGATCCTCAACCTCTTCTTTTTTTATCTCTTGGTTACCTGCTTCTTTAAAAACCTTTTCTTTAACCGGTTCATTTAGGATCTCTTTCTTTTTTTCGAAGATGGCAAAGAATTGTTTTTCTTGCTTGATTTTAATGGCATTGTTCCTTGCCTTCCTTGAACGTTTGCGTTGTCTTTTGGTTAGATGTTCTGTTATGTCCGATGGCCCCAGTGCTTTATTTTCATCTTGTCCTTTCTCAGTAATTTCATTCTCTTCTGATCCATTTAGGGTTTTTTCCTTTTCAACGGGGGAAGATGTTCTGTTTTGTTTTCCAATTTTTGTAGCCTCGCTGTTAGAAATTTCACTTTGAATGTTTTTTGAAAGTGTTACGGCAAGTATTTCTCTCAATATATCTGGTAATGTTGCTAATTTATCAATTATTTCCCCACAGACGCAATTTTGTTCCAATAACTTTGCTTTCCATTGTTTTTCTTCCTCTTTTTCTTTTGTGAGGTACACCAAGATTTTATCCACTTTAGAATTTATTCCCACTATGTGTGTTGCAATTAAGTTCATCAAATCTACCTGTACATCAAGTTTGTTTGATTGGAAGTTTAAAGCGTTAATCGCTTGTTCTAAGCTTTTTAATAGAGCGTCACCCCAGAACGCAGACTGTGCTATGTTTTGTTGCGTCCGGGTCCTTGTGGTTGAATTAAAGCTGCCTGCAGAAGAGATAGTTATTGGCGAGTCTTCTTCTTTCCCCTCTTTTACTTCAGCCGACTCCTTGGTTTTAATGTTCAGCTGTCTGATTAGACTTGATGTAAGTTTGTTTGGAGAAAGTGTAGTTTCCTGATTCTCATCAACATCATTTATTCCCAATTTTTCAGATTCTTTCACTTCTACGTTCCCGTATCGTTCTGGTTACGTTTCCTTATGTGTATTGTCTTCGAGCATTTTCAGAAGTTCTGTCTCTTCAAAAATAGAAAAAGATTTTGACCAGTCTATTTTTTGTATACTTCTATGAGATTTTGTTTGTGGCCCTGATTGACTGAGATCGATAAGTATTAAGCTTTTATCATTACCCTCCGGGGGTGTTTTGTTTGGTGTAGACATTGCTTGGCCTTTAGGTACGTGAATTTGTGCTGTAGTTTTTACCAACCAGTTTTTTTCTGTTGATTGTTCCTTGAACTGTGTGCCTAAACGTATTTCTGATTCATCTCTCTTTTTGCGTTTTTTGCTTGATGAGGATAAGTTTAGCGGTTTTATTGGGCTTTGTAGGGTTTTTACTTCTTCGCTTATGAGTTACAGCCATTTGATCTTTTAAAAAATGAAATTTGTGCTTAAATTTTTCCTCCCCAAACTTGAAAGGCTCTGCCATGGGGACTGGTATCGGATCTGTTTGTTATTCACTGGGCACTTCGTCTGACCTAATTTTATTTCCTTGTTTGTTCCTTTCCTTTGCCACTAACCTTCTTTTTATTTTCTGTATTGGGATTTGTCATATTTTTCCCGACCGCATGTCCTGCTTCTGTTATTTTGTCCTGTGGTCTGTGGTCTATTTTGGATGTGTCTAGGATCTTATTTTATTTTTCGTGGTACTGTTGTATCTGTTTATCCCTTTGTTTTTTTATTATTTCTGTTTCCTTTTACAAAATGTAAATTTTCATTCCAACTCTTAAATTTTCAGACTGCTCTCGGTTTCTAAATTACTGATTAGCAAACGCCGTAGTATGATTTGCCCAGCAGTTTTCCTTGAGTTCACTGGGCTCAGACTTTCTCGTTGCGTAGAGTGATATGGTCCCCCTGCTACTTGTAACCACCTTCACATTTACCCTCACACTTACACTTGCAAATCCCAGGCCCCCCAAGCCTGTCTGCCCCTTTGATCTGGAACAGCTGCCGTCAGGGAGAGAGCGGGAGCGGGAAGGTAGGTGCTGGGCAGCGCGTTTGTTGTTATGCTGTCTTTATGCTGACTTGAAAAAAAATTAGTAGGGATCGATAAGCCAAGGCCAGCTGTGACTGTTGCTGCTTTACCCCAGGGCGACTGTTGCTGCTTTACCCCAGGGCGCGTCGGCTCTTGTAAATCCCGGAATGGAGTTCTGCGTGCCTGCTTGATGTCTACTTGATGGCTGCTTGCTGTTCCGCAGGGAGTTTAGAGGGGTGGGAGACTTTTTTTAACGTTTTATATTTGTCAGGGCAGGGTTAGGGGTCTGATGCATCTGTGGAATGGCTTCCACAGTTCACCCCCCCCTCCTCTGCCTCCTTGACACCTCTGACTGTGTTCCTGTCTCTGTCTCCTTCCCCTTCACACCCCCCTTTCTTTTTATCTCTATCTTTTGTTAATAATCTTAATTCCCAAGAGAAAATGGAGCTTGGTACTCACGAGTCCACAGTTCGCCCACAGTCAGCCCTCATGGATGCTTATCACACCCTCTTAGCCTTTTTCGTGCCTTATGCTGCTTGCAAATGCCTGGGCTTTTGGTGGGATGTTAACGTTGGGCCTCCTGCACAGATCCCGAGTATGTGGCCAGATCCTGGGGCTCTTATGGCTCAGGCAACACCTTCCCCACCACCGGCCGCGGCACCAGCAAGCTCTCTGCTTTGCCCTCTGGGCGTCTCCTGCATCTCCCGTGGCTTTTCTGGCTTCCGCGGTCTCTGCACGCTGCCGCCCACACCGCCAATCGCCGCCGCCACTTCAGGGACTCCCAGCGGTTTTCTCCTGCTTTCGCGGTCTCTACACACAGCCACCCACGCCGCCGCCACTTCAGTGACCCTCCGCTTGTCTCTTGGCGCTTTTCTGATGGGGGTGCAAAGCTTTCTCGCGTGTCCCGCTCTGCACGCTCGCTGCCTGGTCACTTGGCAGCGGCTTCGCGGGACACTACCACCGCCTCCGTTTTCGTTACAGCTCCACTGCTCAGCTGCTCCTCTGTTTGCTGCTTGCTAGCCTCGATCACCGGTTTGCTCTCTAGCGCTCTCACTTGTTGCATTAGAAATAACACTACTGGAGGAAGCCGAAGTAATGTTACTACCTGATCTGGTGTCATCATTCTCATGTCATGGTTTTTTGTACATTGTTTGAATTTACACTCTTAAAACAGCGGGTGTTGGAAGCAGTTGCACCACTGAATATTGAGAAGTTTTGGAACCATTGTGCTTGACCTGGGTCTGCTGTTTTGTGTGCTTTTTGGATTTGCTATAAATACATATCTCATGATGTCTCAAAACACTGTTTTCACTTAGAAAACTGTATAGTTGAAAAAGAATAAGGAAGTGTCAGAATATGAAGGGAAACAATTCCCAATGTCTTCTTTACTTTCCGCAGGTTTCAGTCAGTTGCTTCCTCTCCACTAACATTTTTGGCCCTCCTGGAGGAATGTTGATGGAACAAGGTCTCGTAAGAAAGAGACTTGCTCAGAAGGAATCCATTCGTTTTTTTTTTTAAACATATTTTATTGTAAGATTGCACAAACGTTGCAGGGCTCTGAACCCAGAGGCCACTGCAGTATCAATTTATACAATTACAAGACAGCATATGACTTTCTTTTACATCAAACAATGCAACCAAAATACGTGACTTAGAGTATCCGTTAGGATTTAAAGGCCCCCTCCCCAACTAACCCCCCTGCCTCCCCCGAGTTGCGCAAAGTCCACTGAGCCCAGTCCATATGCATAAGCAATCAGGCTAGAAAAAACAGTAAAGGAAAAAGAAGAACAACAACAGAAAATCCCAGTCTTGGTACACACACACCCCAGGCTACTCCTCAACCCCCCCTGTGCCAGATCTGACAGACCCGCTCCAGCCCCCATCCACTGGAAGATCGTCCACAACATTCGGATGCTCCAGTCACAAACCCCTATAGTCGCCCACCGCATCCATATTTTGTAATGCTTACACGGACATCTCGGGCAACAAAGATTGGCTGTTCCAGCCCCATGGAGAAATCAAGTCCATTTTTCCATGCTGCCAACGAGGGCACCAGTGTATCCTTCCACATCCTCGCTATATCACGTTTCTCCAATGTGAGGCCCAGCAGCATGAGGTGCCGTTTTTAAACATTGCCCCAATCCCTTCCATCACATGCAGTAGGGCGAATTGTGGCATGCGTGGAAGTGACCACCCTAGAACCTCCGATAAACAGGAGAATACCCCCCTTCAGAATCGATCGAGTGATGGGCATTGCCAGACAGTGTGCAAGAATGTGCCCTCCTCCCCACCACACCGGAGGGAGGCAATCAAACCTGCCCGCCGTAGTCACAACTGAGTAAAGTAGACCCGATGTAGGTATTTAAATTGTATGAGGTGAAGCCCCATTGCTATGGCCGCTCCTCGGGGGGTGGCTAAGGCCTCCTTCTAGTCCTCCTCGAGCATACCCACATCCTCTTCGCAGGACAGCCCCATGCTTAATTTTGTCCAGGACCCCGCACGCAATCCAGCTGACAATGCAGAGGGTACCCGGGGACACCTGCCCAACTACAGTCCCACTAGCCATCGAGCAGCATACAGTGACATAACACAGAAAAGGGGCCCAACGGTGTGTGTGTGTGTCTAAACGTACCCAGAGAGATGGCGCAACTCATACCCCAATCAAACACCCTCCCCATAACAAACCCCCCACCCCATACCTCAAAAACACTGAAGTACCTGTCGCGCCAATGGATCCCCAACTGACAGCCCTTGTCATCTGGGCCCACCCCCCACAAGTACTAGAAATGTGAGGATTCAGCCCCCTTAAGGGCTCCCTCCATACAGCTTAAATCAAACATGCTCCCACAGCGGTTAAGGGTCCAGTGTCCGAGACTGGTAAGCTGGATCTCCCCGGGAGGAGGAGCCTCAGTCAGTGAAGTATCAGAATGCAGCCCGGGCGGCGTATGCACCCTCACCCGCACGGTTTCATCTGTCCACTTGAACATCTCCTCCGGGATGTCGAAGAAATGGGTGCGAGATTGGTACACCACCCGCAGGCGAGCCGGGAACAATAAGGTGTACTTGAGCTTGAGGTCTCTCAGCCTGGCTTTCACTGCCATAAACGATTGACGTTGCTGTTGCACAAGTTGCGTATAATCCAGGAACACCAGGATACGATGGTTATCGTAGAGCAAAGGTTCTTTGGCACGGGCCTGTTTCAGGACGGCATCGCGGTCAAGATAGTTCAATAAACGCGCAATCACTGGTCGTGAACGAGCCCCCAAAGCCGGCTTCTGGGCGAGCGCTCTCAGGGCCTGCTCCACAACGAAGCAGCGGGACAGGACATCTGGGGCACCCAGCCATCCAGCCATTGTGTGAGGAAATGTTCTATATTCCCAGTCTCACAACCCTCCAGGAATCCGGCAAAGCGCAGGTTGTTCCGCCGGGCCCGTCCTTCAGCATCCTCAACCCAAAGCGCCAAGCCCTTCTGGGCATTTTCCAAGCTCGCTACCTTCTGCTTGAGGACTGTAACATCATCTTCCACCCCTGAAATGCGAGTCTCCGCCTCTGTGATGCGAGCCATTTCATTCCGTAGGTCCTGCCGTAGTAACATAACATCCGAGCCCACCGCACCAATTTTGGCATCTAGCATGTCTCTGGATTAGGTGATTGCCGCAATCAGAGCCGCACTGTCCGGTACAATCTCCTGGGGGATCCCAGTAGCTCCCCTGTCGCTCCCGAGGTGGTAAACTTGTTGATGGGCCCATGTTTTGCGGCTCCACTGCTGCCCTTATCTCTCGTCATGGTGATTCTCAACGGGCTCCTCGTGGGCCCAAGCCTATCTATGCTAGGCACCGACCCAAGTAACCCCTCATCACAGGCAGGAACACAGCAAGCAGTCAGGCTCACAATCTAACCGCAATGGACGGAAGGCACCCCCGATCCGGGGCCCGCAATCCACCATTATAGGCCTTAGTCTGCGAGGGGCCCCCCTCATGCAGCATAGACCTGGGAAGCCTGCCCGCCGATGTCACAAAGCACCAAAGCGGTAAGGCCACGCTGGTGATGTCGTCCCCAGGGCCCCACACTGCCCACTCGACCGCTGATGTCAGCCCTCCTGGGATGAAAATGTGGGCGCAGAGCAGTCTCCTCGCGCTCCCCCTCAGCACGACCCGGCATAGCCATGGATCACGGGCCCTGTGGCCACAGTCAAATCAGGGGACCTCCATCAATTCAGGCCCACCAGCTAGCGTCCACACAGCGGAAAAGGTAAAAAAAGATCCAACATCTCCACCCTGCGGCTGTGCTGCCCCTCCGGGTCCCTCTCCTATCACCTGCCCATCGCAGGGTACCCCTCCAGGCCACGCACCATGCCAGGCCAACCTCCACACAGGCCCAGGATACCACCCATGCTGGAGCACCGCAGGGCCCACTCACTGCCTCCATCACAGCCGGGAGGGGGTGAGGGGTCGAGGAAAGACCAGTAAGTGAGTTTGAGGCCTCCCAAGCCCCCCCACGTGGCCCGAGGGGGCCTCCCACTCTCGCTGCTTTCACGCCGCCCAGGGCCCCAGAATAAGGCCTGTCTCCTAGGCGCGGTGAGCAGGCTGTGGCCAAACCTCCCCGTGGTCCGGGGCGCCCCCTCCTCCCGACTCCTCACCAGAAATCGCCACCTGGACCCTGGGGCTGATCCGCCCCGCGAAGACCTATGCCACCACTGAGCAATTGAGACAATTGGAGACGCTGTACTTCCTGTTTCTTCGCTGGGGCATTCAGGAGCTTTTCTCTGAGTGGGTCAAAAAGCTATGTTTTCCTCTGCATCCATACTCCTATCTCCTTGAAGTTCTTTTTGGTTTTTGAGGCCAGCTTCGGCGGCTGCTAGGAATTTTACCATCCGGCAGCTCAGTTGGACGTCGTCACCGCAAAAGCATGTCAGCACCACTTGCCTGCAATACCGTATCCGTTTTCTGTTGCAGAATGGTCTCAGGAGGGCCCGTCGTTCTTGTAGTAGTTCCCTACAAATAGTTATCAGATGCACTATGTTTTCTTCACCTGCACCACAAAGACGACACTTTGCTGGTGTCTGAGCCCCTTGCCATGGCGGTAGATGATTTGCCGAGGGCAGCAGCCCTAGGAACAATTTCAAAAATGTAAGCCAGCCATGTGCACGCTCACCCAGGGATGCTTTATCCTGCCAGAGTGATACTTTCCTGACAGTCTACCACTTTTTTTAAGCCTGCCGGGGCCCCTTGGGCTTCCCAAAGCTGTCGTAGTCGCAGCTGGTTGATGGCGGCCTCCAAATAAAGCCTTGCTGGGCAAGTTTCTTTGGTTTGTAGCTTCTTCCACAGGAGAGCATTTAGTGATTTCGGTTCCCCCCTGCTTATTTTGTGCCTGCTTTTTATATATGATCCTTTGCATGCCAGCTCTTCTCTTGGGAGCCCGAATTCAAGTCTCATCTGTTTGGAAGATGTGTAACTTGGCAAGCCAAAGATGGTGCGCAGTGCTCTTGCTACGGTGCCATCAACTGTAGCAGCGTCCCTCCCTCTCACAGCTTCAATGCCATAAGTAATGGCTGGAATTAGTTTTGCTTGTATCACCTTAATAAGAGGAAGGATGCTTGGACCAATGATCTTGTTTTCTAAGTTTCTTAAAGCTATCGCAGTCATTAGACCTCTCTTTTTTATGGCATCGCATTGTGGCTTGAAATTGCCCTTGTCGTCTATAATAACCCCCAAATATCTGTAATCACAAACGATGTCCAGCTTCCTTGATGCCAAGAACCAGTTATTTGTTATTCTCTTTTTATGGGTGTTAATGCTCATGACTTTTGGTTTTCTCTTGGTTGATGCTAAGCATATTTGTTGCAGAATATCGTGACGTTATGTCCAACAGCTGCTGTAAGCCTACAGTGGAAGGGCTAATGAGTATGAGGTCGTCCGCGTAGAAAAGGTTATACAGCTGGGTACCACCCAGATTGGGTGCGTGCGAGTTGCTTTCGTTCAGCAGAGTTGATAGCTCTCCCATAAATCGTTTAAAAAGTGTTGGGACTAGCACTCAGCCTTGTTTAACCCCTGTGCTTGTTGAAATCTTCCTCAGTAGATATTCTCCATTACCTAGTTTAACTTGCACCCACATATGCAGTAGGATTAGTTGATTTAAGAGCAGTGGCGGGATGTTCAACTTTTTTTGTTTTTGCCACAGAAGGTTACTGTTAACACAGTCGAATGCAGAGCTGTAATCGATGTAGCACAGGTATAGGCGTTGTTTTGCTGCGAGAGCGGCGTCAATCATTAGGGATAGAGATAGAATATTGGTAGTCGTCCCTGTGTTTTTGCCGAAGCCGGTTTGATTGTATGAAATTGCAGTAACTTATGTTGCCCATGATGTTAATTCCTGGAGTAAAAGGCCGGCAAATTATTTGGCCTCGTTGTCAAGTAATGATACTAGCCGGTAGCTTCTCGGGTCATTTCTATTTCCTTTTCTGTAAATTGGGGAGATGATGGCCCCCCTCAGGATGCTAAGATTAATGACGTTAGTAAGATCTTATCAAACAACGGTTTGAGATGCAGCCCAGAATTCAGGCTCTTGTTTACACAAAATTGGGCGGATCCCATTTGGCCCTGGCGCGCCCTCTCATTTTCCCTTTGAAATTCTTTTACCAATCTGCAAAATCGTAGTTAATATTTCTTGTTCCGACGCCTGGATTTCATTGGATTGTAGTAGCCGGACTTTGGAGTCATGTATGGAATTGTGTGACCCTTGCCTGGTTTCTTGAGTTTCATTAAAGTGTGAGCCAAGAAAAATTGTCCAGGCTTCTTCTGTAGCATAATATTCAATACCCTGACTCCGCTCGCTAGTCAGATTATTGATCTTTTGCCAACTGTGCACTGTTGCCGGTTTTAATATCATGTAATAGTTTGGCCCACAGAGTCTCTTGTGCTTCCTGTTTAAGTTGCCAAATCAACTTCCTGCGGTCGCCCTTTAGTCGTCTCAGTTCTTGTTGAGCGGCAGGGTCTATCCTCAGTCTTCGCAGTGTTTGATTGATCAAGGTCTTAAGCTTTTTTGCATGAGTGTTAATTCAGAAATGCAAATTGCTTTTATGCCTCATAACTTTAACCGCCCCTTCAGCATGACTGTTGACCTTTTTTGTTCCTGTTTTATTTCGTAATGTTCTTGTAAACACCTCCCAGCTGTCAATCAGATCTGTTGCTCCTGTTTGCACTTCGCCTAATACCTGTTTAGCTTGGAATAGGAGACTTTGTTCTTCATTTTACCCGCCTCTCGTTCTCAGTGTATTTTATCCTGTGTGCATTAGCTGTAGGTGGGTTTAGTATTGGAATGGCATTGATCGTGACTTCTCGGGGCAGATGGTCGCTGTAGTCTAGGGAGCCAATGTGGAAATCCCTTGCCCTTTGATACAAACTACATGAAAGGAATGTAAAATCAATTGTGGAACTGGCCGTTGTACTGTGAAAGGTTTGCTGCTTCAGGGCGGTCTCCTGAGAATCTGCCATTAACTGCTCTGAAGCCCAATTCTTCTAATGATGAAAGAAGTCTCCATGCTGTTTTCAAGCTTCTGCCTCCAGAGGTGTTATCTTGAGAGTTTGGCTCCCAAACGAATGGATCCTCCTCATAAGTGATATCTGTAGTTGGGTTGCTGAGCATCTTTAGATTGAAATCCCCACTGATAATCCAACTGTTTGTATCCTCAACGTTTTATAGTTTTGTGAGCTCTTCCTTCAGTGGCTGTGCTCCCCTAGTTTTTTTTCAGCGATGTAGATAGAGGTTTATCAAAATTTTATCTTCCCTTTCGGCCCTCCCCCTAGTAGAAGTTTGTTTCACTTGCATTGTATTTGGAGGGTTTAGTTTATTTGCGAGGGGCGCTCCTGTATAAATGTTCCCTATTTAACTAGGCTGCCCTTTTTATGACCAAACCGTGCATTTTGCGAAGGAGGAATGATGAAGATTATAGCCAGAAAGTGCCGGCGGATAATCGGACAATGGGGCATATTACCAAGGGGGCGATAGGCAATTATCGCCGGTTTAGCAGCCGTTTTCAGCCGCTATGCGGCGATAATTCTATAGCTCTATTAGCAAGCTGTCGCTAACTGATGTTAGCGACAGCTTTTAGGCGATAGCGAACGGTTTGGGGCCCGCTTTGCATGTCAGCGATATTTATCGCTAATGACATGCAAAGTGGCCGTACCCAACCTGTTAGCGACTGAAAGCAGTTGCTAACGTCGCTATCCCCTATTAGCAAGGCGGGCATAGCGATGGAAATATTCCCGCTATCGCCAAAAACTAACGCCTGCTCAGACCAGTTCTTAGCCATGTTATCCAATGGGAGGTGGATAACATGGCTAAGAGCATTTTGTCGCTAATGCGTGAATATCGCTGTATTCTGAGCGATATTGACGCTATCACCGGAAAAATTATCGCTTTGGAGATAAACAATGCTAATAGCAAGTTATCTCAGCGATAATTTACGGCGATGCTTAGCTATAAAAAAATCGTTGCTAAGCCTAGTTAGCGATAAATATTGCTACTCGTTGGTAATATACCCAAATGTTCCTTGCAGTGCAATGATATCAAATCTTTTCATATAGGTACAAAGTTCTGTGTCGGTAAACTTATCACTTAGGCCATTGATGTTCCAAGAGCACAGGTTAAGAGTGTTGGAAGAGTTCTCGTCTTTGTACTTATTTTGTCTTTAGTTTTCGATTTTGACGTTTATAGTCCTAGAGAGCCAGCTCCAGTCTTGATAGGCAGGGCTTTTCATGCCGAATCATCTTTTATTACGTTGCTCTCTGTGATCTGGGATGTCGGGGATATTGCTGCGAGCCCCACGCAGTACCAAAAGTGGTCGTGGACTTGAATCGGGATGACCGTCCTCTTGCCATTGTTCACTGTCAGGTACCAGTGGGTCAGGGTATCTTGGTTTTGAGAATGGTTGGAGCTTTATACCCCAGGTGTTGAACTTGGCTTGTTCTTTTAGTACCCTCTTAAGCACTTCTGTGCTTGACCAAACTGTTTTTGTTGCTTCAGCCCCTGGGCGATCCAATATTTCTATGAACTCGACTGACTCCAAGTCGCTGATGGATATATTTTTTAGGCTAATTATGGAATTCAGTAAGCGTATTGTATTACCCCTGTTTAGGATGTCGATCTTTGGTTTATACTCCTGGAAGAACACGATTGTGGGGCTGTCTGCCTGCCCCATCTCCAGTGTTGGGCTGTCCTGAGTGAGGATGGGAACGTCCCCTGAGCCATGGTTTTCCTCGCTCAGAGCTCCGCGACACCGAGGGCTGTTTTCCTTTGCCTGTGTTGACTCTAGGTCGGAGATAATTGCTTAAGTTATTATGGCCCCTTGTGGGTGACTCGTTTCATTTCTGTGAGTGGGACTAGAGACAAATTTGCTGTTTCGAGTGGTATATTTTTGTTTTTGCATCTCTTCCTGGTTCGAGCTTTCTCTAAGATCATGGACTAAATCTTTTTCATTGCTCCTGTGAACATGTCCTGCTTCTTTTTTGTTAGTGACGCTAGTGGCCGTCTTTCTGTTACGTGTGGTATTATTTTTGGTCTTTTGCCTCTCTTCTTGAATCGGGGTTTCTCTTAAATCGTGATCCGTATCTATTTCATTACAGTTCTCGGCTGACATATCTCTTAACGCGTGGATTTTTTTCTTTTGGTTACGGCCTTTCCTTCTCTGCATTCTCCCCTGTTTTTAAATTGGAGGTGTTCCAGTGATTCTTTAATTAATGGGGTTTCACTCATCAGCATTACGTTAGTAGGTGGGGGCTTTTGGCATCCTCTGTTTCTTAAGCTCCTGTCTAATCCTTGCTTTGTTGAGTCTGCGGCTTCCCCCTCCTGCTGTGCTTCTTGAGTCTGCTTTGTAGTTGCCAGACTTGGTGCCCAGGAGCCTGCGCTCTGTAATGGCCATGCTTTGTTTCTTGGCTGGTCCAAACCCTTTGGTGGATTGTTTTTTGTAGCCTCCCTGATGTCTGAGAGGAGATTACCCACTGCCTTTGGGAGTGTAGCCAGTTTGTCTATGCTTGTTATGCATGAGCAGTTGGTTTGTATTAGTTATGTCTCTGCTTGCGCCCTTCATATCAAACTATTGTGCTCTGCTAACTTGCCATCAATATTGGCAACGAAGATTGAAACCGAATTAAATACAGACAACTGGAGACCCATCTTGTCCGATTGATATTGGATGGCATTTACGGACATTTGCATTGAATGCAAAAGAAATGCCCAAATATCTTCTTTTGTTTGTGAAGTTTCCTTGCCGGATTTGGGGTTTGGCACACTCTTATTTAAACCTGAGAGTTCATCATGGGGGCCATGGAATAGGAGGCTACCAGTTATTCCCACTCTTCTTGAGTGAGATACGAGGATTCAGAGTCCGTAGTCTGCAATGATTTAGTGGGTGGGGTGGCTGGGCCCGGAGTTTGAATTTGAATTTGGCTTGGAGCGTAGCTTCTCTTGAGTTCTTTGAGTCATTGGTCAGATTGATGGTCAGTGGAAAGAGGTATATGCCGTTCTTGCACTGTCGATTGCGGTGAGATTGATGTATGTGGAGACCTTCTCTCTATCGTGTCAGCCGATATAATGAGATCTTTCTTTCCCTTAGTGTTCTCTCGTCGCATCACCCTGCAGTCAAGTGTTAGGAATATGTGCTTGTCGTGCCCAAACTCCACTTGCGGTATAGGATCACCATATCTTTTGGTTATTGTGTCACCCTTATTTGGCATATTAAGATTCCTGGGCATGTTGGGGGCTGGTTCTGCTTGTCCTTCGGTATTGCCCGGCGGTCCTTAGCTGTCGTCTAGCAGTTCAGCTGTGCCACAACTTACTAGACCTGGAGGGCTCATCTTCCAGTATTTTTTCTTTTCAGAACCAGGGCTTGTGGGGAGGCCTTGGCACTCGCTTTTGTATTTGGTTTTGCTTCCCCTCACATTGACCTTTGGCATTGCATCCTGCCGATCCTGCGCTTGGTCCTGCATTTGTGGGCTCGAGGGAACAACATTTTCGGGCTCCCTATTAGGCTTGTGTGGGCTGCCCCTTCCATATTGCTCCCCTCTTTTCCAACTTCTGCTAATTCTCTTTTAGCATCCGACTCCATCCCCAGATGCCTTTGCTTCTTTGGGGGAAGGGCCTTGCTGGGCTCCAGCGGGGTTGGCAGGCTACTTGCGTTGCGGCTGTTCAGACATATGACTGAGCCGACATCTTTAATAAATCAGAACTTTGTATACATTTTCAGTTGGTAGTGATGGAGCGAGATAGAAAACAAAATTTTGTTTAAACTCGCGAAGTCACATTTCCATAACATGAATAATAATATTAATGATTTGTGATGTGTTGTGATAATATAACCTAGATTAAACTTTACACATGGGGGGACTAACATGTGTGCTCATAAACGTGCATAAGTGTTGCATCTTTTGTTCGTGCAAAATAATAAAATAATTTATTGTTTTCGTTTTTGTCATTACTAACTGCAGCAAACCTAAAAGAAGCATGTGCTTATTTTGCTTTTCCTTGTCTATGTGATGTCATTTCTACTATTCTAGGTGCATATAAATTTCATGGATTTATGAAGATTGGTAGATATAAACGCTGCTTTATTTGTTTGCATTTGCTAGGTAACATTTGACTAATTGGGTGGGTTAATTAATTAGTAAACCTAGGGTGGATACAGAATCAACATTATTTCTTACATTAATACTTTTCTTATGTTTGTTTATTACTAGAAAGCATAAGTTGCCTACTTTTGGGCCTAGTTTGCTCGAGTTTGCTAAAACTGAAAATTACTTCTGCAAAAGTCACGAGAAGCCCATTCTGAAATAAAGTGTTCGTCAAAGCTACATTCACAAAGCAAAAACTGATGTGCTGTCATCATTCTGTCGGACGTGGCCAAGGTCGGAAATGTGATAAAGGACAATTTTGTCAGCTCTAACTTGGCATCCGCGGAAGAGAAATGAACGCTGCGAGAACATTAAATTACAAATGTTGCAAACCAAGGAAGCTCCTGGTCGCATTCGGAAAAGACAATGGTCCTTAAGAAATGTGACCTAATGGAAGTTTTGAAATGTGGGTGACATGTCACTTGTCACTCTCAACCAATGGGACTTCGTGGATTTATGAAAACTTTCCTTCGCTTAGATTAGCTAGCATAGAAAGGTATAAAAAGTCATGCCCTTAGGGATGGGCTGGCTGCTGCTTTCTAACTTTCCGATGAGGGTGAAGTGCTGTTGGACTTTGCTTGGAGCACGTAAGAACCCTCAAAGAACCTTTACTTTATTTTCCATTTATTTAGCTTAGCTAGGGACTTAGGTTTTAGAAATGCTAAACTTTAAATGCTTACTTAAACTTTGATTTTCTTGCTTGAAATTGTATTTTTCTCATGATTCTTTACAAACATGCTTGCTTTGATGTTAATAAATTACATTTATAAAACTACATTTTGAAATACCATAATTTAGTAAATAAAATCTTACTTTTGACAAACAAGCTGGTCTTGATTATTCAGAAGTGTAGGTTACTATTAGCTAGATCACATCGCCAATGGTGGTCGTTTAAATAGTTAGGATTTGTTATAATGACAACATTCTTACCGCAAATGTATAAAATTGTATATATTTTGTAAATAAGGTGTATATAGATTTGATCTGACCACCTGATTCAGTAGGCCCAAATATGTCAGGTTTATAAATGGGTCCATGAGTTAGTGTAGAAAATTGTTTATAGGTTATAAAGTTGGGTAGCGTTGTTAATGACATATTTCCTATAGGCCGCTGGATCAATTCTCTGGTAGCAGAAATTGATGGTTGCTAAGGGTAACCAAGGTAATATGTTGGTTGCTAAGGGTTACTAAGGTGTTATGGTATAGAAATAGGATCGATGTTTTAACACATGTTGAGTTTGTTTTTCGTGCTATCTGTAAGCTATACCGGTATAGATTGTGTGGCGAGAAATTAGTCACGCAAGTCATCTGTTCTGTTTGCAGTGATATCGCCGAGTATCACAAGTGGTATCGCCGTGTACCATAGTGTTGTCGCCGTGCAGCACAGTTTTAGGGCTAGGTATGAATCTTGTATAGTGAGGGTTTTCTAAGAAATTAGAGCAGCATGAGAATAGGGACAAAGCGCCTTCCATAAAACTCACTGTGATAAGAGTATTAGTTATATCTGAGCTTGATTGAAGGGTAGAGTAGCGTCGGTGCATGATTATCTATAAACAGGTTAGAGTCCTGTACGGGTACATGTTTTATATCTAAAAACAGGTGAGAGCCCTGTACGGATAACGTCGTTATTTTGCTAACGGTGCATGATTTCTATAAACAGGTGAGAGTCCTGTACGGATTTCATGTGTGTTCGAAATTAGGGAATTTTCCGTGTGAAAGTGCGAGTCTGATTTGTAATTTATGTTCAAGTGGAACTCTTAGAACTGTCACTTCGCGGTGCGTTCAGAGGAAAACGAGTTCATAATTTTACGTGTTAGAAGGGTGGGGTAAGTGTTACTGTACTGACAATCGAAAATTATCCTTAGTGTGAATAGCGCCGACTATTCCGAAGTGTGGATACTTGAATGCATGTAAACTATTCTAAATAGTGAAACAAACAGATGAGTCCTTATTGTCATTGTTAAGAATTAATTTACACTGAAAAGTGTTCTTAAAATGGCGCTGTGAAAAGATTTTGTGAAGGAGGGGTAAGCGCCAGGAGTGAGAAACGAGAAACCGCAGCTACTGTGTACGTCACAGAGCCGCGCTGGGATTGGGTGACCTACGTCACAAACTGTACTCTGATTGGCTCTTGAGTCTCAGACGATCTGTAAGCTAATTGGTTCTTCAAGAAAACTTCAATTTTACTGGTTGAGCAGAATAGTGACGTAGCTCAACTGTCATTGGCTTGTTGGTGTGTTTCGCGCACGGATTGGTTGTTTTGCGGAACATCCCGGAAATATTTTACGAACGATTTTGTGAATTAGATTTAACTCTTAAAAAAATGAGTTATCATTTTAAACATGTTGAGAAAAAGCCAACTTTACTTCAGAAATTTAAAAATTTCTTTTCGCCTGACAAGAAAATCGAAACGCGAGGTGGTAAATTACTTCATAAGTATAAAACACCTGCAGCGTACATGGAAGGTGAATATGGATATCATACTGTTTTATGGTTTGATAGCTGGAAACGTTATACAAAGAACGACGGTGTTTTAACTTGGCCTGATGATGGTTCATTTAATGTAAAAGTCTTGAGAAATTTACGAGAGAAAATGAATGCCCTTATTCCAAAACCGAGACCAACTCAATTTGAAGCTTTAGTTGAGTGGGAAGATGAGATGTATCAGTTACAAAGAGAAGCTAGTGGAATTAAAAGACCTTCTAAAACTCCAGCTTGGAGAAGAGATACTCATGAAGACAGGTTACGAATGTGGAGACAGGGAAACATGAGCGAAGGATTATATTTAATTCAGGAAATGGTTATGGGTACTCCTACTGGGAAATCTATGGAAAGTGAATCTGAAGATGCAGTTATGGAAGAAATATACACTACAGCTAGAAAGAATCAGCCTTTGAGACCTCCTAGATCATGGTCTACTCCGGTGGTTTCTACCGAAACTTCACCGAGTGCACCTCCAATTAATGAAGCTCCTAAACTTTATCCAAATAATTGTGAAATTATTGAAACTCCTAGAAGGCCAGAATTTGAAAATGCTCGAAATGAAGGTAGACATTTTACAATGACTCCAAGAGCAAGGGAAGCTCCAAAAGATTATACAAGAGAGACAAGAATTGTTGAAGATATCGATTCTGCTGAATATTTAAGATCAAAGGAAGAATTAATTAGAAGAATGACAAAAGGCATGGAAGCTGTGACAGTTCCAGTAACAATTGGTCCTGTTCAGCCTGTATTCGACCAAAGAGAATCAAACAAAACAGGGTTAACTATTCCTTTAAATGCAGAAATTCAAAAGGTTGCTGAAAAATTTTATTCAGATATATCTGAAATAAACTCTTCGAGATCGAGAATGCCAGATTTAACCTTTAATGAGGATTTATCTCCAAAAACACCAATGGGTGCTATATCAGATGTAGGGAGTCCTGAAGTCAGGGTAACCACACCAAAACTTGATGTGGCTAAATTAAAAGCAAATATTGAAGAATTGATAATTGGAACAATTGGTCCAGATAGTTTAAATTACTATCGAGATGATGAACTACTGTTTATTTGCAAAAGCATTCAGTGGAAAACAAAGAATAAGTATGATCAATTAGAGGATCTAGCAGCAGAACTTGAAATTGATGTGAGTAAACAAAAGAATTTTGCAAAGCATTACAGACTAGACTTTTCAGAAAGTGACATTGAGAGTTTGAACTCAATGGGAAGAATACTACATATAAAAGATTTGATTGTTTACATCAAAAAGCTGGGAGAACTCAATAAGTGGAGAGTGAAATGGACGAAAAAGAAGGAAGATGAAAGATTGGAGAAATTGTCAAAACAATTTCCAATGAGAGAGATTGCAGGTGGAGGATATGTTCATGTCCCTTGGTCGAGACAGGACATACTGTTGTTTACAAATGACTTTCCGAAATTGAGGGAGAAACCAGTAGAGTGGTATAGACAAGTGGATAGGTTTATTAAAGTCTCAAAAGTTCTGTGGATTGATTTAGATGGATTTTTCGACATTGTCGTTCCATCAGATCTTTGGACAGAATGCAAAATATCAATAAGTTGGCCAAAAACAGAACCTGAGCGAATCAAAGAAACAGGTGCTCCTAATCCTCTTGTAATGGATTTTTACGAAAAGGTGATTGTTTGGATGAAAAACAAAATTCCACCCAAAGAAGTTGATTGGGTTAAAATAGAAAGGACAGAACAGGAAACAAAAGAATCAGTTCATTCTTTTTATGAAAGGCTACTGTTAATTTTTAAACAATACAGTGGCTATGAAAAACTAGATGAAAAAGATATGAGTCATTTTGTCTATAGATTTGTTTATGGACTAAAACCTGAAATTGCAGACATGATCAGAAATAGCATTGTAGGATGGCAATCACTTTCTGTAGATGAAATTCTAAGAAAAGCTAAATATTGCAGTGATGAATTGGAAGTGAGACAGAAGAAGCTCAAGGAAAAAGCCATGTGGGCTCAGGTAAAAGTGGCTGAGCAACAGATTGCCAGCATGGGTAATAAGAACACTAATTTTGTTCAAACTGGAAATACAAACCAGATACAAGGAAAGTTTAAAGGTAATAATTTCCCAAAGAAATTTAGCCCAAAGATTGAGGAGTTGAAACAAAGATTACCTTGTTTTAATTGTGGCGAAATTGGACATTGGAGAGACGAGTGTCCTAAACCTCCTAGAAATTTAAAGAATCCCTTATTGAATCCACAGATGCAGAATGGTGTTGACCTGCAGCAACAGCTACAGATGCAACAGGGGTTAAACGAGTTAAACATTCAGCGACAGCAACAGCAACAGGTGAATAATCGTCAGGATCAATTGCCACAACCACCTTTTCCGAATTGTGGGGGAGTTCAAAAATATAATCCAAACGTGGGATTTCAGGGAAATGAACAGGTAATAAAACCACAAAAACAGCAAAAGCAGCAGAGAATACAAATGCAAAATGCTTCACAACAATTTTTATTAACAGAAAGTCAGGACAGTGATTCTGATGATTATTGCTGACGGTGCCCGGGAGAGGAGGAAGAGTGTGTTGTTGGAGCCACTCTTGAGGTTGACCAGTCTGGTCCATTTGTAAACGGGAAAGTTAATGATGTAGACATCACTTTTCTAGTGGACACTGGTGCTACCCGTTCTACTGTTAGATCAGTGGAAATTGAAAACCTACCTCTCTCTGGGGATACCATCCAAGTTGTTGGAGTAAGTAATCAGCAAATTAAAACTGATTTAACTGATCCAGTTCCAGTTGAAATTGGAAATTACAGAGACAAACACAGATTTGTGGTTTGTAATAGTAGTCCAGTGAATCTATTAGGCAGGGACATTCTGTGTAAAATGAATTGCAGGATATATTGTTCTCCTGATGGAGTTGAATTACAAACAATGGAAGAAGATGGTTTGTATAGAATGACAATGATGATGATGGAAGCAGAAGAAACAAAATTGTTTCCTACACTGGAAAAGAAAGATTTGCCTGAGGAGCTCAGAGAAACAGTGAAATCTGAAATATGGGATTTTACTGGAAATGAAATGGGTCTAATGAAAAACATAGATCCAGTAAAAATTACATTGAAACAGGGAATAGAATTTCCAAACATTCCACAGTATAAAATGAAAACAGAAACAATTGAAGGTATTACACCAATAATTGAAAAATTCATCAAACAAGGTGTATTAAAGGAAATGGAGAGTAGTCCTTGTAATTCACCAATTATGGGAGTTAAAAAGTCAAATGGAACATTTAGAATCGTACAAGATTTGAGAAAGGTTAATCAAATTGTAGTTCCATGTTGTCCTGTGGTTCCAAATCCAGCAGTGATTCTGTACCAAATCCCACATGATGCTGAATGGTACACTGTCATTGATCTTTGCAATGCTTTCTTTACGGTTCCTTTACATCCAAACAGTTATGAAATCTTTGCTTTCAGATTCCAAGGTAAGACCCTCGGATGGTGTAGAATCCCTCAGGGCTATACAGAGAGTCCTTCAATCTTCAATGAATTGCTAAAAAGATCCATAGAGAACCTAGACTTACCTGGTAGGTCTACGTTAGTGCAGTATATCGATGATCTGTTGATAGCTGCTAAGACAAGAGAAAATTGTGTGACAGACACAATAATACTGTTGAATCGCCTTGCAGAAGAAGGACATAAAGTGTCCCCAGCAAAATTACAGTTTTGCAAACAAGAAGTAAAATATCTTGGTCACAGAATTGCAAAGGGAAAAAGACAAGTAACAATTGAGAGAATAAAAATGATTCAAGCAATGTTACCTCCAAGAACACAGAGACAGGTCAGAATGTTCTTGGGAATGGTTGGTTACTGTCGACAATGGATAAGTGGATTCTCAGTAATTGCGAAACCACTACAAAGACTGACAAAGTCAGATGTAAAAGATCCAATTATTCTCAATGATGCTGAGATGGAATCTTTTGAGAACCTGAAAAAGAGCTTATGCCAAGCTCCTTCTTTAGGTATGCCAAATTATGAGAAAGATTTTGAACTGTATTGCAGTGAGAGAGAAGGATGTGCATTATCTGTGTTGATTCAGAGACATGGAAATCTAAAGAAACCAATTGCATACTTCTCTGCAGTTCTTGATCCCATTGCAAAAGCATTACCAGGTTGCTTGAAAGCAGTTGCAGCTACAAGTATTAGTCTTGAACAAAGTGAGGGAATCATTATGGGATTTCCTGTGAAAGTTTTTGTGCCTCATTCAGTTGAAATATTGCTGACAAGAGGTAAAACTCAACATTTGACAAGTAGTAGATTGACAAAGTATGAGAAAATCATACTAGGAGCAGATAATGTTTCGATTTCAAGATGTTTAAATCTGAATCCTTCTACATTACTGCCTGATTCTGAAATCATTGACGACATTGAGACAGAACATGAGTGTTTAGATGTCATGGAATTCTGCACTAAACCAAGAAAAGACATTAAAGATAGACCTTGTCTGAATCGGATTTTGTCTACTTTGTAGATGGCTCATGTTTAAGATCCGAAGGAGGTGTCTTGAAAGCCTCATATTCAGTCTGTACAGTTGCAGATGTTGAAGAAGCATCATGTCTTGAAGGAGTTCGTTCAGCACAGGTGGCTGAATTGATTGCTTTAATTCGTGCATGTGAAATATCAAAAGATATAAGAGTTACCATCATTACTGATAGTCAGTATGGGTATGGAGTTGTGCATGATTATGGACAACTCTGGTCACAGAGATGATACATGACATCAGCAGGGTCACCGATTAAAAATGCAGTTTTCATTAGGAGATTAATTGAAGCAATACAATTGCCGAAAGAAATTGCTATTGTTAAATGTGCAGCACACACAAAGGGAGTGGATTATATCTCCAAAGGCAATGCCTTTGCAGATGAAACGGCTAAATACTGTGCAAGAAAAAGTTATTCATATAATCGGGAAAGGAGTAAAGAAACTGATTCAAATTCATTAATGCTAACAACAGTTGTAGAAACATGGCATGAGATTAGAGATTTACAAAACGAAGCAGATGATGAAGAGAAAGATCAGTGGTTAAGATCAGATTGTAGACCACGTGATGAAGATGGAGTGTGGGTTTACAAAGATGGCAGGGTGGTCTTACCAAATTGCCTGATTGCTGACATGGCCAGATTATATCATGGTCCAGCACATCTTGGAAGAGATTCTATGATTAGACTTTTCAGAGAAACATGGTTCAATACTAAATTCAGAACAATTGCAGAATCTTTTTGTCAAAGGTGTTTGTCATGCCAACAAATGAATCCAAACAGAAAATCAGTGGTGGGGACAGGAATAATTGGTCGAGAGGGTGGTCCCTTTACCAGGTTATGTTATGTTATGTTAAAATCAATTTATAAAGCGCTCGTACGCCCGTGGGCTTCATGGCGCTATAGGAAGTGTGAAGAATCCGTCCAACATAACGCTAAGCTAACAATGGCTAATGGTAGGCTTGAGAGAACAACCAGGTTTTTAGTCCCTTACGAAAGGTGAGTAAATCCTTACTTTGCCTAATCGGTAAGGGGATGGAGTTCCAAAGTGAGGCTGCTAGATGGCGAAAGCAGCAGCCACCCTGACGCTTCCTTTTAAAGCGAGGCACCTCCAATAGGGATTTTTGAGCAGAGCGCAGGCTTCTAGTGGGGGTATATTTAGAGACCAGACTGCGAATAAAGGCAGGGCCTTTATCTTGTGTGGCCCTGAAGATGATACAGCCAGCCTTAAAGGCTATGCGCTGGGAAATCGGAAGCCAATGTAGCTTTTCTAGTCCTGGTTTAATAGAAGACCATTTTGGCTGTTGTAAAATGAGTCTAGCCGCTTGATTCTGGACTAGTTGAAGTCTCTTCGACAGGCCCACTGGAAGTCCCAGGTAGACGCTGTTGGAATAGTCCAGACGGGACATGACCAAGGCAATAGTAACCTGGATTAAGGCAGACTGGGTGAGTAAGTGAGCAATTTTTTTTATTTTCCTCATTTGGAAAAAGCTTGCGGAGACCACGGCACCCACCTGGGTCTTTAAGGACAGGTCCGTATGGAGCGTGATACCTAGGCTCTTTACAGCAGTGGACCTTACAGGGGGGGTGCCCAGGTCTGCTGGCCAGTAGTTGACACTCCAGCTGGATAAACTATTCCCGGGCAAAAGTAGTTCCGTTTTTCCCGGGTTAAGTTTTAGATGGTTTTCGTTCATCCAGCATTGGATGCGTCTCATGGTGTTCCGAAATTCGGACACAGCATCGGGAATGTTCAGTTGGAATAATAGCTGTAAATCGTCCGCATAATTGAACACCGTGACTTTAAATTTCTTAAGGGAATGAAGAAGAGGGCGGAGATAAAGATTAAATAATAAGGGGGACAATGGCGACCCCTGCGGGACTCCACAGGTGGATGTATGCCTAGTGCCAATAAAGCTGCCTAGCTGAATTGCCTGAGTCCGGCCCTCGATAAAGGAAGTGATCCAGCTCAACGCTGGTCCTCTCAGGCCAGCCTGTTCGACACGGTTGAGCAAGATGTCATAGTCAACCGTGTCGAACGCAGCCGAGAGGTCAAGCAGCACCAGGGCTTGGTGTGTATCGGCATCCGCATTGGCTCTAAGGTTGTCTTGAAGCGCCAGGATCACCGCCTCTGTAGAATGACCTGGGCGGAACCCCGCTTGATTAGGCTCCAAGTAGTTGGTGGTCTCGATGAAATTAGAGACACTCTTAGAGACGTGAGCCTCCAGCACCTTTGAGAGATAGGGCAGCAGGGAGATGGGTCAATAATTTGTAAGATCCGAAGGATCCTTCCCTTGTTTTTTTACCAAAGGTATAAGAAGGGCTTTTTTAAAATCTGTGGGGACTCTGCCTTGTCTGAGGGATTCATTGAGAATAGGCAGGAGTGCATGTGGGAGAGATAAGCCTAATTCTCTAAAGATGGAAGGGGGGCAAATATCATTGGGTGACCCTGATTTGATCCGTTGAAGGAGTTCCGACAATTGTTTGGGGTCAATCGGGGGTATGTAGTCTAAGGTCTCTGGATTCATGTATGCGTCCTCAGTGGTGTTGCTGGCAGAGTGTAGTGGTATACTTTGTTTGATTGTAATGATTTTATTAATGAAATAGTTATTCAAATCATCACATAAAGTTTGAGAATGTGCGATAGGTAGTGACGTACGCTCATCGTTACAGAGGTCGTTCACTATTCTAAAGATGTCTTTAGTTTGATTCTGGGATTTCAGAATTATGCCTGAAAAATAGTCGGTCTTCCTCTTAAGAATGGTTTTTTGATAGAGACGTCGGCTCAGGCAGTAAGCCTCTTTATCTTGTGGAAGATAATTTCTGCGCCAAATTCTCTCTTTTTGCCTGACCTCTAGTTTAAGTTGTTTGAGGTCCGCAGAGAACCATTTATGAGCCTCTTTATCGCGTGAGCGGGAGAATTTTACACTAGGGGCATGAATATTGGCAGCACTTTGGATCCACAGGAAGAGCACTTCATAAATATCATCTACATCTCCCATGTTGTCGAATGGTGGCAGAGTAGAGGCCAAAGTGTCCAGAAAAGCTGGAAGATCTATCGCCCCCCATTTGCGAGTTTCCCCTCCAGGCTGTGGAGGAGTCTGATGTTGTCTCGTTACTTGAAGGGAGAAGTAAACAAAGTGGTGATCAGACCAGATACAGGGCTGAATCAAGATAGACGATAGTGGGAGATTGTGCGACCATAGTTGGTCAAGATGATGGCCTTTCTCATGAGTGGAAGATTGTGTGAATTGGGTCATATTAATGTCAGTGAGTAAATCAAACAATTCTCTAGCTTGGGTGTCAGTGTCCAAGTTGTCAAGCCACAGATTAAAATCTCCAATAAGGATGGTGTGAGGGTATTTCATGGTGATAGATGCTAATTGTTCGGCGAGTCCTGAGGGAAAGGCGGGCATAGATTGTGGGGGACGATAAAGTAAAACCAGGACTATGGCGCCTTTCTCAGTATCAGTTTTTATGACTAGATTTTCAGTACCAGGTAGAAGCAGGGACGGGCGACTGATAAAGTTATGTTTTTTATTAATAATGGCCGCCACTCCCCCTCCAGCTTTACCTGGGGCGCGATTTACTGCTAGTATATAGTAGTCTGATGGGAGTGAGGCCAGTATGTCAGGCTGCGAATTCTCAGTGAGCCAGGTCTCCGTGAGTAGTAATAGGTCGGGTTTCTGTGAAGTAAGTAGCAGAAATATGTCCAATTGATGCTTCACCAAAGATCTAGTGTTAAGGTAAATGCAGTCCAACTGAAGCGGAGGTAAATTGGAGCTAATGGGAAGTTTACTAGGTGCCATACTGCGTTTGTAAATCGGTCCAGGAGGTAGAGTGACCTGAGAAATGCCTAAATCGCTCAGGCGTTTAAGCGTGTAGCCGGGGAGTGAGGGGCTAAGGGGCGCAGGAGGTCTCAGGTGTAAGAGTTCCTGGGCGGTGTATGTGTGGATGGGTACACGGGCAGGGTGACATGGCCCTGGTCCCGTGCGGTCACGGACGGGCACAGACGGGCTTACCTTAGGCGCACCTTCGGCGCGCCACCGTCGCGCCCGCTGCGCCCGTCCGCTGCGCTCCCGGAGGCACATTGCCTCTTATGCTCTCCCTCGGGAAGCACTAGAACGCTAACTGCGTCCAGGCTCCCGGGAGACACCCACCCAAGATGGCGCCTCGCACTCCCCTCTCCAGACCCTGATGGCCGGGGAGAGTGTGCCACGAGAGGCAGCAAGAAGCGACCTGCACAACTAAAAAACGTTACAGATGGACTTCATTGAAATGCCCTTACACAATTGTTTAAAATATGTACTTGTAATTGTTTGTTTATTTTCAAGATGGGTAGAGGCTTTTCCTACACGACATTGTGATTCAATTGCAGTAGCAAAACTGATGCTCAGAGAAATTATCCCAAGGTACGGTTTTCCAGTCACTATTGAGAGTGATGGAGGAAGCCATTTTGATAACAAACTGATGAAATTAATTTGTGAAGCTTTGAGCATTGAGCAGAAGATACACTGTGCATACAGACCAGAGGCATCTGGGGTAGTTGAACAGATTAATGGAACAATTAAAAACAGAATTGGAAAAATGTGTCTTGAAACAGGTGTAAAGTGGACTGATGCTCTTCCACTTGTTTTGATGTCATTAAGAAGTACACCAGATAAAAAGACAGGTTTGAGTCCTCATGAAATTTTAATGGGAAGAGTTATGAGGCAAGCTTTTGTACCTGTAGGTAAACTGTTGAGCATAAATGACAGTGCTATTTTGGACTACTGTAAAAGGTTATCTGATATGGTGACTTCTGTGTCTAATCAGGTGGGAACTGAAACACAATCAGATGAAAAGGTTTTGACACATGATCTGAGACCTGGTGATTGGGTCAGAACAAAAGTGCATCGGAGAAGAAATTGTCTAGCTCCTAGATGGCAGAAGCCTAGGCAAATAATTTTGATCACTACTAATGCTGTAAAATGCAGAGGATTGAAACGTTGGATTCATCCTAGTCATACTATTCCAGTACCAACTCCTGAGAGTTCTGATGTTGAAAGTGATACCACAGATGATTCTGATTCTGAAGCAGAAGGTGAAACAGAAGGTGAAATAAATCCAGATTCTGAAGATCGACAAGAAAGTCGACATCTGGAACCTGTGCCTGTGAATGGAAATTTGACAAGAAAAGACTTGGAAATTATTGAAATAGATTCTGAAGGTGAAGAGAATCTGTTAAAAGGAAAGATAACTGAAGATTCGGTTGTCTCCATCGAAAACAGAGAAGCAGAACAAAAAGAAGTTTCAGACCAGGAGAGTATCGAAAGGCAGAAAACAAGCTCTGGAGTAAGGAACAGAAATCCAAAATCTGGGAAGTTGGGGGTAATTGAAGAAGAGGAGGAAGACGAATTACCAAGTACCAGTGATGGAAAACAAAGTGGTGTTCCTGAAGGAGTAAAATTGCCGAATAGAGAAGTTCCTGAGTCAATTGAAATTTCAGACTACGAAACTGAAGAAAGTGACGTGGATGGTGAAAGTGGAAACAGAAAGAAAAGGACTTGGAAGTCAGAATCAAATAATTCTGAACCAAGAAAGAAATACGTGAGAAAAGCAGACTACTGGCCTGGTGGAAGATTGAGAGTCAGGTTGATCAAGAAACCAAAAGAGCAAGTTGAAGAAATTAGTAGTCAGAAGAGTCCTGGAAAAAAAAGTTGGAGTTGGAAGGAAAATCGAAGTGGTGTCGAGAAAAGGAAAAAGAATAATAAGACCAAACCAGAAATACAAGTCTCCTGAGTGGACTTATTTAGTAATTCCACCTGTGATTGATATCTATGGTAGTAGTGAAGAAGAAGACGAAATCGAAGAAATTAGTGACAATGATTGAAGTACAGAAATATTAATTTGGCAAAAGGCTGAAGAAAATTTGTTAGTTGACACAAGGTCGAAGAAAAACTGTTTAGTTGAAGAAAACTTATGTATGACATAAAGTCGAAGAAATCTTGTTTAGGGTTTAAAAAAAAAAAAAAAAAAAAAAAATAACATTTTAAAAGGGGGGTGTAAATATAAAATTTAGATTTTAAAATTTTTTGTTTTGATTTGTTTTATTTTGAGGCTAAACTAACCAAAAATGCCTTATGTTAAGGAGAGCACTTCAAGGTGTTCTGTTTTTAAAAGATGCTGTAAGATGACTCTGGTGTGTCTGCTCATTTTAATTCTGCTCTGGTTAGTTTTAGCTGTGATTATCCCTTTAGAGATGAACAGAGAATTACACAAAGTTAACATAACAAGCAAAGCCTTGGTTAGCCAAACTAAACATAGTGCATCTGCAAAAGTTATTGATCATCAGCCTAACATTCAACAAGATAAATCTATTAGTGATTTTTCAAGTAATACATTCACAAAGCTTTTGAGTGAATATGTAAAGGTAATGGATGCAAAAGACTGCTATGTCTGCGTCAAGTTACCTGCTTCTGTTTCTGAGGGAGTAACATATAATATGCTTCCTCTTACTTATGGTGTAACATGTAGTGTGTTAACTAGCTTATTTTATCAAACTGGTCGCTTAAAATATTACTATTCAGATTTTGACGAGATTTTCGCAAATATAAAGATTGAAAATGCTTTAAATAAACATAAGAAAGCCAAACAAATGAGAGAATTTTTCCTTGTTACTAATGAACTCACTTATGAGTATGCTTATAAGAATAATCTAACTTGCAAATTAAGTGCTGAAGGAAAGAAATTTACTAAAGGAATGAATTAGTCAAGCAGACTAAGTCAAAATTTTGGCAGAAAGAGGATGAGAAGTTAAATGGCAAAATGCTCGAAAATGTTGCAATTCACATAGACAAACCAGTTAGTGGAAAACTTTGCATTAGAAGAGATAATACACTTTTTGATAATTATTTTGTAGGTGCAAGTAACTGTGAAGATACTTATCAGATTATGGGAGGTTGGGGATTCAAAGGTGGAAAGGATCCAATATTTCCTGGGATTTATTTTGTTTGTGGTGACAAAGCCTACTACAACCTTCCAGACCACTGGTATGGAACTTGTTATGTGGGAATTGTTTTTCCTAAAGTGTTTCATGTTGATAGAGATTCAGAAGGATTGTTTAAAATTCATAATTATGTAAATAGAGTCAAAAGAGAAACTTTCACAGAAGTTTTGGGAGATATTTTTCAAGCAGTGATACCTTTTGTTGGTATAACCCTAAATGCAGGGAGAATCAGAAAATTGTCCACTATAGTTGATAGATTGTCAACTGACACAGCTGATGGATTCCAATTAGTGAATGTTGAAGTAATTGCAATTAGATCCATGGTAATTCAAGATCGCCTTGCTTTAGACATACTCCTAGCAAAAGAGGGAGGAGTCTGTGGCATTTTACATGTACAACATTGTTGCACATATATACCTGATGAAAGTAAGAACATTGAAATGTACATTAAGAACATTACACAGATGCATTCTGAGATAATTCCTTTGGAAGAAGATGATTTTACAGGGAAACTTTCAAAAAGATTCCAAGCTATTAAAAATTGGTTTCATGACATTGGAAGTTCAATTCTTGGCAAGATTTTGGCACCTTTGATTATAATAGTATTCATTTTTATTCTGACCAAAATAGGTTGTTTGTTACATAAAAGAAAGAAGCAGTTGAAAGAAAAGAAAAGAATCTATAAACTTAGAAAAGAAGAAGAAAGAGAGATTGAGTTACAGGAGTTACACAGAGAACGCTATGCAAATTCCGAGGATTTTGCAGATACTGGTTTTTAGAATTACTGACTCAAATGAATTTGAATCATTTCTCGGAAGTTTAAATTACCAAAATTTGGGTGGTGGTGTGGTGATTTGTTAATCACCAGATGAGGGAGTTGATGGAGCGAGATAGAAAACAAAATTTTGTTTAAACTCGCGAAGTCACATTTCCATAACATGAATAATAATATTAATGATTTGTGATGTGTTGTGATAATATAACCTAGATTAAACTTTACACATGGGGGGACTAACATGTGTGCTCATAAACGTGCATAAGTGTTGCATCTTTTGTTCGTGCAAAATAATAAAATAATTTATTGTTTTCGTTTTTGTCATTACTAACTGCAGCAAACCTAAAAGAAGCATGTGCTTATTTTGCTTTTCCTTGTCTATGTGATGTCATTTCTACTATTCTAGGTGCATATAAATTTCATGGATTTATGAAGATTGGTAGATATAAACGCTGCTTTATTTGTTTGCATTTGCTAGGTAACATTTGACTAATTGGGTGGGTTAATTAATTAGTAAACCTAGAGTGGATACAGAATCAACATTATTTCTTACATTAATACTTTTCTTATGTTTGTTTATTACTAGAAAGCATAAGTTGCCTACTTTTGGGCCTAGTTTGCTCGAGTTTGCTAAAACTGAAAATTACTTCTGCAAAAGTCACGAGAAGCCCATTCTGAAATGAAGTGTTCGTCAAAGCTACATTCACAAAGCAAAAACTGATGTGCTGTCATCATTCTGTCGGACGTGGCCAAGGTCGGAAATGTGATAAAGGACAATTTTGTCAGCTCTAACTTGGCATCCGCGGAAGAGAAATGAACGCTGCGAGAACATTAAATTACAAATGTTGCAAACCAAGGAAGCTCCTGGTCGCATTCGGAAAAGACAATGGTCCTTAAGAAATGTGACCTAATGGAAGTTTTGAAATGTGGGTGACATGTCACTTGTCACTCTCAACCAATGGGACTTCGTGGATTTATGAAAACTTTCCTTCGCTTAGATTAGCTAGCATAGAAAGGTATAAAAAGTCATGCCCTTAGGGATGGGCTGGCTGCTGCTTTCTAACTTTCCGATGAGGGTGAAGTGCTGTTGGACTTTGCTTGGAGCACGTAAGAACCCTCAAAAAACCTTTACTTTATTTTCCATTTATTTAGCTTAGCTAGGGACTTAGGTTTTAGAAATGCTAAACTTTAAATGCTTACTTAAACTTTGATTTTCTTGCTTGAAATTGTATTTTTCTCATGATTCTTTACAAACATGCTTGCTTTGATGTTAATAAATTACATTTATAAAACTACATTTTGAAATACCATAATTTAGTAAATAAAATCTTACTTTTGACAAACAAGCTGGTCTTGATTATTCAGAAGTGTAGGTTACTATTAGCTAAATCACATCGCCAATGGTGGTCGTTTAAATAGTTAGGATTTGTTATAATGACAACATTCTTACCGCAAATGTATAAAATTGTATATATTTTGTAAATAAGGTATTTTGTAAATAAGGTATATATGACGATCATCTCCTGAGGCGAAAAGCCGGGAGAAGCTGTATTCTGTGTTTTTAAAACTGTAAATTGTTCTTTTGGTTTTAACATTTGCTTACTTGCACAAGCAGGGGCCGTGTAGCGGAATTAGCGCTGTCACGGGTCCCATTTCCTGGTCTGATCGCCTTGATAGGCTGCTGGCCACGCCCACTCACAGGCCACGCCCTCTCCCGCCCTCCCGCCCTCGCAAGTCGTCAAAAGCGCTGATCACGAGCGCTCTGCCCTGACGATCATCTCCTGAGGCGAAAAGCCGGGAGAAGCTGTATTCTGTGTTTTTAAAACTGTAAATTGTTCTTTTGGTTTTAACATTTGCTTACTTGCACAAGCAGGGGCCGTGTAGCGGAATTAGCGCTGTCACGGGTCCCATTTCCTGGTCTGATCGCCTTGATAGGCTGCTGGCCACGCCCACTCACAGGCCACGCCCCCTCCCGCCCTCCCGCCCTCGCAAGTCGTCAAAAGCGCTGATCACGAGCGCTCTGCCCTGACGATCATCTCCTGAGGCGAAAAGCCGGGAGAAGCTGTATTCTGTGTTTTTAAAACTGTAAATTGTTCTTTTGGTTTTAACATTTGCTTACTTGCACAAGCAGGGGCCGTGTAGCGGAATTAGCGCTGTCACGGGTCCCATTTCCTGGTCTGATCGCCTTGATAGGCTGCTGGCCACGCCCACTCACAGGCCACGCCCCTCCCGCCCTCCCGCCCTCGCAAGTCGTCAAAAGCGCTGATCACGAGCGCTCTGCCCTGACGATCATCTCCTGAGGCGAAAAGCCGGGAGAAGCTGTATTCTGTGTTTTTAAAACTGTAAATTGTTCTTTTGGTTTTAACATTTGCTTACTTGCACAAGCAGGGGCCGTGTAGCGGAATTAGCGCTGTCACGGGTCCCATTTCCTGGTCTGATCGCCTTGATAGGCTGCTGGCCACGCCCACTCACAGGCCACGCCCCCTCCCGCCCTCCCACTTCCCCATATCAATGTGCCACCATAGGACGCGCAGCGGACGAGCGCAGCGGGCGCGCCGTTTGCGCGCCGAAGGCGCGCCAAAGGCAAGCCCGTCCGTGCCCGTCAGCGGCAGCTCAGCGCCAAGCGCCACAACCCCTGGCCATTTTCTTCCCAATCACTACCCCAGGAGGATATACAGCCGCAACCATCTACTGAGCTGGAACCTTCTGGGAGGATCAGAATGCAGATGCATATTTCCGGGTAATAATATGCCTGATACGTCCAAGGTATGTCTAACATGTCATGCTCGCCTACCTGCTATCTTATGGACACCTATTAAAGATCTAAATAACCCCTACCAGATAAAAAACGTTAGAGAAGAAAACATAATTAATTGCCTCCTCATTAATGCCAGATCACTGGTTAAACACAGTTCTGAATGTGCCGACCTGATCCTAGAAAAGAAGGCTAAAATCGTATTTATCACGGAGACCTGGACTGATGCGGCCTCAGGGCCAGACCTAGTTATGGCCACTCCAACGGGGTACTGCTGTCGGGTACAGGACAGACCCGGTCAAAGGGGAGGTGGGATAGCCATTATCTACCACGCCTCGATCCATGGCACATTTCAGTTACTGAACTGCCAGTTAACGGAGGTACTAGGATTTAAACTTTCTATCTCTAACCATAACACTTTCCAAGGTTGCCTCTTATACAGACCTCCTGGTCCTAAAGCCTCATTTCTCGTAGAAATAGGTACTTACTTGGAAGAAGCCCTCTGCACCAAATCATTCACTATTCTGGGTGACTTTAACTTTCACCTAGAGGAAAACTCAGACCCTCAGACGGCAATTCTGGTAGACTCCATGCTGACGGCAGGACTAACTCAGATGGTAAGGGATTCCACACATATAAAGGGACATACGCTAGATGGGATCTTTACAAATAACCCTGACCTTAAGTTTAGCCATGCGGAGCCTTTAGCATGGACAGATCATTCAGCAGTCCTTTTTAAAATTCAACCGTCTGAGCCAGTTAGAGCAAGGAAGGAAAGGAAACCTGCCAAGCTCTATATGCCATGGAGGGAATTGGATGGGAAAGCATTGGAGGAATGTCTGGCAGCCTCTACCTTTACCCCATCGGTTGATGTAAACGAGGCTACGGAGAGATACACTATCTGGATAAAAGATGCATGCACATCTCTAGTTAAGCCCAAACTATCTCGTCCAACTCGCACAATACCATCTGCCCCTTGGTTTACCGTGGAATTAAGAGATTACAAAGTATCTTGCAAAAAACTCGAACGCCAATGGCGTACCGAATACTCACATGCAGATAAACAAAAACTCAAATCAAGCCAAAAGATATACAAAGAAATGATCAAAAAAGCAAAAATTGAATATTTCTCTGCTAGAATTGAGGGAGCTAAAAACTCCTCCAAAGAACTTTTCCAGACGGTGACCACTTTGTCCACCCCAAATTCTGTCACTATCCCCCCCAGCCTGGAGCTCTGCGAGACCCTCGCCAAGTACTTTCTAAATAAAGTGGAGCAAATCTTCACAGCCCTTGAACCTCTTGTGGGTCTCACTCTCACCGAGGGAGCACATACGACTACGCCAACAAACCCACATAGTTTGGAATTCAGGGAATTCCGGCCAGTTACAACAGAAGTAGTTAAAAAACTACTACTGAGAACCAAATCTGGCTCCCCCCGGGATCCCTGCCCAGTCTCAGTGGCTCATCTGGCAGCCGCCCCTATATCTGTCTTGCTAGCAGATTTGTTCAATAAAATGTTCAAAGAGGGAGCATATCCACTATGCTGGAAACAAGTTTCAATAGCTCCTTTGCTGAAAAAATCCAATCTAGACATTTATGACCCTAGTAGCTATCGACCCATATCTAGACTCCCTCTACCGGCCAAGCTTGTTGAAAGGATCATGAACGTTCAGCTCTGTGACTTCCTCCGATCCTCTGGGGGCCTGGACCCTGCTCAACATGGGTTTAGGGAAGGTCATAGCACCGAGTCCGCCCTCATTAAATCCACTGAGGAGATCAGGAAAGTGATGGATGCTGGAGGACGGGCAGTCCTGGTGCTCCTGGACCTATCCGCAGCCTTTGATACGGTCCACCATGACATTCTATTGGACCGTCTTGAGGGCTGCGGAATCCAAGGAGTCGCATTGACCATGCTGAAATCCTTTCTAGCAGACAGGATACAAGTGGTGGCCATGGGAGATTTTGAATCGAGCCCTTTTACCCTTCCAGGAGGGGTTCCTCAGGGCTCCTCCCTGAGCCCTACCCTATTTAATGTTTATGTTACCTCCCTCGCCCCGGTGATTCGTTCGTTTGGCTTTGAATTAACATCGTATGCAGATGATACTCAAATTGTGGTATCTCTGCTCCCGGGGCGAGAGGAAGGAATTGCGGCCAGATTCCAGGACTGCATGATGGCAGTAAGTTCATGGATGGCTAAGAACTGTCTTAAATTGAACTCCTCTAAAACTGAGGTTCTTCTCTTTGGAAATGTGACCAATCTCTGGACCCCTGACTGGTGGCCTCACGAAATGGGAGCCCTACCCATTCCAGCCACTACAGTAAAAAACCTGGGGGTAATTATTGACTCTCAACTCTCCTTTAAAGCACAGGCTAATGCCTTATCATCCTCCATTCACTGGATAATAAAAACTATTAGGAAAATCCTTCCTTTCCTCTCCAGTGATAGCAGGAAAACGGTGGTGACAGCACTTGTGCTGTCTCGCCTTGACTACTGCAATAGCATGTATCTGGAGGCCCAGAAGGGAGTTCTGAATAAATTGCAAATGCTACAAAATGCTGCAGCCCGACTGATTAGTGGTCTACCTAAGTTTGCATCGGTAACTCAGGAATTAAAAAATCTACACTGGCTTCCAATACGGAAACGTATCATGTTTAAGGCTCTTTGTATGGTATTCAAGGCAGTAAATGGAATAGGTCCATCCTTCCTTCAAGAACACCTTCAACTGTACAAACCAGGGCGACAACTAAGATCTGCTAATAAAAGCCTGGTCATGACTAACCGTATTAGGAAAGCCCGTTGGGGAGGCCGTAGCTTCTTCCACGGAGCATCTAACATCGGGAATGAATTGCCTCTCGCCCTAAAACAAAGCAATGATCTCCTGACCTTCAGGAAAAATATTAAAACATGGCTTTTTAACCTCCAGTAACTTTCTCTGCCTCTTGGAGATAATGTATCGTTTCAGCGCCAGGACACCGCCCGGTAACAGCGCGCTTAACAAATGGTAAAAATAAATAAATAAAATAAATAAATATATAGATTTGATCTGACCACCTGATTCAGTAGGCCCAAATATGTCAGGTTTATAAATGGGTCCATGAGTTAGTGTAGAAAATTGTTTATAGGTTATAAAGTTGGGTAGCGTTGTTAATGACATATTTCCTATAGGCCGCTGGATCAGTAGCCAGGCTTGGGCAGGTTAGGTACACTTGCTGCTCCTCTCAATTTTCTGTTTGGAGAGGGTTGGGGACTTATGAGTATAAGGGTCAGGGGGTCAGGGGGGTCCAGGAGATCAAGAGTGTTTCTTCCTTCTCCTCCTGCTTCCCCTCCTCCCCTTTCTTCCTCAAGTCGATCTCACTGACCTTCATAAGGTCTTTTTTAAGTTTCTTATTTGTCCTCCTTGTTCTTTTGATAGGATTAGCAGGTGGTGGTTGGTCCCTTGACTTCCCCGACCTCTTTGCTTCTTTCCTTAATTGGTCTTGGTCTTCTTAATCCTCGTAATCGTCTCTTAACGCTCTCTCTCTCTCTCTTTCGGCCCTTCCCCGTCCTCGTCCTTTGCTCGTCCTTTGCTCTTTTCCTCTTTTCCTCCTTAGCCACTTTTCCTCCTTTGCTCCTGCCACCTATTTCCAGTCTGTTCTGTGGCGTCAGTTACAAGTTATGCCGAGGCTTAGAGGTGCGATCGATGGGAGTGGGAGTGGGGGGAGTGTGAGTTGGAACTGCTTGGAGCTGCTTGGAGCTGGCACAGTGGCGGTGCAATGAAAATCCCTCACCACTCCACACTGGTATACCGGGAGCGCCACCTGGAGTACCAGACGCTGTAACAGACGCTGCAACAGACAGTATAAAGACAGTATAAAGATGTAACGAGCTAAGTCAAGGTGGAACCGCAAATTCAGGTGGCTGGCAGCTGGTGGCTGGTGAATGTTGGTTGGTGGTTAATGATTGGTCGATGGAGAAGGTATTTTCCATTAGCGTCAATCATTGAGAGCAATGAGAGTAGTTTACTGGTGCTCATAGGCTTGTCAACTAATTTTCTGTTTCCTGGATTCTGCTAGACGAAAGTCCAGTAGGTCTTTTTTTTCACTCCTGAGGAAGTAAGGTAGCGGGAGGAGCCCCTGGGCCAGTGGGTGGAGTGGGCAGTATTCAGTAGCACAGTAGCAGCAAATAACAGGTTAGTCGGCCTAGTAGAGGAGGGGAGGATGGAGGGAGGATGTAGGGTGGAAGGGTGGATATAGAAGAAGAAGAGAGGGAGACGGAGAGTGGGGTGGAGAGCAGGGCGCTCTGGAAGCCGCAAGCCAACCCCAACCAGTTGGGTATTTTCCGCATGCTTACCTGGGCTCTTCACTTAGCAGCGCCCCTAGGGGTGACCGCGCTCCCGCACCCCACTCCCCGCTGCTCACCTGCAAGCTTTGCTCCACTTCTGCTCCACAGTGCAAACCGTGCCTCAGTACAGCCAGACTCTGCGCTGGTTTCTCCTTCTGCCTCTTAAAGTCCTTTAACTCCCTTGTCACCTGTCGCCTGTGTGCCTTGGGAAGCCTTAGAAAAGGCTTGCGGTCATCCTGCGTTTAGTTGCCGCTGCTGACCTCCACTTCCCTTAACTATGGCAGCCTGGTGCTGAGCAACGCAGAGCAAGAGTGGCCGTGACAGGGGAGGGCAAAGCAGACAGGGCCCGACGGGTGAGGCGGCCGCGGCACCGGCTCCGGCTGCAGGCTACAGGGACAAGGGAGTGCGGAGATACAGAGATACGGGCTGAGAGCTGCAGGCTCGAGCATCTCCTCCTTGCACTTCCACCTGACGCTCTGCACTCTGAGCCTGCCACGCCCACTCAGTACAACTTAGTACAACCAGTAATTGCCGATCCACTGATGCAACTGAGCTGTCCGGTAGGTGTCTACCTTTCTCTATGGGGACAGGTAGCCTTGCAATAGTGAAAAACTAAATTGGCTGTAATTCACTATTAGGACATGCCACACGTATCAGAGCATGGCCTATCTTTTTCATACAATGCACCCTGCCCAGGGGCCTACCTTAGGGGAGTTTGATATGTAGAAAAGGGAAGGTTTAGGGACTGGCATGTGGGTGCACTTACCAAGTCAACATGGCAGTCCTGGACTGCACACAGGTTCTGCAATGACAGGCCTGAGACACACTTTACAAGCTGCTTCTGTGGGTGGCACAATCATGCTGCAAGCCCACTAGCAGCATTTGATCTACAGCACCTGGGCTCACACGGGTCTCTGTACTAGGATCTGACAAGTAAATCAAATAAGCCAATCATGGAGTCACAAATTCATTACAATTTAACATATGTTCTTGATCTGAGGCACTGAATAGCAGTGGCACAGTGCCCAAAGCATCTAAAACCTGCAAACCATGTCGAGACAACAGCAAAAAATGGAAGGGAGATTCACGCCAATGGTACCAGGTCTAACAGTCATAAGCGGACTTCTATGCCTCATGCAAGGTAGCAAGTAGTCCCTTGTGAGGATCTGCACCCTGTGTAAAATACCTGCACATGGTCAGCATTTGTTTAAATGGAAGAATGGGAGGAAAGCGCTGTGTGATGTCCTTCTTTATCCAAGTGCACAAATCCTCTTCACCAAACTAATACCATCTGTTTGTTAAGTGCACAACCCTGCTTTATCAAACAAACAATGTGGATAGCAACTGCTAGCTGCATATTTTTGTACAGAAACAACACACTCCTCACAGGAACACCATCCTTCCACAGATAAAAATTACGTAGGACACCACTTTTAAAGTACTGGACCTTTAATTCATTTTTTTAAGATAGTTGTGTCCACTTGGTTCAAAAGAAACAAAGACTACAACCATGGATGTCAATTCACCAAAATGCCAGGGATAGTGAAAGTGACATTGCGCGCCATTTGACCTTTACTTTGACTCTCGTGCATATAAACACACTCGCACCCAGAAGCATGCATACAACAGCTTATTTTACTTAACTTAGGTTCTAGATAGGGTCATATTCCAGCTAAATGTACTCCATTTTTATTACATTGATAGTGAATATTATTATTCGCTATTTGTTTAATAAATAAATTGACAGAAATCAGACAAGTGGAGATCCAACCAGCATCCATTAGGAGGAGCTGCCCCTGCGGTCCAGGTACTGAGTTTGCCAACTCTAAGGCCAGGGGTCAGAAAGGTAGTACTAGGGGTGGTAAGGGGAAAGCCAGGAGTCATAGCTGCGACCCCTGGTGACCCCTTAATGAAGACCAGAACTACAACCCCCAAAATGCAGAGAGTTGGAAAAGTGGAATTTTCCTCACCCAAAGAAACATGGAAACATAAAATAAAATATATATTATAGATGCACTTCTTATGACCCAAAATAAATATTGCACACATCAGAAATGAGTACCAAAACAGATATTCACAATTAAAATTGAAGAAAGTTACAAAATAACTCAAGGGCTTCATTACAAGCCTCTTCCGACGCCGTGCGTCAATTTTAATACAGGAAAAGTGACGTACCAGCGGAGCAAGGGACCTGTAAATAAGCCCCTCCGTTTATGCTCAAAACAAACCCTGGAAGTGAAGTGAATGGGTATGTTGGGTTTCACAATCTCCTGATGAAAGAACACATGTTAAGTAATTGCACTAATTAAAAGTTGCACCAGTATCCGGTAGACATAGCTCTACTTTCTCCCCAAGAATTAAGAAAGAAGGCAGATAATTGGGTTAGGACAAAGGTGACTAAAATGTCTAATGGGGATGACCAAAAAAAGGGGTTACAAAACCTCCCGATGGGAAAAGGGGTGATCCCCTAAAGATTAAAACCAAGAGTCTTCCAAAGGTCCCCAAAAATCTGTTCAGGAGGGTGGGTTCCAGAAGTCTTCACAGTCCACTGGTGGATATAAGGGTGAACATGTAGACCCCTTAAAGGGCTGGTGTTGTGCTTGTAAGAAGGTTGGACACTCTACTGGAGATGCTCTCTGTCCTAGCAAAAATGTCCCTGGTCCCCCGCCAGTTGCTACTGGTGAGGCAAATCTCCAGATGAGATAAAAAATGTGCCCAGAGCAAATCAGGGTTCACACTGAGGCAGTATCGGCTCCTCGAGACGGTGCTGCAGGGCAGGGGAGGGGCAGGGTGGGTGGTAGTAAACTCCAGCATACGCCAAACGGAGGTAAGTAAATAAATAAATGAATTACATTGCACACGCTTGCAACACCAAATGGCAATGCAGCGCGCGCTATGTAGTTCGTTTTAGTTATTTACTTACCTCCGTTCAGCCGCATGCCAGAGTTTACTACCCCCCACGCTGCCCCTACCCCGCGGCACTCCCTCAAAGAGCAGCTACAGCACTGAGTCTGTTCTAGTCTCTGAAATGGAAGGAAGGTTACCCATTTTTGCTGTTGGGCCCCTTAACCTGAAATAGTTCTTACAATACCCTCTAGTGAATGGGACCAGGATAGAAGCCCTAAGGCAGAGGTCTTCAAACCTTTTTGCTCGGAGGTCCCCTAAACAAACTGGTTTGAGGTCGAGCCCCCGTCCAAAACTTTATGGCAAGGGTTTGGGGAGCGGGAGGGACATGGCTGGGCGCAGGGGGCGGGGCTTATGAGATGATATCAGGAGTACCTTTTATATAGCTCATAAAACACACTAAATATGAGACCTATAAAACAGCAAATGCATCAAACAAAAACATATATGGTCCCAAAATACTGCTCCCCATAATGGTGTTCTGAGCCCCTCACACTCTTGGACCCCAATACAACTACAGCTGCTGCATTAATGATAACAGCAGACCGATTAGCAGGCTGTCTCCTCTGAATCTTTCACATCTTCACCACCATACGTGACCATTCTCTGGGGCATATTATCAAGAAACAACGTTAAAATGATCGCCGCTTTAGCGGCAGAATACTGCCGCTAAACTGGCGATAATGGGCTTGATAATATGCCCTGGAGAATTCCCATAGAAGCCCATGTTCTGGTGTCAACCTGGGCTTCGATTGGAATTCTCAAGGGCGTATTATCAAGCCCATTATCGCTGCTTTAGCAGCACTTTTCTGCCGCTAAAGCGGCAATCATTTTAACGCAGTGCTTTATAATATACCCCAAGTCCTTTTTTCTACCAACGTGCCCTCGGTCCTAATGCCAGAAAGGAAAATACCTCCCATGCCCCTTTTTCAAAGGTAGACAGTCATAAATGTGATGCAGGGGACCCCTCAAGCCACTGGGCCCCAGGCCTACTACATCTGGTTAATTAATGATAACCAGCAGTGGCCACTTACACACCTGGCAGCAGTACCTACTGTACTAAAGAATGGCCCTTTTTAAAGAAATAAAAGGGGGGAGGCCACTTATATTACCGCATTTGCTACGTAATCCATCATGTACTGCATAGCAAAGCATATCCAATTCTTCAGTGCTGTAAACTAGTACTTACAGACGTTCTATTCTGAAGGACAGAATTATGGTACTTTTCATAATTCTTTATTGTGCGGTACAGAAAGACAAATGCGTTCTTGTGGCACACTTATTATTTTAAGTGAACCTAGTTCTTTGTATGTTGCTGTTTATTTTTCTGCACAATTCTCTTCTTTGGTGGTCCTCTGCCATGTTATTAAAATATGTTGAATGGGGATTTAGCGGCCATTTAGTCACCCAAACCTACTTTGGGACGGGATCACCACGGACACCTTGTTGCTGTTATCATAAGGCCGTTTGAGCTCGGTATACATAAAACCAACCATCTGCTTATTACCGCACAGACTAAGATGTCCTCACAGCACTCTAACAAATACTGACTATCCCCTCTACTACTAAACAATTTCCACCCCCCTTTAACAATTTCTTATTTAACTTCAACTTGACAACTTCTGTTAGTTGCAGTCTTTTTGCCCTTTCTCTTGACTCCAGTGTTTCTTTGCACTAAATCGGTGGCCTGTCTGCCCCGGGACCAAGCCTGCCTTCCTTCAATTCCCCATTCTTCTCTTACTTTACGTTGCTCTTTTCCGCAGCCCTAAATTTCAATAGCTGGAACGACTCGGCAGCAAAGAAACTATCCCCAGAGACGCGCAAAAGCAAGAAATAAACAAACAGGTCTTTCATAGTAAAACGTGAACATTCATTTAGGCCTTTACACATCAGGGTTTACACACATTAATAATACATTGCTACATTGTCTAATATTTTTACTTGTGAAGCATAGCTCATTCTTTCTTTGTGCAATCTTCATCATGGTGCACATTTTAATCAAAATGCATTTTATTACATATAAACTTTCATTAGGCAGCTGCGACATGCTAAGGTTACAATATCAAGAAGAACTGTTATCGTTTCTAATTTGCATAACACAAAATCATTTTCTAGTACTTCACTTGCACATTTTTGTAAATACATCACAATCCTAATAACCAAAGTTAATACAACACAAGAATATATGCGGGTTCGGATTATCTGTGATTAAAACGCACCCCTACAATTTTAGAGCACCGCCACGCTCTTTCACCTGTGTTGGCGCTAGGCAGCAGTTTGTGCTGCAGCGGACAAAAAGAGCAGGAATGCGTCATTTCTTGATAGATATGGCGTACTGCTGCTCTCTCCGTTTCACGCAGTGCAGCAAGGTGTCCTGCTGGCCTGGATGAAATAATGATAGCAATGGCTCTATGCTCCAGGAAGACGTGTACCGCAGCATTGTACGGTCCCGTAGGTTTAGTCAAGTGTACCAATGAGCCCACCTCAGGCGGGAGAATCCTGGGGCCTTATTTATGAAGGCCTTGCGCCGCCGGTGCGTCACTTTTTCCCATGTTAAAAGTGACGCACCGGCGGCGCAAGTCCTTCATAAATAAGGCCCCTGATGTTTTATGGCAAAAATATGCTTTATTTTATTGCTCTCTGCCGCCTGAAATTGCCTCTGCTTCTATAGAAGTCAATGTGGAAATGCATTCTCTTGAATATTTATTCTCCTCTTTACTGTTGTAAATTGTTGTCATGCATTGGTTTTTTTCTCTCCACAGTATACCAGGGTGCAGTACCAGAGCTCGTCACTAGGTGTCCCACTCCAGTCGTCGTCCAGCTGTACAGAGAACTAGAGACGTCTGACGGATGAACGCTGTGACGTCACCACGCCTGCCTTGTTTTTCACGGCGCGGGGCTGCCAGGAAAGCACTTCCTGCAATGTGCCAGACACTGACCGGATATTCGGCTGCCCATAATGCCTTGCAGGAAGTGAACCCTTCGCATCCAACTGAACACATTACACTTTTCATTAATTAGGTCTTAAAATCTTTTTTTTCTTTACTGTACACTTTAAACAACCTCTTGCATTCATCCCCAGAAACTCGTTGGGAAAGGCGCTCTATTATTAGAAGACGAAAAATAGGGTAACATCACACATTCATAGCATTTACACTACATTTATAACATTTGCAACATTCGTTTCTTTGACTCAATGGCTCTTCGTGTGGCGATTGGTGAAGAGATTTCGAAATTTTGGACGATCTACGTCAAACGTGGGTCGAGAGTGTGGTCGAAAAGAGAGAAGCAATGTTAAAATTTACGACAGATTATATTATCGGTCCGGAATCGTCACAATGTAGAGATTAATTCATTAATTACCTAATCTAAATTTGTAGCAAGATTAGGAAATTAGATTTTCTGAAAATCTCTGAAGATAAGTATTGGAAGAAAAGAAAACACATTCTGGGGCAAATTTACGAGTTCTGGCAGCATCTCTGCAAATCAGCAGGGATGAGCCAGAAAAGATGAAAGACGCTATTCCCTCCCTGCGCCACCACGAATGCAAATCATCAGGGATGCGCCAGAAAAGATGAGGCACGCAATTCCCTCCCGGTGCCACCATGAATGCAAATCAGCAGGGATGCTCCAGAAAGATGCGACACGCAATTCCCTCCCTGTGCCACCATGAATGCAAATCAGCAGGGATGCCCCAGAAAAGATGCGACACGCAATTCCCTCCCTCCCCCACCACGAATGCTCCCATTTACAATGCGGTACACCATGGCGTATGGATAGGGTGATGTGTGTCGCAAACTGTGGCGTAAGGGTGGCGCATTGCTGGAGTTATGTCGCGGCTCCATAAGCCTAACATGCTATGTCACTGGGTTTTGACTAAGCATGTACGTAAAAAAAAAGTGACTCAGAGAAATCTTGTAGATTTTGCGGTGTCACTTTTACGAAGCGTTCCTGCGACGGAGCGCCTGCCCTGCCTCAGAAAGCCCACATGAAACCTAACACAGGTTTCATGTAGTGCAGGGCTTTCCAACGTGAGGCATCTCCCTATATGCGTCACGTTATAAATAAGGCACAACGTGGTGCATGGTTTATGCACCACCAAAAAAAAAAAAAAAATGCCGCTGCTGCGTCACAGAAGTGACACAACGGCGGCGTTAATGTTGCGCATGGGGCTTGTAAATCTGCCCCTCAATGTCTTGTAAAGGGTAATACGCTCTTTATAAAAACATATCACGTTGTGACGAAACACATGTCGGCTGGTTTGTACATTCTGTATTGATCCGGATTAAAAATCCCCATTATGACAACTCTGATGTCGACCCACTTAATATCTACAAAAAGAACAATTTGAGAGTACAAAAAGTACAATTTGAAAGTTTGGTTTTGACAATAGAAGCTTCATCCATATAAGTGTGTACAGGACTCTGGAGGATATTACCAAGGGTGGCGATAGGCAATTATCGCCGGTTTAGCGGATGTTTTCGGCTGCTAAGCAGCGATAATTCTATCGCTCTATTAGCTGTCGCTAACTGACGTTAGCGACAGCTTCTAGGCGATAGCGAGCGGTTTAGGGCCCGCTTTGCATGTCAGCGATATTTATCGCTAATGACATGCAAAGTGGGCGTACCCAACCTGTTAGCGACTGAAAGCAGACGCTAACGTCAGTATCGCCTATTAGCAAGGCAGGCGTAGCGATGGAAATATTCCCGCTATCGCCAAAAACCAACGCCTGCTCAGACCAGTTCAAAGCCATGTTATCCAATGGGAGGTGGATAACATGGCTAAGAGCATTTCATCGCTAATGCGTGAATATCGCTGTATTCTCAGTGATATTCACGCATTTCGCTGTTATCGCTGGATATTTTAGCACAATGGAGAAAAACGTTGCTAATAGCATGTTTTCTCCGCTAACATATCCAGCGATAGGCAGCAATAAAAAAATCGTCGCTAAGCCTATTTAGCGATAATTTTCGCTACTTGTTGGTAATATGCCCCTCTGTTCTATATTTACTGTGTATGTTTCGGCTTACACACTCGCAGGGGTTGTTTAGCTTGGGTTTGTTCCCCCTGACCTGTTAGCACCGTTCCTAATCATTTGCATCTTAAAGAACATTTGCGTACTCGCTTAAGCGCCATTTCTTCCTGTCCTCAATCTAAACCTTTCCCCGATACAGCTCCTGGAGAAGTGTTGATGGAGCAAGGGGGCATATTATCAAGGGGTTTTATCTCCGCTTTTTTGGCTTTAAAAGCCAAGAAAGCGGAGATAAAATTATCTCCCTATTACCTAGCTGTCGCTAACACCAGTTAGCGACAGCTAGTAGGAGATAGCGACCATCTTGGGCCCCACTTTGCATGTCAGTGATATTTATCACTAATGACATGCAAAGTGGGCGTGCCATCGCTATCTCCTATTACCGCCTTATGGAGATATTCGCGCTAAGCGCAAATATCTCCAAAAACTAACACCTGCCCTGAGCAGTTCTTAGCCATGTTATCCAATGGGAGGTGGATAACATGGCTAAGAGCATTAGCTCGGTAATGCATGAATATCGCTGACTTTTCAGCGATATTCATGCATTGCGTCCGTTTTTTATCGCATTTGCGATAAACCTTGATAATAGCAAGGTTTATCTGCGATAATTTCTGACGATGCTTAGCGTTAAAAAATTCGTTGCTAAGCATCGTTAGCGATAAATATCGCTTAACGTTGGTAATATGCCCCAAGGTCTCTTAAGAAAGAGGCTTGCTCAGAAGCCATCCACTAGTTTAACTCAAGTTATTGACGAAGTTTTGTGAAAACTAATACGCACCAAATGAACACGCGGGTTAGTGAACCTTGCCTATGTGTGTACTAATACGGATAACAATGAAGACGAACTAATACCGCTTTAAATGGGAACTTGTGCGCATGCGAATACCGCTTTCAATGGGAAACTGTTGTGCGCGTGCGTCAACTGCATCTACTTAGGATGAATGAATGAATGAAGTGGGATTTACACATGCGCAATTTAGCCCCATGGGCGTCAAGGCGCCTAACATTAATCTAGCTGAGTCGAAGGATGGAAAGAGCTTACTGATATGCATTAACAAAGCACCAAGTTTTCAGAGCCTTCCTAAAAAGATCCAATGAGGTTTGTGACTTAATCTCAAGGGGCAGTGAGTTCCATACTTGGGGTGCCAAGATGAAAAAGGCCTTACTCCCCCATCTAACCTTCATGGAGCGAGGAACTACCAATTGATTAAGCTCTGAGGAGCGTAAGCACCTACTCGGAACATATCGAGTGAGCCGAGATCCAAGAGCATCAGCAGGGCCAGCCATGAGGGCGCGATATGTGAGGCAAAGAAGTTTAAAAGATACTTTCGAGATGATGGGGAGCCAATGAAGACTCTTCCTTGCCATAGTTACTGACGACAGCCAGGGCAGGGCCAAGACAAACCGTGCCGCCGCATTCTGTACGACCTGCAAGCGCTGCAGAAGGCCCTTGTTGGCTCCGGCATACAGGGAGTTACAGTAGTCAAGCCTTGAGCCAACAAGGGCGACTACAACCTGCTTGCGTGCCTGTGGGGGGAGATAGTGAAGGATTCTCTTCAGAGTCCTAATAACACCCCAACAGGTGGCCACAGTTTTGTTAACCTGGGCTTCCATAGATAGCCGAGTATCAAAAATGACCCCAAGGTTCCTCGCAGATTGAGTGGGAATAGGGCAGTTGCCTAAAGATGGAGGCCACCAGGCACCAGACCATATGTCCTGGTCTTTGCCGAAGACCAGGATCTCTGTTTTGTCACCGTTCAACTTTAGAGAGTTGAAGATCATCCACTCTGCAACAAGTTGCATACAGGACCTAAAGTTAGAAGCAGTGACAGTCACAGAGTGGGTCAGGGACACCATGATCTGCGTGTCGTCAGCGTACGATACTACCTCCATCCCCTGAGATCTTACAAGTCTAGCAAGGGGGGCCACGTAGATATTAAACAGGGTCGGACTCAATGCCGACCCCTGTGGCACCCCACATTGCAGGAACTTGGCAGGGGAGAGGAGATCACCCAGCATCACACGCTGCTCTCTTTGTTGTAAGAAAGAGCTCAGGATACTGAGGGCCGGTCCAGTTACTCCTGCCTCCCTTAACCTAGATGTTAATGTAATGGGAGACAGGGTATCGAAAGCTGCTGTTAGATCTAACAATACTAGCACGGTGGTATGACCCAAGTCTACTTTCCTACGTATGTTATCCGTAACCATAGTCAGAGCAGACTCCGTGCTATGCAGCTTTCTAAAACCATGTTGGGACCCATCCAAGAATCCTGAAGCATCCAGAAAGCGAGAGAGATGACAGTTTAGGTGGGCTTCAAGCATCTTAGCAGGGGCCGGCAGGAGAGATATAGGTCTAAAATTCTGTAGGATTCCGGGGTCTAGAGTAGGCTTCTTAAGCAAGGGTTTCACTATGGCTTTCTTCCAGGCTACAGGGAAAATACCATGTTCCATCGCATCATTCATAATTTTCAACATGGGAGGGAGAATAGTATCCCTGCAAGCCTTAAGCACTTTCAAAGGGACCGGATCTAAGGGAGAAGCAGACTTAGTTCTATCCAACAGGAGGTTCAGTCCTTCCAAAGAGAGCGCAGGAAAGTGATTAAGCACCTGGGGAGGGTCATCGACCCCGGCTTCTAGATGTCTAACTCGAGCGGAGTCCTCTTCACTCAGGAAACTCCTCTGAGTTTGTAGCGCCACATAGATATCATCTATTTTTTTAAAAAGAAGTCCGAGATGTTGTTGCAGAGCTCCTGTGAGACTACCACGGGGTTAGGGGCCTGGAGAGAGCAGAGAGAGCTCACGATCTTAAAGAGCTCTTTGGAAGATGTAAGAGAACTAGTTAGATTGGTGAAATAGTCCTGTTTCTCCTTAATGACTCTGCTTTTATATTCTCGTAACAGGCGCCTGTATACTTCCCGATCAGTCGGATCCCAGGATTTACGCCAACATCTTTCCTTCCTTCTACATTTTTGTCTAAGAAGCCTCAGAGTTTCCGTGAACCAGGGGGCTGTGGGTTTTTGTCGCGCAACATATTTAAGTGAGGCAGGGGCTAGCTCATCCGCCGCTTTGGTGAGAGAGTCAGCCAACTCTTGTGCTGCATCATCTACTTTCAACTGAGATGTGCTATTTACAGTCTGAACAAAAGGTACCAGTCCCTCATTCGTAATATTTCTAAAATTTCTTTTAAGACAGTTCTTAGTGATAACCAGGTTACCTTCCATATTGGGCATATTTAAATATAGTGGTACTGCTAAATGATCAGACCAGACTATCGGCAAAGGAATGCCGACCGTTAGCCTGGAGTCGTTAAAAAACACCCCATCAAGGGTATGACCCGCCTTATGCGTCGGAAAAGACACCCTTTGGACAAGCTCACCTGCGTCCAGGGCGTTAACCAAAGAGCATGTCTCCAAGGATGACCTGTCATCTAAATGAAAGTTCATATCACCAAGAACAGTAAAGGAGGATCTCCCAAGGTAGGGTTCCATAATTCTGAATAGTTCAGGGCAAAAGTTAGCCCTGGGTCCCGGAGGTCTATATACCAAAATTCCGGTAAAGGAGATCGAAGAAGCACATATAATGCAAAAGTATATAGCCTCAAAGGGATCCGAGGGAACTGACAAAGGTTTTATAATACAAGAGAGGGTAGTTTTATAAAGGACTGCTAATCCCCCCCCCCCCTGCGTCGCACTCTATCTAACCTGTGAAGAGTGTATCCTTCCGGTATGGCCAGAAGAAGGTCATGACCCGAGGACTCAGAGGCCCATGTCTCGGTCACAAAGACCCAATCAGGTTGCCTCTCACTAACAAAATCATGAAACTCTATATTATGTTTGATGAGGGATCGTGCATTAATCAAAAAGCCCTGTCTAAGTTGCGAGGGTCTCCCTCCATCATGGGAAGGGAAAGCAGAATTCGTAGCCGCCCGTGAAGTAGAATTAAAACAAGATTTACATGAGGAACATACCAGAGCCTGACGCAGGATCTCAGGGCGCAGCCGATGATGGCACGGAAGCACGGAGGGTCTGTAGAGCAAAAGATCACGCGACAGATTTTCCCGAGGTACCAGAACAGACCTGACAGGAGTCCCAGAGTCCAGCCCGTCCTGCAGCGCGTCCTCAGCGCGGACGGGCGCAGACGGGCTGAACTCTGGCGTAACTCCGGCGTCAGTCAGGCGTCCCCGCAGCGCATACCCGCTGCGCGTCAGCATGGCTCTCCTTTATGCCCGCCTAGCGTCCTTGTGACGACTAGAGCGTGTAGGCTGCAAAAATGCACCGGAAAGCGGCACCGCCTACCCCCAAGATGGCGCAGCTGTAGGAAAAGATGCCGGGAAGCGGACCCGCCCAACAGCGGTGGATGTAACCAAATTATCGTGCAGGTAAGGGCCAAGCGCGTTTTAAAATCAGGGGAGAATAACGAAATTCACAAATTAAATATGAAAACAGGCTATAGTTAAAATATGCCAGCAGCTCAGCACCAGCGCTACAATAGCGTGCGCACGAGAGTAATGACAGCTAGGAATGACGAATTAACAGTTGGAGGGAAATTATGGCGCATGAGCAGAAGACACATAGGGGTATATTCACAAGAACGTGTGCTAAACACCATGAAAAAATGCTAACGCACCTTTACACATTGCAGCCTATCTCAGGAAAATAACCCTGTGTTAACGTGGAATTCTCAACAAGGCGATAGTCTGCCGAAACCATGGCCAATGTCCGCGATACAACCACCTCGACATTGATCAAAACACAAACCTCAATGCGAAAAAACATGCGATGGGCCAAAGCGCGATGAGGAAATCAGAGAAAAGCAGTGCCAGGCTAGCAACACACACATGGCAGGCGGGAAATATCACTATGAAAGTAGAAAAAACAACCAAACACAAACTGACCAACACCCAAGCACCATGGAGGCAGCCGGTGCAGGCGCAGAGGACGAGCACAACTCCACAAGTACCTCGGTCGACCAGCCTGGGACCTCGGGGACAGGGAAGGGCAAGGACAGGAAGAAGAGGAAGATGAAGTTCGGTCCGCAGGAAAACAGGATCCTGATTACGGAGGTGATGTAACACCATCAGCAACTGTTCGTCACCTCCAACGTATCATTGGGAACCAAAAAAGGGAAATGGCGGAATATCGTGGACAAGGTGAATGTCGTCAGAGAGCACAGGAGGTCAATGGACGAGGCCAAGAGGCGATGGATTGACATCAAGCGATAGACCAAGGAGAAACTCGCAGCTACCCAGAAGCCAGCGCCCAGAGCCACATCTTGTGCTGGATGACATTGAGGAGCTGGTGTCAACAATCATCAGCGTGGAGACTGTGGCCTGAGCCGGGGGACCTGACACTGCTCGACAGGACACAATACAACCACAAGGTAAGTGACAGTACTGGGGGGATGGGTGGAGAGGGCCACAATGGCACACATGCATAATCAAGCAGTGCACACCCACAATGACTCTGGGTCATGCCCCTGACCTACACACTGTCACAATGTACAATGCCATGCTGTCTAAATGGCAACATGTACCATGTGGCTACATACATGTGGACACATTAAAATACACCATCTCCCCTTCACATTGCGGTGGCACCGTCAACACCCCCTGAAGAGCAGTCCCAGCCACTCTTCACTGATGACGAGGAAGACACTGCCAGCATCGACTCACAAGCCCCCCAAAACATCGTAGGACATCATCCGCAACTCACCGCCAGAATCAGGACCCCCAGCTGCATCGAGGAGACGCTACCCAAAGCACCCACTAGGAGGCACCAACTGCCCCAGCACTCTCCCAAGACCCTCAGGAACAAACCATGGCCTTCCAACGCTGTGTGCTAGAGGACCAGAGGGAGACAGCTGAGCAGGTGCGATGGGGTTAGGCCTCATGGCTACCAAACTGGATGCCATCCATGGGTGTCTAGGTCCCATCAGGGAGCAGCTCCAGTCACTAACGGACACCCACCGCCCGCTCCATGGTCTCCAACGAGCCCTGCCTAACATCACTAGAGTCATGACTCGGAGAGAAGAACAAAATTAACAAAGGAAGAACTCTACCTATTTCAATTTAATGTATGTTGAACGTCATATATAATATTGACCACTCTGGCTAGACCATTAGCATAAATTTTAAAGGCATTCAAGATAGTGTGTTCATTACTTAATTTATTATTTTTTATCTTTTCAATACAAAATTATTGGTGACTTCATACATAAATAACCTAACTACAAAAAATATATTTTTTTAAAATCAGATCCCATTGCACAACTTTCACTCAAAAAACAGTCACCTTCAAAACATACTCACGCGAAACCACAAATGCATGCATCCCACATATACAGAACGACTTAATATACACCAAGCACGCTCACAATGTGAATAAATGCTAAAAAAACATATTTTCATACTAAACAGTGCAATAATTCATGAATTACATTTAAACAATTAATGTGATATCATTCTAAAGGAACCTGCAGAATAAATGTGATCAACCAGAAATGTGTTCACATCAAAAGAAGACTTTTCAGCATAATTCATCAATTTTCAAAACTAATAAATCAGGTGTATACATGGAGGGAAGTAATTCAAAGCACCAACGCGCATTTCGGTGAAACACCCTTTCATTTGGGTATCACCTTCTTCAGAGCACATATGGTGTATATTCAACAGCAGAGGCAATGGGACCCATCCTACCAAAACAAATGATGCTTGATAAAAATACGGTTCTCCTCGGAGCAAAGAATAGGGGCCGCTACTTATTTTCAGCGAGTCTGGCCATTCAATCACGCGTTGGGTAAAAAATACTTGCAGACACCAGTCAAGCGGGGTTTTCAGAGCTCGTGAGTGCAGCTTCGTGGCAGTGAATCCCACTTCATAGTGTTTGTTCTTATAACATGGCAAAGCAAGGTTCCCTGACCTGGATACTCAGAAATGTGCTGCTAACGGCTAGAAAGCAATAGAGTGTCCCGTGGACAAAAAAGCGGCTTGAGCAGGAGCGGGTGGAGTTCAGCCTTATGGCTACGTAACTGGATGCCATCCATGGGTGTCTAGGTCCCATCAGGGACCAGCTCCATTCCCTAACGGAGACCCACTGCCAGCTCCATGGTCTCCAATGAGACCTGACTGACATCGCTGGAGTCATGACGCAGAGAGAACACCTGTCTGCTCAGACTGACTCCAGCAATTCCAGCCATGAGCTGGCACACATGCGGAGGCTCATGGAAGACATGCTGCGCATAAAGGCTTAAAGGATGTTAGCCACCACTGCACATCAGCAAAATGTAGCTGGGATCTACCATGCCCTGCAGATCCTAATCATGGCATTGCTGCCACAAGGCGTGGCTCTCATGAATGCTGCTGCCCCCACACCGTCCACATCTCTGCCCCCTGGTGTGTCAGTGCCTCACAGTGCGGCAGGCGTATCCACTCCGGCACCTGATGTGCCACTGCTACACAGTGCGGCTGACAATCCTCCTCCCCTGATGTGTCAGTGGGACACAGTGCTGCAGCCAGTACTTCAACACCCACAGGTGTGGCAGAGCACACATACGAGGATGAGGATGGGATTGTTGTCAGAAGGAGGCAGTAGCATTCAATTCCGCCACCTGGCCTGTTTCTGCTTGGCGTCACACATGTCCTCATGACCTCCCACTGACCCCCGATATACTCCGCTGCACTCAACTTCGACTGCGAAATGGACTGGCATATCCTGTTTGATGACCAATGACACAGCGACCAGACTGCAGATTGTACACTTCCTCTTCCTCAGTACTTGTCATCCCCGGATGAACTCTGGTTGGCCCTCCGCGGGCTCATATTGTGTGGTGTGCTTGTCATGGCCCTGTACCGCTCAAGCAGCAAAACTCCACCACTGGATATGTAATAAACATCTAGTAATGCACTGCTGTGTCATGTCTTTCATCATTCCTGCATGAATGTGTGGATGGAAGTAGGGACAGTGATTTCCCTAACGTCAATGATGCTCATCTGGTGGGATTCCAGTCACCGTGTGCTACATTGCCTATTGTGTTTCGGTTGCCGTGGACACTACAACAGGGACACACGCATTAGTCACTTCCCTGTCCGGACATGGACCGAACCACGCCCAGAGCCCCTGAGTCATTGTTGCAAGCCCTGCACTGGTCCGGGGTACGGCAGGCTAGACCACTCCGCTGACGCTCCGAGGGGGGGCCCACATAGTTACCTGTCACAGGCGTACTCGCTGGTGGTGTGCAGGACTCTGGTCTAGTTGTCAGCATGTCACGGCCACTCCCCGAGGGCAGGTAAATGCACACACCACACCCATCCGGCACAGGCATCACAGGTCACGTGACCCCACAAACATAAGTGCCCAACAATGTCCCATTCCCCTCTGCCGGTGGTGACTAGATGATGGACGCTCCACAGTGCTCAATCATAAAGGACCCATGATTTGCTGTGCACAGGGTTGGTGGCACCCAAGGCCTAGCAGCCGACACGGGCCTATCACCACGTGGCGCTGACTGGCGTAGCACAGGGTTAGTGGCACCCGAGGTCTTGCGGCTGACAATGGCCTACTACCACGTGGCATTGACTCGCATTGCACAGGGTTGGTGGCACACGTAATTGCTGAGCGGGTGTGCAGCCTGCGATGATGATATATGCACTGATGTGGTCTCCGCCATTGATGACTCAGGACTCAGCGTCATGTGTGGGACCTGCTGGGCTGCGGGTCAGGCCTGCATGATATGGACAATGCCATGGTGGTGTGACCGGGGCCTGAAGCTTGCAAGGGGACGTTGTGTGCCTACTGATGGACACACTGGAGGCAGCAGGTGAGTAGTGGGGCCTGTCTCTCTCTCTCTCTCCCTTCATTTCTTTCTCTCTCACTCTCTCTCCCTTCCCTTCCTTTCCTCTCTTTCTCTCTCTGGCTCACTTTCCTTTTCTGTTTCTCTGTGTCTCCTGCTTTGATGTGCGCATGACACACGTCCCGATTTTGTGCTTTCTTTTCTAGGCTGTGTCGAGATTGTCCCTGGTGGACCCAACAAGAGTCTTGCGTATTGGTGTTTTGTGTTTTGTTTCAATACATTTTTTGGTTATTACTTCAGTGCTGTGTGACTGTTTCTCGTTCTTCTGCCCACACGTGTGTTTTTATTTTGGCACTGTGCATCATCGTGCGTTTGTTGTGGCTTTTGTATCGTGCACGGTCTTTGTATGTCTTGGGGGGAGGGCCGGGGAGGGCCGGGGGGGCCTGGGGTAGTAGCGGGTGTGTTGTAGCCCTCATAGGTATCCACGTTGCATGATCATTGTCTCCATGGCATCTGCGTATCTACAAGTGTGGCTCTTAGCTGGGCTTCCTTTCATGCTGCAGGTAGTCATCCTGCTTAACACCAGCAGAAGGAAGGGGTTAAATCCCTGCGGCTACTTCGGCTTATCGCCTGTTTTTGGTTTGCTTCGCAACTCTGGCAGTTCATTGTGAATGTGCTGTTGTGGTTTTTTTTGTGTGTTTTTGCACGGGAACGCCCACTCTGCATCTCATTAGGACTAGTTGGTGGTGTCCACCATGTAGATACATTTTGGGACAGTTATCGCGGGAATACAGACAATGTCTGCAGTTTGCAGCAGCTTGTGAATGGGGTATTAAATCTAGCTCCACTTTTGAGTTACGATGGGGATAATTCGCTAATGCGGGAAAAGTATTAATAAGTAAAGGGGAATAGAGTAGAGGTGGGTGGTATACAGTGCAACCACTTTATTTGTGAAATTAATACTTGTCTTTCTGACTTTATCACTAGTGCGCATTTAGGCCTCTCATGCATAATTGAATTAAGCTGAGTAATACAAAGTCTGCGCATGTCCACTAAAAGTTAACCCGGAACGGTGACTGAGATATTGAACGGGAGCCAAGGACACAAGTGTTAAACCCTGGTAACGGATGGTGAAGAGTTCAACGAGGGGGACTCGTATTCGAAATGGTATTAAATTGTGTCAAAGTGAAATGTGAAAGCGTATGAGAACCTAATTTATTAATAAAAATAATGGGGATGGGTTTGTGAAAAATATTTGAACTGATTTTAATGAGATGTAAGCATGGTGTGATGGAGCTTCCCCCCCTTGCCTGACCAATCATATTTCGTATTTTACGATATTGAAACTTTAGTGGGTGGAACATAAAGAACAAATGGTATAATTAAGATAGCTTTAGTTAGTTAATTAGAAACAGATGCTGTGAGTCGTCGATGCTGAATTACTGCGAGAGAAGTATGCTGGATGCTGATGCTTGGGGAGATGCTGATGAGGAGCCGAATACAGAACCTGAAGCAGAAGTTTCGATCCTAATTTAATTGGCTTAGATCAGAAGATCACGGAAGAATCTTGAGGAGTAAGAGAGTGTCAGAGAGGGGTGCGGTGCAATCGTTGGTATTCTAGAGAGGTCAAGTATCCTGTCCTGAATCCTGTCCTGAAGTCTTTGTCTCTTGCTCTATCCCGGGGGACCCTTACCAGCCCTTTGGTCAGGGGGTTGGTCTTTCACACCATTCTTGGTAAATATAATTGCTCTTTATTTGCAGATGCACTTTTCTCTCTGTTCTCTCCCTTTATGAGCATTGATTATAGTCCGAGGTAAATGTTGATTTGGATTTAATGAATTGAATTTTCTCTACTTGAATGATGGTGACTGCACTATATTTTGATTTCACATGCTTTTAATGTAGATAAAGATTTAAACCTTCCTGAGTCTGTGATTATTTACTGTAAGTAGAAGAACAAGTTATCAGACTATTGGACTCTGCACCTTACCCTTGCTAACCATGGTGCGGTGTTCTCCCTTAAAACAGCGTTGAATGGGTAAACTCCCTATTGGCATAATTAATTTACTTATAGACAGAGGCTGAAGTGGCCGGGATCTTAAGGCCATGGAGTGCCCATATTTTTTAATTTGACAAAGACAGTTCCCCGACTTTTTCTTAAAAGACAACCATCCTGGGACGGTTAATTTCGAAAGTAGAGATGCTTCAGGTAAAGTGGAAGGGAGGGAGGGAGGGAGTCTCCAGTGCTGTGAAGACAAAGTGAGACAAACGGAGAAACTAGAATCAAACCTTCTTGCCAGGGTGCTTGCTGCCTGAAAGAAATGTAAATGCGAGCAATTTATTAATCAGCAAATTTAAAGGCTGTTTGGAAGTCAGTAGTAGCTTTAAATGATGGAGTTCTATTGAAGCTTCGTGGGAGCAAAGATGCATTCTTTTTGAGCGATATTGTAAGGGTGTTGCCAAGTAACCTATGCAGTGCATGCTTTCTATAGACCAGTATAAAAAGTTTTACAGTGGGTTATGTTTATTATTAAAATCTAGATTTTGGAAGCAATTTTTTCCAATCTTTTACCTAAAATGTTTGCACTTGGGCCCATATTTACTATGGGTTTGCATTGCCGCAAGGTGATTGCTAGAACTGGGGGTCTCTAGTTGGCAGAGGTAGGTACCTTTGACCAAGTAGGGACCCTTGCTTCTAGTCAGGGTAAAGGGGCTACACTCCAAAATAACCCCTGCTCACCCCCTTGGTAGCTTGGCACGAGCAGGCAGGCTTACCTCAGAGGCAGTGTGTAAAGCATATGTGAACACAGACAGTAATATGGTGAAAACAATACAGATGGACACCACACATGTTTCATCAAAATATGTATTCTTTATATAGACTTAACACAAGACTAAACCGACAAAAATCCTCAATACAGTAATTAAAAATAGACTTAAACGTCGTAGAACACCTTAGTTCAAGTTGATGGTAAATGTGACACGTTTCTCACTAAAGTACTTGAAATGCGTAACACAAAACAAACAAAAGGTTTGCAGGGACAACGATGCGTATGTTCCTTGCTTTGGGGGAGGCGGTGCATCTGTCCCTCAGTGCTTGTGCAAAGTAGGCGATGGGTCTGTTCCTTATCAGAGAGGAGGCGATGTGGTGATCTCCCGGAGCATTGCAATGCGACAAGATAGCGCCTCGATGCGATGCCGCGGTCTGGTGCGAAGCAATACGATGGCACCCTTGACGCGATGTGACGTCGGGAAGGCGATGCGTGCATACCCGACGGCCGTGCGGTGAACTCTGTAACTTGTGTGCCATGTTAGGCCCTGGGGCACTCTTCTCCGGTGATGCAACAATGTCCACTCCAGTGGCGACATTCTTCTCCGGTGATGCAACAACAAACAGCTGTGACGGAGATGCGCTTCTCCAGTGATGCATCGTTGACCTCTGCAGCAGCAAAACGCTTCTTAAATGATGCGACGGCAACAGCTACGACGACGTCACGGTCCCTACAATATGCAAGCTTCTGCAGACAGAATCCCCAGCAAGAAATTCAGAGCGGAGCTGATGGTGAAATCTTGTACCCTGAGACTTCAGCAGGAGGCATGCACAATTCAAACCCTTGGAGATTCCTCTTCAAGATCATGAAGTTTCAATAAAAAGTCTATTCTCCTTTCCTTGGCAATAAATAAAACCACTACAGGCCAACCCCAGCAAATAAAACATTGGCAGATTCTCTTGTTCTTCTCCTTGGCAAAAGGTCTGCCTTGATTCCCAGAAGTGACCTAAAGTCTTGGGATCTGGGCCCCAATATTTATATTAGAAAATCCTTTGTCCTCTGAAGGCAGACAGTGCCTGTACCTAGTCAAAACCAGTTCTTTGCAGCTTTTTGGCACAAGGTGGAGACAGCATTGTTGAAAGCAGACCTGGCCCAGGTAGCTGAAAGGAAATCTCCTCCCCCACTCTCCATTCTATGAAGGATGGGGGCACAGAAACCAAATCTCCGCCCCCACTCTCTATTCAGCCAAGGTCCTATTCAGCCCAGCCCTGATCCATCACACTGCTGGAGCCCAAGCCCTCCTGTCACTCACAAACCAGACATGCAATACACAACCTAGCAAGACAGGCTGGATGGTTAGGCAAGAAAAAGACCTACTTTCTAAAAGTGGTATTTTCAAACATAGAATGTTAAAATCAACTTCACTAAATGATGTATGTTATGATTCTGAGTTCAGGCATACTACATTTGTTTTCCTACAATGTTCCCTATGATAATTAGGATTATAAGATGTTTTAATCAAGCTGCCCATTCTGGCCTATGGGGACGGTAGGGTAAAATGTTATTGTCCAGTAAATTAAAACCATTACAAACAACCTGTGCTTTACACAGTTTCAAGCTAAAAAAAAAGATGACAACAAATTACAATAATAGTTCAACATTAAAGGACTAATTGCTCAGAATACAAGATAAAAACTATAAAACATGCGGTTAATAATTTATAAGCCTCAAGTATACGTGAAGGCTAATCCAAAAATTCCCCTATCAGAGACTTTTCTACTGCAGGGGATGTGGGGAGGGGAATAAGGTTCCATGTGTGCTGATTATTAAGAGCCTTAGTAATGCGATCAGGGTGCAGTTGGAACGGTTTCATTACTCAGTGCCCATATGGGACTATACTGGTCTTAAGAGCAGTTAGCCAGATCTATTCCTGCAAGGTTGGACAAAAAAAGTCAGGGCATAATTTAGGTTTGTGCTTAGATGCTTGATTTACTTATATCTCTGGAGTTAGTCATCTTGACAATCTTGGCCCGACGTGGGCTAAGGGATAGAGAGTACTTATTTCCAAAATTATCATTGATGGGGGTGCAGTGCAGCAAAGAACGACACTTGGCGCTTAGCTGGAAATACAAAATGTACTTAAATTATGGATATTTTTAGAAGCAGAGCTCCGTACCAGGATAAGCCCGGCGAGGACTAAGAGGTGAGGAGGACTCATTACGAAGAAGGGCATAGCCAGTTGTTACAGGGCAGCAAGGGTTAGACCCCCCCCTGGAGTATATTAAACTTGCTGGGTCTCCCTTTCAGCCCAGCTAGTTATCAGAACCTTTGATGCAAGGGGGCGGCATGAGATAACCCACCGTATAATCTTAAACTATCCTTATTTCGGTCGATCAAATGTTTGAAACGTGTGATACCAAGAAACATTCATTAAAACTGAGTCATTTTAAGGTCGCGGCCGTTGTCCCTTCAGATGAAGTGTCTTGGATCCAAAAGCTCCAGTTGCGGCTGCTGTACTTCCTGTTTCTTCGCTGGGGCATTCAGGAGCTTTTCTCCGTGTGAGTCATGAAGGTATGTTCCCCTCTGCATCCATACTCCTATCTCCTTGAAGTTATTTTTGTTTTTTGAGGTGAGCTTTGGCAGCTGCTAGGAATTTTACCATCCGGCAGCTCAGTTGGATGTCGTCACCGCAAAAGCATGCCAGCACCGCTTGCCTACAAGACCGTATCCGTTTTCTGTTGCAGAACTCTGGTCTCAGGAGGGCCCGTCATTCTTGTAGTAGTTCCCTACAAATAGTTATCAGATGCACTATGGGGCATATTATCAAGGAGGTTTATCTCCGCTTTTTGGCTTTAAAAGCCAAGAAAGCGGAGATAAAATGATCTCCCTATTTAGCGACAGCTAGTAGGAGATACCGACCATCTTGGGCCCCGCTTTGCATGTCAGAGAAATGTATCACTAATGACATGCAAAGTGGGCGTGCCAAGATGTTAGTGACAGGAAACAGTCGCTAACATCGCTATCTCCTATTACCAACTTTTGGAGATATTCGCGCTAAGCGCGAATATCTCCAAAAGCTAACACCTGCCCTGAGCAGTTCTTAGCCATGTTATCCAATGGGAGGTGGATAACATGGCTAAGAGCAGTCGCCCGGCAATGCATGAATATCGCTGACTTTACAGCGATATTCATGCATTTCGGCTGATTTTTATAGTTTCTGAGATAAACCTTGCTAATAGCAAGGTTTATCTGCGCTAAAAATCGTCGAAGCTCAGCGATAAATTTTTATCGCTAACCAAGCAATAGCGATAATTATCGCTATTGCTTGGTAATATGCCCCTATGTTTTCTTCACCCTCACCACAAAGACAACACTTTGCTTGTGTCTGAGCCCGTAGCCAAGGGGGTAGATGATTTTCCGAAGGCAGCAGCCCTAGGCACAATTTCAAAAATTACTCTTAGGTTTTTTTGAGAAACCAGTCTGGAGGTATCCTTTGGGGCAAGGGTTTAGTGTAGGATTGTACCGTAAGTCATCCATGTGCACGCTCTCATAGGGACGCTTTATCCTGCAAGAGTGATTCTTTCCTGACAGTCTTGTTTACTACTTTTTTGAAGCCTGCCGGGGCCCCTGGGACTTCCCAAAGCTGTCGTAGTCCCAGCTGGTTGATGGCTGCCTCCATATAGAGCCTTGCAGGGCAAGTTTCTTTGGTTTGTAGCTCCTTCCACAGGAGAGCATTTAGCATATTCAGTTCTCCTCTGCTTATTTTGTGCCAGCTTTTTACATATGATCCTTTGCATGCCAGCTCTTCTCTTGGGAGCCCGAATTCAAGTCTCATCTGTGTGGTAGATGTGTAACTTGGCAACCCAAAGATGGTGCGCAGAACTCTTGTTACAGTGCCATCAACTGTAGCAGCATCCCTCCCTCTCATAGCTTCGCTGCCATAAGTAATGGCTGGAATTAGTTTTGCTTGGCTCACCTTAATAAGAGGAAGGAGGCTTGGACCAATGATCTTGTTTTCTAAGTTTCTTAAAGCTACCACAGTCATTAGACCTCTCTTTTTATGGTATCGCATTGTGGCTTGAAATTGCCCTTGTCGTCTATAATAACCCCCAAATATCTGTATTCACAAACGATGTCCAGCTTCCTTGATGCGAAGAACCAGTTATTTGTTATTCTCTTTTTATGGGTGTTAATGCACATGACTTTGGTTTTCTCTTGGTTAATGCTAAGCATATTTGTTGCAGAATATCATGACGTTATGTCCAACAGCCGCTGTAAGCCTACTGGGGTACGGCTAATGAGTACCAGGTCGTCCGCATAGAAAAGGTTGGACAGCTGGGTACCACCTAGATTGGGTGCGTGTGAATTGCTTTCGTTCAGCAGAGTTGATAGCTCTCCCATAAATAGATTAAAAAGTATTGGGGCTAGCACTCAGCCTTGTTTAACCCCTGTGCTTGTTGGAATCTTCCTCAATAGATATTCTCTATTACCTAGTTTAACTTGTACCCACGTGTCACTATGCAGGAGTATTAGTTGATTTAAGAGCAGTGGCGGGATGTTCAACTTTATGAGATTTTGCGAAAGAAGGTTTCTGGGGAGGTAGTACTCCCGTCGGACAAAGGCAGACGGGAGCACAGAAGGGGTTAAGTCGCCAAATCAACTTCCTGCGGTCACCCTTTAGTCGTCTCAGTTCTTGTTGAGCTGCAGGGTCTATCCTCAGTCTTTGCAGTGTTTGATTGATAAAGGTCTTAAGTTTTTTTACATGAGTGTTATTTCAGAAATTTAAATCGCTTTTATGCCTCATAACCTTGACCGCCCCTTCAGCATGACTGTTGCCCTTTTTTTGTTCCTGTTTTATTTCGTAATGTTCTTGTAAACACCTCCCAGCTGTCAATCAGATCTGTTGCTCCTGATTGCACTTCGCCTAATACCTGTTTAGCTTGGAATAGGAGACTTTGTGGGTCACTCGTTCTGCATTTTACCCGCCTCTCGTTCTCAGTGTATTTTAACCTGTGTGCATTAGCTGTAGGTGTTTAGTATTGGAATGGCATTGATCATGACTTCCTGGGGCAGATGGTCGATGAAGTCTAGGGAACCAATGTGGAAATCCCTTGCTCTTTGATGCAAACTACATGAAAGGAATGTAAAATCAACTGTGGAACTGGTCGTTGTACTGTGAAAGGTTGCTGCTTGAGGGCGGTCTCCTGAGAATCTGCCATTATCTGCTCGGAAGCCCAATTCTTCTAATGATGAAAGAAATCTCTGTGCTGTTTTCGAGCTTCTGCCTCCAGAGGTGTTATCTTGAAGGTTTGGCTCCCAAGCGAATGGATCCTCCTCATAAGTGATATCTGTAGTTGGGTTGCTGAGCGTATTTAGATTGAAATCCCCACTGATAATCCAACTGTTTGTACTCAACGTTTTATAGTTTTGTGAGCTCTTCCTTCAGCGGCTGTGCTCCACTAGTTTTTTTTTCGAGGATGTAGATAGAGGTTTATCAAAATGATATCTTCCCTTTCGGCCCTCTCCCTAGTAGAAATTTGTATCACTTGCATTGCATTTGATGGGGTTACTTTATTTGCGAGGGGCGCTACTGCATAAATGTTCCCTATATAACTATATATGGCAAGGCCGACCTTTTTATGACTAAACTGTGCATTTTGCGAGGGAGGAATGAAGCTCAGATTATAGCCAGGTAGTGCTGGCAGATAATCGGGCCACGTTTCTTGCAGTGCAATGATATCAAATCTTTTCAGATAGGTATAAAGTTCTGTGTCGTTAAACTTATCACTTAGGCCAACGGTGTTCCAAGAGCACAGGTTAGGAGTGTTGGAAGAGTTCTCGTCTTTGTACTTATTTTGTCTTTGATTTTCTATTTTGACATTTATAGTCCTAGAGAGCCAGCTACAGTCTTGATAGGCAGGGCTTTTCGTGAAGAATCATCTTTTGTTACGTCACTCTCTGTGATCTGGGATGTCAGGGGTATTGGTGCGAGCCCCACGCAGAACGGAAAGTGGTCGTGGATTTGAATTGGGTTAACCGTTCTCTTGCCGTTGTTCACTGTCAGGAACCAGTGGGTCAGGGTATCTTGGTTTTGAGAATGGTTGGAGATTTATACCCCAGGTGTTGAACTTGGCTTGTTCTTTTAGTACTTTCTGCGCCACTTCTGTGCTTGACCAAATTGTTTTTGTTGCTTCAGCCCCTGGGCGATCCAATATTTCAATGAACTCGACTGACTCCAAGTCGCTGGTGGATATATTTTTTAGGCTAATTATGGAATTCATTAAGCGTAGTATATTACCCCTGTTTAGGATGTCGATCGGGCCTTTTGATTTATACTCCGGGAAGAACATGATGGTGGGGCTGTCTGCCTGCCCCATCTCGAGTGTTCTGCTGTCCTGAGTGATGATGGAAACGTCCAATGAGCCATGATTTTCCTTGCTCAGAGCTACGCGACACCCAGTGCTGTTTTCCTTTGCCTGTGTTGACTCTAGGTCGGCGATACTTGCTGATGTTATTATGGCCCCTTGTGGGTGACTCGTATCATTTCTGTGAGTGGGACTAGAGACAAATATGCTGTTTCGAGTGGTATATTTTTCTTTTTGTACCTCTTCTTAGTTCGGGCTTTCTCTGAGATCATGGACCAAATCTTTTTCATTGCTCCTCTGAACATGTCCTGCTTCTTTTATGTCAGTGACGCTAGTGGACGTCTTTCTGTTACGTATGGTATTATTTTTGGTCTTTTGCCTCTCTTCTTGAATCGGGTTTTCTCTTAAATCTTGATCCGTATCTATTTCATTGCAGTTCTCGGGTGACATATCTCTTATCGCTGGGATTTTTTTATTTTGGTTACGGCCCTTCCTTCTCTGCTTGCTCCTCTGTTTTGTAAATAGGCGGTGTTCCAGGGATTCTTTAATTTGTGTGGTTTCACCCAGTAGCGTTATGTTAGTAGGTGGGGGCTTTTGGCATCCTCTGTTCCTTAAGCTCCTGTCTAATCCTTGCTTTGTTGAGTCTGCGGCTTCCCCCAGGAGCCTGTGCTCTGTAATGGCCATGCTTTGATTTTTGGTTGGTCCAAACCCTTTGGTGGATTATTTTTTGTAGCCTCCCTGATGTCTGAGAGGAGATTACCCATTGCCGTTGAGAGTGTAGCCAGTTTTTCTATGATTGTTATGCATGAGCAGTTGGTTTGTATTAGTTATGTCTCTGCTTGCGCCCTTCTTACCAAATTATTGAGCTCTGCTAACTTGTCATCAATATTGGCAACGAAGATTGAAAGCGAATTAAGGACAGACAATTGGAGATCCATCTTGTCCGATTGATATTCGATGGCGTTTACGGACCTTTGCATTGCATTCAAAAGAGATGCCCAAATGTCTTCTTTTGTTTGTGAAGTTTCCTTGCCGGATTTGGGGTTTGGCGCACTCTTATTCAAACCTGGGAGTTCATCATGGGGGGTCGTGGGATACAAGGCTACCAGTTCTTCCCACTCTTCTTGAGTGAGATACGAGGATTCAAAGTCCGCAGTCTGCAATGATTTAGTGGGTGGGGTGGCTGGGCCCAGAGTTTGAATTTGAAATTGGCTGGGAGAGTAGCTTCACTTGAGTTCTTCGAGTTATTGATCAGATTGATGGTCAGTGGAAAGAGGTACATGCCGTTCTTGCACTGTACATTGCGGTGAGATTGATGTATGTGGAGCCCTTCTCTCTATTGTGTCAGCCGATATAATGAGATCTTTCTTTCCCTTAGTGTTCTCTTGTTGTATCACCATGCAGTCAATATGTGCTTGTCGTGCACTAACTCCACTTGCGGTATAGGATCACCATATCCTTTGGTTATTGTGTCACCCTTATTTGGCATATTAAGATTTCTGGGCATGGTGGGGGCTGGTTCTGCTTGTCCTTTGGTATTGCCTGGCGGTCCTTAGCCATCTTCTAGCAGTTCATCTGTGCCACAACTTTCTAGACCTGGAGAGCTCGTCTTCCAGTTTTTTTTCCTTTCAGAACCGGGGCTTGAGGGTAGGCCTTGGCACTCGCTTTCGTACTTGTTTTTGCTTCCCCTCCTATTGACCTTTGGCTTTGCATCCTGCCGATCCCGCATTTTTGGGCTCGAGGGAACAACGTTTTCGAGTCTTCAGCCCGGCTTGCTTGAATCCAGTGGCAAAGTGAGCAAGGGACTCACCTCTGAGCATACCCTGCCACACTTATGGCAGCCAAAAGTGGTACAAAAGGGGGTGGTAATGAACAGAGCATCCGAACCAATCAAACACTCACACCCAGTCAAAAGATCTGGGTTTAATCCATCACCGTTCTTTAGCCCACTCTGCCACCCCAGTTCAGACATGGCTATATGCAAATCAGTCTGACCCTGTGCCTCATGGGAACAGTACGGACCAAACTGCCAAGCCATGCCTTCCCTAGACCGGAAACAAGCTTCAGAGAACCGGTTTCTGTCATTACAGCCATCTTCAGCCCGGCTTGCTTGAATCCAATGGTAAAGTGAGCAAGGGACTCACGTCTGAGCATACCCTGCCACACTTATGGCGGCCAAAAGCGGTACAAAAGGGGGTGGTAATGGACGGAGCATCTGTACCAATCAAACACTCACACCCAGTCAAAAGATCTGGGTTTAATCCATCACCGTTCTTTAGCCCACTCTGCCACCCCAGTTCAGACATAGCTATATGCAAATCAGTCTGACCCTGTGCCTCATGGGAACAGTCCAGCCCGAACTGCCAAGCCATGCCTTCCCTGGACCGGAAGCAGGGAGAAAGGCCGAGACACAAAGGCTCCACTGGTCGGAAACCGCAACTGCCAGGTCAGTGACCAGAGCAATTTCAGCGACCGCTAAATGCGGTGCATCCGTATTCTAGATCGCGCACAAAAATAGTATGCACGAACGACTCTAGGATCAGAGCCTGAGCTATCGCGCGTCAATGCCGGGAGCAGCGTTAACGCTGCAAGAACAGGAATATAAATCCAAGGGGGCAGTAAAACACAAGCAAACACAATCACTTTCAATACGTAATTACCATATTATCATCCTTACAGTCAAATGACAAGCAATACCAATAGCAAAACGCTGTAACGGGAAAGGTGCACTTAACTGTTGCTGTGAGCAGAAAAGAAAGAGGATGATGGGACTATGCAGAAACAGGGCTGGTTTACAACAACAGAATTCCTCAGGTAAGCCTACCAGATGTATCTCTAGATTAACCAAAAAAAGAGCCAGACGATGAGGGTCCACTGATCTGTGCACTAGGGAGCTATCCCACAGTATTCTATACTTCTCAATAAATTTCAGATACGCTCAACTTCCTAATGGTTCACCGTCCCAAACCCCTTGAAACCATATATACAACCTATACAGAAGGAGCGTGAAAATATCTAAAGCAAATCAGTAATGAAAATATTCCAAATTTCTATTTCAATATAGAGTCCAAAAAAAAATCTTCCAGTCAGATACTTTGTACTTCGTGTTCTTTATTGCGAATATTCATCAATCTCAACCAACTTCTCATAATTAAATGCAATCAACAGCCGATGCGTTTCGTCCCTTACTGGGACATCATCAGGGCTCCTGCCACATCCAAGGTAAGGCCAATAAGTGTGATTCAAAATTCTTATTGATTATCCTGTTTTATTGCAAATGGAGGAGTGAACTCCGGATTTATCGGGCCGGGAGAAAGCCATATGCCGAAAGTCGCCCAGGAGCCCACATCTCCTCCAGCACCTGTCTGAAGTAGTAGGAAATATACGCCAGAGCTTGGAGGGACGCAGATACCAGTCCATCATAGTTTTAAGGTGCGCCTCTCTGAGATCTATGGAGTGGTTGAATCGGATAGTATCAGACCAAAGGTGGGCCCATTCCTCGTCTAAAATAGGGCGTTGGAGCAGGTCTTCCCACATACTCATGTACCTGGGCCGAGGTGAGAGGGTGGATTTGAGCAGAAAAGCGTAAATAAAGGAGATCACCCCTTTCATTGAAGACGACTTGGACAGAAAGGCTTCGAATTTTGTAAGTGGTCAAGCCTGCCTTCTAATTTTTCTCTTTTTGTTTTTACTTTCTTTGTATGCCAATCTTTCATCATGTTTGCATAATCCTCTGCGAGGGACCATTTGTTGTAGCCGTGATTGCCTGTGCACTGTATGCGCCTACGTATTCTAATAAAAATATTTTTGACAAAAATAAACAAAAGTCAATAATAGACACAAAATTCAGTCAGCCAGGCAGGGCTATCATGGTCACAATCACCGTTCACAATGTCACCTTCAAAGTTTGAAATGTGTAAGCACCGAATGACAAGCATGAAAGGAAAGATCCCTTTAAAATACTAACATTTTCTATTGTCGGAGCAACACCCATTCTTGAAGCAGGAGGTTTAAATTGTATCATAAATCCCACAGATAGAGGCGGCAAGAGCAATGTGTACAAACTAGATAAATCTGCTAAATGTTTAAGGAATATTTGTAATGATCTTCAATTATCGGACACAGTGGCTCAAGAAGGTAAAACACAAAAGTTTACCTTGATTGCAGAGGATTGAAGAGTTAAGTCAAGGACTGACTTCATCCTCACATCCAAAAATATAAAGAAGGGTGGTTATGAGGAAAAAGAGAGTGGTGTTTCTGACCATAAAATGTTAAAAACAGAATTTGAAATCCCAAACACTGTGATATGGGGAAAAGTGTATGGAAGATTAACACTCAGGGCCTCATTACGATGCAATCGGAAATGGCTCTGACCGTCGGTCAGAGTCGTTCCGACCGTATCCTATTATGCCGGTCGGATTCCTTTCAGACCGACCCATTATGATTTAGCTGGTCAGAAAGGAATCCGAACAGGCTTTCAAACTGGCTTCAAACAGGCTCGGAGACCCTGTCCACCAGTCGGAAAGTGGCCAGTAATCCCAAGGGCGGCTCTTTCCGCCCGAGGGATTAAGATGTCGGATTGACCCAGCCTTTCTGTGCCAGCCTTTCTGACACAGAAGAGCTGTTGGAACTCGACTTTGGGGGTCCCCTTTTGGTGCGCCGTCTCTGGTTGGAGGTCGATGGTGCACCGATGGTGCCTCCTAGTTGATCCCTGCACCTTGAGATGCCCGCCACGGGATGCAGGGATGAACTGCATCTCGCATTTTACAATGGAAGCATGCATTCTGGCCGGAATGCATGCTCCCGTTGTAAAGTATAGGAGTACGAACGAACAGTGTTCATTCGCATCCTAATTGGTCGGTTAGGACCGCCGACTGGGTGTTGGTCGGTCCCCTGACTGAGATGAAGTCGGGCGGAGGAAACTCCACCCGACATTGTAATTAGGCCTTCTGTTGTTACAAGATAAGAACCTTCCCTTACTTGGCGTGGTGGGAAGAAGTAAAGATAAAAGCAAAAAACGTTTTCAGACAGCAGAGTATTAATAAAGACAGAGAAAATTCTGCTAAATTTGAAAAAAATATTTAATACTCATCACCATAGAATTCTCGAAAGATGCGGAATGGAGGTGGGCAAGGAAAGCAGAACTGCGAAAGCAGCACTAAAAAAATGGTTAAAAAAAGAGGGTAAGAATACATCTTCACCTCAAGGGTGAAGATTTTTGAGGAAGATGATTACACAAGGTTTTTTCCCTAAAAAGCACAACAGGTGCAAAATGGGAAGCCAGAGCTCAAAGACAAAAAGACAAAAAAGTAAAAAAAAAGGTCAGAAAATAAATAAAAAAATTCTCACAGCTATACAAAGAAGTACCCGCTGACCCACATGCATGTGATTATTTTTTAGAAGGGCTACACAATACCCTCTTAGAAGGGGGAAAGGGCTTTCTTGTTTCTTCTTTTTTCAGGAGAAGAATTTTTCCAAATTTTTCAGGACGCACTTAAAGATTCTGCCCTTTGACAAGATGGTCTTTTGTGGGAGTTTTGCAAGGCTTTCTGGGGGCTCATTGCAAAAAATGTCATAGGACTACTGCAGGAATGTATGAATGGAAATTGTTTACCCCCTTCTTTCCCACAGGGCGTTATCAAACTGTTGGGAAAAAATAGGAGGCAAGCTGGACATTAAAAATTGGATGCCGATAACCCTCCTAAATGTAGACAGTAAGGAGCATATTAGCAAGACCCTCATTAAAATTATCGCCGTTTTAGCGGCAGGAAACTGCAGCTAAAACAACAATAATGGGCTTGCTAATATGCATTTGTTATAGACTTCCAATATAAGCCCAGGTTAGATGTGCAGGACATATAACGCATATTAGCTAGCCCATTATCACCGTTTTAGCAGCACTTTCCTGCCGCTAAAATGGCGATAATTTTTACGAGGTTCTTGCTAATATGCCCCCAAAATCTTTAGTAAAACGTGGCCACGAGATTTAGGAAGGCACTCAACACGGTCATCCACCAGACCAAACATGTGGTGTCCCAGGAAGGAAAATATGGGACAGGCTGAACATTTTGAGAGACACCTTATGGCAGCAAAATACATAGGTAACCCACTAGCAATCCTGGATTGAGGACTTTCAAAAAGGCTTTGACTCTTTAAGTCATGAATATCTTTTTAAGGTACTAGGAGAATTGAGCTTCCCAGATAAATTCATTCAGACAATCAGATTGTTATATGCAAACTGCCACAGTCAGGTGCTCGTAAATGGCAAATTTTAGAATGTTTCAGGGTCAGACAAGGATGCCCCCGGTCCCAGCACTCTTTGCATTTGCAATTGAACCCTTGTTGAGCACCATTAGGAAAGCACATGAATAACTGTTCCTTTAGTACCTTGTAGCAAAGGAAACCAGGTGAAATGTTTATCATCAATCAATCAGGGTTTTTTAAAGCGTGCTACTCACCCGTGAGGGTCCAGAGGCGCTAGGGCGGGGGGCAGGGGGTGCAGCTCCAGATCAGTCGAAGAGCCAGGTCTTGAGGCTCTTCCTCAAGGAGTGGAGGGTGGGGGAGCGTCTGATGTTGAGTGGCAGCTTGTTCCAGGCCTTTGCTGCGACGTAGGAGAAGGCTCTTCCACCTGTTATGGCTCTGCGGATGCTTGGGGTCTCTGCCAGGGCGAGGTCGGCGGAGCGGAGGTTCCTTTTGGGTGCGTGGAAGGAGACTCGTTTGTTGAGGTATTTGGGTCCGATGTTGTGGAGGGATTTGTAGGCGTGGATAAGTAGCTTGAAAGTTAGTCTCTTCTCGATGGGGAGCCATTGGAGGTCTCGTAGGTGCTGGGACATGTGCTCATGTCGTGGGGTTCCGAGGACGAGTCTGGCTGTGGTGTTCTGGATGATTTGGAGCTTGTGTAGCAGGGTCTTGTTGATTCCAGCGTAGAGGGCGTTGCCGTAGTCCAGTCTGTTGGTTATGAGTGTGTGGGTGATGGTCTTTATGATTAGGGGGGATCCACTTGAAGGTCTTGCGTAGGATGCAGAGGGAGTTGAAGCAGGTGGAGGCAACAGCGTTGATCTGGCGGGTCATGGTGAGGGAGGTGTCTAGAATGATTCAATGGTTTCGGGTGTGGTCTGTAGGAGTGGGTCCGTTTCTGAGGGCGGAGGGCCACCAGGTGTTGTCCCAGGCGGTGGAGGAGGGTCCAAGGACGAGGACCTCCATCTTCTCCGAGATGATCTCATAAATGAACAATGTACCTAGTGTATGTAATAATACTAGATCCATATAAAGGACATTCCTAATAACACAACGGTTTTCACTAGCAGCAGGTTTGCATGTGAATATTGAAAAGACACACTGCATGACAATGGGAAACTGGGACAAACTGATACCACTCCCAGGTAAACACTCCAAAGACCCGGTAAAGATATTAGAAATCTTTTTCTCTTAGGATATGAAAGGAGAAATAAACTGGGAATAGATGCAACCAAAGAGAGTACAGAAAATGGCTCTCTGGAGAGTTTTGAAGGCTATTTGTCTGCCAATGCTGTTCTTTATTGCCATTGTTTTCCCCCATCTAGTAGGTGGCCAAAAGTAACACAGAAATTGTTTGCCATTTTTTTATGGGGCCCAACAATGGAGAAACTGAAAAGTGACACTGTTTTTAGAATCCATGAAAAAGGAGGCAAATAATTACCTAATTTGCATATTTCCTCATGTCAATTTTAAAAAAATATGTTAAGCAAACCTAAAGAGAGACTCAAATGTAGCTGCCTATATACAGTTTGACGCAAGCTTCGTTATGTCATAATCTGGTATATGTATGATTGACAGTGCCAAACCTTGTTTCTTGGATGCTCCTCCCCCCCCCCACTCCCCTCTGTATAAAGGACTCTGACCCTCCCTGAAGAAAATAGAAGAGCATAAAGGAGATCACACCTCAGAGCAAAGACCTTAAAAAACACGGACCCAGTCACAATAATAGCCAATGTATCTGAGAAGCAGTCGACGAACGTGTGGGAGACGGTGAACCATAGAGACCTGACAAACCCCAGAAAGACTTGGCATGGATGGTGGTCTCCAGATGCCGACCAGTGAAGCAATTCCACCACGAGCGGCAACTGGAAAAACAGCAAGATGTCCTATCACGGGCTGCCCGGCGGAAGGATCCATGGTGTATTTCATATGGAACGACAGTGGTGCACAAAACATGCGGAAATCCCTGGACCACCTGATCATGGAGCCGACGGGCCAGAAATTCCTGCCCTACGAACTGATCCTCTACGGTCTAGGTATGAAATGTAATGTAAAGAAAGAAATAACTTGGCGAATAATAAACTGTGTGAGAGAAGCTCTGTGGATAAACTGAAAAGTATCCCTGTACCAACACCAATTGATAATCATTAAAGAAAGTTCCCCTAGCGCGCTTTATAAATCCTTGATTTAAAAGATTGCGTTTTATAAAATGTATTCCTGCATGTGCGTAGACGCTCACAGGTTTGGGAACGAATGGGCGAAAAAAAACTGAAAAGTTAAAAAATGGTCTGGATGGGTACCATGAAAATATAATGATGTGGATGTAAAACCACCAAAGATAGCCTTTGTGCATTTTTTGGGGGAAAGGTTAAATACACAGCATCCAGACCTGAGGGATTGCTTAACATGTGAAAGTGTGACATATATATAAATAAAATTTATGTTTACAAGAAAACAATATTGTCAGGGTTTTGATCTTGAGTTCATTGGTTGGGCAGCATTAAAAAATAGTATATGTTCTGTGTTGCTGTGCGCAAAAGAGATTAGGTCAACAGAAGAAAAGTTTATTGTTTCAGTTAATTAAATGTATTTCCCTCATTGACTTCTATTGGGGCCTGAATCGGGTTACTGCATGATCTGATATTAGAAACGCAAATGTACATTTTTTTAACTGTCAGTGGCATGGAGAAAGCGCTAAGGCAGTGCAAGATGCAAGTGTTATGTCCTGGCCTGCAGGCGGAGGTTATTGGCAGTGCATACTCCGAGTTGCACAAGACCAGGCCCTGTTAGTTGAAGCCTGCAGAGGAATCAGGTTTCTGCATGCAGAAATCAGGAGGCAGTAGACTGGCCTTGAAATTGGTAGTCTCCTGTCTGAATATGGAGGGTTGGCATACATGCAAAAACCTACGCCTTCACAGGTGTGGCATAACGATGAGAAATATGTTTATTTCTCCTTGTTGTTGTCACTTGAATGCAACACACATAGGGGCAGATTTACAATAACTGGCGCATCCCTGCAGTTCAGCAGGGATGCGCCAATTATTTCGCGTGAAATTAGTAACCCCTCGCGCCACCATGGTTGCGCCGTATTTACAATGCGGCGCACCGTGGAGCACGGAGAGACAGATGCGTGATGCATCTGTCTGCGTATAAGTGACAGTGCTGGAGTCGTGTAGCAAGCCCGACACAACTTCAGCATTGTTCAGGGGCATCCTATACTTGCAATGCTGCATCGCTCCTTACACTTGCTACAAGCAGGCGTAAGGTTTTGACGCAGCATGGACGTAAAAGTGACTCTGTGAAATCTTGTAGATTCTACTGCATCACTTTTACGGGGCTTCCTTGCGACGGAACGCCCTCCCTGCATACATTATACCTGATGCAGGTATAATGTAGCGCAGGGTTTACAATGTGACTCATCTCACTAGAGGTGTCACATTGTAAATCTGTCTCATAGTTGCGCATGGTTTATGACGCTGCTGCGTCACAGAAGTGATGCAACAGTGTTGAAAAGATGACGCAAGGGGCTTGTAAATCTGCCCAACGGAGAGAGAAAATATGCCTCAGGGGATTGTTTGGTGTCCCCTTCCTGCACAAAAACAATCCTGCCTGTGACTCAGGCGTGCGTGCACCATGGTGCATGGGTGCAGGACTGATGAAGCCGGGTTCCCTACTAAAATCCCAACCTGGAACCCTGGGTCGATGTCTCTTTTTTGCCTGCTGAAAAGTGTAAAGGGGAGAAACAACTCATTCAATACCTTCTGAAGTTCTGGAAATAACTTAGACTCAGAGATGACAGACTCTAACTTCAATTTAGGGAATTTATTACAAAGCCAAAAACAATGGATATACAAGCACCTCAAAACGAGGTTGTAAAAATATACGGGAACTAATACAAATCAAAATCTACGTAGCAGACGGCTCCTGTGAATCATGAAATAAATGAACAGTTCCAAAAATAATACACAGGCCAAAACTGCTCCAACATTCAGATCAGACCTCATTTAGGTAAAGAGGAATTGTTCATCTGTCCCTATACTATCACTAAGATGACATCCCTATTTAGCATCTCCCAGACAAAACCCATCAAAAGGTGTCAGCTCGTGAAGGCTTCCTAAGAAGCACATTCACAGAGTAAGTCAGATGACTAAGCTACAAAGTTCGTTCTAAGATAGCCTTTCCAGATGGATTCCCTAACCCTTTTCTCCTAACTCTACTTGTCTCCTTCTCTCACCAAACCTCTTCTGCACTCTCTTCCCTCGGGGCTCTTTCCCTAATACAAAATCACAGAAACATAAACACGCCCAGAGATCACCTCATACAAATGGACACTTCTCCTAGGTAATTTTCCATCGTCTACTGCACTTCTTCTCGTGAGCAGGTGGACAACCTTGGTTCCCGGGCCTTCTTCAGCGAGAAAGAACATCACCTCTCAATTATCAACATTACATGTACAATGTTTCATTTCTCCTCCAGGCCTAAATCCTAAAACAAAAGGCGTTAGTTCTAACTGACAAAGGCAGCTTCTTCCACCTGCAACTGAAACGTGAGAATCGAACATTTCTGTGTGCACATGAATTTTGCTGACTATTTCTAAAATGAGAGCTTACCAGGGAAAATACATTTCAGGCCTACAAATTCAGCTTACATAAGAAATAAACGATCAGGCGTTTCATAGCAAAACGTGATCATTCATTTAGGCCTTTAAACATCAGGGTTTACACACATTATTAATACATTGCTACACCGTCTAATATTATTACATGTTAAGCATAGCTCATTCTTTCTTCGTGCAATCTTCATCATGGTGCACATTTAAATCGAAATGCATTTTGTTACATATAAATGTTCATTAGGCAGCTGCGACATACTAAGGTTACAATATCAAGAAGAACTGTTTTTGTTTTTACTTTGCATAACACAAAATCATTTTCTAGAACTTCACTTGCAAATTTTTGTAAATACATCACAATCCTAATAACCAAAGTTAATACAACACAAGAATATATGCGGGTGCAGACTATCTGTGATTATGACGCACCCCTACAATTTTAGAGCACCGCCACGCTCTTTCACCTGTGTTGGCGCTAGGCAGCAGTTTGTGCTCCAGTGGACGCAAAGAGCAGGAATGCGTAATTTCTTAATAGATATGGTGTACTGCTGCTCTCTCTGTATTCACACAGTGCAGCGAGGTGTCTTGCTGCGCTGGATGAAATAATTATAGCGATGGCCCTATGCTCCCGGAAGACGTGTACCGCAGCAGTGTACGGTCCCGTAGGTTTAGTCATGCGTGCCAATGGGCCCATCTCAGGCGGGAGACTCATGATTTTTTATGGCAAAAATATGCTTTATTTTATTGCTCTCTGCCGCCTGAAATTGCCTCTGCTTCTATAGAAGTCAATGTGGAAATGAATTCTCTTGAATATTTATTCTCCTCTTTACTGTTTAAATTGTTGTCATGCATTGGTTTTGTTCTCTTCCAGTGGAGCAGGGTGCAGTACCAGAGCTCGTCACTAGGTGTCCCACTCCAGTCGGCGTCCACGCTGACCAGTGAGAACTAGAGACTCTATGACGTCACCGCGCCTGCCTTTGTTTTTTCATGGAGCGAGGCTGACAGGAAAGCACTTCCTGCAATGTGACACTGGCCGGATATCCGGCTGCCCATAATGCATTGCAGAGTGACGAACCTCTTCGCATCTAACAGAACACTTTACACTTTTCATTAATTAGGTGTTAATGTCCTCATGTTTTTGTTACTGTACACATTAAACATCCGTCTGCATTCATCGCCAGAAACTCCGTAGAGAAAGGCGCTCCAGACTCTAACACTTACAAGAAGTAAAATAGAGTGAGTTTGCATTTAAATGAGAGTTTATTTTTCAACATTATTTTGTTTTTTATATTTAATTGCATCTCTTGTGGCGATTGAAGAAGAGACCGTAGAAAGTTATGGAAGATCTATGTTGCAACGTGGATCTAAAATGTATTTAACAGTAAATTATTAGGTGCAGATTTATGAAGGCCTTGTGCCGCCAGGACATCACTTTATTTGACGCAACGGCGGCGCAAACAATGCGCCCTATTTACAACGTGATGCATCTAGGAGATGCGTCACGTTGTAAAGCCCTGCGCCATAAGGAGGCGTTCTTGCACAGGGGTCGTTCCGGCGCAGGAATGCCTCCTAAAAGTGGCTGAGTGAAATCTGTAAGATTTCACTCAGTCACTTTCAGGACAATGCTGCGTCAAAACCCTGCGCCTGCTTGAAGCAGGCGTAGGTCTTGACGCAGCATTGTGGAGATGGGGCAACCCCGAGCCTTGCTGGAGCTGCGTTGCACTTGCGACGCAGCTCCAGCAATGCGCCACCTTTACGGCACAGATGCGTCACGCATCTGTGCCGTTTTTGCCCCATGGTGCGCCGCATTGTAAATGTGGCGCACCATGGGTGGCGGAGCAGCGGCGCAGGATGACTGACGCATCCCTGGGGATGCGCCAGTCATCATAAATCTGCCTCTAAGTGTATCGTCACTATTAGTTGCAATTAGGGCTCCCGGTGTTAAGATATTTATATTTTAGTCTTTTACTTCAGTATATATCTATATTTACTACTTGGGAATTATTTTTGCATTTATCCACATCTATTTTCGCAAGAAGCAAAAGACGAGCAACAGTTAGTATTATTCCACATGTATTTAGATTGACACAGGAAGGAGGCTGTAAGACATCAATACTGGTTGTGGCAGAGTGAGCCCCATGCTGAACGTTAGCTCTAACGTGGCTTCAGTGAGCCCGATTGTTTTTACTGGAAGCGGAGTGGACTAACCCAGAGCTGCCAAGGCCACGTCACCAAAATTGTCACAAAAACAAAAATCTAAAATTGGAGGCTATAATCCTATTTTGATATTTTAAAATAAAGGCTATGTTTCTCTTTCTCTCCGTAATTATATTACCCACTTGTTAAAGCACATGCCTCGCGCGTCTTTTCTGCAGCCCTTCCTCTGTGGTGGAACCCTCTTATGAGTCCGGTCTCTCCATGCCTGGTCCCCCAGAATGAGTCAAGTCTGAGCCGGAAGTGATGCAATGAACACTGTGGGGCAGATTTACAAGCCCCTTGCGCCTTATTTACTCTGCCGTTGCGTCACTTTTGTAACGCAGCGGCGGCGCAAAAGATGTGCCATGGTGCGGGGTATCTACAACATGACGCATCTGGGAGATGCGTCACGTTGTAAAGCCATACGCCAGAAGGAGGCGTTCCATCGCGCGCGGGGGGGGGCGTTCCGGCACAGGAACGCCTCCTAAAAGTGGCTGAGTGAAGTCTACAAGAAGTCACTTTTAAGCCCAGGCTGCGTCAAAACCCAGTGTAAGTTTTGACACAGCATTGTAAGAATAGGGCCCCCAGAGCATTGCTGGAGCTGCGTCGCGCGTGCCTAGGGACGCTTGGTCTAGGGACGCTCCAGACATTTGCTAGACGTCCAAACACAATCTCGTAAGGGCTGAGCCCCATGCGTGAGTGTGCTGTAGTCCTTGTGGGTAGAAGGGCAAGAGGCAATGCATCAGGCCATGCTAGGCCCGTGGTGGCTTGTATTTTCACAAGTTTGAGTTTCAAGGTCCCATTATAGCGTTCCACTAAACCTGCTGATTGTGGGTGGTTTGCTGCATGAAATTCCCTTTCCTGGATTATACATTAGGCAAACCATACAGTTCTTTACTAAATTATCAGCGTATTTGGGAATGTTAGAGTTTTGACAAACTGATGCTAGAAGCTTACATATCCCTTTGGCACTAATGTGAGCTGGACCATGTGCCATTGTCACAACAGGGAGAACATAGGCGTCAGGTAACACCATCTCTGCTGATCGGACAAATCTGTCCAACAACCATTGTTATCTAGTCGGCCAGTGATTTCTCTCCATTTGTCTTTCTCTCCTGGTGTAGCTTCTGCTTGTATGTCTTTCACACTTTCGAGAGTATCCTCACACATCCCTCCTTCCACAATCCATCGTGCTGGATCAGCCATATACATTCGGTTGGACAAATCTCTAGCTGTGTCTTTTGCTATTTGGTCAGAAAAAGCATTTCCCTTTCCAATGTCATCTGTTATCTTTTTGTGGGCACTACACATAATGATTGCTATTTGTGTGGGCAAAGTGAGTGATTCAAGCAAATGACTAACTAGCTGTCCCTGTTGTATTTTTGTCCCATGAGAGGTAAGAAAACCTCTTTCTTCCCAGAGGCGTCCAAAATTGTGCGCCACTCCGAATGCGTATTGGCTATCCGTGTATATGTTAACCCTTTTATCTTTTGCCAATTCACAAGCTCTAGTTAATGCTATTAGTTCTGCTGCTTGAGCTGAATGGTACGGTATTTTCGCTGTCTCCACTATTGTGTTCAGTGTTGTGATTGCATAAGCTGTTGTAGTATTACCGTTAGGTAATTTAAAGCATGAACCATCAACATAGAGTGTTCCATCAGGGTTCGGAATTGGAGTATCTTTAAGATCTATTCTACCTTTTGTCTCCTCTTCTGTTCGAAAAATGCAATCATCATGTTCAATAGTGTCTGAATCTGATGGAAGTGGGAGTAAGGTGGCAGGATTCAGTGTAGTACATCTCTTTATGGTGATGTGGCTCGCTAACAGTGTTAATTCGTATCCGGAGAGACGGGCACTGGTAATGTCTTGTGTCTTTGTTCTATTCAATAATGTGTCTACAGCATGGGGAACCATAACAGTAAGCGGAGTATCCAATACCAATCCTGCCGATTGGCGGATTGATACTGCTGCTGCAGCTGCTGCTCCTAGACAGCTCGGCAATGCCCTGGCAACAGGGTCCAAGGCCGCTGCATTAGGACCTTGCGCCCAAAGGGAGACAGGTAACTGTTGGAACTTGTGTGGTAGGTCATCAATGGATAAATATACTGGGGACACTACTTGTTGGCCTAAGGTCAAATGTACTCCTTGAGGGGAACAATATTGTGTGGCATATAATCTCTTCAAAAGGTCGAGACCCAACCAGTTTTCAGCACAGCCAGTGGTAAGGATGAGAGGTACCTCTAAATGATATGGTCCTATCGATATGGGCAATGGGCTAGAAACAGGATTCTGTACGGGTGTCCCAGAAAATCCTACTGAAACATTTGTAATGCCAGACAAAGTTGCCCCAGGGAGCTTCGAGCGAACAACGGAGCTCTTAGATGCGCCGGTGTCTAATAGAAATTGTTCCTGTACCCCTAACGCAGTGACATTAACATAGGGACCGCATTGATCCACAGGAATAGACACGGCTCCCTCACTCTGTCCTAGGCTGTACTATTGGGGAAGAAACCCTTGACCTTCTTCTTCAAAATAGTCATCATTGTAATAATTTCCAGCCTGGGGCGCCGGATGATCAAAAAAGTTGGCGACACTGGCTGGGCTGTGTACACTGCGGTGTTTGGGATCCTCGTCCTCTACCCCGGGGTGCCGACTGGTATCCACCTCGACCTCTTGGAATAAATCCTACTTGACCTTTCTGTACTAAGAGCGGGCATCTACTTTTAAAATGACCATCCTCTTTACAGTATGCACACTGGTTAGGACCAAGGGGAGGTCACGGAACAGTGTATCCTTGACGTTGGTATAACTTCTGAGATGGGGCGCATTCTGAGGTGTCCTTTGTTGGTCTTGAGGGGCATAAGCCTGTTGTAAAAGGATCTTTGTCTTGAGGTCCTTCAATTTCTTTTCCAGCCTTTCCTTTTCTTCTAAATCCCTGTTCTCATAGTATTGGACTATGGTCAAAATGCCAGACGGTGTGGCGACTGGCCACGCACTTTCCGAAGCTTTAAGTCTGGTAGCTAATTCCGGTAATAGATTAGAAACAAATGTATCTACAAATAATCTCTGGCCTCCCGGTGCTGCCATATCTTGTCCACTGTGATCTACAAAGGACTCTTCAAACCTGGGGAAGAAGTCAAAAACCGACTCATCTTTCTTTTGTTTACATGCGGACAGCTTATCCCAATTAACTGCCTAAGGGGGCATAGGTGTCTTCATAAGTGTAATTATATTTCCGGGCAAGTCCCGTATTATCTGTTCTGGTTTGGCTCCGCCTACCTGTTCTCGTTCTGCCAACAGTATGGCAGCCCAGTCACCACCTAATTTGGCAACGTGGTCTTCCTTACGTATTTTATTCCATACCTAAGGTGGAACAACTTGACCCATAACCATATCTATATCAGTCAATGTCAGACTGCTAGAGCTCAATGTCTGTGTCAGTTCCTTATAGTATCCTGCTGAATTTTTCCGCGGGTCAGGCAAAGCTTGCTTAAGGGCGAGAACTTCAGATCTTTTCCAAGGGACATGCACTCAAACCTGTTGGAAATGAGCAGGTATCGCAGGAGGTCCTGCTATAGCGTCACGCCAGACCGGCTGTACTTCCCGCATAGGGTAGCCTTTGGATAATGTCAGTATACCATCTTTACCCTAGTTCCTGCATGTAAGGAGATCTCGGAACATTACTAAATTCGCGACAGCATCCGCAATATCCTGACCCATAACGTGTCCCCCTGCCACTTCTCTCCTGATGGTGATGAGGTCCCGAGGGGGACCTTCCTCAGCCATGTCACTCCACAGTTGTAATAAAATATTGCACATGTGGTCAAAAACAAATCGCTGAGTGGCTGGCGTCCACTGTCCGCTTACCGTCAGAATGTCTTCAGACCCAAATTTATTCTCATTCTGCATCCATCTCCTAGCTTGCTGTTCTAGGACAGATCTCTCATGCGTATCCATTTGAGTCTGACTACGCAATTGTCTGTGACGAGAGAGAGGAGAATTTTGAATGATGCCCAAAAGGGGGAAAATAAGTCAGAGAGACCCTCCCTAATTTTTCTACGAACAGTAGTTGGGGTCTGGACGGGTGCTTGTGGGGAGGATGTTGGACGGGAGTCCTTAGGTATGTGGGTGTCAGCCTGACAAACAGGCGTTGGCAATGTGGGCGTAGCTGTAGGAGCAGGAAAGACAGGCTGTTGTACTATAACTTGTTGAGAAGGAGGATGTGGAAGTGGATGCATAAATGCAGGTTGATGAGGAGGTACAACCGGAGCATACGGCGGAGGTGCTATTAACATGTGTGACATTACGGGGTTGCTTTCCGAATCATCATCTTTACTGAACTAAGTAGGCAACGCAGGATAGCATTTATCTATCTCCATTCTATGCTTCCTATCTACTATCCCTACGTTCTTTTCAACTCGATAGTCTTCATATTTCTGAGCTTTTTGTATAATAGACATATGACCTTGTTTATTCTGAGATTTCTGTTGTTTAGTTTCTTTCTGCTTTGATTCCTTTCGCCAAATGCGAAATGAATCAAACATTGCCGGCCGGGCTTTCTTTTTAAACAATTTTTCTTCCAAATTGTCCAACACACGGGGCTCAAAACTACCATCTCGTGGCCACTGTAAAGTACCGTCATTCTTCGTGCACTTTTCCCAGAGGCCAGTGAAAATGATGGGGCCAGTCCCGTGTTTGGAGTAAACTTCATATTGCGAAGTCCCCACTGGAGGCACCGGGCAGGTATCCTCAAGACGGGAGTCCCTTGAACAACCATAACAACACCATTGACGAAATTTGCTGAAACAAGGCATTTTTGGATCTCTGGTTCATAAAACAAACACCAAGAGGTAAAACTATAATCACATACTTTCTCAATTCAAGTACTTACCCCTTGGTTTTGGATTTTGCAAAAGTCGAACAAACAAACCACAAATACCCAGACAAGTGGGAGCTACCCACTCTTACCTGACCAAATTCTCTTCTCACCAATAGAGGTCTTTCTAATGTCTCGCTCTCTCGACTAGTGGGACCAAGCCAGGGCGTCAGTCAGGGCGGCGGCCAGACAGCCTTCGGGAAGGGGAAGTCGCACTGCAAAAACCCCGGGTCCACAAAATACAAGCAGGGGTCAATCAGGTGGTGCGCTTCCTTCAGAGTTTGTTCACGAGACTCCTCACGACCCTCCGGCTTGACCGCAACCGCTGAAAACGCCCTACGTTGGGCGCCAATTGAAGAACCGGACCTTAATTACGATCCGGCGGCGCAGGGGACGCCTGAAATCTTCGAGTTCACCTGTCCAGGTATACAGAGACACGGAACACTCTCTTCATGAGAAAGAGTAAACATTTATTTGACTGCAGCCATGAACAGTAATCCCAGAAGTACAACACAGTAAGTTCTCGGGAGACCGCTCCTTCAATCCGCAGCGTACATTCTTTTATAGTGGTAGACAGACAAAAACCTTAACCAATCAGCAGTGACTTTCTTGTTTGCCAGAGTACGGCGTGATCATCGCATGCTCTTGTTTTTCACTCGTGCAACATCTTTTGCAACATAGATAATCATTAATACATTTCATGACTTATACCACCCGCCACAAAGACAGATGAGCCTAAATATAAACATGAGCCACAATGCGGGGCTGGGATCTCGCACAATCGTCTTTGTGTACTAGGTTTACTCTCTTGCGCAAAGCTAACAGGGAGTAGTTTGCTTTTTAGCGAGCGTTGTATTCGTTCAGGGACAGGGAGCCCCGAGCGCGTACCTCGAAGTCAAGCCTGGGTAATGGCAATACAAAAATGGAGGCAAAATACAAGATGGACGCGGTATTCGGATATTTCATATTTCCTCACTTCCATGACCCTTTCTTGCGTAGGAAAGCCCCCCCCTGCATACATTATACCTGGCGTGGGTATAGTGCGGCGCATGGGTTTACAAAGTGATGCATTTACCTAGATGCGTCACTTTGTAGATATGGCGCAACAAGGCGCATTTTTTACGCCACTGGTGCGTCAAAAAAGTGACGCACTGGCGGAGCAAAAGTGACGCACAGCTTCATAAATGAGGCCCGTGGTGTGGGCATGGGTCTGACGGGGCTCTGGAGTGGACGGAATTCATGATCCTTATGTTGTCGTTGTCATTAATGTTGGTCCAGGGGATCAGGTTGGTGCTGGTGTCGGTCGTGGGGGTGGGGGTCTCGGTGGTTGCCGGGACAGTCAAAGCGTTGAAGCTGTTTTGGATGTCTGAGATCTTGCGATGGAAGAAGGTGGCCACTCAGTCACTGGCATTTGGAGTGCTGAGTATGGTATCAGGCCGATGATAGCATCCATGACAGGTCCGAGCAACTCCGTAGGTCTGTCAGGCCCACCGTTTTGACTCTGGCAGATGGCAGTTGGAGGTGGTCCTTGCGGTGTTGGTGTGTGCCTCCTGAGGTGATGCGACGTCCGGGCCTTTCAGGACTCGATGCTTCGTGTAGGCCCTAGTGGCTCGCAGTTGAGGCCGGAGGCTGCGGACAGTGCAGGGCCATAGACTCCTGGCGTTAATGAACCCAAGACCATCGCTTCAGAGGCCATTCAATGTCTCTGAAGAAGGGGTCCCAGACCTGACCAGCAGAGTTAATGGCCCTGGATGCATTGCGGCAAGCACAGGCACCCAGCCACGGGACAGTGACTTGCGGTGCAGTCAGAAGGGCCATGCGACCTGAGCGGGTCCCCATCAATGTCCGAGGTGTATGTTGCGGTGGGTTGCAGGGGACTTTGGAAGGTGTCCTCCAGGGCATGATGCAGGAGGTCAGCTGTTATCTGGAAGCAGCAAATGGTGGAGTGGAAAGCGTAACCTTCGTTTTCAACAACAATTTGATATCAGCTAAATGTGGATGAAAATAGCCCCTAATCCATAGACTCAAATGCCACCAATGTACGACCAGTGAGTGTCCATGAATTTCGGTGAACAGACTTAGTGCACAGGTGCTGAGAGGGGATGCAGTCTGCGATGATGCCGGTACACTGATATGAACTCCACCTTTGCCAAATCAAGACTATGTGACCTACTGGACCACAGTGTAGGCCAGAGGCAGCGGTCAGCAGTAGCCCACAGCTACGTTTCGTTGGCTCGCGAGGCACAGAGTTAGTGACACAAGGGCAGTTGTCTTTAGTGTTCGATCACCTCCGTAATGATGATTCTGTTCCCTCCGGACTGCAATGGGTCATCCTCGTACGACTCTCCGGGCATGCGATGAAATGTATTCTGCCGTTTGAATTACCGATGTTCAGTTCCAAATCTGTAACCCACTCCTGCGCAGCATAGGCTGAGGGCAGTAGTCCGCGTAGGCCCACAGACACTTGTGGTTGTGATGCCATGCACAGACTTGTTGGCACCACATCGAAGGGAGTATAGGGATTTGTTCTCTGCCTTAAATGATGTTCACTGCCATGGTGTAATCAAGACTCAGTTCCAAATGTGTGACTCTGCTCACAAGGACAGCATCGGCCTCGTGATGGGGTGAGGGGAGCCGCCCTGTAGGGACATGGTTCTTTTCAGAAGAGGACCACGCCCAGGACTATGTGCTTTTTATTCAAACCCCTACGCTGGCGGGGCGTACGCCGGACCATCCCACACCGGTGACGCTTAGGAGGGGGTATAACAGGCAACATTTCTGCGAGGTCCCCCCCGCAGAGGTGTATGTCACTATGGATATGGGTGTGTTCTGCATACTGACCTCTGTCCAGCCCATCTCTGCCACTCTAGGCATTGTGTACTTTCCCAATCATCGTTCTACTGCATCATTCAGACATGCCTGGTTGCCACCTATCCCCACATTTGGCTCCTATGTGGCTGAGGTGCCATACCGTTGATGGCTCATGTTTGGGGCTTGCCCAGGTTACCATAGTAAGTTGTTCTGTCGTGTCTGGTGAGTGGGCATGTTGTTGTGCAAGTTGGTTGTGATTTTGTGTCGGGTGCATTGCCAGAGTTGTGAGTTGCATGGTTGTGGAGTTGAGGTGTGGGGGTGTTCATTTGGAACTTGCCAAGGGGCTGTGCATTTCCCTTGTTGCCAACATGGGAACTCTGGTTGATGATGGACTGTCGGAGGATGAAGGTATCATGCACTGTCTGTATTTGAAGGCAACATTGTTGGAGGTTCCACAGTGTTCTGTTGTTGCCTGCACATTGATATGAGACGTGTGCTTCCTGTTGCGGTGATTGTGTGCTATGTCACCACGGGACACAGGTAGTGCATGTGTGGTGTGGATTGCCCCCAACACGTGCATGCATCCTGCTAGGGAGAATGGTCCTAGCTTGTCTCCAGAGGATCCTGCACATTGTTTTAAACGTATGAGGAATGGGGTTCCAGGGTGTTGGTGATGTCCAGGACAGGTGTGGGTGACTTAGATGTGGCTGGCTGTGAGACTCCTCGGGCTCAGGCGGGTATTGTTTTGGGGTACCAGGGGCCAACAGGCGCAGCCAGGCCAGCAGCTTTGTGTGTGGTGGGATGTTGGTTGTCCGCTGAATTGGTGCCGTAGGCCTGTTAGGCAATGATGGTCAAAATGCATAGGATGGTTGACCCTTTCAGCCTATAGTGAACGGTGACATTGTCAGGTGTTGTGTCCGTGCCACTGGTACATACCCTGGTGGTCCGCTGTCTTTGTCAGCTCTGCGTCTGTGGTGGTCCGGGGTTGGGGGTGTCCCTGGTGTCGGTTGGGGACCTGGGGTGATGGCGGTGGGTTTTGTGGCCCTCTTGGGTGTCCGGGCCACATGATGAGTGGCTCCATGGCATGTGTTGCCCTTCCGATGTGGCCCTGGGCTGTGCTCCCTTTTGTGGTGCAGGCTTCCGTCCGACTTTACACCAGGTCAGAACAATTGTATATTTCCTGGTGCTATGCGCCTTATTGTCGGATTTGTGTTCCTATCGCCAAACTGGCTGGTCATTGAGAATGATAAGGTGTGATGTTGTTGCTGCTTTTGGCACAGGAACGCCCACTCTGCATCTCATTAGCGATAGTTGCGGGAGTCCTCTGTGGCGATATTTTTTACGCCTGTTATCACAGGTGAACTGGTGCTGTGGGCTGATACCACCAGCTTTTGAATGGGGAGGTACATTTATCACGACTTTGGCTGCGATAAAGTGCTGTTAATTCGCTGACAGCTCCTTGTGAATACGCCCCTAAGAGTTCCCCATTGCTCAAATGGGCGTAAGTTCTAATTTTGATATGTTTCCCTTATCTTCATTGCTTGATTTCACATTAGAGAAAGTGTCACTCATACTTGTTGAAATGTCGCTCATAATTACACTGAAATTCTGAAAATGTCACACATAGCAATCTGAAATCTTGGCAGCTATGCACTATGGTCCCATGTTCACAATGACGCAAAAGTGGCGCAAGGGGCTAGTACATAAGCCCCGGAGGGTCTTATTTACCAGCCTCTTGCGCCACTTTTGCGTCATTTTTAACATGGGAAAAGTGACGTGCGGGTGGTGCAAGGGGCTTTTAAATCTGCCCCAAAGTGCATGTTTGCACACCGCTTGCAGGTTTCCAAAACACAAAAATAAAAGACATTGGGGCAGATTTACAATAACTGCCGCATTCCTGCATATCAGCAGGGATGTGCCAGTTATTGTGCGCCACGGCTCAGCCACCATGGATACACCACATTTACAACGCGGCGCACCATGGGGCAAAAACGGCACAGATGCGTGACACATCTGTACCGTAAAGGCGGCATATTGCTGGAGTTGTGTCGCAAGCGCGACGCAGCTCCAGCAATGCTCTAGTGGGGCCCTATCTTGTGAATGCTGTGTCAATCTTTACGCCTGCTTCAAGCAGGCGCAGGGTTTTGACGCAGCATGGGCTTAAAAGTGACTTCTTGTAAATTTGACTCAGCCACTTTTAGGACGCGGTCCTGCGCCGAAACGCCCACACTGGTGCCGGAACACCTACTTCTGGCGCAGGGCTTTACAACATGACGCATCTCCCAGATGTGTCACGTTCTAAATACCCCGCATCATGGCGCTGGCTTTGCGCCGCCACTGCGTCTCAAAAGTGATGCAGTGGCGGCGCAAATGTGGCATACGGGGCTTGTAAATCTGCCCTCAGTTTTTAAAGTACCTGTGAGTGGTGCAATATTTTGTCTGTGTTTTTATCTTGGGGTCAGAGGTCGGGCTGCATTATGTAAACAGTATAGATTCTGTGATGCTTTGCACCAGAGAAGTGAGGTCAAAGGCTCCACAGGATACCAGGGTGCAGTACCTCACGTCGTCACTAGGTGTCCCACTCCAGCCGGCGTCCGAGCCACACAGGGACCACTGGAGACGCCTGACGGAGGAACGCAGTGACGTCACCACGCCTGCTTTGTCATCCTGGAGCGACGCTAGGCGGAGCACTTCCTTCATCGTGACGAATTGTGAACGGATATCCGGCTGCCCATAATGCATTGCAAGAACGACAAACCCTTCTCATCGAACTGAACACATTACACTTTTCATTAGTGAGACGATAATGCCTTTAATTTTTGTACAGTACGATAACCATCCTTCTTTATCTATCAGCTTTAACTCTGTAGAGTCGCGCTAAGATTCATAAGAGTCCAATTGTTGGAGATGAGTTTTCTACACTGCAGCCGTATAATATAACATTGTATCGCACTTCTTTTCGACAGCTGCACTTCGTGTGGCGGCTGACGGCCAGAATTTGCAATTTTTGGAGACCCTATAGGTCCTCAAGATAGAGTTGAAAGCAGAATTATTCATACAATAGAAATATAATGATTTCGTTTATGGTTAATGATCCATTCAATGAACTTCTAGTGAATATATGAGGAAAGGGTGGAGATAAAAATAAAACAGTCAGAGAAGGAATCTGGGCAGGTTTAGACCACGCACATAACAAGGGTATCCATTTTTCTCACATAACAAGGGTATCCATTTTTCTCGGCAAATCAAAAGATATCAAAGAGATTTACAAGCTCCCTGCGCCACCAGTACGTCACTTTTTGTGACATACTGGTGGCGTATTTTACTGCTCCATATTTACATATTTACTGTGTTTTTTTCTGTCAATATGGCCCCTTTACACGCAGCACTTTGGATCAAAGGGGCATTCCATGGGTGTTGCTGTGGGTGTTCCCATACAACACCTATGGAACGAGACACATTTACAAATTTACAAGGAATCAATCTGGAAATGCGTGTGAATGCTACGCCTCACGAGGAGAAATGTTTTAATTTCTCCTTGTTTTTTCCTCTTGCAATGCGTGCTGCATTCTACAGCACGCATTGAAAGAGGAAAATGCCTGTAGTGATTGTTTTTGTGCAGGAAGGTGCGCCCGCCTTCCTGCACAAAAACAATCTCCCCACGACGCAGGCCACCTTGCACCATGGTGTAAAGGGTGCCTACGCCTGCGCATTGCTGCAGTTTGTGCGCCAGCGCCGGGGAAAGCATAGAGATGCGTCATATTGTTGTAAATATGTCGCATCCCTTTGCTTTGAAAGTGACTCAGTGCGGCGCAGCCAAATAGCTTGCGGAATGCACTGAGTCACTTTCATGGTAAATCTGCCCGCCTATATGTAACACCACACAAAACTCCTACACAAACGTAAAATGCGGCAGCCTAAGTACCCATGGCCAACGCTATTTCCTTTGCTCACAAGTATCAGAAAAAAATCACTGCTCGTGCACACATCCTCTTCTTAAATATTAAGGCACCATCACTTACCTTTCCCACGGGCTGTGCTGCGGGGGACTCCTACTGGTGAAGCCCCCTCTGCAGTGCCAGAGAGCTCCAGTACCCAAGTGCGCCCTGGCCACTGGAGGCAGCAAAAACTGGCAGTATGTAGTGATTCGTAGCCTGGACAGCTTGGGGGTCGAGTGGCCCTCATGTAGCAGGACCACAACTTCGATAAAGGATTGATCATTCCTTCCGGGGCACAGGTGTTTACTTTTGGAGAGATTAGGGGCTTTTCCAGGGCGGGTCATATAACTAACCAATCACTGGACACTAGGGGGTATATTCTCAAGGATTTATCACCGAGTTAACTGCACTTTATTGCAGCCAAAGGGGCGATAAATCTATCGCACCATTCACAAGCTGGTGCAAACAGCACATATTACCAGTTTACCCGCGGTAGCAGCCTGATAAAACATTGTCACAGATGACGCAGGCAACTAACGCTAATGAGATGCAGAGTAGGTGTTCCCTTGCAAAAAAGAGCAAACACACCACTTCGCAACATTCACAACAACCAGCAAGATCGGCGAACAGATCACAAAACAAGCCTTAAGGAGTGTTAGCACCAGGAAGTTAACACCTTCTCTGACCTGGTGTAAAGTCGGAAGAGAACCTGCACCACGAACAGGAGCCCAGCCCGGAGCCACACATGAAGAGCAACAGATTCCATGGAGCAAACGATCATGCAGCTCGGACACCCAAGAGGGCCACAACACCCACTGCCACAACACCCAGAGGAAAACAAGGAAAGGCTTGGGTCCTGTCACTGTCCGGCCTGGACCACAACTATGGAGTAAACAAAAACAGTGGCCGAGCAGATTGAGTTAATACAACAATGCACCACCTAGTGAAATCAATTGCTAGGTTGGACAACCATTTGTATTGAGTAAATTCTTATTTTATAGAATTTTTTTTAGAAAAGTTTTTTTGGGCATCAAAATACAACACAATATTTACACAAATACATAAATACATTCAATCCACTAGGAAAACATATCAAACAGAATAATTAAACAAAAAAATTGTACAAAAAAATTGTCACAGAGATGTTCACTTTGGACAACTGTACTATGCCTCAACTAGATCAACTGATGAGGCACCAGTCCTGAATGAAAATAGACAAGTGGACTAGCAGATTGTGACACTGGCCTACTTGTAAACACCAACACAAGATACACAATGAAGTTCGTCACAGAGTGCTATGACTAGGAATAACACATAAACTGCTGGATAAGTTACAAGTGTATTAATTGATTCCTATCAAGCCCCATCTATTTTGTATCTTGGAGGTCAGAACGTCGACGCGTTTCGAACCCAATATGATTCTGCGGGTTCTCCTCAGGACTTGGACTGGGGGGTCGCTGTCACTTATTGATGAGGGGTTCAGGTCGCTCCCTCGTTAAGTGCGCATACAATGCGAGTGGCGGGTGCCGGTACACGTCAGTTTATCAATGTTCGGATTTTTTGTAACTTCGTGTTTGGGCCAAGTTCGTTGTAACTGCACGCGTGTAAAGGCGGCGACCGCCGCGCGGGCTTGTCGGTTCTCAGCGGAGTTGTAAGCGCTTCGGTCCGGCACCCATCTACTTCTGGAAAACAGACACGTAAAACACGAAACGCGTCGACGTCGACGTTCATTCAGGACTGGTGCCTCATCAGTTGATCTAGCTGAGGCATAGTACAGTTGTCCAAAGTGAACATCTCTGTGACAATTTTTTTGTACAATTTTTTTGTTTAATTATTCTGTTTGATATGTTTTCCTAGTGGATTGAATGTATTTATGTATTTGTGTAAATATTGTGTTGTATTTTGATGCCAAAAAAAACTGTTCTAAAAAAAATTCTATAAAATAAGAATTTACTCAATACAAATGGTTGTCCAACCTAGCAATTGATTTCACTAGGTGGTGCATTGTTGTATTAACTCAATCTGCCCGGCCACTGTTTTTGTTTACAACACCCAGAGCCGGCACCCATCCCTTACCCCCCCAACAAAGATATATGACAGCAACCTCACAAAATCATGAACCAAACAAATCGCCTGATGTCGCACAAGTACAACACTCAACATGCATGTGAGGTTGGAAAAATGAGAATCACACAGTCATCTTTGGATTACCAAACAAAACATTTTAATCAAAATAAGCACAAAAGTAATATTACGAAGAGCCATGGCGTGTCAACTCTGGACAATCTATGAGTAATAAATAATAATAATAATAAATCATTTGTAAAGCGCCTGGCTACACAAAGAACAGTGTGTCCCCGCGCTAACCACTGATAGATTATTCAGAGGACCGATGTTATCAGGCAGGGGGTTTACAAAATGGGAAAAATGAATGTTTTTAATTTCCTCCGGAATCTCATGTCACAGCTGCAAGACAAAATTCAAGATAAGAAGGTGCGTCATGCGCCCAAAAAGGACAGAGAGAGAGTGAGTGAGAGAGAAAAAGATAGAGTAATAGAGGGAGAGGGAAAGTAAGCGCCGACACTGCGGAACAAAGAGGTACAAAAGGGAGTGGTGATGGACGGAGTATCTGAACCAATCAAACACTCACACCCAGTCAACAGATCTGGGTTTAATCCATCACCGTTCTTTAGCCCACTCTGTCACTCCAGTTCAGACATGGTCTTATGGAAATCAGTCTGAACCAGTGCATCATGGGAACAGTCCAGCCCGAACTGCCAAGCCATGCCTTCCCTGGACCAGAAACAAGCATCCTAGGACTGGTGTCTGGCATTTCAGCCATCTTCAGCCAGGCTTACTTGAATCCAGTGGCAAAGTGAGCAAAGGACTCACGTCTGAGCATACCCTGCCAACTTATGGCGAACAAAGCGGTACTAAATGGGGTGGTGATGGACGGAGCATCTGAACCAATCAAACACTCACACCCAGTTAACAGATCTGGGTTTAATCCATCACCAATCTTTAGCCCACTCTCCAACCCCAGTTCAGACATGGCCATATGCAAATCAATCTGACCCTGTGCCTCATGAGAACAGTCCAGCCCGAACTGCCAAGCCATGCCTTCCCTGGACCGAAAACAAACTTCCTAGTACCGGTTTCTGGCATTTCAGCCATCTTCAGCCAGGCTTGCTTGAATCCAGTAGCAAAGTGAGCAAGGGACTCACATCTGAGCATACCCTGACAACTTATGGCGAACAAAGCGGCACTGTGGAACAAGGCCTCACTGCTCACCTTTCCACCACTGGTGAGTCTCCTACCACGTGCCGGTACACAGTGCAGTCCACCAGCTCCCTCATCTAAAACAGAGCCCAGAATTAGGAATGGCAGAGTACATACAACTGCACACACATTCATCGCTTGCCTGTCCAGGCTGCTGCCCCCCAGCCCCTCCCGCCGCCCAGTGGTGTTTGCCCACCCCTGCGCACCCAGACCTCACTGCTCACCTTCCGCCACCGGCGTGTCTCCAAGAGGGCCCACCACGTGCCGGTGCAAGCTCAAAGGCCGGGGCCCGCGACCTTGGCAACCACAAGGTGGCACACTTGATTCTGGGTCTTGATTTCTCAATGGCCGAGTATATATCAGTGCACAGGGCATCATTGCAGACTGCAAACCCGCGTAGCCCTTTTGGTGCCACTAACTTTGTGAACCGCGAAGCAACGCCACGTGGTGGTAGGCCCGTGCTGGACGCTACACTGCGGTCCATCAGGGCTCACTAATCCTCACCAGTCCGGACCACCAGGACGGGACTCATCGCAGGCTGCACACCTGATCAGCACTTAAGGTGCCCCTACCTCAGCGCACCAAAAGTCACCGTCCCTCTGTGTCCGGTGCCACCAAATCTTTGACCCGCAAGTCATGGACCCTCTATGATTGGGTATTGTGCTGCGGACGTCATCATGTAAGCTCCAGCCCTGGGGACCGTGAGGTGGTAGTGCCCTAAGCCCACATGCATGACTAATCTGCACAGGCACACACCCAGATAGTGAGTGGAAATGACGTCCAGCATGTGCGCACCAGCCTTTTTATTGGCAGGGTCACGTGTCCTGTGATTCCTCTGCGAGATGGGTGTGGTGTGGGTGTAAACCAGCCGTGAGGGAGTAGCTGTGGCATGCTGACAACTAGACCTGTGATCAGCAGATCACTAAAAGGAAGACCTGGGACATGGAGCGTTGTCGTCCCCCCTGTCAGCATAGGCGGAGTGGGCTGGCCTGGTCCAGCGGAAGGGTGTGAACAATGACCCCATGGTTCTGGGTGTGGTTACGTCCTGGGCTGTATGACGAAGTAACTGATGCGGGTATCCCTGTTGTGGTGCTGCCGCCACCCGGACCGCAATCAGCAATTTGTCACCCTGTGACCCAAGTCCCACAACATGAGCAAAATGGATGTAAGGGGGAATCACTTACCCTACACACATCCATACTTCCAGATGTGAAAGATCGTGGACATGACACATCTGTGTTAATATGAATGATTAATGCACATTCTGTGGAGTGTTGTGGCAGGACCAGTACAGGGCCATGCAAAGCCCACTTTACAGTTTTAGGCCGTGGAGGGCCAGCTAAAGTCCTTCAGGGAATGACCAGTCCAACGGATGGGGAAGAGCTCAGTTCGCAGTATGCATGCTGTGTCATTGGTGACCAATCGGAATAAGGCAGTCCATGTCGAGGTCAAAGGTGAGTGTCGCGGAGCGTATCAGGGGACAGTGGAGGGTCATGATGCAGAGGGCAGAACCAGGCAGCAATAGTCCAAATGGCAGAGATGATTACTGTGAGAAGTTGGTCTGGTATATGCTGTCCACTAGTTATAGTGGACAGCCTGCACCAGTCCAAACAACCCTTATTGATAACTAGCAGCCCGTCCCGACGTTGTCCGGGTATGAATTGCTACCAGCGAATAGTATATTGTTTTGTAGGATTTCGTTTTGATAGCATTTCTTATCTGTGACAGGCCTGTGAAACGCTCCGATTTACAGTGCACTGCTGATGCACTTAAGAGTGCGCATTCAGTAGTGTGTGAACTCGAGTTTCCCTACTGTATTTTTCCTTGCAATATTATATAGCGCGAACTCGACAACATGGCATGAACACAATTTACATTACTGAAGAACACATTCATTTGTGGTAGGCACGGGGAGACAAAGCAATTTGCCTGGAATCACAGGATGTTGAGCTGATGCCGAGATTCGAACGTAGCTCCCCAGCTCTAAAGTTCGCAATTCTAGAACTTGTGGCGGGAGGTGTGTCTAAAAGTGTATGTCGGTGCTAGCCATCAATGAGAGAGACATGTGCATTTTTCAAATCGGTGGTGAAAAAATATGAGTATGTTGCTGGAGATGTGGGCCGCTGTGCCGCCAATGTACTTACCGGGGGAGGGTAAACACCCATTATTCCGCAACTTTCTTTCCGCATACCATGACTCCGCATACTTTCATTACGCAATGCCATTATAACGCATGGCATTAAATTTTATATGCTTTTACCACGCATACATTTACAACGAAATTCGTTGTAAATGCATGAATGGTAAAAACATGTTTTTGTTTTTTAACGTTTGGATAAGGTAAGTATGGGTATAGGGGTATACGTGTTGGGGTACTGAGGTATATGTTTTGGGGTGTTTGGGTATTTTTAGGGTTCAGGGCTAGGTTTGGGTTTTGGCGTATATGGGTATTTTTAGGGTTCAGGGGTAGGTTTGTGTTTTGGGGTACAGGGGTATTTTAAGGGTTTAGGGATAGGTATGGGTTTTGGGGTACAGGGGTATTTTTAGGGTTCAGGGCTAGGTTTGGGTTTTGGGGTACAGGGGTATTTTTAGGGTTCAGGAGTAGGTTTGGGTTTTGGGGTACAGGGGTATTTTAAGGGTTCAGGGCTAGGTTTGGGTTTTGGGGTACAGGGGTATTTTAGGGTTCAGGGGTAGGTTTGAGTTTTGGGTTACAGGGGTATTTTTAGGGTTCAGTACTAGGTTTGGGTTTTGCGGTACAGGAGTATTTTTAGGGTTTAGGGGTAGGTTTGGGTTTTGAGGTACAGGGGTATTTATAGGGTTCAGGGCTAGGTTTGGGTTTTGGGGTACAGGGGTATTTTTAGGGTTTAGGGATAGGTTTGGGTTTTTGGGTACAGGGTATATTTATAGGGTTAAGAGGGGTTAGTGTTTAAGGGTGTTGAGGTGGGTTATGATTATGGGGTGCAGGGGTATTTAAAGGGAGCAGGGTGGACACCCGGAGATGGAATGTACAGAACCTGGGAAGAAAAAACAATGAAATATTAGGCACAAGGCTCACTTATTTTTTCCCGTAATCCCGCGCCCGCACACGCCCGCGCCCCCAGCACACGCCCACAGCACACGATTTGGGACATGGCATGAAGGGCGGAACGTACCACACGCCCCCAGCGTTTGTCACGCCCTCAGCACACACCCACAGCACAACGCAGACACGCCCACAAGGGACTACTTTGCTGGCACGGTTCTTTTACCTTTTAAATGTATTTGGTGGGCGTCTGCATAGCCTATGTCCTTCTGCTGCAACTGCCCTTTCCAACGCTGTATTGGGTGTTGTGATTGGTGCTGTGGTTCCTGAGATTACCCGCCTCAAACGTTTGGGCTCTCTCTTTATTATATTAGTATAGATTAGTTTTAGGACAACCTTTACTGAAAGCTTTCCTAGTGGTAGCTATGGAGAGCAGCCTTCAGGCTAAGTCTCGAAGGAATGTAAAGCAGCTTGGTTTACTAGATTATAACCTTTTGAATGACCAAATGAAAGGAGAACCACACAAGGTATATATTTAAAATATATGTATTTATTACTAAACACTCTCTACTTACCTCTTTATTTTATTTATTTATATTTTTGACGGTTTTGTATAGCGCGAACAAGACCCTTGCGGGTATCAGAGGGCTTTACGAGGCAAATTTAGGTGAGTGGCATATTCATATAAATATACATGTACAGACTTTTGTGACAACAGTATTGATAACTATTAGAAATTAGCACATATCTACAAGAGTGTACAAGAAAAGTTCAAGTAAATTTGGACATGAGAATTGATTTCACTTCTTTTTTAAAAAAAAATGCAACGGACGGGTTTAGTTTCGTTTCTGGGGGCAAGGCGTTCCAAATCCTGGGAGCCATTCCTGAGAAGGCACCATTGCATTTTTTCTTCTTGGAGAAACGTTGAGGTTTAAGTAGAAGATTATCAAAGCTCCTGGTAGCTTTGTTACCACCCAATAGCACTAGTTTCTCAACTAGGTACCTCAGGGTTTGTGGTATAATGCCTTATGTGTCATACAGGCAATTTATAAATGGATTCTAGCCTCAAAAGGTAATCAGTTGAGGGCATGAAGGTCAGGGGAGATGTGGCAGTTTCTTTTGGTGCCAGTGATGAGTCTGGGGGCTGTAGTGATTGAGGCTCTTAGCGGAGCGGTCGTCGATTTGGGAAGGCCACAGAGAGTGACACTCCCATAGTCAACTCTGGGTATTACTAGAGTTTGAACTGCCTGTTTAAAGTCGTTTGCGGGTATGAAGGGTTTCAATTTTCTCAGGACGTTCATCTGAAAATGTGCTCCTTTAGTTGCAGCCCTGATGCGCTTCTGCATATTTAGCTTATTATTCAGGGTTATTCCTAGGGATTTAGCGGAATCGATGATGAGAAGTTGACGGTCCAGTGCAGTTAGGTGCTTCATCCACTCAACGTGATGGTTGTTTGGTTGGGGGGAGCGAATAAGAGGAATTCTGGGGCATATTACCAACGTTAAACGATATTTATCGCTAACGATGCTTAGCAACGAATTTTTTAACGCTAAGCATCGCCAGAAATTATCGCAGATAAACCTTGCTATTATCAAGGTTTATCGCAAATGCGATAAAAAACGGCCGCAATGCATGAATATTGCTGAAAAGTCAGCGATATTCATGAATTACCGAGCTAATGCTCTTAGCCATGTTATCCACCTCCCATTGGATAACATGGCTAAGAACTGCTCAGGGCAGGTGTTAGCTTTTGGAGATATTCACGCTTAGCGCGAATATCTCCAAAAGTTGGTAATAGGAGATAGCGATGTTAGCAACTGTTTCCAGTCGCTAACATCTTGGCACGCCACCTTTGCATGTCATTAGTGATAAATATCACTGACATGCAAAGTGGGGCCCAAGATGGTCGCTATCTCCTACTAGCTGTCACTAACTGGTGTTAGCGACAGCTAGGTAATTGGGAGATAATTTTATCTCCGCTTTCTTGGCTTTTAAAGCCAAAAAAGCAGAGATAAACCCCCTTGATAATATGCCCCTCTGTCTTTAGTGTGTTTAGTTTTAAATGGTTCCTAGCCAGCCACGTATGTGTCTTTTGGAGCATTGAGTTAAGGGCCTTGATATCTTCAATAGACTGGACCTTAATGTAGAGTTGTTTGTCATTAGCGTACATGTGATATTGGATATTTGCAGGGTTTAGATAAATGAGATCAGATGACAAGATACACAATATTAAAGCACTGGAACAACAGTAAATAGCACAATATAAAATGGGTCCCAGGGGCGACCAAACCATATATTAAGAAAGCGGTGTAAGAACCACGACTTGACTAGACACAGTGCCTAGAGCACGTAGAATCGCTGGGACCCCAAGGAACCACCCAAGGTAGTGACACAGGGGACCCATGGGGGACGCATGCAGTGTGAGAACACAGCCGCGAGCTCCGTACAATCCTACGGGAAAGTCGCGGTTGGAATTTTAAAGATTAAGGAAACTTAGGAGAGGACTTGAGCAAACCCTTTCAAACTTAGAAGGTTCTAAGGCCCGCACTCACGTTACCACTGGAGTACTCCTGTTACCTAACCCAGGGAAGCCGGGTGCATAGGTGTCAAAAGGCAGCGGGATTATTCGCTGTTTTCAATGGTGTGATGCTGAAAAGTGCTTCTGCCGTGGAAAGGCAAAGTGTCCGGTGTGATCCAAGCCTGGATCAAAGATGTGAAGAACCTGAAAACAGGGGGGATAGAGTCTGGGTCACTTGCCAGTGACCAGGGGAACGATAGATGAATGCCCACCGATGTTGGGTGTTTCAGGTGCGAAGAGGTAAAGCTTGACTCCTCTGCTACTGTCATGTAGATAGGCTTTGCCTTCACACTGTGTTATGTTAGCATGAGCTTATTAGAAGTTTAAACACCATTTTCTTTTTCTGCGGCCTCTACACACGGCCCATTTTGTTATTAAAGCTTTTAGCCTAGTAGAATATTTTGCTTTACATGAGAATAATATGTTTGCTTATAATATCAGCCTTGCTTGGTAAGCTATGTCTGAACAGTGAGTGCCGAGGCCTTCAAGGTTATTTCAACCCAGCGCTTGTTGTTCGGTTGGAGCAGCGCACGGTCTAGACATAATACATATGCAGCTGTGGCCAACTCTGTTTTTTTGGCGCGTTTAATAATGCACTGCGCAGAGCATGCAAACACACTTGCTGAATATTCGCATGCACAGAGTTGGTGCAGAAGATGATGTGATCCCTTTCTGCTAAGACCAGAGGTATGGGCCCGCCCTTCTAAACCCAAAGAGACCTTCTGTAGATATAATATAATATACTATCAAGGGAGGGTAAACTGAGGTTCTATTTAGACCTTTTCCCTTTAGCATTTTAACATGCTTTCACCCTTTGTATTTTATGGAATATTAACTATGCTGCTAACCTTGTTCCTTATAATATGTTTGCTTGTATTCGCTAAGATACTGCGCTTGAGAACACTGCATTAGAAATAAACATTTCAAACTTGCACGTGTCTCCAGTTACTCCTCGTTTTGGACTGGTATGTTAGTATAACGAAAGAGTGTTCATGTGTTCCACGTTACCGGAGGTGTTCTAAGTCCATGTTCTGGGTTGTCTAATCATTGGGGGTGTGTAAGAACCAATGAGACACTGATTGCTAGTCTGGTAGGGGATTTTGGATACTAAGGTGCGTTTTGGCACACCCTAATTCACTGAGGTTCCAATTCTCTACGCACAGTTCTGTGTAGGAGCAGAATCCCTGCGACACTAGGGGGACCAGGGGACGTCAACAACAACCACAGTCCACAGGCGAGCTGTATCACGAAGGATGTCGAGTGCTGGGGGGTCGGTGTCCGGATTTGAGAACATCAAGCCTTGGCAATGGCAACCAACGTGGTGAGAGTAAAAAGGCTTTGGTGTGGCCCAGCAAGGTCCTGTGGACTCCCCAAACAACGGAGAGTCAGGGCACGTCTGGAGCAACCAGGAAAGCCCACTGAAACTTAAAGTCCCCTTTTAAGGGACCCATAAGTTGTCAGACAAAGAATCGCAAAGGGACCTCGAGAGGCATCACCAAATACCAGCCCACGGGACACTTATGAAGCGTAGGCCAGTAATCTTCAGTGGAATCCCTGCTTGGGGTCTCGACCACAAGTTGCCCAAAGCACAGCCTTAGGGATAGCCAAAAAGGATATGCTTCTGCAAATGTGCACGGTGTCCAGGGCTTCAGGTTACACGGTCCCCACAAGGGCATTGGATTTCAGGTTTGCTGAGAGCATGGATTGGCCTTGGTGAAGCTTGGAAACCCACCTCCTGTGTCGCAAAATCTTCGGAGTACTTCAGGAGCTGCGTAGTTGCAAACCGGACAGATGCCTCTTTAGTGCCTGCCTTCCAGGGGAGTAACTCCTTTACTCCATGGGAGACTTTTCAGTCATTCAACGTCATGTAGATAGTAGAAGTTCTGGGATTCTGTAGCAGAGTTGCATCCAGGTAAATCTAAAGTCCCATAGCCTGGGGTTCCTACTTTATACCCAAGGAAGGGGTGGGACAAACTCTGGGGATCCACCTATGGGAGGGTCAGGACAGAGGGGTGACTACACCCATGTCCTTTGTCCGGTTTTGCACCTGGCGCTGGTAGCCCCTGCAACTGGTTTGAGCTGGACTATGCACGGGGAAAGCAAATGTGCCCCAGTGCAGACTTCAAAGCACTCTCAGAGTGCACCCACCCAGCCCCAATACACTAAAGCCTGTCTGGGAGGTGGTCACACCTTCCTGCAAGCGGAAACCTAAGGGCAGATTTACAAGCCCCTTACACCACTTTTGCGTCAGTTTTAACATAGGGAAAATGACGCAAAAGTGGTGCAAGGGGCTTGTAAATATACCCCCTACTGTCCAGCCGTCCCCTGCCGGAGGTTCGTCCAGCAGCAGGAAGGCAGACTTGTGTCTCTGGCTGGCAGCAACCTTTTTGTGATGCCAGGGTTTGCAAAACTGGTACCCGGTGTACCAGTGCTGTCATGTTTCTCCCTCTGGAAGGGTGGAATCATACCTCCCCTGCCAGTTACTGGCAGAGAGGTATGATTCCACGGTGCCAAACATGACATGTTTCCATGCAGCCGTTTTAAAGTAAGCATTTACAGCGAGGTTATAATTAAGGCTCCCGGTTTTCTGTTTAAACGGATTTTTACATATAAACACAGACGGAAAAATATTTTTCCTTTGTCTGCATTTATATGTAAAAACGGTAAAATGCCAATAAACTGGTCTCGAAGACAAGTCTGCCCAAGCGCAGGCAGGGAGACGGCGTCAAGGATTTCAGATGAATTAATAGAAAGGTCGATGTTAAGGGGCTGTTAGGGCCTCCTATTGTTTAAGTATCCTGACTTGGAGCTGTCCTGGCGGGAGCAGAGGTGCAGCGGGATGCACACTTAAAAGAAATGAAGGTAAAACAAATGCACAAAGCTATTCACTTCACAGATACTTGAGAGTATCTGTGAAGTGATTAGCTTTGTGCAGCTCCCCCGCCCCCCCTGCCATTCCCCGTGGGGCGGGGGAGGGGGGCGAGCTGCAGGGGCCCTCTCAGCACATGAGTCGGGCCGGGCATTTGCAGGTCTCTGGTACCAGAGTCTTGCTCAGTTTTTGGCACTTGTGACATTCATCAACATTATTCGCCACGAGGGGCATCTTAGAGCTGGAACCCATACTTTCTGGTGTACTGGAAATCTTGTTGCCACTGTCCCTCGGCGGCTGTCACGCCTGGCTCCTCTGCCTGATGTTGTAGGAGACGTGTGTTCTCTCACAATGAGTCCATGGTGGCGGCTGGCCAGTCCTGTCCGCGGGTGCCTGAAGAACTTGAGCTGTGCCAAGAGGCTGCAAGTGCTGCCTGTGGGCGCACTCTGAGCCCCCCACTGCTTATGGTCCAGGAGCGGAGAGGACCACTCATTGATGCTCGCATCAACACGTCCTTGCTGAGGTCCAGGAGCGGAGAGGACCACTCATTGATGCTTGCATTAACACGTCCTTGCTGAGGTCCAGGAGCGGAGAGGACCACTCATTGATGCTTGCATTAACACGTCCTCGCTGAGTGCACAGGTTTGACCGGCTTGACCACATAGCTCGGGTATTTTTCAGGAAATTTCAGCCACTGAGAGTGCGGTGGAGTCATTTGCCAAGTGGAACCTGTGAAGTATTTCTAGTCCTGTAGACAGAGGCACGCCTTTCTATTGTGAGGGGAAGTTTCATTTTAGCATTTCTGCAGATTAAAAGCAGAGAAAGGTGGTCTACTACAAGGGTGAATGGTTTCTGTTTCACGAAAAAGATGAAATGCTCTCAGGGATTCTTATTCAGGCTTCTGAATATGCCTGTCTGGCTTGCTGAGACTGTGGCTGGAATACAATATGATTTCACAGGGTGCTTCGGGGCAGGTTCTCCTAGAATCATATCTCTCCCACGGCTCACTCCGGTGTGTAGCGTGACTTTCACAGGGAGCTCTGCACAGCACTGTATTTACTGCAGAGTACCACAGCATTTCCAGTCTGAGGATGCATTTATTTTAGCACTGCTAAGTCAGTGACAAGACAATATGCATGCGTACCAATGGCAAATAATGATTTTATCCAGTCTAAAGCTAAATTCTTTCACCTCTACTCAAATAATATTATTTTCCTGACTAATATGTGACCGCCACGGAAAGTCATGCTATTCGCAATCCCTGATTTTTTTAGTTATTTTGAGTAGCGTGCTTCTGGATAAAAAACCGCTGCAATGCCTCGTCAAGGGTAGTAAGCGCTATATAAATGCAATTACAATACAATAAATCATGTGTAAATCAATGCATAGGATGTGTTACATAAGACAGCGAGGCTTACAAGGCCCTTCATAGCTCACTGTCTTATATTAGAAGGTTTGCAATTTATTAACAGCAAGTAACAAAAGGATCTCTTTGTTAAAAGCTGTAACCCATTTGCCCATCTGCATAAATCTATCTGAACCTAAAACTACCAAGCGCGCATTGCCTTTTTAAATAAATGTGAATAAATACTAGCTACAGCGTCTTTTTTTTGCTCCCGACAAAAAAAATATGGATAAATACAGGAAAAATTACCAAAAAATAAATATGGATAAATACAGACGGAAATATTAAAAAAATAAATACCATAAAACCGGGAGCCCCAGTTATAATGCACTTAAAAGTATATGGTTGGCGGCATCACAAACAACCCCAGGAAAAAGATTCTGAAAGCTGCAGAGGGGCTCTGCTCATGCATGGGCACCCTCTCACATGTAACCCAGTACCCTGCCTTCAGGATTGTCAAGGCCTGCCATAGGGGTGATTGATAGGTTTACACATGTGCAGTGATATGGATAGATATAGGTAAGTAAGTGGTACATACTGAAGGACTGGACTTTTATCAGAACCAGCGGTGCCAGGGTACAACACCTATAACCTTCATGGGATACCTGTTTCGGCGCACAAGAGACAGAGACACGGGAGACTTCCGTCGGCGTCAAAGATCAGCGTTTATTACTGCAGGGAGGCAAAAGTCACAAGAAGTACATATTCATGTAGGTTCTACGAGTCTGCTTCAAATTGCATATGTGAGTCGCTCCTTTTATACAGGTTTTAGCCATTTGCACAACATATGGACAAAAGGTTACACTTCGTTCCCACAGTAAAACCTCAAAAGGGTCGCTTTCATGCTTTCAGACCCCCGGAACATAATCACAGTAGCATTGCCGGTTCCCAACTGTAAAAGCACATCTTCCCACCATTATGCACATTCCATGTATGTTGTAAAAGAGGTGGAAGAAGAGACAAGAGCAGCTGCAAGGAAGTCAGACAAACGAAGAGAGAAGAGTGTGGGGGTAATATCGTAGCGTGATTGCAAGATCAAAAGGGCTTGATCCCCGCATATGCACGGCTGCAACAATAGACCGGTCCGATGAGATTACCCTCAAGCTGGGCCACCTGCCTCTACAGTGTCATTCCTTCGGTCATAAAGTCGCATGAAAGGAAGATGCGTCTTCCGTAAGGCCTGGGAGCCAGAAGGGTCATGAAGCGAACAGTGGCCTGCTCGCTGACTACGTGAGGGCAAGAAACAAAATGGATGCCATATCTAAAATGGAACCCAAGGTTTGTGTGAAGAATCACGTAAATAAGGTATAACCCCTTCGAGTAGTGTAGCGAAAATGCGTACACATACCGAACTCGCCATTTACGGTTCAGGGACACCAAGCTCGTTCATATTCGGTAATGTCCAGAACGTCGTACCGATTTTCACGGAACCTCAGACGCTCCTTTTGCCCTCATGTAGGCAAGCACTAGTCGGAATCATAATCGATCTCGATATTTATCAGATCATTCAGATGTTGCTGATACATTATTCTACCCATCAATGCCTCTTTGGTATCAGATGGCCGTCTTATACACGTTGTAGCACAGAGACCACATAAGGCAGGACCACACTGTACACAAAGACAACACGTGAACAGAAACGTCACAACAACTCCTATGACCATCAGAATCTTCCAACCCCATGTCGACATCAGGCCCCAAAACCATCCTAGTAGCGTCCAATTCCCCTCGTCCACGTGTATGGACTCCGAGATTTTGTGCAACTTAGAGATGGCTTGATAAACCGTTGGAGCATTATCAGGAATAAATATGCAGCAGCTCGAATGGATGACCTTACAAACACCACCTCTATCTGCTAGAACCACGTCTAGAACCATACGGTTCTGTAACGTCATCAGTCTATCCGCCTGAAGCTCGGCTGTCAAATTACCAAGGGCACTTGCAGTTATGTTAGCAGTGGACTCCACTACCCGAGTTAACTGTCTCAGATTTCTGCTATTGACCATAGGGCCCCAGAATGGTAGGAAACCCTTGAAGAAGTCTCCTGCTTCTTGACCGGCCGTATCTTCTTTGCTTATCACACCTCGCACCATTCTAGTTCTGTGATAATCCGCAGCAACTGTGAATGTCGGAGGCAAGAGATTCGCGATATAGCAGATCCCTGAGAAGTCGTGAGGTAACCATGTATATGCTCGATCATAACATACAAAATATGTACCCTTAGCAGTTAGGAAGACAGGGGAAGAGAGCATAGGTAAGACATACGTCTCAGTGCAAGCACTCTTCCCAAACCGTGCTCTTGGATTTCGACCAAGACCTTCTAGACAGAAATGACCAAGGTGAGGTACTATCCATATTGGTGACGAGCTTTTAAGCTGCCTATCACCCACTGACACACTATACTCAGTCTCACTTAGTTCCCTCTATGCTCGCACCTCTTCCTCTGGGATAAGCGAAGCATCAAAAATATCTCTATCTAAATCTGCTATAGCTATCGCCAGAGTCTTATGGTACGGGCCAGGGCCAAAGTTTGCTGAGCGTGGCTCTCGATGGGGGTAGGAATCTAGTGCGCTACGGAACATAGTTTGAAATGCTCTAGCTGACCCTTGGGCACTATATGGAAGAACCAAATACGGAATACCCTTATCCATGGTATGGGGCATTAATCCGCACACCCAACAATTGGTAGTATTTACCACTAACTGGTGCTGATGCAAGAGTTGGATAAAGGAATTATTTCTGAATTCAGCACGTCTGACTTGCTCGTGTTGAGGCAGAAGATGAAAGGAATGTGGAGAAACAGTAGAAACAGGATTTAGATCATGAGGAGGAGGAGTAGGTACAGTAGACGGCAACAAAAATTGGAAACCATAATATACTCCCCCCACTAGCAGCATAGATACAGTTAGGAATAGCATGAAAACCTGCAATAAAAAACATTTCGTATGAAATTTGGCATATAATACAGTTCTTTGCGCTGACATTTTCTCTTCTTTCGACAGCTTAGATAATGATGATTCCATCCTCTAACGACCGTCCGCAACGTTCTTGACGCACTTCGTTTTGAGTAGCGATTGCCAATTCCCAGGAGTTCCCAGAAAAGGACAAAAGAAACCAACCTAGTGTTGATAGCTGCTAAACAGAAGGAAGTACCCGCACGGCCCTACAGCCAACCCAGATGATAGGTTCTATTTAATTTTTGTCATTTACTGTAATGTTCTTTGCTGTACGAAAGGAAAAAGGTACAAAATACAAGTGTCCACAATGTTCGGAGCAAAACGTGAAAATTCAAAATTAATAAAAAAATGGTATTTTATTAGTCTTTTGTACGAGGACGAAGAAAGTATCTGCTGCTTCCAGGACGAGTTTGATCTTCGAACAGTGGATCAGCTGGCAACTGAGTGTTTGAGTGTTCAGGCAATTGTTCAGTAGTGTCAACTATTGGCTGAGCATCGCTAAACGGCACAAATCGTTGCGGAGATTCAGTCTCAGAAGAAGAAAAACCTTCTCGAATCCAGGTGTCCGCCGGCAAAGGAAGGGGGACCCTTTTCGTGTGAGTGGCGTGGACCCAGTGTTTCCGGCCTTCTAGACGAACTGCAGTCCTCGTGGCCAGCAACACTTGAAATGGTCCGACAAATCTCGGCTCAAGATTTCGCTTTCGCCCAAAATTCCTTGTCATCACCCAGTCACCTGGGTGGAGCCGATGGCCGGGACCCTCTGTTTTCGATGGCAGGGCCTCAAAGACCTGTTGGTGAATTAAACTCAATTTAGCAGTCAGATCATAAAGATAATCAATTAACATAGGATATTCAAGTCTGTTCAATTCTTTTGGTCTCGGAACTCCCCAAATATTGGCAGGACGCCCAAAAATTATTTCATAGGGACTAAGCCCCACTCGTGAGTGTACAGTTGCCCTTGTTGATAGGAGAGCTAGGGGCAAGGCATCTGGCCATGATAATCCAGTTGTCGCCTGAATTTTAGCAAGTTTCAATTTTAACGTACCATTGTATCCTTCCACTAAACCCGCTGACTGAGGATGATTAGCACTATGAAATTTCTGCACTATTCCCAATCCTCGACACACACTCTTCATCACACTTCCCACAAACTCACTTCCGTTGTCCGACCATACGACCTGAGGCATTCCAAATCTAGGGAAGTACTCTTTGAGCAAGATTTTCGCTGTGGACAGAGCAGTATTATCCTTAAGGGGATAGGCTTCAATCCATCTGGAGAATGCACAAACCACAACCAATACATATTTCAGGTTGTTACATCTCTCCATGTGGATGAAGTCTAACTGGATAACTTCAAAAGGGCATGTAGGAGGGGCAAAATGGCCAGGTGGAGTGGGAGTGCCCTTACCAGGATTGTACATCATGCATATCATACAATTCTTCACCACTCTCTCCGCACACTTAGTAATCCCATCATTCTTCCATACAGGGGACAGCAACTTGCATATACCTTTTGAACTGATGTGTGCTGTACCATGAACCATTGTAACAACCGCAAGCACGTATGCATCCGGTAACATCCATCTCTGTTTCTCCGATAAATCAACCCAACATCCATTCTCATCCAATTTCCCCGTACTTTCTTTCCATTTAGCTTTTTCCGACTCAGTAGCCTCATTCTGGATCCCTTTCACACTTTCAACTGTATCTTCACACATGCTAGTCTCCGTTGGCCATCTTACTGAACTCGTAACATACATTCGATTTGTCAAGTCTTTAGCTGTCTCCTTGGCAGTCTCGTCTGCAAACGCATTGCCACGACCAACATCATCTGTTACTTTCCGATGTGCACTACATTTAATTATTGCTACCTGCTTAGGCAATGCAAGTGCATCCAAAAGGTCATTCACAAGCTGTCCATGTTGAATCTTCGTGCCATGCGACGTAAGGAATCCTCTTTCTCTCCACAATCGCCCAAAACTATGCGCCACACCAAAAGCATACTGACTATCTGTAAACACATTTACTCGCTTCCCTCTAGACAACACACATGCTCTCGTCAAGGCAATCAATTCAGCAGCCTGAGCCGAACTCTGACTCAATCTCGCGCTTTCTACAATCGTACTCAATGTCACTACAGCATATGCAGTCGTCACATCACCATTCGGCAATTTAAAACACGAACCATCAACATACAAAGTACCATCAGGGTCGATACGACCTTTCGTCTCCTCTTCAGTACGCAGATAACAATCATGTGGTGCTACATCTCTTGACTCCGTGCTGATCGGCAGCAATGTTGCTGGATTCAACACATTACACCGTTTTATTCGTATATGACTGGCCAGTAACGTCAACTCATACCCAGGCAATCTTGGGCTCGTCAAATGTTGAGTTTTCGTTCGGTTCAAAAGAGTGTCAACTGCATGAGGAACCATCACCGTGAGCATATTATCCATGACCAGACCTGCGGACTGTCGAATGGACGCCGCAGCTGCCGCTGTTGCTCTTAAACAACTCGGCAATGCTCTAGCTACTGGGTCTAAGGTCGAAGAAAAATATGCACATGGTCGCTGCTTGTCACCAAATTGTTGCGTCAAAACACTCAACGCACAACCGTCCCTCTCGTGAACGTATAGTGTAAACGGCTTACTGTAATCAGGAGTACCCAACACAGGAGCCGAACACAACGCATCACGCAATTCAGAAAAACCTTTCTGACACTCTTCAGTCCAAGGCAGAGGAGATGGAACATCCTTGCACGTAAGGGCTATCAATGGTTTCACCAACAATGAAAAATTTGGGATCCATTGTCTGCAGTATGATGTAATACCTAGGAAGGCACGTACTTCTCTCTGAGTTTTCGGCACAGTCATTCGGGAAATCGCTGCAATTCTTTCTGGGGTCAACTTCCTCCCCTCTTTTGACAATAAGTGACCCAAGTAGGTTACTTCTTGGCAACAATATTGCAGCTTAGAAGGTGACACCTTGTGATGTAAACCGCACAAGTACTGCAACAGTGAAACTGTAGCAATTCTGCAGATCTCTTCAGTATCAGCAGCTATCAATAGGTCATCAACGTACTGAATCAGAGCCGCGCCTGTCGGCAACACAAACGCGTCAAGTTGACTTTTAAGAGCGTGGCTGTAGATCGATGGACTCTCACAATAGCCTTGTGGAGCGCGTGTCAATCTAAAACTGCGACCAGCTAATGAGAATCCGAACAGGTCTCTGCTTTCCTCAGCAATCGGAATACTAAAGAAGGCATTCTTTAGATCGATTACCGTAAACCAGGAGGCAGAAGCTGGAATCAGAGTTAACAAAGCCGTAATATCAGGGACCACAGGAAACTGCGGAACCACAACTTTATTCACCTCTCTTAAATCAATTATAAAACGGTATACAGGAGGTTTAGATGGATCAGTTCGTTTAAGAATGGGCAGCACAGGACTATTACATACGTTTCCGCGAGTTTCTTCAACAACACCCTTACTGATCAGGTCACCAATAATCGCCAATAGTGCACGCTCACCTTCAAGTGAGATGCGATACTGGGGAATACGAGGTAACCGCACATTTGGTTTCAGCTGAATCACATAAGGTGGAATGTCCAATAAACCCACATCATTGGGACCAGTGGCCCACAGAGACGCAGGAAGGGAGCTCAATTCCGACGGGAATTTGTCAATCGACAAGTACATGGGAGAGATCACTCTCCGGCCTAGAGTAAGCTCCACTCCTTCAGGAGAGCAATACAGAGTGGCATATAACCGTTTTAGCAAATCCAGACCCAAAAGATTCTCACCACAACCAGTAGACAGAATCAAAGGAGCCTCCAGCTCACGAGGACCAATCATAAGGTGTAATGGGCTAGAGACAGGATTGCTAACAGGGGCGCCAGAGAATCCAACAGAAACATTTGTGAAGCCGGACAAAGGTGCGCCAGGGAGTTTCGAATGAATGATAGAACTTTTCGTCGCACCAGTGTCTAACAGAAAAGGCTCAACCACGCCAGATGTAGCAACCGTGACGTAAGGCCCACTCTGATCAACCGGAACTGATACTACTCCCTCTCTTTGTCGGTGGCTGTCCTAGTACTGATCATTTGCAATAGTGTCATGTTCTACGTAATAATCATCCACATTATACTGTGTCGATCTACCTGATCCCACATTACGTTGGTCAAAACAATTATTCGCATCAGCCAACGTATTGGAACGTTCAGCTTGATTCTGATAAGAACCACGACCTCTACCTCGCGCTGTTTGTTGTGGACCACCTCGACCCCCTCGTGTCGTCCCACCATTAAGGCGGTCACGTAAAGCTGGACAGTCATATTTAATATGTCCTTCTTTCCTACAATATGCGCATTGATTATAACCAAGCATAGATCTAGAATCAAAGGAATCAGAACGTGACTGCGATCTGGAGGACTGAGATTGTGGCCTATACTGCTGCTGTGAGTCATTTTGGTTCGCACGCGGAGGATATGCCTGCTGCAACAAAACCTTCGTTTTGAGCTCTTTCGTTTTCTTCTCTGAGCGTTCGCTTTCTTCTTTCTCTCTATTTTCATAATACTGAGCAGTCGCTAATATCTGTGCAGTGGTTGAAACAGCCCAAGCACTTTCCGAATTCTTCAGTTTGTTACATAGCTCAGGCAACAAGTTCGCTACAAATTTGTCAACAAACAATCGTTGACCTCCCTCAGTACCCATGTCCTGACCACTATGATCAACAAATGCCTCTTCAAACCTTGTAAAGAAATCCGAGACAGTCTCGTCTTTCTTTTGTTTACAGGCAGATAATTTATCCCAATTCACCTTCATCGCCGGCATGAGAGTTTTCATGAGCGTAATTATTCTCTGCGGTAAATCCAAGATCAACTGCTCAGGCTTAGCCCCACCAACTTGCAGTGCATCAGCCGCTACCAGTGCAGCCCAATCACCACCTAGTTCATTTGCGTGGTTTGCCTGACGAATTTTCGCCCAAACTGGTTGTGGAACAATATTTCCGAACAACATATCAATATCGGCAAGGTTCATAATAGTAGCATCCACCAATTGGGATAACTCCTTATAGTAACCAGCCGGATTTTTACGTGGATCAGGCAATGTTTGCTTTACTTGCAAGACTTCCGACCGTTTCCAAGGGAGGTGTATCCACACTCTTTGGAAATGCGGTGGAACCGGAGGAGCAGCATTAGGATTACCAGGCACCCACAGTGGCGGAACCTCTCTCATAGGATACTGACCAGGAGTCGCTTTCCAATTCTCAGTGGCATCCTCGAGCAACACTCGAGAATGCACTGTCGACCTTTGAGCTAGCACTCGCTCTAAGGCACGTCGCACATGATCCCCTACAATCACACCATTCGAAAATTGACTCTGAAGCTCAATCACATCGGACGGTGCATTATCTAGATCATCATGATGCCGCTGTTCTTTCAAAGAGTTGCACATTATGTCGAACACAAACCTCTGAGTAGGCTCATTAAACTGAGTGAACGTGTCGAAAACCACACGTGAAGGATAGTTATCAGGATGTCTCATCCATCTACGAGCCATAGTCGCTAATGTTGCACTCTCTCTTCCACCAGGGATTTGACTCCGTCTCTGAGGAGTGTCAGAAACGCTAGACGATAGTATCGATCCGGACAGTGGCGAATAGAGTGTAGCAACAGCATTAGGAATACGAGTACGAACAGAAGGAGAAGAAGGAAAGAGAGCAGGAGTAACAGTGTTAGAAGTGAACGTAGGGACAGTAGAAGCTGACAAGGCTGTCGGAGCAGCAGAAACTAGCGGTTGAGGAGGTACAAGCGGAGGAGCAGTAGGAACAGAAACAGGTGGAGGGACAAACGTAGGACCAACAACAGGCTGACCAGCAGCCACTGGAACAACAGGAGGGACAACAACAGGAGGAACTACAGGTGCGACTACTGGAGCCATGGCACCCTGCACATAAGGAGGTGGCGATTTCATTAAATACGCTAACAGAGGATCCTCATTCAAATCCTCTTCTTTCTTATCTGTACTAACTGGCAAGGCCGGATGACATTTGTCTATCCGCATGTGCCTCACTCTAGTGGAAACTTCTATTTCTTTTTCATCTTTATCGAGTTCATATTGTTGCACAACTTGCTCTATCGGAGCAATACCCTCTCTTCTATTTCGTTTAAGCTGTTTGATTTCTTTTTGTTTGGCTTCTTTACGCCACATGCGAAAAGAATCAAACATAGCAGGCCTAACTTTCTTTTTAAATAATTTTACTTCCAGATTATCTAAAACCGTAGACTCAAAACTTCCATGTGGTGGCCAACTAAGGACACCATCCTTCTTTGTATAACGGACCCAATATTTATTATAAACAATAGGACCCACACCATGTCGACTGTATAATTCATAGATCGGAGTTCCAACTGGAGGTATCGGACACGAGTCCTCCAACCGGGAATCCCTGTTGCAACATTTGAAGAAACTAAACAAACCACTATGGCTAGGCATCGTGCACACTAACCTAGTATCAAACTTCAAGGTTTACCAAAGTACTAAATCTTCGTGTAAGACAAAACCCTCGGTTTTTGGCAATTGCAACTGTCAAATAAAAACTAAGGACCACAACTAAGAACCACAAATGCAATGGAACCATGCAATACAACAAAGCCTTAAAAGGCTACAACAAAGCTCAATGAGCTAATACAACAAAGCCTAAGGAGGCTAACAACAAAGCTTCGAGAAGCTAGAACAACCACTAAGGACTGGGAGCGACCCACAAATACTTAACTCAGAACTCGATGGCGTCACCAGGAAGGCCCGTCTATCGTCTCGCTTTACGTAAGGTCTACGCCGGGCACCAAAACAGGTCGACAGTCAGGGCATCAGTCCGTCGCAGCCGTCAGGAGGTGGGAAGCTTCGCAGGGAAAATCTTCGGGCCACTTATTTCGACAACAGGATCGATGAAGCGGGGTGCACCTTCCCTCGGAGATTTCACACGAAGTTCCTCACGATCGTCAGGCTTTGGACCGGTACCGCTGATGTCGCCCCACGTTGGGCGCCAACTGAAGGACTGGACTTTTATCAGAACCAGCGGTGCCAGGGTACAACACCTATAACCTTCATGGGATACCTGTTTCGGCGCACAAGAGACAGAGACACGGGAGACTTCCGTCGGCGTCAAAGATCAGCGTTTATTACTGCAGGGAGGCAAAAGTCACAAGAAGTACATATTCATGTAGGTTCTACGAGTCTGCTTCAAATTGCATATGTGAGTCGCTCCTTTTATACAGGTTTTAGCCATTTGCACAACATATGGACAAAAGGTTACACTTCGTTCCCACAGTAAAACCTCAAAAGGGTCGCTTTCATGCTTTCAGACCCCCGGAACATAATCACAGTAGCATTGCCGGTTCCCAACTGTAAAAGCACATCTTCCCACCATTATGCACATTCCATGTATGTTGTAAAAGAGGTGGAAGAAGAGACAAGAGCAGCTGCAAGGAAGTCAGACAAACGAAGAGAGAAGAGTGTGGGGGTAATATCGTAGCGTGATTGCAAGATCAAAAGGGCTTGATCCCCGCATATGCACGGCTGCAACAATAGACCGGTCCGATGAGATTACCCTCAAGCTGGGCCACCTGCCTCTACAGTGTCATTCCTCCGGTCATAAAGTCGCATGAAAGGAAGATGCGTCTTCCGTAAGGCCTGGGAGCCAGAAGGGTCATGAAGCGAACAGTGGCCTGCTCGCTGACTACGTAAGGGCAAGAAACAAAATGGATGCCATATCTAAAATGGAACCCAAGGTTTGTGTGAAGAATCACGTAAATAAGGTATAACCCCTTCGAGTAGTGTAGCGAAAATGCGTACACATACCGAACTCGCCATTTACGGTTCAGGGACACCAAGCTCGTTCATATTCGGTAATGTCCAGAACGTCGTACCGATTTTCACGGAACCTCAATACGCCACCTTACACAGGCTTCTGTAGCAGACATGTAGTCTCATTTTAAATGGTCTCCCAGGGGTGGCTTAATCCATGCTGCAGCCTTGACAAGCCTCTGGGGTACCTATGCCCTAGGTACATAGTACACCATATACTAGTGACTTATAAGGGTACCCCAGAATCCAATCTGTGGTATACCTAAGGTACATGCAATCAATTTAGGGAGAAAGCAGATAGATTGGGGTCCTGATTAGCAGGATTCCAGTCAAACTAAGTCGAAAACCAGCAAAACACCAGGCAGAAAGCGCGGGTAACCATGCAGTCAGATTCCACCTTCCTACAATTGCTACTTGTTTTTTCTTACCAGGAGGTCATATTATTCCGCATCTTCATCCTCTGCTGTTTCAGGTGCCTCACGTGTGGGCGGTGGTGTTCTGTCTCCAGCGCTCAGTGGCAGTGACACCTCAGGGGGCAGAGATGTGGATGTGGTGGTAGCAGCAGCAGTCATCAGCGCCAGGACTTGTTGTAGCAATGCCATGAGGAGGGTCTTCATGTCATTGTGGAACCCAGTTACTTCTCGCTGGTGTGCGGCCGTGGCTGACGCTCTTTCCGCCTGCGTCCGCTCTATGTTCTCCGCCAACCTCCGCATGTGTCCCAACTACCGGGAGACATCGCTGGAGCCACTCAGACTAGACTGTTGTTCTTGCCTCCGAGTCAGGACTCCAGCAAGACATTTTACGCGTTATCGTAGGCCTATCGCATGGCCCTGCCGTATTGTGAATTGTATGTTAACACAGCATTATTTCCCCGCGATATGCAAAGTTGCGATAAGTAAAAATTGTGATTATTAACACACGTTCTTGAGAATATACCCCACAGTTTTATTGTTTCAATTCGGCACCTCTACATTAGCACATATTTTAAACACCTCGAGCAAGAGAGATAAATGCCACTTGACTCCAGTGATTAGTAACTTTTGGTTGGCTGGTATTCTATTAGACTGAGCCCTATTGACATTTACAAATCAGTAAAAAAAAGTCTGTTTTCCCCCATTTATTACCCTCCCCGCAGTTTTCAGTCTTGGCTGTAAATTGTTCTTCTACGTCAAGGGGATTTGCTAGAGCACTATCGTTTCCAGTTGGTGGCATCCGTACGTGTCCCAGCTGAGTTCAATGGTGAATAGGAGTGTCTTTAAAGCCCCGTGAACTTGACATGTTCACTCATTCTTTTATTTTTGTGGGAAGAGTTTCAGGCCATAGTAGTTAAGAGGGAATCTTTTTACCACCGTAACACTGCAGGAATTGGTAAGCATTAATTGAAGACGGGGCTTTCTGTTGTGATTGCACCATGCATATTTCTGCCCCAGGTGTGGAGTGATATATAAGCTGGCAATAAAATTGTTTTAGAGGTAATTCTTCCAGCAAAGTGCTGCTAGTGGAGAAATGTAGTTTGTGTTTAAGCAATACGCTTAATCACATAGGCCATAGTAAATCTATATGCTAATTATAAACACATTTTCACAAACTTTTTTGGGAAAAGGAAATCCTTTGCAAAGCGTTTCTGTCATATCACTTTTTGCTACTCCTAGGTACCTTGTGATTGAAGCCTGCAGCCTCTTTAGTGTGAGTGAAAGTGTTCAGGATGGCTGTGCGGTTCATTTGCACATCATAGCAGCTATTATCCCTGCTGATTTCACACCTGTCCCCAGGCCTGAAACTGGAGCATGTCAATGGGTAATAATTAAATAAAAAAATGCGACAGGGCACAATGGGGCTTCAAGGCACTGTGAGACATTAGGATGAAAAACGCTAAGGGCCTCATTTATGAGGCTGTGCTTCACTTTTACGACAACGGTGCGTCACTTTTTGTGACGCACCAGTGGCGTAAAAAATGCGCCTTGTTGCGCCATATTTACAAAGTGACGCATCTAGGTAGATGCGTCACTTTGTAAACCCCTGCGCCACATTATACCTGCGCCAGGTATAATGTATGCAAGGGGGGCATATTACGCAAGGAAGGGTCGTAGAAGTGACGCAGTGAAATCTATGAGATTTCACTGTGTCACTTTTAGGACGCCGTTGCGTCAAAATCTTGCACCTGCTTCACAGCAGGCGTAAGACTGACGCAGGCCCTTTCACATGGGGCTTGCCCCATGTGAACGGACGCATTGCTGGAGTTGCGTCACTTTTGTGGCACACTCCAGCAATGCGTCACTTTTGCGCTTACAGATACGTCAGAAATACTGACGTATCTGTAACTCCTTGCGACATGATGCATCATACATTAAATATGACGCATCAGGAATGTCGCAAGGAGTGCGCACTGAGAAGTGATGCATCACTGCTTTAACTCAGCGATGCGTCATTTCTCATAAATGAGGCCCTAATTTTCCAGTTCACAATGGCCTAGGGTGGGCCAGGGCAATCCTTGGGTGGGCCTAGCCCACCCTCTAGAACCAGACCTGGTTGTAAGCATGATGTTACTTGTTGCATCACATATCTGGATGCAATGACAGAAACAGCAAAATACAAGTCAGGTGGCACACAATGCTAAACACAGATTTTTAGCGATAGTGTTCTAAATCCACACCCTTAACTAAATTGAAAACCCCCCTTTGAGAGACCCCCCAGTTTTTTCATTCCACTTAAAGCCCTGTTGGCAGCTATGCTGCTACTCTGCCACTCACTAAATATCCCCACCTCACTCGTGACTCGCTCCAGGGTCTCTATGCCAGGCAGGGGTGGTTTGTTCGAACTTAAATCAACAGCCACACCAGTCTCCAGAGCCAGCAAATCGCCCAGAGAACAGCACTGCACTGACTGCTCCAGGCCAGAATGAGTGCGAGAATGCGTTGCAGTGTAACGTGTGACTGCTACGTCGTTCTCATAGCGAGGGCAGGGCTGGCCAAAATATTTAAACCATTTAATGTTGCAAGGGCCGTCATTGGTAGCACTCACACGCTACAATATTGATTGATGGCCCTGGAGGATGGGACGGACCTGTGGGCCAACAGTTAAGAGCTGAGCTCAGCAAATACAAACGCGGGACGTCGTGGCCAACAATTTTGGAAGCACTGGGTGACTGCTGCTGGCTGCTTGCGCACTAGCAGTAAACAACAGTCAGCAGGTCAAGGTGTGCGCAGCATGCAGCACGCACAGTCAAACTAGGCCGCACGCGGCACTGGTGGCCCGTTGCGGGCGTGGCTGCCTTTACAATTTATTTGTGGACACAGTGGGCCTCATTTATGAGAAATGACGCATCGCTGCGTGAAAGCAGCGATGCGTCACTTCTCAGTGCGCACTCCTTGCGACATTCCAGATGCGTCATATTTAATGTATGACGCATCATGTTGCAAGGTGTTACAGATACGTCAGTATTTCTGACGTATCTGTAAGCGCAAAAGTGACGCATTGCTGGAGTGTGTCACAACAGTGACGCAACTCCAGCAATGCGTCCTTTCACATGGGGCAAGCCCCATGTGAAAGTGCCTGCATCAGTCTTACGCCTGCTGTGAGGCAGGCGCAAGATTTTGACGCAACGGCGTCCTAAAAGAGACGCAGTGAAATCTCATTGATTTCACTGCGTCACTTCTACGAACCTTCCTTGCGTCAATACGCCCCGGTTGCATACATTATACCTGGCGCAGGTATAATGTGGCGCAGGGGTTTACAAAGTGACGCATCTACCTAGATGCGTCACTTTGTAAATATGACTCAACAAGGCGCATTTTTTACACCACTGGTGCGTCACAAAAAGTGACGCACCGGCGGCGTGAAAGTGACGCATGGCCTCATAAATGTGGCCCAGTATTCCCAAATAAATGATAAAGGGGGCCGCAACGGGCCACCAGTGCTGCGCGGACGCCACCAAAATTGTGCCGCCTAGGGCAGACCACCCCCACCGCCCCCCCTAGCTACGCCACTGTATTACACTGAGACTCCTGCAAGTACAAAGTCTCACACCTCTTAAATACAGTGTAACACAAGTTAAGTGCCTCATACAAGAGTCACCTTCAGGTAAAGCCTGTCTCTACCTCCAGAACACACAATCATACTCACAGAGACAGATATATATGAATAGGGAATAGTGTTGTACTCATACACACGATTCTCACGCAGGAAGAGAGTCCCAGACTGATGGATGGATGGATGGATGGATGGATGGATGGATGGATGGATGGATGACAACGAATCCCATAAAGGCAGATAACAGCATCACGATTTAAGAGTCTCAAACTGGCAGCATCTCAGAGAGGGGAAGTATCATAGAGAATTTCACAAAGACAGAGTCTCACGTTAGCCATTTCTATTCACACAGGAGTCTTTTACAGATATAATCACTATCTTGGAGGTTTACATAATGGGCCCGATTCACAGAACTAACTTAAGACAAAATCCTAAACTTACTACTTTTGGAATTCACAGAAGTTAGGATTTTGTCTTAAGTTTGTCTTAAGACAGACTTAAGACAAAATCCTAACTTAAGTCTGTCTTAAGTCTGTCTTAAGACAAACTTAAGACAAAATCCTAACTTCTGTGAATACCAAAAGTAGTAAGGGGCAGATTTATGAGGCCCTTGCGCCACGTTTACGCCGCTGTTGCGTCACGCAAGGCGGCGTAAACGTGGCGCATCCCTATGAACGATTTACAACGTGACGCATCTAGGCAGATGCGTCACGTTGTAAAGCCCTGCGCCGCTTGTGGGCGTTCCGGCGCAGGGTGGGCGTTCCGGGGCAGGTGCGCCTCGCAAAAGTGGCTGAGTGAAATCTATAAGATTTCACTCAGTCACTTTCAGGCCAATGCTGCGTCAAAAGCCTGCGCCTGCTTGAAGCAGGCGTAGGTCTTGACGCAGCATTGTAAAGATGGGGCACCCCGAGCCTTGCTGGAGCTGCGTCGCGCTTGCGACGCGACTCCAGCAATGCGTCACCTTTACGGCACAGATGCGTCACGCATCTGTGCCGTTTTTGCCCCATGGTGCGCCGCATTATAAATGTGGCGCACCATGGGTGGCGGAGCAGCGGCGCAGGATGAGTGGCGCATCCCTGGGGATGCGCCAGTCATCATAAATCTGCCCCTAAGTTTAGAATTTTGTCTTAAGTTAGTTCTGTGAATCGGCCCCTAAGTGTCCAAATGTTGAGAGTTTAGTTTTAAGAAACAATGCTCTAGCCCCGGTCTTTTATCATCCATACATTTTAGAAATTGTTGTCCTGTTTGGCTCAAGATAATAAATCGCAAAAACTATAGGTTAGTATTGGAGTATTGTGTCGTGCTGGCTTAGAGTCAAGCAGCATCTGGTGACCTGATTTCCATAGACAAATAAAAAAAACTGGAAAACATGAGAAGCAAAAGACACTGATTTCACTTGTGACAAATGTGCTCTCTATGTTTTAATGTTTGAAAAATTCCAAAATGTCTCAGCCAGCTCTCATTTGTCTCATTAAAGTTTATGTGTTAGAACAAGTCATTAGTTAACTCACCGACATGCATGGTGAACAGTAACTCACCTACAGTCAGCGTATACAAAATAGCAAAGTGACAGATATGCATCCCTCATATACACTGCCACACCCACACCTATATGTAGGGTGAATACACAAACAGGGCCAAAACTCTGACATTTAAACACAGAACTATGCAGACCCCAATGTCCACATACACATATAGAGGCAGGGTGAGCATTATTGCACTTACAAATATGAAGAGGTAACACTAACAGACTCACAGGGGGACAGGAGGAAACATAGCACACACACTTACAGTTACACAGGGAGTGAGCATTCCAAAGGGCTCTCTTTCCACTTCTACCCTCTGTTCTTTGTGGGTCCAACAGCTTTTCTACATTGCGAGTTTTGTAATAGTCTGCAAATTGTAACGTTAGGCACTACTGTGTCATACTGCACAAGGTTGTGTGATAATAGGCAGCACAGTGCATTAAAAGCTCTTACTGTGTCATATTGTGTAGCGCTGTATTATATTGGGCTGTAGTGCGTCATACTGGCCAACATTAAGCCAAATTGGGCAAAACTACATCATATTTGGCAGCCGAGTCATATTGTAAACATTTTGTGATACCAAGCAGCACTGTGTAGTACTATGTGTAAGTTATGGCCTAATTAGTAAAGGACTACCCACCTTGAGTAATTTGAGCTCAGCAAATACAAACGCGGGACGTCGTGGCCGCATTTTTGGAGGAACTGGGTTACTGCCACTGGCACACTATCAGTAAGCAACAGTCAGCAGGTCAGGTCCACGCAGCACGCACTTTCAAACTGGGCCCGCGCGGCACTGGTGGCCCGTTGCGGCAGTGGCTGCCTTTATAATTTATTTGTGGACACAGTGTCCCCAAATAAATGATAAAGGCCACCGATGCCGCAACGATCCACCAGTACTGTCACCGACCCCCCCTACCTACGCCACCGGCATCGCTGCGTGAAAGCAGCAATGCGTCATTTCTCAGTGCGCCACGATTGATGCATCATATTTACAGTATGACGCATCATATCGCAAGGAGTTACAGATACGTCAGTATTCCTGACGTATCTGTGGGTGCAGAAGTGACGCATTGCTGGAGTGAGTCACAAAAGTGACGCAACTCCAGCAATGTGTCCTTTCACGTGGGGCAAGCCCCATGTGAAAGGACCTGCGTCAGTCTTACGCCTGCAGTGAGGCAGTCGTAAGATATTGACGCATTTTCACCCTAGAAGTGGCGCACTGATATCTCGTAGATTTTACTGCGTCACTTCTACGATGCTTACTTACATGGAAACGCCCACTCTGCATACATTATACCTGATGCAGGTGTAATGTAGCGCAGGAGTTTACAAAGTGACGCATCTACCTAAATGCATCACTTATGCACAAATATGGTGCAACAAGGCTCATTTTTTACGCCGCAGGTGCGTCACAAAAAGTGACGCACCGGCAGCGCAAAAGTGATGAAAGGGCTCATAAATAAGCCCCCACATGAGGGACATTACCAGGAAATATTTTTAACCTGGAGAACATTTTATCATCATGACACTGCAATTCATTTCATTCTGTTCCCCATTGGGCGTAAGACTTCTTATCAAGTTTCTTCTAATTAAAACCACCTATTGAAAAGGGTTCAGTATTATTTCCATGCTCAAATCCCCAGTCTAATAAACTAGTTGGTCTATTAAAAGTTCACAACTACTTTAAGATTCCTCACCGTGTTATTATCACCATGCGCTTATATATGGGTTTTTTTCTTGGATCACGGGGTATTGTTTAGTCGTGGCTGCGTCCGTAGTGCCATATATACGGGAAAAGGAAGAAAGAAAGGGGAGTAGTTACTCTCGAAGGCTATCTGATGCCTATTTATTTAAGCCGTCTAGATTATACCTCAGATGCCACATAGTCCAAAAACCTCCCCCGAGACCGCCATTCACTCTCGGTCTAGTCTCAAGTGGGAAGGAAAATAATTCTACGTGCACTACGCTTAACCAATTAACAGTGCATCGCAGCTCACTTATACTAAATTAAGCAAGCTCCAATGAGCTCGGCCTCAGTGGTCATACCGTCGTGAGCTCATCTACATCGTGCCCCTTATGGAGCGAGGTGGCAAACACAACATTTTGTGTACCCCTCATGAAGTCATGGTCCCATAACAATAATGTTTACTAAGTGCATGTTTTTTGAAAATAATCAACCATAGAGTAAGATGCACACATTATTTTTATTTTTTATTTTTAAATTACACATGGGGAATACTAATTCTGCTTATATGTCGCAATAATACTAGCTAATATGTATTGTTGTTGTGTTGTGGATTAATGCATAGCCTCATTCTGCCAGCGCAAGTGAGCTGACTGTCCTTAGGGAGAAGTTCAAGGTTGCCTCACCCGGAACCTAGGATGGGTGCCAAGCATGAATGATTAAATATCCGAGCCATGGGAAAGAAGGGCAATGTTGCTAAAATGCAATGTGCCTAGGCCAAGGACTGCCTAAACAATAGACTTTTATAATATTAGCTGAATCATGTGAATAACAAATGCTGTAATGGTGAGGAAGTGCACATCCAGACAAATTTGTCCAATCAGAGCACAAGATGGTGATGTTAGTTACTTTTCTAGGTAGATTAAGTTGAGAAATAAGGTATAAAAAACCCTGGACATGTAAGGTTGGGGTCGTTTCTTCCATATCTATCGGAGATGCTGCCCGTTTGCTGACCGATTCCTGGATGTAAGAACTCTTATGTTTTTTCTTATTTGTTTGCTTTGCAGGACTGTTAGGATAAGATGAGGGTGATAGTCAGGGATGTTAGGAGAGATTGAATTTGGAACTATCTGTTCTTTGCTAAACTTTACTGAATTCTATAATAAAGCGATTTTTCTGAGCTCTTAATAAAATGATCATGTTTTTGAAATAAAGTTTAAAAATTATTGAATAAAGAATAAATAAATGCATAATGTCGGACATACTAAAAGTTTGCTTTGAATAAAAATTAGATAAATGAAGAATTAAAAGCTGGTCTTTGTTTCTTCCTACGCCTAATTTTCATTCTAGCAGATCCATTGCCATTATGGTGGTGTGTCTCAATATAAATGTTTAATATGAAACCATGGTAAACTGTTTTTGAACTTTTAGTGTAAATATTAAATAAGTTTTAGACGCTCCACCAAATGTTACTGCATTTCTCCATTGCGATTCACCAGAAGCCTTGAAGCCGAGTGTAAGTGAACAGAGTAAATGTGCAGTGTTATGGGCCCCACTGGTGCATGTTTTGAGTGTTTAACGGTTTCAGGGAAATGGTGAGTAATGATTAGAAATAATTTTTGGAGCCTCGCTGTAGCAGTAATAACTTGGTAGCGGAGTAGTGGTTGCTAAGGAAATTAGCTAGGGTTATGTATAAAGTGCTATATACAATTTGATGTACAGAATTATGACTAACATCTGTTGAGTTTGTCCTAGGTTAAATGTGCTCTTGGAAAGGCTTCATAGAGTAGGGTGAAGCCAGTGCCTCCGACTGCAGGTGGAGGAAGTGTGGCATGGTTAAGTCACACAGTGCATTAGTCTGTTTCAAAGAAGTAGTATTGTCATATACTGCGGTGGTATTGGCGCATATCACTGTTTAGGGACCTTAGGTGTGAAAGGATAAATGTATATTGAGGACTGTCTTTGAAATTTCAGCCTTCAAGTATAGGGATCATTCCATGCTTCCCGACTAAAACTTACAGCTAGGAGAGTAATAGGTCTTAACCCGAGCTTGATTGAAGGGTAAAGGGAGTGGCGTCTCTCTTTTGCTAACAATAGAGGAATTCTGTGGTGGGTTAGTGGACGCGCTGCCTACTGGTAACACAGAGTTTATGTATATATGAATAGGGTTTTCTGTGTGAACGTGTGTAAATGTAATTGCACTACGCGTTCAAGTGAAACTCTGGGATTGTCTCTAAGGAGGTGAAAAAGATCTCTGTATGTGCTTTCCTTTCTACTCCGGTTACAGAATACTTGTGCGATTGAAAACCCTATCACTTTAATAGCGAAACAGATTAGTGAAATTTTTTTGTGTAAGTTACTAACTGATTTTTGTAAAATATCTTGTAAATACGGCTTTCTGAAAAAAACCCTGTAAAGGAGGGGTCAGTCGGCGCTGCAGAAGCCGGAGCGCTGGTGACGTCAAAAGTGTCGCGCTGGTATTGGTCCGCGTGACCAAGTCAGAGTAGGAGCTGATTGGTTCATCACAGAAAGCAGCAGAAGCTATTGGTTAAGCACTATAGTGACGCATCGTGTTCTTACCGGTGCATTAGTGCGAACCGCGCTGTGATAGGTTGGTGTTACGGAATCAGCAACAGAATAGTACGCAATCTTTTAAGAGAAGGGAAAGTTTTCAGAAAATGTCATATTATTATTATGACGATGACAAGAAGAAACCTTTATGGTTTAAAAGACTGAAAAATGTGTTTTTAAAAGACAAGGAGGTAGTTACAAGAGAGGGAAAAATACTTCCTTCGCCGAAAACACCTGCTTCTTACATGTTGTCGAAATATAGATATCATACGTGTGTTTGGTTGGATAATTGGATACAGTATACCAAGGATGATGGTATGTTAGCCTTTCCAGAGGGAGGATCGTTTGATGTGGCAATTTTGAGGAATTTGAGAGACAAAATGATGAAACTTGAACCGAGACCTAGACCAACTCAGTTTGAAGCATTGGTTGAGTGGGAAGATGAGATGCATCAAATGGAAAGTGAGAGGTTGAGCAGGCATCTTAGACCAAGAGGTAGAGGTAGAGATTTGTGGGGAGAGACCCATGAGACTAGGATGCGGAGATGGAGAGACAGTAATATGTGCGATGGCATGTATCCGGTCAGAGTAGTAAAAGAATATGAGGGACGAAAAAGTGTAGAGAAAAGAAGGAATATTGATTCAGGTATTCAAGGCTATGGTGATAGTGAATCAGAGGATGCTGTGTTAGAGGAAATATTAAATAGAAGACCGCCACCATATTAACCAAGTCCTTTACGGACTTCTCCGAATGCCCCAATGATAGAAGAAAAAGTTAAAGAAACACCAGAACAGCCATCAAATTTTAGAGATTTTCCTGAAATAGTAGAAATGAGATATGTCCAGAGTACACCAATAGGAGAAGCTAGAATTACAGGTACTCCTGTGCGAAGTAATGATTTACACAGGATTGTTCTAAGCCCAGAAAGACAGAACAATGAGCAGCCAAGTATGTCTGAATACGAACGATCTGCACATGAGTTGGCTCAGAATCTAACTAGAAATATGGAAGCTGTAACTTTCCCAGTAACGATAGGACCTGAGATACCAGTATTTGATGATCAGAAAATAAGAGAACCGAGACTAACAATCCCATTACAACAAAGTTTGCAGAGAGCGAGAGAAAGTACTTATCCAGATTTATCAGAAATAAGGCAGAATACAAGTGCAAATCCACCAGAATTAACTTTTAATAAAAATTTGACATGCGCATTCCCGACAGGAGCAGAATATGACTCTGCAGCTCCAGAGAGAAGTACAGACAAAATAGATTTAACACAAACACCTAGAGATCCAACAGACAGAGAATTTAGTGAATGGATTAAAACGTTAAAATTAAAAGAGCAGTAATCAAAGGTGCTGGATGTGGCCAAACTAAAAGTAGATATGGAGGAATTAATAATTGGAACGATTGGGACAGATAGATTAAAAAATTACCAGGATGATAAGCTCATGTTTTTATGTAAAAGTATAACATGGAGAGCTAAAACAATGTATGATCAATTGGAAGAAGTGACAAGTGAATATGGAATAGAGTTTGCAAATATAAAATCATTGCAGAAAACTTATAGATTGGATTTTGCAGAAAGAGATATTGAGAACATGAATACTGCTGGAAGATTAATTCAGATAAAAGATTTAATTGTGCTTTTCCGCAAATGGGGTGATGTAGGCAAATGGCGAGTCAAGTGGGCAAAGAAGAAAGAGGAGAATAGTGATAAATCAACATTAGCTTTTCCAGTTAGAGAAAAAGAAACAGAGGTAACTGAATTCCCTATGAGAGACGTTCCTGGAGGAGGATATGTACATGTTCCTTGGAGCAGACAAGATATATTGTCATTTACAAATGATTTCCCTAGACTGAGAGAAAAACCAGTAGAATGGTACCGACAAGTTGACAGATTTGTAAAGGTGTCAAAGGTATTGTGGATTGATTTAGAAGGATTAGTTGACATAGTGGTGCCAGCAGATTTGTGGACAGAATGTAAAATATCTGTGGATTGGCCAAGGGAGGAGTATCCTAGGGATGCAAAGACAGGAGCTCCATCACCGGATGTGATGAGAAAGTATGAACAAGTGATAGTGTGGTTGAAAAACAAAATACCTCCAAAAGAGACTGATGGGGTAAAGATAGATAGGACCACTCAGGAGCCGAAAGAAACTGTGCATTCTTTTTATGAGAGTATGTTGTTGGTTTTCAAACAGTACAGTGGTTATGAGGAATTAAGTGAGAAAGACATGAGTCATTTTGTGAATAGATTTATATATGGATTAAGGCCAGAAATTTCAGATATGATTAGACATAGCATGATGGATTGGCAATCGAGTTCTGTAGACAAGGTATTGAGACAAGCAAAATATTGTAGTAAAGAGATTGATGCGAAACAAAAGAAATTAAAAGAGAAAGCTATGTGGGCACAAGTGAAAGTAGCAGAACAACAAGCAGCACAAATGGAGAGCAAAAATGTGGGGGATCAGAGTGGGGTTAAAGGCAAACCTAAATTGGTGAGGAACATTGATGAAATGAAAAAGAAAATGCCATGTTTTAATGGCAGTAAGGTAGGGCATTGGAAACAAGAGTGTAAATGTCCGCCTAGAGTTAATGGGGAATATACATTATTGAATCCACAGGTGCAGTTGGAGGTAAATCAGCAGCAGTCACAGCAACAGCAGATAGCAAATCAGCAAAGTCAGGTGCCACAATCGCCACTGCCAAATAGTGGAAATCAACAGAAATACAGTGCAGAGACAGGATTCAGCGGAGGTGAGCAGGTAAAAAGACCGCAAAGAGTAAATGTGTGTCTGCAATATTGGTTGCAAGAAGAGAATGGCAGTGAGCCGGATGAAAGTTTCTGACGGTGCCTGAGGGAGGAAGAAGAGTGTATGCTTGGAGCCACTCTTGAGGTAGATCAGTCAGGTCCATTTGTGAGCGGAAAGGTGAATGATGTGGAAATTACTTTTCTAGTGGACACTGGTGCTACCCGTTCTACTGTTAGGTCAGTGGAAATTAAAAATCTTCCTCTCTCGGGTGAAACAATCCAGGTTATAGGTGTAGCTAACAGATAAATAAATACTCCCTTGACAAAACCAGTTGAAATAGAGATTGGGACATACAAGGATATGCATCGGTTTGTGGTGTGCGACAGTAGTCCTGTTAATTAGCTAGGAAGAGATATATTGTGTAAGATGAACTGTGCCATATACTGTTCACCAGATGGCATAGAATTGCAGACTCCAGATGAAGATAGTTTGTATAAATTGACAATGCTCATGATTGAGGCAGAACAGGATAAATTGTTTCCTCTGTTTGATAAAGAGAAAATTCCTATTGAACTAAAAGAGGCAGTAAAAGAAAGTGTGTAGGATTTCACTGGAAAGGATATAGGTTTAATGAAAGGGGTTGATCCTGTGAAAGTGACTATAAAAGAAGGTGCTAGCTATCCGAATACACCACAATACAAAATGACTGCGGAATTGATTGAAGGAATTACTCCAGTAATTGATAAAATGATGGAGCAGGGAAGTTTAAGAGAAATTGAGAGCAGTCCATGTAATTCACCGATTATGGGACTGAAAAAGCCAAACGGAACATTTAGGATTGTACAGGATTTGAGAAAAATTGACAAGATTGTTGTTCCATGTTGTCCGATTGTTCCCAATCCAGCAGTGATTTTGTATCAGATTCCTCATTATGCAGAATGGTACACAGTGATTGATTTGTGCAATGCGTTCTTTACTGTTCCATTACATCCAGAAAGTCATCCAATTTTTGCATTTCGATTCCAAAATCGTATTTTAGCATGGTATGGAATTCCATAAGGGTACACCGAAAGTCCATAAATTTTTAATCAGCTGTTGAAGAAATCATTAGAAACTTTGAGCATGCCTGGAGAGTCTGTGTTAGTGCAGTATATTGATGACCTACTGGTCGCATCAAAAACAAAGGATGCCTGTGTAACTGATACAGTGGCATTGTTGAATCATTTGGCTGAAGAGGGACATAAAGTGTCTCCATCGAAATTACAGTTCTGTCAGAAAGAGGTACAATATTTAGGTCACAAGATTGCTAAAGGAATCAGACAAGTTACCATTGAAAGAATCAAAATGAAACAAGGAATGCAACCACCGAAAACTCAAAGACAGATAAGAATGTTCCTGAGAATGGTAGGTTATTGTAGACAATGGATAAGTGGATTTTCATTAATTGCAAAACCATTGCAGAGACTGACAAAGGCAGATATCAGAGACACAATTGTTCTGACCAAAACAGAGATGGAAGCATTTGAGCAATTAAAAAACAAACTGTGTGAAGCACCAGCATTAGGAATGCCTGATTATGAAAAAGAGTTTGAACTGTACTGCAGTGAGCGGGAAGGATGTGCTTTGTCAGTATTGATCCAAAGATATGGAAGAATAAGAAAACTGATTGCGTATTTCTCAGCTGTTTTGGACCCCGTTGCAAAAGCTTTGCCAGGATGTCTGAAAGCAGTAGCAGCAACAAGTGTAAGTTTGGAACAAAGTGAAGGAATTGTGATGGGATTTCCTGTGAGGGTGTATGTACCTCATTTACTAGAGATTCTCCTCACAAGAGCAAAAACACAATACATGACTAACAGCAGATTGACCCATTATGAGAAAGTGATTTTAGGGGCTGAAAATGTGACAATTGCAAGATGTGTAAATATAAACCCATCTACATTGTTACCTGAAACCATTAAACCAGAAGTGAAAGGTGAGCTTGATCACAAGTGTTTCGATGTTTTGGAATACTGTACCAAATATCGCCCTGATATTAAAGATGAGCCCTTGATTGAATCAGATTTTGTAATGTTTGTGGATGGATCATGTTTAAGAACAGAGAGTGATGTTCTAAGTGCTGCATATGCTGTTTGCACAGTAGCAGAAGTGTTGGAAGCATCTTGCCCCCCTCACCCCTTGCTGTAGTTCGTTCTTGATAGGCCTCTTCTGTTTGCAACTCTGCAGACAAAGGCTTAGTTCATGTGAAAAGGTGGGTGAGTAAATAAGTGAAGGAATGTCTGAATGGCTGGATGGATTACTGAAAGGATGAATGGATGAATGAAAGAGGGAATGGATAGATAATGAAAGAAAGGATGGATAAGCGAATGAGTGGAAGTATGGATGAGAGAAAAGGTAAATAGATGGATGTATGGGTGGGAGGGTGGATGGATGGGTAAAAGGGTGGATGGGTGTGTGACAGGATGGATGGATGAGGGAAAGGGCAGCTGATGAGCGAGTAAATTGGTGGATGGGTGTGTGAAAGGATGGATGGATGGATGGATGAAAGGGTAGATGATGGGCAAGTAAATGGGTGGATGGATGAATTGATAAGTGAAATGGTGAATGGATGGATGAGTGAAAGGGTGGATGTAAGGATTGATGAGTGAGTGAAAGGGGGTTTGATGGACAAAAGGATGGATAGATGAGTGAAGTGAAAGATGAGATTAATAATTCAAGCATTCGGGGAGGAGCTACGCCTGCAACCAAGATGGCCGCATAGGCTCCCGGCTCCGTCGACCTCCGTCGTTCGCTGATATATCCTGTACTTTATCCTGAACCCACGCCCGACTCCCGTGCTACTGAATCGTTGCTGTGCCCGGGGGTGCAATCCCGGACTTTTTATCGACTTGCTGGACGTAGCTACATCGTCTTTCATTTTCGGCCTACTTCAGCGTGTGAGCCGGGGCCATCGATTACTGACCCAGCCGGGCCTGAGTTGAACAACATCGGCCACGGGATCTGGCGGAGTCCGGTCTTGCCAAAGTGGAAATTTTTACTGATCTTCCCGGTGGCGGTCCTGTGTCCCGGCGGACATTTACAAGGCGGCGACAATACGCGACTGCCGCTGTGGGTGGGGGCCCAGGTCCCGATGACCTTGCTGCCTCCCCGGGGTCTACGGATGGGGTCCCCCCTCGTGGTGGTGGTGTGAAGATTGCTGATCAGAGTGTCACCCGTTATCTTTGCCCATCCCGCTCTTGCCTGTTTCCCCGTAGAAGCCGGCCTCCGGGATTCAAGACTGCTTTGTCATCGAGCGAGTGGAGATGGGTCCGACGGATTGTCTGCCTTCGCTAGGGACCGTAATGGCCGCCATCGGAGCTCTTCATTCAGCCATTTGAGACCGCTTTCCATGCCCTGTCCATAAGGATTGATAATGTACGTCTAGGACCGGACTCCAGCCTTTTGCCGGACCCACAACACACGGGGTTCCCCGCGAAACCTGGAGTAGCCCCAAAAGAGACCCCCGGACAGAAACAAGAACTGGTGCCATTTCTCAACACACGATCGAAATGGTACGTGACAGGAGCCTCTGATATATTCGAGCAATCCCCTGAGCCATCGCCCATGAAGGACCATTTACTTCTTTTTTGCCTGGATGATTCTTTTCGTATCTTTTGTATTGACTTTTGCATTGTTGCTGGACTTCGAGACTTTTCATTGATGGCCTTCTCTGGCCACACTGGTCTAAATCTCCTCAATCGCTTCGACTCTCCTGCTATTATGGGCGCTCCACCGGACAGTGGTTCTATGATGGATCAGAAAGGCCAGGGCTGAGTTTGACTGTTTGAGTTTCATATATCGACTTCATTTTGATTTGATTGGGCGATGTTACACGATAGATCGAGAGGGCCAGGGCGAAAATTGCTTATTTGGGTTCGGTATGATGCCTTGGTTTTGATACGGGACTTGACGCCTCTGTTGCTACCGGAGTTGGGCGGGGCTCTTTCTCACTTCCCCTACTTGTCTCGCTTACTCGCTGCGTAGCTTGCTATATTCGATCGTAGGGGTTGTTTGCTTCGGGCGGGGGGAGGGGAGTCCGGGAGCTCGTACGATATCTCCTCCTCCATCTTTTCCCTTCCTTGGGGTTAGTTAGTGGGGCGACAGGCACGCTGCTAGTGGGGTTAGGCCGTAGCCATCTGCAGGGGTGCAGGGTGGGGGGATGAGGGCGGGGTTTTTTGTTTTTCTTTCTTATTTTGTTCTATGGCCTTTTTTCCTTTTCTTGTTTTTCCTCCCTTTTTCCTTCTGCAAGAAATGTGGCGTATTATCCTGAGTCGCTTTGTTCACTATATCTGGGTGTCGATTAATCGATTTTTCTATCCTGAATTACGGGTGGGCTGGTTCTGAAGAAGATCGCATTAGGTTAACTGTACTGTCTTGTTTTGCTTCAGCTTTATGCTTATATTGTGGATTCTCAGATGTCGATAGTGGAAGTGTATTCTCCTTTACTATTTGCCAGTTCGCCACTGTACTGTATTTGCTATATGATACCCGATATGACTATATCTTTTCTTGTGTGAAAATTAATAAAAACATATATATAAAAAAAAAATCAAGCATTCCAACCATTATAATACCTTAATTGCGTCCTAATTACTTTAAGGAAGACAACAGGAAGTACATATCCCCCACCCACCCACCGGTAAAAAAATGGTGGGGAGCCACGGCCAACTGCCGGTTAGGTCAAGGGAGCCACAGGTCAAAAAAGTTTGGGAACCACTGCTTTACACCATTGTGCAAGGTGGCCTGCGTCGTGAGGAGATTATTTTTGTGCAGGAAGTCTCACCTTTCTACACAAAAACAATCAATACATGCATTTTCCTCTTTCAATGCGTGCTGTAGAATGCAGCACACATCGCAAGAGATAATAACAAGGAAAAATGAAAAAATGTCTCCTCTGGAGGCGTAGCATTCACACGCATTTCCAGATTGATGATTCCTCGTAAATCTGGAAATGTGTCTCGTTCCATGAGTGTTGGATGGGAACACGCACAGCAACACCCATGGAATGCCCCTTTCACCCAAAGTGCTGCATGTGAACGGGCCATATTTACAAGGACAGGAAAAGACATGCAGGGTAGCTTTTCCTGTCTTCGTATATATGGAGCAGTAAGTTACGCCACCAGTATGTCACAAAAAGTGACGTACTGGTGGTGCAGGGAGCTTGTAAATCTGCCCCTGGATTTCTATTACTCTTTGATACCTTTTGTTTGGCCGAGAAAAATGGATACCCTTTTTGATGTGCGTGGTTGCATAAAAGTGGCAAAGATATATTAACACAAAGAAAATCGCTAATAGAGGTGGGTGAGTCGCGTGGCATGAGGTGGGCACCGCAAGGGTAGATTAGGTAGCGAAAGCAGGATAACCTAAGATAGAGTTGGGCTTGTAGTGTAAGGAAGGGCAGCTGAACGAAAAGAGTTCTGCTAATCAGCAGATAAACCCTGAAAGCGTAGGGAGACTGCACTTAGGTTTCAAGGCTGCATGAACCACTTAGAAGCCAGGAAACAAGAGCATGGGAGTAGTTAGCCAATGGCAATCATCAGGTTGGATTACTCTCCTGCTACTAATTACTAGCACTAGGATGCCATCGGGTAAACAGGCGCTCTAGAAATGCTGTTTTAATTCAATTCAATTTCAACAGCCCTATTACAACGGGTCTTCCAGCAACGCATGTGCGCCATGCCAAGTCTCGACCTAAGAACGAGGAGAAATAAAGAAATGTCTCCTCGTTTGTTAACATCCAGCGCAGCGCAGAGAAAGGCCACGCAGGGGCCTGAATCTGTCCATAAACAGAGGGGCAGATTTACAAGACCGGTATGCCACTTTGCACCGCCGTGGCTTCACTTCTGTGACTTAAGAGCTGCATAAAGCCAGCGCTATGCTTCGGGGTATTTACAATGTGACGCATCTAGGGAGATGTGTCACTTTATAAAGCCCTGCGCCACATGAAACATGCGTCAGGTTTTAAGTAGGCGTTCCGGAGAGGGGGGGGTCGTTCCGGTGCAGGAACGCCCGCAAAAGTGGCATTTCACTTCGTCACTTCTCCGACCCCGCTGCGTCAAAAACGGACGCGCCGGCAGTGCAAAAGTGATGCAAGAGCTCATATATAAGCCCCATAGCATGTCGACAAAGTCTCTAAAGTGGCATTTCACTTCGTCACTTCTCCGTCCCCGCTGCGTCAAAACCATGCGTCTGCTAGAAGTAGGCGTAAGGCTTGATGCACCATGTTGAACATAGAAAGGGTTGCAACAGTGCTGGAGTTGCGTAGCGCCCCTGACGCAACTCCAGCACTGCGCCTTTCTTACGTCAGCAGATGCGACACGAATCTGTTTATCGTTGCGCTATGATGCGCCGCATTCTAAATAATGTGCATCTGTGGTGGCGCAAGGGTAAACTTGTGTGAAGCAGCTTTCCTGGAGTATCCCTGCTGATATAAATCATTCTTTGACTGTTTCATACTGATTTTCTCTGATATGTAAATGCGCTGCTAACTTCCACCTAACTTCATGAATTTACAAAAAGTTTTCTCAATCAAACTTAAGAAAAGTAGATGCAACACTGATTAAAACTCTTCTTTTAAGAACCATTTTACTTCTATTCACCACCATTTAGACCTAAGTAGGTCTCCAAAAACTGCTCATTCTGGTCTTCTGACGCCACACGAAGTGCAACTGAAACCGAGAATAGCGTTATCATGCCTTCAAGATCAGAAAAGAGAAATTCTGCGAGAACATACCCCCTGTAGGACAGATCTTATCTGATTGGCCTCTTGTGAATGCTAGAGTTACTCTACGGAGTTACAAGGGATAGATGCAGAAGGAGGCTTATCCTACTATGCAAAATATAAAGACATTAACTTCTAATTAAAGCAAAGTGTAATGGCTTTAATAACATGCACAGGGTTTGTTATCCTTGCAATGCATTATGGGCAGCCGGATATCCGTTCACTGTTTGTCACGATGCAGGAAGTGCCTCGCTCAGCGTCCCTCGGGATAAACAAATCAGGCGTGGTGACGTCACAGCGTTCCATGTCAGGCGTCTCCAGTTGTCCCTGTATGGCTCGGACGCCGGCTGGAGTGGGACACCTAGTGAAGACGTGCGGTACTGCACCCTGGTATCCTGTGGAGCCTTTGACCTCACTTCTCTGGTGCAAAGCATCACAGAATCTATACTGTTTACATAATGCAGCCCGACCTCTGACCCCAAGATAAAAACACAGACAAAATATTGCACCACTCACAGGTACTTTAAAAACTGAAGGCCTCATTTATGAAAAGTGACGCATCGCTGCGAGAAAACAGCGATGCGTCACTTTTCATTGCGCCCTCCTTGCGACACCAATGATGCGTCATATTCACAGTATGACGCATCATGGTGCAAGGAGTTACAGATCCGTCAGGAGTTCTGATGTATCTTTAGACACAAAAATGACGCAGGCGTAAGAAACTGACGCATTTGCGTCGAAGTGGTGCAGTGTCAGTTCTATGACCCTTACTTGCCTCGGAACGCCCCCCACATACATTACACCTGGTGCAGTATAATGTGGCGCAGGGCTTTACAAAGTGACGCATCTACCTAGATGCGTCACTTTGTAAATATGGTGCAAAAAAGGCAATTTTTTTTACCCTGCTGGTGCGTCGCAGAAACGGACGCACCGGCAGTGCAAAAGTGATGCAAGGGCTCATGTATAGGCCCCTGAGCATGTCGACAAAGTCTCTACAAATATTTTGACAGCTTATCTATCACCACACAAACAAGCATTGGCAAAGCCAATAGGTCTGACCTAACCCTTGTGTTTTTGCCATGTTGTACACCAGCGTGGCTGCTGTTCAGCATGGCTACAAGTTAGTGTTGTAAAGGTAAGTGGAGTACATTAGTGTTGCTTAGTGTCGTGGAGTGACATAGAGTGGAGTAGAGTGCTGTGGAGTGTCGGCGAGTAGAGTGGTGTTTGGAAGAGTGCTGTGTAGTGGAGTAGAGTGAAGGGGCGTACCAAGTAGGGGTGACAGTGAAGTAGAGTGAAGGGGCGTACCAAGTAGGGGTGTACAGTGGAGTAGAGTGAAGGGGCGTACCAAGTAGGGGTGCACAGTGGAGTAGAGTGAAGGGGCGTACCAAGTAGGGGTGTACAGTGGAGTAGAGTGGAGTGAAGTGACGTGGAATGGCATAGAGGGAGCTGCATAAACTGGAGTGCTGTAGACTGGAGTGCCGTAGAGTGGCATGGCACAGAGTGGAGTAGAGGGTAGTGGCATAGAGTGGAGTGGCGTATAGTGTTGGGGCATACAGTAAAGTACGGAGAATGAAAAGACTGTAATGAAGAAGGAGATGATGTGTCAGAGATGCAGATGGAGGAATTCAGAAGTATGTTGTGAGATAAAGGTCGCAGGTGTCTAACAATGAGAGACTGCAGAAGAAAGTGGTGTGAAGGGGAGAACAGGAGTGAGTGAGACTCTCTAGGGAGCGCCCACGCCCCAGACCTTAGTTATGGCTTAACTAATGGGAAATTTGGAAAGACTGCCACCAGGAAATTCACCAAATGAACATGGGCGAACGTAGTCCCTGATGGTAAAATGCCTTCATGTAGGGGCACAAAACCAAGCGTGAATCCACACTGCACCACCTGCCCATACTCACTAGGGGGCATATTATCAAGGGCCATATCGCCGCTTTAGCTGGACTTTTTCCCGCTAACGCTGCAATATTTTTATCGCCCTATTAGCAAGCTGTCGCTAACAGCAATTAGCGACAGCTTATTGGTGATAGCTACAGGTTTGGGGCCCGCTTTGCATGTCAGCAATATTTATCGCTAATGACATGCAAAGTGGGCGTACCCAAACTGTTAGTGACTGAAAACAGTCACTAACACAGCTATCGTATATTAGCAACGCCTGCTCAGACCAGGACCTACCCTGTTTATCCAATGGGAGGTGAATAATCAGGTTAAGTCCCCATTGGCGTTAATGCCTGAATATCGCTGGATTTCCAGCGATATTCATGCATTGAGCCGCTATCGCCTGAAATTTTATTGCAATGGAGATAAACGTTGCTAATAGCACTTTATCTCTGCGATAACATCCGGCGATGCGCGGCGATAAAAAAAATGCGCTTAGCGCATTTAGCGATAAATATCGCTACTCCTTGATAATATGCCCCTAGGTTCCATCCCTTCCCAGATCTAACCTCCATGGACTGCTGCATGCATGCTCACCTTCATTATATAAGTCTTTCTACCTAAGAAATATTTACACGCATTGAACACCTCATATCCTTTTCTTCTTTCTTTAATTGGGAAATACAGGCACAAAAGTCACAGAAGCAATACACCTTTTAAGGAAAAACCTTTCTGAATCTGAATAATGTTTTCAGAGCTCAAGTAACCAATGTAGTGCAGGTTTTTTCATTGCATTCTGGGAACTGTAGTCCTGATTTTATAGTGTGCTAAACGAGACCCTGATTAGAACTGTTTCTCGGACATAGACAAAGGAAACTCCATAGCTCTGTGATTTGGAAATGGGAAGCCAAGATTGCTTCCCCTGTGGCTACTGGAGGTTTATCCAGGGAATATTTAAGGGGAAGTGTTTGATAGCCTTATTCAAGACCTGCTCGAACAGGGGAGATTTCCTACTATTTCTTTTTGCTTTTGCTACAAACTACTGACCTCTGTTAAATGGGGCACTTAGACGCTCAGTATCTTGCAGCTATGATTCCAAAGAGGGAGTAATTCTATATGATGAATGCAAATCTCATTACATGTAGGCATATTACTAACATGCACTATTGTACTCCTTGCAGGGTAAGCAGACCATACATGCTGCTTGCATCATACTGCGCCAAGTGCAGTCATCTTATTCTGCTGAGCAATTGCTCCTAACAAATGCCTGCCGGGGCCTGTGAGGGTGGAGTGAGAAACTCCTGACCTTTCTACCTTTGTGAGGCTCATAATAATACGACCCACCCAAAAGAGGCTTGTCTCATGCAGCTATGGCTAAGACCAGCGTGGAGGAATTGCACTTGCCCCAAGACCAGCACAATAGCACATTGATGTGACCCTGCACCATAGCCCTTCAGAGCTCGGCGTACCAAGTGACTCGTATGTTAAATCGGGTGCTCTTAGTTCGCAAAAGAGATGCATTCTGGGAGTCGTAGTTAAAACTTCCTATTGACCATAGTTTGTAATGGAAATCGAAACCAATGGCTGGGAATGTGCAAAGGCCTGCGGCGTGTAATCTGTTGCGGTGTCCTTCCAGTCGCGGTGCAAGCTACGGCTCGGTGACGGCGTCAGAGCTTGCGATGTTCGAGGCAGACGTTGCTTGATGTGGTGCCTACAGGACACCGGGCCAGTCGTGAGAGTCGGTCACAGCTCCCTGCCTCTGTAGCCACTGAAATAGTGTTTCCAGCAGCAATTCACAAAGGCTTCGGTCAGGGGGCAATCTCTCTTCCAAGCCCTGGGAAATCTTTGCACAAGTTGAAAGTAAAGTCCACAAAGTCCTTTCTCCTCTCTTTGACAGTCAGGCAACCACTGCAGGCCAATCCCCCAAGAAGCGCTTCAGCTTAGGAATAGTCTCTCCTCAGTTTCTTCAGGTTCCTCTCCTCAGCAGAGGTTTTGTCTTGTAAGTCCAGAAGTGATCTAATTTCATGGGATCAGGGTCCCAATATTTATACCCCAAAATCCTTTGTTCTCGGAGGGGAGAGGGGCCTGTGCTCAGTCTAAACTAGTTCTGAAGCACTCTGTTTACCACACTTCTCCTTTCTTTTCACAGTGCAGGGCAGAAACATCAGACGCCCCACAGGAGGTGGAGCCAGCATTGTGGAAGGCAAGTACAGTCCTGGAGCACTTTGTTGACAGTCTTCCTTCTCTTCTTTCAGTGTGCAGGGCAGAGACAGCAGACGCACCACAGGGGGTGGAGACGGCATTATAGAGGGAAGTCCCAGTCCTATTCAGGTCCCAGGTGCAACTCCTCCCTCCCATCTAGATGCAGATCTCTCTATTCACCACCGGGCTGCCCCAGCCTGTCTCCTGGAATCCCCCAGCCCTGTCACTCGCAAAACCAGACAAAGGAATATGCAACCTAGCAGAGGCGGGCTGAAATGGCTAGTCAAGCAAATACCTACTTTCTAAAAGTGGTATTTGCAAGCACAGAATATTAAAATAAACTTCACTTAACAATGCATCCTGCCCTTGGGCCTACCATAGGGGTGACTAATATGAAGAAAAGGGAAGGTTTAGGTACTGGCAAGTGGGTGCACTTGCCCAGTCAGCATGACAGTACCAGACTGCACACAGGCTCTGCAATGGCAGACCTTAGACACGTTTTTCCAGGCCTCTTCTGTGGGTGGCACAACCAGTGCTGCAAGCCCACCAGCAGCATTTGGATTACCCTGGGCAAACTCAGTGCACTGTACTAGGGTCTGACAGTAAACCAAACATCCAATCATGGAACCACTAATCAATCTATTAATTTACAGTAGGGAGCACTCGCACTGTAGCACTGGACAGCAGTGGAATAACAAGAACAAAACCTCTCACTGGTATTCAATTCTATTTAGGTCATAGATCCTACATTAATTCAAATAATAACATTGTCCCGAAACAGAAGTTATTAAACACACGTAATTTCTTTTTTATTCAAAGATTATTTTGACAAAACAACCAAGTGAAAACATCCTACTATAGACGCACGTAATACATTGTCATTCATGAAAATTTGGACTCTAATGCGCCCTGACGAAGGAATTCCTGACAAGATTCGTTTTCCGAAACGCGCGTCAGCGCTTCACTTCTGTTGTGCTTGTTTTATATATATTGTATATATTGTATATGTTTTTATGAAACCATCTTCTTGATGCTTTTTGTGATCTTGATTTATATCTAGAGAGTGGGTGAGATCGGTAAGATTGTGGGTTTGGATGACATGTGTGGCTGTTTTCACTTGGTTGTTTTGTGCGTGGAGATCTTTGTTGGTTGGGGGTTGTATACAGTATAAATAGATATGTATAGATTGTATATACAAAATGGTATCACAATGACAAAATGCGAATGTGATGTTCTTACCTATCAAAATAATCTTTGAATAAAAAAGAAATTACGTTTGTTTAATAACTTCTGTTGGGGGGAGTTTGGGGGGAGTTTTTCTGTTACCTGTGCTCGTTGGTTGTTCCCCGGGGTCGCTGCTGGGCCTGCTGTTCCCCCGTCCGTGTCCCAGAGCTGCAGGGGGCAATTCTCGCAGCGGAGAGGATCCTGCTGTTTTCCCGCCTGTCCCGCCGCCCGGCTTCACCACAGTTGGTCTCCCCCGCCGCCGCAGCTCTCGTCCACCAGAGCGCGGCCACAGCTGGGAGGAGACCACGAGTGCGAGGGACTACAGGGCCCAAGAGCCCTCGCGGCCGGAAGCCGCTATTGTGAAATCCGCGCCAGGAGGCGCATAAAACAAAGGACATCTCCCGGTGGAGCGGGGGAGTTTTTCTGTTACCTGTGCTCATTGGTTGTTCCCCGGGGTCGCTGCTGGGCCTGCTGTTCCCCCGTCTGTGTCCCAGAGCAGCAGGGGGCAATTCTCGCAGCGGAGCGGAGCCTGCTGTTTCCCCGCCTGCCCCGCCACCCGGCTTCACCACAGTTGGTGTCCCCCGCCGCCGCAGCTCTCATCCACCAGAGCGCGGCCACAGCTGGGAGGAGACCACGAGTGCGAGGGACTACAGGGCCCAAGAGCCCTCGCGGCCGGAAGCCGCTATTGTGAAATCCGCGCCAGGAGGCGCATAAAGCAAAGGACATCTCCCGGTGGAGCGGGACCGCGCGCGGGCCTGCGACGGGCTAAGCCCGAGCAAAGGGCGGGCCCTCTGTGGCCCTCAGAGGCCTGAGGAGACTGGACTGGGCAACGGACTATGGTTGGAAAGTTAATACTTCTTTTACCTCAGATTTAGGCGTGCATAAGTTTATTTTGCGTAATATCAATAAGGCTTAAGCTCCATAGTTTCCTTGCCCTGTAACCCACTAGTGTGCCAGGCTAGTTGTGCTTCTGGAGGTGTTCAATCAGGTAGATAGTAGTTATCCAATATTGCTATTTGCCTGGCTTACATCTCAATCACGCTGTGTAACTATGTCTAAATGTAAAAACACCACCAAAGGCCCTGGAGTATCTACACTTGACAATTACCTAGTAAAAATGGTCTCTAAGATTAATAGTGATCGGAGAGCTTCACTAGGGAAATCTGGCTCCCCGGGGCATTTGCTCCCTAGCTCCCTCTCCGATACAATAGTGACCCCCCTCGAGGCTAATGCCGACTTAGGAAGCAGGGGAAGGGTAGTGATAGACGCCCAGGTACACCCACCCCCATCAGAACTAATTCCTCATATTGTTGCGAGTCCTGTTGGTTCACCCGGCCTGATGAGAACTGCTCCAAATTAGTAAGAGCAGTCAGGGCCTGTAGGAAAGTGCCAATTGAACAAGGTGGTGGGAGGCCAAGAAAGGTTTTAGAGAGTAAGTTATCCTCTCGCAAAAATAAAGGCAAACGTGGGGGGACCTGAATCGCCGGAAACTGCTGTAGGCTGTAGTAACAATATGGAACAATTTGAACTCTTACTGGGTGCTCTTGAGGCTAAACTAGAGATAAAAATGGTAGAAATCATTACCCCACTGCTGCATAAAATAGATGCACTCACCTCAGAAGTTGATAGACTGATGGCTCTTGTTAAAACTCAGCCTATTCCAGTTGAAGTGGGTAGGTCCACAGATAAAGCCCCTGTTGAGGGGCAGCATCAGGATGAAAATAGCCCTGTACATTCATTGCAACGAGTAGAAATTCTCTTTAAAGAGAGGCCCACACAAATGCAGACACCCTTAGCTAATCAAGGGCCCTCTGGTTACAAAAAACCTGATCCCATTGCTACAAAGTTAAATGATAGCCAAAATCCCAGAATCGACCTCCCCCCTGAGGCTGTGCCCTTTGTGTGTATACTTTCAGGGGTTCCTGAACTTAAACAAGGGAAAACAGAAGGCTATTAGGAGTTAAAAAACAAAGTAGCCTTCTGGCTTTCCAAGAATAGACCCCTACCTCCTACTAAAGATGGCCGAATCCTAAATGTTCGAAGGGTGGGGTGGCTCGGCCACAGAACTAAAGATATATCAGGTGATCTGGTCATCGTTAACTTTAGGAGTACCCACGTAATTCCATTCCTCGAGAGGCTGGCGTCCACACGGTGGTGATGGCCCGATTGTAACGTGGTAACTCTCTGATTTTTATCCTAAAGCCCACCCTAGCACTAATGCGACATCTTTGCTATCCAGGCCTAACAATATCTCTCCCCGGGGCTGGTCAAACCCGTTAAGCGTTGAGTCTTTGATCTCCGCTGGGAGATATGCTCCACTGTCTTATCTTGATGAAAATGATTGACTCACTGCTGGGCAGGTTTTATGTAATATAGGGGAAAAGAGGGGCTCTGCACCAGCTGATATAGGTATGGAGATTTTATCCATTGCGCAGTGTTCTGAACCTAGTATTAGTGTTAGTACAACATCGGCACAAGATAATATCTCATCCAATCCCCAAGTTAATGCGCCAGCCCAGCTCGCGGTAATAAACCCTCATTTGTTGGACTTCGACTACACTAAGTGTGTAGGTTGGAATATTGCTGGGCTTGGGTCCCGCTTGTGCATCCCTGACTGGGTGGATTTTATAGATCAAGGGGATGTATGGTCCTTTCAAGAAACATGGGCACTTTTTCCTGTGTTCCGGGTGGGGTTTCTAAATTTCAGTAAACCCGCTACAAAAGGACAAAAAGGGTGCCCCGCTGGAGGGCTGACAACATGGGTTCGCCAATGTGAGGGTGTATGGGCTGAGGAAGTTGCCATAGATAGTCCAGATATATAAATAATTAGGATTAGATCTTCCAAAGGCTTAAACATCCTTTTAGTTAATATTTATGTTAGGGGCCTCCAGGGTGGAAGGGTTTCACCCACCCTTCTCCTCCTGGACGACTTCCTCTCTAGTGTATCTGAAGAGGGGTATAAGGTCGTGTTGGGGGATTTTAATACATGATTTGAGCCCCTGGGTACTGAAGATGGTTCCCTCACAGAGGAAGAAGATATGTCGTGGGGGAATACCACTGCTCGAGCTACAACTGATTGGGAAATGGTCTTGCTCCGCCACATTTATCAAGGGGTTGTGCCTAGATCTGGGCCTGAGAGCAACTAATGGTAGGGTAAGATCAGACAGGAAGGGTAGGCACACATTCAACAACGGCAGACACAGTAGTCGTATCGACTATATCTTAGTCAATGTGCAGCTATGGGTTGCAGTTGTTGACATGGAATTCATGGAACGCCCCGAAAGTGATCATGACCCGCTTGTATTGGCTTTAAGGGACTTTAGCTTTCAAAGGACCAAGAGTTGTGAGTCAAATGTAGTCCCAGCTGAGGTTACCCTAAGTAATGATATGAGAAGGGTACGCTGGCCTAAAATTGCTGTGGATGAAGGGGCGAGAAAGGAGATTAGAACCTTAGTGTCCAGCTCTTTGGAGCTTTTGAATAATTGTGGGTCGCAGGACGAGATTAATGCAAATCTTACAAGTATACACACCGATCTGTTTCTGAGCCTCAAAAAGCTGTTTATTAAGATTATCCTTAAACAGGTCAGGAAGATGAAGCCTAGAGTAGTCACATGGTATGATGATGAGTGTCGACGGACACAAGGGGACTTGTTTTTAGCAATCAAATCTAAAAACCACGGACGAATTAGGTCCTGTAGAAAAGTTTACAATGAAGCTAAACGAAAGGCAAAACTAAATGGGATGAGGACCGGTGGTTAACTCTGACCGAAGCTTGTGGTTATCGAAATATGCAACAGTTTTGGCACTTACTAAAATGGGGGAAAGGCCAGGATGATCACCCTAGCCCAGCATCTGTTGGTCAACAACAGTGGGTAAGCTTCTTTGAGGAACAATTCAGGAGTAACAATGTTGTTTTGGTTGATCTCCCATGCTCCGCTTCTGAGGATTCACTCACGTTTTCTATTGCCGAGGTTAGAAATATTATGAAAACATTCCCGATAGGTAAAGCACCTGGCCCCGATTGCATTCCTGCTGATATATTTCTGCAGGATCAGGATCTCTGGGCCCCGTATATTTTCCATCTGGTAAATGCACTTGCTTCTGGAGCGAAGGTTCCAGATTCTTGGTACGGGGCTGAAATCCTTCCAATATATAAGAAAGGCGGTCGCTCAGTTCCCTCAAATTACCGACCGATCAGCCTCATCGATGCGGTGCAAAAAATAATAGCCCGCCTCGTATTAGGTAGGATCTAGTAATGGATTAATGATTTTGATATCCTTACACCTCTGCAGGCAGGTTTCCGGACCCATGTGAGCACTCTTGACCAAGCATTCCATTTTGTGCTCCTATACTGGAAGACAGTTGTTTTTGGGAAGGGCAAGCTATACGCAGCCTTTGTGGACCTAAGGTCCGCATTTGACCTCGTTCATAGGACCAAGCTGTGGGAATGCCTATTGAAATTGGGAATGCCTGCTGTTCTTGTGCGACTTTTAGTGAATTTATATGCCCACACTTTTGCACAAGTACGTTGGGGTAAGCCTGTGGAGGTTACGGATAGATTTCCAGTTGCCAAAGGAGTTAGACAAGGGTGTGTTCTGGCCCCTACTTTGTTTTCCCTATTTATTAATGGGGTCACCAATTATTTTGTGAACCACCCCACGGATGCTCCTACACTGGCGGGGATGAAAATTCCTCTGCTCATGTTCGCGAACGACACCCTGTTAATATCTAAGACGAGGCAGGGTCTCCAGCAGGCCCTGTCAAGATTTGAGCTGTTTTGCCGCGAGCATGAGCTGGAGGTTAACGTGTCCAAAACAAAGTTTATGGTGCTGAGAGGACCAACCCCAATTGCTGCCAGGGTTACAATGGGTGGTACCACCCTTGAGCAGACTACGCTATTCACATACTTAGCTGTCACTTTTAGTGAAAACCTTAGTTGGAAACCGCAAGTCGAGCTCCTGGCACTAAAACATGCGCAAATAGGAGGAGCCCTTCTCAAAGAACATAAAAGTTCTTACACCCGGCCAATGTCCCCGCTCATGAAAATCTATGGCACAAAAATGTTGCCCTCTGTTCTGTATGGAGCAGAGCTTTGGGGCTACAGTAATCTGGATCCCCTTAAGGTAGCCCAAAAACAAATTTCTCAGGGCGGCGATTGGATTACCGAAATCCACTCCGCACATCCCGCTCCTTTACGACTTAGGGTGCCAACCAGTGGAAGACCTAGCGGGATTTAGACCCCTAGCATTTTGGCGGCGTCTGTGGACCACACCAGAGCTACTGTTTTATGACAAAGCATGTCCAGAGGTAAGGGATTCCCTGGGCTCTGACAATATAGGATGGTTCAAAGGGGTAAGATCTACTTTGTGCGCCATGGGGCTTGGTGAACAATGGCATAACCCTGACTCGGCCACCTTTCCTCCCAAAAAAGAGCTGAGAAATCTATACTGGGATTGGGTTGTTGGCAAAAGACACTCGGAAATGACAGGAAGTCCCCTTACAACGACATTTGTTCTTCTGAAGGATGTCTCTTCCCTTGAAAAGTACTGGGATGTCATCTCCAAGCCCCTGGATCGCAAACTATTCCATCAATTGAGAGTTGGCTCGTTACCACTGAGGTGCCTAACTACATCATGGGGTAAGGGAGGGCCAGAGCTCTGCCCACCGTGTATCAGGCAAGGGTGTGTGTCATTTTCTCTTTGTATGCCCCCTGTATGTTGCCCCTACGCCCATTATGTAGAAGTCTGGGCACTCGTTCAGCATCTACAGCCTGTAGAATTCTAAAATCTGATCTATCGCCCTTGATAGTAATAGGGGTTGCAAAATACCTTGGTTGGGCTTGGATTCTAAGCTTGAGGTTGATTAACTCGCATCAAGGTCCCAGTTAAATAATCTACAAGGTCCGAGTTAGATTGTGATATCCGGTAATAACTGTTTTTTATTATGTATAACTTTTTAAATCTGCAAATGAAGTTGTGTATAAATGATTTAATTCTGTCTTAGTTCATGTTTTTAATTTCATTCTAAATTATTTTTTAACAAGTATGCTTGCACTTTGGAAATTGAGACATAATGTTGGATGTGTAGCATGTCTTTTAAGATGAACAATTAAATAAAGACTTCTTTTGACTTGACTTGACTTGACTTAACACTATTCTCTCCAGAAGTAAACACCTGTGCCTCGGAAGGAATGATCAATCCTTTATCAAAGTTGTGGTCCAGCTACAGGTGGGCCACTCGACCCCCAAGCTGTCCAGGCTACGAATCACTACATACTGCCAGTTTATGCTGCCTGTAGTGGCCAGGGCGCACTTGTGTACTGGAGATCTCTGGCACTGCAGAGGGGGCTTCACCAGTAGGAGGCACCCGCAGCGCTGCCCGTGGTCAAGGTAAGTGATGGTGCCTTAATTTTTAAGAAGAGGATGTGTGCATGAGCAGTGACTTTTTTCTGATACTTTTGAGCGAAGGAAATAGTATTTGCCGTGGGTACTTAGGCAGGAGGGTTTTACATTTGTATAGCAGTTTTGTGTGGTGTTACATACAGGGGGCAGATTTACCATGAAAGTGACTCAGTGCATTCCGCAAGCCATTTGGCTGCACCACACTGTGTCACTTTCAAAGCACAGGGATGCAACATATATACAACAATATGTTGCATCTCTATGCTTCCCCCTGTGCTGGCGCACAAACTGCAGCCATGCGCAGGAGTAGGCACCCTTTGCACCATGGTGCAAGGATGCTTGCGTCGTGGGGAGATTGTTTTTGTGCAGGAAGGGGCACCTTCCTGCACAAAAACAATCACTACAGACATTTTCCTCTTTCAATGCGTGCGTGTAGTTGTCCCTGTATAGCTCGGACGCCGGCTGGAGTGGGACACCTAGTGCCGAAGTGCGGTACTGCACTCTGGTATCCTGTGGGAGCCTTTGACCTCACTTCTCTTGTGCAACGCATCACAGAATCTATACTGTTTCTTAATGCAGCCCGACCACTGACCTCAAGATAAAAACACAGACAAAATATTGTACCACTCACAGGTACTTTAAAAAATTAGGGCCTCATTTATGAAAAGTGATGCATCGCTACGAGAAAACAAATATTTTGACATCTATTCTATCACCACACGAAAAACCTCTGACATAAAAAAACAAGCATTTGCAATGCAATAGACCTCACATTCGCAAGTGTTGGAAATATTGGCATTGAAAATGACAGTGGGGCAGATTTACAAGCACCTTGCGCCACTTTTGCGTCACTTTTCGTATGTTAAAAATGACGCAAAAGTGGCGCAAGAGGCTTGTAAATAAGCCCCTTTGTAATCCTTGCTTACGAGAAGCAAGGCTGGCAGTAAAAGAGGCGCAGTTACTGCCAGCCTTGCTTCTCATAAGCAACGACTATAAGTAAAAAGGAGCATATTTAAAAGGGAAGTGGCGGAGTGAGGCGTTAGCCTTCCTGGCTTAACGCCTCACTCCGCCACTGCAGATACGCAGGGCTGCAACATATTTACACCAATATGGAGCAGCCCTGCATTTCCCACCACACTATTGCTACACTTAGTAGCCTAGCGCCAACACAGGCACCCTTGCACCATAGTGCATAGCTGCCAAGGTTTCAGATTGCTATTTGTGACATTTTCAGAATTTCAGTGTAGTTATGAGTAACATTTCAATGAGTATGAGTGACACTTTCTCTAATGCGAAATCAAGCAATGAAGATGAGGAAAACATACAAATATTAGAACTTACGCCCATTTGAGCAACGGAGAACTCTAAGAACATCTTAAAACTGCTGCAAAGCACCAGAAATGGAAGAGCTTGACATTGGAGTTTTAAGTGGAGTGAAAAAAAGTGGGGTCTCTAAAAGGGGCATGCATAACCTATGTGATTAAGCATATAGCTTAAACACAAACTACATTTCTCCACTAGCAGTACTTTTCTGGAAGAATTACTTCTAAAACAATTTTATTGCCAGCTGATATCGCACTCCACACCTGGGGCAGAAATATGCATGGTGCAATCACAACAGAAAGCCCCGTCTTCAAGCAATGCCTACAAATTCCTGCAGTGCTACGTTGATAGAAAGATTCCCTCTTAACTACTATGGCCGGAAACTCTTCCCACTAAAATGAAAGAATGAATGAACATGTCAAGTTCACAGGGCTTTAACCCCTTGGACGCTCATGACAAGCGGTGCTCATGTGCTCATGACGAGCTGAGCTCGTCATGACCGTTAGAACGCTCACACGCGGGGCTAATTCCCCTGCTGTGTGAGCGTTCTACAGGAACGGGTGTGGTCATGATGAGCTGAGCTCGTCATGAGCACACAGCCACCTTTGCTCATGATGACCTGAGCTCGTCATGAGCACGGGGGCGCTGTGCACGCCCCCCTCCCCCCAGCACAGCGGGGGAATGAGCCCCGCATGCAAGGGGTTAAAGACACTCCTATTCACCATTGAACTCAGCTGGGACATGTACGGATGCCATCAACTGGAAACGATGGTTGTTAGATTTGGGGGTCTCTAGTTGGCACAGGTAGGAACTTGTGACAAGTAGGGACCCTCTCCTCCAGTCAGGAAAAGGGGGCTTACACACCCAAAAGAACCCCTGCTCTCCCTCTAGGCTCCGTGGCGTGAGCAGTCAAGGCTTATTTCGGAGGCGTTGTAAGTTAAGCAGTTGTGACCCCATACAGTAACCCAGTGACAACACTACAAATGGACACCACAAAGGTTTTATATAAAAAATACTTACAGAGTTACCACAAGACAAATAAATGACAAAATACACACTATGATTACTTTAAGATGGTAGATTTAAGCTTAGTTCAGTTCAGTTCTTAGATGCAACACTCTGAGTCATTGTACCTTAAGTTGCATTGCGCTTCAACGACAAGCAATGTTGCAGCGATGGGAAATGCGGCGAAGTTCAGGTGCAAAGAAATAAAGACGTGAAGATCTTCCAGATGCGGCATGCTTCTCGGGGATGTGAGAAGCTTTCGGTTCGATGCGTGGACTGCAGTGGCGACACCCTAACAATGTGACGGCAACAGCTCCAGCGGCGACGCTCTTCTCCACGATGCGTGAAGCTTCCGCCCGATGCGACAACTACAGCGGCGCCATCCAAGATGCGATGGCAGCAGCTCCGACGGTGGCGTGCTTCTCGGGGATGCGAGAGGCTCTTGGTCGATGCGGTGCAGTGCAGCAGTTCCAGCGGCGACACCCTCCTTTCTCCGGAGTTGCGACAGCGACACGCTCCGACCTTGTTGCGAGATTCTTCTACTGATGCGGTGCAGTGCGACAGCTCCAGCGGCGACACCCTCCTTCTTCGGAGTTGCGACGGTAGCAGCAGCAATGGCGACACGCTTCCTCTTCGTTGCGGCACGCTTCTCTCCGATGCTGTGGAGTGCAACAGTTCCAGCGGCGACACCCTCCATTCTCCGGAGTTGCGACGGCAGGCACAGCGACAACGACACGCTTCTTCTTGTTGAGTCGTGCTTCCAGCTCCTTGCAACACGCAGTTCCTCAGGAGGCCCAAAACAGCAGCAGGCCCTTCCACAAGAACTCTGGGGAGCTGGGGGGTGACGTTTGTTGTCCCTGAGACTTCAGCAGGATGCAAGCTCTTTTCCAAGCCCTTGGAGATCCTTTACAAGTTGAAAGCAAAAATACTCAAAAGTTCCTTTGTCCTTACTTTGGCAGTAAGGCAGCCACTGCAGGCCAATCCCACAAGCAGCACTTCAGCTTGGGAATAGTCTCTCCTCAGTTTCTTCAGGTTCCTCTCCTTAGTCAAGGTTTCTTCTTGTTGTTCAGAGTGATCTAATTTCATGGGAGCAGGGTCCTAATATTTATACCCAGAAATCCTTTGTTCTTGGAGGGAGAGGGGCCTTTGCCTAGTCAAAACCAGTTCATAGGCACTTTGTTTACCAGACTTCTCCTCTCCTTTCACAGTGCAAGGCAGCAACATCAGATGCCCCACTGGAGGTAAGGAAGGCAAGGAGGTTTGGAAGGCAAGTACAGTCCTGGAGTACTCTGTTGACAGTCTTCCTTCTCTCCTTTCAGTGTGCAGGGCAGATACATCAGCCGCTCCCCAGGAGGTGGAGCCAGCATTGTATAAGGCAGGCACAGCCCTATTCAGAGTTCAGGTGCACTCCTCCCTCCCATCAATATGCAGATCTCTCTATTCACCATTGGGTGACTCAGCCTGTCTCCTGGAATTCCCCAGCCCTGTCACTCACAGAAACCAGACATAGGAATACACAACCTAGCAGAGGCAGGTTTGAATGGTTAGACAAGCAAATACCTACTTTCTAAAAGTGGTATTTGCAAACACAGAATATTAAAATACACTTTACTAAAAGATGTATTTTATTATTCTGAGTCCAGGCATACTAAACTCGAATTTTATTTATTTATTTATTTATTTTTATTTGCAGGTTTGTATAGCGCTATGAATAAACTCTCGTAGGAGTATCTCCGCGCTTGTGACAACCGGCAGAGGAACTGAGAAATGACAAGATGATAATAAAATTATTCAAGTAAAGCTCATTTAATCACAACCAGAGTGCCTGTCTAGAGCGAATTAAACAAAAAAGTTTTCAGATATTTCCTGAAATGAAGATGGTTGGAGCATTGTCTCAGCGAAAGTGGGAGAGTGTTCCAAAGATTAGGACCCACCACGGACAGAGCCCTACCTCCTAGTCTAGTTTTACTTATCTTAGGAACGCTCAATAGCAGCTGTTCACTAGACCTAAGTGTACGGGTGGGGACATAAGGAACAAATTTGCTAACCAAATACTCTGGTCCCAATTCGTTGAGGCCTTTATGAATGATACAGCAGGTCTTAAACCTCACTCGTTGACGTATAGGCAGCCAGTGAAGTTTATGTAGTAAAGGTTTAGATGGAGATCTGGGTGGTGCATTAAGCACCAGCCTAGCTGCTGTATTCTGCACTACCTGCAGACGATCAAAAACCTCTTCATTAGCACCTGCCAAAAGACCATTACAATAATCAAGACGGCTGATAACTAGAGCCTGAACTAAGGTTCTCCTATGGGAGTCAGGAAGGAAAGGAAATATCCTTCGGAGAAGACCTATCACGTGGAAGCAAGATCCCACGGTAGTGATGACGTGTTGTTTCATGGTCAGCTCCGGTTCCAGTCGAACTCCCAGGTTATTGATTATTGTTTTAGGTTCAGGGGCTGGGCCCAGATCAAGAGGCCACCAATCGGGGGACCATTGGACCCTTGCTTCCCCGAAAAGCATCACCCCTGTCTTTCCAACGTTACATTGGAGAAAGTTGGAGGACATCCACCTTGCAACTGCCTTCATCCCATCGGAGAAAGATTGTAAAATCTCCGGGGTTAGTTGTTTAAAGGGGAAAAGCAGCTGCGTGTCATCAGCGTAGGACACTGGGCAGAAACCGAAAGCTCTGATTATTTCTGCCAAGGGGGCCACATAGGTGTTAAATAAGGTCGGGCTCAAACAAGAGCCCTGCGGGACCCCCTTGGTGATGTTAACCTCTTCCGACCTAAACTCACCCATGGTAACAGATTGGGTGCGGTTGGAGAGGAAGCTTTTAATCCATTCCAGTGCCCTACCGCCGATTCCACTCACAGACAGTCGTTCGATCAGAATGGTATGAGAAATGGTATCGAACGCTGCCGATAAATCTAGCAGCACCAGGACAACAGAGTAACCTTTGTCCTGGTACAACCGTAGATCGTCCGTTATTGACAGCAAGGCCGTTTCGGTGCTATATTTTGGCCTGAAACCTGACTGTGACGGATCAAGACTACCAGATTGTTCCAGGTAGGTAGATAGATGTTTATTGGTGTGCTTTTCGATGATTTCCCTAGAAATGGCAACAGGGAAATTGGCCTAAGATTAGACATGTTGGTCCAAGGAAGAGATGTATTCTTCCTAATTGGTCTAGCTAGGGCTTTTTTCCAATGCTGTGGGACAACTCCAGTGGTAAGTGAGAGATTCACCAAACTCTGAACATCAGGGCCCAGTATTCTCCCTAAAGGACCCATAAGTCTGGCTGGAAGCAAGTCCGCAGGGCTCCCACTTTTAATATCAGTAAACAATTTCTGAACCTCTATAAGGGATATTTCAGGAAAATCATTAAATGAGTGGGCATTGATGGGCACAGTATGCACCAAAGTATAATTATCCTGATTACTCATGGCAGGGATGAGTGCCTCTATTTTATTATAAATAGCATCAATTTTTTCGGTGAAGAAACTGGAAATACTATCACAAAGGTGTTGTGAGGCCATATCTGCACTTTCGCAAGCTGTAGGTTTTAGAAAAGTATTGACAATCTGGTACAATACTTTTGAGTCATTACCAGCTGCCTCTAATTGTGCCGTAACGTGATTCTTACGTGCAGATCGTATGGCTTTGTGATAGAAGTTGAGAGCCTTTTTATAATCAGTTTTATCTTCCTCTAAATAAGATTTTCTCCATGTCTTTTCTGTTTTTCTAGCCATGCGTTTAAGACTACGCAATACCTCCGAATACCAGACTTCTTGTTTCCTGGCAAGGCTCAGTTTAAAAGTTTTTTGGGGGGCAATTTGTTGTACTGCAGCATTAACTGCTAAATCCCAATTTGAGAGAGCGATATTAATATCATCCATGGGAAGGATAGGAGGGAGGAAATATTTATGTTCAAAAGCGGTGTCAGTGATTTTATGCCACTGCCTTCGATTGGAGGGAATTTGAACCTGGGGAATAGACCGTGGGCCCTTCATAGGCATAGAGAACTCAAGCACGAAATGGTCTGTCCAATGATATTGTTTGGGTACACAACATTCAATACCAGGAAAATTGGATATAATCGTATCCAAGGTATGTCCTGCTTGATGTGTGGGTCCACTATTACATTGCTTTAGTCCTATAAGGGATATGTCAGTCAGGAAGGATTGTACCTCACTGTTATTTTCGTCCTCACTGCGAATGTTAAAATCCCCAAGCAGCAGAAATTCTTTGTCTGGGCATACATGAGGTGCTAGTGCTTCCACTAACTGTTTAGAAATGTTTTTTATGGGGCCAGGAGGGCGGTAGACCAAAGCTCCTTTTGTACTATATTTAGCAAATGAGCCGATCCTAAAGATCAACATTTCGAATTTCTACCATGTTCTCTGAGTCTGTTAGGATTATAACATGTAACAATCCTAACAGCCCAGTCTGGCCTATGGAGGACAGGTAGCCTTGCAATAGTGAAAAGCGAAAATGGCTGTAATTCACTATTAGGACATGCCACACACTTCAGGGCTTGTCCTAACTTATACTTACAATGCACCCTGCCATTGGGTCTACCATAGCGGTGACTAATATGAAGAAAAGGGAAGGTTTAGGGACTTGTCCAGTCAGCATGACAGTACCAGACTGCACGCAGACTCTGCAATGGCAGACCTTAGACACACTTTACAAGGCCGCTTCTGTGGGTGGCACAACCAGTGCTGCAGGCCCACCAGCGGCATTTGGATTTACACGCCCTGGCACACTCAGTGCATTAGACTAGGGTCTGACAAGTAAACCAAATAGCCAAACATGGAATCACCAATCAATACATTCATTTACAGTAGGGAGCACTGTGGCACTGGGTAGCAGTGGCACAGTGCCCAAAGCATGTAACACCAGCAAAAATACATGAGGCAACAGCAAAAATGGAAGGGAGACCCATGCCAATGGTGCCATGTCTAACAATAGTGCTCTAGCAAATCCCCTTGACATAGAAGAACAATATACTGCCAAGACTGAAAACTGTGGGGAGGGTAATAAAATGGGGAAAACAGACTTTTTTTTAGGTATTTGTAAAAGGCAATTGGGCTCAGTCTATTAAAATACTAGCCAAACAAATGCTACCAATCACGAGAGTCAAGTACCATTTATTTCACTTGCTCGAGGTGTTTAAAATATGTGCTAATATAGAGGTGCTGAATTGAAACAATAAAACTGTGGGGTATTTTCTCAAGAATGGGTGTTAATAATCACTAGTTTCACTTAGTTTTACTTATCGCAACTTTGCATATCGCACTTTATCTCGGGAAAATAACGCTTTGTTAACGTACAATTCACAACACTGCGGGACCATGCGATAGTCCCATGATAAAGCGTAAAATGTCTGCGTAAAAGTCACCAGGAAGGCGATAAAAAAACAAGACATCATTTTTATTTGTGAAGTAGAGGTCACCATTTTGGAAGAGTTTCTGGAATGGTTGAATCTCGGTGAGTCCAACCTTAAGTTCACAGCAGTATATGATAACCATGCTGTCCATTCTTTGGACATAACTATTAAAGATGTTGAGGGAACATTGGAAGTAGAACTTTTTACTAAGTCACCTGATAAGAATACTCTCTTACATTATAAGAGTTATCACCCCCGGTCACAACGTGATAATATACCGTTTGGGCAGTTCCTCCAGTTGAGAAGGAACTGCACAAATATTGAGGATTATTACAAACATGGGGAGTGCCTAAATAGCGAGTTGAGGGATAGGGGTTACACCAAACAAATTATCAAACATGCTTTTAAACGTGAATGTTTCTGCAACCGTGAGAGTATGCAAAACCCTGACCCCAATGCCAAGAAACAAAGGAAAGAAACCGAATCAAAACGTGTTTGTGAGTCAATTTTAGAATATCAGTAATAGACTGAAGAACGTCATCAATTCCAATTGGAATATTCTGAATGAGGGCAATGAGATTAAAATTCCAAAACCAATCTTTGCCTTCAAACGTAATGACAATTTACGTAAAAATCTAGTGAATACCTATCGAGAAATGGGCCAGCACGACCAAAGTACCTCAACAGGAGACAGGGCAGTGGGAAACCACAAATGTGGAAATTGCTCAATATGTGAAAACTGCCTTGTAACCAAGACACTGATCTATAGTGAATACATCATGACAGCTAGGAGCCTCAACAATTGTAGGAGTTGCAATTTAATATATTTGCTACTATGTCCCTGCGGTCTCGCATATGTGGGGGAGACGGGAAGGGATCTTAGGCTGAGACGACTGGAACATAGGTCAGCTCTGATGACCAGGAAGCTTAATGCCCCCCTGGTTGATCATTATGTGAGGATGAATCACAAACACATGGAATTTACTTGGTTCATCATTGAAAAAATCATGTGCCCAAGAAGAGGGGGCAATGTGGAAACGAAGAGAAAGAACAGAGAGCAGTGGTATATTTCAACCTTTGATACCGTCACCAAGGGGTTAATTACTAAAGAAGACTGGATAAGAATTGTGCTATAATAGGCTCTATATGATTTATATCTTAGTTAGAGTATAGGAATTATCCTTTTTAGACTATACTTCATGTGATAGATATAGGTGCTGAAAAAAAACTGTGACAAGAGATAGTGGCCTGATTCCCGTCAGGGGATGTTAGCGCTAAGTATTGAACTTCACATTTATTTTGTTAACAAAGTCACCTGTAAGACAGGACGTCGTAGATAGTGGGGCACTCTCCTTTCTGTTTTTTTTTTTAAATAACCCTTGGATATTAATCCCCTTTTCTTCTTGGGTTAGACATGGTGTTGCGCATATATTGTATTATTGGGGCGGACAATGTTGTAGATGCCCTCGCAGTACCGTTGTGAGCAGCAATAGGTGGCTTTTATACAAACTATTGTAATAAGGCTCTCTTATAAAGGGTTAGAGATGGTTTCAATAAAGTTTTTTGTAGAGCCATAGGTGTCGCATAAATTTAACAGTAATGCGGGCTGAGAATACTGCAGATGCGCCGCAGTACTGCTTTGAGCTACCATACGCGGCCTTTATACAAACTATGGTACCGCGGCTCTCGTATAAGTGGTTGAATGTGCTTTCGATAAAGTTTTGGGAGCGTTACAGGCACACATGACTGGGCGCGTTGACGTTCCCGACGCAGCTCAGACACGCAATAAAACAGGGACACCTGTGGCGGGCGATCACTTAATTGCTTTCACCGTGCCTACAAGACGCGAGGGAGACGAGAGCGGGGGAAGCCGGTCGTCGGATTCAAAAGGTGAGCGTAATCAGATGTGTATTAAGGGGGACGACCGGGGATTATAGGGGTCGTATTCCAGGAGAGAGAGGCTAAGAAATATAACGGAGCCTCATACAACCGTTGTGATGTCTAAATGGAGTTCAGTGACTACCGCCATGGACTCTTGGCAAAGCCGTGAGAAGCGGGAGACCGAAAGTCGGTTTTACACTAGGCCCAATAGAAACACTGTGAAAGTGGGGGTGCTACAGCGCGGCTCCAAAAATGATTTCTAATCATCACTCAGCATTTCCCTGAAACCTTTAAACACTCAAAATATGCACCAGTGGGGCCCATAAGACTGCGCATTTACCCTGTTTACTTACACTCGGCTTCAAGGCTTCTGTTGAATCGCAATGGAGAAATGCTGTAACATTTGGTGGAGCGTCTAAAACCTATTTAATATTTACACTAAAAGTTCAAAAACAGTTTACCGTGGTTTCATATTAAACATTTATATTCAGACACACCACCATAATGGCAATGGATCTGCTAGAACGAAAATTAGGCGTAGGAAGAAACAGAGACCAGCTTTTAATTCTTCATTTATCTAATTTTAATTCAAAGCAAACTTTTAGTATGTCCGATATTATGCATTTATTTATTCTTTATTCAATAATTCTTAAACTTTATTTCAAAAACATGATCATTTTATTAAGAGCTCAGAAAAATTGCTTTATTATAGAATTCAGTAAAGTTTAGCAAAGAACAGATAGTTCCAAATTCAATCTCTCCTAACATCCCTGACTATCACCCTCATCTTATCCTAACAGTCCTGCAAAGCAAACAAATAAGAAAAAACATAAGAGTTCTTACATCCAGGAATCGGTCAGCAAACGGGCAGCATCTCCGATAGATATGGAAAAAACGACCCCAACCTTACAAGTCCAGGGGTTTTTATACCTTATTTCTCAACTTAATCTATCTAGAAAAGTAACTAAGATCACCATCTTGTGTTCTGATTGGAAAAATTCGTCTGGATGTGCACTTCCTCGCCATTACAGCATTTGTTATTCACATGATTCAGCTAATATTATAAAAGTCTATTGTTTAGGCAGTCCGTGGCCTAGGCACATTGCATTTTAGCAACATTGCCCTTCTTTCCCATGGCTCGGATATTCAATCATTCATGCTTGGCACCCATCCTAGGTTCCGGGTGAGGCAACCTTGAACTACTCCCTCAAGCACAGTCAGCTCACTTGCGCTGGCAGAAATCTTTCACACGCCCGCACAGACCAAACACCACTCGCAGTAGCTCAGAGCGGCCATTTTCTCACTAGGCCTCACAGGCCACATTCGGAACTATCCTAGAAACAAACAAAAATCCATGTTAATTATAGTAATGAAATCCATTCTGTTTACCTCCTCCATGCTAATGTTTCCCATTAGTCGTTACCTAGCAATATGCCACACAAATGCATTTTATACTTACATAATCGACCCTCTCTCTTCACAAAACATGTACAAAAGCACATTTAAATAGCATTTTGTCTATATTGAGGCTATGCATTAATCCACAACGCAACAACAATACATATTAGCTAGCAATATTGCGACATATAAGCAGAATTAGTATTCCCCGTGTGTAATTTAAAAATAAAAAATTAAAATAATGTGTGCATCTTACTCTATGGTTGATTATTTTCAAAAAACATGCAATTAGTAAACATTATTGTTATGGGACCATGACTTCATGAGGGGTACACAAAATGTTGTGTTTGCCACCTCGCTCCATCAGGGGCACGATGTAGATGAGCTCAGGACGGTATGACCACTGAGGCCGAGCTCATTGGATCTTGCTTAATTTAGTATACGTGAGCTGTGATTCACTGTTATTTGGTTAAGCGTAGTGCACGTAGAATTATTTTCCTTCCCACTCGAGACTAGACCGAGAGTGAATGGCGGTCTCGGGGGAGGTTTTTGGACTATGTGGTATCTGAGGTATAATCTAAACGGCTTAAATACATAGGCATCAGATAGCCTTCGAGAGTAACTACTCCCCTTTCTTTCTTCCTTTTCCCGTATATATGGCACTACGGACGCAGCCACGACTGAACAATACCCCGTGATCCAAGAAAAAACCCCATATATAAGCGCATGGTGATATTAACACGGTGAGGAATCTTAAAGTAGTTGAGAACTTTTAAAAGACCAACTAGTTTATTAGACTGGGGATTTGAGCATGGAAATAATACTGAACCCTTTTCAATAGGTGGTTTTAATTAGAAGAAACTTGATAAGAAGTCTGACGCCCAATGGGGAACAGAACGAAATGAATTGCAGTGTCATGATGATAAAATGTTCTCCAGGTTAAAAATATTTCCTGGTAATGGCCCTCATGTGGGGGCTTATTTATAAGCCCTTTCGTCACTTTTGCGCCGCCGGTGCATCACTTTGTGTGACGCACCTGCGGCGTAACAAATGAGCCTTGTTGCACCATATTTACAAAGTGATGCATTTAGGTAGATGCGTCACTTTGTAAACTCCTGCGCTACATTACACCTGCGTCAGGTATAATGTATGCAGAGTGGGCGTTTCCATGTAAGTAAGCATCGTAGAAGTGACGCAGTGAAATCTACGAGATTTCAGTGCGCCACTTCTAGGGTGAAAATGCGTCAATATCTTTCGACTGCCTCACTGCAGGCGTAAGACTGACGCAGGTCCTTTCACATGGGGCTTGCCCCGGGGCTTGCCCCACGTGAAAGGACACATTGCTGGAGTTGCGTCACTTTTGTGACACACTCCAGCAATGCGTCACTTCTGCACCTACAGATACGTCAGGAATACTGACGTATCTGTAACTCCTTGCGATATGATGCGTCATACTGTAAATATGATGCATCAATCGTGTCGCAAGGAGGGCGCACTGAGAAATGACGCATTGCTGCTTTCACGCAGTGATGCCGGTGGCGTAGGTAGGGGGGGTCGGTGACAGTACTGGTGGATCGTTGCGGCATCGGTGGCCTTTATCATTTATTTGGGGACACTGTGTCCACAAATAAATTATAAAGGCAGCCACTGCCGCAACGGGCCACCAGTGCCGCGCGGGCCCAGTTTGAAAGTGCGTGCTGCGTGGACCTGACCTGCTGACTGTTGCTTACTGATAGTGTGCCAGCGGCCAGCGGCAGTAACCCAGTTTCTGCAAAATTGCGGCCACGACGTCCTGCGTTTGTATTTGCTGAGCTCAAATTAATCAAGGTGGGTAGTCATACCTTTACTAATTAGGTCATAACTTACACATAGTACTACACAGTGTTGCTTGGTATCACAAAATGTTTACAATATGACTAGGCTGCCAAATATGATGTAGTTTTGCCCAATGTGGCTTAATGTTGGCCAGTATGACGCCCTACAGCCCAATATAATACAGCGCTACACAATATGACACAGTAAGAGCTTTTAATGCACTGTGCTGCCTATTATCACACAACCTTGTGCAGTATGACACAGTAGTGCCTAATGTTACGATTTGCAGTCTATTACAAAACTCGCAATGTAGAAAACCTGTTGGACCCACAAAGAACAGAGGTTAGAAGTGGAAAGAGAGCCCTTTGGAATGCTCACTCCCTGTGTAACTGTAAGTGTGTGTGCTATGTTTCCTCCTGTCCCCCTGTGAGTCTGTTAGTGTTACCTCTTCATATTTGTAAGTGTATTAATGCTCACCCTGCCTCTATATGTGTATGTGGACATTGGGGTCTGCATAGTTCTGTGTTTGAATGTCAGAGGTTTGACCCTGTTTGTGTATTCACCCTACATATAGGTGTGGGTGTGGCAGTGTACATGAGGGATGCATATCTGTCACTTTGCTATTTTATTTTTTTTTTGTCCTCATACGCCACTTCCCACCTCTTCTTTTCTTGTAGCGCCCTTAGGTGGTTTTCAACTCGACTATGAGAGGTTGTTTCCTACTGCTTGAACTGCAGGCTTGTGAGCTGGATGCAAGTGAGGAGTACCGCAGCCTTGCCTAATGCAGCAGGACATATAGGCTACATTAACCTCCAAGAGCTTCAAAAGTGGCTTAATCATTGGACCGTTCTTCCTCTCACATCGTATCTATCATATATTATTAGAGCTCCCCTTACCCTCACCCAAAGTGATTTAGAAATAAAGTCCAAAACTGGTGTTTCCTTTTATATTGGCCGGCCATATCCAACTTAGCTATGCCTCTCATAGCTCTGATCCACATTAAGTCTGTCGGAGGCTCTGACGATACCCATAATTTGCATATTTCTCTCCGAGCAATCAAAATGGCATAAAAAAACAACTTAGATTTGTCATCAAGGCCCTTACCTTGTATGTCCAAACTGCCCGAGATGATCTGTTCAGGGCTTACCTTGATATTTAGCTCCATCATTTTTGATAGCTTTATACTTACAGTTACCCAAAACTCTTGAATCTCCGGACATGTCACAAACATGTGAATATCGTCTTCATTTGGGCTTTTGCATTTAGGACATAACACCGTGCCCCCATCCTTAAACTTAGCGAGCCTCTTTGGGGTCCAATATGCCCTGCGGAGAGTGAACAAGTGATTCCTCCTTAAATTTGCAGGTTTTACCACTTTGTAAAGAATCAACATATCTACTTGCCATTGTTCTTCTATAGTGATCCTCGGCAAGCACTCTCCCCACAGGACCTCCGGTAGTAGAAAAGGGCCGTCCTCCATTTCGACTATTGCCCAGTACCATGTCGCCACTTTTTTCTTTATCCGTGTGTTTAAAGCCAACTTCTCTTCAAACTCGTTATATTGTCCGATTAACTTTTCTATTCCTACCGCCCAGCTTTGTATCTGAAGATACTTAAATTTTGCAAAATTACGACCCCAAAGTTCCTCGCAAACCGCCCAGGGTAACAAATCTCCTTCGCAAAACAACTCGCCCCAAACCTGTAGGCCTTCTGTTTTTAATACCCTTGCCAAAGCATCCTTCGTCCAACTTGGAGCCCCCGGAGCATCCCAGATTGGTGCAGCCACACTGAAGTATGGGATTTTTGTCACGCGCCTGATACGATACCACACCGTGGCTAAGTCTCTTAAGACCTTCAGTCTTACCTTTTTAAAGTACTTTGGGTCTGCAAACTTATACAGAAAACCCCTCGAGTGGCACTTTTCTACTTTCAACATGGCAAAAAAGAGGTCCCCTATCACTAAATTATTGGGGTTTCCGAGGAGCATTCTACAATTTTTAAGCAAGAAAGCCCAGGAATACATTTGAACATCTGGAGCCGCTAGACCTCCTTTGGCATATTTTCTCAGAATTTTCTTCCAAGATATCCTTGACCCCTTGGAGCCCCAAATAAATGAACCGATTTCACTCTGTAGCTTGACTAATCCCTCTTTCTCAAACATAAGAGGAATGGAGTCAAATAAAAAGGTCAACTTAGGAAGCACCATCATCTTGACTAAATTTACCCGGCCAATCATAGTTAATTGTATCAAACTCCAATGTCTTAAAATTGCGGAAATACCTTTCCTTGTTTTGGCCAGATTCACCATTGCTAATTGTTTTATATCTTGGGTGACTTGTATCCCCAAGTATCTAATCAGTTTTTTTGAAATTCCAGGCTCCACAGCCATATTCCAGGCCATAATTTCCGTTTTATCAGAGTTTAATCGATATCCTGAAACTTCTCCAAACTTCTTTGTAATGTTTTCTATTTCGACCAGTGATTTTGTCAAGTTTGATGTTAAAATTACAATGTCATCCGCATATAAACCTATCTTTCTTGACCAGCCCTGAAACGTAAAAGCGGGAATGTTCTCTGTCTCTCTTATTTTGCAGGCCAATGGTTCGATATAAAGGTCGAATAAGAGCGGAGAAAGAGGACATCCCTGCCTGGTCCCCCGCATGATCCTGATAGATTTTGAAAGAACTCCATTAACCAATACCTTGGAGTTCGGCGTGTGATATAGTCGTAACACGCTCAAAAACTCCCAATTTACGCGGTCGAAAGCTTTAGCAGCATCTAAAGCCACCGCCGCCAGAGGGAGCTTCTGATCGACAGCAACATCAATACTGCCTATCAGGGAACACGTTAATTCGTTTAAGTGTCTACCTTTTACAAACCCTTTTTGGTCTTCGTGAATAAAGTAAGGAATCACTTTACCCAACCTATCAGCCAAGATCTTAGCAAACAGCTTATAGTCGCAGTTTAAAAGTGAAATAGGTCTATATGAATCCATATATTTTGGAGACTTCGCAGGTTTGGGTATCACTATTATGTTTGCCTGGTCCCATGATGCAGGAATCTCCATTCATTCAGAAAACACCTGATTGAACACCTTAGTTAGTAATGGTGCCAGCCCCTGCATTAGACTCTTATATACTTCTACAGGAAGACCGTCAGGGCCAGGAGCTTTACCTTTTTTTGCCTGCCTGATACCTTCTTCTACCTCTTCCTGCCTGATCTCCCTATTCAAAGCTCTTCGTTGTACTTCCGTGGAGGGCTTTAGAACTCTGACCCACTCCTCTATCCTCTGCCTATCCGGATGTAGGTCCTCACTATAGACTTCCTCGAAATATTTATAAAATGCTGCCGCTATCTCATTTGTATTTGAGGCTACTTTTTCTTCTGCACCGACCTTAATCTCTTTTTTCATGTTTCTAACCCGATCTTTCCTGACCTTCCAAGCTAGCAGTTTACCTGTGTTTTCCCCGTATTCAAACTGATCCTGTCTGGAGGCCTCCCATCTCTCCTTAACCCTTTTATTAATCACAGTAATGAGTTGTTCCTTTAACCCTTCCAACTCTTGAATAATCTCCTCCTTAGGGGTTGCCCCTGAATTTACAATAATAGTTTCATACCTTCGAATTTCCTGTTCCAAACCCAGTACTTCCTGGTAGTATATTCTCCTTCTGTTGGCCCCCAGCGTTCCCAATCGTCCCCGGAGAAAAGCCTTAGTAGCCTCCCATACAATATCCAATCTAGTTGATCCTATATTTTGTTCGATAAAGACCTCAAGCTCCTGTTGGAGGCGCTGCATCGCTTCCTGATCATACAGAACTGTGCGATCCAATCTCCAAACCGAATCCAAATCACATCTCCCAACTTCGAGTTCTAGGAAGACCGCTGAGTGGTCGGACAAGTGAACCCCTACATGCACAACCTCTTTTACTTTATCCGTTATTCTTGCATCTACTAGGAAAAAATCTATTCTGGATCTATGACTATATTTTTTATTGTAATATGTGTATTCAAGCCCAGTCCCAGCCAACTTCCTCCAAATATCACATAATCCGAACTGTTCTATTAAATTTTTTACAGTAGACGCCATTCTGCAGTTTCCCAATGCTCTACTATTCGCAGATCTATCAAGCTTGGCATCTAGTACTGTATTAAAGTCCCCTGCAAGAACAACGTAGCCTGACAGCCCTATCATCTCTTTTGTTAGTTCTAACAACGAGGTAACATCATCCTGATTAGGGCCATAATATCCAATAATATTATATGATGATCCTGCTAACTTTAAGGTCACAATCAGCCACCTGCCTTTCTTGTCCGCAGTACTACTCTCTACCTGGCAGTCCAGCCCTCTTCTAATTATCACCAGTATTCCTCTGGTAACCCTTGTTTGTGGTGAACTGTAAAAGTGCCTTATCCACCGAAGTCGACCCATATATTGAATGAATGAATGAATGAAAAGATTCTTATTGTGCGCAAACTTTGCCCAATGGGCGTCAAGGCGCCTATATCAAAATAACAGCTCGTCACTACATAAAGCATTCTATCATAGGTATGCCCTCCTGAAGAACCAGGTTTTAAGTTCCTTTTTAAACAAGTCAATTTATTGTTTACATTCTTCCTCTGTTAAGTGAGTCTCTTGAAGAATCATTACATTTGCTGAAGTATCTCTCAAATACTTCAAAATCCTGTCCCTTCTCGCTTTTACCCTTAAACCATTAACATTCCATGACATCCATTTTACCAACTGTATTTTTCCCCTCATACTCTTACTCTTATCCTCCACCATCATACGTTACTTTCAAACTTTTTGACCTCAAGGTGGTCAATAGCATATAAGAACTTTTTTGTTTTTCACCCCCCCTCTACCTAACCCACCCCACCCGCACCTGTGCCCTGACTGTCCCCTCCCTCCCCTTCGTGCCCCCCCTCCCCGGGAGAACCCTACCAGATTCCTAAGGCCCAAAACCTAGGCCCTGTGAGTGCCGGTCACCAGCGGGCGGGCTACCTGAACTTTTAAAATAACCCTTTTTTTTTTTCTGTGTTTCTGTGGTTTTTGTTTTTTTGTTTTATACTAATTGTGCATATTACGTGCAGACTACGCTACCCGTGATTTCATTCTACATCAATTAACTATACACCACTACCCTGACATTACTCCAGGAAGCTATCCACATCCTCAACAAATCTAAAAGAGTACATTTTATTATTCCACATGACTTTTAAGAAAGCTGGGAATTTTAACTGGACCATCGCTCCCAATTTCCTTAGAGGCTCAATTCGCTTCCCCAGCTCCCACTGCCTGTTTGCGGTGACTACCGACAAATCTGATCTAATCTCAATTTTACCTTTCCCCACCATTAGGGAGCCTTTCTTCAATGCCGAGGCGAGGATCTTTTCTTTTAAACTATAAGTGAGAAAATGTATCAAGATCTTTCTGGGTTTAGACCGATTTGGATTCAGTCTGAAAGGATCCCGATGTACCCTCTGTATATCAGCAGCAATCTCCTCTTCCGACTCTTCTATCTGCAGTTCAGATTTTAATAGATGAACCACAAAGCCTTTTAGATCTTCTCCCTCATTTCCCTCTGGAAGCTTCAACACTTTCAGGTTATTCCTTCGCTGCATATTCTCCAACTTCTCTAACCGATCCTCGTATGCTCTCTCTCTAAATTTAACTTCTTCTAACTCCTTGCAGTTGTCTTCCACAGCCGCCTGTATCTCCTTAACCTCATGCTCAAGTTTTCCTGTCCGTATGTTTAACTCATCTAACTTAGCCTCCAATAGCCCCACTGCCTCCCTGATGCCATCCTTCTTAGCTTTGGATTCCTCAAACCCCCTATGTACATCTGAATCTAATTTTCTTAGAAGGTCTATCACCACACTGTCTGAATGTATCGCTCCGTCTCCTAAAGTGGCTCCCTCCTCTTCAATCCCTCCTGTCTTGTCCCCATTCTCCCCATTTCCCCCTCCGGGAAGTTCTTCTGACTCTATCGACTTTTTAAATGTGCCACTTTCTGTTGGAGTTACTGACAAGCTGCCATCCTTAGCCTCCATAGCCTCCATCTCTCCCCCTTCTGCCTCTGCCTCTGGTTCCTCCTCCACCTCCAAGATTTTATATTGGTTCGGACTCAAATGTTCCTCCCAGTCTGCCCAGCTATTATTCAACTCAGTTGTTAACTCTCCTTGCTTACAACCTCTAGTAAGAACCAATGTCTTGGGGACAGGTTTAAAAAAAGAGTTTAAAGACGGATTGGTAGAAATTTTCTTCCCGAGAATTCCTAACCTGCTTGTTTGTTTTGCTGTTTTTTTTTTAAATTTATATTAGGTTTGCTTGAAGCTTTACTCTTCTGCTGCTTCTGATGTGAGTTATGAGGGCTCCACCCCCCCTCTACCGGCTTCCCTGTACTCCTCAAAGCGTATCCTGAATTAAATTTTTGCGGGCTTTTTCCTTTTTCTTTTAGGCGAGTAGCCACATCCTTGCAGTTATTTAGCTTCACAGCCTTTCCCCCATCTAATGCCTCTCGCCCTACTGAGTCTTGTAAAACAGTTCTAGAGCCGGGGTGGTCCCTGCTTTTAAGAGGGGAGAAAGCAGCTACCTGAAAAAGACTCCCCACCTGTGCTAACCCTCTCCCCACGGCCCCACCTGCAGAAAACTGGAACCTCGCCATCGCCCGCCTACCTCTGCCTCTTTCCAAAGCAGCACGACTCCAGCGTTCAAAACCTCTCGGCGGGGATACCTCCGGCAGAGCTCCTGTTGCTCCCTTTTCAGCTGCTTTCACTGCCACTAGTGCAGTGCAGCTTTCGACGCCCTCATCTGTGTTCTCCATAAGCCGCCGCCTTAAGCCGCTGCCTCTGTTTCCTGTGTGCCGGATTCTCAGTCAAGCGGTAACTCCCAGCTGTACCGCTATATCACTACGCCGTCTAATATCGCACGCCTCACGGGTTAGCGGATCTCAAATTTCGCCGCTATCCATATCTTTTCGGTGCCATTTCTCTTTACTCACTCCTGCACGCCGCCTCTGACCGGCACTCCCGACCAGTCCCTCTAGCTGGCCGCCATGTTCCCCCTAACCACGCCCCTGTCACTTTGCTATTTTGTATACGCTGACTGTAGGTGAGTTACCGTTCACCATGCATGTCGGTGAGTTAACTAATGACTTGTTCTAACACGTAAACTTTAATGAGACAAATGAGACCTGGCTGAGACATTTTGGAATTTTTTAAACATGAAAACATAGAGAGCACATTTGTCACAAGTGAAATCAGTGTCTTCGGCTTCTCATCTTTTCCATTTTTTTTTTATTTGTCTATGGAAAGCAGGTCACCAGATGCTGCTTGACTCTATGCCAGCACGACACAATGCTCCTATCCTAACCTATAGTTTTTGCGATTTATTATATTGAGCCAAACAGGACAACAATTTCTCAAATGTATGGATGATAAAAGACCGGGGCTAGAGCATTGTTTCTTAAAACTAAACTCTCAACATTTGTGACACTTAATGTAAACCTCCAAGATAGTGATTGTATCTGTAAAAGACTCCTTTGTGAATAGAAATGGCTAACGTGAGACTCTGTCTTTGTGAAATTCTCTGTGATACTTCCCCTCTCTGAGATGCTGCCAGTTTGAGACTCTTAAATTGTGATGCTGTTATCTGCCTTTATGGGATTCGTTGTCAGTCTGGGACTCTCTGCCTGTGTGCGAATCGTGTGTATGAGTACAATACTATTCATATATATCTGTCTCTGTGAGTATGATTGTGTGTTCTGGAGGTAGAGACAGGCTTTACCTCAAGGTGACTCTTGTATGAGGCACTTAACTTGTGTTACACTGTATTTAAGAGGTGTGAGACTTTGTTCTAGCAAGAGTCTCAGTGTAATACAGTGGCGTAGCTAGGGGGGGCGGTGGGGGTGGTCCGGCCTAGGCGGCACAATTTTGGTGGCGTCCGCGCAGCACTGGTGGCCCGTTGCGGCCCCCTTTATCATTTATTTGGGAACAATGGGCCTCATTTATGAAGCCATGCGTCACTTTTACGCCGTCGGTGCGTCACTTTTTGTGTCGCACCAGTGGTGTAAAAAATGCGCCTTGTTGAGTCATATTTACAAAGTGACGCATCTAGGTAGATGCGTCACTTTGTAAACCCTTGCGCCACATTATACCTGCGCCAGGTATAATGTATGCAAGGGAGGCGTATTGAGGCAAGGAAGGGTCGTAGAAGTGACGCAGTGAAATCTATGAGATTTCACTGCATCACTTTTAGGACGCCGTTATGTCAAAATCTTGCGCCTGCCTCACAGCAGGCGTAAGACTGACGCAGGCACTTTCACATGGGGCTTGCCCCATGTGAAAGGACGCATTGCTGGAGTTGCGTCACTGTTGTGACACACTCCAGCAATGCGTCACTTTTGCGCTTACAGATACGTCAGAAATACTGACGTATCTGTAACACCTTGCGACATGATGCGTCATACATTAAATATGACGCATCTGGAATGTCGCAAGGAGTGCGCACTGAGAAGTGACGCATCGCTGCTTTCACGCAGCGATGAGTCATTTCTCATAAATGAGGCCCACTATGTCCACAAATAAATTATAAAGGCAGCCACGCCCGCAACGGGCCACCAGTGCCGCGTGCTGCCTAGTTTGACAGTGCGTGCTGCACGCTGCGCGCACCTGACCTGCTGACTGTTGTTTACTGCTAGTGCGCAAGCGGCCAGCAGCAGTCACCCAGTGCTTCCAAAATTGCGAACCAAAATGACTCACAGCAGCAGTATAGGCCACAATCTCAGTCCTCCAGATCGCAGTCACGTTCTGATTCCTTTGATTCTAGATCTATGCTTGGTTATAATCAATGCGCATATTGTAGGAAAGAAGGACATATTAAATATGACTGTCCAGCTTTACGTGACCGCCTTAATGGTGGGACGACACGAGGGGGTCGAGGTGGTCCACAACAAACAGCGCGAGGTAGAGGTCGTGGTTCTTATCAGAATCAAGCTGAACGTTCCAATACGTTGGCTGATGCGAATAATTGTTTTGACCAACGTAATGTGGGATCAGGTAGATCGACACAGTATAATGTGGATGATTATTACGTAGAACATGACACTATTGCAAATGATCAGTACTAGGACAGCCACCGACAAAGAGAGGGAGTAGTATCAGTTCCGGTTGATCAGAGTGGGCCTTACGTCACGGTTGCTACATCTGGCGTGGTTGAGCCTTTTCTGTTAGACACTGGTGCGACGAAAAGTTCTATCATTCATTCGAAACTCCCTGGCGCACCTTTGTCCGGCTTCACAAATGTTTCTGTTGGATTCTCTGGCGCCCCTGTTAGCAATCCTGTCTCTAGCCCATTACACCTTATGATTGGTCCTCGTGAGCTGGAGGCTCCTTTGATTCTGTCTACTGGTTGTGGTGAGAATCTTTTGGGTCTGGATTTGCTAAAACGGTTATATGCCACTCTGTATTGCTCTCCTGAAGGAGTGGAGCTTACTCTAGGCCGGAGAGTGATCTCTCCCATGTACTTGTCGATTGACAAATTCCCGTCGGAATTGAGCTCCCTTCCTGCGTCTCTGTGGGCCACTGGTCCCAATGATGTGGGTTTATTGGACATTCCACCTTATGTGATTCAGCTGAAACCAAATGTGCGGTTACCTCGTATTCCCCAGTATCGCATCTCACTTGAAGGTGAGCGTGCACTATTGGCGATTATTGGTGACCTGATCAGTAAGGGTGTTGTTGAAGAAACTCGCGGAAACGTATGTAATAGTCCTGTGCTGCCCATTCTTAAACGAACTGATCCATCTAAACCTCCTGTATACCGTTTTATAATTGATTTAAGAGAGGTGAATAAAGTTGTGGTTCCGCAGTTTCCTGTGGTCCCTGATATTACGGCTTTGTTAACTCTGATTCCAGCTTCTGCCTCCTGGTTTACGGTAATCGATCTAAAGAATGCCTTCTTTAGTATTCCGATTGCTGAGGAAAGCAGAGACCTGTTCGGATTCTCATTAGCTGGTCGCAGTTTTAGATTGACACGCGCTCCACAAGGCTATTGTGAGAGTCCATCGATCTACAGCCAAGCTCTTAAAAGTCAACTTGACGCGTTTGTGTTGCCGACAGGCGCGGCTCTGATTCAGTACGTTGATGACCTATTGATAGCTGCTGATACTGAAGAGATCTGCAGAATTGCTACAGTTTCACTGTTGCAGTACTTGTGCGGTTTACATCACAAGGTGTCACCTTCTAAGCTGCAATATTGTTGCCAAGAAGTAACCTACTTGGGTCACTTATTGTCAAAAGAGGGGAGGAAGTTGACCCCAGAAAGAATTGCAGCGATTTCCCGAATGACTGTGCCGAAAACTCAGAGAGAAGTACGTGCCTTCCTAGGTATTACATCATACTGCAGACAATGGATCCCAAATTTTTCATTGTTGGTGAAACCATTGATAGCCCTTACGTGCAAGGATGTTCCATCTCCTCTGCCTTGGACTGAAGAGTGTCAGAAAGGTTTTTCTGAATTGCGTGATGCGTTGTGTTCGGCTCCTGTGTTGGGTACTCCTGATTACAGTAAGCCGTTTACACTATACGTTCACGAGAGGGACGGTTGTGCGTTGAGTGTTTTGACGCAACAATTTGGTGACAAGCAGCGACCATGTGCATATTTTTCTTCGACCTTAGACCCAGTAGCTAGAGCATTGCCGAGTTGTTTAAGAGCAACAGCGGCAGCTGCGGCGTCCATTCGACAGTCCGCAGGTCTGGTCATGGATAATATGCTCACGGTGATGGTTCCTCATGCAGTTGACACTCTTTTGAACCGAACGAAAACTCAACATTTGACGAGCCCAAGATTGCCTGGGTATGAGTTGACGTTACTGGCCAGTCATATACGAATAAAACGGTGTAATGTGTTGAATCCAGCAACATTGCTGCCGATCAGCACGGAGTCAAGAGATGTAGCACCACATGATTGTTATCTGCGTACTGAAGAGGAGACGAAAGGTCGTATCGACCTGAAGGATACTCCGTTAGTAGACCCTGATGGTACTTTGTATGTTGATGGTTCGTGTTTTAAATTGCTGAATGGTGATGTGACGACTGCATATGCTGTAGTGACATTGAGTACGATTGTAGAAAACGCGAGATTGAGTCAGAGTTCGGCTCAGGCTGCTGAATTGATTGCCTTGACGAGAGCATGTGTGTTGTCTAGAGGGAAGCGAGTAAATGTGTTTACAGATAGTCAGTATGCTTTTGGTGTGGCGCATAGTTTTGGGCGATTGTGGAGAGAAAGAGGATTCCTTACGTCGCATGGCACGAAGATTCAACATGGACAGCTTGTGAATGACCTTTTGGATGCACTTGCATTGCCTAAGCAGGTAGCAATAATTAAATGTAGTGCGCATCGGAAAGTAACAGATGATGTTGGTCGTGGCAATGCGTTTGCAGACGAGACTGCCAAGGAGACAGCTAAAGACTTGACAAATCGAATGTATGTTACGAGTTCAGTAAGATGGCCAACGGAGACTAGCATGTGTGAAGATACAGTTGAAAGTGTGAAAGGGATCCAGAATGAGGCTACTGAGTCGGAAAAAGCTAAATGGAAAGAAAGTACGGGGAAATTGGATGAGAATGGATGTTGGGTTGATTTATCGGAGAAACAGAGATGGATGTTACCGGATGCATACGTGCTTGCGGTTGTTACAATGGCTCATGGTACAGCACACATCAGTTCAAAAGGTATATGCAAGTTGCTGTCCCCTGTATGGAAGAATGATGGGATTACTAAGTGTGCGGAGAGAGTGGTGAAGAATTGTATGATATGCATGATGTACAATCCTGGTAAGGGCACTCCCACTCCACCTGGCCATTTTGCCCCTCCTACATGCCCTTTTGAAGTTATCCAGTTAGACTTCATCCACATGGAGAGATGTAACAACCTGAAATATGTATTGGTTGTGGTTTGTGCATTCTCCAGATGGATTGAAGCCTATCCCCTTAAGGATAATACTGCTCTGTCCACAGCGAAAATCTTGCTCAAAGAGTACTTCCCTAGATTTGGAATGCCTCGGGTCGTATGGTCGGACAACGGAAGTGAGTTTGTGGGAAGTGTGATGAAGAGTGTGTGTCGAGGATTGGGAATAGTGCAGAAATTTCATAGTGCTAATCATCCTCAGTCAGCGGGTTTAGTGGAAGGATACAATGGTACGTTAAAATTGAAACTTGCTAAAATTCAGGCGACAACTGGATTATCATGGCCAGATGCCTTGCCCCTAGCTCTCCTATCAACAAGGGCAACTGTACACTCACGAGTGGGGCTTAGTCCCTATGAAATAATTTTTGGGCGTCCTGCCAATATTTGGGGAGTTCCGAGACCAAAAGAATTGAACAGACTTGAATATCCTATGTTAATTGATTATCTTTATGATCTGACTGCTAAATTGAGTTTAATTCACCAACAGGTCTTTGAGGCCCTGCCATCGAAAACAGAGGGTCCCGGCCATCGGCTCCACCCAGGTGACTGGGTGATGACAAGGAATTTTGGGCGAAAGCGAAATCTTGAGCCGAGATTTGTCGGACCATTTCAAGTGTTGCTGGCCACGAGGACTGCAGTTCGTCTAGAAGGCCGGAAACACTGGGTCCACGCCACTCACACGAAAAGGGTCCCCCTTCCTTTGCCGGCGGACACCTGGATTCGAGAAGGTTTTTCTTCTTCTGAGACTGAATCTCCGCAACGATTTGTGCCGTTTAGCGATGCTCAGCCAATAGTTGACACTACTGAACAATTGCCTGAACACTCAAACACTCAGTTGCCAGCTGATCCACTGTTCGAAGATCAAACTCGTCCTGGAAGCAGCAGATACTTTCTTCGTCCTCGTACAAAAGACTAATAAAATACCATTTTTTTATTAATTTTGAATTTTCACGTTTTGCTCCGAACATTGTGGACACTTGTATTTTGTACCTTTTTCCTTTCGTACAGCAAAGAACATTACAGTAAATGACAAAAATTAAATAGAACCTATCATCTGGGTTGGCCGTAGGGCCGTGCGGGTACTTCCTTCTGTTTAGCAGCTATCAACACTAGGTTGGTTTCTTTTGTCCTTTTCTGGGAACTCCTGGGAATTGGCAATCGCTACTCAAAACGAAGTGCGTCAAGAACGTTGCGGACGGTCGTTAGAGGATGGAATCATCATTATCTAAGCTGTCGAAAGAAGAGAAAATGTCAGCGCAAAGATCTGTATTATATGCCAAATTTCATACGAAATGTTTTTTATTGCAGGTTTTCATGCTATTCCTAACTGTATCTATGCTGCTAGTGGGGGGAGTATATTATGGTTTCCAATTCTTGTTGCCGTCTACTGTACCTACTCCTCCTCCTCATGATCTAAATCCTGTTTCTACTGTTTCTCCACATTCCTTTCATCTTCTGCCTCAACACGAGCAAGTCAGACGTGCTGAATTCAGAAATAATTCCTTTATCCAACTCTTGCATCAGCACCAGTTAGTGGTAAATACTACCAATTGTTGGGTGTGCGGATTAATGCCCCATACCATGGATAAGGGTATTCCGTATTTGGTTCTTCCATATAGTGAACAAACAAAAACAAAAAATGTGTGTGGAGGGTCAAAGGGAATATTTAACGACCTGTCTGTTACCACCCCTGTTCCAACTATGCAATATACAAAAGAAACAGATCAGGTCTGATGATGGTGTGTACCTGTAACAGCGTCTGAGAAACAGATAGAGTGCATGTGCGCCTCACTGTTGTGGATAGTTATAGGCAACAAATAGCTAGAAAGAATCCCATCAGACCACCCTCGATGGTGGAGTTTACGTCATGTGGGAGTCAAAGATCATTCAGTCACACACATGGCCATATAGTACCATGGTGGGAAAGGATGTCAGAAAACTAGCCATAAAGTTTGCCATAAAAGTGGACATTATTAAGTGCAGTGCTCAAGTGATCTAGTGAGATAAAATTGACTACTTCAGTTCTGACACAGTGTACAAACAGAAACTTCAGTGCCAAACATAAAAAACGCCTGGTGAAAAATCTACCCTTTGGCGCTATGCAGGACGGTCGACATGTTTCAGCCTATGGGACATTGTCCCAGCTTTCTTCAGGACCATAGATAGAAAAAAACTACTGCAACAACAACCACAAATAATGTGTTGGGGAAAAACCTGATACATATCTACCAGATTTCAAACGTTTTTGGGCGTCCACTGGTGGGAGAAGATTCTCTTCTTCCTGTCAACAAACAAAAGATGATTGTACACAAACATAGAATTACACCTACACAACCACCTGGATACAGAGACGCCATATCCAGGAACACACCTGCATGAATACATTGTATCCCGCATACATGAAAAAAGCTAAATAGCTAAATCACCTAGAGGCATTTCCTCTAAGTAATACTCACCCAGCCTTGTGTGGGTGAAGACCTCACCTCACCCGGCAAACGCTCGGGAGTAGGAGGCCCCGCTCTATGATGTAGAAAGAGAAAGCACAGTAAGTGAAACTTTACAGTGCCTAAGCCAATTGCTCTACATCCTAACCTAACTCACATGTGGTGTATACCGCTCTACCAAACCGAAAACCCACCACAACCCCTCTCTTATGAAAAAATAATAAAATAATAAAATAATCAACCTCTTTTGTTGCAAAATATCTCATATTGCGAGACATTGATACTGACCCTAAAGAGTGTCTCAAAGTGATACTTTACATACTGGTGTCAATGATGGGGGATATCTCAGTAGTCCCATGTTTGTAAAATGGGCTACCTCGAGGCTATGGTTCCTACAATACCGTGGTGGTATGTCCCGCTTACCACCACGGTATTGTAGGAACCATAGCCTCGAGGTAGCCCATTTTACAAACATGGGACTACTGAGATATCCCCCATCATTGACACCAGTATGTAAAGTATCACTTTGAGACACTCTTTAGGGTCAGTATCAATGTCTCGCAATATGAGATATTTTGCAACAAAAGAGGTTGATTATTTTATTATTTTATTATTTTTTCATAAGAGAGGGGTTGTGGTGGGTTTTCGGTTTGGTAGAGCGGTATACACCACATGTGAGTTAGGTTAGGATGTAGAGCAATTGGCTTAGGCACTGTAAAGTTTCACTTACTGTGCTTTCTCTTTCTACATCATAGAGCGGGGCCTCCTACTCCCGAGCGTTTGCCGGGTGAGGTGAGGTCTTCACCCACACAAGGCTGGGTGAGTATTACTTAGAGGAAATGCCTCTAGGTGATTTAGCTATTTAGCTTTTTTCATGTATGCGGGATACAATGTATTCATGCAGGTGTGTTCCTGGATATGGCGTCTCTGTATCCAGGTGGTTGTGTAGGTGTAATTCTATGTTTGTGTACAATCATCTTTTGTTTGTTGACAGGAAGAAGAGAATCTTCTCCCACCAGTGGACGCCCAAAAACGTTTGAAATCTGGTAGATATGTATCAGGTTTTTCCCCAACACATTATTTGTGGTTGTTGTTGCAGTAGTTTTTTTCTATCTATGGTCCTGAAGAAAGCTGGGACAATGTCCCATAGGCTGAAACATGTCGACCGTCCTGCATAGCGCCAAAGGGTAGATTTTTCACCAGGCGTTTTTTATGTTTGGCACTGAAGTTTCTGTTTGTACACTGTGTCAGAACTGAAGTAGTCAATTTTATCTCACTAGATCACTTGAGCACTGCACTTAATAATGTCCACTTTTATGGCAAACTTTATGGCTAGTTTTCTGACATCCTTTCCCACCATGGTACTATATGGCCATGTGTGTGACTGAATGATCTTTGACTCCCACATGACGTAAACTCCACCATCGAGGGTGGTCTGATGGGATTCTTTCTAGCTATTTGTTGCCTATAACTATCCACAACAGTGAGGCGCACATGCACTCTATCTGTTTCTCAGACGCTGTTACAGGTACACACCATCATCAGACCTGATCTGTTTCTTTTGTATATTGCATAGTTGGAACAGGGGTGGTAACAGACAGGTCGTTAAATATTCCCCTTGACCCTCCACACACATTTTTTGTTTTTGTTTGTATCAGAGCAGCTTGTTAGTTGCGGGTCCGGATAAATAGGTGGAATCACTGGTTATTCACACCTCGTTAGCTCACCTAACTCAACTGAGTGTGTGTCCCCTCTCTGCCTACCGTTTTTCCTCCACACCCCTTTTCAATGACATCTGGAGGTAATCATTCAACATGCCAATATGATGACCCCTTAGGCAAGTCACTTTTTAGGACGTAGTAAGTGGCGTTTGCGCACATATTGCTCAGACCATGAATGTATTATATTTGAAACACAGCCAGAGATACATTCCGGTCTCGGCTCCTTAGTAGTGTGTAACTTCAATCCTATCAGCATGTTGACCTTTCTTCTGCATTTATAATATTATTCCAATGCAGATTTCCACCTAATCTATGGTGACTTATTCGATGTGGTTATCACACTCCAAACGCTAGAATTTTTTCTGCCCCAAATACCAAGGGAGTTCAGTTACTCCGTGGCCCAGTGGCAGCGTTTCTTTTGAGAAATAAGCTGCACACTTTGACTCTGGGAGATGTGCTCATAGGCCGCCGGGCGCATGCGCTAGAGAACAGTGGGTCTCGCGCTTGTCATGCTCCCGGACGGCTTGTTTATTCTAGACAATTGTGCACCACTACGGATGGCAGCCCCCTCTCTTGGGGGTTTACTGCTGCATCTACTGTGGTTCCCTATGTGAACTTTCGCCATTTCTGTTGTTTAATTTAATGGGGACAATAAGAGTAAAAAACGAGTACTGTTCGCGGCGCCTTCAGCCGTCCGCGCATGCGCGAGGGAGCTCTGTCTCCTATCGCGTTTTTTCCTCGGTGAATGTTACCGATTTTGAGGCTATTTAAATGCTCGTGGCATCCATTTCTACACCTCCCCTTCCGCTCGGCTTACACACCGGGGCACCGACGGATAGGTGAGTGTCTGTTTGTTGGGTCTCTCGGTGGACTACAGACCACGAAGCTGTGTTTAAGAAATCCTAGCCTCATTGGAGTATAGTTGGCCCGAGTTTAGTGTGTGGTGGGGCGGTTTAATGGAACTCATATGTCCCGCTTACCACCACGGTATTGTAGGAACCATAGCCTCGAGGTAGCCCATTTTACAAACATGGGACTACTGAGATATCCCCCATCATTGACACCAGTATGTAAAGTATCACTTTGAGACACTCTTTAGGGTCAGTATCAATGTCTCGCAATATGAGATATTTTGCAACAAAAGAGGTTGATTATTTTATTATTTTATTATTTTTTCATAAGAGAGGGGTTGTGGTGGGTTTTCGGTTTGGTAGAGCGGTATACACCACATGTGAGTTAGGTTAGGATGTAGAGCAATTGGCTTAGGCACTGTAAAGTTTCACTTACTGTGCTTTCTCTTTCTACATCATAGAGCGGGGCCTCCTACTCCCGAGCGTTTGCCGGGTGAGGTGAGGTCTTCACCCACACAAGGCTGGGTGAGTATTACTTAGAGGAAATGCCTCTAGGTGATTTAGCTATTTAGCTTTTTTCATGTATGCGGGATACAATGTATTCATGCAGGTGTGTTCCTGGATATGGCGTCTCTGTATCCAGGTGGTTGTGTAGGTGTAATTCTATGTTTGTGTACAATCATCTTTTGTTTGTTGACAGGAAGAAGAGAACCTTCTCCCACCAGTGGACGCCCAAAAACGTTTGAAATCTGGTAGATATGTATCAGGTTTTTCCCCAACACATTATTTGTGGTTGTTGTTGCAGTAGTTTTTTTCTATCTATGGTCCTGAAGAAAGCTGGGACAATGTCCCATAGGCTGAAACATGTCGACCGTCCTGCATAGCGCCAAAGGGTAGATTTTTCACCAGCCGTTTTTTATGTTTGGCACTGAAGTTTCTGTTTGTACACTGTGTCAGAACTGAAGTAGTCAATTTTATCTCACTAGATCACTTGAGCACTGCACTTAATAATGTCCACTTTTATGGCAAACTTTATGGCTAGTTTTCTGACATCCTTTCCCACCATGGTACTATATGGCCATGTGTGTGACTGAATGATCTTTGACTCCCACATGACGTAAACTCCACCATCGAGGGTGGTCTGATGGGATTCTTTCTAGCTATTTGTTGCCTATAACTATCCACAACAGTGAGGCGCACATGCACTCTATCTGTTTCTCAGACGCTGTTACAGGTACACACCATCATCAGACCTGATCTGTTTCTTTTGTATATTGCATCTTCCATATAGTGCCCAAGGGTCAGCTAGAGCATTTCAAACTATGTTCCGTAGCGCACTAGATTCCTACCCCCATCGAGAGCCACGCTCAGCAAACTTTGGCCCTGGCCCGTACCATAAGACTCTGGCGATAGCTATAGCAGATTTAGATAGAGATATTTTTGATGCATCGCTTATCCCAGAGGAAGAGGTGCGAGCATATAGGGAACTAAGTGAGACTGAGTATAGTGTGTCAGTGGGTGATAGGCAGCTTAAAAGCTCGTCACCAATATGGATAGTACCTCACCTTGGTCATTTCTGTCTAGAAGGTCTTGGTCGAAATCCAAGAGCACGGTTTGGGAAGAGTGCTTGCACTGAGACGTATGTCTTACCTATGCTCTCTTCCCCTGTCTTCCTAACTGCTAAGGGTACATATTTTGTATGTTATGATCGAGCATATACATGGTTACCTCACGACTTCTCAGGGATCTGCTATATCGCGAATCTCTTGCCTCCGACATTCACAGTTGCTGCGGATTATCACAGAACTAGAATGGTGCGAGGTGTGATAAGCAAAGAAGATACGGCCGGTCAAGAAGCAGGAGACTTCTTCAAGGGTTTCCTACCATTCTGGGGCCCTATGGTCAATAGCAGAAATCTGAGACAGTTAACTCGGGTAGTGGAGTCCACTGCTAACATAACTGCAAGTGCCCTTGGTAATTTGACAGCCGAGCTTCAGGCGGATAGACTGATGACGTTACAGAACCGTATGGTTCTAGACGTGGTTCTAGCAGATAGAGGTGGTGTTTGTAAGGTCATCCATTCGAGCTGCTGCATATTTATTCCTGATAATGCTCCAACGGTTTATCAAGCCATCTCTAAGTTGCACAAAATCTCGGAGTCCATACACGTGGACGAGGGGAATTGGACGCTACTAGGATGGTTTTGGGGCCTGATGTCGACATGGGGTTGGAAGATTCTGATGGTCATAGGAGTTGTTGTGACGTTTCTGTTCACGTGTTGTCTTTGTGTACAGTGTGGTCCTGCCTTATGTGGTCTCTGTGCTACAACGTGTATAAGACGGCCATCTGATACCAAAGAGGCATTGATGGGTAGAATAATGTATCAGCAACATCTGAATGATCTGATAAATATCGAGATCGATTATGATTCCGACTAGTGCTTGCCTACATGAGGGCAAAAGGAGCTTCTGAGGTTCCGTGAAAATCGGTACGACGTTCTGAACATTACCGAATATGAACGAGCTTGGTGTCCCTGAACCGTAAATGGCGAGTTCGGTATGTGTACGCATTTTCGCTACACTACTCGAAGGGGTTATACCTTATTTACGTGATTCTTCACACAAACCTTGGGTTCCATTTTAGATATGGCATCCATTTTGTTTCTTGCCCTCACGTAGTCAGCGAGCAGGCCACTGTTCGCTTCATGACCCTTCTGGCTCCCAGGCCTTACGGAAGACGCATCTTCCTTTCATGCGACTTTATGACCGGAGGAATGACACTGTAGAGGCAGGTGGCCCAGCTTGAGGGTAATCTCATCGGACCGGTCTATTGTTGCAGCCGTGCATATGCGGGGATCAAGCCCTTTTGATCTTGCAATCACGCTACGATATTACCCCCACACTCTTCTCTCTTCGTTTGTCTGACTTCCTTGCAGCTGCTCTTGTCTCTTCTTCCACCTCTTTTACAACATACATGGAATGTGCATAATGGTGGGAAGATGTGCTTTTACAGTTGGGAACCGGCAATGCTACTGTGATTATGTTCCGGGGGTCTGAAAGCATGAAAGCGACCCTTTTGAGGTTTTACTGTGGGAACGAAGTGTAACCTTTTGTCCATATGTTGTGCAAATGGCTAAAACCTGTATAAAAGGAGCGACTCACATATGCAATTTGAAGCAGACTCGTAGAACCTACATGAATATGTACTTCTTGTGACTTTTGCCTCCCTGCAGTAATAAACGCTGATCTTTGACGCCGACGGAAGTCTCCCGTGTCTCTGTCTCTTGTGCGCCGAAACAGGTATCCCATGAAGGTTATAGGTGTTGTACCCTGGCACCGCTGGTTCTGATAAAAGTCCAGTCCTTCAGTATGTACCACTTACTTACCTATATCTATCCATATCACTGCACATGTGTAAACCTATCAATAACCCCTATGGCAGGCCTTGACAATCCTGAAGGCAGGGTACTGGGTTACATGTGAGAGGGTGCCCATGCATGAGCAGAGCCCCTCTGCAGCTTTCAGAATCTTTTTCCTGGGGTTGTTTGTGATGCCGCCAACCATATACTTTTAAGTGCATTATAACTGGGGCTCCCGGTTTTATGGTATTTATTTTTTTAATATTTCCGTCTGTATTTATCCATATTTATTTTTTGGTAATTTTTCCTGTATTTATCCATATTTTTTTTGTCGGGAGCAAAAAAAAGACGCTGTAGCTAGTATTTATTCACATTTATTTAAAAAGGCAATGCGCGCTTGGTAGTTTTAGGTTCAGATAGATTTATGCAGATGGGCAAATGGGTTACAGCTTTTAACAAAGAGATCCTTTTGTTACTTGCTGTTAATAAATTGCAAACCTTCTAATATAAGACAGTGAGCTATGAAGGGCCTTGTAAGCCTCGCTGTCTTATGTAACACATCCTATGCATTGATTTACACATGATTTATTGTATTGTAATTGCATTTATATAGCGCTTACTACCCTTGACGAGGCATTGCAGCGCTTTTTTATCCAGAAGCACGCTACTCAAAATAACTAAAAAAATCAGGGATTGCGAATAGCATGACTTTCCGTGGCGGTCACCTATTAGTCAGGAAAATAATATTATTTGAGTAGAGGTGAAAGAATTTAGCTTTAGACTGGATAAAATCATTATTTGCCATTGGTACGCATGCATATTGTCTTGTCACTGACCTAGCAGTGCTAAAATAAATGCCTCCTCAGACTGAAAATGCTGTGGTACTCTGCAGTAAATACAGTGCTGTGCAGAGCTCCCTGTGAAAGTCACGCTACACACCGGAGTGAGCCGTGGGAGAGATATGATTCTAGGAGAACCTGCCCCGAAGCACCCTGTGAAATCATATTGTATTCCAGCCACAGTCTCAGCAAGCCAGACAGGCATATTCAGAAGCCTGAATAAGAATCCCTGAGAGCATTTCATCTTTTTCGTGAAACAGAAACCATTCACCCTTGTAGTAGACCACCTTTCTCTGCTTTTAATCTGCAGAAATGCTAAAATGAAACTTCCCCTCACAATAGAAAGGCGTGCCTCTGTCTACAGGACTAGAAATACTTCACAGGTTCCACTTGGCAAATGACTCCACCGCACTCTCAGTGGCTGAAATTTCCTGAAAAATACCCGAGCTATGTGGTCAAGCCGGTCAAACCTGTGCACTCAGCGAGGACGTGTTAATGCAAGCATCAATGAGTGGTCCTCTCCGCTCCTGGACCTCAGCAAGGACGTGTTAATGCAAGCATCAATGAGTGGTCCTCTCCGCTCCTGGACCTCAGCAAGGACGTGTTAATGCAAGCATCAATGAGTGGTCCTCTCCGCTCCTGGACCTCAGCAAGGACCTGTTAATGCAAGCATCAATGAGTGGTCCTCTCCGCTCCTGGACCTCAGCAAGGACGTGTTGATGCGAGCATCAATGAGTGGTCCTCTCCGCTCCTGGACCATAAGCAGTGGGGGGCTCAGAGTGCGCCCACAGGCAGCACTTGCAGCCTCTTGGCACAGCTCAAGTTCTTCAGGCACCCGCGGACAGGACTGGCCAGCCGCCACCATGGACTCATTGTGAGAGAACACACGTCTCCTACAACATCAGGCAGAGGAGCCAGGCGTGACAGCCGCCGAGGGACAGTGGCAACAAGATTTCCAGTACACCAGAAAGTATGGGTTCCAGCTCTAAGATGCCCCTCGTGGCGAATAATGTTGATGAATGTCACAAGTGCCAAAAACTGAGCAAGACTCTGGCACCAGAGACCTGCAAATGCCCGGCCCGACTCATGTGCTGAGAGGGCCCCTGCAGCTCGCCCCCCTCCCCCGCCCCACGGGGAATGGCAGGGGGGGCGGGGGAGCTGCACAAAGCTAATCACTTCACAGATACTCTCAAGTATCTGTGAAGTGATTAGCTTTTGTGCATTTGTTTTACCTTCATTTCTTTTAAGTGTGCATCCCGCTGCACCTCTGCTCCCGCCAGGACAGCTCCAAGTCAGGATACTTAAACAATAGGAGGCCCTAACAGCCCCTTAACATCGACCTTTCTATTAATTCATCTGAAATCCTTGACGCCGTCTCCCTGCCTGCGCTTGGGCAGACTTGTCTTCGAGACCAATTTATTGGCATTTTACCGTTTTTACATATAAATGCAGACAAAGGAAACATATTTTTCCGTCTGTGTTTATATGTAAAAATCCGTTTAAACGGAAAACCGGGAGCCTTAATTATAACCTCGCTGTAAATGCTTACTTTAAAACGGCTGCATGGAAACATGTCATGTTTGGCACCTTGGAATCATACCTCTCTGCCAGTAACTGGTAGGGGAGGTATGATTCCACCCTTCTAGAGGGAGAAACATGACAGCACTGGTACACCCGGTACCAGCTTTGCAAACCCTGGCATCACAAAAAGGATGCTGCCAGCCAGAGACACAAGTCTGCCTTCCTGCTGCTGGACGAACCTCCGGCAGGTGACGGCTGGACAATAGGGGGTATATTTACAGGCCCTTTGCACCACTTTTGCGTCATGTTCCCTATGTTAAAACTGATGCAAAAGTTGTGTAGGGGGCTTGTAAATCTGCCCCATGGTTTCCGCTTGCAGGGAGGTGTGACCACCTCCCAGACAGGCTTTAGTGTATTGGGGCTGGGTGGGTGCACTCTGAGAGTGCTTTGAAGTCTGCACTGGGGCACATTTGCTTTCCCTGTGCATAGTCCAGCTCAAACCAGTTGCAGGGGCTACCAGCGGCTGCTCTGGTGCAAAACCGGACAAAGGACATGGGTGTAGCCACCCCTCTGTCCTGACCCTCCCATAGGTGGTTCCCCAGAGTTTGTCCACCACTTCCTTGGGTATAAAGTTGGAACCCCTGGCTACAGGACTTTAGATTTACCTGGATGAAACTCTGCTACAGAATCCCAGTACTACTACAATCTACATGATGTTGGATGACTGAAAAGTCTCCCTTGGAGTAAAGGAGTTGCTCCCCTGCAAGGCAGGCACCAAAGACGCATCTACCCGGTTTGCAACTACGCAGCTCCTGAAGTACTCCGAAGATTTTGCGACACAGGAGGTGGGTTTCCAAGCTTCACCAAGGCCAATCCATGCTCTCAGCAAACCTGAAATCCAATGCCCTTGTGGGGACCGTGTAACCTGAAGCCCTGGACACCGTGCACATTTGCAGCAGCATATCCTTTTTGGCTATCCCTAAGGCTGTGCTTTGGGCTACTTGTGGTCCAGACCCCAAGCAGGGATTCCACTGAAGATTACTGGCCTACACTTCATAAGTGTCCCGTGGGCTGGTATTTCGTGATGCCTCTCGAGGTCCCTTTGCAATTCCTTGTCCATCAACTTGTGGGTCCCTTAGAAGGGTACCTTAACTTTCAGTGGGCTTTCCTGGTTGCTCCAGACGTGCCCTGACTCTCCGTTGTTTGGGGAGTCCACAGAACCTTGCTGGTCCACATCAAAGTCTTTTTACTCTCACCACATGGGTTGCTGTTGCCAAGGCTTGTTGGTCTCAAATCCGGACACCGACCCCCCAGCATTCGACATCCTTTGTGATACAGCTCGACTGTGGACTGTGGTTGTTGTCGACATCTCCTGGCCCCCGTAGTGTTGCAGGGATTCTGCTCCTACACAGAACTGTGCATAGAGACTTGGAACCTCAGTGAATTAGGGTGTGCCAAAACGCACCTTAGTATCCAAAAACCCCTACCAGACTAGCAATCAGTGTCTCATTGGTTCTTACACCCCCCCAATGATTAGACAACCCAGAACATGGACTTAGAACACCTCCGGTAACGTGGAACACATGAACACTCTTTCGTTATACTAACATACCAGTCCAAAATGAGGAGTAACTGGAGACACGTGCAAGTTTGAAATGTTTATTTCTAATGCAGTGTTCTCAAGCGCAGTATCTTAGCGAATACAAGCAAACATATTATAAGGAACAAGGTTAGCAGCATATTTACTATTCCATAAAATTCTAAAGGGAAAAGGTCTAAATAGAACCTCAGTTTACCCTCCCTTGCTAGTATAATATATTATATCTACTGAAGGTCTCTTTGGGTTTAGAAGGTCGGGCCCATACCTCTGGTCTTAGCAGAAAGGGATCACATCATCTTCTGCACCAACTCTCTGCATGCGAATATTCATCAAGTGTGTATGCATGCTCTGCGCAGTGCATTATTAAACGCGCCAAAAAAACAGAGTTGGCCACAGCTGCATATGTATTATGTCTAGATCGTGCGCTGCTCAAACCGAACAACAAGCGCTGTGTTTAAATAACCTTGAAGGCCTCGGCACTCACTGTTCATACATAGCTTACCAAGCAAGGCTGATATTATAAGCAAACATATTATTCTCGTGTGAAGCACAATATTCTACTAGGCTAAAAGCTTTAATAACAAAATGTGCCGTGTGCAGAGGCCGCAGAAAAAGAGAATGGTGTTTAAACTTCTAATAAGCTCATGCTCACATAACACAGTGTGAAGGCAAAGCCTATCTACATGACAGTAGCAGAGGAGTCAAGCTTTACCTCTTCGCACCTGAAACACCCAACATCGGTGGGCATTCAACTATCGTGCCCCTGGTCACTGGCAAGTGACCCAGACTCTATCCCCCTTGTTTTCAGGTTCTTCACATCTTTGATCCAGGCTTGGATCACACCTGACACTTTTCCTTTCCACGGCAGAAGCACTGTTAGAAGCGGCTGTCTCTAGTTGGCAGAGGTATACACTTCTGACAAATAGGGACACTCCTTTTCTAGTCAGGGCAAGGGGATCACACACTTAGATAACCCCTGCTCACCCCCTTGGTAGCTTGGCAAAGCAGACAGGCTTATCTCAGAGGCAGTGCGTTAAGCATTTATGACCACATACAGCGATTAAGTGAATACACTACAAATGGACACGACATAGTAGTATTTATAAAAATAAGGATTTTTATATAAGGCTTAGCACAAGACCAAATAACGACAAAAATATACCACAGTCTTAATAAATACTCTTGGAAGGAAAAATAATAGTTCAAGCACGGTTTCTTCTTAGCACAAAGTCTTTAGTAACAAAAGCAACTCTTCTTCTTTAAAACACAGTTCTTGGCAACAATGTAACCCACACGGGAGTCACACGACGTCGAGGCAAAGTTAATCCAAAGGTTCGGCGTCGACAGCGAGGAGCGCTACGTCGAGCCCGGAGTCGCACAGACTCCAACAACACAGTACCTTGGAAAAGTGAAGCACTCGATGATCAGCGGCGTCGAGATGTCCGGCGTCGCGTCGTCGTCGGTGTCGATGATGATGTTGCAAGAGTGAGCAGCGCTCACGGCGTCGAGAGGGCTCGATGTTGATGCGATCAGCGGCGGCGTCGACACAGGGTCACTTGGAGCTGGAGCCGAACTCGCTACTCACTGGCGTCGCTACTGGCGTCGATCGGGCCCGGCAGCCGGCGTCGAATGTGCGGGACACTGGAGCCGTTACTCACGATGTCGAGCTGAATTCGGCGGCGTCCGTCGGCGTCGAGAATGCTAGATTCTTCAGAGGTGCTGGATTTTCAGGTTCCAGCAACAAGCACTTTTAGCAAATAAATGAAGTCCTTTAGCCCTGTGACTTCAACAGGAGACTGGCACGTCTTCCAGCCCTTGGAGATTTTCTTGAGCAAAGCTTTAGAGTACACACTCAGTTCCTCTCTCCTGGTTCCTTGGCAAAAATAAAGAAGCAACTGCAGGATTCCCCCAACAAACAGCACTCTGGCAGAAGGGGTAGGCAGTCCTTGGATCAGCAGGCTTCTTGTCCTTGGTTCAGGTTTCCTTGTCAGAAGTGATCTAAATTCTTGGTTCAGGGGTCCTTCTCTTATACCCCTTTTTGGCTTTGATCCCTTTGTCCATGCAGGGGAATTTCCCCCCATCTTGGGTTTGTTGTGGGTGTTGCCAGGCCGAGGCACCTGGCCTATTCACTGGGCAGGGCAGAGTCTTCAGCCGCCCAGCAGGAGCGGAGCCAGCATTGTCACTGGCAGGGGCAGGGCCATCAGTTGCCCGGCAGGAGGTGGGCCAGGAAAGTCCCAGGCAGGCACAGAGTCATCAGCCGCCTGGCAGGGGGGCGGAGCCAGCATTGTATCAGGCAGGGCAGGCTATCAGGAGCTACTCTTCCCCTACTCTCAATGCAAATGTCCCACTCATCCCACACTGACTCATTCAGACCTCTGGAGCCACCCAGCTCCTGCCGCACGCACACCGGAACCAGCAGAGACCGGTAGACAGTTAGACAAGAAAATAGCTACTTTCTAAAAGTGCTATTTTCAAACACAGAGTCTAAAAACCATCCACCCAAACGGATGCGTTATTAAACCCTGAGTTCAGGGATACCAGACTCGACATTGCACCATGCTCCCCGAGCCCGCTAGGATTATAGCATTAATAATCCTGGCAGCCCATTCTAACTGATGGAGAGCAGGTAACCTTACAAAAGTGAAAGATGAATATGGCTGTAATTCACTATTAGGACATGCCAACCTTGTCAGGCTTGTCCTACCTTATGCTTACAATGCACCCTGCCCGTGGGCCTACCATAGGGGTGACTAACATGAAGTTAAGGGAAGGGTTAGGGACTGGCAAGTAGGTGTACTTGCGCGGTCCTCGTGACAGTCAGACTGCACGTGGTCTAGCAATGGTAGACCTTCAGACATACTTTTACTAGGCCGCTCTTGTGGGTGGCACAGCATGTGCTGCAGGCCCACTAGCAGCATTTGTATTTACAAGCCCTGGCACTCCTGGTGCACGCTACTAGGGACTGATAGTAAACCAAATAAGCCAAACATGGAAGTCAATCAATACAGCAATTTCACATAGGGAGCACTTGCACTGTGGCACTGATCAGCAGTGGCACGGTGCCCAAAGCAATATACCAGCAAAACATCGTAAACAGAGGAGGCAAACAGAAAAAATGGAGGAGAGACTCATGCCAATGATGCCAGGTCTAACACGTGTCCCCTCCAGCTGAAATGTGGGGAGAACTACCCTTACCCTAGGGAGTCCTCATCACTAAGGCGGAAAAATCTGGACAGACCATCAGCATTGGCGTGATCTGTGCCAGGGCGGTGTTCCACCGTGAAGTCCATCCCCTGTAGGGAAATGGACCACCTCAACAGCTTTGGATTCTCACCCCTCATCTGCATCAACCATCTGAGGGGCCTGTGGTCTGTCTGAACCCGGAAGTGAGTCCCAAACAGGTAGGGTCTTAGCTTCTTCAGCGCCCAGACCACAGCAAATGCTTCTCTCTCTATCGCACTCCACCTCTGTTCCCTGGGAAGTAACCTCCTGCTGATGAAGGCTACAGGTAAGTCTCGGCCCTCTGCATTCACCTGAGCTAGAACAGCCCCCACGCCATGCTCTGAAACGTCCGTCTGGACAACAAATTCTTTAGAAAAGTCGGGTGCCTGGAGTATGGGTGCTGTGCACATTGCAGTTTTCAGGGTGTCAAAGGCCGTCTGACAGGCGTCAGTCCAGATCACAAGTCGTGGCTGCTTCCTGGAAGTCAGCGAAGTTAAGGGGTGCACAATGTTACCATAATCCTTGACGAACCTCCTGTAGTAACCCGTGAGACCCAAGAAGGCTCTCACCTGAGTCTGGGTTTTGGGCGGTGCCCATGCCAGGATGGTATCAATCTTGGGTTGCAGGGGGGCCACCTTGCCGCTCCCTACTTGGTGCCCCAAGTACACCACTGAACCCTGCCCAATATGGCACTTACTGGCTTTGATTGTGAGGCCTGCTCTGCGCAGGGCCAACAACACTTCCTGGAGGTGGCGCAAGTGTTCCTCCCAGCTGGCGCTGAACACTGCGATGTCGTCCAGGTAGGCGGCACTGAAATCCTCCAGTCCAGCCAAGACCTGGTTGACCAACCTCTGGAAGGTGGCAGGGGCATTCTTCATCCCAAAGGGCATAACCCGGAACTGGTAGTGCCCATCTGGAGTGGAGAATGCTGACCTCTCTTTTGCCCCATCAGTCAAGGCGATCTGCCAGTACCCAGACGTTAGATCAAACGTACTAAGGTACCGGGCAGCCCCCAACAGATCTATGAGCTCATCAGCACTGGGGATGGGGTGCGTGTCAGTCTTGGTGACTGAATTGAGTCCTCGGTAATCCACACAGAACCGAAGCTCCGGTGAAGCACCAGGCGCTGCAGCCTTTGGGACCAAGACCACTGGGCTGGCCCAAGGACTGCTAGAGGACTAAACCACCCCTAAGGCAAACATTTTGGAGACCTCCTCCTTGATGTATGCTCTGACCTTGTCAGTCACTCTGTAAGCCCTGTGCTTCACACAAGTGCTGTCCCCAGTGTCCACATCATGGACACACCACTGAGTGACACCAGGAATCAAGGAAAACAGATCAGGGAATTGTCCCAACAGTTGGCGACAATCCTGCTGCTGTTCAGGGGTCAGTGTGTCAGAGAGGACAACACCATCCACTGACCTATCCTGCTCTTTGGCATACAGGAGGTCAAGAAGAGGCTCACTCTCCTCCTCCATTCCAGCATCTGTAGCTGGGAGCATGCCCACTTCGGACCTTTCTAAGTGGGGCTTTAAACGGTTGACATGCAGGACCCGCAAGGGGTTCCTGGGAGACTCCAAGTCCACCATGTAGGTGACATCGCTCTTTTTCTCCACAACCTTAAATGGTCCAGTCCATTAGTCCTTGAGCGCACAAGGTTCCACAGGGGACATGACCCAAACTTTCTGTCCAGACTGAAGCTCTACCAGAGTGGTCTTCTGGTCGTACCACCGCTTCATCTCCTCCTGGCTGGCCTCCAGATTTGCCTGAGCAAGATCTCTGAAGCGCTGAGTCTGGTTCCTAAAGGCCAGCATGTAACTGTATACATCCTGGGGAGGTTTCCTGGGAGATTGCTCCCAGCCTTCTTTGACCAGACTCAAAGGTCCTCTTACCGGGTGTCCATACAAAAGCTCAAAGAGGCTGAACCCTAGAGACTTCTGTGGCACCTCACGTTAAGCAAACAGCAGGCATGGCAAGAGGACGTCCCATTTACGCCTCATTGGTTCTTCAAGACCCATAATCATGCCTTTAAGGGTACGGTTGAATCTCTCAACCAACACGTTAACCTTGAGGGTGGTAACGAGTGGTGAACTTGTAGGTTACCCCACACTCCTTCCACAGAGACTTCATATAGTTGGAAATGAAGTTGGTGCCCCGGTCTGACACCACCTCTCTGGGGAACCCCATGCGGGAGAAAACACCCATCAGTGCCCGTCCCACCACGGGGGCCGTCACTGTTCTGAGAGGGATGGCTTCCGGGTACCGTGTGGCATGGTCCACCAAGACCAGGATGAACCTGTTGCCCAGGGCTGTCTTGGGGTCCAGGGGCCCAACAATGTCAATCCCCACCCGGTCAAAGGGGGTACTGACCACGGGAAAAGGTTGGAGGGGAGCCTTCTGCTTCCGCCCGCTTTTCCCACTTGCCTGGCAAGTTTGACAGGTCTTGCAATGGATATCTGTATCCCTTCGCATCTGAGGCCAATAAAAATGGGTGACAAGCATGTCATAGGTCTTGTCCTGCCCCAGATGTCCAGCTAAAGGAACGTCATGAGCCAAACCCAGTAGGAAGGCTCTGAAGCGCTGGGGTACCACCAGCACACGGGCTGACCCAGGCTCAGCAGCCTTAGGCTCGCTATACAGGAGGTCGTTCTCCCAGTAAACAAAATGTGACCCTGACTGATCACCTGAGGTTTGGGCTGAGGCCTGCTGCCTCATACCCACAAGAGAAGGGCACACTTTCTGTTCTGCACAGAATTCCTCCCTGGAGGGACCACCATCCTGCTGCCAGTGGGTCAGCTCGGGTAGGTCTCCCAGTTCAGCAACTTGTTCACCGGTGGGTTCCAGGGCATACCCCTCAAGGTCTGCCTCCTCCTGGACCATGGGAACTATGGGGGACAGTTTCCCGCGCCCCCTGCCTCTTCTCTTCACAGCTGGGTCCTGGCCCATACTTTCAGGCTCCAGAACACCATCAACACCATTAGTTGCTGTCATCGATCGAGTGGTTGCACACACCCACTCTGGCACACCCAACATTTTCAAATGTGTCTCCCTCTCCACCTTAGCCCAAGGGGAGTCTTCCAAATCATTGCCCAGGAGACAATCAACAGGCATGGCGGGCCTTACAGCAACTTGAAGAGTACCTGAAACTCCCCCCCCATTCAAAGGGAACCTGAGCTACCTCACAAGCTCTCTGGGAGTTGTCAGCAGCTATCACAGGGTAGAATGCGTGGGGAACCACCTGCTCTCTGGACACCAAGTGACACTTGACAGCTGTCACACTCGCTCCAGTGTCTCTGAGAGCTTCCACTCTATGGCCATTAATGGTCACCCACTGCCTATATTTCCTAGTGTTACTAGGCAGAGGGGGTGGAGGGACCATTTCCATGTCTCCTAAAGAGACCAGGGACATTTCTGCGGGACCCTCCCCACCATGGGCAACCATCTCCTCCCCTCCCAGGGCTACACTCGCCAACTGACGGGGGGCGGCACGTGGTGGTGCACTAGAGTTCTTCAAGGGACACTGGGGATCATAAAACCGGTGTCTCACCTGCTTACAAGCGAAGCAGGTCATTGGGCCCCTACGAACAGGTTTACCTATCGGGGCCTCTGATTTCTTATCTAGGGGAGGCTGGGAAACATTCCCTTGGTTCCCTTGGGGATTACTTTGGGGCCCCTTCTGGAACTCCTTCTGTTTACCCTTGTCCCCCCCACTCTTCTGCTGGGGACCCTGCCCACCTTTGGCTGAGTCTCCCACTGGACCCTTGTGGACCCTGGTACTGACCCAGCGGTCCGCCTCTTCAGCAAGTTTTCTAGGGTTAGATATCTTGCTATCAATAAGGTGCTGGCGCAGCTCTGGAAAACAGTTATCAGACAAGTGCTCCCAAGCAAACAAATCATAAAGAGCATCATAACTTTCCACTTTGCTGCCCTTTACCCAGCCATCCATGGCTCTGCAAAAATATGACACATATTCCACCCACGTAGTACCAGGCAACTTCTTACATTCTCTAAAGGCCTGTCTGTACTTTTCTGGGGTTAGGCCATACCTTAACATTAAAGCATCTTTCATATGAGTATAAGACATCCTATCCTCAACAGGCATGTCTAACAGGGTATCTCTTCCCTCATTCACAAAGCAACCCCGCTCCCCAATCCTTCTCAGGGACCCGGTGGGCCAACAATGCTAACTCATATGCTTTAAACCATTGACCAATATCTTCATTCTTCTGAAAATCTTTGATCACATCTTCCGGAAAATAAAACCTACTTTCTGCAGGCACAGATGGGATGCTGCCACCAGAGGGATTCAATTCTAACTCTTTAGCTTTGAGCTCCAACTCCCTCAACCTGGTATCACGCTCCAAAGCTAACTTCTCTCTTTCAAACTCCAACCTTTTGATCTCCAGATCAGCTTCTCTCCTGCCTCTTGCATTCTCTAGCTCCAACTGCCCATCTATCTTAAGTTTTGCCATTTCCATGTTGTATGCTCGCTCCTTCGCCCTTTCTTCTCTTTCTTCAGGAGAAAGACCTTTGGAGGAAACACTGCTGCCAGGAGGAGATGTAGGCCCATTCGCTGGCACTTCCTCCTCCCCTTCCCCTGTCGGTACCACCACCGGATCAGAGGAATCTCTGGCCTCTAACCAGGCCTGCAACGCTTTGAGATATTCTGGTCTCCTCGAAAGGCCTGTGGTAGGAACTTTCAACTGCTTGCAAAAGGATTTCAGCTTCCTTACTGGATAGTCGTTTATCTTACTCCTATCAAATTCCTCCACAAGAACAGGGGTAGTGCTTCCCGCATCACTCATGGTCAAAACTGGCAGTTTCAAAAATCAAGCTTCAGGAAAGCGGAGAACAAAAATAGAATATCCAACCAAAACAGATTGTGGCTGCGCTATGGTCTGCTTTCACTATGTAGCGCACACTAATCACTGCATATGGGTCATAAATGCAAAGTTCAAATCCTCACCGCTGACCCACCAATGTTAGAAGCGGCTGTCTCTAGTTGGCAGAGGTATACACTTCTGACAAATAGGGACACTCCTTTTCTAGTCAGGGCAAGGGGATCACACACTTAGATAACCCCTGCTCACCCCCTTGGTAGCTTGGCAAAGCAGACAGGCTTATCTCAGAGGCAGTGCGTTAAGCATTTATGACCACATACAGCGATTAAGTGAATACACTACAAATGGACACGACACAGTAGTATTTATAAAAATAAGGATTTTTATATAAGGCTTAGCACAAGACCAAATAACGACAAAAATATACCACAGTCTTAATAAATACTCTTGGAAGGAAAAATAATAGTTCAAGCACGGTTTCTTCTTAGCACAAAGTCTTTAGTAACAAAAGCAACTCTTCTTCTTTAAAACACAGTTCTTGGCAACAATGTAACCCACACGGGAGTCACACGACGTCGAGGCAAAGTTAATCCAAAGGTTCGGAGTCGACAGCGAGGAGCGCTACGTCGAGCCCGGAGTCGCACAGACTCCAACAACACAGTACCTTGGAAAAGTGAAGCACTCGATGATCAGCGGCTTCGAGATGTCCGGCGTCGCGGCGTCGTCGGTGTCGATGATGATGTTGCAAGAGTGAGCAGCGCTCACGGCGTCGAGAGGGCTCGATGTTGATGCGATCCGCGGCGGCGGCGACACAGGGTCACTTGGAGCTGGAGCCGAACTCGCTACTCACTGGCGTCGCTACTGGCGTCGATCGGGCTCGGCCCGAGGGCGTCGAAGGTGCGGGACACTGGAGCCGTTACTCACGATGTCGAGCTGAATTCGGCGGCATCCGTCGGCGTCGAGATTGCTAGATTGTTCAGAGGTGCTGGATTTTCAGGTTCCAGCAACAAGAACTTTTAGCAAATAAATGAAGTCCTTTAGCCCTGTGACTTCAACAGGAGACTGGCATGTCTTCCAGCCCTTGGAGATTTTCTTGAGCAAAGCTTGAGAGTACACACTCAGTTCCTCTCTCCTGGTTCCTTGGCAAAAATAAAGAAGCAACTGCAGGATTCCCCCAACAAACAGCACTCTGGCAGAAGGGGTAGGCAGTCCTTGGATCAGCAGGCTTCTTGTCCTTGGTTCAGGTTTCACTAAAAGTGCTATTTTCAAACACAGAGTCTAAAAACCATCCACCCAAACGGATGCGTTATTAAACCCTGAGTTCAGGGATACCAGACTCGACATTGCACCATGCTCCCCGAGCCCGCTAGGATTATAGCATTAATAATCCTGGCAGCCCATTCTAACTGATGGAGAGCAGGTAACCTTACAATAGTGAAAGATGAATATGGCTGTAATTCACTATTAGGACATGCCAATCTTGTCAGGCTTGTCCTACCTTATGCTTACAATGCACCCTGCCCGTGGGCCTACCATAGGGGTGACTAACATGAAGTTAAGGGAAGGTTTAGGGACTGGCAAGTAGGTGTACTTGCGCGGTCCTCGTGACAGTCAGACTGCACGTGGTCTAGCAATGGTAGACCTTCAGACATACTTTTACTAGGCCGCTCTTGTGGGTGGCACAACATGTGCTGCAGGCCCACTAGCAGCATTTGTATTTACAAGCCCTGGCACTCCTGGTGCACGCTACTAGGGACTGATAGTAAACCAAATAAGCCAAACATGGAAGTCAATCAATACAGCAATTTCACATAGGGAGCACTTGCACTGTGGAGAAGTGTGGCTCACTGGTTAGAGGAGGCAGACCTGGAAGCAGAGGTCAGCCCGGGACCAGGGTTCAATTCCCGGCTCGGCGGGGTCTTGAGTCCTAAAATGTCCATGGACTCGACAATTCTCGCTCCGGTGCCTACTCGATTCACGGGTGCACACTCTGCGACTCTGGGCAATAGCTTGCTTAATCTCCACAACGGCCCCTCGCGGCGGGATGCCTGGCTTTCACCTTGCGGATACCCTGCCGGGGTTATCTCACAGGGGAATACCAGGACGGGTTCCCTAAGCAAGCGCTTAGAAACCGCTCGGTGATTTGCGCTATATAAATTCCTGTACATTTACATTTACATTTACTGTGGCACTGATCAGCAGTGGCACAGTGCCCAAAGCAATATACCAGCAAAACATCGTAAACAGAGGAGGCAAACAGAAAAAATGGAGGAGAGACTCATGCCAATGATGCCAGGTCTAACAAGCACTTTGCTGCATCACACCATTAAAAACAGCGAATAATCCCGCCCCCTTTTGACACCTATGCACCCGGCTTCCCTGGGTTATGTAACACGAGTACTTCAGTGCTAACGTGAGTGCGGGCCTTAGAACCTTCTAAGTTTGAAAGGGTTTGCTCAAAGTCCTCTCCTAAGTTTCCTTAATCTTTAAAATTCCAACCGCGACTTTCCCGTAGGATTGTACGGAGCTCGCGGCTGTGTTCTCACACTGCATGCGTCCCCCGTGGGTCCCCTGTGTCACTACATTGGGTGGTTCCTTGGGGTCCCAGCAATTCTACGTGCTCTAGGCACTGTGTCTAGTCAAGTCGTGGTTCTTATACCGCTTTCTTAATATATGGTTCGGTTGCCCCTGGGGCCCATTTTATATTGTGCTATTTACTGTCGTTCTAGTGCTCTAATATTGTGTATCTTGTAATCTAATCTCATATATCTGAACTCTGCACATATCCAATATCACATGTACGCTGATGACACACAACTCTACATTAAGGTGCAGTCTATTGAAGACATCAAGGCCCTTAACGCAATGCACCAAAAGACACATACGTGGCTGGCTAGGAACCATTTAAAACTAAACACACTAAAGACAGAGGGGCATATTACCTAGAAGTGCGTTAGAAAACGCACAACGCACATTCCCATATCGCCGGCAATCGCCGGATTTCTTCGCCGTGATAGCGCGCAAATATCTATGCGCATCACGTAGGCGAAATGAAATCCGGCTATAGTCGGCGATATGGCACATTAGCGCATGAAAACAAACATTGTTTTCACGCTCTAATGTGTGCCTTGATAATATGGGGGGGTGGAATCAGCGTTATGATCCACACACACCCCCATGTTATCAATGCCCTAACACCTCGGCAGAGCAGGCGTTGGGAGACCTGCGATAAACGAGTTTATCGCAGGTCTCCCTCTCCCAACGCCTGCCTTGGTAATAGGGTGTTCCCACCTCCAACCACATTTTACATGTGGTTGGACGTGGGAACGCCCACTTTGCATGTCATTACCGATGTTTGTCGCCATCATGCAAAGTGGGCTTGAGCCAGGCGCTAAAATGCCCTTGTGAATAGGGCACTAGAAGTATCGCCGCTTTCTCGGCACAAATCGCCGACAAAGCGGCGATAATTCCCCTTGCTAATATGCCCCAGAATTCCTCTTAATCGCTCCCCCCAACCAAACAACCATCACGTTGAGTGGATGAAGCACCTAACTGCACTGGACCGTCAACTTCTCATCATCGATTCCGCTAAATAACCCTTGATTATAAGCTAAATATGCAGAAGCGCATCAGGGCTGCAACTAAAGGAGCACATTTTCAGATGAACGTCCTGAGAAAATTGAAACCCTTCATACCCGTAAACGACTTTAAACAGGCAGTTCAAACTCTAGTAATACCAGAGTTGACTATGGGAGTGTCACTCTCTGTGACCTTTCCAAATCGACGACCGCTCCGCTAAGAGCCTCAATCAATACAGCCGCCAGACTCATCACTGGCACCAAAAGAAACTGCCACATCTCCCCTGACCTTCATGCCCTCAACTGATTACCTTTTGAGGCTAGAATCCATTTATAAATTGCCTGTATGACACATAAGGCATTATGGGAGATATGTAGCAACATTCCATTTTGCGAATCCGAAATAGTGATTTTTAAGGAATCGCTATTTAGGAATCGCAAAATGGTATGTATGTAGAAATCAGCTTCTTTTTAGCGATTTCTTAATATTCCTTAATTGCGATTAGCAAATTGCTAGTCGCAATTAAGGAATAATTTCCCATTCATTTCTATGGGCCAGCAATTAGCTAATCGCAAATTGAGAATATTTTCAAGGGTGCAGGGGTGTCCAAAGAACACCCTGCTGCACCCCTGAAAATGACATGTGTGCGCATATGGCGCACATACATGCCCTAAGGGCATGTATGAGCATCACATGGCACCTTTTGTTTTTAAATAAAATGCTTTTTAAAAGGAATTCGCAACTTACCACCAACTTGAAGTTGGTGGTAATTTGCGATTCCTTAGGGACAATTAGCAATATTATTTTGCATCATACATTGCATTTAAGGAATCGCAAATTTTGCGATTCCTTAATTGCAATCGCAAAATAAGGAATAGCAAATTGTGCGATTCCTTATTTAGAACCACATTTGTTTAATGCATACCATATTGAGAATTCACATTCGCAAAGGCGGAAATTCTGCGAATTTCGGCCTTTGCGAATGCGAATTTCAATGATACAAATGCCCCTATATCACAAAACCCTGAGGTACCTAGCTGAGAAACTAGTGCTATTGGGTGGTAACAAAGCTACCAGGAGCCCTGATAATCTTCTACTTAAAACTCAACGTTTCCCCAGGAAGACAAAATACAATGGTAACTTCTCAGGAATGGCTCCCAGGATTTGGAACGCCTTACCCCCAGAAACAAGACTTAACCTGTTCACTGCCTTTTTCAAAAAAGAAGTGAAATCAATTCTCATGTCCAAATTTACTTGAACTTTTCTTGTACACTCTTGTAGATATGTGCTAATTTCTAATAGTTACCAAAACTGTTGTCACAAAAGTCTGTACACGTATATTTATATGAATATGCCACTCACCTAAATTTGCCTTGTAAAGCGCTCTGATACCCGCAAGGGTCTTGTTCGAGCTATACAAAACCGTCAAAAATATAAATAAATAAATATATAAAATAAAGAGGTAAGTAGAGAGTGTTTAGTAATGAATACATATATTTTAATATATACCTTGTGTGGTTCTCCTTTCATTTGGTTATTCAAAAGGTTATAATCTAGTAAACCAAGCTGCTTTACATTCCTTCAAGACTTAGCCTGAAGGCTGCTCTCCATAGCTACCACTAGGATAGCTTACAATAAAAGTTGTCTTAAACCTAATCATCAATAAGGGTTGTTTGGACTGGTGCAGGGTGTCCACTATAACTAGTGGACAGCATATACCAGGCCAACTTCTCAAAGTAATCATCTCTGCCATTTGGACTATTGCTGCCTGGTTCTGCCTTCTGCATCATCACCCTCCACTGTCCCCTGATACGCTCCGCGACACTCACCTTTGACCTCGATATGGACTGCCTTATTCCGATTGGTCACCAATGACACAGCATTCAGACTGCAGACTGAGCTCTTCCCCATCTGTTGGACTCGTCATTCCCTGAAGGACTTTGGCTGGCCCTCCACAACCTAAAACTGTAAAGTGGGCTTTGCATGGCCCTGTACTGGTCCTGCCACAACACTCCACAGAATGTGCATTAATCATTCATATTAACACAGATGTGTCATGTCCACGATCTTTCACATCTGGAAGTATGGATGTGTGTAGGGTAAGTGATTCCCCCTTACATCCATTTTGCTCATGTTGTGAGACTTGGGTCACAGGGTGACAAATTGCTGATTGGGGTCCGGGTGGCGGCAGCACCACCACAGGGATACCCGCATCAGTTACTTCGTCATACAGCCCAGGACGTAACCACACCCAGAACCCCGGGGTCATTGTTCACACCCTTCCGCTGGACTGGCATACGCCAGGCCAGCCCACTCCGCTTACGCTTACAGGGGGGGACAACAACGCTACATGTCCCAGGTCTTCCTTGTAGTGATCTGCTGATCACAGGTCTAGTTGTCAGCATGCCACAGCCACTCCTCACGGCCGGTTTACACCCACACCACACCCATCTCGCAATGGAATCACAGGACACGTGACCCTGCCAATAAAAAGGCTGGTGCGCACATGCTGGACGTCATTTCCACTCTCTATCTGGTTGTGTGCCTGTGCAGATTAGTTGTGCATGTGTGTTTAGGGCACTACCACCTCACGGTCTCCAGGGCTGGAGCTTACATGATGACGTCCGCAGCACAATACCGAATCATAGAGGGTCCATGACTTGCGGGTCAAAGACTTGGTGGCACCGGACATAGAGGGACGGTGACTTTTGGTGCACTGAGGTAGGGGCACCTTAAGTGCTGATCAGGTGTGCAGCCAGCGATGATTCCTCGTCCTGCTGGTCCGGACTGGTGAGGATTAGTGAGCCCTGATGGACTACAGTGTAGCGTCCAGCACGGGCCTACCACCACGTGGCGTTGCTTCGCGGTTCACAAAGTTAGTGGCACCTAAGGGGATGCACGGGTATGCAGTCTGCAATGATGCCCTGTGCACTGATATGTACTCGGCTTATTTAGAACCACATTTGTTTAATACATACCTTATTGAGAATTCGCATTCGCAAAGGCCGAAATTCTGCGAATTTCGGCGGCCTTTGCGAATGCGAATTTCAATGATACATATGCCCCTATATCACAAAACCCTGAGGTACCTAGCTGAGAAATTAGTGCTATTGGGTGGTAACAAAGCTACCAGGAGCCCTGATAATCGTCTACTTAAAACTCAACGGGGCATATTACCAAGCAATAGCGATAATTATCGCTATTGCTTGGTTAGAGACAAAAAGTTACCGCAGAGCTGCGGCGATGTTTATCGCAGATAAACCTTGGTATTACCAAGGTTTATCGCAAATGCGATAAAAAACGGCCGCAATGCATGAATATCGCTGAAAAGTCAGCGATATCCATGCATTACCGAGCTAATGCTCTTAGCCATGTTATCCACCTCCCATTGGATAACATGGCTAAGAACTGCTCAGGGCAGGTGTTAGCTTTTGGAGATATTCGCGCTTAGCGCGAATATCTCCAAAAGTTGGTAATAGGAGATAGCGATGTTAGCGACTGTTTCCAGTCGCTAACATCTTGACACGCCCACTTTGCATGTCATTAGTGATAAATATCACTGACATGCAAAGTGGGGCCCAAGATGGTCGCTATCTCCTACTAGCTGTCGCTAACTGGTGTTAGCGACAGCTAGGTAATAGGGAGATCATTTTATCTCCGCTTTCTTGGCTTTGAAAGCCAAAAAAGCGGAGATAAACCCCCTTGATAATATGCCCCAACGTTTCTCCAGGAAGAAAAAATACAATGGTGCCTTCTCAGGAATGGCTCCCAGGATTTGGAACGCCTTACCCCCAGAAACAAGACTTAACTTGTTCACTGCCTTTTTCAAAAAAGAAGTGAAATCAATTCTCATGTCCAAATTTACTTGAACTTTTCTTGTACACTCTTGTAGATATGTGCTAATTTCTAATAGTTACCAAAACTGTTGTCACAAAAGTCTGTACACGTATATTTATATGAATATGCCACTCACCTAAATTTGCCTTGTAAAGCGCTCTGATACCCGCAAGGGTCTTGTTCGAGCTATACAAAACCGTCAAAAATATAAATAAATAAATATATAAAATAAAGAGGTAAGTAGAGAGTGTTTAGTAATGAATACATATATTTTAATATATACCTTGTGTGGTTCTCCTTTCATTTGGTCATTCAAAAGGTTATAATCTAGTAAACCAAGCTGCTTTACATTCCTTCAAGACTTAGCCTAAAGGCTGCTCTCCATAGCTACCACTTGGATAGCTTACAATAAAAGTTGTCTTAAACCTAATCATCAATAAGGGTTGTTTGGACTGGTGCAGGGTGTCCACTATAACTAGTGGACAGCATATACCAGGCCAACTTCTCAAAGTAATCATCTCTGCCATTTGGACTATTGCTGCCTGGTTCTGCCCTCTGCATCATCACCCTCCACTGTCCCCTGATACGCTCCGCGACACTCACCTTTGACCTCGATATGGACTGCCTTATTCCGATTGGTCACCAATGACACAGCATTCAGACTGCGGACTGAGCTCTTCCCCATCTGTTGGACTCGGCATTCCCTGAAGGACTTTGGCTGGCCCTCCACAACCTAAAACTGTAAAGTGGGCTTTGCATGGCCCTGTACTGGTCCTGCCACAACACTCCACAGAATGTGCATTAATCATTCATATTAGCACAGATGTGTCATGTCCACGATCTTTCACATCTGGAAGTATGGATGTGTGTAGGGTAAGTTATTCCCCCTTACATCCATTTTGCTCATGTTGTGAGACTTGGGTCACAGGGTGACAAATTGCTGATTGGGGTCCGGGTGGCGGCAGCACCACAACAGGGATACCCGCATCAGTTACTTCGTCATACAGCCCAGGACGTAACCACACCCAGAACCCCGGGGTCATTGTTCACACCCTTCCGCTGGACTGGCATACGCCAGGCCAGCCCACTCCGCTTACGCTTACAGGGGGGGACAACAACGCTACATGTCCCAGGTCTTCCTTGTAGTGATCTGCTGATCACAGGTCTAGTTGTCAGCATGCCACAGCCACTCCTCACGGCCGGTTTACACCCACACCACACCCATCTCGCAGAGGAATCACAGGACACGATACCCTGCCAATAAAAAGGCTGGTGCGCACATGCTGGACGTCATTTCCACTCTCTATCTGGGTGTGTGCCTGTGCAGATTAGTTGTGCATGTGTGTTTAGGGCACTACCACCTCACAGTCTCCAGGGCTGGAGCTTACATGATGACGTCCGCAGCACAATACCGAATCATAGAGGGTCCATGACTTGCGGGTCAAAGACTTGGTGGCACCGGACACAGAGGGACAGTTACTTTTGGTGCACTGAGGTAGGGGCACCTTAAGTGCTGATCAGGTGTGCAGCCTGCGATGATTTCCCGTCCTGGTGGTCCGGACTGGTGAGGATTAGTGAGCCCTGATGTACCGCAGTGTAGCGTCCAGCACGGGCCTACCACCACGTGGCGTTGCTTCGTGGTTCACAAAGTTAGTGGCACCTAAAGGGCTGCACGGGTATGCAGTCTGCAATGATGCCTTGTGCACTGATATGTACTCGGCCATTGAGAAATCAACACCCAGAATCAAGTGTGCAACCTTGTGGTTGCCAAGGTCGCGGGCCCCGGCCTATGAGCTTGTACCGGCACGTGGTGGGCCCTCTTGGAGACACGCCGGTGGCGGAAGGTGAGCAGTGAGGCCTGGGTGCGCATGGGCGGGCAAACACCACTGGGCGGCGGGAGGGGCTGGGGGCAGCAGCCTGGACAGGCAGGCGATGAAAGTGTGTGCAGTTGTATGTACTCTGCCATTCCTAATTCTGGGCTCTGTTTTAGATGAGGGAGCTGGTGCACTGCACTGTGTACCGGCACGTGGTAGGAGACTCACTAGTGGTGGAAAGGTGAGCAGTGAGGCCTTGTTCCGCAGTGCCGCTTTGTTCGTCATAAGTTGGCAGGGTATGCTCAGACGTGAGTCTCTTGCTCACTTTGCCACTGGATTCAAGTAAACCTGGCTGAAGACGGCTGAAATGCCAGAAACCAGTCCTGGGACGCTTGTTTCCGGTCCAGGGAAGGCATGGCTTGGCAGTTCGGGCTGGACTGCTCCAATGATGCACAGGGTCAGACTGATTTCCATAAGGCCATGTATGGAGTGGCGGAGTGGCAGAGTGGGCTAAAGAACGGTGATGGATTAAACCCAGATCTGTTGACTGGGTGTGAGTGTTTGATTGGTTCAGATGCTCCGTCCATCACCACCCCCTTTTGTACCACTTTGTTCCGCAGTGTCTGCACTTACTTTCCCTCTCCCTCTCCCTCTATTACTCTATCTTTCTCTCTCTCACTCACTCTCTCTCTGTCCTTTTTGGGTGCATGACGCACCTTCTTATCTTGAATTTTGTCTTGCAGCTGTGACTCATAGATTGTCCAGATATGACACGCCATGGCTCTTCGTAATATTACTTGTGTGTTTATGTTGAATAAAATATTTTGTTTGGTAATCCAAAGATGACTGTGTGATTCTCATTTTTCCAACCTCACATGCATGTTGAGTGTTGTACTTGTGCCACATCAGGCGATTTGTTTGGTTCATGATTTTGTAAGGTTGTTGTCATATATCTTTGTTGGGGGGTAAGGGATGGGTGGCGGCTCTGGGTGTTGTGGCCCTCTTGGGTGTCCGAGCTGCATGATCGTTGGCTCCATGGAATCTGTTGCTCTTCATGTGTGGATCTGGGCTGGGCTCCTGTTCGTGGTGCAGGTTCTCTTCCGACTTTACACCAGGTCAGAGAAGGTGTTAACTTCCTGGTGCTAACACTCCTTAAGGCCTGTTTTGTGATCTGTTCGCCGATCTTGCTGTTTGTTGTGAATGTTGCGAAGTGGTGTGTTCGCTGCTTTTTGCAAGGGAACACCTACTCTGCATCTCATTAGCGTTAGTTGCCTGCGTCATCTGTGACAATGTTTTATCCGGCTGCTACCGCGGGTAAACTGGTAATATGTGCTGTTTGCACCAGCTTGTGAATGGTGCGATAGATTTATCGCCCCTTTGGCTGCAATAAAGTGCAGTTAACTCAGTGATAAATCATCATCTTCAGGACCTAAAAAGGTTCCCAAAAATTGCACTTTCTAGCCATCAGCCGCCACACGAAGTGCAACTGACAGAGAGAAATGTGAGTCGGTTGATTTACCATGAAGCGAGTAGATGGATGCCCACATGTAAATAAAACACATCTCCTACGATTGGACTCTTATGAATCTTAGAGCGACTCTCCGGAGTTAAAGCGGATAGATGAAGAAGGATGATTATCGTACTGCACAAAATATAAAGACATTATCGTCTAACTAATGAAAAGTGAAATGTGTTTAGTTAGATGCGAAGGCTTTGTCATCCTTGCAATGCATTATGGGCAGCCGGATATCCGTTCAGACTTGATCATGATGCAGGAAGTGCCTCGCTCAGCGTCGCTCGGGATAAACAAAGCAGGCGTGGTGACGTCACAGCGCTCCCCCGTCAGGCGTCTCCAGTTGTCCCTGTATGGCTCGGACGCCGGCTGGAGTGGGACACCTAGTGACGACATGCGGTACTGCACCCTGGTATCCTGTGGAGCCTTTGACCTCACTTCTCTGGAGCAAAGCATCACAGAATCTATACTGTTTACATAATGCAACCCGACCTCTGACCCCAAGATAAAAACACAGACAAAATATTGCACCACTCACAGGTACTGGGGGGCAGATTTACAAGCCCCGTATGCCACATTTGCGCCGCCGCTGCGTCACTTTTGAGACGCAGCGGCGGCGCAAAGTCAGCGCCATGATGCGGGGTATTTACAACGTGACGCATCTGGGAGATGCGTCACGCTGTAAAGCCCTGCGCCAGAAGTAGGTGTTCCGGCGCCAGGGTGGGCGTTTCGGCGCAGGACCGCCTCCTAAGAGTGGCTGAGTCAAATTTACAAGATTTCACTCAGTCACTTTTAAGCCCATGCTGCGTCAAAACCCTGCGCCTGCTTGAAGCAAGCGTAAAGATTTACGCAGCATTCACAAGATACGGCACCACCAGAGCATTGCTGGAACTGCCCCGCGCTTGCGACACAACTCCAGCAATGCGCCGCCTTTACGGTACAGATGTGTCACGCATCTGTGCCGTTTTTGCCCCATGGTGCGCCGTGTTGTAAATGTGGCGTATCCATGGAGGCTGAGCCGTGGCGCACAATAACTGGCACATCCCTGCTGATATGCAGGAATGCGGCAGTTATTGTAAATCTGCCCCAATGTCTTTTATTTTTGTGTTTTGGAAACCTGCAAGCGGTGTGCAAACATGCACTTTGGGGCAGATTTACAAGCCCCTTGCACCACCCGGAAGTCTCTTTTCCCATGTTAAAAATTACGCAAAAGTGGCGCAAGAGGCTGGTAAATAAGACCCTCTGGGGCTTATGTACTAGCCCCTTGCGCCACTTTTGCGTCATTTTGAACATGGGAAAAGTGATGCAAAAGTGGCGCAAGGGGCTTGAAAATCTGCCCCTTTGCACTTATAATCCTTGCTTACCAGAAGCAATGCTGGCAGTAAAAGAGGCACTGTTACTGCCTGCATTGCATCTCATAAACAACAACTATAAGAACAAAGGAGCATATTTACAAGGGAAGTGGCGGAGTGAGGCGTTAGCTTTCCTGCCTTAACGCCTCACTCCGCCACTTCAGAAACGCAGGGCTGAATCACATTTACAACAATATGGAGCAGCCCTGCGTTTCCACTTGTGCTGTCGCTACACTTAGCAGCCTAACGCCAACACAGGCACCCTTGCACCATAGTGCATAGCTGCCAAGGTTTCAGATTGCTATGTGTGACATTTTCAGAATTTCAGTGTAATTATGAGTGACATTTCAACGAGTATGAGTGACTCTTTCTCTAATGCGAAATCAAGCAATGAAGATGAGGGAAACATACCAAAATTAGAACTTACGGCCATTTAAGCAATGGGGAACTCTTAGGGGCATATTCACAAGGAGCTGTCAGCGAATTAACAGCACTTTATCGCAGCCAAAGTCGTGATAAATTTACCTCCCCATTCACAAGCTGGTGGTATCAGCCCACAGCACCAGTTTACCTGTGATAGCAGGCGCAAAAAACATCACCACAGAGGACTCCCGCAACTATCGCTAATGAGATGCAGAGTGGGCGTTCCTGTGCCAAAAGAAGCAACAACATCACACCTCATCATTCTCAATGACCAGCCAGTTCGGCGACAAGAACACAAATCCGACGATAAGGCGCATAGAACCAGGAAATATACAATTGCTCTGACCTGGTGTGGCCCGGACAGCCAAGAGGGCCACAAGGCCCACCGCCACCACCCCAGGTCCCAACCCACACCAAGGGCACCCCCAACCCCGGACCACCACAGACGCAGAGCAGGCAAAGGCAACGGACCCCCAGGGTATGTACCAGCGGCACAGACACAACATCAGGCAATGTCACCATCCACTATAGGCTGAAAGGGTCAACCATCCTACGCATCTTGACCATCATCGCCTAACAGGCCTACGGCACCAATACAGCGGACAACCAACATCTCACCACACACAAAGCTGCTGGCCTGGCTGCGCCTGTTGGCCCCTGGTACCCCCAAAACAATACCCGCCTGATCCCGAGGAGTCTCACAGCCAGCCACATCTAAGTCCCCCACACCTGTCCTGGACATCACCAACACCCTGGAACCCCATTCCTCATACGATTAATACAATGCGCAGGATTCGCTGGAGACCAAGCTAGGACCATTCTCCCTAGCAGGATGCATGCACGTGTTGGGGGCAATCCACACCACACATACACTACCTGTGCCCCATGGTGACACAGCACACAATCACCGCAACAGGAAGCACACGTCTCATATCAATGTGCAGGCAACAACAGAACACTGTGGAACCTCCAACAATGTTGCCTTCAAATACAGACAGTGCATGATACCTTCATCCTCCGACAGTCCATCATCAACCAGAGTTCCCAGGATGGCAACAAGGGAAATGCACAGCCCCTTGGCAAGTTCCAAATGAACACCCCACACACCGGAACTCCACAACCATGTAACTCACAACTCTGGCAATGCACCCGTCACAAAATCACAACCAACTTGCACAACAACATGCCCACCCCCCAGACACGACAGAACAACTTACTATGGTAACCTGGGCAAGCCCTGAACATGAGCCATCAACGGTATGGCACCTCAGCCACATAATAGCCAAATGTGGGGAGAGGTGGCAAACAAGCATGTCTGAATGATGCAGTAGAACCATGATTGGTAAAGTACACAATGCCAAGAGTTGCAGAGATGTGCTGGACAGAGGTCAGTATGCAGAACACGCCCATATCCATAGTGACATACACCTCTGGTGTATGGAGTGTAATGGACAGTGGATGCAACCATGTCACCCCAGCCAGTGGGGGACCTCGCAGAAATGTTGCCTGTTAAACCCCCTCCTAAGCGTCACCGGAGTGGGATGGTCCGGCGTACGCCCCGCCAGCGTAGGGGTGTGAATAAAAAGCACATAGGCCTGGGCGTGGTCCTCTTCTGAAAAGAACCATGTCCCTACAGGGCGGCTCCCCTCACCCCACCTCGAGGCCGACGATGTCCTTGTGAGCAGAGTTGCCTGCGATGCAGTGCGCCTGCCGGACCTGGGCACGCTAGACAACGAACCCGTCAGGCCCGCCCCTGCGCTGCCAGGCCATACTGATCACCTGCCGACCCTGGCGTGTGTCAAGGAGGGCCCACCACGTTCCGGCACAACCTCTAAGCCTGAGTCCTGCGACATTGGCAACCTCCTCAGACCATCACGGCCTACGCGACACAGCCCCACTTTAGTCCTTTCTCATTGACGTACTGTACTGCCGCCTTTGGCCTACTCCTCAGACCAGTAGGTCCCTTATGTGAAAATGTGTCCTGAGTCATGAATGGCAGTGACACCAAATCCGGGACAGCCGCTACAGTACCAGATCCCCCAATCAGTGAGGCATAGTTCCATATGGGCATCTTGCAACACGTGGTGCCACTAACCCTGTTCAACGTCAGTCGACGACTCGTGGATGAGGGACCAGGACTACCCTGCTGACCAGTAGGTCTCACATCCAGCACCTAGTCGCAAATAACGAATAGCAGAGTCCACACCAGTGATCTCATGGAGAGGAGTAAGAGGAAGATGCGGCTCAGTCCGGACAAAAGCCGAGTCACATACACAGAGGTGACCGAACAAGTGATGCCACTGAACCTGAACTACGCAGGCCGGTGGGGCCATTCAACCTATGCCGGCGACACTCGGGGAATGGGCCGTGCTGACCACTGCCTCAGGCCTACACCATGGTCAGGTAGGTCAAACATTTGGAACTTAGTCTTGATTACACCATGGCAGTGAACATCATTTAAGGCAGAGAACAAATCACTATACTCCCTTCGATGTGGTGCCAACAAGTCTGTGCATGGCATCACAACCACACATGTCCGTGGGCCTACGCGGACTACTGCCCTCAGCCTATGCTTCACAGGAGTGGGTTACAGATTTGGAACTGAACATCGGTAATTCAAACGGCAGAATACATTTCATCGCATGCACGGAGAGGCGTAAGAGGATTATGCATTTCAGTCCGGATGGAACAGAATCATCGTTAGGGAGGTGATCGAACACTACCGACAACTGCCCTTGTGTCACTAACTCTGTGCCTCGCGAGCCAACGAAACGTGGCTGTGGGCTACTGCTGACCGCTGCCTCTGGCCTACACTGCAGTCCAGTAGGTCACATAGTCTTGATTTGGCAAAGGTGAATTTCATATCAGTGTACCGGCATCATCGCAGACTGCATCCCCACTCAGCACCTATGCACTAAGTCTGTTCCCCGAAATTCATGGACACTCACTGGTCGTACATTGGTGGCATTTGAGTCTATGGACTAGGGGCTATTTTCATCCACATTTAGCTGATATCAAATAGTTGTTGAAAACGAAGGTTACGCTTTCCACTCCACCATTTGCTGCTTCCAGATAACATCAGACCTCCTGCATCATGCCCTGGAGGACACCTTCCAAAGTCCCCTGCAACCCTCCGCAACATACACCTCAGACTTTGATGGGGACCCGCTCAGGTCGCATGGCCCTTCTGACTGCACCAAAAGTCACTGTCCCGTGGCTGGGTGCCTGTGCCTGCCGCAATGCATCCAGGGCCATTAACTCTGCTGGTCAGGTCTGGGACCCCTTCTTCAGAGACTTTGAATGGCCTCTGAAGCAATGGTCTTGGGTTCATTAACGCCATGAGTCTATGGCCCTGCACTGTCCGCAGCCTCCGGCCTCAACTGCGAGCCACCAGGGCCTACACAAAGCATCGAGTCCTGAAAGGCCTGGACGTCGCATCACCGCAGGAGGCACACACCAACACCGCAAGGACCACCTCCAACCGCCATCTGCCGGAGTCAAAACGGTGGGCCTGACAGACCTACGGAGTTGCTCAGACCTGTCATGGATGCTATCATCGGCCTGATAACATACTCAGCACTCCAAATGCCAGTGACTGAGTGGCCACCTTCTTCCATCGCAAGATCTCAGACATCCAAAACAGCTTCAACGCTTTTACTGTCCCGGCAACCACCGAGACCCCCGCCCCCACGACCACCACCAGCACCAACCTGATCCCCTGGACCAACATTAACAAAAACATAAAGATCATGAATTCCGTCCACTCCAGATCTCCGTCAGACCCATGCCCACACCACGAGCCTCATTTATGAAGTTGTACGTCACTTTTGCTCCGCCAGTGCGCCACTTTTTTTGACGCACCCGTGGCGTAAAAAATGCGCCTTGTTGCGCCATATCTACAAAGTGACGCATCTAGGTAAATGCGTCACTTTGTAAACCCCTGCGCCACAATATACCCATGCCAGGTATAATGTATGCAGGGGGGGGCGTTCCTACGCAAGAAAGGGTCATGGAAGTGAAGAAATATGAAATATCCGAATACCGCGTCCATCTTGTATTTTGCCTCCATTTTTATATTGCCATTACCCAGGCTTCACTTCGAGGAACGCGCTCGGCGCTCCCTGTCCCTGAACGAATACAACGCTCGCTAAAAAGCAAACTACTCCCTGTTAGCTTTGCGCAAGAGAGTCAACCTAGTACACAAAGACGATTGTGCGAGATCCCAGCCCCGCATTGTGGCTCATGTTTATAGTTAGGCTCATCTGTCTTTGTGGCGGGTGGTATAAGTCATGAAATGTATTAATGATTAACTATGTTGCAAAAGATGTTGCACGAGTGAAAAACAAGAGCATGCGATGATCACGCCATACTCTGGCAAAAAAGAAAGTCACTGCTGATTGGTTAAGGTTTTTGTGTGTCTACCACTACAAAAGAATGTACGCTGCGGATTGAAGGAGTGGTCTCCCGAGAACTTACTGTGTTGTACTTCTGGGACTACTGTTCATGGCTGCAGTCAAATAAATGTTTACTCTTTCTCACGAAGAGAGTGTTCCATGTCTCTGTATACCTGGACAAGTGAACTCGAAGATTTCAGGCATCCCCTGCGCCGCCGGTTCGTAATTAAGGTCTGGTTCTTCAGAAGTGACGCAGTGAAATCTATGAGATTTCACTGCGCCACTTCTAGGACTCAAATGCATCAAAATCTTACGCCTGCCTCACAGCAGGCATAAGACTAACGCAGGCCCTTTCACATGGGGCTTGCCCCATGTGAAAGGACGCATTGCTGGAGTTGTGTCACTTTTGTGACACACTCCAGCAATGCGCCCCTTTTACGCCTACAGATACGTCTGAAATACTGACGTATCTGTAACTCCTTGCGCAATGATGCGCCATACTGTAAATATGACGCATCATTGGTGTGGCAAGGAGGGTGCAGTGAAAAGTGACGCATCGCTGTTTTCACACAGCGATGCGTCACTTCTCGTAAATGAGGCCCCAGATCTTTAACAAAGCCAACACAACCATCGTACTCTATCTCCGGAAAACCATCAACATCTCCTTTGAGACATCAACCTTCCCGGAGAACTGGAAGCACGCCAAGATCAACGCCTTACTCAAGAAACCCAAGGCGTACCCCAAGGACCTCAAGAAATTCCGCCCCATCTCCCTGCTCCCGTTCCTGGCGAAGGTTATCTAGAAGGCCTTCAACAAATAACTGACTAGATTCCTCAAGGAGAATAGCATCCTGGACCCGTCCCAGTCCGGGTATCGCAGCAACCACAGCACCAAAACTGCCCTAATCACCGCCACTGACGACATCAGGACCCTTCCACACAATGGAGAAACCGCGGCCCTCATCCTTCAGGACCTGTCAGCCGCCTTCGACACGGTCTGCCACCACACACTAGGAACATGCCTCCACAACGCTGGGATCCAAGAGAAGTCCCTGGATTTGCCCACCTCCTTCCTCTCCGGCAGAAAACAAAGCGTCTGCCTGCCCCCATTCCACTCCAAAGTCATCAAGATCATCTGCGGCGTACCCCAGGGCTCATCCCTCAGCCCAACGCTGTTCAACATCTACATGGCAGTGCTCGTCCACATCGCCGGACTGCACGACCTCAACATAATTTCCTACTCTGATGACACCCAGCTGTCCTCTACCTTACCAAAGACTCCCTCACCACCAAAACCAACCTCCACAAAGGAAAGAAGGCCATCGCCGAATGGATGAGAAACAGCCGACTAAAGCTGAACTCGGACAAGATGGAGGTCCTCATCCTCGGACCCATGCCCTCGGCATGGGACGACTCCTGGTGGCCGACCGCAGTAGAAACAGCTCCAACGCCCACCGACCACGCACGCAACCTAAGGGTCATCCTCGACTCGACCCTCTCTATGACGAAGCAGGTCAACGTCGTCTCTTCCTCCTGCTTCAACACCCTCCGCATGCTCCGCAGGAACTACAAGTAGATTCCCACCGAAACTAGAAGGACCGTCACCCAAGCCCTCGTTAGCAGCAGACTGGACTACAGATACGCCCTCTATGCAGGAGCCTCGGCCAAACTCCTGAAATGACTCCAATGCATTCAAAAAGCCTCCGCACGCCTGATCCTCAACATCCCTTGCGCAGCCACATCACACCCCACCTGAGAGACCTGCACTGGCTCCCCATCAGCAAGAGGATATCCTTCAAGCTCCTCACCCACGCATACAAAGCACTCCACAACACCGGACCAGAGTCCCTCAAAGCCGACTCAGCTTCTACATCCCTCCCGCCGGCTACGCTCTGCTGACATCGCCCTCGCCTCTGTCTCCCATATCCGACGAGTGACCGCTGGTGGCAGATCATCCCCTCCCTCGCAGCCAAGACATGGAAGGGGAGACCCTTCTGCCTACGGCAGACCTTGGACCTACTCACCTTCAGAAGACTCCTCAAGACCTGGCTTTACGAACAGTAGCAGCATTTCCCCCTTGCCCCACCCCTCAGCGCCTTGAGACCCTCACAGGTAAGTAGTGCACTTTACAAATGATTGATTGATTGATTGCACCGCAAGCCATTGTCCGTTTCCGATTAAGTTTTGTGCTGTGGAGAGGTTGCGCAGCAATGTCACCTCATGCAGTGTGGAAAAGCTGGTACTATGATGAGGAAGATGTGTCAAGTGTGCGGACGGGAGAAGGCACAGACAATGGGAGGGCAGGAGGCAACATCCCCAAGGCAGGAATGCAGACTGGAGGTGGTAGTCAAGCTACACACCTGCATCTATTACTGGGTATTGTGCTGTGGACTGCGGACACCTCAGGCAGTGTGGGTGACCTTGGAGGCTGATGAGGAAGTTGATACAGGTGTAACACACCCCACTGCATCTGCATGAGGAGTAACCCGAAGGGACACAATCCTATCAATTTCTTCACAATAGCGTGCACATCTCTAGTGCCCCTACCTCAGTGCACTGCAACTCACAGAACCACCTGATTGAATATTGGGTGACCTCTGTCCTTACTCCGGCTCCCTCCATGTTTCTCTGCAGTTGACTCTGTTATGCTGGTGTTTTCTGTTTCCATTACACTGGTGTCCACTGTACAAGTTGTTGCCAGCACCAACCACTCCGTGCGGGCTGGCTTATACTCACCCCACACAGATCCATCACAGGCGTCACTGTACATATGGCCCTGCCAATAAAGGGGCTGGGCGCACGTGCCCGTAGTCAATTCAACATAATAAATGCATGTGTCCCTGTATTCTTGTTGTATGCAAGGGAGCCCTGGACCCTACAACATTATATTGTGATGTGTATAGTGGATGCAAACATGTCACTGGAGGCAACGGGCTAGAACCTGGACATGTGAGCTTTACCGTCACCCACTCAATTCATAAAGGGAAAGAACTGTGCCGTCATACGCAGAGCCAACGTGGGTGTGTGACTGGTAACTGTGTGCCCCTGGGTGTGGTTCTGTACTGGATATGTGAATCTATATGTGTCTCTATGGCAGTGTGGGTCTCCTTTGTGGGGTGTAGGTGGTCCCTGAAGGGTATTGGACACTCATACATGTGTTCTAGTTTGCTTTTCATGGGTTCGGCCACACCCGCACCTGTTGGGCCACCTCCTTTTGGCATTCTGACACCTGGTATTGGGGTGGCACGTGCGGGTCGGTGAAGTGTTGTGGGCCAGCCGTGATTGAGCGTGCTTCATGCGGTGTGGTCTGTTGCAGGGGCTGGGTTCTCCTCTCAGTAGCTTGGCTGCCCATGTCCTGGTGGTGGGTTGTGTGGGATGTCCATGAGCTGTTGTAGTGCGTCGGTGTCGAAGGTGTGGTGTTCATCTCCGGCATCACTGATGGGTTGTCTTTCTGACCTGCAGGAGGTGTTGTGTGTCCCTCTGCAATGTGAAGGGGAGATGCATGTTGGCATTGTGTTGGCGCCTTGTTCTTGTCAACATTGTGACTGTTTGACAATGTACATTAAGACTGTTTGTGCGGTGCTGGCTATTTGAGTTGGGACAGTGGACATTTGGCACACATGGCTGATGTGAGTTCTCTGCTCTGTCCAATGTGATTGTTCTGTTTCTGCGCCTGGGCGGACCCAGTTGTGTCCCCTGTTCTGCAGTGTCGGTGTTGTACTTTGTGCCACATTGTCATGGGATGTGCTGTGATTGCTATGTGTGTGTGCTGCAGTGGGCCACAGGAATGGGGGACAAGTCCCTGGGTAATTGTGGTTTTGTAGTGTGCTACACAATGTTGAGCATGTGTGCCATTGTGCCCATCCCCCCGTTCCCCCAGTCCCTGTTGTATCCTCACCCTATTGTTGTTGTGTCAGGTCCTGTGTCCATATTACCACCTCCTTGCACCGTCTCCACACTGATGACTGGCCTCCATTTCTTCCAGCTCCTCCTGTGGCGCAGGACTGTCACCTCCTGTCGCAGCGGGTTTGTACCTGGTTTAGGTTGTCATGTCCTGCCGGTGCCTCTTGTCCTCCTCGATTGGCCTCCTTGGCACTCCGACTGCATTCCAGGTGGTATGGTTGTGGGTCAGTTGCTGGTAGTGTTCTGTGACCTCCTTGGCGCTGGTCTTGTTTTCCTGCGGTATGCACCCCGTCTTCCTCTACGTTTTCTCCTTAGCCTTTCCCATCCCGTTTTTCCTTGCTGGTGGTCTATGAGGGTTGTGGGGTTTGCGTTGACCTCTGCGCTGGGGCTGGGTGCATCCATGTTACTACGTGTTTTGGCTGGTTTTTGGTGTGTTGTTACTATGGTTTATATGGGGCATTTGCCCACCAGACGCATGTGATTTGCAGGCCTGTGCAGGTTTTCGCTACTTTTGGTACCACGATTGGTCTCATCGCATAATTTTTTGTATTCGCATTTCACATTTTTGCGGCTTGGCATTGATTTTCACGGTGACATTTGACGCGTTATCTGGTGACTATAGCATGCTACCGCCTTGTTGTGAATTCCACGTTGACACGGGGTTATTTTCTCGCGATATTGAAAGTTGCGTTACGCTACTCTTGCGGTAATTATTACACGTTCTTGTGAATATACCCCTAAGAATGTCTTAAAACTGCTGCAAAGCACCAGAAATGGAAAAGCTTGACATCAGGGTTTTAAGTGGGATGAAAAAAAGTGGGGTCTCTAAAAGGGGCATGCATGGCCTATGTGATTAAGCGAATGGCTTAATCACAAACTACATGTCTCCACTAGCAGCACTTTGCTGGAAGAATTACTTCTAAAACAATTTTATTTCCAGCTTATATCACTCTCCACACCTAGGGCAGAAATATGCATGGTGCAATCACAACAGAAAGCGCCGTCTTCAAGCAATGCTTTCAAATTTCTGCAGTGTAACGGTGGTATAAGGTGGTAAAAAGATTCCTTCTTACCTACTATGGCCTGAAACTCTTCCCACGAAAATGAAAGAATGAATGAACATGTCAAGTTCACGGGGCTTTAAAGACACTTCTATTCACCATTGAACTCAGCTGGAAAACTGTCATGTTACGTCTGTGTGCCTCCCTCTTTCCTGTCACCTGGTGCATGTGTATGCGTGACGCTTGCTCATGTGGGACGCGATCTCCTCGCTTCCGGTTTCCTGCAGGTTAGCGGTCCAGCCTTCCTTGACGGAACCGCTCTGACACCAGCGCTTCTGGGGGAATCTGATAACAGCTGCGGTTTCCCCCGGTCTGGCGATTCGTATTGACGCCCGTCCTGATCCCTGTTGCCCGCCATTGCTCCAGGACTCTGCCTCAGGAATCTTCTAGCCGCTCTGGAGCACTTATCCAGGTAACTGCTTCGCCGCGCTGGAGCGCATTTCCTTTGCTGCCTCGCCGCGCTGAAGTGCATTTCCTTTGCCTGCCTCGCTGCACTGGAGTGCATTTCCTTTGCCTGCCTCGCCGCGCTGGAATGCATTTCCTTTGCCTGCCTCGCCGCGCTGAAGCACATTTCCATTGCCTGCCTTTACCATGCTGGAGCGCTTGGGGTTCAAAACAAAAGAAGGCGATAATCAGTTCTTGTCCTTCAAGGATAAAACCAAAGACGAGCCCACACTTTCCGGTGATGTGCCTGAACCGATGCAGATAGGCTGTATACTAGGACCGACTCACCAATGAGGAAAGGGAGAAAAGGAGACGACAGAACCAAAGCCTATACTGCGGAAAAAACTCGCATTTTGTCAAGGAATGCCCAATAAAATCTATCCGAGCCAAAGGAAGAAGGCCCTTTGCACTGTCTGTATCCAAGACGGACATGGCGGGAAAAGGAATAAGCCAATAGGTAGTGGGGTCTAACTACTGAGTTCTTCTTCCAGCAAGACAGCGACACCTGCCTTTTTCATTGACAGCCATCACCCGGGTGTGGAGGTGGTCCTACAAACCGGGACAGGGCAGGTCTGGCAGATAACCACCATTCTTGATTCAGGTGCCACTGGCAACTTCGTTGACACCCAGTATATGAAGAACCTGGTTATGGCCACGGTAAAAAAAGCAGAAACCAGAGACAGTGAAGGCAGTGGAAGGTACTGATCTCACCTCTGGTCTTAACTGGTACCAAATGGAGGACTTGATTATGGCTTTCGAGAACGAACACATGGAAACCATTGCTTTTGACGTAATCGATGCCCCCCATTTCCGCGTTTTTCTGGGCCTGCCATAGCTGGTACGCCACAATCCACGGATAGACTGGGCATCTGGAATCCTAGTCTTGGATTCATCTTACTGCAGCACCACTTTTTATAATCCTACCTACTCCTCTTGTGTGCGTACCATACAAGCCCACACCCTATCCATGACAGGAATCGACATGACCACGCAGGACATCGTACCAGAAGCATACCTTGACCAGTCTGCTGTGTTCGACAAGAAGGGAGCCAACACCCTCCCTTCCCACCGTCCGCTCGACTGCAGGATTGATATAATCCCTGGCTCCACGCTTCCTTGTAGCCGGATATACTCCCTCACCGAAAAGGAAAGTGAGCACCCCCGCTCCTACCTGGATGAATACCTGAGGAATGGGTTCATTCGCCATTCTAGGTCACCTGTATCCTCTCCTCTTTTCTTTGTGGCCAAGAAGGAGGGGGATCTCAGGCTGTGTATCGACTTCAGGGCTATGAACGCCATCACCATCAAAAATAGGTATCCACTGCTGCTGATTTCCAACCTACTGGACCAGGTAAAAGACGCATCCATATTCACGAAACTGGATCTCAGGGGGGCTTACCATCTAGTCAGAGACCGGAAGGGTGACAAATGGAAAGCAGCATTCAGGACCAATTTCGGCCTCGTTGAATACCAGGTCATGCCTTTGGGAATGTGCAACTCCCCCGCAAGGTTCCAGTTCTTCATCGACGAAGCTTTGAGGGACTTCTTCGATATTTTCTGTATCGTATATATATATACCATATATTGATCTATTCTCAGACCATGGCAGACCATGTCCAACATATACGCGCTGTCCTCCAACAGCAGGACGACATGGTTTGGACGTCAAACTGGAGAAAAGCCTCTTTCACGCCGAGCCTGTCGAGTTCCTAGGACATCTCATCACCCCGGCTGGTATCCAAATGGATAACAAGAAGGTAGAAGTTATCTTGCACTGCCCATCTCCAACCACGGTGAAGCACATACAGAGGTTTTTGGGATTTGCCAATTACTACCGCCGCTTCATCACAGGCTTCTCCAGGATTGTTACTCCCATCACTCTCTTGCTACGTAAGGGGGTTAAATTCTGCTGGGATAATAAGGCCGAGCACGCCTTTTAGGAGCTAAAACGAAAATTCACCACAGCCCCCGTTCTGAGGCACCCCGACTCCGAAAAACCATTCACCGTGGAGGCTGATGCCTCACAGGATGCGTAAGGGAGTGTGCTGTCGCAGAGGGATGTTTGATGGATCTTCTACACCCTGTAGCGTTCTATTCCTGAAAACTCCTACCAGCTGAACGCAACTACACCATCTCTGACAGAGAGCTTTTAGCCATCAAGACAGCATTCGAAGAGTGGCGCCAATACCTGAAAGACGGCAAACATCCCGTAGTGATCTACACGGACCACCGGATCTACAATTCCTTTGTTCGGCCCGTGCCCTCACATCCAGGCAATTATGATGGACTCTGCTTTTTAACGAGTACAACTTCTGCATCACGTACCGACCGGGAATAGAGAACGCCAAGGCCGACACTCTATCCCTCCTTGAAGACACCAACCACTCTGTGTTTGCCCCTGAGCCATTACCCATCATTCCAGAGCAATGTTTCCAGGGTGTTGTCCTGTCTTCTGATTTACTCTCCCGGCTCCAGGACGACATAACACAGATCAATCCATCTTCCCTGGCGGAGAACCACAAAGGAGTGACCACACAGAACAGGTTGTATAAAGGAGACAAGTAGTACGTTCCTCTTGTAGCTCGTCAACAGCAGGCCCTGTACATGTGTCATGACCATGTTCTGTCCAACCATCCAGGATATCACAAGACTGTAGACCTTTTACAGAGACATTTCTGGTGGCCCACATTGGAGGAAGACGCCAGGGTCCATATAGCACATTGTGCCATGTGTGCCCAGGGAAAGAACATGTCTGGACCATCCGTTGGGCTGCTGCATCTCATTCCTGTTCCTCCTCATCCCTGGCATACCATTTCCATGGATTTTGTAGTAGAATTGCCGACCACCACGTCTGGGTACACTACTGTACTTACCATAGTGGATCACCTCATGAAAATGGCTCATTTTGTACCACTGAAGAAGTTACCCTCAGCAGCTGAATTGGCTGTGATTTTCCTGCAAAACGTGGTTAGACTGTATGGCATACTCTCTGTGGTGATAAGGACCGGGGTTCGCAGAACGTGTCCCATTTCTGGAATGAGGTGTGTGCTGCCATGGAATTGGACGTTTGTTTGTCATCGGCGTACCACCCTCAGATCGACGGCCAAGCCGAGAGGACTAACCACACCATGGAGTAGTACCTCTGTTGCTTACTTCTGTCAGCAGAAAAGGAATGGGCACGAGTGCTGTGGATGGTGGAATTCGCCTATAACAACAACGAGCATTCTGCCATAGGTATGTCTCCTTTCTACTGCCTTCAGGGCAAACATCCCAGTACTATGCCTTGAGAAGAACCACCGAACAGTCCCTTGCCCACGGTTCAGATGTACCACCCCAAGCTCTGCACACTCTGGAAGCAGGACCGGTTTGAACTAGCCAAGGCAAAGGAGTACTACAAACAGTACGCGGACGAAAGCAGGAAGGAGGAACCCACCTATAAGAAAGGAGACAGGGTGTGGCTCTCCATTCGGAACCTCAATGTGCACTGCCCCAAGAAACTGTTGCCACGCTTTGTGGGTCCTTACGTGATTGAGAAGGTGATCAATCGTGTGTCCATGAGGCTCTTATTATCTCCTGAAATGAAAATACTCCCCATCTTCCATGTCTCCCTTCTACGTCCCATTCACCCTGAGTGCAATGTGTCCTCCCCTCCTGCTCCAGTTCTTAGGTTTGATCACATTGAGTAGGAGGTTAGGGCCATTCTTGGTTCCCTTCGTACCTGGGGTAGGCTTTTTTACCGGGTTGACTGGAAGGGGTAAGGTCCAGAGGAGAGTTCCTGAGAGCCCCTGTCGCATTGTCACCACGCTATCCCAGTTGGTTTGCGCCTTTCATGTTAGTCACCCGCTCAGCCCTCACCCTGCCACGCCTGTGTGATTCTGCTGTTACGGGCGGGGGTTCTGTTTTCGGCGGGGGTGCTGGTATGTTTCGTCTGTGTGCCCCCCTCTTCCCTGTCACCTGATACATGTTTATGTATTTTTTTATTTGCAAAGTTTTATACATCGCTGGCTAGACCCGGAGGTATCAGCAGGGCGTTACAGGGTACATAGTTATATAAGTTGGATCAGCGAGTTACCGGTTACATAGTTACAATAGTTTGACTCAGAGGGAGGAGGAGGGGGAGGGAAGGAGATACGAACAGGGAGACAAGAAAGACAATGTCAGATGTCAGGCTGGGTAGGTGATGGCCAAGGGGCCAAACTCCTCTACAGCTGCATAGGACAGCCCCACCGGGCATCGGCCAAGGTTGCTCAGGCTCCGCAGTAGGTATCTACATCAGTTGAATCAGTGAGTTACAGGATACATAGATAAATCAGTTAGAATCCAGACAATCACAGAGGAGGGAGGAGGGAGGAGGGAGGAGGGGAAGGGAAGGAGAAACGAACAGGGAGACGAGGAAGGCAATGTCAGATGTCAGGCTGGGGAGGTGGCAGGCTGCACCGGGCATCGGACAAGGTTGCTCAGGCTCCGCAGTATCTTCACCAGTTGAATCAGTGAGTTACAGGATACATAGACACATCAGTTAGAATCCAGACAATCACAGAGGAGGGAGGAGGGGGAGGGAAGGGAACCGAACGGGAGACGAGGAAAACAATGTCAGATGTCCGGCTGGGTAGGTGCATCAGCCAAGGTTGCTCAGGCTCCACTGTATATATCAACATCAGTTGAAACAGGGAGTTACAGGATACATAGTTAGAACAGTTAGCATCAAGAGAATCAGAGAGGAGGGGGAGGGAAGGAGACCAAATGGGGAGACACGGAAAAACAATGTCATATGTGCGGCTGGGTAGGAGACGGCTGAGGCGCCAGACTCCTCTATAGCTGTATAGGACAGCTCCACCATGCATCCTCCAAAGTTGTTCGTGCTCGCGGTAGGTATCTACATCCGTTAAATCCAGAGGAAAGTACAAAACAGTATCCGTTTCTTCCCATGGGGCGTCTTGCAAGATCAGACTCATTAGAGGACGCAAGGAGAGATCGAAGGAGGTGGAAAGGAAATGGCTACCTGGAGGAGGGTGATTTAGAATCATCTTGCTCAGAGGGGGTAAGGTGCAACTACAAGGCACCAGGAACACAGTAGGCAGATGGGGTGTTGTGCAAGCCCTATGGGATCCTGCTGACACATTGCATCAAATGCTGCTAGAAATACCATGTCAGGTAAGGTATGACCTCAACAAGTGCTGTCACCGGTGGAGCTTTAATGCATGTGTTGTGACCGCTGGGGCCATACCCCGCCGTCCTTCTGTTCCCCTCATTGGTGTGTAGCTTTTGTTATTTTACCCTTTGGGAGAGGATTGAACTACCCTTGTTTTTCCTTCTGGGCCCCAGTCTTGTAGTTGCTCAATCCCTCTTTATTATCTACCTCGCACGGCATCTCAGGCACTCGAGGAGGTATTGAAGCCTGTGATTGTCTCAACGGCCACCATTTTGAAGTCAGGCAGGTTGCTTGGGGGCTTTCCTATTCATTCAGATGCCGCTGGGGAGCCCTGGTCCTGTTGTCCCCTATGCCCTCAGTGCCAATGCTCGCTCCGGTGTCTCAGCTCACCGGTTGGCTCCTGCTTTGACATTCCCACATTGCCCAAGACACAGAAATGGCTGCTGAACAGGAACAATCCCTGTGGTGCTCCCGCCAGTAAGTAACACTCAGCCAGCATGCAGCCCATTGCTTTCACAAAGTCAGGCCAGGTCCTATCAGTTGGGTGGAGTAAAAAGGGGCATGCAGTCGTCTTGCGCCGCCACACAGCCGGGTCCTCACCACAGGCCGCTAAAAGTTACCACAGGGACAATCCCCCTTCACACAGGGGCAACAGGGTCTCCACAGCTTCAGGAACCCCACTCTGGGGGGGGGGCAAGGTATGTTTCAGCCGTCGGCCCCCCTCAGGCAGCACAGGAACACCCAGAGCAGGAGGAGATGTGAGCAGCGCCTCGGGGGCCAGCGCCGGTTCCGTTGTCTCGTGTTTATCCCAGCAGGGGGGGAGTGCCGCGTCCACCTGCAGCTGCACAGCGAGCCCCCAAGCAGCCCTTCCGCAAAAGCACAAGTCTCAAAGGGGCCAATCCACTAAATTGAGGGTCCCCAGATTACGATATCACTCAGGCGGTCTCTCTCCCTCACTCATCCAGCGCGAGCTGGGAGGCCCGAGACAGTCAGGTTTGCGCGCGCCACACAATCAGGCCGCAGCTGGCAGATGCAGCCCACAGCCCGGGCCCACTCCCACCTCTGCAGTCGCGGGCCTAGGCCTGCACCTCCCCCCACCTACCGCAGCCAACGGTGGACTCCTTAGCTGCATTCCATTGCCTGCCTTGCCACGCTGGAGCGCTTGGGGTTCTGTTCATAACTTTAGTTTTGCCCGCTGGAGCGCTTGGGGTCCTGTTGATGACTTTGTCTTGCCCACGCTAGAGCACTTGTTTGATTTCTGCACTACCGCGCTGGAGCACTGTTCTTTCACTGTATCACCGCGCAGGAGCGCCTGTGTCTTTACCAGTAACCTTGCCTGGCCTCATTGTAGCTCTTGTACTTATTTCCATGTCCTGGAGCTTAGGGGCGCTTCTTTGTGTTATTTTCATTTCCTCACCGAGCTGGAGCGCTTAAGTTCGTTTGGTTTCTCTTAATGATAGCGCAGGAGCGCTGGTTGATTTTGTTGTACAAAGCGCAGGAGTGCTTGTTACTGTGTCTAGCCATACTGTCCTTTTTGTTATTATGAAGATTGCAGACCTATGACGTCCACACATGAGGTAACAATTGACTCCCGCATGCGTGTATGTTAGTGATTGATAGCAGGTTGTTTGCGCTGATGCTGATAGATGTTTCCTTGTCTCCCTGTCCAGCTGGTGTCCACAGTCCATCAGAACAGAGGGACGACCTCCACTACTTCCCAACATCATCCTGCCATTCTTTAACTACCTTCCCCACTCCCATCTTCATCCTAGTTTTTTGTCAGATCTATAGTAGGGTAAGGTGGGTGTGGGGGCTATAGATAATGCCGTCTCTGCGAGATCTCTCCACAAGATAGAGGTAAGTTTGTGGGGTACCGGACAGACACATACGGATGCCACCAACTGGAAACGATAGTGCTCTAGTAAATCCCCTTGGCATAGAAGAACAATTTACTGCCAAGACCGAAAACCATGGGGAGGGTAATAAAAAGGGGAAAACAGACTTTCTTTTATGTATTTGTAAAAAAGCAATAGGGCTCAGTCTATTAGAATACTAGCCGACCAAACTTTACCAATCACTGGAGTCGAGTGGCATTTATCTTACTTGCTCAAGATGTTTAAAATATGTGCTAATGTAGAGGTGCTGAATAGAAACAATAAAACTGTGGGGTATATTCTCAAGAACGTGTGTCAATAATCGCAAGTTTTAGTTATAGCAACTTTGCATATTGCACTATATCGTGGGAAAATAACGCTGTGTTAACGTACAATTCACAACACGGTGGGACCATGCGATAGTCCCCTGATAAGGCGTAAAATTTCTGCGTAAAAGTCATCGGGACGGCAAAAAATAAATAAACCCATGCAGAAAAAGTTGCGATGGGCCCAACCGCGATAAAAAATCCGCAAAAATCTTCCCCTGGCTTGCAATTCACACACGTCAGGCGGGAAAAACAACTGTAAAAGTGAAAAAAAAGAAAATACAAAAGGCAAACCACAACGAAGCACAATGGACGCAGACTGAGCAAGCCCAGGGGACAACCAGACCCCCACAAGCACCCCTGAATAACAGCCTGGGACATCGGGGTCAGGGAAGGCCAAGAAGAAGTGTAGGAAGAAACGATTCAGTCCGCAGGAAAACATGATCCTGATAACGGAGGTGGTAGAACACCATCAACACCTGTTCATCATCTCCACTGTGTCATTGGCACCTAAAAATGGAATATGGTAGTCCATCGTGGATAAGGTGAATGCAGTCGGAGTGTGAAAGAGGACATTGGATGAGGTCAAGAGGCGCTGACATGATGTGAAGCAAAAAACAAAGAACAAACTTGCAGCCAACCGGAAAGCAGCAATGCAGACTAGAGGTGGCAGTCCAGCACCACAGGAGAACCTGGACGAGGTGGAGGAAATGGTGAAAACAGTCATCAGTGGGGAAACGGTGGCAGGTGTTGGGGGACCAAACACTGCTCGACAGGACCGGACACAACAGACTCATTGTGAGTAATAACCAGGAACTGGGGGACGAGGGGAGATGGGAGATGGGCACAAAGGTATACATGCACAAAGCAGTAGAGAACGGCTCCGGACAAAACATGCCCCAGACCCCCAACTCCCACCAAGAGCCCACTGTCCCCAAGCATGCAACCTCCCAGCACTCTATAAGCACAGAAGTCAAAGGCACACCAATGAAAGGGAGAAGGGTCAGCAAAATCAGAACTGCAGGGCCGACTCACACAAAATGCTCCTAACACATAACAGGATATCAAAATAGGGGAATGATTCAATTAAGGTAGACAGAGGCCAGAATCAATATTCAAATATTTCAACAAGCACATTACCTCTGACACCATAGAGTACAGTGGATTTTCTATCACAGATGTCCCTTTTATTGACTCTGTGGTTGCATACTCCATACTTCTTATTTCATCAATACATCTTTAATAATTAGGTGTCCCTTTCACCAAGTACATAAAAATCTCTTCAGTGTTTTGAAGTGAAAATCACAATTACACACAACACATATGTATAATACATTAATCAATCAATCAATCATGCCATTTGTATAGCGCACTAGTCACCCGGGAGGGTCTCAAGGCGCTTGGGGGGAGGGGTATGCTACTGCTCGAACAGCCAGGTCTTGAGTTGTTTCCTGAAGGCGAGATGGTCCTGGGTCAGCCGAAGGTGGATGGGGAGGGAGTTCCAAGTCTTGGCAGCCAGGTAAGAGAAGGATCTTCCTCCGGCGGTGGCTCTTCGGATGCGTGGTACGGCTGCGAGGGCGAGGCTGGTGGACCGTAGCTGGCGGGTGGGCGTGTAGAAGGTCAGGCGGTCGTTGAGGTACTTGGGGCCCAGGTCGTGGAGAGACTTGTGTGCGTGGGTGAGGAGCCGGAACGTGATCCTCTTGTCGACAGGGAGCCAGTGCAGGTTCCTCAGGTGGCTGGAGATGTGGCTGCGTCAGGGGACATCCAGGATGAGTCAGGCGGGGGCGTTCTGGATGTGCTGGAGTCTTTTCTGTAGCTTGGCTGTGGTTCCGGCGTAGAGGGCGTTTCCGTAGTCCAGTCGGCTGGTGACGAGTGCCTGGGTGACAGTCTTCCTGGTCTCGGTCGGGATCCAGCGGAAGATCTTGCGAAGCATACGCAGGGTGTTGAAGCACGATGAGGAGATGGCGTTGACTTGTCTGGTCATCGAGAGGGAGGGGTCCAGGATGAAGCCCAGGTTGCGTGCGTGGTCGGTTGGCTTGGGTGCGGTGCCCAGGGCTGGGGGCCGCCAGGAGTCGTCCCAGGCGGAGGGCGAAGATCCCAGGATGAGGACTTCCATCTTGTCCGAGTTCAGTTTCAGGCGGCTGTCCTTCATCCACTCGGCGACATCTTTCATCCCTTCGTGTAGGCAGGTTCTGGCGGTGTCGGGGTCTCTGGTGAGGGAGAGGATCAGCTGGGTGTCGTCGACGTAAGAGATGATGTTGAGGTTGTGCTGGCGTGCGATGGCTGCGAGAGGTTTCATGTAGATGTTGAAGAGGGTGGGGCTGAGTGAAGATCCTTGCGGGACGCCGCAGATGACTTCGGTGGCCTCGGAGCGAAACGGGGGGAGGCGGACTCTTTGTGTTCTTCCGGCGAGGAACGAGATGATCCACTCCAGTGCCTTCTCTTGGATACCGATGTTGCTGAGGCGCTGGACTAGGGTGCGGTGGCAGACCGTGTCGAACGCAGAGGAGAGGTCCAGGAGGATGAGGGCCACTGTTTCCCCCTTGTCGAGCAGGGTCCGGATGTCGTCGGTGGCTGCGATGAGGGTGGTCTCGGTGCTGTGGTTGGCTCTGAAGCCGGACTGCGAGGGGTCGAGGGATCCGTTCGTCTCGAGAAAGGCGGTCAGCTGTCTGTTGACGATCTTCTCGATGACTTTAGCAGGAAAAGGGAGGAGCGAGATGGGGTGGAAGTTTTTGAGATCGGTGGGGTCCGCTGTAGGTTTCTTCAGGAGGGCGCTGATCTCGGCGTGCTTCCAGCTCTCCGGGAAGGTGGCGGTGTTGAAGGAGGCGTTGATGATGTTCCGGAGTTGGGGTGCGATGGTGGAGTCGGCCTTGTTGAAGACGTGGTGTGGGCAGGGGTCGGTCGGTGATCCGGAGTGGATGGTGTTCATCGTGCGGGCTGTGTCTTCGGTGGTCACCGTGGTCCAGGTGCGAAGGGTGGCGGTGGGGGGCATTGCTTCGACAGTTGGGTGCGTGGGTGGGGCGCCGAAGCTGTTGTGGATGTCGGCGATCTTGCTGTGGAAGAACGAGGCGAGGGAGTCGCAGAGGTCTTGTGACGGAGTGATGTCGTTGGTGCCGGTGCTGGGGTTGGAGAACTCCTTGATGATAGTGAAGAGCTCTTTGCTATCGTGGGCGTTGTTGTCCAGTCGTTCCTTCAGGGATTTCTTCTTGGTGGTGCGGATGAGCTGGTGGTGCTTGCGGGTAGCGTGTTTGAGGGCGGTCATGTTGTCGGTGGTCCGGTCGAGGAGCCAGGCTTTCTCGAGGGTGCGGCAGGTCTTCTTGGAGTCCTTGAGTTCGTCGGTGAACCAGGATGCCTTCTTGCTTCTGGGTCTGCTGGGAGGGTTCTTTAGTGGCGCGAGGTCGTCGGCGCAGGCGGTCAGCCACTGTGTGAAGTTGCGGGCTGCTTCGTTGGGGTCTGTTGTGTTGGCGGGTGGGCTCTGGCTGAGGGAGGTGGTGAGCTGGTCTGCGGTGATCTTGCTCCAATTCCTGTGAGGTACCTGTTGCGGGTGGTGGTGAGTCGTGGATCTTTTGAAGCTGAAGTGGACGCAGCTGTGGTCGGTCCAGTGGAGTCCGGTGGCGTGGCTGAAGGTGATGTACTTGCTGGAAGAGAAGACGGGATCAAGCGTGTGGCCGGCGTAGTTGCTTGAGTCCAAGGTTGGCGAGGTTTTCCAGCAGGGCGGTGGTGTTGTGGTCCTTGTTGTTCTCCAGGTGGAAGTTGAGGTCCCCGAGAAGGATGTAGTCAGTGGAGGGGAGGGCGTGCAGGCTGATGAAGTCTGTGATGTCTTCGCTGAATTGTGTGCGTGGTCCCGGGGGTCTGTAGACGAGGGTGCCTCTGAGGGTCGTCTTAGGGTCGGTGTGAATCTGGAAGTGGAGATGTTCGGCTGCGGCGAAGGAGTCGTTGGCGTCGGTCGTGATGCGGATGGTGTTCCTGTGGACGATGGCGATGCCACCTCCGGTCTGGTTGATGCGGTCCCTCCTGATGATCTTGTACCCGTCCGGGATGGCGATGGCGATGTCGGGTGCAGAGGAGGCGTTCATCCAGGTTTCCGTGAGGAAGGCGACGTCCGGTGATGTAGCGTCGAGGAGGTTCCAGAGTTCCACGGCGTGTCTGTGGACGGAGCGGGTGTTGATCAGGATGCACTTGAGGTGGTTGCTGCTGGTGTTTGTCTTGGCGGGTGCGGGGCAGGTTCGGAGGCAGGTGAACTTGCAGGTGCAGCAGGTGAAGGGTCCGTGGGTGCGTCTCGGGGTGGCTCGGCAGCAGGCGTGGGTCCGGCCGGCATTGAGTGCGTTGAGAGTGGCGGCGTCGTAGGTCAGTCGGGTCGTCTTGCCTCGGCGGGGAGGGCCAGGGGTCCTGGCGCTGGGCGCGGGCCAGGCGTGGACGAGCGCAGACGGGCTTACCTTTGGCGCACCTTCGGCGCTCAATCGGCGCTCCCGCTGCGCGGTCGCTCTGGGGGCGTCATACGTAAGGAGCCGGGAGGGAGGAGCAGCTGGGTGGCGGGAGCGGGGCGACGAATGGAATCACAGGGGGGTGGGGCCTCAGGGAGGCAGTGCGGGAAATTCCAAGAAGCGGCGGGCAGCGGGAAATTCCCAGGAGCAGCGGGAAATTCCCAGGAGCAGCGGGCAGCGAGCGAAGGAATCTGCAGGCAGGAGGCGGTAAAGGCAGGCAGGAGCGGCAGCAGTGAGTGAGGCGACCAAGCCCTGTGGAGGGCTGAGCGGTCACTTACTGGACAACAAAGAACATTATTTGAACATTAATGTAAAAAAAAATTAAAACTAGATTATCCCATACATCATATGGTATTGCATTTACTTCAGACATTACTGTGACATGTTACACTCATGTCGGGGAAAATACCTATACTCTTAGATTTCCCCAAGTCTTTTGGTTTCCTACTTATTTCTCTTCATGCTGGAACTTGTTCCTACTTTATTCTCGGCTCTTGCTATTGTTAAGGTCCTATTAAGGGTCAGAGACTACTTTACAACTTCTCGATGTGAGTCAGAATGATCCGACTCTACTAGCTGAATAAAACAGCTTCCCTTGATGTCTTCCTTAGCTCTGAGCCACTAAATGATGCCAACGCGTTTCGACCTTATAGATGTGGGACCATCGCTTTATTTGTACAAACGTCTTCATCAGGGCTGTGTAGAATTAGGGTAGGACATCTTTGAATCTGTGTGGGACAGTAATATACCTATTTTTAGTGTATATACATTGCTGGTTAAAGTGATGTTTGAATAATATTGACACCTTACGTACGAGTTTCTGTTGCAGAATGCAATTGCTGTAGATTTTCTACCGGTTTCAATGGAATTAAAAAGACAATTGAGTTGTCTGACTGCTAGCTATATTGTATCTAAACTATTAACAATTCTCTTTGTCGATCACCTACCAATGTAGCTTGTCGGTATGACGGCAGGTCGTCTTTTATTATCTTCTATAGATTGTCTCGATTTATTGAGTATTCTAGGGGCTGATGGAAAGAAAAAATGGATAGAAAAACCCATAACAAGCGGAGCACATCAACATTGACTACAATGTGGTACAATCCTCAACACGCACACAACAGAACACAGGACACAACAGGTGCTGCTTGTGTGTAGAAAATGGCCAATCACATTTGTCGTTGCAGGGAAATGTGAGATGATGATGTACAAGTACAAACCCACGTTCTTGATGGTTTTGGAATGTCCACGGTCCCCAATCAAATAGGCTGCTCCTTCCACTCACAATGTACACTGTCATGCAGTCTGAATGTAAACATGTACAATGTATCAACATACATGTTAACACAATGTTAAAACGCATCTCCACTTCAGATTGCAGAGGGAAATACAACGCCTCCTGCAGAGCTGTCCGACCCTCTCTTCTCTGATGTCGAAGAGGACCACCAGACCTTCAACCACAACACCATCCTATGGCTCTTGGACAGCCTCCGCTGCACACCTCCAGGTGGAGAGCAGCCCGGCTGCCACAAGGAGACCCAACCCCCTGCACAGAACGCACAGCAGCCAGCACCCACCAGCAAGGCTGCCTCCCAGGACCACCACAAAGACCACATGGCCTTCCAACGCTGTGTGTTGGTGCGCCAGGAGCAGCTGGCTTAACAGGTGCAGGTGGGGTTTGACCGCATGTCAGACAAACTAGATGCCATACGTGGGTGTCTGAGTCCCATCTGGGACCTCTCACAGTCCCTAACGATCACCCACTGTCCACTCCATGCCATCCAATGAATTACGGCTGACTTTGCTGGAGTGCTGACTCAGAGACAAGAACAACTGTCTAGTCTGAGTGGCTACAGCGATGTCGCCTGGGAGTTAGGACACATGCGGAGGTTGATGGAGAACATAGATGGTACGCAGGTGGAAATAGTGTCAGCGATGGTCGCACACCAGTGAGAGGTAGCTGGGTTCCACAATGACATGAAGACACTCCTCATGGCATTGCTACAACAAGTCCTGGCGCTGATGACTGCTGCTGCTGCTACCACCACATCCACATCTCTGCCCCCTGAGGTGTCACTTCCACAGAGTGCTGGAGACAGAACACCACCGCCCAAATGTAAGGCTCCTGAAACAACAGAGGACGAAGATGCGGATTAATATGACCTCCTGGTAAGAAAAAACAAGTAGCAATCATCTCTGCCATTTGGACTGTTGCTGCTGGTTCTGCCCGCTGCATCATCACCCTCCACTGTCCCCCGATACGCTCAGCGACACTCAACCTTGACCTCGACATGGACTGTCATATTCCGAATGGTCACCAATGACACAGCATTCAGACTGTGTACTGAACTCTTCCCCATGTGTTGGACTGGTCCTTCCTTGAAGGACTATGGCTAGCCCTCCACGGCCCAATCATGTAAAGTGCAGTTTGCATGGCCCTGTACTGGTCCTGCTACAACACTCTAATTAATGTGCATTAATCATTCATATTCACACAGATGTGTCATGTCCACGATCTTTCACGTGTGGAAGTATGGATGTATCAAGGGTCAGTTACTCCCCTTTACATCCATGTTGCTCATGTTGTGGGACATTGCCAAATGTGGTCCAGTGGTGGCAGCACCACAACAGGGACACCCGCATCAGTTCCTTCCTCATACAGCCCAGGAAGGAACCACACCCAGAGCCCCTGGGTCATTGTTCACACCCTTAAGCTGGACTAGCAGACGCCAGGCCAGCCCACTCTGCTCATGCTTACAGGGGGACGACAACGCTACATGTCCCAGGTCTTCCTTGTAGTGATCTGCTGATCACACATCTAGTTGTCAGCATGCCACAACCACTCCCTCACGGCTGGTTTATACCCACACCACACCCATCCTGCACAGGCATCCCAGGACTCGTGACCCTGCCAATAAAAAGGCCCGGGCGCACGTGCTGGATGCCATTTCCACTCTATATGGGTGTGTCCGTGTGCGTATTAGTCGTGCATGTGGGCCTAGGGCACTACCACCTCACATTCCCTAAGGCCGGAGCTTACATGATGGCATCCGCAGCACAATACCCAATCATAGAGGGTCCATGACTTGCGGGTCAAACATTGGGTGGCACCGGACACACTGCGGCTGGCATAGGCACAGGCACACCGTCACGGGAAGGTGACTTTCGGTGCACTGAAGTATGGGCACCTTAAGTGCTGTGCGGGTGAGCAGCCTGCGATGATGCCCCGTCCTGGTGATCCGGACTGAAAAGGGGTTGTTTGAGCCCTGTTGGACTGCCGTGTATCTGGCCAGCGCGGGCATATTGATGGAGCAAGGTTTCGTATAAAAGAGACTTGCTCGTATGCAATCCTCTTGATTTACATATAATAATGTTACCAACCTGTTCGTAAATACTAATCCTGCACCACATTTTACATATTTGTGTCCAGGGAATGCTTTTCTATGTGCATTACTAACCATTAACCCGAGTGTCATTAATATAATCGACAAAAACGCGGGAACTCTACTGCGCATGCATCTACTGCATCTACGTAGTATGACAATTTCGGTCGCTTGGAGGGAAATCTTTGCAGCTGCGCAATAGCTTACAATATGGCCGCTTGAAACTCACATGTTAATGCGCATGTATGCTGCAACTAACTCGTGCAAGTATTACTAAAGCTATTAATGCAAAATATATATTAAGTAAATGGGGTTAGAGTAGAAGTAAGTGGTATACACTGAATTCATTCATTTTCGTATTCTAACATGTTCTTTTTTGACTTTATTAATAATTCGTATTTGGCCCTTGGAGGGTGACTGTGATCCTTACCCCACCTGACAAGTGCGCATGCGCACTGGGACCTTGCAGTGCACGCTGATGGCACCATTGGAGAAAGGCCAAGGCCATGTACTGCAGCAGCATGAGACATCCAACTCTTGAACCTGCGAAAGGAACTAGATGCAACAAATGTGCCGAAATATTGATCCACATATGAAATGCGGGTGGGAATAAAGCATGAGAAAGAAAACTTAAGGGGCGGGATATTAGACAAAGAAGTGAGGAAAATGATTACATTTAGTATGGTGTGATGTCCTCTCCCCGCTGTCTGGCCCAATCAAAATTAAGGGTGTGCATGAAATTGAAAGTCATCACAAGAGTTATTTACCGTGAATTGATTGGCTCTTAGCCTTACTTTCTTTCCTGATGGAGACAATTTGGTGTGTTTATGTGTATTTTGACTTGACTGACAAAATTATTTGATTCAGATACATCTTTAAAAATCCTCTTGAGTCTGTGGCCCTCATCGCCGCCACAGATGACATCCGAACCCTGATGGACAACGGAGAAACAGCGGCCCTCATCCTCCTGAACCTCTCCGCGGCTTTCGACACTGTCTGCCACCGCACCCTAGTGCAACGCCTCGGCAACATCGGAATCCAGGAGAAGGCACTGGAATGGATCACCTCCTTCCTCGACGGAAGAACACAGAGAGTCCGCCTACCACCGTACAAGTCAGAGGCCACCAAAGTCATCTGCGGCGTCCCTCAAGGATCCTCGTTGAGTCCCACCCTCTTCAACGTCTACATGAGCCCCCTCGCGGCCATCGCACGCCAACACAACCTCAAGATAATCTCCTACGCCGACGACACCCAGCTGATCCTCTCCCTGACCAACGACCCAGCCGCCGCCAGAGCCAACCTCCACGAAGGGATGAGAGAGGTAGCCGATTGGATGACGACCAGCCGCCTGAAACTGAACTCAGACAAGACGGAGGTCCTCATCCTGGGCTCCTCGCCCTCCACCTGGGACGACTCCTGGTGGCCGCCCGCCCTGGGCACCGCACCCAAACCAACGGACCACGCACGCAACCTGGGCTTCATCCTGGACTCCTCCCTCTCCATGACCAGACAAGTCAACGCCGTCTCCTCGTCATGCTTCAACATCCTGCGCATGCTACGGAAGATCTTCTGGTGGATCACCACCGAGACCAGGAAGACTGTCACCCAGGCCCTCGTCACCAGCCGACTGGACTACGGCAACGCCCTCTACGCCGGAACCACCGCCAAGCTCCAGAAGACACTCCAGCGGATCCAGAACGCCTCAGCAAGACTCATCCTCGACATCCCACGAAACAGCCACATCTCCGGACATCTGAAAGACCTGCACTGGCTCCCCGTCAACAAGAGAATCACCTTCCGTCTCCTCACCCACGCACACAAAGCCCTACACGACCAAGGCCCGATCTACCTCAACAACCGAATCAACTTCTACGTTCCCAAGCGCCACCTCAGATCAACCAGCCACGCACTCGCCGCCGTCCCCCGCATCCGGAGAGCGACAACAGGAGGAAGGTCCTTCTCCTACCTGGCCGCCAAGACCTGGAACTCCCTCCCGACCGACCTGCGCCTGACCCAAGACCACCTCTCCTTCAGGAAGAAGCTCAAGACCTGGCTATTCGAGCAGTAACGGCACCCCCCCTCCTAGCGCCTTGAGACCCTACGGGTGAGTAGTGCGCTCTATAAATGTCTTGATTGATTGATTGATTGGTCTTTTGAGAATACAGTTAATGCATTTTTCTCTCCTATACTAATCTGATTTCAGATCTATCGACACAAAGGTAATTTACCCTAGGAGGCGGGATGATAAAAGTATTAGTGAAACAAGTTCTTTAGGGTAAATCAAAATTGATGACCAGCGGATATTTGCTAGCTCACTGTATGAATGAATCTGGGCCCAGGTAAGTGTGCGCATGTGTGACCAGAGCTGGTAAAATCTGCTGCATCACTACCGCCACGTGGCGTTGCCTGATGGTTCACAGAGTTAGTGGCACCTAAAGGGCTGAGCGGGTGTGCAGCCTGCGATGATGCCCTGTGCACTGATATGTACTCGCCCATTGCAAAATCAAGAGTACAGATTCAAGTGTGCGACCTTGTGGTTGCCAAGGTTGTGGGCCCCAGCCTTGGATCTTGCACCAGAACATGGTGGGCCCTCTTGGAGACACACCGGTGGCGGAAGGTGAGCAGTGAGGCCTGGGTGCGCAGTGGTGGGCTAATACCGTTGGGCGGCGGGAGGGTGCAGCAGCTTGGCTGCGCAGGGAGTCGGAAAAGCAATGAAGGCGTGTGTAGTTGTATGTACTCGGCAATTCCTAATTCTGGGCTCTGTTTCAGATGAGGGAGCTGGTGGACTGCACTGTGTACCGCCACGTGGTTGGAGACACACCTGTGGCAGAAAGGTGAGCAGTGAGGCCTTGGTCCGCAGTGTCAGCACTCACTCTCTCTCTTGCTCTCTTTCTCTCTCTTTCTCTTTCTCTCTCTTTCTCTCACTCACTATCTCTCTTTCTCTCTCTCTGGGGCATATTATCAAAAACGGGGTTTCTTGATAATATGCCCCTCTGTCCTTTGATGGGCGCATGATGCACCTTTTTATCTGAAATTTTGTCTTGTAGCTGTGACCCATAGATTGTCCAGAGATGACACGCCATGGATCTTCGTAATATTATTTTTGTGTTTATTTTGAATAAAATGTTTCGTTTGGTGATCCAAAGATGACTGTGTGATTCTCATTTTTCCAACCTCACATGTATGTTGAGTGTTGTACTTGTGTGACATCAGGCGATTTGGTTGGTTCGAGTGACATCAGGTGAGTTGTGGTCCAGCTACAGGTGGGCCGCTCAACCCCAAGCTGTCCAGGCTACGAATCACTAAATACTGCCAGTTTATGCTGCCTGTAGTGGCCAGTACGCACTTGGGTACTGGAGGTCTCTGGCACTGCAGAGGGGGCTTCACCAGTAGGAGGCACCAGCAACGCAGCCCATGGTCAAGGTAAGTGATGGTGCCTTAATATTTAAGAAGAGGACGTGTGCATGAGCAGTGATTTTTTCTGATACTTTTGAGCAAAGGAAATAGCATTGGCCGTGGGTACTTAGGCAGCTGGGTTTTACATTTGTGTAGGAGTTTTGTGTGGTGTTACATACAGATTTACAATGAAAGTGACTCAGTGCCTTCCGCAAGCCATTTGGCTGCGCCACACTGAGTCACTTTCAAAGCACAGGGATGCGACATATTTACAAAAATATGTCGCATCTCTATGCTTCCCTCTGCGCTGGCGCACAAACTGCAAAAAACACAGTTGATGGACAGAATGTAGAACAATGTCATACATTCACCCCAGTACAAAGATCTGGGTCTAAATCCATTGTTTTTTTCACTCCACACCACCCTCGGTTAGACACTGGCTATATGCAAATCAGCTCTGACCCTGTGCCCCATGGGAACAGTCCAGTCCGAACTACCAAGCCATGTCTTTCCCAGACCGGAATCAAGCATCCAAGGACCGGTTTCTGGCTATCAGCCTTCATTCAGCCTGGATAGCTTGACTCCAGTGGTGTGGAGAGCCTGGGACTCACGTCTGAGCATACCAAGCCCACTCGGGGTGAAAATTGCAAAAAACACAGTTGATGGACAGAATGTAGAACAATGTCATACATTCACCCCAGTACAAGGATCTGGGCCTAAATCCATCGTTTTTTTCACTCCACACCACCCTGGGTTAGACACTGGCTATATGCAAATCAGCTCTGACCCTGTGCCCCATGGGAACAGTCCAGTCCGAACTACCAAGCCATGTCTTTCCCAGACCGGAAAAAAGCATCCAAGGACCGGTTTCTGGCTATCAGCCTTCATTCAGCCTGGATAGCTTGACTCCAGTGGTGTGGAGAGCCTGGGACTCACGTCTGAGAATACCCAGCCCACTCGGGGTGAAAATTGCAAAAAACACAGTTGATGGACAGAATGTAGAACAATGTCATACATTCACCCCAGTACAAGGATCTGGGCCTAAATCCATCGTTTTTTTCACTCCACACCACCCTGAGTTAGACACTGGCTATATGCAAATCAGCTCTGACCCTGTGCCCCATGGGAAGAGTCCAGTCCGAACTACCAAGCCATGTCTTTCCCAGACCGGAATCAAGCATCCAAGGACCGGTTTCTGGCTATCAGCCGTCATTCAGCCTGGATAGCTTGACTCCAGTGGTGTGGAGAGCCTGGGACTCACGTCTGAGCATACCCAGCCCACTCGGGGTGAAAATTGCAAAAAACACAGTTGTTGGACAGAATGTAGAACAATGTCATACATTCACCCCAGTACAAGGATCTGGGCCTAAATCCATTGTTTTTTTCACTCCACACCACCCTGGGTTAGACACTGGCTATATGCAAATCAGCTCTGACCCTGTGCCCCATGGGAACAGTCCAGTCCGAACTACCAAGCCATGTCTTTCCCAGACCGGAATCAAGCATCCAAGGACCGGTTTCTGGCTATCAGCCTTCATTCAGCCTGGATAGCTTGACTCCAGTGGTGTGGAGAGCCTGGGACTCACGTCTGAGCATACCCAGCCCACTCTGGGTGAAAATTGCAAAAAACACAGCAAAAACACAGCAACGTGCAGGCGTAGGCACCCTTAGCACCATGGTGCAAGGATGCCTGTGTCGTGGGGAGATTGTTTTTGTGCCAGAAGGGGCACCTTCCTGCACAAAAACAATCACTACAGGCATTTTCCTCTTTCAATGAGTGCTGTAGAATGCAGCACGCATTGAAGTAGGAAAAAATAAGGAGAAATTAAAACATTTCTCCTTGTTGCGCCACTCCATGTCTCCCCTGGGGAGGCGTAGCATTCACAAGCATTTCCAGATTGATGATTCCTCGTAAATTCAACCTTTCTTCAACAAGTACTTTCTATAAAATGCTCAGATTTCGACACAACTCCACAAATGTACTAAAATCGTATTTAATTGATCGTAGAATTAGATTAAAGCGAAACTATGCTCCTTTTCCCTTCTATGATTCACTCTGCTTGTGATCACTTTCCTGTAGATCCTTGAGGGTCCCCAAAAATTGCCGAATTCTAGTCTTCAGCCCCACACAAAGTGGAACTGAAGCCGAGATTTTGTTTGTGTTTCAAAAACCTTTATTAGTATAAAAAGACATTACAAGTTAGCCAGTCCTTGAACAGTTGGCACGACAATGAACCATGTGTAGACTGCACACAGTGCAAATTCAGCACAATGATGTACATATCAAGTGTTGTCATCAGAGTTCAGATAAAAACTTTATATGTTTTAGAGTAGAACAATAAAAAGTTAACATATGCTAAGGCGTTATAAAAGCTGATTCTTAAGACAATAACCAGAGAGTAGTCATATTCAGTGTGGTTGAAATAACAGAGATCAAAATGATGAGATTCTGAAAATATTACATGAATCGTATTTGTCATCCTATACCCAATCAGAGTATGTGGTTTATTTCCCAAATTCAATTATAGCTTTACATGAATAATCTTGAACCAAAGAGCGACCAAGAGCATAAACAATAGGTGGAGAAAGATCGTGGGGCATATTACCAACAAGTAGCGATATTTATCGCTAAATAGGCTTAGCGATGATTTTTTTATCGCTGCCTATCGCTGGATATGTTAGCGGAGAAAACATGCTATTAGCAACATTTTTCTCCATTGTGCTAAAATATCCAGCGGTAGCGGCGAAATGCGTGAATATCGCTGAGAATACAGCGATATTCTTGCATTAGCGACGAAATGCTCTTAGCCATGTTATCCACCTCCCCTTTGATAACATGGCTAAGAACTGGTCTGGGCAGGTGTTAGCATTTGGAGATATTCGAGCTTAGCGCGAATATTTCCAACGCTACGCCGGCCTTGCTAATAGGCGATAGCGACGTTAGCAACTGCTTTCAGTCGCTAACCGATTAGGTACACCCACTTTGCATGTCATTAGCGATAAACATCGCTGACATGCAAAGCGGGCCCCAAACCACTCGCTATCGTCTAAAAGCTGTCGTTAACATCAGTTAGCGACAGCTTGCTAATAGGGCGATAGAATTATCGCCGCCTAGCGGCCGAAAACGGCGGATAATTCGGCGAAAACTGCCTATCGCCCCCCCTTGGTAATATGCCCCCTTCTCCTTTAAATAGGAGGAGGTTACGAGCCTTCCAAAGCGCATCTTTAATGCAATTAACAACAATCCAAAGTTTATGGCAAGGAAAGCTGGATCTCATTATGCCAAAAAGAACAATCTCCTTAGTGAGAACTACATCATTATTAAGGCGGGAAAGCCATTCCTTAGCCAACTTCCAAACGGCCTGCGCCATCATACAGTTCCAGAATAAGTGTTCTATAGACTCATCTAGGAAGCACCCTTTTCTAACACAAATAGGGGACTTAGACATTCTCTTCTGATGTAAAAACAACCGTAAAGGTAAACAACTTTGTACCACCGACCATGCAAGATCACGATGGATATTAGACAAATATTTAGCAGAAACATTGGCCCATATTTCTTTAGATGTTTTAGTTGAAAACCCAACAACAGGAATCAAAGAGTGACTGCCAATTGCTTTTTGGATTAATTTTGGCGACACCAAGCCAATAGGAATCTGGCCCAGGTTGTGTTTCTTGATATGATTCTTAGCAAAATGATAAACAAAGGGGCAGGATTCTGAGTGTGGAATATTGTTGGAGACATCCTTATTCCAAACCCTACATACTGTAAAGCTGAACCAAAACATAAGTAAGTCCATTTCCTTTCCTCTATATTTGGACAGCTACTCCCTTTGATCAATTAATAATAAAAACAGAATAAAGGCAAAGCCCAATGTTGGGTGCATTCTTACCACCCTGTAAACAAGGGGCCTCATTTATGAGGACTTGCGTCAGTTTTGCGCTTCCGATGCGTCACTTTTTGTGACGCATCGGCGGCGTAAAACATGCCTCCTGTTGCGCACTATTTACTATTTATTTATCTAAGCAGATGCGTCACTTTGTAAACCCCTGCGCTACATTATACCTGCGTCAGGTATAATGTATGCAAGGGGGGCTATCCCCCGCACAAAGCCTCGTGGAAGTGACGCAGTGTAATCTATGAGATGTCACTGCATCACTTCTAGGACGCCGTTGCGCAAAATCTTGTGCCTGCCGCACAGCAGGCGTAAGAATGATGCAGGCCCTTTCACATGACGCATTGCTTGAGTTGCGTTACTTTTGTGACACACTCCAGCAATGCGTCACTTTTGCGCTTACAGATACGTCAGAAATACTGATGTATCTGTAACTCCTTGCGACATGATGTGTCATACATTAAATATGACGCATCAGGTATGTCGCAAGGGGTGCGCACTGAGAAGTGACGCATCGCTACTTTCACGCAGCGATGCGTCATTTCTCATAAATGAGGCCCAAGGTTTATATATTTTAGCACGTTCCATTTTTTCATGTTTACCATCCGAGATAAACTGGAAAATCCATCTTTGAAGCAAAGTCAGACAGGAACGGGGCATAGGGTAAATCATGGAAACACAAAGGAGACTAGAGAGCAATTCAGATTTAGATACAAATATTTTCCCAGACAGGGAAAGTGATCTCAAACCCCAAAAGGCAATTTTCTGTTTAACTTTAGTCATGCAGTCATTGCAGTTATGAGAAGTGTCACCTTCCCCAAAGAAAAGCCCAAGTACCTTGACACGGTCTTGTACAACATTAAGGCCCGATCCATAATGGGTTCTTTCCACTGAATATATAAACATTCACTTTTAGTAACATTGACTTTGGCTACAGCTGCAAAGAAAAACGGTTACAAAACCATAACACTTGGCGAATAGAGGCATTGCTAGTACAGAAAACAGAAATATCATCCATATAAGGTGATAAGACAGCTGAGCGACCCATCCCACTCGGGAGAGGGATTCCCTTGACGATTGTATTATTTCTTATAGCGGGCAGGAAAGGTTCAAGAGCCAATATAAACAGGAGCGGAGTTAAAGGGCAGCCCTGTCGTACCCCAGAGCCGATAGAAAAAGGGTCAGTGAGGTTCCCATTAACCTACACACAGCTATAACAATCATTATACAAAAGGTTAATCCATGAACAAAACGTTTGCCCAAAGTTCATTTTCTTTAGGTCTTTAAAGAGAAAAGTACGGTTCAAGTTTGTCAAAAGCTATCTCTTGGTCCAAACTTAATAAACAGAGCGATAGACCACGGTCCTTCACATAATATAGCAAATCTCTAATTAAGCATAAGTTATCCTGGATTTTTCGGCCAGGAACACCACAGATTTTTTTTTTTTGGTAAACAATTTTTATTATGAACCAAAGCAACCTCTGGGCAAACATAGAATCATTTCGTGCATACCTAGAGATCGGCATATATAAAATCTTGATACAAAAACATATGATAGAAGGCATGTCAAGTGAAGCATGTGGTTACAATACGTGTCCACCCGTAACACCCTCACCCCCACCCCTCACTCAGAATCACTGTTGCTTGACATCGTCGGAGGATCACATATATACCCCCGGTATTCATTCCATGCGCTCCAAATCCGGACCCATTTCTGCGGACACTTTCGGTTCAGATACACTGTTCGTTCTGCCAGCATTGCGAGGTCTAGATCTGCACACCAATCCCTGAGTGTCGGTTTTTGTAGGATACCCCCAGTATTTAGCTATATTTCTTTTTGCATGCATTATTCCCAATTTCATCCAGTCCTGGGAGGAGTGAGTGAGATCATTGGGTTCCCAAATATTTAAAAGGCAGCACTTAGGGTCCGATACTATTGAGTCGATAACTACCTGTGACATAGTCCTCATTACTTTATTCCAATACTCTGCAATGTATGGACAGTTCCAGATGGTGTGAAAGAACGTCCCTTCCTCCCCACACCCTCGCAAACAATATTTATGGTCGGCCCTCCCAATTGCATGTAGCGTGACTCTAGTATAATGTACCTGATGCAGTATTTTTAATTGCACTAGGCGAAGTCTGGAAGGGATAGCTACCTCCCGAGGGGAGGAAAGTGCAGTCTTCCAGTCTGACTTGTCTAGTTCTCCCACCTCCGCAGTCCATTTGTCCTTTAATTTCAAAGTCGGGTCTGGTAGATTATTGACGAGCTTACGATAGACGTATGAGGTCGCTTTTTAGGTCTCGCCTGTCGATGCGCATGCGCATCGAGCAAGGCGAGAGTATTGCGAGTTATCCACTCTTTATCCACACTGCAAGGAATCGTGGCGATTCCTTGCAGTGCCCGTGACTTTTAAGGTCAATGCGCATGCGCATTAAGCTTATGCGCATGCGCATTGACCTTAAAAGTCACGGGCGCGTGCATGTCCGTCTTTGTTTACCCGCTCCGCCCCCTCCCGCCGTGTCGCCTTGCCTACTCTCGTCCACAGCCTCCCCCAGCTCCGCCCCCTCACTACTTGATTGCACGGCCGCTAGGCCGTGCCTCCCCTACTCTCCTCCCCCCTCCTCCTCTCCTCCCCTGCCTGCCTGCCGCTAGAAAGCAAACAAAATGTTAGCGGTAGCAAGCAGCAGTATTGCTCGATACCCCGACCTCTTCCGGTGAGAATATTAATGGTGTTATGCTTTGGCGACTTTAAGAACGGACACATCTTTCTTGTCGGATAATGATTTTGTCCCTTTGTTTATTATATATGTCGGAGTGTTCCCGGCTTCGAGTAAACAGCTGACACCTATCCTGAGCAGGCCCAGCTGTCCCGTCGGTGACCAGCCGTTACCATTCCTCAGTTTAGATTTCAAGTTTATTAAATAGAAGGCGCTCCCGTACTTTCCACCTCTCGAGTCCCAGCGCCGCCGCTGTCGCCGCGCAGCTCGTGTGCTGCCAGGTTCATTATCCCTTCGGCTCGATGCTTCCCACGTTTGATTGCAGCTCCCATGGAACGCGTTGGGCCCACTGGTGAAACCCGATCTCCCGCCTTCTCAGGAGCTTGTGTTCCAGCCGCGTCGTTTGTCCTCCCCTACTCTCCTCCCCCCTCCTCCTCTCCTCCCCTGCCTGCCTGCCGCTAGAAAGCAAACAAAATGTTAGCGGTAGCAAGCAGCAGTATTGCTCGATACCCCGACCTCTTCCGGTGAGAATATTAATGGTGTTATGCTTTGGCGACTTTAAGAACGGACACATCTTTCTTGTCGGATAATGATTTTGTCCCTTTGTTTATTATATATGTCGGAGTGTTCCTGGCTTCGAGTAAACAGCTGACACCTATCCTGAGCAGGCCCAGCTGTCCCGTCGGTGACCAGCCGTTACCATTCCTCAGTTTAGATTTCAAGTTTATTAAATAGAAGGCGCTCCCGTACTTTCCACCTCTCGAGTCCCAGCGCCGCCGCTGTCGCCGCGCAGCTCGTGTGCTGCCAGGTTCATTATCCCTTCGGCTCGATGCTTCCCACGTTTGATTGCAGCTCCCATGGAACGCGTTGGGCCCACTGGTGAAACCCGATCTCCCGCCTTCTCAGGAGCTTGTGTTCCAGCCGCGTCGTTTGTCCTCCCCTACTCTCCTCCCCCCTCCTCCTCTCCTCCCCTGCCTGCCTGCCGCTAGAAAGCAAACAAAATGTTAGCGGTAGCAAGCAGCAGTATTGCTCGATACCCCGACCTCTTCCGGTGAGAATATTAATGGTGTTATGCTTTGGCGACTTTAAGAACGGACACATCTTTCTTGTCGGATAATGATTTTGTCCCATGGTTTATTATATATGTCGGAGTGTTCCCGGCTTCGAGTAAACAGCTGACACCTATCCTGAGCAGGCCCAGCTGTCCCGTCGGTGACCAGCCGTTACCATTCCTCAGTTTAGATTTCAAGTTTATTAAATAGAAGGCGCTCCCGTACTTTCCACCTCTCGAGTCCCAGCGCCGCCGCTGTCGCCGCGCAGCTCGTGTGCTGCCAGGTTCATTATCCCTTCGGCTCGATGCTTCCCACGTTTGATTGCAGCTCCCATGGAACGCGTTGGGCCCACTGGTGAAACCCGATCTCCCGCCTTCTCAGGAGCTTGTGTTCCAGCCGCGTCGTTTGTATGGCCTTTCTCACTTTCACCGGCTAATGCTTTATTTATGTAGCGTGCTGTCAGCACTGGAGGCTGCAGCAGCCGGTTCCACGCGTTCTTGCAGCTTTTGTTAATGCAGGAGAGGTGATCGAGGCGCTGCGCATGTTCACCCTCTCACGTCCCCCTCGCCCCACAGACCCCAGCCAAGGGAGCTCCCAGTATAGAGCGGAGGGGCCCCTCAAATTCATCCTCTCCCCTCCCCCTCGCCTCACAGACCCCGGCCAAGGGAGCTCACATTGTAGAGCGGAGGGGCCCCTCATGTTTATCCTCTCACGTCACCCTCGCCTGTAAGACCCAGGCCAAGGGAGCTCCCAGTATAGAGCGGAGGGGCCCCTCATATTCATCTAATGAGAAATGATGATCGTTGTCTGAGAGAAAGCAATTGTTAAATTGTTGTAGACTCTAATGGCTTACAGCTGGGTATGTTTTCGAATTTGTTCTCGCTAGCCCAGGCTCATTTTTTGCCACCGTTACCAATCACAGTCAGACGGATGTGTTCTTTGTGCAGCCCAGTTACATACATAACAATAAATAATAGAAGGGTGTTGTTTTACATACATTCAGATCTGTGGCACTCACCCTCAACCCCTCACCCTCAAACCCTCACCCTCAAACCCTCACTCACCCTCAACCCCTCACCCTCAACCCCTCACTCACCCTCACTCTCACTCATCCTCACTCACCCTCAACCCCTCACCCACCCTCACCCTCACTCACCCTCAACCCCTCACCCTCACTCACTCACCCTCAACCCCTCACCCTCAACCCCTCACTCACCCTCACCCACCCTCAACCCCTCACTCACCCTCACTCACCCTCAACCCCTCACCCTCACTCACCCTCACTCACCCTCAACCCCTCACCCTCAAACCCTCACCCTCAAACCCTCACCCTCAACCCCTCACTCACCCTCACTCTCACTCATCCTCACTCACCCTCAACCCCTCACCCACCCTCACCCTCACTCACCCTCAACCCCTCACCCTCACTCACTCACCCTCAACCCCTCACTCACCCTCACTCTCACTCAGCCTCAACTACTCCCCCTCACTCACCCAAAACCCCTCACCCTCACTCACCCTCACCCTCACTCACCCTCAACACCTCACTCACCCTCACTCGCCCTCACCCACCCTCACCCTCACCCTCACTCACCCTCACTCTCAACACCTCACTCACCCTCACTCGCCCTCACCCTCACTCCCCCTCACTCGCCCTCACCCTCACTCACCCTCACTCACCCTCAACACCTCAACCTCACCCTCACTCACCCTCACTCACCCTCACTCACCCTCAACCCCTCACCCTCACTCACACTCAACCCCTCACTCACCCTCACCCTCACTCACCCTCACTCACCCTCACCCTCACTCACCCTCACTCGCCCTCACCCTCACTCACCCTCACTCACCCTCACTCACCCTCAACCCCTCACTCACCCTCACTCTCACTCATCCTCACTCACCCTCAACCCCTCACCCTCACTCACCCTCAACCCCTCACCCTAACTCACCCTCACCCTCACTCACCCTCAACCCCTCACTCACCCTCTCACCCTCAACCCCTCAACATCAACCCCTCACCCTCACTCACCCTCACCCTCACTCACCCTCACCCACCCTCACTCACCCTCACCCTCACTCACCCTCACCCACCCTCACCCTCACCCTCACTCACCCTCACTCACCCTCACCCTCACTCACTCTCACCCTCACTCACCCTCACTCTCACTCACCCTCACTCACCCTCACTCACCCTCGCTCTCACTCACCCTCAACCCCTCACCCTCACTCACCCTCAACCCCTCACTCACCCTCACTCACCCTCACCCACCCTCACCCTCACTCACCCTCACTCACCCTCAACCCCTCACCCTCACACAGTGCAATAGGTCTCGGAGCATTTGAGTTAGAGCTTTTAGAAATGTTTATGGCTTTTTTTTTTAATTCTTTAGCATTGGCTACAGGAAACAAAAATGCTAAAGATTTACACAAAAACCCATAAACAATTCTAAAAGCACTAACTCTAATGCTGCGAGACCTATTGCATTTCCAATGCTTGTTTGGGCATGTGCTCTGTAAGAAGCCTGTCTTCTAATGGGGTAGATTCCCGTATCTCATCCCCAGGCCGGATAAGTGATCCCAGGGCGTGACAAATTTGCAAATATCTAAACCTTTCAGTGGGGGCCAGGTCGTATTGTTCCGCAAGCTGTTCAAATGGTAATATGGCCCCTCGTGTCCAGAGATCCCCCACTGTCGAAATACCAATGAGGTCCCATGCCTGGAACCCCAGGAACACCACAGATTTGATCAGAAGCAATAACAGTCGAAATCACTGGTCTGAGTTTGAAAAATATTGTTTTGGACAATATCTTAAAGTCAGCATTTAATAGGCTAATTGGGTGCCAATTTTTCAAATCATGGGGCATATTATCAAGACCGGCGATAAAATTATTGGCTTTAGCGGCAGAAAACTGCCTCTAAAGCGGCAATAATTGGCTTGATAATATGCTCTATGGAATTCCAATTGAAGCCCATGTTAAATGTCCTTCATATAATTTTGTCGCCTGTCTTGATAAGATGCCCCCATGTCTGTTTCCTTTCTTTTGATAAAGGAGTTTAATACTTCCACCACGAAGTGAGCTGGGGAGCGAGCCAAAACTGAAAGAGTGCAAATACACCTGCAGAAGGTCTGGGCCAATAATATCCCAAAAAGTTTCATAAAACTCAACAGGAAAACCATCCGCTCCTGGTGCTCTCCCCTTAGGCAGGCTACGCATAGCCCTCTCAATGTCATCCAAGAGAATATCACTTTCCATGGCTGCTTTATCTTCTTCAGAAAGGGAAGACTGTAAATGTTGGAGGAAAAAGTTGGCTGTAGCCTCATCACAGGAGTTCCTAGCATTCAAGTCCCTATAGAAGTCAAAAATACTTTTACTAATCCCATCTGTAGAGGTGTGCCCGGTGCCTGCAGACTCAGAGACAGAGTCTAAAATTCTATTCTACCCCGAGACTTGAGGCAGATTTACAACTTCTGGCGCATCACTGTTAATCAGCAGGGATGCGCCAGAAGAGTTGCGACGCATCTGCCCACCCGTGCGCCACCACTGATGCGCAGCATTTACAATACGGCGCATCGTGGCGCATGGATGGGCAGATGCTTGTCGCATCCCCAGGTGGAAAGGCGGCACATTGCTGGAGTCGCCTTGCAAGTGCAACGCAGTTCCAGCAAGGCTAGGGATGCCCTATGCCTAACATGCTGCGTCGATCCATATGCCTGCTTCAAGCAGGTGCAGGGTTTGGACGCAGCATGGCCCTAAAAGTGACTGAGTGAAATCTTGTAGATTTCACTCAGCCACTTTTCCGAGGCATTCCTGCATCGGAACAACCCCCCCTGCGCCGGAACGCCCCCTCCGTGCCGGAACGCCCACATGTGGCGCTGGGCTTTACAACGTGACGCATCTGCCTAGATGCGTCACGTTGTAAATATCCCGCACTATGGCGCTGACTTTACGCCGCCGCTGCATCACAAAAGTGACGCAAAGGCGGCACAAATGTGGCGTAAGGGGCTTGTAAATCTGTCCCTTAGCCTTTAAGAAAAAGAAGCGATAACATTTTTAAATTTCTTCAAAATATTTTACTCTGCTGCGTATAATTAACCCTTCAGTATACTCAGAATAAAGTGAGGAAAGTTTCTGTTTACATAAGAGGAATTCAGGGGCATATTATCAACAAATAGCGAAATTTATCGCTAAGTAGGGTTTGCGGCAATTTTTTTATCTCTGAAATAACGTGCTATTAGCAACGTTTATCTCAAAAGCAATAAAATTCCCGGCGATAGCGGTAAAATCCGTGAATATCGCTGAGAATACAGCGATATTCATGCATTATCGCTAACAGGGTCTTAGCCATTATATCCACCTCCCATTGGATATAATGGTTAAGAACTAGTCTGAGCAGGTGTAAGTTTTTGGAGATATTCGCGCTTAAAAGAGGCGCAAAGGGCTTGTAACTCTGCCCCATAATGTCAATATTTTGATGCCTTATGAAATCAAAAACTGAACTTCACTTAATAGCATTGCCTAAACATCTGACATTGATGCTGCCTAAAAAGAGCATCAGAGAAAAGTAAAAAACTTTGGTGCATATTTACTACTTCTGGCGCATCTCTGCTAATCAGCAGGGATGCGCCAGAAGAGTTGCGACGCATCTGCCCATCCGTGCGCCACCACTGGTGCGCAGCAACAATGCGGCGCACCGTGGCGCACTCATGGGCAGATGCGTATCGCATCCTCCGTTGGAACGGCGGCGCATTGCTGGAGTTGCGTTGCAAGCGCGACGCAGCTCCAGCATGGCTCGGGGGTGCCCTATCCCTAACATGCTGCGTCAATCCTTACGCCTGCTTCAAGCAGGCGCAGGGTTTTGACGCAGCATGGGCGTAAAAGTGACTGAGTGAAATCTTGTAGATTTGACTCCGCCACTTTTAGGAGGCGTTCCCGGGCCGGAACTTGAATGAAGGTGTTATCCATGTCTGCCATGGATTTAACAGGTCCCTGGAGATCCGAATGAGCACATTCTTCGGAGTCACTGCTGTTGCTCCAGACTCTGCATCACCCCCTTCTTTATCTTTCCTTTTTATAGACCAGGAGCTCCAGAAATGCTGCTTCAATTCAATTCAATTCCATCAGCCCTCTTACCACAGATCTTCCAGAATGGAGAGAAATAATGAAATATCAGAATTCCGCTAGTTACTAAAAAATTGTAAAAAATGAATCACAAAAGAAACAAAAAAAGTTGCGATTTTTTGTCTTCTCCAAGTCGTTTTTACTCTCTTTACTTTACTGTCATGTTGACCCGTGAGGGTCTGCAAAAATTGCCGAACTCTGGTCTTCAGCCGCCACACGGGGTGCAGCTGAAGCCAGGAACAGCGTGCGGGTGTCGAAAACACAACAAAACAATATACGAAGAGCTGTAGAAACCGCATCCTCTGATAAAACTCTGGGGAATGTTAGAGTGTCTTTAAGCAGGTCATGGGGATAGATGCAGAAGGATGATTGTCATGTACAGGACAAAATATAAAGACATTATCGTCTAATTAATAAAATATGTAATGTGTTTAATAACATGCAAAGGAAGTTTCATGCTTGCATTGCATTATGGGCCGCCGGATATCCGTTCAGAGTTTGTCACGATGCAGGAAGTGCCTCGCTCAGTGTCGCTCGTGATAAACAAAGCAGGCGTGGTGACGTCACTGCGTTCCCCGTCAGGCGTCTCTAGTTGTCCCTGTGTGGCTCGGACGCCGGCTGGAGTGGGACACCTAGTGACGCCGTGCGGTACTGCACGCTGGTATCCTGAGGAGCCTTTGACCTCACTTCTCTGGAGCAAAGCATCATAGAATCTATACTGTTTACATAACGCAGCCCGACCTCTGACCCCAAGATAAAAACACAGACAAAATATTGCACCACTCACAGGTGCTTTAAAAACAGAGGGGCAGACTTACAAGCCCCGTATGCCACATTTTGTGCCACCGTTGCGTCACTTTTGAGACACCACCATGCTGCGGGGTATTTACAACGTGACGCATCTGGGAGATGCATCATGTTGTAAAGCCCTGCGCCAGAAGTAAAGTCCATTGTTCCTTACTTTCCCACACCTGGGCTGCCTAGTGCTTTTATTCTGGAGTCCATTTCACAATTTCCACCGTTTATCACACCGAGGGGCATATCAGCAAAGAACGGCGATGAATAACACAAAGCACGCTTATCGCTTTGTTATTCTCTATATCTAGAATTTATCGCCCTGGTAGCGCGTTATTAACAACGCGTTGCTCCAGGGCGATAAAAATTCCAGAGATAGTGGGGAAATTGCCTTTTTGCAGGAAACATCGCTGATTTTCCAGCGATGTTTCCTGCAAAAGGGCGATAACCTTGCTGATACGACCCTGTGGACGTAGCAGCATAATCCACCCCCTATGTTAGGGATGGGTAAGTCAGGATTTTAGCCGATGTTAGTTTTTGGAGAAAACAGCAGTTTTCTCCAAAAACTAAATTGTGTTAAAATGCTGGGGCAGCCAATAATACAGGGGCATATTATCAAGAACGGCGAAAAAATTATCGCCGCTTTAGCGTCAGGAAACTGCTGCTAAAGCGGCGATAATGGGTTTGATAATATGCCCTTGTGAGTTCCCATAGCAGCCCAGGTTATGGTGTTAACCTGGGCTGCCATGGGAATTCACAAGGACCTATTATCAAGCCCATTATCGCCGCTTTAGCGGCAGTTTCCTGCCGATAAAAGCGGCGATAATGTATTGACCTTGCTTGATAATATGGCCCACAATGTGCACATCAGCGATATTTCCAAGGCTGTACTGCCCAGTGACGCCCACTTTGCATCTCATTAGAGATGCCAAGAGAGGTTCGGAAAAAAGGGTGCTAACATGCGATTATGCATGTTAGCACCCTCTTGTAAATAGGGTTATAGTTTTATCTCTGCTTTTTTGGCTTTTAAAGCCAAAAAAGCAGAGATAAAGCCCTTGTCATATATGCCCCTGAAACACTTAAAAACACAGGGGCAGATTTACGAGGACTGGCGCATCCCTGCATGTTAGCAGATGCACCAGAAAAGATGTGACACGCAGGAATATCCTTGCGCCACCACAGATGCGTCACATTTACAGTTCGACGCACCGCTGCGCAAGGATAGTCAGATGCGTGCCACATCTTCTAGAGCAAGAGCAGCGCATTGCAGGAGTCGTTTCACAAGTGAGACGCGACTCTTGCAATGCACAGGGGCGCACTATACCTAACATGCTGCGTTACTCCATACGCCTGCTTCAAGCAGGCTTAAGGTTTTGACGTAGCATGGACGTAAAAGTGACTCAGTGAAATGTTGAAGATTTCACTGCGTCACTTTTACGGGGCTTTTTTGTGACGGAATGCCCACCCTGCGTACATTATACCTGACGCTGGTATAATGTAGTGCAGAGCTTTACAACGTGACGCATCTCACTAGATGCGTCACTTTGTAAATCTGTTGCATCGTGTTGCATTGTTTACGATGCTGCTGCGTCACAGAAGTGATGCAACAGTGTTGTAAACATGTTGTAAGGGGTTTGTAAATCTGCCCCACAGTTTTTATGAGACGCACACATACGCACATATATATGTAAATATAGAGGAATGTTCCAAGGGGGTACGGGTTGCAACAGCACGCCTCAGTTGAAGAGAGCACCTGAGCAGACGTTGCCGGAGCCAAACAGCATCTGTCTTCACTCAGAAGTGATATATACTGGTTGGTAGTAGCACTTCTATTACTTCGGGCTCCTTAAATCTATCAGGAAAGTCCTGCCCCTGCTCCCCCCCGTCTCCCAGAAATTGCTCATCCAAGGCCTCATCCTTTCTAGGCTGGACTATAGCAATGCGATCTATCTGGGTGCCCCCGAAGCAACCTTCAACAAATTGCAAAGAATCCAGAATGCCGCGGCACGGATCCTTACCAACACTCCGGCCAGATCATCGGCCAAGCCAGCTCTGAAACATCTCCACTGGCTCCCAGTGAGAGAGCAAGTCAAATTCAAGGCCCTCTGCCTGTCCCACAAACTCCTGCAGGACAAAGGTCCCCCCCTCCTCAGGAAATTCATCAGACCCTACAAACCCGCAAGATCCCTTCGCTCTGACCACGAACACCTTATTACTACCTTCAGAGTGAAGAAGGCACGCACTGGTGGACGGCGTTTTTCGGTGAACGCGGCCCACCTATGGAATGCCCTCCCCAATAATCTTAGGAGGGAACCAGATTACCTTCGGTTCAGAAAACTTCTGAAAACTCACCTATTCCCCTGATCTCCTCCCTTTTCGTCATCCTCAACAACAACTAGCGATAAATATCGTTATGTTGGCTTAGCGGCAATATTTTTATCGCCGAGCTGCGGCGATTTTTATCGCTTAGGAACCATACTATTATCAAGGTTTATCTCCAAAGCGATAAAAATAGGTCGAAATGCACGAATATCGCTGAAAAGTCAACGATATTCATTCATTACGGAGCTAATGCTCTTAGCCATGTTATCCACCTACCATTGGATAACATGGCTAAGAACTGCTCTGGGCAGGCGTTAGCTTTTGGAGATAATCACGCTTAGTGCGAATATCTCCAAAAGTTGGTAATAGGAGATAGCGATGTTAGCGACTGTTTCCAGTCGCTAACATCTTGGCACACCCACTTTGCGTGTCATTAGTGATAAATTTCACTGACATGCAAAGCGGGGCCCAAGATGGTCGCTATCTCCTACTAGCTGTCTCTAACTGGTGTTAGCGACAGCTAGGTAATAGGGAGATCATTTTATCTCCGCTTTCTTGACTTTTAAAGCCAAAAAACAGAGATAAACCCCATTGATAATATGCCCCGCAGTTTTTTAAAAAAAATTTAAAAAAGATTTTTGCTTTCATTTACATGAATTCATCCAATGTTTGGCAGTATTCAACGTGTAAACGATTCGTAGGCCAATATAAAAATAACTGCGTCCCTTTTTTAATGTTCTGTATTTTTTTTTTACAAATGTTTGAACCTTCACAATAAAGTTATGTGGATGGTTTGAATAGTACCCTGTCCCATTTAAATATGTTTCCATTAATTCATTTTTGTTGCTTTCGCAATACTTCTGAGTATTGCAAATTGGAGCACCTTCCGATACATTATATAATGCAATTTTGGGAAGTTTGTAAACTTTTAGAAAATTCTGTTCCCCTATAAAAAAGGTGCACTTTTGCGAATAATTATGTGCACTCCGTGGACAATTTTGAAAACGTAACCTCTTCGGTGCTGAGTCACGGTAGGCATGTGCTCATGACGGCCGAGAGCTGTCCGAACGTTGCTGTTTCTCCCATGTGCTATTAATTCCCCGCCTGTGAGGGAGAATTAATTAGTAGGCGGAGTTCAGATGGCTCCCGGCCATCATGAGCACACGCCCACCGTGATTTATGACGGCCGGGAGCAGTCATGAGCACCGCAGTGCCAAGTCCACCCCATACCCCTATTCTTGATAAAGAGATCAGGCTGTAAGTTTAATGTCCGTTCCCATGCAGGGTCGTGAGAGGGCATGAACTTGTGCGGGAGGGTGGGGGGGATATCGGCCTCAGGTAGACGTGTCAGATGGGTCGAGAGAGGTGGTGTGGCAACTGCCACGCATGGGGTGTGCAGTTGACCTGTGCTGCCTGGGGAGCTGGTCTGCCCCTCCTTGGGACAAAGACCCATTTGTTTTCTTCAGAGAGTATTCAAAGCAGGACGAGGGGGAGGAGGGGCAGCAGAGAGACACCCCACTCCAGAGAGACAAGACCATGGTGAAGATCCAGTAGAAGAGGAGAGCTAGAAAGGTGTTTAAGGAACCAGTACTCTTGGGGTATTTATGGGTGCCTTGTCGGGAGTTCAGTGGTGTGCCGTGTAGTGGTTTCTGTGTTTCTGTCTTTCACTCCCTGCTCTGAACTACATACTTTTCCCGTCTTTGGGAAGTAGCGCAGGATCGCAGTCTTAAAGGGCTATGAAAGGACTAGTCTGGCAAGTCCGGCTTTAAGTGTGTCTTGTCGCTGTGGGTCTTAGACCCAGTAGTAATTAGAAAACATACGCCGAAAAGGGTCCTCTTTGGGCCCTATAGTCATGTTCTTAACGTTTCAAGCAAAAACGACTGATTCTTAATAAGGAGTGTCAAAAATGTGGATGTAGGCCATGTCGTTCCTGCTTATAGTCTATGGGCCCAATTCACAGAACTAACTTAAGACATAATCCTAAACTTACTACTTTTGGTATTCACAGAAGTTAGGATTTTGTCTTAAGTTTGTCTTAAGACAAACTTAAGACAGACTTAAGACAGACTTAAGACAAAATCCTAGCTTAAGTTAGTTCTGTGAATCGGCCCCTACATGCTTTACTTAATTTTGCATTCCTTGGGTGTATTTGTTTTTTCGAGGATGTTCCTGTGTTTTTTCAGTCTTCATGTTACTTTTATCTAGTGCATATCTTGATTTGAGCAGTGGTGGCTGGTGACATTTGCAAGTGCTGAGGCGTAAACTTATTGTGCTACTGCACTGAGGTGAGTGAGCGAGCTAGGCCGAACAATCTTTGGGGGTTTTGGGGGGGTCCCCCCCCCCCCGACAACATTTTGTGAAAATAGTGGATAAATTGAGCATTCTTAAGCAAATGTAAGGAAGCAGGAATGTTCATAATGCAATACACCCAGCAATGCCCCAGCCTCCTCCTTAGAGCTAGATCCTTGACCATCGGACAGTGATCAGGTCATCCCTCGCAGATCCGCTTGTCTGCTCTCTGCACTAAGGGCGCACCCGGGCAGGGTTCGAGACCCCTACCTGCTGGGTGGCGATTATTTTTCTTGTCTCACTTCCATGCTCCTCTAAAATGTACTTTTACCCCTTGCTCCTTTATTATTACTCTTGTCCCCTTCTTGGATTTTCCACTTGTCTCCTTGGCTTGCTGCCAGCTTCCCCCGTAGCCCATTACGCTGCCACTGCATTAGTTTCCCACCGCAACCTGCCATGCTCCCGACCCCCAGCCGCTCGCACCTCCGCTACTTAAATGGCAACTGCGACGCCAAAGGCACGCCTAAGGCTAGCCCGTCTGTGCCTGGACCGTGCCATGCGCCAGACCCCCTGGCCTCGCCGACTACCACAAGACCCGATGCTGCTGCGACACAAACACCCTCCATGCACTCAACAACGGTCGAAATTCCACCTGCTTCCAGGCCACCCGAAGCTCACTCACGGACCCTTCACCTGCCAAAACTGCAGCTACACCAGCCAGCGCACCCCTGCATGTCCTGCCCATTCCAGCACTGCAGGCCACAACCATCTCAGCTGCATACTACTCAACACCCGCTCTGTCCACAGACACGCTGTCGAACTCTGGGACCTGCTCAACTCCTCCGCCCCAGACGTTGCCTTCCTGACGGAGACCTGGGCAAACACCTCCTCTGTGCCTGACATAGCCATAGCCATCCCGGATGGCTACAACATCACACACAGGGACCGAAACAACAAAAACCAGGAGGAGGAATCACCATTGTCCACAGGAATACCATCAGAATCTCAACCAACACCGAAGACTCCCTCAGCGTGGCCGAACACCTACACTTCCAGATCCACATCGTTCACAACACCATCCTCAGAGGAACCCTCATCTACCGACCACCGGGACCCTGACCACAGTTCAGCGAAGCCATCACTGACCTCATCAGCATGCACGCCCTCGCCTCCACAGACTACATCCTCCTCAGAGACCTGAACTTCCACCTCGAGAACACCAACAACAGCAGCTCCACAACGTTGATCAACAACCTCGCCAACCTCGGACTCAAACAACTCGTCACGATACCCACCCACTCTGCCAGACACACGCTCAACCACATCTTCTCTGCCAGCAACCACGTCACCTTCAGCCAAACCACCGAACTCCACTGGACCGACCACTTGTGCATCCATTTCTCCTTCGAGAAATATACCGCACACAACCAACCGCAACGTATCCCACACCGCAGCTGGAAAAAATTCACCGAAGCCAAGAATTTCAGACAATGGATCAACGACTGCGCCAACACCCTTGCCCCGATTAGAAAACCATCCAACAGGCGCATCATCACACAAGAGCCATCTAGTTCAACTCCGACCTCCAGAACTCCAGGCACACCTGCAGAAGACTCGATAAGCAGTGGCGCAATGACCAGACACCAGACAACCACGCTATCCTCATGAACGCCAGATGCAAACACCACCAACTCATGCATTCCGCCAAAAGAACCTCCTTCAAGGAACGCATCGACAACAACGCACACAACATCAAAGAGCTCTTCAACATCGTAAAAGAACTCACCAACCCGAGCTCCTGCTCCAAAGACGTTCCAGCGTGACAAGAACTCTGCGACTCCCTGGCTGCCTTTTTCCACCGCAAGATCGCAGACATCCACAACAGCTTCAACATCCAGACGCAGACGGCACACGCCAACACCCCCGACTCAACACCCACCAAACACACCGACCTTCTGCTCTCCTGGCACAACGTCAACGACGAAGACACCATCAAAATCATGAACACCATCCATTCCAGCTCACGCTCCGACCCTTGCCCCACCACATCTTCAACAAGGCAAGCTCCATCATCGCATCCCAACTCCGAAAGATCATCAACAGCTCCTTCGAGACTGCCACCTTCCCAGTGAGCTGGAAACATTCCAAGGTCAATGCCCTTCTCAAGAAACCCAAGGCGGACCCTAACGACCTCAAGAACGTCCGACCCATCTCCCTGCTCCCGTTCCCAGCCAAAGTCACTGAGAAGACCGCCAACAGACAGCTGACCCATTTCCTGGAAGAGATCAAAGTCCTGGACCCCTCCCAATCTGGTTTTTGCAGCAATCACAGCACCGAAACCGCCCTCTTTGCTGCCACCGATGACATCAGGACCATACTGGACAATGGCGAAATAGCGGCCCTCATCCTCCTGGACCTCTCGGCCACCTTCGACATTGTCTCCCACCACACCCTGTACACACGCCTCTACGACGCAGGGATCCGAGACAAAACCCTGGACTGGATCACCTCCTTCCTCACTGGCAGAGCACAGAGAGTCCGCCTCCCCCTCTTTCGATCTGAAGCCACCACGATCACCTGATGCGCATCCCAAGGATCATCCCTCAGCCCGACCCATTTCAACATCTACATAGCACCTCTCGCCAACATCGTCCGAGCACACCACCTCAACATCATCTTGTACGCCTACGACACCCAACTGATCCTCTCCCGCACCAAGGACCCTGACACCGGCAAATCCAACCTACATGAGGGAATAAAGGCTGTTGCAGAATGGATGAAGAACAGCCGGCCGAAACTTAACTCGGACAAGACGGAGATACTCATTCTCGGCTCCAACCCCTCCGCATTGGATGACTCCTGGTGGCTGACCACGCTGGGAGTTGCCCCGACACCCACCCACCACGCACGCAACCTGGGGTTCATCTTGGACTCAACGTTCTCTATGACCCAGCAATTCAACGTTGTTTCCTCCTCCAGCTTCAACAACCTCCGCATGCTCTGCAAGATCTACAGATCGATCCCAACTGAAACCAGAAGAACGGTCACACAGGCCCTCGTTGGCAGCAGGCTGTATCACGGCAACGCCCTCTACGCAGGAACTACTGCCACACTCCTGAAGAGACTCCAACGCATACAAAATGCCTCCGCACGCCTCATCCTCAGACTCCTTCGCCACATCCACATCACCACCCACCTGAGAGATCTGCATTGGCTCCCGGTCAACAAGAGGATCACCTTCAAGCTCCTCACCCACACTCACAAATCACTCCAGAATGCCGGACAAGCATACCTCAATGAACGACTGTCCTTCTACACCCGAACCGCCAGCTCTGCTCCGTAGACCTCACCCTCGCCACCGTCCCACACATTCGCCGAATGATCACCGGCGGCAGATCATTCTCCCACCAGATGCAGGACCTGCTAACCTTCAGGAGACTTCTCAAGACTTGACTGTTCGACCAGCAGCTGCTTCCCCCACCCGCATAGCGCCTTGAGACCCTCAGTGGTGAGTAACGCGCTCTACAAATGCATTAATTGATTTATTTATTGATTGAATGGCCCCTATTACCCTCCCTTCTCTCTCCTTTGCTTCTCTCCACCTCTCTCAAGGACTGGAAGAGCAGCAACACTTTAATCAGGCCCTCTGGAATTATGCAACAAGAAGTACCAAATTATGCAGCAGGGTTGACTACATTTCACTGTGTAATGCAAGGTAGTATTTCATTATTATGTCATTTGTTACACATGTTAACACTATGCGAAGAGCCTGCCACTGTGCAGCCACACATGACTGCATTTTTACTAACATTTGATCCTTTTCTGATGGTTTTTGTTAAAATCTTCAACTTAGGCTGTAAATCATGGATTATATAGCTAAGGTATGAAATCCATAATTATGCCTAAAACGCAGCAGCATCGAATAAATCCTGTGGCCCCTACTATAACACTGGTACCCCAAAGTGGTGTTGGACTGCGTGACTGCCGTGTTGTGAGATAGTGATGTGTGTGATGTTAGTGCGAGTGTGTTTGTGTGAGGAGGGCTGGTGTCTGTGTTTCCGATTATGTGTCTTTCTGGGGAACATCCTTTACCACGAATCTTTTACAACGCGGTACCGTTACCACGCAGGTTTTACAACGAAAGTCGTTACAACGACTTGCGCTGGAGGGTGCTGTAGGATAGGGAATAGTTTAATTCACTATCCAACACCTTCCCTACTATCCACGGGGACTGGAGTTGGAATAGTAAATTAAACTATTCCACTATCCAGCACCCCCCAACGCAAGTCGTTGTAACGACTTGCGTTGTAAAACCTGCGTTGTAACGGTACGCTTGGTAATACCATGCGTTGTAACGACATAGATCCGTCTTGCTTGTGTCTGTGTCACAATCTGTGTGATTCAATCAGGGTCACTGGAATTGTGTGCCATGGGAGGACCACATTATGCAGAAGTGTTGGCTAAATGAAGCAACAAGAAATGACAAATTATGCCTCATAATGCAGCACATTCTGTTGTAGTATTATTTTGACATTTTAATACACATTTGACCATGCATTCATACAAATTCTGATCAGTATCTCTCCATCCCTTCCCTTTGTTGCATCCAAATCCAACTCTAAAAGAAAACAGCTTCCCAGCTCCCTCCGCGCTGTCCTAAACTATATCCTTTATCCGCAACTACCTTCTGCTGCAGCAACTGTGTCATTCAAGCTATTTGAGTGTACCCTTAAAAATGCCTTGTACTGAAACTGTCCTCTATGCACAGTCTTCTTCTGCGTCACACCAACAGGTGCACGTCTTACCTAGCATCCTTTCTTTGAAAACCAAGGTGCAAACACATCTTCATGAATCACATTAGGTATAACACTGAAAATCCTGAAGAAATAGAATTGCAACAGCTAAATTGTTTTTAGCCCTAGACAACAACGAATCAGAATACTTCCAAAAACCCACCCTCTTGCTTCAGTCCCACGCACAGTCAACAATCTGCCCTCTCCACCATGCACTCCTGTCTCTCAATCTTGACTCTCTGAAAAAGAATTAGCATCTGACATCACCTACAAAATGAACAGTATCAGAGAAATCCTTGCTACACAGCTCACCGCTACACACCCAAGGCGTCTCTCAGAAAACCACCCTGTGCCTGCTATATGTCACCATGACACAGAAACAAGAAGGGGTACACAATCAGCGCTTCGCCTCTGGGCGCTATCTGGGCAGAAGTCCACCGCACAAGAGTAACTGTGCTAAACAGGGACTCGGGACAGATGTCTGGTGGGAAGGGGGGATGGATGGGTAGTTGATAACAGTTTAGACAGCACCCCCCCATTAGAAGCAGTTCCAGGAAGTGCAATTAGTGACAGTCCCTGACAGTCAGTGACAGTTCCGCCTGCATTAGTGTGACATACCATTAGTGACAGCTCTGAACGTGGTTGTCCAGTCAGTGCCAGAGCAGTAAGTGACAGTTTCCTGCAAGGACAGTCCCATTCGTGGCAGAGCTGGAAGTAATAGACCTAGAAGTGACAGTCCAAAAGTGACAGCTACAGTCTCAGCTTGAGCCTTGTTAATGGCTCTCGTGGCTGTGCCTGTCCCATTAGTGAGTGACTGCCTGTTAAAGACAGTCTCAAGAGTTGCAGTCACTAAGCCTAATAGAGACAGCCTGGCAGTGAGAGTCCTGGTAATGACCGGGCGGACAGTGAGCACCCATTTACTGGCAGACTTGTCAATGACAGTCCTGTCCCTGATGTCCCAGAAATGAAAATATCTTTAATGACAGGACAGCCAGTTACAGTGGTATTACTGACTGTATAAAGAGGGGGTCATGTCGGAGACTGTCTCAAAAGAAACCGTCTACGCATTTAGTGGCATTAGTGACAACGCGATCCGTGGCAGGCCGCAATGTCATATCTCTAATAGGATTCTGACCCACCCGTCATGGACAGCCTAGTTAGAGATCCTTCTGAGAGATAGTGCCTCGAAACCCTCTCAGAGATGGTCAGCTCACGACAGTCCCTTGTAGAGCCCTGAGAGGGACCGGGCCATTAAAAACCTCTGCTTCATGGACAGGCACATAGTGCCAATATCGGCAAACACTCATTCTCCCCCATACAGCATTCTCCTAGAGCAATAACCAGACAAGACACCTTCTTTGTGGAGAAAACTGCCGCAGGTTTATTAGCATAAAAAATATTACAACATTGGTGGGTTATCTTACGGGGGTCATCTTACGAGGCAGTGGGCAAGGAGGGCGCCCAGTGGGTGGGGAGAGGTATATGTACCCCACCCGACCCCCTCTCTCCAGAAGTGACGCGGCACACCTGGACCCCAGAGGGTCCCAAACACTGGGAGGCTGCCACCTGTGCCTCTTGTGGCACTAAATAGGCCACCCTTTTAGCGGGGGGAAACATCCTTTACAACGCAACTTTTACAACGCACTATCATTACGACGCAACTTTTACAACGCAGTTATTACAACGCATTGCACTGGAGGGCGCTCTAGGATAGGGAATAGTTTAATTACTATCCAACACCTTCCCTACTATCCACGGGGACTGGAGTTGGAATAGTAAATTAAACTATTCACTGTCCAGCGCCCCCAACGTAATGCATTGTAACGACTTGCGTCGTAAAAGTTGCGTTATAATGGCATGCATTATAAAAGCATTCATTGTAACGACATACATCCTTTTGCGGGTCTCCCATGTGGAACCCGGGCAGCCTGCATCAGTGACCCTCCCTGCAACGCTTCAGTGAGACTCACACAGCGACTGTTCCTTTTAGTACAGAGCTTCCAGGAAGTCTTCTATTTGAGTCGCATTCGGGTGTTTATAGCTCGTTACATCTGCCAGCCAAACAGAAAAGACTCATGATTCCCAACTTCCACCAAAAGACCACTGTCCCTAAGCATGCAACCTCTCAGCACTGTATAAGCACAGAAGTCACAGGCACACCCCATGAAAGGGAGAAGGATCAGCAAAATCAGAGCAGGAGGGCCGACTCACACAAAATGCTGCACCCACATAACAGGCAGAGCACATCACATTGTAGTCAATGTGGTACAAACCGCAACACGCACACAACAGAACACAGGATACAACAGGTGCCGCTTGTGTGTAGAAACTGGCCAATAAAATTTGGCATTGCAGGGAAATGTAAGATGATGATGTACAAGTACAAACACACATCCTTGATGGTTTCGGAATGCCCACTGTCCCGCATCAAATAGGCATTTCCTCCCAAACAGTACAATGTACACTGTCATGCAGTCTGAATGAAAACATGTACAATGTGTCAACATACAGGTTAACACAATGTTAAAACGCACCTCCCCTTCACATTGCAGAGGGAAATACAATGCCTCCTGCTGAGCTGTTCGAGCCCCTCTTGTCTGATGTCGAAGAAGACCACCAGACCTTCGACCACGACACCATCCTACAGTTCGTGGACAGCCTCTGCTGCACACCTCCAGGTGAAGGGCAGCCCAGCTGCCACAAGGAGACTCAACCCCCTGCACAGACCACACAGAAGCCAGCACCCACCACAAAGGCTGCCTCCGAGGACGCCCACAAAGACAACATGTCCTTCCAACGTTGTTTGTTAGTGTGCCAGGAGCAGCTGGCTGAACAGATGTGGATGGGGTTTGACTGCATGGCAGACAAACTAGATCCCATACGTGGGTGCCTGAGTCCCATCTGGGACCTCTCACAGTCCCTAACGGACACCCACAGTTAACTCCATGCCCTCCAATAAACCATGGGTGACATTGCTGGAGTCCTGACTTGGAGGCAAGAACAAGTGTCTAGTCCGAGTGGCTCCAGCGATGTCGCCAGGTAGTTGGGACACATGCGGAGGTTGATGGAGAACATAGAGCGGACGCAGGCGGAAAGAGCGTCAGCCACAGCCGCACACCAGCGAGAGGTAGCTGTGTTCCACAATGACATGAAGACCCTCCTCATTGCTTCAACAAGTCCTGGCGCTGATGACTGATGCTGCTACCACCACATCCACATCTCCGCCCCCTGAGGTGTCACTGCCTTAAAGTGCTGGAGACAGAACACCACCGCCCACACGTGAGGCACTTGAAACAGCAGAGGATGAAGATGCAGATTAATATGACCTCCTGGTAAGAAAAAATAAGCAGCAATTGTAGGATGGTGGAATCTGACTGCATGGTTACTCCCACTTTCTGCCTGGCGTTTTGCTGGTTTTTGACTTAGTTTGACTGGAATTCTGCTAATCTGAACCCCAGTCTATCTGCTTTCTCCCTAAATTTATTGCATGTACCTTAGGTACACCACAGATTGGATTCTGGGGTACCCTTATAGTCCCTACTATATGGTATACTATGTACCTAGGGCATAGGTACCCCAGAGGCCTCTCAAGGCATGGATTAAGCCACCCCTGGGAGACCATTCAAAATGAGACTACAGGTCTGCTTCAGAAGCCTGTGTAAGGTGGTGTATGTACCACTTACTTAGATATAGGTTACCTATATCTATCCATATCGCACCACATGTGTAAACCTATCAATCACCCTTATGGCAGGCCTTGACAATCTTGAAGGCAAGGTACTGGGTTTCATGTGAGAGGATGCCCATGCATGAGCAGAGCCCCTCTGCAGCTTTCGGAACCTTTATTCCGGGGTTGTTTGTGATGCAGCTAACCATATACTTTTAAGTGCTATTATAACCTCGCGGTAAATGCTAACTTTAAAATGACTGCATGGAAACATGTCATGTTTGACACCTTTGAATCATATCTCTCTACCAGTAACTGGCGACGGAGGTATGATTCCGCCTTTCTAGAGGGAGAAACCTGACAGCACCGGTACACCCGGTACCAGCATTGCAAACCCTGTCATCACAAAATGGATGCTGCCAGCCACAAACACAAGTCTGCCTTCCTGCTGCTGTACGAAACTTCAGCAGGGGACGGCTGGATAATAGGGGGCAGATTTACAATATCTGGCGCATCCCCAGAGATGCGCCAGTTTTTGTGCGCCATGCCACCGCCACCATGGATGCGCCGCATTTACAATGCGGCGCACCATGGGGCAAAAACGGCACAGATGCGTGACGCATCTGTGCCGTAAAGGCGGCGCATTGCTAGAGTTGTGTCTCAAGTGCGATGCAGCTCCAGCAATGCACTGGGGGGCCCTATTCTCACAATTCTGCGTCAAGCCTTACGCCTGATTCAAGCAGGCACAGGGTTTTGACGTAGCATGGGCCCAAATGTGACTGAGTGAAATCTTGTAGATTTCACTCAGCCACTTTTAGGAGACGTCCTGTGCTGGAACCCCCCCCCCCTCCCTCGGGGGAGCTTGGAAACCCGCCTCCTGTGTCGCAAACTCTTCGGAGTCCTTCAGGAGCTGCTTAGTTGCAAACCGGATAGATGCGTCTTTGGTACCTGCCTTGCAGGGGAGTAACTCCTTCACTCCAAGGGAGACTTTTCCGTCATCCAAAGTCATGTAGATAGTAGAAGTTCTGGGATTCTGTAGCAGAGTTTCATCCAGGTAAATCTAAAGTCCCATAGCCAGGGGTTCCTACTTTATACCCAAGGAAGGGGTGGGACAAACTCTGGAGACCCACCTATGGGAGGGTCAGGACAGAGGGGTGGCTATACCCATGTTCTTTGTCCAGTTTTTCACCAGAGCAGGCTCTTGTAGCCCCTGCAACCGGTTTGAGCTGGACTATGCACAGGGACAACAAATGTGCCCCCAGTGCAGACTTCAAAGCACTCTCAGAGTGCACCCACCAGCCCCAATGCACTATAGCCTGTCTGGGAGGGGATCACACCTCCCTCTGACAGGAAAACTGGGGGCAGATTTACAACCCCCTTGCGCCCCTTTTACGCCGCCGTTGTGTCACTTTTGTGACACAGCTGCGGCGCAAAAGAAGCGCCATGGTGCGGGGTACTTACAACGTGACGCATCTGGGAGATGAGTATAGTTGTAAAGCCCTGCACCAGAGGAGACGTTCCTGCGCAGGGGGGGGGGGGCGTTCCGGCGCAGGAACGCCTCCTAAAAGTGGCTGAGTGAAATCTACAAGATTTCACTCAGTCACTTTGGGGCCCATGCTGCGTCAAACCCCTGCGCCTGCTTGAAGCAGGCGTAAGGATTGACGCAGCATTAACAAGATAGGGCCCACAGAGTTTGCTGGAGCTGCGTCGCTCTTGCGACGCAACTCCAGCAATGCGCCGCTTTTACGGCACAGATGCGTCACGCATCTGTGCCGTTTTTGCCCATTGTAAATGCCGTGCATCAATGGTGGCGGAGGCATGGCGCACAATAAGTGGCGCATCCCTGCTGAAATGCAGGGATGCGCCACTTATTGTAAATCTGCCCCCTACTCTGCATCTCATTAGCGTTAGCTGCCGGAGTCATCGGTGGCAATGTTTTTTACGACTGCTATCGCGGGTAAACTGGTAATATGTGCTGTTTATACCAGCTTGTGAATGGTGCGATATATTTATCCCCACTTTGGCTGCAATAAAGTGCATTTAACTCGGCGATAACTCCTTGAGAATATACCCCCCAAGTCCAGTGGTTGGCTAGCTATATGACCCGCCCTGAAAAAGCCCCTAATCTCTCCAGAAGTGTACACCTGTGCCCCGGAAAGAATGATCAATCCTTTTTCGAAGTTGTGGTCCAGCTACAGGTGGGCCGCTCGACCCCCAAGCTGTCAAGGCTACGTATCGCTACATACTGCCTGTTTATGCTGCCTGCAGTGGCCAGGGCGCACTTGGGTACTGGAGCTCTCTGGCACTGCAGAGGGGGCTTCACCAGTAGGAGGCTCCCGCAGCACAGCCCATGGGCAAGGTAAGTCATCGTGCCTTAATATTTAAGCAGAGGATGTGTGCATGAGCAGTGATTTTTTTTTTAATACTTTTGAGCATAGGAAATAGCTTTGGCCGTGGGTACTGAGGCTGCCGGATTTTACGTTTGTGTAGGAGTTTTGTGTGGTGTTACATACAGGCGGGCAGATTTACAATGAAAGTGACTCAGTGCATTTCACAAGCCATTTGACTGCACCGCCCTGAGTCACTTTCAAAGCACAGGGATGCGACATATTTACAACAATATATCACAACTCTATGCTGCCCCCTGCGCTGGCGCACAAACTGCAGCAACGCACAGGCGTAGGCACCCTTTGCACCATGGTGCAAGGTTGACTGCGTTGAGGGGAGATTGTTTTTTTGCAGGAAGGCGGGCGCACCTTCCTGCACAAAAACAATCACTACAGGCATTTTCCTCTTTCAATACGTGCTGTAGAACGCTGCATGCATTGCAAGAGGAAAAAACAAGGAGAAATTAAAACATTTCTCCTCGGGAGGCGTAGCATTCACACGCATTTCCAGATTGATAATTCCTCGTCAATCTGTAAATGTGTCTCGTTCCATGGGTGTTGTATGGGAACACCCACAGCAACACCCATGGAACGCCCCTTTCACCCAAAGTGCTGCGTGTAAAGGTGCCATATTTACAAGGACAGGAAAAGATACACAGCGTGGCTTTTCCTGTCCTTGTAAATATGGAGCAGTAAGATACGCCACCAGTATGTCACAAAAAGTGACGTACTCGTGGCACAGGAAGCTTGTAAATCTGCCCCTGGATTTCTATTACTCTTTGATATCTTTTGTTTGGTCGTGAAAAATGGATACCCTTTTTGATATGCGTAGTCGCATGAAAGTGACGAAGAAATATTAACGCAAAGAAAATCGCTAATAGAGGTGGGTCAGCCACGTAGCATGAGGAGGGCACCGCAAGGGGAGATTAGGTAGCGAAAGCAGGTGAACCTAGGATAGAGCTGTGTTTGTAGTGTAAGGAGGCGCAGCAGAACGAAAAGAGTTCTGCTAATCAGCAGATAAACCCTGAAAGCGTAGGGAGACTGCACTTAGGTTTCAAGGCTGCATGAACCACTTAGAAGCCAGGAAACAAGAGCATGCTAGCCAATGGCAAACATCAGGTTGGATTACTCTCCTACTACCAATTACTAGCACAAGGATGCCTTCCAGAAATGAGGCGCTCTAGAAGTGCTGTTTCAATTCAATTCAATTACAACAGCCCTATTACAACAGGTCTTCCAAACAGCGCGTGCACGATGCCCAGTCTTGACCTAAGAACGGGGAGAAATAAAGAAATGTCTCCTCATTGTTAACACCAGTGTAGCGCAGAGAAAGGCCACGCAGGGGCCTGAATCTGTCCATAAACAGAGGGGCAGATTTACAAGACCGGTAAGCCACTTTTGCCCCGCGGTTGCATCACTTCTGTGACGCAACGGCGGCGTAAAGCCAACGCCATGCTGCAGGGTATTTACAACGTGACGCATATAGGGAGCTGCGTCACATTATAAAGTCCTGCGCCACATGAAACCTGCGTCAGTTTTCATGTGGCCATTCCGGAGCAGGGGGGATCGTTCGGTGCAGGAACGCCTTGCAAAAGTGGCTGAGTGAAATCTACAAGATTTCACCTAGTCACTTTTCCGAACCCGCTGCGTCAAAACCATGCGCCTGCTAGAAGCAGGCGTAAGGCTTGACGCACCATGTTGAACACAGGCAGGGTTGGAACAGTGCTCGAGTTGCGTCGCGCCCGCGACGTAACTCCACACTGCCACATTTTTACGCCGTCAGATGCGACACGCATCTGTTTGTCCTTGCGCCATGATGCGGCGCATTGTAAATAATGCGCATCTGTGGTGGCGCAAGGGTAAACTTGCATGCGCATCTTTCCTGGCGCATCTCTGCTGATTTGCAGCAGGGATTGCGCCAGAAAACTTAACTGTGCCCAGAATAATTCTCTGTTTAATATTTATCTCTGATATGTGAATGCGCTGCAAAGTTCAATCTTTATATACTAATTTATTAGAATCATGTTTACTTGAGCGTTAAAGAAATAGAGTTATTCTGCTAGTGATCAATATCATTTATACCCATAAAGTTCTCCAAAAATTAAAAATTCAGGGTCTTTAGCTGCCACACAAAGTGCAACAGACGCCGAGAATTGCCAAACAAAGTTAGAAAAGGAGAATATTGGAAAAGATCAGCGCTGTAGAAAACATCTGCTCTGATTGGACTCTTGTGAATCTTAGAGTGACTCTACGGAGTTAAAGGCGATCGATGCAGACGGATGATTATCGTACTGCACAAAATAGGAAGACATTAACGTCTAATTAATGAAAAGTGTAATGTGTTTAATTAGATGAGAAGGGTTTGTCATCCTTGCAATGCATTATGGGCAGCCGGATATCCGTTCAGACTTCCCCACGGTGCAGGAAGTGCTTCGCCTGGGAGGCGTAGCATTCACACGCATTTCCAGATTGATGATTCCTCGTAAATCTGGAAATGTGTCTCGTTCCATGAGTGTTCCTTGGGAACACCCACTTCAACACCCATGGAATGCCCCTTTCACCCAAAGTGCTGCGTGTAAAGGGGCCATATTTACAAGGACAGGAAAAGACACAAAGCGTGGCTTTTCCTGTGCTTTTAAATATGGAGCAGTAAGATACGCCATCAGTACGTCACAAAAAGTGACGTACTGGTGGCGCAGGGAGCTTGTAAATCTGCCCCTGGATTTCTATTACTCTTTGATACCTTTTGTTTGGCCGAGAAAAATGGATACCCTTTTTGATGTGTTTGGTCACATGAAAGCGGCGAAGATATCGCTGATAGAGGTGAGCGAGCCACGTGGTGTGAGGTGGTGGGGGAGCACTGTAAGGGGAGATTAGGTAGCAAGAGCAAGGAACCTAAGACACAAGCTGGTTTGTAGTGTAAGGAAGCGCAGCAGAACGAAAAGAGATAAACCCTGAAAGCGTAGGGAGACTGCACTTAGGTTTCAAGGCTGCAGGAGCCAGTTAGGAGCCAGGAAATAAGAGCATGGGAGTAGTTAGCCAATGGCAATCAGCAGGCGGGATTACTCTCCCGCTAGTAATTACCAGTGCAGGGATGACTTCGGGTAACCAGGATCTCCAGAAATGCTGTTTCAATTCAATTACATCAGGTCTTCCAGACAGCGCAAGCGCGTTGCCCAGTCTCGACCTAAGAATGGGGCGAAATAAAGAAAATTTCTCCTAGTTTTTTAACACCCAGCGCAGTGCAGAGAAAGGCCATGCAGGGGCCTGAACCTGTCCAGAGAGTAGTCATTCTCTGACTACTTTATATTTATCTCCATAGATATATCAAAGGGGCATATCAGCAAGGCCTGGCGTTGGAATTATCGCTGCTTTTGCATCCGTTTTCGGGCGAAAAGCAGCGATAATTCTAACGCCCTATCAGCAAGGACACGCCAATGCGTGGATCCATGCCTTAGCGCTTATTTCCTTAGCTCCTCGCCTCACTAATGAGATGCGAGGTAGGTGTTCCCAACAGAAATCCAGCGAAAATAATCGCTAACCCGGCTTCTCCCTATCAACAATGGAATCGCTATCCAGCCTAGCGACTTAAAAAACTAGCGCTAACCGTGTATATCACCGGTTCCTTATGCCTGCTAATTTTATTACGTAGCCATCTGTGTCATGGGAGGTGGATTTTCTTGCTAAGTCCACATCTCCCTATTTACAATATTTACCCTAACGCTGTGTTTAATCGCTGGAAATGCTGCCATATTGCCAAATTACACCGCTGCTCGTTGTTAATAGTGCGCTAACCAGGCGATAGAGTCCGGCGATAGACAGCGCTAATTTTGTGCACGCTGAACACGCTGGCCTTTGATGACATGACCCTGAATGCGATTTCTAGAGTAACAGAAAATTGATCTTTGATGGTATTCGAATTGAGCTTGTTTTCTCGTTTGCTTTCAGTCTGTTCTTTATCACTTTCATAAAGACCAATTTTTTGACACAATCCCACAAATTTTCTAGAGTAAGAGAAAATTGATCTTTGAAGGTAATCGAATTGAGCTTGTTTGCTCGTTTGTGCTTCAGTCTGTTTTTTGTCACTTTCGTGTAGACCTATGAAGGTCCCAAAAATTGACGAATTCTCTGTTCAGCCGCCACACGGAGTGCAGCTGAAAACGAGAACGGGTCGTCTGTCGTAATGTAATATCCTGACGGGAACCTCAATATGCTAAGATTGCACTCTGGTGAATATTAGAGCGACTCTATGGAGTGTATGGGATAGATGAGGAAGGATGATTAACATATACGTTCAAAAATATGGGGAAATGAACGTCTAATTAATGAAAAGTGTAATGTGTGTAATAACATGGGAAGGGTTTGTCATCCCTGCAATGCATTATGGGCAGCCGGATATCCGTTCACTGTTAAACACGTTGCAGGAAGTGCTTCGCCCAGCGTCCCTCGGGATAAACAAAGCAGGCGTGGTGACGTCACAGCGCTCCCCCCGTCAGGCGTCTCCAGTGGTCCCTGTGTGGCTCGGACGCCGGCTGGAGTGGGACACCTAGTGTCGCCGTGCGGTACTGCACCCTGGTATCCTGTGGAACCTTTGACCTCACTTCTCTGGTGCAAAGCATCACAGAATCTATACTGTTTACATAATGCAGCCCGACCTCTGACCCCAAGATAAAAACACAGACAAAATATTGCACCACTCACAGGTACTTTAAACAAGCATTGGCCATGCCAATTGGTTTCGCCATATTGGTGTATTATGAAAATATGTCCTCGGTGTCAAGTCAAGTCAAGTCGAGTCAAAATTTGTATAGCGCGCTACTCACCCAGAGGGTCTCAAGGCGCTTAAGGGAGAGGAGTTCGCTACTGATCGAACAGCCAGGTTTTGAGTTGCTTTCTGAAGGAGAGGTGGTTCTGTGTAAGACGGAGGTGGGTGGGGAGGGAGTTCCAGGTCTTGGCCGCCAAGTAGGAGAAGGATCTTCCTCCCATGGTGGCTCTTCGGATGCGAGGAATCGCGGAAAGGACTTGGTTGGACGATCGTAATTGGCGAGTGGGGGTGTGAAAGGTCAGGCAAGAGTTGAGGTATCTGGGTCCTGGTTCGTGGAGTGCCTTGTGTGCGTGGGTGAGGAGACGGAACGTGATTCTCTTGCTGACGGGGAGCCAGTGCAGGTCTCTCAGGTGACCGGATATGTGGTTGTGGCGAGGTAAGTCTAGGATGAGTCGAGCGGAGGCGTTCTGAATGCGTTGAAGTCTTTTCTGCAATTTGGCTGTGGTTCCGGCGTAGAGGGTGTTTTCGTAGTCCAGTCGGCTGGTGACAAGTGCTTGGGTGACCGTCTTCCTTGTTTCGGTGGGGATCCATCGGAAGATCTTTCGGAGCATGCGTAGGATGTTAAAACATGAGGATGAGACGGCATTGACTTGTCTGGTCATCGAGAGGGAGGAGTCTAGGATGAATCCCAAGTTGCGAGCATGGTCCGTTGGTTTGGGTGCGCTGCCTAGGGCCGGGGGCCACCATGAGTCGTCCCAGGCAGAGGGGGATGATCCTAGGATGAGGACTTCCGTCTTGTCTGAGTTCAGTTTAAGGCGGCTGTTCTTCATCCACTCGGCTACGTCTTTCATCCCTTCGTGTAGGTTGGTTTTGGCGGTGGTTGGGTCTTTGGTGAGGGAGAGGATCAGCTGGGTGTCGTCTGCGTAGGAGATGATGTTGAGGTTGTGTTGGCGTGCGATGGATGCGAGGTGGCTCATGTAGATGTTGAAGAGGGTGGAACTGAGCGATGATCCTTGTGGAACGCCGCATATGACTTCGGTGGCCTCTGATCTGAAAGGGGGGAGGTGGACTCTCTGGGTTCTTCCGGCGAGGAACGAGATGATCCAATCCAATGCCTTATCTTGTATCCCGACGTCCCTGAGGCGTTGTACAAGGGTACGGTGGCAGACCGTTTCGAACGCTGCGGAGAGGTCCAGGAGGATGAGGGCTACTGTTTCCCCGTTGTCGAGCAGAGTCCGGATGTCGTCTGTGGCTGCGATGAGGGCGGTCTCGGTGCTGTGGTTGGCTCGGAAGCCGGACTGTGAGGGGTCGAGTGCATTGTTAGACTCGAGGAAGGCGGCGAGCTGATTGTTGACGGTCTTCTCTATGACTTTGGCGGGGAACGGGAGGAGCGAGATGGGGCGGTAGTTCTTAAGTTCGGTGGGGTCTGCTGTAGGTTTCTTCAGGAGGGCGCTGAGTTTGGCATGTTTCTAGCTTTCCGGGAAGGTAGCGGTGTTGAAGGAGCAGTTGATGATGTCCTGGAGATGGGGTGCGATGACGGAGTCGGCCTTTTTGAAGATGTGATGGGGCATGGGTCGGTTGGCGATCCGGAGTGGATGGAGCTCATCAAGCGGATGGTGTCTTCAGTGCTGATCGGGGTCCAGGCGTGAAGAGTGGTGGTGAGGGATTTCGGTTCAGTGGTGAGGGGAGTGGACTGGTCGCCGAAGCTGTTGTGAATGTCTGCGCTCTTGCTGTGGAAGAACGAGGCTAGAGAGTCGCAGAGGTCTTGAGAGGGAGTGATGTCGTTGTTGCCGGCGCTGGGATTGGTGAGCTCTTTGACAATGCTGAAGAGTTCCTTGCTGTTGTGGGCGTTGTTGTCTAGTCGATCCTTGAATGCTGATTTCTTGGTGGTGCGGATCAGCTGGTGGTGTTTGCGGGTGGCTTTCTTGAGGGCGGTCATGTTGTCTGTGGTTGGGTTTCTTCGCCAGGCTTTCTCGAGGGTGCGGCAGTTCTTTTTGGAGTTCTTGAGGTCGTCGATGAACCAGGAGGCTTTTTTGCTTCCTGGCTTGTTGGGATGGTTTTTCAAGGGTGCTAGTTCGTTAGCGCAGTGGGTGATCCACTGTGTGAGATTGATGGCTGCTTGATTGGGGTCCGTTGATATGGCGGGAGGGTTTTGGTTCAGAGATGTGGTGAGCTGGTGGGTGGTGATTTTGTTCCAGTTTCTGCGGGGAATTTGTTGCGGGTGGTGGTGAGTCGTGGTCTTTCTGAAGCTAAAGTGGACGCAGCTGTGGTCTGTCCAGTGGGTCACGTGGTGTGATTGAAGGAGATGTGCTTGCTGGAGGAGAAGATTGGGTTGAGCGTGTGTCCGGCGTAGTGGGTGGGGGTGTTCACCAGTTGTTTGAGTCCAAGATTGGCGAGGTTATCCAGCAGGGTGGTGGTGTTGTTGTCGTTGTTGTTTTCCAGGTGGAAGTTGAGGTCCCCTAGAAGAATGTAGTCATCGGAGGGGAGGGCGTGTGGGCTGACAAAGTCAGCGATGTCTTTGCTGAATTGTGTGCGGGGTCCTGGGGGTCTGTAAATGAGGGTGCCTCTGAGTGTGGTCTTGGGGTCGGTGTGTATCTGGAAGTGGAGGTGTTCGGTGGCTATGGGGGTGTCGTCGGAGTTGGTCGAGATGCGGATGGTGTTCTTGTGGACGATGGCGATACCTCCTCCTGTTTGGTTGATGCGGTCCCTTCGGATGATCTTGTATCCGTCCGGGATGGCTATGGCGATGTCGGGTGCTAATGAGGTGTTCATCCAGGTTTCCGTGAGAAAGGCGACGTCCGGCGATGTGGTGTCGAGTAGGTTCCATAGTTCAATGGCGTGTCTGTGGACCGAGCGGGTGTTGAGCAGGATGCACTTCAGGTGGTTGTTGTTGGAGCTCTGTTTGGCGTTTGTGGTTGTAATGTGGGTCCTGATGCAGCAGAACTTGCAGGATTGGCAGGTGAAGGGTCCATGGGTGCTTCCTGGGGTGGCTCGGTGGCAGTCGCGGAGGCGGCCGGTGTTGAGTGCGGTAAGGAATGCGGCGTTGTAAGTTCGGCGGGCGGGATGGCCTTTGCTGGGTCCAGGGGGTCTGGCCCTGGGTGCGGTCCAGGCACGGAGGGGGGTAGACGGGCTTACCTTTGGCGCGCCTTCGGCGCACTTAGGGCGCGCCCGCTGCGCGTGAACGCTGCACGTATGCGACTCTGCCATAAGTGGAGAGTGGAAGAGGGCAGAGCGAGGGAGGAGCAGCTGGGAGGCGGGAGCGGGGTGGTGAGGTCCGGGGATGCTCGAGGGAACGGGGGTGGGGCCGCGGGGGAGCAGCGGCAGGGAGCGGGGAGGGTTAAGAGCACAAAAACAATGCAGGCGAGATCGGGGCCACAAGTAAGGCAATACAGTAAGGCAATACGATACTCTAATGGGGCACAATCAGGAATACAGTAAGGCAATACAATACCAGGCTCTATTGGGGCACAATCAGGAATACAGTAAGGCAATATGATACCAGGCTGGCGATTGCAGGTGAGATCGGCACAAGGAAAGGCCAAGGAGGCACAAGGAAGGCCAAGGAGCGGGTGGAGCGACCGTTTCTGACTAGGTCAGGACGGTCACAGCTCTTCACGTCGCGGGACTTCCTTTTTGTTTATCAGTGGGAGGGAGGAGCAGCTGGGAGGCGGGAGCGGGGTAGCGAGGTCCGGGGATGCTCAAGGGAATGGGGGTGGGGCCGCGGGGGAGCAGGGGCAGGGAGTGGGGAGGGTTAAGAGCACAAAAACAATGCAGGCGAGATCGGGGCCACAAGTAAGGCAATACAGTAAGGCAATACGATACCAGGCTCTAATGGGGCACAATCAGGAATACAGTAAGGCAATACGATACCAGGCTCTATTGGGGCACAATCAGGAATACAGTAAGGCAATACGATACCAGGCTGGCAATTGCAGGCGAGATCGGCACAAGGAAAGTCCAAGGAGGCACAAGGAAGGCCAAGGAGCGGGTGGAGCGACCGTTTCTGACTAGGTCAGGACGGTGCAGTGCAGAGTTGGAAAAGCAATACAATGACACATGCGTGGCTCAGACAGGGTGGGAGGGGAACCCTTGCCAACTTATAGTTGCCTTGTCATCTGACTCCGGCCTCAGAGAGTGTGAGGGCAGAGCCATGGAGAAGCACCAAGACAACTCAGCAGTAGGCACCTTTGGGGTACCTGTGCCCAGCAGCAGAGAGAACCCTGCAGAGGTCACATTCCGCATCAGGAACAATGTTGGTCTTTTTACTACCCAGGGAATCACTCACTGTGAGAGTAGCCAGTTTAAATTAATATTCTGCGTCTTGGATTCGAAGAATACCATCAGCACTTTGCTTTATCCGGTCTAATGCACCGACTGCTACACTCTTGTCACTGGTGGCTTGCAACTTGAACAAGTTACAGGCAAGTAGAGCAATGCTTGGCCGAGGGCCCCAACAAACTATCTGTGAGCACCTCATTAAAGGAAATTAGGTGTTCTTATTTGTCCCGGTTGGCGCCCTTCCATTAAAATATTGTTTTTGTTGTTTTTTTTAATTAGGTTTCAATATTTATTTCTTAAATTTCATTGAACATAAATAAAAACCAACAATAGTTGTGCCATGAATTCATAATGTGTAAACTGCATCCAGTTACCCAAACCCCACAGCTCACACAAAGCAGGTGATAAAGAAAAGAAATCCAAACCAACAGAAGAAAGACATCGACAGACTTAACAGTAGAGCACAAGCACCAGGGAGATGGGATGTGAAGTGGGAGGTAACCATTCAGCTTACAATGTCAACTACTCATTGCAATAGATGAGGTCAGTAAGCCAGTCCTTACATTTGGGGGTTTGTCCCCAACCCCATCGACAATGGGCACTTCTCTTAGCAATCAGCAGTGCTATTGTTACATAACTCCTAAACCCAATATTCAAGTCTTTGACATGCCCAAGCAGGGCCATGACAGAAGTAAGCGTAAGAGTGTCCCCTATCATAATAGAGAGAGCATCACACACTTCTGCTAATAAAAATGGGCCGGCTCACAAGACCATGCCAGGTGAAGAAAGTCAGCACCTGCTAACCCATATCTGGCACACATAGCATCCGCCAGAACCTATGCAGTTTAGCAGGAGCATTATTTTTTAATTTGTATTTATTTAAAGAGTTTTATATAGCGCTGGCTAGACCTGAAGGTATCAGAGCGCTTTACATGTGAATCACAATGTAACAGAAAAAGATCAACAATTACACAATGCATCAAAAAATAGGCAATACAATTAGGAGAGGAGAGAGAAAAGTAGTGGAGGGGGCAGGGAGGTGAGAAAGGGAGGATAAGGGAAGAGACAACAAGGAGAGACAAAAGGAAGTCTGTCTAAAGACCGACTGAGTGGGTGACGACCAAGGAGGGAATCCACGGTCCATCTCCCCTATAGCTAAACCAGGTAGCTCCATCGGGCATCAGACAAAATAGTTCAGTCTGAATACATTGAGAGAGGAGAGAAGGAGAGACATAAACAGAGGGAGGATGTGGGAAGAGACGACAGGAGAAACAAAAGGAAGTCTTTCTAAAGACCGACTGGATAGGTGACGTCCAAGGAGTGAATCCCCGGCCTGTCTCCCCTATAGCTAAACCAGGTAGCTCAATCGGGCATCAGACAAAATAGCTAGATCTCAATTGACGAGGGAAAATTCACAGATAAACAGGGTGGGGACTAAGGGCCAGGACAGGTGAGGGCAAAGGTCAGTAGCAGAAAAGTGGAGAAGAGTAGAGCGGAGAGGGGTAGGAGGTAGTGGGAGGAGGGAGATAAGGTCAGGAGAGAAGCAGGAGGGTTTGGTGCGGCCGTTATTTTAGGCAGCTACAGGCAGTATTTCAGGAGCAATCACTGTGTGGGATAACTACATCGCAGCTTTGTTGTCTCTCGTGCCCCATATTACAGTCTGTCCATCTGTATGTTATGCGATGACATTTAATGTGCATTTATTCTAATAATTGCATTGGACCAGAATGCAAGGCCTTGCATTTTTGCAGCATGGCAAAATCATACCCGAGAGGCAAGTGACCGTCCGGAGAGTGTGTTCTATGTCACAAGGTATCCTTAGCTTTAATCTCTGCTGTAGTAAAGGCATTCACCTCATTTCACTTACACTGTAGTGCGGTAATAAAACTCTAATTTGATCGTAGTATAGTAATATTCAAAGTGGGATGTGTGTCTCTTACGCAACACGTTATTGGGTCGAATTTATTTTCACTGGAATTAAAATAAATGTGGCCTATTAACACGTGTTACGTACAGCACCTGGATTGATTATCCACATGTATTAATACGGCGCTAAAGCCAATTTCCCCTTTATTACCTCTGTGCAACAACATTGGCATTGACCCTGACAAACGTTTTGCCTACCTCACGTGCTGCTTATTACGATTGTTTTAAACAGGGGGACTCTGCCTAAGAGGGAGATAATGATGGAGAGAATGAATTTAGGGGCAAATTACCAACTGTTAGTGATATTTATCGCTAACTGAGCTTAGCGTTAGTTTTTTTAACGCCGCGCTTCGCCCAATATTATCGCTGAGATAACGTCCCATTACCAACGTTTATCTCAAAAGCGATAATATTTCAGGCGTTAGCGTGAATATTGCTGGAAAACCAGCGGTGTTCACGCATTAGCGTGCAAATGCTGTTAGCCATGTTAGCCACCTCCCATTGGATAACATGGCTAAGAACTGGTATTTGCAGGCGTTAGCGTTTGGCAATATTCGCCTTTCTTGGTAATAGGCGATAGCGATGTTAGCGACTGCTTTCAGTCGCTAGCCGGTTGGGTACGCCCACTTTGCATGTCATTAGCGATAAATATCGCTGACATGCAAAGCGGGCCCCAAACGGCTCGCTATTGCCTACAAGCTGTCGCTAACTGGTGTTAGCGACAGCTTGGTAATAGGGCGATGGAATTATCGTCGCTTAGCGGCCGAAAACGGACGCTAAAGCGGCGATAATTCAATATCGCCATCCTTGGTAATATGCCAATTAGTTATATGTTTATTAACAGGTTTTTTATTTTCTGCGTGACACCTTCGACTTCCCCAGAAATAACATCGCAGTTTCAAAAATATATTCTGACGATGTACTCCTGTCTTGCGCGCGCTGCCTTATACATATATGAATGATCACAGCTCGTTTGTGCATGCCTAAAGCGTCAAATAATGGGCCGCCTGCCCTGTAAGGCGAGGATGCGGCAATTTCCCAAACATTTAAGTAAAAGAAAAAAAAAAACGGAGTGTGCACCCTCTCACCCTCCCGGGGTAAGGAAAGTAGTACCCTTTAACATGGGTGCTGGTAACACGCTTAATATTAATGGCAGAAGGCTACCATTATTAGAAGCATTACTGATTGCAGCATGGTGTCATTTTATCAAATAGTAATAGTTATGAATGTGAACTTTTTTTCATATTGAGTTTGGGACATAACAAAGCCGAACAGCCCACCATTGCCCTTTAATATGCATCACTAGCTAATAGTACGCCCTATGCAGGAACTTGTAATGAATTATACTGAGTCTGCTATTAGACAGTTTGACCAGTCTGCAAGCAGCAGTAGTGCATTGTTTGTTTGTGAGAGCTTTCCCACGTTCTGTTTCCCACTGTGTTCGCGCTTGTCCCCTATAACCGGGAGATTCCTCCTGTGAGGTATGATACAATAGGGAAACCAGGTGACGTGTATTAGCGGCTTGAATCAAGGTTGTACTGTATTGAAGATGGGCGGTTCAGCGGGAAAACCAGGCATCGCTGCCCTGGTGTTGCATTTGAGACAAATGTAGGTGAAAATCTCTTGAGGGGAGTCTGCGGCATCTCCTAGAGACAGTGGGGCAGATTTACAAGCCCCTTGCGCCGATTTTACGCCGCCGTTGCATCACTTTTGTGACGCAGCGGCGGTGCAAATCCTGCGCCATGGTGCGGGGTACTTACAACGTGACGCATCTGGGAGATACGTCACGTTGTAAAGCCCTGCACCTTGGGGTGCGACCGTGCTCTTTGCCGGGGCCGGTTTTCAGCCGATTTTGTTACAGGGCTGATTTTGCAGCTATGCTGCAAAAACGACCCTGTAACAAAAACGACCCCCAGGGCCCCAAACCGCCCCCCATCATTGCGGCGCACCGGGGGATTGCCCAGTGCCCGCAACGGATAGTCCGGGCCTGATGGTGAGCTGAGCATTCAGGTAATAAAGCTGTTTTTTTTCCGGGGCCTCAAAGCCGCCCTCTGAAAAACAGTAATGTGAGAGTGTCCCTCTGAATGCGGGGCTTTCATCCCAGCCTATGCTAAATGAATCAGCTGCGTTTACAATGCTCAGTAGAAAGGTCAGTTGATGGGGACCGGAATACTAAACGAGCTGGGTCGGTACGTCCTCTGACCTGTAGATAGCATCGGTAAAGGCTTTTTCCTGCAAAGCTTTCTTTTTCCAGCCATTGAATCGCCCCCTCTCGCTCCAAACCAACTCATCTTTCAGGACTTTGCTGTTAATATCGCTGAAGGAGAGTTTCAGGGCTGCCATGTCGAAGATCCGCCAGATAACAGAGGCAGCGAACATGAAGCCCAAGGCTCTGCCGCTGCCTCGGAAAAACTTCCTCACCTTGGGCCTCATTTATGAGGCTGTGCGTCACTTTTACGCCGCTGGTGCGTCACTTTTTGTGATGCACCAGTAGTGTACAAAATACGCCTTGTTGTGCCACATTTCCAAAGTGACGCATCTAGGTAGATGTGTCACTTTGGAAACCCCTGCGCCACATTATACCTGCTCCTGGTATAATGTATGCAGGAGGGGTATTCCCACGCAAGAAAGGGTCGTAGAAGTGACGCAGAGAAATCTACCCGATTTCACTGCGCCACTTCTAGGACTCAAATGCGTCAAAATCTTACGCCTGCCTCACAGCAGGTGTAAGACTGACGCAAGCCCCAATCCCCATGTGAAAGGACACATTGCTGGAGTTGCGTCACTTTTGTGTCACACTCCAGCAATGTGTCACTTTTGCGGCATACAGATACATCAGAAATACTGACATATCTGTAAATCCTTGCGCCATGATGCGTCATACTGTAAATATGACGCATCAGGTATGTCGCAAGGAGTGCGCACTGAGAAGTGATGCATCGCTGCTTTCATGCAGCGATGCGTCATTTCTCATAAATGAGGCCCAGTATTTTGAGCTATTGAAATCAGTGGAAATTTACACACTTTGAGCCAGAGCGTGTTTCCAAAGTGCAACAAAAGAAGATTTTGTTACACTTTGTTGACTTGTGAATTAGCTCGCAGTTGTGAAAAATATTAATCTAAACTGGTATTATTACGTAGAAAGAGCTACACGAAATGTGCAATTCTGCACCGAAAGTTAAACCCCCTCCGCCTCTTTAAAGTTATAAACCTGTGGATGTGAATAGTTCGATTTTGAAAAGAAAATGTATTGCGTTTCAGTAAAAATTAAACTAGTTGATGTTTCGTTTTTACAAATCTTTCCGCGCGAGAATTAAAATATCAGCGAGAGTGGAATTTGGGAAATAGGATGGACGAGGCTGGCGCGAAAAATGGGAAATAAAAGGAAGGGATATAGGAAAGCGAAACATGGGGCAAAGTAAATAAACAGGGATGGTAAAAGATCGAAAGTGACGGGGAAGAACAGAAAGGTTGGGAGAAGTACGGGGAGGACCCTAACTGGGGTTTGGAGCAAACAGCTGCAAGGGGTGGGTGGGGTGAGTGGAGGTGTGTGTTGAACGAATTATAGAAAGGCTAGGAACTTCTCTATGTTTCGGAAAATGCGGCGAGAGAGCGCAGAATTAAATATCACAGTGAAAAGGCGAAAAGTGAAAAATAACAGCAGGACGGTGTTCTCGAGGAATAAAAAAATCCGGAGCCAAAGAACACTTGCTAATTAAGGGGCATATTACCAACAACTAGCGATAATTATCGCTATGTTGGTTTAGCTGCGATATTTTTATCGCCGAGCTGCGGCGATTTTTATCGCTTAGGAACATTGCTATTAACAAGGTATATCTCCTAAGCGATACAAATCGGCCAGCTTAGCGCGAATATCTCCAAAAGTTGGTAATAGGAGATAGAGATGTTAGCGACTGTTTACAGTCGCTAACATCTTGGCACGCCCACCTTGCATGTCATTAGTGATAAATATCACTGACATGCAAAGCGGGGCCCAAGATGGCGGCTATCTCCTACTAGCTGTCGCTAACTGGTGTTAGTGACAGCTATGTAATAGGGAGATATATTTATCTCCGCTTTCTTGGCTTTTAAAGCCAAAAAAGCAGAGATAAACCCCCTTGATAATATGCCCCTAAGTGTCCAGGACACAAGCGAAGAGAAAACGGGAGAGTACCATGCAGAAGGCGACTGGGAACAAAAACAAGACATCCGGAGCAACCGAGGTCTCTCTTCCGGTACATATGGCTTCGTCAGGCACTACTTTAAAACAAGCATTTGCAATGCAATAAGGCGCGCATTTACGTGAGACGTATTGCATTACAAATGGGACTGCATGCATTTAAAAAAGCAAGAATGGGAGTGGGGGATAATGGGGGGACGAGAACTGATGAACTGCGGGAGGGGGCATGGAGGGAACATAGGCAATAAAATAATGTTTGAGTAACGGGGCCAATAGCCTCGAAAGTGCACAAATTACGCCATGGCCGTCAGGAGGCAGCCTTTGAAATTGAAGCCAATGAAAACCATAGTCGGAAAGTGCGCGGAGCTTCCCCCACTATATTGCATACAGCATCTTTCGTCGAGACAGCGCATGCGCTGCCTAGCCGAAACCTAAAAATGAGGGCTTCGTTTAAAAAAGACACATGGACAGGCCAATTGCCGGCTAATAAAAAAAAGCACACGACAAGCTTGTGTTCAGAGCTCAAAGCCCTTACTAAATGCCTCACAGGGCAGGGCATGCACACTGGCTCAGGCAAGACCTAAAAAACATTGTCATAAAAAAACAAGCATTTGCAATTCAATAGGCCTCACATTCGCAAGTGTTTGGAATATTGGCATTGTAAATGACAATGGGGCATATTAGCAAGGAACCTCATTAAAATGATCGCCTATTTATCAGCAGGAAACTGCCGATAAAACGGCAATAATGGGCTTGCTAATATGCGTTATTGAATTCCTATAGAATCCCAGGTTAGATGTCCTGCACATCTAACCTGGGATTCTATAGGAATTCTATAACGCATATTAGCAAGCCCATTATCGCCGTTTTATCGGCAGTTTCCTGCCGATAAAACGGCAATAATTTTAACGAGGTTCCTTGCTAATATGCCCCAATGTCTTTTATTTTTGTGTTTTGAAAACCTGCAAGCGGTTTGCAAACACGCACTTTAGGGTAGAATTACAAGCCACTTGTGCCACCCGTACGTCACTTTTCCCATGTTAAAAATGACGTAAAAGTGCCGCAAGAGTCTTGTAAAAAAGCCCCTTTGTACTTATAATCCTTGCTTACAAGAAATAAGACTGGCAGTAACAGAGGCGCAGTTACTGCCAGCCTTGCTTCTCATAAGTGAGAGAGCGCCATGTTATCTTAAAAAAACAGTAGGGGTGCATTATAATCACGAGTATTCAGCACCCGCATATTTAGAGGACAGTACTAAAGTGTGTGTTAGAAATGTAACAGTAGGTCGGGTATCAGTGCAATATGTAGAAATAGAATTATATTGTTGCAGAATATTGTAGAGCTTTAACAAAAGTGTGATGCTATGAATAACATAGAAGAAGGGTTTATCGTGTGAAAAGCTGCATTAGAATAGACGTGCCATAGTAAGAGTTGCACATGTAGAGAAATAAATTGTAATGCATTAACGTGAGTAGAATGTAGGCTTCAGAATCGAAAATGTAATGATGCTTTATAATAATGTTGAACGTATTGCTTATTATGTAGAATTAGAAATGCATTTAAATGTGTAAAAGCCTGGGACATGAAGAAGCCAGTAGAGGCCTAACTGTTATTTCTTTAGTTAGCCATAGTTTCAGGCGGAACAATTTCTCCTTGAGAAGACGCTGTTCTCAGCAAATATTGAAATGTAACTTTGAATGTGTGTAGAGTTGCTTCTCACATATTTCAGCTGCAGGTGCAAGGCCATGGAGCTTGTTAGGTGAAATAATCCATTGTTTTAGGAGTTAGGATGGTAGGCGCGAGTATAGAGGAGTATCCTGGAATGCGGGAGTGCAACAGTTGGCGGAGAAGGTGCCTGGGACCCATGGACACCTCAACGGACTTTGGATGGAGACGTGCCACGTTGGAAAACTCCACAGACCAACACTTGCCCAGAGGGGCGTACCTAGGGCGGGCCTAGGGCGGGCCAGTCGTTTTGGGGGTTTTGTATTAAGGACAGCATCCCGAGGGTGGAGAGCAGATTGGAGGAGATGCAGAGCAGAGAGCAGTTGGAAGTGCACAATGTAGGCCGTCTCAGAGTAACTTTAGGGAACTTAGGGCAGAGTGGGGTGTAGTATTATGTTTGTATTACTGCCAATTTACCTTCTGAACCTCTTGCTGAGGTGTTTGTATGTTCAATTGTTCTTGGCTTTGTAATAAATTCTTGTACTTCAGTTCGTAGCACTAGTCATTTAAATGGGATTCGATTGTTGGGTTGCAAAGCTGTTTAAGTTATGAATTTGAAAATCTTCCCTCTACACTTCTTAGCAGACAAAAAGGTTCAATCGGCCTGACACAGGATTCCAGAGATTGGTAAGGTAAAATCTAGTTAAGAATCCCAGCTTCGGCATAAGCAACGACTATAAGTACAAAGCAGCATATTTACATGGGAAGTGGTGGAGTGAGGCGTTAGCCTTCCTGGCTTAACGCTTCACTCCGCCACTTCAGAAACGCAGGGCTGCATCATAATTACAACAATATGGAGCAGCCCACGTTTCCCCCTGCGCTGGTGCTATATTTAGCAGCCTAGCGCCAACACAGGCACCCTTGCATGATAGTGCATAGCTGGCAAGGTTTTAGATTGCTATGTGTGACACTTTCAGGATTTCAGTGTAATTATGAGTGACATTTCAACGAGTATGAGTGACACTTTCTCTTGTGTGAAATCAAGCAATGAAGATGAGGGAAACATATAAATATTAGAACATTAGACCATTTGAGCAACGGGGAACTCTAAGAACGTCTTAAAACTGCTGCAAATTACCAGAAATAGAAGAGCTTGACATCAGGGTTTTAAGTGGGATGAAAAAAGTGGGGTCTCTAAAAGGGGCATGCATGGCCTATGTGATTAAGCGAATGGCTTAAACACAAACTACATTTCTCCACTAGCAGCACTCTGGTGGAAGAATTACTTCTAAAACAATTTTATTGCCTGCTGATATCGCACTCCTCACCTGGGAAAGAAAAATGCATGGTGCACTCAAACAGAAAGCCCCATCTTCAAGCAATGCTTACAAATTCCTGCAGTGTTACGGTGGTAAAAAGATTCCCTCTTAACTACTATGTCCTGAAACGCTTCCCACGAAAAAGAAAGAATGAATGAACATGTCAAGTTCACAGGGCTTTAAAGACACTCCTATTCACCATTGAACTCAGCTGGGACACGTATGGATGCCACCAACTGGAAACGATAGTGCTCTAGCAAATCCCCTAGACATAGAAGAACAATTTTCTACCAAGACCGAAAACTGTGGGGAGGGTAATAAAATGGGGTAAACAGACTTTTTTATCGTATTTGTAAATGGCAATAGGGCTCAGTCTATTAGAATAATAGCAACCAAAAGTTACCAATCACTGGAGTCAAGTGACATTTATCTCACTTGCTCGAGGTGTTTAAAATATGTGCTAATGCACAAATAAGTAGAGCACAGCTGTGAACAAATCATGCCGGAGACCCCCAACTCCCACCAAGAGACCACTGTCCCCAAGCATGCAACCTCTCAGCACTGTATAAACACAGACGTCAAAGGCACACCCCATGAAAGAGAGAAGGGGCAGCAAAATTAGAGCAGGAGGGCGACTCACACAAAATGCTGTACACACATAACAGGCAGAGCACATCAACATTGACTACAACGCGGTACAAATCGCAACACGCACACAACAGAACACAGGACACAACAGGTGCCGCTTGTGTGTAGAAACTGGCCAATCACATTTGGCTTTGCAGGGAAATGTGGGATGATGATGTACAAGTCTAAGCCCACATCCTTGATGGTGCCGGAATGTCCACTGTCCCACATCAAATAGGCAGTTCCTCCCAAACAGTCACAATGTACACTGTCACGCAGTCTGAATGTAAACATGTACAATGCGTCAACATACATGTTAACACAATGTTAAAATGCATCTCCCCTTCACATTGCAGAGGGAAATACAACTGCAGTGCTGTCTAACCCTCTCTTCTCTGTTGTCGAAGAGGACCATCTGACCTTCGACCACAAAGTCATCCTACAGCTCGTGCACAGCCTCCGCTGCACACCTCCAGGTGGAGGGTAGCCCAGCTGCCATGAGGAGACCCAACCCCCTGCCCAGACCACACAGCAACCAGCACCCACCACAGCGGCTGCCTCCCAGGACCCCCAGGAAGACCACATGGCCTTCCAACGGCGGGTGTTGGTGTGTCAGGAGCCGCTAGCTGAACAGGTGCAGTGGGGATTGAATACATTGCAGACAAACTAGATCCCATACGTGGGTGTCTGCGTCCCAATTGGGACCTCTCACAGTCCCTAACGGACACCCACAGTCCGCTCCATACCCTCCAACAAACCATGGCTGACATTGCTGGAGTCCTGATTCGGAGGCAAGAACAACTGTCTAGTCCGGGTGGCTCCAGCGATGTCGCCCAGGAGTTGGGACAAGTGGAGGTTGATGGAGAACATAGAGCGGGCGCAGGCGGAAAGAGCACGAGCCACGGCCGCACACCAGCGAGAGAAAGCTGGGTTCCACAATGACATGAAGACCCTCTTTATTATGGCTTTGCTACCACCACATCCACATCTCTGATCATCTTCAAATGATCAAGTTTCAACCCAAACTTCATAAAATTGTATTTATTAGATTATTAAAACTGTGGTCTTAAATAGCGCTCATTTTCTTCACTTCTTTCGGCTTTTTATCACTGTCATGTCAATCTGTAAAGATCTCCAAAAATTGCAGCTGCTAGTTTTCAGCTGGTACACGTTAAAATGGTGGTATTAATGTTGTGCTCATTGTGTTCTCTTCTTACTGCTGTTTATCACTGTCATGTCTATCTATATAGATTACAAAAATTGCGATTTTTGGTCTTCGGCCGTCACACGAAGTGCACCTGAAGCCATAAAACACCTCTGCTCAATATTAGAGCGACTCTTCGGAGTCAAACGGGATAGATACAGAAGGATGATTATCGGATACTGCAAAATATGAAGACAATATGGTCTGATTAATAAAAACTGTAATGTGTTTAGTTAGATCCGAAGGGTTTATCATCCTTGCAATGCATTATGGGCAGCCGGATATCAGTTAACAGTTTGTCACGATGCAGGAAGTGCTTCGCTCAGCTGCGCATGGGATAAACAAAGCAGGCGTGGTGACATCACAGCGCTCCTCGGACGCCGGCTAGAGTGGGACACCTAGTGTCGACGTGCGGTACTGCACCCTGGTATCCTGTGGAGCCTTTGACCTCACTTCTCTGGTGCAAAGCATCACAGAATCTATACTGTTGACATAATGCAGCCCGACCTCTGACCCCAAGATAAAAACACAGACAAAATATTGCACCACTCACAGGTAATTTAAAAAAGGAGCATGATGATGACAAGGTCTCTACAAATATTTTGACATCCTATCTATCACCACACCAAAAACCACTGACATAAAAAAACAAGCATTTGCAATGCAATAGGCCTCACATTCACAAGAGTTTGAAATATTGGCATTGTAAATGAGTGGGGAAGATTTACAAGCACCTTGCGCCACTTTTGCATCAAGAGGCTTGTAAATAAGCCCCTGTGTACCTATAATCCTTGCTTACGAGAAGCAAGGCTGGCAGTAAAAGAGGCGCAGTTACTGTCAGCCTTGCTTCTCATAAGCAACGACTATAAGTACAAAGGAGCATATTTACAAGGGTAGTGGCGGAGTAAGGCGTTAGCCTTCCTGGCTTATCGCTTCATTCAGCCACTTCAGAAACGCACGGCTGCATCATAATTACAACAATATGGAGCAGCCCTGCGTTTCCCACCACACTGGGGCTACACTTAGCAGGCTAGTGCTAACACAGGCACCCTTGCACCATAGTGCATAGCTGCCAAGGTTTTAGATTGCTATGTGTGACATTTTCAGAATTTCAGTGTAATTATGAGTGACATTTCAACAAGTATGAGTGACACCTTCTCTTGTGCGAAATCAAGCAAGAAGATGAGGGAAACATATAAATATTAGAACTTACGCCCATTTCAGCAACGGAGAACTCTAAGAACGTCTTAAAACTGCTGCAAAGCACCAGAAATGGAAGCACCACCCCAGACAGGATTTTGTGTATTGGGTAGGACAGGGCTGAATAGAAAGAGACATGCCTGGGGCACACAAGGTGTCCCTGTGCATAAGCCAGTCCAAACCGGTGATGGGGCTTCACAGCCCCAGTCTTGGAGCAGAGATGGACAAAGGGAAGGGGGTGTAGCCGCCCCCCTTCCTGGTCCCACCCAGAGGAGGGACCTAGCAGGTAATCCGGCCCCTAGATTTGGAATAAGAGTAGGAGCTGTGTCCCAAGACTTCAGATCATCCTGAACTCGACTTGAAACTAAGAAGAAAACTGGACTTCGACATTCTGCTGCACAGAAGACTGAAGAGAATCTCCCTTGCGGCCAAGGAGTGACCACCCTGTGAATACAGGCACCAACCAGCAACTCGACGTCTGCTTTGCTGCCACCTCCCGCCGGAGCCCGAGCCCAGAGCCTGACAAGACCTAGACTCCCAGACATCTCAGAGCCCGATCCACAGTCCCTGAAAAGAAGAGACCCGTGGAGGTACCAAGAGACGTAGGACCGGACATCTTGGAAGACCCCCGAGAAGCTGACTGCGCAGCACCCGAGGCACCCTCGACGCTGTGCTTTGGGGTTTGAGAAGCCCCGACACCGAGCAGCATTTGCACTGAAGATCAGCCCCCCAGCATCTCCACGATCTGCGTGGGGCCCTTTTGCACTTTGCCACTTGATGCGCCATCCCGGCCACTTGCCACGTGGCTAGCGGCCATCTTGGTGACGAAAACTTCAACTTACACCACTGGTCTGGTTGCTCCAGACTGGCCATTGCTTCCCTGAAAAGGAGCACCCGCTCTGACCTTGCTGGTCCGAGTGAGAAGCTTGCATTGATTCCTGCATGGCTTGCTTTAGCCAAGGCCTGTTTGCTCCGATAAAGAAGCCGACACCGCCAACAGCTAGAGACTTTGTGGGACAGCTTGTGACCAATGCCTGGACGTCCTTGACCTCTTCGTGTCCACGTGGCTGCAGAGACAATCTTCACTTCTTCACCTGTTTGCACCCGACATTGCCTGATTCCATCCTGGTCCCACGGTAGTCACTGGCTAGTGACTTTGAACATTGTCCCCTCTGCTTTCAGGTCTTCACCTCTTCAGATCCACCTTTGGATCCACCGGAACTCTCCTCGACGACCCGCCTGCAGCATCTTCAGCTCCAAGCACCATCGACCTGCGTGACGAAACCCGACACTACTTCGCACCTGTGCACCCGCTTCCTGTGGGTGAAGTAACTCAGTAACGCCGGTGTTCCCACACTGGTATACACCTCTAGTGCCTGTGTCTAAAGTTTTATCCTTGTAGGTTCATCAGAAGGTTCCTTAAACACTAACTTTGTAACTTTTACGCACCATTGACATTACATTGGTGCATGCGTGCGCTTTAAGCGCTGCACCCGAGTCCCGCGGGCCTTTCCCGACTTCATCACTGCTAGTCCCGAACAGCTCCAGCGATTCCCCAGGCCCTAGGCCTCTTTACTTTCCCCATAGTGGTTCTTATACCACTATTTTAGTATATGGTTTAGGGCTCATCCATATTGTGCAACTTTTGTATATTTAAACTGTGTTTTGTTTTAACGCATTTGCTTCTGTGCTCATAAAGAGTATAGGGGATATTTGTAGAAATAAATCTATATATATTTTCAATATATATCTGTGTGGTGTCCTTTCATTTGGTATTCAAGGGGATTGTGTATGGTAAAACAGCTTGCTTCACATGCCTTTACAGAGTTTAGCCTAAGACTGCTTAGTCCATGCTACCCCTAGGATAGCCTGTCTATAAGGTTGACGTACAACCATCATCATAAGGGTTGCTTGGCATGGTACAAGGTGATCACTAGAACTAGTGAGCATCATATACCAGGCCAACTTCTCACACCACGGTGCAAGGATGCCTGCGTTGTATGCAGGTACTCTTGAACCACGGTGCAAGGATGCCTGCGTTGTATGCAGGTACTCTTGAACCACGGTGCGAGGATGCCTGCGTTGTATGCAGGTACTCGTGAACCATGGTGCAAGGATGCCTGCGTTGTATGCAGGTACTCTTGAACCATGGTGCAAGGATGCCTGCGTTGTATGCAGGTACTCGTGAACCACGGTGCGAGGATGCCTGCGTTGTATGCAGGTACTCTTGAACCACGGTGCAAGGATGCCTGCGTTGTAGGCAGGTTTGGTTTAGCGCTGGAAGGGACACCTTCCTGCACAATAACAATCCTGTGAGACATTTTCCTCTTTCTATGCGCAGATGCAGCTCACATATAAAGAGGATGTAATGGAGAGAAATAAAGATATTTCTCCTTGTTATGCCTCACCTGGGGAAGCATAGCAAGTTGATGCATTCCCAGATCTAACAGGAAGAGGAATGCTTTGAATGCGCCAATGTCCACGGGTAGATGTGTGGGCACAACAGCTCTCCACCCACGGAACGCCTTCTCAGGGCAGAGTAACCCAACGCAGCAATTTTTGCAGCTTTGCGTTATTCTAGATTTATAAAGCTAGGCACGGCAATGCAAGGTGGCGTCCCGTGACTTGATAAATCTAACTTAGGAGTTACGACACTCGTAAGCCCCTTTGTTTGGCGCAAGGGTGACACAATTCTTTGATATGCCCCTAGGTTCCAGGAACACGTGTAACGGAGCGCTACAAGGCCCCGTGGCATAGCTGCCAAGGTTTAAGTGTGCTTATGAGTGACATTTTAAACCTTTTAGTGTCTCACATCTCTATGTCTTGGGTGTTGCACTTTGACTGACACTTGATCATGAGAAGAATAAAACAGAAAGGCACTGAAATATGGATCAGCCATTACAGTGAGTTTTTACTCAGTCGCTCTATGCATTCTGGTGTTTTTAAACCCATTCTTTCTCTTATAATGAGGAATGTCATAAGCGGACTTCTATGCCGCAAACACGATAGCATTTGTTTAAATGGAGGAATGGGAGGAAAGTGCTGTGTGATGTCCTTCTTTATGCGACTGCACAAATCTTCTTTACTAAACTAATACCATCTGTACGTTAAGTGCACAACCCTGCTTTATCATACAAGCTTAACTGTAGGTATAGTATTACTTTTCCAACTCATGTTGTTCCGTTCTGATGCAAAAGACCTGGGGGTAGATTTACAAACATTTGGTGCTGGGTTAGCATCACAAAAGTGTGAATAACCAGCACAAAATATCTTTGTTATAATTTACTTACCAGCGCAAAACTTGCTTTGCTCTGGGAAATACCCTAAATGTAACGCAAAGCAGAGCAAAGAACTGCTTTACGTTACTTATTGCCAAGGGGGCGGTACATGAGTGGCACATGGACATTCCCGTCCAACCACAAAGCCTTTTAATGCAAAGCTCTATCTACAAATAGTAGTAGACAGGCTTTCCCACCAATAATTTAACAACACTTCAAAGGTGCCGTTAAATGGAGAAATGCTTTTATTTCCCCTTTCTTTGCGTGCGTGCTGCATTGTGCAGCACACATACAAATTGGGAAACATGTTTAAACTTGTCTAAGCACAGCATTTTGTACAAGAAGGGTATTCTTCCTGTACAAAACCGATGCTTGACTCAGGCGTGCGGCCTTGCGCTATGGCGCTAAGGAGCATGCCTGGCACAGAACATGGAGATGGGAGGAGAGCACCACATCTCTGTAGGCATGGTGCTCTCCTGCTCCCTCCCTGTCACGCAACGCAGCGCCGCCTCTTTGGGTGCTGCGCTGCAGTGCGTGTCTTTTTCAAAATCTGGCACTTAGCTTTGGTGTGTCATTGGCTCCATAAATCTTCCAGGTTGTTATTCGCTAAGTGATCCCACCTGTCACGCATGCTTTCAACTACGGTGATGACATATCAGTGTTTGGGGCCACACGAAAGGAATATGACAAAGCTCTAACTCAACTGTGCTGTTTGCTTGCTGATGTAAGTCTGAATCTTTGGACACACCTTCTCTGACAGGGTAATGACTCCTGACCATGAAATGCTACAAGCGTTGTCATCCTCTTGTCCCCCAAAAGATGTGACCCTGCTGCGATCCTTCTTAAGCATGGCCAGCTATTGCTCTAGGTACATGTGTGACTTTGTTACAGTGAGTGCCCCAATGTGAGAGCTGGCGAAGAAAAATGTTCCTTTCCATTGGTCCTCTGAATGTGATCGAAGTTTCAAGAAAATCAAACATGCAATTGAAAAAGAAACTGAACGGGTTTATATTATTGATCTGAAGCTATGTACTGAAATTACATTTGACACACTAGACACTCTATGCACAGAGGCACATTGTGACCTATGCAGCAGTAGTTTGTCTCAGACTGAGCGTGCCTATTCTCAGCCCGAAAAAGAGAGTTTGGCTTTAGTGCGGGATTGCGAACATTTTCATGTGTTTCTGTACAGAAAGTACTTCTCACTTGTCACTGACCACCAGGCGTTGCTCTTCTCCATTTTTGGAATTCTGAAAGCCAAGATGCCCCCTCACATCGAGAGGTGGGGGTTGCAATTGTAAGAGTGTGATTACACTATTGTGCATAAGCTGGGGAAGGATCAATACGCCTCTGATTACTTTTCACGAGTTCTGTTACAGACTCACAGTGCGATGCCTAAAGTGGCTGAAGAATACACTAACTGCACAGTGAAGTCCAGTTCTCCTGCAGATCTATCCTTCGAGCAAATGTTTGCTGCTACCAATACGTACAGAGAAATGTTCACCCTCAAGGATATCATTGCAACCCAATAATGGGGGTAACATATTCCACCTCTCACAGATGACTTTGAATATCAAAAAATGTTCAGGAAGAGCTTTCTGTGACTCAGGAAGGTGCGTTACTAAGAGGTCAGAGAACTGTCATATCCGAGAGTTTGAGACAACAAGGTATTGAACTCGCACAAAAAGAAAATCGTGGCATTGTAGGCACCAAGAGAGGCCTTAGATACTGAGGGGCATATTATCAAGGTGGGCGATATGAAATTATCGCCGCTTTAGCGGCCGTTTTTGTCCGCAAAGCGGCGATAATTTCATCGCCCTATTAGCAAGCTGTCACTAACATCAGTTAGCGGCAGCTTTGAGGCGATAGCGAGCTGTTTGGTGCCCGCTTTGCCTGTCAGCAATATTTATCGCTAATGACATGCAAAGTGGGCGTACCCAACCTGTTAGCGACTGAAAGCAGTCACTAACATCGCTATTGCCTATTATGAACTCAGGCGTAGCGATAAAAAAAATTGCGCTAAGCGCGAATATCGCTGAAAACTAACGCCTGCTCAGACCACTTCTTAATCTGTATATCCGATGGGAGTTCGATATTCAGGTTAAGACCCTATTGGCGTTAATGCCTGAATATCGTTGGATTTCCAGCGATATACACGCATTTCGCCTCTATCGCCGGATATTTTATCGCATTGGAGATAAACGTTGCTAATAGCACGTTATCTCAGCGATAAAATTCGGCGATGCGCAGCGAAGAAAAAAATGTCGCTAAGCTCATTTAGCGATAAATTTCGCTAGTTGTTGATAATATGCCCCGAGTGCTGTTTCCGCGCTTTGACAAACGAGTTGAGAAGGAACTGAAGACATGTCACCTATGTTGTTGCTTATCTCCCAAGACAACACAGTATCCAATGAATATGTCTGAACTACCCACATACGTGTGTGAGAGGGTTATAGTCAATTTCTTTGGACCCCTTAACAATGGATATCATCTCATGGTAGTCATGATGAGCTCTTATATTTTCCATTCATGGTAGATTTATCGTCGACCAGGCAAGAACATGTTTTTTGAGAGGCTGGATGATATTTTCTCAGCCTGGGGTGTTCTTTCCATCCTTAAATCTGACAGGCAAGACTTGAAGGACTTTCTCAGTCATTTGAATGTGAAGCATCAGAAAAGTGGAGCTTTCTGGCCTCAGGCAAGTGGCGTAGTTGAAGGATTTATTTGCACCCTGAAGAAAGTGGTTCAGGGGGCTTCACTGAAAGGAACTGATCTTACAGCAGCCTTGTGTCCAGCCCTACCTGCACATTGGTAAACTCTCCATTCACAGGAATCGAAAGCCGAGCCACCTTGCTGTTCGGGAGAGTCATTGGAAGAAAGTCACAGCAATGGACCACAAGTCCAGGGATAGATACTGATGAAGTTTGTGTCAAGGACACTGTTGACAAAAGCTAAATAAAATCTCGTGCAGATGAGGGCCGATGTGTCAAGACAAAGTTATCAAGCATGGAGACCGAGTCCAAGTCAAACACAAGCAAATGCGCAAGACTGACGCTCCATTTGATGCTGATCTCTTGAGAGTCATGGCAAGTAAAGGACATATGGCGACCGCCTAAAGTCCTGGAAAGTCAATTACGGGAGACTCATTGCACTTCAAGCCTCTGCCTTGATCTTCATTGGCTGCAGATCTCACAAGTGAGGCAAGTCCACGTGAGCACCCGAAACAGCATTAGAGTCCACAGCTGCGAAGCCAGGAGAAAGCATGACTCCCTGATCCCTTATGACTCACTCTGGAACAGTGGTGCGAGCACCTCAACAACTCCTTAAGGAACTCTAAAGTATATATGTTGGGGCAGATTTGCAAGCGCCCTATACCACCAGTGCGTCACTTTTTGTGACGTACTGGAGGTGCATTTCACTTCTCCATATTTACAAGGAGTAGAAAAGCCACCCTGCGTGACTTTACCTCTCCTTGTAAATATGGTCCCTGCATATGCAGGGGCTGATTTACAGAACTAACTTGAGAAAAAATCCTAAACTTACTACTTTTGGTATTCAGAGAAGGCATTTAGTAGTAGTAAAGTAAGGATTTTGTCTTAAGTTTGACTTAAGTTTGACTTAAGACAAACTTAAGACAGACTTAAGACAGACTTAAGACAAAATCTACACTTAAGTCTGGCTCAAGTCTGTATTAAGACAAACGTAAGACAAAAACCTAACTTTACTACTACTAAATGCCCTCTCTGAATATCAAAAGTAGTAAGTTCAGGATTTTTTCTTAAGTTAGTTCTGTGAATCGGGCCGGCAGTACTTTGCGTGGAATTGGCGTTCCATGGGTGTTGCTGTGGGTGTTCCCACGCAAAACCAATGGAGCGAGACACATTTCCATCGAAAATCTGGAAATGCGTGTCTTTGCTACGCCTCCCCAGGGGAGGCGCAGCGAGGCGCAACGAGGAGAAATGTTTTCATTTCTCCTAGTTTTTCCCTCCTTCAATGTGTGCTGCATTCTACAGCATGCATTGAAATATTAAAATGCCTTTAGTGATTGTTTTTGTGGAGGAAGGTGTCCCTTCCGGCACAAAAACAATCTCCCCCATGGCGCCGGCATCCCATGGTGCAAGGGTGCCTGCGCCAGCGCATGGCTGCAGTTTGTGCGCCAACGCAGGGGGAAGCACAGGAATGCGACATGTTATTGTAAATTTGTTGCATTCCGGTGCTTCCTTGTAGATCTGCCCCGTGGTTCATACTTTTTATTTAACAAGGGGGAAGTTATAGTGTCTTATGAAAATGTCCAAGGGGACCAGTGTGGTCCTTGGTGGACTACTTACAATGTTATGGTGTGTCTGGGTGTAGTTAATAAAGTTTCTTGCACAAAATAATAATTGATGGCAGAATGTAGCCTGCATAGAACTAGGAAAAACAAGGAGAATTAAAAGATGAGAATAGATTCGGCTAATCTGTGTGGTATCGCTTATTACAGCCTGCAATAAGTTTACAGTGACCTCTGGCCCTGTGCTGTTAATGCAACAAGAAAATTGTATCAGGCACCGCTTTCAAGTTTTCGTCACATTACCAGCAAATTAGCATGATTGTCCTTTGCAGCCCTGCCAAGTGCCACACATTGCGTGATAGTCTCCAGTCCCAGCGGGGATGTGGGTGAGATTGTTAGATTGCATTATTCTAACACGAGGTGCGTGGCACTTGGCATAACTGCTGTGGGTTTAGGTAGCTCCCACAATACAGCAGAGTGCAGTACCACAGGTGGACACTAGGCGTCCCTTATCAAGTCAGCCAGGCACTGCACTGTATATATATATATATGAGGGGTGCAGTACCACAGGTGGACACTAGGTGTTCCTTATCAAGTCAGCCAGGCACTGCACTGTATATATATATATATATATATATATATATATATATATATATATATATATATATATATATATATATGGGGGTGCAGTACCACAGGTGGACACTAGGCGTCCCTTATCAAGTCAGCCAGGCACTGCTGCACTGTTTATATATATATATGGGGGTGCAGTACCACAGGTGGACACTAGGCGTCCCTTATCAAGTCAGCCAGGCACTGCACTGTATATATATATATATATGAGGGGTGCAGTACCACAGGTGGACACTAGGTGTTCCTTATCAAGTCAGCCAGGCACTGCACTGTATATATATATATATATATATATATATATATATATATATATATATATATATATATATATATATATATATATATATATATATATGGGGGTGCAGTACCACAGGTGGACAATAGGCGTCCCTTATCAAGTCAGCCAGGCACTGCTGCACTGTTTATATATATATATATATATGAGGGGTGCAGTACCACAGGTGGACACTAGGTGTCCCTAATCAAGTCAGACATGCACCACGATGAATATACACGAGGGGTGCAGTACCGCAGGTCGTCAAGTCAGTCAGGCACCACACTGTATCTACACCAAGGCGCATGCAGTATCACAGAATGTCACCAGAGGTCCCGGTCAGACTCTGCATGGTATAAGGACAAAGAAACTGAAATGTGAACGCGCCTGTGTTTTATTTTCCTTGAGCAACGCTGTTAGTAAAGCGCTTCCCTTGCGCTGCCAGAACGTCACTTTATGTGACCGTCTGTAGTGCAGGAGTTTGCTCCATATTTACGAGGCAGCACGAAGGCACTTTTTTTGGCTTAATGCTGCCTCATAAATATGGTTCACTTTAACGCAGTTTTCTGTGTTGAAAGGGCGTTCCATGGGTGTTTCTGGGGGCGATCCCAGAAACATCCATGGCTTTTAGACACTGCCCTAGATTTACGAGAAATCGTAAATTTGAGGCAGCGCCAAAAACATAGGAGAAATAGCTTTATTTCACCTCGTTTTTCTGCAGCACACATAGAAGAGGAAAAAGCTTCTTGTGATTGTGTTTGTCCAAGAAGGTTTCCCTTCCTGCACATAAATAATCATCCCTGCACTGCAGGCACTTTGCACCACGGTGCAAAGGTGCGTGAGTGGGTGCACGGCAGCCCACTGTGCCTCGGTGCAGGGGAAACGGACATGAATGTGCCGCTTCTGCCCTTTTCTTTTACCGTAGGGCAGCTCAGTAGGAATGCCTGCGACGCGGCCCTCTGGTAAAACCTCATAAATGAGGCCCTAACTGTTCTGCTCCGAACCAAAATATAACACTTCCAATTAATTTCTCTTTAATCTTTTAATTTTCTGTACGATATACAGAAACATTCGGTGGCATCCTTCAACCTAAACTGTGTAATACTCGGTAGCACTAACATTCACAAAGTTCAAAATCAGAGCACAAACAAATATATTGGCCATAATGTAATGTTTACTTTTACATTTTGTGTTTTTTTTTGGGGTGCTTTGTGTGGTGATAGAAAACACGATTTCCAACATTTAGGAGCGTGTTCGTCAACATAAGAGTCTAAGGGGCATATAGCAAGGAACCTCGTTAAAATGATCGCCGTTTTATCAGCAGGAAATTGCAGATAAAATGGCGATAATGCTAATATGCGTTATAGAATTCCTATAGAATCCCAGGTTAGATGTGCAGGACATCTAACCTGGCATTCTATAGGAATTCTATAATGCATATTAGCGCCGTTTTATCGGCAATTTCCTGCCGATAAAACGGCGATCATTTTAACGAGGTTCCTTGCTAATATGACCCTAAATATGTAAGAAGACCTGTTCCCATATTTCCTAGTAGTGGTAGACCTGGGAATGTGTGAAACACCTGTGCTTGAGACACGCTGAGCCTGGGCAGTGTATGCGCGTCTCAGCGAGGCATACTGTATCCCGGTATGGACTTATAGCTCTGCCTGTTTTCCGCCCACCTTTTCAGTTGGCTCCTGTTACTGTGCTTTCTAAATCCTTGCCTTTGATGCGTGAATAGGCTCAGTAGTCCCTCTTGGTACTGCCTTGTCTGCATTTGTAACCTCCCATGAGGACGGGACTTATAACTTGTGTTGTTACAGGGTCTGCTTTATTTAGTCTGTGAACACTATTTGCATTAATGATTTTCCCCTATTTCACCGACGACGTACTTTCCTACAACGCAGCATGACGCCTATTTTAATTTTTTTATTAGTAATGGTCTGTTTTAACTAAAGCGACCGTGCTAATTTACTTATTTAATTTGCCAGTGAAGTTTGCTTTAAGTATAGCACCACGCTTCTTTATTTGATGTGCTAGTGCGGTCCACTTTAACTATAGCGAGCGGCTGCGCTTCTTTACTTATTTCATTTATCAGCACGGTCCGCTTTAACTTTAGAGTCCAAGCTACGAAAACTTTGTTTTTGTTTTTTTATTTTGGGTGAAAGCAGCCCATACCGTGCTTTCACTTTAATTGTGGCCGCAGCCCGTTTACGAGACCACTTGCAAATGCGAGATCACTTTAATGGTGGCCGTATCCCTTTCTTTAGACGCTGCTTGTCGTATTCAGGTTACAGCGAGCTGTGGCTAAAGAAAGGGATGTGACAACCATGAAAGTAAATGCACGGCATGGGGTGCCCCATGACAAGCTTTCACTTTAATGGTGGCCACACCCGTTTCTGTCCAGGTGGCTCAGTGTAACCTGAATACGGTGAACAGCGTCTAAAGAAAGGGGCACGGCAACCATTGAAGTGGTCTCGCATTGTGAGAGTTTCAGCAAATGACAATGCCTTTTATATATGTGTTGGTTTTCAAAACACTGAAATAAAGGGCGTTGTCATTTACAATGCCAATAGCTTAAACTCTTGCAAATGCGAGACCTATTGCATTGCAAATGCTTGTTTCCTCTTGAATGCAGAACACGTAGAAAGAGGAAAAAGCCATAGGGGATTGTTCTGTGGCGCCTGTCTGTGTTGGCGCTAGGCAGCAGTTTCTGGCTCAGCGCAGGCAAAGAGCAGGAATGCGTCATTTCTTGATAGATATGGTGTCCTGCTGATCTCTCCCTTTCACGCAGTGCAGCAATGTGTCTTGCTGTGCTGGATTGAATAATGATAAATATTATGTTCCAGGAAGACGTGTAACACAGCACTGCAAGGTCCCGCAGGCTTAGTCATGCGTGCTAATGGACCTATTTCAGGTAGGAGACTCCCAATTGTAGAAGGCAAAAATGGCTTTATTTTGGGTCTCTTCCACCTCAAATTGCCCCTGGTTCAATAGTCAAATGGGGGAAATACATTCTCCTTATTATTTTTTTAAATCTCCCACTTTCCTCTTCAAAAATGTTCCAGTCCAGTCTGTGCAGGGACAACTAGAGACCCCTGAGAGATAAAAGCTGTGACGTCACAGCGCCGCCTTTGAATTTTTTCTTGAGTGACGCGGATAGGAAAGCACCTCCTTGCAATGTGACAGACTCTGAACAGACACCGCACAGTATAGGATGAAAAAAAGACTCCTGCTAGATGGAAACTGTAATGTGAGTGTGCCTGGTATTTTTTTTCCCTCAAGTGACTCTGTTAGGAAAGCACTTGCTATGCAACTTGACAGACTCTAAAGAACATCCGCCTGCCCATAATTCATTGCAAATGTGACACACCTTTCTCATCCCCCCCAAAAAATCGACACTTTTCATTAATTAGACTTTCATTTCGTGATTTTCTGTACTACATCTAGAAATGTTCTTCGACATCCTTCTACCTAAACTCTTTGATACTCAGTAGCACTAATATTCACAAGAGTTGAAATCAGATCACAAACAAATGAGAAAAGAACACATTGCCACCGGTACGTCTCTTGCTGTGACGCACCAGAGGCGCATTTCGCTGCCCCATATTTACAGGGACATGAAAAGCTACCCTGTGTGGCCTTTCCTGTCCTTGTAAATATGGCCCCAACACACAGCGCTCTTTGTGAAAGGGGTGTTGCTGTGGGTGTTCCCACACAACACTCATGGCACCTGACACACTTTCAGATTTACAAGAGGCGTAGGGATTCTGTGCCACACATAAAACGAGGAAATAACCTCAAATGATTGTTTATGTGCAGGAAGGAATTCACTCAATCAATCAATCATGACATTTATAAAGCGCATTAGATACCCGTAAGGGTCTCAAGGAGCTGGGGGGGGGGGGTGCTGCTAGTGATTGACGAGCCAGATCTTGAGGAGTCTTCTGAAGGCCAGTAGGTCCTGGGTCTGCCGCAGGTTTGTGGGGAGGGTATTCCAGGTCTTGGCGGGGAGCTGGGAGAAGAATCTCCCACCACCGGTTGTTCTTCGGATACGGGGGACTGTGGCGAGGGCGGGTCTGGTGGAGCGGAGCTGGCGGAGTAGAAGTTGAGTCATCTGTTAAGGTATTATGGGCCGGTCTTGTGGAGAGCTTTGTGTGCGTGGATGAAGGTTATCCTCTTGTTGATAGGGAGCCAGTCCAGGTCTCTCAGGTGGGGTGTGACGAGGTTGCAGCGGGGGATGTCGAGGATCAGCCGTGCCGAGGCATTCTGGATGCGTTGCAATCGTCCCAGGAGCTTGGCCGGCGTTCCTGCGTAGAGGGCTTTTCCGTACTCCAGCCTGCTGGTGATGAGGGCATGGGTGACTATTCTTCTCGTCTCAGTGGGGATCCACTTGTAGATATGATGCACCCTGTGCTTTGAAAGTGCTGCAGCGTGGCACATCTAAAGGGCTTGTGCTGACGCGCTGCGGCACTTTCGTGTAAACGAGGCCCTCTGGGTTTAAAATTTCTGTGAGTGGTTTGATCCAGCGCAACAAACTAATCAGGGATCAATACTTAACAACATCACAATGCCAAGGCCCATACACATTCACCCAATTCCCTGATGCACTGGGGGTCAAGTTTTAATGACGTTAAACCAGTTTCCTTCACAGAATCATGATTGACATTTCTAAATACATAACTAATCTATACATCAACTTTCTTTTCTCTTGGTTGATGGACCAATTAGGTGAATAGTTGATGGTAATGATAATACTCTCTAACTAACTAATGAGTCAGCTAAATAATCACAGACTCTTGATATGATTAATAAATTTTATCTCAAATTTATAAATGCTCATTTGCATACAAGTCACAAGCGCAAACAATGACAATCACAATAGGGAGAGAAAAACATCCGCAAATATGAACATTATCAATCTCATCTCAAACACGAATGCATATGAAGGAGTGGAGAGATTAAGAGACAAAGGTTTCAGCAAATCATGCGAAACAAAAATACATTGTTGGAGTGGATCGGTGAAGAGACAAAAGTTTCAGAGACAAAATAATTATGCAAAGTACGAGTCAGAAGATAATACAAACCCAAAGGATCTGTAGAATACCACCCCCAGGTCAAAGAGATGGTGGGGGTCCACCGAGATAGAGTCAGGGAACAAAGATTCAGGGACAGGAACGGGACAGGCCCGGAACAGCTAGGCCCCTCTGCAAATTGACGGACAGTGACGCATCTCCCTCTATCTCTTCACAGCCAGCCCAAAGGAAGGTGACAGCAGCTTCCACCACACCCCAATAGGCAACCAGTTATACCCTAAATCCTAACTGTCGATCCTACATTAATTGAAACATTTCACCAAATCTGACAGCTGATTGGTGGACTTTAGGAGGTGGTGTGTCAAACCAACAGGTTCCCATTCATTACTTCTATAAACCATTGTTTTAATTCCCTCCCCGTTACCTCATTATTCAAATTATTCATACAATTTATTACATGATACACTTCAACATTTCTCATCATATTTTCAATAGTGTCAGTGGAAGGAGTCTTCAGTCCCACGGTTAGTTTCACTTGTTGGCGAGCATACAATGCATTCAGTGCTTAGTGGTCTTGAACTTCTGTGCATCTTTTGCAGCACTCAGCGCTTCTGTCTGTGCTGACAGGTCGTTTCTCTCATTTCTTCACCCCGCCTCTATCCGGCCAACTTAAGAACAAAATGGACGACCATTCGGCTCACTGTGGCAGATAGACCATAACAGTTAATTAATTACATAGAAATGCACTTTTCACTGTTTACCACCCACCTTTGCACTATTCCTCGTTAGTGGTATTCCTAACATAGCTTTAGGCAAAAGCAGCATTATTTATTATTTTTAAAGCAACATGCAAAATACTATGGGGCATATTATCAAGGGGGTTTATCTCCGCTTTTTCTCCGATAAAGTTATCTCCCTATTACCTAGCTGTCGCTAACACCAGTTAGAGACAGCTAGTAGGAGATAGTGACCATCTTGGGCCCCGCTTTGCATGTCAGTGATGTTTATCACTAATGACATGCAAAGTGGGCGTGCCAAGATGTTAGCGACTGGAAACAGGACTGAAACACAGTGCCAGCAACATACTTGTTCAAACGCTGCTTGAGACATTTTAAAACACAGATCGTGAGAACATCTTTGTGAATTGCACAGATATCTACAGATAAGTGAAATGAGTGCCGTGTCAATAGCTATTATTGATTGAACTATGCGATTTGCAAGGTAAGTTTATTTTCAGGAGAATAACGCTTAGTCAACTGAGCCAAACTATCCGTGTGTATCTATTCAGAACCCAACCTCCAATGGCCAAAGCATCTAGGGGCATATTATCAAGGGATTTATCTCTGCTTTTTTGGCTTTAAAAGCCAAGAAAACGGAGATAAAATGATCTCCCTATCAGCAACAGGGTGCTAACACTCAAATTCGCATGTTAGCACCCTTTTTCTCTACGCTTCCCCTTGCATCTCTATGAGATGCAAAGGGGACGTTCCAGAGAAAAATACTAGGAGAAATGTTGTTAAGCGACATTTCTCCTATTATCAAGGATTTCGCTGACCCTGTTAGTGATAAAAAAAAGCATTCACCCAGACTCACTAGAGCCACTCATACTGTTTATTTACACGCTATACATTTTTTTACAACCATTATGACAATATCAATAACTTCAAATCAAAAGCAACCTTGGAGTCAATTCCACTTTTTTATACATTTAGTATTTCAAATTTCCTAAGGTCGCACCAAGGCTGGTCTACGCGTTTCGAACACCCTTAGTAGGGGGTGCTCTCGTCAGGACCACATATCTGAAAAACATAGGGAGGTGTTTTAGGGTCAAAGCTAGGAGCACCTTCCTGAAGTGGCATGAGCACCAAACACTAATTCTTACCTCTGCCTTGTAGTGAAACGAGGTAAGAGGAGAAATCTGCAAATAATCAAACGGGAGAAAAACGGTCTAAATATATCACAGTCAACACCAGATAGTTTTTGCCAGTAACCATGACCGTCGCTTAACAACATTATCATACATACTTACATTCTAAAGATCTTATGTACTGCCTTGAATGGGATGTGTTGATTAAATTAATTTGTGCCTGTGGGGTGAAAATTAAAGGAGAGCGTCAATTGTGACTGGTCTCTTGTATTAGGGGATTGAGGAGGAATATTCGACTGGGGACTTACTTGTGTGCGATGCACTGATGTTTATTTTCTTTAGCGTCCGAGTAATTCTGTGTTCTGCAGGAAAACGGAAAGTGCGAAGGAGGTGTTAAGGACCAGGACGCATAGTTTTAGATGCCTAACAATAGCATGAAATTGCCGTGATGATTCTTACCGGTTAATTCAGCAGTCGCGTTTTCAACTTTCCTTCTGGCTCGATTCGGTTTACTCACAGCGGATATCCGGTCTCTTAGATAGTTAACAATGCGCCGACGTTGAATTGCGGCGATTGTTCCTAAGTTTTCTGGGAATTGTATTCCGGAGTGGATGCATGTATGCTGGGGGTTCATACAAACACTCGAGCACACAATAAATAATACAATTCCCAGAAAACTTAGGAACAATCGCCGCAATTCAACGTCGGCGCATTGTTAACTATCTAAGAGACCGGATATCCGCTGTGAGTAAACCGAATCGAGCCAGAAGGAAAGTTGAAAACGCGACTGCTGAATTAACCGGTAAGAATCATCACGGCAATTTCATGCTATTGTTAGGCATCTAAAACTATGCGTCCTGGTCCTTAACACCTCCTTCGCACTTTCCGTTTTCCTGCAGAACACAGAATTACTCGGACGCTTAAGAAAATAAACATCAGTGCATCGCACACAAGTAAGTCCCCAGTCGAATATTCCTCCTCAATCCCCTAATACAAGAGACCAGTCACAATTGACGCTCTCCTTTAATTTTCACCCCACAGGCACAAATTAATTTAATCAACACATCCCATTCAAGGCAGTACATAAGATCTTTAGAAGAGGTGTGGCGCCGCGGCCAGGGCGCCTGACTCTGGAATCTGGGGATCACGGTTCGATCCCCGGCACCGGCGGCAGATTAGCCCAGCACCATGTGACTCTGGGCAATAGCTTGCTTAATCTTCCCGACGGCCCCCAGCGCCTAGAGACCCTAACGGGTGATTGTGCGCTTTACAAATGTGGATATTATTATTATTAATGTAAGTATGTATGATAATGTTGTTAAGCGACGGTCATGGTTACTGGCAACAACTATCTGGTGTTGACTGTGATATATTTAGACCGTTTTTCTCCCGTTTGATTATTTGCAGATTTCTCCTCTTACCTCGTTTCACTACAAGGCAGAGGTAAGAATTAGTGTTTGGTGCTCATGCCACTTCAGGAAGGTGCTCCTAGCTTTGACCCTAAAACACCTCCCTATGTTTTTCAGATATGTGGTCCTGACGAGAGCACCCCCTACTAAGGGTGTTCGAAACGCGTAGACCAGCCTTGGTGCGACCTTAGGAAATTTGAAATACTAAATGTATAAAAAAGTGGAATTGACTCCAAGGTTGCTTTTGATTTGAAGTTATTGATATTGTCATAATGGTTGTAAAAAATGTATAGTGTGTAAATAAATAGTATGAGTGGCTCTAGTGAGTCTGGGTGAATGTGTGTATGGAAGGTGTGATTGGAGATGATGATTGTACATTTGTAGTTTTTGTAATATATATGTGATATGCAACAAATTGAATTGGTTTTTGTATTTTATGTGTTAATGTGATAAAAAAGGAAAAATGTGTTTTTTTTTAAAAAAAGTATAAATATAAAGATTTAATTCAGACAGAAAAAACAGTCTTGTTAATATGGTGTTTTGTTTCACTATACTAAGTTCATCTATCCCAGAGTAAATTTGCAGTTCTGGTATTTTTGTTTTTTTACACCTGGGGCATCATTTATGAGAAATGACGCATCGCTGCGTGAAAGCAGCGATGCGTCACTTCTCAGTGTGCACTCCTTGCGTCATGATTGATGCGTCATATTTATTATATGACGCATCATGTCGCAAGGAGTTACAGATACGTCAGTATTTCTGACGTATCTGTAGGCGCAAAGGTGATGCATTACTGGAGTGTGTCACAAAAGTGACGCAACTCCAGCAATGTGTACTTTCACAAGGGCAAGTCCCATGTTGTTAGAGCCTGTGTCAGTCTTATGCTTGCCATGAAGCAGGTGTAAGATTTTGAGGCATTAGCGGCCAAGAAATGGCGCAGTGAAGTCTTATAGATTCCACTGCGTCACTTCTATGACTCTTTCTTGCGTCAAAACGCCCCCCTTGCATACATTATACCTGGCACAGGTATAATGTGGCGCAGGGGTTTACAAAGTGACACATCTACCTAGATGCGTCACTTTGTAAATATGGCGTAACAAGGTGCATTTTTTATGCCACTGGTGCGTCACAAAAAGTGACACACCAGCGGCATAAAAGTGACGCACAGCCTAATAAATGAGGCCCCTGGTATTTTCCTGACTTAGCCATGATATCCTATGGAAGGTGGATATCATGGCTAAGTTTGTGAGCCCCTATCATCAAGCTAACGCCAAACTTCGAGGGTCCGATTCACAGAATGAATTTAAGGCTCAATCCTAAACTTACTACTATTTTGGTATTCACAGAATGCACTTACTACTTTTGGCATTCACAGAATGAACTTACTACTTTTGGTATTCACAGAAGTTAGGATTTTGTCTTAAGACAGACTTAAGACAAAATCCTAACTTAAGTCTGTCTTAAGCCTGTCTTAAGTTTGTCTTAAAACAAACTTAAGACAAAATCCTAACTTCTGTGAATACCAAAAGTAGTAAGTTCATTCTGTGAATGCCAAAAGTAGTAAGTGCATTCTGTGAATGCCAAAAGTAGTAAGTGCATTCTGTGAATATCAAAATAGTAGTAAATTTAGGATTGAGTCTTAAATTCATTCTGTGAATTGGGCCACGAGAGATTATCGTTGGTTTTCCAGCGATAATCTCTCATTTGGCAGTTAGTGCGAGATTTATATCTGCGATAATTTCCGGCAATGCTTAGCGTTAAAAAATGTGTTGCTAAGCCTCGTTAGCGATAAAAATCGCTAATCGTTGGTAATATGCTCCTTGGAGATTCCAGAATCAGACACAAGTAAATAAACTTGATACAAAGATGCATGAGGTAATGACATCGACAGGTAAGAAAATTACAAACTTCATAAGCGGAAAAAAACTTAACAAGTAATATAAAATACAACACTACTATGTCTGAAGTTAGAAACTGCTGCTGTGACGTCTTGTAGAAATGTCAAGCCCTGTCACCCTGTAAATTGAGTCAGGACATGAAGCGGTGTTGCTCTGAGAGCAAAGTCAGATCATTGGTACCTGGGGGCATATTTACGACTTCTGGCGCATCTCTGCTAATAAGGAGGGATGCGCCAGAAGAGTTGCGATGCATCTGCCCACCCGTTCCCCACCACTGATGAGCCACATTTAGAATGTGGCGCACCGTGGCGCCCGGATGGGCAGATGAGTGTCGCATCCCCCGTCTGAAAGGCGGTGCATTGCTGGAGTTGCGTTGCAAGTGCAACGCGGCTCCAGCAAGGCTCGGGGTGCCCTATCCCTAACATGCTGCGTCGATCCATATGCCTGCTTCAAGCAGGCGCAGAGTTTTGACGCAGCATGACCCCTAAAAGTGACTGAGTGAAATCTTGTATATTTCACTCAGCCACTTTTAGGAGGCGTTCCTGCACCGGAATGCCCCCCTGCACCGTAACGCCTACATGCGGCGCAGGGCTTTACAACGTGACACACAGCAGAGGCACCCCCCACATGGTCGCACCACCCGAATCCCAATAACTTCAGACCACACAAGTTTTTGTTTTATGGAAGAATTGAGGCCGCAGTTTATTAGGCATTTCCAACTTACAAGCGATCCTTTACACACCATTATTTTGTCTGGCGAGCCTGTGTCCTTACCCCACCCACTCTGCACTGTGCCCTACATCCAGTGCAGCTACCTTCGCCAAGGTGACCTATCACCGTCCTTAACCCCATTGCTCTGCACTGTGCCCTACATTCAGTGCAGCTATCCTTGCCCAGGTAACCCATCACCCCTGTGGACGCCCCTTTCCTTTCACTCCGGGCAAGCTTCCGCTTCCAGCCCGACCGTGTAACCTTTTACCCCCGGTTGCCACGCACTACTTGAGTAAGCGTCTGCTTTAACCCAACCGGACGGCCCCTTTTGCTTCCGGTGTCCACTCACTCCCGGGTAACCATTGGGTTCCCACCCGGCTGGGTGACCTTTCACTTCCGGTGTCCACACATTCCTTCCGGGTAAGCGTCTGTCCCACCCCGCCCATTTACTCTTTGCTTCCGGTGTGTACCCTTTGCTACCTGGGCAAGCCGATGTGCTTCCCGCCCGTCCAACCTGCTTTCCTGTTCCCCCATCCATCTCTGCGAGGTGACCCGGTAATCGGTCTCCCCACTTCCCCCATGCCACAGGCTCCGCCCTCTGTTCCGTAATTAATCGTTTACTTCCGGTTCACCTGAACCCAGGGGAGCTTGCCAGTGACCCCCTGAGTCCTGACGGCCCTGTTTGCGGTCTGTGCCCGCTTCACAGCCTGCTTTTGTATCCTCTTGGATCGCTTTGTAAGTACCGCCATGCCTCGCTGGGAGCTATCGCTGCCAGCGAGAGCCCCCCCCCCATGCCATTACTGCGGCCCCATTCTTGCAAACTACCAACAGCCCCTTGCATTCAATGCTGCTAACACATTTCGTAGCAGGACATCTGTTCCAGTGTCCGATAGGTACACCCCATCTGACCTATAATAGTGCGGCTGCCGCAAGTTAATTAGTGTGTGCCTGATGCTACCTAAACCTACCCCTTTTAAAAACTTGGCCATGAGGCTATTTAATCTCTTCCTTGATAACTCCATGCCGTTTTGGGAGTGCGCACCAGCCCATACCCTTCTAGGAATTATTTCGGACCATACAACCTCTGTGGTGTCCATGCTCCTGGCTAAATTAGTGAGATCCCTCTTTAACATGTGAAACAGTTCCCCCCGCCCCATCACTGGGAGGTCATTTCCCCCTAGATGAATTACTAAAACATTTGGGTCCTTTGCACAGGTGCGGAAGTCTTCAATGACGCTCCCCAATTCTCTGCAGTGCAACCCTGGCTTGCCAAACCATCGCACCCTTGTCCGTTGGAACGGGAACGTTGCATTCCACCCAATGCTGTAGGCCCTGTTAGCGGCCATTGACACGTATGAGTGCCCGATGACCCACACTGTTTTGTATTCTGTGGAGTAGAACAGAAGCACAGAAATGTTGGTATCAATCTTCTATCCGCCTTTTATTATACATTTAAATTGCAGTACATAAGTTTAGTCAAGGCCCCTAACACTGAATCGCCGCAACCCATGTCTTCTCCCTCCTCTACCCGTCGGATGTTGGGTGAATGTACACCCGAAACCTGTCTGATTGCCATCTTCCTATTCGTTTTATTGCATTTGCCGACATGCCCTCCTGGAAGGCTGTGGTGGCTGCCCCAATGCGGAAGGAATGTGTAGTGTAATGACACCCTTGGAGCCCAGCCACTTGGACCGTTGCTGCTAACACCCTTTTAAACTGATACAATGTTACCGGGGTTCCATCCTCGTGAGTGAGGAGGTAGTTGTCGCCATTGACACCTTCCCGTTCCTGTATGTACCCTGCCAAGAGCGTTACTGGGCAATACGAGCTGAGCCCTTTCATCCTATTCAGTGTAATGAACTGTCCCCTTCCCACTTGATCTGTTTTAGAGCGCCGCACCCGTAGGGATACCTGCTGTGTGCCTAGTGATATGTCCTTCACCAACAAGGCCCTGCTGCTTTTATCCCCTTTCGACCTGGCTACTAATTCACTAATGCGAAATGCCCCGAAGAAGGCCAGGGAAAATGTTACTCTAAACAGCGCACTTTCAAACTCCGAGTAGCATACCAAAGGGAGGTGGTCCATTAGAATCTTTAGTGTTTTAAAGTCAATTGGGGACCTGTGATCCTGCTCTTTACCTTCCTCTTTTGCCCAACCTTTCAAGGCTGCCCTAAGAACAAAACCTTTAGTAGGATCGTCAAAACCCTTCAGCTTTGAATGGTATGCTATTGCTGCCAGGTGCTCTCCAACCCATGACCTAGATTTGCCGGCTCCCCTGGCCCACACCACAAACTGTTTGACCCGCCTCCCCAGTTGCTGAACATTGTTTGGAAGCTCAGAATCATCCGCTGTAAAGTTCCGAAAAGTGTCCACACAACGTCGATACCAGTGCCTTGTCCCCACCGCTAGAGCCTCCTCCGCCATATTCTGTAGTAGACCTTCTAATGCATCAGTCTCCAATATTCGTCTTTGAAGGGCGTCATTTCCTGCTGCGCCTCCGGCCATTCTGCCCGGAATCTTTCCCACTGTAAGCGAGAAAGAGCATCAGCTGCCTTGTTCTGAACCCCTGGCACATGCTTGGCTGTTATCTGAATATTATACTGGAGACACCTGCTCACTAAATGCCTTAATAAGCCTAATACTACGGGACACGCCGCCGCCTGATTATTCATTGCCTGGACGGCTGCCATGTTGTCGGACCGGACGACCAAGCACTTGTTTGCCAAGGTGTCCGACCATATTGATAATACCACCAGAATCGGAAAGAGTTCTATCGCTGTGATATTGTTGGTGAGGCCACCTTGTCGCCAGGCCGGTGGCCACTCCTTGGCACACCACGCAGAACCCAATATTGCACCAAAAACCCCCTTGCCTGGAGGCATCTGTGTACAGTTGCGACCTCTCATCAGCTGTCCATAGTGAAGGCCATATTCTAACCCCATTGAACCCTTGGAGAAAAGACAACCACATCTGCAAGTCTTGCTTCAGCCCCTTCTTCAACCTGACAAAGTGATGTTTCTGAGTCATGCCTGCCGTAGCACCTGCCAGCCTTCTAGAAAAAACTCTCCCCACCTGAATGACCCTGGATGCAAAATTGAGCTTGCCCATTAACTCCTGGATATCTTTTAAAGTTGCTGTCTCTTTCGCCAATACCCTTTTGATAGCTGCTGCAAAGTCCTGTACTTTCTCCACCGGGAGGCGTGGCTCCCCTTCCTCTGAGTCCAACTCTATCCCCAAAAAAGTTAACTTAGTTGTGGGGCCTTCTGTTTTTTCCGCTGCCAATGGGACTCCCAAGCACTGCGATACGACCGTGAAGACTTCTAATGCCTGTGCACACTCGGGGGAGTTTGCCTCGCCTACAAACAAGAAGTCATCCAGATAATGAAGCTTGCCCCCCACTGGCTGGACCTTGTTCGTTGCCCACTCCAAAAGGAACTAAATGCCTCAAAATAAGAGCAGGAAACGGAACAACCCATGGGCATACATCTGTCATAGTACAGCTTATCCCTGAACTGGAACCCCAGCAAATGAAAGCTGTCTGGATGCACTGGTAACAGCCTGAAAGCTGATTCTATATCAGCTTTTGCCATGAGAGCTCCTGTCCCAGCCTGCCTGACTAACTCAATGGCTTCATCAAATGTTGCATAAGAGACTGTGCAAATATCCTGGCTTAGCCAGTCATTCACTGAGTTTCCTCTGGGATAAGAGAGGTGGTGGATCATTCGGTATTTGCCTGCCTCCTTTTTTGGAACAATACCTAGCGGAGAAATAATAAAGTTACTTAAAGGGGTGTTATCAAATGGGCCTGCTATCCTTCCTAGCTGCAACTCCTTTTGTATCTTCTCTGCTACTATTTCTGGGAGTTCCTCCGCTGAGCGAAGGTTCCTAGATGACCTGCCTGCTAAAGGACCACAGTAAGGTATTTTAAACCCTTCCTTGAAACCCCAAAAAAGCAGTTCCCTCTCCTCTTCCTTTGGGTAATCATTCAAAAGTGTTGCTAGCAATTCAAAGTGTATTGGGGATGGGCCTTTTGTTGTCCAGCCCAGGCTATGGCTGACCCATGAACGTGGCGCCAGGTGCAATTCTAACGAGGGCTTTGCATGCCAAGGCGGGATGGTCCCCGCTACACTGAGAGCACCCATGCCGAAATTTGCATTGAACGCCCCATGTGCAATTACCTGCATTGAACAGGCGACAGGTATTGTCCCTTTGTTTACGCTGCAGCAGCTGCTTGTACCCATCCGCCACCTTTGGCTCTCGAAATGCCTGCTGCTGCTCTTGGAGCGGCTGCTGGTGCCTCCCCATTATCTGCCCTTGGCCTAGCACTGACCCCAGGGAACTTTGTGCTGTAATCATGCCGCCCTGACCGTGACCCCCTTGCTGCCCTGCTGTCAACTGCCCCACGCCAACTGGGAACCCCACCGCCGCCGAGGGCTGCTGACCCCTGCCACCATTGAATTGCCCATTTGTTAGCCCATTGCTGCCCTGTGTTGGCTGTCCCCCAGGCTGTATGGTGCCAATTGGAAAACCCGTGCCTGCCTGCTGGCTAGGGCCCGCCTGTGTGTACTGGGATCCAACCGACCCCAATTGCTGTTGCAGCGTTTGTCCTCCACCTGTCTGTGGCAGCATGGGACCAGCCCACATATGTTGTTGCCCCCCGCCACCCAGGGGGGACTGCTGACAGGGCCCCATTCCCGCACCTGGATGCTGGAACCCCTCCATTCTTCCATTCCCCGTATAAGTAATCCCGTGTTGAACCTGCACCTGTCCCACTTGATGCTGTGAGAAACTTGTCCCTATTTGTTGACCCAATCCGTATTGAGCATTTCCCAAGGAATGTGCCTGTGTGTTATTTGCCTGCCAACCTTGCCCTGATGCTGATGCTGTCCACTGCTGTGATCCAACCCCCGCCACACCTAAACCATAACCCGCTTTGGACCCCATCTGTTCCATCCATTCCTTCGCCTCTCTTTGATCCCACGACATCGATGGTGACTCTTCCATGCGTTGGCGGAAGTTCAGATCGTATTGCAACCACCCCATGCCTCCATGGCGCCTGAACCTGTCCAGGATAGCTTGATTGTATCTACTCAATGCTGGACCTTGTTCCAGGAACTTCTCTAACATTATTGCTGCTAATAATGCAAAAGCGTCCAACCAGTTATTAATATTCTCCTCGGGCCTCATCCTCTTCCTATCCTTGCTTTCTCTGCTGGGCCCAGCTACCCGTAATGTGTCTACCCCCCTGCGCACATGCTCCAGTAGAGTGAAAATATCAATGAACTCCCTCTTCCAAACTTTCTCCTTAACCTCCAGTGGGATATGCCATGCCTCTGACTGTGTTCCGTTTGGCCCCCCTAACCCTACCTTATTTGATGGTGTAATTTTCTCGTCGCTACCTTGGGACGCATTTGGCACGGCACCCTTCCCCAGTGCTGTGGTGCTACTTCTAACACATTGAGCCGACACTTTCTTTCCTCCCCACCCTTCGGCCCCCTGTTCCCGAATCCCCCCCTCCCAGACTTGTACTGGGGACCCATCCCCTGCTTTGCCTGTCGTGCTCCCATCTTTACCACAACCACCTCACCTTTCCTTTTTGCCCCCATGCTCATGCCAATTAGCGACAACCTTTTTTATTATTTCCAACAACTCACCTATGGAACCACTTTCTGTTGTCAATGCCCCTTCTTTACTTGAGTTGTCTTTGTCCTCTCCCAATTGCCTATTTGGCGCAAACGCCCGCAAAATTGCCGCTGCCTGTGAGTCCTCCCCCATTATTGCCTTTGTTGTTATGTCCTCTGTAGGCATCCTTGCCTTTTTTGCTCCTGCGACAGAGCCGCCCCGCCCCCTAGCCTTCTTGTCCATGCCCCGCTTTTCCCCTCGTGTCGCTGCATAAGTATGGCCATTAACCGGAGAAACGTCCCCTTGCCACTCCTCCATGTCCTTGCATTGTCCACCACCTTCCGGGGCAGGTGATTGCATTTGAGCCATTGCCTGCTCCCAACCGTCCCAATTCTTTGCCTTAGCCGTTGCTGCAAAGCTGGCCCACAGCTGCTGCGCGTCCTGTCCACCACTGTACTCCAGTCCTGGGAGCACCCCACTTGGTCCAGCCTCTTCGTTTGCTGCTAGGTCCAGAGCCCCGCTGTGAAACAGTCCCTCGTCTCCCATCATGCTCAGTGCGTCTTGGAGCAATCCCCTTTGTGGCTGACCTAAAATTGAAAATGGTGTTAACCTTCAAGTTGTAGTTGTGCACCCTTTTTCGCGTGGCTAGCTATCAAACCAGACTAGTGCCACAGAATGAGCTACTCATAATTCAAAAGGGAGGCCATGGTAGCTCTGTAAAATTACCCTGTAATCAAATTACATCAGCAAGCATGTCCCTTTCCAATGTTGGCCAACCTCGTCGTGTGCGAGCCTTCCGGCCCATTCTTCTACCCTTATCCTTGAGTTAAATTCTGCTTGCTGCTCTCCCCATGGAATCGTCCTTTCAAATCTTTGTTGTGAGGGAGAGCAGGGGGTGGAGCCCACCGGTGTATGCCTGCAGCAGCAACCCAGTTGGCCGTCTGCCCTTTACGAGGCGCGGCCGCTGGAGCAAGACAGGGAGAGGGACTGCGATCTAAAGGAAGACGCGCGTAGCCGCAAGGGAGCTAGGCATCCCCAGAAACAACCTCTGCCCTACAGAGCTTAGCGGTCCCCCAACCGGACCCAATGTAATTCTCCCCCCCTGCCGTGTGTGGGCCAGCAGCCCTGGCTGAAATTTTTTCATGCGCACACACGCCGCCACCCCCCAGTACCCAACCGGTCTTTGAAGACCATCTGCGCATTAACGATACTCTGTTCTTTCCCCCCTTTCAAGAGGCCAGAGGCTCCACTTTGTTTATCACTTAAACATACAGCCCCTCCTCGGCTGCCATTAACCTGACGAGAATTACCGAGTAATCGTGATGACAGACCAGCTGCCGGGAAAGTGTTTCATCATTTCGGTGTATCTTTGGAAGCATCCGTATTGTCCCTGCTATGTGGTGAAATCACGCCGTTACTTCCGTTCTATAACCAGTCCCGCCTGCTACACGCAAATTTCCTTATTTCAACTAAGGCTCTTTACTGTATTCCGAAATTGTTGCAACCTGCGCCAACCACACCGGGCCGGAAACACAGTCACCTCCAGCATCTTCTACATGTTTTCATTTAGCCCGGATGAATCTATCCTGAACAATGTGCATCCTTGCAACGGCAGCTCTTGCGCCAGTATGCACTCCCGCACGCCCACCTTACCGTGATATGTACCATCTTTTCGGCGCCTTCTCCCCCTTAGATATTTTTTTTTTTTTAATTGCTCCGTACCTCCCGTTTTGCCCCAATGCTTGCCACTCCCACCCCCGTCCCCCAGGACCAGACCACCGTGACCCTCCCTCACTGCACCAATCCGGCCCCCCCTTCTCACGCTCCTATTGCCGCGTCCGCCCCCATCCATCACTTCGCATCTACCCTTCCTTTCATCTCCCTCCTCCCCTCTGCCGCTATTTAATTGCGCTAGACACCTTAGTAGCCCTGATCCATCTTGCGCGACCTCCTTTCATGAGCCCTGCTTGGGCCTCATCCTATGTCTATTAATGATTTATGTATGCGCTTCCATACAGCGCGAACTCTACCCGAGCGCCCCATAACAAGGGATCGAGCTGTTACATCGGGAGAACCCTACACACGAACCAACAAACTGCAACCGCAGACGCTAAGTTACACGAGGCAAAAGCGACAACCGCGAGCAAACCAGAGCCACGACGTAGCAAAGGTCCGATGAGGAAAAAATGACCAGTGCGCACGTTATACGAGAATAAAGTACAACAGAGGTATAATCTGCAACAAAGCTATATATTCTGCCTGGACCCGTCCCCCGTCTAGGCCTCCGAGGCCCCCCATTGCCACCATGCTTCCATCTTGCACCCATTATACATTCTTGACTCCGTGGATGCCCGGAGCCGCGGCCTACAATCCCCGCCTGCTCAAGTCCCTTCTTACCACCCTGTGCCCCAATCCTCACTTGCGTGTGGCACGGGACCCTAGTAGCGCAATGCAGCGTTGTGGCCGCTAGCGGTGTGCCCTGCTTGCCTCCCCTCTCTCTACCCACTCTCGTGCTCACTGTCACTGCCGATCTGTGCCCCCCCCCCCCGCCCCCTGGGCACATTGCTCGTGCCTTTTTTTTTTTTTTGCATTTTATATAGCGCGCATTCTACCCGCAGGTGTCAGAGCGCTTCACAATAGGAACGGAAATGAAACATAATGAGAAACATTACACATCAAAAATTACAAACGCATACGTTACGTTACCTAAGGTAATGGTGACAATTGTGAGCAAACAAAATACATGAGGTAGTTAAACTGTGCGCAACCAAGATACATGAGGTAATAAAAGTGCACAAGAGGAAAAGTGCCAGGTGTGCGGTTACAAGAGAAAGAAAGTATCATTTTGAGGTATAATACTGCAATAAGAGCTAGACACTCATCCACAAAACAAGCGTTAGGTAGGCAACGGTGGCACTTGTGCAGGTATCAAAGGTAGAACGTGTGATTAACATGTGAGGGGTAGCAAACCGTGTGTTACCAGTGCAAAGTGGAGTGTGCAAGTTACATTCTTCTAACTGCCCCCGCCCACTCTTCCTGGCAAACCTGCTCTTGAGTTTAACCCACGCTTAACGCGCTCGCCCCGCCGGTGCCAGGAGTGGGATCTTCACTCTTATTGAGGGGCCGGGGTCTGTCCCCAACCATTCCCACCTGAACCTCCTAACCACCCGGCCACTTGTTCTGTAGCCATACGTATCCTCGTTGCGCTGACCCATGCCTTCTTAATTGACTACCAGGGGGATGGGGGGGGGCAAACTCCTTGCCTGCACTTCTCCACGCTCCCTGCATCTTTCGCCGCCCCCGCCTTCCTTATCTACCGCTCCCTGCCATGCCAGCCGGGCAGGCTCCGCCCCCCTCCCCCCAATTCGCCAGCCCTTAGTACCATCGGCCCTCCCTGTCCTCCTCATCTTACAAATTCCTTTCCTTTGATCACTCCCCCTTTCCTGTCACTAACCCCCTACGCTGTGTCTTCCCTGTCTGCCTGCGTCGGTGCCCCCCTACGCCCCCTATCTTTCGGCGCTCTGACCGCCTCCCGCCCCTTTGTTCCCTTTTCTGCGCCCTGCCACCCCCTTCCCCCAGCCCAAACCCCCGTGAATTTCACTGGGACCGCGCCTGCCCTCCCCCTTAAGGGCCACCCAGTTCCATGTCGACACAATCCGTGCCTAAATATGGCCGTATACCGTTAGTGCTTATTCACTACGAGTGCCATCCAACGATATGCTGTCGCTACACCGGTCTAACTCCCCTCCTACTTCTGCTCCTTTTGCATCTGCGGACTATTCACTGAATGGCACCAACTGTGCCTCCCTAACCCTCGCCCATAACCCCATTCCTTGCATTCCCCACCTGGTCGCCCCCTCCCACCAACCCCATGCCTCCACCCTTTACCCTGCAATCCGACCCCCCTTATGCCTCCTCCGTGGCTACCTCGTTGGCGCCCTTTGGCGCTATCCTAGACTGCACGTTCTTGTTGGTCCCATAATCACCCCGCGCCTTCCGTATCTGCCTCACCGCTATTATACTTGAAAGGGCGAGATTTTGATCGATACCTTATATCTATTGATCCAAACCTCGATCTGGTCGACTGAACCTTTATTGCCTGTCTTGGAAGGAAACAGTACACCTATCTGCAAATTAGTTCACCCAAGAAAGGACTCTACTCTCAAAGATCACGGACAACTTCTAGGTTTCAAAAGTTTATTGTAAAGATATAATGAGCTGCAAATACAAGCATCTCAGAATGAGATTCACGAGATACACAGGTCCAATTACATACATGTGCTCTCGAAAAGCCCTCAGACGAGCAACAGAAATCACTAACACAAGTTCTAAAAATAGCAAAGCTATCAGCATAGACGCATATCTCTCCTTCATTTAGGTTGGAGGAAAACAAACACAGGTTAGGCGTCCCTACCCTGTTCTAGATGGTATCCCTACTTAACCAAATCCCAACCTAACAAAGGTGTCAGCAATGAATGACCCCCAAGGGAAGTCACCCACTCTAAGTCTCTTGGTGAAAACCTAAAGTTCTCCAATCATGACCCCTCACTGCCTACCCATCCGCTCTCTAAAGGGTCCTCAGGTCTCTGCTCTAACTCCACCCAGGGGTGCTGTCCCTAATACAAAACAGTCAACAACATTTGAGACGCCCCTTGCGAAACGCCTCTCACGTGGTGCAACTTCAGGCTTTTTCCATGATGCTTTGTATTGGGCCTCAGACGTTAGAGTTGACCTTGCTTCTCAGTCTCTTCTCCGGCCCGCTGATACCCCTTAAACATTCCAGAACCCTCCTCCATGTCTGGGCCGTCTACTGAACAGACCTCTATTCATTCACTTATAATTGGATCCCCCCTTTCCTGTTGCAGACAGATATCTGCCGCCAAGAACCCAACTCTCATAGACTTCTAAAAAGGCTTGCAACATTTCTCAGCCCAGACATGTACGTATAAATCAATGCTAAAACATTTCAGGCCTACAATATTTCACATTATGATTATAGCATTCAATTTCTTCATTTAATTAAAGCATGTTAAAACTCTTATTCTATTATTTAGAAAACATTACTCTAAATCATGGCCCATTAATGCAATGACCAAAAACGTTAAACAATCTGTGTCGTGAAAAGAAACACCTTCCCTTTTAGCTCCAGCTCTGGCCCTGAGGCCTACCACGTTCTGCGTTTTACCACAGACCATCTTATATGTTAACAGCTATACGACATAGATTCAAAATAATCACGTCTAATAAAATCATATAATGTCACACATTTCTGTATTAATTCCACTTCTACTTAAATCTCTATATTAGCTATACATTTAGAATATAATTTCAAATACTATTAGCACTCATGGCATTTCTCTTCATGAATTATGCTCTCTATAGGTAAATGTGATGTACTCATATATTTATATCAGTTTGCGCTCTCTCAGTTCCCCCCTTTGATGACCTCTCGGGGTCATCACTAACATTTAAACTGCAGTTATTGCTGGCATTCTCTGCGCTTCCAGAGCTCTCAGGCTCCTGTACTGATTATCTTGTATGGCAGCCAATCTCTGCAACTGTTCTCTTTGGGCCCTTTCTGACCTTCTTGCTCTGTACCATTTGAATACCCTCACCAATCCCCACAATATTATCCCACAGATCAATATTATGATGATAGGCTTTAGGATATACCAAATAAAGCTTTTGCCCAAGGTGGAAAACCACCCTCCAACTGTACTCATTCCGTGGCCCACCTTTTCCCAGACATTTTCTCTACTCAAGTCTTCGATCTCTTTGTGTATATTAGTTATGTTCTTAATAACTTTCTCAAGGGGTTTTGAAAGGTCTGGAATGTAAGTGCAACATTCCTGAACCTTCAAAGCCTTACAGACTCCGCCCTCTTTTGCTAATAAGACATCTAATGCAAGCCGATTTTGAAGAACCATAGCCCTTATCGATTGCATCTCTCCTTCTACCAGCATTAAGGACTGAGCAGTGCTGGCAGACAACCTGTCGACAACTGTTGCCAGTCGTCTAATTTTAACATCATTAAGGATTATTCCCAAAAGAGGGAACATAGCTCCAAAGACATCTCCAACCATTTCTGCATCACCTACATCCCTCCTTCCCCTCGATGATGTCTGGCCCTCAATGATCAATAAGTCTTGTGCATGATATATTTTGGGGAAGACAATTGCCAAGTAACATGATCCATACCAGTTGTCAGGTAGTCTCACGTAAGCATTTCTTCCACATACAAAATACACATTTGGAATCACTTGCATTCCCTTCAGGAAATCCTTAGTGTAGTACTCTAAATTAAAAGCATGTTCACAGTCAACTTCACCCACGTATACATTTTCATAATACGTTTTGGCTCGGTGAAGACATAACTTTCCTTTCTGCGCTTTATCTAAAGCTATTGGACCACTACTACCCTTTCTCTTATGTGACTTCTCTTCCTCGGTCCAATCTATTTTCCCTTGTCCTGATTTCTTCAAAATCTTTTGTCTCCTGTAACGATCATCCACCTGCCCTATGAACTTTTTCTCGACTTCTGACACCTTGCATGTCAGATTATTTCTACGGGCATGTGAAGTATCTAAGGTAATCCAAGGAATGAAGAACTTGGCCAATCTGTCTTCACTCTTCCAGTAATCCCATTTATTCATCTGCTTATAATTCGGGACTTCTGGCAACACAGAATCATAATTGGAGAAATAGTATTCAAAACTATCTCTCTCATAAAATATACTAAGCAATAAGCTACATGTAATGCCATATGTCAGAGGGAGGTGATGATATCGAATTCCTTCATCTACAGACGCAGGCAACTGCATGCAGACGTAGCAATCCTTAACCTCCATGGCATCCACGTATTCATACAAAAGTTTAGCATAAGCATTTGACCTAAAGTCTCCTTGGGACTCGTCTACATGTAACCTGCGGGCTTCTGCAGCCAATAACGCTTTCTCTTGAGTGTTTTCCCTTTTCTCACCTGCAACAGTGGGTGTAAGTGTTACTCCAGAATTCGCATCAGTTACCTTTACCTCTTCCTCATGTCCCTTTACATAAGAAATTGTTACCACTAAAGCTATTAATATTATCACTCCTACTATTAGTGTACCTATTATACATTTAGCTCTGCGGTTCGGGGTGCCGGCCTCCATTTCGTCAGACAATCTAGCTTTTCCCTTTCTCTTTGCAAAAAAAGTTCTTTTCCTCTCGTTCCTTTACAGTCTCTTTCAATCCTTTTGTGTCTTTAGAATCCACACAGCTGGAGGCTGACAGCCTTTTTCGCAAAAGTCCTTTCACAGTTCAAAAAGACAACCCTAGCCCTTCTCCATCCACTCAAGGGGTTCCCTAAAATTCTCTGCTTCCTGGGCGCTAGGTAATCTTCTTTTCTTCTGCTTGCTTTATTTACAAAGTCCTTTAACAATCGACTATTAGATTTGTGGTTGCAGCTTCAATAGCATAGTTCAATATTTCCATGCGAAGAGTATGCTCTTCATGTGCTGTTATCGTGGTACCAAAGTCGGGGAATTTCAATTCTGTAAGAAACATGTGTTTTAACTTGCTGAGGCGGGGAGGTCTGGGGAGCACGAATGTTAGTGACCCTTCTTGTTCGACACCGGGTACCAACAGTTGTATTTCCACGGTGATAATGGGCTCAGAACTGGACACCACCACCGCTCGGATCCTCCCTGTCTCCGGTTTCACAGACATTTGTCGCCAGATATGTCCACTCAGGTGTGGAGTATCTTCTGTTAGGCACACGCACTCTTCTTGACCTTCTTCGGTCTGGTGCTTCAGCGCCCTGAGCACCTTCTTCTGGGTCTGAGTCTTCTGATATCGGAGGAAGGGTTGCTTCTGGAGTTGACCTCAGGCTAGAACTTCTTCTTTGCGGCCAATTTGCTTCTCCACGTGCCCTTCTACTCCTTCTCCTTCTGGTCTGTTCTCGCTCTCTTTCAGACCTGTCCGGGTCGGACTCGTACTCCCAGCTGTCTTCTCCTTCTGTAGCGTCTTCTGTTTCGCTGTTGTACTGACCGTCCTCAGCTTGGTCAGACTCGTTCCCTGCTTCCACTGGCACCTCTACAGCTTGGCTAGCCCCCTCTATGGCTTCTTGGTCCTCAGCTGGACGTCCATCCGAGAGAGGAGCTGTTTCCAGAGGTGCTGGAACCCTTTTCGTATGCGACGCGTGTATCCAGTTGGGCAGGCCTCCCACCTTTACAGCTGTACTTGTGATCAGGATGACCTGGTAGGGCCCACGCCAACGAATATCCAAGCAGCTTCTTCTCACATGTTTCTTCACCAGGACCCAGTCCCCAGGATACAGGTCATGGCAAGGGCCCTGGCACGCTGGAACCTCTGCAGCCTGCACCTGAAGGGACACAGAACGCATGGCGTCAGACAGCCCCTTACAATAGTCCAGGATCATATCATCTGTGATATTTAACAGTGCAGTAGCTGGAATAGATGGCAGTCTCATTGCTCTCCCCATTAACACCTCATGTGGTGACAACCCTGTTCTTCTGTCTGGGGTACTACGAAGGCTCATGAGTACTAATGGCAGGGCGTCAGGCCAATTCAGGGTCGTTGAGGAGCAAACTTTCGCTATTCTGGACTTGATCGTGCCATTAATTTGTTCCACAATTCCTGAGGCTTCTGGTCGGTAACTGCAATGGAGCTTCTGGTCTATATTCAGTGCAACACAAATCATCTTCACAAGCTCGCTGTTAAAATGTGTTCCCCTATCTGATTCCAAAAAGGCCGGCACCCCGAACCGAGGGATAAGTTCTCTAAGCAGTAACTTAGCCACTGTGAGGGTGTCGCACCTACGTGTAGGGTATGCCTCAACCCATCTGGAGAACACACAAACAACCACCAGGACATAGCGGAGGCGGTTGCATCTTGGCATTTCAATGAAATCTATCTGCATTCTGTTGAATGGACCTCCAGACCTTCCTATGTGACTTAGTGCAACTGGTGTTCTTTTCCCTACATTCAGCTGCTGGCAGGTCACACAACGCTGGCACACTGCTTCTGCTGCTATTCTAAACTTAGGATTGTACCAAGTCTGTCTAAACACTCTCAGCATAGCATCTCTCCCTAAGTGTACTGGACCATGTATGAGTCTAGCCATTGGACTCACCATCTCATTGGGCAACACTGCTCTGCCGTCTGCTGAGACCCAAAAATGAGTCTCACCCATTACACATCCTGCCTTTACCCATGTTTCCTTTTCTGAATCAGGAGCATTTTCTTGCATGGTTGACAATTCATCCCAAGTATCAACAGTTTCCAGTATCATGGTTAATTCAGTTCTTACATTTATTCCACCCACATCCACCTCTGTGAAAGAGTAACCTTGTTCTGCGCAATACCGCGCAACTTCATCAGCATATCTATTGCCTTTCGAAACAAAGTCCTCATTTTTGGTATGTGCGATGCACTTTACAACTGCGATACTTGCTGGACATTGCAATGCTTCTAACAACAGGCGCACAAACTCTCCATTGCGAATGGGAGAGCCTGAAGAAGTCATGAACCCTCTTTGAGACCATAACTGCCCGTAATCATGAACTACCCCAAACCCGTATTGGCTGTCGGTGTAGATGGTGACTCGAATTTGATTGCCTGCTAAGCAAGCACGTGTTAGGGCAATAATCTCGGCTACCTGAGCGGAGTGTACTCCTTCCAGGCACCCAGCTTCCACAACTCCTTCAATTGTACAAACAGCATAAGCTGCTCTCAACTGCCCAACTTCGTCTCTTACACATGAGCCATCGACAAAGAAAACTTCGTCTGGGTCGGTCAGTGGCTCATCTACGATGTCGGGTCTGGGTTTGGTGCATAGTTCTGTCACATCGAGACAGTCATGGTCTGTATATTCATCATCATCATCAATATCATTTGGAAGTGGCATTAAGGTAGCAGGGTTCAAAACAGAGCATCTCTTGAGGGTCACGTTCTCTGCAGCAAGAATAACTTGCTCATAGCGCGTGAGCCTGCTGTTGGTCAGATGCTGTGTTTTGGTCCTGGTCATCAACAGTTCAACAGAATGTGGCACGCACACCTCTAACGGGTGCCCCATGACGATATTTTCACATCTCTCAATGCTGACACCCGTTGCAGCAACGGATTTGAGACATCCGGGCAACGCTGCGGCTACTGGGTCTAAAGTAGCCGAGAAATAAGCAACTGGTCTACGGGCATTCCCATGGATTTGGACCAACACAGACAACGCACAACCTTCTCTCTCACAACAGTAAAGAAAGAATTGTTTATTGTAATCAGGCATTCCCAATGCCGGAGCACGACACAGGTCCTCTCTCAGCTGTAAGAATGCCATCAAACAGTCTTTGTCCCATGGTACCGGATCACTCACCTCTTTGTGCGTCAGTTTTTGCAAGGGCTTTGCTTTCAGTGAAAAGTTCACGATCCACTGTCGGCAATAACCCACCATCCCTAGGAACATCCTGACCTCTCTCTGTGTCTGAGGCGCGTTCATTTTCATGATCGCCTCTATCCTGTCTGGTGACACCTTTCGTTTGCCTTTCTCAATTCTGTGTCCCAAGTACTGTACTTCTGTCAGGCAGTACTGCAATTTTCCCGGGGACACCTTGTGCCCATTGGCAGCTAGGTGATTTAACAAAGCAATGGAGTCTTCCCTGCAAGCTTCTTCTGTGTCTGACGCCACAAGGAGGTCGTCTATGTACTGGACCAGAACTGACTTCTGGGGCAGCACTAGACTTTCAAGATTTTTCTTCAGAAGCTGGTTAAAGATCGATGGACTCTCTGTATACCCCTGAGGGATACGACACCATGTTAGGACGCGATTTTCCAGCTTAAATGCGAAAAGAAAATGGCTATCTTCGTCCAAAGGGATCGAAAAGAAAGCCTGACAAAGATCGATCACAGTGAACCACTCAGCTTGGAATGGAATCTGAAACAGTATCACTGATGGATTCGGTACCACTGGACAACATGAAACGACTATGTTATTAATCTTTCGAAGGTCCTGTACTATCCGGAATTTCCCATTTGGTTTCTGCAGACCCATAATCGGGGAGTTACATGGACTACCCACGATTTCTTTCAGTATTCCCTGTTTAATCATGGACTCGATCACGGGTTTTATGCCTGCAATCGTTTCTGGAGTCAGTTTATACTGGGGTGTTCTTGGGAACTCAGCATGCGGTTTCACTACAATTTTCACTGGGTCCACCCCTTTGACCAATCCAATCTCTTCCCCAGTGAAATCCCATACCTCTGATGCCACTGTCTCTCTCAAATCCCAGGGAAGCTCGTCTACTGTCAAAGTAGGGTACAGCTCCACACATATTCTTGAGTTTGCAACTTTGAAATCTGCATCATCATCATTAGTCAATACCTCCACTCCCTGGGGTGTACAGTATATAGTACAATTCAATTTGCACAACAGGTCTCTTCCTAGCAGACACACAGGGCTTGAATCGCAAACCACAAATTGGTGCTCATCGCTGTACTTCCCTATTTTCACCTGTACCGGTTCTGTCAATTGGCTGGTTATTCTCCTGTTTGCGACCCCTACCACCTGTATGGTCTCTCCAGACATGGGCAGGTCTGGAACTGCAGCTGATCTGATCGTGGATCTAGTGGCTCCTGTGTCCACCAGAAATGTCGTAGGGCACCCTGCTACTTCTGCTTCCACATAGGGTCCCCTCTGATCTACCTCTAAGGCTGCCCCGAGGGTGCAGTCTTCTCTTTCCACTCTCTGTCCGGTTAATGGGTCCACATAATAGCATTCTTCACCTTCCACAAACAGGGGCATTTGTCTATAGGTCTTACCCATACTCCCTACTCGAGGAGGTTGCGGGAACTGGGCTCGGGGAGGAGCCCCCCCCCCTTTGAGCACCTTTCCTTGGTATGGCGTCGCCCCTCTCATAGGTGCGCTCTGGACCTCTTCCTCCTCTATCTCTTGCTCTCCGATCTCTACATTGTAAGGGCACTCGCGTTTCCAATGCCCCAACTCGTTGCACTGGTGGCACCTAGTCGTTTTCTTCAAGGTAGCTATGTCTACTCTGGGTCTAAAGGTAGTACTCTCCTCATTACCCTTGTTCTGACTGTACTGCTTCTTACCCCCTGTACCTGTCCCTTGCTGCTGTTGTTGCGGTCCCCCCTTTCCTGCTGCCTGCAATTGTACCACCATCAGCTTCTCTTTTAGTTTCTTAGCCTTGGAGTCTACCTCATCACAGCAGTACCTGGCATATCTCAGTATTTCATCTAGGGGTCTACTTTGCCAACAAATCGAGTGTTGCTGAATCATCAAACTAATATCCGGTCTCAGTCCCAGGACGAACTTGGACACGAATTGCCCTATATCCTTTGGATCCATTACATCCAAACCGCTATACTGTTTAAACGCCTTCAGCAATCTCTCGTAATATTCATGGACTGTCTCTTTGGGTTCCTGTCTCGTTCTGTCTATTCTGACCCAATCTATGTCTTGCATTGGCACTTTTTCTTTCAGCCAAGTCATCACTCTCTCGAATTTTGCCATCACGATCTCGGACGGCCCATTAGTCCTAGCATCTCTCTCTGGCTCCGTTGTGGGCCACTCAGCGCTAACCTTGCATGCTGTCCACAGATCTCCTGGTACTACAATGTCAAACAGCGTGTTCAGATCTATCCATAGGACTTTTGAGATCTTTACAAACCTCTCGACTTGCTTGTACCACTCCACGGGGCTCTCTCGTAACTTGGGGAAAGATGTGGTAAAAGCAGCTAAATCTCCCCTACTCCAAGGGACATGTACATAGCTCCCATTGGCAACTTCACGCAAAGGGTAAGCTTCTATTCCCTGCTGTCCTGGTGTTATACCAATCATGCTTCTTCTGCCGGTCCCTTTCTTGGACCACCTCTCTTCCCATTTATCTAGTGCCCTCCATGTCCTTATTCCAGTAATCAGTTCCCTTATGTGTGTTTTCAGCCCAATCGTTCTCCTCTCATCTAGCTCTCGATCTGAGTAATGTAGCCTGTGGTTACCCTGTAATGCTTTGGTTCTTGACAAGTCCACCATATATTTGCCTGCTAGTTCGACTAACTTCTCATGGACTGCTCTCGCCTTTCGTGTGATGTCCTTTGCCATATACAGTATTTCATCCTGTTCATACATTTCCATTCTCTCTAAAGGCAGGGTACCATCTACCATGTCATCCAGATCTGACCTTAAGCTGGCGACATCAAGTCTCTTGGCTTTTATCTCAGCTCGCAATATGTCTTTTGAAGGAGGCTCACTGGTCTCCCTCCCATCCCAACTTCGAGCTCTGCGTTTGGGCTCGGGAGAGTTAATGGGTGGTCTCCCTCGCTCCCATCTCTCCAGGTCCCATGCTCGGCCATCCGATCTTGGAAGGTGATGGAACACGGGCCTGTTATCCCTACTCTCTCTCTGCCCACTCTCTTCTTCCTCTCTCCTCTCACCGCACATCTCTCTGTTATTTTCCCTCTGGTCGCTACACTCCCTTTGCCTCGTATCGCTCAGTATCCGATACGATCCTTCCTGGTTCCCCATATTCCCTGGGCTGCGCTCATTTCTGTCATCACAGGGACTATGGTGCGACCTCTCACAACTCCCATTCTTTTCTCTGGTGCCAGGTACACAGTGTGGACACTTAAAGCTGTTTCTGTACTCTTGCGCTCTCCTCTCCTCTTCACTGAGTATCGGGCACGCCACCCCTCCACTCCCGGGGCCCCCGTTCTCCAGGTCTGTTCTACCTCCCCTCCGGGCCCAATGGGTGACTCCCCTACTCCCTCTACAGTCCCACTCCGGGCTACTCTCCCCAGCCCCGCAGTGAGTCCGTGCTCTGCTGTCCTGACTTTCCCTTTCTGCTTCTGCAGCATTGATGCACTTTTGAGCCTTCACTGCCTCATCCCACTGCTTCATGTACTCATTTAGCTCTTGAAAGGACTTTCGTCCAGATCCCCTCAGATCCATTGGCCATCTGGGGCCCCCAGGATCTCCCCCTGGGTCCCCTGCTGTGTGCATCGGGGTACTCCACTCTCTGGGTATCGGCATCTGACTTGGGGAATTAGTGGTATCGTTCCTCCTTGCCTGCTCTGCTCTTTCTCTGTCTTTCCGTTTCCGTTCTTCCCCTTTTGCTCTCTCTTGGTCATATATCGATATTATAGGACCTATGGTAACAGGTACCTGTAGTGCATCTGGCAATGGGTAGGATGTGGCGCTTTCCGTTTCCGGCGCTCTTTGTACCACAAACCTACCGACCACCTGCTGCACCTGACTAGGCTGGAACAACTCTTTCTTTGGCTCAGGATCCCACTCTGAACTGGGAAGCGGTCTATGCTCTCCTGCATTGCCCCCCTTTTCTCTTTCAGTATTCTCGACCTCTCCCCCTGCTCTATTATACGGGGGTGGCCTGTCTGTCAGTAATCTGTTTATCAGGCTGTCCTCTGTTTCGCTCTCATCATCTTCTTCTAGGGGGCTTTTATTTACTGGCGCCTCTAACACTGGGTACAGTTTATTTATTTCCAAATTATGCACTCTCCATCTTTTAGCATCCGCATCCCACCTGGCATCCTGTACTGCCCTTACCGAGCGTTTCACCCTTTCTTGTCGTCTGTTCATATTCCTTTCATGCGCTGCCCTAAGCCATGCTTCAAGGGCTTCAAACTGGGTTGGTCTAGGCAAGGGTCTCTTTGAGGTCATGACTGATTTCAATCGATGTAACACCTCTAATCTGAACGTCCCGTACTTCGGGAACGTCAGTTCCTCGTTTCCTTCAGTAATCTTACTCCACTCTGATATCCAAAGGATCGTATGCAACCCAACATTTACTGCCATATAACGAGCTGGCGTACCCTCCGGCGGGGCTTCTTCCCCTTCGTACGATCCTCGCCTCTCTTTCTTAAACAGCGCTTTCAACCATTTAAAACACTTCATGATTATGCGCACAAAATCCAGCCTCGCTACTCTGTTTACTTCCTGATGACAATCCACCAATCCTGTCGCGGCTTTGCTAGCTTGGCCTATCACAGCGCGGTCTTTCTCCTGTCAGCCAATCACGTCGCGACCCTGTATGACGTGTTCGCTAGCTGGCCTATCACAGCGCGGTCTTTCTCCGGTCAGCCAATCACTGCGCGACACCACCTGACGTCTCTTTTCTCCGCTTCGCAGCAGCACCCCTCCTTTCTCAACTCGTCTCCCGGTTATGCATGCGTCCCATTCATACACTGAAAAATGACTACTTCCGACCAAGCGGTCACTTCTCTCGACTGTACGTCCACAGTCTATCTGTAATTGTCAACACAACTGACGAGATGTCTATCGTCTCTCTGATAGGTTACTTACACACACAGTAACTTCCGACCAGCGTCCGTTACTCACGCACTCACTCTTACGTTCCCCCTATCTCGGTCTCTCGGGTGATCAATGGTACCTCATGACCCCCTTCACACTAGTTGACAATTACTCTGGGTGTCCGATACACCCGAACCACTTAAGCTCTCCTTGAACTTAAGATTTCCACCGGTTGCGCGCGCTCACAACCTGTTCCACAGTCACTCTACAAACATTCAACTCCGCCAGACATTACAACATAGATACAATACAAAAACACCGCAATCTAACACGCATAACCCTTTATACTCACTCTCGACCGATACTGCTGCTTTTTCTGTCTCACGTCATCCGGATCTTCATCTGCGGGCTGTTCTTCCGATCATCGATTTCTAGGGGCCTTGGGGTAAGCTAACCTGGCCTAGGTCACCGTCCTCAAGAAGGCAACCATCCTCTATAGCTACCAACTGAAAGGGCGAGATTTTGATCGATACCTTATATCTATTGATCCAAACCTCGATCTGGTCGACTGAACCTTTATTGCCTGTCTTGGAAGGAAACAGTACACCTATCTGCAAATTAGTTCACCCAAGAAAGGACTCTACTCTCAAAGATCACGGACAACTTCTAGGTTTCAAAAGTTTATTGTAAAGATATAATGAGCTGCAAATACAAGCATCTCAGAATGAGATTCACGAGATACACAGGTCCAATTACATACATGTGCTCTCGAAAAGCCCTCAGACGAGCAACAGAAATCACTAACACAAGTTCTAAAAATAGCAAAGCTATCAGCATAGACGCATATCTCTCCTTCATTTAGGTTGGAGGAAAACAAACACAGGTTAGGCGTCCCTACCCTGTTCTAGATGGTATCCCTACTTAACCAAATCCCAACCTAACAAAGGTGTCAGCAATGAATGACCCCCAAGGGAAGTCACCCACTCTAAGTCTCTTGGTGAAAACCTAAAGTTCTCCAATCATGACCCCTCACTGCCTACCCATCCGCTCTCTAAAGGGTCCTCAGGTCTCTGCTCTAACTCCACCCAGGGGTGCTGTCCCTAATACAAAACAGTCAACAACATTTGAGACGCCCCTTGCGAAACGCCTCTCACGTGGTGCAACTTCAGGCTTTTTCCATGATGCTTTGTATTGGGCCTCAGACGTTAGAGTTGACCTTGCTTCTCAGTCTCTTCTCCGGCCCGCTGATACCCCTTAAACATTCCAGAACCCTCCTCCATGTCTGGGCCGTCTACTGAACAGACCTCTATTCATTCACTTATAATTGGATCCCCCCTTTCCTGTTGCAGACAGATATCTGCCGCCAAGAACCCAACTCTCATAGACTTCTAAAAAGGCTTGCAACATTTCTCAGCCCAGACATGTACGTATAAATCAATGCTAAAACATTTCAGGCCTACAATATTTCACATTATGATTATAGCATTCAATTTCTTCATTTAATTAAAGCATGTTAAAACTCTTATTCTATTATTTAGAAAACATTACTCTAAATCATGGCCCATTAATGCAATGACCAAAAACGTTAAACAATCTGTGTCGTGAAAAGAAACACCTTCCCTTTTAGCTCCAGCTCTGGCCCTGAGGCCTACCACGTTCTGCGTTTTACCACAGACCATCTTATATGTTAACAGCTATACGACATAGATTCAAAATAATCACGTCTAATAAAATCATATAATGTCACACATTTCTGTATTAATTCCACTTCTACTTAAATCTCTATATTAGCTATACATTTAGAATATAATTTCAAATACTATTAGCACTCATGGCATTTCTCTTCATGAATTATGCTCTCTATAGGTAAATGTGATGTACTCATATATTTATATCAGTTTGCGCTCTCTCATACTCAAGGGGCTACATCGCCCTCACTCGCACGACGCTACCTGTCCGCGTCGCCGCAGCTCAGCCTCTGCCAGCAGCGCTTGCATCCCCATCTCATCCCTTGAGGCTGCACTCACCGTCCACTCGTAGAGCCTTCTCCCCACCCCTGACTGTCGTCCCCCTCCCCGTCTTTCCAGCCTGCCCCCCAGCATTCCTTCCTTTGGCCCCGCCGCCCGCCCTGCGCCCATCACTTTTGTCTCCTCCCGAGACTTCCCTTCCAAAACAGAGCCCCCCCTGCTTCGAGAGCTGTCACCCACCGCCGAATGAGTACTTCTCATTCCACCTCCAGCCAACCTGACATCCCCCGTGTCTCGTATGCCCACCGGCCTCCACAGCTCCCCCACCTGGCCTGCATCCCCCCCCCCCTTCTTGTCCTTGCGCCCCCCACCCCGGGCGCACCCGTGCCCTCCTGGCCCGTGGCAGAGCACCCCCCTATTCCTGGCCCCCTGACAACGAACCCTCCGCGCTGTTATTTATTCAATTCTCCTTATTGTTGAGGCCACTGTCTGCGCAGCCCCCCGTGCCATCACCCCGTGTCGGCAGTTCTGCCCACAAGCCCTCGGCCCCCCCCCCCCACACACAGGACACCCCTGCCCACCGTCCGGCCAAGCCACCCCCCTGCCCCCAACCCCAACTACGCATCCACGAACCTCCCCTTCCCCTCCCAACCATTTACATGCAGGCACCCTTACCCGAGCGCCCCCCCCTGTGCACAGGTCCCGTGGGCTCACCTATCCCAAACTTCACACCTGCCCACATGTGCTCGGCCTCACCCTTTCTGCTGTCGTTATTGTCGCCTGAGCACCATGGCGCCCTTGCCCCCACGCGCGCCACTGTCCCGCCGGACACCGCTCCGACCCTTTCTATGCGCGATGCCCTTTGCCCGTGCGCGGCCCGCGGCCAGAACCCCTCAGACAGCACCGTATGCCAAGCGCCTAGAGCCTTCCACTTACCCGCCCAGAAACCAATCCCCGCAGTCGCCCAGGCCTGACACCCCACCGACCCGAGCCAGTAAAGTTAGCAAACCCATAACCCGCCCCCCTGCGCCGTCAATGATCAGCTCATTTGCGGGCAGTGACCAATAACTGTCCTCTACCTTCCGCTATCAATAATCGCTCTCCCACCCACTCTTCACCTTTCCTTGCCTTGCACCCTCTACCCCTTCTCCTTTCTCCCCACTCTTCCGCACTCTCAGCCCCAGCCACCCACCCCCCATGCTGCCCCGTGCCCCTCGCCCACCCATTCTCCCTATACCCACCATACTGCAGCACCCACCCAAGCCCACCCCTCCCCCCACCTCACCTGGCACTTTGTCGACGCTGCACCTCTTCTCCTGACACAATTCCCCGGAGAAAGAGGGCCTTGCGCCCGGTGCCCACCTTTAAGTACCCCTACCCCTGCCACATTCCTAACCCTAGATTTACAGCTGAGCTGGCCCAGCCCATTCTCTGGTGGGCCCGCTCTTTCTCCTTCCTTATCTCCAGCCAATCCTTATTGGTGCCCGGGCTCTGCTTCCCGGGGGAGGCCTCCACTGAGACCCCCGGTCCAGCCACTGTCCCCCTCCCCCTGGGGAGTGGGGGGCTGAACCAAGGGGCAGAGAGGTGTAAAAAAGGGTGTGGCCTCATTACACCTCTCTAAAATGCAGCCCCCTGGCTTATACTGGAGGCTCCTGGTGGGCTAGTTGCCCCCCAGGGACCCCCAGTATGCCAGGGGAATTAGTTCCTCCTATGCAAACGCGCCAGGGGTTGCGCTGCAGAGTGTTGTAAAAAGGGGGCATGCCCTCTGAACACCTCCTGCAAAAATGTAGTAAATCAGTATAAAAAAAAAACAAATTAATACATTTAAAAATTGTCATTTAAAAAACGTTGAAATTCAATGAAAAAACCATAGGTTTCAGGGCTTATATAGTTAGGAATTAGCATTTAAAAAACCTTGCAAATTCACTGAAAAAAACATAGGTTTCAGGCATTATATAGTTAGGAATTAGCATTTAAAAAACCTTGCAAATTCACTGAAAAAAACATAGGTTTCAGGCCTTAGGAATTAGCATTTAAAAAACCTTGCAAATTCACTGAAAAAACCATAGGTTTCAGGCCTTATATAGTTAGGAATTAGCTTTTAAAAAAAGCTTTGAAATTCACAAAAAAAACTAAATGTTTTAGGGGTGTTAGAGTTAGCTGGACATTTCACTCATACAAAACCATTGAAATTGCTCCTATATAGTTAGTTGTACTAACTATATTTCGCGCACCCGCAATCCACTGCGGATGATGTCACATATTACATCATTCATGACATGCTCAGTGACATCACTGATGACATCTCAAATGATATCAATGATCACATCACTTCCTTTCAGAAGACATTAACACATTTCACTATTCCAACTGGCTTACGGTGAGTTGGATGCCATTGGCTAGTTTGGACGCACCAGCCTCCAAAAAAAGGCCCAATACTGAGTCCATTGTCACTACATTTATCGCACGGGTAACTGCACCTGGGCACTCTGTACCTGTTTGTCGCTGCCTTTGTGGTTTCTGGTACCTTGTGATCGCCGCCTTTAGAGCTTTCTTGCACCTGGTTGTCGCTGACTTTAGCTTTTCTTTGCACCTGGTTATTGCTGTATTTAGCGTTTCTGCGTTGTATGAATGATGGCTCTGTGTTACGCTGTGGCACAGTATCTCCTCTTTTGGCTTCTCCAGCAGGCTTCTGGCAGGCTTTCTGGCTGTGCTCCTCTGAACAGCCTTCATCTTCTTCAAGGGCCTTGTGGAAGCTGGAGCAGTGCTTTTATCTCCACATATGGCAACCGTTGATTGTTCCTCAGGGTGCACGTGGCATGCACAAGCAGTTTGCTGGACCACGCCAAACCCTCAAGGAGAGCAATCGTGTTACTTTGGGGCATGTATCCCCTAGTCACCGACAGTTGCTGCCTCCTTCCTAGCTCTGGAGCCTGTAAATGACCACGCAATGAACCGGAGTTCTGTAATGCACGTCTTTATTCTTCAGCATGCAACTGTTACCTGAACGCATTGCGTTACAAACTTTATTAACCACACCCAGACACAACGCATCGTATGACGTAACATTGCAAGGAGTCCACTGAGGACCACACTGGTCCCGTGCACATGATCTTAAGTCACTACAAAGTGCAGCTGGAGAAAAAAGCATGAATGAAGTAAGAATCTTGAGGCATATTAGCAAGGAGCCTCATTAAAATTATAGATGTTTTATCTGCAGGAAACTGCCGACAAAACGGCGATAATGGGCTTGCTAATATGCGGTATAGAATTCCTATAGAAACTCAAGTTAGATGTCCTGCACATTAGTGCAATTACTCAACATGTGTTCTTTCATCAGGAGATTGTGAAACCCAACATACTCATGCACTTCACTTCCAGATTTTGGATTGAGCATAAACTGAGGGCCTTATTTACAAGTCCCTTGCTCCACTGGTACGCCACTTTTTCCTGTATTAAAATTGATGCACGGCGTCGGAAGAGGCTTGTAATGAAGCCCCTGAGTTATTTATAATTTTGTAACTTTCTTCCATCTTAATTGTGAATATCTGTTATGGTACTCATTTCTGATGTATGCAATATTTATTTTGGATCATAAGAGGTGCATCTATCTATACTACTATTATAAAGAGAGAACTTGCACCTTTTGGCCAGGTAAACTCGGGAACCACAGCACCAATCACAACACCCAATACAGCGTTGGAAAGGGCAGTTGCAGCAGAAGGACATAGGCTATGCAGACACCCACCATATACATTTAAAATGTAAAAGAACCGTGCCAGCAAAGTAGTCCCTTGTGGGCGTGTCTGCATTGTGCTGTGAATGTGTGTGCTGGGGGCGTGACAATCGCTGAGGGCATTCCGTCACGATTGTTGTTTTTTCTTCCCAGGTTCTATACATTCCTGCTCCCTTTAAATAGTAATTCATTGGTGGTCCCATTCTCTTAGAACCACCCCAAGCACAGTTATGGGCAAAAATACAACTAAAAGGCCCTGCAAAGCATTATGGGATAAGCTTAGCATCATTTTTAGCATTCATGAAAGGGTTTCAATGTTTTTGAATTTTACTCATCAGGGACATTTAGGGACGGCGAGGTGAACTGTAGCTTGATATATAATATTTTAAATGCTATTGCATTTGCATCATCAGGGACATCTAGGGACATGAGCTGAACTGCAGCTTGATGTGTAATATTTTAAATGCTATTGCATTTGCCTCATCAGGGACATCTAGGGACCATGAGGTGAACTGCAGCTTGATGTATAATATTTTAAATGCTATTGCATTTGCCTCTTGGGGACAACTGGGGAGAACGAGGTGAACTGCAGCTCTTTGTAGAATTATATGGATACTATAATATTCACTTCCCACTGCTAATCTCGTCCCATAGTGGTTTGCAGGGGCTTGATCTCAAAATCATCACCTCTCTCACTGCTTGCTGGAAGCTAATTTCACTTTTGTGAAATGACTATATGCATTTTAGCATGTAGAAATACTTGTTATTTTACCTTGAATATATCGGGTTTCTGTTTTAAGAATTGAAATCTGACGGAACGAAATATTGCGGATTTATTGTACCAAGTTCGCGCCAATTCCGCCCACCCCTACTTTAAATACCCCTGCACCCCATAGTCATAACCCACCCTTGCTCTATAAAATACCCCAACACCCTTAAACACTAACCCATCTTAACCCTATAAGTATACCCTGTACCCCAAAACCCAAACCTATCCCTAAACCCTAAAAATACCCCTGTACCCCAAAACCAAAACCTAGCCCTGAACCCTATAAATACCCCTGTACCTCAAAACCCAAACATACCCCTGAAATCTAAAAATACCCCTGTACCCCAAAACCCAAACCTACCCCTGAACCCTAAAAATACCCCTGTACCCCAAAACCCAAACCTAGCCCAGAACCTTAAAATACCCCTGTATCCCAAAACCCAAACCTAGCCCTGAACCCTAAAAATACCCCTGTACCCCAAAACCCAAACCTAGCCCTGAACCCTTAAAATACCCCTGTACCCCAAAACCCAAACCTACCCCTGAACCCTAAAAATACCCCTATACCCCAAAACCCAAATCTAGCCCTGAACCCTAAAAATACCCCTGTACCCCATAACCCAAAACTATATCTGAACCATTAAAATACCCAAACACCCCAAAACATATACCACAGTACCCCACAACATATACCCCTATACCCATTCTTGCCTTATCCAAACATTTTTAAAAGACATGCTTTTACCATTCATACATTTACAACGAATTTCGTTGTAAATGTATGCGTGGTAAAAGCATATAAAATGTAATGCCATGCGTTATAATGGCATTGCGGAGTCATGGTACTTTTGGAATGAAAGTATGCGGAGTCATGGTATGTGGAAAGAAAGTTGAGGTATAATGGGTGTTTACCCTCCCCCGGTAAGTACATTGGTGGCACGGCGGCCCACATCTCCAATACTCATATTTTTTCACCACCCATTTGAAAAATGCACAGGTCTCTCTCATTGATGGCCAGGACCGACATACGCTTTTAGACACACCTCCCGCCACAAGTTCTAGAATTGCGAACTTTAGAGCTGGGGAGCTACGTTCGAATCTCGGCATCAGCTCAACATCCTGTGATTCCAGGCAAATCGCTTTGTCTCCCCGTGCCTACCACAAATGAATGTGTTCTTCTGTAATGTAAATTGTGCTCATGCCATGTTGTCGAGTTCGCGCTATATAATATTGCAAGGAAAAATAAAGTAGGGAAACTCGAGTTCACACACTACTGAACGCGCACTCTTAAGTGCATCAGCAGGCACTGTGAATCGGAGCGTTTCACAGGCCTGTCACAGATTAGAAATGCTATCTAAACGAAATCCTACAAAACAATATACTACTGGCCGGCAGCAATTCATACCCAGACAACGTCGGGACGGGCTGCTAGTAACATATATTTTATGTTAGGTTTCCATGTTTTTTTGGGTGAGGAAAATTCCATTTTTTCGACTCTCTGCATTTTAAGAGTTGTAGTTCTGGGCTTCATTTAGGGGTCACCCTTTCCCCTTGCCGCCCCTAGTACTGCCTTTCCGCACCCTGGCCTCAGAGTTGGCAAAATCAGTGCCTGGAACACAGAGGCAGCTCTTCCTAATGGATGCTGGTTGGATCTCCACTTGCCTGAATTCTGTCAATTTATTTATTATACAAATAGTGAATAATAATATTCACTATCAGTGTAATAAAAATGGAGTACATTTAGCTGGAATATGCCCCTATCTGGAAGCTAAAATAAGTAAAAAATGCTGTTGTATGCATGCTTCTGGGTGAGAGTGTGTTTATATGCACGAGACTCAAAGTAAAGGTCAAATGGCGTGCAATGTCACTTTCACTATCCCAGGCATTTTGGTGAATTGACATCCATGGTTGTAGTCTTTGTTTCTATTGAACAAAGTGGACACAAATATCTTAAAACAATGAATTAAAGGTCCAGTACTTTAAAAGTGGTGTCCTATGTCATTGTTATCTGAAGAAGGATGGTGTTCCTGTGAGGAGTGTGTTGTTTCTGTACAGAAATATGCAGTTTGCATTTGCTATCTGCGTTGTTTGTTTGATAAAGCAGGGTTGTGCACTTAACAGCCAGATGGTATTAGTTTGGTGAAGAGGATTTGTGCACTTGGATAAAGGAGGACATCACACAGCGCTATCCTCCCATTCTTCCATTTAAACAAATGCTGACCATTTGCAGGTATTTTACACAGGGTGCAGATCCTCACAAGGGACTACTTGCTACCTTGTATGAGGCATAGAAGTCCGCTTATGACTGTTAGACCTGGTACCATTGGTGTTAGCTTCCCATCCATTTTTCGCTGTTGTCTCCTCTGTTTTTGATATGGTTTGATGGTTTTAGATTCGCTGGGCACTGTGCCACTACTATTTAGTGCCTGTTGGAATTGGCCCTTCTGGCAGGTTCACCCCTTAACTTTTTGCCTGTTAGTGTTACATAATTATAGTGATTTCTGGTCTTTGCGCACTTTAGCACTGTGGCACAGTGTAAAGGGCGTGCGCTCTCTGAGTGCGTGTGTGAGATTGGCCTGCCCTCCCATAGGAATGCATGGGGAGTGTGTGTGTCCATGTTAACTCCTGATGTGTGGGGAGTGCAGGTGCGAGTTTGGTATGTGCGGACTCGGGTGATTAAATGCTGCGCGATGATGTGTGCGGTGTTATTGTGCCTGTTAGACCCAGCCTCGTGGCGTGGCCCTCCTGACCCGTAGTGACCCAACCCCGACCCATGCAACCCACCAGACCCCTACTTATCCTGGCCCACTCCCTCCATGACCCCACAGACAACAAGAGACTTCTCCGGCCTCACCCCCCATCATCCCGGTCCTGGACCAATCCAAATCCTATCAGCCCCGAAGGCCTCCGGTGACCATTCCCCTGCACCTAAGATGGCCGCCCCGGCCCCAGCGCGACCTCGGGCCTAGACGCGCCATACCCGGCTGGGGGGTAGAGAACTCCCAGTGAGCGAGAGAGGGAGGAGCAGTTCCTATCACACCTCCAGCCTCCCCTTGAGAGATGGGTTTCGATCGCCCCTCCGGCCTCCCTGAGAGCTGGCTCCATGCTTGCTGTGTGTCTGGGATCCCTCCAGGCCCAACTTGAAAGGATCAAAGGGCCGTGTGGCAGGAAACCCCGACAAGCGGCCCCAGGTGTTAACACCCCTGCCTGCGAGAACTCCAGACATCAAAGAGGAGCAGACCTATAACAGGGGGGCACTCTGGGACTATCGGGAGATTCGACTCCTGGAACTACATGAGCCCTGCTGACATCGTTGCGGCTCCCACCTGGCAGAGACGGACTTCTGCCTGAACCATCTGAGCCCTGCTGACCTGGTCGCGGCTCCCTTGCAACTTTGATAACACCTGAGCCCTGCTGACGACGTCGCGGCTCCCACTTGGCAGAGATGGACTTCTGCCTGATCTATCTGAGCCCAGCTGACGAGGTCGCGGCTCATCTACTGTCCTGGTCCGGCTGGACCCAAGATCACACTGTATCCCCAGGCTCGAGGATTGAGAGCTGTGCGCCGGATACGCACCTGCATTGACCCCGAATCTTGAGACTGTCCCGCTACCTCTACCCTTGCCGAGACTCTATGAGCCCTTGCTCTATTTGTAATTATGAGCCTTGCGGATCATAAAGATCCTGATATTTTGCTAGATAAAGAACACGTTCTTCCGAACCTACAATGTGGTGTCTCTTTGTCGAATTGATGCTAGCTCAGCGCGTACGATCCTAGATACGAGACCCTTCCGCAGAAGGGTCTTCTGCCAGTGCTCGGCTGTATCCCTAGGAGAGGTGGGTCACAGGGTGGTCCGGGACGAGTCCTGTCACCCCTGAGGTCGCCCCTTCTAACAGTGTCTAGTGTGGAAGTGCCACTTCTAGAATTTGGCCTGTCTGTGCAGTGAATGTGCTGGCTTGTGATTGGCTGGGGCTGGCTGGTGTGCCAGGCTCCTGGAGTCAGGATGGGTCTGCCCCGGTGGTGAATGGGAGATCTGCATGTTGATGGCTGGGGAGGAGTGCAACTGAGACCTGAATAGGGCTGGGCTTTCCCACACAATGCTGGCTTCGCCCCCTGTGGTGCGTCTAATGACACTAGCCTGGCCAGTGAATAGTGAGAGGGGCTGAGCCCATCAGAGTGCTCCCAAACCAGCTGTGTCTGGTTTTGCCCACACCCTACACCCTAGAGACAAAGGGTTTTTTGTATAAAAGGAGGCTTTGACCTCATGTTCAATGTTCTTGTTTGCCAACTTGAAACAGCCAGGGGTGTGCTGCTGCTGGGGCCCAGGGGAAGGCTTGCCTCCCTAGGCCCTGCCTAGCCCGTGGATACCTGGAGGAATTTCCTTTGCTGGGAGCTGCTGTGGCCACCTTTTATGTCCTGGACCTCTGGGACCCATTTCCTTTGATGCAGCGCAGAAACTAAAATTCTTTATAAATGATGTCACAATCCACTATCACACTTACCAATCAATACCAGGCCCATAAAAACCATAGAGTAACTGAATCATGAGGTGAATAGATCAATATGTTGTTTGACTTTAAACAAATAAACTATCTACAATAAACAAGACCAGCTTGTCATTTTGAAAAGTTTATTTTTAAAATTCATAATTGAAAAATCTTTATTAACTCTCTTTATTAAAATCAAGCATTTAGTTTTATTAATTCAAGTTGCATAAACATTGGCACAATGTCTGCTGTCAAATTAGAATTGATCAAAATAATGAACCTAAGAAAACATAAACATATTCTCTAAGTTAGTTTTCTAACCTGAAAGAGAAACAAATAATAAACAGTTGAATGCTTACAATCAATCCCAAGGCAATCCGACAGCGCTTCGCCCCTCTGGAAAAGACAGCCCCAAACCCTTCAAGAGAGCCAATTTTTATATCCAATCCAATCCAAAAATTCTTTATTTCGGCCATATAGACCATAAAAGATGCAGTACAACATTACATACATTAAAATACATTTTAAAATACACTGTATAAAATTCTCTCTCATCCAGCGAGGAAAGGAATTATAATAACAGTAGAATGGTTCAGGGGGCTTTTTTCTTTCTGATCAGCCATTAACAATTTGGATACAGCGAACACAATGTGACCCAAGGTGCTGGTTTTCATGATTCTAAATGCCTGTGTATACTTTCTAAACCCCAGGTTTCTACAGAGTGGCGCTATCCAATATTTTCTGGGCCTTTGATAGGCGGGGCACACAAACAAGATGTGGAGGTCATCTTCCTCATGGATGTTACAACAAGGACATATTTTGTCACCCCCATTGGTCCACTTGTAGGTAAATGTTTTAGTGGGGAGTGTGCCTAGCCTCCATTGAACAAACAATTTCCTCGCCAGGATAGGGAAAATAAAATCCATAAAAGGTTCAAAAACATAAGAATTTTTGGATTCCAGGAATCGCGCAGTAAGGGTGCCGCTGTTTTGAGCATCCATCATATGTGCAAGGGACCTGTCTTTATAGATTTGGGTCAAGGCTTTGCGTGAGATCCTTTGGCAACTTCGCGCAGGATCCTCCCATAGCTCAAAAAGGTTCACGGTGAGCAGTTCATTTTTTACAAAGGCAAGCCAGGGGATTTTGCTATTGCAGTTCAGGCTCATGACATGGGTAAGATCCTCCCTATAGTGATGAAGTTCATTTGTGGACCAAAGCCTGTGCCAAAACTTCACTGGCTTTGACACAAGCTCCTCTGCAATAGGGGGAAGACCCATGTCCATTCTTAATGGCAGGAGTGGCGTGGCTCGTGGAAGAACTAGTAGGCGCCTTAGAAAACTGTTTTCCACTATTGGTAGGTCTTTTCCTGCTTTGTACCCCCAAAGCTCACTGCCATACATAGCCGCTGCCTTGGGCTGAGTCCTATAAGTTTCAAGGGCCGGGCTTATGGGCTTGAAGGTGGAAATGTTGGCCACCTTCAGGATTGCGCCCGACAGCTGGGACAGTTTGACCCTTGATCTTGCTATCTGACGGTCCCAAGATAAATTTTCCTGCAGTGTTACCCCCAGATATATCAAAGTAGACACCCTCTCAAGGCTGACAGTACCCAGGGTGGGATTGGGCCTGGTTTTGTTTGGTGGATTAAAAATCATGAACTTGGTCTTCTCTGTGTTCACCTCCAGACCGTGTTGACGACAGAAGAGACCAAATCCATCCAGGATCCTCTGGATCCCCATAGGGGATTTGGAAAGCAGGAGGGTATCATCTGCAAACATGATTGCCGGAACCCTCCTGCCTGCCAAATATGGGGCGTCGTTGTCCTTAACGTTTTCCAGATATGAAATGACATTATTGATGAAGAGACAAAACAGGGTCGGTGCCAGGACACAACCCTGCCTCACCCCTCGACGAACAGGGAACCTGGACGAAAGATTGCCATCCCTCCCACACCTGACCTGCGCATAGTTGTTCTCGTGTAGCCTGATTATGATGTTAAGTACCTGGGGGGGGTACTCCTAGCTTTTCCAACACCTCCCAAAGTTTCCTGCGTGGGACTAGGTCAAAGGCTGACCTCAGATCCACGAAGACCATGTACAGTCTTCCCCCTTCTAGCCTCACTGTCTTCCAGTAGAGGAGGACGAGGCGGAAGATCTGGTCCATGGTCGACGTGTTTTTTCTAAAGCCAGCCTGCAGGGGACTCATGATATCATTATCCTCTACCCAGTCTAGCAGATGGTTCAGAATGAGGCGCGCAAAGAGCTTTTGGGGGACATCTATAAGGCTAATCGGCCTGTAATTGGCCGGGAGCAGAGGAGACCCTTTCTTATATATCGGCAAAATTTCAGCCCCTAGCCAAGAACAGGGGACCGCCATACCTCCTAATATAGCGTTAAAAAGGATAAGAAGGTACGGACCCCAGATGTCAGGATGGTGTCTAAAAAGATCCCCGGGTAGCTTATCCAACCCCGGTGCCTTTCCCAGCGCTAGGCGCTCCAGTGCAATCACCACCTCACCTAGGGAGAATTCCAGGGCCATATCCGGGGTACAGGGGGACTCCACCGCCGTCCCTTCGGGCCATAGAGTGGTTTCTTGATAAAGTGCTCCGAAATGAGCCTCCCAAACAGAGGGGGCGATGTTAGGTTCTACTGCGGATTTGAGTTCCCCCGTCCCGTTGTTTACCAGGGCCCAAAATTTCCTAGAGTCTTTAGTTTTTAGGGCTTCAGACAGATCATGCCAGTGGTTCCAATCCCACTCTACCCTTGCATTGGCCATTGCTAGTTTGTACTCCCTCCTGAGGACTACTACCTTCGCCTTATCACCGCCCTCGTTAATGGCGGAGATTAGCTCAGATTTGATTTTCCTACAGGAAGAGGTGTACCAAGTGGGGGTACGAGTCTTTTTCCTTCGTGATTGTACCACCGGATGGAAGACCTCTGCAAGGTCCCTCACTAGTTCCTGGATTCCGGGTTGGTGGCAGCATCCCGGCGCCATTAGAAAGAGAAGCGCACAAGGGCATACTTTGAGACTCTCACGCTTAATTTTGCTTCTGTGTTTGTTTGCATTATTTTTAAAGCTTCATTTTTTAACTGTGATGTAAAACGGTTATTTTAAAAGTGAAATCTCTCATAGGCTGTAGTAGTTTTTACTGTTCCGCTTAAAGCACGCAGCGCAGCTGATTAACAGCGCAGCCTTTCCCTACCTTACACAGTAGCTCCTCTGCTCCGGTCCACCGCGGCTCCCATGCCGATTGAGTGGAGGGCGGCTCATTTACCGCGGCGACTGGTGCTGGTCTGGTGGTGAGAGCGGGCGCCATATTGGGAGGAGTCCGAGAGCACAGGGACCTGAGGCAGCGGTCCAGCTGCTCAAGGCTCCTTCCCATAAAACGTCAGGGATTCATTTCCCCTTCGTGGATTCCGGGTTGGTGGCAGCATCCCGGCGCCATTAGAAAGAGAAGCGCACAAGGGCATACTTTGAGACTCTCACGCTTAATTTTGCTTCTGTGTTTGTTTGCATTATTTTTAAAGCTTCATTTTTTAACTGTGATGTAAAACGGTTATTTTAAAAGTGAAATCTCTCATAGGCTGTAGTAGTTTTTACTGTTCCGCTTAAAGCACGCAGCGCAGCTGATTAACAGCGCAGCCTTTCCCTACCTTACACAGTAGCTCCTCTGCTCCGGTCCACCGCGGCTCCCATGCCGATTGAGTGGAGGGCGGCTCATTTACCGCGGCGACTGGTGCTGGTCTGGTGGTGAGAGCGGGCGCCATATTGGGAGGAGTCCGAGAGCACAGGGACCTGAGGCAGCGGTCCAGCTGCTCAAGGCTCCTTCACATAAAACGCAATGTGCTGGAGGGAGCGCAGCGGACGAGCGCAGCGGGCGCGACATAGGCGCGCCGGAGTCGCGCTAGAGTCAAGCTCGTCTGCGCTCGTCCGCGAGCGTCCGGGACTAGGGGCTGGGGATTCCGCCTGCTCCTACATATACACATCCGCTGATTTACTAGCGTTACGTCCAACAACATTGATGTGTCCTCCCATTCCCCACAACACGGCCAAACGAACTGCCCATTTAGGCATAAGCAACACTGTCACGTCTATAGCCGACTCTGTTCCTGAGTATGCGATGCTCACTACCACACCCAGCACTACTTGTACATTTAAGTGTAAATACTTAAATACTCGTTCCATGATTAAACATCAAACGGATATTTTCCTGTTATTAACGGATTCACATCTTGACATGTTGCTACTATCCGAAACCTGGCTTACCCCGGACTCACTGCCGGACATCTTAGCAGCGTTACCAGCGGACTACTACATTCTGTCTGCCATTCGTCCAGGAGGGAAAGCTGGGGGAGGAGTAGCTATCATTGTTAACAAAAAACACCAACTTAGACAACTGTCATCTCTGCTTCTGCCCAACACAGAAAATTTAGTTGCTAAATTGGATACCCCCAATGGAACACTTGTACTGGTGCTATTGTACCGTCCACCGCAATATATGGCCACATTCCCTTCTACCCTAGCTGAGTCATTGGCTCCTTTGGTCACCAACCATTCCAAACTCCTTTTGGTTGGCGACTTAAACTTCTGGTTTGATAATACAGCGTCAGACCCACAAGCTGCTGAGACAAAGGAACTTCTTGATGATCTCAATTTGATACAATTTATTGATACTGAGACTCATCAGAAAGGTCACAGTCTCGACCAAATTTGGTCGTTGAATTTATCTATTTCCTCAATAGATATAAAACCTTGCAGCTGGTCTGATCACCACTGTATAAGCTTTTCTTTCCAACTAGATAAGAATATTCAATTTAAGCTACAAACCTGCAGGACCATTAGGAAATGGACCTCCATGGATATGCCCATGTTTTTAATTTTTTTAAATGCTTCCCTTCCCCTAGAGAGTACTAACGTGGAGGAGGCTGATTCTCGGTTTAAAGAATGGCTTTCCTCTGCGATTAACATTTATGCTCCATCTACCCGCCTTTGCAGCGCTAGGAGTAAAGATGCACATAAATGGTTCACTCCTCAGCTAAAAAAATTAAAACTGGAAGTGAGGCAACTGGAAAGGGCTTGGCGCTCTCAGTATTGCCCCCTAGCTAGGGCTACTTATTGCCTAGCAAGAAAGGCATACCAAAAAGTACTACTAAACCAAAAAACTGCCTATTTTTCATCCAAAATTTTAAATTCCACCAATAAGTCAAAGGAAATCTTCAGGATAGTGAACGACCTCTGTAATGATGAAAGAACTTCTCCTCCGGTTGTTCCTACACAAGCACTATGCAACTCCCTGAATGATTTCTTTAATGAAAAGATTTTATTGATCAAACAGCACATCTCCACACTCCCAACGTGTGCCCCTGTGGATGACATTCCTTTTAATTTCCTAACTTTACATTCTTTTCCCCTTATCGACTTGAAAGTCTTTTCAGAGCTATTAGCCAGAGTCAAATCTGGCTCCCCTATGGATGTCTGTCCCCCTCAAATTATGAAGGAAATTGGTCGTGCCATTCCCAACAGTATGATGTCCCTGCTTAACAACTCGCTCATCTCAGGGACGGTTCCTAGTAGTTTTAAGCAGGCCTTATTGATACCCCTCACGAAGAAACCTGGTGTGGATCCATTGGACCTCACGAATTACCGGCCTATATCCCTGCTGCCCTTTCTGTCCAAAATGTTGGAGGCCCATGTTACCAACTGCCTCTCAAATTTTGTGGAGGAATCGGGCTATTTGCAACCCAACCAAGCAGGATTTCGGCCTGGCCATTCTACCGAGGCAGTCATATTGGCTGTCCAGAACATCTTGAGGTCCAATGCTGATAATAACCTTCACCAAGCCCTTGTGCTCCTCGACCTGTCTGCTGCATTCGACACGGTTGACTATTCCATTCTGGTCAACCGTGTCGAACAGGCAGGCCTTAGAGACTCTGCTTTGGCTTGGTTGAAATCGTTCTTATTTGAACGCACCCAGTCTGTCTGTCTAGGATCTTTTTCAGCTCCTAAACTCAACTCCTTCTGTGGGGTCCCTCAAGGCTCTTCCCTTTCCCCTTTATTATTTAATTTGTATATGCGGCCCCTTCTTTTTGCTCTGAGCAAACACAAAGTCACTGTATATAACTATGCAGACGACCTGCAGTTAGTTTTTACACTTAATTCCCCAAATGCTGTGGAGGATTTTCAATCAACCATGACATCTGATCCAGAATTGGATGTCTCTAAACCATCTAAAATTAAATCCGGGGAAAACCGAGCTGATTTTGCCCGGTAAGAGTGAAATTGGCTGGAGCCCCAATTTCTGGCCCATGGACATGGGCCTTCCCCCAAAGAAATCACAAACAGTAAAGAGCTTGGGGGTTACTATTAGTGAGGATCTCTCTTTAAAATCTCAGATCGGTACGGTGGTGTCTTCTGGTTTTTTCCAATTGAGAAAAATCAGGAAAATCGCACACCTCCTCACCCACTCTGCCCTAATCCAGGTGGTCATGGCCCTAATCCTTTCCCATATTGATTTTTCCAACAGTCTCTATTTAGGCCTACCTATAGGCCAACTTAGAAGACTGCAGTATCTGCAGAACCAAGCCGCGAGACTGATTTGTAACGTCCCCAAATGGGTCTCGATCAAATCTGGCTTAGAGACTTTGCATTGGCTTCCTGTGGCTCAAAGAGCTGAATTTAAAGCTGGCTGTATTATTTTTAAGGCTCTGCAAGGGAAGGGCTCTTCCTTTATTAAACAGCTGATTGGCAGATACATTCCTTCACGTAGCTTGAGGTCAGCCCACAAAGACCTACTTGAGGTACCTCGCTTTAAGAAGAAACGACAGGGAGGTAGTAGCTTTCATTTCTTAGCAGCAACCCTGTGGAATTCTCTGCCGCCAGTTCTCAGGCAGTGCAAGGAGTTTCTTGCCTTTAGAAAGGCATTCAAAACGCATTTATTCACACAGGCATATTTGAAATAGAGACTTTCGTTGATTTACCCTTGTTATGTTTTTTATCTCTTTCCAGCGCCAAGAAGCCTTTGGGCGTATGCGCGCTTAATACATTTTAATTAACATAACATAACATTAACATGAATGCTAGCTAATCTCTCATTATAATCAAGGGGTCTCGGTTGATTTATGAGAGCATCCACCTCCTTGAACCTGGGGAGTGCTAAGCCATATAACTTGTTTATAGCATCTTCTTTGTCAATCAGCTTCCCCCATTTAACCCGGCGCCTATTTGTGGTGAGGAGCATGTCCCCCTGATCATCACCGCAGGCAGTAGTTGGCAACCCTGCTGCGGGGACTGGATGCTGGATCTCCAATAAAAGAGAATTGTGGTCACTATCTGTCCTCGGGAGCACCCTGAAGTCGTGAACTTTAGGCCACATAGTGATGTCTATTAATATATAGTCCAGCCTTGACTCGTGGTCCTTTCTATTAAATGTGCACAATGAGGGAGTGTCGGATGGGGTGCGCCCATTGCACGCCCTCAGTGCAAAGTTCAGGGTGAGGGACGTAAGTTGTACTGCCAGCGGGGACCAAGCTTTGGGATGAGGTGAGGACGAAGGTGGGACTCCCCAGTAGTCATCCTCAGCGGTGAGAGCACCCTCCTTTAGACCTTCTAAGGGTTCGAAGTGGCAGTTGAAGTCCCCTCCCATCACTATTTTGAGGTCACCTGGCAATTGACCTAGGAAGGAGGACAATTCATCTAGGGTGGGGGATTAATTGGCCGCGGCAACTGGTCGCGAATACACATTAACAATGGCCCATGTTATTCTACCAGGCCATCTAAGCAGCACACACTGGATGTCCTGTGAAAGTGTGACCATCTTTTCCGCCTGACACCCAATGTGACTCGTAACCCAGATTGCTAGACCTCCCGAGGGCCTCCCCCTCCCGTTCCACTTTGCTGGAATTTCAAAAATATCAAACCCCCTTCTAGTCTGTGGTTCCCTTGCCCATGTCTCCTGAAAAAGGAGGATGTCGCTACCATTTACCAGGAAATCCCAGTCCGGTGTACCTGCCTTGCTTGTGATGCCTGCCACATTCCAGGAGAGAATTCTCAGCCCTGGACCTAGTGGTTGCGAGCCTGGCCCACAGGAGAGGGACGGTATAGTAACTATAGGAGGGTCAGAATCACGCAGGCCAGTTGTAATGGGCGGAGTGGTGGGCGATACAGCCACCTCCACTGATTGCGTGTTGGGGGCGATCGGTGTGTTTGATGACACCTCTACTTGACCCGGGATACTTCCAAAGGGGGTCATTCCCTCATTAGCAAGGACCTGGACCCTTTTGTCAGTTACGGGAACAGATGTAACTTCCCCCCTGGCTGGGACCCCATAGGCAGATTTTTCTGGAGACTGTTGTATATCTCCCGTTTGTGGTCAATCTACTTGGTCAAGGCAAGAGAATCTATTCTGGTGGATGAAATTACCATGAGCGGGAAGTACATTATGCTTGGGCCTGTATCGTGAACCATCTACTGCAAAGCCCACTCTAGTCCAACTCTGTTCCCTCCCCACAGCTGGATTACAAACATTTGGATAGAAGTGTGAGAGGGACACTAGTTCGATGTTAGACTTGTCAGGCCTTACCAGCCAGTTGCAGATATATGGGGCAACCAGTGGGCTTTTGAAGCTGACTATGATGCAGTCCCCCGCCCTATTCTTAGGGGTAACTCCAATCCATGGAATCCTTCTGACCATCAAAACATCTCCTTTTAGGTTCGGAGGGAGGGGCCTATTGATGTTAAGCCAACTAATTACCTTGTTACGAAGCGAGTCCTGCGGCTCTCTAGTATCACCAGTGAGCTCAAGGACTCCCACCATAATCGCCGTATATGCCACTGCCTCGGGGGGCAGATTGACCGCCCTGCACCTAGCGTTAGGGCTAATGCGGCGGCCAATGTGTCCGTTCGCAGAGCTCCCCTCACCCGTTTGTTGGGGGGGTGTGGGTTGCTTGGATCTTCTTGGAGCGGGAACAGGGGGCCTGGACGTTTGGGATAACGAAGAGGGCATTTGGGGGGCAGGACTACCAGTATTGCTGAGTTGTACCCCTGACTGGACTAGTGCCACATTTGGGGCCTGGGTGCTTGTTACAGCATTAGGAGGTCTATTCCCCACTGATTCCCGAGGGACCGTCTGTGTATTTGGACCCACCCCCGGACCAGGACTATTTCTTTTGTGAGTAATTTCTAAAGCCATGAGTCTAGCTTCTATGGAGTCCAGTTTTGCAGACAAGGGATTCAATAAGTTCTTGAGGATGTCCGTAAGTGAGCTGATAAGCAAGTCTGCGGTGTTAGGATGGGTCCCACCAAAAATAAATGGCCCTGAGCACACTGGTACAGCTGTAGCTGGTGGAAGGCCGGAGTGATCTGACCTAGTTCCCGGGGAAGTGACCTCAGGAGAGGCCGAAATGTCCGTACTGGCATCCAGGTTTTGCTTGGTTGTATCCACTTTGGCCCTTTTTGCCCCTCTTAACTTCCTTGACCTTTTTCTTTTCGGTGGATAGTCCCCTCTACTGCTTGCGGGTTCTGTTAGAACTACAACCTGGCCCACATCCTGCGACTCAGTTGTTTCCGCACAGTCCACATTGGAAGAGGGCTCTACAACCCCAGAGCGGGGTAATGACTCTCTATCCCTCTGGAGATTTGACGGGGTCCTAAGTTGTTGTAGGACTGACTCAATAGTCTGGTCAATACTATCCATGAGTGACAGATGGGTGGCGTCAAGAGGTAGTGGAGTGCGAACATCAATTGAGGAGTCCGAGGAGTCCACTAACAAATTTTCTGTACCCACCTCAGGGTGGGTGTCTAGCACTATTTGACCTTTGTTGGCCACGGCACTGGCCTTAGGGAAAATTTTTTCCAAAGTGCTAGAACACTGTTGGACAGCCTTGCTCCTGGATACTCTGGTAGCCATGGAAAATAGAACACACAGGGCCACAGACTTGAAAGGAAAAATGGTCTTGGCTGGGGCAGGTCGTCAGAGGGGAGGCCCGGTCCGGTCTCTGCCGGACTCTAACGGCCTCAAACGGCCTGCTCTTTGCCCGGTCTTCGCCCGTGCGCGTCCGCGCGCGTCCCGCGGGCCGGAAATGATTATCCAACTATATGGTTCCTGTTGGTGTGGCCACACCCCTAATTACGAGGGCCAGGGAGGAGTCGGCGGGAAGAGGACCAGCTGTGGCAGATTAGCGCACTGCCCGCTGGTCCTCGCAGTCCCGCAGCCCTGGTGGAAAGCGGCTTTGGTCCCTGGTCCGCCGGTCCCGAAGCACCCCACAGGCAGAGGCGCAGGAAGGCAGCAATCACTCGAGCGGCTCCCGCGGAGCGGGGGCCGCGAGGTGTGGGGTCAGGCTCCAAGGTGAGGCAGCAGATGGATGGAAGCGTCCGTGCAGCAGCCCGTCCAGCGTGGGTGCAAGTTACCAGGTGAAGCAGCGAGTAGGGTAAAGTGTCCGTTTAGCAGCCCGTTTGAGAGGTAGGGACACACTCAGTCGAAGTCCGGCCTCAATTTCAAGGACCAGGGAGGAGTCGGCTGGAAGAGGACCAGCTGTGGCAGATTAGCGCACTGCCCGCTGGTCCTCGCAGTCCCGCAGCCCTGGTGGAAAGCGGCTTTGGTCCCTGGTCCGCCGGTCCCGAAGCTCCCCACAGGCAGAGGCGCAGGAAGGCAGCAGCACTCGAGCGGCCCCCGCGGAGCGGGGGCCGCGAGGCGTGGGGTCAGGCTCCAAGGTGAGGCAGCAGATGGATGGAAGCGTCCGTGCAGCAGCCCGTTCAGCGTGGGTGCAAGTTACCAGGTGAAGCAGCGAGTAGGGTAAAGTGTCCGTTCAGCAGCCCGTTTGAGAGGTAGGGACACACTCAGTCGAAGTCCGGCCTCAATTTCAAGGACCAGGGAGGAGTCGGCTGGAAGAGGACCAGCTGTGGCAGATTAGCGCACTGCCCGCTGGTCCTCGCAGTCCCGCAGCCCTGGTGGAAAGCGGCTTTGGTCCCTGGTCCGCCGGTCCCGAAGCTCCCCACAGGCAGAGGCGCAGGAAGGCAGCAGCACTCGAGCGGCCCCCGCAGAGCGGGGGCCGCGAGGCGTGGGGTCAGGCTCCAAGGTGAGGCAGCAGATGGATGGAAGCGTCCGTGCAGCAGCCCGTTCAGCGTGGGTGCAAGTTACCAGGTGAAGCAGCGAGTAGGGTAAAGTGTCCATTCAGCAGCCCGTTTGAGAGGTAGGGACACACTCAGTCGAAGTCCGGCCTCAATTTCAAGGACCAGGGAGGAGTCGGCGGGAAGAGGACCAGCTGTGGCAGATTAGCGCACTGCCCGCTGGTCCTCGCAGTCCCGCAGCCCTGGTGGAAAGCGGCTTTGGTCCCTGGTCCGCCGGTCCTGAAGCTCCCCACAGGCAGAGGCGCAGGAAGGCAGCAGCACTCAAGCGGCACCCGTGGAGCGGGGGCCGCGAGGCGTGGGGTCAGGCTCCAAGGTGAGGCAGCAGATGGATGGAAGCGTCCGTGCAGCAGCCCGTTCAGCGTGGGTGCAAGTTACCAGGTGAAGCAGCGAGTAGGGTAAAGTGTCCGTTCAGCAGCCCGTTTGAGAGGTAGGGACACACTCAGTCGAAGTCCGGCCTTAATTTCAAGGACCAGGGAGGAGTCGGCGGGAAGAGGACCAGCTGTGGCAGATTAGCGCACTGCCCGCTGGTCCTCACAGTCCGCAGCCCTGGTGGAAAGCGGCTTTGGTCCCTGGTCCGCCGGTCCCGAAGCTCCCCACAGGCAGAGGCGCAGGAAGGCAGCAGCACTCGAGCGGCACCCGCGGAGCGGGGCCCGCGAGGCGTGGGGTCAGGCTCCAAGGTGAGGCAGCAGATGGATGGAAGCGTCCGTGCAGCAGCCCGTTCAGCGTGGGTGCAAGTTACCAGGTGAAGCAGCGAGTAGGGTAAAGTGTCCGTTCAGCAGCCCGTTTGAGAGGTAGGGACACACTCAGTCGAAGTCCGGCCTCAATTTCAAGGACCAGGGAGGAGTCGGCTGGAAGAGGACCAGCTGTGGCAGATTAGCGCACTGCCCGCTGGTCCTCGCAGTCCCGCAGCCCTGGTGGAAAGCGGCTTTGGTCCCTGGTCCGCCGGTCCCGAAGCTCCCCACAGGCAGAGGCGCAGGAAGGCAGCAGCACTCGAGCGGCACCCGCGGAGCGGGGGCCGCGAGGCGTGGGGTCAGGCTCCAAGGTGAGGCAGCAGATGGATGGAAGCGTCCGTGTAGCAGCCCGTTCAGCGTGGATGCAAGTTACCAGGTGAAGCAGCGAGTAGGGTAAAGTGTCCGTTCAGCAGCCCGTTTGAGAGGTAGGGACACCTAAAATTAATAATTCATAATTGAAAAATCTTTATTAACTCTCTTTATTAAAATCAAGCATTTAGTTTTATTAATTCAAGTTGCATAAACATTGGCACAATGTCTGCTGTCAAATTAGAATTGATCAAAATAATGAACTTAAGAAAACATAAACATATTCTCTAAGTTAGTTTTCTAACCTGAATGAGAAACAAATAATAAACAGTTGAATGCTTACAATCAATCCCAAGGCAATCCGACAGCGCTTCGCCCCTCTGGAAAAGACAGCCCCAAACCCTTCAAGAGAGCCAATTTTTATATCATTTTTGCCCTCAAATTTAACTAAATGTTATTTTTTAAGAAAGTTCAGCACTGTGATTGGTTGATGGCTGTCACCCCACCAAAACTACCACGTCCAGGGAATAAGCGTCACGATGCCATTGTCCATTGTCATAGAGTGACATCAACTTCCGAGCGTCTTTTGAAACAATTTAAAAAGTTACATCTCTGACTTCCACCAGAGCTCGGCAGAATCATCCCTGTCACTTCCTCGGCCTTGTAAAAGAACATTCAGAGCAGTCCATGAAAACAAGCTCCATTGTTAGAACTTCAAGTTTTTTCAAAAGTCAGAGCCACAAGAAATAGGTTCAATAAACTCCGCATGGAAAGTTTCCAAACGTGTACACTTGGCTCCAGCTTCTGCTCAGTTCAGGCCGACCAACTTTTCTCCAAAAGCAAAGACTAGGCCTCATCTCACTCTTGAGCTAATATTTAAACAAACACAAAAAGAGTGATTAATTCAGGTAAAGCAAACCCTTCTGTACCCCCCAATCCCTTGCTAATTATTAATTATCCCACTAATAAAAAGACATTTAGCAAAAGCAAACATTTAAAGCAGCACATAAAATATACCATTCTTCATGTAATCCAGCTTTATGTTTCTGAAAGAGTAAAAAGATAATTAAATGATACACAGACAGACAATCACAACATAGGACAAACATATAAGCACATATAAAAAGCACATGCCATGAATAATCAGCCGCATATTAGTAGTGACAAAGACAATAGGACAGACATAACAAACAAGACAATATTAATCATGTGTTACAAAACAGACTTGCAAATGCAACAAGAGCACATGTAATTAGTTTCCCGCGTGTATATGTGTGGTGCAAACTTAATCTAGGTTGTGTTAATTAAACAAATCATGCAAAAATTCATTAATTGATTAGTTAATGTTATGGGAGATTAAATCCACGAGTCAGAATAAAATATTTTCTTAAGCCCGCTTCATCAACTCCCTCATCTGGTGATTTTAAAATCACCAAACAATCACCCAAAATTTTTTAGACATTTTTACCCATTTTGAAGACAACACACACTGAATTCTCTCGATATTAGTTTCCCTAAACCCCTGTTTCAGCTGTCTGATTATCTCTATCAAACTGGACCCTTTGCATTTCTTATTCCTTTTCTTGTTCCTTCCTGAGTTTATAAATCCTTCTCTTTTCATTCTGATGCTTCCTCCTCTTGTGGATCAAACAACTAATTTTTAACAGCATTATCACTATAATAATGACAATTACTGGATAGAGCACTTTGCCTATGATTGATCTGCCAAGTTCAGAAAACCAATCTTTAATAGCCTCCATTCTCTTCCCAATTTTTTCGGTAAATGTCTCTTCCTCCACAGGTTCTATTTCTTCATGGACACGTGTTATATTTTTAACAAGTAACTCTATATCCCGACTTTTGTCAGGTATATAAGTACAGCAATGTTGGACATGCAAGACCCCACATACTCCACCCTCTTTTGCAAGCAGAATGTCTAAAGCAAGACGATTCTGCATAACCATACTTCTGGTAGCAACAAGTTCTGTGCTAACCAGCTGAAAACCACTTGCAGTATCAGTTGACAACCTATCTACAATTGTGGAAACTTTTCTAATTTTAATTGAATTCATTGTAATCCCCACCATAGGAATAACAGCACCAAAAATGTCTCCCAGGATTTCTGTAAAACTTTCTCTTTTGTACCTATTCAGATTCAAGTGTTCACCAAATTCAAAGGTACCCTTTTTATTTCTGTCAACATTAAATATTTTTGGAAAGACCAGGCCAAGATAACAAGTCCCGTACCAGTGGCCCGGAAGGCTAAAATATGCTTTATTACCACAAATAAAATAAATTCCAGGGAAAATTGGATCCTTACCACCTTTAAATCCCCATCCCCCTATGATACGATAAGTATCTTCACATTGACTAGCACCCACAAAAAAATTATCATAAAGGGTGTTATCTCTTCTAATGCAAAATTTACCACTAACTGGTTCGTCTATATGAATCGCTGCATTTGTGTTAACGCCATTTAATTTAGCATCCTCCAATTGCCAATACTTTGACTTGGCATGCTTTAACATCTCATTTATTTTGTAAACAGCCCTTCTTTCCTCAACCATGTTCAGGAAAGTCTTTTCTTCAGCTCTTAATTTGCATGTTAAATTATTTTTGTAAGCGTATTCGTAGTTAAGCTCATTAGTAACTAAAAAGAATTCCCTCATCTGCTTTGCAGGCTTAACTTTGTTCAAGCTATTTACAACTTTGAGATTTGCAAAAATCTCATCAAAGTCGGAATAATAATATTCCAGACGACCAGTTTGATAAAACAGGCTAGCAATCACACTACAGGTAATGCCATAAGTGAGAGGTAACATATCATAAGTCACCCCCTCAGAAACAGAAGCAGGCAATTTTTCACATACATAGCAATCCTTAACGTTCATTACTTTAACATATTCAGATAAAAGCCTTGAAAATGAATTGCTTGAGAAATCACCAACAGATCTATCTCGATGAATCTCTGGATTATGCTCAATAACTCTAGACTTGTCAGCATGCTTCTCATGATTAGGCTCAACCTTACTGGTTATATTAGTCTTAGATTTTTGCTTATTAACATCAAAAGGATAGACTACAGCTAAAATTAACCAAAGTATTATTAACTAGCAGCCCGTCCCGACGTTGTCCGGGTATGAATTGCTGCCGGCCAGTAATATATTGTTTCGTAGGATTTCATTTTGATAGCATTTCTTATCTGTGACAGGCCTGTGAAACGCTCCGATTCACAGTGCACTGCTGATGCACTTAAGAGTGCGCGTTCAGTAGTGTGTAAACTCGAGTTTCCCTACTTTATTTTCCTTGCAATATTATATAGCGCGAACTCGACAACATGGCATGAGCACAATTTACATTACAGAAGAACACATTGATTTGTGGTAGGCACAGGGAGACAAAGCGATTTGCCTGGAATCACAGGATGTTGAGCTGATGCCGAGATTCTAACGTAGCTCCCCATCTCTAAAGTTCGCAATTCTAGAACTTGTGGTGGGAGGTGTGTCTAAAAGTGTATGTCGGTGCTGGGCATCAATGAGAGAGACCTGTGCATTTTTCCAATTGGTGGTGAAAAAATATGAGTATGTTGCTGGAGATGTGGGCCGCCGTGCCACAAATGTACTTACGGGGGAGGGTAAACACCCATTATTCCGCAAATTTGTTTCCGCATACCATCACTCTGCATACTTTCATTACGAAAGTACCATGACTCCGCAAGGCCATTATAACGCATGGCATTACATTTTATATGCTTTTACCACGCATACATTTACAACGAAATTCGTTGTAAATGCATGAATGGTAAAAGCATGTTTTTTAAAAATGTTTGGATAAGGCAAGTATGGGTATAGGGGTATATGTTTTGGGGTACTGAGGTATATGTTTTGGGGTGTTTGGGTATTTTAATGGTTCAGATATAGTTTTGGGTTATGGGGTACAGGGGTATTTTTAGGGTTCAGGGATAGGTTTGGGTTTTGGGGTATAGGGGTATTTTTAGGGTTCAGGGGTAGGTTTGGGTTTTGGGGTACAGGGGTATTTTAAGGGTTCAGGGCTAGGTTTGGGTTTTGGGGTACAGGGGTATTTTTAGGGTCCAGGGCTAGCTTTGGGTTTTGGGATACAGGGGTATTTTAAGGTTCTGGGCTAGGTTTGGGTTTTGGGGTACAGGGGTATTTTTAGGGTTATGGGGTAGGTTTGGGTTTTGGGGTACAGGGGTATTTTAAGGGTTATGGGCTAGGTTTGGGTTTTGGGGTACAGGGGTATTTTAGGGTTCAGGGGTAGGTTTGGGTTTTGGGGTACAGGGGTATTTTTAGAGTTCAGGGGTATGTTTGGGTTTTGAGGTACAGGGGTATTTATAGGGTTCAGGGCTAGGTTTTGGTTTTGGGGTACAGGGGTATTTTTAGGGTTTAGGGATAGGTTTGGGGTATTTTATAGAGTAAGGGTGGGTTATGATTATGGGGTGCAGGGGTATTTAAAGTAGGGGTGGGCGGAATTGGCGCGAACTTGGTACAATAAATCCGCAATATTTCGTTCCGTCAGATTTCAATTCTTAAAACAGAAACCTCATATATTCAAGGTAAAATAACAAGTATTTCTACATGCTAAAATGCATGTAGTCATTTCACAAAAGTGAAATTAGCTTCCAGCAAGCAGTGAGAGAGGTGATGATTTTGAGATCAAGCCCCTGCAAACCATTATGGGATGAGATTAGCAGTGGGGAGGGAATATTATAGTATCCAAATAATTCTACCAAGAGCTGCAGTTCACCTCGTTCTCCCCAGTTTTCCCCAAGAGGCAAATGCAATAGCATTTAAAATATTATACATCAAGCTGCAGTTCACCTCACGGTCCCTAGATGTCCCTGATGAGGCAAATGCAATAGCATTTAAAATATTACACATCAAGCTGCAGTTCACCTCATGTCCCTAGATGTCCCTGATGATGCAAATGCAACAGCATTTAAAATATTATATATCAAGCTGCAGTTCACCTCGCCGTCCCTAGATGTCCCTGATGAGGCAAATGCAATCGCATTTAAAATATTATACATCAAGCTGCAGTTCACCTCGTCGTCCCAAGATGTCCCTGATGAGTAAAATTCAAAAACATTAAAATTATGCTAAGCTTATCCCATAATGCTTTGCAGGGCCTTTTAGTTGTATTTTTGCCCATAACTGTGCTTGGGGTGGTTCTAAGAGAATGGGACCACCAATGAATTACTATTTAAAGGTAGCAGGAATGTATAGAACCTGGGAAGGAAAAACAACAATCGTGACGGAATGCCCCCAGCGATTGTCACGCCCCCAGCACACACCCACAGCACAATGCAGACACGCCCACAAGGGACTACTTTGCTGGCACGGTTCTTTTACATTTTAAATGTATATGGTGGGTGTCTGCATAGCCTATGTCCTTCTGCTGCAACTGCCCTTTCCAACGCTGTATTGGGTGTTGTGATTGGTGCTGTGGTTCCCGAGTTTACCTGGCCAAAAGGTGCAAGTTCTCTCTTTATAATAGTAGTATAGATAATATCACACAAATTGTGGTCATTTTACAACACCTCTTAAAGATTGAATACCTAGAGGTATCTGATCTAGGCATTCTAAAAAAAAAATTAACAAAAATTGTAAAATGTCAAATGTGAGTAGACTACAAACTATATCCCCCTTTTAAATTTTTTTTTTTTTTTTTAAATAAAGCCCTAAACAGTTTTTCTTCAACCTTGTGTCACTAACATGTGTTTTTCCAACTAAACAGTTTTTCTTCGACCTAAAGTCACCTAACAAAAATTTCTTCAGCCTTTTGCCAGGAAATAAAAATTTACCTAACAGATTTTCTTCAGCCTTATGCCAGGAAATAAATCCTCAACTAATTTCTAACAATTTCAATCCTTGTCACTAATTTTTCTGTTGGGATTCATCTGTTGGCAGGTCAAACATCTCTGGCAAAGTGACTCTGCAATTGTTCTAAATTTTACATTGAACCATGTTTCTCTAAATAATCTAATCATGGATTCTTTACCCATATGTCCTGGACCATGACATAATCGTGCCATATCAGCAATCATGCTGTCTGGCATTACAACTCTTCCATCTTTGTGTACCCAAATTCCATCTTCCTCTCTTGGTCTGCAATCACCTTTTAACCATGTGTTTTTCTCTTCCTCACTTGCCTCATCTTGTAAGTCTTTTACTTCCTGCCATGTCTCAACTACAGAAATTAGCATGAGAGAATTCATTGTGTGACTTTCGTCTTTTTCCCGATTGATTGCGTAATTGTTTCTGGCACAATATTTTGCCATTTCATCTGCGAAAGCATTTCCTTTGGTAATGTAATCATCACCCTTTTTATGAGCTGAGCATTTCACTACAGCAATTTGTTCTGGTAACTGAATGCCATCAATCAATCTTTTAATCAATTTCGCATTTCTGATTGGAGTTCCTGCAGAGGTTAAGTAACCTCTATTGGACCACAGTTGTCCATAATCATGAACGACACCATAACCATATTGACTATCAGTCACTATGGTTACTCTTTTACCAACTGCTTTTTCACAGGCTCGAATTAAACCAATTAATTCTGCAATTTGAGCGGAACGAATTCCATCCAAAGGTGAACCTTCAATAACATCTGAGACTGTGCACGCTGAGTATGCTGCTCTCAGAATCCCTTCATCATTTCTCAAACAAGATCCATCAACAAAATATATTATGTCTGATTCAGGTAATGGAACATCTTTTATGTCCTGTCTTGGTTTTGTGCAGTAATCTACAACATCTAGGCATTCATGATCAATGTCATCCTCATTACTTACCTCAGTAATAGCTCCATCAGGTAATAATGTGGAAGGGTTCAAGTTCACACACCTTACAATTGACACATTGTCTGAACCCAAAATTGTTTTTTCATATTTTGTCAGTCTGCTACTTGTTAAATGTTGAGTTCTACTCCTGGTAAGGAGAATCTCAACTGAATGAGGAACATATACCTTTACAGGAAATCCCATAATGATACCCTCACTTTGCTCAAGACTTACACTTGTTGCGGCCACTGCTTTTAAGCAACCTGGCAAAGCTTTTGCAACAGGATCCAGAACTGCTGAAAAATATGCAATTGGTTTTCTCAAGTTTCCATGCCTCTGAATTAGCACTGATAATGAACAACCTTCTCTTTCACTACAGTAGAGTTCAAATTCCTTCTCATAGTCTGGCATTCCCAGAGCAGGAGCTTCACATAAGCTCTTTTTTAACTGCTCAAAGGCTTCCAGCTCAATTTTTGACAGTTTGATTGGATCTTTTATATCTGCCTTTGTTAATCTCTGAAGTGGTTTTGCAATGACTGAAAATCCACTAATCCATTGTCGACAGTAACCAACCATTCCTAGAAACATTCTCACCTGTCTTTGTGTTGTCGGTGGTTGTATTGCTCGAATCATTTTGATTCTCTCATCTGTCACTTTTCTGGTTCCCTTTGCAATTCTGTGACCAAGATATTTCACTTCTTGTTTACAAAATTGCAATTTTGCAGGTGACACTTTATGTCCCTCATCTGCCAAACGATTTAACAAGGTAATGGTATCAGTAACACAATTTTCTCGTGTTTTGGCTGCCACAAGCAAATCGTCAATGTACTGCACCAATGTGGAATTACCTGGCAACACTAGATCTTCCAGGGATTTCTTTAACAATTGATTAAAGATAGATGGACTCTCAGTATACCCTTGAGGGATACGACACCATGCTAGGATTCTATTTTGGAACCTGAAAGCAAAAATTTGCTGGCTTTCTGGGTGTAAGGGAACAGTAAAGAAGGCATTACACAGGTCTATGACCGTGTACCATTCTGCATCATGTGGAATCTGGTAAAGAATTACTGCAGGGTTTGGAACAATGGGACAGCATGGGACAACTATCTGGTTAATTTTTCTCAAATCCTGAACAATTCTGTATGTTCCATTTGTTTTTTAATACCCATAATTGGTGAATTACATGGGCTGCTCTCAATTTCTTTTAACACACCTTGACTTATGAATTTTTCAATCACAGGAATGACACCCTCAATTGTCTCTGCCTTCATTTTGTATTGAGGAACATTTGGAAAATCAATTCCCTGTTTAACAGTGATCTTTACTGGATCAATATTTTTCATAAGACCCATATCATTTCCTGTTAGGTCCCAAATTGCTGGATTAACTGGCTCTTTGAGCTCTTCTGGCAAATCATTTTTATCAAATACAGGAAGTATTGGTGTTTTTTCTTCTTCAACCATTAGCATAGTCCATTTATAAAGCCCATCTTCTTCTGCTGTTTGCATTTCAATACCTTCCGGTGAGCAATATATTCTGCAATTCATTTTGCATAATATATCACGACCCAACAGATTCACAGGACTGCTGTCACAAACTAGAAATCTATGTTTATCTTTGTAATTGCCTATCTCCACCTTTACTGGATCAGTCAAGCTAGTTTTAATTTGCTGATTAGCTACACCTACAACTTGAATGGTTTCACCCGAGAGAGGAAGGTTTTCTATTTCTACTGATCTAACAGTAGAACGGGTAGCACCTGTGTCCACAAGGAAAGTGATATCTTTATCATTTACTTTACCATTAACAAATGGACCAGACTGATCTACCTCAAGAGTGGGTCCAAGCACACACTCTTCCTCCTCTCTCAGGCACCGTCATGAGTAATCCTCTGATGAATCACTCACCTCTTTGTCTTTTAACCAAAATTGAGAAGCACTTGTCATGTTAACTTTTGACACATTTTTAACCGAATTATTTCCACAGAAACCTGTTTCAGGAGAAAATCTCTGTGTGTTAGCACTACCAGGGAATGGTGCTTGACGTAACTGACTCTGTTGAATTTGATTCTGCTGTACCTGATTCTGTTGCTGAAACTGGCTTTGCTGTATCTGGCTCTGCTGGTTTACTCCCTGTCGCTGTAGCTGTCGCTGTTGACTGAATTCATTTAACTGCTGTTGTAGCTGTTGCTGTTGCTGCGGATTTAACTCACACTGCACCTGTGGATTTAATGAATTATTTTTAAAATTTCTGGGCGGGTTTTTACACTCGCGCTTCCAGTGTCCAATTTTGCCGCAATTAAAACATGGGAGCTTTTGTTTTAGCTCATCAATATTTACATAAAATTTTGGCTTACTGTTATTAAAATTACCTTTGAACTTTCCCTGTTGCATAGAGCCTAACTGTTGTTGTTGTTGTTGCTCAGCTACCTTCACTTGTGCCCACATTGCCTTCTCCTTGAGACTCTTTTGCCTTGCATCTATCTCATCACTGCAATATTTTGCTTTTCTCAGGATGTCATCAACTGATAATGATTGCCAACAAACAATTCCATTTCTAATCATGTCACCAATTTCAGGTCTCAGGCCATATACAAACCTGTATATAAAGTGGCTCATGTCTTTTTCACTTAATTTTTCATAGCCACTGTACTGTTTAAAAACTAACAGTAACCTTTCATAAAATGAATGAACTGATTCTTTTGGTTCTTGATTTGTTCTGTCTATTTTAACCCAGTCCACTTCTTTTGGAGGAATTTTCCCTTTCAACCAGTAAATTACTTTATTATAAATGTCCATGACATCTTTTGCTGGGGCACCTGTAACTGGGTCTCGGGGAGGTTCTTCTTTAGGCCAATCTATAGAAATCTTGCATTCTGTCCAGAGATCTGATGGGACAACAATGTCAAAGAATCCATCCAGATCAATCCACAGAACTTTTGATACTTTTATAAATCTGTCTACCTGTCGATACCACTCAACTGGCTTTTCCCTCAAACGTGGAAAATCATTAGTAAACAGGAGAATATCCTGTCTAGACCAAGGAACATGTACATACCCACCTCCAGCTATTTCTCTCATTGGAAATTCAGGAACTACATCATTTCTTAGTCCTTTATCCTGTTCTTTCTTTGACCATTTTATTCTCCATTTACCTAATTCACCTAATTTTCTGAGAAAACTTATTAATTCCCTTATATGTGTTATTTTTCCAGCAGCATTTAAATTGTCAATGTCTCTCTCAGAGAAATCCACCCTGTAATGTTTCTGTAAATGTTTTTGTTTGCTCAAATCAATTTCTAACTCAGCAGCCATTTCTTCCAGTTGTTCATACCTGTTTTTAGTTTTCCACTGAATACTTTTGCAAATAAACAACAGTTCATCATCCTGATACAACTTCAAATTATCAGTACCAATTGTGCCAATGATTAATTCCTCCAAATCAGCTTTTAATTTAGCTACATCAAGCTTTTTATAATCAGGAGCTTCAGGTGACATTCCATTTTGAAATAATTCTGTTCTGTTTAAGCTTTTCTCTGACAAACCTGAATCTGCCACAGTTGGTGTTTGCGAACTTGACAAACTTCCATGTAAGGTTAAATTTGGCATCATAGATTTTTCTCTTTGAATCTCTGAAAGTTCTGAATAAAATTTTTCAGCAACCTTTTGAATTTCTGCATTTAATGGAACTGTTAAGGCTGTTTGTCTATTATCTCCATGATCAAAAACTGGTACCACAGGACCAATAGTTACTGGTACTGTAACTGCTTCCATACCTTTTGTCAATTGTTCAATTAAATCTTGCTTTGCTTTATTGTAACTAGAAATTTCTTGATCAGCTGGTAATCTTTCCTGATTTCTCACAGAATTATTTTCTTGATGAGCAACTCTGCTTCTTTTAGGTGTACTACAATTATTTACTGAGCCTACCCTTTCAGGTAATTTTAAAAATCTGGGAGAACCTTCCTCAACTTCTCTAGGAGGTGCACTTGGAGAAGTTTCTGTAGAAACTCTCCGGGTAGATTGAAAACCTGCTTGATAAGGTGGCGGTTTAGGTTCAGTAGCATAAATATCTTCTAAAACTGCATCATCTAATTCCTCATCAATTCTTCTTCCAGCTGTCTTTTGTTCTAAATCTTCAGTAATCATTATTCTTACTGGATACAGACCATCATACATGTCTGCCTTTCTCCAGTTTCTCACTTTTTCCTCATGTGTTTCCCTATTTACAACATATTTTGAATATTTAGATGCTGAACACTTGCTTTCTCGTTCAAGTTCCATCATCTCAACCTCCCATTCAACTAAAGCTTCAAATTGTGTAGGTCTTGGCTTTGGCACAAGATCCATCATTTTTTTTCTTAGATTTTGTAAAACTTTCATATTAAATGACCCATCTTCTGGCCAGGCTAGTACACCATCATTTTTGGTATAATGCATCCAATTATCAAACCAAATTACAGTATGATAACCATATTCGCCTTCCATATAGGCTGCAGGTGTTTTGTACTTATGAAGTAATTTACCACCACGTGTCTCAATTTTCTTGTCAGGTTTAAAATAATTTTTTACTTTTTGAAACCATGTAGGCTTTTTCTTATAATCAACCCAATAACTCATGTTTGTAACACAATGTTGTTTTATCAAGGACTTTAATGACTTTCCTAATATACAGTGCTGTAAATACTATAACTTTATTTGCAACTCTAAGCAATTATTTTACCTAGTATTGTACTAATTTAATAATTAATGTCCTTACTTTAATTACCTTTGAGGCTATTATCCTAATATATCTGCTATATTTATTCACTAATTATTAGCAAATATCTAAAATAATTAATAAAAAAAGAAGCTTTGGGCATTAGTAACGTAGAAAAACTAAATTTTCAACAAAAAGTAAACAATGTGCATCAGCACAAGTGTTTCAGCCAATCAGCGTGTGGCTACACAATGCTCAACCAACCAGAATGATAAGAATGCTCACCAAGTCTCGACCAATCCGGTCGCGACCTATCTATGACACTGCAGTGTCTCTAACCAATCAGGACACAGCAAGCCTCTTTTTGAGGAATAAAAAAAATAAACCTAACCAAGCCAGCTCTCCCCTAATCGAAATTTTAACTCTTCTAGCGCGATTCCACTACGCTCACCAACACTCCCTTGCAAAGGAGAAAAGAAAGCCTATCTACACGAAGCTTTGACCAATCAGGTCGCGGCTCCTCTCATGTGACTGCACACGTCACACCCAGCTCCTCCGTGACACTCGGGACCTGCAATACAATGGGAAACCTCGCCTCGCCTCCTCAACCAATAAGGTCGCGGCCCTTGTATGACGCTGCGTGTCAATGGCCAATGGGTGCGCGACCTTTGTATGACGCGCCGGGACCTCAACTAATCACAGCGCGCCCCCTTCGTCGAGCAAGGCGAGCAGGTCAAGTACACACAGGCCGAGGAAGTACAAAAGCATAAGAATAATACACAGAGGCCTCGCCGGAGCCTCGCCTAATGAGAGCGCGGCTCTCCTTCTTGACTTGCACAGAGTTTCAGACCTCGCACAACACACGGAGCTTCGCCCAATCAGAGCGCGGCTCCGTGTATGACGCGTCGGCCCTTTACCCAATGGCAGCGCGGCGGCTGACAGCTCTCCTCTCTCTCCCACTCGCTCTTAGCAGCCCCCTCCTCCTTCACAATGCGCAATCTACCAGCTAACCACAAACAAGCGAGCAATATATAAAATAGGCTCGAGAAGAGCACTTGTAGTTAGGAGGGTTGTTAAGGGGCTCGCTTATTTAAAATGCCAAGGGAGCATAAATGCAAATAGCAGAAGAAAGCTTGTAGGAATAGGGTCAAACCCACTTTTAAAAATAGCGCAATGAATTAAATGAGATATTTACAATATGAATAACAGGTTCTGCATTCGGCTCCTCAACAGCATCTCCCCCAGCATCAGCATCCAGCATACTTCTCTCGCAGCAATTCAGCATCGACGACTCACAGCATCTGTGTCTAACTAACTAAAGCTATCTTAATTATACCTTTCGTTCTTCATGTTCCACCCACTAAAGTTTCAATATCGTAAAATATGAAATACGATTGGTCAGGCAAGGGGTGGAAGCTCCATCACACCATGTCATTAAATTCAGTTCAACTATTGTTCACAAACCCATCCCCTTAATTTGTATTCATAAATTTAGTTCTCATAAGCTTTCACATTTCACCTTGAAACACTTTAATAACATTTTGAATACGAGTCCCCATCGTTGAACTCTTCACCATCCATTCGTGTCCTTGGCTCCCGTTCAATATCTCATTCACCGTTCCGGGTGAACTTTTTTTTTTTTTTTTTTGTGAACCTTTATTTGTAGCACATGTGATTACAGGGATGGGCCTACAACCATCACGGCCGGCCGCTAGAAAAGTCAAAACATTGCAAGCAATGCGCATAGTGGCAACAGTTCGGAGCACAGGATAATACAATAACAGTACAGAATTTGGAAGCGGACACAACAGCTTGAGTCAGGATGTAAAAGGTTCATTTTCAAATAAAGAACTAAGAAGAAGTGCCGCACAGTCACACCCAGTCCCGCGATAGTGTGCGAATCAGGATATTTGGAACAGTAGCAATACGGGGGGGTGGCAACAGGGGATAAAATATACATAACAGAAGAAGTGGAAGCACAACCCCATCGTGTAACAAGTCGAAACCCCACCCTTCAATTCCAAACACACCGCAAGGGACATGGGCAACAACGACACTAAAAGAGAAGAAAGACTAAAGGGCCATAGAAACAAATACTAATCCAACACCCATCCCGCAACCCCCCACCCTGCACACCCGCAGAAGGCCATGGCCTACCCCCCAGCCGCGTGCCTGTCACCCTAATAGAACCCGAAATATAGAAAGATAGGGAAAGGGAAGAAAAAATAAGCGGAGGAGGGCCCTCATCGCGCCGCCCGGCCCCGCCCTTCACCCCTACACTACGAAAATCCCAAAAAGGAAACAATACCATAAGGAAGAATAACAAGTCCCGAGCACAAAAACAATGAAATATCGATCGAAGATACCCACTGTACCGTCTGTCAGTAATAAAGCAAATAGGTTATAGGCCACCTCATCCCTGACCCTGTCTGGCAGTAATACCGCCCGAAGTCCTCTCATTAATCAATGTGAATCACAGTCTTGAGGGTCCAAACAGAATGGATGGGCCCGGATGGGGCGAAGCCATAAAAGAGCATAGTAATCCAAATCCATCCAAATATAGATAGTAAAGATCAGGCAACAACAACGCCGGTCCCATGAACTTCCCAAAGCTGGCAAATAATAACATCATCCAGGAGAGGAGAGTCAAACAGTCCGGCCACCGCCGCGACACACCCAGGCCAGTCCAAGGAGGAAAACAGCGCTCCACCCCCAGCCGCCAGCCGGACATGTGTCCCAAGGATACAGCCATACAAGCAATCAAGACGGTCCGCACGGGCACATGAGCCCGGTCTCCAAGCGGCCCAAGGTGCCCCCGAGGATCCGAAACCTCCTCCATGGAGACAGCAGCAAGTTCATCGGCCGACCCCTGGAATAGGACCGTGGCCTCCATAGATGGCGAAACAGCAATGGCATCCATCCTTGCACCCAGGTCTCGGGCATGACAATCAATGGTCTCGTGCAAAACTGTTAAGGCAGCCAACACGTCCCGGGGTGTGAACTCCGTCGTACGTTGCGAGCATCCCGGTCCCATCCTTGCAACAGCCGCCCGACCTGGACGTGAGCCGAGAAGAAGGGCACCAGCCGCCATCTTAATCCAATCGGCACCGTCCCTCTTCACCATATTCAGGGACCAGGCCTTACTGTGAGGGCACCGTGGGAAGCGTCCCCAGGGCAAACGAACTGTGGGGCAGGGTCCAGAAAGGAGAGCCACCAAAAGGCTAAAGACCCGCCGGGCCCCGGGAGTCGCCCGCCTATGTCGGGGGCAATCCCTGGCTATGCCCGGCCAACAAAATTTGGGGAGGGGGCAGGAGTCAAGCGCCCCCTCCGATCCCGCGCCACCACACTGCCCCTCAAGGGTCCCCGTCAAGCGGCTCGGGTTTTCACCGCTGGCAGCGGTCCTTCATATCATCGGCCCCCACCGGCAAGGCTCCCCGCCGCCATCAACGGCCGTTGGTGCTGCAGCTGCGGCCGGAGGCCCCGCCTAATCAACGCCCCAGTCTCACCATCGCGTGGGCCGCAAAGCAGTGGGGGGTAATTCCCAGGATCGGCGGCACGTAGGAGCTCCGGAAGCAAATGGTAGGTGCTCGTTTTCTTTCCTTAATCAAAGTATGCCTCCGTGGGTCAGGATATTCGGCAGGATAGACGTGTGGGGCGAAAGGGCTCGCTGAGCCGAGCGACTATGCGGCCATTTCGGATGCCTGCTTGGCTCCTCCCCCCCCCGGGTTAACTTTAAGTGGACTTGAGCAGACTTTGTATTACTCAGCTTAATTCAGTTATGCGTGAGAGGACCAAATGCGCACTGGTGATAAAGTCAGAAAGACAAATATTAATTTCACAAATAAAGTGGTTGCACTGTATACCAACCCCTCTACTCTATTCCCCTTTACTTATTAATACTTTCCCCCATTAGCGTTAGTAATATAGCTTGTTTTTGTTTCAGTTAAGCAGGTGCCATGCACGGGAATCTTCAGGTTTCCATTTATGGGGGATATTCACAAGGACTCAACTCCGAATTATCCCCACTGTAACGCATCAAAAGTGGAGATAGATTTTACACCCCATTCACAAGCTGGTGCAAACTGCAGACATAGCCTGAATACCCGCAATAACTGCCCCAAAATGTATCTTCATGGTGGACACCATCAACTAACCCTAATGAGATGCAGAGTGGGCGTTACCGTGCAAAAACACATGAAAAAACCACAACATCACATTCACAACGAACTGTCAGATCTGCGAAGCGAACCATAAACAGGCGATAGGCAGCAGTAACAGCAGGGAATTAACACCTGCCTACTGCTGCTGTTAAGCAGGACGACTACAGCATGAAAGGGAGCCCAGCCAAGAGCCACACCTGAAGACCCGCAGATGCCATGCAGACAATGATCATGCAACGCGAATACCCGTGAGGGCCAACACACCCCCGCAACCACCCCAGGCTCCCCTGGCCCTCCCCCTCGGACATACAAATACCGTGCATGACACAAGAGCCACAACAAATGCACGATGACGCACAGTGACAAAATAAATACACACATGTGTGGGCAGAAAAACGAGAAACAGTCACACAGCTCTGAAGTAACAACCAAAAACTTTATTGAAACACAACACAATCCACCAATGCGGAAGACTCCTGTCGGGTACGCCAGGGACAATCTCGACAACACAGCCTGGAAAAGAAAGCACAAAATCAAGACGTGTGTCATGCTCACATTAAAGGAGGGAAACACAGAGAAACAGAGAAGGAAAGTGAGCCCGAGATGGAAAGAGAGGGAAGGAAAGGAAGGGAGAGAGAGTGAGAGAGAGAGAGAGAGGGAAGGACGAGAAAGTTAGAGAGAAATAAATGAAGGGAGAGAGAGAGACATTGCCACCCCTGCGCACACCAGTTTGTTCATCAGTTGGCACACCGCATGCCTGTGCCAGCTCCAGGCCCAGGACATGCCACCATGGCATTGTCCACATCATGCTTGCCAGCCCCACAGCCCAGCAGGTCCCACACATGACGCTGAGTCCTTAGTCATCAATGGCGGAGAACACATCAGTGCACACATCATCATCGCAGGCTGCACACCCGCTCAGCAATTAAGTGTGCCACCAACCCTGAGCAACGCCAGTCAGCGCCACATGGTGGTAGGCCTGTGTCGGCCGCAAGGCCTCAGGTGTCACTAACCCTGTGCTACGCCAGTCAGCGCCACATGGTGGTAGGCCTGTGTCGGCCGCAAGGCCTCAGGTGTCACTAACCCTGTGCTACGCCAGTCAGCGCCACATGGCAGTAGGCTTGTGGCGGCCGCAAGGCCTCAGGTGCCACCAACCCTATGCGCAGCACATCATGGGCCCTTTATGATTGAGCCCCATGGAGCGTCCGTCATTCAGTCACCACCGGCAGAGGGGAATGCGACGTTGTCAGTCCCTTAACATTGAGGGATCACATGGCCTGTGACACCTGTGCTGGATGGGTGTGGTGTGTGTGCAGACCTGCCCTCAGGGAGTGGCCCTGACATGCTGACAACTAGACCAGTGACCTGCACATCACCAACGAGTATGCTTGCAACAGGTAGCTATGTGGGCCCCCCTCAGAGCATTAACGGAGTGGTCTGGCCTGCCGTAAGCCGGACCAGCACAGGGCTTTCAACAATGACTCTGGGATTCTGGGCATGTTTCAGTTCATGTCCGTACAAGAAGTGACTAATGCATGTGTCCCTGTTGCATTGTCCATGGCACCCGGGACACAATAGGCAATGTAGCACACAGTGACTGGCATCCCACCAGATGAGCATCATTAACGTAAGGAAAATCACTGTCCCTACTTTCATCCCCACATTCATGCAGGAATGATGAAAGACATGACACAGCAGTGTGTTACTTGGGCCCTCATTTATGAAAAGTGATTAATCGCTGCGCGAAAATAGCGATGTGTCACTTTTCATTGCGCCCTCCTTGCGACAATTATGATGCGTCATATTTACAGTATGACACATCATGTAGCAAGGAGTTACAGATACGTCAGTATTTCTGACGTATCTGTAAGCGCAAAAGTGAAGCTTTGCTGGAGTGTGTCACAAAAGTGACGCAACTCCAGCAATGCGTCCTTTCACATGGGGTAAGCCCCATGTGAAAGGGCCTGCATCAGTCTTACGCCTGCTGTGAGGCAGGCGCAAGATTTTGACGCAACGGCGTCCTAGAAGTGACGCAGTGAAATCTCACTTCTACGACCCTTTCTTGCGTCAATACGCCCCTCTTGCATACATTATGCCTTGTGCAGGTATAATGTGGCGCAGGGGTTTACAAAGTGACACATCTAACTACATGCGTCACTTTGTAAATATGGCGCAACAAGGCGCATTTTTTACACCACTGGTGCATCACAAAAAGTGATGTACCAGCGGCGTAAAAGTGACGCAAGGCCTCATAAATGAGGCCCTAGATGTTTATTGCATATCCAGTGGATGATTAGGGTCTGCAGGGCATGGTGGAACCCAGCTACATTTCGCTGATGTGCAGCAGTGGCTGCCATCCTTTCCGCCTCCATCTGCACCATGTCTTCCATGAGCCTCCACATGTGTGCCAGCTCACGGCTGGATTCGCTGGAACCAGACTGAGCGGACAGGTGCTCTTCTCTCCACGTCATGACTCCAGCGATGTCATTCAGGGCTCATGTTTTTTTGTGTTGAGGTTTGTGGGGTTTATTTACAAGCCCCTTGCGCCACTTTTGCGTCACTTTTCCCATGTTAAAAGTGACGTAAAGTGGAGCAAGGGGCTTGTAGATCTGCCCCAGTATTTTTATCGCCGTCGAGCTGGTTCTATCACGGACATTGACTGCGGTTTCGGCAGACTATTGCATGCTACCGCCTTGTTGCGAATTCCACTTTAACACAGGGTTATTTTCCCGCGATCGGCTGCGATGTGTAAAGGTGTGTTAGCATTTTTATGGTGTTTAGCACCCGTTCTTGTGAATATACCCCTGTGTCTTCTGCTCATGCGCCAGGATTTCCCTCCAAGTGTTAATTCGTCATACTACATGGATGCAGTTGACGCATGCGCACAATTTCCCATTTAAAGCGGTATTAGTTTGTCTTCATTGTCATCCGTATTAGTACACACATAGGCAAGCTTCACTAACCCGCGTGTTCATGTGGTGCGTATTAGTTTTCACAAAACTTCGTTAATGACTTGTTAGTGCGTTAAACGAGCGTATTGCTTCTGAGCAGATCTCTTTCTTACGAGACCTTGCTCCATCAACACTTCTCTAGAAGGGGCCAAAAATTTGAGTGGAGAGGAAACAACTGACTGAAACCTGTGATAAATAAAGAAGACATTGAGAAGTCTTTCGACTCATATTGCGAAACTGCCTTATTCTTTTTAAACTGTACACAGTTTGTTAAAAACAGTGTTTTGAGATATCTTGAGATATGTTTTTCTAGAGAACTTACTACCCTTTTCAAGACATTGAAGGTGTTTCCTTTCCTTCTTATATTTAATCCTTGGCAAAATATTCGAAAAATCTCCATGGGATGTCAGAGAACAAAATTTTAGAATTTTAATACGAAGTTCTCGTCATTAACTAATTTAGATCACATTTTTTTTGTTGTAAAAATATACTTTATTTAAAATTATTTGTCAGGTTTACATTTTAAGCAGTCCCTTATATTTGGGTGCTGTACATTTAACCATTCTCAAAGAAGCGCACGTAGGCTATCTTTGGTGGTTTTCCATCAAGATTTCTCATTTTACCCATCCAGACCAACTCCTGATTCTCCAGGTTTCCTTTGCCCACTCTTGTCCAAATCTATGGGTGTCTATGCACATGTAAGAGAACATTTTAGTGAAAACAAGTTTTTGGCATTCTTTTTCTGTGATTGCTTGGTGTTTGTACAAGGAAAGGTTCCGGTTTTCCCAAATCGCCTCTTTCACGCAGTTTATTATTCTCCATAGCGTCCTTTTTTTATTTGCATTGCAATTCATGCCCAAACCATATAGAACCAGTTCATAGGACAGGGTTGCCTGTCCTGTTAATTATTTAATGAGCTGTCCCATTGCCTTCCACATGCTTTGTGCTCCGCCGCAGTTCCAAATGAAGTGAATCAGGGATTCATCTGCTGCACAGCCTGGTGTTGGGCATCTTGCTGTTTTTGGCAGTTTCCTTGCATGTTGGAATTGCTTCACTGGTAGGCATTTGGATACCATCATCCATGCCAAGTCTTTCTGGGAGTTTGTCAAGTCTTTGTGGTTCACCATCTCCCAAACCTTCCCTGATTGCTTCTCTGATAAGTTGTTTACCATTGTCACTGAGTCAGTTTCTTTCAGTTCTTTGCTTAAGGCCATCTGGGGTGTGATGTCCTTCGCTTGAATTTGTCTCTCTTCCAGCTTCTTGAAGAAAGGTTTGATGCCTTTGTACGCAGGGGGTGGTTCTAGTAAAAAAGGCTTTGTATTGTCCAGTTTACATATGCTCACTCTTGATAAGATGAAGCTTCCACATGCGAGTCTTTCTTTGCATTCCCCAGTACGTTTTTAACAAAATGTGACATCAGGAAATCATGGAGGTTTGGCTGGTCTTTCCCTCCTTTTGTGGGTAGTTTGAAAACTGTGTCTCTTTTTAGTTTTTCAATTTTTGACCCCCAAAAGAAGTTTGCAAAAAGTCTTTGTGTCACTTTTGTCCACCTGTATGATGGAGGGAAAATCATGGCAATTAACATCAGGATTGGTAGACATATTGCTTTCAGCACCAGGACTTTCCCTTCCAGGGAAAGTTTTCTTGTCGTCCAGAGCGCCATTTTCTGCTTGAGCTTTGTCTGGATCTTCTCCCAGTTTATTTCTCCCTTCATGTCCTGTGAAAAAAGAATCCCCAGTATTTTTATTGGGTCTTTGGAAGGTTTCACTGGGAGCTGAGACAGTTTGTCCCATTGTCCCACCGTCATGCAGTGTGTTTTCTCCACATTCACTTGTAGCCCAGCTGCTAGGAAAAAGAGTTGGGTTATAAGGAAAGTTCTTTTTATGGATCTAGTGTCAGTGCAAGCAATGGTGACATCGCCCATGTATGCTACACATTTGACCTGTTTGCCTTGGCTGCCCGGTACCAGAGGGCCAGTTATGCACTTGTCCTTCCTGATGGCACATAGGAGAGGTTCAATTGCACATACAAAGAGTGCCGGTGATGAGGGTCATCCCTGTCTGACCCCTGATTCAATGTGGAACCCCTCAGATAGTGTACCATTTATAAGGACTTGGCTTTCACCTCCAGTGTATATTAAGCCAATAGTTTTGATGAAACCTTCTGGGAAACCCATTTTCCTGAGCACTTTGAAAAGGTATTCATGTCTTAGGGAGTCAAAGGCTTTCTGGAAATCAAGGGCCAAGATAGCTAGTGGATTCCCCCTGTCTTTCGCTAACCACAAGGTGTCTCTAATGATGGTCAAGCTGTCCCAGATTTTCCTTCCTGGGACCGCACATGTTTGGTCTGGGTGCACGATGGAGGCCAGCACCTTTCTGCATCTTCCTGCCAGGACTTTACTTAGGATCTTACTGTCCACATTCAAGAGGGTGATTGGCCTCCAATTGTTGATGTCCAGCTTGTCCCCCTTTTTCTCCAGCAGTTTGATGATGCCCTGTGGAAAGGAGGGGGGTAAAACATTTTTTTCCAAGCATTCTTTCAACAGACTCCAAAAATCATTTGCAATAAGCCCCCAGAAAGCTTTGTAAAACTCTCATGGAAGGCCGTCTTGCCCAGGGGCTGATCCTTTTGGGGCTTCCTGAATGATTTGGAAGAGTTCTTCTCCTGAAATGGGGGTGGTTAGAAAATGTTGGGGCATATTACCAACGATTAGCGATATTTATCGCTAACGATGCTTAGCAACACATTTTTTAACGCTAACCATCGCCGGAAATTATCGCAGAGATAACTTGCTATTAGCAAGGTTTATCTCAGAAGTGATAAAAATCTTCGCGCTAACTGCCAAATGAGAGATTATCGCTGGAAAACCAATGATAATCTCTCGAAGTTTGGCGTTAGCTTGATGATAGGGGCTCACAAACTTAGCCATGATATCCACCTTCCATAGGCTATCATGGCTAAGTCAGGAAAATACCAGGTGTAAAAAAAGTAGTGCTAACCGCGGTTAGCGCTGCTTTTTTTTATCGCTAATAGGGTTAGCGAAATCCTTGATAATAGGAGAAATGTCGCTTAACAACATTTCTCCTATCATTTTTCTCTGGAACGCCCCCTTTGCATCTGATTAGAGATGCAAGGGGAAGCGTAGAGAAAAAGGGTGCTAACATGCAAATTTGCGTGTTAGCACCCAGTTGCTGATAGGGAGATAATTTTATCTCCGCTTTCTTGGCTTTTAAAGCCAAAAAAGCGGAGATAAATCCCTTGATAATATGCCCCGTTGTTCCTCTTGGGATAAAGGGGTATATTATCAACAACTAGCGATAATTTTTGTCTCTAACTTGTTTAGAGACAAAAATTATCGCCGCACATCGGCGATTTTTATCGCAGATAAACCTTGCTATTAGCAAGGTTTATCGCAAATGCGATAAAAAACGCCCGCAATGCATGAATATCGCTGAAAAGTCAGCGATATTCAGGCATTATCGAGCAAATGCTCTTAGCCATGTTATCCACCTCCCATTGGATAACATGGCTAAGAACTGCTCAGGGCAGGTGTTAGCTTTTGGAGATATTCGCCCTTAGCGCAAATATCTCCAAAAGTTGGTAATAGGAGATAGCGATGTTAGCGACTGTTTCCAGTCGCTAACATCTTGGCACGCCCACTTTGCATATCATTAGTGATAAATATCACTGACATGCAAAGTGGGGCCCATGATGGTCGCTATCTCCTATTAGCTGTCGCTAACTGGTGTTAGCGACAGCTTGGTAATAGGGAGATAATTTTATCTCCGCTTTCTTGGCTTTTAAAGCCAAAAAAGCGGAGATAAAACCCCTTGATAATATACCCCTAAGAGCTCTGCAAAGACCCTAGAAAATCTTCACATGCACTTATATCTGATGGCTCTTTTTTGTACAATTGGGAAAAAAAGGCTGTTGTTATTTTCCCTACTTTCTCTGTGCCCTTTTGTGTTTGTCCGTTTGTGTCTTTCAGTTCATTCATTACCTTTTGCACTTGCTGTGCCTTTTTGAAAAAGAACCTTGAGCACTTTTCATCTTCCTCAAAGATCTTGACCCTGGAGTTAAAAATGTGTTCTTTCCCTCGTTGTTTCAGCCATTCTTTCAGTTCTGTTTTAGTTTTTTCTCTTTCCTCCCCTACTTCCATTCCACCCCTTTCCAGGTTTTCTAGCGTGATCATTCTTTGTTGTATTTCATCACATTTTTGAAACTTTTCGTTGCTTTTGATCATGCTCTGTTTTCTGAAAAAAAGTTTTGTTTGTTTTTTTACCTCTTCCCACCATTCTGCTAAGGATGGGAAACTTTCCTTTCTAGTTTTTAAGTTGTTGTACATATCACTGTAATTTTTACATATATTTTCCTATTCTATTCTATTCTATTCTAGGTTTGGTAAAGCGCGACAGCTGCCCCAGCAAAGAGGCGTCCCGGCGCTGAGAAGAGTCACAGAACCTACCAGGTAGGAGGAAAGAGGGAGAGTGAAGATCTAACCAGAGGGAAACAGGAGGGTCTTGATGGCTTTTCGGAAAGTAGGAAGGCTATCTAGGGAATGGATGTTGAGGGGCAGAGCATTCCAAAGCTTAGGTCCTAAGACCCTGAAGGAGCAGCCTTCGGTGCGACAAAGCTTTGCGCGGGGAACGCTCAAGAGAAACTGGTTAGAGGAGCGTAGGTCACGACCAGGAACGTAGGGACTGAGGAGATTTTGTAGTAGAGTGGGACTTCCCAGTTTGAAGATTTTGAAAATCGTGATGAGGGCTTTAAATTGAATTCTGGAGTCAACGGGCAGCCAGTGAAGTTTGCGGATGGTAGCTCTGGCTGAGCATCTGCGGGGAAGGCCGACCAAAGCTCTTGCCGCCGCATTTTGCACGCGTTGGAGTCTAGCAATTTCTGCTTTGTTTGCGCCTAGGAGGAGGACATTCGCGTAGTCCAGACGAGAAAGGATAGTCGCTTGGACGATCAGCTGGCGGACCTTCGGGTCGAAAAAGCCAAGTATAGAGCTAAGACTTCTCAGTAGACCTATACAGGTGGCGGCCACCTTCTTGGTGTGAGTTTGGAAGCTGAGTGAGGCATCATCCAGACTCCTACATTTTTTACAAGAGACTTAGGTAGGGGGATGGAACCGAGGGATGACGGCCACCAGTGCTCATTCCAAAGGCTGGTGTTTTTGCCAAGGAGTAGCGCTTCCGTTTTCCCCGCGTTCAGTTGTAGATAGTTATCCGTCATCCATTGGGCCACTGCTGCCAGGCCATTTCTGAACCTGGAGGCCGCGATGGAGGGGCTATCCGTGAGGGTGATGACCAACTGGGTGTCGTCGGCGTATGACACCAGCGTCAGCCCCCACTCTTTGGCCACCGCCGCAAGAGGCTGCACGCAGAGGTTGAAAAGGGAAGGGCTCAACGCTGAGCCCTGAGGGACTCCCTGTGCTATGGGGTGGGGTTTGGAAAGAAAAGGGGGGGCTGACACCCGGAAGGATCTGTCCTTAAGGAAGGAACGGAACCAAGTCAGAGCGAGGCCAGAAACTCCGGTCATCTCGAGACGCTTAAGAAGGATGTCATGGGATACCGTGTCAAAGGCTGCGCTGAGATCGAGAAGAATCAGCGCAGCACTCTGACCGGAATCTAAGATCGTCCGGAGATATTCGGAGGTGGCCAGAAGGGCAGACTCCGTACTGTGGCCTGGCCTGAACCCATTTTGGGATGGGTCCAGGATGCCATTCAGGTCCACATGTTTGGAGAGGACGCCGTTAACGTGGGCCTCTGCAATTTTAGACAGCCAAGGGAGCAAAGAAATGGGTCGGAAGTTTTCCGGTTTAGATGGATCCAGGGAGGGTTTTTTGATAATGGATGACACCCATGCCTGTTTCCAGGCTGCCGGAACAGTAGCGGACGTGAAGGAGAGGTTGAGTATGTCAATCATGGGAGGCAGGAAGAAGTCAAGCGAGTCCATGAAATGGGTAGGGCTCACCTTTCTGCACAGTTTGATAAGGTCGTCAGGAGAAATGTCAGGGATTTGAGTAAGAGGGGTGAAGTTGGAGGTGAGATTGGTGGGTTTGATATGGTGGAGGGGGTGCTGAGAGAAGGTTTTGTAGATATTCTGAACTTTCTCTACGAAGTATGTAGCAAGTTGCTCACAATGTTCAGCGGATGCAATATTGGGGGAGGGTGACCTGGTTCTCTGAAGTTCTTGGACTAGTTTAAAGATTATTTTTGCAGGGTTTGGACTCGAGTTGATTTTGTCAGCATAGAAAGCTGCACGAGCCGTGCGGATAGCTTTTTGATACGATTTAAGTTTCAATGTATAGTTGGTTTTGTCCTTACAGTCAAAGTCTTTTCTCCAGAGACGCTCTGCTCTTTTGCATTCCTTGCGCATGGTTTTGAGAGTGTCATTGTACCAGGGGTTGGAGGGTGTGACACGTTCTTTAGTCAGTTTAGCTGGAATGAGAGTGTCAAGTCCACCCGTGATCCAGTCATTAAAGGCGTTATAGGTCGTGTTAATGTCTTGGTTGGCTTCCCGATGGAATTCCCCTAGGGTATCGTGGAAGACAGTGGTGGATAGTTTGTGCCATGGTCTTTTAAGGCGGCGGGTAGATTCGATTTTGTGTGGTCGTCCAGAGACTGGGATGGTCAGTTTAATGAGGTAGTGGTCCGTCCATCCCATTGGTATGGGCATCTCTGTAGTGGCCTCTTGAATGTTGGTAAAGACCGGGTCCAGAGTATGTCCGGCTAGAGGGGTAGAAACCTGGATAAGGGAATTAAGTTGTAGGGCAGAGAGATCGGTAAGGAGATTTTTAATAGTGGGGTCATTAGATAGGTCAAAATGGAGGTTGAGGTCGCCCAAGATGGTAAAGTTAGCAGATTTGGTCACAAGAGCGGTTGTCATCTCGAGGAGGGCATCAATAAACCTAGAAGCAGGGCCAGGCGGGCGGTAGATATACAGGCCAGACATTGTGAAGTGCGGGCTAGTTGTAATTTTAAATCGGGCGCATTCGCAGTCAGGAAGAATTTCTTTAATAAATGAGCAAGTGAATTGCTTTTTATAAATTACCGCTATGCCACCGCCTCTCGTATCGTATCGCGTATAACAAGATGTTCATTTTCCACACACCCCTCTCCATTTGACACATGTTTGAGATTTCAACGGTTGCTTTCAAGATTTTGTGGTCTGACATACCACTCTCGTTTGTTTCATACGGCCTGATTCATGAAAGACCCGTTTTGCGAGTCTCTAATAGCGATTCATAAGGAATCGCTATTACAGGCTCGCAAAACGGGATTCATGTAGGAATATGCAAAAAAAATGTGATTCCTACTAATTCCTTATTTGCGATTAGCAAATTGCTAATCGCAAATAAGGAATAATTCCCCATTCATTCCTATGGGCCAAAAGGCCCATAGGAATGAATGGGGAGTATTCCTTATTTGCGATTAGCAATTAGCTAATCGCAAATAAGATAGCAATTGAAAGGGTGCCAGGGGTGTCCAAAGGACACCCTGTAGCACCCCTTAAATGCTAATATGAACAGGGGTTGCGCACACACATGTCCAAAGGACATGTGTGTGTGCAACATGCAACTCAGAAAAATGCTTTTAAAAGCATTTTTCTGAGTTTTCGCTATTTACCACGAGGTTTGACCTCGCGGTAAATAGCGGCCCGAAATTGCGATTTCGCAATTTGTAAATGGATGATGAATTGCATTTAAGGAATCTCAAATAGAGATTCCTTAAATGTAATCCATCGCAAATTTGCGAAAACGCTATTACCGATTTTTGCATTTGGGATGATGAATCCCAAATGCAAAAATCTCTCTCGCAAAGGGCCAGATTCTCAGAATCTGGCCCTTTGCGAGCGCTATTCACCTTAATGAATCAGGCTGATAATTCCTTGCTTTTATATTTTTGGAGGTGAAAATGAAATCAATTCTTGATTAGACTTTGCCACTTTCTGCTTCCCAGGTGAACCTTCGTTTTGACCCTGATTTTGCCCCTGTATCTGACAGTTGCAAATCTTTACACATGTTTTTGAGACATTTTGCAGACTTATCAATTTCGTAACAATTTTTCTTGCCACATCTGTCTGTGGGGTTTATGATGCAGTTGAAATCCCCTGTTAACACCATTGGGGTTGCACCTGCAATAAAAAGTGGGAGCATTTCAAACAGGGACATTCTTTCATTCTTGTCGGTTGGTGCATAAATATTACAGACCTTAAAGGTGGTGTTTCTGTATTGTATGGTTACCATCATAGCCCTGCCTGGCTGTATAATTTTAGTATCAAGGATTGACATTTCTTTGTTTTTATGAGAATGCCTATTCCAGCATTCTTGTTTCCACCCCCAGACCATTTGGAGGGGTCTTCTTCTCAATTTTTGGATATGCGACTGTAGTCCTTTGAGTGGGGAATTGCGCATTCCTGTAAACATATAATGTCCCCTTTTTGTACTTTGCAGAGCTCAAACACTGACGCTCTTTTCACTTGTGAGCCCATTCCTCGGGCATTCCATGATATGATGTTAAACATTATATTTGCAATGGTGATTACTTTGCACGGTATACAATACATGTTAAACCTGAACATTTTTAAAGCTCAATGGCGACCAGATGCTGTCACATATTTGCTGATTGCTTTCACTATTTTGCGTCTCTTGCCCGCCAATTTCTTCTGCTCCCCCTAAGTATGGGGACTGTAGAAAAAGGTCTTTCTGGGGGTTACTCCTACCTCTTGTGAGAATAAGCTATATCCTAGGTCTTCTGAGTCTGAGAGGACCCCTAGTACACTATACCTGGACCCTGAGCAGTTCTCTTTTGGTAGAGTTTTCTTCCTAGTTTCTTTCTGTTCTGTTGCGGCCGGACCACTTGGGTCCGCCGTTTGTTTTTTAATTTTGATTTTATTTCTTTTTTTAACCATCTGCATTTGGCCCTCGGTGGTTTTTGTTTCCTCTTCTGAGGAGGTCTGTTCTTCTCTTTCCCTTTTTCCTGTGCCCTGTCCTTGGCTTCTTTGATAATGTTATATATATCTGTAGGGATAAGAGTACATTCTGAATCTATTTCCCTGTCTTCCACTTGTGAGTCTATGTCTGACATCCCTTTAACTTTCTTTTCACTTTCCACTATTTCTGTCATTTGAGTTTCCTCTACTACCTGTGTACTTTCCTTGGTTTGTTCCTGTTCTGATGTTGTTGCACCCAGGATATTGAGCAGCATACCAAAATACTAATATGCGCTGTAGAAAGCATATCTGCTGATTAGACTCTTGTGAATCTTAGAGCGACTCTACGAAGTGAAAGAGGATAGATGCATAAGGATGATTATCGTACTGCACAGAGTATGGAGACATTAAGTTCTAATTAATAAAAAGTGTAATGTATTTTTTTAGACACAAAGGGTTTGTCATCCTTGCATTGCATTATGGGCAGCCGGATATCCTTTCAGACCTCTCAGCGTCGCTCGGGGATAAACAAAGCAGGCGTGATGATGTCACAGTGTTCACCCGTCAGGCGTCTCTAGTTGTCCCTATATGGCTCGGACGCCGGCTGGAGTCGGACACCTAGTGATGACGTGCGGTACTGCACCCTGGTATCCTGTGGAGCTTTGACCTCACTACTCTAATGCCAAGCAACACAGAGTCTATACTGTTTCGGTATGCAGCCAGACCTCTGACCTCAAGATAAAAACACAGACAAAATATTCACCACTCACAGGTACTTTAAACAAGCATTTGCAATGCAATTGGTCTCGCCTTTGGGACCTGATATATATTTAGCTATGCAGCACATAAGCCTTATTTATTTATTTATTTATGCGTTTTTATATAGCGCGGACCTTGCCCGAAGGCGTCAGAGCGCTTCACAAAAGGAAAAGAACTGATACATGAGGAGTGTGGTGATTGGTGAGGGGCGCTAGGCCCTTATTATGCGGCTTGAGTAAGCAGACGCTGACACAGTGGCTGGGGATGGTTAATGGGCCCAGAGCACATGCGCTCGGCCCCTTTTATTGCCCAGGGTCATCTGACCTGTGATGCCTGGTGGTGGGTGGGTGTTAGGTGTGAAGTCACAGAAAAGAACACAGACACTAGAACGTGTCTCACGTTACTTCATCCCTCCCAACCTTAGTTAAGAAAATTAAACTCGCTAGAGTTCAACTTGTGGGAAAGAATATAGTTCACACAAAACCCATGACTTAATCACGACGACTCCCACATAGTCTTCTCCAGGACTGGTCGTGCCGAATCCTGGCAATGGTGTCTCAACTTGCCTTGGCAGCCTTGCAGATTGTAGGTGGGCTGTACAGTCTCTCTCGCTCTGTTGCACATCCTGTGAACGCGTAGAAATACAAATAGCCGATCCCAAGTGTGTTGCTTTCCGCTGGACTGTCCTGGTCAAAGTGCTCGGTTCAAACTGGTGTCTGTTCCTGACGGGATCTTCAGCTGCAGGTTATCCCTCTCACGGATACCCCTCTCTCGTGGGTGTCCCCTCTAACTGGACGACCCGGAGGCCCTTTGCCAGGCTCCCACTGGACCGGAGGACATGCCGCCTTGTCGCTCCAAAGTGTTGAAGGACGTCGCTACGGGCCCTCTCTCCGTGTCCGAAGCTCCACCTGAAAGGGTGTTGTTGGTACTGGTACCATTGTGTGCGACCTTCGGTCTTCCAGGATCTTCAGCGCGAACGTCAACAGTCCGTCTCTCGTTGGGGATCCGCTGCCACCGGTGTCCCTGAGGCCTCTGCCCCTGGATTTCCGCGGCCCTTGTGTCCGTTCCATCCCAGAGGTGGTTGTTGCCAACAGACCGGCCTGCTCACTTCCGTCCTTCCTGGATGACTGTCGGGTTCGCAGGTGAATGCTCGCTTCCAGTGATGTTACTTATCCCGGTCGTGCATGTGGACTGTCGTGCACCTCTCACGTTCTCCTCGGTGTTTCCCCTTCTTGTGTGTCGTAGTGTCTTGGTCCACACTCCTCTTGGCTCTACTCCATTCTCTTATCTTCCTGTCGTCGTGCTTCTCAGACCTCTTCTCCTTTCCTTCTCTTCGGTGGTGGCAGACGTGCCACTCAGACCTCTTCTCCTTTTCTTCTCTTCGGTGGTGGCAGACGTGCGACACAGACATCTTCTCCTTCTCCTTTTCCTTTTGTGGCATCGTGCCACTCCTTCTCCATCGTCCTTTTCGCAATGTGGTCTGGTCCTCTTGCTGTCTTCACCTTCCTAACCAGGCTTCTCCAGGCGGCGTGCACTCCGCCTGCTTCCCTCTGGTCTTGTCCCGGTTCACGGACACTGTCTTCTTCTAGTCTGTGACTGGACCAGTAATTGCGCGATCTTCCCTCTTGTTCTGGATGTTGCATTGTGGTTGTCAAAGTTCGGTAGTCCATGTGCGTGGACTGTGTCACGGTGTTCGAACTTCTTGGACCTCTGGCCGGTCCACTATGCCGATGCTGGCAGGCTATCTTCTGTCCTCTTGCGGGATACTTGCTGTGTTGTTGTTCGTTGACCCTTGCTTTGGTCCCCTCCTTTCGCGACCCCCGGTGGGTGGGCTTTTGGTGCGGCCACCTGGCGGGCCAGCTTCTTGGGTGTGTCACGTGTGTGACCATCCGGATTCTCTGTGCGACCATCTGGTTGGTTGGCTTTACCTTCGGCGTGGATCCTCACGCTTTGCTATCTTCTGTGCGGTCGCTCTTCGCTCCGTTCCGGTGCTTTAGCGTTGGCGCGCTTTTGTCCACGCTCTTCCTGTGCTTCATTGGGTGTGGAGGGTTAAGTCACCTCTCCTTCTTGCTTCGTGTTCAGGTCGCTCCCGTTACTTCACGGGGTATGCTTGCGTTCCTTCTGGGACCCTGGAACAGTGTCGGCGGTCGTCGTGCTTCCTCACTGTGTCGCACTTGCCTGGTGGGGAGTCTTGGAACCACTGTACCTTCGTGTGGTGTTGCTCCTTTAATTTCTGCGGTGTAACGACAACCTGTGGCCATCAGGTGCTGCTCCGCCTTCGTTGGTAGGTCTCCATTTGGCTTAGTGCGTCCAGTGGTCTGTGCTACTGCTCCGTCGTCCTTCTCCTGGTGTTAGGACTTTCTTCACTCCTTGCGCGTCCTGCGCACTCACTTGTCAGCGGCTTGCCATCTCTCTCACTGTGTGGCGTCGGTGCGCCAGTCCTGCGCTTTGCGCGTTCCTGTGCTGTTGCCCTTTGTCTTTGGAGGCAAACACTTTCCAGTAGGGTGTCTCTTTCTCAGTCAACCCCTTTCTGGGGTCACGGCAGCCACGCACTGTTTCTGGGCACTACTCGTGCACACTAGTCCGTGCGCTCTTCTTCGTGCACTCCTGGGGCTGTCTTGTGCTTCTGACGCTTCCTTGTGCACCCCTCACAAGGTGCCTTAGGTGCATTCCTTGCTGCCACCTCGGGTTGCATTTTTCCTCATTTGTCCACCTGATGTACCTCCTTGCTATCAGGGCAGCTTCCCTGCAGTCGTCCTTTCGTAGGGGATTACAGCAGCTTTCATTCTATTTTGCTGATGGTGTTCTTTGTGTGCTGCGCGTGATCCCGCGATTGGCCACTAGATGGCAGTTCCGTGCTGGCTTCTGGGGGTGCCCCCGACACGGGCAGCTCTCACACCCTTTTTAAGTAAATTATTATTATTTTTTGGTAGTGGCTCACATGGGCACACTTACCGCCTCGTCGGCATTGTGGTGATTGGTGAGGGGCGCTAGCCCTCATTATGCAGATAGAGTAAGCAGACGCTGACACAGTGGCTGGGGATGGGTAATGGGCCCAGAGCACGTGCGCTCGGCCCCTTTTATTGCCCAGGGTCATCTGACCTGTGACGCCTGGTGGTGGGTGGGTGTTAGGTGTGAAGTCACAGAAAAGAACACAGACACTAGAACGTGTCTCACGTTACTACAAGAAGCACATTACACGTGAACAGATTACAAAAGCAGACGTTAAGTTACATGAGGTAAAAGTGACAATTGTGAGCAAACAAAATACATGAGGAAGCAAAAAGTGCAATACAGGAGGAAAAAGTGACAAGTGTGCAGGTTACAAGAGAAAACAAAGTACAATTAGAGGTATAATACTGCAATATATGCTAGACACTCAGGCACAAGAATAAACGTAACGTAGGTGTAACGTAGGCGTAAAGTAAGCACCAAACTGCGTGACATGCCAGGTATGGGAACACATGGAGAGAAATATTGCTTTTCAGCTGGAAATGGTATAGTCCAAAGCTCAACTTTTAATATAAAAGCAGGGCCTTCGGTGGTCATATCACTGAAAATACAAGATTTGAAAAAAATATTATTGTGTGCGGGTGCTCGTGGAAGACAATTTCTAGGGACTGCAATCTAGAGAATGCTAAGGTGATTCTGGTATTTTACTGACCTCTCCTGGTCGTTTTCTATCTAAAAAGTTAAATAGAGGCAGTTGCCGGAAAAATTTAAAAGAGAAAGGGCCATAATATCAAGAAAGGGCGATACATTATTGCCGCTTTTATCGGCAGGAAACTGCCGCTAAAGCGGAGATAATGGGCTTGATAATATGCCCTTGTAAATTCCCATAGAAGCCCAGGTTCTGGTGTTAACCTGGGCTTCTATGGGAATTCACAAGGGCATATTTTCAAGCCCATTATCGCCGCTTTAGCGGCAGTTTCCTGCCGATAAAAGTGGCGATAATGTATCTCTCTTTCTTGATAATATGGCCCTCAGTCCCTCAGCAGAAAGCAATTCCAGTATGTTACTGACCTCTGCTGGTCATTTTCTATCAAGACAGTTAAATAGAGGCAGTTGAACAGAAAACAGAAAGTCCCTAAGCGGAAGCAGACAAGTCCTAGTGCTGATCTCTGGAGCCCACAAAGTACATACACATATAAGTATATACTAAAGTATATGCAAGAGGTCTCGAATGCTCAACCTAAAAATGGACCCGATTAGTGATTCAGATCGCTAAAAACGTCGCCCACGTTTACAAGTAGAGCAGTTTTTGACCTGTGAAGGCACATTGTATAGGTGTTTTGCAAGGTACGGGAGACTGTGTGCATTTGTGCTGCTGATATTATCAGGGAAATCAACAGTAGAACCCGGTCCAGCAGACTTTGAATCAGGCACTCCAAAAAACCGGCCACACACTGAGCTGTCAGGGCAGCCCTACATGTCCTGCATGATTGCCCTATAGGTCTGCCCAGCCCTGGTTACCCTGGTAGTGGTCCTTGGCTCTGAGGTGAGGCGGCCTGGTCATGCATTCTGTCCAGCAGTCTAGAGCCTTGACCAGCACAGCCACCCCAGCACACTCCATATATCGGTCGGTCACTGCAGCACACACAAGGCTGGGAACTTGGATTAGACCAAGGGTCGGTTTGCACTGCAGCAGCACTGGATGCACTTCCGTAAATGGGAGGTTCCATCCACGTGAGCTTCTGTTCTCTCTTAAATTTGAGCTGAGATAGGACAACTAAGTAAGATGGCTACAATATAGAGCAAATAACAGGATGTGCTCTGTGCCTTGGCCTTGCGGCTACCAGTCTTTAAAGTCCCACTTCGTTATGTGGCATTGTTTTTCCTTGGGCGGATCTTTTAATTTTCTACAGCTTTGGTTTGGCTGTCACTTGGGGTTACTTTGGACAACGTTAAAACTGCATCCTGAACAGCTTCATCATAAACCTTAATAATTGGTATCAGATTCGAATCTAAGATTAGAAACCCTGATATCTGAGGGGGATCATACTGGGACCTGCTGAATCGCCATTGTACATAGTACCATTTGACCCTAGTTTAGGTTGTCTCAACATTACCAGATCCCACCCCCATTTAAAATAAATTATCAAAAATGACAGGCGGGAGTACCTCATGCTGTCCAAGATTTTCCTTTCAATTCTGGTATTGAAAGTTCTGTTGAGCTTATTATAAAACCAGGACTACAAGCCCCAGAATGCAAAGAATAAACCTGAAAGAACTTCTCATGCATGGGTTTGCGAAATCTTAGCACTCTGCCCTACTCACCACCCAAGGCCCTAACCCAAGATAGCAGCTGGAGCAGGGTGCATGCAGGGTGCATGTCATGTGAGACTGAGACCTGCCCTCACTTGGATCTGAGGTGTGAGTGGACCGAACTCTGTTGAGGCCATGGGCCTGCACACAGCTGCCAGAGTCCTTTGTGGACATGTGTCCAGGAGGAGTGTAAAGATGCCATTTAGGGAAGCCTGAGGTCTGCACTATGTTCTGAGAGCGCTGTGTACTCAAGAAGATACACTTTAGAGTAAATCGGAGGTCTGGACACTGTACACCGGCATCACAGCACTGGGCATGACCGAGATGGATTAAAAATGTAAATCTTGTATTTCACAGCTAAACACTGTATTGGTGGGGGGCGCTAGAGGGCGCACGCGAAGATGGCCGCACTTATGTCAGGCTCTGCCAGACTGAGCCAACATCCGTTAATTATCCGCGATATCCAGCGTCATCTACCCACTAAATCGGCAGTAATCTAACCCTGCTGACCTGCGGCGCCTATCTGTGTAGTTCCCTGGCTGCGGCGTCCTTCAACGACGTGTCGCGGTGCCCATTCTCTTCTGCTGCGGGCTCCGTGGCGTGGCGGCTGGAGTAGGCCCGAGGCTGCCGGAGCTCGCCTGGTGACTGGCGCGGCGGTCGGAGCCCGTTGGCCTGAGGAGGAGAAACGACTGCTGGGGCTGCCGGAGCGTGGACGGAAGAGGTGCCGGCTACGACCTGCGGCACCTGATTTTGAGATTGAGCTGGCCGGCTGCGGAAGGCCTGCAGCTCTGCCCGGGCCGGTTGCGGTGAGTGGGGCTGGAGGCTAGGGGAGGCCGTGGCTGCGGAGGTGGTGTGTGGCTGACCTGGGCCGGCCGTGCGAGCTGCAATCGGCGGGGGCGGGGTAAGGGCTGAAACGGCTGGTTTAAGCGGAGGCGAACTGCGAGCTGCCGGGGAGCCTCGAGTGGAGATAGGCCCACTTGCTGGGACGCTCAGGGCTTTCGAAACGTGCAGGCCGGAACGTGAGACACTGTCTGCTGGGATTTGCTGCGCCGGGGATTGCGCAACACCGGGGCTTGCATTAGGTGCGGAGGCCTGCCTCATCTAGATATTGTGTGGATAGTGTGAACGTCTGGATGTTAAGTGGACCTGCTATGCCCAACTACTGAAGCTGGATGCTGATTTGATAGTGCCCACGTTATATTTTGAAGTGCTTGGTTGCTAATTGTGTCGCTGGGGGCCTGTTTGACCGGCATAAATATCTCACCAACCGCCCATTTGCCAGTGCTTTTGTAAAGTTGCTTCTTGTCTGCATAGGTGGTCGGCGACATGGGCAGGACTGAGCTTAATCAACCTAAGCTAAGCTTTGACACGCGCAAAACTGCAATGTCATCCTCACAGGCCACTTCTGATACTGATTCACTAGGAGCACCAGGGGGAGCACCGAACTTGGAGGCCACGCTCATGGCCATGCAAAAAACTTTGCAATCAATAGAAGGCACCATGGAGGCGGTAAATCACAGGCTAGACCACATGTCCACACAATTTGAAAGACAGAATGAGAGAATGGGTGAAGTGGAGCAAAGGGTGTCAGCTACGGAAGACGGCCTTACAACAATCACTGACAAAGTCTTCAAAATGGAGCGGGTGCTGGCGGTCATTCAGGCTAAAAATGAGGAGTTAGAAGGGCGGTCCCGGCGCAACAACATCCGCGTCACGGGGCTGCCGGAATCCACGAATGTGGGTAAGATGGAAGACTTTATGGAACGTTTGTTTGTAGACATCTTCAGGTCGGACCAGCTATCCAGAATGTTTATTGTGGAACATGTGCACCGCTCCCTAGCGAAAAGACCAGTGCCGGGTGCGCCACCGCGTCCCATAATTGCCCACATCTTAAACTACAGAGAAAGAGATGTACTACTATGCCTGGCACGGGAAAAGGGCACCATTGACTATCAGGGCAACAAATTGGAATTTTTTCCAGACTTTACTGTGGCTGTGCAGGCGGCGCGGAAAGAATTTAAAGGTGTGAAACAACTTCTCCGCAAAGAGGACATACCATACGCCATGTTATATCCTGCCCGGTTGCGAATAGGTGCACCGTTGGATAATAAAATATTCACCTCGCCGAAAGCCGCCATGGAGTTTGCCAAAACACAGAAGAAGCGTAAGCGCGATTCAGCTATGGCGCAGGAAGTTGACGATGACCTGAATGTAGACAGCTGATCGTAGTTCTACACATGCCCTGCAGAGTTATAACTGTACTGAGGATCCCTGGAGCCTTAACAAGTTGAAATGCCGTTTTGTCATGACCCGGCTCGCCTTACTTTCACTCGACTGTTGCAAAGCTTATGCATTGCTGGGATGGAAGGTTTATTGATGAACAGTATTTGTGACTCCGCTATTGTGATGATAATGTGTTGTTATGGGACTGACATCTGGTCCCACAAAACAGAGTTATGATTCTGATATTGTGATGATATTGAACAGTTGTGGGATTGGTCTCTAACCCTCCTTATGTGATGTTTTCGAATATACTGGCGGGTTGCAAATGCTTGATAGGTGACGTTGGATGCTCACTTTTGTAGCTTGGTCACCTCCCGTATTTCTGTATACGGGAGCTTCACGCCTCTACGCCCCCACGTATGGGAGTACCCCACAATTCACTTGCGGTTGGGATGGGGGAGGGGGGTCTGGGGAGTTGGGGAAGGCTTTGGCAGGTTGGGGAAGCTGAAATGGGTGGGGGGATGAAGGGTGAAGACAAGACTTTTCAGGAATGTTTTGAATTTATGACTGGAGCGGGTAGGGGTTGGCTTTGGCAGGTTGGGGGCGCTGAAGTGGGTGGGGGATCGGGGTGGGTGGACTGCGGGATCCAGGTTTGTTGGATGCATACTTTGGGATTCACAAGGGATCCTCTGGACACTCTCGAGATGTATTTAACTTTTGGAGCTGGAAGACGAGTGACATGTTTATTGTTCGTTGGTTGAGAGGGAATTCACTGACTATATGGCAGGATCTACACACTAATGGCCCCTATGGATAAGGGAGGCAAGGTTTCATGGCTAACTTGGAATGTGCGGGGACTAAACAGACCACAAAAGACCAGGCAGGTTATAGCGTACCTGAATAGGCATGATGTGCAGGTAGTCTTCCTACAAGAGACGCACCTTAGCAGACAGGCAGCAGAGATGGTAGCTAGACAGTGGGCGGGGACGAGATTAGCAACTTCGTGTTCCTCATACGCCAGGGGTGTTATGATCCTGATAAAAAAGAACAATCCGTTTGTGAGTCTACACGAGGAAATAGATACAGAGGGTCGCTATATTATTTTGCATGGTAAATTGTGTGGCACACTAATAACAATGATCAATGTATATGGGCCAAATATTGAGGACCCTGAGTTTTATGTCACTTTATGGAACAAGGTGTATGCCCTACCTCCATCTGCACTTATCTGTGGGGGAGATTTGAATGTGACGTTGGACTGTGACTTAGATAGAAAAGAGGATCGACAAACCACAGCAAAAAAAGCGAGTGGGGCGGTGAGGGATGGCATAGGTGAGCTGGGCCTAGTGGATGTGTGGCGTCTTGGACATCCGGGTGCGAGAGAGGGTACCTGCTACATGTCTGCACATGATACCTGGTCACGTTTGGATTATTGGCTGGTGACAAAAGATGTGAGTGGTTGGGTGCGGAAGACGGAGCATTTGCCTCGCACGCTGTCGGATCATGCTCCTGTATTGATGGAAGTCTGGATGCCGTTGCATGCGCCTGCACCATTTTCGTGGTGACTGCCGCCTGGGGCTCTGTCTGATCAGGTGCTGCGTGAGCGTTTGCGTGAGATAATTGAGGACTATTTTGACAGGAATGTTGGATCGGTGGATGAAGCATGTATTGTTTGGGAGGCCTTCAAGGTGACAGTGCGTGGGGCATGTATTGGTTTGCAAGCCGGGGTGCTCTAGTCACTCAGGGACTCCATGGATAGACTGGAACGTGAGCTGCTGAGCCTGGAACGGCAATGTGAGCAGCAGCCGGCCGAAAATCTGTTGGCTGACATACGTTCAAAAGTTACGGAGTATAATGAACTGGCGGAACAGGAGGTTAAATATGTATCCAAGCGCCACTAGGGCACGGTACTATGGGGAGGTTGGTCGCCCGGGGCGTGGACTGGCAGATAGACTTAAGGCACCATGGGCCAAACACTGTGGGGTACAAGAAATTAGGGACGGAGACAGAACTGTGATGGACGCGGACGGTATACTAGATTGTTTTGCGCAATATTACACGCACATGTACGAACATAAGGAAACGGCAGGAGATTGCTCAATACTTGGAAGATATAGCGTTGGTCTGGCTGTCGAAGGGGCAACAAGATTTTTTGATGCACCACATTACAGAGGGGGAACTCAGGGATGCGATTGCAGCGTTGCCAAATGGTAAAGCAGCAGGCACCGACGGGCTTCCGTCAGAATTCTATAAAGAGTATGTGGACTTACTTTTGCCTCACTTGGCGACAGTTCTGGAGGAGGCTCTAGAACAGGGACAACTTCCAGTGACGATGAGAGAGGCTCTTCTGGTGGCTCTCCCGAAACCCGGTAAACGGCAGGACCGGTGTGAGTCCTACCGCCCATTGTCCCTGATGAATACGGACGTGAAAATACTCGCCAAAGTGTGGCTACACGCCTGCGCTTGATATTACCCGTTATGATACTGCCGGACCAGTCTGGCTTTGTACCCCTGCGCTCAACGACGCATAACCTGAGAGCGTTGTTTGCAGTTCTTCATCTACTTAAGCCTGATCTTGCTGTGGTGGCGGTCCTCCTAGACGCCGCCAAAGCGTTTGATTCTGTAGCTTGGAGATATATGTTGGCGGTGTTGCACCGCATGGGGGTGCCTTATGTCTTCACATCATGGATCACCTTACTCTATAGCAATCCGATTGCGCCTGTGCGAGTGAACGGTCGAGTGTCAGCGCCCTTCGCTATACAGATAGGTACGAGGAAGGGATGCCCACTCTCGCCATTATTATTTGCCATTGTTTTGGAACCCCTAGCCTGTATCTTAAGGCAGAGACACGCGGCCTCAGCTTTACGTTTTCATCTCTGATCATTGGCGGTTTCCATGTATGCCAATGATATGGTGTTGTATATCCGAGAGCCCGATAAATATCTTGAAGGGGTGATTAGGGAGTATATCAGATTTGAACGCTTTTCTGGTCTGTCAATTAATTGGGATAAGTCTGTATTGTTGCCTTTGACAGACATTACCCTACCCTTTCCACTAGAGTTCCCCTTGGAATTGGCCACGGAGCCTGTTCGGTATCTGGGGATATGGGTACACAGAGACTCCCAAGAAATAATCCGAGCGAATTATGGAGTAGCGATTCCGAAATTAGAGGATCAGGTGGCACGCTGGATACGTTTACCCCTTTCGTTTGCGGATCGGGTAGCCCTGATCAAAATGGTGGTGCTCCCTAAATTTTTGTATTATTTTGTAAACATTCCCCTTGCCCTGACGTCTAATTTTTTCACAACGCTTCAATCCTTGTTAATCACCTTGACCTGGGGGGAAGAAACCACGTGTGAAGTGGGACACCCTGACCAAGCCCTATGAGCTGGGTGGGTTCGCTGTGCCGGATATGAGATTGTATTATCTGTGTGCTCAGGCACATTTTGCCTCGTACTAGATCTCGGCATCGCCGTATACCCCTCATGTAGCAATTGAAGCTGGAGCGATATATCCGCTGCCTTTAAAGGCGATGGTAGTGAATCCGCATTCAGTATACGAGAAAGGTGAGGTAGATACGCTGCAGTGCACTGCGACAGCCTGGCGGGACCTAGGGAAGCGTTCAGACCGATTACCACTGTATGCTCCGGCCATGCCCTTATTGCATCATGCACACATCTCAGTATCGAGTGAAGTCGGGGCGCTTCAACTGTTGCAAGGTGCTGGGATACAGTCCATGGGAGATGTCTTTCCTGCAGGCCAATTTCTTGCATTACAGAGTTTACTGGATTATACGAATAACGGAACTATGGCTACATTCACTTACGTCAGACTACGTGCTGCGGTGCGCGATCTCTATCCGTCATTTCCGATGGAACCGCCTGCGCTGAGTGCTTTACAGTTGATGTATACTGCGACCACCCGTGAAAAGATGATTTCGCGACTATACCGGGCGTCACAAGAAGACGAGGGAGGTATGAATGTGGTTGCAAGAGCTAGATGGGATGCTTGTTTGCTGGAGCCGCTGACGGATGAGGAATGGTCTGAATGCGGTACTATGACTGGCAATTTTGCAGCTAACGGTAACTTCAGACTCATACACTACAAGTTTTTACAGCAATGGTAATACACTCCGGTCCAACTTTCTAATTATGGGCTCCGTAATTCGACTGCCTGTTTACGCTTTGGGATGGATGGGGCCGACTTTATGCACTTAGCTTGGGTGTGCTCCCGAGTGTTTGCGTTTTGGACGGACGTTGACTGAAATGACGCAAGTGTTGATTGGTGTGGACCGCGCATATGTTTGCTTGGCATAGCATCTGGCGTACCGTTAGGAATGAGACGCTTGGTGACATTAGCACTACAAATAGCCAAGAGGAGAGTGGCAGCTTGCTGAGGAGGGAGGCGAGCACCTGATGTTAAAACCTGGCTACAAGAAATGGTGTATTGCCGCGATCAGCTGACATGTTATTATGAAGAACTCCCATTTGTCTCGCGCCCAAGAGATATATGGGGCCCTTATACTACCTATATGTTGTCTAAACTCACTGAAGATGATTGATCTTGCTCTTTCTCTCTGACATGCCCTGCTGCTCAACCCTTGAGGATATTGTCTTGTGGGCTATCCACTGCCATGCTATGGGCATACTTCTGTTTAAGCCCATACAAGGATAGATCATGAGGCGCATCACTTGTTCCTCCTGATGCACAGCAACCCATCTACTATTATTGCTCACTGCCATACTCCTGCACCAGAGCTGATCTCCTTTGTCTCTGATGGATGTTTCAGGTATATACATACTGAGAGTATCACCATGGCCACAATTGAACTTAAACACAAGGGGGCAGATTTATGTTGGTAATGCGCCACGTTTGCGTCACGCAACTGCGGCGTAAACGTGGCGCATCCCTACGACCCATTTACAACGTGAAGCATCTAGGCAGATGCGTCACGTTGTAAAGCCCTGCGCCACTTGTGGGCGTTCCGGCGCAGGGTGGGCGTTCCAAGGCAGGTGCGCCTCGCAAAAGTGGCTGAGTGAAAGCTATAAGATTTCACTCAGTCACTTTCAGGCCAATGCTGTGTCAAAACCATGTGCCTGCTTGAAGCAGGCGTAAGGCTTGACGAAGCATTGGACAGAGAGGGCACCCCCGAGCCTTGCTGGAGCTGCGTCGCGCGTGCGACACAACTCCAGCAATGCGCCACCTTTACGGCACAGATGCGTCACGCATCTGTGCCGTTTTTGCCCCATGGTGCGCCGCATTGTAAATGCGGTGCACCATGGGTGGCAGAGCAGTGGCGCAAAATAACTGGCGCATCCCTGGGGATGCGCCAGTTATCATAAATCTGCCCCCAGGTGTTTCCCAATCGTCTTCCATACTCTGTCTTCTTCGCTCATGGTTGCTATCTGACTAGGATCCCAAGGGTATATGGGGGGGAGTTATTTGTTGACACGTTTATCTATGACAGATGTAAAATAAAAGACTGAAAGGATATCCTGAATTGGTACTGCAAGTTCCAAATATATCATTTTTCCAGTGCTACGCCGCCGGTCCTATGGATGTCGGCTGATGGGCTGTGTAATTAAGATTGGATTAACATGTATTACTGATATTTGCGGCCGGCCCAATGGGGTTGTAGGCCAGAAACTGTGTTCTTGCAGAATGGCGTAATCTATACTACTATTATAAAGAGAGAACTTGCACCTTTTGGCCAGGTAAACTCGGGAACCACAGCACCAATCACAACACCCAATACAGCGTTGGAAAGGGCAGTTGCAGCAGAAGGACAGAGGCTATGCAGACGCCCACCATATACATTTAAAATGTAAAAGAACTGTGTCAGCAAAGTAGTCCCTTGTGGGCGTGTCTGCATTGTGCTGTGGGTGTGTGCTGGGGGCGTGACAATCGCTGGGGGCATTCCGTCACGATGGTTGTTTTTTCTTCCCAGGTTCTATACATTCCTGCTCCCTTTAAATAGTAGTTCATTGGTGGTCCCATTCTCTTAGAACCACCCCAAGCACAGTTATGGGCAAAAATACAACTAAAAGGTAATGCAAAGCATTATGGGATAAGCTTAGCATAATTTTTAGCATTCATGAAAGGGTTTCAATGTTTTGGAATTTTACTCATCAGGGACATCTTGGGACGACGAGGTGAACTGCAGCGTGATGTATAATATTTTAAATGCGATTGCATTTTCCTCATCAGGGACATCTAGGGACGGCGAGGTGAACTGCAGCTTGATATATAATATTTTAAATGCTATTGCATTTGCATCATCATCAGGGACATCTAGGGACATGAGGTGAACTGCAGCTTGATGTGTAATATTTTAAATGCTATTGCATTTGCCTCATCAGGGACATCTAGGGACCATGAGGTGAACTGCAGCTTGATGTATAATATTTTAAATGCTATTGCATTTGCCTCTTGGGGACAACTGGGGAGAACGAGGTGAACTGCAGCTCTTTGTAGAATTATTTGGATACTATAATATTCACTTCCCACTGCTAATCTCGTCCCATAATGGTTTGCAGGGGCTTGATCTCAAAATCATCACCTCTCTCACTGCTTGCTGGAAGCTAATTTCACTTTTGTGAAATGACTATATGCATTTTAGCATGTAGAAATACTTGTTATTTTACCTTGAATATATGAGGTTTCTGTTTTAAGAATTGAAATCTGACGGAACGAAATATTGCCGATTTATTGTACCAAGTTCGCGCCAATTCCGCCCACCCCTACTTTAAATACCCCTGTACCCCAAAACCCAAACCTATCCCTAAACCCTAAAAATACCCCTGTACTCCAAAAGCAAAACCTAGCCCTGAACCCTATAAATACCCCTTTACCTCAAAACCCAAACATACCCCTGAACTCTAAAAATACCCCTGTACCCCAAAACCCAAACCTACCTCTGAACCCTACAATACCCCTGTACCCCAAAACCCAAACCTAGCCCATAACCCTTAAAATACCCCTGTACCCCAAAACCCAAACCTACCCCATAACCCTAAAAATACCCCTGTACCCCAAAACCCAAACCTAGCCCAGAACCTTAAAATACCCCTGTATCCCAAAACCCAAACCTAGCCCTGAACCCTAAAAATACCCCTGTACCCCAAAACCCAAACCTAGCCCTGAACCCTTAAAATACCCCTGTATCCCTGTACCCCAAAACCCAAACCTACCCCTGAACCCTAAAAATACCCCTATACCCCAAAAACCCAAACCTAGCCCTGAACCCTAAAAATACCCTGTACCCCATAACCCAAAACTATATCTGAACCATTAAAATACCCAAACACCCCAAAACATATACCTCAGTACCCCAAAACATATACCCCAATACCTATACTTGCCTTATCCAAACATTTTTAAAAAACATGCTTTTACCATTCATGCATTTACAACGAATTTCGTTGTAAATGTATGCGTGGTAAAAGCATATAAAATGTAATGCCATGCGTTATAATGGCATTGCGGAGTCACGGTACTTTTGGAAGGAAAGTATGCGGAGTCATGGTATGCGGAAAGAAAGTTGCGGTATAATGGGTGTTTACCCTCCCCCGGTAAGTACATTGGTGGCACGGCGGCCCACATCTCCAGCAACATACTCATATTTGTTCACCACCCATTTGAAAAATGCACAGGTCTCTCTCATTGATGGCCCGGACCGACATACGCTTTTAGACACGCCTCCCGCAACAAGTTCTAGAATTGCGAACTTTAGAGCTGGGGAGCTACGTTCGAATCTCGGCATCAGCTCAACATCCTGTGATTCCAGGCAAATCGCTTCGTCTCCCCGTGCCTACCACAAATGAATGTGTTCTTCTGTAATGTAAATTGTGCTCATACCATGTTGTCGAGTTCGCGCTATATAATATTGCAATGAAAAATAAAGTAGGGAAACTCGAGTTCACACACTACTGAACGCGCACTCTTAAGTGCATCAGCAGTGCACTGTGAATCGGAGCGTTTCACAGGCCTGTCACAGATTAGAAATGCTATCTAAACGAAATCCTACAAAACAATATACTACTGGCCGGCAGCAATTCATACCCGGACAACGTTGGGACGGGCTGCTAGTAAAGTAATAAAGGTCTTAAAAAAAAACACAAAAAAAACACTGTATTGGTGCTGGGAGGCTTATTTACCCTGAATGCGTCCTTTGTACTTCACAATAAAATGTCTATAAATATTGGAAAAGCAAGAATTGTCCTTAACACTGATATTAACAGGATGATTCATACAGCAGGCACAAGCCCTATTGCTGGATGGATTGCTTGGTGTGGTACCAAGCACATGACTCTTAATAATGGTTTGTGTTGTCATGGTTATTTATTATCATCTGTATTTGAATAACTTTCTTTAGCATTACCATCGCTGGCTGGGCCATTTAGACTGGTATAACCTTTATCTACTCTCTGTCAGAGTGGGCGACAATGCTCCACAAATATGGGGGATCAACAGACATGTAAATGTACAGGAATTTATATAGCGCAAATCACCAAGCGGTTTCTAAGCGCTTGCTTAGGGAACCCTTCCTGGTATTCCCCTGTGAGATAACCCCAGCAGGGTATCTGCAAGGTGAAAGCCAGGCATCCCGCTGCGAGGGGCCGTTGTGGAGATTAAGCAAGCTATTGCCCAGAGTCGCAGAGTGTGAACCCGTGAATCGAGTAGGCACCGGAGTGAGAATTGTCGAGTCCATGGACATTTTAGGACTCAAGACCCCGCCGAGCCGGGAATTGAACCCTGGTCCCAGGCTGACCTCTGCTTCCAGGTCTGCCTCCTCTAACCAGTGAGCCACACTTCTCCTGAACATGAGGCCCCCCTGATAAAGTTAACGTGAAAATGAGTACAGAATGGGCTAAGAATAGGCAAAGCACGTGGGGCCTCATGTATGAAAAGTGACGCATCGCTGCGTGAAAACAGCGATGCACCACTTTTCACTGCGCCCTCCTTGCGACACCAGTGATGCGTCATATTTTCAGTATGGCAAGCCCCATGTGAAAGGGCCTGCGTCAGACTTACAGCTGCTGTGAGGCAGGCGCAAGATTTTGACGCAACTATGTCCTAAAAGTGACGCAGTGAAATCTCATAGATTTCACTGTGTCACTTCTACGACCCTTTCCTGCGTCAATACACCCCCCTTGCATACATTATACCTGGCGCAGGTATAATGTGGTGCAGGGGTTTACAAAGTGACGCATCTACCTAGATGCGTCACTTTGTAAATATGGCGCAACAAGGCACATTTTTTACGCCACTGGTGCCTCACAAAAAGTGACGCACCAGCGGCGTAAAAGTGACGCATAGCCTCATAAATTAGGCCCCATTCTCTTTAACCCTGTAAGTCCATGTAATTAAACAGGCGAATTTTGGTAAGAGCAAGCAGGATGTGTGTAGCACTGCTTACTGTGACATGCGATTGTGATTTAAATTCCTCCCCTCACGAACTTTCCACGTCGATTCATAAATTTCAAATGGAAGGGACTGAAAGAAGTCAAGAAAAGATGCTAGATTTATGCTGTTAATTTATTTGCGATGTGAAACTGGTTATCCGTTTATTTTTACTATGTGTAATAGATACAACAGCTCTGTACCCAATTTTTACGGAAATTAGGCTGAAAAATCTAATTTTACTACCATTTTATTAGAGACTTTTTGGAGAGCGTAAGCCGTAAGGGACGGTACCGCCTGGTGGGCACATCATACATGTAATGGAATATTACATCGCTTTACCAGCGTCACTGCTTGCAGGTGGCTCGGGGACTATCGCTGAAGACAGGGGTCCATGCCAAATGTGGCAGTGCAGTGTGCAGTGGTGGAGGAAGTGTGCAGCACCCTCCTAAAACCTACTTGGCACCGCCCCTTCTTGGAAAGTAAGCTCTGCATGTCTCCACCTTATTTTCTCTGCCTGCTCTGAATAACAAGAGTGTAGATGTAATGTCAGCGGTCTAGCTGACGCACGTCGCGTGATGATAGAAGATGATAGAAGCGCGAGTGCCGGAGCCTCGAATAGATCGGCTCGGCGCTCTCTGAGGAAATAAGATAAATAAACACCCTTGAACCCACGGGGAGAACAGGAGTCCCTGCAATATGTGGCATGACATTACCTATTGCTATATTACCCCAGGAAATATGCACCCTGATTCCCTATCCCAGCTATCTGCCTTAGCGCCAGGGGCGGCTGTAGTGCTGAAGGTGCCCGCTGCAAGCCTGGTAAAGGCCTCCCACACTCTCACTGCCCTTGGCACGGGCACCCGGGCAAACAGGAAGAGCCAGTCATGCAAACTCTCCAGGCTGATTGACAACACCCCTGCCCGCCCCCACCCCCGGCATGGATGGCAATTAGTGCAGTCACAATACAAATTCAGACTAGGACTCTCGACCGGGTTTAAACAGTCCCTGTGCCTTTCGGACTTCATGGCGCTACGCATCTTTCTTAAAAGTGTAGATGCCGTTCATGAACAAAACACGCCGGCTAGGAAGCAACCCATTCATGCAGGCCATACAAGAATCAGTCAACAGTCGATTGCAAAATTCCAGGAATAGTCAGTGAGCAGAGGGGAGCTACAGTGATTTCTGACTGCAGCAAGAGAGTCTCCAGTTACATTGCACTTCAGTTAAAGAAGTGCAAGCAGAGCGGATGGAAACTGTACTTAGGCTCCGCTGCTTCGGGACTACACGGAAGTAACTCTACCATCAACAGCCAACAGAAAGCACAGAAACAACAGCAGTGGCCCAAGTAAACCAATCACAAGCAGAAGAACAAATTAGAGAAAGTTTCAGCCAACATTCACATTACTTCAGGTCTCGCTGAGACAGCTCATGCGCTGCATGTGCTGCATAGGCTCAACCTAAAAATGAGAATGTTGACAAAGTCTCTACAAATAGTTTGACATCTTATCTATCACCACAAGAAAAACCACTGACATACGCCAGTGTCTGTACATTATTTTATAGCAACTAAAACTGTTTTATTGACAGTAGAAACATGCACATTGCTTAAAAAAAAACACAAAAAAGCGACTTGGCAAATATATATGCCTATACATAGCGCCAATACTTCGCTGCCTTTGTTAGCACACTCAGGCCTCGGATCCAGGTTATTCACCTTGAACACGGGCCTGGCCGTACAATGAACCTCGTCTAACCCATTTTACAATTAATCGAGCCCCGCTTTTAGACTAGTAACCCCCTTTCCCGGCCCCACAGACATCATCTTTTGTAGATAAGGGCCCACAGACTGTCCACAGCGTCTTTCTCCCTGCCATATCACTCTCTACACTGGAACAGGAGCCTAACTGAGCTATAAACCCATGTCTGTGCAGCTACATCCACACAAAAAGCGGAAGGAGCGCTTAATTTAAGCCGGTGTTTGCAGGTGGGGTCCACTGGCATTCCTTTTTGGGCGCCAGGACATATTTTTTATTTCACACTTTGACCAAGATTAAGGGAGAGAAATGCAAAATAGGAGAGGACGGGCACTATGGGAAACAGTGACAACAGGAGATAGAAGGGATGAAAGATTTTAGGTGAGAGAACTAAAGGCTGCAGCAGTGCCTTGTGGTGGACAGTGGAGGCATGAGGCGAAAACTCTTCAACACCATCAAAGAACTCTCCAACCCCAGCGCTAGCAACACCATCGCAAGAACTCTGCAGCTCCCTCACCACGTTCCTCCACCGAAAGATCGCAGATATACACGACAGCTTCGGACCTCAGACTCCGCCTCCAGTCCCCAAACCAACGACCCCCACCACCACCCTCAGCGCCTGGACCCCCATCTGCACTGAAGAAACCACCAACGTCATGAACTCCATCCACTCCGGCTCCCCCTCGGATCCATGCCCCCATCATATCTTCAACAAAGACAACACCATCATCGCACCCCATCTCCGGAACATCATAAACATCTCGTTCTCGTCAGCCACCTTCCCCGAGAGCTGGAAGCACGCAGAAATTAATGCCCTTCTGAAGAAACCCACAGCAGACCCCAAAGACCTAAAGAACTTCCGCCCCATCTCTCTTCTTCCCCTTCCGGCCAAGGTCATCGAGAAGACCGTCAATAAACAGTTGACTGCTTTTCTCGAGACAAACAACTCGCTCGACCCTTCCCAGTCCGGTTTTCGAGCCAACCACAGCACCGAGACTGCCCTCATCGCAGCCACCGACGACATCAGGACCCTGAAGGACAACGGAGAAACAACCGCCCTCATTCTACTGGACCTTTCGGCAGCCTTCAACACCGTATGCCATCACACCCTAATAACACGCCTCTTCAACACTGGGATCCAAGGAAAGGCCCTTGACTGGATCACGTTGTTCCTCTCTGACAGAACCCAGAGAGTCCGCCTCCCTCCCTTCCGCTCAGAAGCCACCAAAATCATCTGCGGCGTACCCCAAGGATCCTCGCTCAGCCCAACGCTCTTCAATATCTACATGTGCCCCCTCTCCGCCATCGCACGCAAACACAACATCAACATCATCTCCTATGCCGATGACACACAGCTGATACTCTCCCTCACCAAAGACCCAGCCACCGCCAAAACCAACTTACAGGAAGGAATGAAAGACCTCGCAGAATGGATGAAGCTCAGCCGCCTGAATCTGAACTCAGACAAGACGGAGGTCCTCATCCTCGGACAATCCCCCTCCGCCTGGGACGACTCCTGGTGGTCCTCAGCACTGGGCTCCGCACCAACCCCCTCGGACCACGCACGCAACCTGGGATTCATCCTGGACTCCACCCTCATGATGACCAAGCAAGTTAACGCCGTCTCGTCATCATGCTTCAACACCCTGCGCATGCTCCGAAAGATATTCCGGTGGATCCCCACCGAAACCAGAAAGACGGTCACCCAGGCCCTCGTCACTAGCCGACTGGACTACGGAAACGCCCTATACGCAGGAACCACCGCCAAACTCCAGAAACGACTATAACGCATACAGAACGCCTCCGCACGACTCATCCTCGACATCCCTCGCCATAGCCACATATCTGCCCACCTGAGAGACCTGCACTGGCTCCCCGTCAACAAGAGGATCACATTCAGGATCCTCACCCACGCACACAAAGCTCTCCACGACATGGGCCCCGAATACTTCAACAACCGCCTCACGTTCTACACTCCCACCTGCCGGCTCCGCTCAGCCAGCTTTGCACTCGCCATCGTCCCACGGATCAGCAGAACCACAACCGGAGGAAGATCGTTCTCCTACCTGGCCGCCAAGACATGGAACTCCCTCCCAAAACACCTACGACTGATCCAGGACCATCTCACCTTCAGGAGGCACCTCAAGACCTGGCTATTCGAGCAGTAGCAGCACCCTCCCCTCCCTTCAGCGCCTTGAGACCCTCACGGGTGAGTAGCGCGCTCTATAAATGTTTTGAATGATTGATTGATTGACAGGAGGCGACAGCTTCGGTGTTTACAAGACCAGCACTCTAGCGCTAGCGGCTAGTTTTTGGGAACTTTAAAGCCCGACGCTTAGGGGCTCATTTATGAGAACTGACGCATTGCTGCGTGAAAACAGCGGCGCGTCATGTTTCATTGCAGCCTCCTTGCGACATGCTGGTTGCGTCACATTTACAGTATGACGCATCACGTCGTAAGAAGTTACAGATAAGTCAGTATTTCTAACGCATCTGTAGGTACAAGAATTACACATTGCTGTAGTGTGTCACAAAAGTGACGCAACTCCAGCAATGGGTCATTTACACATTGGCAAGTCCCATGTTAAATGCGCTTGCGTCAGTTTTATGCCTGCCATGAGGCAGGCGTAAGATATTGACGCATTTGCGTCCTAGAAGTGGCGCAGTGAAATCTCACTGATTTCACTGCGTCATTTCTACGACCCTTTCTTGCACCGGAACGCCCCCCGCATACATTATAACTGGCGCAGGTATAATGTGGCACAAGGGTTTACAAAGTGACACATCTACCTAGATGTGTCACTTTGTAAATATGGTGCATCATGGCACATTATTTACACCGCTGGTGCGTCACAAAAAGTGATGCACCAGCGTTGCAAAAGTTACGCAACGGCCCATAAATGAGCCCCTTATTATTTTACAAACTCTGCCCTGGCCGGAAGGGACAGTCTGGCGCAGCACATAAGGATGTCTGCACGCACCTCTATCTGGACCCTCTGGAGGGGAGTCCCGAGTACAGAGGTGTACACTGCGCAGCGAAACATGGACACGCTCCTTGCCCTTGGTACACAAACACAGCAGGGACTCAACGTAAAGCATGATTTTACAGAGATGGTCCCCCAAGTTTTGCCTTGAGGGTGGAGATGGGAGTGCAAAATAAAACGCATGCAAGGAATAACAGATCATACATGGAAGCACGGGCGAGTCAGGGTCTGTGAATGATAATGGACTTCTTAAATTAATGTATGCATATGCCCACGCACTGGATCTGCTGCCTCGGTATTAATACCTCACCGGGCGTGGAACGGCGCCGGCTTCCCAAAGGCGACCCATATAATTGCCCTAAACGAACCCCGCAGCTCTGCCTCTACAGAGGGCTCTTGTACTCCCCAGTCCGAACTCAAGCACAACAAATGGTGAACTAAAAAGAGGATTATTCTAAAATTAGACCTCTTTGATGGCGAGGCAATGCGCCGAACGCGTTTGCATGTTCCCTTACAGTCTAGTGCTAGGCGAGAGGCACACATGTAAACCTGGCACCATGAATAGAAGTGCTTACCACATCACATGCCAGCGATGCGACCAGAGCAGTGGGCACTTTCCCAAAGTTCAAAGCTGATTATCCTGGGCAAAAGTAAGCAATGTGCTGGGAAGGAGGGGGCTCAAAAACACACCAAAGTTCTGCCAAAAATCCGGGCAGAAGTGCCCCCAGAGGGCGAGTTCTGCTTAGAAAAAATCTGCGAACAGCAGAGAAGGAAAAAACCTAGGGGCATATTATCAAGGGGGTTTATCTCCGCTTTTTTGGCTTTAAAAGCCAAGAAAGCGGAAATAAAATTATCTCCCTATTACCTAGCTGTCGCTAACATCAGTTAGAGACAGCTAGTAGGAGATAGCGACCATCTTGGGCCCCGCTTTGCATGTCAGTGATATTTATCACTAATGACATGCAAAGTGGGCGTGCCAAGATGTTAGCGACTGGAAACAGTCGCTAACATCGCTATCTCCTATTACCAACTTTTGGAGATATTTGCGCTAAGCGCGAATATCTCCAAAAGCTAACACCTGCCCCTGAGCAGTTCTTAGCCATGTTATCCAATGGTAGGTGGATAACATGGCTAAGAGCATTAGCTCGGTAGTGCATGAATATCGCTGACTTTTCAGCTATATTCATGCATTTCGGCCGATTTTTATCGCTTAGGAGATAAACCTTGATAATAGCAAGGTTCCTAAGCGATAAAAATCGCCGCAGCTCGGCGACAAAAATATCGCCGCTAAACCAACGTAGCGATAATTATCGCTAGTTGTTGGTAATATGCCCCCTAGAGTGCTAACTTTTCACCACAGCTATGCTCTCCAAAAACAGAAATGCGAAGATATTGTTTTCCAAACTTGGGACCACTCGCTCTCGGCTCCAGGCCAATCTCCACTCAGTACCCAGCAGCTCGCTACGGGCAACTGGTTCGGGACTCGGTGAATAGGAAGGCACGTGAGAAAAGCCAAGCTGCGAGCGAGGGGGCACGCGGATGTTGCCAGGCGCCCAATAAATAAGCATTGGCCGCACGCGCGCCTCCTTGCGCTTAAAGTTAAAAAAAACAAGCAACAAACACGAGCACCTCGCACGGTGGGGGGGAGTGGAGGGGGCGGGCGCGATTCACTTGCGGGAGCGCTAATTGCTGCCAGATGGTGTTGCGCGCTCCCGCGAGTAAATCTCCTGACATGCACGCGTTGCCATTGAAGGCAATGGAACGCGTGCACGTGCTTGGCTGAAAAGCCTTAGCGCTCGGAAAAGGTATTTATCCTTTGCAACGCATGCGCGTTTCGAAGGCCGAGACCTAAAAACCACTGACAAAAAAACAAGCATTTGCAATGCAATAGGCCTTACATTCGCCAAGTGTTTGAAATATTGGAATTGTAAATGACAATGGGCCAAATGTAGGAAGCCTGATTGCACTTGCAAATGCTGAAATTCGCAGAATTTCAGCATTTGTGATCGCAATTAGGGCAGTGACCTATGTAGCACACAAACACCAACATGCAAAATAAGGAATCGCTAAATTTGCGATTCCTTATTTTGCTTTTGCATTTAAGGAATCGCAAATTGCGATTCATTAAATGCAATGTAGGAAGCACCCAAGTTGTGCGACTTTTGGCTTAAGGAATCGCAAAATACCACCAACTTCAGGTTGGTGGTATACTGCGATTTCTTTGACCTGGTGTAAAGTCGCACGGCAGCCTGCACACAAAAGGGAGCACAGCCCAGGGCCACATCGGAAAGGCAACACATGCCATGGAAACACTCATCATGCGGCCCGGACACCAAAGAGGGCCACAACACCCACCGCCACCACCCCAGGACCCCAACCCATACCAGGGACACTCCCACCCCCGGACCACCATAGACACAACATCACCGTCCACTATAGGCTGAAAGGGACAACCATCCTACGCATCCTGACCATCATCGACTAACAGGCCTACGGCACCAATAAAGTGGACAACCAACATCCCACCACACACAAAGCTGCACCTGTTGGCCCCTGGTAACCCCCAAACAACACCTGCTTTAGTCAGAGGAGTCTCACAGCCAGCCACATCGAAATTCCCCACACCTGTCCTGGACATCACCATCACCCTGGTACCCCAGTCCCTATACGTTTAACACAATGCGCAGGATCTGCTGGAGACCAAGCAAGGACCATACGCCCTAGCAGGATGCATGCACGTGTTGGGGGCAAACCACAGCACACATGCACTACCTGTACCCCCTGGTGACACAGCACACAATCACTGCAACAGGAAGCAAACATCACATATCAATGTGCAGGAAGCAACAGAACACCGAACAATGTTGCCTTCAAATACAGTTCAAAGACAGTGTGCATGATCTCTTCATCCTCCAGCAGTCCATCATCAACCAGAGTTCCTAGGATGCAAACCATGGAAATACACAGCCCCTTGGCAAGTTCTAAATGAACACCACCACACCCCAACTCCACAAAATGCAAATCACAACTCTGGCAATGCACCCGTCACAAAATCAAAACCATCATGCACAACAACAACAACATGTCCACCCACCAGACACGACAGAACAACTTACAATGGTAACCTGGGCAAGCCCTGAACCTGAGCCATCAACGGTATGGCACCTCAGCCACATAATAGCCACATTTGGGGAGAGGTGGCAACCAAGCATGTCTAAATAATGCAGTAGAACCATGGTTGGAAAAGTACACAATGCCAAGAGTGGTAGAGATGTGCTGGACAGACATTAGTATGGAGAAAACGCCCATATCCATGGTGACATACACCTCTGGTGTATGGAGTGCAGTGGACAGTGGACGCAACCATGTGACCCCAGCCAGTGGTGGACCTTGCAAAATGTTGCCTGTTACACTCCCCCCTAAGCGTCACTGAAGTGGGAGGGCTGGCGCCAAGGCTGTCCTCGTGAGCGGAGTTGCCTGTGATGCTGTGCGCCTGCCGGACCATGGCAAGCTGGACCATGAACCCGTCAGGCCCGCCCCTGTGCAGCCAGGCCACACTGATCACCTGCCGACACTGGTGTGTGTCAAGGAAGGCCCACCATGTGCTGGTGCAAGCTCCAAGCCCGAGTCCCACGACTTTGGCAGCCTCCTTAGACCATCACGGCCTACGCGACACAGGCCCGCTTTAGTCCTTTCTCATTGACGTACTGTACTGCTGCCTTTGGCCTACTCCTCGGACCATTAGGACCCATATGTGAAACTATATCCTGAGTCATGAATGGCAGTGACCCCAAATCCGGGACAGCGGCTACTGCACCAGACCCCCCGATCAGTGAGGCATAGTTCCATATGGGCATCTTGCAAGACGTGGTGCCACTAACCCTGTTCAACGTCAGCTGGCAACACATGGTGCCACTAACCCTGTTCAACGTCAGCCGGCTACACGTGGTGCCACTAACCCTGTTCAACATCAGCTGAATACATGTGGTGCCACTAACCCTGTTCAACGTCAGCCGGCGACACGTGAATGAGGGACCAGGACTACCCTGCTGACCAGTAGGTCCCACATCCAGCACCTTGTTGCAAATCACGAATTGCAGAGTCCACATCAGTGGTCGCACGGAGAGGAGTAAGAGGAAGATGCGGCTCAGTCCGGACGAAAGCCGGGTCACATACACAGAGGTGACCGAACACGTGGTGCCACTGAACCTGAACTACGCAGGCCGGTGGGGCCATCCAACCTATGCCAGCGACACTCGGTGAATGGGCGGTGCTGACCGCTGCCTCAGACCTACACCACGGTCAGGTAGGTCACACATTTGGAACTGAGTCTTGATTACACCATGGCAGTGAACATCATTTAAGGCAGAGAACAATTCACTTTACTCCCTTCGATGTGGTGCCAACAAGTCTGCGCTCTCATCACAACCACACGTGTCTGTGGGCATATGCGGACTACTGCCCTTGGCATGGGTGAGTTACAGATTTGGAACTGAACATCGGTAATTCAAACGGCAGAATACATTTCATCGAACGCACAGAGAGGTGTAAGAGGATGACGCGTTGCAGTCCAGAGGGAACAGAATCATCGTTACGGAGGTGATCGAACACTACCGACAACTGCCCTTTTTTTTACTAACTCTGTGCCTCACAAGCCAACGACACATGGCTGTGGGCCACTGATGACCACTGCCTCCGGCCTACACTGTGGTCTAGTAGGTCATACTGTCTTGATTTGGCAATGGTGGAGTTCATATCAGTGTACCGGCATCATCGCAGACTGCATCCCCTCTCAGCACCTGTGCCACTAAGTCTGTTCCCCTACATTCATGGTCACTCTCTGGTCGTACATTGGTGGCATTTGAGTCTATGGACTAGGGGCTAGTTTTCATCCACATGTAGCTGATATCGAATTGTTGTTAAAAACGAGACTTATGCTTTCTACTCCACCATTTGCTTCTTCCAGATAACATCAGACCTTCCGCATCATGCCCTGGAGGACGTCTTCCACTGTGCTCCGCAACATACACCTCGGACATTGATGGGGACCCGCTCAGGTCGCATGGCCCATCTGACTGCACCGCAAGTCACCATCCCGTGGCTGGGTGCCTGTGCCGGCCGCAGTGCATCCGGGGCCACTAACTCTGCTGGTCTGGGACCCCTTCTTTAGAGATATTGAATGGCCTCTGAAGCGATGGTCTTCGGGTCAATAATGCAATGTGTCTGTGGCCCTGCACTGTCCGCAGCCTCCGGCCTCAACTGTGGGCCTCCAGGGCCCACACATAGCATCGAGTCCTGAAAGGCCCGGACATCGCATCACCTCAGGAGGCACATGCCAACAGCGCAAGGACCACCTCCAACCGCCATCTGCCAGATTCAAAACGGTGGTCTTGACAGACCTACGGAGTTGCTAAGACCTGTCGTGGATGCCATCATCGGCCTGATACAATGCTCAGCACTCCAGGTGCCAGTGACTCAGTGCACCGCAAGCAGTTGTCCGTTTCTGATTAAGTTTTGCATTGTGGAGAGGTTGCAGTATGGAAGAGCTGGGACTATGATGAGGAAGCCCACACTACAAACCCCAAGGCAAGAATGCAGATAGGAGGTGATAGTCAAGCGACAAACCTGCATCTATTACTGGGTCTTGCTCTGTGGACTGCGGATGCAACTGTCACCTCAGGCAGTGTGGGAGACTTGGACGCTGAGGAGGAAGTTGATGCACACCACACTGCATCTGCATGAGGAGTAACCCGAAGGGACACAATCCTAGCAATTTCTTCAATGAGCGAGCACATCTCTAGTGTCCCTACCTCAGTGCATTGTAACTCACGGAACCACCTGACTGAATATTGGGTGACCTCTATCCTTCCTCTGGCTCCCTCCATGTTTCTCTGCAGTTGACTCTGTTATGCTGGTGTTTACTGTTTCCATTACATTGGTGTCCACTGTACAAGTTGTTGCCTGCACCAACCACTCCGTGCGGGCTGGCTTATACTCACCCCACACACATCCATTTCAGGCATCACTGTACATGTGGCCCTGCCAATAAAGGGGCCAGGCGCACGTGCCCGTAGCCAGTGCCAGTCCAACATGATAAATGCATGTGTCCCTGTGTTCTTTTTGTATGCATAGGGGGCCTGGGCCCTATGATATCACATTGTGATGTGTATAGCGGCCCCGACATGTCACTGCAGGCAGCGGGCTAGAACCTGGACATGTAACTTTGCCGTCACCCACTCAATTTGTAAAGGAAGTGGAATATGCCATCGTACGAAGAGTCAACATGGGTGTGTGACTGATATGTGTGTGCCCCTGGGTGTGGTTCTGTATTGGGTATGTGCATCTGCATGTGTCTCTATGGCAGTGGTTTATTTTTTCACACAAAATGCTGCAAACACATAACAGGCAGAGCACATCAACTTTTACTACAATGTGGTACAAACCACAACACGCACACAACAGAGCACAGGACACAACAGATGCCGCTTGTGTGTAGAAACTGGCCAATCACATTTGACATTGCAGGGAAATGTGAGATGATGATGTACAAGTACAAACCCACGTCCCTGATGGTTTCGGAATGTCCACAGTCCCTCATTAAATAGGCAGCTCCTCCCAAACAGTCACAATGTACACTGTCATGCCGTCTGAATGTTAACATGTACAATGTATCAACATACATGTAAACACAATGTTAAAAGGCATCTCCACTTCACATTACAGAGGGAAATACAACGCCTCCTGCAGAGCTGTCCGACCCTCTCTTCTCTGATGTCGAAGAGGACCACCAGACCTACGACCACGACGCCATCCTACAGCTAGTGGACAGCCTCCGCTGCACACCTCCAGGTGCACGGCAGCCCAGCTGCCTCTAGGAGAACCAACCCCCAGCACAGACTACACAGCAGCCAGAAGCCACCACAACGACTGCCTCCCAGGACTCCCACAAAGACCACATGGCCTTCCAACGCCGTGTATTGGTGCGCCAGGGCCGCCAGCTGAACAGGTGCAGGTGGGGTTTGACCACATGGCAGACAAACTAGATACCATACGTGGGTTTCTGAGTCCCATCTGGGACCTCTCACAGTCCCTAACGGATACCCAAAGTCATCTCCAAGCCATCCAATAAATCATGGCTGACATTGCTGGAGTCCTGACTCGGAGACAAGAACAACTGTTTAGTCCAAGGAGCACCAGCGATGTCGCCAGGGAGGTGGGACACATGTGGAGGTTGATGCAGAACATAGAAAGGATGCAGGCGGAAAGACCGTCATCCACAGCCGCACACCAGCGAGAGGTAGCTGGGTTCCACAATGACATGAAGACCCTCCTCATGATATTGCTTCAACAAGTCCTGGCGCTGATGACTGCTGCTGCTACCACCACATCCACATCTCCGCCCCCTGAGATGTCACTGCCAAAGAGTGCTGGAAAAAGAACACCACCGCCCACATGTGAGGCACCTGAAACAACAGAGGACAAAGATGCAGATTAATATGACCTCCTGGTAAGAAAAAACAAGTAGCAATAATCTGCACCATTTGGACTGTTGCTGCCTGGTTCTGCCCTCAGCATCATCACTCTCCACTGTCCCCCGATATGCTCAGCGACACTCACCCTTGACCTCGACATGGACTTCCATATTCCAATTAGTCACCAATGACACAGCATTCAGACTGTGGACTGAGCTCTTCCCCATCCGTTGGACTGGTCATTCCTTGAAGGACTCTGGCTGGCCCTCCACGGCCCGACCATGTAAAGTGGGGTTTCATGGCCCTGTACTGGTCGGTCGGGCTACAACACTCAAATGAATGTGCATTATTCATGCATATTGTCACAGATGTGTCATGTCTACGATCTTTCACGTGTGGAAGTACGGATGTATGTAGGGTCAGTGATTCCCCTTTACGTCCATGTTGCTCATGTTTTGGGACTTCGGTCACAGGATGACACATTGACAATTGTGGTCCGGTGGCGGCAGCACCACAATAGGTATACCCACATCAGTTACTTCCTCATACAGCTCAGGACCGAACCACATCCAGAACCCTTAGGGTCATTGTTCACACCCGTAAGCTGGACTGGCAGTCGCCAGGCCAGCCCACTCTGCTTATGCTCACAGAGGGGACGACAACTCTACATGTCCCACGACTTCCTTGTAGTGATCTGCTGATTACAGGTCTAGTTGTCAGCATGCCACAGCCACTCCCTCACGGCTAGTTTACACCCACACCACACCCATCCAGCACAGGAATCACAGGACACGTGACCCTGCCAATAAAAAGGCCCCGGCGCACGTGCTCGGTGCCATTTCCACTCTCTATCTGGGTGTGTCCCTGCGAGTATTAGTCGTGCATGTGGGCCTAGGGCACTAACACCTACCATTGCCCAGGGCCAAAGCTTACATGATGGGGTCCGCAGCACAATACCCAATCATAGAGGGTCCATGACTTGCGGGTCAAAGATTTGATGGCACCGGACACAATGCGGCTCGCACAGGCACACCGCTATGGGACGGTGACTTTCGGTGCACTGAGGTAGGGGCACCTTAAGTGCTTAGCAGGTGTGCAGCCTGCGATGATGCCCCGTCCTGGCGGTCCGGACTGGTAGGGGTTTGTGTGAACCCTGTTGGATAGCTATGTAGCCGGCCAGCGCAGGCATACTGATGGAGCAAGGTTTTGTATAAAAGAGACTTGCTCGTATGCAATCCTCTTGATTAACATATAATAATGTAACCAACCTGTTCGTAAATACTAATATTGCACCACATGTTACTTATTTGTATCCAAGGGATGCTTTTCTATGTGCATTGCTAACCAGTAACTCGAGTGTCATTAATATTGCCACCAAAAACACAGGAACTCTACTGCGCATGCGTCTACTGCATCTACGTAGCATGACGTTTTCTGTGGCTTGGAGGGAAATCTTTGCAGTGGCGCAATAGCTTACAATATGGCCGCTCGAAACTCACATGTTAATTCGCATGCTATAATGCAACTAACTATTGCAAGTTTTACTAAAGCTATTTATGCAAAAGATGTACTAAGTAAATGGGGTTAGAGTAGAAGTAAGTGGTATACAGTGAATCCATTTATTTTCGTATTCTAACATGTTCTTCTTTGACTTTATTAATAGTTCGTATTTGGCCCTTGGAGGGTGACTGTGATCCTTACCCCACCTGACAAGTGCGCATGCGCACTGGGACCTTGCAGTGGACGCTGATGGCACCATTGGACAAATGCCAAGGCCATGTACTTCAGCAGCATGAGAAATTCAACTCTTGAACCTGCGAAAGGATCTAGATGCAACAAATTTTGCAGAAAATATTGATCCACATATGAAATGCGGGTGGGAATAAAGCATGGGAAAGAAAACGTTAGGGGCGGGGATATTAGACAAAGAAGTAAAGAAAATGATTACACTTAGTATGGTGTGATGTCCTCTCCCCACTGTCTGGCCCAATCAAAAATAAGGGTGTACATAGAATTGAAACATTTGGGGGTGGACCATACACAATATTGGTATAACAGAGGTAAGTTTTAGTTAGTTAGACACACGAGATGCAGATGCTATGCTGAGATGCTGCCCGAGCAGGCTGTGAGCTGATTGAAGAATCCAACACTAGGGAATGTCCGCGGAACATCTGCGGAGGCACATCTAGGAAGGGGTCCATGTGAGAAATTGGCCTGGCATATGATGTCCACTATTCTAGTGGGCACCTTGCACCAGTCCAAACGACCCTTTTTGATGGTAGGTTTAGACAACCTTTATAGAAAGCTATCCTAGTGGTAGCTGTGGAGAGCAGCCTTCAGGCTCCGTCTTGAAGGAATGCAAAGCTGCTTGTTTTACCAGTCTATGATCTCTTGAGTGATCAAATGAAAGTACACCACACAAGGTATATATATAAAATATATGTATTTATTCTAAACCACACCCCCCTAGTCTCTTTATGAGGCTAGAGGCAGAAGTATAATACAAGAACTTAATTAGCACACAGTAAATTAGCACAGTATACGTTATGCCCTGGGGCTTCACAAACCATATACTAAAATAGTGGTGTAAGAACCACGTGAGGGATAGAAGTGAGGCCTAGGACCTGTAGAACCGCTGGGACAACCAGGAACCACCTACGGTAGGGATGCAGGAGACCCACGGGGACGCTTGTAGTGTCTAAACACAGCCGCGGATCACCATAGACTTCAATGAGGAAATTATGTTATAATTTTAAAGATTAAGGACTCTTAGGAGTGAACGACGATGGAACCTCTTTAGATTTAGACACTTCGAGAGTCAAGACCCACGGGAGCACCGGAGTACTCGTGTTACCTCACCCAGGGAAGCCGGGTGCATAGGTGTCTTTTGGTGTCGGGTTTCGTCGTCGATTCCAATGGAGAGCTGCGAAGAAGTGCTGCAATCGACCAGAGGAAAAGTGTCCAGGTAAATCCAAGGGTGGATCAGAGATCTGAAGAACCTGAGAGCAGAGGTGACAGAGTCTGGGTCACTATCCAGTGACCAGAATGGCAACAGGAAGATTCCAGCGGATGTCGGGTGCTTTAAGGTGAAGTAGGTGAAGCTTGACTCTTCAGCCACGAGGTCCAGGAGGCATCAACGACAATCAGGAGCTTTATTCAAGCTGTACCACAATGGATTTCGAGTGCTGCAGCATCTGTATCCGAATTGGACCCAACAAGCCTTGGCAACAGCAACCCATGCAAGATGACATGATTGGCTTCGGTGCAGACCAGTAAGGTCTGAGGGACTCACCCTTTGGAGGGGAGTCAGGGCACATCTGGAGCAACCAGGAAAGCCCTTTAGACAAAGGATTGTCCTTTGTGGGGACCAACAGACTAGAGATCGCGAAGGAGCCTCGAGCTGCGGTAAAGAAAACTAGCCCATGGAACACTCGTGGAGTTTAGGCCTCTCAGCTTCAGTGCAAAAGGTGCCCGGGGCAGGGGCAACAAATAGCCCAATGCACAACTTCGGGAAACTTCGGAAGGTAGGTGCAGTTGCAAAATGTCCAGGAATTCCAGTCCCACATCTCTCGAGTCAGCTACAGGTCTCAGCTTTGCTGGGGACTCGTGTCAGCCTTGGAGATGTCTGGAAGTCTGTGTCCTGTGTCGCAGATTCTATGGGATCCGGTGGGAGCCTCAAAAAAGCAGACCAGCAAGATGCTTCTTTGGTGCCTGTTTGAACAGGGAGTTCTCTCCTTGACTTCAAGGGAGATTTCTTCCGTCTTCCAGTCGAAATGGAATGTCGAAGGTCCAAGATATATGTTGCAGAGTTTTGTCCAGGGTAATCTAAAGTCCTAGTGACTGGGTTCCTATACTTATACAAAGTTTAGGGGATGGACTAACTCTATGGCCTCACCTATGGGAGGGCCAGGGGTCCCCTTTGTCCAGTTTCACGCCAGAGCTGGGGAAGAGGGCCCCAGCAACCAGTTTGAACTGGGAAATGCATGGAGCACCTTGTCTGAAAAGCGTTCACTGAATGCAACCCACCCTGCCCCAATACACTAAAGCTTGTCTGGAGAGGTGCTAGCACCTCCCTGGACAGGGAACCTATTGTCCAGGCCTCCCCTGCCGGAGTTTTGTCCAGCAGCAGGAGGTCAGACTCGTGTCTGTGGCAGCAGCATCCATTTTGTGATGCTGAGGCTCTTTAAAACATTTACTGGGTACACCAGTGTGTACATGCCTTCTCCCTCTAGAAGGGTGAAATGCTAGCCCTGCTGCCAGAACTGGCGGGGGTAGTATTCCAAACACGACATGTTTTGATAAAGCCAAACCAAAGTTAGCATTAACCGCGAGGATTATAATTCATTTAAGAGTATATGGTATAGCTATATCATAGAACAGCTATAAGGAGGTATTTCCGAAAGCTGCAAAGGGACTCAGCTCATGCTAGGGCACCCTCTCACACAAAACCAAGCACTCTGCCTTCAGGATTGTTAAGGCCTGCCATAGGAGTGAATTATAGGTTACTATGTGTTTATATATATATATAGGTAGATATAGGTATACTATATCTTAGTAAGGGGTGCTTACGCCACCTTACCCAGGCAGCAAGTGCAGACCGGTGGTGCCATTTTGGAAGGCTTCCCAGGGGTGGCATAATACATGCTTCAGCCCCTGGTAGGCCTCTGGGGTACCTATGCCTCGGGTACCAAAGGTAGTGTATACAGGGACTTACAAGGTAAGCCCAGTAACCAATCTAGTATGTACCTAAATGAAATTAGAGAGAGAACAGCTAGGCTGTGGTCCTGATTTGCTGGGCCACAGCCAGACTAAATTCGATAAACCAGTGAAACATAGCAAAAAGTGGGGGTATCCATAGGAAGCAGATCCTACTCTCCTACACAAACGCAGAGACATTAAACTAACCTTGACCAGTTGAGTCTTCATGTTCTAAGGGGACATATCTGGAGAGTCCATCTGCATTGTCATGGTTACTCCCAGGTCGATGTTCCACTGTATAGTCCATCCCCTGTAGGGAAATGGACCACCTCAAAAGTGTGGGGTTCTCACCCTTCATCTGTTTTAGCCATAAGAGGGACTTATGGTGTGTCTGAACTATGAAGTGAGTGCCAAACAAGTATGGCCTCAGCTTCTTTAGAGCCCAAACCACAGCAAAGGCCTCCCTCTCAATAGCTGACCAACGTTTCTCTCTAGGGGTCACCCTTCTGCTAATAATAGCTACTGGCTAGTCCTGACCTTCTTCATTCACTTGTGATGGAACAGCCCCTACCCCCAACTCAGATGCATCTGTTTGGACAATGAATTCTTTGGATTAGTTAGGACTTTGCAGAATTGGTGCAGTGCACATGGCCTGCTTCAGGTCATCAAATGCCTTTTGACAGCTGACTGTCCACTGAACTTTTTTAGGCATTCTTTTAAAAGTTAGGTCATTCAGGGTAGTCACTATGGAACCATACCCAGTCAGGGCAAGAAAGCTCTGACCTGAGTCTGGGTGGTTGGAGCAACCCAGTCCATTATGGTCTGGATGTTGCTCTGCAATGGTTGAACCTGGCCTACACCTACAAGGTGGCCCGGGTACACTGCCCTATCTGGGACTTAGTAGCCTTGATGGTTAGGCCTGCCTTCTGCAGAGCCTCCAAAACATTTTTCGGGTAGATCAGGTGATCTTCACAGGTGGAGCTAAAGACAGCAATATCATCAAGATAAGCTGCACTACAGGCTGGAAGGTTTTCCTTCCTGTACAAAAATAATGATCCCCGCAGCGCAGGCACCCTTGCACCATTGTGCAAAGGTGCATGCGTTGGCGCAGGCAGCCCATTGTGCGCCGGCGCAGGGGAAAAGGACAGGAATGCGCCGTATCTTATAGATACGGTGGAAGTGCAGCAGGAAGGCCTGCTGCGCTTCCCTACGGCAATAACTCATAAATGAGGCCCGCTGTCTATACCTTTCTCCCCACCCTTTTGATCTTGCTTCTTTTGGTCACCACCTTGGTTCTGTACCTTCTGCTTCACCCTGGTTCTGACCCATTTGTCAGATCAGAGTCAACCAAGTGCTGATGCAACAGCTGATTCTGACAGTCATTAAGAATCTGTTCTCTCATGATTAGATTATACAATCCTGATAGTCAAACACTTTAATGCCCAGTAACCAGCCCTCCAGAGCCTTAGTAGCACAATCAACAACGTCAACCCAGTCCTGAGTCTGTGACTTCTGGGTGTCTCTGAACTGCAACTTATACTGTTCAGTGGTTAAGCCAAACCCATCTATCAGCGCATTCTTCAGGACTTTTAATTGTCAGCATCCTATTCTCTTACAGTGAGGAGCTTGTCTATACCTTTGTCTGCAAAGGAGAGCCACAAGATTGTTGCCCACTGCCCCTGGGGTAGCTTCTGTACTTTGCAGGCCCTCTCCGGTGCAGTAATCCAGTTGCGGATGTCATCCCCAGTCTGAAGGGGAGAGTCTATCTTGCTTAGGTTTCTATGGTCATAGGACCTATCCCTACCACTAGGGATATTGCTGCCACCATGGGACTCTAGTCCCATCTTTTTCCCTCTCTTTCAAGAGCTAGGGTCTCCCTTTCAAAGGCTACTTCTTGTCTCCTTATTCTAAGCTGGGCTTCTTTCATCCTAGCTTTGTGCTCCCTCTTCTCAATAGAGGTCCCCCTCTTGTGAGAAAAGGCAGAAGATCCTACCGTTGTACATGAATGATTGGACTCCAGTGAAGGAGACCTCTCTCTTCTTGGTCCACCACCAACCCTACCTGGGGGGACAAAGAGGGGGCACTTTGGCCTTCTTCATCTCCAGGCAAGACTGGATTCTCCAGGTCTAGATCTTCATCTACCTCCTGGTCTTCATCATTGTCAGAGTCCTGGTGGGGCAAACCACCAGGGTTCTCTTCCTCAGATGTATCCACCCCATTACCAGTCTCTATCCTTGTGGGTTCTAATGCTTTTAAGAAGTCATCAAGCAACAACACCTCTATAAGGCGTTGGGTATTGGGATTCTGTCCTGGCTTCAATTTTCTCATGGAACACAGACCCCTTAACTCTTGGAAAGGGAATGTGTCATACTTAGATGTCTTTACTTGACTGATATCTGGAACAGACCCACTGGGTCCCTACTTTGAAGACATGACTAGGGAGGTGTGGTGTGTGCACCTACCTACACTACTTGGGGGCATATTATCAACAAAAAGCATTCTAATTATTGCCGCTTTAGCGGCAGAAAACTGCCGCTAAAGCGGCAATAATGGGCTTGATAATATGCCCTTGAGAATTCCAATATTCCCATGTTCTGGTGTCAACATGGGCATCTCCCAGATGCGTCACGTTGTAAATACCCCGCAGCATGGCACTGGCTTTGCGCTGCCGCTGCATCACAGAAGTGACGCAACGGCGGCATAAAAGAGGCGCAAGGGGCTTGTAAATCTGCCCCCTTGTATGTAAAATCCCTCCATGCCCTTTATTGCACTTATCATTGTTTTAGCCTTCGCCTCCGCTGTCTGATAGGCGAGCATCTGCCCTATATGTTCCCCATACTCATATTGTTTTAATCGATATTTATTATAACTAGACGCAATTTTGTCTCTGAGAAACCTCTTCACCAAAGTTCTTGCGTCTATTAACAACAGGAGCAAACTATCTTGATTCCTCTGAGCATTTTTTACTGCCTCGACATGCTGTTTTCTCAATAGTACGCAAAGCATTCACCCTTATCTCCATTTCCCCCTTGCGTTTTATATTCTGTAGTAATATGTATTTTTGCGTAACACCGCGAACGTAGGCTTTCAAATTATTCCCGAACAATTAATGGGGATGCTGTCCCTGTATTCTCTCTAAAGAATTCCTCAAGATGTTCGGCCATTTTAACAAGATATTCGCTGTCCCACAGCAAATACCTAGGAAAAGAAAATAGCCTACCTTCCCTTTTCTATACTTCAACCTGAAACAATAGGATAATGGGGTTATGGTCTGAAGTGACCCGGGGACATATTTGCATATCTGATGTTAAAATAAGCTGTCCGATACCCAGGCCATATCTATCCTAGAGTACGACTTATGGGGAGCTGAATAAAATGTGTAACCCGGTATAGTTGCGTACAAATGCCTCCATACATCCTTCACCGTCTGAAGCCTTGCCAGCTGAAGTATTCCAGCCCGGGTCTTCTGCATTCTAATATTACTACATTTCCCAGGAGAGTCTATGCCGTAATCTATTACACAGTTAAAGTCTCCCATAATCAATTTTTCACCTCCCAGTTTAATCATTCTGAATTAAGGTGTTCGAATATAGCAGGATCGGCCACATTAGGGCCATACACTGCACAAGCTACAAACTTTTTGCCCCTGAATTCAAACTGTGCCAACGCCCAGGGCCCCCATTGATCTGATTGAGTCTTGATCACGCTACAATGAAACCTGTTGTCTTTTAATATGGCCACTCCTTTTATAGATATAGATTGGGTAGTACAAATAATAATATCATATCCTAAATGCTTCAACGTGCCCAAAGTTCATTTTCTTTAAAACTTTAAAGAGAAAATAGTGGTTCAATTTGTCAAAAGCTTTCTCTTGGTCCAAACTTAATAAACAGAGCGATAGACCACGGTACTTCACATAATATATTTATTTATTTATTTATTTTAAGGTTTTATAGAGCGCGAACTTGACCCGTGAGGGTATCAGAGCGCTTTACATATTCAAAGGGTAGTATAGAGCGCAGTAAAATCACAGGAACCTGTACATCATAGAGCTTACAGAAATTGCGGAGTCATTGGGTGGGCAGGAGATTACAACAAATACTGCGCATTTGGGATAAGAGAAGCTATACATCAGGGAATTTACAGGGACACGAGTCATACAATGGGCAGGAAATCATAAGAGTACTGTGCAGGGTTGCAGGATGAGGCAATAGTCTCTTAGGTAGCTGAGGAGCAGGTTTAGCCAAGGAATTTGCCCATGAGGAAGGATTTAGGCTCTTTTTTGAAGCGTTCAAAGGAGGCGATTGTTCTGATGTCCAGAGGGAGGGAGTTCCAGATTCGTGGTGCAGATCCGGCGAAGGCTCGATTGTAGGTTTTTGTTTTCCTAAAGCGTGCAGGCCGGAGGAAGAGGGTGTTAGCCGATCGTGAGTTTCTGCTTTCTCCAGATATCACAAGCTTCTGTGCAAGATATGCAGGGGAATTTGAGTGTAAGGCCTTGTGCGTGATGCATGCCAGTTTTAGGTGGATCCTAGCCTCGAACGGAAGTCAGTTCAGAGCTTTCAAGTGAGGAGTGATGTGATCGAATTTTCTTGAGCCTGTAAGTAGTCTGGCGGCTGCATTGAGGCAGGATTTGAAGGGAGCTAGCGAGATCCTAGGTAAGCCGGAGAGGGTGGAGCAACCATATTCCAGTCGAGAAATAACTAATGATTGGGCTGCAAGTTTTAGGTCAGGAGCGTCCAGAAAGGGTTTTAATTTCCATAGGTAGCTCAAGTGGAATCTGGCAGATTTTGCCATTGCGTTGACATGGTCTCGCATGTTCAAGTTGTGGTCTAAGGTAATTCCCAGAGATTTGGCCCGAATCCACAATGGTTGGAGAGCAGTTTAAGGCAGTGATGGCTTTAATCCATGTCTGGATCTCAGGGTTGTTCTTGGGCGGGGAGATTAAAAGGAACTCGGTTTTCTTAGCATTGAGTTTAAGTTGGTTTGAGGATAGTCATCTGACGGTCAGCTTCAGGGCCTAGTTCAAGGTGAAGATCTCCGCAAGGGAAGAGATTTTTATGTAGATCTGAGCTATTTTTATGTAGATCTGATAGCAAATCTCTAATCAAGCATAAGTTATCCTGGATTTTACTGCCAGGAACACCACAGGTTTGATCAGAAGTAATAACAGTCGAAATCACTGGTCTGAGTTTGAAAAATATTGTTTTGGACAATATCTTAAAGTGAGCATTTAATAGGCTAATTGGTCGCCAATTTTCCAAATCATGTCTGTTTCCTTTCTTTTTATAAAGGAGTTTAATACTTCCACCACAAAGTGAGCTGTGGAGGGAGCCAAAACTGAAAGGGCCTTGTTGGACTTGGCCCTTCTGGCAGGTTCACCCCTGAACTTTTTGCCTGGTATTATTAAATAATTATAGTGATTTCTGGTCTTTGCGCACTTTGACACTGTGGCGCAGTGTAAAGCGCATGCGCTCCCTGAATGCGTGTGTGAGATTGGCCTGCCTCCCCATAGGAATGCATGAGGAATGTATGTGTCCCTGGTAGTTCCTTTTGCGTGGGGAGTGCAAGCTCGAGTTTGGTATGTGCTGACTCGTGTGATTAAATGCTGCGCAATGATGTATGCGGCGTTATTGTGTCTAGTGTGGAAGTGCCACTTCTAGACATTGGTGTGCATGTGCAGTGAGTGTGCTGGCACGTGATTGGCTGGAGCTGGCTGGTGAGCCTGGCTCCAGGAGTCTGGATGGGTCTGCCCCGGTGGTGAGTGTTGAGATTAGCATGCTGATGGCTGGGGAGGAGTGCACCTGGGTCCTGAATAGGGCTGGGCTTTCCCCACACAATGCTGGCTCCGCCCCCTGTGGTGCGACTGATGACGGTAGCCCTGCCAATAAATAGAGTGAGGGGCTGAGCACATCAAGAGTACTCACAAACCAGCTGTGCCTGGTTTTGCCCCCACCCTGCATCTTTAGACAAAGGATTTCTCTGTATAAAAAGAGGCTGTGACCTCTTGTCAAATGTTCTTGTTTGCCAACTTGAATCCTGCCAGGGGCGTGCTGCTGCTTGGGCCCAGGGGAAGGCTTGCCTCCCTGGGCCCTGCCCAGCCCCTGGATGCCTGATGGACTTTGTTGCTAGGAACCTGCTGCCTAGCTTCTACTCTTGGACCTTGTAGAGACTTTGGCGTACTTTCTTTACCCTTGGAGGCTTCATGCTGAACTGAGTGCCCCTGAACGCTGTAATTTGTGCTCTAGCGCTGGGAATACTTTACTTTCACCCCTTCAGCGCCTGTGAGCACTTTATTTGTGTCCTAGCGCCTAGGGGCTCTTTATGGTCTATAGCGCTTGGGAGCGCTTTAATTGTCTCAGCCGGTGCCCACCCGGCATTTGCCCTGTTAATTTGCCAATCATTAAGTACCCTGTCAGGTGCCCACCCTGCCAGGGACCTGGTGCCATTTTTATGGCTCCCAGGTATCGCCGCCGCGGCCCTCGCACCGCAAAAAGGAAGTCAGGCACCTGGGTGCCTGACGATGGGCGGGACTTCCTGTTTGCGAAGGAAGTCCCGCCTGCTGCCGCGCTGTAATTGTTTGCTCGGCCGGAAGAAGGGACTACTGCCCAGGAGCCACGGAGGCTCCACACCCAGTCCCGGTCCCGAGATGGGGGACCGGGAGAAGAGCGGGCGCATTGTGAAGGCGGGGGTCCCATGAGGAGAGAGAGCCCCGCAGAGCGCTACCACCACCCCAGAAAGAAGCATTCCCCCGCCGAGAACCGGTAAGCTAGGATGGCTAGAGCAGGGGGGGAGGCCATGGTGCACCGCGGGGCCGCAGTGGCGGGCCGGCCCTAGCGATGGGCCAATCTAAGTGAAGGGGCCCCAGTGGGGGTCCCTCCGGCACCCGAGTGTTGCCCCTTGCCCTTCTCAGAGCGGCCCCGGATGTCAGCGGGCCGCTCCTACGTCCCGGAGCCGGTTTGTTGATTTCGAGCTGTAGAGGCTCTGTGGCCCGATTCTACTTCGAGTCCCCCGAGAGGGACTCCCACATATTTGGGGGCATTGGGAGTGGTAGAGCGGCCCCGGAAGGCAGCGGGTCACTCCCACCTTGCCCCACAGTTGTAGCTTGGAGCCCCGAGGCTCCCAGGGGCATTTCCGTTGTTAAGAGCCCACAAGAGGCTCAGGGGGCATTTTTTCACTTGGAGCCTGTGAGGCTCTCCTGAGGGCCCAGTCGTTTGTCTAAACCCACGAGGGGCTCCTGGGGGCCCAGCTGGTTGCTTTGGAGCCTGCAAGGCTCCCACATCGTTTTTGCGCTATTGTTCATTTTAGGAGCCCAGAGGAGATTTCCAGTTGCCCAGCACTTAGTGGGCAGCTGCTACATTTAGGCCCCCCTGACTTTGGGACACAGGGCGTCCTAGCCACTACGAGGCCAGTTGGCCTGGGGACAGTCACAGGTGGTGACTAATATGATTTTTGCGCAATTGTTCTTACACCGCTGAATGTTTTTAGGCATCATGTGTTCTCCTTTGCTGCACCTCTGAATGTGTTGACTATGCGTCATGTGCCTTGTTCCTTACACCTCTGAATGTGTTGTTTATGCATCATGTGTTCTCCTGTGCTGCACCTCTGAATGTGTTGATTATGCGTCATGTGCCTTGTTCCTTGCACCTCTGAATGTGTTGTTTATGCATCATGTGTTTTGTGTTCTTCCTTATACCCCTAAATGTATGGTGATACTTAGGTGGTTGTTCTTGCTAGTACAGGTGTTGCTAGTGAGGTCCTGGTTCCCTGCTTGATATTTTCCTAAGGTGGTTAGGGTTGCGTAGGTGGTACTTACCTGTTACCAGTGATTACTGGTTGTGTGTTACATTTGCTAATTTGTGATACAGTGATTTTATATTCTAGTTCTAAAAGTGCTAATTCCTGACAGTGGTCCATATGGCCCTGTTCCATGTTCATATAATCCCCTGTAAATTCTGCCCGTGCCTGTTGGCACATTGTAAAGTGTGTGTTTTTATCTACTGTGTTTTGGTATAATACAAAGGCTATTTTTACATATAACCTTGTGTGGAGTTTCCTTTGTGGTGGGCCTTGGGTGTTGTTGCAGGGTGCGCGCGCAAACACTTAAGCCTCCAAGTTTAGCCTTGCTGCTCGTGCCACGTTACCTAGAGGGTGAGCAGGGGTTATCTTGGCGTGTAACTCCCTTGCCCTGACTTAGAGTGGTGGTCCCTGACTGACCTTGGCGCGAGCCTCGGCCAGCCAGAGATACTATTTCTAACAGGCCTCATTTATGAAAAGTGACGCATCGCTGCGTGAAACCAGCGATGCGTCACTTTTTAGTGTGCCCTCCTTGCGACACCAATGATGCGTCATATTTACAGTATGATGCATCATTGCGCAAGGAGTTACAGATACGTCAGTATTTCTGACGTATCTGTAGGCGCAAAAGTGACGTATTCCTGGAGTGTGTCACAAAACTAACGCAACTCCAGCAATGTATCCTTTCACATGGGGCAAGCCCCATGTGAAAGGGCCTGCGTCAGTCTTACGCCTACTGTGAGGCAGGCGTAAGAAATTGAAGCATTTGTGTCCTAGAAGTGGCGCAGTAAAATCTCATCGATTTCACTGCGTCACTTCTACGACCCTTTCTTGCGTCAATACGCCCCCCCTTGCATACATTATACCTGGCGCAGGTATAATGTGGCACCATAAAGTTCCCTCGTGGCCTCACTATTCTTTATCATGTGACATAGTTCATATACTTTGACCAAGAACCTTCAGATCAACACAGGTACACATTTGTTTTTTGATTATTTTCAGAATTTTATAAAAAAAATGTATATGTATATCAAAAAACTTTTTTTCTTTTTTTCTTTCCCGTGTATTTTCATCCCTTAATCCATAATACTTTTTAGTCATATAAACATTAAAATTCAACTCATCATTTATATGCTTCTCAGGTTCAATATATAGGGGCAGATTTATGAGTACTGGCGCATCTCTGCAAATCAGCAGGGATGCGCCAGAACTGATGCGTCACGCAATTCCCTCCTTGCGGCACCACAGATGCGCCGCATTTACAATGCGGCGCACCATGGTGCAAGGAAGGGCAGATGCGTGACGCATCTTGTGGTGTACGGGCGGCGCATTGCTGGAGTAGCATCGCAAGTGTGACGCAACTCCTGCAATGTACAGAGGCCACCCATACATAACATGGTGCGTCACTCCTTACGCCTGCTTCAAGCAGGCGTAAGGATTTGACGCAGCAGCGTCGTAAAACTGACTCAGTGAAATCTTGTAGATTTCACTGCGTCAGTTTTACGGGGCTTTCCTACGAGGGAACGCCCACCCTGCGACAGAACGCCCACATGAAACCTGACGCAGGTTCCATGTGGCGCAGGGCTTTACAACGTGACGCATCTGCCCAGATCCGTCACGTTGTAAATAGGTCGCAGGGATGCACCACGTTTCCGAGCCGTTGCGTCACGCAACGGTGGCATAAACGTGGCGCAAGTCCGACATAAATCTGCCTCCACAGTTTTTTTTTTTAAATAGGAAGAGAACACCCTGGCTGACACACACCTGTCAACACTCACACATTACTCATACATACATATACACACACTTCTCTTTACAACCAGAACAATCTCTTTTTTCTGTAACTGAGGTGACACAGATAGTATTGGTGAATTTCCACGCCAGTTCGACGCGCGTTTCGGTGGGCTTGTACCACCTTCCTCAGGACCGACAGAGAAAAGTTTGCCTCCTTATAGTGTGGACACAGGGTATCTGAAATTACAAATACAATATAATGTACCTGTGGCAAATCCTATACTCCAAAGGACAAATGAATCAATCTAACAGAGTTTATTTATACAAAATTTATTGATTACTGTGAAGTATAAAATGCACCGACATCTCCTTCTAACCTTGGAGGTGTGGAAGCTCGAGCTTGGTCCACGACCTAGGGCTGGTAAATTATCCAGCTCACTTAATTAGCTACACGAAGTGCCCAATGAAAAGTACTTGCATCTACAATTTTAGAAGCTGTAAGATAACATAGGGTCAAAACCGATTTAATTTTAAAAACCACCCAACAAGGAGAGGAGGGAACTAGGGAAGAAAAAGCATTCTCACCCTCTATGTATTGTAGATATGCACAGATAGGATGGCATGCGCTGCTCTACCACGTAGTTTAAATTAATAATCCTAGAAAGATAATAATGGTGAATTGGCATTGCAATATCCTGTTATGATGTTTATAAAAATGGGCCAGGTATTGAATAGATTATCTTACCAAAGGGCGAGTTAGATTTGCGGTCTTTAGTGACCAGCGTTATCTTCTTCCTTCGCTCGAATTTTCATAAGTATTGTTTTTTATGAGGTTTTCTAAAGTTAAATGCAAGGGTATAAAGGGGCATATTATCAAGGGGGTTTATCTCCGCTTTTTTGGCTTTAAAAGCCAAGAAAGCGGAGATAAAATTATCTCCCTATTACCTAGCTGTCGCTAACACCACTTAGTGACAGCTAGTAGGAGATAGCGACCATCTTGGGCCCCACTTTGCATGTCAGTGATATTTATCACTAATGACATGCAAAGTGGGCGTGCCAAGATGTTAGCGACTGAAAACAGTTGCTAACATGGCTATCTCCTATTACCAACTTTTGGAGATATTCGCGCTAAGCGCGAATATCTCCAAAAGCTAACACCTGCCCCATAGCAGTTCTTAGCCATGTTATCCAATGGGAGGTGGATAACATGGCTTAGAGCATTAGCTCGGTAATGCATGAATATCGCTGACTTTTCAGCGATATTCATGCTTTGCGGCGATTTTTATCGCATTTGCGATAAACCTTGGTAATACCAATGTTTATTTGCGGTAAAAATCGCCGCAGCTCAGCTGTAAATTTTTGTCTCTAACCAAGCAATAGCGATAATTATCGCTATTGCTTGGTAATATGCCCCAAAGTCTCTCTATCATGAGGTAACCACTAGCCTTAAACCCTTAGTTAACTAAAAGTATATCTGAACTGACCTTATTTCAGTCTGGGGACTGGCCCCTGCAGATCTAAGGGGCATATTACCAAGCAATACCGATAATTATCGCTATTGCTTGGTTAGCGGTAAAAAAATATCGCTGAGCACCGAGGATTTTTACCGCTGAGATACCTTGATATTATCAAGGTTTATCTCAAAAGCGGTAAAAATCCTGCGAAATGCATGAATATCGCTGAAAAATCAGCGCTATTCATGCATTATCGTGACAATGCTCTTAGCCATGTTATCCACCTTCCATTGGATAACATGGCTAAGAACTGCTTTTAGCAGGCGTTAGCTTTTGGAGATATTCGCGCTTAGCGCGAATATTTCCAAAAGTTGTTAATAGGAGTTAGAGATGTTAGCGACTGTTTTCAGTCGCTAACATCTTGGCACGCCCACTTTGCATGTCATTAGCGATAATTATCGCTGACATGCAAAGTGGGCCCCTAAATGCCCGCTATCGCCTGCCAGCTGTCGCTAACTGGTGTTAGCGACAGCTTAGTAATAGGGCGATAAAATTATCGCTGCATTAGCGGGAAAAAGTCCCACTAATGCGGCGATAATGCCCTTGGTAATATGCCCCTAATTTTCCAATTTCTTCCGTTATGTATTTATCTTTTGTTCTTTATTCCAATGCAAATAGTTTACAAGACGACCTAGGGTGGAAGATTAAAGAGTGAGTAATTATTTAGTGAGCTACACTATCGGCCTGTTGGTAATCATTTATAAACCGTGCCTCTTACAGCCTGATTCATGAAAAATGGGATTTGCGATTCTCAAATAGCGAAAAATTGCGATTCGCTATTGAGAACTCGCAAATCTGAATTCATGAAGATTAGCGATAAAAAAATGCGATTCGCACGCGGGCGCAAATTCCGTTAGCGAATAACGATAATCGCAGAAAAATCGCTATTTCCGGCTACCCGCGTCGGGATTGCGATCTCGCAAATAGCGATATCGCTATTAGCGATATCGCTAATTGCGAGATCGCAAAATCGCGAGATCGGGAAAACGGGAAGTCGCATTTCGAGCACAGTGATGACATCACAACCAGGAAGCAGCCAGTTCCCACCCCCATTCACCACAGTGAGGCAGACCTCGAGGGAGCAAGTGGGAGAGCTGCTGCTATTCTACTGGTGATTTGTACTCTGCAACAACATTGCTGCCATGTCAGAGGAACCTGTTCCTGGCCCCAGCAACACCACAGGGCGGAAGAGGAAGCTCAAATTTTCAGAGCAGGAGCTCGAACATTTGATTGAAGGGGTGGTGGCCAACCACGCCAAACTGTTTGGCAAAGACTCCAGGAGGGTCCCGGAGCTGGAAAAAAGGAGGATCTGGCAGGAAATAGCCTCCACCGTCAACTCCATGGGTGTGGCCGATAGGTCACTAGACGAACTTAAAAAAAGATGGTACGACATCCGAGGTCGTGCCAAAGAGAAGGTGGCGGAGCGCCTTGGAGAGGCATCGGGCACTGGAGGTGGCGGACCTACAGTCCCTCCTAACACAGCCTTGGAGGACCAGGTGGAAGACACCCTTGAGAGGGAGGCGTGCATTGGCTTCACACGTCTGGACTCATCCCGCCCCACCCAAGACACCCAAGGTAAGTGGCATGCGACTGCGACCCTGTCCCCTATGAATGTCCATGACCAAATAGGCTCCCATAATGTCCCATAGTCATGCCATTGTTGCACATCAGGAAATGCCCTGAAGCATTGTGGGAGATGTAGTGTGGCCACAATGTAGTAGTACCACAATGCAGCCAGACAGGTTCCAAAGTACGCAAAGCCACAGCCATTCAGGGAATGTCACCCAGCATGCATGTAGCAACTGCACGTCTGACAGATACATGCAACTAATGATCGTCCACTTACCCTCACAGGTGGCGCTGAAAGCAGCGACTGCGAAAGGCTGCTAATTGATGAGGAGGCCCAGGAGGAGGAGGTGCCACCACAAACACAGGCACCAGCCCCTGCCGCTGCAACAACACTAGCAGCCAGGTCCACCAGCAGTGTGCCCCCTGCGTCTGGCGCACCACCTACAGCCACAGCCAGGCCCGCGACTATTGTGCCCCCTGCGTCTGGCGCACCACCTACAGCCGCAGCCAGGCCCGCGACTAGTGTGCCCCCTGCGTCTGGCGCACCACCTACAGCCACAGCCAGGCCCGCGACTATTGTGCCCCCTGCGTCTGGCGCACCACCTACAGCCGCAGCCAGGCCCGCGACTAGTGTGCCTCCAGTCCCTGCCGCACCAGCAACGCCTGCTGTGACACCACCAGCAGCAGGTACTACAACATCCGGGCCCGCGACAGCGGCAACACAGCGGCCAGCCACAGTGTCAGGCCAGCAGAGCAGGCGTGGCAGGTCTCGCCAGCACACCACTGCAGCAATCAGCAGGAGGGGCAATGGACAGGGGCTGGCGCGTATGAGCGTCGAAAGACGCATGTTGCGTATCCATCAGCGCCAGGCACGGCAGCAAGGTGCCATTCAGCTCTAGCTCCACACGATTGGGCGCAATGTGGCCAGAGTGGGTGACCGCATGGACCGCATGACGGCGGCCATGGCAGGTGTGGGGGACCGCATGGACAACATGACTGCAGCCATGGCAGGTGTAGGGGAGGGAATGGCCCGCATGACTGCAGCCATGGAGGCCAACACTGCAGCGATGACTACTCAGCGCAGTGCAGCACGCGGGCGCCACCATCAGCTCATGAGCCGGCTGGCCGCCTACAGCAGGTCCAATTATGTTGCAGCCAATGCAACTTCACAGTTGTCGTGGCGGTCCCTAGCACAGCAGCACCAACTCATCCAGTGCTGTGAGGATATGACCAGGGTCCTGGAGCACCTGACCACGGCGGTTACAGCACTACACCCTCCTGCTCTACCTGCCACTGTTGGGGGTGATGATGTCAGTGAGGGGGCATCCAGCATCAGCAGCCACTCTGCCTCACAAGTCCCGCCACTCAGGCGCAGCACCAGGCCCACGGCAGGTACAGGTGCCCCGGAAGAGGATGAGCCTCAGAGGCGCTTGGGTGGAACGCGCAGGAGGCGCAATTGACTACATTTGACAATTACAGGCACAGGCTGACTATAAGCCTGCCCTGTCCTTTGACACAGCAGTATGCAGTAATACTGTTAGTAGAAGATAGTTGAACTGGTACCATTTTTGTGATTGAAACAAATATATTTATTTTGCAGCACACATTAGCGTTGTGTCATTATTACATTTTGCATGCATTAGTGATTTGTGGGGTGAGGGAAGAGGGTGCACTAGAAACTGTTCACTGTGATGTGGTTGCGACGTCTGTGGCCTTCAGCTGGGTTCTCCCCGCGTGCATGGCGCGCATGTGCAGGTGGCCGGTTGTCCCCTTCAGATTCACTGCCAGAGATGTCGACAGGTATCCGGCGCTTGGTTGCAATGTTATGTAGTATTGCGCAGACAGCCACAATGCGGCAGCACACTGCAGTACTGTAATAAATGGCCCCACCTGTCTTGTGCAGTATGCGGAACCTGCTCTTTAGCAGGCCAAATGTCCTTTCTATGCAATTCCTTGTCCGTATGTGTGCAATATTGTAGCGCCGTTGCTGGGGTGTAGCAGGGTTGAGGTATGGGGTGAGGAGGTATTCACGGAGGGCGTAGCCACTGTCACCTGAATGAGAGGAGCAGAGGGTGATTGCCTGTGCTGCGCTGCTACCTAATTGCAATGTGACATTGTCGACAAAGTGTACTTACCAAGTAGGTGTCTTTCCCCGAAGTCTCCCCTGACCAGTCGTGTGTGGAGGCCGCTGTGCCGGAATATGAAGGAGTCATGGCTACTCCCTGGGTACTGGGCCACAATGTCAGTGATGTATGTCTTAGCATTGCAGACCATCTGTATGTTGAGGGAGTGGTAGGACTTGCGATTGCGGAACATATACTCCGTGGCAGCTGGTGGGCAGATGGCGATGTGGGTACAGTCTATGCATCCGAGTACATGTGGAAAATGGGCTACATTGTAGAATTGTAGCTTGGTCAAGTCCAAATCCTGTTGGCTGGTGGGAAATGTGATGTGACGGTGTAGCTGGGTGAGCATGGCGGCAACAAAAGTCTGGAGGCAGCATGACATGGTGGGCTGGGATATCCCCCCAGCAGCCGCTACTATCCCCTGGAAGCTCCCGGAGGCCAGGAGGTGCAGGCTACACAATACCTGCACATGTGTAGGCACCGCATTGGTACGCCTTGTTGGGTGCTGCATCAGGGGGTCAAGGTCCTGTATTAGCTGCATTATCATTTCCCCATTCAGCCTGTATTTTGCATATATCTGCTCTCTGGTTTGGCCCAGCAAGGTGACCCACTGGTGGAAAATCCTGTCCTGGATCCTGCGTCTCCTCCGTGCTGCTCGCTGTAGCCTTCGACGCCTCACCACCATGTACATTCCTGGCATTGTGGAACTCCTAATGCTGCTGCTGATTGTCCTTATGTGTGATTGGTCAGGCCTGCACCTCTTACTGATTGGCCAACGGTTTTTTAAATGGAAATTTTTGATGGCTTTTATGGTTACCACCTGCTTTGAGTTGTCCTTAATTTGCGCCGCGCAAACTGCGATTTTTGGGTTTTTCGCAATTAGCGATTTTTCATGAATGCCGATTGCGATAGTATTGCGAATTCGCAATTTATTTCGCAGAATTCGTGGATTGTCGCATTTTCCGATTCGCTAATGCTCTCCTACCGGGATTCCGCGAATTTAATTGCGAATTCGCAATTATGGGTTTGCGAAGTCGCTATTTTCTTGTTGAATCCCGATTACGGATATTGCGCCCGCAATTGCATTTTCGCAGCGATTGCGGGCGCAATTTACCTTCATGAATCAGGCGGTTAGTGCTTAAGGAAGGCAGCCTGACAACAGCTTCCAGGGGATGCTTTCATTTGAAAGCGGTTACACAGTTGTTTGCCGATGCATGCTATACATAGGGGAGGGCGAAAGTGAGAGCATCTATGGCAGCACAAGTGTTATAATCTCCCTTTAAAGCGCCCCAGCTCGACATTTCCAGTTGAGCAACTGGAACTATGTGGTGTCAGAGGAACACAGAGCAGAGGGGGCTGAAGCCGGGCCTTCCAATCCCCTTATCGCCCTGCGCTGCTAGGGCCATATTTATGAGGCTGTACGTCATTTTTACACCGCCGGTGCGTCACTTTTTGTGACGCACCAGTGGCGTAAAAAATGCGCCTTGTTGCGCCAGATTTACAAAGTGACGCATCTAGGTAGATGCGTCACTTTGTAAATCCCTGCGCCACATTATACCTACGCCAGGTGTAATGTATGCAACGGGGGCGTATTGACGCAAGGAAGGGTCGTAGAAGTGACGCCATGAAATCTATGAGATTTCACTGTGTCACTTTTAGGATGCTGTTGCGTCAAAATCTTGCGCCTGCCTTACAGCAGGCGTAAGACTGAGGCAGGCCCTTTCACATGGGGCGTGCCCCATGTGAAAGGACGCATTGCTGGAGTTGCGTCACTTTTGTGACACACTCCAGCAATGCGTCGCTTTTGCGCTTACAGATACGTCAGAAATACTGACGTATGTGTAACTCCTTGCGACATGATGCGTCATACATCAAATATAACGTATCAGGAATGTCGCAAGGAGTGCGCACTGAGAAGTGACGCATCGCTGCTTTCACGCAGCGATGCGTCATTTCTCATAAATGAGGCCCCTAATACCTCAAAGATGGCGCAGTGGAAAACACAGGAGGGCCGGACTTGTGCGGATCAGGCCTTTCAACTGCTGAGGAGCGTTTAGCGGCAAAGCAGTTCAAACATGGCGGACAATGCTGAGAGGAAAAACTGTTTAATGAGCTAAAGTGTTGATGAATGAAAGTGAGCCGCCATCCCACACTCAGTACGGAGCAGGGTCAGTGACTGAGGCCCAGTGTGCTGTGTGCAAAAGGTGTGAAACTCCCACCCTTACAAGCCATCTGCCTCCCAGGAGGGAGGAGTCCCCATCACGATTAAAAGCGCGAAAAGTCATCCGACGGAGCAGGACACTGCTGGGTGTGTTCACTGCAACTGTCTAAGACTCTGAACTCCGTTATACTCCAAAAACTCATGGAAATTGATGTTTACTTTTCTTTCTCTGAATTTGAAAAGAAAGACTGTCTAAATGGTGAGAAAGGAAAGGCTGTAGGGTGTCATTGTTTCTAACACAAATGGAGCTTTTTCTTGTAATTCTGAAGTGTGATGGAAACAAAGATTTCAATAGGATCAAAACAAATCCCAACACTTTACTTGGTGATGTGCAAATTACAAATATACACTGAAACCTAATTTCCACATATTATCATTTATGCACTAGTAACATTGCAACATTGCTTGTCTTGTTTGAATATGCATCAGCATGCTCCAGTAACTGTTTGTAACCATGTAACTTTTACCGAACTACCTACCCCCTACCCCTCCCCGCTCTGCTCCTCTCCACTTTCCTGTTTCTGACCTCTGCCCTCCTGTTCCTGGCCCTAGTACCCACCCTGTTTTCCTGTGACTTTTCCCTCGTCATTTGAGATCTAGCTATTTTGTCTGGTGCCCGATGGAGCTACCTGGTTTAGCTATGGGGAGACCGGCCGGGGATACTAGAAATCACAAAGCTGAGAGCATTCCATGCAAGCGCCTGTTCCACACTCAATCAGGAAATAGGTCATGAATCTTTTTTCAGGCCCTGCTCACATTGCTCACCGAGGCCCATTTCAGTTATCACGGAGGGTTCTTCCCCTAAGAAAGAAAAAACATAGTAATCACCATGGTTTTAATAAATGCCCGATCTTTGGGCAAACACAGGATGTATGACATTACAACGCATGCTTTTACCACGCATGCTTTTCCATCGCAAGTTATACAACGCATGCCTTTACAACGCATAGTGTTAAGGGGTGCTGGATAGTGAATAGTTTAATTTACTATTCCAACTCCAGTCCACATGGATAGTAGGGAAGGTGTTGGATAGTAAATTAAATCTATTCCCTATCCTAGAGCGCCCCCCAGCGCAGTGCGTTGTAATGGTTTGCGTGGTAAAAGTTGCGTTGTAAAGGATGGAAGTAGCAGAGCGGATTTCCAATAATAAGGTGGATGTTCTTTTTATTACAGAATCATGGACGTACTCGGCATCAGGCCCAGATTTAGTAGCCGCCACGCCAGAGGTCTACTCCGCATTAAGTTGTGACAGAATACATAAAAAAGGTGGAGGACTGGTTATAATCCACAAAGATCATTTAACAACGAAAATAGACCCGATCTCATCACTGACACACGAAGCAGTTTATTTTTCTATCCTGCTTGCACCTTCTCACACTTTTAAGGGGATTTTGCTGTACCGTCCTCCTGGACCAAGAGCCAAATTTCCCTCAGGGATAGGTAATATCCTAGAATCGATGGTAGCTGAAGATACTTTTTCTATACTAGGCGATTTTAATTTTCATTTAGAAAATATACATGATAGGGATACTACGACCCTATTAGCTGCCTTAGAAGCAGTAGGCCTGACACAAATAGTTCGCACAGCCACACACACTGCGGGTCACACACTTGATGGTATCTTCACTAATCAGGAGAACCTCACAGTGCAAAAAATACTTCCCCAAGTATGGACTGATCATCATGCAATTCTCTTTAATATCATCCTAAAGAATGGACCTCAGCTAACAACACAGTCTAATAAACCTGAAACAGTTATTGCATGGTCTAAAATAGATAATCAGTGTCTCAGGTCTCAGCTACAGGCTACCACCCTTGTAGACCCAAACACAGCTACAATGAATTATACCAATTGGTTGCAGGAGGCTTTTAGTCTTTTAACACCGGTTAAAGCCCTATCAAAAAATCATTCCTCTCCTTCAGCCCTGCAGAAACCTTGAAAGGCGATGGCGTGTTCGATATTCTAATGAAGCCAAAGCGACCTACAAGGAAGAATTGGCAGAATATAAGCGCCTCATTGTCCAGGCCAAAAGTGAATATTTTACTTCTCAAATTAATCAGGCAAATAATTCTAATAAAAAACTCTATCAGGTAGTCACAAACTTATCAGGCCAAACCCCAAAAAACGTAATAACTCCTACCCAGACACTATGCAATTCTCCAGCTGACTTTTTCTTCAACAAAGTCAATGACATCTATTTAGAATTGGAATCCCAAGCAAAGATATCTGAACCGTGCACTTGAAATGATAATCCAGATCATTGTCTGATGCAATTCGAGGACACTAATTCAGAAGAAATACTTAAAATATTATCATCTATAAAAGCAGGATCAGCAAACGACCCATGCCCAGCTAAAGCACTGTTCCCAGTGGCAGAACAGGTAGCAGAGGTTCTAACAAATGTTTTTAACACAATGTTTGTTTCTGGAATGTATCCTACTAGCTGGAAAAAAACTATTTTAAAACCTCTTTTGAATAAAAGTAATTTGGACCCTACGGAGACTAAGAATTATAGGCCTAGCGCTAGCCTACCTCTTCCAGCTAAAATAGTAGAAAAGGTTATAAACATTCAACTTTCAAAATATCTGGAGGATCATCAATTTTTAGACGGTACCCAGTTCGGATTCCGTAAAGGCCATGGTACAGAAACAGCCTTAATTAAGGCCTCTGAGGACATAAGAGTCATTCTGGATGGTGGAGGAACGGCAGTACTAGTACTGCTAGACCTCTCTGCTGCCTTCGACACGGTCGATCATACCATTCTGATCGACCGTGTCGGGAGTATGGGAATCCAACATAAAGCCAAAGATTTACTGCACTCTTTTCTCTCTGGCCGCACTCAGTCAGTCAATATGGGCAGCTTTCACTCAGCCCAATTGGCTTTACCTTGTGGAGTCCCCCAAGGCTCATCCCTGAGTCCGACCCTTTTTAATATCTATGTGTCAGACCTAGCCAGGGTCATCAAGGCATTTGGGATGGGCCTTACATCCTATGCGGACAACACACAACTGGTGCTGGCAATACATACATGGAGAAGTGTGGCTCAGTGGTTAGAGGCGGCAGACCCGGAAGCTGAGATCGACCGTGGACCAGGGTTCGATTCCCCGCCTCAGCGGGTCTCGGGCTCACAAATTCCACGGTCTCGACAATTCTCACTCCGGTGCCTACTCGACTCACGGGGTCTCACTCTGCAACTCTGGGCAATAGCTTGCTTAATCTCCACTACGGCCCCTCGCGGCGGGATGCCTGGCTTTCACCCTGTGGACACCCTGCCGGGGCTTCTCACAGGGGAATACCAGGACGGGTTCCCTAAGCAAGCGCCAGGATGCCCTTTGGGTGACAGGTTGCGCTATATAAGTACACCTACATTTACATAACAACGGGGAACAAGTTGCAGCTAACTTTCAAAAATGTATGATTTCCATCAGCAACTGGATGAGTGGTAACTGCCTTAAGTTAAATTCGGATAAGACCGAGGTTATGATTTTTGGCAAACTTAACCCCAGTTGGTCACATAATTGGTGGCCCTCAGCAATGGGCCCCCCGCCCAATCCAGTAACTAAGGTTAGGAATTTGGGTGTCATTTTTGACAACAAATTGAATTTCCTCGCCCATGCCAATTCAGTAGTATCTACATCTTTCTACAAATTGCGCATGATCAAAAAACTGCTCCCATTTCTCCCACAAGACGCAGGTAAAACCTTAGTTAGTACATTGGTAATGTCCTCTGTTGATTACTGCAATAGATTGTTTGCAAATGCACAAAAGCAAGTTGTGCAAAAGCTGCAAACAGTCCAGAATGCCGCCGAAAGAATCCTATCAGGAACGCCTAAATTCAAACCCATCTCCCAGGTTGTTAAAAAGCTCCACTGCCTATCAGTGCAAAACAGGATTAAATTCAAAATTCTATGTACTGCTTTTAAAACTTTGAGTAACAGTGGACCTGAGTTTTTGATTAAGAATTTAAAGCCTTATACACCTTCCAGGTCATTACGCTCTGCAACACACTCCAATTAACGGTCCCTCGCACCAAGACCGCTTCTTGGGGTGATAGTAGAGTCCTGGTTACTACGGCTAAACTCTGGAACACTGTCCCTCTGAATATTAGATCTTGTCAGTCATTGCTTGCATTCAGAACGAAGTTGAAGACATGGCTCTTTGACCAGTAAGCTGTCACCTTAAACATTTTTGCAGCAGTCCATAGCGCCGAGACACCTTCGGGTATTTGTGCGCTCTATAAATTGCAATAAATAAATAAATAAATACTTGGACGTCACCTACCCAGTCGGTCTTTAGCCAGACTTCCTTTCGTCTCTCCTGTCATCTCGTCCCGCATCCTCCCTCTATTTATGTCCCTCCTTCTCTCCTCTCTCAATGTATTGAGACTGAACTATTTTGTCTGATGTCCGATGGAGCTACTTGGTTTAGCTATAGGGGAGATGGGCCGTGGACTCCCTCCTTGGTCGTCACCTACCCAGTCGGCCTTTAGACAGACTTCATTTCGTCTCTTCCCCTATCCTCCCTTTCTCACCTTCCCCGTCCCCTCCCCTCTACGCTCCATTTACTTTGCCCTCCATGTTCTTTGAATGTTTCCTATTGAGACCTAGCTATTTGGCCAAAGCCCGATGGAGCTACCTGACAGCCATTGAGGAGATGGGTTTTGGGACTTCCACCTCGACCGTCACCTACCCAGCCAGACTTTGGGCAGACTTTCCTTTGTCTTTCTGCCGTATCTCCCTCCCACCCCTTTACCCTTACCCCCTTTCCCTCTACCCTTCACTTAACTAGTTTTCTATGCTCTTGTAATTGTTTGTCTAGCAATTGATGTAAATTGGAACTGATGTAATCTTGTAATTTTGTGGAACCTCGTGTAAAGCACTCTGATACCTCTGGGTCTACCCAGCGCTATATAAAACTCTTAAAATAAAATAAATAAAATAAAACAGGTGTTTTCCGATGCGTGCTATAAATAGGACAGAGCTCTACGATAGTTCCACGAATTACTCAAACTGCACTAGCCGGTGACAAACAAGTATTGTAGTTCTACGTTATTTAGGGAGCTCGTTACAACTATTCTCCTCATCTATTAGCCAATGAAATGCCCTGATCTCCAATGTGTGTGGGTCATACCTCACAGACTCAGCGATGCATATTGCGGCTACCACAACGCATGCTATACCCCCCGCAAGGTCACACTTACCTCTTCGTTCTTGTCAGAGTCTCACATCTAACGCGCCCCGCTCGTTCCTGTACAAGGACCGCCGTAATATGTGTTGCTTGCCGGCGGGCCAATTTAAATCCCACTGATGGCGCGAAATTGCTGCCTCGCAAGTGGTCTGACCCGGAAGTGGCTTGATGTAAACAGAACGGATTTCCTATCAGAAGTCCGGGCGCCATCTTGTAACGGGTTACGATAATTTTGACAGTACATGTAAGATTTTTCAAACTTAGATCATGTATAAGAGATGTTTGCATAAACAGAAGACTCTAGTTGCCAATGTATTTCGCACTGAAACTATTTGCTTATTAAGGCCAAAAAGGGAAGTTGTCGATAATCATACGGAAAAAAACTGAATATCTACTTCTTAAAAGACTGATATTCGGGGTAGTGAAATTTAATGGAGTAACTGTGTATATTCTAGGTTATATATACCAATGTAGATGTATTGTAAAACATCGAGCCACAGGCCATGAAAATAGTGGAAGAACCACTTTCTCAGAAAAACGAGTGCCATCTTGAAGTGGCCGAGGGGATCTATATCTTCTACATGGAGAAAAATATTTTCTTAGCATAATTATTGGATCATGGTGTTACTAGTGCTTGGATAATACAATAATGGCTGACCTGGTGGCAATACTCAAATTGATGGGCCATACTACTGTTTTAATCCCATAGATAGTTGTAAAGGTATGTTGTATTGACTAGACTCGATTGAAATCTATTTGTTACATCACCAACGATTGCTGCATCACACTCATCAAGAGGGTAGGGTTTCACCAAGGGCAAGCAGTTAGCGAGGAAAAACATGGATCATAGATTTATCATATATTCTTGGTAACATACCATGCTATATTTTCATTGAGTCCTTTACGGACACTGTCTAGATGGAAAATCTCAAAACTCTCTTGTTTTTTACGTGTGCTTTCCATTAGTTGCCCCATTTTGTGCTGTACTTTTTCTAGTATGCACTATTTCAGGTCCGATTCATTGGGGTTGTTATCAAGGCAGTGTTGTACAATTACGGCGTATCCTAAGGAATTCTCCAAAGGGAATTGATGGGCATATTATCAACAAATAGCGATATTTATCTCTAAGTAGGGTTAGAGACAATTTTTATATCGCTAAGCATCGCCGGAATTTATTGCTGAGATAACGTGCTATTAGCAACGTTTATCTCCAAAGCGATAAATTTCCAGGCGATAGCGGTGAAATACATGAATATCGCTGAGAATACAGCAATATTCATGCATTAGCGATGAAATGCTCTTAGCCATGTTATCCACCTCCCATTGGATAACATGGCTAAGAACTGGTCTGGGCAGGTGTTAGTATTTGGAGATATTCGTGCTTAGCGCGAACATTTCCATCGCTACGCCTGCCTTGGTAATAGGCGATAGCGATGTTAGCGACTGTTTTCAGTCGCTAACAGTTTGGGAACGCCCACTTTGCATGTCATTAGCGATCAATATCGCTGACATGCAAAGCGGGCCCCAAAACGCTCGCTATCACCTAAAAGCTGTCGCTAACTGCTGTTAGCGACAGCTTGCTAAAAGGGCGATAGAATTATCGCCGCTTAGCGGCCGAAAACGGCCGCTAAAGCAGCGATAATTCCCTATCGCCACCCTTCATAATATGCCCCAGAGTCTTTCTGGCAATGCGGGTGGAAGTTTCCAAATTGTAAGACAGTATTTTTGGCTGTTGGCTTTCTAAATAAACTTACTTCCAAAAAAACACTCTTTCCATTCATTTCAATATCAAGAAATTCAACTTTCTCAGTGTTGTAATTTGAAGTGAATCACAGATTCGGATCACTTGAATTTAACGACATAATGAAGTCTTCCAAATGTGTCACATCACCTCGCCATAAAAAAAATATATCATCAATAAATCTACGCCATAAAAAAACATTCTCAAAAAAAGGGGCGGCTGCATTGTACACGTTCTTCAGTCCCCATTCGCCCATGTATGTATTCGCTACACTGGGGGCGCAAGAAGCCCCCATACTCGTACCTTTTATCTATTTAAAAAGGGATCCATCATAGTCGAAGAAGTTATTGAGGATAACAATCTCCAAACATTGCAATATGAACACGTCAGGCCTGTTGTTAGGGTACCTTTGCAGAAAGGAAGCTACTGCATGTAACGCTCAACACTGAGGAATGTTGGTGCACAGCGCCTCAATGTCAAGCGTTACTAGAGTATCTGTAGCTGAGTTGAACGCAATGCCCTCCGTCTTAGTAATCATATCACCCGTATCACGGATGAAAGACTCATATTTCTGTGTCAAGGGACATAAAAATGTATCCACATATTTTGACAGTGTCTCAGTGCTTGAGACTATCGTAGAGATTATTGGTCGCATGGGTGGTTTACATTACAATGTGGCGCAGGGCTTTACAAAGTGACGCATCTACCTAGATGCGCCACTTTATAAATATGGCGCAACAAGGCACATTTTTTACGCCACTGCTGCGTCACAAAAAGTGACGTACCAGCAGCGTAAAAGTGACGAACGGCCTCATAAATGAGTTCCAAAGAGTCCAAATATACATGCAGAAGGTCTGGGCCAATAATATCCCAAAAAGTTGCATAAAACTCAACAGGGAGAGCATCAGCTCCTGGTGCTCTCCCCTTCGGCAGACTACACATAGTCCTCTCAATGTCATCCAAGAGAATATCACTTTCCATGTCTGCTTTATCTTCATCAGAAAGGGAAGGCTGTAAATGTTGGAGGAAAAAGTTGGCTGTAGCCTCATCACAGGAGTTCCTAGCTTACAAGTCCCTATAGAAGTCAAAAATACTTTTACTAATCCCATCTGTAGAGGTGTGCCTGGTGCCTGCAGAGTTAGGGACAAATTTACAACTTCTAGCGCATCTCTGTTAATCAGCAGGGATGCGCCAAAAGAGTTCTGATGCATCTGCCCACCCGTGCGCCACCACTGATGCGCCACATTTACAAGTGCGGCGTGGATCCAGCAAGGCTGGGGGGTGCCCCATCCCTAACATGCTGCGTCAATCCTTATGCCTGCTTCAAGCAGGTGCAGGGTTTTTACGCAGCATGGGCGTAAAAGTGACTGAATGAGTGACTGAGCCACTTGGAGGCGTTCCCGGGCCGGAACGGTTCCCCCCCCCCCTCTCCCCCCCTCCATGCGACTGAACGCCCACATGTGGTGCAGGGCTTTACAACGTGATGCATCTTCCAGATGCCTCACGTTGTAAATACCCTGCAGCATGGCGCTGGATTTGCACCGCCGCTGCGTCACAAAAGTCACGCAACGGCGGCGTAAAAGAGGCGCAAGGGGCTTGTAAATCTGCCTCTATATACATTGTCAGATCTTATGAGTCTATTTTCTTTTCAATCTTTTTCTTTTTTACTTGAATGAAGGTCTTATCCATGTCTGCCATAGATTTAACAGGTCCCTGGATATCCGAATGAGCACATTCTTCTGAGTCACTGCTGTCGCTCCACTCAGCATCATCCCCTTCTTTATTTTTCCATTTTAAAGACCAGGGGGGCATATTATCAAGGGGGTTTATCTCCGCTTTTTTGGCTTTAAAAGCCAAGAAAGCGGAGATAAAAATATCTCCCTATTACCTAGCTGTCGCTAACACCAGTTAGCGACAGCTAGTAGGAGATAGCGACCATCTTGGGCCCCGCTTTGCATGTCAGTGATATTTATCACTAATGACATGCAAAGTGGGCGTGCCAAGATGTTAGCGACTGGAAACAGTCGCTAACATCGCTATCTCCTATTACCAACTTTTGGAGATATTCGCGCTAAGTGCGAATATCTCCAAAAGCTAACACCTGCCCCTGAGCAGTTCTTAGCCATGTTATCCAATGAGAGGTGGATAACATGGCTAAGAGCATTAGCTCGGTAATGCATGAATATCGGTGACTTTTCAGCGATATTCATGCATTGCGGCCGATTTTTATCGCATTTGCGATAAACCTTGGTAATACCAAGGTTTATCTGCGATAAAAATCGCAGCAGCTCTGCGGTAACTTTTTGTCTCTAACCAAGCAATACCGATAATTATCGCTATTGCTTGGTAATATGCCCCGTTGAGTTTTAAGTAGACGATTATCAGGGCTCCTGGTAGCTTTGTCGCATATTGCCATGCAATAGCGATAATTATCGCTATTGCTTGGTTAGAGACAGAGGGGCATATTACCAAGCAATAGCGATAATTATCGCTATTGCTTGGTTAGAGATAAAAATTTACCGCAAAGCTGCGGCGATTTTTATCGCAAATAAACCTTGGTATTACCAAGGTTTATCGCAAATGCGATAAAAAACGTCCGCAATGCATGAATATCGCTGAAAAGTCAGCGATATTCATGCATTACCGAGCTAATGCACTTAGCCATGTTATCCACCTCCCATTGAATAACATGGCTAAGAACTGCTCAGGGCAGGTGTTAGCTTTTGGAGATATTCGCGCTTAGTGCGAATATCTCCAAAAGTTGGTAATAGGAGATAGCGATGTTAGCGACTGTTTCCAGTCGCTAACATCTTGGCACGCCCACTTTGCATGTCATTAGTGATAAATATCACTGACATGCAAAGCGGGGCCCAAGATGGTCGCTATCTCCTACTAGCTGTCGCTAACTGGTGTTAGCGACAGCTAGGTAATAGGGAGATAATTTTATCTCTGCTTTCTTGGCTTTTAAAGCCACAAAAGCGGAGATAAACCCCCTTAATGGTTTGACCGGCTTGACCACATAGCTCGGGTATTTTTCAGCAAATTTCAGCCACTGAGAGTGCGGTGTAGTCATTTGCCAAGTGGAACCTGTGAAGTATTTCTAGTCCTATAGACAGAGGCACGCCTTTCTATTGTGAGGGGAAGTTTCATTTTAGGATTTCTGCAGATTAAAAGCAGAGAAAGGTGGTCTGCCACAAGGGTGAATGGTTTCTGTTTCACGAAAAAGATGAAATGCTCTCAGGGATTCTTATTCAGGCTTCTGAATATGCCTGTCTGGCTTGCTGGGACTATGGCTGGAATACAATATGATTTCACATGGTGCTTCGGGTCAGGTTCTCCTAGCATCATATCTCTCCCTCGGCTCACTCCGGTGTGTAGCGTGACTTTCACAGGGAGCTCTGCACAGCACTGTATTTACTGCAGAGTACCACAGCATTTTCAGTCTGAGGAGGCATTTATTTTAGCACTGCTAGGTCAGTGACAAGACAATATGCATGCGTACCGATGGCAAAGAATGATTTTATCCAGTCTAAAACATAATTCTTTCACCTCTACTCAAATAATATTATTTTCCTGACTAATATGTGACCGCCACGGAAAGTCATGCTATTCGCAATCCCTGATTTTTTCAGTTATTTCCGGAGTAGCGTGCTACTGGATAAAAAAGCGCTGCAATGCCTCGTCAAGGGTAGTAAGCGCTATATAAATGCAATTACAATACAATACAATAAATCATGTGTAAATCAATGCATAGGATGCTTTACATAAGACAGCGAGGCTGACAAGGCCCTTCATAGCTCACTGTCTTATATCAGAAGGTTTGCAATTTATTAACAGCAAGTAACAAAAGGATCTCTTTGTTAAAAGCAGTAACCCATTTACCCATCTGCATGAATCTATCTGAACCTAAAACTACCAAGCGCGCATTGCCTTTTTAAATAAATGTGAATAAATACTGGCTACAGCGTCTTTTTTTTTGCTCCCGACAAAATAAATATGGATAAATACAGGAAAAATGAACAAAAAATAAATATGGATAAATACAGACGGAAATGTTAAAAAAATAAATACCATTAAACCGGGAGCCCAAGTTATAATGCACTTAAAAGTATATGGTTGGCGGCATCACAAACAACCCCAGGAAAAAGATTCTGAAAGCTGCAGAGGGGCTCTGCTCATGCATGGGCACCATCTCACATGTAACCCAGTACCCTGCCTTCAGGATTGTCAAGGCCTGCCATAGGGGTGATTGATAGGTTTGCACATGTGCAGTGATACGGATAGATATAGGTAACCTTTATCTAAGTAAGGGGTGCATACACCACCGTACACAGGCTTCTGTAGCAGACCTGTTGTGTCATTTTGAATGGTCTCCCAGTGGTGGCATAATCCATGCTGCAGCCCCCGAGAGGTACCTATGCCCTAGGTACATGGTATACCATATACTAGGGACTTATAAGAGTACCCCAGAATCCAATCTGTGGTGTACCTAAGGTACATGCAATCAATTTAGGGAGAAAGCAGATAGATTGGGGTCCTGATTAGCAGGATTCCAGTCAAACTAAGTCGAAAACCAGCAAAACACCAGGCAGAAAGTGGGGGTAACCATGCAGTCAGATTCCACCTTCCTACAATTGCTACTTGTTTTTTCTTACCAGGAGGTCATATTATTCCGCACCTTCATCCTCTGCTGTTTCAGGTGCCTCACGTGTGGGCGTTGGTGTTCTGTCTCCAGCACTCAGTGGCAGTGACGCCTCAGGGGGCAGAGATGTGGATGTGGTGGTAGCAGCAGCAGTCATCAGCGCCAGGACTTGTTCTAGCAATGCCATGAGGAGGGTCTTCATGTCATTGTGGAACCCAGTTACTTCTCGCTGGTGTGCGGCCGTGGCTGACGCTCTTTCCGCCTGCGTCCGCTCTATGTTCTCCATCAACCTCCGCATGTGTCCCAACTACCGGGAGACATCGCTGGAGCCACTCAGACTAGACTGTTGTTCTTGCCTCCGAGTCAGGACTCCAGCAAGACATTTTACGCGTTATCGTGGGCCTATCGCATGGCCCTGCCGTATTGTGAATTGTAAGTCAACACAGCATTATTTCCCCGCGATATGCAAAGTTGCGATAAGTAAAAATTGTGATTATTAACACACGTTCTTGAGACTATACCCCACAGTTTTATTGTTTCAATTCGGCACCTCTACATTAGCACATATTTTAAACACCTCGAGCAAGAGAGATAAATGCCACTTGACTCCAGTGATTAGTAACTTTTGGTTGGCTGGTATTCTATTAGACTGAGCCCTATTGACATTTACAAATAAGTAACAAAAAGTCTGATTTCCCCCATTTATTACCCTCCCCGCGGTTTTCAGTCTTGGCTGTAAATTGTTCTTCTATGTAAAGGGGATTTGCTAGAGCACTATCGTTTCCAGTTGGTGGCATCCGTACGTGTCCCAGCTGAGTTCAATGGTGAATAGGAGTGTCTTTAAAGCCCTGTGAACTTGACATGTTCATTCATTCTTTTATTGTGTGGGAAGAGTTTCAGGCCATAGTAGTTAAGAGGGAATCTTTTTACCACCGTGACACTGCAGGAATTTGTAAGCATTGCTTGAAGATGGGGCTTTCTGTTGTGATTGCACCATGCATATTTCTGCCCCAGGTGTAGAGTGTGATATAAGCTGGCAATAAAATTGTTTTAGAAGTAATTCTTCCAGCAAAGTGCTGCTAGTGGAGAAATGTAGTTTGTGTTTAATGAATACGCTTAATCACATAGGCCATAGTAAATCTATATGCTAATTATAAACACATTTTCACAAACTTTTTTGGGAAAAGGAAATCCTTTGCAAAGCGTTTCTGTCATATCACTTTTTGCTATTCCTAGGTACCTTGTGATTGAAGCCGGCAGACTCTTTAGTGTGAGTGAAAGTGTTCAGGATGACTGTGCGGTTCGTTTGCACATCATAGCAGCTATTATCCCTGCTGATTTCACACCTGTCCCCAGGCCTGAAACTAGAGCATGTCAATGGGTAATAATTAAATAAAACAACGCGGCAGGGCACAATGGGGCTTCACGGCACTGTGAGACATTAGGATGAAAAACGCTAAGGCCCTCATTCATGAGGCTGTGCTTCACTTTTACGCCGCCGGTGCATCACTTTTTGTGACGCACCAGTGGCGTAAAAAATGCGCCTTGTTGTGCCATATTTACAAAGTGACGCATCTAGGTAGATGCGTCACTTTGTAAACCCCTGCGCCACATTATACCTGCGCCAGGTATAATGTATGCAAGGGGGGCATATTACGCAAGGAAGGGTCGTAGAAGTGACGCAGTGTAATCTATGAGATTTCACTGTGTCAATTTTAGGACGCCGTTGCGTCAAAATCTTGCACCTGCCTCACAGCAGGCGTAAGACTGACGCAGGCCCTTTCAGCCTGTCTGGGAGGTGGTCTAGTATTCCTGACGTATCTGTAGGTGCAGAAGTGACGCATTGCTGGAGTGTGTCACAAAAGTGACGCAACTCCAGCAATGTGTCCTTTCACGTGGGGCAAGCCCCATGTGAAAGGACCTGCGTCATTCTTACGCCTGCAGTGAGGCAGTCGAAAGATATTGGCGCATTTTCACCCCAGAAGTGGCGCACTGAAATCTCGTAGATTTCACTGCGTCACTTCTACGATGCTTACTTACATGGAAACGCCCACTCTGCATACATTATACCTGACGCAGGTGTAATGTAGCGCAGCTGTTTACAAAGTGACACATCTACCTAAATGCATCACTTTGTAAATATGGTGCAACAAGGCTCATTTTTTACGCCGCAGGTGCGTCACAAAAAGTGATGCACCGGCGGCGCAAAAGTGACAAAAGGGCTCATAAATAAGCCCCCACATGAGGGCCATTACCAGGAAATATTTTTAACCTGGAGAACATTTTATCATCATGACACTGCAATTCATTTTGTTCTGTTCCCCATTGGGCGTAAGACTTCTTATCAAGTTTCTTCTAATTAAAACCACCTATTGAAAAGGGTTCAGTATTATTTCCATGCTCAAATCTCCAGTCTAATAAAGTAGTTGGTCTTTTAAAAGTTCACAACTACTTTAAGATTCCTCACCGTGTTAATATCACCATGCGCTTATATATGGGTTTTTTTCTTGGATCACGGGGTATTGTTTAGTCGTGGCTGCATCCGTAGTGCCATATATACGGGAAAAGGAAGAAAGAAAGGGGAGTAGTTACTCTCGAAGGCTATCTGATGCCTATGTATTTAAGCCGTATAGATTATACCTCAGATGCCACATAGTCCAAAAACCTTCCCCCGAGACCGCCATTCACTCTCGGTCTAGTCTCGAGTGGGAAGGAAAATAATTCTACGTGGACTACGCTTAACCAAATAACAGTGCATTGCAGCTCACTTATACTAAATTAAGCAAGATCCAATGAGCTCGGCCTCAGTGGTCATACCGTCGTGAGCTCATCTACATCGTGCCCCTGATGGAGCGAGGTGGCAAACATAACATTTTGTGCACCCCTCATGAAGTCATGGTCCCATAACAATAATGTTTACTAATTGCATGTTTTTTTAAAATAATCAACCATAGAGTAAGATGCACACATTATTTTAATTTTTTATTTTTAAATTACTCACGGGGAATACTAATTCTGCTTATATGTCGCAATAATGCTAGCTAATATGTATTGCTGTTGTGTTGTGAATTAATGCATAGCCTCAATATAAACAAAATGCTATTTAAATGTGCTTTTGTACATGTTTTGTGAAAAGAGAGGGTCGATTATGTAAGTATAAAACGCATTTGTGTGGCATATTGCTAGGTAACGACTAATGGGAAACATTAGCATGGAGGAGGTAAACAGAATGGGTTTCATTACTATAATTAACATGGATTTTTGTTTGTTTCTATGATAGTTCCGAATGTGGCCTGTGAGGCCTAGTGAGAAAATGGCCGCTCTGAGCTACTGCGAGTGGGTATTGGTCTGCGCAGGTGTGTGAAAGATTTCTGCCAGCGCAAGTGAGCTGACTGTGCTTGAGGGAGAAGTTCAAGGTTGCCTCACCCGGAACCTAGGATGGGAGCCAAGCATGAATGATTGAATATCCGAGCCATGGGAAAGAAGGGCAATGTTGCTGAAATGCAATGTGCCTAGGCCACGGACTGCCTAAACAATAGACTTTTATAATATTAGCTGAATCATGTGAATAACAAATGCTGTAATGGTGAGGAAGTGCACATCCACCCGAATTTGTCCAATCAGAACACAAGATGGTGATGTTAGTTACTTTTCTAGATAGATTAAGTTGAGAAATAAGGTATAAAAACCCCTGGACTTGTAAGGTTGGGGCCATTTCTATCGGAGATGCTGCCCGTTTGCTGACCGATTCATGGATGTAAGAACTCTTATGTTTTTTCTTATTTGTTTGCTTTGCAGGACTGTTAGGATAAGATGAGGGTGATATGTTAGGAGAGATTGAATTTGGAACTATCTGTTCTTTGCTAAACTTTACTGAATTCTATAATAAAGCGATTTTTCTGAGCTCTTAATAAAATGATCATGTTTTTGAAATAAAGTTTAAGAGTTATTGAATAAAGAATAAATAAATGCATAATGTCGGACATACTAAAAGTTTGCTTTGAATACAAATTAGATAAATGAAGAATTAAAAGCTGGTCTTTGTTTCTTCCTGCGCCTTATTTTCGTTTGTTTCGTCTGCCCTGTTCCCATGATGCACTGGGCCAGGGACAGACTAATTTGCATATAGCCAGGTTCTGAACTGGGATGGTGCAGTGAGCTAAAAAACGGTGATGGATCAAGCCCTGATCTGTTGACTGGGTAGGAGTGTTCTGATTAACTCAGATACTCTGTCCATCACCACCCCCTTTTTGAAATTATTTTGGCCACCATAAGGGTGGAAGGGTATGCTCAGACATGAGTCCCTTGCTCACTGCACCATCAGGATTCAAGCAAACCGGGCCGAAGACGGCTGTAATGCCATAAACTGGTCCCCGGATGCTTGTTTCCTTTCCAGTGAAGAATTGGCTTGGTGGTTTGGTCTGCCCTGTTCCCATGATGCACTGGGCCAGGCACAAACTAATTTGCATATAGCCAGGTTCTGAACTGGGATTGTGCAGTGAGCTAAAAACCGGTGATGGATCAAACCCTGATCTGTTGACTGGGTAGGAGTGTTCTGATTAACTCAGATACTCTGTCCATCACCACCCCTTTTTTTAAATTAATTTTCGTTCTAGCAGATCCAGGTGTGTCTGAATATAAATGTTTAATATGAAACCATGGTAAACTGTTTTTGAACTTTTAGGGGCAGATTTATGAAGGCCTTGCGACGCTGGTGCGTCACTTTTTCCCACGTTAAAAATGACGCACCGGCGGCGCAAGGCCTTCATAAATCTGCCCCTTAGTGTAAATTTTAAATAGGTTTTAGACGCTCCACCAAATGTTACAGCATTTCTCCATTGCGATTCACCAGAAGCCTTGAAGCCGAGTGTAAGTGAACAGGGTAAACGCGCAGTCTTATGGGCCCCACTGGTGCATGTTTTGAGTGTTTAAAGGTTTCAGGGAAATGGTGAGTGATGATTAGAAATAATTTTTGGAGCCGCGCTGTAGCACCCCCACTTTCACAGTGTTTCTATCCGGCCTAGTGTAAAACCGACTTTCGGTCTCCCGCTTCTCACGGCTTTGCCAGAGTCCATGGCGGTAGTCACTGAACTCCATTTAGACATCACAATGGTTGTATGAGGCTCCGTTATATTTCTTAGCCTCTCTCTCCTGGAATACGACCCTGATAATCCCCGGTCATCCCCCTTAATACACATCTGATTACGCTCACATTTTGAATCCGACGACCGGCTTCCCCCGCTCTTGTCTCCCTCGCGTCTTGTAAGCACGGTGCAAGCAATTAATTGATCGCCCGCCACAGGTGTCCCTGTTTTATTGCGTGTCTGAGCTGCGTCGGGAACGTCAACGTGCCCAGTCAAGTGTGCCTGTAACTCTCCCAAAACTTTATCGAAAGCACATTCAACCACTTATACGAGAGCCGCGGTACCATAGTTTGTATAAAGGCCGCGTATGGTAGCTCAAAGCAGTACTGCGGGGCATCTGCAGTATTCTCAGCCCGCATTACTGTTAAATTTACGCGACACCTATGGCTCTACAAAAACCTTTATTGAAACCATCTCTAACCCTTTATAAGAGAGCCTTATTACAAAAGTTTGTATAAAAGCCACCTATTGCTGCTCACAACGGTACTGCGAGGGCATCTACAACATTGTCCGCCCCCAATAATACAATATATGCACAACACCGTGTCTAACGCAAGAAGAAAAGGGGATTAATATCCAGGGGTTATTTAAAAAAAAAAAAAGGAAAGTGCCCCACTATCTACGACGTCCTGTCTTACAGGTGACTTTGTTTACAAAATAAATGTGAAGTTCAATACTTAGCACTAACGCCCCCTGATGGGAATCAGGCCACTATCTCTTGTCACAGTTTTTTTCAGCACCTACATCTATCACGTGAAGTAAAGTCTAAAAAGGATAATTCCCATACTCTAACTAAGATATAAATCATATAGAGCCTATTATAGTACAATTCTTATCCAGTCTTCTTTAGTATTTAACCACTTGGTGACGGTATCCATGGTTGAAATATACCACTGCTCTCTGTTCTTTCTCTTCGTTTCCACATTGCCCCCTCTTCTTGGGCACATGGGGGCATATTATCAAGGGGGTTTATCTCCGCTTTTTTGGCTTTAAAAGCCAAGAAAGCGGAGATAAAATTATCTCCCTATTACCAAGCTGTCGCTAACACCAGTTAGTGACAGCTAATAGGAGATAGCGACCATCTTGGGCCCCGCTTTGCATGTCAGTGATATTTATCACTAATGACATGCAAAGTGGGCTTGCCAAGATGTTAGCGACATCGCTATCTCCTATTACCAACTTTTGGAGATATTCGCGCTAAGCGCGAATATCTCCAAAAGCTAACACCTGCCCTGAGCAGTTCTTCACCATGTTATCCAATGGGAGGTGGATAACATGGCTAAGAGCATTTGCTCGATAATGCATGAATATCGCTGACTTTTCAGCGATATTCATGCATTGCGGCCGTTTTTTATCGCATTTGCGATAAACCTTGCTAACAGCAAGGTTTATCTGCGATAAAAATCGCCGATGTGCGGCGATAATTTTTGTCTCTAAACAAGTTAGAGACAAAAAGTATCGCTAGTTGTTGGTAATATGCCCCATGATTTTTTCAATGATGAACCAAGTAAATTCCATGGGGCAGATTTATGTTAACTGGCGCATCCCCAGGGATGCGCCAGTTAACATGCGCCACAGTGCGCCACAGCTCCGCCACCCATGGTGCGCCGCATTTATGATGCGGCGCACCATGGGGCAAAAACGGCACAGATGCGTGACGCATCTGTGCCGTAAAGGTGACGCATTGCTGGAGTTGTGTCGCAAGCGCGACGCAGCTCCAGCAAGGCTCGGGGGTGCCCCATCTCCACAATGCTGCGTCAAGACCTACGCCTGCTTCAAGCAGGCGCAGGCTTTTGACGCAGCATTGGCCTGAAAGTGACTGAGTGAAATCTTATAGATTTCACTCAGCCACTTTTGCGAGGCGCACCTGCCCCGGAACGCCCACCCTGCGCCGGAACGCCCACAAGCGGCGCAGGGCTTTACAACGTGACGCATCTGCCTAGATGCGTCACGTTGTAAATCGTTCGTAGGGATGCGCCACGTTTACGCCGCCTTGCGTGACGCAACAGCGGCGTAAACGTGGCGCAAGTGCCTCATAAATCTGCCCCCATGTGTTTGTGGTTCATCCTCACATAATGATCAACCAGGGGGGCATTAACCTTCCTGGTCATCAGAGCTGACCTATGTTCCAGTGGTCTCAGCCTAAGATCCCTTCCTGTCTCCCCCACATATGCGAGACCGCAGGGACATAGTAGCAAATATATTAAATTGCAACTCCTACAATTGTTGAGGCTCCTAACTGTCATGATGAAATCATTATAGATCAGTGTCTTGGTTACAGGCAGTTTTCACATATTGACACAATTTCCACATTTGTGGTTTCCCATTGCCCTGTCTCCTGTTGAGGTACTTTGGTCTTGCTGGCCCACTTCTCGATAGGTATGCGCTAGATTTTTACGTAAATTGTCATTACGTTTGAAGGCAAAGATTGGTTTTGGAATTTTTATCTCATTGCCCTCATTCAGAATAGTCCAATTGGAATTGATGACGTTCTTCAGTCTATTACTGATATTCTAAAATTGACTCACAAACACGTTTTTATTCAGTTTCTTTCCTTTGTTTCCTGGCATTGGGGTCAGGGTTCTGCATACTCTCACGGTTGTAGAAACATTCATGTTTAAAAGCATGTTTGATAATTTGTTTGGTGTAACCCCTATCCCTCAACTTGCTATTTAGGCACTCCCCATGTTTGTAATAATCCTCAATATTTGTGCAGTTCCTTTTCAACCGGAGGAACTGCCCAAACGGTGTATTTTCACGTTGTGATCGGGGGTGATAACTCTTATAATGTAAGAGAGTATTCTTATCAGTAGACTTAGTAAAAAGTTCTACTTCCAATGTTCCCTCAACATCTTTAATAGTTATGTCCAAAGAATGGACAGCATGGTTATCATATACTGCTGTGAACTTAAGGTTGGAGTTACCGAGATTCAACCATTCCAGAAACTCTTCCAAAATGGTGACCTCCACTTCCCAAATAAAAATGATGTCATTGTTTTTTTATCGCCTTCCTGGTGACTTTTACGCAGACATTTTACGCTTTATCATGGGACTATCGCATGGTCCCGCAGTGTTGTGAATTGTACGTTAACAAAGCGTTATTTTCCCGAGATAAAGTGCGATATGCAAAGTTGCGATAAGTAAAACTAAGTAAAACTAGTGATTATTAACACCCATTCTTGAGAAAATACCCCACAGTTTTATTGTTTCAATTCAGCACCTCTATATTAGCACATATTTTAAACACCTCGAGGAAATGAAATAAATGGTACTTGACTCTAGTGATTGGTAACATTTGTTTGGCTAGTATTTTAATAGACTGAGCCCAATTGCCTTTTACAAATACCTAAAACAAAGTCTGTTTTCCCCATTTTATTACCCCCCCACAGTTTTCGGTCTTGGAAGTATATTGTTCTGCTATGTCAAGGAGATTTGCTAGAGCACTATTGTTAGACATGGCACCATTGGCATAGGTCTCCCTTCTATTTTTGCTGTTGCCTCATTTATTTTTGCTGATGTTACATGCTTTGGGCACTGTGCCACTGCTACCCAGTGCCACAGTGCTCCCTACTGTAAATGAATGTATTGATTGGTGATTCCATGTTTGGCTATTTGGTTTACTTGTCAGACCCTAGTCTAATGCACTGAGTGTGCCAGGGCGTGTAAATCCAAATGCCGCTGGTGGGCCTGCAGCACTGGTTGTGCCTCCCACAGAAGCGGCCTTGTAAAGTGTGTCTAAGGTCTGCCATTGCAAAGCCTGCGTTCAGTCTGGTACTGTCATGTTGACTGGACAAGTGCACCCACTTGCCAGTCCCTAAACCTTCCCTTTTCTTCATATTAGTCACCGCTATGGTAGGCCCAATGGCAGGGTGCATTGTAAGTATAAGTTAGGACAAGCCCTGATGTGTGTGGCATATCCTAATAGTGAATTACAGCCATTTTCGCTTTTCACTATTGCAAGGCTACCTGTCCTCCATAGGCCAGACTGGGCTGTTAGAATTGTTACATGTTATAAACCTAACAGACTCAGAGAACATGGTAGAAATTCGAGTTTAGTATGCCTGGACTCAGAATAATAAAATACATCTTTTAGTAAAGTGTATTTTAATATTCTGTGTTTGCAAATACCACTTTTAGAAAGTAGGTATTTGCTTGTCTAACCATTCAAACCTGCCTCTGCTAGGTTGTGTATTCCTATGTCTGGTTTCTGTGAGTGACAGGGCTGGGGAATTCCAGGAGACAGGCTGAGTCACCCAATGGTGAATAGAGAGTTCTGCATATTGATGGGAGGGAGGAGTGCACCTGAACTCTGAATAGGGCTGTGCCTGCCTTCCACAATGCTGGCTCCACCTCCTGGGGAGCGGCTGATGTATCTGCCCTGCACACTGAAAGGAGAGAAGGAAGACTGTCAACAGAGTACTCCAGGACTGTACTTGCCTTCCGAAATGCTGGCTCCACCTCCAGTGGGGCATCTGATGTTGCTGCCTTGCACTGTGAAAGGAGAGGAGAAGTCTGGAAAACAAAGTGCCTATGAACTGGTTTTGACTTGGCAAAGGCCCCTCTCCCTCCAAGAACAAAGGATTTCTGGGTATAAATATTGGGACCCTGCTCCCATGAAATTAGATCACTCTGAACAACAAGAAGAAACCTTGACTAAGGAGAGGAACCTGAAGAAACTGAGGAGAGACTATTCCCAAGCTGAAGTGCTGCTTGGGGGATTGGCCTGCAGTGGCTGCCTTACTGCCAAAGTAAGGAGAAAGGAACAAAAGTTTTGAGTATTTTTGCTTTCAACTTGTAAAGGATCTCCAAGGGCTTGGAAAAGAGCTTGCATCCTGCTGAAGTCTCAGGGACAACAAACGTCACCCCCCCCCCAGCTCCCCAGAGTTCTTGTGGAAGTGCCTGCTGCTATTTTGGGCCTTCTGAGGAACTGCGTGTTGCAAGGAGCTGGAAGCACGACTCAACAAGAAGAAGCATGTTGTTGTCGCTGTGCCTGCCGTCGCAACTCCGGAGAATGGAGGGTGTCGCCGATGGAACTGTCGCACTCCACAGCATCGGAGAGAAGCGTGCCGCAACGAAGAGGAAGCGTGTCGCCATCGCTGCTGCTACCGTCGCAACTCCGAAGAAGGAGGGTGTCGCCGCTGGAGCTGTCGCACTGCACCGCATCAGTAGAAGAATCTCGCAATGAGGTCAGAGCGTGTCGCTGTCGCAACTCCGGAGAAAGGAGGGTGTCGCCGCTGGAACTGCTGCACTGCACCACATCGACCAAGAGCATCTCGCATCCCCGAGAAGCACGCCACCGTCGGAGCTGCTGCCATCGCATCTTGGATATCGCCGCTGTAGTTGTCCCATCGGGCGGAAGCTTCACGCATCGTGGAGAAGAGCGTCGCCGCTGGAGCTATTGCCGTCGCATCGTAAGGGTGTCGCCACTGCAGTCCACGCATCGAACCGAAAGCTTCTCGCATCCCCGAGAAGCATGCCGCATCTGGAAGATCTTCACGTCTTTATTTCTTTGCACCTGAACTTCGCCGCATTTCCCATCGCTGCAACATTGCTTGTCGTGGAAGGGCAGTGCAACTTAAGGTACAATGACTCAGAGTGTTGCATCTAAGAACTGAACTGAACTAAGCTTAAATCTACCATCTTAAAGTAATCATAGTGTGTATTTTGTCTTGTGGTAACTCTATAAGTATTTTTTATATAAAACCTTTGTGGTGTCCATTTGTAGTGTTGTCACTGGGTTACTGTATGGGGTCACAACTGCTTAACTTACAACGCCTCCGAAATAAGCCTTGACTGCTCACGCCACGCAGCCTAGAGGGAGAGCAGGGGTTCTTTTGGGTGTGTAAGCCCCCTTTTCCTGACTAGAGGAGAGGGTCCCTACTTGTCACAAGTTCCTACCTGTGCCATCTAGAGACCCCCAAATCTAACAACCATCGTTTCCAGTTGATGGCATCCGTACATGTCCCAGCTGAGTTCAATGGTGAATAGGAGTGTCTTTAACCCCTTGCATGCGGGGCTCATTCCCCCGCTGTGCTGGGGGGAGGGGGGGCACGCACAGCGCCCCCGTGCTCATGACGAGCTCAGGTCATCATGAGCAAAGGTGGTCGTGTACTCATGACGAGCTCAGCTCGTCATGACCACACCCGTTCCTGTAGAACGCTCGCACAGCAGGGGAATTAGCCCCGTGTGTGAGCGTTCTAACGGTCATGACGAGCTCAGCTCGTCATGAGCACCGCTTGTCATGAGCGTCCAAGGGGTTAAAGCCCTGTGAACTTGACATGTTCATTCATTCTTTCATTTTAGTGGGAAGAGTTTCCGGCCAAAGTAGTTAAGAGGGAATCTTTCTATCAACGTAGCACTGCAGGAATTTGTAGGCATTGCTTGAAGACGGAGCTTTCTGTTGTGATTGCACCATGCATATTTCTGCCCCAGGTGTGGAGTGCGATATCAGCTGGCAATAAAATTGTTTTAGAAGTAATTCTTCCAGAAAAGTACTGCTAGTGGAGAAATGTAGTTTGTGTTTAAGCCATATGCTTAATCACATAGGTTATGCATGCCCCTTTTAGAGACCCCACTTTTTTTCACTCCACTTAAAACTCCAATGTCAAGCTCTTCCATTTCTGGTGCTTTGCAGCAGTTTTAAGATGTTCTTAGAGTTCTCCGTTGCTCAAATGGGCGTAAGTTCTAATATTTGTATGTTTACCTCATCTTCATTGCTTGATTTCGCATTAGAGAAAGTGTCACTCATACTCGTTGAAATGTTACTCATAACTACACTGAAATTCTGAAAATGTCACAAATAGCAATCTGAAACCTTGGCAGCTATGCACTATGGTGCAAGGGTGCCTGTGTTGGCGCTAGGCTACTAAGTGTAGCAATAGTGTGGTGGGAAATGCAGGGCTGCTCCATATTGGTGTAAATATGTTGCAGCCCTGCGTATCTGCAGTGGCGGAGTGAGGCGTTAAGTCAGGAAGGCTAACGCCTCATTGAAGTAGTGTGGCTCACTGGTTAGAGGCGGCAGACCCGAGAGCAGAGGACGGCCCGGGACCAGGGTTCGATTCCCGGCGCGGCAGGTTTCTGGACCAGGGTCAGCGGACTCGATAATTCTCTCGCCTCGGTGCCCACTCTGATCAGCGATCACACTCGGCAACTCTGGGCATTAGCTTGCCTCATCTTCACTAACGGCCCCACCAGACCGCCGGGGATGCCTGGTCTCACCCTGGAGATACCCATTAAGGGACCATCTCTCAGGGAAGCCAGGAAGGGTTTCGCAGCGGTCGAAGCGCCTTGGGACCCTACGGGTAAGTAGTGCGCTATATAAATGCCTATACATTTACATTTACATTTACTCACTCCGCCACTTCCCTTTTAAATATGCTCCTTTTTACTTATAGTCGTTGCTTATGAGAAGCAAGGCTGGCAGTAACTGCGCCTCTTTTACTGCCAGCCTTGCTTCTCGTAAGCAAGGATTACAAAGGGGCTTATTTACAAGTCTCTTGCGCCACTTTTGCGTCATTTTTATCATACGAAAAGTGACGCAAAAGTGGCGCAAGGTGCTTGTAAATCTGCCCCACTGTCATTTTCAACGCCAATATTTCAAACACTTGCGAATGTGAGGTCTATTGCATTGCAAATGCTTGTTTTTTATGTCAGAGGTTTTTCGTGTGGTGATAGAATAGATGTCAAAATATTTGTTTTCTCGTAGCGATGCATCACTTTTCATAAATGAGGCCCTCATTTTTTAAAGTACCTGTGAGTGATACAATATTTTGTCTGTGATTTTATCTTGAGGTCAGTGGTCGGGCTGCATTAAGAAACAGTATAGATTCTGTGATGCTTTGCACAAGAGAAGTGAGGTAAAAGGCTCCCACAGGATACCAGCGTGCAGTACCGCACTTCGGCACTAGGTGTCCCACTCCAGCCGGCGTCCGAGCTATACAGGGACAACTACACACACGCATTGAAAGAGGAAAATGTCTGTAGTGGTTGTTTTTGTGCAGGAAGGTGTCCCTTCCTGCACAAAACAAATCTCCCCACGACGCAAGCATCCTTGCACCATGGTGCAAAGGGTGCCTACTCCTGCGCATGGCTGCAGTTTGTGCGCCAGCGCAGAGGGAAGCAGAGCTATGCAACATATTGTTGTATATATGTTGCATCCCTGTGCTTTGAAAGTGACACAGTGTGGTGCAGCCAAATGGCTTGCGGAATGCACTGAGTCACTTTCATGGTAAATCTGCCCCCTGTATGTAACACCACACAAAACTCCTACACAAACGTAAAACCCTCCTGCCTAAGTACCCACGGCAAATGCTATCTCCTTCGCTCAAAAGTATCAGAAATAAGTCACTGCTCATGCACACATCCTCTTCCTAAAAATTAAGGCACCATCACTTACCTTGACCACGGGCAGCGCTGCGGGTGCCTCCTACTGGTGAAGCCCCCTCTGCAGTGCCAGAGATCTCCAGTACACAAGTGCGCCCTGGCCACTACAGGCAGCATAAACTGGCAGTATGTAGTGATTCGTAGCCTGGACAGCTTGGGGGTCGAGTGGCCCACCTGTAGCTGGACCACAACTTCGATAAAGGATTGATCATTCCTTCCGAGGCACAGGTGTCTACTTCTGGAGAGAATAGTGTTAAGTCAAGTCAAGTCAAGTCAAAAGAAGTCTTTATTTAATTGTTCATCTTAAAAGACATGCTACACATCCAACATTATGTCTCAATTTCCAAAGTGCAAGCATACTTGTTAAAAAATAATTTAGAATGAAATTAAAAACATGGACTAAGACAGAATTAAATCATTTATACACAACTTCATTTGCAGATTTAAAAAGTTATACATAATAAAAAACAGTTATTACAGGATATCACAATCTAACTTGGACCTTGTAGATTATTTAACTGGGACCTTGATGCGAGTTAATCAACCTCAAGCTTAGAATCCAAGCCCAAACAAGGTACTTTGCAACCCCTATTACTATCAAGGGCGATAGATCAGATTTTAGAATTCTACAGGCTGCAGATGCTGAACGAGTGCCCGGACTTCTCCATAATGGGCGTAGCCACTTTTTAGGTCTCGTCCTTTACCATTCCGAAGGAATGGGAAATGGCCGAGAATTCAAGTGCTCAAACTGATTGTCAAACCACCGCTTTTTTTCGTGGCGTTTTCTTCGAGTGCACGTGCAGGCACGCGCTTTTGGCCCATACACTTTCATGGCCATCTGTTCCTGTTCCTCAATGTCCCTCCCACCCTTCGTTTGATCTTGCCGCGAGTTCAGGCTAATGGCCCTCCCCCAGCACAGAGCGCGCATCGCGGCCGCACAGCACATCAAAGGGCTTCTCCCAGCGTGTGCTGTGCAGCTTCTCCTCCCCTAATTATGTGGCCGGCCGTACTTGTGTTTCCTGGCCGCTTCCCGGCCGCTCTTGTATTTAATTAGCAGCAGCAGCATTTCTCCTGCGCCAGGCCACATCAAAGGCTCTGCCACTTTCACCCACACAGCAACACTTACAGACACGCAACGCCACTCACACCCACGCAAGCCCACTATCATCCACGCAACACCACACTCACCCACGCAACGCCACTCACCCAAGCAACACCACTCACACACGCAACCCCACTCATCCACGCAACCCCACTCATCCACGCAACACCACTCATCTAAGCAACCCCACTCATCCACGCAACGCCACTCATCCACGCAACGCCACTCACCCACGCAACACCACTCACCCACGCAACACCACTCACCCACGCAACACCACTCACCCACGCAACCCCACTCCTCCACGCAACGCCACTCATCCACGCAACGCCACTCATCCACGCAACGCCACTCACACATGCAACACCACTCACCCATGCAACACCACTCACCCACGCAACGCCACTCACCCACGCAACGCCACTCACCCACGCAACGCCACTCACTCACGCAACGCCACTCACACACGCAACGCCACTCACCCACGCAACGCCACTCACCCACGCAACGCCACTCACACACGCAACGCCACTCACACACGCAATGCCACTCACACGCGCAATGCCACTCACACGCGCAACGCCACTCACACGCGCAACGCCAATCACACGTGCAACGCCACTCACACTCGCAACGCCACTCACACGCGCAACGCCACTCACACGCACAACGCCACTCACACGCGCAACGCCACTCACACGCGCAACGCCACTCACACGCGAACGCCACTCACACGCGCAACGCCACTCACACACGCAATGCCACTCACACACGCAACGCCACTCACACGCGCAACGCCACTCACACACGCAACGCCACTCACGCACGCAACGCCACTCACGCACGCAACGCCACTCACGCACGTAACGCCTCTCACACACCCAACGCGAATCACACACACAACGCGACTCACACGCGCAACGCCACTCACACGCACAACGCCACTCACACGCGCAACGCCACTCACACGCGCAACGCCACTCACACACGCAACGCCACTCACACGCGCAACGCCACTCACACACGCAACGCCACTCACACACGCAACGCCACTCACACACGCAACGCCAGTCACACACGCAACGCCAGTCACACACACAATGCCACTCACACGCGCAACGCCACTGACACGCGCAACGCCACTCACACGCGCAACGCCACTCACACGCGCAACGCCACTCACACGCGCAACGCCACTCACACGTGCAACGCCACTCACACGTGCAACGCCACTCACACGCGCAACGCCACTCACACGCGCAACGCCACTCACGCGCGCAACGCCACTCACGCACGCAACGCCACTCACGCACGCAACACCACGCCACTCACGCACGCAACGCCACTCACACACGCAACGCCACTCACACGCGCAACGCCACTCACACGCGCAACGCCACTCACACGCGCAACGCCACTCACACGTGCAACGCCACTCACACGCGCAACGCCACTCACACGCGCAACGCCACTCACACGCGCAACGCCACTCACACGTCCAACGCCCCTCACACGCCCAACGCCACTCACACACGCAACGCCACTCACACACGCAACGCCACTCACACACGCAACGCCACTCACACGCGCAACGCCACTCACACGTGCAACGCCACTGACATGCGCAACGCCACTCACACGCAACGCCACTCACACGTGCAACTCCACTCACACGCGCAACTCCACTCACACGCGCATCTCCACTCACACGCGCAACGCCACTCACACACGCAACGCCACTCACACGCGCAACGCCACTCACACGCGCAACGCCACTCACACACGCAACGCCACTCACACGCGCAACGCCACTCACACGCGCAACGCCACTCACATGCGCAACGCCACTCACACGCGCAACGCCACTCACAGGCGCAACGCCACTCACACGCGCAACGCCACTCACATGCGCAACGCCACTCACACGCGCAACGCCACTCACACGTGCAACGCCACTCACACGCGCAACGCCACTGACACGCGCAACGCCACTCACACGCGCAATGCCACTCACACGCGCAACGCCACTCACACGCGCAACGCCACTCACACGCGCAACGCCACTCACACGCGCAACACCACTCGCACGCGCAACGCCACTCGCACACGCAACGCCACACGCAACGCCACTCACACACGCAACGCCACTCACACACGCAACACCACTCGCACACGCAACGCCACTCGCACACGCAACGCCACTCGCACAGGCAACGCCACTCACACAGGCAACGCCACTCACACAGGCAACGCCACTCACACAGGCAACGCCACTCACACACGCAACGCCACTCACACACGCAACGCCACTCACACATTGTGGGCGCAGATTGTGGGTGCAGATTGTGGGTGCAGATTCAGAGAAAACTCAGCAGCACCACCACCATTGCAATGCAATAAGTCTCGTTTTAACGCAAATTTAAGCTATAGGCCTTGTAAATGGCAAAGCCTTTTATTTATGGTCCAAAAACCAGAACGCAAAAATAAAGGGCATAATCATTTACAATGCTAATAGTTCGGACTCGCGTTATTGCGAGACCTATTGCATTTTCAATGCTTGTTTCTAGGGGCAACATACAGGGGGCATACAAAGAGAAAATGACACACACTTTCACCTTGCCTGATACACAGTGGGCAGTGCTCTGGCCCTCCCTTACCTCATGATGTAGTTAGGCACCTCAGTGGTAACGAGCCAACTCTCAATTGATGGAATAGTTTGCGATCCAGGGGCTTGGAGATGACATCCCAGTACTTTTCAAGGGAAGAGACATCCTTCAGAAGAACAAATGTCGTTGTAAGGGGACTTCCTGTCATTTCCGAGTGTCTTTTGCCAACAATCCAATCCCAGTATAGATTTCTCAGCTCTTTTTTGGGAGGAAAGGTGGCCGAGTCAGGGTTATGCCATTGTTCACCAAGCCCCATGGTGCACAAAGTAGATCTTACCCCTTTGAACCATCCTATATTGTCAGAGCCCAGGGAATCCCTTACCTGTGGACATGCTTTGTCATAAAGCAGTAGCTCTGGTGTGGTCCACAGACGCCGCCAAAATGCTAGGGGTCTAAATCCCGCTAGGTCTTCCACTGGTTGGCACCCTAAGTCGTACAGGAGCGGGATGTGCGGAGTGGATTTCGGTAATCCAATCGCCGCCCTGAGAATTTTTTTTGGGCTACCTTAAGGGGATCCAGATTACTGTAGCCCCAAAGCTCTGCTCCATACAGAACAGAGGGCAACATTTTTGTGCCATAGATTTTCATGAGCGGGGACATTGGCCGGGTGTAAGAACTTTTATGTTCTTTGAGAAGGGCTCCTCCTATTTGCGCATGTTTTAGTGCCTGGAGCTCGACTTGCGGTTTCCAACTAAGGTTTTCACTAAAAGTGACACCTAACTATGTGAATAGCGTAGTCTGCTCAAGGGTGGTACCACCCATTGTAACCCTGGCAGCAATTGGGGTTGGTCCTCTCAGCACCATAAACTTTGTTTTGGACACGTTAACCTCCAGCTCATGCTCGCGGCAAAACAGCTCAAATCTTGACAGGGCCTGCTGGAGACCCTGCCTCGTCTTAGATATTAACAGGGTGTCGTCCGCGAACATGAGCAGAGGAATTTTCATCCCCGCCAGTGTAGGAGCATCCGTGGGGTGGTTCACAAAATAATTGGTGACCCCATTAATAAATAGGGAAAACACAGTAGGGGCCAGAACACACCCTTGTATAACTCCTTTGGCAACTGGAAATCTATCCGTAACCTCCACAGGCTTACCCCAACGTACTTGTGCAAAAGTGTGGGCATGTAAATTCACTAAAAGTCGCACAAGAACAGCAGGCATTCCCAATTTCAATAGGCATTCCCACAGCTTGGTTCTATGAACGAGGTCAAATGCGGACCTTAGGTCCACAAAGGCTGCGTATAGCTTGCCCTTCCCAAAAACAACTGTCTTCCAGTATAGGAGCACAAAACGGAATGCTTGGTCAAGAGTGCTCACATGGGTCCGGAAACCTGCCTGCAGAGGTGTAAGGATATCAAAATCATTAATCCATTCCTAGATCCTACCTAATACGAGGCGGGCTATTATTTTTTGCACCGCATCGATGAGGCTGATCGGTCGGTAATTTGAGGGAACCGAGCGATCGCCTTTCTTATATATTGGAAGGATTTCAGCCCCGTACCAAGAATCTGGAACCTTCGCTCCAGAAGCAAGTGCATTTACCAGATGGAAAATATACGGGGCCCAGAGATCCTGATCCTGCAGAAATACATCAGCAGGAATGCAATCGGGGCCAGGTGCTTTACCTCTCGGGATTGTTTTCATAATATTTCTAACCTCGGCAATAGAAAACGTGAGTGAATCCTCAGAAGCGGAGCATGGGAGATCAACCAAAACAACATTGTTACTCCTGAATTGTTCCTCAAAGAAGCTTACCCACTGTTGTTGACCAACAGATGCTGGGCTAGGGTGATCATCCTGGCCTTTCCCCCATTTTAGTAAGTGCCAAAACTGTTGCATATTTCGATAACCACAAGCTTCGGTCAGAGTTAACCACCGGTCCTCATCCCATTTAGTTTTGGCCTTTCGTTTAGCTTCATTGTAAACTTTTCCACAGGACCTAATTCGTCCGTGGTTTTTAGATTTGATTGCTAAAAACAAGTCCCCTTGTGTCCGTCGACACTCATCATCATACCATGTGACTACTCTAGGCTTCATCTTCCTGACCTGTTTAGGGATAATCTTAATAAACAGCTTTTTGAGGCCCAGAAACAGATCGGTGTGTATACTTGTAAGATTTGCATTAATCTCGTCCTGCGACCCACAATTATTCAAAAGCTCCAAAGAGCTGGACACTAAGGTTCTAATCTCCTTTCTCGCCCCTTCATCCACAGCAATTTTAGGCCAGCGTACCCTTCTCATATCATTACTTAGGGTAACCTTACCTGGGACTACATTTGACTCACAACTCTTGGTCCTTTGAAAGCTAAAGTCCCTTAAAGCCAATACAAGCGGGTCATGATCACTTTCGGGGCGTTCCATGATTTCCATGTCAACAACTGCAACCCATAGCTGCACATTGACTAAGATATAGTCGATACGACTACTGTGTCTGCCGTTGTTGAATGTGTGCCTACCCTTCCTGTCTGATCTTACCCTACCATGAGTTGTTCTCAGGCCCAGATCTAGGCACAACCCCTTGATAAATGTGGCGGAGCAAGACCATTTCCCAATCGGTTGTAGCTCGAGCTGTGGTATTCCCCACGACATATCTTCTTCCTCTGTAAGGGAACCATCTTCAGTACCCAGGGGCTCAAAGCATGTATTAAAATCCCCCAACACGACCTTATACCCCTCTTCAGATACACTAGAGAGGAAGTCGTCCAGGAGGAGAAGGGTGGGTGAAACCCTTCCACCCTGGAGGCCCCTAACATAAATATTAACTAAAAGGATGTTTAAGCCTATGGAAGATCTAATCCTAATTATTTATATATCTGGACTATCTATGGCAACTTCCTCAGCCCATACACCCTCACAATTGGCGAACCCATGTTGTCAGCCCTCCAGCGGGGCACCCTTTTTGTCCTTTTGTAGCGGGTTTACTGAAATTTAGAAACCCAACCCGGAACACAGGCAAAAGTGCCCATGTTTCTTGAAAGGACCATACATCCCCTTGATCTATAAAATCCACCCAGTCAGGGATGCACAAGCGGGACTCAAGCCCAGCAATATTCCAACCTACACACTTAGTGTAGTCGGAGTCCAACAAATGAGGGTTTATTACCGCGAGCTGGGCTGGCGCATTAACTTGGGGATTGGATGAGATATTATCTTGTGCCGATTTTGTACTAACACTAATACTAGGTTCAGAACACTGCGCAATGGATAAAATCTCCGTACCTATATCAGCTGGTGCAGAGCCCCTCTTTTCCCCTATATTACATAAAACCTGCCCAGCAGTGAGTCAATCATTTTCATCAAGATAAGACAGTGGAGCATATCTCCCAGCGGAGATCAAAGACTCAATGCTTAACAGGTTTGACCAGCCCCGGGGAGAGATATTGTTAGGCCTGGATAGCAAAGATGTCGCATTAGTGCTAGGGCGGGCTTTAGGATAAAAATCAGAGAGTTCCCACGTTACAATCGGGCCATCACCACCGTGTGGACGCCAGCCTCTCGAGGAATGGAATTACGTGGGTACTCCTAAAGTTAACGATGACCAGATCACCTGATATATCTTTAGTTCTGTGGCCGAGCCACCCCACCCTTCGAACATTTAGGATTCGGCCATCTATAGTAGGAGGTAGGGGTCTATTATTGGAAAGCCAGAAGGCTACTTTGTTTTTTAACTCCTAATAGCCTTCTGTTTTCCCTTGTTTAAGTTCAGGAACCCCTGAAAGTATACACACAAAGGGCACAGCCTCAGGGGGGAGGTCGATTCTGGGATTTTGGCTATCATTTAACTTTGTAGCAATGGGATCAGGTTTTTTGTAACCAGAGGGCCCTTGATTAGCTAAGGGTGTCTGCATTTGTGTGGGCCTCTCTTTAGAGAGAATTTCTACTCGTTGCAATAAATGTACAGGGCTATTTTCATCCTGATGCTGCCCCCCAACAGGGGCTTTATCTGCGGACCTACCCACTTCAACTGGAATAGGCTGAGTTTTAACAAGAGCCATCAGTCTATCAACTTCTGAGGTGAGTGCATCTATTTTATGCAGCAGTGCGGTAATGATTTCTACCATTTTTGTCTCTGGTTTAGCCTCAAGAGCACCCAGTAAGAGTTCAAATTGTTCCATATTGTTACTACAGCCTACAGCAGTTTCCGGCGATTCAGGTCCCCCACGTTTGCCTTTATTTTTGCGAGAGGATAACTTACTCTCTAAAACCTTTCTTGGCCTCCCACCACCTTGTTCAATTGGCACTTTCCTACAGGCCCTGACTGCTCTTACTAATTTGGAGCAGTTCTCATCAGGCCGGGTGAACCAACAGGACTCGCAACAATATCAGGAATTAGTTCTGATGGGGGTGGGTGTACCTGGGCGTCTATCACTACCATTCCCCTGCTTCCTAAGTCGGCATTAGCCTCGAGGGGGGTCACTATTGTATCGGAGAGGGAGCTAGGGAGCAAATGCCCCGGGGAGCCAGATTTCCCTAGTGAAGCTCTCCGATCACTATTAATCTTAGAGACCATTTTTACTAGGTAATTGTCAAGTGTAGATACTCCAGGGCCTTTGGTGGTGTTTTTACAATTCGACATAGTTACACAGCGTGATTGAGATGTAAGCCAGGCAAATAACAATATTGGATAACTACTATCTACCTGATTGAACACCTCCAGAAGCACAACTAGCCTGGCACACTAGTGGGTTACAGGGCAAGGAAACTATGGAGCTTAAGCCTTATTGATATTACGCAAAATAAACTTATGCACGCCTAAATCTGAGGTAAAAGAAGTATTAACTTTCCAACCATAGTCCGTTGCCCAGTGATCCAGCGGGCTATAGAAAATATATCATAAACTACGCTACCCAACTTCATAACCTATAAACAAAATTCTATACTAAACATGGACCCATTTATGAACCTGATATATTTTGGGCCTACAGAATCAGGTGGTCAGAATAAATCTATATACACATTATCTACACAATATATACATTTTTATACATTTGCAGAAAGAATATCGTCATTAGAATAAAACTCAACCATTTAAACGACCACCATAGGCGACGTGATCTAGCTAATGGTAACCTATACTTCTAAATAACCAAGACCAGCTTGTTTGTTAAAAGTAAGATTTTATTTTCTAAATTATGGTATATATGTTGTAAGTTTTATAAATGAAATTTATTTGCAATAAAGCAAGCATGATAGTAAGAAATAAGAAAAATACAAATTAAGCAATTGAATCAATTTAAAGAAATTATATAAAGTTTAGCATTTCTAAAACCTATTTCCCTAACTGAGCTAAATAGACAGAAATTAAAGTAAAGTTCTTTGAGGATTCTTACGTGCTCCACGCAAAGTCCAGCAGCACTTCACCCTCATCGGAAAGTCAGAAAGCAGCAGCCAGCCCAACCCTAAGGGCATGACTTTTTATACCTTTCTACGCTAACTAAACTAGCAAAGGAAAGTTTTCAGAAATACTCGACGTCCCATTGGCTGAGAGTGACAAGTGACATGTCACCCGATTCTTAAAAAGTTCCACAAAATCATGTCTTACAAAGACCATTGTCTCTTCCACGTGAAGCCAGAGGCTTCCTGCGATTGCAACTTTGTTTTAAGTCATCCTCGCAGCTTCCATAGTCTTACAGTGCAACTTCCGCGGATGCCAAGTTAAGGACTGACAAAAAAGTTCACTTTCGACCTTGGCCATGTCCGACAGAATGATGTCAGCTCATCAGTTTTTGCTTTGTGAATGCAGCTTCAATAAACGTTTTAATTCAGAATGGGCGTCTCGTGACTTTCTGCAGAATTATAGTTCAACTCTCATTTTGCGGCTCAAATAGCTAGGCCTCAAAAGCAGGCAACTTATGATTTCTAGTATAAAACAAACACAAGAAAAGTATTAATGTAAGAAATAAAGTATATTCTGTATCCACCCCATGGTTTACTAATTAATTAACCCACCCGATTAATCAAAATGTTACCTAGCCATTGCAAACAAATAAAGCAGCGTTTATATTTACCAGTCTCCGTTTTTCTATGAGACCCATATGCACCTAGAATAGTAGAAATGACATCACACAGACAAGGAAAAGCAAAACAAGCACATGCTTATTTTAAATATGCAGCAGTTAATAATGACAAAAACGAAAACAATAAATTATTTTATTATTTTGCACGAACAAAAAGATGCAACATTTATGCACGTTTATGAGCACACATGTTAGTCCCCCCACGTGTAAAGTTTAATCTAGGTTGTATTAGCACGACATATCACAAATCATTAATAATTTTATTCATGTTATGGAAATGTGACTTTGCGAGTTTAAACAAAATTTTGTTTTCTATCTCGCTCCATCAACTCCCTCATCTGGTGATTAACAAATCACCACACCAGCACTCAAAATTTTGGTAAATTAAATTTTAAAGAAATCGATTCAAATTCATTGTATTAGTAAACCTAAAAGTCTGTTTCAGCATAATCTTTACAATTAGCATGACGCTCTCTATGTAACTCCTGCAACTCAATCTCCCTTTCCTCTTCTTTTCTCAGTTTATAGATTCTTTTCTTTTCTCTCAAATGATTCTTTCTTTTATGCAACAGACAACCTATTTTAGTCAAAATAAAAATAAATATAATTATAATCAAAGGTGCCAGAATCTTGCCAAGAATTGAACTTCCGATATTATGAAACCAGTTTTTAATTGCTTGAAACCTATTTGAAAGTTTCCCAGTAAAATCTTCTTCTTCTAAAGGAATTATTTCAGAATGCATTTGTGTAATATTCTTAATATACATTTCAATATTTTTACTTTCATCCGGTATATATGTACAGCAATGTTGGACATGTAAAATGCCACAGACTCCTCCCTCTTTTGCTAGGAGTATGTCTAAAGCAAGACGGTCTTGAATTACCATGGATCTAATTGCAATAACTTCAACATTCACTAATTGAAACCCATCAGCAGTGTCAGTTGATAATCTATCAACTATAGTGGACAATTTTCTGATTCTTCCTGCATTTAGGGTTATACCAACAAAAGGTATTACAGCTTGGAAAATATCTCCCAGAACTTCAGTAAAAGTTTCTCTTTTAGCTCTATTTACATAATTATGAATTTTAAATAATCCTTCTGAATCTCTGTCAACATGAAACACTTTAGGAAAAACAATTCCCACATAACAAGTTCCATACCAATGGTCTGGAAGGTTGTAGTAGGCTTTGTCACCACAAACAAAATAAATTCCAGGAAAGATAGGATCTTTTCCACCTTTAAATCCCCAACCTCCCATAATCTGATAAGTATCTTCACAGTTGCTTGCACCTACAAAATAATTATCAAAAAGTGTGTTATCTCTTCTAATGCAAAGCTTTCCACTAACAGGTTTGTCTATGTGAATTGCAATATTTTCAAGCATTTTGCCATTTAGTTTCTCATCCTCTTTTTGCCAGAATGATGACTTAGTCTGCTTGACTAATTCATTTCTCTTATAAATTGCTCTTCTCTCCTCAACCATATTCAGAAATTTCTTCCCTTCAGCACTTAATTTACATGTTAGATTATTCTTGTAAGCATATTCATAAGTGAGTTCGTTAGTAACAAGGAAATATTCTCTCAATTGTTTAGCTTTCTTATGCTTATTTAAAGCATTATCAATCTTGACATTAGCAAAAATCTCATCATAATTTGAATAGTAATATTCTAAACGACCAGTTTGATAAAATAAACTAGTTAATACACTACATGTTACAGCATAAGTGAGAGGAAGCATATTATATGTTACTCCCTCAGAAACAGAAGCGGGTAACTTAACGCATACATAACAATCCTTTGCATCCATTACCTTTACATATTCACTCAAAAGCTTTGTGAAAGTATTGCTTGAAAAATCACCTATTGATTTATCTTGATGAATGTTAGGCTGATGATCAATTACTTTTGCAGATGCACTATGTTTAATTTGGCTAACCAGAGCTTTGCTTGTTATGTTAACTTTGTGTAATTCTCTATTCATTTCTAAAGGTATAATCACTGCTAGTACCAACCAGAGCAGAACTAAAATGAGCAGACACACCAGAGTCATCTTACAGCATCTTTTAAAAACAGAGCATTTTGAAGTGCTCTCCTTAATGTAAGGCATTTTTAGGTTAGTTTTAGCCTCAAAAAAATTAAAATTAAAAATAAATTTTAAAATTTATATACACCCCCCTTTTTAAAATATATTTTTCTTTTATAACCCTAAACAAGATTTCTTCGACCTTATGTCATACATAAGTTTTCTTCTACTAGACAGTTTTTCTTCGACCTTGTGTCAACTAACAGGATTTCTTCAGCCTTATGCCAATTTAATAATTTTGTACTTCAATCATTGTCACTAATTTCTTGGATTTCGTTTTCTTCTTCACTACTATCATATATGTCTATAACAGGTGGAATTACTAAGTAAGTCCACTCAGGAGACTTGTATTTCTGGTTTGGTCTAATTATTCTCTTCCCTTTTCTTGATATCACTTCTATTTTCCTTCCAACTCCAACCTCTTTTCCAGGACTCTTTTGACTACTGATTTCTTCAACTTGTTCTATTGGCTTTTTAATCAATCTGACTCTCAATCTTCCACCAGGCCAGTAGTCTGCTTTTCTCACGTACTTTTTCTTTGGTTCAGAATTATTCGATTCTGATTTCCAAGTCCTTTTCTTTCTGCTTTCACTTCCACCTTCCACGTCACTTTCCTCAGTTTCGTAGTCTGAAATTTCAATTGACTCAGGAACTTCTCTATACGGCAATTTCACTCCTTCAGGAACTTCACTTTGTCTTCCATCACTGGTACTCGGTAATTCGTTCTCCTCCTCTTCCTCAATTACCTCTAGCTTCCCAGATTTCGGAATTTTGTTCCTTACTTCAGAGTTTGTTCTCTGCCTTTCGATACTCTCCTGGTCTGAAACTTCTTTTGGTTCAGCTTCTCTGTCTTCAACATAGACAACCGAATCCTCAGTTATCTTTCCTTTTAGCAGATTCTCTTCACCTTCAGAATCTATTTCAATTATTTCTAAGTCTTTTCTTGTCAGATTTCCATTCACTGGCACAGTTTCCAGATGTCGACTTTCTTGTCGATCTTCAGAATCTGGAATTACTTCACCTTCTGTTCTGTCTTCTGCTTCAGAATCAGAGTCATCTGTGGTATCACTTTCAACATCAGAACTCTCAGGAGTTGGTATTGGAATAGTATGACTTGGATGAATCCAGCGCTTCAATCCTCTGCACTTTACAGCATTAGTAGTGATCAAGATTACCTGCCTAGGTTTCTGCCATCTAGGAGATAGACAATTCCTCCTCCGATGTACTTTCGTTCTGACCCAGTCTCCAGGTCTCAGATCATGTGTCAAAACTTTGTCATTTGATTGTGCTTCAGTTCCAACCTGATTAGACACAGAAGTTACCATATCAGATAACCTTTTACAGTAATCCAAAATTGCACTGTCATTTATGCTCAACAGTTTACCTACAGGTACAAAAGCTTGCCTCATAACTCTTCCCATCAAAATTTCATGAGGACTCAAACCTGTCTTTTTATCTGGTGTACTTCTTATTGACATCAAAACAAGTGGAAGAGCATCAGTCCACTTAACTCCTGTCTCTAGACACATTTTTCCAATTCTGTTTTTGATAGTTCCATTTATTTGTTCAACCACACCTGATGCCTCTGGTCTGTATGCACAGTGTATCTTCTGCTCAATGCTCATAGCTTCGCAAATTAACTTCAATAGTTTGTTATCAAAATGGCTTCCTCCATCACTCTCAATAGTAACTGGAAAACCGTACCTTGGGATGATTTCTCTGAGCATTAGTTTTGCTACTGTAATTGAATCACAATGTCGTGTAGGAAAAGCCTCTACCCACCTTGAGAACAAGCATACAATTACAAGTACATATTTTAAACAGTTGTGTAAGGGCATTTCAATGAAATCTATTTGTAACCTGGTGAAGGGACCACCCTCTCGACCAATTATTCCTGTCCCCACCACTGATTTTCTGTTTGGATTCATTTGTTGGCATGACAAACACCTTTGACAAAAAGATTCTGCAATGGTTCTAAATTTGGTATTGAACCATGTTTCTTTAAACAGTCTGACCATAGAATCTCTTCCTAAATGTGCAGGACCATGATATAATCTGGCCATGTCAGAAATCATGCAATTTGGTAAAACTACTCTGCCATCTTTGTAAACCCACACTCCATCTTCATCACGTTGTCTACAATCTGATCTTAACCACTGGTCTTTTTCTTCATCATCTGCTTCGTTTTGTAAATCTCTAATCTCATTCCATGTTTCTACAATAGTTGTTAGCATTAATGAATTTGAATCAGTTTCTGTACTTCTATTCCGATTGTAAGAATAATTTTTCCTTGCGCAGTACTTTGCTGTTTCATCAGCGAAGGCATTTCCTTTGGAAATATAATCAGTTCCTCTAGTGTGTGCTGCACACTTGACTATGGCAATTTCTTTTGGCAATTGTATTGCTTCAATTAATCTTCTAATGAAAACTGCATTTTTAATTGGTGATCCTGTTGATGTCATGTATCCTCTCTGTGACCAGAGTTGTCCATAATCATGCACAACTCCGTATCCATACTGACTATCAGTAATGATGGTAACTCTTATATCCTTTGATACTTCACAGGCACGAATTAAAGCAATCAATTCAGCCACTTGTGCTGAACGAACTCCTTCAAGACATGATGCTTCTTTAATGTTTTCGACTGTACAAACTGAGTATGAAGCTTTCAAGACACCACCTTCGGATCTTAAGCATGAGCCATCTACAAAGTAGACAAAATCCGATTCAGGCAAAGGTCTGTCTTTGATGTCTTTTCTTGGTTTTGTGCAGAATTCCATGACATCTAAACATTCATGTTCTGTCTCAATGTCATTAACGATTTCAGAATCAGGCAGTAATGTAGAAGGATTCAGATTCAAACATCTTGAAATCGAAACATTATCTGCTCCTAGTATGATTTTCTCATACTTTGTCAATCTGCTACTTGTTAAATGTTGAGTCTTACCCCTTGTCAGTAATATTTCAACTGAATGAGGCACAAAAACTTTGACAGGAAATCCCATAATGATTCCTTCACTTTGTTCAAGACTGATACTTGTAGCTGCAACTGCTTTTAAACAACCTGGTAATGCTTTTGCAATTGGATCAAGAACTGCAGAGAAATATGCAATAGGTTTCTTTAGGTTTCCATGTCTCTGAATTAACACAGATAATGCACATCCTTCTCTCTCGCTGCAATACAGTTCAAAATCTTTCTCATAATTTGGCATACCCAAAGCAGGAGCTTGGCATAAGCTCTTTTTCAAGTTCTCAAAAGATTCCATCTCAACATCATTGAGAATAATTGGATCTTTTACATCTGATTTGGTCAGTCTTTGTAGTGGTTTCGCAATTACTGAAAATCCACTTATCCATTGTCGACAGTAACCTACCATTCCCAAGAACATTCTAACCTGTCTTTGTGTTCTTGGCGGTAACATTGCTTGAATCATTTTTATTCTCTCTATTGTTACTTGTCTTTTTCCCTTTGCAATTCTGTGACCAAGATATTTCACTTCCTGTTTGCAAAACTGTAGTTTTGCTGGGGACACTTTATGTCCTTCTTCTGCAAGGCGATTTAACAGAATTATTGTGTCTGTTACACAATTTTCTCTTGTCTTAGCAGCTATTAACAAATCATCAATATACTGCACCAGCGTAGACCTACCTGGTAAGTCTAAATCTTCTAATGATCTTTTTAACAGTTCGTTAAAGATTGAAGGACTTTCTGTATAGCCCTGAGGGATTCTTGTCCATCCAAGGGTCTTACCTTGGAATCTGAAAGCAAAGATTTCATAACTGTCTGGGTGTAGAGGAACAGTAAAGAATGCATTGCAAAGGTCAATGACTGTGTACCATTCAGCATCATATGGAATCTGAAATAGAATCACTGCTGGATTTGGAACCACAGGACAACATGGAATAACAATTTGATTAACCTTTCTCAAATCTTGTACGATCCTAAATGTTCCGTTAGCCTTTTTAACTCCCATAATTGGTGAATTACAAGAGCTACTCTTCATTTCTTCCAATACACCTTGCTTGATTAATTTTTTAATTACAGGTGTAATACCTTCAATTGTCTCTGTTTTCATTTTATATTGTGGAGTGTTTGGAAATTCTATTCCCTGCTTCAATGCAATTTTAACAGGATCTACGTTTTTCATCAGACCCATCTCATTCCCAGTAAAATCCCATATTTCAGATTTCACTGTTTCTTTTAGCTCTTCAGGTAAATCTTTTTCTTCAAATGCAGGAAACAATTTTGTTTCTTCTGCTTCCATCATCATCATTGTCATTCTGTACAAACCATCTTCCTCCATTGTTTGTAATTCAACTCCTTCAGGAGAACAATATATTCTGCAATTCATTTTACATAGGATGTCCCTACCTAATAGATTTACTGGACTACTATTACAAACCACAAATCTGTGTTTGTCTCTGTAATTTCCAATTTCAACTGGTACTGGATCAGTTAAATCTGTTTTAATTTGCTGATTACTTACTCCGACAACTTGGATGGTATCCCCAGAGAGAGGTAGGTTTTCAATTTCCACTGATCTAACAGTAGAACGGGTAGCACCAGTGTCCACTAGAAAAGTGATGTCTACATCATTAACTTTCCCGTTTACATAAGGACCAGACTGGTCAACCTCAAGAGTGGCTCCAACAACACACTCTTCCTCCTCTCTCGGGCACCGTCAGCAATAATCATCCGAATCACTGTCTTGGCTTTCTGTCAATAAAAACTGTTGTGAAGCATTTTGCATTTGAACCCTTTGCTGCTTTTGCTGTTTTTGTGGTTTTATTACCTGTTCACATCCCTGAAATCCCACGTTTGGATTATATTTTTGAACTCCCCCACAATTCGGAAAAGGTGGTTGTGGCAACTGGTCCTGACGATTATTCACCTGTTGTTGTTGCTGTTGTTGTAATTGTCGCTGAATATTAAATTCATTTAACCCCTGTTGCATCTGTAGCTGTTGCTGTACGTTAACACCATTCTGCATCTGTGGATTCAATAAGGGATTCTTTAAGTTTCTAGGAGGATGAGGACACTCGTCCCTCCAATGTCCAATTTCGCCACAATTAAAACAAGGTAATCTTTGTTTCAGCTCTTCTATCTTTGGGCTAAATTTCTTTTGGAAATTATTACCTTTAAACTTTCCTTGTATCTGGTTCGTATTTCCAGTTTGAACAAAATTAGTGTTCTTATTTCCCATGCTGGCAATCTGTTGCTCAGCTACCTTTACCTGTGCCCACATGGCTTTCTCCTTTAGCTTCTTCTGTTTTACTTCTAATTCATCGCTACAATATTTTGCCTTTCTCAGAATATCATCAATAGATAGTGCTTGCCATCCGACAATGCTAGTTCTGATCATTTCTCCAATTTCAGGTTTTAGTCCATAAACAAATCTATAGATAAAATGACTCATGTCTTTCTCATCTAATTTTTCATAACCACTGTATTGTTTAAAGATTAACAGTAGTCTTTCATAAAAAGAATGAACTGATTCTTTTGTTTCCTGCTCTGTTCTTTCTATTTTAACCCAATCAACTTCTTTGGGTGGAATTTTGTTTTTCATCCAAACAATTACTTTCTCATAAAAATCCATTACAAGTGGATTTGGGGCACCTGTTTCTTTGATTCGCTCAGGTTCTGTTTTTGGCCAACTAATAGATATTTTACATTCCGTCCAAAGATCAGATGGAACAACAATGTCAAAAAATCCATCCAAATCAATCCACAGAACTTTTGACACTTTGATAAATCTATCGACTTGCCTGTACCACTCAACAGGTTTCTCTCTTAATTTAGGAAAATCATTTGTGAATAACAGAATGTCTTGTCTCGACCATGGGACATGAACATATCCTCCACCTGCAACTTCTCTCATTGGAAATTGTTTTGACATTCTTTCTAATCTTTCATCTTCCTTCCTTTTAGTCCATTTCACTCTCCATTTGTTCAGTTCTCCTAGCTTTTTGATATAGACAATTAAATCTTTAATGTGAACTATTCTTCCCATTGAGTTCAAACTCTCAATGTCGCTTTCTGAGAAATCTAATCTGTAATGTTTTGCAAAATTCTTTTGTTTACTCACATCGATTTCAAGTTCTGCAGCTAGATCCTCTAATTGATCATATTTATTTTTCGTTTTCCATTGAATACTTTTGCAAATGAATAATAGTTCATCATCCCGATAGTAATTTAAACTATCTGGGCCAATTGTTCCAATTATTAATTCTTCAATATTAGCTTTTAATTTGGCCACATCAAGTTTTGGTGTGGTTACCCTGACTTCAGGACTTCCTACATCTGACATAGCACCCATTGGTGTTTTTGGAGATAAATCCTCATTAAAGGTTAAATCAGGCATTCTCGATCTAGAAGTGTTTAATTCTGTCAAATCTGAATAAAATTTTTCAGCAGGCTTTTGAATTTCTGTATTTAAAGGAATAGTTAATCCAGTTTTGTTTGTATTTCTTTGATCAAATACAGGCTGAACAGGACCTATTGTTACTGGAACTGTGACAGCTTCCATGCCTTTTGTCATTCTTTTGATTAATTCTTCTTTAGACCTTAAGTATTCATTATAATCGACCTCATCAACATTTCTTGTCTCTCTTGTATAATCTTTTGGAGGTTCCCTTGCTCTTGGAGTCATTGAAAAATGTCTACCCTCATTTCGAGCATTCTCAAATTCTGGTCTTCTAGGAGTTTCAGTGATTTCACAATTATTTGGATAAAGTTTAGGAGCTTCACTAATTGGAGGTGCACTCGGTGAAGTTTCAGTAGAAACCACCGGAGTAGACCATGATCTAGAAGGTCTCAAAGGCTGATTAGGCTGTTTATTTCTAGTAGTTGTATATATTTCTTCCATAATTGCATCCTCAGATTCACTTTCCATAGATTTTCCTGTAGGAGAACCCATTACCATTTCATGAATTAAATACAATCCTTCACTCATGTTTCCCTGTCTCCACATTCGTAATCTATCTTCATGAGTTTCTCTTTTCCATGATGGACTTTTAGAAGGTCTTTTAATTCCACTAGCTTCTCTTTGTAACTGATACATCTCATCTTCCCACTCAACTAAAGCTTCAAATTGAGTTGGTCTCGGTTTTGGAACAAGAGCATTCATTTTCTCTCGTAAGTTTCTTAAAACTCTTACATTAAATGAACCATCATCAGGCCAAGCCAAAACACCATCGTTTTTAGTATAACGTTTCCAACTGTCGAACCATAAGACAGTATGATATCCGTATTCACCTTCCATGTACGCTGCAGGTGTTTTATACTTATGAAGTAGTTTACCACCTCGCGTTTCAATTTTCTTGTCAGGTGAAAATAAATTCTTAAATTTCTGAAATAATGTTGTCTTCTTCTCAACATGTTTAAAATGATAACTCATTTTCAAAAGTAAAATTTATTTCACAAAATCGTTCGTAAAATATTTCCGGGATGTTCCGCAAAACAACCAATCCGTGCGCGAAACACACCAACAAGCCAATGGCAGTTGAGTTACGTCAGTTTCCTGCTCAACCAATAATTTTGGAGATTTTCCTAAGGACCAATCAGCTCACAGGCCGTCAGAGACTCAGGAACCAATCAGAATACAGCTTGTGACGTAGGTCACCCAATCCCAGCGCGGCTCTGTGACGTACACAGCAGCTGCGGTTTCTCGCTTCTCACTCCTGGCGCTTACCCCTCCTTCACAAAATCTTTTCACAGCGCCATTTTAAGAACACTTTTCAGTGTAAATTAATTCTTAACAATGACTTATAAAGACAACATCTGTTCGTTTCACTAATTAGGATAGTTTACATACATTCAAGTATCCACACTTCGGAATAGACGGCGCTATTCACACTAAGGATAATATTCAATTGTCAGTAGAGTAACCTTACCCCACCCTTCTAACACGTATAATTATGAACTCGCTTTGCTCTGAACCCACCGCGAAGTGAAAGTTCTAAGAGTTCCACTTGAACATAAAATACAACTCAAACTCGCACTTTTACACGGAAAATTCCCTAAATTCAAACACACACGAAATCCGTACAGGACTCTCACCTGTTTATAGAAATCATGCACCGTTAGCAAAATAACGACGTTATCCGTACAGGGCTCTCACCTGTTTATAGATATGAAACATGTACCCGTACAGGACTCTAACCTGTTTATAGATAATCATGCACCGACGTTAAATTTTACCCTTCACTCAAGCTTGGATATAACTAATACTCTCATCACAGTGAGTTTTATGGAAGGCGCTTTGTCCCTATTCTCATGCTGCTTTGATTTCTTAGAAAATCCTCACTATACAAGATTCAGACCTAGCCCTAAAACTGTGCTGCTCGGCGACAACACTATGGTACACGGCGATACCTCTTGTGATACTCGGCGATATCACTACAAACGAACAGATGGCTTGCGTGACTAATTTCTCGCCACACAATCTATACCGGTATAGCTTACAGATAGGCACGAAAAACGAACTTAACGAGTGTTAAAACATTGATCCTATTTTCATACCATGACGCAATCCTTAGCAACCAACATGTTACCTTGGTTACCCCTTAGCAACCATCCTCTGCTACCAGATAATTGATCCAGCGGGCTATAGAAAATATATCATAAACTACGCTACCCAACTTCATAACCTATAAACAAAATTCTATACTAAACATGGACCCATTTATGAACCTGATATATTTTGGGCCTACAGAATCAGGTGGTCAGAATAAATCTATATACACATTATCTACACAATATATACATTTTTATACATTTGCAGAAAGAATATCGTCATTAGAATAAAACTCAACCATTTAAACGACCACCATAGGCGACGTGATCTAGCTAATGGTAACCTATACTTCTAAATAACCAAGACCAGCTTGTTTGTTAAAAGTAAGATTTTATTTTCTAAATTATGGTATATATGTTGTAAGTTTTATAAATGAAATTTATTTGCAATAAAGCAAGCATGATAGTAAGAAATAAGAAAAATACAAATTAAGCAATTGAATCAATTTAAAGAAATTATATAAAGTTTAGCATTTCTAAAACCTATTTCCCTAACTGAGCTAAATAGACAGAAATTAAAGTAAAGTTCTTTGAGGATTCTTACGTGCTCCACGCAAAGTCCAGCAGCACTTCACCCTCATCGGAAAGTCAGAAAGCAGCAGCCAGCCCAACCCTAAGGGCATGACTTTTTATACCTTTCTACGCTAACTAAACTAGCAAAGGAAAGTTTTCAGAAATACTCGACGTCCCATTGGCTGAGAGTGACAAGTGACATGTCACCCGATTCTTAAAAAGTTCCACAAAATCATGTCTTACAAAGACCATTGTCTCTTCCACGTGAAGCCAGAGGCTTCCTGCGATTGCAACTTTGTTTTAAGTCATCCTCGCAGCTTCCATAGTCTTACAGTGCAACTTCCGCGGATGCCAAGTTAAGGACTGACAAAAAGTTCACTTTCGACCTTGGCCATGTCCGACAGAATGATGTCAGCTCATCAGTTTTTGCTTTGTGAATGCAGCTTCAATAAACGTTTTAATTCAGAATGGGCGTCTCGTGACTTTCTGCAGAATTATAGTTCAACTCTCATTTTGCGGCTCAAATAGCTAGGCCTCAAAAGCAGGCAACTTATGATTTCTAGTATAAAACAAACACAAGAAAAGTATTAATGTAAGAAATAAAGTATATTCTGTATCCACCCCATGGTTTACTAATTAATTAACCCACCCGATTAATCAAAATGTTACCTAGCCATTGCAAACAAATAAAGCAGCGTTTATATTTACCAGTCTCCGTTTTTCTATGAGACCCATATGCACCTAGAATAGTAGAAATGACATCACACAGACAAGGAAAAGCAAAACAAGCACATGCTTATTTTAAATATGCAGCAGTTAATAATGACAAAAACGAAAACAATAAATTATTTTATTATTTTGCACGAACAAAAAGATGCAACATTTATGCACGTTTATGAGCACACATGTTAGTCCCCCCACGTGTAAAGTTTAATCTAGGTTGTATTAGCACGACATATCACAAATCATTAATAATTTTATTCATGTTATGGAAATGTGACTTTGCGAGTTTAAACAAAATTTTGTTTTCTATCTCGCTCCATCACCAGTCCAGTCTCCTCAGGCCTCTGAGGGCCACAGAGGGCCCGCCCTTTGCTCGGGCTTAGCCCGTCGCAGGCCCGCGCGCGGTCCCGCTCCACCGGGAGATGTCCTTTGCTTTATGCGCCTCCTGGCGCGGATTTCACAATAGCGGCTTCCGGCCGCGAGGGCTCTTGGGCCCTGTAGTCCCTCGCACTCGTGGTCTCCTCCCAGCTGTGGCCGCGTTCTGGTGGATGAGAGCTGCGGCGGCGGGGGACACCAACTGTGGTGAAGCCGGGTGGCGGGGCAGGCGGGGAAACAGCAGGCTCCGCTCCACTGCGAGAATTGCCCCCTGCTGCTCTGGGACACAGACGGGGGAACAGCAGGCCCAGCAGCGACCCCGGGGAACAACCAATGAGCACAGGTAACAGAAAAACTCCCCCGCTCCACCGGGAGATGTCCTTTGTTTTATGCGCCTCCTGGCGCGGATTTCACAATAGCGGCTTCCGGCCGCGAGGGCTCTTGGGCCCTGTAGTCCCTCGCACTCGTGGTCTCCTCCCAGCTGTGGCCGCGCTCTGGTGGACGAGAGCTGCGGCGGCGGGGGAGACCAACTGTGGTGAAGCCGGGCGGCGGGACAGGCGGGAAAACAGCAGGCTCCTCTCCGCTGCGAGAATTGCCCCCTGCAGCTCTGGGACACGGACGGGGGAACAGCAGGCCCAGCAGCGACCCCGGGGAACAACCAACGAGCACAGGTAACAGAAAAACTCCCCCCAAACTCCCCCCAACAGAAGTTATTAAACAAACGTAATTTCTTTTTTATTCAAAGATTATTTTGATAGGTAAGAACATCACATTCGCATTTTGTCATTGTGATACCATTTTGTATATACAATCTATACATATCTATTTATACTGTATACAACCCCCAACCAACAAAGATCTCCACGCACAAAACAACCAAGTGAAAACAGCCACACATGTCATCCAAACCCACAATCTTACCGATCTCACCCACTCTCTAGATATAAATCAAGATCACAAAAAGCATCAAGAAGATGGTTTCATAAAAACATATACAATATATATAAAACAAGCACAACAGAAGTGAAGCGCTGACGCGCGTTTCGGAAAAGGAATCTTGTCCGGAATTCCTTCGTCAGGGCGCATTTGAGTCCAAATTTTCATGAATGACAATGTATTACGTGCGTCTATAGTAGGATGTTTTCACTTGGTTGTTTTGTCAAAATAATCTTTGAATAAAAAAGAAATTACGTTTGTTTAATAACTTCTGTTTCGGGACAATGTTATTATTTGAATTAATGTAGGATCTATGACCTAAATAGAATTGAATACCAGTGAGAGGTTTTGTTCTTGTTATTCCACTGCTGTCCAGTGCTACAGTGCGAGTGCTCCCTACTGTAAATTAATAGATTGATTAGTGGTTCCATGATTGGATGTTTGGTTTACTGTCAGACCCTAGTACAGTGCACTGAGTTTGCCCAGGGTAATCCAAATGCTGCTGGTGGGCTTGCAGCACTGGTTGTGCCACCCACAGAAGAGGCCTGGAAAAACGTGTCTAAGGTCTGCCATTGCAGAGCCTGTGTGCAGTCTGGTACTGTCATGCTGACTGGGCAAGTGCACCCACTTGCCAGTACCTAAACCTTCCCTTTTCTTCATATTAGTCACCCCTATGGTAGGCCCAATTAGATCACTTCTGGACTTACAAGACGAAACCTCTGCTGAGGAGAGGAACCTGAAGAAACTGAGGAGAGACTATTCCTAAGCTGAAGCGCTTCTTGGGGGATTGGCCTGCAGTGGTTGCCTGACTGTCAAAGAGAGGAGAAAGGACTTTGTGGACTTTACTTTCAACTTGTGCAAAGATTTCCCAGGGCTTGGAAGAGAGATTGCCCCCTGACCAAAGCCTTTGTGAATTGCTGCTGGAAACACTATTTCAGTGGCTACAGAGGCAGGGAGCTGTGACCGACTCTCACGACTGGCCCGGTGTCCTGTAGGCACCACATCAAGCAACGTCTGCCTCGAACATCGCAAGCTCTGACGCCGTCACCGAGCCGTAGCTTGCACCGCGACTGGAAGGACACCGCAACAGATTACACGCCGCAGGCCTTTGCACATTCCCAGCCATTGGTTTCGATTTCCATTACAAACTATGGTCAATAGGAAGTTTTAACTACGACTCCCAGAATGCATCTCTTTTGCGAACTAAGAGCACCCGATTTAACATACGAGTCACTTGGTACGCCGAGCTCTGAAGGGCTACGGTGCAGGGTCACATCAATGTGCTATTGTGCTGGTCTTGGGGCAAGTGCAATTCCTCCACGCTGGTCTTAGCCATAGCTGCATGAGACAAGCCTCTTTTGGGTGGGTCGGATTATTATGAGCCTCACAAAGGTAGAAAGGTCAGGAGTTTCTCACTCCACCCTCACAGGCCCCGGCAGGCATTTGTTAGGAGCAATTGCTCAGCAGAATAAGATGACTGCACTTGGCGCAGTATGATGCAAGCAGCATGTATGGTCTGCTTACCCTGCAAGGAGTACAATAGTGCATGTTAGTAATATGCCTACATGTAATGAGATTTGCATTCATCATATAGAATTACTCCCTCTTTGGAATCATAGCTGCAAGATACTGAGGGGCAGATTTATGAGGCACTTGCGCCACGTTTACGCCGCTGTTGCGTCACGCAAGGCGCCGTAAACGTGGCGCATCCCTACGAACGATTTACAACGTGACGCATCTAGGCAGATGCGTCACGTTGTAAAGCCCTGCGCCGCTTGTGGGCGTTCCGGCGCAGGGTGGGCGTTCCGGGGCAGGTGCGCCTCGCAAAAGTGGCTGAGTGAAATCTATAAGATTCCACTCAGTCACGTTCAGGCCAATGCTGCGTCAAAACCCTGCGCCTGCTTGAAGCAGGCGTAGGTCTTGACGCAGCATTGTGGAGATGGGGCACCCCCGAGCCTTGCTGGAGCTGCGTCGCGCTTGCGACGCAACTCCAGCAATGCGCCACTTTTACGTCACAGATGCGTCACGCATCTGTGCCGTTTTTGCCCCATGGTGCGCCGCATCGTAAATGCGGCGCACCATGGGTGGCGGAGCTGTGGCGCATGTTAACTGGCGCATCCCTGGGGATGCGCCAGTTAACATAAATCTGCCCCTGAGCGTCTAAGTGCCCCATTTAACAGAGGTCAGTAGTTTGTAGCAAAAGCAAAAAGAAATAGTAGGAAATCTCCCCTGTTCGAGCAGGTCTTGAATAAGGCTATCAAACACTTCCCCTTAAATATTCCCTGGATAAACCTCCAGTAGCCACAGGGGAAGCAATCTTGGCTTCCCATTTCCAAATCACAGAGCTATGGAGTTTCCTTTGTCTATGTCCGAGAAACAGTTCTAATCAGGGTCTCGTTTAGCACACTATAAAATCAGGACTACAGTTCCCAGAATGCAATGAAAAAACCTGCACTACATTGGTTACTTGAGCTCTGAAAACATTATTCAGATTCAGAAAGGTTTTTCCTTAAAAGGTGTATTGCTTCTGTGACTTTTGTGCCTGTATTTCCCAATTAAAGAAAGAAGAAAAGGATATGAGGTGTTCAATGCGTGTAAATATTTCTTAGGTAGAAAGACTTATATAATGAAGGTGAGCATGCATGCAGCAGTCCATGGAGGTTAGATCTGGGAAGGGATGGAACCTAGGGGCATATTATCAAGGAGTAGCGATATTTATCGCTAAATGCGCTAAGCGCATTTTTTTTATCGCCGCGCATCGCCGGATGTTATCGCAGAGATAAAGTGCTATTAGCAACGTTTATCTCCATTGCAATAAAATTTCAGGCTATAGCGGCTCAATGCATGAATATCGCTGGAAATCCAGCGATATTCAGGCATTAACGCCAATGGGGACTTAACCTGATTATTCACCTCCCATTGGATAAACAGGGTAGGTCCTGGTCTGAGCAGGCGTTGCTAATATACGATAGCTGTGTTAGTGACTGTTTTCAGTCACTAACAGTTTGGGTACGCCCACTTTGCATGTCATTAGCGATAAATATTGCTGACATGCAAAGCGGGCCCCAAACCTGTAGCTATCACCTATAAGCTGTCGCTAATTGCTGTTAGCGACAGCTTGCTAATAGGGCGATAAAAATATTGCAGCTTTAGCGGGAAAAAGTCCAGCTAAAGCGGCGATATGGCCCTTGATAATATGCCCCCTAGTGAGTATGGGCAGGTGGTGCAGTGTGGATTCACGCTTGGTTTTGTGCCCCTACATGAAGGCATTTTACCATCAGGGACTACGTTCGCCCATGTTCATTTGGTGAATTTCCTGGTGGCAGTCTTTCCAAATTTCCCATTAGTTAAGCCATAACTAAGGTCTGGGGCGTGGGCGCTCCCTAGAGAGTCTCACTCACTCCTGTTCTCCCCTTCACACCACTTTCTTCTGCAGTCTCTCATTGTTAGACACCTGCGACCTTTATCTCACAACATACTTCTGAATTCCTCCATCTGCATCTCTGACACATCATCTCCTTCTTCATTACAGTCTTTTCATTCTCCGTACTTTACTGTATGCCCCAACACTATACGCCACTCCACTCTATGCCACTACCCTCTACTCCACTCTGTGCCATGCCACTCTACGGCACTCCAGTCTACAGCACTCCAGTTTATGCAGCTCCCTCTATGCCATTCCACGTCACTTCACTCCACTCTACTCCACTGTACACCCCTACTTGGTACGCCCCTTCACTCTACTCCACTGTGCACCCCTACTTGGTACGCCCCTTCACTCTACTCCACTGTACACCCCTACTTGGTACGCCCCTTCACTCTACTTCACTGTCACCCCTACTTGGTACGCCCCTTCACTCTACTCCACTACACAGCACTCTTCCAAACACCACTCTACTCGCCGACACTCCACAGCACTCTACTCCACTCTATGTCACTCCACGACACTAAGCAACACTAATGTACTCCACTTACCTTTACAACACTAACTTGTAGCCATGCTGAACAGCAGCCACGCTGGTGTACAACATGGCAAAAACACAAGGGTTAGGTCAGACCTATTGCCTTTGCCAATGCTTGTTTGTGTGGTGATAGATAAGATGTCAAAATATTTGTAGAGACTTTGTCGACATGCTCAGGGGCCTATACATGAGCCCTTGCATCACTTTTGCACTGCCGGTGCGTCCGTTTCTGCGACGCACCAGCAGGGTAAAAAAAATTGCCTTTTTTGCACCATATTTACAAAGTGACGCATCTAGGTAGATGCGTCACTTTGTAAAGCCCTGCGCCACATTATACTGCACCAGGTGTAATGTATGTGGGGGGCGTTCCGAGGCAAGTAAGGGTCATAGAACTGACACTGCACCACTTCGACGCAAATGCGTCAGTTTCTTACGCCTGCGTCATTTTTGTGTCTAAAGATACATCAGAACTCCTGACGTATCTGTAACTCCTTGCACCATGATGTGTCACACTGTGAATATGACGCATCATTGGTGTCGCAAGGAGGGCGCAATGAAAAGTGACGCATCGCTGTTTTCTCGCAGCGATGCGTCACTTTTCATAAATGAGGCCTTCAGTTTTTAAAGTACCTGTGAGTGGTGCAATATTTTGTCTGTGTTTTTATCTTGGGGTCAGAGGTCGGGCTGCATTATGTAAACAGTATAGATTCTGTGATGCTTTGCACCAGAGAAGTGAGGTCAAAGGCTCCACAGGATACCAGGGTGCAGTACCGCACGTCGACACTAGGTGTCCCACTCCAGCCGGCGTCCGAGCCATACAGGGACAACTATAGACGCCGGACAGGGAACGCTGTGACGTCACCACGCCTGATTTGTTTATCCCGAGGGACGCTGAGCGAGGCACTTCCTGCATCGTGACAAACAGTGAACGGATATCCGGCTGCCCATAATGCATTGCAAGGATAACAAACCCTGTGCATGTTATTAAAGCCATTACACTTTGCTTTAATTAGAAGTTAATGTCTTTATATTTTGCATAGTAGGATAAGCCTCCTTCTGCATCTATCCCTTGTAACTCCGTAGAGTAACTCTAACATTCACAAGAGGCCAATCAGATAAGATCTGTCCTACAGGGGGTATATTTTCGCAGAATTTCTCTTTTCTGATCTTGAAGGCATGCTAACGCTATTTTCGGTTTCAGTTGCACTTCGTGTGGCGTCTGAAGACCAGAATGAGCAGTTTTTGGAGACCTACTTAGGTCTAAATGGTGGTGAATAGAAGTAAAATGGTTCTTAAAAGAAGAGTTTAAACCAGTGTTGCATCTATTTTTCTTAAGTTTGATTGAGAAAACTTTTTGTAAATTCATGAAGTTAGGTGGAAGTTAGCAGCGCATTTACATATCAGAGAAAATCAGTATGAAACAGTCAAAGAATGATTTATATCAGCAGGGATACTCCAGGACAGCTGCCTCACACAAGTTTACCCTTGCGCCACCACAGATGCACATTATTTAGAATGCGGCGCATCATAGCGCAACGATAAACAGATTCGTGTCGCATCTGCTGACGTAAGAAAGGCGCAGTGCTGGAGTTGCGTCAGGGGCGCTACGCAACTCCAGCACTGTTGCAACCCTTTCTATGTTCAACATGGTGCATCAAGCCTTACGCCTACTTCTAGCAGACGCATGGTTTTGACGCAGCGGGGACGGAGAAGTGACGAAGTGAAATGCCACTTTAGAGACTTTGTCGACATGCTATGGGGCTTATATATGAGCTCTTGCATCACTTTTGCACTGCCGGCGCGTCCGTTTTTGACGCAGCGGGGTCGGAGAAGTGACGAAGTGAAATGCCACTTTTGCGGGCGTTCCTGCACCGGAACGACCCCCCCCTCTCCGGAACGCCTACTTAAAACCTGACGCATGTTTCATGTGGCGCAGGGCTTTATAAAGTGACACATCTCCCTAGATGCGTCACATTGTAAATACCCCGAAGCATAGCGCTGGCTTTATGCAGCTCTTAAGTCACAGAAGTGAAGCCACGGCGGTGCAAAGTGGCATACCGGTCTTGTAAATCTGCCCCTCTGTTTATGGACAGATTCAGGCCCCTGCGTGGCCTTTCTCTGCGCTGCACTGGATGTTAACAAACGAGGAGACATTTCTTTATTTCTCCTCGTTCTTAGGTCGAGACTTGGCATGGCGCACATGCCTGTTGTAATAGGGCTGTTGAAATTGAATTGAATTAAAACAGCATTTCTAGAGCGCCTGTTTACCCGATGGCATCCTAGTGCTAGTAATTAGTAGCAGGAGAGTAATCCAACCTGATGATTGCCATTGGCTAACTACTCCCATGCTCTTGTTTCCTGGCTTCTAAGTGGTTCATGCAGCCTTGAAACCTAAGTGCAGTCTCCCTACGCTTTCAGGGTTTATCTGCTGATTAGCAGAACTCTTTTCGTTCAGCTGCCCTTCCTTACACTACAAGCCCAACTCTATCTTAGGTTATCCTGCTTTCGCTAACTAATCTACCCTTGCTGTGCCCACCTCGTGCCACGCGGCTCACCCACCTCTATTAGCGATTTTCTTTGTGTTAATATATCTTTGCCACTTTTATGCAACCACGCACATCAAAAAGGGTATCCATTTTTCTCGGCCAAACAAAAGGTATCAAAGAGTAATAGAAATCCAGGGGCAGATTTACAAGCTCCCTGCACCACCAGTACGTCACTTTTTGTGACATACTGGTGGCGTAACTTACTGCTCCATATATACGAAGACAGGAAAAGCTACCCTGCATGTCTTTTCCTGTCCTTGTAAATATGGCCCGTTTACATGCAGCACTTTGGGTGAAAGGGGCATTCCATGGGTGTTGCTGTGCGTGTTCCCATGCAACACTCATGGAACGAGACACATTTCCAGATTTACGAGGAATCATCAATCTGGAAATGCGTGTGAATGCTACGCCTCCAGAGGAGACATTTTTTCATTTTTCCTTGTTATTATCTCTTGCGATGTGTGCTGCATTCTACAGCACGCATTGAAAGAGGAAAATGCATGTATTGATTGTTTTTGTGTAGAAAGGTGCGACTTCCTGCACAAAAATAATCTCCTCACGACGCAGGCCACCTTGCACAATGGTGTAAAGCAGTGGTTCCCAAACTTTTTTGACCTGTGGCTCCCTTGACCTAACCGGCAGTTGGCCGTGGCTCCCCACCATTTTTTTACCGGTGGGGGGGTGGGGGATATGTACTTCCTGTTGTCTTCCTTAAAGTAATTAGGACGCAATTAAGGTATTATAATGGTTGGAATGCTTGATTTTTTTTTATATATATATGTTTTTATTAATTTTCACACAAGAAAAGATATAGTCATATCGGGTATCATATAGCAAATACAATACAGTGGCGAACTGGCAAATAGTAAAGGAGAATACACTTCCACTATCGACATCTGAGAATCCACAATATAAGCATAAAGCTGAAGCAAAACAAGACAGTACTGTTAACCTAATGCGATCTTCTTCAGAACCAGCCCACCCGTAATTCAGGATAGAAAAATCGATTAATCGACACCCAGATATAGTGAACAAAGCGACTCAGGATAATACGCCACATTTCTTGCAGAAGGAAAAAGGGAGGAAAAACAAGAAAAGGAAAAAAGGCCATAGAACAAAATAAGAAAGAAAAACAAAAAACCCCGCCCTCATCCCCCCACCCTGCACCCCTGCAGATGGCTACGGCCTAACCCCACTAGCAGCGTGCCTGTCGCCCCACTAACTAACCCCAAGGAAGGGAAAAGATGGAGGAGGAGATATCGTACGAGCTCCCGGACTCCCCTCCCCCCGCCCGAAGCAAACAACCCCTACGATCGAATATAGCAAGCTAAGCAGCGAGTAAGCGAGACAAGTAGGGGAAGTGAGAAAGAGCCCCGCCCAACTCCGGTAGCAACAGAGGCGTCAAGTCCCGTATCAAAACCAAGGCATCATACCGAACCCAAATAAGCAATTTTCGCCCTGGCCCTCTCGATCTATCGTGTAACATCGCCCAATCAAATCAAAATGAAGTCGATATATGAAACTCAAACAGTCAAACTCAGCCCTGGCCTTTCTGATCCATCATAGAACCACTGTCCGGTGGAGCGCCCATAATAGCAGGAGAGTCGAAGCGATTGAGGAGATTTAGACCAGTGTGGCCAGAGAAGGCCATCAATGAAAAGTCTCGAAGTCCAGCAACAATGCAAAAGTCAATACAAAAGATACGAAAAGAATCATCCAGGCAAAAAAGAAGTAAATGGTCCTTCATGGGCGATGGCTCAGGGGATTGCTCGAATATATCAGAGGCTCCTGTCACGTACCATTTTGATCGTGTGTTGAGAAATGGCACCAGTTCTTGTTTCTGTCCGGGGGTCTCTTTCGGGGCTACTCCAGGTTTCGCGGGGAACCCCGTGTGTTGTGGGTCCGGCAAAAGGCTGGAGTCCGGTCCTAGACGTACATTATCAATCCTTATGGACAGGGCATGGAAAGCGGTCTCAAATGGCTGAATGAAGAGCTCCGATGGCGGCCATTACGGTCCCTAGCGAAGGCAGACAATCCGTCGGACCCATCTCCACTCGCTCGATGACAAAGCAGTCTTGAATCCCGGAGGCCGGCTTCTACGGGGAAACAGGCAAGAGCGGGATGGGCAAAGATAACGGGTGACACTCTGATCAGCAATCTTCACACCACCACCACGAGGGGGGACCCCATCCGTAGACCCCGGGGAGGCAGCAAGGTCATCGGGACCTGGGCCCCCACCCACAGCGGCAGTCGCGTATTGTCGCCGCCTTGTAAATGTCTGCCGGGACACAGGACCGCCACCGGGAAGATCAGTAAAAATTTCCACTTTGGCAAGACCGGACTCCGCCAGATCCCGTGGCCGATGTTGTTCAACTCAGGCCCGGCTGGGTCAGTAATCGAGGCCCCGGCTCACACGCTGAATTAGGCCGAAAATGAAAGACGATGTAGCTACGTCCAGCAAGTCGATAAAAAGTCCGGGATTGCACCCCCGGGCACAGCAACGATTCAGTAGCACGGGAGTCGGGCGTGGGTTCAGGATAAAGTACAGGATATATCAGCGAACGACGGAGGTCGACGGAGCCGGGAGCCTATGCGGCCATCTTGGTTGCAGGCGTAGCTCCTCCCCGAATGCTTGAATTATTAATCTCATCTTTCACTTCACTCATCTATCCATCCTTTTGTCCATCAAACCCCCTTTCACTCACTCATCAATCCTTACATCCACCCTTTCACTCATCCATCCATTCACCATTTCACTTATCAATTCATCCATCCACCCATTTACTTGCCCATCATCTACCCTTTCATCCATCCATCCATCCATCCTTTCACACACCCATCCACCAATTTACTCGCTCATCAGCTGCCCTTTCCCTCATCCATCCATCCTGTCACACACCCATCCACCCTTTTACCCATCCATCCACCCTCCAACCCATACATCCATCTATTTACCTTTTCTCTCATCCATACTTCCACTCATTCGCTTATCCATCCTTTCTTTCATTATCTATCCATTCCCCCTTTCATTCATCCATTCATCCTTTCAGTAATCCATCCAGCCATTCAGACATTCCTTCACTTATTTACTCACCCACCTTTTCACATGAACTAAGCCTTTGTCTGCAGAGTTGCAAACAGAAGAGGCCTATCAAGAACGAACTACAGCAAGGGGTGAGGGGGGCAAGATGCTTCCAACACTTCTGCTACTGTGCAAACAGCATATGCAGCACTTAGAACATCACTCTCTGTTCTTAAACATGATCCATCCACAAACATTACAAAATCTGATTCAATCAAGGGCTCATCTTTAATATCAGGGCGATATTTGGTACAGTATTCCAAAACATCGAAACACTTGTGATCAAGCTCACCTTTCACTTCTGGTTTAATGGTTTCAGGTAACAATGTAGATGGGTTTATATTTACACATCTTGCAATTGTCACATTTTCAGCCCCTAAAATCACTTTCTCATAATGGGTCAATCTGCTGTTAGTCATGTATTGTGTTTTTGCTCTTGTGAGGAGAATCTCTAGTAAATGAGGTACATACACCCTCACAGGAAATCCCATCACAATTCCTTCACTTTGTTCCAAACTTACACTTGTTGCTGCTACTGCTTTCAGACATCCTGGCAAAGCTTTTGCAACGTGGTCCAAAAGAGCTGAGAAATACGCAATCAGTTTTCTTATTCTTCCATATCTTTGGATCAATACTGACAAAGCACATCCTTCCCGCTCACTGCAGTACAGTTCAAACTCTTTTTCATAATCAGGCATTCCTAATGCTGGTGCTTCACACAGTTTGTTTTTTAATTGCTCAAATGCTTCCATCTCTGTTTTGGTCAGAACAATTGTGTCTCTGATATCTGCCTTTGTCAGTCTCTGCAATGGTTTTGCAATTAATGAAAATCCACTTATCCATTGTCTACAATAACCTACCATTCTCAGGAACATTCTTATCTGTCTTTGAGTTTTCGGTGGTTGCATTCCTTGTTTCATTTTGATTCTTTCAATGGTAACTTGTCTGATTCCTTTAGCAATCTTGTGACCTAAATATTGTACCTCTTTCTGACAGAACTGTAATTTCGATGGAGACACTTTATGTCCCTCTTCAGCCAAATGATTCAACAATGCCACTGTATCAGTTACACAGGCATCCTTTGTTTTTGATGCGACCAGTAGGTCATCAATATACTGCACTAACACAGACTCTCCAGGCATGCTCAAAGTTTCTAATGATTTCTTCAACAGCTGATTAAAAATGTATGGACTTTCGGTGTACCCTTATGGAATTCCATACCATGCTAAAATACGATTTTGGAATCGAAATGCAAAAATTGGATGACTTTCTGGATGTAATGGAACAGTAAAGAACGCATTGCACAAATCAATCACTGTGTACCATTCTGCATAATGAGGAATCTGATACAAAATCACTGCTGGATTGGGAACAATCGGACAACATGGAACAACAATCTTGTCAATTTTTTTCAAATCCTGTACAATCCTAAATGTTCCGTTTGGCTTTTTCAGTCCCATAATCGGTGAATTACATGGACTGCTCTCAATTTCTCTTAAACTTCCCTGCTCCATCATTTTATCAATTACTGGAGTAATTCCTTCAATCAATTCCGCAGTCATTTTGTATTGTGGTGTATTCGGATAGCTAGCACCTTCTTTTATAGTCACTTTCACAGGATCAACCCCTTTCATTAAACCTATAATCTTTCCAGTGAAATCCTACACACTTTCTTTTACTGCCTCTTTTAGTTCAATAGGAATTTTCTCTTTATCAAACCGGGGGGAACAATTTATCCTGTTCTGCCTCAATCATGAGCATTGTCAATTTATACAAACTATCTTCATCTGGAGTCTGCAATTCTATGCCATCTGGTGAACAGTATATGGCACAGTTCATCTTACACAATATATCTCTTCCTACCTAATTAACAGGACTACTGTCGCACACCACAAACCGATGCATATCCTTGTATGTCCCAATCTCTATTTCAACTGGTTTTGTCAAGGGAGTATTTATTTATCTGTTAGCTACACCTATAACCTGGATTGTTTCACCCGAGAGAGGAAGATTTTTAATTTCCACTGACCTAACAGTAGAACGGGTAGCACCAGTGTCCACTAGAAAAGTAATTTCCACATCATTCACCTTTCCGCTCACAAATGGACCTGACTGATCTACCTCAAGAGTGGCTCCAAGCATACACTCTTCTTCCTCCCTCAGGCACCGTCAGAAACTTTCATCCGGCTCACTGCCATTCTCTTCTTGCAACCAATATTGCAGACACACATTTACTCTTTGCGGTCTTTTTACCTGCTCACCTCCGCTGAATCCTGTCTCTGCACTGTATTTCTGTTGATTTCCACTATTTGGCAGTGGCGGTTGTGGCACCTGACTTTGCTGATTTGCTATCTGCTGTTGCTGTGACTGCTGCTGATTTACCTCCAACTGCACCTGTGGATTCAATAATGTATATTCCCCATTAACTCTAGGCGGACATTTACACTCTTGTTTCCAATGCCCTACCTTACTGCCATTAAAACATGGCATTTTCTTTTTCATTTCATCAATGTTCCTCACCAATTTAGGTTTGCCTTTAACCCCACTCTGATCCCCCACATTTTTGCTCTCCATTTGTGCTGCTTGTTGTTCTGCTACTTTCACTTGTGCCCACATAGCTTTCTCTTTTAATTTCTTTTGTTTCGCATCAATCTCTTTACTACAATATTTTGCTTGTCTCAATACCTTGTCTACAGAACTCGATTGCCAATCCATCATGCTATGTCTAATCATATCTGAAATTTCTGGCCTTAATCCATATATAAATCTATTCACAAAATGACTCATGTCTTTCTCACTTAATTCCTCATAACCACTGTACTGTTTGAAAACCAACAACATACTCTCATAAAAAGAATGCACAGTTTCTTTCGGCTCCTGAGTGGTCCTATCTATCTTTACCCCATCAGTCTCTTTTGGAGGTATTTTGTTTTTCAACCACACTATCACTTGTTCATACTTTCTCATCACATCCGGTGATGGAGCTCCTGTCTTTGCATCCCTAGGATACTCCTCCCTTGGCCAATCCACAGATATTTTACATTCTGTCCACAAATCTGCTGGCACCACTATGTCAACTAATCCTTCTAAATCAATCCACAATACCTTTGACACCTTTACAAATCTGTCAACTTGTCGGTACCATTCTACTGGTTTTTCTCTCAGTCTAGGGAAATCATTTCTAAATGACAATATATCTTGTCTGCTCCAAGGAACATGTACATATCCTCCTCCAGGAACGTCTCTCATAGGGAATTCAGTTACCTCTGTTTCTTTTTCTCTAACTGGAAAAGCTAATGTTGATTTATCACTATTCTCCTCTTTCTTCTTTGCCCACTTGACTCGCCATTTGCCTACATCACCCCATTTGCGGAAAAGCACAATTAAATCTTTTATCTGAATTAATCTTCCAGCAGTATTCATGTTCTCAATATCTCTTTCTGCAAAATCCAATCTATAAGTTTTCTGCAATGATTTTATATTTGCAAACTCTATTCCATATTCACTTGCCACTTCTTCCAATTGATCATACATTGTTTTAGCTCTCCATGTTATACTTTTACATAAAAACATGAGCTTATCATCCTGGTAATTTTTTAATCTATCTGTCCCAATCGTTCCAATTATTAATTCCTCCATATCTACTTTTAGTTTGGCCACATCCAGCACCTTTGATTACTGCTCTTTTAATTTTAACGTTTTAATCCATTCACTAAATTCTCTGTCTGTTGGATCTCTAGGTGTTTGTGTTAAATCTATTTTGTCTGTACTTCTCTCTGGAGCTGCAGAGTCATGTTCTGCTCCTGTCAGGAATGCGCATGTCAAATTTTTATTAAAAGTTAATTCTGGTGGATTTGCACTTGTATTCTGCCTTATTTCTGATAAATCTGGATAAGTACTTTCTCTCGCTCTCTGCAAACTTTGTTGTAATGGGATTGTTAGTCTCGGTTCTCTTATTTTCTGATCATCAAATACTGGTATCTCAGGTCCTATCGTTACTGGGAAAGTTACAGCTTCCATATTTCTAGTTAGATTCTGAGCCAACTCATGTGCAGATCGTTCGTATTCAGACATACTTGGCTGCTCATTGTTCTGTCTTTCTGGGCTTAGAACAATCCTGTGTAAATCATTACTTCGCACAGGAGTACCTGTAATTCTAGCTTCTCCTATTGGTGTACTCGGGACATATCTCGTTTCTACTCTTTCAGGAAAATCTCTAAAATTTGATGGCTGTTCTGGTGTTTCTTTAACTTTTTCTTCTATCATTGGGGCATTCGGAGAAGTCCGTAAAGGACTTGGTTAATATGGTGGCGGTCTTCTATTTAATATTTCCTCTAACACAGCATCCTCTGATTCACTATGACCATAGCCTTGAATACCTGAATCAATATTCCTTCTTTTCTCTACACTTTTTCGTCCCTCATATTCTTTTACTACTCTGACCGGATACATGCCATCGCACATATTACTGTCTCTCCATCTCCGCATCCTAGTCTCATGGGTCTCTCCCCACAAATCTCTACCTCTACCTCTTGGTCTAAGATGCCTGCTCAACCTCTCACTTTCCATTTGATGCATCTCATCTTCCCACTCAACCAATGCTTCAAACTGAGTTGGTCTAGGTCTCGGTTCAAGTTTCATCATTTTGTCTCTCAAATTCCTCAAAATTGCCACATCAAACGATCCTCCCTCTGGAAAGGCTAACATACCATCATCCTTGGTATACTGTATCCAATTATCCAACCAAACACACGTATGATATCTATATTTCGACAACATGTAAGAAGCAGGTGTTTTCGGCGAAGGAAGTATTTTTCCCTCTCTTGTAACTACCTCCTTGTCTTTTAAAAACACATTTTTCAGTCTTTTAAACCATGAAGGTTTCTTCTTGTCATCGTCATAATAATGATATGACATTTTCTGAAAACTTTCCCTTCTCTTAAAAGATTGCGTACTATTCTGTTGCTGATTCCGTAACACCAACCTATCACAGCGCGGTTCGCACTAATGCACCAGTAAGAACACGATGCGTCACTATAGTGCTTAACCAATAGCTTCTGCTGCTTTCTGTGATGAACCAATCAGCTCCTACTCTGACTTGGTCACGCGGACCAATACCAGCGCGACACTTTTGACGTCACCAGCGCTCCGGCTTCTGCAGCGCCGACTGACCCCTCCTTTACAGGGTTTTTTCAGAAAGCCGTATTTACAAGATATTTTACAAAAATCAGTTAGTAACTTACACAAAACAATTTCACTAATCTGTTTCGCTATTAAAGTGATAGGGTTTTCAATCGCACAAGTATTCTGTAACCGGAGTAGAAAGGAAAGCACATACAGAGATCTTTTTCACCTCCTTAGAGACAATCCCAGAGTTTCACTTGAACGCGTAGTGCAATTACATTTACACACGTTCACACAGAAAACCCTATTCATATATACATAAACTCTGTGTTACCAGTAGGCAGCGCGTCCACTAACCCACCACAGAATTCCTCTATTGTTAGCAAAAGAGAGACGCCACTCCCTTTACCCTTCAATCAAGCTCGGGTTAAGACCTATTACTCTCCTAGCTGTAAGTTTTAGTCAGGAAGCATGGAATGATCCCTATACTTGAAGGCTGAAATTTCAAAGACAGTCCTCAATATACATTTATCCTTTCACACCTAAGGTCCCTAAACAGTGATATGCGCCAATACCACCGCAGTATATGACAATACTACTTCTTTGAAACAGACTAATGCACTGTGTGACTTAACCATGCCACACTTCCTCCACCTGCAGTCGGAGGCACTGGCTTCACCCTACTCTATGAAGCCTTTCCAAGAGCACATTTAACCTAGGACAAACTCAACAGATGTTAGTCATAATTCTGTACATCAAATTGTATATAGCACTTTATACATAACCCTAGCTAATTTCCTTAGCAACCACTACTCCGCTACCAAGTTATTACTGCTACAGCGAGGCTCCAAAAATTATTTCTAATCATTACTCACCATTTCCCTGAAACCGTTAAACACTCAAAACATGCACCAGTGGGGCCCATAACACTGCACATTTACTCTGTTCACTTACACTCGGCTTCAAGGCTTCTGGTGAATCGCAATGGAGAAATGCAGTAACATTTGGTGGAGCGTCTAAAACCTATTTAATATTTACACTAAAAGTTCAAAAACAGTTTACCATGGTTTCATATTAAACATTTATATTGAGACACACCACCATAATGGCAATGGATCTGCTAGAATGAAAATTAGGCGTAGGAAGAAACAAAGACCAGCTTTTAATTCTTCATTTATCTAATTTTTATTCAAAGCAAACTTTTAGTATGTCCGACATTATGCATTTATTTATTCTTTATTCAATAATTTTTAAACTTTATTTCAAAAACATGATCATTTTATTAAGAGCTCAGAAAAATTGCTTTATTATAGAATTCAGTAAAGTTTAGCAAAGAACAGATAGTTCCAAATTCAATCTCTCCTAACATCCCTGACTATCACCCTCATCTTATCCTAACAGTCCTGCAAAGCAAACAAATAAGAAAAAACATAAGAGTTCTTACATCCAGGAATCGGTCAGCAAACGGGCAGCATCTCCGATAGATATGGAAGAAACGACCCCAACCTTACATGTCCAGGGTTTTTTATACCTTATTTCTCAACTTAATCTACCTAGAAAAGTAACTAACATCACCATCTTGTGCTCTGATTGGACAAATTCGTCTGGATGTGCACTTCCTCACCATTACAGCATTTGTTATTCACATGATTCAGCTAATATTATAAAAGTCTATTGTTTAGGCAGTCCTTGGCCTAGGCACATTGCATTTTAGCAACATTGCCCTTCTTTCCCATGGCTCGGATATTCAATCATTCATGCTTGGCACCCATCCTAGGTTCCGGGTGAGGCAACCTTGAACTTCTCCCTAAGGACAGTCAGCTCACTTGCGCTGGCAGAATGAGGCTATGCATTAATCCACAACACAACAACAATACATATTAGCTAGTATTATTGCGACATATAAGCAGAATTAGTATTCCCCATGTGTAATTTAAAAATAAAAAATAAAAATAATGTGTGCATCTTACTCTATGGTTGATTATTTTCAAAAAACATGCACTTAGTAAACATTATTGTTATGGGACCATGACTTCATGAGGGGTACACAAAATTTTGTGTTTGCCACCTCGCTCCATAAGGGGCACGATGTAGATGAGCTCACGACGGTATGACCACTGAGGCCGAGCTCATTGGAGCTTGCTTAATTTAGTATAAGTGAGCTGCGATGCACTGTTAATTGGTTAAGCGTAGTGCACGTAGAATTATTTTCCTTCCCACTTGAGACTAGACCGAGAGTGAATGGCGGTCTCGGGGGAGGTTTTTGGACTATGTGGCATCTGAGGTATAATCTAGACGGCTTAAATAAATAGGCATCAGATAGCCTTCGAGAGTAACTACTCCCCTTTCTTTCTTCCTTTTCCCGTATATATGGCACTACGGACGCAGCCACGACTAAACAATACCCCGTGATCCAAGAAAAAAACCCATATATAAGCGCATGGTGATATTAACACGGTGAGGAATCTTAAAGTAGTTGTGAACTTTTAATAGACCAACTAGTTTATTAGACTGGGGATTTGAGCATGGAAATAATACTGAACCCTTTTCAATAGGTGGTTTTAATTAGAAGAAACTTGATAAGAAGTCTTACGCCCAATGGGGAACAGAATGAAATGAATTGCAGTGTCATGATGATAAAATGTTCTCCAGGTTAAAAATATTTCCTGGTAATGTCCCTCATGTGGGGGCTTATTTATGAGCCCTTTCATCACTTTTGCGCTGTCGGTGCGTCACTTTTTGTGACGCACCTGCGGCGTAAAAAATGAGCCTTGTTGCACCATATTTGTGCATGAGTGATGCATTTAGGTAGATGCGTCACTTTGTAAACTCCTGCGCTACATTACACCTGCATCAGGTATAATGTATGCAGAGTGGGCGTTTCCATGTAAGTAAGCATCGTAGAAGTGACGCAGTAAAATCTACGAGATATCAGTGCGCCACTTCTAGGGTGAAAATGCGTCAATATCTTACGACTGCCTCACTGCAGGCGTAAGACTGACGCAGGTCCTTTCACATGGGGCTTGCCCCACGTGAAAGGACACATTGCTGGAGTTGCGTCACTTTTGTGACTCACTCCAGCAATGCGTCACTTCTGCACCCACAGATACGTCAGGAATACTGACGTATCTGTAACTCCTTGCGATATGATGCGTCATACTGTAAATATGATGCATCAATCGTGGCGCACTGAGAAATGACGCATTGCTGCTTTCATGCAGCGATGCCGGTGGCGTAGGTAGGGGGGGTCGGTGACAGTACTGGTGGATCGTTGCGGCATCGGTGGCCTTTATCATTTATTTGGGGACACTGTGTCCACAAATAAATTATAAAGGCAGCCACGGCCGCAACGGGCCACCAGTGCCGCGCGGGCCCAGTTTGAAAGTGCGTGCTGCGTGGACCTGACCTGCTGACTGTTGCTTACTGATAGTGTGCCAGTGGCAGTAACCCAGTTCCTCCAAAAATGCGGCCACGACGTCCCGCGTTTGTATTTGCTGAGCTCAAATTACTCAAGGTGGGTAGTCCTTTACTAATTAGGCCATAACTTACACATAGTACTACACAGTGCTGCTTGGTATCACAAAATGTTTACAATATGACTCGGCTGCCAAATATGATGTAGTTTTGCCCAATTTGGCTTAATGTTGGCCAGTATGACGCACTACAGCCCAATATAATACAGCGCTACACAATATGACACAGTAAGAGCTTTTAATGCACTGTGCTGCCTATTATCACACAACCTTGTGCAGTATGACACAGTAGTGCCTAACGTTACAATTTGCAGACTATTACAAAACTCGCAATGTAGAAAAGCTGTTGGACCCACAAAGAACAGAGGGTAGAAGTGGAAAGAGAGCCCTTTGGAATGCTCACTCCCTGTGTAACTGTAAGTGTGTGTTTTATGTTTCCTCCTGTCCCCCTGTGAGTCTGTTAGTGTTACCTCTTCATATTTGTAAGTGCAATAATGCTCACCCTGCCTCTATATGTGTATGTGGACATTAGGGTCTGCATAGTTCTGTGTTTAAATGTCAGAGTTTTGGCCCTGTTTGTGTATTCACCCTACATATAGGTGTGGGTGTGGCAGTGTATATGAGGGATACATATCTGTCACTTTGCTATTTTGTATACGCTGACTCTAGGTGAGTTACCGTTCACCATGCATGTCGGTGAGTTAACTAATGACTTGTTCTAACACGTAAACTTTAATGAGACAAATGAGAGCTGGCTGAGACATTTTGGAATTTTTCAAACATTAAAACATAGAGAGCACATTTGTCACAAGTGAAATCAGTGTCTTTTGCTTCTCATGTTTTCCAGTTTTTTTTATTTGTCTATGGAAATCAGGTCACCAGATGCTGCTTGACTCTAAGCCACCACGACACAATACTCCAATACTAACCTATAGTTTTTGCGATTTATTATCTTGAGCCAAACAGGACAACAATTTCTAAAATGTATGGATGATAAAAGACCGGGGCTAGAGCATTGTTTCTTAAAACTAAACTCTCAACATTTGGACACTTAGGGGCCGATTCACAGAACTAACTTAAGACAAAATTCTAAACTTAGGGGCAGATTTATGATGACTGGCGCATCCCCAGGGATGCGCCACTCATCCTGCGCCGCTGCTCCGCCACCCATGGTGCGCCACATTTATAATGCGGCGCACCATGGGGCAAAAACGGCACAGATGCGTGACGCATCTGTGCCGTAAAGGTGACGCATTGCTGGAGTTGCGTCGCAAGCGCGACGCAGCTCCAGCAAGGCTCGGGGTGCCCCATCTTTACAATGCTGCGTCAAGACCTACGCCTGCTTCAAGCAGGCGCAGGCTTTTGACGCAGCATTGGCCTGAAAGTGACTGAGTGAAATCTTATAGATTTCACTCAGCCACTTTTGCGAGGCGCAACTGCCCCGGAACGCCCACCCTGCGCCGGAACGCCCACAAGCGGCGCAGGGCTTTACAACGTGACGCATCTGCCTAGATGCGTCACGTTGTAAATCGTTCGTAGGGATGCGCCACGTTTACGCCGCCTTGCGTGACGCAACAGCGGCGTAAACGTGGCGCAAGGGCCTCATAAATCTGCCCCTTACTACTTTTGGTATTCACAGAAGTTAGGATTTTGTCTTAAGTTTGTCTTAAGACAGACTTAAGACAGACTTAAGTTAGGATTTTGTCTTAAGTCTGTCTTAAGACAAACTTAAGACAAAATCCTAACTTCTGTGAATTCCAAAAGTAGTAAGTTTAGGATTTTGTCTTAAGTTAGTTCTGTGAATCGGGCCCATTATGTAAACCTCCAAGATAGTGATTATATCTGTAAAAGACTCCTGTGTGAATAGAAATGGCTAACGTGAGACTCTGTCTTTGTGAAATTCTCTATGATACTTCCCCTCTCTGAGATGCTGCCAGTTTGAGACTCTTAAATCGTGATGCTGTTATCTGCCTTTATGGGATTCGTTGTCATCCATCCATCCATCCATCCATCCATCCATCCATCCATCCATCCATCAGTCTGGGACTCTCTTCCTGCGTGAGAATCGTGTGTATGAGTACAACACTATTCCCTATTCATATATATCTGTCTCTGTGAGTATGATTGTGTGTTCTGGAGGTAGAGACAGGCTTTACCTGAAGGTGACTCTTGTATGAGGCACTTAACTTGTGTTACACTGTATTTAAGAGGTGTGAGACTTTGTACTTGCAGGAGTCTCAGTGTAATACAGTGGCGTAGCTAGGGGGGGCGGTGGGGGTGGTCTGCCCTAGGCGGCACAATTTTGGTGGCGTCCGCGCAGCACTGGTGGCCCGTTGCGGCCCCCTTTATCATTTATTTGGGAATACTGGGCCTCATTTATGAGGCCATGCGTCACTTTCACGCCGCCGGTGCGTCACTTTTTGTGACGCACCAGTGGTGTAAAAAATGCGCCTTGTTGAGTCATATTTACAAAGTGACGCATCTAGGTAGATGCGTCACTTTGTAAACCCCTGCGCCACATTATACCTGCGCCAGGTATAATGCATGCAACCGGGGCGTATTGACGCAAGGAAGGTTCGTAGAAGTGACGCAGTGAAATCAATGAGATTTCACTGCGTCTCTTTTAGGACGCCGTTGCGTCAAAATCTTGCGCCTGCCTCACAGCAGGCGTAAGACTGATGCAGGCACTTTCACATGGGGCTTGCCCCATGTGAAAGGACGCATTGCTGGAGTTGCGTCACTGTTGTGACACACTCCAGCAATGCGTCACTTTTGGGCTTACAGATACGTCAGAAATACTGACGTATCTGTAACACCTTGCGACATGATGCGTCATACATTAAATATGACGCATCTGGAATGTCGCAAGGAGTGCGCACTGAGAAGTGACGCATCGCTGCTTTCACGCAGCGATGCGTCATTTCTCATAAATGAGGCCCACTGTGTCCACAAATAAATTGTAAAGGCAGCCACGCCCGCAACGGGCCACCAGTGCCGCGTGCGGCCTAGTTTGACTGTGCGTGCTGCATGCTGCGCGCACCTTGACCTGCTGACTGTTGTTTACTGCTAGTGCGCAAGCAGCCAGCAGCAGTCACCCAGTGCTTCCAAAATTGCGGCCAATCGTCCCGCGTTTGTATTTGCTGAGCTCAGCTCTTAACTGTTGGCCCACAGGTCCGTCCCATCCTCCAGGGCCATCAATCAATCTTGTAGCGTGTGAGTGCTACCAATGACGGCCCTTGCAACATTAAATGGTTTAAATATTTTGGCCAGCCCTGCCCTCGCTATGAGAACGCCGTAGCAGTCACACGTTACACTGCAACGCATTCTCGCACTCATTCTGGCCTGGAGCAGTCAGTGCAGTGCTGTTCTCTGGGCGATTTGCTGGCTCTGGAGACTGGTGTGGCTGTTGATTTAAGTTCGAACAAACCACCCCTGCCTGGCATAGAGACCCTGGAGCGAGTCACGAGTGAGGTGGGGATATTTAGTGAGTGGCAGAGTGGCAGCATAGCTGCCAACAGGGCTTTAAGTGGAATGAGAAAACTGGGGGGTCTCTCAAAGGGGGGTTTTCAATTTAGTTAAGGGTGTGGATTTAGAACTCTATCGCTAAAAATCTGTGTTTAGCATTGTGTGCCGCCTGACTTGTATTTTGCTGTTTCTGTCATGCATCCAGATATGTGATGCAACAAGTAACATCATGCCTACAACCAGGTCTGGTTCTAGAGGGTGGGCTAGGCCCACCCAAGGATTGCCCTGGCCCACCCTAGGCCATTGTGAACTGGAAAATTAGGGCCTCATTTATGAGAAATGACGCATCGCTGAGTTAAAGCAGTGATGCATCACTTCTCAGTGCGCACTCCTTGCGATATTCCTGATGCGTCATATTTAATGTATGATGCATCATGTCGCAAGGAGTTACAGATACGTCAGTATTTCTGACGTATCTGTAAGCGCAAAAGTGACGCATTGCTGGAGTGTGCCACAAAAGTGACGCAACTCCAGCAATGCGTCCGTTCACATGGGGCAAGCCCCATGTGAAAGGGCCTGCGTCAGTCTTACGCCTGCTGTGAAGCAGGTGCAAGATTTTGACGCAACGGCGTCCTAAAAGTGACACAGTGAAATCTCATAGATTTCACTGCGTCACTTCTACGACCCTTCCTTGCGTAATATGCCCCCCTTGCATACATTATACCTGGCGCAGGTATAATGTGGCGCAGGGGTTTACAAAGTGACGCATCTGCCTAGATGCGTCACTTTGTAAATATGGCGCAACAAGGCGCATTTTTTACGCCACTGGTGCGTCACAAAAAGTGACGCACCGGCGTCGTAAAAGTGAAGCACAGCCTCATAAATGAGGCCCTTAGCGTTTTTCATCCTAATGTCTCACAGTGCCTTGAAGCCCCATTGTGCCCTGTCGCATTTTTTTATTTAATTATTACCCATTGACATGCTCCAGTTTCAGGCCTGGGGACAGGTGTGAAATCAGCAGGGATAATAGCTGCTATGATGTGCAAATGAACCGCACAGCCATCCTGAACACTTTCACTCACACTAAAGAGGCTGCAGGCTTCAATCACAAGGTACCTAGGAGTAGCAAAAAGTGATATGACAGAAACGCTTTGCAAAGGATTTCCTTTTCTCAAAAAAGTTTGTGAAAATGTGTTTATAATTAGCATATAGATTTACTATGGCCTATGTGATTAAGCGTATTGCTTAAACACAAACTACATTTCTCCACTAGCAGCACTTTGCTGGAAGAATTACCTCTAAAACAATTTTATTGCCAGCTTATATATCACTCCACACCTGGGGCAGAAATATGCATGGTGCAATCACAACAGAAAGCCCCGTCTTCAATTAATGCTTACCAATTCCTGCAGTGTTACGGTGGTAAAAAGATTCCCTCTTAACTACTATGGCCTGAAACTCTTCCCACAAAAATAAAAGAATGAGTGAACATGTCAAGTTCACGGGGCTTTAAAGACACTCCTATTCACCATTGAACTCAGCTGGGACACGTACGGATGCCACCAACTGGAAACGATAGTGCTCTAGCAAATCCCCTTGACGTAGAAGAACAATTTACAGCCAAGACTGAAAACTGCGGGGAGGGTAATAAATGGGGGAAAACAGACTTTTTTTTACTGATTTGTAAATGTCAATAGGGCTCAGTCTAATAGAATACCAGCCAACCAAAAGTTACTAATCACTGGAGTCAAGTGGCATTTATCTCTCTTGCTCGAGGTGTTTAAAATATGTGCTAATGTAGAGGTGCCGAATTGAAACAATAAAACTGTGGGGTATATTCTCAAGAACGTGTGTTAATAATCACAATTTTTACTTATCGCAACTTTGCATATCGCGGGGAAATAATGCTGTGTTAACATACAATTCACAATACGGCAGGGCCATGCGATAGGCCTACGATAACGCGTAAAATGTCTTGCTGGAGTCCTGACTCAGAGGCAAGAACAACAGTCTAGTCTGAGTGGCTCCAGCGATGTCTCCCGGTAGTTGGGACACATGCGGAGGTTGGCGGAGAACATAGAGCGGACGCAGGCGGAAAGAGCGTCAGCCACGGCCGCACACCAGCGAGAAGTAACTGGGTTCCACAATGACATGAAGACCCTCCTCATGGCATTGCTACAACAAGTCCTGGCGCTGATGACTGCTGCTGCTACCACCACATCCACATCTCTGCCCCCTGAGGTGTCACTGCCACTGAGCGCTGGAGACAGAACACCACCGCCCACAAGTGAGGCACCTGAAACAGCAGAGGATGAAGATGCGGAATAATATGACCTCCTGGTAAGAAAAATCAAGTAGCAATTGTAGGAAGGTGGAATCTGACTGCATGGTTACCCGCGCTTTCTGCCTGGTGTTTTGCTGGTTTTCGACTTAGTTTGACTGGAATCCTGCTAATCAGGACCACAATCTATCTGCTTTCTCCCTAAATTGATTGCATGTACCTTAGGTATACCACAGATTGGATTCTGGGGTACCCTTATAAGTCACTAGTGGTGTGTATCACTTACAACGCAACTTTTACGTCGTAATGCTGTTACAACGCAGCTATTACAACGCAGGATCCATTACAACGCATGGCATTACAACGCATGGCATTACATCGCAGATGCTATTACAACGCATACCATTACATCGTAAGTATTGGTAAGTATATAATTTATTTTAATTTTATTTAATATTATATAAATGATTTAATTAATATTAATTATAAATAAAAATAAATAAAAATAATAATTTATGTTTTTAAATATTATAAATTAAATTTATTATTTTAAGTAATTTTTTAAATAAAGATGAGTATTGGAGTATATGTATAGGTGTACTAAGGTTTTAGGGCAGGGTTTGGGTTTTGGGGTACAGGGGTGTTTTTTAGGTTTCAGGGTAGGGTTTGGGTTTTGGGGTACAGGGGTGTTTTTAGGTTTCAGGGTAGGGTTTGGGTTTTGGGGTACAGGGGTGTTTTTAGGTTTCAGGGTAGGGTTTGGGTTTTGGGGTACAGGGGTGATTTTAGGTTTCAGGGCAGGGTTTGGATTTTGGGGTACAGGGGTGTTTTTAGGTTTCAGGGTAGGGTTTGGGTTTTGGGGTACAGGGGTGTTTTTAGGTTTCAGGGTAGGGTTTGGGTTTTGGGGTACAGGGGTGTTTTTAGGTTTCAGGGTAGGGTTTGGGTTTTGGGGTACAGGGGTGTTTTTAGGTTTCAGGGCAGGGTTTGGGTTTTGGGATACAGGGGTGTTTTTAGGTTTCAGGGTAGGGTTTGGGTTTTGGGGTACAGGGGTGTTTTTAGGTTTCAGGGTAGGGTTTGGGTTTTGGGGTACAGGGGTGTTTTTAGGTTTCAGGGTAGGGTTTGGGTTTTGGGGTACAGGGTTTTTTTTAAGTTAAATAAAATTAATTATATTATATTAATTACATTTCTTAATTAAAATAATTAAATTAAATACATTATTTTAAATAATTTATTTTAATTACAATCAAAAAAATATTTAAATTAAATTAATTTAATTATATTAATTAAATAAAATTAATTACATTTTTTATTAAAATTAATTTAAATAAATAATTACTATTATTTTAATTAAAATAATTTAATTAAATGAAAATAATTACTTATTTATTAAAAAAGTATACTTACCTATACTTACGATGTAATGCCATGCGTTGTAATAGCATCTGCGATGTAATGCCATGCGTTGTAAAGCCATGCGTTGTAATGGATCCTGCGTTGTAAAAATTGCGATGTAACAGTCTGCGTTGTAAAATAACGCGTTGTAACATCATAGATCCGTCACTAGTATATGGTGTACTATGTACCTAGGGCATAGGTACCCCAGAGGCTTGTCAAGGCTGCAGCATGGATTAAGCCACCCCTGAGAGACCATTTAAAATGAGACTACATGTCTGCTACAGAAGCCTGTGTAAGGTGGCGTATTGAGGTTCCGTGAAAATCGGTACGACGTTCTGGACATTACCGAATATGAACGAGCTTGGTGTCCCTGAACCGTAAATGGCGAGTTCGGTATGTGTACGCATTTTCGCTACACTACTCGAAGGGGTTATACCTTATTTACGTGATTCTTCACACAAACCTTGGGTTCCATTTTAGATATGGCATCCATTTTGTTTCTTGCCCTCACGTAGTCAGCGAGCAGGCCACTGTTCGCTTCATGACCCTTCTGGCTCCCAGGCCTTACGGAAGACGCATCTTCCTTTCATGCGACTTTATGACCGGAGGAATGACACTGTAGAGGCAGGTGGCCCAGCTTGAGGGTAATCTCATCGGACCGGTCTATTGTTGCAGCCGTGCATATGCGGGGATCAAGCCCTTTTGATCTTGCAATCACGCTACGATATTACCCCCACACTCTTCTCTCTTCGTTTGTCTGACTTCCTTGCAGCTGCTCTTGTCTCTTCTTCCACCTCTTTTACAACATACATGGAATGTGCATAATGGTGGGAAGATGTGCTTTTACAGTTGGGAACCGGCAATGCTACTGTGATTATGTTCCGGGGGTCTGAAAGCATGAAAGCGACCCTTTTGAGGTTTTACTGTGGGAACGAAGTGTAACCTTTTGTCCATATGTTGTGCAAATGGCTAAAACCTGTATAAAAGGAGCGACTCACATATGCAATTTGAAGCAGACTCGTAGAACCTACATGAATATGTACTTCTTGTGACTTTTGCCTCCCTGCAGTAATAAACGCTGATCTTTGACGCCGACGGAAGTCTCCCGTGTCTCTGTCTCTTGTGCGCCGAAACAGGTATCCCATGAAGGTTATAGGTGTTGTACCCTGGCACCGCTGGTTCTGATAAAAGTCCAGTCCTTCAGTTGGCGCCCAATGTGGGGCGACATCAGCGGTACCGGTCCAAAGCCTGACGATCGTGAGGAACTTCGTGTGAAATCTCCGAGGGAAGGTGCACCCCGCTTCATCGATCCTGTTGTCGAAATAAGTGGCCCGAAGATTTTCCCTGCGAAGCTTCCCACCTCCTGACGGCTGCGACGGACTGATGCCCTGACTGTCGACCTGTTTTGGTGCCCGGCGTAGACCTTACGTAAAGCGAGACGATAGACGGGCCTTCCTGGTGACGCCATCGAGTTCTGAGTTAAGTATTTGTGGGTCGCTCCCAGTCCTTAGTGGTTGTTCTAGCTTCTCGAAGCTTTGTTGTTAGCCTCCTTAGGCTTTGTTGTATTAGCTCATTGAGCTTTGTTGTAGCCTTTTAAGGCTTTGTTGTATTGCATGGTTCCATTGCATTTGTGGTTCTTAGTTGTGGTCCTTAGTTTTTATTTGACAGTTGCAATTGCCAAAAACCGAGGGTTTTGTCTTACACGAAGATGTAGTACTTTGGTAACCCTTGAAGTTTGATACTAGGTTAGTGTGCACGATGCCTAGCCATAGTGGTTTGTTTAGTTTCTTCAAATGTTGCAACAGGGATTCCCGGTTGGAGGACTCGTGTCCGATACCTCCAGTTGGAACTCCGATCTATGAATTATACAGTCGACATGGTGTGGGTCCTATTGTTTATAATAAATATTGGGTCCGTTATACAAAGAAGGATGGTGTCCTTAGTTGGCCACCACATGGAAGTTTTGAGTCTACGGTTTTAGATAATCTGGAAGTAAAATTATTTAAAAAGAAAGTTAGGCCTGCTATGTTTGATTCTTTTCGGATGTGGCGTAAAGAAGCCAAACAAAAAGAAATCAAACAGCTTAAACGAAATAGAAGAGAGGGTATTGCTCCGATAGAGCAAGTTGTGCAACAATATGAACTCGATAAAGATGAAAAAGAAATAGAAGTTTCCACTAGAGTGAGGCACATGCGGATAGACAAATGTTATCCGGCCTTGCCAGTTAGTACAGATAAGAAAGAAGAGGATTTGAAGGAGGATCCTCTGTTAGCGTATTTAATGAAATCGCCACCTCCTTATGTGCAGGGTGCCATGGCTCCAGTAGTCGCACCTGTAGTTCCTCCTGTTGTTGTCCCTCCTGTTGTTCCAGTGGCTGCTGGTCAGCCTGTTGTTGGTCCTACGTTTGTCCCTCCACCTGTTTCTGTTCCTACTGCTCCTCCGCTTGTACCTCCTCAACCGCTAGTTTCTGCTGCTCCGACAGCCTTGTCAGCTTCTACTGTCCCTACGTTCACTTCTAACACTGTTACTCCTGCTCTTTTTCCTTCTTCTCCTTCTGTTCGTACTCGTATTCCTAATGCTGTTGCTACACTCTATTCGCCACTGTCCGGATCGATACTATCGTCTAGCGTTTCTGACACTCCTCAGAGACGGAGTCAAATCCCTTGTGGAAGAGAGAGTGCAACATTAGCGACTATGGCTCGTAGATGGATGAGACATCCTGATAACTATCCTTCACGTGTGGTTTTCGACATGTTCACTCAGTTTAATGAGCCTACTCAGAGGTTTGTGTTCGACATAATGTGCAACTCTTTGAAAGAACAGTGGCATCATGATGATCTAGATAATGCACCGTCCGATGTGATTGAGCTTCAGAGTCAATTTTCGAATGGTGTGATTGTAGGGGATCATGTACGACGTGCCTTAGAGCGAGTGCTAGCTCAAAGGTCGACAGTGCATTCTCGAGTGTTGCTCGAGGATGCCACTGAGAATTGGAAAGCGACTCCTGGTCAGTATCCTATGAGAGAGGTTCCGCCACTGTGGGTGCCTGGTAATCCTAATGCTGCTCCTCCGGTTCCACCGCATTTCCAAAGAGTGTGGATACACCTCCCTTGGAAACGGTCGGAAGTCTTGCAAGTAAAGCAAACATTGCCTGATCCACGTAAAAATCCGGCTGGTTACTATAAGGAGTTATCCCAATTGGTGGATGCTACTATTATGAACCTTGCCGATATCGATATGTTGTTCGGAAATATTGTTCCACAACCAGTTTGGGCGAAAATTCGTCAGGCAAACCACGCAAATGAACTAGGTGGTGATTGGGCTGCACTGGTAGCGGCTGATGCACTGCAAGTTGGTGGGGCTAAGCCTGAGCAGTTGATCTTGGATTTACCGCAGAGAATAATTACGCTCATGAAAACTCTCATGCCGGCGATGAAGGTGAATTGGGATAAATTATCTGCCTGTAAACAAAAGAAAGACGAGACTGTCTCGGATTTCTTTACAAGGTTTGAAGAGGCATTTGTTGATCATAGTGGTCAGGACATGGGTACTGAGGGAGGTCAACGATTGTTTGTTGACAAATTTGTAGCGAACTTGTTGCCTGAGCTATGTAACAAACTGAAGAATTCGGAAAGTGCTTGGGCTGTTTCAACCACTGCACAGATATTAGCGACTGCTCAGTATTATGAAAATAGAGAGAAAGAAGAAAGCGAACGCTCAGAGAAGAAAACGAAAGAGCTCAAAACTAAGGTTTTGTTGCAGCAGGCATATCCTCCGCGTGCGAACCAAAATGACTCACAGCAGCCGTATAGGCCACAATCTCAGTCCTCCAGATCGCAGTCACATTCTGATTCCTTTGATTCTAGATCTATGCTTGGTTATAATCAATGCGCATATTGTAGGAAAGAAGGACATATTAAATATGACTGTCCAGCTTTACGTGACCGCCTTAATGGTGGGACGACACGAGGGGGTCGAGGTGGTCCACAACAAACAGCGCGAGCTAGAGGTCGTGGTTCTTATCAGAATCAAGCTGAACGTTCCAATACGTTGGCTGATGCGAATAATTGTTTTGACCAACGTAATGTGGGATCAGGTAGATCGACACAGTATAATGTGGATGATTATTACGTAGAACATGACACTATTGCAAATGATCAGTACTAGGACAGCCACCGACAAAGAGAGGGAGTAGTATCAGTTCCGGTTGATCAGAGTGGGCCTTACGTCACGGTTGCTACATCTGGCGTGGTTGAGCCTTTTCTGTTAGACACTGGTGCGACGAAAAGTTCTATCATGCATTCGAAACTCCCTGGCGCACCTTTGTCCGGCTTCACAAATGTTTCTGTTGGATTCTCTGGCGCCCCTGTTAGCAATCCTGTCTCTAGCCCATTACACCTTATGATTGGTCCTCGTGAGCTGGAGGCTCCTTTGATTCTGTCTACTGGTTGTGGTGAGAATCTTTTGGGTCTGGATTTGCTAAAACGGTTATATGCCACTCTGTATTGCTCTCCTGAAGGAGTGGAGCTTACTCTAGGCCGGAGAGTGATCTCTCCCATGTACTTGTCGATTGACAAATTCCCGTCGGAATTGAGCTCCCTTCCTGCGTCTCTGTGGGCCACTGGTCCCAATGATGTGGGTTTATTGGACATTCCACCTTATGTGATTCAGCTGAAACCAAATGTGCGGTTACCTCGTATTCCCCAGTTACGCATCTCACTTGAAGGTGAGCGTGCACTATTGGCGATTATTGGTGACCTGATCAGTAAGGGTGTTGTTGAAGAAACTCGCGGAAACGTATGTAATAGTCCTGTGCTGCCCATTCTTAAACGAACTAATCCATCTAAACCTCCTGTATACCGTTTTATAATTGATTTAAGAGAGGTGAATAAAGTTGTGGTTCCGCAGTTTCCTGTGGTCCCTGATATTACGGCTTTGTTAACTCTGATTCCAGCTTCTGCCTCCTGGTTTACGGTAATCGATCTAAAGAATGCCTTCTTTAGTATTCCGATTGCTGAGGAAAGCAGAGACCTGTTCGGATTCTCATTAGCTGGTCGCAGTTTTAGATTGACACGCGCTCCACAAGGCTATTGTGAGAGTCCATCGATCTACAGCCAAGCTCTTAAAAGTCAACTTGACGCGTTTGTGTTGCCGACAGGCGCGGCTCTGATTCAGTACGTTGATGACCTATTGATAGCTGCTGATACTGAAGAGATCTGCAGAATTGCTACAGTTTCACTGTTGCAGTACTTGTGCGGTTTACATCACAAGGTGTCACCTTCTAAGCTGCAATATTGTTGCCAAGAAGTAACCTACTTGGGTCACTTATTGTCAAAAGAGGGGAGGAAGTTGACCCCAGAAAGAATTGCAGCGATTTCCCGAATGACTGTGCCGAAAACTCAGAGAGAAGTACGTGCCTTCCTAGGTATTACATCATACTGCAGACAATGGATCCCAAATTTTTCATTGTTGGTGAAACCATTGATAGCCCTTACGTGCAAGGATGTTCCATCTCCTCTGCCTTGGACTGAAGAGTGTCAGAAAGGTTTTTCTGAATTGCGTGATGCGTTGTGTTCGGCTCCTGTGTTGGGTACTCCTGATTACAGTAAGCCGTTTACACTATACGTTCACGAGAGGGACGGTTGTGCGTTGAGTGTTTTGACGCAACAATTTGGTGACAAGCAGCGACCATGTGCATATTTTTCTTTGACCTTAGACCCAGTAGCTAGAGCATTGCCGAGTTGTTTAAGAGCAACAGCGGCAGCTGCGGCGTCCATTCGACAGTCCGCAGGTCTGGTCATGGATAATATGCTCACGGTGATGGTTCCTCATGCAGTTGACACTCTTTTGAACCGAACGAAAACTCAACATTTGACGAGCCCAAGATTGCCTGGGTATGAGTTGACGTTACTGGCCAGTCATATACGAATAAAACGGTGTAATGTGTTGAATCCAGCAACATTGCTGCCGATCAGCACGGAGTCAAGAGATGTAGCACCACATGATTGTTATCTGCGTACTGAAGAGGAGACGAAAGGTCGTATCGACCTGAAGGATACTCCGTTAGTAGACCCTGATGGTACTTTGTATGTTGATGGTTCGTGTTTTAAATTGCCGAATGGTGATGTGACGACTGCATATGCTGTAGTGACATTGAGTACGATTGTAGAAAGCGCGAGATTGAGTCAGAGTTCGGCTCAGGCTGCTGAATTGATTGCCTTGACGAGAGCATGTGTGTTGTCTAGAGGGAAGCGAGTAAATGTGTTTACAGATAGTCAGTATGCTTTTGGTGTGGCGCATAGTTTTGGGCGATTGTGGAGAGAAAGAGGATTCCTTACGTCGCATGGCACGAAGATTCAACATGGACAGCTTGTGAATGACCTTTTGGATGCACTTGCATTGCCTAAGCAGGTAGCAATAATTAAATGTAGTGCGCATCGGAAAGTAACAGATGATGTTGGTCGTGGCAATGCGTTTGCAGACGAGACTGCCAAGGAGACAGCTAAAGACTTGACAAATCGAATGTATGTTACGAGTTCAGTAAGATGGCCAACGGAGACTAGCATGTGTGAAGATACAGTTGAAAGTGTGAAAGGGATCCAGAATGAGGCTACTGAGTCGGAAAAAGCTAAATGGAAAGAAAGTACGGGGAAATTGGATGAGAATGGATGTTGGGTTGATTTATCGGAGAAACAGAGATGGATGTTACCGGATGCATACGTGCTTGCGGTTGTTACAATGGCTCATGGTACAGCACACATCAGTTCAAAAGGTATATGCAAGTTGCTGTCCCCTGTATGGAAGAATGATGGGATTACTAAGTGTGCGGAGAGAGTGGTGAAGAATTGTATGATATGCATGATGTACAATCCTGGTAAGGGCACTCCCACTCCACCTGGCCATTTTGCCCCTCCTACATGCCCTTTTGAAGTTATCCAGTTAGACTTCATCCACATGGAGAGATGTAACAACCTGAAATATGTATTGGTTGTGGTTTGTGCATTCTCCAGATGGATTGAAGCCTATCCCCTTAAGGATAATACTGCTCTGTCCACAGCGAAAATCTTGCTCAAAGAGTACTTCCCTAGATTTGGAATGCCTCGGGTCGTATGGTCGGACAACGGAAGTGAGTTTGTGGGAAGTGTGATGAAGAGTGTGTGTCGAGGATTGGGAATAGTGCAGAAATTTCATAGTGCTAATCATCCTCAGTCAGCGGGTTTAGTGGAAGGATACAATGGTACGTTAAAATTGAAACTTGCTAAAATTCAGGCGACAACTGGATTATCATGGCCAGATGCCTTGCCCCTAGCTCTCCTATCAACAAGGGCAACTGTACACTCACGAGTGGGGCTTAGTCCCTATGAAATAATTTTTGGGCGTCCTGCCAATATTTGGGGAGTTCCGAGACCAAAAGAATTGAACAGACTTGAATATCCTATGTTAATTGATTATCTTTATGATCTGACTGCTAAATTGAGTTTAATTCACCAACAGGTCTTTGAGGCCCTGCCATCGAAAACAGAGGGTCCCGGCCATCGGCTCCACCCAGGTGACTGGGTGATGACAAGGAATTTTGGGCGAAAGCGAAATCTTGAGCCGAGATTTGTCGGACCATTTCAAGTGTTGCTGGCCACGAGGACTGCAGTTCGTCTAGAAGGCCGGAAACACTGGGTCCACGCCACTCACACGAAAAGGGTCCCCCTTCCTTTGCCGGCGGACACCTGGATTCGAGAAGGTTTTTCTTCTTCTGAGACTGAATCTCCGCAACGATTTGTGCCGTTTAGCGATGCTCAGCCAATAGTTGACACTACTGAACAATTGCCTGAACACTCAAACACTCAGTTGCCAGCTGATCCACTGTTCGAAGATCAAACTCGTCCTGGAAGCAGCAGATACTTTCTTCGTCCTCGTACAAAAGACTAATAAAATACCATTTTTTTATTAATTTTGAATTTTCACGTTTTGCTCCGAACATTGTGGACACTTGTATTTTGTACCTTTTTCCTTTCGTACAGCAAAGAACATTACAGTAAATGACAAAAATTTAATAGAACCTATCATCTGGGTTGGCCGTAGGGCCGTGCGGGTACTTCCTTCTGTTTAGCAGCTATCAACACTAGGTTGGTTTCTTTTGTCCTTTTCTGGGAACTCCTGGGAATTGGCAATCGCTACTCAAAACGAAGTGCGTCAAGAACGTTGCGGACGGTCGTTAGAGGATGGAATCATCATTATCTAAGCTGTCGAAAGAAGAGAAAATGTCAGCGCAAAGATCTGTATTATATGCCAAATTTCATACGAAATGTTTTTTATTGCAGGTTTTCATGCTATTCCTAACTGTATCTATGCTGCTAGTGGGGGGAGTATATTATGGTTTCCAATTCTTGTTGCCGTCTACTGTACCTACTCCTCCTCCTCATGATCTAAATCCTGTTTCTACTGTTTCTCCACATTCCTTTCATCTTCTGCCTCAACACGAGCAAGTCAGACGTGCTGAATTCAGAAATAATTCCTTTCTCCAACTCTTGCATCAGCACCAGTTAGTGGTAAATACTACCAATTGTTGGGTGTGCGGATTAATGCCCCATACCATGGATAAGGGTATTCCGTATTTGGTTCTTCCATATAGTGCCCAAGGGTCAGCTAGAGCATTTCAAACTATGTTCCGTAGCGCACTAGATTCCTACCCCCATCGAGAGCCACGCTCAGCAAACTTTGGCCCTGGCCCGTACCATAAGACTCTGGCGATAGCTATAGCAGATTTAGATAGAGATATTTTTGATGCATCGCTTATCCCAGAGGAAGAGGTGCGAGCATATAGGGAACTAAGTGAGACTGAGTATAGTGTGTCAGTGGGTGATAGGCAGCTTAAAAGCTCGTCACCAATATGGATAGTACCTCACCTTGGTCATTTCTGTCTAGGTCTTGGTCGAAATCCAAGAGCACGGTTTGGGAAGAGTGCTTGCACTGAGACGTATGTCTTACCTATGCTCTCTTCCCCTGTCTTCCTAACTGCTAAGGGTACATATTTTGTATGTTATGATCGAGCATATACATGGTTACCTCACGACTTCTCAGGGATCTGCTATATCGCGAATCTCTTGCCTCCGACATTCACAGTTGCTGCGGATTATCACAGAACTAGAATGGTGCGAGGTGTGATAAGCAAAGAAGATACGGCCGGTCAAGAAGCAGGAGACTTCTTCAAGGGTTTCCTACCATTCTGGGGCCCTATGGTCAATAGCAGAAATCTGAGACAGTTAACTCGGTTAGTGGAGTCCACTGCTAACATAACTGCAAGTGCCCTTGGTAATTTGACAGCCGAGCTTCAGGCGGATAGACTGATGACGTTACAGAACCGTATGGTTCTAGACGTGGTTCTAGCAGATAGAGGTGGTGTTTGTAAGGTCATCCATTCGAGCTGCTGCATATTTATTCCTGATAATGCTCCAACGGTTTATCAAGCCATCTCTAAGTTGCACAAAATCTCGGAGTCCATACACGTGGACGAGGGGAATTGGACGCTACTAGGATGGTTTTGGGGCCTGATGTCGACATGGGGTTGGAAGATTCTGATGGTCATAGGAGTTGTTGTGACGTTTCTGTTCACGTGTTGTCTTTGTGTACAGTGTGGTCCTGCCTTATGTGGTCTCTGTGCTACAACGTGTATAAGACGGCCATCTGATACCAAAGAGGCATTGATGGGTAGAATAATGTATCAGCAACATCTGAATGATCTGATAAATATCGAGATCGATTATGATTCCGACTAGTGCTTGCCTACATGAGGGCAAAAGGAGCGTCTGAGGTTCCGTGAAAATCGGTACGACGTTCTGGACATTACCGAATATGAACGAGCTTGGTGTCCCTGAACCGTAAATGGCGAGTTCGGTATGTGTACGCATTTTCGCTACACTACTCGAAGGGGTTATACCTTATTTACGTGATTCTTCACACAAACCTTGGGTTCCATTTTAGATATGGCATCCATTTTGTTTCTTGCCCTCACGTAGTCAGCGAGCAGGCCACTGTTCGCTTCATGACCCTTCTGGCTCCCAGGCCTTACGGAAGACGCATCTTCCTTTCATGCGACTTTATGACCGGAGGAATGACACTGTAGAGGCAGGTGGCCCAGCTTGAGGGTAATCTCATCGGACCGGTCTATTGTTGCAGCCGTGCATATGCGGGGATCAAGCCCTTTTGATCTTGCAATCACGCTACGATATTACCCCCACACTCTTCTCTCTTCGTTTGTCTGACTTCCTTGCAGCTGCTCTTGTCTCTTCTTCCACCTCTTTTACAACATACATGGAATGTGCATAATGGTGGGAAGATGTGCTTTTACAGTTGGGAACCGGCAATGCTACTGTGATTATGTTCCGGGGGTCTGAAAGCATGAAAGCGACCCTTTTGAGGTTTTACTGTGGGAACGAAGTGTAACCTTTTGTCCATATGTTGTGCAAATGGCTAAAACCTGTATAAAAGGAGCGACTCACATATGCAATTTGAAGCAGACTCGTAGAACCTACATGAATATGTACTTCTTGTGACTTTTGCCTCCCTGCAGTAATAAACGCTGATCTTTGACGCCGACGGAAGTCTCCCGTGTCTCTGTCTCTTGTGCGCCGAAACAGGTATCCCATGAAGGTTATAGGTGTTGTACCCTGGCACCGCTGGTTCTGATAAAAGTCCAGTCCTTCAGTATGTACCACTTGTTTACCTATATCTATCCATATCACTGCACATGTGTAAACCTATCAATAACCCCTATGGCAGGCCTTGACAATCCTGAAGGCAGGGTACTGGGTTACATGTGAGAGGGTGCCCATGCATGAGCAGAGCCCCTCTGCAGCTTTCAGAATCTTTTTCCTGGGGTTGTTTGTGATGCCGCCAACCATATACTTTTAAGTGCATTATAACTGGGGCTCCCGGTTTTATGGTATTTATTTTTTTAATATTTCCGTCTGTATTTATCCATATTTATTTTTGGGTAATTTTTCCTGTATTTATCCATATTTTTTTTGTCGGGAGCAAAAAAAAGACGCTGTAGCTAGTATTTATTCACATTTATTTAAAAAGGCAATGCGCGCTTGGTAGTTTTAGGTTCAGATAGATTTATGCAGATGGGCAAATGGGTTACAGCTTTTAACAAAGAGATCCTTTTGTTACTTGCTGTTAATAAATTGCAAACCTTCTAATATAAGACAGTGAGCTATGAAGGGCCTTGTAAGCCTCGCTGTCTTATGTAACACATCCTATGCATTGATTTACACATGATTTATTGTATTGTAATTGCATTTATATAGCGCTTACTACCCTTGACGAGGCATTGCAGCGCTTTTTTATCCAGAAGCACGCTACTCAAAATAACTAAAAAAATCAGGGATTGCGAATAGCATGACTTTCCGTGGCGGTCACATATTAGTCAGGAAAATAATATTATTTGAGTAGAGGTGAAAGAATTTAGCTTTAGACTGGATAAAATCATTATTTGCCATTGGTACGCATGCATATTGTCTTGTCACTGACCTAGCAGTGCTAAAATAAATGCCTCCTCAGACTGAAAATGCTGTGGTACTCTGCAGTAAATACAGTGCTGTGCAGAGCTCCCTGTGAAAGTCACGCTACACACCGGAGTGAGCCGTGGGAGAGATATGATTCTAGGAGAACCTGCCCCGAAGCACCCTGTGAAATCATATTGTATTCCAGCCACAGTCTCAGCAAGCCAGACAGGCATATTCAGAAGCCTGAATAAGAATCCCTGAGAGCATTTCATCTTTTTCGTGAAACAGAAACCATTCACCCTTGTAGTAGACCACCTTTCTCTGCTTTTAATCTGCAGAAATGCTAAAATGAAACTTCCCCTCACAATAGAAAGGCGTGCCTCTGTCTACAGGACTAGAAATACTTCACAGGTTCCACTTGGCAAATGACTCCACCGCACTCTCAGTGGCTGAAATTTCCTGAAAAATACCCGAGCTATGTGGTCAAGCCGGTCAAACCTGTGCACTCAGCGAGGACGTGTTAATGCAAGCATCAATGAGTGGTCCTCTCCGCTCCTGGACCTCAGCAAGGACGTGTTAATGCAAGCATCAATGAGTGGTCCTCTCCGCTCCTGGACCTCAGCAAGGACGTGTTGATGCGAGCATCAATGAGTGGTCCTCTCCGCTCCTGGACCATAAGCAGTGGGGGGCTCAGAGTGCGCCCACAGGCAGCACTTGCAGCCTCTTGGCACAGCTCAAGTTCTTCAGGCACCCGCGGACAGGACTGGCCAGCCGCCACCATGGACTCATTGTGAGAGAACACACGTCTCCTACAACATCAGGCAGAGGAGCCAGGCGTGACAGCCGCCGAGGGACAGTGGCAACAAGATTTCCAGTACACCAGAAAGTATGGGTTCCAGCTCTAAGATGCGCCTCGTGGCGAATAATGTTGATGAATGTCACAAGTGCCAAAAACTGAGCAAGACTCTGGTACCAGAGACCTGCAAATGCCCGGCCCGACTCATGTGCTGAGAGGGCCCCTGCAGCTCGCCCCCCTCCCCCGCCCCACGGGGAATGGCAGGGGGGGCGGGGGAGCTGCACAAAGCTAATCACTTCACAGATACTCTCAAGTATCTGTGAAGTGATTAGCTTTGTGCATTTGTTTTACCTTCATTTCTTTTAAGTGTGCATCCCGCTGCACCTCTGCTCCCGCCAGGACAGCTCCAAGTCAGGATACTTAAACAATAGGAGGCCCTAACAGCCCCTTAACATCGACCTTTCTATTAATTCATCTGAAATCCTTGACGCCGTCTCCCTGCCTGCGCTTGGGCAGACTTGTCTTCGAGACCAGTTTATTGGCATTTTACCGTTTTTACATATAAATGCAGACAAAGGAAAAATATTTTTCCATCTGTGTTTATATGTAAAAATCCGTTTAAACAGAAAACCGGGAGCCTTAATTATAACCTCGCTGTAAATGCTTACTTTAAAACGGCTGCATGGAAACATGTCATGTTTGGCACCGTGGAATCATACCTCTCTGCCAGTAACTGGCAGGGGAGGTATGATTCCACCCTTCCAGAGGGAGAAACATGACAGCACTGGTACACCCGGTACCAGTTTTGCAAACCCTGGCATCACAAAAAGGTTGCTGCCAGCCAGAGACACAAGTCTGCCTTCCTGCTGCTGGACGAACCTCCGGCAGGGGACGGCTGGACAGTAGGGGGTATATTTACAAGCCCCTTGCACCACTTTTGCGTCATTTTCCCTATGTTAAAACTGACGCAAAAGTGGTGTAAGGGGCTTGTAAATCTGCCCTTAGGTTTCCGCTTGCAGGAAGGTGTGACCACCTCCCAGACAGGCTTTAGTGTATTGGGGCTGGGTGGGTGCACTCTGAGAGTGCTTTGAAGTCTGCACTGGGGCACATTTGCTTTCCCCGTGCATAGTCCAGCTCAAACCAGTTGCAGGGGCTACCAGCGCCAGGTGCAAAACCGGACAAAGGACATGGGTGTAGTCACCCCTCTGTCCTGACCCTCCCATAGGTGGATCCCCAGAGTTTGTCCCACCCCTTCCTTGGGTATAAAGTAGGAACCCCAGGCTATGGGACTTTAGATTTACCTGGATGCAACTCTGCTACAGAATCCCAGAACTTCTACTATCTACATGACGTTGAATGACTGAAAAGTCTCCCATGGAGTAAAGGAGTTACTCCCCTGGAAGGCAGGCACTAAAGAGGCATCTGTCCGGTTTGCAACTACGCAGCTCCTGAAGTACTCCGAAGATTTTGCGACACAGGAGGTGTGTTTCCAAGCTTCACCAAGGCCAATCCATGCTCTCAGCAAACCTGAAATCCAATGCCCTTGTGGGGACCGTGTAACCTGAAGCCCTGGACACCGTGCACATTTGCAGAAGCATATCCTTTTTGGCTATCCCTAAGGCTGTGCTTTGGGCAACTTGTGGTCGAGACCCCAAGCAGGGATTCCACTGAAGATTACTGGCCTACGCTTCATAAGTGTCCCGTGGGCTGGTATTTGGTGATGCCTCTCGAGGTCCCTTTGCGATTCTTTGTCTGACAACTTATGGGTCCCTTAAAAGGGGACTTTAAGTTTCAGTGGGCTTTCCTGGTTGCTCCAGACGTGCCCTGACTCTCCGTTGTTTGGGGAGTCCACAGGACCTTGCTGGGCCACACCAAAGCCTTTTTACTCTCACCACGTTGGTTGCCATTGCCAAGGCTTGATGTTCTCAAATCCGGACACCGACCCCCCAGCACTCGACATCCTTCGTGATACAGCTCGCCTGTGGACTGTGGTTGTTGTTGACGTCCCCTGGTCCCCCTAGTGTCGCAGGGATTCTGCTCCTACACAGAACTGTGCGTAGAGAATTGGAACCTCAGTGAATTAGGGTGTGCCAAAACGCACCTTAGTATCCAAAATCCCCTACCAGACTAGCAATCAGTGTCTCATTGGTTCTTACACACCCCCAATGATTAGACAACCCAGAACATGGACTTAGAACACCTCCGGTAACGTGGAACACATGAACACTCTTTCGTTATACTAACATACCAGTCCAAAACGAGGAGTAACTGGAGACACGTGCAAGTTTGAAATGTTTATTTCTAATGCAGTGTTCTCAAGCGCAGTATCTTAGCGAATACAAGCAAACATATTATAAGGAACAAGGTTAGCAGCATAGTTAATATTCCATAAAATACAAAGGGTGAAAGCATGTTAAAATGCTAAAGGGAAAAGGTCTAAATAGAACCTCAGTTTACCCTCCCTTGATAGTATATTATATTATATCTACAGAAGGTCTCTTTGGGTTTAGAAGGGCGGGCCCATACCTCTGGTCTTAGCAGAAAGGGATCACATCATCTTCTGCACCAACTCTGTGCATGCGAATATTCAGCAAGTGTGTTTGCATGCTCTGCGCAGTGCATTATTAAACGCGCCAAAAAAACAGAGTTGGCCACAGCTGCATATGTATTATGTCTAGACCGTGCGCTGCTCCAACCGAACAACAAGCGCTGGGTTGAAATAACCTTGAAGGCCTCGGCACTCACTGTTCAGACATAGCTTACCAAGCAAGGCTGATATTATAAGCAAACATATTATTCTCATGTAAAGCAAAATATTCTACTAGGCTAAAAGCTTTAATAACAAAATGGGCCGTGTGTAGAGGCCGCAGAAAAAGAAAATGGTGTTTAAACTTCTAATAAGCTCATGCTAACATAACACAGTGTGAAGGCAAAGCCTATCTACATGACAGTAGCAGAGGAGTCAAGCTTTACCTCTTCGCACCTGAAACACCCAACATCGGTGGGCATTCATCTATCGTTCCCCTGGTCACTGGCAAGTGACCCAGACTCTATCCCCCCTGTTTTCAGGTTCTTCACATCTTTGATCCAGGCTTGGATCACACCGGACACTTTGCCTTTCCACGGCAGAAGCACTTTTCAGCATCACACCATTGAAAACAGCGAATAATCCCGCTGCCTTTTGACACCTATGCACCCGGCTTCCCTGGGTTAGGTAACAGGAGTACTCCAGTGGTAACGTGAGTGCGGGCCTTAGAACCTTCTAAGTTTGAAAGGGTTTGCTCAAGTCCTCTCCTAAGTTTCCTTAATCTTTAAAATTCCAACCGCGACTTTCCCGTAGGATTGTACGGAGCTCGCGGCTGTGTTCTCACACTGCATGCGTCCCCCATGGGTCCCCTGTGTCACTACCTTGGGTGGTTCCTTGGGGTCCCAGCGATTCTACGTGCTCTAGGCACTGTGTCTAGTCAAGTCGTGGTTCTTACACCGCTTTCTTAATATATGGTTTGGTCGCCCCTGGGACCCATTTTATATTGTGCTATTTACTGTTGTTCCAGTGCTTTAATATTGTGTATCTTGTCATCTGATCTCATTTATCTAAACCCTGCAAATATCCAATATCACATGTACGCTAATGACAAACAACTCTACATTAAGGTCCAGTCTATTGAAGATATCAAGGCCCTTAACTCAATGCTCCAAAAGACACATACGTGGCTGGCTAGGAACCATTTAAAACTAAACACACTAAAGACAGAGGGGCATATTATCAAGGGGGTTTATCTCTGCTTTTTTGGCTTTAAAAGCCAAGAAAGCGGAGATAAAATTATCTCCCAATTACCTAGCTGTCGCTAACACCAGTTAGTGACAGCTAGTAGGAGATAGCGACCATCTTGGGCCCCACTTTGCATGTCAGTGATATTTATCACTAATGACATGCAAAGGTGGCGTGCCAAGATGTTAGCGACTGGAAACAGTTGCTAACATCGCTATCTCCTATTACCAACTTTTGGAGATATTCGCGCTAAGCGTGAATATCTCCAAAAGCTAACACCTGCCCTGAGCAGTTCTTAGCCATGTTATCCAATGGGAGGTGGAGAACATGGCTAAGAGCATTAGCTCGGTAATTCATGAATATCGCTGACTTTTCAGCAATATTCATGAATTGCGGCCGTTTTTTATCGCATTTGCGATAAACCTTGATAATAGCAAGGTTTATCTGCGATAATTTCTGGCGATGCTTAGCGTTAAAAAATTCGTTGCTAAGCATCGTTAGCGATAAATATCGTTTAACGTTGGTAATATGCCCCAGAATTCCTCTTATTCGCTCCCCCCAACCAAACAACCATCACGTTGAGTGGATGAAGCACCTAACTGCACTGGACCGTCAACTTCTCATCATCGATTCCGCTAAATCCCTAGGAATAACCCTGAATAATAAGCTAAATATGCAGAAGCGCATCAGGGCTGCAACTAAAGGAGCACATTTTCAGATGAACGTCCTGAGAAAATTGAAACCCTTCATACCCGCAAACGACTTTAAACAGGCAGTTCAAACTCTAGTAATACCCAGAGTTGACTATGGGAGTGTCACTCTCTGTGGCCTTCCCAAATCGACGACCGCTCCGCTAAGAGCCTCAATCACTACAGCCCCCAGACTCATCACTGGCACCAAAAGAAACTGCCACATCTCCCCTGACCTTCATGCCCTCAACTGATTACCTTTTGAGGCTAGAATCCATTTATAAATTGCCTGTATGACACATAAGGCATTATACCACAAACCCTGAGGTACCTAGTTGAGAAACTAGTGCTATTGGGTGGTAACAAAGCTACCAGGAGCTTTGATAATCTTCTACTTAAACCTCAACGTTTCTCCAAGAAGAAAAAATGCAATGGTGCCTTCTCAGGAATGGCTCCCAGGATTTGGAACGCCTTGCCCCCAGAAACGAAACTAAACCCGTCCGTTGCATTTTTTTAAAAAAAAGAAGTGAAATCAATTCTCATGTCCAAATTTACTTGAACTTTTCTTGTACACTCTTGTAGATATGTGCTAATTTCTAATAGTTATCAATACTGTTGTCACAAAAGTCTGTACATGTATATTTATATGAATATGCCACTCACCTAAATTTGCCTCGTAAAGCCCTCTGATACCCGCAAGGGTCTTGTTCGCGCTATACAAAACCGTCAAAAATATAAATAAATAAAATAAAGAGGTAAGTAGAGAGTGTTTAGTAATAAATACATATATTTTAAATATATACCTTGTGTGGTTCTCCTTTCATTTGGTCATTCAAAAGGTTATAATCTAGTAAACCAAGCTGCTTTACATTCCTTCGAGACTTAGCCTGAAGGCTGCTCTCCATAGCTACCACTAGGAAAGCTTTCAGTAAAGGTTGTCCTAAAACTAATCTATACTAATATAATAAAGAGAGAGCCCAAACGTTTGAGGCGGGTAATCTCAGGAACCACAGCACCAATCACAACACCCAATACAGCGTTGGAAAGGGCAGTTGCAGCAGAAGGACATAGGCTATGCAGACGCCCACCAAATACATTTAAAAGGTAAAAGAACCGTGCCAGCAAAGTAGTCCCTTGTGGGCGTGTCTGCGTTGTGCTGTGGGTGTGTGCTGAGGGCGTGACAAACGCTGGGGGCGTGTGGTACGTTCCGCCCTTCATGCCATGTCCCAAATCGTGTGCTGTGGGCGTGTGCTGGGGGCGCGGGCGTGTGCGGGCGCGGGATTACGGGAAAAAATAAGTGAGCCTTGTGCCTAATATTTCATTGTTTTTTCTTCCCAGGTTCTGTACATTCCATCTCCGGGTGTCCACCCTGCTCCCTTTAAATACCCCTGCACCCCATAATCATAACCCACCTCAACACCCTTAAACACTAACCCCTCTTAACCCTATAAATATACCCTGTACCCAAAAACCCAAACCTATCCCTAAACCCTAAAAATACCCCTGTACCCCAAAACCCAAACCTAGCCCTGAACCCTATAAATACCCCTGTACCTCAAAACCCAAACCTACCCCTAAACCCTAAAAATACTCCTGTACCGCAAAACCCAAACCTAGTACTGAACCCTAAAAATACCCCTGTAACCCAAAACTCAAACCTACCCCTGAACCCTAAAATACCCCTGTACCCCAAAACCCAAACCTAGCCCTGAACCCTTAAAATACCCCTGTACCCCAAAACCCAAACCTACTCCTGAACCCTAAAAATACCCCTGTACCCCAAAACCCAAACCTAGCCCTGAACCCTAAAAATACCCCTGTACCCCAAAACCCATACCTATCCCTAAACCCTTAAAATACCCCTGTACCCCAAAACACAAACCTACCCCTGAACCCTAAAAATACCCATATACGCCAAAACCCAAACCTAGCCCTGAACCCTAAAAATACCCAAACACCCCAAAACATATACCTCAGTACCCCAACACGTATACCCCTATACCCATACTTACCTTATCCAAACGTTAAAAAACAAAAACATGTTTTTACCATTCATGCATTTACAACGAATTTCGTTGTAAATGTATGCGTGGTAAAAGCATATAAAATTTAATGCCATGCGTTATAATGGCATTGCGTAATGAAAGTATGCGGAGTCATGGTATGCGGAAAGAAAGTTGCGGAATAATGGGTGTTTACCCTCCCCCGGTAAGTACATTGGCGGCACAGCGGCCCACATCTCCAGCAACATACTCATATTTTTTCACCACCGATTTGAAAAATGCACATGTCTCTCTCATTGATGGCTAGCACCGACATACACTTTTAGACACACCTCCCGCCACAAGTTCTAGAATTGCGAACTTTAGAGCTGGGGAGCTACGTTCGAATCTCGGCATCAGCTCAACATCCTGTGATTCCAGGCAAATTGCTTTGTCTCCCCGTGCCTACCACAAATGAATGTGTTCTTCAGTAATGTAAATTGTGCTCATGCCATGTTGTCGAGTTCGCGCTATATAATATTGCAAGGAAAAATACAGTAGGGAAACTCGAGTTCACACACTACTGAATGCGCACTCTTAAGTGCATCAGCAGTGCACTGTAAATCGGAGCGTTTCACAGGCCTGTCACAGATAAGAAATGCTATCAAAACGAAATCCTACAAAACAATATACTATTCGCTGGTAGCAATTCATACCCGGACAACGTCGGGACGGGCTGCTAGTTATCAATAAGGGTTGTTTGGACTGGTGCAGGCTGTCCACTATAACTAGTGGACAGCATATACCAGACCAACTTCTCACAGTAATCATCTCTGCCATTTGGACTATTGCTGCCTGGTTCTGCCCTCTGCATCATGACCCTCCACTGTCCCCTGATACGCTCCGCGACACTCACCTTTGACCTCGACATGGACTGCCTTATTCCGATTGGTCACCAATGACACAGCATGCATACTGCGAACTGAGCTCTTCCCCATCCGTTGGACTGGTCATTCCCTGAAGGACTTTAGCTGGCCCTCCACGGCCTAAAACTGTAAAGTGGGCTTTGCATGGCCCTGTACTGGTCCTGCCACAACACTCCACAGAATGTGCATTAATCATTCATATTAACACAGATGTGTCATGTCCACGATCTTTCACATCTGGAAGTATGGATGTGTGTAGGGTAAGTGATTCCCCCTTACATCCATTTTGCTCATGTTGTGGGACTTGGGTCACAGGGTGACAAATTGCTGATTGCGGTCCGGGTGGCGGCAGCACCACAACAGGGATACCCGCATCAGTTACTTCGTCATACAGCCCAGGACGTAACCACACCCAGAACCATGGGGTCATTGTTCACACCCTTCCGCTGGACCAGGCCAGCCCACTCCGCCTATGCTGACAGGGGGGACGACAACGCTCCATGTCCCAGGTCTTCCTTTTAGTGATCTGCTGATCACAGGTCTAGTTGTCAGCATGCCACAGCTACTCCCTCACGGCTGGTTTACACCCACACCACACCCATCTCGCAGAGGAATCACAGGACACGTGACCCTGCCAATAAAAAGGCTGGTGCGCACATGCTGGACGTCATTTCCACTCACTATCTGGGTGTGTGCCTGTGCAGATTAGTCATGCATGTGGGCTTAGGGCACTACCACCTCACGGTCCCCAGGGCTGGAGCTTACATGATGACGTCCGCAGCACAATACCCAATCATAGAGGGTCCATGACTTGCGGGTCAAAGACTTGGTGGCACCGGACACAGAGGGACGGTGACTTTTGGTGCGCTGAGGTAGGGGCACCTTAAGTGCTGATCAGGTGTGCAGCCTGCGATGAGTCCCGTCCTGGTGGTCCGGACTGGTGAGGATTAGTGAGCCCTGATGGACCGCAGTGTAGCGTCCAGCACGGGCCTACCACCACGTGGCGTTGCTTCGCGGTTCACAAAGTTAGTGGCACCAAAAGGGCTACGCGGGTTTGCAGTCTGCAATGATGCCCTGTGCACTGATATATACTCGGCCATTGAGAAATCAAGACCCAGAATCAAGTGTGCCACCTTGTGGTTGCCAAGGTCGCGGGCCCCGGCCTTTGAGCTTGCACCGGCACGTGGTGGGCCCTCTTGGAGACACGCCGGTGGCGGAAGGTGAGCAGTGAGGTCTGGGTGCGCAGGGGTGGGCAAACACCACTGGGCGGCGGGAGGGGCTGGGGGGCAGCAGCCTGGACAGGCAAGCGATGAATGTGTGTGCAGTTGTATGTACTCTGCCATTCCTAATTCTGGGCTCTGTTTTAGATGAGGGAGCTGGTGGACTGCACTGTGTACCGGCACGTGGTAGGAGACTCACCAGTGGTGGAAAGGTGAGCAGTGAGGCCTTGTTCCACAGTGCCGCTTTGTTCGCCATAAGTTGTCAGGGTATGCTCAGATGTGAGTCCCTTGCTCACTTTGCTACTGGATTCAAGCAAGCCTGGCTGAAGATGGCTGAAATGCCAGAAACCGGTACTAGGAAGTTTGTTTTCGGTCCAGGGAAGGCATGGCTTGGCAGTTCGGGCTGGACTGTTCTCATGAGGCACAGGGTCAGATTGATTTGCATATGGCCATGTCTGAACTGGGGTTGGAGAGTGGGCTAAAGATTGGTGATGGATTAAACCCAGATCTGTTAACTGGGTGTGAGTGTTTGATTGGTTCAGATGCTCCGTCCATCACCACCCCATTTAGTACCGCTTTGTTCGCCATAAGTTGGCAGGGTATGCTCAGACGTGAGTCCTTTGCTCACTTTGCCACTGGATTCAAGTAAGCCTGGCTGAAGATGGCTGAAATGCCAGACACCAGTCCTAGGATGCTTGTTTCTGGTCCAGGGAAGGCATGGCTTGGCAGTTCGGGCTGGACTGTTCCCATGATGCACTGGTTCAGACTGATTTCCATAAGACCATGTCTGAACTGGAGTGACAGAGTGGGCTAAAGAACGGTGATGGATTAAACCCAGATCTGTTGACTGGGTGTGAGTGTTTGATTGGTTCAGATACTCCGTCCATCACCACTCCCTTTTGTACCTCTTTGTTCCGCAGTGTCGGCGCTTACTTTCCCTCTCCCTCTATTACTCTATCTTTTTCTCTCTCACTCACTCTCTCTCTGTCCTTTTTGGGCGCATGACGCACCTTCTTATCTTGAATTTTGTCTTGCAGCTGTGACATGAGATTCCGGAGGAAATTAAAAACATTCATTTTTCCCATTTTGTAAACCCCCTGCCTGATAACATCGGTCCTCTGAATAATCTATCAGTGGTTAGCGCGGGGACACACTGTTCTTTGTGTAGCCAGGCGCTTTACAAATGATTTATTATTATTATTATTTATTACTCATAGATTGTCCAGAGTTGACACGCCATGGCTCTTCGTAATATTACTTTTGTGCTTATTTTGATTAAAATGTTTTGTTTGGTAATCCAAAGATGACTGTGTGATTCTCATTTTTCCAACCTCACATGCATGTTGAGTGTTGTACTTGTGCGACATCAGGCGATTTGTTTGGTTCATGATTTTGTGAGGTTGCTGTCATATATCTTTGTTGGGGGGGTAAGGGATGGGTGCCGGCTCTGGGTGTTGTAAACAAAAACAGTGGCCGGGCAGATTGAGTTAATACAACAATGCACCACCTAGTGAAATCAATTGCTAGGTTGGACAACCATTTGTATTGAGTAAATTCTTATTTTATAGAATTTTTTTTAGAACAGTTTTTTTTGGCATCAAAATACAACACAATATTTACACAAATACATAAATACATTCAATCCACTAGGAAAACATATCAAACAGAATAATTAAACAAAAAAATTGTACAAAAAAATTGTCACAGAGATGTTCACTTTGGACAACTGTACTATGCCTCAGCTAGATCAACTGATGAGGCACCAGTCCTGAATGAACGTCGACGTCGACGCGTTTCGTGTTTTACGTGTCTGTTTTCCAGAAGTAGATGGGTGCCGGACCGAAGCGCTTACAACTCCGCTGAGAACCGACAAGCCCGCGCGGCGGTCGCCGCCTTTACACGCGTGCAGTTACAACGAACTTGGCCCAAACACGAAGTTACAAAAAATCCGAACATTGATAAACTGACGTGTACCGGCACCCGCCACTCGCATTGTATGCGCACTTAACGAGGGAGCGACCTGAACCCCTCATCAATAAGTGACAGCGACCCCCCAGTCCAAGTCCTGAGGAGAACCCGCAGAATCATATTGGGTTCGAAACGCGTCGACGTTCTGACCTCCAAGATACAAAATAGATGGGGCTTGATAGGAATCAATTAATACACTTGTAACTTATCCAGCAGTTTATGTGTTATTCCTAGTCATAGCACTCTGTGACGAACTTCATTGTGTATCTTGTGTTGGTGTTTACAAGTAGGCCAGTGTCACAATCTGCTAGTCCACTTGTCTATTTTCATTCAGGACTGGTGCCTCATCAGTTGATCTAGTTGAGGCATAGTACAGTTGTCCAAAGTGAACATCTCTGTGACAATTTTTTTGTACAATTTTTTTGTTTAATTATTCTGTTTGATATGTTTTCCTAGTGGATTGAATGTATTTATGTATTTGTGTAAATATTGTGTTGTATTTTGATGCCAAAAAAAACTTTTCTAAAAAAAATTCTATAAAATAAGAATTTACTCAATACAAATGGTTGTCCAACCTAGCAATTGATTTCACTAGGTGGTGCATTGTTGTATTAACTCAATCTGCTCGGCCACTGTTTTTGTTTACTCCATAGTTGTGGTCCAGGCCGGACAGTGACAGGACCCAAGCCTTTCCTTGTTTTCCTCTGGGTGTTGTGGCAGTGGGTGTTGTGGCCCTCTTGGGTGTCCGAGCTGCATGATCGTTTGCTCCATGGAATCTGTTGCTCTTCATGTGTGGCTCCGGGCTGGGCTCCTGTTCGTGGTGCAGGTTCTCTTCCGACTTTACACCAGGTCAGAGAAGGTGTTAACTTCCTGGTGCTAACACTCCTTAAGGCTTGTTTTGTGATCTGTTCGCCGATCTTGCTGGTTGTTGTGAATGTTGCGAAGTGGTGTGTTTGCTCTTTTTTGCAAGGGAACACCTACTCTGCATCTCATTAGCGTTAGTTGCCTGCGTCATCTGTGACAATGTTTTATCAGGCTGCTACCGCGGGTAAACTGGTAATATGTGCTGTTTGCACCAGCTTGTGAATGGTGCGATAGATTTATCGCCCCTTTGGCTGCAATAAAGTGCAGTTAACTCGGTGATAAATCCTTGAGAATATACCCCCTAGTGTCCAGTGATTGGTTAGTTATATGACCCGCCCTGGAAAAGCCCCTAATCTCTCCAAAAGTAAACACCTGTGCCCCGGAAGGAATGATCAATCCTTTATCGAAGTTGTGGTCCTGCTACATGAGGGCCACTCGACCCCCAAGCTGTCCAGGCTACGAATCACTACATACTGCCAGTTTTTGCTGCCTCCAGTGGCCAGGGCGCACTTGGGTACTGGAGCTCTCTGGCACTGCAGAGGGGGCTTCACCAGTAGGAGTCCCCCGCAGCACAGCCCAGGAAGTCTGTTCAGTAATTTTTCATGGTTAACTGTATCAAATGCAGAAGACAGGTCTAGGAGGATGAGGAAGACCGTCACCCAGGCCCTCGTCACTAGCCGACTGGACTACGGCAACGCCCTCTACGCCGGTACCACCGCCAAGCTCCAGAAGAGACTCCAGCGGATCCAGAACGCCTCAGCCAGACTCATCCTCGACATCCCACGACACAGCCACATCTCCGGACATCTGAGAGACCTTCACTGGCTCCCCGTCAACAAAAGAATCACCTTCCGCCTCCTCACCCACGCACACAAAGCCCTACACGACCAAGGCCCGAGCTACCTCAACAGCCGGATCAACTTCTACGCTCCCAAACGCCACCTCCGTTCAGCCAACCACGCCCTCGCCGCCGTCCCCCGCATCCGAAGAGCAACTACAGGAGGAAGGTCCTTCTCCTACCTGGCCGCCAAGACCTGGAACTCCCTCCCGACCGACCTGCGCCTGACCCAAGACCACCTCTCCTTCAGGAAGAAGCTGAAGACCTGGCTGTTCGAGCAGTAGCGGCACCCCCCCCCTCCCCTAAGCGCCTTGAGACCCTACGGGTATGTAGCGCGCTCTATAAGTGTCATTGATTGATTGATTGATTGATTCATGCATCCACCCATCCATCCATCCATCCACCCACCCAGCATCCATACATCATTCATTCATTCACCCACCCATCCATCCACCCACCCATCCTGCATCCATACATCATTCATTCATGCATCCGCCCAGTCTCCACTGCATTTCTATTATATCCAAACGGTGCCTGGATAAGCTTGGGAACATGGCAGCCGAAATGTTTCTTTCTTTTTGAAATAGATCTATTTTTGTCTGTATGTGTGTGCACATTAATTCTAATTTAATAGACAGCATTGAAGCTTTCAAAATAAAATACCTCTCTTAACACAACAGTTGCGCAGCAGCTCATGCCTCGAAATATCTTTGTGGAAGATATGTTGGCAAAACAGCACGTGCCATTACAACAAGGCAGGTAAAACAACCAAATGATTCAAAACCCTGTGTAGGCAGATGGTTTTGTAGGGCAGCTTAGAATTCAAACTGCTGCAACTTCCAAAACATCACAAGAGGCTGTGGACGCCTGAAGAAAATATCCGGGAACCTAACGTGTGGTTCTTTTTTTGCTCAATTGCTGCTGATCAAGGCTCCGATTTTCAACAGGCTCTTTCTGAGAAAAAAAAAAGAGACTGTGAGAGCTGTACACGCATTGTTCTGCTTGATCGCCTTTCACAGCTTGGCCAGGAGGAAGCAGATATTGGACGGCAGCACGGAATGACGTGTGTGCGCGCACAGCCAGTAAATGAAGATTTATGTGTTTTGCTGTCTCCCAGTAGAAACTTTTACAATATCGCGGCCACAAATGTAAATATCGCGGCAATCGCGCTAGTCCCGCGATTTCGCGATTTTTTCGTGAATCGCAAAATCGCGATAAGCTGGAGGGTCTGGTCAATGGAGCAACAATGGCCCCATAGTTTGCTACAAAGTTCCGATAGTAACCAGTAAGGCCAAGAAAGGCCCTTACCTGGGTCTGAGTAGTGGGAGTCTCCCAGTCCAGCACCCCCTGGACTTTAGCCTCCAGGGGGCGAACCTTCCCATTACCCACCTGATGCCCAAGATAAACAACAGAGGACTGCCCAACTTGACACTTGGTTGCCTTGATGGTCAGCTTGGCCCCCTGCATCCTCACCAACACCTGCTCCAGGTGTCCCATGTGGTCCTCCCAGGAAGAGCTGTAGACAGCAATGTCATCCAGGTACGCCACACAGAACTCTTCCAGGCCTGCCAATACATGATTGACTAGGCGCTGGAAAGTGGCGGGAGCATTCTTCAATCCAAAAGGCATAACTTTAAATTGGTAGAGGCCCCCTGGGGTTGAAAATGCTGTTTTCTCCTTGGCACCAGGTGTTAATGCAATCTGCCAGTAACCGCTGGTTAGATCAAAAGTACTAAGGTACTTTGCGGCACCCAACCTATCCACCAGCTCATCAGCTCTGGGAATAGGATGGGCATCAGTTCTTGTCACAGTATTTAAACCGCGATAGTCCACACAAAAGCGCAGTTCAGCTGACCCCTGCTTAGGCACCAACACCACTGGACTGGCCCAGGGACTACGGGGGTGTTCAACAACCCCCAGGTGAAGCATCTTGGCCACCTCAGTCTTGATGCACTCTTGAACCCGGTCTGACATCCTATATGTCTTGCTCTTAACAGGCAGGGTGTCCCCTGTGTCTATGTCATGCACACAGACAGGTGTCAATCCAGGAGTAAGTGAAAAGAGATGGGAGAATCTCCCCAGCAGCTGTTTACACTCCACCTGCTGTTCAGGTGTCAGTTCAGAGGCAAGCTTAACTCCCTCAACTGAACCATCCTTCTCACCACCTTGCAATAAGTCAGGGAGGGGCTCACTCTCTTATTCCACCTCTTCAGCCATTGCAAGTAAAGAAACCGTGTACTCCCTGCGAAGACACGGCTTCAGCCGATTGACATGGAATACCCTTTTGGGCTCCCGTGCAGCACCTGTGTCAACTAGATAATTGACATCAGAAATCTTCCTAACAACTTTTAGGGGCCACACCTCTTGTCCTCCAGAGCCCGGGGACAAATCGGCTTCAGGACCCAAACTTCCTGGTCCTCCTGGTACGCAGTCAGCATAGCCTTCTGGTCATACCACTCCTTCATGAGCTGTTGGCTGGCTTGAAGATTGTTCTTTGCTTTACTCATGAGCTGGGCCATCAGCCTACGGAGGCCCAAGACATAGTCCACCACATCATGGGTAGGGGACTTAGGGTTGCCTTCCAAGCCCTCCTTGACCAATGTCAAGGGACCTCGGACAGGATGCCCAGAAAGTAGTTCAAAGGGACTGAACCCTACCCCTTTTTGTGGTAACTCCCTGCAAGCAAACAGCAGGCATGGCAAGAGGAGATCCCACTTCCTCTTGAGGGGATCAGACAGAGTCTCCATCATGCTCTTTAAGGTCTTATTGAAGCGCTCCACCAAACCGTTGGTTGCGGGATGGTAAGCGGTGGAGAAGTGGTAAGTCACCCCGACCTCTTCCCACATGGCCTTCATATAAGATGAAATGAAGTTGGTTCCCCTATCAGTCACCACCGACTGTGGAAATCCAACCCTGGAAAAGATCCCTAGAAGAGGCCTAGCTACCACCTTAGCAGTAGTGCTCCTCAAAGCCACAGCCTCAGGGTACCTGGTGGCATGATCCACCACAACAAGAATGTATTTGTTGCGCGAGGATGATGGAGGGTCAAAAGGACCAACTATATCAATCCCCACCCTTTCAAAGGGCACCCCAACAACAGGTAGGGGCACCAAGGGTGCCTTTGTCTGACCACCAGACTTGCCACTGGCCTGACAGACCAGACAGGTTCGGCAAAATATCTCCACATCCTGACCAACTACTGGCCAGTAAAACAGAGGTGCTAACCTGTCCTTTGTCTTTTTGATGCCCAAGTGCCCAGCTAGGGGTACTTCATGGGCTAACTGCAGCAGGAAATTCCTGTGCACCTGAGGAACCACCAACCTTTTGCTGGCTCCTGGCTCTGGGTCAGCAGGCTCACTGTAAAGGAGTCCATCTTCCCAAGCCACCTTGTGCTTTCCGACTACTCCAGTAGAGACCTGTTCCTGAGCAGCTTTCCGCAGGCCCACCAGTGTAGGACACACCGCCTGCGCCTTACAAAACTCCTCACGGGACGGTCCTCCTGCCGCAAGCAGCTCCAGCAGCTCTGGCAGGGACCCAGACTCCAACACCTTATCCGCCTCTGGATGCTCACCCTCCTCTCCCACTGGAGCAGGAGGTGCCGACACCAGGACAGGTGCCTTCTCAGAATCTGCCCTTGGTCCTTGTTCTGGCCTGTTCCCCTCTAGTGTCTCTTCCGCTAGAGTTGTCCCCACTTCACTAGGAAGAAGTTTTACCTTCTGTGCCCTAGTGAGCACAGCTGATGAAATCCAGGCCATATAGGCCTCAGGGCCTGGTACTAACCCGGGTTCAACAAGATCATTCCCCAGAAAGCACCCAGCACCCTGCTTCTCTCGCACCCCAACATTGACCATGGCCTTCCTGCCATTCACCTCTACCTCTACTCTAGCAAGAGGGTACTCCATGTCATCACCACTAGCTACAAGTCCATACCCCTTGAAACCAGGAACGATCTCTTCGGGTTTGAGATATTTGCGTTCAACCATAGTCCTGTGGGCACCAGTATCCCTCATGGCAGGAACCTTCCTTCCATTGATACTTGCCACACTCATATACCCCGTCGAGTTAGGGTGAATATGCTTAAGGGCTTCTGGGTGAAGTTCCCAGATGTCCCTGGTGACTAAGTTAAACTCACTTGGGCCTCCCTTCATGTCTGCCCCCACTGAAAGCACACTTGCTATCACGGGTGCCACTGGCACCACGTCCTTCACTGGGCAGTCTGGCTTTTAGTGTCCCTCTCGGTGGCACTTATAGCATTTAATCCCCTTCGGAGTGAAAGGACCCTTTCCTCCTTTCCCTTTCTGGTACTGACTAGAGGCCCCGGGCCCGATTCACAGAACTAACTTAAGACAAAATCCTAAACTTACTACTTTTGGTATTCACAGAAGTTAGGATTTTGTCTTAAGTTTTTCTTAAGACAGACTTAAGACAAAATCCTAACTTAAGTCTGTCTTAAGTCTGTCTTAAGACAAACTTAAGACAAAATCCTAACTTCTGTGAATTCCAAAAGTAGTAAGTTTAGGATTTTGTCTTACGTTAGTTCTGTGAATCGGGTCCGAAGTTCCCCTTAGACTCTTGTCCTGACTGAGAGCCTTGGGAACCGTTCTGGCCCTTCCCCTCTGGTTTAGGGTCAGCCTGCTGGGAGTTCTTCTCCCCCTTGGGCCTGGAAAGGGGTTGCCCCTGCCCCCTGTTCACTCTGTTGGCAAGCCACTTATCTGCCATCACTGCAAGTTTCTCAGGATCCCTCTCAAGAAGGTCAGACAAATACTGTCTGAGTGGGACAGAGCACTCCTCCCGGAGACGCTCTGCAATCATCACCTGATTTAGGGACTGGTAATCATTTGCTTCCATCCCTCTCACCCACTCATTCCAGTCTCTCACTATGTCATGGACCCAATTCTCAAAAGGAACCCCCTCTGCCTTCTTGCTCTCACGGAACCTCTGCAAGTACTGGGCTGGATTCAACCCAAACCGCCTAATCAAAGCATCCTTCATGCACTCATATGTCAGACTGTCTTTCTCAGGCATCCTTTCAATCACTTCAGTCCCTTCCCGAGGGAGGCGACTCAGTAAAGTCGCTGCTTTGGACTGACTATTAAGACCTTGAGCCTTACATGCTAAATGAAAGGCACACATCCAACTGAGAATATCAGTGCCAGGGACATACATGTGTATCAATTCTTTGGGTACCTTGGTGGTATTTTCCTTTCCCTGGGACTTTGAAGTGGATGCACCATCCACAGAACTGAGCCCTCTATCAGCTGCTAACTTGAGCTTCTCTTTCTCTAGGGCTATCCACTCTTTCTCCAATTCCCTTTCCTTCTCTTTCTCCTGTCTCTCCCTTTCTTTCTCCCGCATCTCCCTTTCCCTCTCCTTCTCCTTCCAAGCCCACTCTTCCTGTCTGACCCTTCGCTGCTCCTCTTCTGCCTGGCGGGCCATCCTTAGCTTCTCCTTTTCAAACTCCCTTGCTTTCTCCTCTGCTAAATTCTTAGCTTCCTGGAGTTTCAGCTGAAGTTTAAGGGTCTCTGCTAGCTCAGCCCCTCCTAAGGAGGCGAATCCTGGGACAGGGGAAAAGGTAGCCCTGGAGATAGGTGGAGGTGAAAGTCTAGGGGCAGGTCTAGGGGAATACCTAGGGGAAAGCATGGGGGAAAGCCTTGGGGAATGCCTTGGGGCTGGTACAGGAGAAGCCTGCACTGACTGACTTGGCAGGCTTGTGGTATCAGTGCTCTCCAACTCTTGCACAACAGTGACTTCTTGCTCAAAGCATTTTCTCATATGGCTAATCAGGTGTTCCCTGTCCTTAGACCTTGGGACCTTCCACCCCCTTTCAGCACACATTTGCTTTAATTGCTCCACAGTCAAGTTCTGCAATTCCAATTCCTCTCCAATGTTATCTGCCATTTTACATATAGCTTATGGATATCTACTGGAATTATCAACTGGCCTCAGTGTCCACTGAGTCTGAAGTCTAGTGATCCGTCACCGCTTGCCACCAATGTTAGACCCGGCTTCCTGGGCACCAGGGCACTCAGGGGTAACTGCGCTCCAATCGCATCAACTGGAGTGTTCCCTCACTGATGTCCTGGGGCCTCAGTACTAAAGGGACCCAAAACTGGATAACCAAGTACTCCGCTCCAGCACTTGACTCTCTCAGGGTAGCGAGACAGAGCAGTCCAAGGCTTACTCAAGGAGGTGAGGTGGGGTTGGACATTCAGAATACAGTGTAAACCGTACCACCAGCTGATAAACTCAATGTCCAGTCAGTGCTTTACTTTTTATAAAAGAAAAGTACTTTAATACACATAAGATAATTATTCTACACATAAAACTAGGATAAACAGTGAAAACCCGAAGTCTCTACAACCCTCTGGGGCAGAGTTCTGACCCCAAACAGTATTATAGCGCCTAGACGCCAAGCACTATAAAAACACAGTTAACATGAAAACACACAGTAAGCATTGCATATTACAGATCATGTTACACAAGGCTGTTCTCATTCACTAGAGCCTTGATACCAAACTTTGTATTGAAAGGATATAGTTTCAGCATATGATGTGAAGTCAAATGTTCGTGATCAGCCCCATAACCCCCCACCCAAAGCAACAGAAGTGCCCTCCCATTTTGAGTAAGGACACCGCTCTAGTGGTGTCAGGGATCTGAGAAGAGGTGCCGGATGTCTTGGCACAGTTTACTGGAGTCCCACTAGTCCAGTAGCCACTGGCTTGCTGAAGAAGGGTAGTGGCTGGGCAGAGTGCCAGTTCACCCTGATACCCTCAGAGATCACAAAAAGAAAGGTGGGGTCTGCTTCACTGGCCTCTCTTCCCAGTTACTGCTTGTACAGGCTCCCACAGCGCAAGGGAGGAGCCTAGAGGGGATTTGATCTCACCTTCAAAGACTAGAATCAAGCATCCTCCTCTCTCTGGCTCTCGTCCTGTGCTGCAAGCTTCTGTCCACCAGCCTCTGTGATGTGCTGTAAGCTTCCTTCCCACACCTTTGGTGATGTGCCGCAAGCTTCCTTCCCACACTGGGCAGCTGTCTGTAATTTCCTTGGTCCAAAGCGAACGCTCCTCCAAGCCTTACAACAGCTGGTCCTTAATGACCGCAGTGAACAGAGTCTTATCTTCTGTCTTCACACCCGCGGGGTCCGTGCCTGGCTATCTTCTCTGTCATAGCCCAGTCTTTGAACAACAGCTGACCACTCAGGCCAGACTTTTATCACCTCTGATTGATAGGCTCATCCAATCAGAGGGTCTGCTACTTTTTACACCTCCAATCACAGACCATTCACCGCGTGTTCAATGCATGGGTAAAGCATGTAGCAGGTCGTGTTCTGGTATCAGGCTGCACCACCCTCTAGAGAGGAATTTTAATTAACTCCAGCCCAGGAGGCCCTGACAAGTGAGGGAGGGTCCTATCCACACAGTTAGTGCAGCTAAACCCAGATAAGAGCTGAGGGTCTCCCCCAGCCCACCAGGCCTTTCCAAGGAAATAGGGAGGGGGACGGGGGAGCTGGGATGTCCAGCAGGACAGCTCGCATTCCTCACACTGGCTCAAATCCCCATTCTTCCCCTGTACACCCACGGGCTCTCAAACACACATCAGTCAGACAAAGGCAACAGGCCCACAGGCATGGCAAACTGCAGGGACTTGGTCAGGAGGGTGCCTAGGGACTCACCCCTCCTGTCTATAGATGTATTGCTGCCCCCACTGTCAGTCTACCACATCCATAATAGAGAGGGCAGTAGCCACTCTCTGAAAAATAGGGGTGCACTAGGCATGCCCCCTTGACCTCAGAGCCAAGCTCTAGGGTCTCAATCCATGTAAACAGGGAGACCCTCAGTGGGCATGTATGATTGTCATGCTCACTGAGGTAGGGATCTAGAAACTATACAGTAGCTTTTGAGTGACTTGCCTGGAGATTAGCATAAGGCAGGGGAAGCACTCTCTCCAGAGACATGCAGGAGACTTCCCGTCCCAACATATGCCCTCCCCAGATCAGAATGGCCAGTACTTACTTCCCAGTGGGAGAAGACCGATCATCTGATTGGATAAACCGGCGGGAAAGTCCATCTGCATTACCGTGCTGTAAGCCTGCTTTATGTTCCACTGTAAAATCTAGGGGCATATTATCAAGCGGGTTTATCTCCGCTTTTTTGGCTTTAAAAGCCAAGAAAGCGGAGATAAAATTATCTCCCTTTTACCTAGCTGTCGCTAACACCAGTTAGCGACAGCTAGTAGGAGATAGCGACCATCTTGGGCCCCACTTTGCATGTCAGTGATATTTATCACTAATGACATGCAAAGTGGGCGTGCCAAGATGTTAGCGAATGGAAGCAGTCGCTAACATCGCTATCTCCTATTACCAACTTTTGGAGATATTCGCGCTAAGCGCGAATATCTCCAAAAGCTAACACCTGCTCTGAGCAGTTCTTAGCCATGTTATCCAATGGGAGGTGGATAACATGGCTAAGAGCATTAGCTCGGTAATGCATGAATATCGCTGACTTTTCAGCGATATTCATGCATTGCGGCCGTTTTTTATCGCATTTGCGATAAACCCTGATAATAGCAAGGTTTATCTGCGATAATTTCTGGCGATGCTTAGCGTTAAAAAATTCGTTGCTAAGCATCGTTAGCGATAAATATCGCTTAACGTTGGTAATAGGCCCCCTAGTCCCTGCAGAGATATGGACCACCTGAGCAACTTTGGATTCTCACCTTTCATTGCCATAAGCCACTTTAGGGGCTTGTGATCTGTTTGAACCACAAACTTTGCACCAAACAAGTAAGGCCTGAATCTTCGAAGGGCCCACACTATGGCAAAGCATTCTTTTTCAACTGCAGACCAGTTCTGCTCCCTGGGGAGTAGTCGGCGGCTGATAAAGGCCACCGGATGCTCCCTTCCCTTTTCATTGAGCTGGGCAAGAACTGCCCCAACTCCCTTGTCTGAAGCATCTGTCTGCACAATGAAGGTCTGACTGTAATCAGGGGCCTTCAACACAGGTGCATTGTATAGTGAAGTCTTCAATTCATCAAATGCCTTCTGACACTCTTCAGTCCAGATCACCTTCCTGGGCTGCTTCTTAGAGGCCAGGGCTGTCAATCAGACCCCCCAGGATATAGCGGCATGGATTAGCAAATTTAGCGGCACAAAAATGGAAATTTAGCGGCACAAATATGGAAATTTAGCGGCAATTTTGCGGCATTTTATGTGGCCATTTGTCCTAGAACAAACACAGATATCTTAGTTTTTGTTATTTAACAACATGAAGCTATGTTTATTTGGTTTATTTACAATGTGGTGCGGTGGGTGAAGGCTCACAGCTACGGTAGGTTTCATGTCTGGCTGCCGCTAGCGTTTCCATGAGCATTAAATGACATCACTCGGGTCGGAGGCTAAAGATAGCTCGCCATTCACGAAACGAGAGGCTACGTGTGTGTCTGGCCGTCACGTGTGGATCAATCCCTCCCCCCTCAGTCCCCACCCGTCTCCCACGATGCCCAGAAGTGCAGTCCCTGAGGGAGGTGCAAGTCTGCGGGACAGCAGTCTCCAGCTGATCGAAGTTAGAATAGGCGACAGGTGGCACGTGGTCTCGATGTTGCCCGTCCTTACTTTCTAGGCATTATTGTTTCAGACAGCATTGCGTTCTTTACTGCGGAAAACTGCTCTATTTGGTAGAAAAACATTTTCCAGTGTTACTTTTTAGAACCAACACGCAGGGGCGGCTGGTGACATTTGAAAGTGGTGTGGCGTAAACTAATTTGCATATTGCACCGCAGCGAGCGAGCCCGAACCACCTTGCATCCATCCATACATCATTCATGCATCCACCCATCCATCCACCCACCCATCCTGCATCCATACATCATTCATTCATGCATCCACCCATCCATCCATCATGCATCCACCCATCATGCATGCATCCATCCATACATCATTCATGCATCCCCCATCCATCCACCCACCCATCCTGCATCCATACATCATTCATTCATGCATCCACCCATCCATCCACCCATCCTGCATCCATACATCATTCATTCATGCATCCATCCACCCATCATGCATCCACCCATCATGCATGCCTCCATCCATACATCATTCATGCATCCACCCATCCACCCACCCATCCTGCATCCATACATCATTCATTCATGCATCCACCCATCCATCCACCCATCCTGCATCCATACATCATTCATTCATGCATCCATCCACCCATCATGCATCCACCCATCATTCATGCATCCATCCACCCATCATGCATCCACCCATCATGCATGCATCCATCCATACATCATTCATGCATCGACCCATCCATCCACCCATCCTGCATCCATACATCATTCATTCACTTGTGGGACACCCCCGCGCTGCACGGCCACCAGCTGCTGCGTGTGCCCCCCTTCCTTGCTCTCTGCCTCGCTGCCTGCCTCGCTGCCGGCTGACCCTGCTGTCGTTTGTTTTGCCTGTTTTGTTCTCCATTTGTGCTTGTTTCGTCATAGTTTTTGCCCGTCTTAGCTTTGTTTTGTTCTCCATTTGTGCTTGTTTTGTCATAGTTTTTGCCCGTCTTAGCTTTGTTTTGTTCTCCATTTGTGCTTGTTTCGTCATAGTTTTTGCCCGTGTTAGCGTTCCTCCTTCTGTTTCCCGCCCTCCTCGCCGCCCCCGTCTTCCCTCCCCGCTCCCCGCTTCCCGCCACCACCGCAGACCCCGCCCCTTTTTTCCTTCTGTTCCCTCCCCGCTCCCGCCTCCCAGCTGCTCCGCCCACCCGCGCACTTCGCCTTATATGGCGACCGTGCGAACGCGCAGCGTTCACGCGCAGCGGGCGCGCCGATTGTGCGCCGAAGGCGCGCCAAAGGTAAGCCCGTCTGCGCCCGTCCGCGACCGGATCGCGACCAGCGCCAGGACCCCTGGCCCACGAAGACCCCGACCGACCCGCCTGACGTACTCCGCCGCCACCCTCATCGCCCTCAACACCGGCCGACTCCCAGAATGCCACCAAGCCACCCCACGACGCACCCACGGACCTTTCAGCTGCCATGCCTGCAAGTTCACCTGCATCCGGACCTGCCTCGCACCAGCACCCGCCAAGTCGAACACCAGCAGCACCCACCTCAAGTGCATCCTGCTCAACACCCGCTCCGTCCACAGACACGCCATCGAACTCTGGAGCCTTCTAGACGCCACAGCCCCTGACGTTGCCTTCCTCACGGAGACCTGGATGAACGCCTCTTCAGCCCCCGACATCGCCATCGCCATCCCAGAGGGCTACAAGATCGTCCGGAGGGACCGCAACGCCAACCAGATGGGAGGAGGCATCGCCATCATCCACAGGAACACCATCCGTCTCACGACCAGCACCGACAACACCATGACCAGCGCCGAACACCTGCATTTCCAGATCCACACCAACCCGAACACCACCCTTAGAGGCACCCTCATCTACCGACCTCCGGGACCACGCACACAATTCAGCGAGGACATCGCCGACTTCATCAGCCCGCATGCCCTCCCCTCCGCTGACTACATCCTCCTGGGGGACCTCAACTTCCATCTGGAGAACAACAACGACCGCAACACCAGCACCCTGCTCGACAACCTCGCCAATCTTGGACTCAAGCAGCTGGTGTCCACCCCCACCCACCTCGCCGGACACACACTCGACGCCGTCTTCTCATCCAGCAAAGACGCCGCCTTCAGCCACACCACAGATCTCCACTGGACGGACCACAGCTGCGTCCACTTCACCTTCAAGAGAACGACGACCCAACACCACCAGCAACAGGCCGCCCGCAGAAGCTGGAACAAGATCACAGCAGACCAGCACGCCACCTCCCTGAGCCAGCACCCTCCTGCCAGCTCAGCGAACCCCAGCCAGGCCGCCGACAACCTCACGAAGTGGATCAGCATCTGCGCGGACGAGCTCGCCCCGCTGAGGACCCCGCCCAGCAGACCCGGCAGCAAGAAGGCCCCGTGGTTCTCCGACGAACTCAAGAGCTCCAAGAAGAACTGCCGAGCCCTCGAGAAAGTCTGGAAAAGGGAACCTACACCGAACAACAGGACCACCCTCAAACTGGCCACTCGGAAGCACCATCAGCTGATCCGCGCCGCCAAGAAAACTGCATTCAAGGACCGGCTGGACAACAACGCGCACAACAGCAAGGAACTCTTCCACATCGTGAAAGAGCTATCCAACCCCAGTGCAGGAAACAACGACATCAACCCATCGCAAGACCTCTGCGACTCCCTCGCTTCTTACTTCCACAACAAGATCGCGGACATACACAACAGCTTCAACAAACAACCAACGCACACCATGACCGAACAACCACCCCCCACCACCACCCTCAACGCCTGGACCCCGATCAGCACCGAAGACACCATCCGCACGATAAACTCCATCCACTCCGGATCACCGACCGACCCCTGCCCTCACCACGTCTTCAACAAGGCCGACGCTGTCATCGCACCCCACCTGCGAGACATCATCAACACATCCTTCGACACCGCCACCTTCCCTGAGTGATGGAAGCACGCCGAACTCAGCGCTCTACTCAAGAAACCAACAGCGGACCCCACCGAACTCAAGAACTACCGCCCCATCTCGCTCCTCCCGTTTCCAGCCAAAGTCATCGAGAAGACCGTCAACAAGCAGATGCCCGCCTTCCTCGAGACGAATGGATCCCTTGACCCCTCACAGTCCGGCTTCCGAGCCAATCACAGCACCGAGACCGCCCTCATCGCCGCCACCGATGACATCCGAGCCCTGATGGACAACGGAGAAACAGCGGCCCTCATCCTCCTAGACCTCTCCGCGGCATTCGACACTGTCTGCCACCGCACCCTAGTACAGCGCCTCAGCAACGTCGGAATCCAGGACAAGGCGCTTAATAGCATTTTTAACTTAGACAGGACAGACTTACTTGTCCCAAATACCCGCTTCTCTCCCCCGCTTTACCTGGGCTCGATACCATCGCCTGCCCGCCTCGGTCCGACTCGGCAACCAGTGCCGTTGAGCGGAGGGCGGACAGGCAGAGCCAGGCAGCAGCACTTCCGGTAGTCCCGGAGTAGAGGTTAGCGCTCTAGTGGCTACCTCACTCCGGGCTATTTAGGCCGACCTGACCCTCGGTCCTGCGCGGTAGGGAGACGGTGGCAGTGTCTCCCAGACCCGCTGCTGTGCCTGTGGGTGTTCTAAATCAACTGCTGTGCTAGCGAGGGCTGCGAGGATTACAACTTCCAGCGGACCATAATTTTTAGCGCAATTTTTATAATAGCATTTTTAACTTAGACAGGACAGACTTACTTGTCCCAAATACCCGCTTCTCTCCCCCGCTTTACCTGGGCTCGATACCATCGCCTGCCCGCCTCGGTCCGACTCGGCAACCAGTGCCGTTGAGCGGAGGGCGGACAGGCAGAGCCAGGCAGCAGCACTTCCGGTAGTCCCGGAGTAGAGGTTAGCGCTCTAGTGGCTACCTCACTCCGGGCTATTTAGGCCGACCTGACCCTCGGTCCTGCGCGGTAGGGAGACGGTGGCAGTGTCTCCCAGACCCGCTGCTGTGCCTGTGGGTGTTCTAAATCAACTGCTGTGCTAGCGAGGGCTGCGAGGATTACAACTTCCAGCGGACCATAATTTTTAGCGCAATTTTTATAATAGCATTTTTAACTTAGACAGGACAGACTTACTTGTCCCAAATACCCGCTTCTCTCCCCCGCTTTACCTGGGCTCGATACCATCGCCTGCCCGCCTCGGTCCGACTCGGCAACCAGTGCCGTTGAGCGGAGGGCGGACAGGCAGAGCCAGGCAGCAGCACTTCCGGTAGTCCCGGAGTAGAGGTTAGCGCTCTAGTGGCTACCTCACTCCGGGCTATTTAGGCCGACCTGACCCTCGGTCCTGCGCGGTAGGGAGACGGTGGCAGTGTCTCCCAGACCCGCTGCTGTGCCTGTGGGTGTTCTAAATCAACTGCTGTGCTAGCGAGGGCTGCGAGGATTACAACTTCCAGCGGACCATAATTTTTAGCGCAATTTTTATAATAGCATTTTTAACTTAGACAGGACAGACTTACTTGTCCCAAATACCCGCTTCTCTCCCCCGCTTTACCTGGGCTCGATACCATCGCCTGCCCGCCTCGGTCCGACTCGGCAACCAGTGCCGTTGAGCGGAGGGCGGACAGGCAGAGCCAGGCAGCAGCACTTCCGGTAGTCCCGGAGTAGAGGTTAGCGCTCTAGTGGCTACCTCACTCCGGGCTATTTAGCCACGCCCTTCCAGGAAGCGCGCAGCGGTTGCGCGCAGGGGGCGCCTTCGAGCGCGCCTAAGAAGCGCCGAAGAAAAGCCCGTCTGCGCCCGTCCGCGACAGGACGGGGCGAGGGGCGATGGACCATGATACTGTGCCACAATCTTCCACCGGTAAGGACCTGCGGCGAATTATGTACTCTCGCCAAGTGCTACTAAGCCTCAGACCACAGGTGCCATGTAGCACCAAAATACCATGGCATTGTGTTGAGGGAGCCTTTTCATGCTTACAATGTTGGCATCTCTCTAAAAAGGGCACTCCTCCCTCAGACTCTAAATCCCCCGTACCGGGCCTTAAGAGCTTTCTACTTAATGTGCGATCTCTACCCAAGCATCAGCACGAGGTTTGGGATTTGATTCACACTATGCAGCCAGATATTTGTTTCCTTGTTGAAACATGGCTAAAACCCCACACTGTCACGGCTATTGCCATGGGGATTCCCTCTGGGTATAAAATCAAACATGTAGATAGAGACATCAAAACTGGAGGGGGTCTGGCTATTATATATAAAGATTGTATAAAAGTGATTATTAGCGAGCAACACATGCACCCACAGCTAGAAACAATGATTTTTAAATTCACACTTACCAACCACATCACCTGGAAAGGTGCTCTGGTCTATCGACCTCCGGGACCGAACCCTAAATTTGCACTTACTCTGCAGGAAATTTTAGCCCCTCATATTAAATCCAAACAAGACTTTCTTCTTCTGGGTGATTTTAACGTACATGCAGACTTGCCCATGCTCTCCGAATCCTCTGACTTGATTACCGACCTTTCTAATTTAGGTCTAGAATTACAAAACCAAGGTCCCACTCACAGAGGAGGACATATGCTGGATTTACTTTTTACCAACTGTGCTAAAGTTATCTGCTCTCCAGCAAAAGAAATGACATGGACAGACCACTCAATATTAGAATTTTCATTAGTAACACCTCCAAGTACTGCAAAGCGCGTTTCTCTTCCCTCCATCTGGCGGCGAAAATGGCACAAAGTCACTATTAATAAAATCCAGGAACTTTGGAAAGATCCGGAAATTATGATAACAGACACAGCCGATACGGCTCTAGCTAAACTCAACACCTCTATAAAGCTAGCCCTTGACATTGTAGCCCCCTTGAAAAAGCATAAGCAGTATCCTTTATCCAAACAAGATAGCTGGTATACCTCCGAATTGAGAGCAGAAAAACAAAACTGTAGGCGAGTTGAGAAAGCGTGGAGAAAAAGGAAAACTGAGAGTAACAGAACAGCTTTTTTAAACGCTCAATCAAAGTACTATAAAAACATTAAACTTGCCAGAAAACAGCATATCACGCAACAGATATCACAAGCAGGCAATTGTTCTAAGGAACTTTTTAATATTCTTCAGAATTTTATTAAACCGACCGCGTGTGAGAGCTCAGAGGACTTCTCACAAGATTTATGTGATGAAGTATCGACTTTTTTTGAGGATAAAATAAATAACATATATGGAAAAATAGTGGCAGCTAACAGCGCTATGAATAAAACTATCAATAGTAATCCTCTGACCCCGACAACAAACAACAATAAAACACCTCTAACAGCCTTTCCCTCAATTTCTAACACAGAGCTTCTCTCCCTTTGCGGCCAAATCAAATCAGGGTCCCCAAATGACCTTATTCCCGCCAAGATGATCGGCCCCATGATCTCTCTCATGGGTCCCTCCATATTAGAACTGGTGAATATTTCTCTAACAAAAGGTCAGGTTCCAGCAGACTGGAAAAAGGCGGTGGTGAACCCGATTAGAAAAAAGGCATCTTCTCCATGGACAGACCTCTCCAATTTACGACCCATCTCTCTCCTACCTTACCTGGGCAAGGTTACGGAGAGGCACGTGAACACCTATCTTTCTCAACATCTTGAGGCGACGGATGGCCTGGACCATTCTCAATCAGGGTTCAGGCCAAACCACAGCACAGAATCAGCTCTTCAGACAGTGACCAACAACATCAAAATGGCACTGGATGATGGCAGCTCAATGATTCTGGTGCTGTTGGACCTCTCCGCCGCTTTTGATACGGTGTCTCACACGGTGCTCCTCAACCGCCTAGGCGAGGTGGGAGTAGAAGGAGTGGCTCTGGCATGGATGAAGAGCTTTTTGACTGACCGTCATCAAGAAGTTAGGCTGGGCTCCCACAAATCCACCCTTAGGGAGCTCAATAAGGGAGTGCCGCAAGGCTCGTGCTTGAGTCCTACACTCTTCAATGTGTATGTGGCCCCCCTAGCCAACTTAGCAAGATCTTTCGGCTTCACCCCTGTGTCGTATGCCGACGACACTCAACTCCTTTTTCCCTTTAAACATCTTACACCTGCAATAAAAAGATCTTTTGCAGATGGCATGAGAGCCATTGCAGAGTGGATGTCATCTAACTGCCTGCAGTGTAATGTAGGGAAGACGGAGGTCATGTGTTTCGGACAAGCGGCGACACACTGGGCACCCGATTGGTGGCCACTAGAGCTGGGCCCTGTCCCTACTCCCAAGAGTTCAGTCAGGAACCTGGGAGTACTCTTCGATCAGCAGCTCACTTTCAAGGGCCATGTTAACCAAGTCGCTGGTAACTGCTTCCGGGCAATTGGTATGTTAAGGCGTGTTTTCCCCTACATACCGGATCATCATAGAAAGACGCTTGTACAGGCTCTTGTCATCAGCAGGATTGATTACTGCAATGGTTTGCTCCTTGGAGCAAACGAAGAACAACTCAGTAAATTGCAGGTAATCCAAAATACAGCTGCAAGGATTATCCTGAACGCCCCCCCAAGGACACCCTCACACCCCCTGCTGATGAGACTCCACTGGCTCCCTGTGAGGAAGCGAGTCCAGTTTAAAACACTGTGTACTATTCATAAGAGCTTGACAGGGGAGGGTCCAAAACATATGACCACTATTTTTCAGCCCTACGTTCCCGGACGCCTTTTGCGCTCCAGTTATCAGCAGCTACTGCAAGTACCCAGAGTAAAAAAGACTAGACAAGGTGGCCGTGCATTAGCTTATGCCGGACCAATACTCTGGAACTTGCTGCCCCCGGAATTAAGATCTCTTTCCAGCCACTTGACCTTCCGGAAAACTTTAAAAACTTACCTGTACCCTACTAATAATGCCCTGTAGTTTCCCCTTAGGCTGGACATTCAATTTATTTGGAACCCTTCTTGTTACAGCAATAGCGCGGAGATACCCCTTCGGGGGTCTAGTCTGGCGCTTTACAAGAATATAAAATAAAAATAAATAAATAAATGGATCATCTCCTTCCTCGACGGAAGAACACAGAGAGTCCGCCTACCACCGTACAAGTCAGAGGCCTCCGAAGTCATCTGCGGCGTCCCTCAAGGATCCTCTCTGAGCCCCACCCTCTTCAACGTCTACATGAGCCCCCTCGCGGCCATCGCACGCCAACACAACCTCAGCATAATCTCCTACGCCGACGACACCCAGCTGATCCTCTCCCTGACCAACGACCCCGCCACCGCCAGAGCCAACCTACACGAAGGGATGAAAGAGGTAGCCGAGTGGATGACGACCAGCCGCCTGAAACTGAACTCGGACAAGACGGAGGTCCTCATCCTGGGCTCTTCACCCTCCGCCTGGGACGACTCCTGGTGGCCTCCCGCCCTGGGCACCGCACCCAAACCGACAGACCATGCACGCAACCTGGGCTTCATCCTGGACTCCTCCCTCTCCATGACCAGGCAAGTCAACAACGTCTCCTCGGCGTGCTTCAACATCCTACGCATGCTACGGAAGATCTTCTGGTGGATCCCCACCGAGACCAGGAAGACCGTCACCCAGGCCCTCGTCACTAGCCGACTGGACTACGGCAACGCCCTCTACGCCGGTACCACCGCCAAGCTCTAGAAGAGACTCCAGCGGATCCAGAACGCCTCAGCCAGACTCATCCTCGACATCCCACGACACAGCCACATCTCCGGACATCTGAGATACCTTCACTGGCTCCCCGTCAACAAAAGAATCACCTTCCGCCTCCTCACCCACGCACACAAAGCCCTACACGACCAAGGCCCGAGCTACCTCAACAGCCGGATCAACTTCTACGCTCCCAAACGCCACCTCCGTTCAGCCAACCACGCCCTCGCCGCCGTCCCCCGCATCCGAAGAGCAACTACAGGAGGAAGGTCCTTCTCCTACCTGGCCGCCAAGACCTGGAACTCCCTCCCGACCAACCTGCGCCTGACCCAAGACCACCTCTCCTTCAGGAAGAAGCTGAAGACCTGGCTGTTCGAGCAGTAGCGGCACCCCCCCCCCCTCCCCTAAGCGCCTTGAGACCCTACGGGTATGTAGCGCGCTCTATAAGTGTCATTGATTGATTGATTGATTGATTCATGCATCCACCCATCCATCCATTCATCCACCCACCCAGCATCCATATATCATTCATTCATTCACCCACCCATCCATCCACCCACCCATCCTGCATCCATACATCATTCATTCATGCATCCGCCCAGTCTCCACTGCATTTCTATTATATCCAAACGGTGCCTGGATAAGCTTGGGAACATGGCAGCCGAAATGTTTCTTTCTTTTTGAAATAGATCTATTTTTGTCTGTATGTGTGTGCACATTAATTCTAATTTAATAGACAGCATTGAAGCTTTCAAAATAAAATACCTCTCTTAACACAACAGTTGCGCAGCAGCTCATGCCTCGAAATATCTTTGTGGAAGATATGTTGGCAAAACAGCACGTGCCATTACAACAAGGCAGGTAAAACAACCAAATGATTCAAAACCCTGTGTAGGCAGATGGTTTTGTAGGGCAGCTTAGAATTCAAACTGCTGCAACTTCCAAAACATCACAAGAGGCTGTGGACGCCTGAAGAAAATATCAGGGAACCTAACGTGTGGTTCTTTTTTTGCTCAATTGCTGCTGATCAAGGCTCCGATTTTCAACAGGCTCTTTCTGAGAAAAAAAAGAGACTGTGAGAGCTGTACACGCATTGTTCTGCTTGATCGCCTTTCACAGCTTGGCCAGGAGGAAGCAGATATTGGACGGCAGCACGGAATGACGTGTGTGCGCGCACAGCCAGTAAATGAAGATTTATGTGTTTTGCTGTCTCCCAGTAGAAACTTTTACAATATCGCGGCCACGAATGTAAATATCGCGGCAATCGCGCTAGTCCCGCGATTTCGCGATTTTTTCGTGAATCGCAAAATCGCGATAAGCTGGAGGGTCTGGTAAATGGAGCAACAATGGCCCCATAGTTTGCTACAAAGTTCCGATAGTAACCAGTAAGGCCAAGAAAGGCCCTTACCTGGGTCTGAGTAGTGGGAGTCTCCCAGTCCAGCACCGCCTGGACTTTAGCCTCCAGGGGGCGAACCTTCCCATTACCCACCTGATGCCCAAGATAAACAACAGAGGACTGCCCAACTTGACACTTGGTTGCCTTGATGGTCAGCTTGGCCCCCTGCATCCTCACCAACACCTGCTCCAGGTGTCCCATGTGGTCCTCCCAGGAAGAGCTGTAGACAGCAATGTCATCCAGGTACGCCACACAGAACTCTTCCAGGCCTGCCAATACATGATTGACTAGGCGCTGGAAAGTGGCGGGAGCATTCTTCAATCCAAAAGGCATAACTTTAAATTGGTAGAGGCCCCCTGGGGTTGAAAATGCTGTTTTCTCCTTGGCACCAGGTGTTAATGCAATCTGCCAGTAACCGCTGGTTAGATCAAAAGTACTAAGGTACTTTGCGGCACCCAACCTATCCACCAGCTCATCAGCTCGGGGAATAGGATGGGCATCAGTTTTTGTCACAGTATTTAAACCGCGATAGTCCACCCAAAAACGCAGTTCAGCTGACCCCTGCTTAGGCCCCAACACCACTGGACTGGCCTAGGGACTACGGGAGTGTTCAACAACCCCCAGGTGAAGCATCTTGGCCACCTCAGTCTTTATGCACTCTTGAACCCGGTCTGACATCCTATATGTCTTGCTCTTAACAGGCAGGGTGTCCCCTGTGTCTATGTCATGCACACAGACAGGTGTCAATCCAGGAGTAAGTGAAAAGAGATGGGAGAATCTCCCCAGCAGCTGTTTACACTCCACCTGCTGTTCAGGTGTCAGTTCAGAGGCAAGCTTAACTCCCTCAACTGAACCATCCTTCTCATCACCTTGCAATAAGTCAGGGAGGGGCTCACTCTCTTCTTCCACCTCTTCAGCCATTGCAAGTAAAGAAACAGTGTACTCCCTGCGAAGACACGGCTTCAGCCGATTGACATGGAATACCCTTTTGGGCTCCCGTGCAGCACCTGTGTCAACTAGATAATTGACATCAGAAATCTTCCTAACAACTTTTAGGGGCCACACCACTTGTCCTCCAGAGCCCGGGGACAAATCGGCTTCAGGACCCAAACTTCCTGGTCCTCCTGGTACCCAGTCAGCATAGCCTTCTGGTCATACCACTCCTTCATGAGCTGTTGGCTGGCTTGAAGATTGTTCTTTGCTTTACTCATGAGCTGGGCCATCAGCCTACGGAGGCCCAAGACATAGTCCACCACATCATGGGTAGGAGACTTAGGGTTGCCTTCCAAGCCCTCCTTGACCAATGTCAAGGGACCTCGGACAGGATGCCCAGAAAGTAGTTCAAAGGGACTGAACCCTACCCCTTTTTGTGGTAACTCCCTGTAAGCAAACAGCAGGCATGGCAAGAGGAGATCCCACTTCCTCTTGAGGGGATCAGACAGAGTCCCCATCATGCTCTTTAAGGTCTTATTGAAGCGCTCCACCAAACCGTTGGTTGCGGGATGGTAAGCGGTGGAGAAGTGGTAAGTCACCCCGACCTCTTCCCACATGGCCTTCATATAAGATGAAATGAAGTTGGTTCCCCTATCAGTCACCACCGACTGTGGAAATCCAACCCTGGAAAAGATCCCTAGAAGAGCCCTAGCTACCACCTTAGCAGTAGTGCTCCTCAAAGCCACAGCCTCAGGGTACCTGGTGGCATGATCCACCACAACAAGAATGTATTTGTTGCGCGAGGATGATGGAGGGTCAAACGGACCAACTATATCAATCCCCACCCTTTCAAAGGGCACCCCAACAACAGGTAGGGGCACCAAGGGTGCCTTTGTCTGACCACCAGACTTGTCACTGGCCTGACAGACCAGACAGGTTCGGCAAAATATCTCCACATCCTGACCAACTCCTGGCCAGTAAAACAGAGGTGCTAACCTGTCCTTTGTCTTTTTGATGCCCAAGTGCCCAGCTAGGGGTACTTCATGGGCTAACTGCAGCAGGAAATTCCTGTGCACCTGAGGAACCACCAACCTTTTGCTGGCTCCTGGCTCTGGGTCAGCAGGCTCACTGTAAAGGACTCCATCTTCCCAAGCCACCTTGTGCTTTCCGACTACTCCAGTAGAGACCTGTTCCTGAGCAGCTTTCCGCAGGCCCACCAGTGTAGGACACACCGCCTGCGCCTTACAAAACTCCTCACGGGACGGTCCTCCTGCCGCAAGCAGCTCCAGCAGCTCTGGCAGGGACCCAGACTCCAACACCTTATCCGCCTCTGGATGCTCACCCTCCTCTCCCACTGGAGCAGGAGGTGCCGACACCAGGACAGGTGCCTTCTCAGAATCTGCCCTTGGTCCTTGTTCTGGCCTGTTCCCCTCTAGTGTCTCTTCCGCTAGAGTTGTCCCCACTTCACTAGGAAGAAGTTTTACCTTCTGTGCCCTAGTGAGCACAGCTGATGAATTCCAGGCCATATAGGCCTCAGGGCCTGGTACTAACCCGGGTTCAACAAGATCATTCCCCAGAAAGCACCCAGCACCCTGCTTCTCTTGCACCCCAACATTGACCATGGACTTCCTGCCATTCACCTCTACCTCCACTCTAGCAAGAGGGTACTCCATGTCATCACCACTAGCTACAAGTCCATACCCCTTGAAACCAGGAACGATCTCTTCGGGTTTGAGATATTTGCGTTCAACCATAGTCCTGTGGGCACCAGTATCCCTCATGGCAGGAACCTTCCTTCCATTGATACTTGCCACACTCATATACCCCGTCGAGTTAGGGTGAATATGCTTAAGGGCTTCTGGGTCAAGTTCCCAGATGTCCCTGGTGACTAAGTTAAACTCACTTGGGCCTCCCTTCATGTCTGCCCCCACTGAAAGCACACTTGCTATCACGGGTGCCACTGGCACCACGTCCTTCACTGGTCAGTCTGGCTTTAAGTGTCCCTCTCGGTGGCACTTATAGCATTTAATCCCCTTCGGAGTGAAAGGACCCTTTCCTCCTTTCCCTTTCTGGTACTGACTAGAGGCCCCGTTCCCCTTAGACTCTTGTCCTGACTGAGAGCCTTGGGAACCGTTCTGGCCCTTCCCCTCTGGTTTAGGGTCAGCCTGCTGGGAGTTCTTCTCCCCCTTGGGCTTGGAAAGGGGTTGCCCCTGCCCCCTGTTCACTCTGTTGGCAAGCCACTTATCTGCCATCACTGCAAGTTTCTCAGGATCCCTCTCAAGAAGGTCAGACAAATACTGTCTGAGTGGGACATAGCACTCCTCCCGGAGACGCTCTGCAATCATCACCTGATTTAGGGACTAGTAATCATTTGCTTCCATACCTCTCACCCACTCATTCTAGTCTCTCACTATTTCATGGACCCAATTCTCAAAAGAAACCCCATCTGCCTTCTTGTTCTCACGGAACCTCTGCAAGTACTGGGCTGGATTCAACCCAAACCGCCTAATCAAAGCATCCTTCATGCACTCATATGTCAGACTGTCTTTCTCAGGCATCCTTTCAATCACTTCAGTCCCTTCCTGAGGGAGGCGACTCAGTAAAGTCGCTGCTTTGGACTGACTATTAAGACCTTGAGCCTTACATGCTAAATGAAAATCACACATCCAACTGAGAATATCAGTGCCAGGGACATACATGTGTATCAATTCTTTTGGTACCTTGGTGGTATTTTCCTTTCCCTGGGACTTTGAAGTGGATGCACTATCCACAGAACTAAGCCCTCTATCAGCTGCTAACTTGAGCTTCTCTTTCTCTAGGGCTATCCACTCTTTCTCCAATTCCCTTTCCTTCTCTTTCTCCTGTCTCTCCCTTTCTTTCTCCCGCATCTCCCTTTCCCTCTCCTTCTCCTTCCAAGCCCACTCTTCCTGTCTGACCCTTCGCTGCTCCTCTTCTGCCTGGCGGGCCATCCTTAGCTTCTCCCTTTCAAACTCCCATGCTTTCTCCTCTGCTAAATTCTTAGCTTCCTGGAGTTTCAGCTGAAGTTTAAGGGTCTCTGCTAGCTCAGCCCCTCCTAAGGAGGCGAATCCTGGGACAGGGGAAAAGGTAGCCCTGGAGATAGGGGGAGGTGAAAGAGTAGGGGCAGTTCTAGGGGAATACCTAGGGGAAAGCATGGGGGAAAGCCTTGGGGAATGCCTTGGGGCTGGTACAGGAGAAGCCTGCACTGACTGACTTGGCAGGCTTGTGGTATCAGTGCTCTCCAACTCTTGCACAACAGTGACTTCTTGCTCAAAGCATTTTCTCATGAGGCTAATCAGGTGTTCCCTGTCCTTAGACCTTGGGACCTTCCACCCCCTTTCAGCACACATTTGCTTTAATTGCTCCACAGTCAAGTTCTGCAATTCCAATTCCTCTCCAATGTTATCTGCCATTTTACATATAGCTTATGGATATCTACTGGAATTATCAACTGGCCTCAGTGTCCACTGAGTCTGAAGTCTAGTGATCCGTCACCGCTTGCCACCAATGTTAGACCCGGCTTCCTGGGCACCAGGGCACTCAGGGGTAACTGCGCTCCAATCGCATCAACTGGAGTGTTCCCTCACTGATGTCCTGGGGCCTCAGTACTAAAGGACCCAAAACTGGATAACCAAGTACTTCTCTCCAGCACTTGACTCTCTCAGGGTAGCGAGACAGAGCAGTCCAAGGCTTACTCAAGGAGGTGAGGTGGGGTTAGACATTCAGAATACAGTGTAAACCGTACCACCAGCTGATAAACTCAATGTCCAGTCAGTGCTTTACTTTTTATAAAAGAAAAGTACTTTAATACAGATAAGATAATTATTCTACACATAAAACTAGGATAAACAGTGAAAACCCGAAGTCTCTACAACCCTCTGGGGCAGAGTTCTGACCCCAAACAGTATTATAGCGCCTAGACGTCAAGCACTATAAAAACACAGTTAACATGAAAACACACAGTAAGCATTGCATATTACAGATCATGTTACACCAGGTTGTTCTCATTCACTAGAGCCTTGATACCAAACTTTGTATTGAAAGGATATAGTTTAAGCATATGATGTGAAGTCAAATGTTCGTGGTCAGCCCCATAACCCCCCACCCAAAGCAACAGAAGTGCCCTCCCTTTGTGAGTGAGGACACCGCTCTAGTGGTGTCAGGGATCTGAGAAGAGGTGCCGGATGTCTTGGCACAGTTTACTGGAGTCCCACTAGTCCAGTAGCCACTGGCTTGCTGAAGAAGGGTAGTGGCTGGGCAGAGTGCCAGTTCACCCTGATACCCTCAGAGATCACAAAAAGAAAGGTGGGGTCTGCTTCACTGGCCTCTCTTCCCAGTTACGGCTTGTACAGGCTCCCACAGCGCAAGGGAGGAGCCTAGAGGGGATTTGATCTCACCTTCAAAGACTAGAATCAAGCATCCTCCTCTCTCTGGCTCTCGTTCTGTGCTGCAAGCTTCTTTCCACCAGCCTCTGTGATGTGCTGTAAGCTTCCTTCCCACACCTTTGGTGATGTGCCGCAAGCTTCCTTCCCACACTGGGCAGCTGTCTGTAATTTCCTTGGTCCAAAGCGAACGCTCCTTCAAGCCTTACAACAGCTGGTCCTTAATGACCGCAGTGAACAGAGTCTTATCTTCTGTCTTCACACCCGCGGGGTCCGTGCCTGGCTATCTTCTCTGTCATAGCCCAGTCTTTGAACAACAGCTGACCACTCAGGCCAGACTTTTATCACCTCTGATTGATAGGCTCATCCAATCAGAGGGTCTGCTACTTTTTACACCTCCAATCACAGACCATTCACCGCGTGTTCAATGCATGGGTAAAGCATGTAGCAGGTTGTGTTCTGGTATCAGGCTGCGCCACCCTTTAGAGAGGAATTTTAATTAACTCCAGCCCAGGAGGCCCTGACAAGTGAGGGAGGGTCCTATCCACACAGTTAGTGCAGCTAAACCCAGATAAGAGCTGAGGGTCTCCGCCAGCCCACCAGGCCTTTCCAAGGAAATAGGGAGGGGGACGGGGGAGCTGGGATGTCCAGCAGGACAGCTCGCATTCCTCACACTGGCTCAAATCCCCATTCTTCCCCTGTACACCCACGGGCTCTCAAACACACATCAGTCAGACAAAGGCAACAGGCCCACAGGCATGGCAAACTGCACAGACTTGGTCAGGAGGGTGCCTAGGGACTCACCCCTCCTGACAATAGATTTATTGCTGCCCCCACTGTCAGTCTACCACAGCCATAATAGAGAGGGCAGTAGCCACTCTCTGAAAAATAGGGGTACACTAGGCATGCCCCCTTGACCTCAGAGCCAAGCTCTAGGGTCTCAATCCATGTAAACAGGGAGACCCTCAGTGGACATGTATGATTGTTTTGCTCACTGAGGTAGGGATCTCGAAACTATACAGTAGCTTTTGAGTGACTTGTCTGGAGATTAGCATAAGGCAGGGGAAGCACTCTCTCCAGAGACATGCAGGAGACTTCCCGTCCCAACATATGCCCTCCCCAGATCAGAATGGCCAGTACTTACTTCCCAGTGGGAGAAGACCAATCATCTGATTGGATAAACGGGCGGGAAAGTCCATCTGCATTACCGTGCTGTAAGCCTGCTTTATGTTCCACTGTAAAATCTAGGGGCATATTATCAAGGGGGTTTATCTCCGCTTTTTTGGCTTTAAAAGCCAAGAAAGCGGAGATAAAATTATCTCCCTATTACCTATCTGTCGCTAACACCAGTTAGCGACAGCTAGTAGGAGATAGCGACCATCTTGGGCCCCACTTTGCATGTCAGTGATATTTATCACTAATGACATGCAAAGTGGGCGTGCCAAGATGTTAGGGAATGGAAGCAGTCGCTAACATCGCTATCTCCTATTACCAACTTTTGGAGATATTCGCGCTAAGCGCGAATATCTCCGAAAGCTAACACCTGCCCTGAGCAGTTCTTAGCCATGTTATCCAATGGGAGGTGGATAACATGGCTAAGAGCATTAGCTCGGTAATGCATGAATATCGCTGGCTTTTCAGCGATATTCATGCATTGCGGCCGTTTTTATCGCATTTGCGATAAACCCTGATAATAGCAAGGTTTATCTGCGATCATTTCTGGCGATGCTTAGCGTTAAAAAATTTGTTGCTAAGCATCGTTAGCGATAAATATCGCTTAACGTTGGTAATAGGCCCCCTAGTCCCTGCAGAGATATGGACCACCTGAGCAACTTTAGATTCTCACCTTTCATTGCCATAAGCCACTTGAGGGGCTTGTGATCTGTTTGAACCACAAACTTTGCACCAAACAAGTAAGGCCTGAATCTTCGAAGGGCCCACACTATGGCAAAGCATTCTTTTTCAACTGCAGACCAGTTCTGCTCCCTGGGGAGTTGTCGGCGGCTGATAAAGGCCACCGGATGCTCCCTTCCCTTTTCATTGAGCTGGGCAAGAACTGCCCCAACTCCCTTGTCTGAAGCATCTGTCTGCACAATGAAGGTCTGACTGTAATCAGGGGCCTTCAACACAGGTGCATTGCATAGTGCAGTCTTCAATTCATCAAATGCCTTCTGACACTCTTCAGTCCAGATCACCTTCCTGGGCTGCTTCTTAGAGGTCAGGGCTGTCAATGGAGCAACAATGGCCCCATAGTTTGCTACAAAGTTCCGATAGTAACCTGTAAGGCCAAGAAAGGCCCTTACCTGGGTCTGAGTAGTGGGAGTCTCCCAGTCCAGCACCGCCTGGACTTTAGCCTCCAGGGGGCGAACCTTCCCATTACCCACCTGATGCCCAAGATAAACAACAGAGGACTGCCCAACTTGACACTTGGTTGCTTTGATGGTCAGCTTGGCCCCCTGCATCCTCACCAACACCTGCTCCAGGTGTCCCATGTGGTCCTCCCAGGAGGAGCTGTAGACAGCAATGTCATCCAGGTACGCCACACAGAACTCTTCCAGGCCTGCCAATACATGATTGACTAGGCGCTGGAAAGTGGCGGGAGCATTCTTCAATCCAAAAGGCATAACTTTAAATTGGTAGAGGCCCCCTGGGGTTGAAAATGCTGTTTTCTCCTTGGCACCAGGTGTTAATGCAATCTGCCAGTAACCGCTGGTTAGATCAAAAGTACTAAGGTACTTTGCGGCACCCAACCTATCCACCAGCTCATCAGCTCTGGGAATAGGATGGGCATCAGTTTTTGTCACAGTATTTAAACCGCGATAGTCCACACAAAAGCGCAGTTCAGCTGACCCCTGCTTAGGCACCAACACCACTGGACTGGCCCAGGGACTACGGGGGTGTTCAACAACCCCCAGGTGAAGCATCTTGGCCACCTCAGTCTTGATGCACTCTTGAACCCGGTCTGACATCCTATATGTCTTGCTCTTAACAGGCAGGGTGTCCCCTGTGTCTATGTCATGCACACAGACAGGTGTCAGTCCAGGAGTAAGTGAAAAGAGATGGGAGAATCTCCCCAGCAGCTGTTTACACTCCACCTGCTGTTCAGGTGTCAGTTCAGAGGCAAGCTTAACTCCCTCAACTGAACCATCCTTCTCATCACCTTGCAATAAGTCAGGGAGGGGCTCACTCTCTTCTTCCACCTCTTCAGCCATTGCAAGTAAAGAAACCGTGTACTCCCTGCGAAGACACGGCTTCAGCCGATTGACATGGAATACCCTTTTGGGCTCCCGTGCAGCACCTGTGTCAACTAGATAATTGACATCAGAAATCTTCCTAACAACTTTTAGGGGCCACACCACTTGTCCTCCAGAGCCCGGTGACAAATCGGCTTCAGGACCCAAACTTCCTGGTCCTCCTGGTACCCAGTCAGCATAGCCTTCTGGTCATACCACTCCTTCATGAGCTGTTGGCTGGCTTGAAGATTGTTCTTTGCTTTACTCATGAGCTGGGCCATCAGCCTACGGAGGCCCAAGACATAGTCCACCACATCATGGGTAGGGGACTTAGGGTTGCCTTCCAAGCCCTCCTTGACCAATGTCAAGGGACCTCGGACAGGATGCCCAGAAAGTAGTTCAAAGGGACTGAACCCTACCCCTTTTTGTGGTATCTCCCTGTAAGCAAACAGCAGGCATGGCAAGAGGAGATCCCACTTCCTCTTGAGGGGATCAGACAGAGTCCCCATCATGCTCTTTAAGGTCTTATTGAAGCGCTCCACCAAACCGTTGGTTGCGGGATGGTAAGCGGTGGAGAAGTGGTAAGTCACCCCGACCTCTTCCCACATGGCCTTCATATAAGATGAAATGAAGTTGGTTCCCCTATCAGTCACCACCGACTGTGGAAATCCAACCCTGGAAAAGATCCCTAGAAGAGCCCTAGCTACCACCTTAGCAGTAGTGCTCCTTAAAGCCACAGCCTCAGGGTACCTGGTGGCATGATCCACCACAACAAGAATGTATTTGTTGCGCGAGGATGATGGAGGGTCAAACGGACCAACTATATCAATCCCGACCCTTTCAAAGGGCACCCCAACAACAGGTAGGGGCACCAAGGGTGCCTTTGTCTGACCACTAGACTTGCCACTGGCCTGACAGACCAGACAGGTTCGGCAAAATATCTCCACATCCTGACCAACTCCTGGCCAGTAAAACAGAGGTGATAACCTGTCCTTTGTCTTTTTGATGCCCAAGTGCCCAGCTAGGGGTACTTCATGGGCTAGCTGCAGCAGGAAATTCCTGTGCACCTGAGGAACCACCAACCTTTTGCTGGGTCCTGGCTCTGGGTCAGCAGGCTCACTGTAAAGGAGTCCATCTTCCCAAGCCACCTTGTGCTTTCCGACTACTCCAGTAGAGACCTGTTCCTGAGCAGCTTTCCGCAGGCCCACCAGTGTAGGACACACCGCCTGCGCCTTACAAAACTCCTCACGGGACGGTCCTCCTGCCGCAAGCAGCTCCAGCAGCTCTGGCAGGGACCCAGACTCCAACACCTTATCCGCCTCTGGATGCTCACCCTCCTCTCCCACTGGAGCAGGAGGTGCCGACACCAGGACAGGTGCCTTCTCAGAATCTGCCATTGGTCCTTGTTCTGGCCTGTTCCCCTCTAGTGTCTCTTCCGCTAGAGTTGTCCCCACTTCACTAGGAAGAAGTTTTACCTTCTGTGCCCTAGTGAGCACAGCTGATGAAATCCAGGCCATATAGGCCTCAGGGCCTGGTACTAACCTTTGTTCAACAAGATCATTCCCCAGAAAGCACCCAGCACCCTGCTTCTCTCGCACCCCAACATTGACCATGGCCTTCCTGCCATTCACCTCTACCTCCACTCTAGCAAGAGGGTACTCCATGTCATCACCACTAGCTACAAGTCCATACCCCTTGAAACCAGGAACGATCACTTCGGGTTTGAGATATTTGCGTTCAACCATAGTCCTGTGGGCACCAGTATCCCTCATGGCAGGAACCTTCCTTCCATTGATACTTGCCACACTCATATACCCCGTCGAGTTAGGGTGAATATGCTTAAGGGCTTCTGGGTCAAGTTCCCAGATGTCCCTGGTGACTAAGTTAAACTCACTTGGGCCTCCCTTCGTGTCTGCTCCCACTGAAAGCACACTTGCTATCACAGGTGCCACTGGCACCACGTCCTTCAGTGGGCAGTCTGGCTTTTAGTGTCCCTCTCGGTGGCACTTGTAGCATTTAATCCCCTTCGGAGTGAAAGGACCCTTTCCTCCTTTCCCTTTCTGGTACTGAATAGAGGCCCCGTTCCCCTTAGACTCTTGTCCTGACTGAGAGCCTTGGGAACCGTTCTGGCCCTTTCCCTCTGGTTTAGGGTCAGCCTGCTGGGAGTTATTCTCCCCCTTGGGCTTGGAAAGGGGTTGCCCCTGCCCCCTGTTCACTCTGTTGGCAAGCCACTTATCTGCCATCACTGCAAGTTTCTCAGGATCCCTCTCAAGAAGGTCAGACAAATACTGTCTGAGTGGGACAGAGCACTCCTCCCGGAGACGCGCTGCAATCATCACCTGATTTAGGGACTGGTAATCATTTGCTTCCATCCCTCTCACCCACTCATTCCAGTCTCTCACTATGTCATGGACCCAATTCTCAAAAGGAACCCCCTCTGCCTTCTTGCTCTCACAGCACCTCTGCAAGTACTGGGCTGGATTCAACCCAAACCGCCTAATCAAAGCATCCTTCATGCACTCATATGTCAGACTGTCTTTCTCAGGCATCCTTTCAATCACTTCAGTCCCTTCCCGAGGGAGGCGACTCAGTAAAGTCGCTGCTTTGGACTGACTATTAAGACCTTGAGCCTTACATGCTAAATGAAAGGCACACATCCAACTGAGAATATCAGTGCCAGGGACATACATGTGTATCAATTCTTTTGGTACCTTGGTGGTATTTTCCTTTCCCTGGGACTTTGAAGTGGATGCACCATCCACAGAACTAAGCCCTCTATCAGCTGCTAACTTGAGCTTCTCTTTCTCTAGGGCTATCCACTCTTTCTCCAATTCCCTTTCCTTCTCTTTCTCCTGTCTCTCCCTTTCTTTCTCCCGCATCTCCCTTTCCCTCTCCTTCTCCTTCCAAGCCCACTCTTCCTGTCTGACCCTTCGCTGCTCCTCTTCTGCCTGGCGGGCCATCCTTAGCTTCTCCCTTTCAAACTCCCTTGCTTTCTCCTCTGCTAAATTCTTAGCTTCCTGGAGTTTCAGCTGAAGTTTAAGGGTCTCTGCTAGCTCAGCCCCTCCTAAGGAGGCGAATCCTGGGACAGGGGAAAAGGTAGCCCTGGAGATAGGTGGAGGTGAAAGTCTAGGGGCAGGTCTAGGGGAATACCTAGGGGAAAGCATGGGGAAAAGCCTTGGGGAATGCCTTGGGGCTGGTACAGGAGAAGCCTGCACTGACTGACTTGGCAGGCTTGTGGTATCAGTGCTCTCCAACTCTTGCACAACAGTGAATTCTTGCTCAAAGCATTTTCTCATATGGCTAATCAGGTGTTCCCTGTCCTTAGACCTTGGGACCTTCCACCCCCTTTCAGCCCACATTTCCTTTAATTGCTCCACAGTCAAGTTCTGCAATTCCAATTCCTCTCCAATGTTATCTGCCATTTTACATATAGCTTATGGATATCTACTGGAATTATCAACTGGCCTCAGTGTCCACTGAGTCTGAGTGATCCGTCACCGCTTGCCACCAATGTTAGACACGGCTTCCTGGGCACCAGGGCACTCAGGGGTAACTGCGCTCCAATCGCATCAACTGGAGTGTTCCCTCACTGATGTCCTGGGGCCTCAGTACTAAAGGGACCCAAAACTGGATAACCAAGTACTCCGTTCCAGCACTTGACTCTCTCAGGGTAGCGAGACAGAGCAGTCCAAGGCTTACTCAAGGAGGTGAGGTGGGGTTAGACATTCAGAATACAGTGTAAACCGTACCACCAGCTGATAAACTCAATGTCCAGTCAGTGCTTTACTTTTTATAAAAGAAAAGTACTTTAATACACATAAGATAATTATTCTACACATGAAACTAGGATAAACAGTGAAAACCCGAAGTCTCTACAACCCTCTGGGGCAGAGTTCTGACCCCAAACAGTATTATAGCGCCTAGACGCCAAGCACTATAAAAACACAGTTAACATGAAAACACACAGTAAGCATTGCATATTACAGATCATGTTACACAAGGCTGTTCTCATTCACTAGAGCCTTGATACCAAACTTTGTATTGAAAGGATATAGTTTCAGCATATGATGTGAAGTCAAATGTTCGTGATCAGCCCCATAACCCCCCACCCAAAGCAACAGAAGTGCCCTCCCATTGTGAGTAAGGACACCGCTCTAGTGGTGTCAGGGATCTGAGAAGAGGTGCCGGATGTCTTGGCACAGTTTACTGGAGTCCCACTAGTCCAGTAGCCACTGGCTTGCTGAAGAAGGGTAGTGGCTGGGCAGAGTGCCAGTTCACCCTGATACCCTCAGAGATCACAAAAAGAAAGGTGGGGTCTGCTTCACTGGCCTCTCTTCCCAGTTACTGCTTGTACAGGCTCCCACAGCGCAAGGGAGGAGCCTAGAGGGGATTTGATCTCACCTTCAAAGACTAGAATCAAGCATCCTCCTCTCTCTGGCTCTCGTCCTGTGCTGCAAGCTTCTGTCCAGCAGCCTCTGTGATGTGCTGTAAGCTTCCTTCCCACACCTTTGGTGATGTGCCGCAAGCTTCCTTCCCACACTGGGCAGCTGTCTGTAATTTCCTTGGTCCAAAGCGAACGCTCCTCCAAGCCTTACAACAGCTGGTCCTTAATGACCGCAGTGAACAGAGTCTTATCTTCTGTCTTCACACCCGCGGGGTCCGTGCCTGGCTATCTTCTCTGTCATAGCCCAGTCTTTGAACAACAGCTGACCACTCAGGCCAGACTTTTATCACCTTTGATTGATAGGCTCATCCAATCAGAGGGTCTGCTACTTTTTACACCTCCAATCACAGACCATTCACCGCGTGTTCAATGCATGGGTAAAGCATGTAGCAGGTCGTGTTCTGGTATCAGGCTGCACCACCCTCTAGAGAGGAATTTTAATTAACTCCAGCCCAGGAGGCCCTGACAAGTGAGGGAGGGTCCTATCCACACAGTTAGTGCAGCTAAACTCAGATAAGAGCTGAGGGTCTCCCCCAGCCCACCAGGCCTTTCCAAGGAAATAGGGAGGGGGACGGGGGAGCTGGGATGTCCAGCAGGACAGCTCGCATTCCTCACACTGGCTCAAATCCCCATTCTTCCCCTGTACACCCACGGGCTCTCAAACACACATCAGTCAGACAAAGGCAACAGGCCCACAGGCATGGCAAACTGCAGGGACTTGGTCAGGAGGGTGCCTAGGGACTCACCCCTCCTGACTATAGATGTATTGCTGCCCCCACTGTCAGTCTACCACAGCCATAATAGAGAGGGCAGTAGCCACTCTCTGAAAAATAGGGGTGCACTAGGCAAGCCCCCTTGACCTCAGAGCCAAGCTCTAGGGTCTCAATCCATGTAAACAGGGAGACCCTCAGAGGGCATGTATGATTGTCATGCTCACTGAGGTAGGGATCTAGAAACTATACAGTAGCTTTTGAGTGACTTGCCTGGAGATTAGCATAAGGCAGGGGAAGCACTCTCTCCAGAGACATGCAGGAGACTTCCCGTCCCAACATATGCCCTCCCCAGATCAGAATGGCCAGTACTTACTTCCCAGTGGGAGAAGACCGATCATCTGATTGGATAAACCGGCGGGAAAGTCCATCTGCATTACCGTGCTGTAAGCCTGCTTTATGTTCCACTGTAAAATCTAGGGGCATATTATCAAGGGAGTTTATCTCCGCTTTTTTGGCTTTAAAAGCCAAGAAAGCGGAGATAAAATTATCTCCCTATTACCTAGCTGTCGCTAACACCAGTTAGCGACAGCTAGTAGGAGATAGCGACCATCTTGGGCCCCACTTTGCATGTCAGTGATATTTATCACTAATGACATGCAAAGTGGGCGTGCCAAGATGTTAGCGAATGGAAGCAGTCGCTAACATCGCTATCTCCTATTACCAACTTTTGGAGGTATTCGCGCTAAGCGCGAATATCTCCAAAAGCTAACACCTGCCCTGAGCAGTTCTTAGCCATGTTATCCAATGGGAGGTGGATAACATGGCTAAGAGCATTAGCTCGGTAATGCATGAATATCGCTGACTTTTCAGCGATATTCATGCATTGCGGCCGTTTTTTATCGCATTTGCGATAAACCCTGATAATAGCAAGGTTTATCTGCGATAATTTCTGGCGATGCTTAGCGTTAAAAAATTCGTTGCTAAGCATCGTTAGCGATAAATATCGCTTAACGTTGGTAATAGGCCCCCTAGTCCCTGCAGAGATATGGACCACCTGAGCAACTTTGGATTCTCACCTTTCATTGCCATAAGCCACTTGAGGGGCTTGTGATCTGTTTGAACCACAAACTTTGCACCAAACAAGTAAGGCCTGAATCTTCGAAGGGCCCACACTATGGCAAAGCATTCTTTTTCAACTGCAGACCAGTTCTGCTCCCTGAGGAGTAGTCGGCGGCTGATAAAGGCCACCGGATGCTCCCTTCCCTTTTCATTGAGCTGGGCAAGAACTGCCCCAACTCCCTTGTCTGAAGCATCTGTCTGCACAATGAAGGTCTGACTGTAATCAGGGGCCTTCAACACAGGTGCATTGTATAGTGAAGTCTTCAATTCATCAAATGCCTTCTGACACTCTTCAGTCCAGATCACCTTCCTGGGCTGCTTCTTAGAGGTCAGGGCTGTCAATCAGACCCCCCAGGATATAGCGGCATGGATTAGCAAATTTAGCGGCACAAAAATGGAAATTTAGCGGCACAAATATGGAAATTTAGCGGCAATTTTGCGGCATTTTATGTGGCCATTTTTCCTAGAACAAACACAGATATCTTAGTTTTTTTAGTTATTTAACAACATGAAGCTATGTTTATTTGGTTTATTTACAATGTGGTGCGGTCGGTGAAGGCTCACAGCTACGGTAGGTTTAATGTCTGGCTGCCGCTAGCGTTTCCATGAGCATTAAATGACATCACTCGGGTCGGAGGCTAAAGATAGCTCGCCATTCACGAAACGAGAGGCTACGTGTGTGTCTGGCCGTCACGTGTGGATCAATCCCTCCCCCCTCAGTCCCCACCCGTCTCCCACGATGCCCAGAAGTGCAGTCCCTGAGGGAGGTGCAAGTCTGCGGGACAGCAGTCTCCAGCTGATCGAAGTTAGAATAGGCGACAGGTGGCACGTGGTCTCGATGTTGCCCCTCCTTACTTTCTAGGCATTATTGTTTCAGACAGCATTGCGTTCTTTACTGCGGAAAACTGCTCTATTTGGTAGAAAAAACATTTTCCAGTGTTACTTTATAGAACCAACACGCAGGGGCGGCTGGTGACATTTGAAAGTGGTGTGGCGTAAACTAATTTGCATATTGCACCGCAGCGAGCGAGCCCGAACCACCTTGCATCCATCCATACATCATTCATGCATCCACCCATCCATCCACCCACCCATCCTGCATCCATACATCATTCATTCATGCATCCACCCATCCATCCACCCATCCTGCATCCATACATCATTCATTCATGCATCCATCCACCCATCATGCATCCACCCATCATGCATGCATCCATCCATACATCATTCATGCATCCACCCATCCATCCACCCACCCATCCTGCATCCATACATCATTCATTCATGCATCCACCCATCCTGCATCCATACATCATTCATTCATGCATCCATCCACCCATCATGCATCCACCCATCATTCATGCATCCATCCACCCATCATGCATCCACCCATCATGCATGCATCCATCCATACATCATTCATGCATCGACCCATCCATCCACCCACCCATCCTGCATCCATAAATCATTCATTCATGCATCCACCCATCCATCCATCCATCCACCCACCCAGCATCCATACATCATTCATTCATTCACCCACCCATCCATCCACCCACCCATCCTGCATCCATACATCATTCATTCATGCATCCGCCCAGTCTCCACTGCATTTCTATTATATCCAAACGGTGCCTGGATAAGCTTGGGAACATGGCAGCCGAAATTTTCTTTCTTTTTGAAATAGATCTATTTTTGTCTGTATGTGTGTGCACATTAATTCTAATTTAATAGACAGCATTGAAGCTTTCAAAATAAAATACCTCTCTTAACACAACAGTTGCGCAGCAGCTCATGCCTCGAAATATCTTTGTGGAAGATATGTTGGCAAAACAGCACGTGCCGTTACAACAAGGCAGGTAAAACAACCAAATGATTCAAAACCCTGTGTAGGCAGATGGTTTTGTAGGGCAGCTTAGAATTCAAACTGCTGCAACTTCCAAAACATCACAAGAGGCTGTGGACGCCTGAAGAAAATATCCGGGAACCTAACGTGTGGTTCTTTTTTTGCTCAATTGCTGCTGATCAAGGCTCCGATTTTCAACAGGCTCTTTCTGAGAAAAAAAAAAGAGACTGTGAGAGCTGTACACGCATTGTTCTGCTTGATCGCCTTTCACAGCTTGGCCAGGAGGAAGCAGATATTGGACGGCAGCACGGAATGACGTGTGTGCGCGCACAGCCAGTAAATGAAGATTTATGTGTTTTGCTGTCTCCCAGTAGAAACTTTTACAATATCGCGGCCACAAATGTAAATATCGCGGCAATCGCGCTAGTCCCGCGATTTCGCAATTTTTTCGTGAATCGCGAAATCGCGATAAGCTGGAGGGTCTGGTCAATGGAGCAACAATGGCCCCATAGTTTGCTACAAAGTTCCGATAGTAACCAGTAAGGCCAAGAAAGGCCCTTACCTGGGTCTGAGTAGTGGGAGTCTCCCAGTCCAGCACCGCCTGGACTTTAGCCTCCAGGGGGCGAACCTTCTCATTACCCACCTGATGCCCAAGATAAACAACAGAGGACTGCCCAACTTGACACTTGGTTGCCTTGATGGTCAGCTTGGCCCCCTGCATCCTCACCAACACCTGCTCCAGGTGTCCCATGTGGTCCTCCCAGGAGGAGCTGTAGACAGCAATGTCATCCAGGTACGCCACACAGAACTCTTCCAGGCCTGCCAATACATGATTGACTAGGCGCTGGAAAGTGGCGGGAGCATTCTTCAATCCAAAAGGCATAACTTTAAATTGGTAGAGGCCCCCTGGGGTTGAAAATGCTGTTTTCTCCTTGGCACCAGGTGTTAATGCAATCTGCCAGTAACCGCTGGTTAGATCAAAAGTACTAAGGTACTTTGCGGCACCCAACCTATCCACCAGCTCATCAGCTCTGGGAATAGGATGGGCATCAGTTTTTGTCACAGTATTTAAACCGCGATAGTCCACCCAAAAACGCAGTTCAGCTGACCCCTGCTTAGGCACCAACACCACTGGACTGGCCCAGGGACTACGGGGGTGTTCAACAACCCCCAGGTGAAGCATCTTGGCCACCTCAGTCTTGATGCACTCTTGAACCCGGTCTGACATCCTATATGTCTTGCTCTTAACAGGCAGGGTGTCCCCTGTGTCTATGTCATGCACACAGACAGGTGTCAATCCAGGAGTAAGTGAAAAGAGATGGGAGAATCTCCCCAGCAGCTGTTTACACTCCACCTGCTGTTCAGGTGTCAGTTCAGAGGCAAGCTTAACTCCCTCAACTGAACCATCCTTCTCATCACCTTGCAATAAGTCAGGGAGGGGCTCACTCTCTTCTTCCACCTCTTCAGCCATTGCAAGTAAAGAAACCGTGTACTCCCTGCGAAGACACGGCTTCAGCCGATTGACATGGAATACCCTTTTGGGCTCCCGTGCAGCACCTGTGTCAACTAGATAAGTGACATCAGAAATTTTCTTAACAACTTTTAGGGGCCACACCACTTGTCCTCCAGAGCCCGGGGACAAATCGGCTTCAGGACCCAAACTTCCTGGTCCTCCTGGTACCCAGTCAGCATAGCCTTCTGGTCATACCACTCCTTCATGAGCTGTTGGCTGGCTTGAAGATTGTTCTTTGCTTTACTCATGAGCTGGGCCATCAGCCTACGGAGGCCCAAGACATAGTCCACCACATCATGGGTAGGGGACTTAGGGTTGCCTTCCAAGCCCTCCTTGACCAATGTCAAGGGACCTCGGACAGGATGCCCAGAAAGTAGTTCAAAGGGACTGAACCCTACCCCTTTTTGTGGTATCTCCCTGTAAGCAAACAGCAGGCATGGCAAGAGGAGATCCCACTTCCTCTTGAGGGGATCAGACAGAGTCCCCATCATGCTCTTTAAGGTCTTATTGAAGCGCTCCACCAAACCGTTGGTTGCAGGATGGTAAGCGGTGGAGAAGTGGGAAGTCACCCCGACCTCTTCCCACATGGCCTTCATATAAGATGAAATGAAGTTGGTTCCCCTATCAGTCACCACCGACTGTGGAATTCCAACCCTGGAAAAGATCCCTAGAAGATCCCTAGCTACCACCTTAGCAGTAGTGCTCCTCAAAGCCACAGCCTCAGGGTACCTGGTGGCATGATCCACCACAACAAGAATGTATTTGTTGCGCGAGGATGATGGAGGGTCAAACGGACCAACTATATCAATCCCGACCCTTTCAAAGGGCACCCCAACAACAGGTAGGGGCACCAAGGGTGCCTTTGTCTGACCACTAGACTTGCCACTGGCCTGACAGACCAGACAGGTTCGGCAAAATAGCTCCACATCCTGACCAACTCCTGGCCAGTAAAACAGAGGTGATAACCTGTCCTTTGTCTTTTTGATGCCCAAGTGCCCAGCTAGGGGTACTTCATGGGCTAGCTACAGCAGGAAATTCCTGTGCACCTGAGGAACCACCAACCTTTTGCTGGCTCCTGGCTCTGGGTCAGCAGGCTCACTGTAAAGGAGTCCATCTTCCCAAGCCACCTTGTGCTTTCCGACTACTCCAGTAGAGACCTGTTCCTGAGCAGCTTTCCGCAGGCCCACCAGTGTAGGACACTCCGCCTGCGCCTTACAAAACTCCTCACTGGACGGTCCTCCTGCCGCAAGCAGCTCCAGCAGCTCTGGCAGGGACCCAGACTCCAACACCTTATCCACCTCTGGATGCTCACCCTCCTCTCCCACTGGAGCAGGAGGTGCCGACACCAGGACAGGTGCTTTCTCAGAATCTGCCCTTGGTCCTTGTTCTGGCCTGTTCCCCTCTAGTGTCTCTTCCGCTAGAGTTGTCCCCACTTCACTAGGAAGAAGTTTTACCTTCTGTGCCCTAGTGAGCACAGCTGATGAAATGCAGGCAATATAGGCCTCAGGGCCTGGTACTAACCCGGGTTCAACAAGATCATTCCCCAGAAAGCACCAAGAACCCTGCTTCTCTCGCACCCCAACATTGACCATGGCCTTCCTGCCATTCACCTCTACCTCCACTCTAGCAAGAGGGTACTCCATGTCATCACCACTAGCTACAAGTCCATACCCCTTGAAACCAGGAACGATCTCTTCGGGTTTGAGATATTTGCGTTCAACCATAGTCCTGTGGGCACCAGTATCCCTCATGGCAGGAACCTTCCTTCCATTGATACTTGCCACACTCATATACCCCGTCGAGTTAGGGTGAATATGCTTAAGGGCTTCTGGGTCAAGTTCCCAGATGTCCCTGGTGACTAAGTTAAACTCACTTGGGCCTCCCTTCATGTCTGCCCCCACTGAAAGCACACTTGCTATCACGGGTGCCACTGGCACCACGTCCTTCACTGGGCAGTCTGGCTTTTAGTGTCCCTCTCGGTGGCACTTATAGCATTTAATCCCCTTCGGAGTGAAAGGACCCTTTCCTCCTTTCCCTTGCTGGTACTGACTAGAAGCCCCGTTCCCCTTAGACTCTTGTCCTGACTGAGAGCCTTGGGAACCGTTCTGGCCCTTCCCCTCTGGTTTAGGGTCAGCCTGCTGGGAGTTCTTCTCCCCCTTGGGCTTGGAAAGGGGTTGCCCCTGCCCCCTGTTCACTCTGTTGGCAAGCCACTTATCTGCCATCACTGCAAGTTTCTCAGGATCCCTCTCAAGAAGGTCAGACAAATACTGTCTGAGTGGGACAGAGCACTCCTCCCGGAGAAGCGCTGCAATCATCACCTGATTTAGGGACTGGTAATCATTTGCTTCCATCCCTCTCAGCCACTCATTCCAGTCTCTCACTATGTCATGGACCCAATTCTCAAAAGGAACCCCCTCTGCCTTCTTGCTCTCACGGAACCTCTGCAAGTACTGGGCTGGATTCAACCCAAACCGCCTAATCAAAGCATCCTTCATGCACTCATATGTCAGACTGTCTTTCTCAGGCATCCTTTCAATCACTTCAGTCCCTTCCCGAGGGAGGCGACTCAGTAAAGTCGCTGCTTTGGACTGACTATTAAGACCTTGAGCCTTACATGCTAAATGAAAGGCACACATCCAACTGAGAATATCAGTGCCAGGGACATACATGTGTATCAATTCTTTTGGTACCTTGGTGGTATTTTCCTTTCCCTGGGACTTTGAAGTGGATGCACCATCCACAGAACTAAGCCCTCTATCAGCTGCTAACTGAGCTTCTCTTTCTCTAGGGCTATCCACTCTTTCTGCAATTCCCTTTCCTTCTCTTTCTCCTGTCTCTCCCTTTCTTTCTCCCGCATCTCCCTTTCCCTCTCCTTCTCCTTCCAAGCCCACTCTTCCTGTCTGACCCTTCGCTGCTCCTCTTCTGCCTGGCGGGCCATCCTTAGCTTCTCCCTTTCAAACTCCCTTGCTTTCTCCTCTGCTAAATTCTTAGCTTCCTGGAGTTTCAGCTGAAGTTTAAGGGTCACTGCTAGCTCAGCCCCTCCTAAGGAGGCGAATCCTGGGACAGGGGAAAAGGTAGCCCTGGAGATAGGGGGAGGTGAAAGTCTAGGGGCAGGTCTAGGGGAATACCTAGGGGAAAGCATGGGGGAAAGCCTTGGGGAATGCCTTGGGGCTGGTACAGGAGAAGCCTGCACTGACTGACTTGGCAGGCTTGTGGTATCAGTGCTCTCCAACTCTTGCACAACAGTGACTTCTTGCTCAAAGCATTTTCTCATGTGGCTAATCAGGTGTTCCCTGTCCTTAGACCTTGGGACCTTCCACCCCCTTTCAGCACACATTTGCTTTAATTGCTCCACAGTCAAGTTCTGCAATTCCAATTCCTCTCCAATGTTATCTGCCATTTTACATATAGCTTATAGATATCTACTGGAATTATCAACTGGCCTCAGTGTCCACTGAGTCTGAAGTCTAGAGATCCGTCACCGCTTGCCACCAATGTTAGACCCGGCTTCCTGGGCACCAGGGCACTCAGGGGTAACTGCGCTCCAATCGCATCAACTGGAGTGTTCCCTCACTGATGTCCTGGGGCCTCAGTACTAAAGGGACCTAAAACTGGATAACCAAGTACTCCGCTCCAGCACTTGACTCTCTCAGGGTAGCGAGACAGAGCAGTCCAAGGCTTACTCAAGGAGGTGAGGTGGGGTTAGACATTCAGAATACAGTGTAAACCGTACCACCAGCTGATAAACTCAATGTCCAGTCAGTGCTTTACTTTTTATAAAAGAAAAGTACTTTAATACACATAAGATAATTATTCTACACATAAAACTAGGATAAAAACAGTGAAAACCCGAAGTCTCTACAACCCTCTGGGGCAGAGTTCTGACCCCAAACAGTATTATAGCGCCTAGACGCCAGCACTATAAAAAAACAGTTAACATGAAAACACACAGTAAGCATTGCATATTACAGATCATGTTACACAAGGCTGTTCTCATTCACTAGAGCCTTGATACCAAACTTTGTATTGAAAGGATATAGTTTCAGCATATGATGTGAAGTCAAATGTTCGTGATCAGCCCCATAACCCCCCACCCAAAGCAACAGAAGTGCCCTCCCATTGAGAGTGAGGACACTGCTCTAGTGGTGTCAGGGATCTGAGAAGAGGTGCCGGATGTCTTGGCACAGTTTACTGGAGTCCCACTAGTCCAGTAGCCACTGGCTTGCTGAAGAAGGGTAGTGGCTGGGCAGAGTGCCAGTTCACCCTGATACCCTCAGAGATCACAAAAAGAAAGGTGGGGTCTGCTTCACTGGCCTCTCTTCCCAGTTACTGCTTGTACAGGCTCCCACAGCGCAAGGGAGGAGCCTAGAGGGGATTTGACCTCACCTTCAAAGACTAGAATCAAGCATCCTCCTCTCTCTGGCTCTCGTCCTGTGCTGCAAGCTTCTTTCCACCAGCCTCTGTGATGTGCTGTAAGCTTCCTTCCCACACCTTTGGTGATGTGCCGCAAGCTTCCTTCCCACACTGGGCAGCTGTCTGTAATTTCCTTGGTCCAAAGCGAACGCTCCTCCAAGCCTTACAACAGCTGGTCCTTAATGACCGCAGTGAACAGAGTCTTATCTTCTGTCTTCACACCCGCGGGGTCCGTGCCTGGCTATCTTCTCTGTCATAGCCCAGTCTTTGAACAACAGCTGACCACTCAGGCCAGACTTTTATCACCTCTGATTGATAGGCTCATCCAATCAGAGGGTCTGCTACTTTTTACACCTCCAATCACAGACCATTCACCGCGTGTTCAATGCATGGGTAAAGCATGTAGCAGGTCGTGTTCTGGTATCAGGCTGCACCACCCTCTATAGAGAAATTTTAATTAACTCCAGCCCAGGAGGCCCTGACAAGTGAGGGAGGGTCCTATCCACACAGTTAGTGCAGCTAATCCCAGATAAGAGCTGAGGGTCTCCCCCAGCCCACCAGGCCTTTCCAAGGAAATAGGGAGGGGGACGGGGGAGCTGGGATGTCCAGCAGGACAGCTCGCATTCCTCACACTGGCTCAAATGCCCATTCTTCCCCTGTACACCCACGGGCTCTCAAACACACATCAGTCAGACAAAGGCAACAGGCCCACAGGCATGGCAAACTGCACAGACTTGGTCAGGAGGGTGCATAGGGACTCACCCCTCCTGACTATAGATTTATTGCTGCCCCCACTGTCAGTCTACCACAGCCATAATAGAGAGGGCAGTAGCCACTCTCTGAAAAATAGGGGTGCACTAGGCATGCCCCCTCGACCTCAGAGCCAAGCTCTAGGGTCTCAATCCATGTAAACAGGGAGACCCTCAGTGGACATGTATGATTGTCATGCTCACTGAGGTAGGGATCTAGAAACTATACAGTAGCTTTTGAGTGACTTGTCTGGAGATTAGCATAAGGCAGGGGAAGCACTCTCTCCAGAGACATGCAGGAGACTTCCCGTCCCAACAGGCCTTAATAAAGTATAAAGATTCAATAATCTCAGCAAAATCACGTTTCTTCACCGAGAAAATTATTGCTGCTAAAAATACAGCTAGAGAACTTTTTAAAACAGTTTCTACCTTAGCCAAGTTTGGCAATAGCAAACAGTTTAGTCCAAATAGGCAGTTCTGCGACAATTAGCAGAGTTCTTTCACAATAAAGTGGTAAAAGTTTATGACAATTTCTCTAACAGCAAGGCTGGAGTTAATTGAAATGGGCCAAACAAAGATAGGGTGATTATGCAGGTCTATTTACAAAAATGTAACTCCTTAACGCCAGACCAAGTCGAGAAGCTTATAATGTAACAGACGGCTCTTGTGAATCAAGAAAAGAACGAACAGTTCCAAAAATAATACACACGCTAAAACTGCTGCAATAAACAGATCGGACCTCATTTGGGGAAAAAAAGAATTTGTTAATCTGTCCCTACACTATCACTAAGTTGATATCCCTATTTAACATCTCCAGACAAAACCCATCAAAAGGTGTCAGCTCGTGAAGGCTTCCTAAAAAGTACATTTACAGATGTCAGATGACTAAGCTACAAAGTTCCCTTTCCAGATGGATTCCCTAACACTTTTCTCCTAACTCTACTTGTCTTCTTCTCTCTCCAAACCTCTTCTGCACCCTCCTCCCTCGGGGCTCTTTTCCTAATACAAAATCACAGAAACGTAAACACGCCCACAGATCACCTCATACTAATGGCCACTTCTCCTAGGTAATTTTCCATCGTCTTCCGCACCTCTTCTCATGAGAAGGTGGACGACCTTGGTTCCCAGGCCTTCTTCAGCGAGAAAGAACATCAGCTCCCAATTATCGACATTACATATTGAAGGGTAGATTTACAAGGCCCTTGCGCCGATTTTACGCCACCGTTGCGTCACTGTTCCTGTGCGGGGGGGGTTCTGGCGCAGGAACGCCTCCTAAAAGTGGCTGAGTGAAATCTACAAGATTTCACTCAGTCACTTTTAGGCCAATGCTGCGTCAAAATCCTGCGCCTGCTTGAAGCAGGCGTAAGGCTTGGTGCAGCATTGGAAGAATTAGTCTCCCCCAGAGCATTGCTGGAGCTGCGTCCCACAATGCGCCGCCTTTACGGCACAGATGCGTGACGTATCTGTGCCATTTCTGCCCGATGGTGCGCCGCATTATAAATGAGGCACATCATGGGTGGCGGAGCTGCGGCGCACAATTACTGGCGTATCCCTGCTAATTTGCAGGGATGCGCCAGTTATTGTAAATCTGCCACACAATGTTTCATTTCTCCTCCCTAACTCCTGAAACAAAAGGCGTTAGTTCTAACTAACAAAGGCAGATTCTTCCACCTGCAGCTGAAACGTGAGAATCAAACATTTCTGCGTGCACATGAATTTCGCTGACTATTTCTAAATTGAGAGCTTACCAGGGAAAATACATTTTAGGCCTACAAATTCAGCTACCATAAGAAATAAACAAACAGGCCTTTCATAGCAAAACGTGGACATTAGTTTCGGCCTTTACACATCAGGGTTTACACACAATAATACATTGCTACAACGTCTAATATTATTACATGTTGAGCATGGCTCATTCTTCATGCAATCTTCATCATGGTGCACATTTAAATCAAAATGCATTTTGTTATATATAAACTTTCATTAGGCAGCAGCGACATACTAAGGTTACAATATCAAGAATAACTGTTTTCGTTTCTACTTTGCATAACACAAAATCATTTTCTAGTACTTCACTCGCACATTTTTGTAAATACATCACAATCCTAATAACCAAAGTTAATACAACACAAGAATATATGCGGGTGCGGACTATCTGTGATTATAACGCACCCCTACAATTTTAGAGCACTGCCACGCTCTATCACCTGTGTTGCCGCTAGGCAGCAGTTTGTGCTCCAGCGGGCCCTAAACCGCTCGCTATCACCTAAAAGCTGTCGCTAACTGATGTTGCTAATAGGGCGATGAAATTATCGCTGCTTTGCGGCCGAAAACGGCCGCAAAAGCGGTGATAATTTTATTTCGCCTTCCTTGGTAATATGCCCCCTGAATTTTTATTGCAAAAATGACTATATTTTGGGAGACTCCTGAATTTTTATTGCTAAAATTACTTTATTTTGGCTCTCTGACGCTTTAGAAGTCAATGGGGAAATGCATTCTCTGGTATATTTATTCTCCCCTTTACTGTTGAAAATTGTTGTCATGCATTGGTTTTGTTCTCTTCCAATGGAGCAGGGTGCAGTACCACAGCTCGTCAATAGGTGTCCCGCTCCAGCCAGAGTCCACGCACAGACGCCTGACGGATGAACGCTATGAGGTCACCGCGCCTGCCTTGTTTTTCACGGAGCGAGACCAGGAAAGCACTTCCTGCAATGTGCCAGAAACTGACCGGATATACGGCTTCCCATAATGCATTGCACTGAAGAGAATGCCTTTGCATCTAACTGAACAAATTACACTTTTAATAATTATCAGTTATTACTTCTTTATTTCTGTTACGGTAAACATTAAACAACCTTCTACATTCATCCCCAGAAACTACGTAAAGATAGGCGCGCTAACATTCATAGGAGACAAAATAGAGTAAGTGCTCATTTGAAAACGCTGTGTATGTAGTTTCATTCATTTGATCGTCTTTTCTCTGATTCAAAGGCATCTCGTGTGGTGATTGAAGAGAAGAATTGTGTGTTTTGGAGGATCTACGTCAATACGCGGCTCTATATTTAGACGCAAGTAAGAATGATCAATAAAAAAATAGCATTACTGTTGAAATCGATTTTCAAACATAACTTTTGAGAATAAGTTATTTATCTCTCTCTTCCAAATTAGTATTAAGATCTGGACATTTGCTTTTCTGAAAATCTCTGAAGACTTTACCAGCTCTCTGCCACAAAATAAGTGTTGGAAGAAAAGAAAACACATTCTGGGGCATCTCTGCAAATCAGCAGAGATGAGCCAGAAAAGATGCGACACGCAATTCCCTCCTTGTCCCACCACAAATGGAAATCAGCAGGGATGCAACACACAATTCCCTTCCTGCGCCACCACAAATGCGACACATTTACAATGCGGCGCATGGATAGGGCGATGGGTGTCGCATCCTGGGGCGTAAGGGCGGCGCATTGCTGGGATCGTGTCGCAAGCGCAAAACAGCTTCAGCAATGCTCAGAGGCGCCCTATGCCTAACATGCTACCTCACTGGGTTTTGACGAAGCATGGGGCAGATTTACAAGCCCCTTGCGCCTCTTTAACGCCGCAGTTGCGTCACTTTTATGAAGTAGCGGCGGCAAAAACCCCAGCGCCATGCTGCAGGGTTTTTACAACGTGGCACATCTGGGAGATGCGTCATTTGTAAAGCCCAGCGCCACATGTAGGCGTTCTGACGCGGGGGGGGGGCGTTCTGGTGCAGGAACGCCTCACTCAGTCACTTTTAGGGTCATGCTGCGTCAAAACCCTGCGCCTCCTTGAAGCAGGTGTAAGGACTGACTCAACATGTTACAGATAGGGCACCCCGAACCTTGCTGGAGCTGTGTTGCGCTTGCCACGCAACTCCAGCAATGTGCCAAATTTCCGCCAGGGATGCGTCACGCATCTACCCATCCGAGCACCACGGTGCGCAGCATTGTAAATGCGGCACATCAGTGGTGGCGCACGGATGGGCCGATGCATCGCAACTCTTCTGGTGCAGAAGTGGTAAATCTGCCCCATGTACGTAAAAGTGACTCAGAGAAATCTTGTAGATTTCACTGTGTCACTTTTAGGATGCGTTCCTGCGATGGAACGCCCACTCTGCCCCAAAACGCCTTCATGAAACCTAAAACAGGTTTCATGTAGTGCAGGGCTTTACAACGTGACGCATCTCCCTAGATGTGTCATGTTGTAAATAAGGCACAACTTGGTGTATGGTTTATGCCGCCGCTGTGTCACAAAAGTGACGCAACAGCCACGTAAATGTGGCGCATGGTGCTTGTAAATCTGCCCCTCAATGTCTTGTAAAGGGTCGTACGCTCTCTATAAAAACATATCTCATGATGTCTCAAAACACTGTTTTCACTTAGAAAACTGTATAGTTGAAAAAGAATAAGGAAGTGTCAGAATATGAAGGGAATCAAGGGAGTCTTCTTTACTTTCCGCAGGTTTCAGTCAGTTGCTTCCTCTCCACACAAATTGTTGGCCCTCCTGGAGGAATGTGGATGGAGCAAGGTCTTTTTTTTTTTTAACACATATTTATTTGTAAGATTGCACAAAAGTCGTGGGGCTCTGAACCCCAGAGGCCACTGCAGTATCAATGTATACATTTATAAGACATCATCTGACTTCCTTTTACATCAAACAATGCAACCACAATACGCAACTTAGAGTATCTGTTAGGATTTAAAGCCCCCCTCCCCAACTAACCCCCCCTACTCCGCCCCCCCCCCCCGAGTTGCACAAAGTTCACTGAGCCCAGTCCATATGCATAAGCAATCAGGCTAGAAAAAACAGTAAAGGAAAAAGAACAGTAAGAGAAAAACACAGTCTTGGTACACACACACCCCAGGCTACCCCTCAACCCCCCCCTGTGCCAGATTTGACAGACCCGCTACAGCCCCCATCCACTGGAAGATCGTCCACAACATTTGGAGGCTCCAGTCACAAACCCCTATTGTCCGCCGACCGCTTCCATATTTTGTAATGCTTACGCGGACATCCTGGGCAACAAAGATTGGCTGTTCCAGCCCCATGGAGAAATCAAGGCCATTTTTCCAGGCTGCCACGAGGGGGCCCGTGTATCCTTCCACATCCTCGCTATATGACGTTTCGCCAATGTGAGGCCAAGCAGCATGTGGTGCCGTTTATAAACATTGCTCCCAATCCCTTCCATCACATGCAGTAGAGCGAATTGTGGCATGCGTGGAAGTGACCACCCCAGGATCTCCGATAAACAGGAGAATACCCCCCTTCAGAATCGATCGAGTGATGGGCATTGCCAGACGGTGTGCAAGAATGTGCCCTCCTCCCCACCACACTGGAGGGAGGCAATCAAACCTGTCTGCCATAGTCACACCTGAGTAAAGTAGACCCAATATAGGTATTTAAATTGTATGAGGTGAAGCCCCATTGCTATGGGCGCTTCGGGGGGCGGCTAAGGCCTCCTTCCAGTCCTCCTTGAGCGTACCCACATCCTCTTCCCATACCCCCCGAAGCTTCTCAAGCGTGTTCGCGAAGTGGATGACCAGGGACTGATATATCTGTGAGATCTTCTTGGTTTCCATTCCCCATAAAAACCTTTCCCTCCACCGGACTAAACTTGGGTAGCGAGTCAAGGCCCTCTAGGCTAGGGGAAAGCGCAAGGCGGAACTGAAGGTACCAATAAAACTGGGACCGGGCCATGCACAATTCCACCTGTAGATCCCGGAAGGACTTAAGGGACCCATCCCGCACTACATCCCCCAGGGTGGAGATGCCAATGGCATCCCACCCCCTAAAGCCCTGCAAGGCCGCCAGCTCCGGCAAGCGCCTGTTGTGCCATAAGGGAGTCTCTCCAGTAAGGGTATTCCACCACCCCATTCACTTCAATGACTGCTGCCAAACTTGAAAGACAACCTTTGTCACCTGTGGTAATGTACCGCACAGTGTCACTGCATAGAGAATTGTGTGAAGGGTGTGAGACACCATAAGGTGTCACTCCAGTGCATGGGCCGGGTCCCCCCTGTCCCCATACCAAAACTCATTTAGAACGAATAGATGCGAGGCCTGGTAGTATGAACGAATATCAGATGTCGCCAGCCCACCACAGTAGGTGGAGAGAAAGCAAGTGTGCAACGCTACTACCCACACCTGCCCCCCAACACGGAATTCACCAGCCTAAACCATTTGGGCGCGATCGGGTACGGGTAATTCTGCAGCTGGTACAGCAAGCGGGGAGCACCACCATCTTGAAGATCGCTGACCTGCCATATATTGTTAAGTTTGTGACAACAGGGAGGTAGGTCCTGGGACGTAGGGGCAGGTGGACCATATACAAATTTTTGAAACACACGATGCTGGCCCTGTCTTCACATCTAACATGGGCTTCGATTGGAATTCCATAGAGAATATTATCAAGCCCTTTATCACCGCTTTATCGGCCGTTTTCGGCCTATAAAGCGGCGATAATTTTATCGCACAGGCTTGATAATATGCCCCATAGGCTTATGTGCTATCCGTAGTCCTCAAGGGATACGTTTCGCCCTGTGGTACTGAATAAGAGTTGAGGCATGAAGCCGTTGATTAATTTTTTTCCTAAGAGTATATTGTAGTTGCTTGATTATCTGGCTGGTGGAACCAGGTGTAGCTTGAAAAGCTCTGGTCTCTTTAATTAAGGAGTATATGCTCTCTGCTTCCTCTGCTGTAAACCCTTTTGTTGTTAGATGTGCAATCTCATCAAAATTCATGGTAGGGTGCTGGTAGAATGATGGGGGTATGAAAATATAGACAAAGTAATGCTAACCTGCACACCTTTCAAATGCACACTCCAGCAATGCGCCACTTTTGCGTCATGCAGATACGTCTGAAATACTGACGTATCTGTAACTCCTTGCACAATGATGCGTCATACTGTCAATATGACGCATCATTGGTGGTGGAAGGAGGGCGCAGTGAAAAGTGACGCATCGCTGTTTTCACGCAGTGATGCGTCACTTTTCATAAATGAGGCTCCTGATTTTTTATTGCAAAAATTACTTTATTATATTGCTGCCTGCCGCCTGAAATTGCCTCTGTTTCTATAGAAGTCAATTGGGAAATGCATTCTCTTGAATATTTATTTTCCACTTTACTGTTGTCAATTGTTGTCATGCATTGGTTTTGTTCTCTTGCAGTAGAGCAGGGTGCAGTACCAGAGCTCGTCACTAGGTGTCCCACTCCAGTCGACGTCCATGGTGTACAGTGAGAACTTGCGACGTCTGACGGATGAACGCTGTGACGTCACCGCGCCTGCCTTGTTTTTCACCGAGCGAGGCTGCCAGGAAAGCACTTCCTGCAATGACGCTAACGGATATCCGGTTGCCCATAATGCACTGCAGTGACAAACCTCTTCGCATCTAACAGAACACATTACACTTTTAATTAATTAGCTGTTAATGTCTTTATTTTTGTTACTGTAAACATTAAATATTCTTCTGCATTCATCTCCAGAAACACCGTACATATAAGCGCTCTAACACTCATAGGCGGAAAAATACAGTAAGTGCTCATTCCAATATCTTGGAGCAGAACTTTATTAAAGCTTCTCTGATTCAATGGCACCTCGTGTGGTGATTGAAGAAGAGAGGACGGAAAATTTTTGGAGGATCTGCGTCAATGCGCGGGTCTGTACTGTGGGTGAAATGAAAAAGAATGAGGGCTTTCACGGGTGACTTAAATAAATATTAGCAGTAAGATGTGGTAATTGGGGATATGATGTTGCCAGATTGGGATATTTCCCGCACAAATGGCTTCTTTTTTCTCAGGTGTGCGGGAAGAACCCGTGCCTGGCGGGGGATAGTTATTGGGCTTCTTTTGTGTTCTTGTGCGGGGAAAGCTGGCCTGGGCGGGGCCCACGATCACACACACACTCAAAGCGCACAGTCACTGACTCACACGAGCAGAAGGCGCACAGTCACTGACTCACACGAGCAGAAGGCGCACAGTCACTGACTCACACGAGCAGAAGGCGCACAGTCACTGACTCACACGAGCAGAAGGCGCACAGTCACTGACTCACACGAGCAGAAGGCAGCCGCAGAGCGAGGTCTGGCACCCATCAGGCCTTTACATTCTTGCGTGGGTTAGCTTTTTTTTTTTTTTATCACCACCTTGGTTTGTTGCTTAGTTACAGTTGCAACGTTGTGGCCTGGAGACATTTGCCACTGTACATTACAATGTGGGGGCCTCGTATTTTTTTTATTTCTTGATGCGATGTTATCAGTTCTTAATTTGTGCCGGGATTGTGAAAGGGATTGATTTGTGTGAAGCTGAAGAGATTGAACTGCGGAAAAAGTTAATTTTGACATTTCCACTTTACCGATAAAGCAACCTATGAACTCCAACTATCCCAGGCCACTAAATCAAGAGAGATTCTGTTGAAGGCGCGCGGCCTTCCTCCTAGTCGAAGATGGGTTTGTGCGATGACTCAGACAGAATTCTGGGGCATATTATCAAGGGGGTTTATCTCCGCTTTTTTGGCTTTAAAAGCCAAGAAAGCGGAGATAAAATTATCTCCCTATTACCAAGCTGTCGCTAACACCAGTTAGTGACAGCTAGTAGGAGATAGCGACCATCTTGGGCCCCGCTTTGCATGTCAGTGATATTTATCACTAATGACATGCAAAGTGGGCAGGCCAAGATGTTAGCGACTGAAAACAGTCGCTAACATCGCTATCTCCTATTACCAACTTTTGGAGATATTCGCGCTAAGCGCGAATATCTCCAAAAGCTAACACCTGCCCTGAGCAGTTCTTAGCCATGTTATCCAATGGGAGGTGGATAACATGGCTAAGAGCATTTGCTCGATAATGCATGAATATCGCTTACTTTTCAGCGATATTCATGCATTGCGGCAGTTTTTTATCGCATTTGCGATAAACCTTGCTAATAGCAAGGTTTATCTGCGATAAAAATCGCCGATTTGCGGCGATAAATTTTGTCTCTAAACAAGTTAGAGACAAAAATGATCGCTAGTTGTTGGTAATATGCCCCTCTGTTCGTGTCGTGTCTGTCTCCTACCCTCGTCAGATAAAGAAGGTTAAAGGTTGTCAAGTTTGTTTTGTACGGTGCTTCGTTTTGGTCATTAAGGGTTTTCTGAGCACTTACTGAGGCTAACTCTTGGTTATGATCACACGATAACGGCAAGTTACCGGCCTGTGCCCAGAGGCATTAAAGTCTTTGACAGGTGCTGGGCACACTCACTTGCCTGCACTCGTGGTTACCGTCCACTGCAGGCTGCACACTGCACCACTGTGCCAAGAATGCCCACTACTACCTTTCACCAGCATCCGCTGCTTATTGGGGGCATTGCACTGGCCTGGTACGAATTATAACTAGTTCGGGGCTAGAAGCAAAATGCACTTTTCCAAAGCTGCTTCATGTTCATAGTCTAAGGTGCCCAAAGCGCTGCAAGGCACAGTGGACTACTCTCACAAACTAATACATTTTAAGAATGTAAAACTCTTGCACCAAAAGGTGTATGCTTGCCAAGTGGCATTGCACCATGCCCACCTTGCGTGTGTGGTGTTCTTGCTTTAACTTGCACCAGGGCATTTCAGTGCTCGGAAGCAAACTTGCTGAAAAATTGCGCTTTATCAAACACACAAACTTTTAAGGAGATTAACTAAATTCGTCAACAACACTGCAATGTGTGTAAATGTAGGACTTCTATGGATTGCAGAACTAAAAAAGGTGGCAGACAAAATGTACGTCCTGCGAGCAAAATAATAGTGTCCATGTGCAACACAAACACTCATAAATTCACTACATAAACTTTCATAAATTCACTACACAAATGCTCATAAAGTCACTACAAAATAAATAAAAAGTATTTAGGTGGACTGTTTAATCCCCACTGGACAATCCAGTGCCTTGATGCCTTGAGATGTTTGAATGGCTATACTTTCATGCAAAAACATTCTCAAGTAAATTGCTTCTATGCAGTGAACTGAATGGTCTGCTTTTGTTACATATAGCACTTAACAGTCTACCCAACTTTGGGGCATATTACCAAGGGCCTCATCGGCGCTTTAGCAGGAATTTTTCCCGCTTAAGCGCCGATAATTGTATCTCCCTATTACCTAGCTGTCGCTAACACCAGTTAGCGACAGCTAGTAGGAGATAGCGGGCATTTAGGTGCCCACTTTGCATGTCAGCGATAATTATCGCTAATGACATGCAAAGTGGGCGTGCCAAGATGTTAGCGACTGGAAACAGTCGCTAACATCTACATCTCCTATTACCAACTTTTGGAAATGATCGCGCTAAGTGCGAATATCTCCAAAAGCTAACACCTGCCCAGAGCTGTTCTTAGCCATGTTATCCAATGGTAGGTGGATAACATGGCTAAGAGTATTTGCTCGGTAATTCATGAATATCGCGGACTTTTCAGCGATATTCATGCATTTCGGCCGATTTTTATCGCTTAGGAGATAAACCTTGATAATAGCAAGGCTTCTAAGCGATAAAAATCGGCGGAGCTCGGCGATAATAATATTGCCGCTAAACCAACATAGCGATAATTATAGCTACTTGTTGGTAATATGCCCCTTGGTTTCTAAAAAACACCTCTTTATTGCAGCAGATCGTAAAGCTTGGCACATGAAAGCAATTTGCCCAGGAACACACTTTCAAATGCGTTTTGTTTGAATGAATGCTGTTGTTGTGAAATAAGTAGACTGTTATAATCGATGTCGTGATGCTCAAGCAGTAGTTTATTTTTGATTTTGACTGCTTTTGAGTTGTCAGTGTAGGCAGTGGGCATAACAATGGTACAGTTGGGTGGCGCAGTAATGCAGCCGGGTGAATAACTGTAAGAAGTTGTGACCACCGCATAAGAAAGATTTCGAGCACCGGTACTTATTTTTTTACAAATTAAGCACTGGATGTTATATAGCGCGGACTTTACCCGGCGGTGTCAGAGCGCTTCACAATAGGAACAGAACTAATACATGAGGAGAACATTACACGTGAACAGATTACAAAAGCAAACGTTAATTTAGATGAATCAAAAGTGACAATAGTGGGCAACCAAAATACAAGAGGTAGCAATCGGTACATTCCTGGAGGAAAAAGTGATGTGTGCAGGTCACAAAAGCGTACAAAGTACAAGTGAGGTATAATACTGCAATAAATGGCAGACACTCCAGCACAAGAACAAACGTTACGTAGGCAATGGTGGCACTTGTGCAAGCATCTAAAGCAAACAAAATGTGAGAGGAGCAAACAGTGTGTTACAAGAGAAAAGTGACGTGTGCAAGTTACAAAAGGGTACCAAACACAGGTACAAGGATAATACTGAAATAAATGGTAAACACTCCAACCACAAGAACACACTGGGAATGCACTTGCATACTCATGGAGAATAGAATTTTCAATAGTGGGAGGTCCTTTGTATTTTTTTTTTAAGTTCCTTCACGTTCGTACTTCATCAAAATCGGTCTTCCTTAGTTGTGATTACTTTATTTAAATACATCTTTCTCTTTATCTTCGTGGTGGAATATTCCTTCACGGGTGGTTTTATCTCCAGTGTGTTGTTATTTTCCTCACCTCGTCGCCATTGTTAAGTGAGAGACACCAGGCAGCGGTGATGACAAGGCTCCTTTATTTAAGTGTTAAACACAACACCCTGGCAGGAGCGACGCGATACAGTCCTATTCATTTCTTCCACCCCCGCAATTGTTTGCAAAATTTAACAGAACAATGTATGATTAAAATTGTAACAGTCAGCGCCGCCACCACCCCAGAGCTGCATGCAGCTCATGTATGTTGCCAGGGGTTGAAAACTTTCAATGTAGATTTTTAATCTGTAATGTAATGAATAATGAAGACACTAAGTTTTACAGACTTTATTAAAATACAATTTAGAGGGAGCAGTAAATTGCACAGAACACTATTTTTGCCTTGCTTATTCTTTGTTTTCTACTATTGTATTCTGAGCGGTCCCTGTTTCACATGACAAAGTCACAGTAAGGACTGGTCTTAAAATTGAGTAGCTTTAAGGCAGGTGCCCAGTTAACGCCCTCCCAACATCTATATATTGAATACAATGTATATTAGTCCTTAAAATTGTTTCTGATGATAATTTGTGCATGATTTCAGATTTGCTAATTTGGGCTGGTTTTTGGGCTGGAACTGGTCTGATTGGACTTCTTTTGGGCTTCTTTTTGAACGGCTTTGGGCAGAGGCTCGTTTTACAGTGATAAGAATAAATTCAACCAGCATAATATCAAAAATTCTATTCGTAATAGGTGAAGATGTTCTATCCCGCTTCTTTTTCGTGCATGTAGCGCTCCGCTGACGGGGGTTCTGTAGATGTCGCTTCATGGCACTTCCACATACTGTGATCCTTGGCTAATCACGTAGGACCTCATTTATGAATAGAGACGCATCGTTGCGTGAAAACAGCGATGCGTCACTTTTCACTGCGCCCTCCTTGCGACACCAATGATGCGTCATATTTACAGTATGACGCATTATGGCGCAAGGATTACAGATACGTCAGTATTTCTGACGTATCTGTAAGCGCAAAAGCGACGCATTGCTGGAGTGTGTCACAAAAGTGACGCAACTCCACCAATGTGTCCTTTCACATAGTGCCTGCGTCAGAGGCAGGCGTAAGAAATTGACACATTTGTGTCCTAGAAGTGGCGCAGTGAAATCTTATAGATTTCACTGCGTCACTTCTACGCCCCTTTCTTGCGCCGGAATGCCCCCCTGCATACATTATACCTGGCCCAGGTATAATGTGGCGCAGGGGTTTACAAAGTGACGCATCTACTTAGATGCGTCACTTTGTAAATATGGTGCAAAAAGGCAAATTTTTTACACTGCTAGTGCGTCACAAAAAGTGACGCACCGGCGGCGTAAAAGTGAGGCATGACCTCATAAATGAGGCCCTTAACCCCTTCGATGCTCATGACGGAACGGTTCCGTCATGAGCGTCGGTTGGCCTGTGCTCATGACGGAACCGTTCCGTCATGAGCAGGTAGGCTCATTAGAACCTTCAGCACAGCGCGAAAATTCGCGCCGCGCTGAAGGTGTTAATCTCCCCATGCCTGAATGAGTAAACAGAACCGGGGCTCATGTAAAGCGCTCCAATACTTTCGGGTCGAGTTTGCGCTATATAAAATCTGCACACAAAAATAAATTATAACATGGTTCTGTTACGTTTGTCCAGGTCTATCCTATGGCGCTTGTGCCCCAGGACCATCTGCTGTATGTACTTTGTGGGCCCTGGAGTATTGCGGCAGAATTGTTTGCTTCTGCACTTTCTGCTTAGGGTCTTTGGGGCAGATTTACAAGAGGGTGACTCAGTGTGGAACACATGCCATTTGGCTGCACCGCACGGAGTCACTTTCAAGGCACAGGGATACGACATATTTACAACAATATGTTGCATCTCTGTGCTTCTCCCTGCGCTGCCGCACAAACTGCTGCCATGCGCCAGTGCAGGCACCCTTGCACCATGGTGCAAGGATGCCTGCGTGGTGGGGAGATTGTTTTTGAGCAGGAAGGGTTTCCTTCGTGCACAAAAACAATCTGAAATGCTGTTTTTTAACTTCTATGTGTGCTGCATTAGCACACATAGAAGTAAAAAAACGTCATTGTTTCAATGATTGTTTATGTGCAGGAAGGGAACCCTTCCTGTACATAACAAATCATTAGAGGTGATTTACTCTTTTTATGTGTGCTGCAGAATGCCGCACACATGGAAAGAGGAAAAGAAAACTTGAAGAAATTAATACATCTCTCCTCGTTTCGCCTCCCTATGCCTCACCTTGCGAGGCGTAGCATTCACACACATTTTTTCAAGATTTGCAATTCCTCGTAAATCTGGAAATGTGTCTAGTTCCATGGGTGTTCCACGGGAACACCCACAGCAACACCCATGGAACAACCCTTTCATGCAAAGTACTGCATGCAAAGGGGCCATATTTACAAGGAAAGGAAAAGTCATGCAGGGTAGCTTTTCCTGTCCTGGTAAATATGGAGCAGTAAAAAGGGCCACCAGTGCATCACAAAAGGTGACACACTGGTGGCGCAAAGGGGCTTGTAACTCTACCTCTTAATTTCACAATTTTTAGGTCAAGCTTGGCAAACCCACTGATTGCTATTGGTAACTAGTTATGAAATTCAGAAATGCTGGCTTCTTATTGGTACATTTCTGTCAAAGTCCCTCCTTTGTGTGTTTAGTTCTCTTTCCGACGATTTCACTCTGAGAACATATTAGTTGGCCATCACACAGTACAGTGTCTTCCCATCTGGCTATTGAAGTTCAGCGAGCTCCACTCGATGGTATTGAAGCACTTTCCAAGAAGAACACCAGTTACGTTGCAGATGGACACATTCATTTTTGGATAGGCACAGGGAGATTAAGGGGCATGTTTACGAGGACTTTATATCCACTTTTTTGGCTTATAAAGCCAAAAAAGCGGAGATAAAACTATCGCCCTATTTACAAGAGGGTGCTAACATGCGATATTTTCCCAACGCCTGCAAAGTGGGCGTCACTGGGCGTACCCCGGATGGACTACTTTGCAAATATCGCTGATGTTCACATCGCAATATTTACAAGGCTGCCCCAGCATTTTAGCACACGTTAGATTTGGGAGGAAAACGCTGTTTTCTTCAAAAACGAAGGGGCATATTGTCAACGGCCAGCGATAATTATCGCTGTCCGTACATAGCGATAGAAATATTATCACCATGATAACGCTATATTTACAACGCTCAGCTCTATGGCGATATTATTTCAGCGATAGCGATGTTTTCAATGGAACATCGCTGGTTTTCCAGCAATGTTCCATTGAAAACAGCAATAACGTTGCTGATACAACCCTGTGGTCGTATCAGCATAACCCATCTCCCATTAAAAGTATGCCTTAGTCAGGAATTTAGCAGACGTTAATTTCCTGAGTTAAGGCTAAGGTAGCGCGATTTTTTTTATCACTTCATCTCCTCATTAATATCGCAAAGCTGCCTTCATGATATTAGCATGTGTTGTTTTTACAGCCACACCTTCTTTGCATCTCATTAGGGACGCGAGGCGAGGCTGTGAAAAAATGGCCTTTACAGCAAGGAAACACGCACTAGCGTGTCCTTGATGATATTGCGATATAATTATCGCCGCTTTTCGCCCAAAAACAGACACTAAAGCTGCGATAATTATATCGCCAGCCCTTGCTACTATGCCCCTAACATCTGCTAAAATGTATACCTACCTATCCCTAACATTGGGGTGGATTATGCTGATACGACCCTGTGGGTCGTATCAGCAAAGTTATTGCCGTTACGCAGGGAACATCGCTGGCAAACCAATGATGTGCCATGCAAAACGGCGCTAACCTCGCTATCTCTGGAATTTTTATCCCTGGAGAAACATGTTGTTAATAACCCGCTACCAGGGCGATGAATTCCAGAGATAGCCCGCGATAACAAAATTATCGCTATACACGGCCAGCGATAAGGCTGTTGATAATATGCCCCTTAGTAATATTTTTTCGTCTCTCTCCTCTTCCCCTAAGAGATCCCTGTTTATTTATTTATTATTGAAAGATCTGTGATTTGCTAATAATAACAATTGTTGAGCCACTAATAGTTACCATTGTTGAGCCAATGCTGAGGCTCAAGCACTGGTCCCCAGCTCCCGAGTCAGCAGCTCTAACCCCTGAACCCCAGCCTCTCCCTCTGAGGGCAGCATAGAAACGGGACAATTGATTACATGCTCTTTTTTTCCTTCCCTATTTTCTAACTTTGTTACAATGGTGCACGCACGCCACCATTATAACAAAAGTAAACAAACAGAAGAAAAAAATATGCGGCTGCCATTTTTCCCCAATTTGTTTATTTTAGTTACAATTGCCGTACTCGCGCTTTAGCTATAAACATCTGAAGCTAAAGTGCAGCTAATTTTGATTGCTTCAAAAATAGGAAATATGCTAATTTTCTATTTCCTTACTTTTAAAGCAATTGCGGCACCCACGCTTTAGCTTCAGATGTTTAAAGCTAAAGTGCGAGTGCCGCATTCGGCATTATGATGGTGGAGTGCCTGGCCTCTCCAGCCCCCACGTATCAGCGGCCCTAGTTCCAACGTGCTTTCAGATAAGAGCCACGCTTTAAGAGACAATGATTAAAGAATGTCTCACAGTGACCCCTTTATAGGTCTCGCCTACACAGCGCGCATGCGCTGCTAAGGCAAAATTACCTATTCCTATCGCTTTGGCTTTTCAGCCAAACACGTGCACGCATTCCATTGCCTTCAATGGCAACGCGTGCACGTCAGGCGATATACTTGCGGGAGCGCGTTGCGCTATTAGGTCGCACGCCCCCGCAAGGGAATCGTGCAGGCACCCTCCCCCTGCTGCCGCACGAAGCGCACGCTTGTTACTTCAAGAATCTGGATTGACATTGACATGCATGCAAATCTAAAGCAGCGAGCGGAGTGGCGTTGGTAATCCTAGTCAGCCAACAGTACCACGATGCACAAGGCCCTCTGTGGGACAGAATCGCGAATACGAAGACGCAGCTGCTTCGTCCCGCCTACTTCAAAACCGAAACCTAATTCTCACGGACGGGGCTTGGCAGGAGTCGTGGCTCCCTCTCCCACGCAGCTGCTTTCTGCCTTGGAAATGAAACTATGCCTGCAGCTAAAACACTTGGGAGCTTTTGACAGAAATAGCTGACTCAGAGCGCAGGCATCCTGGGGGCACTGAAGTGTTTGATCCCGCATAGTATTTTTTGCTCTACCTGGCTGCATACCTACCTCTGTCAGCCGTGTTCCTGAGTTAGCACAATGGCCCCGCGGCAGCCAAAGGAAAAAATAAAGGGCGTCTGAAGCTTCTGCCACCAGCGCGAGCAGATCCCAGTTAGCGGCGTGCTGTACAAGACCCCTGACGACGAGGTGGCGGCGCACTTCAACTGCATGGTAAGAACTAGAGGCATCTCGCGTCCGTGGGCGTGCAGGAGGCGGGTTCTGGTTTAATTTGCTCTAGAGTGACCAGATGCTACGGACACTCCCTGCATGCCGACACTTTTTACTGAAAAGACACATTGATTAAAATATTATGCGTGCTCACATTCTCTCTCGTAAGACAAAGCACACTTCGACAGCACACTGTTTTAAGGCATTCCCTGCTGTGCTTCCTGGCCCTTGCCTAGTTCATGCAGAATTGTAGCAGGCTTCGAAGAGCTATGATCAGCAACTGAAAGTACTTCAGGGCAGGCCAAGGTTACCTGATTCCTCTACACAGAACAAGGGGTTTATTTCTTAAATCATTATTTACAATACATTATTCAACTCACTTTCGAAAAAGATGACATACTTTTTAATGGTAAATCAACTCTTGGAAAAGGGCTCTGTTTTTTCCCTTTTAAATTCAATCCAAATAATTTACTTTAATATTCCATACGTATTTGTTCATTAGCTCCACCCTCAAATGTTTTATCATTTACTTTCTAGTGCTTGCCATTAGAAAACCATGACTCCAGACCCCAAAATTCAATACTACACTTATTTTTGTTTTTTAAATATCGCGAACTCGACCCGAAGGTATCATAGCGTTTTTCATGAGCACCAGTTATGTTACAGAGTGACACATTCATTTTGTCAGGCACAAATATATTAAGTCATTTGCCCAGAATCACCGGGTGTTGAGCATCCCTGCCGAGACCGGACCCCGATCCCCCAGCTTCAAGGTCGACATCTCTAGCCATTAGGCCGCATCCTCAACTATATCGTGACATGGGTGATGCACAGTATCTTTTTTTCTTTGTGCTTTCAAAACCTGAAAAAAAGTGCACCGCCACTAAAACACTGACTGGTATTTTGAATCTTTCGTCTGTTTAGCTTGTCTTGTAACTCCGTGGATGTGTGCAGTCCTGTGTCAGTGATTTTGCCATGTAATCCTTCTGTGTTCAGAGTTGATACCATTTTCTAGCCCTACTTATTTGTCTATGGCACATAAGAAGAAATCACTTTTAGATGGGTTCCATAGCTGTCTTAATGATCCCTGGCTGATCATTAAAATGAAAAAAGACAATGTTAAAAAAGAACACAGATCATCTGTATTCTTTTTTTTAATACGGACTATCTGTCGTTTATAACAAGCATTGGCATAGCCAATAGGTCTCGCCTTTGGGACTTTATAAGTGTTTAGCCATGCAACAGTTTATGTTGCACTAATGATATTGTGCTGCATAATTAAATACTTATAAGGTCGCAAAGGCGAGACCTATTGGCTATGCAATGCTTGTTGTTATTATGCAGGTGACTGTTTACCTTTCCCTTTTGTAGATAGTAGTAGTCGGTATGTACAAACCGACAGAATAGGGGAATCGCTGGGGCAACATCAGTGGATTCAGACAGGCAGGCAGGTGGGAGAGCATGGGGAAAGCCTATCTATAACGGGGGACCAACTAATGATGGACAACGGACATTTTCAGATAATATTAAATGCATACTATTAAACGTCCGCTCCATGGGAAAGCATAAATATGAACTGGAGGATATGATTCGGTCATTTGCGCCAGACATACTGTTCCTGACGGAAACATGGTCAGACACCACTTCCGCACCAGACTGGAATATAGCAGTGCCAGAGGGCTATGCCTTCCTATCACTTGATAGAAATGAGGGTCGGGGAGGGGGAATAGCTATTATACACCGGGAACTTTTTAAAATAAGGACTGAAGTCATATCAATCCTGCCGGCAGAGGCATTACGTTTTTGCATCAAAATAAACAATGCCACTTCTTTCCCGGGATATCTAGTTTATCGCCCGCCCAGGGCAAGACAGGCTTTCACTCATGCTCTGCAGACCCTATTAGAGTCCTGCATTGAGGCTCTACCCCTCACCTTTCTGGGAGATTTTAATTATCACCTAGAACTGTTAGACAACCTAGACTCCTCCAAACTACTAGACACCCTGGAAACGTACGGGTTTAGTCAAATAGTCACAGGATCGACTCACAAGGCAGGCCATACTTTAGATGGCATTTTCACTAACAATCCCAACCTTAATTTCCAAGACATAAGGCCTTTGACTTAGACGGATCACAAGGATATCTATTTTACTCTCAGAACCACAAATCCTGGCCCAGAGCCTGTGACGAAGCCTGGTAAAATCAAGGTTCGAGGTTGGAAAAAGGTGCAGGGCAGTGTTTTTGAGACCACTCTGAATATGGGCCCTGACCTACCCATATCTGATATTGACGCCGCGGCCTCTGCATTCAACGAATGGATTGATAGGGCAGCTAAACAGGTAGCCCCTGTGAAAGAGATAGCCTTAAGGAAGCCAAGGATATCTTCTCCTTGGTATAGTCCTCAGCTTAAGGCTCTAAAGGTTGAATGTAGAAGAGTGGAAAGCCGGTGGAGACAAGATTATAGTGAGAGTAGCAAAATAATGTACAACCTTGCATTGCAGAAATATAAAAATGAGATAATCTCTGCCAAAGAGCATTATTTTTCCACCAAAATTAGAGATGCGGCCGATTGTAGTAAATAACTTTTTAAAGTAGTTAACTCTTTGGCAAAACCTCAGCAGAACAATGCTTTGAAGGCTGATCTGGAGATATGTAACAATCTGGACCTTTTCTTTCAAAATAAAGTACAGATGATATATGATGATCTTCTAAAAGCTCAGGGACTCCAGAATACTATCATACTCAATGCAGAGGATGTCAGGCCGGCGACGCAATGTAAACTCTCCTGTTTCCCTGAACTGGTAAACAAGGAGGTGCAAGAGCTGCTCCTCTCTATAAAATCAGGTTCTCCAAGTGACACTTGCCCCCTGCCATCATGCATCTAGCCCCTATGAAGATTTGCGAAAAGTTGACGCCCCTTATCAACCAAGCACTGACAACGGGATTATATCCTGCTCGGTGGAGACAAGCGGCCATTAGGCCCTTACTAAAAAAAAAAAAACCTAAACCCGGAGGTTTGAAAGAACTACCGACCGATTGCAGGATTACCGATGGTGGCGAAGGTCATTGAGAAATCAATGAACAAAGTGCTGGGTGATTATCTAAATGCTAACAAGCTATTATACCCAACTCAACATGGTTTTCGCGCCTGCCACTCCACTGAATCGGCTCTGATTGTTGCAACTGAGGAAATTCGGCGGGTGGTCGACGAAGGGGGTAGGGCGGCCCTCCTACTCCTAGACCTATCGGCTGCATTTGACACCGTGAATCACACGGTTTTAGTGCAACGGCTGAAGGATCTGGGGGTTGTGGACACTGCCCTTTCCCTGCTCACCTCCTTCTTGGAGGGGAGAGAGCAAAGGCTGGTTTGGGATGGACTGGAGTCCAAGAGTTTCCATCTTCCTTGCGGGGTCCCACAGGGATCATCCCTATCCCCCACACTTTTCAACATATATGTCACCCCGTTAGCAAGGTTCATCAAAAGACATGGTTTCGTGTTGGCATCCTACGCTGATGACTCACAGCTTGTTATCTCTATTGGTAAACAGCCTGAGGTCACATCTGCTAAATTCCACGCTTGCATATCTGAGATCATGGTCTGGATGAACCACAATTTTCTGAAGATCAACACAGACAAAAAGCGGTGATAGAATTTAGAGGGGGGGGGGTCCCGTATGGAACAACTCATGGTGGCCAGTTGAGGCTGGGAAATGCCCGGTCCCGGTCTCTAAGGTTAGGAACTTGGGGGTCATTTTTGATGATAAGCTAAACTTCTCAGCTCAGGTTAATAGCCTGACATCGTCCTGTTTCTTTCTCTTAAAAACTCTAAGAAAGATTTTCCCATTCATCTCGCAGGATCTACAGAAAACGGTGATGGTGAGCCTTCTTCTCTCCAAATTAGACTACTGCAACGCCTTGTTTATGGGCATAGATAGAATGCAGATGGGAAAGCTTCAGTCACTTCAGAATGCGGCAGCCAGGTTGCTTCTGAAATTTCCGAGGGGCTGCCCCACCTCTTCAGGTATTAAATCATTGCATTGGTTACCAGTACAGCAGCGGGTTGATTTCAAGGCCTTGTGCCAGGTTCATAAGGCTCTTTATGGAGGGGGTGCCGATGAAGTTTCCAAGCTATTTATGCCTTATGCTCCCCCTCGCCTTCTGAGATCCACCAATTTAGGACTTCTTCAAAACTTCAGAGTCAAACGAGCCAGATGGAGAGGTAGGACACTATCCAACAGAGCGGCACATCTGTGGAACAGACTACCTCTGGACATGAGATTTCAACCAAACACAAGGCTGTTTAAGAAGAGTCTGAAGACGCTGCTCTTTGTAACTTAGGCTGGCTCAGGTTGTAGCTTTCAGGATTATGGATTCACACACATTAGCGCCAAGACGCCACGGCAATCGAGCGCTTAATAAACATTAAAAATAGAAATAGAAATAGAAATATGCTGAGCGCGCTGTCTACATTACATAAAGCCTCCACAGTCTCAAATTACTCTTAATTACGTGAGTGGGTGCAATCGTGTTATTATTGGAAGTCCCGTTCCACATCAAGGAGTAATACAGAATTACAATAATTCCTCAGATTACTCTAGTAAAATTGAAATTCCACCTAGGCCTACCTAGAAGAAGTGCGCAACATCCCTGAATAACTCTTTGCATGAAATTGTAAAACTGAGCTGACAAATGTGGTAAACAACTACGTGTGTTCCTACTAATCATACATGGCATCATAATTAATGGAAGAGTTGAGTCAGATATACCTGCCAGACCTACTAGAAGACGCATCACAGGCATCTCAACAATACACTATAGAATCTCAAACCATGAATTATCCAATGTAATCTCGGGAGTAAAGTTGTTACATTTTACACACAGTCAACAAGCAGTTCTTCAAGTTACCTTTGATCCCATGCTGGAACAATCCTCTGAATGGTCCTTTGAGACTCGATATGGTCAGAGTGATGTTGGCCCAACGCGTGGACAATTGCATTGGAACACCACTAACATAAAACATTTCAACAAGATGGCTATAGCAAGTTTGGGCCTGATAGTTTGCTGAGGATCATCTTGTAACAGAGTACGAGAACTGTATATAGAAAGTAAAAAAGGCAATGGATAGTTCAACAAAAACACAAAAAAAATGTAAACAATTACACGAAAGATGCTGCAGATTCAAAATAATATCAAGCTCAAGCGCAAAAAAATCCTGCAATAATCTATAACTTGGAAGAAGAGATTATAGACTTTAGGAAAAATGGAAATTACACTGAATCGCTCAAAAGGGGTAGGAATATGATCAAATTTGGCACAAACTACATCAAGCTGCTTAAGAAAATACAAAAGGCAATCTTGGAGAATAGTTGCTCTAACCTGTTGGACAAAGAACTCTTGGGTTGTCTCTATCCCACCTGAGGCATGAATAGATAACATAACCAAGGTAAACACAATATAAAAAGATACATGGTTGGAAGAAACAGCAGGTAATTCGTCTAAATCCCAGTATTCTGAGATGATTCCTCCTCCAATGTGCAAACAAACAGAGGGGCATATTATCAAGGGGGTTTATCTCCGCTTTTGTGGCTTTAAAATCCAAGAAAGCAGAGATAAAATGATCTCCCTATTACCTAGCTGTCACTAACACCAGTTAGCGACAGCTAGTAGGAGATAGCGACCATCTTGGGCCCCGCTTTGCACGTCAGTGAAATTTATCACTAATGACATGCAAAGTGGGCGTGCCAAGATGTTAGCGACTGGAAACAGTCGCTAACATCGCTATCTCCTATTACCAACTTTTGGAGATATTCGCGCTAAGTGCGAATATCTCCAAAAGCTAACACCTGCCCCTGAGCAGTTCTTAGCCATGTTATCCAATGGTAGGTGGATAACATGGCTAAGAGCATTAGCTCGGTAATGCATGAATATCGCTGACTTTTCATCGATATTCATGCATTTTGGCCGATTTTTATCGCTTAGGAGATAAACCTTGATGATAGCAAGGTTCCTAAGCGATAAAAATCGCCGCAGCACGGCGATAAAAATATTGCCGCTAAGCCAACATAGCGATAATTATCGCTAGTTGTTGGTAATATGCCCCAGAGATCTTTATAAAACGGGCCAGATCTTTAAGAGCCTTGGGCCTAGATCAAAAAGACCTGGCACATCTCCCAATAACAGCATCTTTTGTGGGGTTTTAGACATAGAAGCTACACACATATCTGGTAATGACATGTGACGTAGTAGGGCCCGACTAGCAATGTATCATTAGAGTGAGCCAATCAATGTTGTAATATATGATGCTTTTGGAGACATCTAGGGCCTTATTTATGAAGGCCTTGCGCCGCCGGTGCGTCACTTTTTCCCATTTTAAAAGTGACGCACCGGCGGCGCAAGGCCTTCATAAATAAGGCCCCTAATTTCTGCTGCATATTAATAAATTGAGGTATGCATAGCAAATAAAGGAAATATTATGAATCTTAATGTAACACAGAAATACAATGGACATTTCAAATAATGAGTAAATGTTATTATTCCTATTATGCTAACACCCTTGGGGGCATATTTACAAGCCCCTTGTGCCTCATTTACGCCACCGTTGCGTCACCTTTGTGACGCAGCGGTGGCGCAAATCCTGCTCCATGGTGCGGGGGTACTTACAATGTGACGCATCTGGGAGATGCGTCACGTTGTATTGCCCTGCGCCACATGTAGGCGTTCCTGTGCAGGGGGGGGGGGGGCGTTCCGGCGCAGGAACGCCTCCTAAAAGTGGCTGAGTGAAATCTACAAGATTTCACTCAGTCACTTTTAAGCCCATGCTGCGTCAAAACCCTGCGCCTGCATGAAGCAGGCGTAAAGATTGACGCAGCATTCACAAGATAGGGCCCCACCAGAGCATTGCTGGAGCTGCATCACGCTTGCGACGCAACTCCAGCAATGCGTCACTTTTACGGCACAGATGCGTGACGCATCTGTGCCGTTTTTGCACCATGGTGCGCCGCATTGTAAATGCGGCGCATCCTTGATGGCGGAGCTGTGGCGCATAATAACTGGCGCATCCCTGCTGATTTGCAGGGATGCGCCAGTTATTGTAAATATGCCCCTTGATCCTTAAACACAAAAGTGGCGCAAGGGGCTTGTAAATCTGCCCGATTTTGTACTGCATTTTAAAGTATAAGTTAGCATATTTAAGATATGGTATCAATCATAAATCTTTTAGATTTGTTCCCCTTTTTGGAACTTTTGGAGATTATAATTAATCAAACAAATAAAATAAATTGAAATTGAAAACCTTGTCTGCCTGTACAGGGAGCTGCACATTTTGCATCTGACTGCAGCGAACCCTAGTGACGAGCTGAGGTACTGCACCCTCCCCCTTCTAACGCAGCCTTAGCCTCTTGGGCTAATTTTCCAAACAAAATGAGGAGATGAAGAGATCACTGGTGGGGAGGAGAGGAAATGTTGTTATCTTTTCAGTTCCACATTCATGACGGTTTTAATGATGATGAGAATATATTATGATCCTGTAGTTTGGAAACTTCAGGTTTGTGGGTCGCCAGAAAGCACAGATAAATGGACATATTTGTCAGCAGCTGAGAGAGATTGCGGGTCTAAGGCGCTGGACCCTCGGGACAGGCAGGAATCCTTGTGGCAGAGCCAAGAAACAAAACAATTCAACAACAAGCATTTGCAATGCAATAGGTCTCGCATTATGAAAGTTTGAGCTATTGGTCTTGTAAATGACCATTTTTTTATTTATGTGTTGGTTTTGAAAATAGCTAAATTAATAGCTTTGTCATTTACAATGCCAATAGTTATAGCTTTCGCAAATGTGACACCTATAGCATTTGTAATGCAACATGTTTTGTATTTACGTGACTTAGATGTATTGATATTACAAAAAACAATGGCTTTTATTTTTTAAAATAATTAATACTTAAATACAAGTGATTGTAATTTATAATGGCAATAGCTTAAACTTTTGTAAATAACTTTTGTGAAGATTATGTTCAGTGTATTTTATTGTGATGAAAATCCAAGAACAGAAGTGAAATATTAACATGTTTTTGTGACATTTGTAATAAAGCTTGAAACATTGAGAGAACATATTTGAACCAGTTGATGTTGAATGGTTGCACAGATTGATTCTGTGATGGCGCGGAGTGATGTTGTGGTGGCGCTGAGTAATGCTGTAGTGGTGCTGAGTGATGCTGGGGTTGCGCTGAGTGATGCTGTGGTGGTGCTGAGGTGGTGCTGAGTGATGCTGTGGTGGTGGAGCTGAGTGGTGCTGTGGTGGTGCTGAGTGGTGCGGTGGTGGTGCTGAGTGGTGCTGTGGTGGAGTGGTGGTGCTGAGTGGTGCTGTGGTGGTGCTGTGGTGGTGCTGAGTGGTGCTGTGGTGGTGCTGAGTGCTGCTGTGGTGGCGCTGAGTGGTGCTGTGGTGGCGCTGAGTGGTGCTGTGGTGGTGCTGTGTGGTGCTGTGGTGGTGCTGAGTGATAATGTGGTGGTACTCAGTGATAATGTGGTGGTGCTGATTGATGTTGGGTAGTGCTGAGTGATGATATGGTGATGCTGAGTGGTGCTGTGGTGGTGCTAAGTGATGCTGTGATGGTGCTGAGTGGTGTTGTGGTGGTGCTGAGTGGTGCTGTGGTGGTGCTGAGTGGTGCTGTGGTGGTGCTGAGTGGTGCTGTGGTGGTGCTGAGTGGTAGGTAGGTAATCTTTATTGCTTAATTAATTAAAATCTTAGCAATCTGTACAATGAAACACGTAGTTAGCACAATTTCATATTCCATTAAAAGCTCAAGCTCTGTATTCTAAAACTAAAATTTTACTAATTGAAAATATATAGGGAAGAAAAAAAAAAAAAACCAATGCAAGAGAGGGCAATTAATATAAGAAGGAACAATCAGTATAAAAAAAGAAAGAAAATGTTTAAAATTTAGGAAAATATTGTATATTTGGGTGGCGTGTGCTACATAGAAAATTCCACCCATTAGAAGTCAGTTACAACCGTGGTTGTCTTGTCCGTTAAAGCTGTTCGCGCGTGATAGATGAATTTGGCGAAGTTAGCCATATGCTTCACAGTGTCCAACAGGTACAATTGGAGAACAGCCTCTTTTACCGTCCGTGCTCCTATTTGGAGAAGAATGGGTCTTAGGTGGATTCTAGGAGCTGACAGCAGGGCAGGACAGCATAATAGAATGTGAGATAAAGTTTCACGCTTGTAATGACAGAGGTGACATTCCGTGATCTCTGGGCCAACTTTGACAGAGGGGTACAGCTGTTTTAAGGGGAGCACATGCAGTCTTGCAGCCAGAATCCTTTGAAGGGCTTGCCTGCCCACCGACTGTACCAAATGTGGTTTTGGGCCATTTAAAATGTGCGGAGAGCTTTGAGACTCATGGAAGTCTCTGACCGTCAAGGCTTCAATGTCCAGTTTTCGTGAGCAAGTTCTTACTTGCTTTCTCATAACTGCTTTGATGTTTGTATATTTTATTATGTTAGGATCCCAGTTTTCTATTGCTAATTACAAATGCTCTTTGGCTAGAGTCAGGCTGGCTGACCACGGATTGCCAGACTTTGTGAATATTTTATTTATTACTTGCTTCATCGAATTCTCTGGTGCTGTGGTCGTTAAATAGAAATATTTTGCCATGCTTGCCAATTCTTCCAAGGATTGCCGGGTGAGGTTAAATTCTAGGCGTATTAGAGTGTTCCTTGTGCAAGATGGAAGACAAAATAGCTTTTTATAGGCTGCGCAGTTGATCTTTTCGAGGTCTTGCCACAGTTTTCCTGGGAACGCCTGTATGCCGTAATTGACGGAGGGTAATAGTTTTGCTTTCAAAACCCGTTGGATGGCCGTGGTGGTCGGGCTTTCCAAGGTTGCGTTTAGTTTGCAGATTGCATAGGTTACCATTTTGGCTTTCTGCATGAGCTTGAGTCGATGAACATGTGGCCGGCCGGTTTCACTAAGCCATACTCCAAGATAGTTATATGCTTGTGTGGTAGATAACGTGAGCGATCCCAGTCTCCATTTTGTTAGTTTCTTTTTTGGATATCGGCCAAAAATCAGTATTTTAGATTTTGCTTGATTTGCCTCCAGTTTGTTTTTGGCGTTATAATCTGCTAGTGCGGTTAAACCTTTTTGAAGACCGACTTTGGTGTGGTCCAATAGGACCAGGTCGTCGGCATACTGCATCAATTGGAGTCTGGTTCCCCCGATCCTTGGAGTCATCAGATTTGCTCCCTTAAGTGCTTTGCCCAAGTCAGCTGTATATAAGTTGAAAAGAAGCGGGGCAAGGACGCACCCCTGCTTTAGCCCATGGTCTGTGCCAATTTTTTCCGTGGCTGATTGGCTCGAAAGTTTGACTCTTACCCACGTCTGGGTATACAGTGATCTGATGGCTTGTAGAAGTTTCGGGCAGATATTCCAACCCGCCAATTTACTCCATAGGATGTTCCGGTCAGCACCATCAAATGCTGCTGTATAGTCAATGAAGCAGGCAAAAAGAGGCTGGACACCCTGGGCCATTGATTGTTGTATGATGTATGAGAGGACTATGATGTTGTCTATGGTTGAGCCGCCCGGTCGGAACCCTGTTTGGTAGAAGGGGAGCAAGTTTTCCTTGGTGGCCCAATGTGCTAGTTCTGTAAGGAGAGAGCTTGCATATGCCTTGCCTTCCACATCCAGTAGCGCAATCATTCGATAGTTCTTAGGGTCTGTGCTTGCCCCTTTTTGGGTTTCGCCTGCCGAAGGCTGCGCTCTGCGCAGCTTTTCGGCGCAGGTGAAATCCTTTGTTAACAATAAGGACTTCGGGAACGTCCCCCGGCTCTCATTGGCTAGCTCCATAAATGGAGGCTAGCCATTGGGTGCCGGATCTGTCCGTCAAGGCCGGACCAGATTCGGGGGCGTTCCCGAGATATTTTCCCTGGGCGGAGTTTCGTTTTTCCCCGTTCCAGATGCACTGTCCATTCCAGCCCCCCTCCGTGTGCCTCCCCGCCCCCGCCCCCCCTCGCTGTCCTGTGCACATTTACCGCCTCCCTCCCGCCGTCCGTGTCCCCTCCCGCCGTCCGTGTCCTCTCCCGCCTCCCTCCCGCCGTCCGTGTCCTCTCCCGCCTCCCTCCCGCCCCCCTCCTGCCCCCCGTGTCCTCTCCCGCCCCCCTCCCGCCGTTCGTGTCCTCTCCCGCCCCCCTCCCGCCGTTCGTGTCCTCTCCCGCCCCCCCTCCCGCCGTTCGTGTTATCTCCCGCCCCCTGTGTCCTCGTAGGTGCTTGTTTTTGTGTGTGTACAGCATTTGCCAATCCCTGACAACATGCTTTCACCCAATCCATGACTGTGCTGTTCCCCAGGGGCGGGTTAAAGAACTCCAGCGGCGGTGCCTAGAAGCTGTGGTTGTGCACGGACAGTCGTCTGTCTCCCCGAGGTTTGCCGTGGACTTGGTGGGCAGCATTGTAAAATGTCGAACAGATGCTTTATAGCTAACAGTGCACTGTGGTAATGTCCAGACACATCACAGACTGACGACAGGATGTGAGCCTGCCTGATACCCTCGAATACTTGCGGACATACCAACAAACAGCCTCCCGGGGGGATGTAATCTAACAGGAACAAATCATTCCGGGGGCAGTCATACGTTTATTGAACTGGGTAATTTCTTTCAGAGCAGGGCGCGCGCTCCACAGCGTCAGCCCGGGACACTTCCAAAAATAGAAACCGTTCCTCAGCTGCAGAAGGAATTACGCATTCCAAGTTCGGGGAGCCCAGAGGTTGGTATGCTAGAGCGTCTCCACTGGGGATACCAGCGGAGGGGCGTTCATATTTCATCTGGTATGCGGCTCGGGCGAGGCAAGGGGGGATTTGAGCGTCTTAATGTGTCGTAGGTAGCTTCAGTTTACCACAAACCAGTTCTGGCTGGTAGCGGAAGCCGTGAAGATCAGCGGGTCTCTAATTGTCCTGTTCTCGGCCCTGACATTTCTCACCCCCCGCGGCGGGCCTCACATAATGAACTCCAGCTTCTTTCGGATGCAGGCATGCATGCGCGGATTACTGGTGCGGCGACACTGCAGCGGCCGCGACCCCCGTCAATGCGCACATTCACGCCTGAACTTGTTTCTCTATTCCCGATACATCTAACAGCATAAAGGCCAACCCTTATAGATACTATAGAACTGCAAACCTTGGCATTTAAATGTTAAGCCAGCCCTGCCCTTGTATAAATTATACAAGCCACGCCCCTTGTATAGGGGTATACAAACAGCGCCTTTCTAGGTGTTATATAAACTATACATCATCTTTGTTATACTCGCCATGCCCTTATAGACTTTAAAGAAGTTGAAACTGTGACATTCCACAACTTAAGCAACCACACCCTTGTAGGTGTTCTTCGAACAGGGCTATCTCGGATTGTATACACGCCAAGCCCTTATAGATGTTAAGCAGGCATTGTTGCTGTCATGCAAACTACACCCATGTGTATGTTCAACAAGTCACTCTCCTGTTACACAATTACAAACAGTGCTCTTATATTTATATTAAACAGGTCGTGCCTTTTTAGATAATGTACGACCCATTCTCTTGTGTATCTTACACAAACCATGCTTTTAGAGATGTTCATTATAGATTTTATTTCTAGCGTTTTATATAGTGCAACTAAGACCCTTTCGGGTATCAGAGCACTGTACAATAGTATACAGTTAGTTATGGGATGAAAGATCAACACAAGATGTAAATTTGGTATTGGTCATGGAAATAATAGTTACAGGGTAAACATGGAAAATAACAAAGAATATGACAACAATAGCTTCTCGGAGGTGATTGTGCGAACAAGACCCTTTCGAGTATATGGGTGTTGTACAACAGTATACAAATAAGTGGCTATAAGACAAAAGATCGACAAAGATCCCAATTGGTATTGGTCACAGAAATAGTAGATAAAATGGCTAACACGAAAAACAATAAAGAAAATGTAAACAGGAGCAAATAGACTCTCGGGGGTAAGGTTGAGAAAGGTACAACATCGATTGGGAAGGTGTTGCTTCAAAAGAAAAAGTTTTACTTCTTTTTTGAAGAGGGTTGTCGAGAGCTTGGACTTGGTCTCAGTAGGAAGAGAGTTCCAGATTTCTGGGGCAATTCCAGGGAAGACTCGCTTGTAGGTTTTCTTTTTGTTGAATTTGTGGGGCTCAGTAGTAGGGAGCTTGTGCTTTGCGAAGATCTATTCCCGCCAGACGGAGCCCGTTTCTGGGCCAGGTAGCATGGATTGTTATGGTGAAGAGCTTTATGCATCATGCAGGCAATTTTAAGATGGAATGTGGCCTCATAAGGTAGCTAGTTCAGTGTTTTCAGGTCTGAGGTGATATGATCAATTTTTAGGTTTTGCCCTAGCAAGCGTACGAAGTACGCATGCGCTAGGAAAAATCTTATGTTTTGCAGTGGGGAACAGGGACTCGCCCCCTCCTCCCATTGGCTAGCTCCATAAATGGAGGCTAGCCATTGGGAGACGGCTCTGTCCGTCAATCCCGGACCAGATTCGGGGGCGTTCCCGACAATTTTTCCCTTTTGGTGACGTCAGCCGAAAGCCTGTTCTCGGGAACGCCCCCGAATCTGGTCCGGCATTGACGGCACCCGGAAGAAGTCCAGGTGAGTGCTTGCTTTTTTTTTTGCCCGTTCCCACCCCCTCTCCCGCTCTCCGTGTCTCCGGCCACGATCCCGCCCCCCTCCCGCTGCCTCTCACGCTCTCCAAAATTGCTTATATTTCTATAAGGTGTACATTGTGACTTTCCGGTTCTAAGTTCTCCTTTTCGCTCGAAATTTGAAGTTCTATTCGCATAAAAAGACACAACCAATCAGACATATCAATATATCTCTCTGCCACAGATCTAAAGAGCCTTCCTTGCTTTTGATGGACAGAAATTCTCCTTTGCTGCTCAGGTTGTCTTCTTTGCTCCTTTGATGCCTTTCCCCACCGCTCCTTTTTTTTTTTTTAACCTTGGTTTCGAATGGGATCCTGGTCAGCATAATAAGCAGAACGCGCTCCTATCCCTGATCCCTTCCAGTGCGCGATCCCTGAGCTCCCGCTGCTCTGCTGCGCCACCCACAGCCGCGTGAGCGGGGTCGGCAGGCTAGGATGCAACGGGGTACGCCAGCACTGGTAGCCTCGCGTTCCGCCAAGTTCCTCCAGAGACAGTAGCCGACCCAAAGCACAGAGACTTTTTTTCATGTTCCTAGCCTGATGTTCTAGCCCTCATTACTGACAAGCACCAGCCGGCTGCAACCGCCGCGTCCCCGCGGTTTCAGAGGCCACCGTATCTCTGATGAAGTGCGATGGGCCGAGCTGGGAGGTGGCAAGAGTGCGTAAGTAGGAAAAGATCAGAAGCTGGCCAGGGAGAAATGTGTTTGTAGAACAAAGCAGAGGTGACATGGCGGGTCTAGTGCCTACGCTGGATGGAGATAAATTGGCGGATCCTTCTCCGAACATGAAAGAGGGGTGGGTTCAAAGAGACACCAAGATTGACTCGCAAGCAGTGTGAGCGGGCATTAATTAAGGGTACGCGACGAGCCCCTGCGACATAGGTGCACAACCTCAGCATCCTCTTCTATCATGGCTTAAAACACATGCCGACCTAACCGTGATGGCCAAGGCTGGATTTATTCATCTTAAATCAGCTAAGAGTCGACTTCGGTTCAAACCGAACCAGGCATATTTAATGCGCGCCTTTGTCTCAACAAATCTAATTGCGAGAACGATCAGACACTAAAGGTTGCTAAGACATGATTACTTATGGTGTGCCCCTGTTGCCTGCTTGTGCCTCCGTTTTCGTGCCCCTGTTGCCTGCTTGTGCCTCCGTTTTCGTGCCCCTGTTGCCTGCTTGTGCCTCCGTTTTCATGCCCCTGTTGCCTGCTTGTGCCTCCGTGTGCCCCTGTTGCCTGCTTGTGCGTCCGTGTGCCCCTGTTGCCTGCTTGTGCCTCCATGTGCCCCTGTTGCCTGCTTGTGCCATGTGGGTGTGTGTGGAGCGCTCTGTGTGGCTGTGTGTGTGGGGAGCTTTGTGTGGCTGTGTGTGTGGGGAGCTTTGTGTGGCTGTGTGTGTGGGGAGCTTTGTGTGGCTGTGTGTGGGGGGCTCTGTATGGCTGTGTGTGTGGGGGGCTCTGTGGGGGGCTCTGTGTGGCTGTGTGTGTGGGGGGAGCTTTGTGTGGCTGTGTGTGTGGAGGGCTCTGTGTGGGTGTGTGTGTGGGGGGCTCTGTGTGGCTGTGTGTGTGGGGGGCTCTGTGTGGGTGTGTGTGTGGGGGGCTCTGTGTGTGTCATTTGCGAGAAATAAAGCTAGTGGCATTGTAAATGACAATGCCATTTATTTATGTTAAAAAAAACATAAATAAAAATAATGTCAAGAGCAATGCCAATAGCTCTAACTTTAACAAAGGCGAAACCATTGCATTGTAAATGCTTGTTTATAGATTGGGTGTAGCAGGGATCCCCTCCAGGAGTCTGGGACGTCCATCATAAGTCTGCACTCCGAGTACAACTGGCCCAGGCTCTCGGTCCAAAAGTCGAGAGCCCGGCAGGCCATTTGGTCCAGGTGCCCCGTTGGGGCGTATTTTTTTCAAGATTGCTCTCAAAACCTTTTTTTTTAGCAGATGTGACATTAGCAAGGAGGGGCGTTGGTTCGGTTGATTCGTCAGTTAAATGATCATCAAGGGGGGATCTTTTGCTTGGGTTTGTTTTTGGGTCGTTAGTGTGGAGGGATTTTACATGGGCTACCCAAGTGCTCGCATCAATTGAATTCTCTCTATTACAAGACCCATGGCTGAGTTTGTTTATATATTGCCAAAATTCTTGTGACTTGCTAGGAGCAAGCAATTTGAAGATTATCGACCATTTTTGCTCGGTTGCTTCGCGTTTCACCTGCCAAACAATTTTTGTGTGAGCCTTGGCCGCCTCCTATAGATCCTTTTTTGCGATTAACGATCCGGTTGCCCTGTAAGCTCTACGTTTGGAGTTGAGAACTTTTGTGGAACTCTTTATTGCTGGCTGAAATCCCAGTTTGTATATGGAGTTATCGTAGGCTCTTTGATTGTTGTTCTCTCGGAGCTGTTGGGATAGATCATATGCGAGGACGCCCCATTCTCCAATTCTTCCCTGATCCTTATGGTCAGTCTGCCACCCTTTCCAGGATGATTTCCATTCAGCAAACTTATGGGTCGGGAGCGGGCCCCATTTGATTCTTTTAAGCAGTCTATATAGTTCATCTCCATTTGTGGTTCCTATGTGATGGAGAGTTTGTCTAAATTTTGCACTCATGGACAGCTCTATTATAAGAGCGGCGTGATCGCTATCAGTCCAAGGTTGAACGGTATAACTTAACACATGCTTTTGTAAGTATTCACTTAATAAGATATAGTCAATTGTTGTTTGGTTGTTAAAAGTAGGAGGTATCAATACTGTTGGCTTATTCTTTATGGAGATGTAGTGTGTTGTTGCCAATTTGTAAGCTCGCATTAGGGCATTGAATCTTCTAGTGTTTCCACTATAATGGTTTTCGTCAGTTGTGTGCCCTATATCGTGCAAATTGAAGTCGCCCAAGATAATTGAATCCATGGCCGCATAACGCACCAATAGGTTTTCAATCTGTTTTAATAGGTCAGTGAATTTATCTTTTGAATTCGGCCCGTGGCAATTGTAATAAATATTGATGAGAAGAATTGAAGTCTGGCCCTTGGGCGTTATAAGGCCTTTCAGAATCCCGGCCAGAAACATATCTGAGGTGTGCCGTATTATTTCAAAGTTTACTTGTAATACGTGTCTAATGTAAATTGAAATGCCCCCTGATGGTCTCCCAAAGATGTTAATCTTTTTTGCGGGTTTGAAGTATTCGGCATAGTTACGTAATGGTGTTGCTGAGATGGCCCATGTTTCCTGAACACAAACTATGTCTGCTCCAACCATAAGAGCTACTGCGTCTGGGCTTTGCAGGGCTTTATGTAACCATGCGACATTCCAAGACACTATATTGATAGTTGGATTATTTGTGGAACTGATATGGGAGATTCGGCCAGTGTCGGGAATTACTTGAGCTGAGTGGTTGCCGGACTCTTGGTCGGAGCTAATGATGCATGAAGCAGGTTTGTTGCACCAGCTAGTGTCCTGTGGTGGTGCTGAGTGATGCTGAGTGGTGCTGTGGTGGTGCTGAGTGGTGCTGTGGTGGTGCTGAGTGATGCTGGGGTGGTGCTGAGTGATGCTGTGGAGGCGCTGAGTGGTGCTGTGGTGGTGCTGAGTGATGCTGAGTGGTGCTGTGGTGGTGTTGAGTGGTGCTCTGGTGGTGCTGAGTGATGCTGGGGTGGTGCTGAGTGATAATGTGGTGGTGCTGAGTGATAATGTGGTGCTGCTGAGTGATGCTGGGGTAGCGCTGAGTGATGCTGTGGTGATGCTGAGTGATGCTGAGTGGTGCTGTGGTGGTGTTGAGTGGTGCTGTGGTGGTGCTGAGTGATGCTGGGGTGGTGCTGAGTGATAATGTGGTGGTGCTGAGTGATAATGTGGTGCTGCTGAGTGATGCTGGGGTAGCGCTGAGTGATGCTGGGGTGGCGCTGAGTGATGCTGTCGTGGTGCTGAGTGGTGCTGTGGTGGCGCTGAGTGATGCTGGGGTGGCGCTGAGTGATGATGTGGTGGCGCTGAGTGATGCAGTAGTGGTGCTGAGTAATGCTGGGGTGGCGCTGAGTGATGCTGTGGTGGTGCTGAGTGGTGCTGTGATGGTGCTGAGTGATGCTGTGGTGGTGCTGAGTGGTGCTGTGGTGATGTGGTGATGCTGAGTGCTGGGTAATAAAAATTTGTAAGATATGCTACTAAATTTTAAAACTCAAATTAAGTATAGATTTATCACTTCTGAAGAAAACTAGAGATAGATCTAAAATGCCTGCTCCACACTGAAAATGAAATTAGAGGACATGATGACCACGACAAAAATGTTATAAATAGTAATGCAGGAAAATAAGCAAGATATGAAAAGAAACACTAAAGGTGTAGCACAAATAAAAAAGTGCCAGAAGCAGTAGAAGGTGATGATTTAAAGGGTTTTGGGATACGATTTCTGCAAGAAGCAATTTATAAAAACAGTACGACTATTGTTCTGGTGAAAAAAAAAAAAGGTAGAAAGGGTACCTTGATGTAATGAGAAAAAATCCCTGCGCACACAGTCCATCCAATATATTGTCCAAATAACCCCAAAAAACTCTTGATCCAAGTCCAGATTCAGTTATTTATTCATATGCATCTCGTCTCCAATGCAGCCAGGTAGTGTTCTCAAAACAAAGCTTGAACTCAGATTTGTAATTAACAGAAAACAATCAGCCAACATGTGTTTCGTCGTGCAATATCGTGCACAGAAGACTTCTTCAGGGCTCTTAATTTGAATATGTTAACAAGTTTGTTGGCTTCGAGAAATTAGTTTTTCACATATGCAGAAATTCCAATAGGAACTTGCATCTATTCTACTAAATATTCATGTTTGAGTTTTGCAAGTCATGTGGTGAACGTCTGTGTCTGGCGAAGTCTAAGCGCGAACAGATGATCAGATAATCACGAGTATGTGACCTCTTCGGAAAACCGTATCTCTCTAATCCTGTGTTCCCGGGTGCAGGCCGTCGGGAACACGGGATTAGAGAGATAAGGTTTTCCGAAGAGCACGGAGGGGCCTGGAGAGAAGCACATGAGAGAGAGAGCAATACATGAAGGATTGAGCAACACAGAGTGCAGAAGGGTGGATACTTAGCAGGAGAGAAGCACGCGAAGCAGAGAGCTAGAAAAACATGCACTCCCAAGGAATGCATAGGGAAAAATTAAAAAAGTAGTTCCCTAAAACTGAGAAGTGGAAGGATACAAGTCAGCTAATTATAAAGATGGTAATGAGGGTATGCTCCAGAGGAGCGACAAACACCACAAAAGAACAGAAGAGGGAGGACAGTCATTGAATAAGAAGCAAGAAAATGGAAGTGACACTGAAGCAGTAGGCGGCTCTCACACCACTTTAATTTCTTAGTATAGCCCACAAAATACCTTTCACAACCAGACAGCTAAACCCTGTCTGGTAGGCGAGACCCAAAAATTGAGGTAATCACTGTGATTAGTGACATCCTAGATTACCTAGCTGTACCTGTGGAATCGAAAATACTATGAATAATAAAAATGCATGTACAGATATTATTAAAAAAGATAGTTCATTTAAATAAAAAAACAGGGTGCATAGGAGTATGTAATTAATTAAGGTAACTGTTGATATATGTATATGTATGTATTGTGTATGTGTTATTCCACAATTAAATGATCATTTTTAGACTCATATCACTGGTTCTATTGTGTTCCAAAGATGAGAGAACCAGTACTATAGAATGGCAGAGATACCAATGATGCCATCCCCTGAACGGACTTTAAGCCCAGCTTACCGAAGGGCGTTTTTTCATACAGAATAATGAGGCACAGAACGGTGTTGAAATTCTGAAATATGTCCAAAGTAGGATAACAACTCGTCTCCTGCTTCCAAGAAAGCCAAAAAAAAAGCAATATAGTTATCTATACCAATTTTCAAAAAAATGGTGAATGACATCCAGTCAACAAAAGAACCCGAATATTATCAGATCATTCAAAACTAAACGTAAACATTGATAATGTGCACAGCAAATTGTTATGACAACTGTAGGGTTGTGACAGAGGCATTCGTAAATGTAAGTATGGATTTTTCTGGAGTTACCAGGGAAGAAACCGTGCAGCTATCTCTAATAAAGGTCCAAGAGACGAAATGGTGCATTTTCAGGACAAATATTGAGAAGCCAAAAATTCATGAAAGATTATAACACGTACCCTGTGGCCTTCCCAGTGGTTCAAGGTTCCAGTAGACACAAAGAAGCCCATAATGGTTTGCCAGTCCATACATCTTTGAATAAATGTGGTTGGTCAATGGTTTGGCTCTATTCAGCCTGGAATTAACTCATAAAGTAATTCGGATGAACTAAGGTAGCAATAACGTACAGAAATTACTGTTTTCAGACAATGAAACGCGAGTATTACTGATCCGAAACTTGAAATGTAGTGAAACAGGTATAATAGGAGCAGGACGGGCAAATTAAATCGGAAATTAGTCAAACAAAAATAATACGAGTTCAGAGTGAAAAAAAATCACCAAAATAAAAAACGCAGGTGCTGCACAAAACATAAAAATATAGTACTAAATAAACTGCGGGGAAACGTGTTCACGCTGATCGTGAGAGCGCTCTGTGTATCAGAAATAAAAAAAACAAGCTTCTCTGGGAAAAGTCAGCTGCTCGTTGTGAGAGGGCGGGGGCTGCCCGCGCATGCGCGCTCCGAGCCCCGGCGACAAAGCGGAGTGCGGCATCTAAAGTCCCGGGTCCCGGGAGGGGGCCCGGGTGAAGACCAGCGCTGCGGAGGAGACACGGAACTGGGGCCCAGGTGAAGACCAGCGCTGCAGAGGAGACACGGAACTGGGGCCCGGGTGAAGACCAGCGCAGCAGAGGAGACACGGAACACGCCGAAAGAGCCCGGTGAGTGGGGTGGGGGGGGGTGTACGTGCGTGTTTCTGTGTGTGTTTGAATGTGTCTGTGCGTGTGTCTGTCTGTGTGCGCAAGGGGCTGCGTGTGTGTATGCAGTGTGTGTGTGCCTGTATATGTGTGTGGCTCTGTATGTGCGCATGCATGAGTGTGGCTGTGTGAGTGTGTTTGCGCATGGGAATGAGGCACGAGAGGGGCACGGCGCTCGTGCACCCTCTCGTGTCTACATTCCCAAATACGGCTGACAATAGGTCTTTCGCTGACGCTCGACTTAAAAAAAAGAGAGGGGCCGCCTTTATGCAACAAGAAGCCTAGGTTCCATGATAGGATATCCGTGCAGGAAATGACGTCTGCAGGAGCCACAATCCTCTTGGAACTTTGCATGCCCAGAATCATTTGCGAAGAAACAACAACGGTTGTATTCTCGTCTAAATATATACATTCTTTAAGATCAAATTATATGTTATGATTGCTACCTTTATTTATTATATTAAAGGATGTTTTTATAAGGTGCAATTAAACGACCATAATATCAGAGTTATGTAAATTGCAGTTATATCCTTCTTCGACGACGCTAATGTACCAGTAATGGCATAGATTACCTCTAATTTATAGCTTTCTGTCACTGTACTTCGTGTGATAGTGATGAAGGTCATATTCTGAGTAATTTTTGTAAAGTCTCTGCGGGGCAAAGACCCCGCTGAGGCTCGTTTTACAGTGATAAGAATAAACTTCAACCAGCATAATATTAAATACGCAGTATAAAATTCTATTCGTCGTAGGTGAAGATGTTCCATCTCACTTCTTTTTCGTGCATGTAGCGTTCCGCTGACAGGGGTTTCTGTAGATGTAGCTTCATGGCACTTCCACATACTGTGATTCTGGTCTAATCACTTAGGACCTCATTTATGAATAGTGACGCATCGCTGCGTGAAAACAGCGATGCGTTACTTTTCACTGCGCCCTCCTTGCGACACCAATGATGTGTCATGCATCATGGGGCAAGGATAACAGATACGTCAGTATTTCTGACGTATCTGTAAGCGCAAAAGTCACGCATTGCTGGAGTGTGTCACAAAAGTGACGCAACTCCAGCAATGTGTCCTTTCACATAGTGCCTGCGTCAGAGGCAGGCGTAAGAAATTGACGCATTTGTGTCCTAGAAGTGGCGCAGTGAAATCTTATAGATTTCACTGCATCACTTCTATGACCCTTTCTTGCGCCGGAATGCCCCCCTGCATACATTATACCTGGCACAGGTATAATGTGGCGCAGGGGTTTACAAAGTGACGCATCTACTTAGATGCGTCACTTTGTAAATATGGTGCAACAAGGCAAACTTTTTAAGCCGCTAGTGCGTCACAAAAAGTGACTCACCGGTGGCGTAAAAGTAACGCATGCCCTCATAAATGAGGCCCTTAAACTCCGCGTGCATGAATGTGTAAACAGAACCGGGGCTCATGTAAATCGCTCCAATACTTCCGGGTCGAGTTTGCGCTATATAAAATCTGCACACAAAAATAAATTATAACATGGCTCTGTTACGTTTGTTCAGGTCTATCCTATGGCGCTTGTGCCCCAGGACCATCTGTTGTATGTACTTTGTGGGCCCTGGAGTATTGCGGCAGAATTGTTTGCTTCTGCACTTTTTGCTTAGGGTCTTTGGGGCAGATTTACAAGAAAGTGACTCATTGTGGAACACATGCCATTTGGCTGCGCCGCACGGAGTCACTTTCAAGGCACAGGGATACGACATATTTACAACAATATGTTGCATCTCTGTGCTTCTCACCTGCGCTGCCGCACAAACTGCTGCCATGCGCCGGTGCAGGCACCCTTGCACCATGGTGCAAGGATGCCTGCGTGGTGGGGAGATTGTTTTTGAGCAGGAAGGGTTTCCTTCGTGCACAAAAACAATCTGGAATGCCGTTTTTCAACTTCTATGTGTGCTGCATTAGCACACATAGAAGTAAAAAAACGTCATTGTTTCGATAATAATAATAATAATAATAAAAACATTTATTAAGCGCCTGGTTACACAGGAAGACAGTGCGTCCCCGCGCTGTGGATGCATACCGACAGAACACCGAACAAAGACCCAGCAACACAGGGAGGAAGAGCAGAAAGCAACAGAACAACTAGACCTTGGGGAACAGGTAAGTATTTAGTTTCAACCTAAAGAGCGGTTCCGAGGGCTCCATCCGAAGTTCGAGTGGGAGTCCAGTGTTTGCTGGCAAGGAAACGAAAGGATCTCCCTCCCATCCGAGCACGACGGATGCGGGGGACCATCATCTGCATGCTCCCCATAGATCTCAACAACCGTCTCGGGCGATATATGGTCATCAACTTCTGGAGGTATGTGGGGCCACGGCCATGAGCGATGCGGTGGGTAATGCACAAGGTTTTAAACCGAATGCGTTCTTGCATGGGAAGCCATTGCAAAATATGAAGTGCCCGCTTACCAGATGACCTCCTAGGCAGTTTTAAAACTAGCCTGGCCGCCGCATTCTGGACACATTGAAGTTGGCTCAGGCCCTTTCTACTAAGCCCACAGAGCAATGAGTTCCCATAATCGAGGTGTGGGGTGACTAAGGCGTGCACTAGGGTTTTCCTCGCTTTAAACGGAAGAAGATCTAAGATCTTACGGAGGATCTTGAGTGTGCCGTAACATTTCCCGGCTACAATCCTCACATGTTGGGAATAAGAGAGATTTGAATCTAAGACAACCCCCAGATTTTTCACCGTAGCGGATGGAGTGGGCATAGTACCCAGATCAGCTGACCACCAGGCTGAGGTCCAGACGGAGGGAGACGGACCGGTAATCAGGAGTTCCGTCTTATTGCCATTAAGGTGTCGACAGTTACCCTTTATCCAGCCAGCAAGTGCCACAAGACAGGAGGAGAAGTTATCTGCTTCCCCAACTGGGTTATGAGACATAGTAATCACCAGTTGGGTATCATCTGCATATGAGACAATATCCACTCCATAGGACTCCACCAATCTTGCAAGGGGTTCCATATATAGACTGAACAACGTAGGGCTCAACATAGAGCCCTGCGGAACCCCTTGTCTAAGAGATCTCGGTCTGGATTTATATGGGGGGCAGTGAGCCTGAAATTTCCTGTTCGCCAGAAAAGAGCTAAACCAATCATAGGCTTGGCCAGCTATTCCAATCTCACTCAGGCGTACAAGAAGACCCGAGTGCGACACGGTGTCAAAAGCCGCACTCAGGTCCAATAATATCAGCGCCGCAGTGTGACCGTCATCAGCTTTACGGCGAAGCAGTTCGGTGGAGAAAAGAAGGGCAGTCTCCGTAGAATACTTCGCCCTAAAACCCGATTGGGAGGGGTGAAGAAGATGGTTATCCTCCACAAAGCTAACCAGTTGATTGTTCACCAGTTTCTCAACTACCTTAGGACAAAAAGGCAGAAGGGATATAGGACGATGGTTATCTAGCTGGGTCATACTCAGATTGGCCTTCTTTTTAATAGGGACGACCTGGGCCAACTTCCATTCCTCAGGCACCCGACCTTCTCGAAATGACAGAGTGGCCAGATTGCCTATATGGTAACTCAGGAGCTGTAGGTGGTTTCTAAGGATCTTGGCAGGAGCTACAGCCATTTGAGATCCAGATTGGATATCCGAGATAATATTTATCAATTCCTCCCGCGGAGGAACCCTGAATTCCTCAAAAGCGCAGCTATTCCTGGGTCCAACACAGGTGACCCTAGCCAGGGTAACCGCTGTTGTACTCTGCTGAAAAGATTCATAGATCTTCTCTACTTTACACACAAAGTAATCCGCTATGTTTTCACAGATATCTTCGGAGGGGGTGTCTTCGGTCATAATCGCCGAGAGGGATGTTAACTCCTTATATATTAGGAAGAGCTCTTTGGATGAGTTGTCCGAATTCTCAATCCTCTCTTTAATGTGATTGTGAGAAGTTGGCCTGATATATAGTGCTCACTATTTTAGTGATCACTTTGTATCATTCCAAACAACCCTTATTGATGATTGATTGTAAGTCAACCTGATAGACCAGCTATCCTAGTAGCATGGAATAGAGCAGTCTTTAGGCTAAACTCTAGAGGGCGCGTTAAGCAAGCTGTTTTACCATCACATATACCCCTTGAACACCAAGTGAAAGGACACCACACAAGTTGTTATGAAAATAAAGTATATTTATTAATAACAAGACTACCCTGAACTCTTTATGAGTCAGGGAGCTAAGCACAATACAAAACTCTTAAGAAAATACTGCAAGTCGCACAAATAACGCAAATGCCCGAGGGGCACGAAAAACCATATGCTCTAAAAGTGGAATGCGAAATGCTAGCAGGTAAGTAACACGTTCCTGAGGCTTCAGGACCGCTAGGACTACCTTACTGAACCCTTAGGTTAGGAGCAGGGGGCCTAGGGAACCCGGGTGCAGAGTGTGAACTCTTACGCGGGATGCGGGACAAAGTCTATGGATGCTAGCAATTCTAAAGTTACTGTTTCCGGACGAATCCGACTAGGTAGACTAAAAACGAAAAAGGATCTGGACACTAGGATAGTGAACCTGTGCTGGAGCACCGAAATGCTCGAGCTACCTAGCCCAGGGGCTGCGGCTGCATAGGGGTCAAATGACGTCGGGAATCCTCGTTGTAGTCTATGGAGCATGAAAGAAGATGTTGCTGGCAGGCGACCAGTGAAGATGTTCGGTGTGATCCAAGGCTGCATCAGTGAAGGAGACGGCCTGAAAGCAGAGGGGACTCAGTTCTCAATCACTAGCCAGTGATTGTGAGGGCACCAGGATGGCACCGGATGAAGTCACCGCGATCAGGTGAGTGGGTGACGCTGGACTCTGCAGTCACACGGGCCAGGAGGCGTTGTCGGCATCCAGGCTGGAGGTGCGAGCTGTCCCACGATGGTGTCTGCTGTCGGCGATGCTGGGTCCAGGATTGGAGCAACAAGCCTTGGCAAAGGCAAGCCCATGCGGTTGAGTCAAAATGGCGTCTGGAGTGGACCAGGAGGGTCCAGGGCACTTCTTGGTGAACAAGGAGCAAGGGCCAGTCTAGAGGACCTAGACCAGCGGTGAAAAAGTTGTGGTACGTCGTCAGGAGGGTCACTAGCTGACGGGCAAGTGACCGGACAACGTGGCAAACAGCAAGGCAGCAGAAGGGCCCCACGCAGATCTCGTGGAGGCTGGGGGGCTGGACTTCGGTGCTGGAGCTGCTCAGGGTTGGGGCTTCTCAAACCCCTGTGCACCCACTCGAGGATCCCTCGGCGGTCGTGCTGGTTAAGCATCGTGTAGGTCTTGAAGATAGCCGGTCCCACGGGTCTCGTCGCACCCACGAATCTCAGCTGGACTGATGATGCAGGTAGAGGTCAGAGATGGCAGGGAATCCGGGTCTCGTCGAGCTGGTGAGTCTTGATCAGGAGGATGGACGTGCAGCAAACCGCAAGCGCTTAGATGGGGCCTGCTGGTGCAGGGTGGCTACTCCTTAGCCACAAGGGAGAGTCTTCAGAGAAGGTCAAGAGTTCCTTTCGTGGAAAGTAGTTCAAGTTTCAAGATTATCCAATTTGGGAAGGGGGCCCGCTCCTACCTTTATTCTAAGAAAAGGGGCTGGCACGTGACTAGGTCCTGCCCATGGGTGGGACCAGGAAGGGGTGGTCACACCCCTCTCCTTTGTCCGGTCTCGCCCCAGCTCAGGCGCTGGTGTGCCCCTGGAACTGGTTTGAGCCGTCATATGCACAGTGAGCACCGGGGTGCCACTTGCAGTCACCTTCCTCTCAGCCCTGCCTACCTGGGATACACAAAATCCTGTCTGGGATGGTGCTGGCACCGCCCCTGACAGGAAACCCTTTGTCCAGGCCTCCCTCGCTGGAAGGACTCCCAGCAGCAGGAGGTCAGACTTGTGTCTCAGTGGCAGCATCCATTTTGTGGAGCTGAGGCTGTGTTTAACTTTAACCGGGGTTACAGCTACCAACATGTCTGCTCCCTCTAGAGGGGTGGAAGGCTACCCCCGTCGCCAGAACTGGCGAGGGGGTAGGATTCCAAAGCGTATGACACCTTACAGGACATGTTTAGATAATGTCAGACCAAAGTTACCATAACCGCGAGGATCATAAGGCACTTAAAAGTATATGGTCTGATGCTATCATGGAAACGGCTAAGGGATAGATCCCAAAGGCCGCAGACAGGCTCGGCTCATGCCAGAGCACCATCTCACACGATTCCAAGCACTCTGCCTTCAGGATTGTTAAGGCCTGCCATAGGAGTGACTGATAGGAGATCTGTGTGCCCATTTTAGGTTTAGATATAGGTATACTATATCTAAAGCAAGGGTGATTACACCACCTTGCCCCAGCTGTCAAGCAGCCAGTTGTGTCTGTTTTGGATGGCCATCCAGGGGTGGCATAATACATGCTGCAGCCCCTGGTAGGCCCTGTGTGCACCTATGCCCTGGGTACCTAAGGTACACTGTACAGGGGCTGATAAGGTGACTCAGTATCCAATTAGGTATGTACCTAGGGTACATGGAATCCATTTTACAGAGAGAGCAGTGGGCCTGGGGTCCTGAATAGCAGGGCCCCAGGTCAACTAAGTCGAAAAACCAGCAAAACAACAGGCAAAAAGTTGGGGGCAACCATAGTCAGATATCCACCTTCCTACATAACCCCCCCCCCACCCCCCAAACGAAAGGAGATAAGGCTATCCTTGACCAGGTAAGCCTATATTGCCTGAGTGGCCATATGAGGTGGTATATGCACTGGCATGGTTACCCCCTATCTCATGGTCCACTAAGAAATCCCTCACCCTAAGGGTATCTGAGGGTCTCCACCATAGGGAATCTCTACCTGTGGTGTGTTTTGGCAAAGTAAAAGGCTGGTGCTGAGATGGAGTACTGAAGTGAGGCTCCACTAATTTCGGGCTCAGCTTCCTCCAATCATTATCCACCATAGATGCCTTTCTTTCCAGGACTGAGTTGCTGTATGGTCTCAGGGTTAACCTCTGGCTACCTAAAGCTGGAGGCTGGGTCCCTCTGTTTGGCTTACTGGAGGGACAGGTCAGGTTTGGGGCCCTTGGGTCCCAGGTTTGGCTGTGCCCAACAGTGTCCATCTGTGGGAGGTCCCTAACTAATTTTAAGGGGGATCCCTCAGGAGTTTGTTTTATTTTCACTTGGCTAGGACTACTAGCTTCAGTGCCCTTAATCTGCTGATTGGGGAGTTCTTTTGGACAGGGGGCCCTTTGGGGTCCACCACTGGCCTCCCTGACCTCTAAAGCCCTGGGCTGACTGAGGCAGGGTAGAGAGGGGCAGGTTACCTGTTCCAGACTGGGTCCCACCTAGGAAGAGTCCACTGACATCAGAGGCTCTGCCAGGCTAGGCCTGACTACCTCTGGGGCAGTTTCTTCACAAGGGGTAAGATCAGTTCCCTGAGGAGGCTGATCCTTTCCTAAAGTCTGGTGGGAGGTAGATTTCTCTTCTTCCCCAATGCTCTCTGTTTGAGTGGAGTGATCCATAGTTTCAGGCTTCACAACACTATTATCAGTCTGAGTTTGGGCTGTGGCCATCACAATCCCACCAACCTTTTCAGGCAGGCACTCAGTTTGGGTATGGGCTGTTACCATCACAGCCCTGCTAACCTTTGCAGGGAGGGAATCTACTTGAGATTGGGCTGAGACTGGCACAGCCCTCCTAACCGGATGTATGACGTTACAACGCATACTTTTACAACGACTACCATTACCACGCAATTTTTACAACGCAGGAACCATTACAACGAAGTACCATTACAACGCTGGTATTTACAACGCAGGTGCTTTTACAACGCATACCATTACAACGTAAATATTAGTAAGTATATAATATTTTTTTAAATGTAATTTAATTTTATTTAATTCATTTAATTTATTTTAATTTATTTAATTTAATGTAATTTATTTAATGTAAATAATTTAATTTAATTAATTCAATTTAATTTAATGTAATTTAATACAATTAATTAATTTTAATTTAATATAATTAATTTAATGTAATTTAATATAATTAATTTAATTAATTTAATTTAATTTAATTTAATTTATTTTAATTTATTTAATTTAATTTAATGTAATTTATTTAATGTAAATAATTTAATTTAATTAAATCAATTTAATTTAATGTAATTTAATATAATTAATTAATTTTAATTTAATTAATTTAATGTAATTTAATATAATTAATTTATTTAATTTAATTTAATTTATTTAATTTAATTAATTTAATTAAATTAATGTAATTTAATTAATTTATTTTAATTTATTTAATTTAATTTTATTTAATTTAATTTAATTTATCTTGTACCCCTTTACCCAAAAAACCCCAAACTGACCCTGAACCCTAAAAATACCCTTTTACCCAAAAAAAACCAAACTGACCCTGAACCCTAAAAATACCCCTTTACCCAAAAACTGAAAACTGACCCTGAACCCTAAAAATACCCCTTTACCCAAAAACTGAAAACTGACCCTGAACCCTAAAAATACACCTTTACCCAAAAACTGAAAACTGACCCTGAACCCTAAAAATACCCCTTTACCCAAAAACTGAAAACTGACCCTGAACCCTAAAAATACACCTTTACCCAAAAACTGAAAACTGACCCTGAACCCTAAAAATACCCCTTTACCCAAAAACTGAAAACTGACCCTGAACCCTAAAAATACCCTTTTACCCAAAAACTGAAAACTGACCATGAACCCTAAAAATACCCCTTTACCCAAAAACTGAAAACTGACCCTGAACCCTAAAAATACCCCTTTACCCAAAAACTGAAAACTGACCCTGAACCCTAAAAATACCCCTTTACCCAAAAACTGAAAACTGACCCTGAACCCTAAAAATACCCTTTTACCCAAAAACTGAAAACTGACCCTGAACCCTAAAAATACCCCTTTACCCAAAAACTGAAAACTAACCCTGAACCCTAAAAATACCCTTTTACCCAAAAACTAAAAACTGACCCTGAACCCTAAAAATACCCCATTACCCAAATACTATATTACTATACAAACTATATACTTACCAATACTTACGTTGTAATGGTATGCGTTGTAAAGGTACCTGCGTTGTAAAAACATGCGTTGTAAAAACATGCGTTGTAATAGTTTTTGCGTTGTAAAAATCTCGTTGTAATGGTAGTTCGTTGTAAAAGTTGCGTTGTAAAGGTTGTTTCCCATTTAACCTGTTCAGGAAGATTTACCATTTTGGAATGGGTTTCTTGTTCTACCTCAGCCCAGGCTGAGATCTCCAAATCATTCCCCAGTAGGCAATCTACAGGCAAGTTTGATGACACTGCCACTCTCTTGGGGCCAGTGACACTTCCCCAGCTGAGATTTACCACTGCCATGGGATGAGTTTTCTGCACTCCATTAATGTTTGTCACCTGGTATGTGGCACCAGGTATAAGTTGCCTTGAGGGGACTAGGCTCTCAGTCACCATGGTGATGCTAGCCCCTGTGTCTCTATAGGCCTCAACTTTCAGACCATTGATGAGGGGCTCCTGTCTGTACTTGCCCAAAGTGTTGGGACAATCAGTGAAGTTGGCAAACCCCATGCCATTCTCACAGACAAGAGTATCTAAGTCAGGGGACCTGGTTAGGCCAGAGTCCCCAGGAACTCCCAAAGTAAATCCACCCAAATTTTTGGGGGCAATCCCACCACCTGGGGGATTACTACTAGTAGCAACAGGAGGCTTGGAAGTGTTACTTGGGGGTATGTTTTCCTTATTGTTGTTGGCCCTTGGGCAACTGCTGTTAGTTTTCCAATGGCCTACCTGTTTGCAGGTATAGCAATAAGGTTTCTTCTGGGTATTGGAAGGATTCTGGGACCCACCACCTTCTGAGGATTTTTGGGGCCCTGATGTGGTTTGATCTGTAGATTTATTCCCACCCTTCTCTTGAGGCTTGGTTGATTCCTTCTTTTGGTCACCACCCTGATTCTTAGGCCTAATCCTGGTTCTGACCCATTTGTCTGCCCTCTTACCCAATTCTTGTGGAGAGGTCAGATCAGAGTCTACCAGGTGCTGGTGTAATAACTGGTTCTGACAATTATTTAAGACTTGCTCTCTCATGATAAGATTATACAACCCTGTGTATTCAGTAACCTTGCTACCCAGTAACCAGCCCTCCAGAGCCTTAGTGGCACAATCAACAAAGTCAGCCCAATCCTGAGACTGAATTTTCTGGGTGTCTCTGAACAGCAACCTGTACTGCTCAGTTGTTAAGCCAAACCCATCAACCAGTGTATTCTTCAGGACTTGGTAATTGTTAGCATCCTCAGCTCTAGTAGCGAGGAGCTTATCTCTACCTTTACCTTCAAAGGAGAGCCACAATATAGATGCCCACTGACTCTGGGGAATACACTGGACAGTGCAGGCCCTCTCCAAAGCAGTCATCCATTTGTGGATGTCATCCCCTTGTTTAAAGGGGGGCACTATTTTACTCAGGTGTCTAGTATCAAACCTCCTGTCTTTATCTCTAGAGATAATGCTGCCACCAGTGGGGACTGCCCCACTCAACTGTTGCTCTCTAGCAAAGGCAAGCTTCTCCTTGGCAAGGGCAAGTTCTTCCCTCTGGATCCTCAGATTAGCCTGTTTCATCCTTGCTTCATGTTCTCTCCTCTGAGGGGAAGTCATTCTCCTCTGGGGAGAAGTCATTCTCCTCTGGGAAGAGGCATGAGAGTGCACAGATCTATTGGAGTCCCTATAATGAGATCTATCTCTTCTAACTCCAAAGTTAGGCCTGCTTAGGGTCAGTACTGGGGGTCCCCCAGATCCTTCCCTATGTAGGTCTAAGTTGGCCCTAGTAAGTCTGCTGACTAGCTCAGGACCTTTGTCTGCCTCATCCCCAGAAGGATCCTCTTCATCCTCCTCCTCCTCTACTTCCTCAGTTTCAGGGAGGTCAGGATCACCAAGGGTACCTTCTAAGGCTGGCATGCTCCCATCTGTATGAGAAGCTTTTCTAGCATCATATGACTCTAAGAGACCTAACAGAAAAGTAGTGGTAGGGTTAGAACCCTGTTTCAATTTCCTGGAGGTACACAATTGTCTCATCTCCTGGAAACTGAAAGCTGCATATCTGGAAAGGACCTGTGGAGGGTCACTAGCCACTATGGGAGTCTCTGAAGACTCTCCATGGGTAGACATGCTTCTGGTGTGGTGTAAGTGATGCACCTACCTACACTATGGGTTTACCTACTGATCCCTTGCTAGAGTTGTAGTTAGGGTGTGCTAAGCCCTGTTACACTACAACAGCTGGTTCAGTAGAACTCAGAGTATTCTAAGCTAAGTTATATGTACCTTGGTACCTATGTGATCTTTCAAATGATATTCTTAGGATACGTGTGTGGTAAAACAACAGCAAGCTCAAATCCCAACCGCTGCTCACCAATGTGAGAAGTTGGCCTGATATATAGTGCTCACTATTCTAGTGATCACTTTGTATCATTCCAAACAACCCTTATTGATGATTGGTTGTAAGTCAACCTGATAGACCAGCTATCCTAGTAGCATGGACAAGAGCAGTCTTTAGGCTAAACTCTAGAGAGCGCGTTAAGCAAGCTGTTTTACCATCACATACACCCCTTGAACACCAAGTGAAAGGACACCACACAAGTTGTTATAAAAATAAAGTATATTTATTAATAACAAGACTACCCTGAACTCTTTATGAGTCAGGGAGCTAAGCACAATACAAAACTCTTAAGAAAATACTGCAAGTCGCACAAATAACGCAAATGCCCGAGGGGCACGAAAAACCATATACTCTAAAAGTGGAATGCGAAATGCTAGCAGGTAAGTAACACGTTCCAGAGGCTTCAGGACCGCTAGGACTACCTTACTGAACCCTTAGGTTAGGAGCAGGGGGCCTAGGGAACCCGGGTGCAGAGTGCGAACTCTTACGCGGGATGCGGGACAAAGTCTATGGATGCTAGCAATTCTAAAGTTACTGTTTCCGGACGAATCCGACTAGGTAGACTAAAAACGAAAAAGGATCTGGACACTAGGATAGTGAACCTGTGCTGGAGCACCGAAATGCTCGAGTTACCTGGCCCAGGGACTGCGGCTGCATAGGGTTCAAATGACGTCGGGAATCCTCGTTGTAGTCTATGGAGCCTGAAAGAAGATGTTGCTGGCAGGCGACCAGTGAAGATGTTCGGTGTGATCCAAGGCTGGATCAGTGAAGGAGACGACCTGAAAGCAGAGGGGACTCAGTTCTCAATCACTAGCCAGTGATTGTGTGGGCACCAGGATGGCACCAGATGAAGTCACCGCGATCAGGTGAGTGGTTGACGCTGGACTCTGCAGTCACACGGGCCAGGAGGCGTTGTCGGCGTCCAGGCTGGAGGTGCGAGCTGTCCCACGATGGTGTCTGCTGTCGGCGATGCTGGGTCCAGGATTGGAGCAACAAGCCTTGGCAAAGGCAAGCCCACGCGGTTAAGTCAAAAGGGCGTCTGGAGTGGACCAGGAGGGTCCAGGGAACGTCTTGTTGAACAAGGAGCAAGGGCCAGTCTAGAGGACCTAGACCAGCGGTGAAAACGTCGTGGTACGTCGTCAGGAGGGTCACTAGCCGACGGGCAAGTGACCGGACAACGTGTCAAACAGCAAGGCAGCAGAAGGGCCCCACGCAGATCTCGTGGAGGCTGGGGGGCTGGACTTCGGTGCTGGAGCTGCTCAGGGTTGGGGCTTCTCAAACCCCAGTGCACCCACTCGAGGATCCCTCGGCGGTCGTGCTGGTTAAGCGTCGTGCAGGTCTTGAAGATAGCCAGTCCCACGGGTCTCGTCGCACCCACGAATCTCAGCTGGGCTGATGATGCAGGTAGAGGTCAGAGATGGCAGGGAATCCGGGTCTCGTCGAGCTGGTCAGTCTTGATCCGGAGGATGGACGTGCAGCAAACCGCAAGCGCTTAGATGGTGCCTGCTGGTGCAGGGTGGCTACTCCTTAGCCACAAGGGAGAGTCTTCAGAGAAGGTCAAGAGTTCCTTTCGTGGAAAGTAGTTCAAGTTTCAAGATTATCCAATTTGGTAAGGGGGCCCGCTCCTACCTTTATTCTAAGAAAAGGGGCTGGCACGTGACTAGGTCCTGCCCATGGGTGGGAGTAGGAGGGGGGTGGTCACACCCCTCTCCTTTGTCCGGTCTCGCCCCAGCTCAGGGGCTGGTGTGCCCCTGGAACTGGTTTGAGCCGGCATATGCACAGTGAGCACCGGGGTGCCACTTGCAGTCACCTTCCTCTCAGCCCTGCCTACCTGGGATACACAAAATCCTGTCTGGGATGGTGCTGGCACCGCCCCTGACAGGAAACCTTTGTCCTGGCCTCCCTCGCTGGAAGGACTCCCAGCAGCAGGAGGTCAGACTTGTGTCTCAGTGGCAGCATCCATTTTGTGGAGCTGAGGCTGTGTTTAACTTTAACCGGGGTTACAGCTACCAACATGTCTGCTCCCTCTAGAGGGGTGGAAGGCTACCCCCGTCGCCAGAACTGGCGAGGGGGTAGGATTCCAAAGCGAATGACACCGTACACGACATGTTTAGATAATGTCAGACCAAAGTTACCATAACCGCGAGGATTATAAGGCACTTAAAAGTATATGGTCTGACGCTTTCATGGAAACGGCTAAGGGATAGATCCTGAAGGCCGCAGACAGGCTCAGTTCATGCCAGAGCACCATCTCACACGATTCCAAGCACTCTGCCTTCAGGATTGTTAAGGCCTGCCATAGGAGTGACTGATAGGAGATCTGTGTGCCCATTTTAGGTTTAGATATAGGTATACTATATCTAAAGCAAGGGTGATTACACCACCTTGCCCCAGCTGTCAAGCAGCCAGTTGTGTCTGTTTTGGATGGCCATCCAGGGGTGGCATAATACATGCTGCAGCCCCTGGTAGGCCCTGTGTGCACCTATGCCCTGGGTACCTAAGGTACACTGTACAGGGGCTGATAAGGTGACTCAGTATCCAATTAGGTATGTACCTAGGGTACATGGAATCCATTTTACAGAGAGAGCAGTGGGCCTGGGGTCCTGAATAGCAGGGCCCCAGGTCAACTAAGTCGAAAAACCAGCAAAACACCAGGAAACAATTGGGGGCAACCATAGTCAGATATCCACCTTCCTACAGTGATCCCTTTTCGCCTTTCTGATCAGGTTATGGTACGCCCTAAGGCTACTCCTATAAGATTCTTTGTGAGTTATATCGTAATCTTTCCGCCATCGGCGTTCAAGAACCTTACATTTGGCCTTAGCTGCGCACAACTCCTCATTGTACTACGGGGCTGATCTGGATCCACGTGCAGGGGCTTTTTGGGTCCAGGGGGCAACCCTATCCAGGGCCTTAGTTATCCAGTCCCCAAACTCCTTCCAGGCTCCCCTGAGAGTCTGACTCAGCGGAGGGATTTCCTGATTAAGGGCAGAGTCAAATATCTCATGGTTGAATTTCCTCCAGTTCCTGCGTCTAGGAAAAGGTAAACGCTTAGGTTTATCCCCTCTACTCAAGCCCAGCACACTAAACGGGACAAGGTAATGGCCAGACCATAATATCCTAACTGGGGAAGAAACTTTAATATCATCCCAGTTCGCAAAGATGGGATCAAGAAGATGCTCCGCCTGATGGGTAGGCCTACCATCCGATAACCTAAACATCAAGGTTTTTAGAGAGGTGATTACAGATTGTGCCTCAGTACAGTCAATATCTTCAAAGTGAAGGTTGAGATCACCTACTATGAGGAATCTGTTATACCTGAAGGCAGGCCGAATCACCGTTTCAAGGAGACCCCCCAGGAGGGCGATAAATAAGGTAGCCCATAATAGTACACTCCGAGGAGACTTTGATGGAAAAAAGGCCCGCTTCACAGTTACTAATCGATACTTGCTTTAAGGAACACTCAAGGTCGATTTCATGAACAAATGCTATGCCCCCCCCCTTTTTGGATTTCTCTATCAATTCTGATTAGCCCATATGAAGGTGGAAAGGCCTCCTGAATGTCCGGGGTGGCGGCCTCATCGAGCCAAGTTTCCGTTAGAAATAACAAATCGGGTTGATAGTCGATGAGCAGGTCATGAATGTTCATGCAATGTTTTTTAAATGAGCGACAGTTCAGCAAGTACATAGAGAGTTGGTCATCCCCCTTCATCTCTCCAGATCTGTGGTAGGGAGAAAGGGACAGCCTCTACACCTTGGGGACATACAATCTACATACTCGGCACAAAGAAACCATCTAGTATTGCTCCTAGGCAGCAGGGTCGAGCCCCAAGAGCACTTCATTGGGTGACTCCTGAAATATTGCCCCAGGCGGCCCTTGATCATCCTTGCCCTGCGACAGGAGACTTGGAGAGGGATCTAGAGTCCTTGCAAGAGTGGTTAATGGATAGGCTGAATGATCTAGCATTCATGTTTGGATAGGCACTGGGAGATTAAGGGGCATGTATACGAGGACTTTATATCCGCTTTTTTGGCGTATAAAGCCAAAAAAGCGGAGATAAAACTATCGCCCTATTTACAAGAGGGTGCTTACATGCGATATTTTCCCCAACGCCTACCTTTGCATCTCTAAAGAGATGCAAAGTGGGCGTCACTGGGCGTACCCCGGTTGGACTACTTTGCAAATATCGCCGATGTACACATCGCGATATTTACAAGGCTGCCTCAGCATTTTAGCACACGTTAGATTTGGGAGAAAAACGCTGTTTTCTTCAAAAACTAAAGGGCATATTGTCAACGGCCAGCGATAATTATCGCTGTCCGTACATAGCGATAGAAATATTATCGCCATGATAACGCTATATTTACAACGCACAGCTCTATGGCGATATTATTTCAGCGATAGCGGTGTTTTCAATGGAACATCGCTGGTTTTCCAGCAATGTTCCATTGAAAACAGCAATAACGTTGCTGATACAACTTCCCCTTCTCCCAACCCCCCCCACTCTACCAGATACCGGTTCCCTCACAGCCACCTCTCCTCTCAGGCCCACAGAACCTCTCCCTGTTATGTTATGTTATGTTATAACAATTTGTTATGCGCGCAGCGACTCCAGCGAAGGAGCATCCCGGCGCAGAGACACAGAGCAGTCATAACACAACAAGGCTAAAATGCTACAAAAAGTGCTAAAACAGAGGGGCTAAAATAGGAAAGTTTTTATAGCTCTACGAAACGACAGCAAGTCCTCTATCAGCCGAATTTCAACAGGGAGGGTGTTCCAGATTGACGCAGCTCTCACCCTGAACGAACGGCCTCCCATCCGGCTGAGCCTAAATCTGGGGACAACAGCAAGGGCCTGACCTTGTGATCGAAGGTTACGGGTAGGGACATAGAAGGAAATAGAGTTGGCCAAGATCTCAGGACCTATGCCTCTAAGGATTTTAAAGGTCAGACACAGGACCTTGAAGAGGATACGCTTCCTAACCGGGAGCCAGTGCAGGGAGCGGATGACATGAGACACCTGGGAGAACTTAGGAAGTCCAACAATGGCTCTCGCCGCGGCGTTCTGCACCCGCTGCAGGCGTGTTAACTCAGCCTGGTTAGCCCCCGCCAGCAGAGAGCTGGCGTAGTCCAGACGAGAGATGACGGTTGCCTGGACCACAAGCTGTCTAGTCGGGGCATCAAAGAACTTAAGCACCGGCCTTAACCCTCTAAGGAGACCGAAGCAACAGGCTGCGATTTTTTTGGTGTGCCCTATAAATGTGAGACCAACGTCAAGCCAGACCCCAAGGTTCTTCACCTCCGGCACTGGGGTCGGAGTGGGGCCAAGCTCCGAAGGCCACCACTGATCGCCCCAGAGCTCCACTCCCTTCCCGACAACCATCACCTCTGTTTTTGTGGCATTAAGCTGGAGACAGTTACCTGTCAGCCAGCTGGCCACCGCCTTCAGACCGGACTGGAACCTGGGGGCATCCTGTTCCGCATCCCCGCTGAGAGTAACCGCCAGCTGTGTGTCGTCGGCGTATGAGACCATGGTTAGGCCCCACTGCCTTGCGACATCAGCCAGCGGTCTCACGTAGAGGTTGAACAACGTGGGACTCAGCGAGGATCCCTGTGGAACCCCCATGGCCAGCGGCTGGAACCCGGACTTGAACGGAGGGATGGCAACACAGAAGGAGCGGTTGTCTAGGAAGGAGCGGAACCATTGCAGCGCAAGGCCGCCGATACCAGTCTCCTCGAGCCGCCCAAGGAGGATGCTGTGCGACACAGTATCGAATGCGGCGCTGAGATCTAACAAAATCAGCGCCGACGTCTGTCCAGCATCCAACCTTGCGCGGAGATGTTCCACCATCACCAGAAGAGCAGTCTCCGTGCTGTGACCAGCACGGAAACCATTCTGTGTGGGATCGAGGGCATTGGACCGGGCTAAGTGTTCAGACAGGGCCAGATTGACATGGGCCTCTGTCAACTTAGCTGGCCAGGGCAGGAGCGAGATGGGGCGATAGCTTTCCGGCTTAGACGGGTCAAGAGATGGCTTTTTAATAATCGGAGACACCACCGCCTGTTTCCAGCTGGTAGGAACGACCCCAGTCTCTAAGGAGAGATTAACAAGAGAGCGTATAGCCACACGTCCCACAAAGGTCTGATCCCGAAAGAGGGCAGGCCTCACTGGATCGGATGGGGACCCAGATTTAACTTGCGTAGCAAGTTTATCAAACCCTTCCACGGTGAGGGGGGGAAGAGTGAGAAGAGCGGGCTGGTAGGATGTCCCCTTGGGGCTACCCAGTGCTATACCCATACTCGGGAAAGTCCGATAAATAGACTGGACTTTACCCAAGAAATAGGAAGCAAGGGACTCACAATGTGTGACAGAACTCTCAGCCGTAGAAATAGGCCGCTTAGACATAAGATCTTTCACCGCCTTGAAGATAGCCTTCGATGTCCTCAACTTCACCTTCTCCCAACCCCCCCACTCTACCAGATACCGGTTCCCTCACAGCCACCTCTCCTAGCCAACAGGACCTCTACAACCACCGCCCCTCTTTTCCTCCCAAACCTCCTACACTCCTATGTCACCTCACAGTCCTCCCCTCTCATTCCCCACCATCTTGTTCCGCACCCATCTCCCCCTAAACATGTCCTAAATTCCTTTCCTTCGTGCAACGCCAACAAAGACAACTCTCCCTTCACCTCTGATACACCAACCCCCGCTCTCAACCTCCACCTTTCCCCACCTATGAACCCTATACCTCAACTCTCCTCCTGTCCTCCCACCTCTCCCTGCCACCCACCACCTATAACACCCCCTCCTTTTGCCATCGAGACACCCAACCTTCCGTGCTCTGCCCTACTCTCTCTTGAAAATAAGCTATGCTCTCTTTTCACCTCCATCTCCCAGCTGGTAGCTTCCATTTCACTTTTAAACTCTAAGATTTCAACTTCCCCATTCACCTCAACTCCTCTGGAAAACTCTCACCTCCCCACGAGATGCACCTCGCCCCCTCACCCCATTATAGCCAAGCACAACCTGCCATCTGCAAACATCGCTCATTCACACAAGCCCTTGAGCGCCACCCTTCTTCAACCAGCACCTCCGAGTATCCCAACTAACTACTCTATTCCAACCATCTCCTCTGTGAGAACCAAGCATCCACCTAAACCCTCCAGTGCACCCCCATATAGGTATAATATCCCTATCACCCTTCTTAGCCCAAGTACCCCCGTCACCAAAATAGTCTCGGCAGAACTGCGCTGTCTGCTCCACAACTGCAGATCCGCAATAAAACACAAACTCGAAATCTCTGATACCATCACCCTTCACAATATTGACCTGTTGTTCCTAACAGAGACCTGGTTCAACGATACCTCTCACTCTATGTTTGATCTCCTGCTACCCACAGGATATTCTATTTTCAGGAATGACAGACCTATCAAAGTTGGGGGAGGTGTTGCAGTCATCTTTAGAAACTCCCTTCAACTCAAAGCTTTTCCCATTAGCGCCATCCGCACTTTTGAATGTCTATCTCTTGAGCTTCACCCCTCAGACTCCATGTCATATACCGCCCTCCTGGCAGCGGCCCTTCATTTATGGAGGAACCCACTGACTTCATCAGCGACCAATACGCACAAAGTGACAATCAGACCTTCGTGGGGGACTTTAATCTCCACTGGGGCTCCCTGCAAGACTCTTCCGCGAACTTGCTGGCCACCTTCCTCTCTACAAACGATCTTATCCAACACTGCACAGAATCAACACACTCTAAGGGCTCAATCCTGGACCTTGTTATTTCTAAAGCAGGCATGCTTTCTATCGCTACCCCTATTCACGTAGACTGGTCTGACCACATCCTCATTCCATTCTCTCTTAACCTAGCGCACTCTATAACTCTTGGCCAACCTAAGAGGGCTACCTCCTGGTTCCGTGACGCTAAAAACATTGACACTGTTTCCCTCACTTCCAAGGTTAGACCCGAACCTAGATGTTGATGATCTCACCTCACAATGCCTCTCAGTCCTTGCAGTCGAAATCAATAGCGTCGCTCCTCTCCAAAGCAAAAAGAAAAGGCTCATTCCCTCAGCACCCTGGTTCAACAAATCCCTATATGAAGAAAGGAAGCACCTAAGACTCCTGGAGAAACAATGGAGGCAAGCACCCTCCACCGATAATTTGGCTACGCTTCGTTCAGCAAGATCCAAGTACCACAAGCACATCTTCCTTGGGAAAGCATCACACTTCCGAACCCTCCTTGACTCAGCCAAAAATAGACCCAAAAAACTATTTGATCTCATCAAGTATACTAACTACTCTCCCCCAACCTCCAATTGGATGATTCTACTAAGAAAGCTGCTGATTTCGCTGTATTCTTTGACGAAAAAGTGAAATCATTTGTGGTTCAGGTTGCTCATCCTACCCCTCCAGAGGAGCGCAAATCTCTAGCCATTTGGCGGAACTTCGACCCCATCTCTGAAGATGTCCTCCTCAAGTGCATCCTCGAAACAAAGCCCTCCAACCACTCGCTCGACCCCATCCCTAGTGCCATTGCCATTGACTTCTATACCCATTCTCTTCCCTATTGGACCACTCTGGTCAACCTCTCCCTCTGTCAAGGATCCCTTCCTGTTCCCTTCAAAACTGGGCAGGTCACCCCGCTTCTTAAAAAACCAACTGCTGATGCGTCTGACCTCACCAACTTCCGCCCTATCACTAACCTACCCTTTCTTGCGAAGATCACAGAAAGATGTGTTGCGAAACAACTCTCTCATCATATCAAGGACAATGATCTTCTTGACAATATTCAGTCCGGCTTCATCCAAAACTGCAGCACTGAAACTGCCCTGCTGCAAGTGATCGATGACGCGCTGCGTATACTAGACTCAGGGGGATCTTGTCTTCTAATTCTCCTTGACCTTTCGGCAGCCTTTGACACTGTCAATCACAACACTCTCCTCAACACTCTTCAACAGAGAATGGGCATGGAGGGCACTGTGCTTAAATGGTTTCTTCTTTCCTTTCTTATAGATCCCAAATGATCAAAATAGCGGATAGTCTTTCATCTCCTCTGTCGGTGGGTCAAGGTGTTCCCCAAGGCTCTATTCTTGCACCCACATTGTTCAATCTCTATTTGGAACCTCTGGGAAATCTCCTAAGTAAATCTGGGGTCAACTATCATCTCTACGCAGACGACACTTAAATCTACCTCAAGGTTGCCTCCACTCACGATCTCTCCGTCCCAAGCTCTACCCTCGACTCCATTCAAAATTGGATGTCAACACATCAACTGATTCTGAATCCCTCCAAAACTGAATTCCTCCTCCTCTCCTCCTTTCTTTCTCCTCCCCCGGTTCAATCATGGATGGACCAGATGAATCTGCTGAACAACAAACCCATCATTGTCGACAGCGCAAAATCCCTCGGTGTCGTACTCAACACAAAACTCAATCTACTCTCCCACATTAATTCAATTGCAAAGTCTGCCCGATACCAACTGCGCCTTCTATGGGGGATTTGTCGCTTCTTCCCGGAGCATGACCTTAAAACCCTGGTCCAATCGCTGGTCCTCTCCAGACTGGACTACTGCAATTCTCTTCTGACTGGCCTCCCCAAATCCCACCTATCCTCCCCTAAGTCTGTTCTCCATTCAGCAGCTCGTTTCATTCATGGGGTCAAAAGAAGCGTCCACATCACTCCCATATTATCCACCCTCCGCTGGCTTCTCATCGAGGCTAGAGCTATCTACAAGACTGCCTGCATCACCCACAAAGCCTTGCACTCCTCCACTCCGCGCTACCTGGAGAATAAACTGAAACTCTCTGGAGGCTCTAGACCATCACGAAATGCGGAAATTCTACTGCTGGAACCTCCCATTTTCAAGAAGGAAAGATCGATGGCCTAATCCTTTTCAGGCAGCTCAGTGAGAGTCTGGAACTCACTTCCGCCTCAGCTCCGGACCACCACCTCCTCCCAGGTCTTCAAAACTGACCTCAAAGTTCTCCTCCTTCAAAGACACTTCCAAATATAATCCATGCCCTCTCTATTATCTGAAGGAAGCCCTTTTAATAATTGAAAAATCTACTTTGCATGACTTTGGAAGTGTCCTCCCAGTGTGTTCTTGTGGTTTGAGAGTCTGCCATTTATTGCAGTATTATCCTACCTGTGTTTGGGACTCATGTGTACCTCCACAAGTGCCACCAGTGCCTACGTAACAAATGTTCTTGTGCTTGAGTGTCCTCCATATATTACAGTATTTTACCTCTATGTTTATTTTGTACGCTTTTGTAACCTGCACACGTCACTTTTTCCTCCTGTAATGCACCGTTTGCTACCTCTTGTATTTTGTTGGCTCACGATTGTCACTTTTGTAATGCGCCGTTTGCTACCTCTTGTATTTTGTTGGCTCACGATTGTCACTTTTGTAATGCACCGTTTGCTACCTCTTGTATTTTGTTGGATCACGATTGTCATTTTTGCGTCATTTAATGTAACGTTTGCTTTTGTATTTTGCTCACTTGTAATGGTCTCATGTATCAGTTCTGTTCCTATTGTGAAGCGCTGTGACACCTTCGGGTAAAGTCTGCGCTATATAAAAACGCATAAATAAATAAAATAAATAAAATCAGGCCCACGCCCCCACATTCCACACAGAGCGCTCCAAGAAACAAGAATGCTGGAATCGGCATTATCATAAAAAACAAAGAAATGTCAATCCTTGATACAAAAATTATACAGCCAGGCAGGGCTATGATGGTCACCATACAATACAGAAACATCACCTTTAAGGTCTGTAATATTTATGCACCAACCAACAAGAATGAAAGAATGTCCCTGTTTGAAATGCTCCCACTTTTTATTCCAGGTGCAACCCCAATTGTGTTAACAGGGGATTTCAACTGCATCATAAACCCCACAGACAGATGTGGCAAGAAAAATTGTTACGAAATTGATAAGTCTGCAAAATGTCTCAAAAACATGTGTAAAGATTTGCAACTGTCAGATACAGGGGCAAAAGCATGGTCAAAACAAAGGCTTACCTGGGAAGCAGAAAGTGGCAAAGGCAAATCAAGAATTGATTTCATTTTCACCTCCAAATATATAAAAGCAAGGAATTGTGAAACAAACGAGAGTGGTATGTCAGACCACAAAATCTTGAAAGCAACTGTTGAAATCTCAAACATGTGTCAAATGGGGAGGTGTGTGTGGAAAATGAGCATCTTGTTATTACAAGAGGAAAATATATGTAAAAATTACAGTGATATGTACAACAACTTAAAAACCAGAAAGGAAAGTTTCCCATCCTTAGCAGAATGGTGGGAAGAGGTAAAAAAACAAACAAACTTTTTTTCAGAAAACAGAGCATGATCAAAAGCAAGGAAAAGTTTCAAAACTTTGACGAAATACAACAAAGAATGATCACGCTAGAAAACCTGGAAAGGGGTGGAATGGAAGTAGGGGAGGAAAGAGAAAAAACAAAAACAGAACTGAAAGAATGGCTGAAACAACGAGGAAAAGAATACATTTTTAACTCAAGGATCAAGATCTTTGAGGAAGATGAAAAGTGCTCAAGGTTTTTTTTCAAAAAGACACAGCAAGTGCAAAATGTAATGAATGAACTGAAAGACACAAAAGGACAAACACAAAAGGGCACAGAGAAAGTAGGGAAAATAACAACAGCCTTTTTTCCCAATTGTACAAAAATGAGCCATCAGATATAAGTGCATGTGAAGATTTTCTAGGGTCCTTGCAGAGCTCTTTATCCCAAGAGGAACAACATTTTCTAACCACCCCCATTTCAGGAGAAGAACTCTTCCAAATCATTCAGGAAGCCCCAAAAGGATCAGCCCCTGGGCAAGACGGCCTTCCATGGGAGTTTTACAAAGCTTTCTGGGGGCTTATTGCGAAGGATTTTTGGAGTCTGTTGAAAGAATGCTTGGAAACATTTTTTTACCCCCCTCCTTTCCACAGGGCATCATCAAACTGCTGGAGAAAAAGGGGGACAAGCTGGACATCAACAATTGGAGGCCAATCACCCTCTTGAATGTGGACAGTAAGATCCTAAGTAAAGTCCTGGCAGGAAGATGCAGAAAGGTGCTGGCCTCCATCGTGCACCCAGACCAAACATGTGCGGTCCCAGGAAGGAAAATCTGGGACAGCTTGACCATCATTAGAGACACCTTGTGGTTAGCGAAAGACAGGGGGAATCCACTAGCTATCTTGGCCCTTGATTTCCAGAAAGCCTTTGACTCCCTAAGTCATGAATACCTTTTCAAAGTGCTCAGAAAAATGGGATTCCCAGAAGGTTTCATCAAAACTATTGGCTTAATATACACTGGATGTGAAAGCCAAGTCCTTATAAATGGTACACTATCTGAGGGGCTCCACATTGAATCAGGGGTCAGACAGGGATGCCCCTTATCACCGGCGCTCTATGTATGTGCAAGAACCTCTCCTATGTGCCATCAGGAAGGACAAGTGCATAACTGGCCCTCTGGTACTGATGGAGCAAGGATTCGCACATTACGCGACTTGCTTGAATTCATGAACCTCGAATAACATGTAACAGAGTAACCCAACCTGTTTTGTCTTACTAATTTTCCCTTTATTTTACACTGGGAATGCCCGAGAGACGCTTGCCTATGTGTGTACTAAAACCCCATAAAGCTCGTCACTAAAAATGGCCGCTGCTTGGCGGGGTTTCTTCTGCGCATGCGTTAGTCACACTCACGTGACGTGACGTACTTGCAGTTCTAGTGGGAATCTTTGCGCTTGCGCATTAGCATTAAGATGGCCGCTTTGTATCCTCACATGGTGAAGCTGGTACTGCTGCTTCTGTGTTATTGTTTATTTGCACTAAAACATAATGCCATAGTTTATATAAAGTAAGGGGTATAGAGTAGCTATTCATTGTATACAGTGTATTCATTTATTTCTATGTTTTATTTTTTTTTCGCTTACTTTTCATGTATCGTAAACCCTTGGGCCTGGGAGGGAGTCCAAACCCCATCTTGAAAATCTCTACTGCGCATGTCACCTTGGCAGAGGGAAGAAAACCTTGTAACAGTGGAACTCAGCCAGCTGGCAGCCACAGCCAACATGCTCCTGAGAAAGTGACCTGCGACCCAGCAGAGTGGAACTGAACTGTACTGCAAAAGCTACAATTGTATAAATTTCATTGTATTCTGTATAATATCTCATGGGAACCCCAAATTTCATAGGCGGTACCAGAAAATGCAAATGAAATCTTGTAGAGGTGAAATGTGGTTGGTGTGTTGACCTATCCTACTTGGGGACCAATTGAAATTGGGGATTCTGACACTTGCAACATTTGTGGGGTGGTACACTGACCCGAAAACAGTATAACTAGCCTAGGTTTAGCTAGAGAAATTGTCCGACTTGTCCGAATAGCTGACCTGTCACTGACCCAACGCACTCAATAGGTGACTGATACAGAGGGCTGCGGAGCACTCTGTCAATAATTTCCAGAGACTCAAGGAGTTTTTGCTAAGAAACCTTAAGTGCTGGCGGAGCACTTTGCTGGGGAAATCGATAACCCAATCCGGGTTCTGGCTGATAGCTGCAGAGAGGGTGGAGCGCAGGCGTTGCTTCCGAACTGCGGGTGCTGGTCTTACCTTGGTGGTCCTGTCCTGATCCTAATCTGGGTTTCCTGTCCTGTACTGGGGTGTCCATTCTGCATCTGCTGTCCCACTGATGACTGTCCTTCCTTGGGGTTTCTCCCGTTCTTAACTGACCCGTGGCCAGGGTTGGTCTTCACACCATTCTAGGTAAATATAGTGCTGAAACTCTATACTGCACCTTTCTATTTTTCCGTCTTTTGCTTTATTAAAGACATACCTTTGCATATGTTGATTTTCCATGCTTTTTCCGCAAACTACTAAATGAAAAGTCATACATTTATTTTTCTTAGCATGTTCCTATGTTTCCCTTCCCTTCCCTAAGCAAAATTCTCCATATCGTTCATGAAAGTAGATGTGTGTTATTATTTTCTCAATTAAGCTGACTGAAGGGATGTTTCTAGAATTATAGTGTGTCCCTAATTTTTACCTTTCCTATAGTGGTATAGCATTCCAAATTCTCGCAATATAAACCAGGTCCTTTCTTTACCCATTTATCTGAAGTATTTCCAGTAGTAACCTTCTAAAGTGTTCCATAATTTTCCCTATAGTTATATATTTTTTCTATAGTTATTCATTCAGAAATTCAATCACTGAAAATTCTGATTAGTATATTCCCTGTTTTTACCTTTCTTAGTACTCATAAATGATTAGCCTGATCTATTTCCTTTATGGATATGTGCTTTTTATTATCTTGGTTATTGATTGTTTGCTTGTAATAAATCTCATGCTTTCCGAATCTGAAATCTAGATAAAACCTTTAAAACTTCCCCGTAGTCTGTGGTCTTTATGAAAATACAGAAGAATATAAAGTTGGTATTGTGTTGCTGCCTTTCTTATACAGCTAGCTCCCTGATCCATTGTGGTCATAGGTACCCGTAATGGTGGATTGGTAAGTCGGGTACAGTAGAAATAAAATAGTAAGGAACAGGGATACTGGTAGTAGAGTGTAAGGTCACCTGATTAATGCATATGGTAAATTGAAGTTTATGGGCCCGATACGTATATGTTAAAATTGTTGGTTGGGTGACCTGCGCGCTCTATCAGTATTTTTCTGGTAGCAGAGGTAATGGTTAGGCACTAGTTAAAGTTAGGTAGGACTAGTTAAGATAGGTAGGTAGGTCGGATGCTGCTATAAAGATTTTGCTGCTAAACTGTGAATATTATATTGCTGCTAAATTGAAAATCACGTGAAATGTTTTTGCTTTGAAAATTATGAAATGTTTTAAATTGTTTTTTCTATTGTTATATTGATAAAATGTACTAATACACTCGTTAGTGATTGTTATATGTTGACTGGAATCCCCGGGGAATTGAATAGCGGGTGGTGAGGAGAATCCACACCGTAGTGAGGTCATTGGCTTGAGGAATATTAGTGCAGGTTAGGCAGAACTGGAAGCACTGATTAGGGTTTTCTGAATGTATGTTCGAATAATTGATGGCAAAGAGTTCGCTGGCAAAACTTCTATTGTGATAACCTAGCAAGGGTCACACGGAAGGAGTAGCAGGTTCGTCGGAGCTTGGGTGATAGCAAAGGGGTTCGCTAGTGAAACTTTTAGACTTAGTATATATCCCGAAAAGAAGTGGATGAGTCAAAAGAAGTAGCAGGTTCCCTAATGCTTGAGTGAAGGGTAGGCGGAAGAGATCTATCCGTAGTGTATGAAAAGTAGACAGAAGAGGTTTACTTGCAGTAAAACGTATCTTTCCTTTCTAGACACTCGAGTACAGTGGCGAATGTGTTTACGTTGTTAAATAACTAAATCACTGGCACTTTAAAAGAGAAATCAAGTTTCCGTTACCTGGTAAAGGAGGGAGTCAGTTGCGAAGCTGCTCTGACGTCACTCTGTGCCGCGCTGGTATTGGTCGAAACAGCGGGTGTGTAGCGGAGCTGGAATTGTAAAGAAGGGGTGAGTGCCGAAGCGTGAGAACCTGTCTCGCGAAAAGGCCGCACACCCATTGGTTGAGACTATTTGAAACCGTGCCTTTGATTGGTTGCACGAAAATAAAAGACGCATTTGGATTGAGAGTGATTTTGTAAACAAAGTCGCTTGTAGGAAGTTATATGTGCCATACGTATAGGCCAGAGACTAGACCTGATCCAAGATATTTAGGGTTTGAAAACGACCAGTGGAAAGGTCATAACACCAGCATTATCTATGGAAATAAGAGAAAATTGTCCCTTGTAAATAAAGTGAAGAATTATTTCAAGAAAGACAAACCTATTAAAACTAGAGAAGGTGTTGTCATACCGCCACCTAATACTCCCGCATCTTTCATGATGTTTGATAAAGGGTACCATTCATGTGTATGTTTGGAAAACTGGGCGGAGTATACCAAGGATGACGGAATTTTGGCTTTTCCGTTAGAAGGTACATTTAATGGCAGGATTCTATTTAATTTGAGAACCCGAATGAATGATTTACATCCCAGACCTAGATTGACACAGTACGAAGCATTAGAGGAATGGGAGATAGAGGCTTTTGAGAGAGACAAGCCCCGAATGGACAAAGGCTTAACCAAATGGTATCCGAAACTGAAACAAGAAACCCGAGATAAAAAAATGAAACAATGGAGACAGAATATGATAGTAGAAGGACTGTATCCTATGATGGCAATGGGTGATCCTGTGGGAGAGAAAAAAGCAGAAAAGACCAAATACTGGGTAACTAGTGGGGAATCGGATGATGATTATTTGGAGGACCTGTGCATGAAGAATCCACCTCCTTATAACGAAGGACCTAGATCCTCTAGTGTAGGGGATACTTCCCGAAGACCCCCTTATCAGGAAGGGACTAGATCTGTAAATGTAGGAGACGGCTGTCAAACACCTTCCTAGAACGAGGGCCTAGGACCCATGGGTGCCAGAGATACCTGTCTAAGACCACCATTTAGTGGAGAATCAAGATATTCAGGTGAGAGGGACTTTTGTCCAAGACCTCCGTATGAGGAAGAACCGAGATCCTTAAACACAGGAAGCTTGTTCCTGAAACCTAATTATGGTGAAGGACCAAGTATGACGCATCCTACTGCCCTGAGTTATGCTCCAACTTTGACTCCACAGGTAGTGCATGAGAAATCCTTAGAAAGGTTATTGGAGGAAAAGGAGCGAGAGGCTCTAGCCAAACAAAGAAACAAGATAATTCAGAAAATCTCCCAGTTAAATACAAACCCTGAAGCCTTGACAATCCCAGTAACTATTGGACAAGTTGTTCCTTTGTATGGGGATAGACAGGGGAGTCCAAAGGCTCCGATTATTACCCCAGCTATAGTACAGCCGAGAAAAGAGCCTTTAATTGTAGATGATCAGACGAGTGAATGTGAATCTGAGGTTTCGTTAAAGGATTTGCCGATCAGGGACTCAGGAAGGAGTTCGCAGAGGAGACATAATCCTTTTAATACAGGAGAGATTCAAATGGAATCGACTTCAGGTACTAAAAGTGTCACAGTAGTGACTCCTGAAGAGATTGAGAGATGGAGTCGAGAATTAAAGAGACAAATTCCCCAGTCAAAACCCTTAGATATTTACAAACTAAGAATAGAAATAGAAGAACTGATGGCAGGAAACGTGGGGTTAGACAGATTGAATACCTATTCTGAGGAAGAGCTTCTATTTATCTGTAAAAGTCTTACCCGTAATACCAGAGTGTTCCATGAGAAATTAACAGACACTGCCGCCAGTATGGGAATAGATATTGGAAAATCAAAGCCATTACAGAAACCCTACAGAGCAGAATTCTCAGACAAAGATCTAAAGAATATGAATGTGTCAGGAAAGAAGGTACAGATCAAGGAATTGTTGAACGTGTTGCAAAAATGGGGAGTCTTGGAAAAATGGAAAGCCGGGTGGGCAAAGAAAAAGGAAGAGTGTAGATCCAAACAGATGACTTCTGAGTTTGTTTTAAAAGAAGCTGACAAGCCAGAACAATTATATCCTATGCGAGAAGTGCCAGGTGGAAAGTATGTGCATGTTCCATGGTCCAGACAAGATATTGTGTCTTTTACCAATGACTTCCCAAAATTAAGAGAAAAACACGTGGAGTGGTACAGACAGGTAGAAAGGTTTGTAAAGGTACAAAAATGCCTGTGGAAATATCTGGATGGGTTTTACGACATAGTGGTTCCTGTAGATTTGTGGACAGAATGTAAAATTGCCATTGGTTGGCCTAGTGAGGAATACCCGAGGAATCCTACTACAGGAGCTCCTTCCGATGAGGTAATGAATAAATACAATCAGGTAATGTTACATTTGAAGGGAAAAGTGCCTGCAAAGGAAACTGATTGGACCAGAATAGATAGAACTACCCAGGAAAGAGATGAGACTATGCATTCCTTTTATGAACGATTGCTACAGGTGTTTAAAACTTACAGCGGTATAGATAACATCGAGATGAAGGATATGACCCACTTTATTTACAGGTTTGTAAACGGTTTAGGACCTGAAATTTGCCGGTGGATCAAAGACAATAAAATCTGTTGGCAGTCAAAGAAGATTGATGAGGTCTTACGGTACGCAAAGTACTGTGAGGATGAGATGGCTGATAAACGAAAGGCTTTGAAAGAAAAGGTTATGTGGGCACAAGTCAAACTAGCAGAACAACAAGAAAAGCAATTGGGTAAAATGAATAACAATTCCCAAAATCAAGGATCTGGGGGTGGAGGGAAGCCCAAAATGAAAATGAGCCGAGAGGAAGCTAAAAAGAAGTTTCCCTGTCACAGGTGCGGACAGATAGGGCACTGGAGAGACGAGTGTCCATACGCACAGAATAATAACCCCCAAACCACTGATTTAAATCCACAGACGCAGAATGAAAAACCAAGAAAGACCCAGCAACAGGTAAAGGCGAGTCAGTTGCCTCGTGCACCTAGGCCGAATTTTAAGGGAAAGACACCGCAAGGTGAAGACATAGAAATTTGGGGAGGAAAGAGGATAGAAATGCAGCAACTTCGCAATTTCTGTTGAATAATACTTTCCTCTGTGACGATCAATACTGACGGGGCCCGAGGGGGGAGGACGAGGAGTGCGTACTTGGCGCCTCCTTGCCGGTAGACCAGTCAGGGCCATACATTGAAGGAAAGGTTGAAGGCAATGATGTCACCTTTCTGTTGGACACTGGGGCTACCCGTTCTACTGTGAGAACAGCAGACGTTCCAAACCTACCCCTCTCGGGAGAAGCAATCCAAGTAGTGGGAGTATCTAATCAATTGATTAGTATCCCAGTTATTGGGCCCATGGAGATTACAATAGGGAACTTCAAAGAAATGCATAGATTTGTTGTTTGTGATACCAGTCCAGTAAACTTACTGAGACGTGATTTGTTGCGTAAAATGAACTGTACCATCTTTTGCACACCAAAGGGCGTCGAAATTCAAACCCCAGATGAAGATGGAATATACAAATTAATGTTAATTAGACCTGACTCAGAAATTAAAAGACTGACAATACAGGACTTACCTGAAGAACTCCAACAGACAGTGAAACCAGATATGGGACTTTACTGGAAAAGATATAGGACTAATAGCAAATGTAGACCCAATTAAAATAGCCATAAAAGAAGATGCAGTTTACCCAAATACTAAACAGTACAAAAGGAGTGCAGAAGTGAAAGCAGGAGTTGCCATTGAAATAAAAAGATTGCTAGAAGCAAACATCATACAAGAAGTGATGAGTAGTCCATGTAACTCACCCATAATTGGAATCAAGAAACCTAGTGGTAAGTACAGAGTAGTGCAGGACCTGAGAAAGGTAAACAAAATCGGCGTTCCTTGCTGATCTATTGTTCCGAACCCAGCAGTGATCCTGTATCAGATTCCCTGGAATGCTGAGTGGTTCACCGTGATTGACCTATGTCATGCATTTTTTTCGATCCCATTGCATCCAGACAGCAAATTTATTTTCTCATTTGAATTCGACAATCACGTGTTCGTTTGGAATCGTGTCCCTCAGGGGTACACAGAAAGCCCCTTAATCTTTAATCAGATTCTGAAAACGTGCCTTGAATCATTAGTTTTACCTGGAAACTCAGTTTTGGTGCAATATATAGACGACCTCTTGGTGGCGTCCAAGAGTCAGAAAGACTGTGTTGTTGACACCATTGCCTTACTGAACCATCTAGGTGAAAGAGGACATAAAGTGTCACCTGACAAATTACAGTTCTGTACCAATTCAGTAAAATATCTGGGGCACCAGATAGAAAAGGGAGTCAGGAAAGTTACCTCAGAAAGAATCAGAATAATTCGAAGCATGCAATTACCCAATACTCAGAAAGAAATCAGAATGTTCCTTGGAGTCGTAGGTTACTGCAGTCAATGGATTGTGGGATTTGCAGTCCTAGCAAGACCATTAATAAAAATGACAAAGAAAGAAGCAAAAGACCCAGTGGAATGGGATGAGGAAAGCTTGACATCATTCACTAAATTAAGAGAATGTCTATGTACAGCCCCTGCTTTAGGAATGCCTGATTATTCGAAAGAATTTGCACTGTTTTGTGACACACGAGACAATTGTGCACTATCAGTCCTAACACAAGCGCATGGTTTGACTAGACGTCCAGTGGCATATTTCTCTGCTACTCTGGATCCAGTGGCTGCTGGATTACCCGGATGTCTGAAAGCAGTAGCTGCAACTTGCATGAGTCTAGAACAGAGTGAATCCGTTGTTATGGGACATCCTGTAACTGTGTATGTTTCACATGCAGTCGTGATCTTGTTGACAAGAACCAAAACCCAATATCTTACCCCTAGTCGACTGACTAAATATGAGAGGATTCTTGTAGGTGCTGCGAATGTGGTCATTACTAGGTGTAACATATTGAATCCAGCTACCCTATTACCAGACTCACTGATTGCAGAAGCGAAGGGAGAGGTCGAGCATGACTGCATTGACTTAACTGAGTTCAGTACTAAACCACGCCCAGATATCAAGGAAATGCCCCTACCTGTAGAAGATTACGAGCTGTTTGTGGATGGCTCATGTCTGAGACACGAAGTTGTAGGCCTAAGTGCTGCTTATGCTGTAGTCACGGTATCACGCACTATAGAAGCATCCTGTCTATTTGGAGTAAAGTCTGCACAAGTAGCCAAATTGGTTGCATTGACAAGAGCCTGTAAAATTGGGAAAAATAAAAGAGTAACCGTATACACTGACAGTCAGTATGGTTACGGAGTTGTGCATGACTTCGGCCAATTGTGGCTACAAAGAGAGTTTCTAACTTCTTCAGGTACTCCTATCAGAAATGGAAAAGTTGTACAGGAATTACTGGACGCAATCCAGTTACCAAAAGAATTGGCAGTGGTCAAGTGTACTGCTCACAGATCTGGTGACGATAATGTGACAGTAGGTAATCGATATGCTGACCTAGTAGCCCAACATTGTGCCAGACATCGAATGTCGGTCAATATCAAATTGGGGGGATACGGAAACAGCTGCCAACTTATGGTGTTTGAGAATGTGCCTACATGGGAAGAATTGAGAGATTTACAGAATGCAGCAACACCAAAGGAAAAGGGAAGATGGAGAAAGTTTGGTTGTCAACAGAGAAACGAGGATGGTGTCATGGTTGGCCCTGATGGTATGCCTGTGTTACCTGACAGCTTGCTTGCTTCTATGGCCAGGTTAATACATGGAGATGCACACACTGGTAGGGATGCCCTGGTTCGTGTTTTTAAACAAACATGGTTCAGCTCGAAGTTCAGGAAAGTAGCAGAGTCACTCTGCCAGAGGTGCTTGACATGTCAGCAATTCAACGCTGGGAAGAAAACAGTTGTTGAAATAGGTAAAATTGGGAAAGCTGGAGGTCCCTTTACAAGACTACAAATTGACTTTATCCAGTTACCCCTTTGTAAAGGAATGAGAGATGTCCTTGTCATTGTCTGCCTAGAACTGCGAGAACTAATACCTAGGTACGGGGTCCTAGTCACAATTGAATCAGACAGAGGTGGGCATTTTCAGAATTAAGTGATTGGTCAGCTCTGTGAAGCATTCAAGATTACACAAAAGCTGCACTGTGCATATCGTCCAGAGGCTTCTGGAGTGGTGGAACAGATGAATGGCACTATCAAGTCGAGACTAGGAAAGATGTGTGAGTCTACTAACATGAATTGGATAGAGGCTTTACCTCTTGTTCTGATGGGAATCCGAAGTATTCCAGACCGAAATACAGGCCTGAGTCCCCACGAAATCCTGATGGGAAGAGTGATGAGACATGCATGGGTGCCAGGACACAAACTAATAAGCATTTCTGATGATTAGGTACTTGAGTACTGCAAGCAACTGGGTGACCAAGTGCGTTCTATCTCTCGCCAGATTGGGGAAGACGCCGTCTCCAGTCCAGCAACTCCAGTCCATAAATTGCTTCCAGGTGATTGGGTGGTCCTTAAGAAACACACTCGTTCAAGTTGCCTTGCACCGAAGTGGGGAAAACCAAGACAAGTGATCCTGGTGACCACAACAGCGGTGAAGTGTGCCGGGGTGCCAAAGTGGATCCATGCAAGCCACACCAAGAAGGTCACCGAAGACGAGAAAACTGACGCTGAAGGTTGTCCAACTGAGGGGTCTCCAGACGTTGGTCCTGAAGTAGCTGATGACGAACAACCGAGCACCAGTCAAGACGAGTGGATACCCATAATCGACCTGACAGATGATCCCATAAGAACAAGAAGTCAAACCTACTCAGACAGAGAGTGGAATAGTGAGGACGAGACAGGAATAGGAGGAGACAATCAGATTATCGAAATCCATGTCAAATCTGATGAGGAAGAAAATCAGATAGGGACAGAACAAGTGATCGACACACCTCCAAGAACTCCTGAAGTTGAAAAGGGACAGACAGACGTTAGGGAGAAAGTTCAAGCGGAAGAAAATCAAAGGTTCGAAGTGCTTGAACAGGATCAGATAGAACTAGACGAAGGTGTTCAGGACACAGAAATTGAAACGCCCAAAAGTCAAAACCAGTCTACACCTGAACAAGGCCAGCTTAGTAACCAGGCAGAAGAAACTGAAGTAAGACCTGGAACTAGTCAGATAGAAAGGGAGGAAACAGAAACAGAAGTACCACAACCAAACGAGAATAAAAGAGCATTAGAAGAAAGCCAAACCACAGTGCCAGTTAAAAGATTCAAGAAAAAGAATACAGGGCCAAGGTACATCAAAAGACTAAGATTAAGACTGAAAACAGTAGAAGAGAAGCTTGAGCAAAGAAGACTGGGTTCCAGTAAGACTGAGCAAACTGGAGAGAACTCCAAGTGAAGGAGTGAATGTATAAAAAGACTGAACGAAAAGTATCAGGATCCTGAATGGACTTACCTGGTGTTGGAGGAATTTGAGGATCTTGATATAACTGACGACAGTGACGAAGACCTGACTGCTGACCAGACTGCCGAAGAAGAAGAACCAACCTGAAATTGCCCAGTGTAAGCTACCTGTGCAAATTTACAAAAAGGGGTTGAACACTTCTTTTGAGCGAAAATGTCTGATTCAAAAGTGAATGGAAGACCTAGACGTGATTGCTGTAAAACATGCTGTAAAGTATGTATATGTAGTATAGCCTTAGTGTTAATATTATGGATAGGACTAACTATTACTATTCCTTATATGATGAGCAAAAGTACTAATACTGACACTACAGAGACTGTGACGAAAAATGCAGAAGAAGTGACATCACAAAGTATAGAAGGACATGAGAAAGCACTTAGCATTAGACAAACTAAATCGAACTTAGAAGCACCAGATTAGGAAGGACTGCGTTATCACGGAATCAAGAACAAGACTCATTTAAACGTATTCGCTAACCTTTTAGTGCATTATGTAGAAACCATGGAAATAGAAGACTGTTACGTTTGCATGAAGCTACCTACTTCTGTAGCTGAGGGAGTGACATACCATCACTTGCCACTAACATATGGAATTTCCTATAGTATTTTAGCTAGCTTATTCTATAAAAGAGGACCGTTACAGTACTATTACTCGAACTCAGACGTGATATTTTCTGAACTTCCTATACGTGGAAATCTGAACCCTGTACATACCAAAAGTGATGTAACACGTTATATGGGAGAATACTTTCTGACTATAGGTACCATAGATTTAGGTGAAGCACACAGAGATAACTTGACCTGTTCATTACATGAACAAGAGAAAATGTTTTTAAACATGGCAGAGAAAAGAAGAGAACGTTTCCAAAGAAAGGCGAATGATAAAAGGCAGAAAACTCCTAAGTGGGCTGAAAACATGGGAAGCACCTCAAATGGTGTCGCTGGTCCTGCTTTGTTGCTGGATTTCGAGAAAAAGGGGAAACTTTGTCTTCACCGAGAAAAGACTAGTTATTATAATAACATTTTCATTGGTTCCAGTCAATGCGAGCACAATTACAAGGTAATTGGAGGTTGGAGTTTCAAAAATGGGTCAGAACCTGTGTTTCCCGGAATTTATTACATATGTGGAAACAAGGCTTTTTTCAAATTGCCGGATCACTGGTATGGAAGCTGCTATTTTGGAATTGTCTTCCCGAAAATATACCATGTGAATGAAATTGCTGGAAGCAACGAAAACACTAACAGTTTAGTGCGTAGTAAAAGAGAAAGTGTAGGTGAAATAATGGGTAGTACAATTAGTGCATTGATACCTGCAGTGTGAGTGGTTCTGAACACACACAGAATTTGCAAATTGTCAACAATAGTGGATCGGTTGTCTACTGACACCGCTAGTGGACTTCTGATGGTCAATACCGAAATGGTTGCGATCAGATCTATGGTTTTGCAGAACAGACTTGCTCTTGACACCTCATTAGCAAAAGAGGGTGGAGTCTGCCGAATGTTTAAAGAGCAACATTGTTGCACTAATATACCGGACAAAAGTGTACAAATTAAAAAGTATGTAAGGAACATTACAAATTTGGAAAAGGAACTCAAACCACTGGAGGTTGATAGTGCCTGGAAGAGACTTACTGATGGTCTCTCCGCTGTAGGTCATTGGTTTTCTAATTTAGGTAAAGGTTTATTGATTAAGGTACTGATGCCAATTGCAGTAGTAGGTTTTATCATATTTCTCATATTTGTCTGTTGCAAATGTCGCAAACACCAAAAGAAGTATACTGTGAACAAAAGAAGCATAAAACGGAGTGTGGATGAACTTGAATTAGAGGAACTGAATAATCAGATTTATAAAAGGGTGAAGAATTCTCACCCTAACAAAGATACGAAAGAGAAATTTAATCGAATGTTGTAAGAGATCGAATTGGGAAAGTTGTGAAAGTTGGCATCTGATTCCATTGGTTTTGTGATGATAGTAAATATCATCAAAGAGGGGATTGATGGAGCAAGGATTCGCACATTACGTGACTTGCTTGAATTCATGAACCTCGAATAACATGTAACAGAGTAACCCAACCTGTTTTGTCTTACTAATTTTCCCTTTATTTTACACTGGGAATGCCCGAGAGACGCTTGTCTATGTGTGTACTAAAACCCCATAACGCTTGTCACTAAAAATGGCCGCTGCTTGGCGGGGTTTCTTCTGTGCATGCGTTAGTCACACTCACGTGACGTGACGTACTTGCAGTTCTGGTGGGAATCTTTGCGCTTGCGCATTAGCATTAAGATGGCCGCTTTGTATCCTCACATGGTGAAGCTTGTACTGCTGCTTCTGTGTTATTGTTTATTTGCACTAAAACATAATGCCATAGTTTATATAAAGTAAGGGGTATAGAGTAGCTATTCATGGTATACAGTGTTTTCATTTATTTCTATGTTTTAATTTTTTTTCGCTTACTTTTCATGTATCGTAAACCCTTGGGCCTGGGAGGGAGTCCAAACCCCATCTTGAAAATCTCTACTGCGCATGTCACCTTGGCAGAGGGAAAAAAACCTTGTAACAGTGGAACTCAGCCAGCTGGCAGCCACAGCCAAGATGCTCCTGAGAAAGTGACCTGCGACCCAGCAGAGTGGAGCTGAACTGTACTGCAAAAGCTACAATTGTATAAATTTCATTTTATTCTGTATAATATCTCATGGGAACCCCTAATTTCATAGGCAGTACCAGAAAATGCAAATGAAGTCTTGTAGAGGTGAAATGTGGTTGGTGTGTTGACCTATCCTACTTGGGGACCAATTGAAATTGGGGATTCTGACACTTGCAACATTTGGGGGGTGGTACACTGACCCGGAAACAGTATAACTAGCCTAGGTTTAGCTAGAGAAATTGTCCGACTTGTCCGAATAGCTGACCTGTCACTGACCCAACGCACTCAATAGGTGACTGATACAGAGGGCTGCGGAGCACTCTGTCCGTAATTTCCATAGACTCAAGGGGTTTTTGCCAAGAAACCTTAAGTGCTGGCGGAGCACTTTGCTGGGGAAATCGATAACCCAATCGGGGTTCTGGCTGATAGCTGCAGAGAGGGTGGAGCGCAGGTGTTGATTCCGAACTGCGGGTGCTGGTCTTACCTTGGTGGTCCTGTCCTGATCCTAATCTGGGTTTCCTGTCATGTCCTGGGGTGTCCATTCTGCACCTGCTGTCCCACTGATGACTATCCTTCCTTTGGGTTTCTCCCGTTCTTAACTGACCCGTGGCCAGGGTTGGTCTTCACACCATTCTAGGTAAATATAGTGCTGAAACTCTATACTGCACCTTTCTATTTTTCCGTCTTTTGCTTTATTAAAGACATACCTTTGCATATGTTGATTTTCCATGCTTTTTCCGCAAACTACTAAATGAAAAGTCATACATTTATTTTTCTTAGCATGTTCCTATGTTTCCCTTCCCTTAAGCAAAATTCTCCATATCGTTCATGAAAGTAGATGTGTGTTATAATTTTCTCTATTAAGCTGACTGAAGTGATGTTTCAAGAATTATAGCGTGTCCCAAATTTTTACCTTTCCTACAGTGGTATAGCATTCCAAATTCTCGCAATATAAACCAAGTCCTTTCTATACTCATTTATCTGAAGTATTTCCAGTAGTAACCTTCTAAAGTGTTCCATAATTTTCCCGTCTATATAGTTATTCATTCTGAAATTCAATCACTGAAAATTATGATTAGTATATTCCCTGTTTTTACCTTTCTTAATACTCATAAATGATTAGCCTGATCTATTTCCTTTATGGATATGTGCTTTTTATTATCTTGGTTATTGATTGTTTGCTTGTAGTAAATCTCATGCTTTCCGAATCTGAAATCTAGATAAAACCTTTAAAACTTCCCTGTAGTCTGTGGTCTTTATGAAAATACAGAAGAATATAAAGTTGGTATTGTGTTGCTGCCTTTCTTTTACAGCTAGCTCCCTGATCCATTGTGGTCATAGGTACCCGTAATGGTGGATTGGTAAGTCGGGTACAGTAGAAATAAAATAGGAAGGAACAGGGATACTGGTAGTAGAGTGTAAGGTCACCTGATTAATGCATATGGTAAATTGAGGTTTATGGGCCCGATACGTATATGGTAAAATTGTTGGTTGGGTGACCTGCGCGCTCTATCCGTACCGGGCAGCCAAGGCAAACAGGTCAAATGTGTATCATACATGGACGATGCCACCATTGCTTGCACTGACGTTAGATCCATAAAAAGAACTTTCCTTATAACCCAACTCTTTTTCCTAGCAGCTGGGCTACAGGTGAATGTGGAGAAAACGCACTGCATGACAGTGGGACAATGGGACAAACTGTCTCAGCTCCCAGTGAAACCTTCCAAAGACCCAGTAAAAATACTGGGGATTCTTTTTTCCCAGGACATGAAGGGAGAAATAAACTGGGAGAAGATCCAGACAAAGCTCAAGCAGAAAATGGCGCTCTGGACGACAAGAAAACTTTTCCTGGAAGGGAAAGTCTTGGTGCTGAAAGCAATATGTCTACCAATCCTGATGTTTATTGCCATGATTTCCCCTCCATCATACAGGTGGACAAAAGTGACACAAAAACTTTTTGCAAACTTCTTTTGGGGGTCACAAATTGAAAAACTAAAAAGAGACACAGTTTTCAAACTACCCACAAAAGGAGGGAAAGACCTGCCAAACCTCCATGACTTCCTGATGTCACATTTTGTTAAAAACGTACTGGGGAATGCAAAGAAAGACTCACATGTGGCTGCCTACACACTGTTTGCTACAAGCTTCATCTTATCAAGAGTGGGCATATGTAAACTGGACAATACAAAGCCTTTTTTACTAGAACCACCCCCTGCGTACAAAGGCATCAAACCTTTCTTCAAGAAGCTGGAAGAGAGGCAAATTCAAGCGAAGGACATCACTCCCCAGATGGCCTTAAGCAAAGAACTGAAAGAAACGGACTCAGTGACAATGGTAAACAACTTATCAGAGAAGCAATCAGGGAAGGTTTGGGAGATGGTGAGCCACAAAGACTTGACAAACTCCCAGAAAGACTTGGAATGGATGATGGTATCTAAATGCCTACCAGTGAAGCAATTCCAACATGCAAGGAAACTGGCAAAAACAGCAAGATGTCCAACACCAGGCTGTGCAGCAGATGAATCCCTGATCCACTTCATTTGGAACTGCGGCGGAGCACAAAGCATGTGGAAGGCAATGGGACAGCTCATTAAAGAATTAACAGGACAGGCATCCCTGTCCTATGAACTGGTTCTATATGGTTTGGGCATGAATTGCAATGCAAATAAAGAAAGGACGCTATGGAGAATAATAAACTGCGTGAAAGAGGCGATGTGGGAAAACAGGAACCTTTCCTTGTACAAACACCAAGCAATCACGGAAAAAGAATGCCAAAAACTTGTTTTCAATAAAATGTTCTCTTACATGTGCATAGACACCCATAGATTTGGACAAGAGTGGGCAAAGGAAACCTGGAAAATCAGGAGTTGGTCTGGATGGGTAAAATGAGAAATCTTGATGGAAAACCACCAAAGATAGCCTTTTACTAAAGATTTCCGTGGAGAGTAACATTTAAGAGTTTCACTCAATTTTTGAAAGCTCTATCTCTGATAGAGTTGCCCAATTCTGTTAAAAAATAGACAAGCAAATAGAGCTTTTTTGTTCCAAAAAAATGACATCCTAAAATGTAACAGGAAAATACTGTCCAGACGCACTGCTGCAGGAACCCGGTTGCGGCTCAACAGCCTGTTACTCCTAGAAAATCACGTACAGACCAGCGGGTAATTAAATATATATTTAAACCTGCCCATTTGTAGTGGAGGCAGACTAGTGCTCGTGTAAAGCGTTGTAATACCCTGAAAAGGAAACATTGCGCTGAGAGCCCTGTTCCACTCTAGAGGGTCACGCAGGGCCGGCTCTAGGCTCATGGTGGCCCTGGGCAAGGAGCGTAGGTAGGGGGCCCAGAAGAGGGGGTTTGGGCGGGGCGGAGCGCGCAGGCCAGTAAAGAGGGGAGGAGGTCAGGGTGTTTAGTAGTGGAACAGAGCCGGAGGCCGCCAAATCCCTGCCAGGGGCCACCACCCAAATATGTATCCATCCTCAGAGGATTAATATATTAAGGATATATATTGGCGTGGTGGCCCTGGGGTTTGGTGGCCCTGTGCAGGTGCACAGCTTGCACATGCCTAGAGCTGGCCCTGGGTCACGTGTGACTGAGAAGCCTTGTCACGTGGGGTCCAGTTGGGATATTTGCATACCCACTATCCCCTGTCACTTGTAATCCTTCTTATGTAGTTAAATTAAATGTACTAAATTAAATGTACCACTTAATCAAATAAAAACATCAATGATAATATGTTTAGTGAGACGTTCCAAGTCTTCGTTTCGTAGTTTTTTTTTGTCCCACACTGAGAGTCCAAGGTGTTGTCTTCCCTCCACAGACATGCCAACCCTCCCGATTCAGGCGTGAGACTACCGATTTCAAGGCTAGTCTCCCGCCTCCCGATTCCTACAAGCAAAAACCCGATTCCTCCGGGGTTTCAGCTGACAGGGCTTGGTATTGTGTAAAGTGCCAATTGTTCCGGCAAAGAGTGGCGATGCAGGGGCTCTTGCTGGGGGGGAAAAACCAACATAGCGTCATTAACAAGGGAATGGACTTTTAAATACCTGTGAAGTATTGGGGGTGGGGGGCGTGTGTGTTCACAGGAAGCTGTTTCAGCCCCGGCTGTCACACAGGGTGGTGGGGTGGGGGTGGGGAGCATGCACTGCCAGCAACCTGCCAGGCCAGTGCACAACACTTGCATCACCCTCTCTCTGCCTGCCATTGCGCTCCATACTTCTAAAAGGTAAGACAAAAGAACGTACATTTGTGTTTCAAATGTCCGATCCTACAGCAGCACACTTCCAAAGCCCATACATGCCAGTAACCCCATTCTCCCGATTTTTTTCTTTTTTATCTCCCTCTTTGCTCTTCTGAAATGTTGGCATGTATGCCTCCAATCTCTGCTTTAGGCATCAAAATACATTATCTGGTTTCTCTTCAAACAGAATAAATCTTTCGCCTTGGAGAGGTACAGTTAAGAGTTTTATCCTAATTATGAAAGTTTTATCTCTGATTAAGAAAGAAAGAAGGATAAAATTATAAAGAATACTACAATACAATACAGGTCTACTAAGTCCGTCTTCAGTGTCTACTGATCGGCTCTCAGAGTCCGTCTACTGTGTCTACTGATCGACTCTCAGAGTCCGTCTACTGTGTCTACTGATCGACTCTCAGACCCGCTGTTGCAGGAGCTCGTGCTGCGCGAGGGGCGCTTTAAGAGCCCGAGCTGCCGCCTCCGACCACGGTTCGAGTCCCGGCTGCGGCTCAACGGGCTGTGACTAGCAAATAACCTAAAGACCACGCGGGTAAATAATACATGTCAATAAAGCTGTCCATGTGATATGAGTGTAACGTAATGCTCGTGTAAAGCGTTCTATTACCTAGAACACAATTTGCGCAATGAGAGCAACAAAAGTAAACCTCTGTTCCACTCCCGATGGTTCACATGGGCACCCGTAGGGCTTATTTGCATACCCACAATCCCCTGTTACTTGTTATCCCCTTTTATGTTCTTGAATTGATTTTACCACTTCATAACATTAAAGCTCAATCAAAATGTTTTCACTGGACATGTTTCAAGTATTCATTTAGTTTTGTGCCCCACACTGAGAGTCCAAGGAGTTGTTTTTCCTGCGGTCTCTGCTTCAGTCGTTATAGGTCATACTCTGATTTCACTTCAAACCGAATAAATCTTTCGCCTTTTACTAAAGGTTTCCGTGGAGAGGTTTCATTTATTTCTTGCAAGTTCTATACCTGATAGAGCTGCTCTGTGAAGTGTAAAATAGATGAAAGTGGTCGTTCCAATTAAAATATGGATTTTCTTTGTGAGTGAGAAGTTTAGAGTATAAATAATTCAGGTCATACTGCATCGAAAAATGGTTTGAATTTAAAATTATTTTTAAAGCCCACGTTCGCCAGCGGCTTCATGGCGCTACAACTTACAGAAACAGGGTGAACTGGCCAATGTGAAATAGAGCAGTTCAGGCTGTGGGGGAAGCAAATTAATTAATTAAAGGCTTTAGAAAACAAAAGAGTCTTAAGTTGTTTCCTAAATTGGGAGTAATGAGTCATGGTCCTGAGCTCAAGGGGCAGGGAATTCCAGAGGAGTGGAGCAAGGGTCGCAAATTTCGAACCGCCCCATTTCTTCCTACGGAAGCGCGGGACCGTGAGAAGGGCCTGGGTAGAAGAACGGAGGTCTCTGGTGGGTACATAGGGAGTGATTTCAGAAGAGATGAAGACCGGTGTCGTGCCCAGTCTTGCTTGGAAGGTGATAGAGGCCAGTTTGAACTGGACACGTTCATGAACAGGGAGCCAATGTAAAGATTTAAGGAGGGGAGTGACATGGTGAAATTTTGGTAGTTTGAACACCAGGCGGGCCGCCTGGTTCTGGATCTGTTGCAACCGCCTAAGACTGTATGCAGGTATACTGGCATATAGGGCGTTGCCATAGTCCAGGCGGGAGATGACCATCGCCAAGGTGATCAGTTTAAGGGCATGAAAAGAGAAAAAACGGGACACCTTGCGTATAGTACGCAGTGAAAGAAAGGAAGAGGAAACGACAGAGCTAACCTGGGAGTGAAGAGTAAGTTGAGAATTGAGCTTGATACCTAAAGTTTTAACAGAGGAAGAGGGGACAGGAGGGGAACCAAGGGAAAGGGGCCAAAACAGAGAAGACCAGGGGCTGGATGAACCACCCGTCAACACCAGCTCGGTCTTATCTGGGTTGAGTTTTAGATGGTTGTGGTTCATCCAGTCACGGATGTGGGTCATAATAGATTGAAAATTAGAGATAGAAGACAGAGAGGAGGACAGATCAAAGATTAGTTGGAGGTCGTCAGCATAGTTATATACTGCGACCTCCATCTGCTGTAAAGAAAAGATAAGTGGAGCAATGTAAAGGTTAAACAGGAGGGAAGAAAGAGAAGAGCCCTGGGGGACCCCGCACTGAACTTTCCGGAAATCCGCAGTAAAGTCACCCAGGCGAACAGCCTGGGTGCGGTCCCTCAGGAAGGAGGATAACCAGACCAGAGCAGTACCTCCGATCCCCGCCGCCCTGACACGGGAAAGTAAGATGGTATGGTCGACCGTGTCAAAGGCGGCTGAGAGATCAAGCAGGACCAAGGCCTGGGTCTTGTTGGTATCCATTCCCTCCCTGAGGTTATCAAGGACCGAGAGTACCACGGACTCCGTAGAGTGTGCGGGGCGGAAACCGGCCTGGCGGGGGGCTAAGGCCCCATGCATCTCCACAAAAGTGCTCAAGGTACGAGTAACGTGGCGCTCGAGCACCTTTGCCAAGAATGGCAAAAGGGAGATGGGACGGTAGTTGGCCGGGACCGAGGGGTCCGCACCAGTTTTCAGCGGGGTGGGCACCACACCCTGAGAAAGTGAGCTGTTAAGGAGGTGAAGAGGGGGATCAGAACATGAGGAAAAAATGTGACGGAGGATGTGGGAGGGACAAGGGTCTAGAGGGGAACCGGATTTGACCAAGGGAATAATCGAGGTGAGACATTCCTTAGTCAACAGAGGAAGAACGTCTAGTTGGCCAGTAGGGGGGGGGACACTGAGGGTCCACAAACGTGGGAGAGGGAAGAGGAATGTTGGCCTTGATGATAGAAATTTTCTGGATGAAGAAATTATTTAGGGAGTGACAGAGTTCAGGTGAAGGAGTGGGTTTCAGAGTAGTTCTGTCAGAGAATGCCAGGTTGTTCACAATCGAAAAGATTACTTTCGATTGGTTCTCTGCGGCGAGGATTTTGGAGGAGAAGTAAGCTGTTTTTGCCCCTAAGATGGCCTGCTTGTACTGGGCCAGTATATTAATAAACTCCAGTCTCAATAGGGGGCAATAGTTTCTCCTCCAGGCCCGCTCAGCTCTGCGTACAGCTAGCTTAGTAGACTTGAGGTCCTCATTGAACCACAGGTTGGCATCCTTCTCCCGCTTGGTCGTAACCCGCTTGAGTGGGGCAATCGAGTCGCAACCAGAGGTAAGCCACTGGTTGATGGAAGCGGCTTGGGAGAGAGTAGATAACCCCTGTAGTGAAGGGTAGGAGGCAGTAAGTAAGTCGGAGAGGTTGCCTGGGTCTACTCGTCCCCAGGACCGGACCCAAACGTTTTTAGGAAGTGAGGGTTTAGCTGGGGAGTATATGGGAAGAGCAAAGGAGATTGAATAATGATCTGACCAAGTACAGGGTGTAATAGAAACAGAGTTTACAGGACAATTCAGGGACCAAATCTGGTCAAGCACATGTCCTTTAGCATGGGTGGGGGAGTGGATGTGGGGTATAAAATTAAAAGATCAGAGGGTTTCTGAAAATTCCTTAGAGGAAGAACACTCTGCAGGGTCTGACGGCCAAAAATTGAAGTCACCCAAGAGCAGGATGGAAGTATTATTAATAGCGATTGTAGCTAATACTTCTAGGAACGTAGGCAGAAACAATAAAGGTGATTGAGGGGGGCGGTAAATAAGTAAGCAGGTAAGAGGAGGGGAGATGGAAGTGGTACGAATGGCCAGGTACTCGGTCGTAGCAATATCGGGCAGAGGGAGAATTTGAAAAGGCAAGTCTGCTCGGGCAATGAGCGCTACCCCTCCCCCCGCCCTGCCGTTAAGGCGGTCCGAGCGTAGGGCGTAGTATGGGGCTGGTAAGGTGGCCAAAAGAGCGGGGAGGGAATCATCACGAAACCAAGTTTCGGTGAGAAACAGCAAGTCTGGGGCATGAAGGTCCAACAGCACCGACAGCTCATGCGAATGAGCCACGGCGGACCGGGTATTAAGATAGTAAGCTTTGAGAGTTTTAATGGGTACAGGATTGATGGTACCCCTCAGAAGATTAGTGGGAACGTGGTCAGGAGGAGGGAGAACATGAGAGGGTGATAAGCCGAATAAGGAAATACGAGAACGGATGGCAGTAGGTAAAGACCAAGGGCCTTGAAGGCTTAAGAGGTCTGCCGAGGAGTAGGTCAGCAAATGGGCAGAGTGATGTGCCCCTAGCCCCGGCCGGCCGCGGACGGGCGCAGACAGGCTTGACTTGTGCGCGACTTCGGCGCGAAGTCGGCGCTCCCGCTGCGCTCGTCCGCTGCGCTTGCTCCAGGGTGTCATATATATCTGGTAGCCGTGACCCACTAGACCGCTAACCTGCACGGTGGAGAGGCAGGTAGGAAGTGTCGCTCGTAGGCTGACCCTCCGCTCAAACGGCACACAGCCGGGGCGGACCGGGGTCAAGAGCGAGAAAGATAGAGGTAGGTTCCCCAAATACAAAATTTAAATCAGGCACAATGCTCTCATTCAGCATAAAAACATTTAAGATTTAGCCAGCATAAATGCACACACGAGCGCGCAGCGCTGTAATCAAAATGAAGGCTTTTAAAAATATACCAAGTGCGCAGCACCGCTATCAGTCAGCAGGGCTGAGCAATTTAAAATTCAAAGCGCTGGGATCAAAGATCAGAGTAGCGTGGGAGCGCGCGAGTAGCCTGCTACCACTGTGATCTGTAAAAGTTGTCTGGCCGTGGGGAAAACAGGAACCAACATATACCTGGAGTACTGCAGCCACTAGACCGCTAACCTGCACGGTGGAGAGGCAGGGCGGAAGTGGAGCAGGACCAGGTAGGAAGTGTCGCTCGTAGGCTGACCCTCCGCTCAAACGGCACACAGCCGGGGCGGACCGGGGTCAAGAGCGAGAAAGATAGAGGTAGGTTCCCCAAATACAAAATTTAAATCAGGCACAATGCTCTCATTCAGCATAAAAACATTTAAGATTTAGCCAGCATAAATGCACACACGAGCGCGCAGCGCTGTAATCAAAATGAAGGCTTTTAAAAATATACCAAGTGCGCAGCACCGCTATCAGTCAGCAGGGCTGAGCAATTTAAAATTCAAAGCGCTGGGATCAAAGATCAGAGTAGCGTGGGAGCGCGCGAGTAGCCTGCTACCACTGTGATCTGTAAAAGTTGTCTGGCCGTGGAGAAAATTAAAACGCATCTACAATGAAAAAAAACATGGCACCTCGTGTGGTGATTGAAGAGGAGATTTTGCAATTTTTGGACGACCTGCGTCAATCCGCGGCTCTGGAGCGTGGTCGACAGTAGATAAGGAGCGGCCATCACGCGAAATTTTAGGATTATTGTCGGTATTCTAATGTGTCCGTGTGGGTTTAATTTACTTCACTTCTTCCAATGTTGTAGTAAGATTTAGACATTTGCCGCGCCAGTGCTTGTTTTTCACTGAGCGAGGCCAGGAAAGCACTTCCTGCAATGTGCCAGACACTGACCGGATATCCGGCTGCCCATAATGCATTGTACAGAAGAGAAACGCTTCACATCTAACTGAACAAATTACACTATTAATTCCTTTATTTCTATTACTGTTAACTTTAAACATCCTCCTGCATTCATCCCCAGAAACTCCATAAAGATAGGCGCTCTAATATTCATAGGAGACAAAATAGAGTAAGTGCTCATTTGGAACAACGGAGTCTGATTTGACCCACTCTTAAAGGTGATCGCGTTTCTCTGATTCATGGCATCTCGTGTGGCCATCTGCCAAATAATAGGATTAACATTGTTGACTTTCAAATGTCTTGAGAGTTAAAGTTACTTGGCTATCTCTTCTAATTTTTTTTAAATATTTGGCGGCATATTATGCTAACACCAGTTAGAGACAGCTATTAGGAGATTATCACTAATGCCATGCAAAGTGGGCGTGCCAAGATATCGCGGACTTTTCAGCGATATTCATGCATTGCGGCCGTTTTTTATCGCATTTGCGATAAACGTTTATCTGCGGTAAAAATCGCCCCAGCTCAGCGGTAACATTTTGTCTCTAACCAAGCAATAGAGATAATTATCGCTATTGCTTGGTAATATGCCCCCTGGTTTTCTGAAAATTTCTTAAGACTTTACCAGCTCTCTGCCCCAAAAGGAATGAAAACACATTCTGGGGCATCTCTGCAAATCAACAGGGATGCGACACGCAATTCCCTTTCTGCGCCACTACCAATGCGTCGCATTTACAATGCGGCACATGGATAGGGCGCTGCGTGTCGCATCCTGTGGCGTAAGGGCGGCGCATTGCTGGGGTCGTGTCGCAAGCGCAACGCGGCTTCAGCAATGCTCGGAGGCGCCCTATGCCTAACATACAGCGTCACTGGGTTTTGACGAAGCGTGGGACAGATTTACAAGCCCCTTGCGCCTCTTTAACGCCGCCGTCGCGTCACTTTTGTGATGCAGCAGCGGCTAAAACCCCAGCGCCATGCTTCCGGGTATTTACAACGTGACGCATCTGGGAGATGTGTCACGGAGATGCGTCACGTTATAAAGCCCTGCGCCACATGTAAGCGTTCTGCCGCGAGGGGGGGGGGCCTTCCGGTGCAGGAACGCCTCCTAAAAGTGGCTGAGTGAAATCAAGATTTCACTCAGTCACTTTTACGGCCATGCTGCGTCAAAACCCTCCGCCTCCTTGAAGCAGGCGTAAGGATTGACGCAGCATGTTACAGAAAGGGCACCTGAGCCTTGCTGGAGCTGCGTTGCGCTTGCGACGCAACTCCAGCAATGCGCCAAATTTCCACCAGGGATGCGTCACGCATCTGCCCATCCGAGCGCCACGGTGCGCCGCATTGTAAATGCGGCGCATCAGTGGTGGCGCATGGGTGGGCAGATGCCTCACAACTCTTCTGGTGCATCTCTTCTGATTAGCAGAGATCCGCCAGAAGTCGTAAATCTGCCCCCATGTACCTAAAAGTGACTCAGAGAAATCTAGTAGATTTCACTGTGTCACTTTTACGAGGCCCACCCTGCCCCGGGACACCTACATGAAACCTAAAACAGGTTTCATGTGGCTCAGGGCTGTACAACGTGACGCATCTCCCTAGATGTGTCACTTTGTAAATAAGGCACAGCGTGGTGTATGGTTTATGCCGCCGCTGCGTCACAGAAGTGACGCAACAGCAGCGTAAATGTGGCGCATGGGGCTTGTAAATCTGCCCCTCAATGCCTTGTAAAGGGCAGTAAGCTCGCTATAAACATATCTCATGATGTCTCAAAACACTGTTTTCACTTAGAAAACTGTATGGTTGAAAAAGAATAAGGAAGTGTCAGAATATGAAGGGAAACACTTCCCAATGTCTTCTTTACTTTCCGCAGGTTTCAGTCAGTTGCTTCCTCTCCACTCAAATTTTTGGCTCTCCTGGAGAAGTGTTGATGGAGCAAGGTCTGGTAAGAAAGAGACTTGCTCAGAAGCAATCCATTCGTTTTTAAAAAAAAAACATATTTTATTGTAAGATTGCACAAAAGTTGCAGGGCTCTGAACCCCAGAGGCCACTGCAGTATCAATTTATACAATTACAAGACAGCATCTGACTTTCTTTTACATCAAACAATGCAACCAAAATACGTGACTTAGAGTATCTGATTTAAAGCCCCCCTCCCCAACTAACCCCCCCCCCTCCCGAGTTGCGCAAAGTCCACTGAGCCCAGTTTTTATGCATAAGCAATCAGGCTAGAAAAAACAGTAAAGGAAAAAGAAGAACGACAATAGAAAATCCCAGGCTTGGTACACACACACCCCAGGCTATCCCTCAACCCCTCCTGATCTGTCAGACCCGCTCCAGCCCTCATTCCACTGGAAGATCGTCCACAACATTTGGAGGCTCCAGTCACAAACCCCTATAGTCGCCCACCGCTTCCATATTTTGTAATGCTTACGCGGACATCTCGGGCAACAAGGATTGGCTGTTCCAGCCCCATGGAGAAATCAAGTCCATTTTTCCAGGCTGCCAACGAGGGCGCCAGTGTATCCTTCCACATCCTCGCTATATCACGTTTCTCCAATGTGAGGCCCAGCATCATGAGGTGCCGTTTAGAAACATTGCCCCCAATCCCTTCCATCACATGCAGTAGGGCGAATTGTGGCATGCGTGGAAGTGACCACCCCAGGATCTCCGATAAACAGGAGAATACCGCCCTTCAGAATCGATCGATTGATAGGCATTGCCAGACGGTGTGCAATAATGTGCCCTCCTCCCCACCACACCGGAGGGAGGCAATCAAACCTGCCCGTCGTAGTCACAACTGAGTAAAGTAGACCCGATGTAGGTATTTAAATTGTATGGGCCGAAGCCCTATTGCTATGGCTGCTCCTCGGGGGACGGCTAAGGCCTCCTTCCAGTCCCCCTCGAGCGTAACCACATCCTCTTCCCATACCCCCCGAAGCTTCTCAAGCATAGGCGCGCAGTGGATGACCAGGGACTGATATATCTGTGAGATCTTCTTGGTTTCCATTCCCCCATAAAAACCTTTGCCTCCAACAGACTAAACTCGGGTAGCGAGTCAAGGCCCTGTAGGCTAGGGGAAAGCGCATGGCGGAACTGAAGGTACCAAAAAAAATGGGACTGGGCCATGCAAAATTCCTCCTGTATGTCCCGGAAGGACTTAAGGGACCCATCTCACAATACATCCCCCAGGGTGGAGATGCCGGTGGCATCCCATACCCTAAAGCCCTGCAAGGCTGCCAGCTCCAGCAGGCGCCTGTTGTGACACAAGGGAGTCTCTCCAGTAAGGGTAGTCCACCACCCCTTTCACTTCAATGACTGCCGCTAAACTTGAAAGACAACCTTTGTCACCTGTGGTAATGTACCGCGCAGCGTCGCGGCATAGAGAATTGTGTGAAGGGTGTGAGACCCCATAAGGTGTCGCTCCAGCGCATAGGCCGGGTCCTCCCTGTCCCCATACCAGCACTCATTTAGAACTAATAGATGCGAGGCCTAGTAGTATGAAAGAATATCAGATGTCGCCAGCCCACCACAGTAGGTGGAGAGAAAGCAAGTGCGCAACGCTACTACCCACACCGCCCACACGGAATTTACCAGCCTAAACCATTAGGGCGCGATTGGGTACGGGTGATTCTGCAGCTGGTACAGCAAGTGGGGGAGGACCACCATCTTGAAGATCGCTGACCTGCCATATATTGCTAAGGGCATACGTGACCAGGTCTTAATATCCATGTGAACGCGCTCCCAAACCGGCTCCAAGTTCCGCTCCCAAGATATGGCTGGCACATCCGACAGGAAGACACCCAGATATCTGAGACCTCCCACTGCCACCTGCAACGCCAACGTCCACGTGCCCGTATTCACCTGAGCTCCTACGACCCACAACTTGGACTTGCAGAGATTAATGTGCAGCCCGGTCGTTTCCCCGAATATTTGCATGATCTCAAGGATCCATGGGCCCGATCTATCTAAAGCAGTTAGGAAAAAAATTAACATCATCTGCTTACAATGCGATCCTATCGGAGAGACCTGGAGCCCACTAAAACCCCCTTAGCTGCGCATCGATGCGCACCCAGGCCGCAAATGGCTCCATGACTAGGGCGACTAAATATGGCGACAGGGGGCACCCCTGTCTGGTGCCTCGTATAATAGGAACGCTGGACGAGCCCGCTCCCGCCACAAGCACCGACGCTGTCAGATCAGTGTAAAGAAGCATCAGATATGACATAAAACGTGGGCCGAAGTTAAGACGACATAGAAGGGCAAACAGGTAAACCCAACTCAGGGAGTTGAAAGCCCTGTCCATGTCCGCCAGCAGGAGTGCAGTCGGCTCCCCCATTCGCCAAACCGCCTCCACTGCCACGTGTGCCCGCCATGTGTTGTGTCGCGTCACCATCTGGGGCATGAAACTGGCCTGGTCCGGGTGTACTAAGGCCAATATGTGCGGCAGAAGGCGGTTAGCCAGCTCTTTGGCCAAGACTTTGACCTCCACTTTAAGAAGAGAGGTGGGACGGTAAGAGGCGTGCTGCTCCGGGGGCCAACCGGGCTTGTGGAACACCACCACGTCTGCATATTTCCAATCCGGGGGGAGCCGGCCGGCTTCCCTGGCCTCCTCCAACGCCGCCCGGTAATAAGAGGCTAACTGTACGTTATACCGGCGAAAGAACTCATTGGGGAACCTGTTGGTTCCAGGCGCCTTCCCAGAGTTAAGCTCTCCCAGGGCCCTGCTCAGCTCCTCATCTGATAGGGGGAGCTTCAATTGTTGGCGCGTCTCATCGGACAACGCTTTGGGCGGGAGATTCGCAATAAATTTGTCGACTGTAGCCTCCAGCAGGCATTTCTGAGGGGCATATAGGTCCGCATAGTAGACGGCAAAGCTCTCTGCTATGACCTTAGGATCCATCAACGGTACCCCACCCTCATCCAGAACCCCCGGAAGGGCCAGGTGATGTAAGGCACCCTGGCAGAGCCTATGAAGCATCTTACTCGACTTGTCGCCTAATTGATAGATTCTACTACGCCATACCTGTCATGCCTCGTCCATTAGTTGCGAGGCATAGGACTGTTGTGCCAGAAGTAATTGTCGCATGGCCGGCCCCTCATCCTCCTCCCGGCACTGACGCTCCAGAGCTTCCACCTCCACCTCAGCCCAAACCAATTCTCATGGGCCTCCACACACCATGCTATGTCCACGCCACGTAGTGTGGGCTTTAGCGCCTCCCAAAGTGTCACGGCGCTGGAGACCGACCCCACTTTGGCGGTGAGGTAGTTCGCGACAGCCTCCCTCTTGTGCCTCTCGTATTCACCATTCTGCAAGTTCTATATAGCTAGGCGCCATTGAAATGGCTGCCGCCCCCTGCCCATCTGCAGCTCAACAGCCACCGGAGAGTGATCTTCCAACCCCCAGGGGAGGATCTCAGCGGAGACCATATTTGCAACCATCGCCCGGGGAACGAATACACAGTCGATCCTAGAGAATGACTTATGAACTGCCGAGAGGTACGTAAACTCCCTCCTGTCCCCGTGAGTGTGCCGCCAGGTGTCCACCCAATCAAGGCTTGTAACCAAAGAGTGTAGTTTCGTGGGCTGAGTGCCACCCTGGCCTGCACTAGGCCTGCTCCTGTCCCTACCCACATCCTGCACATCATTCCAGTCTCCACCCACCACAGAGGCCACGTCCGGCATGTCATCCCACAAGGTAAGTAGCCGCTCTACCAAGGACCACTGTAACGTGGGGGTCATATACACAGCCCAACACTATAGGATCGTACCCGATCGTGCCTCGGAGAAAAAGGTATCCCACCTGCGTATCCAGCCATTGCTGCTCATGTACGTATGGGACGCTGCGGTGTATTAAAATCGCTACTCCCCTGAAACCCTGTGTGAATTCAGCATGAAAGACCTGCTGAAAGCCCAAACGCTGCAGACACAGGACTTTGTACCCCATCGAATGAGTTTCTTGTAAGAAAAGGATGTCAGCTCTGGCCCGCTTAGCCTGGCGCAGGACAGCCCCACGCTTATTTTTGTCCAGGACCCCGCACACATTCCAGCTGACAATGTGGAGGGTACCCGGGGACACCTGCCCAACTACAGTCCCACTAGCCATCGAGCAGCATACAGTGACATAACACGGAAAAGGGGCCCAACGGTGTGTGTGTGTGTGTGTCTAAACTTACCCAGAGAGATGGCGCAACTCATACCCCAATCAAACACCCTCCCCATAACAAACCCCCCACCCCATACCTCAAAAACACTGAAGTACCTGTCGCGCCAATGGATCCCCAACTGACAGCCCATGTCATCCGGGCCCATCCCCCACAAGTGCTGGAAATGTGGGGATTCAGCCCCTCTAAGGGCTCCCTCCATACTGCTTAAATCAAACATGCTCACAATCCTATTAGAGGAACATCCCGGCACCACCCACCCCACAGCGGTTAAGGGTCCAGTGTCCGAGGCTGGGAAGCTGGATCTCCCCGAGAGGAGGCACGACAGGACAAAGAACGCCTCTGGGACCGAGATATTCTGTGCCCCCTCCAGCGCTGTGCATATGAACTTTTCAACAGTCAGTGAAGAATCAGAATGCAACAATGGTGGGCGGAGCCGGGAGCCGAGCGGACGTGGATTGTCTCGGCTCCCGGGTCACGAGCTGCTCAACCCCGGCTCTGGGCTGCTACGGCCCTTCTTCTGTGCGCACCTTTTCTCCACATGTGAAGCGGAGCGAGTGGGGCTTCTGCAGAGCATCGGCGATTGCCCCTAGATAGGCGGACAGGTCCGATCTCCGGATGAGTGTGAGGAGAGGACGGTGGCGCTCAAGATGGCGGCCGGCACCTCGCCTTCGACTCCGCCGACTGCGGCCGCCGTTGGGAGGTAGGATTGAGACCTGCGCTCCCCCGGCCTGGCCAGACTCTCGCTGACTGTAGCGGCGGCTGCTGATGGGAGATGGCACCATCTAGCCCTACCGGGACCGCGACACTCACCGGGGGAATCATCCCAGCGCCTGCCTGACTCCAAGATGGCAGCTGGCGGCGACTTTAGAATGTCGATCGCCGCTTCCTCTGGCTCACCCCAGCCTCTCCCCGGCCTCTGGTCTAGCCCCGATTTCTCCGCCTGATTCCAGGCTGTCCCCCAGGGTGGGTCCTTGCTCCATCAACTCTGCCGACTGGACCCAGCAATACTTGCCTCCAGCCCCGAACAGCGTTGCGGTAAAGCAACTTCCGAGGGGGGGCCCTGCTCGAGGGGGCCCTGGCCCTCGCGCCCCGCAGCGCCAGCGACTACTTCTGCTGGGCACAGGTCTCCCGAGCCGATCCACCACCTTCTGCTGCCTGTGGCTGTGTCCGGTACGCTGTGAGGACAGTGCCTCTGGTGAACTCTGATGATCGCAAGCTCTCCAAGATGGCGATGCGACTGCAGCTGGCCTCCATCTCCCCCCTGGGTTCCCACCTTCTCTCCGGGACTTCTCGACTTGCGTGCTATCCTGAATGACACTTTGCTGCGGTTTTTCGGACAGTTTTCGCTGGACTCTAGCCCTTCCCTCCATACCTTGCATCCCACCCACCATTCCTCTATGCTGTGACTGCATCTTTGACCTATTGCAATAATGCTAAGCTTTGGTATTCGCTGAAGTCCTTACACCATATACCACCCCTATGCGTCTCTTAGAGTTTAACCAGTCATATCCCTTCCTATATGTATGTAGTTGACTCTTATCACTAGTGTTTGCAGTGGACCTTTATACTCTCTACCACTCCTATGTGACCCTTAGAGTATTTCCAGTCATATCCCTCCTGTGTAGATAGAAGATAACTCTAATGACTAGTATCCTATGTGATTTTTAGATTGTATCCATGTGTATCCCCTCCCTGTGTTTAGAGATATAGCTTTAATGACTAGTCGCCTGTGTGACTGTTGGAGTATAGCCAGGTGTATCCCTTCCCTCGTGTGAAGAGATAACCCTATTCACTAGAACAAAAAGAAATGTGTTCCTTATGTAACGTAACTGATTCTATGTAAAGTGCTTTGATAACATGTAACGGAACTGGTGCTATGTAAAGCGCTCTGATAACCTAATCGGTTCAAGTTCGCGCTATATAAAACTCTAAAAATAAATAAATAAATAAATAAATAAACCCGGGCGGTGTCTGCACCCTCACCCGCACGGTTTCATATGTCCACTTGAACACCTCCTCCGGGATGTCGAAGAAATGGGTGCAAGATTGGTACACCACCCGCAGGCGAGCCGGGAACAATAAGGCGTGCTGGAGCTTGAGGTCCCTCAGCCTGGCTTTCGCTGCCATAAACGATTGGCGTTGCTGTTGAACAAGTCGCGTATAATCCTGGAACACCAGGATACGATGGTTATCGTAGAGCAAAGAGGCCTCATTTATGAGGCCGTGCGTCACTTTTACGCCGCTGGTGCATCACTTTTTGTGATGCACCAGTGGCGTAAAAAATGCGCCTTGTTGCGCCATATTTACAAAGTGACGCATCTAAGTAGATGCGTCACTTTGTAAACCCCTGCGCCACATTATACCTGCACCAAGTATAATGTATCCAAGGAGGGAGTATTGACGCAAGGAAGGGTCGTAGAAGTGACGCAGTGAAATCTATAAGATATCACTGCGCCATTTCTTGCCCGCTAATGTGTCAAAATCTTACGCCTGCCTCATGGCAGGCGTAGGACTGACGCAGGCCCTTTCACATAGGACTTGCCCATGTGAAAGGACACATTGCATGAGTTGCGTCAGTTTTGTGACACACTCCAACAATGCGTCACTTTTGCGCCTACAGATACGTCAGAAATACTGACGTATCTGTAACTCCTTGCGACATGATGCATCATATTATAAATATGATGCATCAATCATGACGCAAGGAGTGCGCACTGAGAAGTGACGCATCGCTGCTTTCACGCAGCGATGCGTCACTTTTCATAAATGAGGCCCAAGGTTCTTTGGCACGGGCCTGTTTCAGGACGGCATCGCGGTCAAGATAGTTCAAGAAACACGCAATCACTGGTCGTGAACGAGCCCCCACCGCCGGCTTGTGGGCGAGCGCTCTCAGGGCCCGCTCCACAACGAAGCAGCGGGACAGGACATCCGGGGCACCCAGCCCTCCAGCCATTGTGTAAGGAAACGTTCCATATTCCCAGTCTCACAACCCTCCGGGAATCCGACGAAGCGCAGGTTGTTCCGCCGGGCCCATCCTTCAGCATCCTCAACCCGAAGCGCCAAGCCCTTCTGGGGATTTTCCAAGCTCGCTACCTTCTGCTTGAGGACTGTAACATCATCTTCCACCCCTGATATGCAAGTCTCCCCCTCCGTGATGCGAGCCACTTCATTCCGTAGGTCATGCCGTAGTGACATAAAATCCGAGCCCACCGCACCAATTTTGGCATCTAGCATGTCTCTGGAGTGGGTGATTGCCGCCATCAGAGCCGCATTGTCCGGTACAATCTCCTGGGGGTCCCAGTGGCTCCCCATCGATCCCGGGCCGGTAAATTGTCGATGGGCCCATGTTTTGTGGCTCCACCGCCGCCCTTATCTCTCGTCATGGTGGTCCTCAACGGGATCCTCGTGGGCCCGAGCCTATCTATGCTAGGCACCGACGAAAGTACCCCCTCAGCACAGGCAGGAACACAGCAAGCCGGTCAGGCTCACAATCGAACCGCAATGGATGGAAGGCACCCCCGATCCGGGGCCCGCAATCCACCATTATAGGCCTCAGTCTGCGAGGGCCCCCCTCATGCAGCATAGACCTGGGAAGCCTGCCCGCCGATGTCGCAAAGCACCAAAGCGGCAAGGCCCCGCTGGTGAAGCCGTCCCCAGGGCCCCACTCTGCCCACTCGACCGCCGGTGTCAGCCCTCCAGGGATGAAAATGTTGGCACAGAGCTCTCTCCCCACGCTCCCCCTCAGCACGACCCGGCATGGCCATGGATCATGGGCCCTGTCGCCACAGTCAAATCAGGGGACCTCCATCAATTCAGGCCCACCAGCTAGCGTCTGTGCCCGGGATCCGCACAGCGGAAAAGATCCAAAAAGATCCAACGTCTACACCGTGCGGCTGTGCTGCCCCTCCGGGCCCCTCTCCTATCACCGGCCCGTCGCAGGGTACCCCTCTGGGGCACGCACCAGGCCAGGCCAACCTCCACACAGGCCCAGGAAACCACCCATGCGGGAGCACCGCAGGGCCCACTCAATGGCTCCACCGCAGGTCCCAGGAGGGGGTGGAGGGGGTCAAGGAAAGACCAGTAAGTGAGTTTGAGGCCTCCCGAGCCCCCCCACGTGTCCCGACCCAGCCTCTGGTCCCCAGCTGGTCTCCCACTCTCGCTGCTGTCGCCGCCGCTCCGAAATGGCCGAACACCCGGGAGGAGGGCACTCCCGCGCCCGGGGCCCCAGAATCAGGCCTGTCTCCTAGGCGCGCCCGGGCTGTGGCCAAACCTCCCCGCGGGCCGGGGCGCCCCATCCTCCCGACTCCTCACCAGAAATCGCCACCTGGACCCTGGGGCTGATCCGCCCGCGAAGACCTCCGCCACCACTGAGCAATCGAGACGATTGGAGACGCTGTACTTCTTGTTTCTTTGCTGGGGCATTCAGGAGCTTTTCTCTGTGTGGGTCAAGAAGCTATGTTCTCCTCTGCATCCATACTCCTATCTCCTTGAAGTTCTTTTTGGTTTTTGAGGCCAGCTTCGGCGGCTGCTAGGAATTTTACCATCCGGCAGCTCAGTTGGATGTTGTCGCCGCAAAAGCATGCCAGCACCGCTTGCCTGCAAGACCATATCCGTTTTCTGTTGAAGAACGGTCTCAGGAGGGCCCGTCGTTCTTGTAGTAGTACCCTACAAATAGTTATCAGATGCACTATGTTTTCTTCACCATCACCACAAAGACGACACTTTGCTGGTGTCTGAGCCCGTAGCCAAGGCGGTAGATGATTTGCCAAGGGCAGTAGCCCTAGGCGCAATTTCAAAAATGTCTCTTTAGTTTTATTTGAGAAGCCAGTCTGGAGGTATCCTTGGGGCAAGGGTTTAGTGTAGGATTGTACCGTAAGCCAGCCATGTGCACACTCTCCCAGGGATGCTTTATCCTGCCAGAGTGATTCTTTCCTGACAGTCTCCTACTTTTTTTAAGCCTGCCGGGGCCCCTGGGACTTCCCAAAGCTGTCGTAGTCGCAGCTGGTTGATGGCGGCCTCCAAATAAAGCCTTGCTGGGCAAGTTTCTTTGGTTTGTAGCTTCTTCCACAGTAGAGCATTTAGCGTTTTCGGTTCTCCCCTGCTTATTTTCTGCCAGCTTTTAATATATGATCCTTTGCATACCAGCTCTTCTCTTGGGAGCCCGAATTCAAGTCTCATCTGTGCGTGAGATGTGTAACTTTGCAAGCCAAAGATCGCGCGCAGTGCTCTTGCTACGGTGCCATCAACTGTAGCAGCGTCCCTCAGTCTCACAGCTTCAATGCCATAAGTAATGGCTGGAATTAGTTTTGCTTGGCTCACCTTAATAAGAGGAAAGAGGCTTTGACAAATGTTCTTGTTTTTTAAGTTTCTTAAAGCTATTGCAGTCATTGGACCTCTCTTTTTTATGGTATCGCATTGTGGCTTGAAATTGCCCATGTCGTCGATAATAACCCCCAAATATCTGTATTCACAAACGATGTCCAGCTTCCTTGATGCCAAGAACCAGTTATTTGTTATTCTCATTTTATGGGTGTTAATGCACATGACTTTTGGTTTTTTCTTGGTTAATGCTAACTATATTTGTTGCAGAATATCATGACGTTATGTCCAACAGCTGCTGTAAGCCCACAGGGGTACGGCTAATGAGTACTAGGTCATCCGCGTAGAAAAGGTTATACAGCTGGGTACCACCTAGATTGGGTGCGTGCGAGTTGCTTTCGTTCAGCAGAGTTGATGTCTCTCTCATAAATAGATTAAAAAGTGTTGGGGCTAGCACACTGCCTTGTTTAACCCCTGGGCTTGTTGAAATCTTCCTCAGTAGATAGTCTCCATTACCTAGTTTAACTTGCCCCCACGTGTCACTATGCAGTAGGATTAGTTGATTTAAGAGCAGTGGCAGGATGTTCAACCTTTTTAGTTTTTGCCACAGAAGGTTTCTGTTAACACAGTCGAATGCGGAGCTGTAATCGATGTAGCACAGGTATAGGGGTTGTTTTGCTGCGAGAGCGGCGTCAATCATTAGGGATAGAGCTAGAATATTGGTAGTTGTCCCTGTGTTTTTGCAGAAGACGGTTTGATTGTATGGAATTGCAGTAACGTCTGTTGCCCATGATGTTAATTCCTGGAGTAACAGGCCTGCAAATTATTTGGCCTCGTTGTCAAGTAATGATACTAGCCGGTAGATTCTCGGGTCATTTCTATTTCCTTTTCTGTAAATTGGGGAGATGATGGCCCCCCTCCAGGATGATGGGATTAACCGCATGCGCGCTAGCGGTTTTCCCACTGCGCGTGCGATTTTAAAAACCCCGCGTTACATGACGAGCCCAGCTCGTCATCAGCGTAGGGCACGTTACGCTCATGACGAGCTGGACTCATCATGAGCGCCGAAGGGGTTAATGACGTTAGTAAGATCTTATTAAACAACGGTTTGAGATGCAGCCCAGAATTCAGGCTCTTGTTTAAACAAAATTGGGGGGATCCCATTTGGTCCTGGCGCGCCCTCTCATCTTCCCTTTGAAATTCTTTTACAGATCTGCACAATCATAGTTGAGATTTCTTGTTCCTACGCCTGGATTTCATTGGATTGTAGTAGCCGGACTTTGGAGTCATGTATGGAATTGTGTGACCCTTGCCTGGTTTCTTGAGTTTTATTAAAGTGTGAGCCAAAAAAAATTGTCCAGGCTTCTTCTGTAGCATAAGATTCAATACCCTGACTCCGCTCGCTAGGTAGATGATTGATCTCTTGCCACAACTGTGCACTGTTGCCGGTTTTAATATCATGTAATAGTTTGGCCCACAGAGTCTCTTTTGCTTCATGTTTAAATCGCCAAATCAACTTCCTGCGGTCGCCCTTTAGTCGTCTCAGTTCTTATTGAGCGGCAGGGTCTATCCTTAGTCTTCACAGTGTTTGATTGATCAAGGTCTTAAACTTTTTTACATGAGTGTTATTTCAGAAACTTAAATTGCTTTTGTGCCTCATAACTTTGTCCGCCCCTTCAGCATGACTATTACCCTCTTTTGTTCCTGTTTTATTTCGTAATGTTCTTGTAAACACCTCCCAGCTGTCAATCAGATCTGTTGTTCCTGTTTGCACTTCGCCTAATACCTGTTTAGCGTGGAATAGGAGACTTTGTGGGTCATCCGTTCTGCATTTTACCCGCCTCTCGTTCTCAGTGTATTTTAACCTGTGTGCATTAGCTGTAGGTGGGTTTAGTTTTGGAATGGCATTGACCGTGACTTCCTGGGGCAGATGGTCGCTGTAGTCTAAGGAACCAATGTGGAGATCCATTGCCCTTTGATACAAACTACATGAAAGGAATGTAAAATCAACTGTGGAACTGGCCGTTGTACTGTGAAAAGGTTGCTGCTTGAGGGTGGTCTCCTGAGAATCTGCCATTATCTGCTCGGAAGCCCAATTCTTCTAATGATGAAAGAAGTCTCCGTGCTGTTTTTGAGCTTCTGCCTCCAGGGGTGTTATCTTGAGAGTTTGGCTCCCAAGCGAATGGATCCTCCTCATAAGTGATATCTGTAGTTGGGTTGCTGAGCATATTTAGATTGAAATCCCCATTGATAATCCAACTGTTTGTATCCTCAACGTTTCATAGTTTTGTGAGCTCTTCCTTCAGCGGCTTTGCTCCACTAGTTATTTTTGCGAGGATTTAGATAGAGGTTTTTCAAAATGATATCTTCCCTTTCGGCCCTCCCCCTAGTAGAAATTTATATCACTTGCATTGCATTTGGCGGGGTTAGTTTATTTGCGAGGGGCGCTACTGTATAAATGTTCCCTATATAACTATATATGGCAAGGCCAACCTTTTTATGACCAAACTGTGCATTTTGCGAGGGAGGAATGAAGCTCAAATTACTGCCAGGAAGTGCTGGCAGATAATCGCGCCACGTTTCTTGCAGTGCAATGATATCAAATCTTTACAGGTAGGTATAAAGTTCTGTGTCAGCAAACTTATCACCTAGGCCATTGATGTTTCAAGAGCACAGGTTAAGAGTTTTGGAAGAGTTCTCGTCTTTGTACTTATTTTGTCTTTGATTTTCTATTTTGACATTTATAGTCCTAGAGAGACAGCTACAGTCTTGATAGGCAGGGCTTTTCGTGAAGAATCATCTTTTGTTACGTCGCTCTCTGTGATCTGGGATGTCAAGGGTATTGGTGTGAGCCCCACGCAGAACGGAAAGTGGTCATGGATTTGAATTGGGTTGACCGTTCTCTTGCCGTTGTTCACTGTCAGGAACCAGTGGGTCAGGGTATCTTGGTTTTGAGAATGGTTGGAGATTTATACCCCAGGTGTTCAACTTGGCTTGTTCTTTTAGCACTTTCTGCGCCACTTCTGTGCTTGAACAAATTGTTTTTGTTGCTTCAGCCCTTGGGCGATCCAATATTTCAATGAACTCGACTGACTCCAAGTCGCTGGTGGATATATGTTTAAGGATAATTATGGAATTCAGTAAGCGTAGCATATTACCCCTGTTTAGGATGTCGATCGGGCCCTTTGGTTTATACTCCCGGGAAGAACACGATTGTGGGGCTGTCTGCCTGCCTCATCTCGAGTGTTGGGCTGTCCTAAGTGATGATGGGAACGTCCCCTGAGCCATGGTTTTCTTCGCTCAGAGCTCCGCGACCCTGAGTGCTGTTTTCCTTTGCCTCTGTTGACTCTAGGTCAGCGATAATTGCTGATGTTAATCTGGCCTCTTGTGGGTGACTTGTTTCATTTCTGTGAGTGGGGCTAGAGACAAATTTGCTGTTTCGAGTGGTATATTTATCTTTTTGCATCTCTTCCTGCTTTAGGCTTTCTCTAAGATCATGGACCAAGTCTTTTTCATTGCTCCTCTGAACTAGTCCTGCTTCTTTTTGTGAGTGATGCTAGTGGCCATCTTTCTGTTACGTGTGGTATTATTTTTGTTCTTTTGCCTCTCTTCTAGAATCGGGTTTTCTATTAAATCGTGATCCGTTTCTATTTCATTGCAGTTCTCGGCTGACATATCTCTTATCGCGGGGATTTTTTTCTTTTGGGTACGGCCCTTCCTTCTCTGCTTTATCCCCTGTTTTGTAAATTGAAGGTGTTCCAGTGATTCTTTAATTTGCTGGGTTTTACCCAGTAGCGTTATGTTAGTACGTGGGGGCTTTTGGCATCCTCTGTTCCTTAAGCTCCTGTCTAATCCTTGCTTTGTTGAGTCTGCGGCTTCCCCCTCCTGCTGTGCTTCTTGAGTCTGCTTTGTAGTTGCCAGACTTGGTGCCCAGGAGCCTGCACTCTGTAATGACCATGCTTTGTTTCTTGTCTGGTCCAAACCCTTTGGTGGATTATTTTTTGTAGCCTCCCTGATGTCTGAGAGGAGATTACCCATTGCCGTTGGGAGTGTAGCCAGTTTGTCTGTGCTTGTTATGCATGAGCTGTTGGTTTGTATTAGCTATGTCTCTGCTTGCACCCTTCTTACCAAATTATTGAGCTCTGCTAACTTGCCATCAATATTGGCAACGAAGATTGAAAGCGAATTAAGGACAGACAATTGGAGATCCATCTTGTCCGATTGGTATTGGATGGCATTTACGGGCATTTGTATTGTATGCAAAAGAGATGCCCAAATGTCTTCTTTTGTTAGTGAAGTTTCCTTGCCGGATTTGGGGTTTGGCGCACTCTTATTCAAACCTGGGAGTTCATCATGGGGGCCGCGGAATAGGAGGCTACCAGTTCTTCCCACTCTTCTTGAGTGAGATACGAGGATTCAAAGTCCGCAGTCTGCAATGATTTAGTGGCTGGGCCCGGAGTTTGAATTTGAATTTGGCTGGGAGTGTAGCTTCTCTTGAGTTCTTCGAGTTATTGGTCAGATTGATGGTCAGTGGAAAGAGGTTCATGCCGCTCTTGCACTGTAGATTGCGGTGAGATTGATGTCTGTGGAGACCTTCTCTCTATCATGTCAGCCGATATAATGAGATCTTTCTTTCCCTTAGTGTTCTCTTGCCGTATCACCATGCAGTCAAGTGTTAGGAATATGTGCTTGTCGTGCCCTAACTCCACTTGAGGTATAGGATCACCATATCCTTTGGTTATTGTGTCACCCTTATTTGGCATATTAAGATTCCTGGGCATGTTGGGGGCTGGTTCTGCTTGTCCTTCGGTATTGCCCGGCGGTCCTTAGCCGTCGTCTAGCAGTTCAGCTGTGCCACAACTTGCTAGACCTGGAGGGCTCATCTTCCAGTAATATTTCTTTTCAGAACTGATTAGAGTACCAGAAGCTGTAACAGACGATGTAACAGACGCTGTAACAGACAATATAAACACAGTATAAAGATCTACCGAGCTAAGTCAAGCTGGAAGCAGAAAGGCAGGTGGCTGGTGACTGGTAGCTGGTGGCTGGTGAATGTTGGTTGGTGGTTAATGATTGGTCGATGGCGAAGGTATTTGCCATTAGCGGGGAGCAGTTTAATGGTGCTCATAGGCTTGTCAACTAATTTTCTGTTTCCTGGATTTCGATAGACAATAGTCCAGTAGGTCTTTGTTTCCACTCCTGCGGAGGTACGGTAGCGGGAGGAGCCCCTGGGCCGGTGGGTGGAGTGGGCAGTAGACAGTAGCACAGTAGCAGGCAATAACAGGCTAGTCGGCCTAGTAGAGGAGGGGAGGGTGGAAGAAGAAGAAAGAGAGAGGGAGACAGAGAGTGGGGTGGAGAGCAGGGCGCTCTGGAAGCTGCAAGCCAACCGGTTGGGTCGCTTTCCGCACTTACCTGGGCTCTTCACTTAGCAGCCGCCCCTAGGGGTGACCGCGCTCCCGCACCCCACTCCCCGCTGCTCACCTGCAACCTCTGCTCCACTTCTGCTCCACACTGCAAACCGTGCCTCAGTACAGCCAGACTCTGCGCCGGTCTCTCCTTCTGCCTCTTAAAGTCCCTTAACTCCCTTGTCACCTGTCGCTTCTTGTCTGTGAGCCTTGGGAAGCCAAATGGTCACCCTGCGTTTATCCCCTGCTACTGACCGCCACTTTCCTGAACTACGGCAGCCTTGCTGAGCAATGCAGAGCAAGAGCCGCCGTGACAGGGGAGGGCAAAGCAGACAGGGCCGGCAGGGCAGGGCGAGGCGGCTCCAGGCTCTAATCCTCGGCTGCAGGCTGCGGGCAGCAGACTGCGAGCTACGGGGACAAGGGAGTACGGAAATACAGAGATACCGGCCGAGATACGGGCTGAGGGCTGCAGGCTCAAGCGTCTCCTCCTTGCACTTCCACCTCACGCTCTGCGCTCCGCACTCTGAGCCTGCCACGCCCACTCAGTACAACTCAGTACAACCAGTGATTGCCGATCCACTGATGCAAGTGAGCTGTCTGGTAGGTTTCTGCCTTTCTCCATGGGGACAGGTAGCCTTGCAATAGTGAAAAACTAAATTGGCTGTAATTCACTATCAGGACATGCCATACACATCTGGGCATATCCTACCTTTTTCATACAATGCACCCTACCCAGGGGCCTACCTTAAGGGTGTCTGATATGTAGAAAAGGGAAGATTTAGGGCCTGGCAGGTGGGTGCACCTACCAAGTCAACATGGCAGTACTGGACTGCACACATGCCCTGCAATGGCAGGCCTGAGACACACTTTACAAGCTGCTTCTGTGGGTGGCACAATCAGTGCTGCAAGCCAACCAGCAGAATTTGATCTACAGGACCTGGGCTCACACGGTTCATGTATGTATTAAAGGCCTGGTGTTGTGCTTGTAAGAAGGTTGGACACTCTACTGGAGATGCTGTCTGTCCTACCAAAAATGTCCCTGGTCCCCCGCCTGTTGCTACTGGAGAGGCAAATCTCGAGATCGGATCAACAATGTGCCCCGAGCAAATCAGGGTTCACACTGAGGCAGTAACGGCTCTTCAAGGGGGTGCTGCGGGGTGGGGCAGGGGCAGTGTAGGGGGTAGTAAACTCTGGCATACGGTCGAACGGAGGTAAGTAAATAAATAAATAAATAAAACAAATGACATTGGACACACTGCAACGCCAAATGGCAATGCAGCACGCTCAATGTAATATGTTTTATTTATTTATTTATTTACTTACCTCCGTTCACCCGTATGCCGGAGTTTACTACCCCCCATGCTGCCCCTCCCCCACCCCGCCCCACTGCCCAGCGGCACTCCCTTGAAGAGCCGATACAGCACTGAGGCTGTTATAGTCTCTGAAATGGAAGGAAGGTAAGCCACTTTGGCTGTCGGGCCCCTTAACCTGAAACAGTTCTTAAAATACTCCCTAGTGAACTGTGAATGGGACCAGGATAGAAGCCCTAAGGCAGAGGTCTTCAAACCTTTTTGCTCAGAGCTCCCCATACAAAAAGTTTTGAAATTTAACCCTGTCCAAAACATTATGGCAATGGTTGGGGGAGTGGGAGGGACATGGCGGGGCTTATAAGATGATTTCACGAGCACTTTTTCTATAGCTCATAAAGCACACTAAATATGAGACCTATAAAACAGCAAATGCATCAAACAAAAACATACTGCTCCCCATAATTGTGGTGTTCTGAGCCCCTCACACTTTTGGACCCCAATGCAACTACACCTGTTGCATTAATGATAATAGCAGTCCCGATTAGCAGGCTGTCTTCTCTGAATCTTTCACCTCTTCACCTCTTCACCACCATACCTGACCATACTCTGTCCCTTTCAGAAAAAAGGTCTCCCTTTTGTCCACAAAGGTGCCCTCTGTCCTAATGCTAGAAAGGAAAATACCTCCCATGCCTCTATTTCAAAGGTAGACAGTGATCATTGTGATGCAGGGGACCCCTCAAGCCCCTGGGCACCAGGCCTGCTACATCTGGTTAATTAATGATAACCAGCAGTGGCCACTTACACACCTGGCAGCAGTACCTACTGTACTAATGATGGCCCTTTTTAAAGAAATAAAAGGGGGAGATGCCACTTATATTACCGCATTTGCTACGTAATCCATCATGTGCTGCATAGCAAAGCATATCCAGTTCTTCGGTGCTGTAAACTAGTACTTACAGACGTTCTATTCTGAAGGACAGAATTATGGTATTTTTTATAATTCTTTATTGTGCGGTACAGGAAGACAAATGCATTCTCGTGGCACACTTATTATTTTAAGTGAACCTAGGGGCATATTAGCATATTAGCAAGGGCCATATCGCCGCTTTAGCTAAAGCGGCAATATTTTTATCGCCCTATTAGCAAGCTGTCACTGACAGCAGTTAGCGGCAGCTTTTAGGTGATAGCGACCGGTTTGGGGCCCACTTTGCATGTCAGCGATATTTATCGCTAATGACATGCAAAGTGGGCGTACCCAAACTGTTAGCGACTGAAAGCAGTCGCTATCACAGCTATCGCCTATTAGCAAGGCAGGCTGTGCGATTAAAAAAGTCGCGCTAAGCGCAATTATCGCCAGAATCTAATGCCTGCTCAGACCAGTACGTAACCTGTTTAGCCAAAGGGAGGTGGATAATCAGGTTAAGTCCCCATTAGCGTTAATGCCTGAATATCGCTGGATTCACGTATTTAGTCGCTATCGCCGGATATTTTATCGCAATAGAGATAAACGTTGCTAATAGCATGTTATCTCTGTGATAATATCCGGCGATAGGCGGCGATTAAAAAAAACGAGCTGAACGCATTTTGCGATAAATACCGGATGTCCTTGCTAATATGCCCCCTGGTTCTTTGTGTGTTGCTGTTTATTTTGCTGCACAATTCACTTCTTTGGTGGTCCTCTGCCATGGTATTAAAATATGTTGAATGGAGATTTAGCTTCCATTTAGTCACCCAAACCTACTTTGGGACGGGATCACCACGGACACCTTGTTGCTGTTATCATAAGGCCGTTTGAGCTCGGTGTACATAAAACCTACCATCTGCTTATTACCGCACAGACTAATATGTCCTCACAGCACTCCAACAAATACTAACTCAGTTAGTAGTAGTAAAGTTGAGAAAAATCCTAATTTTAAGACTTTCGGTATTCAAAGAAGGCATTTAGGAGTCCGAAAATTAGGAGTCCTAATTTTACTACTACTAAATTGAGAACAATCCTAATTGTAAGACATTCGGTTTTCATGGAACGCATTTAGTAGTCCTAAAGTTAGGAGTCCTAACTTTACTACTACTAAATTGAGAAAAATCCTAATTATAAGACTTTCAGTGTTCACAGAAGGCATTTAGGAGTCCTAAAGTTAGGAGCCCTAACTTCTGTGAATACCGAAATGAGTAAGTGCCTTCTGTGAATACCAATGAGTAAGTGCCTTCTGTGAATACCAATGAGTAAGTGCCTTCTGTGAATACCAATGAGTAAGTGCCTACTGTGAATACCAAAGTGGTAGTAAGGTTAGGATTTGGTCTTAAGTTAGTTCTGTTAATCGGGCCCATGGCTATTTGTCCCAAAACCATAGCCGTTATATCTCCTGTTGCATAGATCGATGAGAGCTAGCGCTACAACACCTCGTCAAACATGCGCTTTACAAAACCTTCATTTCATTTCGATAAGCTTGTCCTTAGTGCCTTTGATGAGCTTGATCCCTATGATAAATACCCCTTCCTCTGACTGCATCTCTTTCCCTGTGCACAACCTGCTGCTGAAGCCTATTGTCCCTGTTCCAGGGTGGGTTGGTAGGCTCAGTACTTCTCTAGAGCAACTGCTCTGTTGCGAATTTGTCACATTGAAGCAATTACCACTCCCACATCTCCCTGGTTCAAAAGGGAAGTGTCTTCCTATCCACCCAGGGCCCTGCAAGTCCTTCAGAGTGTGGTGTACGTGTAAACTTCATAGGAAATACACAATTAAATCTACCAATACTGTGTGGTTCTATAATTACCACATATCTTATAATCATGATTCAAGCATAAAAGGCAGCTTCCACCAGAATCGGGACTACCGAAATGTCAGTAAAAAAGGACTATGTATGTTTATGCATCTCAGCAAGTACCGCCAATTGTTCATGATAATCAATGGGTTTTGAATCAATTATTTTGGTACTCTAGCTGTTAACAGCATATCAGTTAAATACATGCTTGAGCCATCCTCACATAGGTCAGGAATTAAAGTGGGCAAAATAAAAACTGAGGGGCATATTTACAATAACTGGCGCTTCCCTACAAATCAGCACGGATGCGCCAGATATTGTGCGCCACAGCTCCGCCATCATGGATGCTCCGCATTTACAAAGTGGCGCACCATGGGGCAATAACGGCACAGATGCGTCACGCATCTGTGCCGTAAAAGCGGCGCATTGCTGGAGTTGCGTCGCAAGCGCGACGCAGCTCCAGCAATGCTCTGGGGGCCCTATCTAGTTAATGCTGCATCAAACCTTACGCCTGCTTCAGGCAGGCGAGGGTTTTGATGCAGCATGGGCCTAAAAGTGACTGAGTGAAATCTTGTAGATTTCACTCAGCTACTTTTAGGAGGCGTTCCTGCGCCGGGAAGCCACCTCCCCCTGCGCAGGAACGCCTACATGTGACGCAGGGCTTTACAACGTGACGCATCTCCCAGATGCGTCACGTTGTAAGTGCCCCACACTATGGCACAGGATTTGCGCAGCCGCTGCGTCACAAAAGTGACGCAACGGCGGCATAAATGAGGCGCAAGGGGCTTGTAAATCTGCCCCTAAAAACATTTCTTTTGTTTTCAGCAATTCGTCAAGAAACATTATTTACAATGACAATAGTACTGACACTCACAAATGCTAGACCTATTGCATTGCAAATGATTGTGTGTGTGTTTAGCAGCCTGTTTGACTGCAAGCACACTCATTGACCCCTCCCCCCCCTCCCACGGCTCTATGATCAGTTCTCACTCACTACAAGGTCTCGAAGTAAAAGAATACAGCCTGGAAATGTGGCAATGAATCATCGCCGCACTTCCAGGCCATCTTCATTTACATGCACTTGCAGAGCCATTTGCACCCCCCTGGTACCTCATCCACGCCCCCAAGGGGTGTGCGCCCCCCCAGTTTGAAGACCTCTGCCCTAAGCGATACAGGTGCCAGTGTCACTATGGTGAGAGATGCACCGGCTTCTCCAGAGCAATACCTGACTGTAAAGCCTAGTCACCAATGCTGACAGTGTCACTACTAAGCATGCCATGCTCTGGTGACATTAGACTGGGTGGGAGGTTACCGGCCTGAAACAGGGAGTGCTCTTTCCAAAACCCACAGCCGCCTGTCTGCTTGGAAATTATCTGGAAATCTCAGCGTGGGCTGAGGTCGAGAGAAAGACACATGCAGTGGTGCTGCAAACCCTTGAGATAGCGTGTGTGAAGACAAGAACAGAAACTCGAGTACAGGGTGAACAAGGAGTGTTGGAGCCCGAAAGGATGGCCAAACCTCCCAAGAAAAAGCGTAAGAAGTCTGGGGAACCATCTTCTACACAGCTACAAGCTCAGGATCCCTCTGCCCAGGGAGAGGACTTGTCAGCCCCAGAGGGAACTGAGCCATGGAACTTGGGGCCTGATTCACAGAACTAACTTAAGACAAAATCCTAAACTTACTACTTTTGGTATTCACAGAAGTTAGGATTTAGTCTGAAGTTTGTCTTAAGACAGACTTAAGACAGACTTAAGTTAGGATTTTGTCTTAAGTCTGTCTTAAGTCTGTCTTAAGACAAACTTAAGACAAAATCCTTACTTTTGTGAATACCAAAAGTAGTAAGTTTAGGATTTTGTCTTAAGTTAGTTCTGTGAATTGGGCCCTTGGACCTTACCAGGTTGAGCTCCTGGGTCTAGGGGGACCCTCTAGGGAACAGCTGTGCCTTGGGCAGCAAGTCTGTCCCACTCTTGAAAGCCTGTGACAGCAAACTGCTGACCAGGAATAAGGAGATGTCAGTGGCTCCCACAGAGTCTATTTGGAGGAGGGACTCCTGTACACTGAGACCAGAGACCCCAAACCCGGTGCCACTAAGAGAGTGGTAGTACCTCAACGGTATAGAGAGTTCTTTCTCACTTCGGCCAATGACATCCCCCTAGCTGGGCACTTGGGCCATCCCAAAACTTGGGAAAGGCTTGTCAGCCATTCCTACTGATAGACTGATTGTAGACTGATAGACTGATTGTATGGTTCCTGAGGCGTTAGCCGGGGACTTTGATTCTTTTTAACTGAAACTTTAAAAAAATCGTATTTTGTGTATTATTATGTGTAAAATTACTCCCTGAGCACTTCTCACCTTCTGTTCACGCTCGCGCTCATCGCACTGAAGCTGGGGCCACAGCAGCCGATTTAACGCTGCAAACAGATAATCAGCACCGCCATCTTGGGTGAGTCAGAGGGCGAGCAGATTACTTGCTCAGCCCTCCCACCCTGATTACTATAAAATGGTACCTCCTCCCCGGAAGCGCAGCGGACGGGCGCAGCGGGCGCGCCGGCGGCGCGCCGAAGGCTCGCCAAAGGCAAGCCCGTCTGCACCCGTCTGCGCCCGTCTGCGCCCGTCCGAGCCTGTCCCGAGCCCAGAGCCACCCCCCCTGGATCACAGACATCTCGTCTATCACACATAGGTATCTGTTATGATGCTGACTACTTGAAATCTCTTAACACCAATAACATCCATTGCGCTCCAATCAACCTACATACTCTCAACTATGCTCCGTACTCCTGCCCCCATTGTTCATTCCATATTATGGACCACCCCCACTTATTAGACTCAGTTGCTACATCTTCTAAAAAATTCTCCAATTCCATCAAATTAGCCCTTCTAAATGTGCGATCGCTCACAAAACATAGATATGAAATTGCACACCTTATTGAAAGTTGGAACTTGGACATCCTGCTACTTAACGAAACTTGGGGAGACCAGGCGTCCGACCCTGACTTTACCTCAGCCACTCCGGAGGGTTTCTCTAACATTAGACTTGACAGATCGCTTAAAAGAGGAGGGAGGGTAGCAATTATATATCGCGACACTTTTCGCTTACGCACAGAACCCTTAAGAATTAACACATGCGAGGCTCTGAATTTTACTTTTGTTACTCCTCATTCCACCTCCTTTAGAGGCATTCTGCTTTATCGCCCCCCAGGCCTTCGCTCCACTTTTCTGCCCTCTTTGAGTCATCTTTTGGAGCCAATACCGGGAGAAAATAACTTTACCATCTTGGGTGATTTTAATTTTCACCTAGAGAGGAATGAGGATCCTGACACTCACTCTCTCCTCACTGAAATGAATGCAGCAGGTCTCATCCAACTTGTCCATTCCTCTACGCATCTAGCTGGACACACCTTAGATGGAATTTTTTCCAATCTGAGGGGCATATTACCAACAACTAGCGATAATTTTTGTCTCTAACTTGTTTAGAGACAAAAATTATCGCCGCGCATCGGCGATTTTTATCGCAGATAAACCTTGCTATTAGCAAGGTTTATCGCAAATGCGATAAAAAACGGCCGCAATGCATGAATATCGCTGAAAAGTCAGCGATATTCATGCATTATCGAGCAAATGCTCTTAGCCATGTTATCCACCTCCCATTGGATAACATGGTGAAGAACTGCTCAGGGCAGGTGTTAGCTTTTGGAGATATTCGCGCTTAGCGCGAATATCTCCAAAAGTTGGTAATAGGAGATAGCGATGTTAGCGACTGTTTCCAGTCGCTAACATCTTGGCACGCCCACTTTGCATGTCATTAGTGATAAATATCACTGACATGCAAAGCGGGGCCCAAGATGGTCGCTATCTCCTATTAGCTGTCACTAACTGGTGTTAGCGACAGCTTGGTAATAGGGAGATAATTTTATCTCCGCTTTCTTGGCTTTTAAAGCCAAAAAAGCGGAGATAAACCCCCTTGATAATATACCCCTTAATTCCTTAACTATAGAGCATATAATACCACTCACATGGACAGATCATTCCGCTGTCTGTTTTAATATTCTCCCTTCTACCCCAACCCTTACGAATCCTTGTAAACCCAACACTTTTAAATCCTGGAAAAACATTAATGTTCCTGAATTTATTAATAAACTAGGCCCCTTAAAAGATATTGATACCTCTGATCCAGAAGCCGCGGCCATTGATTACACCACATGTATCAAGACTGCAACTGATATCTCCGTCCCCACAAACAAACGCTCTACCAACAGACTTTTAAATTCTGCCCCATGGTTTACTGAAGCCCTTAGGTTAGAAAAACAAAGTTGCAGACGACAGGAAAGTAAGTGGCGCAGTAACTATGACCCTCATGAAAAAAGCTGCTATAAAGAGAAGTTAAAGAATTATAAATCATCAATCATCACTCAGAAAAGCATTTTCTTGAACAATCGAATTGAATCAGCTGAAGATTCAATTAAACAGCTTTTTCAGGTCGTTTCCCACCTTTCCGGACACGACAAATCTCCAACTACAGAAGCCTCTCAACCTATGAGCAATGCACTTTCTACCTACTTCCAAGAAAAGGTCTGTGACATCTACTCCAACTTTAATAAACTTACTAATGATACACATCAGACCCATACTCAGACCATACCTAAATTCACACCCCCCCAATCTTCCCAATTTTTCTTTCAATCACATTTCGCCTGAGCTAGTTCACAAACTTATGATGACCACCAACTCTGGCTCACCCAACGATCCCTGTCCACCTTCAGTTTTTAAAATGGTTCCAGAAACGATTTCAACTGTTCTTGCAGACATCTTCAATGCCATGATCACATCAAGCACTAACCCTACCATATGGAAAAAGACAGTAATCAAGCCACTACTTAAAAAAACACATTAGATCCTTCCAAAGTCACTAGTTACAGACCCATATCATGTATTCCCTACCCATCTAGGATCATTGAAAAAATCATGAATACTCAATTATCTGAATACATAGATATTAACAACTGCTTAGATGCTTTCCAATTCGGATTCAGGAAGGGACACGGGACGGAAACGGCACTAATAAAAGCTTCAGATGAGATAAGAATGATCCTCGATAAAGGAGGTGCCGCGGTGCTCATACTACTTGACCTTTCCACGGCTTTCGACACGGTCGATCATTCTATTCTTATCGACCATGTCGGAAAAGCTGGAGTCTCATCAAATGCCGTCTCACTCCTTGCTTCCTTCTTGACAGACCGAGAGCAATCGGTTTCCATGGGTGCATTCTCTTCTGACTCCTTCTCACTACCTTGTGGAGTCCCCCAGGGATTCTCGCTGAGTCCAACACTTTTTAACATTTATGTGGCGGACTTAGCGAGGGTCATTAAAGCTCATCGTCTCGCAGTAACATCGTACGCAGACAATACACAGCTTGTCCTGGCCATTAACAACAATGGAATGGAAGTTGCTGATAATTTCCAAAAAGGAATGCTTGCCATATGTAATTGGATGAACTCAAACTGTCTGAAACTTAACTCGGATAAAACCGAGGTGATGGTGTTTGGGAAACTCGTTCCTGCATGGTCTCCCACTTGGTGGCCTCAAGACCTTGGCCCCCCACCTAACCCGGTCACCAAGGTTAGAAACCTGGGTGTAATCTTTGACAACAGACTTTCATACATTCATCAAACCAATTCAATAGTTTCTGCCTCCTTTTTTACACTTAAAATGATTTAAAAAACTCCAACCTTACCTTCCCCTAAACACCATAAATACCTTGATTTCAACTCTATTAATGTCTCAAGTCGACTACTGCAACACCCTTATGCTTAATGCTCAAGAACAAGTAGTCAATCAACTTCAGCTGGTCCAAAACGCGGCCGCAAGACTCGTGACCGGCACACCCAAATTCAAACCCATCTCAAATATCATTCGCAAACTTCATTGGTTACCGATCAGACAGCGAATTAAATTCAAAGCCCTGTGTATCGCTTTTAAAAGCGTTCATGAAAAAGCGCCGTCTTTTCTCAAAGACGCCCTTTGTCCCTATCGACCATCACGCACTCTCAGATCTGCTGATGCTAACCTTCTGAAGGTAGCCAAAACCAATAAGGCCACTTGGGGAGACGGATCCTTTGCAGTAGCCACGGCTAAACTATGGTACACCCTGCCAGGTGATCTTAAGAACATCCCTACATTAATATCATTTAGAAAGCAGCTGAAGACCTAGGGGCATATTATCAACGGGGGTTATCTCTGCTTTTTTGGCTTTAAAAGCCAAGAAAGCGGAGATAAAATTATCTCCCTATTACCTAGCTGTCGCTAACACCAGTTAGCGACAGCTAGTAGGAGATAGCGACCATCTTGGGCCCCACTTTGCATGTCAGTGATATTTATCACTAATTACATGCAAAGTGGGCGTGCCAAGATGTTAGCGACTGAAAACAGTCGCTAACATCGCTATCTCCTATTACCAACTTTTGGAGATATTCGCGCTAATCGTGAATATCTCCAAAAGCTAACACCTGCCCTGAGCAGTTCTTAGCCATGTTATCCAATGGGAGGTGGATAACATGGCTAAGAGCATTAGCTCGGTAATGCATAAATATCGCTGACTTTTCAGCGATATTCATGCATTGCGGCGGTTTTTATCGCATTTGCGATAAACCTTGGTAATACCAAGGTTTATTTGCGGTAAAAATCGCCGTAGCTCAGCGGTACATTTTTGTCTCTAACCAAGCAATAGCGATAATTATCGCTATTGCTTGGTAATATGCCCCCTGGTTATTTAATCATTAGATTCTACCATTTCTTTGGTATAACCTTCAGTTTTTTCTGTCAAGCGCCAAGACACCCGTGGGTAATCGTGCGCTCAACAAATTCCATAAAATAAAAATAAAATAAATAAATACTGGCCCCAGATGTCTCAAAAATCAAAGGAGTTGATCAGCTCCTGTGTTACCTGTCGAGCAAGCCCTCTTAATTCCACACCCAAAGGCCCCCTTAATTCTACTTAGGGCGAGACAGCAAATGACACACAATTGATGGACGGAATTCAGAACAAATCAATACATTAACACCCAGTCAAGTGATCTGGGTTATATCCATCATTCATTTGCTCCTCGTGCCATCCGAGTTTAGACCTGCCCATAAGCAAATCAGTCTTGACCCTATGCCTCATGGGAACAGTTCAGCCTGAACTGCCAATCCCGATCCTCCCTGGGCCAGAAACAAGCATCCTAAGACCAGTTTCGGGGTTTTACCCCTCTTCAACCAGGATAACTTGATTCCAGTGGTACAGTGAGCACAGGACCCCCTTCTGGACATATCTGGCACACTTAGGGCAAGAAACCAATAGACACACAATTGAATGCAGAACAAATCAATACATTCACACAAATCAAGAGATCTAGGTTAGATCCATTAGTCTTTTGCTGATCGTGCCACTCAAACTCAGACCTGGATGTATGCTACTCAGTCTTGACAGTGTGCCTCATGGTAATAGTCCAGCCTGAATTGCCAAGCCAGGCGCTCACTGGAGCAGAAAGAAGTATTCTAGGACCATTGTTGAGGTTTCATCACTCTTCAACTAAGATAACTTGATTCCAGTGGCACAGTCAGCCCAGGACCCACATCTGGGCATACCTGGCACACTTAGAGCGAGAAAGCAAAAGACACACAATTGATGGACAGAATGCAGAACAAATCAGTAGATTCAACCCCAGTCAAAAGATCTAGGTTAAATCATCATTCTTTTGCTCACCATGCCACCCCAGTTTGGACCTGGCCATATGCAAATCAGTCTTGACCCTGTGCCTCATGGGAACAGTCCAGCCTGAACCGCCAAGTCACGTCCTCCCTGTAACGGAAACAAGCCTCCTAGGACCTGTTTCGGGGTTTCACCCCTATTTAACCTGGATAGCTTGATGGGAGACGATCTAAATAAACCGTTTCCCTGAACTTAGAAGTTTCTTCTTCAACAACTAAAATTCTGAAAACCGATGGAGATTATGTGTAGATATGTTGTAAAGGTACAAGAATATAATAGAATGACTGGTTACAACTTGCACATAACTAGAGCAGGCACATAGGGCACTATTCTTACTTTCAGTCTATAATATAGAGATGTAGAGATGCAGATATGCTCGTACGACTTTTAATTGGGTTTGATCATTTTACAAGCCGGTTAGGAGTTGTTTAACCTAGATAATTAGGGTAGGTTTAACCTTTGGGATGCTAATATGGTAGGATATTGAATAGATCATATATGAAATGCTGTTCTACATCCATGTGACCTCATATTGATGAAATGTAAAATGTTAATAAGTTTCCATTTCCATATTATTTTTTGCTAATATGTTGTATATCCATTTCAGGGAAATTGTATGACCCCCTGGTTTTGACAGACAATACATATAGTCTTGAAAAAGGTGGCAAGAATCAAGAAATCCCACCGAAACGCTTCGACGCTTTCCAAATTTGTATAATTCATGACTTCCTCATCGCTGTAGATATATAGATCTTCATATACATGACATCGATGTAATCAACCAGGAGTCCGAATGTACTTGTAGTATTGCACAATTTCTCACGTCTTACTGTTTCTGTCTTCTAGTGTCAATTATGCGGGTCATAATTGAATGATATTAGTGTTTTATTCGTGTCATTGGTTTTTTTAATTGCATGTTTTTTTGGTGTTCAATGTAATACCTTAGTGTGTATTTTATTCATGTATGTATACATAATAAATTGTAATTTTCCCTTTTTTTAAAAAAAACTGTTGTTGATTTGTTTATGAATTTGTCATTTAGGTCTTGATTGTTTCTCGCTATATTCTATTTAGTCCTGCTCAAGGGAATTCTCATTTTTCTGATCTAAATAAACATACAAACCACTGGCAGGAGATGTTATAAACAGAGATTAAGGAATGTGAGGACTCCCTTTTGTTAAGCTAGACAGCATTTATATTGGCTAATCTCCAAGTGCAGTGTTTTAAAACTTGACTCAACTTATATATTGCACCAGCACAGATTTGTAGATGGGGTGGGACTTACACTATACCCTGCTCTCTCTGTGGAACACTAACCGCCAACAGTGTGCACATGTTTGCCACCTGTCCTAAACTCGCTACCTTGGTAACTGAGATGAGTAATTGCCTTAGAAATATGCTGGGATTTGAGGTAGATATCACACCACAAGTAATAGTTTTGGAGTAAGCAAGCAGGAAATGGTCGAACCAAATAGGATTATGTTATTTCAGCTACGGCGGTGTTCAGGTTATGTTTTGCTAGTACCTGGCTCGATCAAGATCCTCCCTCAATACATGGCTGGTTGGGGAAGTTGTTAGCAACATACCGGTCAGAGATCGCGGTTTATAAATGAATGGGACATAGAACCAAAAAGAGATGGCTTAATGAGGATTTGGATTTATCGGCATAAGACTAGTTTAGTTGCTTTAAAAATTCTTAAATGGTTTGGGATGAAGTAATTGTATTTTTATTCTTTATCTCTTTCTTCTTGTTTTTTTACCTTTTTATTTTTGTATTTAGTGTGTCACATATGTACTATAAGGTTAAGTGTGTGCTAAAGTAATGTCTAGGTGCACCTCCTTAGGACCCAAGGGAGGAGAGAGGGGTAATTAGGGTGGGGGGTGAAATCTCTAGTGAGTAAAGGAGGATAAAATATAAAATATAACATTGAGCGTTTATGAATTGTATAATGTATATTTTGCTTTTTTTCCCTTGTTTAATGTCTAAATAAAGATTTAAAAACATTTTTTTTTAAATTAAGTACTAACATTTTCTATTGTCGGTGAAACACCCATACTTGAAGCAGGAGATTTTAATTGCATCATAAATCCCACAGATAGAGGCGGCAAGAGCAATGTGTACAAACTAGATAAATCTGATAAATGTTTAAGGAATATTTGTAATGATCTTCAATTATCTGACACAGTGGCTCAAGAAGGTAAAAAACAAAAGTTCACCTTGATAGCAGAGGATGGAAGGGTTAAGTCAAGGACTGACTTTGTACTTATATCCAAATATATAAAGAAGGGTGGTTATGAAACAGAAGAGAGTGGTGTTGTTGACCATAAAATGTGAAAAACATTGGCTTAGCGGCAATATTTTTATCGCCGAGCTGTGACGATTTTTATCGCTTAGGAACCTTGCTATTATCAAGGTTTATCTCCTAAGCGATAAAAATCGGCCGAAATGCATGAATATCGCTGAAAAGTCAGCGATATTCATGCATTACCGAGCTAATGCTCTTAGCCATGTTATCCACCTACCATTGGATAACATGGCTAAGAACTGCTCAGGGGCAGGTGTTAGCTTTTGGAGATATTCGCGCTTAGCGCGAATATCTCCAAAAGTTGGTAATAAGAGATAGCGATGTTAGCTAATGTTTCCAGTCGCTAACATCTTGGCACGCCCACTTTGCATGTCATTAGTGATACATTTCACTGACATGCAAAGCGGGGCCCAAGATGGTCGCTATCTCCTACTAGCTGTCGCTAACTGGTGTTAGCGACAGCTAGGTAATAGGGAGAGACTTTTATCTCCGCTTTCTTGGCTTTTAAAGCCAAAAAAGCAGAGATAAACCCCCTTGATAATATGCCCCAGAATATGAAATCCCAAACACTGTGATATGGGGAAGGGTGTATGGAAGATTAACACTCAGGGCCTCATTACGATGCAGTTGGAAACTGCTCTGACCGTTGGTTGGAGCCATTCCGACTAAATCGTATTATGCCGGTTGAATTCCTTTCAGACCGACCCATTGTTTATGTTTTATTATTATTATTATTATTATTATTGCATTTCTTACACGCGACAGCTACCCACAAAGGGTTTCCCGGCGCGAAATTTGTAAGGGTTATCAAGAGTCTGATGGTAAAGAGGTCTAGATGTTAAACAGCCAGGTTTTTAGGCTTTTGCAAAATCTGCCATAGTTGTCTTCCCTACGAACTGCAATGGGCATTGAATTCCACAACATGGGTCCTAGATAGCGAAAAGATTTGCCTCCCATGCGGGATAGCTTGAATTTAGGAATGATAAATTTCCTTTGTGTCGAGTAACGCAATGAGCGAGTTGGATGGTAAGGAAAGACCAGTGACAGCAGATATTTCGGGGCTTTGGCAGAGTTATTTTATGCATAAAGCAGAGGGCCTTACATTTAATCCGGTTTTCCACCTTCAACTAATGAAGATCATTGAGATATTGAGTGGTCGAGGTATATCTTGGGATGCTGCATATTAACCTGGCCGCTGAATTTTGAACTGCCTGGAGCTTGCCAATAGTTGCTTTGTTTGAGCCTAAATACAAAACATTCCCATAGTCTATACCTGAGGTGATCAGGGCATTCACCATCGTTTTCCTGGTTTGCTCCGGTAGCATCCAGCATATCTTTTTTAACCATTTTAAGATGGTGAAGCATGTTCTTGCAGTTTTTTCCACTTGTTTATGCATCTTCAGTGTATCATCAATGATGACCCCTAGATTACGTGCTTGCGGAGCTGGGACCGGAAGCCTACCCATCTCCGTTGGCCAGTGGTGGGGGGCCCACAGGTTTTTGTTGTTCCCTAAGATGATAACTTCCGTTTTGTCCCCATTAAGCTGGAGAAAATTGTCCTGCATCCAGCCTGCTATTTTCTTTAGTCCGCTTTTAAGGATAGACTCATCATTCCTAGTCTCAGATGTCAGAGAGAAAACAAGTTGAGAGTCATCTGCATATGAATACATTACTAATCCTGTTTCTTCTACAATCCTGGCCAATGGGCTCATATACAAGTTAAATAGTAGGGGACTTAGGCTCGATCCTTGGGGTACGCCATGTTCAAAAACATGGATGTCCGAGCAAGGTGTTTGGGAGAAGACCTGAAACGTCCTTCCCCCCAGGAAGGACGTGAGCCACTCCAATGCTGGACCACAGATACCTAACGATCGCAGTGTGGAAATTAAAACCGTGTGGGATACAGAGTCAAAAGCGGGGCTTAGGTCTAGTAGCACGAGAGCCACTGTCTCTCCTTTATCCAACAGACACCGGATATTTTCTGTGACTCCTAGTAGCGTGGTTTCCGTCGAGAAACCAGCTCTAAACCCAGATTGACAAGGAGGTAGTAAGTCATGAGTGGAGACAAATTCAGTTAGAGTATGATTCACATGTTTTTCTAAAATTTTTGAAAAAATAGGTAGTAACGAGATCTGTCGAAAATTCAAAGGCTGGTTTGGATCTGTTCCTGCCTTCTTCAGTAAGGGGTGAATCATAGCATGCGTCCACTCGGAGGGAACTGTATTTTCTTGCAGGGAGGTGTTAAGTAAGTTTGTAACGATATCAAGAGACTGTGCTGAAAGCTTTTTAAGTATTTTACATGGTAGAGGATCCTTTGGTGATCCTGACTTGATGGAACTGAGCAGTTTGATTAAGGTTTCTGTGCTCAGTTGAGGCCAATTATCCAAGATGTTTCCCTGGTTCTGAGACATCTCCACGTCCGATCTGCCCGCTTGACCCGAAGGAGGTGGGTATGAATCCTCCGGATATGTCTCACAATTCTTGGCTGTCGCTATCCCTTGATGGATTTTGTCCACTTTCTGTATAAAGAAGGACGCTAAGGCTTCACGTTGAGCTTTACTTAACTCAGGAGGTGAGGCAGTGGTTTTTGACCCTGCCAGCTCTTTCACTAATTTAAATAACATTTGGGAACGGTTTAAGGCCTCTGATATCGAGGCGCAGACATATTCTGCTCGTGCTTTATCACACAAAATCCGATATCTTTTTAGCTTGTTTTTATATTCAGTTTTCGCCTCTGTGGGGTAGTGTTTTCTCCATCTGCGCTCCAGGGTTTTGCATTCAGATTTTTCCTTCTTTAAAGACTCATTAAACCCGGGGGCAGGTGACCGAATGCCCTTGCATTTCGCCCTGGAAACAGGGAGACAGGTACCTATTGGCGTCTGCAGCCAGTTCTGGACTTCATCCGACATTGACTGTAGAGAACAATTGGGGCAAGGACGATGGGAATCTAAATGGCTGTTCAAACTTTCCAGATCTAAGTTTTTCCAGTTTCTAATCGGCCTTGGTTGGTCCACGGGGGCATAGAATTCCTGTGAGACAACCTGCACTGAGAATCTAATCACATAATGGTCTGACCAGCTAAGAGGTAATGCCGGTAGAACCTTGACTGCCTTGAGGTTAGAGATATTAGGATCCAATAAATGCCCTGCACTGTGGGTTGCTCCTGAGTTTAATAGTGTCATATTGAGGGCAGCTAAATCAGATATGAATTTGGATATAGTAGTACAGGCTGAATTCTCTAGATGTATATTAAAGTCTCCAAGGAGAGAGATCAAGCCTTACAATAGCATAATTATCAGGCACGGCCACTGCAACATCTGGTCCTGAACTTTCATGGAGCCATGTTTCAGTCAAAAAAAGGGCGTCCGGGCTTTCCTCTGACAGCAGATTAAAATGTTCGTATTTGTGCTTGGGTAGTGACCTACAATTAAGACTCAGAAACAAAAAATTTTTATCATTCAGTTGTAAGTGCTCTCCCTTTTGATTTTTCCTTCCCTTGCTTCTATGCCTGATTGTGATGGATAAGTCATAATTCCAATGGATTCAGATATTATACACGGTCCCATCTGCGCGAATGCGAGTTGGGGGAGAAACGTCCGACCAATTCAAGATGGGTAGCGGCACCCGTCAGGGCTGCCCCCTCTCTCCGCTCATATTTGCCATAGTGCTAGAGCCGCTGGCTTGTAAAATCAGGCAGTTACATAGGGAGGCGGCTTTGAACTTTAACAATAGGCCGGTGGGCATCTCGCTGTACGCAAGGAGTCATTTATGCCATGGGGGCGGGATAGCAGGGCAGCTAGACCGCTAACCTTGAGCCTTGATCGGCGGTTTGATCCCACTCTCAGCTCCTAATCGGCTCTGAGTGGGAGGCGAACGTGTAGGTATTAAAAATAAAGTAAAATGCACCAAATTAAATAACCATAGCCTAAGATTAAAATTTCCGACAAAAAATTGCCAAAACCTTCCCGGCTTCCGCCTCAGGAGGTATTAATGTTACAAATTACCGCGCCTGTGTAATCGCGCTGTTTTTATACTATCGAGGGGGGGATGGCAGCGCAGCTAGACCGCTAACCTTGAGCCTTGAGGCAGGGCAGCTAGACCGCTAACCTTGAGCCTCCAGCAAGATGGCGGCCAAGGAGATCGGCGGATCGATCCCACTCTCAGCTCCTAATCGGCTCTGAGTGGGAGGCGAACGTGTAGGTATTAAAAACAAAGTAAAATGCACCAAATTAAATAACAGTAGCCTAAGATTAAAATTTCTGACAAAAATGTGCCAAAACTTTCCCTGCGCACGACCATTGGACGTCCATTCAGCACTAGTTCCAATGGACAGCGCAGCACTGGGGAGGGATGTTTACGAGCATCTATGAGGTTAATGTTACAAATGTTTATGTTTATGTGTATGTATATGTTTATGTTTAGGTGATTTGTATTGCGCGCAAATACCCTGAGGAGTCTTGGCGCATAAGATTATGGTTCGGGCAAAAAGGCGCTAGAGAGGAATCATTGATTAAAAAGCCAGGTTTTCAGTTGTTTCCTGAAGACTGTGAGAGTGGGACTAGTTTTGATGGAGAGAGGAAGAGTGTTCCAAAGCCTAGGGGTGGCGACTAGGAAACGTCTGTCTCCGCAAGAAGAGGTTTTTGTCCGTGGGATTGGTAAAAGGCAGGTTAAGGATGAACGGAGGGGTCTACTGGGGGTATAAATGAGAAAAGCGTTCTTTAGGAACCGAGGTCCTAAATTGTGAACGGCTTTGTAAGCTATACAGAGCGCTTTGAATTTAATCCGGCTTCTGACACGTAGCCAATGAAGATGACGTATGGCCGCGTTGATGGAATTGTATTTAGGGATGCCGAGTTTTGGATCGATTGGAGCTTGTTCAGGACCTTTTCTTGAGCATTGAGGAAGAGGGCATTACAGAGCGCTGCGAGGCCTTCGGGTGGTTATGCGCTATATAAATGGAATTTTCAATTCAATTCAATTCAATATGGAAGAGATTTAGTCAGTCGGAAAGGAATCCGAACAGACTTTTCGACTTGCTTTAAACAGGCTCAGAGAGCCTGTCCTCCCATCTGAAAGTGACCAGTAATCCCAAGGGCGGCTTTCTGTCCGAGGGATTAAGATGTCGGGTTGACACAGCCTTTCTGTGGCAGCCTTTCTGACACAGAAAAGCTGTTGGAACTCGAATATGGGGGTCCCCAGGAGATCCCCTTTTGGTGCGCAGCCTCTGGTTGGAGGCCGATGGTGCACCTATGGTGCCCCCTTAGTGATCCCTGCACCTTGAGGTGCCCACCAGAGGATGCAGGGATGAACTACATCTCGTACTTTACAATGGGAGCATGCATTCCTGTCAAAATGCATGCTCCCGTTGTAAAGTTGTAAAGTATAGGAGTGAGACGAACAGTGTTCAGTCGCATCATAATTGGTCAGTCGGGACCACCGACTGGGTGTTGGTCGGTCCCTTGACCAAGACGATGTCAGGCGGAGGAAACTCCTTGTTGTGCACCATTAGGAAATCACATGCCTAACTGTTCCTTTAGTACCTTGTAGCAAAGAAAACCAGGTGAAATGTGAATCATATATGAACAATGTACATATTATATATAATAACGCTAGATCCATAAAAAGGACATTCCTTATAACACAACTAATTTCACTAGCAGCAGGTTTGCATGTGAATATCGAAAAGACACACTGCATGACAATGGCAAACTGGGACAAACGGACACCACTCCCAGTTAAACACTCCAAAGACCCAGTAAAGATATTGGAAATCTTTTTCTCTCAGGATATGAAAGAAGAAATAAACTGGGAAAAGATGCACCCAAAGAGAGTACAGGAAATGGCTCTCCGGAGAGTTTTGAAGGCTTTTTGTATGCCAATGCTGTTATTTATTGCCATTCCCCCCCTCCATCTAGTAGGTGGCCAAAAGTAACACAGAAATTGTTTGCCATTGTTTTCTGGGGCCCAAAAATTGAGAAACTGAAAAGAGACACTTGGGCAGATTTACGTTTTCGGGTGCATCCCTGCAAATCCGCAGGGATGCACCAGGAAACTTGCGACACGCATCTCAATCCCTGCACCACCACGGATGCGCCGCATTTACAATGCAAAAACAACAGTTGATGGACAGAATGCAGAACTAATGTCATACATTCACCCCAGTACAGAAATCTGGGTCTAAATCCATCATTTTTTTGGTCACCATGCCATTCCAGTTTGAACTCAGCCATATGCAAATCAATCTTGACCCTGTGCCCCATGGGAACAGTCCAGCCCGAACTGCCAAGCCCGGTCCTCCCTGGACTGGAAACAAGCATCTGAGGAGCAATTTCTGGATTCCAGCCCTCATCAGCCAGGATAGCTTGGTTCCAATGGCATGGAGAGCACGGGACTCACGTCTGAGGATACCCGTCCCACTCTGGGTGACAAATGCAAAAACAACAGTTGATGGACAGAATGGTATCGCTTTGTTCGCCCTAAGTTGGCAGGGTATGCCCAGACATGGGTCCCTTGCTCACTTTGCCATTGAATTCAAGATAACATGGCTGATGAGGGTTATGAACCCGAAACCGGTACCAGGATGCTCGTTTCCAGTCCAGGGAAGACATGGCTTGGTAGTTCGGGGTGGACTGTTCCCATGAGGCACAGGGTCAGACTGATTTGCATATGGCCATATCTGAATGGGGTGGTGGAGTGAGCTAAAGAATGAGGATGGATTAACCCCAGATCAGTTGACTGCAGGGTGAGTGTTTGATTTGATCAAACGCTCCGTCCAGCTTCCCTTTGGTATCGAATATACAATGCGGCGCATCATGGCGCAAGGAGATACAGATGCCTGTCGCATCTGCTGCCGTAACTTTGGCGCAGTGCTGGAGTTGTGTCGCGGGCGCAACGCAACTCCAGCACTGTGCCAACCGTGCCTATGTCTAACATGATGCGTCAAGCATCACGCCTGCTTCAAGCAGGTGCAAGGTTTTGACGCAGCGGGTTCGGAAAAGTGACTGAGGGAAATCTTGTAGATTTTACTTAGCTACTTTTCCGAGGCGTTCCTGCACCGGAACGACTCCCCCCCCTGCGCCAGAACGCCCACATGAAACCTAACCCAGGTTTCAAGTGGCTCAGGGCTTTACAACGTGATGCATCTCCCTAGATGCATCATGTTGTAAATACCCCGCAGCATGGCACTGGCTTTACGCCGCCGCTGTTACAGAAGTGATGCAACGGCGGCAAAAAAGTGGCGTACGGGGCTTCTAAATCTGCCCTTCTGTTTTTTAAATCCATAAATAATGGGGCGAAGAATTACCAAAATTGCATATTTCCTCATGTCAATTTTTTTAAAATATGTTTGAGCAAACCTAAAGAGAGACTCAAATGTTACAGCCTTTATACAGTTTGCCGCAAGCTTCATTATGTCAAAATCTGGTATATGTATGTTTGACAGTGCCAAACCTTGTTTCCTCATGCCCCCATCCCCCACTCCCCTGTATATAAAGGACTCTGGCCCTCCCTGTAGAAACTAGAAGAGCAGCAAATCTCCATAAAGGAGATCACACCTCAGAGCAAAGAACTTACAAAACACGGACCCAGTCACAATAATAGCCAATCTATGTGAGAAGGAGTCGGAAAACATGTGGAAGACCGTGAACCATAGAGACTTGACAAACTCCAAGAAAGACTAGGCATGGATGGTGGTCTCCAGCTGCCTACCAGTAAAGCAATTCCACCACGAGCGGCAACTGGCAAAAACAGTAAGATGTCCTACCACAGGCTGCCCCGCGGAAGAATCCATTGTGTATTTCATATGGAACTACAGTGGTGCACAAACATGCGGAAATCCCTGGGCCGCCTGATCAAGGAGCCGACGGGCCAGAAATTCCAGCCCTACGAACTGATCCTCTACGGTCTAGGTATGAAATGAAATGTAAAGAAAGAAAGAACTTGGGGTTTAAACGGTGTTAAATTTATCGCGGCTTTAGCGGCAGAAATGGGCTTGATAATATGCCCTTGAGAAAACCAATAGAAGCCCATGTTCTGGGCTCAGTGGCTTCATAAGTCTTGAGTAATCACAAACGGGTTGACATACACAAATACACAAGGCTGCATATCGTTAGATTTGCGACAGGCATTCAACTCACTGCAATGGAACTACATGTTTTGTACTTTTCCCAAATATGGCCTCCCAGACCACTATATAAAATGGGTACTGTTACTATATACTAATCCAACTGCGTGGGCTCGTACAGGCACCCACATTTCACTGCAATATGTGGTGGCACGAGACAGTGCTACCCGCTACCACCCTTAATATTTATTCTAGCCCTGGAGCCGTTATTAGTCAAACTGCGTAGACTGGCACCACAACACAGGATACACACTGGAAATGTAACACATATTGTTTCGGCATACGCTGATGACATTATATTGTACCTAGAGCCTCTCAGGACAGATCACACACCCCTCTCGGATAAATTCCTGAAATTCCAACCCTTTTCTGATCTCACTATCGATGATACCAAATCATCCGCATATTCATTCACGGACTGTGAGATGCAGGACCCACTATATTTCGACCCATGGATATTTCAAACAGCAGCTGTAACTTTTAAAAATTTAGGTATTCAGATATATAGGGAAGCGGAGAACATTGTAGAAGGCAGCATACCCCGTGCGATTAATACACTAAGGCCTAGATGTAGGTCATTTTATTTTACCACTTCTTAAATACCGAATTTTACCGAATCGGTATTTAAGAAGTGGTATAACAGAGGGGGGGGGTGTAGGTATTACAGAATCAGTAAATACCGAATCTTAACGATTCGGGATTTACCGATTCTGTAAATACCGATTTGGTAATGCCCATTGATTCCTATGTTTTAACAAAAAGGGCTAACCCTGTGTCCCTCAGAACCTGGGTATATGTGATTAACAAACAAGTGGTTCTGTTGGGTAGTAACAATAATTGCTTTAAGTAAGGCTGAAAACAGCTCAAAGACACAAAACAAGCAAAACTCTCTGAAGGCAAAGTTTTTATATATATTAAAAACAAGGGTAAACAATATACTGGAATTACTTCATTCCACTACATTACTAATACGTACTTCAAATTCGTGAATAGTGACTGTGGTGATCAAAGTGATTAGTGCAATGCATATAGTGACACTTATATACAGAACATGTATTTACAATAAAATCACAAGGGGGAAGAAGGGGAAAAAAACGAAGTGTTTTCTGTCGTTGTAAGGCCAGTATTATAAACGTAAATATTCCAAGGAAAACAAAGGGTTAATGTCCAAGTTCCTGGAGCTATCTTGGCCAGAAAAGAGCGTCGACGTTTCGACCCTAGTTGCACCCCAGTTGGTGGTCGCGGCGGGTCTTTATCAAGACAGGGTGGGGGCTAAAAGGAAAGGGATAGGTATCAGAGAGATGCTTGTAATTAGCGTCAAAAAATGACGAGAGTCGCTCCGGGTTACTTACAAGGGGATCGGTCAAATGGTGAAAGTTTCCAGAGGGTAGCCCGTTGGTCAACCTAAATAGAAAAAGAACCTTTAGGACCATGTGGTGTGGATCCACATATATGTCGCGCATTGGTCAGGAGGCATTTATTTAAGGTGCCTAGGTGGTTATAGAGCCAGGTGATAAGATTACTTCAGTTAATCGGTGTGATGGAATTAATTGAAATAAGTGCCTCAGTGATTTAGAGCTGGCAAGGGAAGTGCCTAAGTGATTTGATTTTTAAAAAATGATTTGATTTTTTAAAAAAACGGGTGCAAGTCCGAACTCGGAATTGCAGCCTGAGTCCTGAAAGGGGATTAAATTAATACGGATATCACTCGGTAGGTGTCCGAGTTCCGAAGTCCAAAAGAACTATTCAGACAGTGAGTAGACTCTCTTACCCTCGATGCAGTATTTATCCGCAGTGAAACTCAGCGATCTGGATATGAACGCCAAACCGAGCTGTCCGGGAGAAATGCTCGGACTGAGGAGCTCAACACGGGACGCTAAGTATACTCGTAGCCAGGCAACCCCAGCCGAAAACGAGGCAGGAAACGGCTTGGCCAATCAAAGTGGAGGCGTAGCCTGAGACAACGTGGTACCTTTCTCCTCGAGGACGCACTGTGCGTCGGTTACTAGGTAACGTTACAGAGTGATGTCAAGCCGAAACTCGCCCAATCAATGAGGGGGCGTGGGACGCTAAACCAAACGTCCGGTAAAGCTACGTTCTATCTGGCCCAATGGCTAGAATGCTCGGGGATATGTAATTATCGTCATATCGAGTGAAACACATCCCAGGATTTAAGACCAGGAATGAAGTTTGCGTGTTCAACAAGAGGTCATATTTTAAACCCAAAACATTTTAAAGTACAAATAACAACCACATTTGTGTTTTATCATATGAAAAAACAGGAGGTCATTTTTTGAGGACAAAAACACAAATATATACTTTTACATTGCGTATTCTATGTAAAATACAAAAAACAACCACATTTATGTGTTATCATATGAAAGAAGGTTGCCACATAAGGAAATGCATTAGTTTATGACCATTTCAAGAACAAGAACAGGTTATAATAAGGCCATCTGTTTTGAAATTTCCTCGTGTTCATTCAATCCCTGACTCACAGAGTTCAATGTATGGATCCATTTGCACTCTTTTCTGCTCAGTGTAGCGGACAAGGAACCACCTCTTGGGTTGAGAAAATCAATGTAAACCCAAGAGGTGGTTCCTTGTCCGCTACACTGAGCAGAAAAGAGTGCAAATGGATCCATACATTGAACTCTGTGAGTCAGGGATTGAATGAACACAAGGAAATTTCAAAACAGATGGCCTTATTATAACCTGTTCTTGTTCTTGAAATGGTCATCAACTAATGCATTTCCTTATGTGGCAACCTTCTTTCATATGATAACACATAAATGTGGTTGTTTTTTGTATTTTACATAGAATACGCAATGTAAAAGTATATATTTGTGTTTTTGTCCTCATAAAATGACCTCCTGTTTTTTCATATCATAAAACACAAATGTGGTTGTTATTTGTACTTTAAAATGTTTTGGGTTTAAAATATGACCTCTTGTTGAACACGCAAACTTCATTCCTGGTCTTAAATCCTGGGATGTGTTTCACTCGATATGACGATAATTACATATCCCCGAGCATTCTAGCTATTGGGCCAGATAGAACGTAGCTTTACCGGACGTTTGGTTTAGCGTCCCACGCCCCCTCTTTGATTGGGCGAGTTTCGGCTTGACATCACTCTGTAACGTTACCTAGTAACGGACGCACAGTGCGTCCTCGAGGAGAAAGGCACCACGTTGTCTCAGGCTACGCCTCCACTTTGATTGGCCAAGCCGTTTCCTGCCTCGTTTTCGGCTGGGGTTGCCTGGCTACGAGTATACTTAGCGTCCCGTGTTGAGCTCCTCAGTCCGAGCATTTCTCACGGACAGCTCGGTTTGGCGTTCATATCTAGATCGCTGAGTTTCACTGCGGATAAATACTGCATCGAGGGTAAGAGAGTCTACTCACTGTCCTGAATAGTTCTTTTGGACTTCGGAACTCGGACACCTACCGAGTGATATCCGTATTAATTTAATCCCCTTTCAGGACTCAGGCTGCAATTCCGAGTTCGGACTTGCACCCGTTTTTTTTAAAAAATCAAATCATTTTTTAAAAATCAAATCACTTAGGCACTTCCCTTGCCAGCTCTAAATCACTGAGGCACTTATTTCAATTAATTCCATCACACCGATTAACTGAAGTAATCTTATCACCTGGCTCTATAACCACCTAGGCACCTTAAATAAATGCCTCCTGACCAATGCGCGGCATATATGTGGATCCACACCACATGGTCCTAAAGGTTCTTTGTCTATTTAGGTTGACCAACGGGCTACCCTCTGGAAACTTTCACCATTTGACCGATCCCCTTGTAAGTAACCCGGAGCGACTCTCGTCATTTTTTGACGCTAATTACAAGCATCTCTCTGATACCTATCCCTTTCCTTTCAGCCCCCCCCCCTGTCTTGATAAAGACCCGCCGCGACCACCAACTGGGGCGCAACTAGGGTCGAAACGTCGACGCTCTTTTCTGGCCAAGATAGCTCCAGGAACTTGGACATTAACCATTTGTTTTCCTTGGAATATTTACGTTTATAATACTGGCCTTACAACGACAGAAAACACTTCGTTTTTTTCCCCTTCTTCCCCCTTGTGATTTTATTGTAAATACATGTTCTGTATATAAGTGTCACTATATGCATTGCACTAATCACTTTGATCACCACAGTCACTATTCACGAATTTGAAGTACGTATTAGTAATGTAGTGGAATGAAGTAATTCCAGTATATTGTTTACCCTTGTTTTTAATATATATAAAAACTTTGCCTTCAGAGAGTTTTGCTTGTTTTGTGTCTTTGAGCTGTTTTCAGCCTTACTTAAAGCAATTATTGTTACTACCCAACAGAACCACTTGTTTGTTAATCACATTGATTCCTATGGACATTGAAGCCCATAGGAATCAATGGGCATTACCGAATCGGTATTTACCGATTCGGTAAATACCGATTCCAGCAAGGGTGCAGGGGGTGTCACTTTGACACCCTCTAGCACCCCAAATACAGGCATGTGTGCCATGTGGCACACAGACATGCCCTAAGGGCATGTCTGTCTGTCACATGGCATAGGTGTGCATGCACGCATGTGCATGCACACCTGGATTCGGTATTTTACCACCCAATTGGATTGGGTGGTAAAATACCAAATCTGAAAGGCCTTTGGGACTCATAAGAGTCCCACCTACATCTAGAAGTTACCGAATCGGTAAAAATACCGATTCGGTATTTTACTGATTCGGTAAATTTACCGAGTCGGTAAAATTGGCCCCCTACATCCCAAAAACCAATTTACCGGTCGGTAACGGCCGAAATAAGCCGTTACCGGACGGTAAATGGCCAGCTACATCTGGCCCCAAGATCGCAAATAAAATTCTGGACATCACTACCTCTGTCAGTTGTGGGCAGGGCAACAATCACCAAAATAGTAATGCTCCCCAGACTACTATATGTTTTCACCAACATACCTATATTATTCCCCACGCACATCTTTAAAACACTAGACTCCTTGCTGGTAGAGTTGATCTGTGGCCCCGGACAAGGCAGAATAGGGTTGACCAAGCTTCAACTAGATACAAGGAGTGGTGGAATGGGGGTGCCAGATTTTAAGACATATTGCTATGCCTGCCAATTGCAGTGGTTGACATACCGGCTTGCGGGCCGCAATTTGCAAGATATTGCTGTGACCCAGGGTGAATGGAGCAAGGGCAAGCTACCTACACTCCTACAGCCAAATAGTAAGATACCAGCAAGCACGCCTCCACTACTGAAAGTGGATTTACAGTATTGGTGAAAGGCGCACCGATATACTAAACAGCAGATTCCGTACGCCCCCAATATTCCACTGTTGGGTATTCCAATGCAGCTTGAGGTTGTAACACAGAGACGTATTTCGATCTGGTTATAGGCTGGGGTGGATACTGTAGGAATGCTATTTGTAGATGGCGTGCTGATGGACCATGACAACTTTGTGAGAGAACAGGGAGTGTCCATGTGCTATTTTTGACAAATGCACATATCCTGCGATTTGTTTGTGGTACATGGGCACCAACTGGGACTGAACCCCCGACACGAGTTGGTGCACATGTAATAACTGATGGGAAATGGCGGACATCTGACAAGATGGCTAGCCCATGGAATTAAAGCACACACAGCGACATCTCTACATAACCTTAGGGACAAATGGTGTACTGATGTGGGGTGGGGGGGTACTCACGGACCGAGAATGGAAAACCATACTTGAAAATCCTAGAAAGATATCCCGAGATCCAAAGTTTACATTTATTCAGCTAATGATTCTGCATCGGGCCTATTTAACTCCTGATAGACTAAGTGTCATGTTTGCGTACATGATGGATGTGTGCCCTCGCTGTCAGGAATCGAATGCCACATTACTGCACATGCTCTGGGCATGCCCAGATTAACACAATAGTGGTCTACGATACATACCATATTAAGTACAATAGGGCCTGGGATGGACAGAGATACGTTAGAATACTGTCTACTGGGTATACATCTTAAAACCAAGAGAGGGAACCCCGCAGCCCTATACATTAATCTGCTGTTAATATTGACCACGAGAACAATAACGGCACTTTGGAAAGCATGAAAACCGCCAGCGATCATAGACTGGTATAATGAGGTGATTCGATGGGGTAGGGCTGAAGGCATAGAAATACAGAGAGAAGAGCAACGTGGGCTACGCAAGAAACCTGGGGGCATATTAGCAACAAATAGCGGTAATTATCGTTAAATGAGCTTAGCGCATTTTTTTTATCGCCCCCTATCGCCGGATATTATCGCAGAGATAATGTGCTATTAACGATAAAATATCCGGCGATATCTGCTCAATGTGTGAATATCGCTGGAAATTAAGCGATATTCAGGCTTTAACGCTAATGAGGACTTAACCTGAATATCCACCTCCCATTGGATATACAGGTTAAGTCATGGCCTGAGTAGGCGTTAGGTTCTAGCGATAATCGCGCTTAGCGCAAATTTATTTATCGCTTCGCTTGCCTTGCTAATAGGCAACAGCTGTGTTAGCGATTGCTTTCAGGCGCTAACAGGTCGGGTACGCCCACTTTGCATGTCATTAGCGATAAATATCGCTGACATGCAAAGTGGGCCCCAAACCGGTCGCTATCGCCTACAAGCTGTTGCTAACTGCTGTGAGCGACAGCTTGCTAATAGGGCAATTAAAATATCACTGATTTAGCGGAAAAAAGTCCAGCTAAAGCGGCGATATCTCCCTTGCTAATATGCCCCCTATTACGCTAGAGTGGAATGTCCTGATGGAGGAATTCAAAACGATAGATACTGATACATTTACGTAAAGCTGGACAGTATATGTATGCTGTGGGTGAAGCAGGACGGCCTAGTAATAGCACATGTTTGTCGCACCAAGATTACTATATTAGACAGCCGAAATGACTCATATGATGTATTATACAACTAGAAGCCTCAGTGATGGTGCCTGCTGCTGTGATAATTAACGCTGTTCTGGATTTCAAAGGGAGGGCGGGAGGGGTGTGTTTGGGGTTCGAAACGGTTTGCGTGCTAAGACTGTTACTCGAATATACGTTATACTATGCAGCTGCAACAGTAATCCGCATGTATACATAGGTTACCTTGGACAGGTGCAGCATTGTTAAAGTGGAGAGATAATCTGTACAGTAATGAGTTGGACGACTTGTTAGCCGGATACATGAAATGTTCTATGTTATTTGAATGTCTGGAAATCTGCAGTCGATCATTGTAGTAATGTATAATGATAGTCTTTGTGGGACATGACTAAAGTTTAATAAAATATGTTTAAAAAAGAAAAAAAGTCTTGAGTAATCACTGTGTTGCATTAGTCTGCGCCAGGGAAGTGTTTCCATGGGCATTTCTTTGGTGTTCCCACACAGCTTCCATGGATTTTGTCCTATTACTAGATTTACCAGACGTGGTAGACCTGGGAATACCCCGAAAACCATAGATGACAACATTTTCGAAGAGAAAAGTGGGAGTGTTTATTTTTTGTATTATAAAATACTATGATGAATTAAAATTTGATGATGTAAGCGTGTGAGGTAGGAGTAGAATGTAGAATGTGCAAAGCGGAGACGGATAAGAGAGCAACATCAAGCACCTTGTTGGTTAAGAACCATCTGCTCTTATTTGGAAATAAACTAACCTACAACTCATTCTGCATGGAAGATTCTTACAAAACAAAAGAATTTGAGGTAAAAAGTTGGGGTATGGAAGATTCTTACATAACAGAGATTTCTGAAAAAAAAATTGGGAGAATGTATTTCCCTCATTGACTTCTATTGGGGCCTGAAATGGGTTACTGTCATGTATGTGATTTGTAAGTCTGCAAATGTACATTTTTTTAACTGTCAGTGGCATGGAGAAAGCGCTATGGCAGGGCATGATGCAAGTGTCATGCCCTGGCCTGCGGGAGCAGGTTACTGGCAGTGCATACTCCGAGTTACACAAGACCAGGCCCTGTTAGTTGAAGCCCGCAGAGGAATCAGGTTTCTGCATGCAGAAATCAGGAGGCAGGAGACTGGCCTTGAAATTGGTAGCCTTCCCTCTGAATATGGAGGGTTGGCATGCATGCAAAAACCTAAGCCTTCACAGGTGTGGCATAACGAGGAGAAATATGTTTAATTCTACTCGTTTTGGTCTCTTGAATGCAACACACATAGGGGCAGATTTACAATAACTGGCGCATCACTGCAGATCAGAGGGATGCAGCAGTTATTTTGCGTGAAATTAGGAACCCCTGGCGCCACCATGGTTGCCCCGCATTTAGAATGCGGCACACCGCGGCGCACGGAGCGACAGATGCGTGATGCATCTGTCTGCGTATAAGTGGCGCAGTGCTGGAGTCGTGTTCCAAGCGCAACGCAACTCCAGCACTGCTCAGGGGCATCAGATACTTGCAATGCTTCATCGCTCCTTACACATGCTACAAGCAGGCGTAAGGTTTTGACGCAGCATGGACCTAAAAGTGACTCCACGAAATCTTGTAGATTTCACTGCATCACTTTTACGGGGCTTCCTTGCGATGGAACGCCCACTTTGCATACATTATTCTTGATGCAGGTATAACGTAGCGCAGGGTTTAGAACCTGATGCATCTCACTAGATGCGTAACGTTATAAATCTGTTACATAGTGGCGCATGGTTTACGATGCCGCTGCAAGGGTGACGTAAAGATGACGCAAGGGGCTTGTAAATCTGCCCCACGGAGAGAGAAAAAATGCCTCAGGGGATTGCTTGGTGTCCCGTTCCTACACAAAAACAATCCTGCCTGTGACTCAGGCATGCGTGCACCATGGTGCATGGGTTCAGGACTGATGAAGCATGGTTCCCTAATAAAATCCCAACCTGGAACCCTGGGTCGATGTCTCCTTTTTGCCTGCTGAAAAGTGTAAAGGGGAGAAACAACTCATTCGATACCTTCTGAAGTTCCTGCAAACAACTAAGACTCAGAGATGACAGAATCCAACTTCAATTTAGGGGATTTATTAGAAAGCCAAAAACAACTGGATATACAAGCACCTCAAAACGAGGTTGTAAAAATATACGGGAACGAATCCAAATCCAAATGTATGTAACAGACGGCTCTTGTGAATAATGAAAAGAATGAACAGTTCCAAAAATAATACACAGGCCAAAACTGCTCCAATATACGGACCTCACTGGGGAAAGAAGAATTTGTTAATCTGTCCCTACACTATCACTAAGATGACATCCCTATTTAACATCTCCCAGACAAAACCCATCAAAAGGTTTCAGCTCGTGAAGGCTTCCTAAGAAGCGAGGGGCATATTATCAAGGGGGTTTATCTCTGCTTTTTTGGCTTCAGAAGCCAAGAAAGCGAGATAAAATTATCTCCCTATTACCTAGCTGTCGCTAACACCAGTTAGTGACAGCTAGTAGGAGATAGCGACCATCTTGGGCCCCACTTTGCATGTCAGAGAAATGTATCACTAATGACATGCAAAGTGGGCGTGCCAAGATGTTAGCCACTGGAAACAGTCGCTAACATCGCTATCTCCTATTACCAACTTTTGGAGATATTCGCGCTAAGCGCGAATATCTCCAAAAGCTAACACATGCCCTGAGCAGTTCTTAGCCATGTTATCCAATGGGAGGTGGATAACATGGCTAAGAGCATTAGCTCGGTAATGCATGAATATCGCTGACTTTTCAGCGATATTCATGCATTGCGGCCGATTTTTATCGCATTTGCGATAAACCTTGGTAATACCAAGGTTTATCGGCGATAAATATTTGTCTCTAACCAAGCAATAGCGATAATTATCGCTATTGCTTGGTAATATGCCCCCACATTCACAGAGTAAGTCAGATGACTAAGCTACAAAGGGGCATATTACCAACAACTAGCGATAATTATCGCTATTGCTTATATGCACCACATGAACCCGCGGGTTAGTGAAGCTTGCTATATACAGATAACAATGAAGACAAACTAATACCGCTTTAAATGGGAAATGTATGCGCATGCGAATACCGCTTTCAATGGGAAACTGTTGTGCGCGTGCGTCAACTGCATCTACGTTGTATGACGAATTAACACTTGGAGGGAAATTCTGGCGCATGAGCGGAAGACACATAGGGGTATATTCACAAGAACGTGTGCGAAACACCATGAAAAAATGCTAACACACCTTTACACATCGCAGCCGATCTCGGGAAAATAACCCTGTGTTAATGTGGAATTCTAAACAAGGCGGAAGCATGCGATAGTCTGCCAAAACCGTGGAAATGTCCGCAAAGCAACCACATCGACGGCGATAAAAACACAAACCTCAATGCGAAAAAACATGTGATGGGTCAAAGCGCGATGAGGAAATAAGAGAAAAGCAGCGCCAGGCCTGCAACACACACAAGGCAGGCGGGAAATATCACTATGAAAGTAGAAAAAACAACTTGACCAACACCCAAGCACCATGGAGGCAGCCAGAGCCGGAGCAGGCGCAGAGGACGAGCGCAACCCCACAAGTACCCTGGACGACCAGCCTGGGACCTCAGCACAGGGAAGGGCAAGGACAAGAAGAAGAGGAAGATGAAGTTCAGTCCGCAGGAAAACAGGATCCTGGTTACAGAGGTGATGTAACACCATCGACAACTGTTCGTCACCTCCAATGTGTCATTGGGAACCAAAAAAGGGAAATGGCAGAATATCGTGGACCACATGAATGTCGTCGGAGAGCACAGGAGGTCAATGGACGAGGCCAAAAGGTGATGGATTGACATCAAGCGATAGACCAAGGAGAAACTCGCAGCTAACCAGAAGCCAGCAATGCAGACTGGAGGTGGGAGCCCAGCGCCACAGCTCGTGCTGGATGACATTGAGGAGCTGGTATCAACAGTCATCAATGTGGAGCCGGGGGACCGGACACTGTTCGACAGGACACAACACAACCACAAGGTAAGTGGCGGTAATGGGGGGATGGGTGGAGAGGGCCACAATGACACACAAGCATAACCAAGCAGTGCACACCCACAATGACTCTGGGTCATGCCCCGGACCTACACACTGTCACAATGTACAATGCCATTCTGTCTGAATGGCAACATGTACCATGCGGCTACATACATGTTGATAGATTAAAATATACAATTTCTCCTTCACATTGCAGTGGCATCGTCAACACCCCCTGAAGAGCAGTCCCAGCCACTCTTCACTGATGACGAGGAGGACACCGCCAGCATCGACACCCAAGCCCTCCAACACATCATGGACATCATCCGCAACTCACCTCCAGGATCAGGACAGCCCTGCTGCATCAAGGAGACGCTACCAAAAGCACCCACCAGGAGGAACCCACAGCCCCAGCACTCTCCCAAGACCCTCAGGAACAAACCATGGCCTTCCAACGCTGTGTGCTGGAGGGCCAGAGGGAGACAGCTAAGCAGGTGCGGTGGGGTTAGGCCTCATGGCTACCAAACTGGATGCCATCCATGGGTGTCTAGGTCCCAACAGGGAGCAGCTCCAGTCCCTAACGGACACCCACGGCCCGTTCCATGGTCTCCAACGAGCCCTGACTAACATAGCTAGAGTCATGACGCGGAGAGAAGAACAAAGGGGCATATTATCAAGGGGTTTTATCTCCGCTTTTTTGGCTTTAAAAGCCAAGAAAGCGGAGATAAAATTATCTCCCTATTACCTAGCTGCCGCTAACACCAGTTAGTGACAGCTAGTAGGAGATAGCGACCATCTTGGGCCCCACTTTGCATGTCAGTGATATTTATCACTGATGAGATGCAAAGTGGGCGTGCCAAGATGTTAGAGACTGAAAACAGTCCCTAACATCGCTATCTCCTATTACCAACTTTTGGAGATATTCGCGCTAAGCGGGAATATCTCTAAAAGCTAACACCTGCCCTGAGCAGTTCTTAGCCATGTTATCCAATGGGAGGTGGATAACATGGCTAAGAGCATTAGCTGGCTAATGCATGAATATCGCTGACTTTTCAGCGATATTCATGCTTTGCGGCGATTTTTACCGCATTTGCGTTAAACCTTGGTAATACCAAGGTTTATTTGCGGTAAAAATCGCCGCAGCTCTGCGGTAAATTTTTGTCTCTAACCAAGCAATAGCGATAATTATCGCATTGCTTGGTAATATGCCCCAAAATTAACAAAGGAAGAACTCTACCTATTTCAATTTAGTATTCAGTATGTCGTACATCAGATATAATACTAGCAGCCCGTCCCGACGTTGTCCAGGTATGAATTGCTGCCGGCCAGTAGTACATTGTTTTGTAGGATATCGTTTTGATAGCATTTCTTATCTGTGACAGGCCTGTGAAACGCTCCGATTCACAGTGCACTGCTGATGCACTTAAGAGTGCGCGTTCAGTAGTGTGTGAACTCGAGTTTCCCTACTTTATTTTTCCTTGCAATATTATATAGCGCAAACTCGACAACATGGCATGAGCACAATTTACATTACAGAAGAACACATTCATTTGTGGTAGGCACGGGGAGACAAAGCGATTTGCCTGGATTCAAAGGATGTTGAGCTGATGCCGAGATTCGAACGTAGCTCCCCAGCTCTAAAGTTCGCAATTCTAGAACTTGTGGCGGGAAGTGTGTCTAAAAGTGTTTGTTGGTGCTGGCCATCAATGAGAGAGACCTGTGCATTTTTCAAATCGGTGGTGAAAAAATATGAGTATGTTGCTGGAGATGTGGGCCGCCGTGCCACCAATTTACTTACCGGGGGGAGGGTAAACACCCATAATTCCGCAACTTTCTTTCCGCATACCAACACTCCGCATACTTTCATTCCGAAAGTACCATGACTCCGCAATGCCATTATAACGCATGGCATTACATTTTATATGCTTTTACCACGCATACATTTACAACGAAATTCGTTGTAAATGCATGAATGGTAAAAGCATGATTTTTTAAAAAGGTTTGGATAAGGTAAGTATGGGTATAGGAGTATATGTTTTGGGGTACTGAGGTATATGTTTTGGGGTGTTTGGGTATTTTAGGGGTTCAGAAATAGTTTTGGGTTATGGGGTACAGGGGTAGTTTTAGGGTTTAGGGATAGGTATGGGTTTTGGGGTACAGGGGTATTTTTAGGGTTCAGGGCTAGGTTTGGGTTTTGGGGTATAGGGGTATTTTTAGGGTTCAAGGTAGGTTTGGGTTTTGGGGTACGGGGTATTTTAAGGGTTCAGGGCTAGGATTGGGTTTTGGGGTACAGGGGTATTTTTAGGGTTCAGGGGTAGGTTTGGGTTTTGGGGTACAGGGTTATTTTTATGGTTCAGGGCTAGGTTTGGGTTTTGGGGTACAGGGGTATTTTTAGGGTTCAGGGGTAGGTTTGGATTTTGAGGTACAGGGGTATTTATAGGGTTCAGGGATAGGTTTGGGTTTTGGGGTACAGGGGTATTTTTAGGGTTTAGGGCTAGGTTTGGGTTTTTGGGGTAAAGGGTATATTTATAGGGTTAAGATGGGTTAGTTTTTAAGGGTGTTGGGGTATTTTAAGGAGTAAGGGTGGTTTATGATTATGGGGTGCAGGGGTATTTAAAGGGAGCAGGGTGGACACCCGGAGCTGGAATGTACAGAACCTGGGAAGAAAAAACAATGAAATATTGGGCACAACGCTCGCTTTTTTTCCCGTAATCCCGCGCCCCGCACACGCTCACGCCCCCAGCACACGCCCAGAGCACACGATATGAGACATGGCATGAAGGGCGGAACGTACCACACGCCCCCAGCGTTTGTCATGCCCCCAGCACACACCCATAGCACAACGCAGGCACGCCCACAAGGGATTACTTTTCTGGCATGGTTCTTTTACCTTTTAAATGTATATGGTGGGCGTCTGCATAGCCTATGTCCTTCTGCTGCAACTGCCCTTTCCAATGCTGCATTGGGTGTTGTGATTGGTGCTTTGGTTCCTGAGATTACCCGCCTCAAAGGTTTGGGCTCTCTCTTTATTATATTAGTACTAGCAGCCCGTCCCGACGTTGTCCGGGTATGAATTGCTGCCGGCCAGTAATATATTGTTTCGTAGGATTTCATTTTGATAGCATTTCTTATCTGTGACAGGCCTGTGAAACGCTCCGATTCACAGTGCACTCCTGATGCACTTAAGAGTGCGCGTTCAGTAGTGTGTGAACTCGAGTTTCCCTACTTTATTTTCCTTGCAATATTATATAGCGCGAACTCGACAACATGGCATGAGCACAATTTACATTACAGAAGAACACATTGATTTGTGGTAGGCACGGGGAGACAAAGCGATTTGCCTGGAATCACAGGATGTTAAGCTGATGCCGAGATTCTAACGTAGCTCCCCATCTCTAAAGTTCGCAATTCTAGAACTTGTGGTGGGAGGTGTGTCTAAAAGTGTACATCGGTGCTGGGCATCAATGAGAGAGACCTGTGCATTTTTCCAATTGGTGGTGAACAAATATGAGTATGTTGCTGGAGATGTGGGCCGCCGTGCCACCAATGTACTTACGGGGGAGGGTAAACACCCATTATTCCGCAAATTTGTTTCCGCATACGATCACTCTGCATACCTTCATTACGAAAGTACCATGACTCCGCAAGGCCATTATAACGCATGGCATTACATTTTATATGCTTTTACCAAGCATACATTTACAACGAAATTCGTTGTAAATGCATGAATCGTAAAAGCATGTTTTTTAAAAATGTTTGGATAAGGCAAGTATGGATATAGGGGTATATGTTTTGGGGTACTGAGGTATATGTTTTGGGGTGTTTGGGTATTTTAATGGTTCAGATATTGTTTTTGGTTTTGGGGTACAGGGATATTTTTAGGGTTCAGGGCTAGGTTTGGGTTTTGGGGTATAGGGGTATTTTTAGGGTTCATGGGTAGGTTTGGGTTTTGGGGTACAGGAGTATTTTAAGGGTTCAGGGCTAGGTTTGGGTTTTGGGGTACAGGGGTATTTTTAGGGTTCAGGGCTAGCTTTGGGTTTTGGGATACAGGGGTATTTTAAGGTTCTGGGCTAGGTTTGGTTTTGGGGTACAGGGGTATATTTAGGGTTATGGGGTAGGTTTGGGTTTTGGGGTACAGGGGTATTTTAAGGGTTATGGGCTAGGTTTGGGTTTTGGGGTACAGGGGTATTTTAGGGTTTAGGGGTAGGTTTGAGTTTTGGGGTACAGGGGTATTTTTAGAGTTCAGGGGTATGTTTGGGTTTTGAGGTACAGGGGTATTTATAGGGTTCAGGGCTAGGTTTTGGTTTTGGGCTACAGGGGTATTTTTAGGGTTTAGGGATAGGTTTGGGTTTTGGGGTACAGGGTATATTTATAGGGTTAAGATGGATTAGTGTTTAAGGGTGTTGGGGTATTTTATAGAGTAAGAGTGGGTTATGATTATGGGGTGCAGGGGTATTTAAAGTAGGGGTGGGCGGAATTGGCGCAAACTTGGTACAATAAATCCGCAAAATTCGTTCCGTCAGATTTCAATTCTTAAAACAGAAACCTCATATATTCAAGGTAAAATAACAAGTATTTCTACATGCTAAAATGCATATAGTCATTTCACAAAAGTGAAATTAGCTTCCAGCAAGCAGTAAGAGAGGTGATGATTTTGAGATCAAGCGACTGCAAACCATTATGGGACGAGATTAGCAGTGGGGAGTGAATATTATAGTATCCAAATAATTCCACAAAGAGCTGCAGTTCACCTCGTTCTCCCCAGTTGTCCCCAAGAGGCAAATGCAATAGCATTTCAAATATTATACATCAAGCTGCAGTTCACCTCATGGTCCCTAGATGTCCCTGATGAGGCAAATGCAATAGCATTTAAAATATTACACATCAAGCTGCAGTTCACCTCACCGTCCCTAGATGTCCCTGATGAGGCAAATGCAATAGCATTTAAAATATTATACATCACGCTGCAGTTCACCTCGTCGTCCCAAGATGTCCCTGATGAGTAAAATTCCAAAACATTGAAACCCTTTCATGAATGCTAAAAATTATGCTAAGCTTATCCCATAATGCTTTGCAGGGCCTTTTAGTTGTATTTTTGCCCATAACTGTGCTTGGAGTGGTTCTAAGAGAATGTGACCACCAATGAATTACTATTTAAAGGGAGCAGGAATGTATAGAACCTGGGAAGAAAAAACAACAATCGTGACGGAATGCCCCCAGCGATTGTCACGCCACCAGCACACACCCACAGCACAATGCAGACACGCCCACAAGGGACTACTTTGCTGGCACGGTTCTTTTACATTTTAAATGTATATGGTGGGTGTCTGCATAGCCTATGTCCTTCTGCTGCAACTGCCCTTTCCAACGCTGTATTGGGTGTTGTGATTGGTGCTGTGGTTCCCGAGTTTACCTGGCCAAAAGGTGCAAGTTCTCTCTTTATAATAGTAGTATAGATAGATTGACCACTCTGGCTAGACCATTAGCATAAATATTAAAGGCACTCAGGATAGTGTGTTCATTACGTAATGTATTATTTTTTAACTTTTCAATACAAAATTATTGGTGAATTCATACATAAATAACCTAACTACAAAAAATATTTTTAAAAAAAATCAGAGCCCATTGCACAACTTTCACTCAATAAACACACAGTCACCTTCAAAACATACTCACGCGAAACCACAAATGCAAGCATCACATATATACAGAAAGGCTTAATATGCACCAAGCCCACTCACAATGTGAATAAAGGCTAAAAAAACTGATTTGTCATACTAAACAGTGCAATAATTCATGAATTGCATTTAAACAATTAATGTGATATCATTTTAAAGGAACCTGCAGAATAAATGTGATCAACCAGAAATGTTTTCACATCAAAAGAAGACTTTTCAGCATAATTCATCAATTTTCAAAACAAATAAATCAGGTGTATTCATGGAGGGAACTAATTCAAAGCACCAACGCGCGTTTCGGTGAAACACCCCTTCATTTGGGTATCACCTTCTTCAGCGTGCATATGGTGTATATTCAACAGCAGAGGCAATTGGACCTATCCTACCAAAACAAATGATGCTTGATAAAAATACGGGGGCATATTACCAAGCAATAGCGATAATTATCGCTATTGCTTGGTTAGAGACAAAAATTTACCGCTGAGCTGCGGCGATTTTTATCGCAGATAAACCTTGGTATTACCAAGGTTTATCGCAAATGCGATAAAAATCGTCCGCAATGCATGAATATCGCTGAAAAGTCAGCGATATTCATGCATTACCGAGCTAATGCTCTTAGCCATGTTATCCACCTCCCATTGGATAACATGGCTAAGAACTGCTCAGGGCATGTGTTAGCTTATGGAGATATTCGCGCTTAGCGCGAATATCTCCAAAAGTTGGTAATAGGAGATAGCAATGTTAGCGACTGTTTCCAGTCGCTAACATCTTGGCACGTCCACTTTGCATGTCATTAGTGATAAATATCACTGACATGCAAAGTGGGGCCCAAGATGGTCGCTATCTCCTACTAGCTGTCGCTAACTGGTGTTAGCGACAGCTAGGTAATAGGGAGATAATTTTATCTCCGCTTTCTTCGCGTTTAAAGCCAAAAAAGCGGAGATAAACCCCCTTGATAATATGCCTCACGGTTCTCCTAGGAGCAAAGAACAGGAGCCACTACTTGATTTTAGTGAGTCTGGCCATTCAATCGCGATTTGGGTAAACAATGCTTGCAGTCAGCAGTCAAGCGGGGTTCTCATAGCTCGTGAGTGCAGCTTCGTGGCAGTGAATCCCACTTCATAGTGTTTGTTCTTATAACATGGCTGTTAGACATGTCAGCCCTTTGGGTGGTCCCTCCTACTTAATTATGTATTTTTGTCCCCTTTCTGACTTCCAATTCCTTTCATTTTTATGTCCACTTGACTTTTTGGTGTTGTCCTGGGGGTTAGGTGCATCCTTGACCCTCTAAATTCCTCATAAGCCTAGAAGTCCCTCCTTTTCTAGGGCAAGTTTAGCTATACAAAATGGTGGCTGGTAACTGCCACAACTGATTACCTCAGGGAGTGGCCCATAGACACATATGGGGAATCAAGAACCTTCTGGCCTGTACAGGACACTAGGGGTATAAAAGGCCTACTGAAGGGCGGCCATTTTGTCATTCAGAGAGGGTCAGCTGGAGTACAGGCTGTGGTGCTAGGTGGGGTAGGACATTCAGAGGCTGGACTTCTTTTTAAGGGTTGCCTCCTTACTGTAATCACCGCCCCCTATTCCTGCAGACCTGACCCTGTTAGACTGCGTTCCTGTTGACCGTGGACAGGAAGTCTGCTCGAGTAAATAGGTCTAACCCCTAGCTTGGGATGAGTTTGAGAGACTATTCGAGGAGGGGAGGGGTGTGAAAGTCAGCCTCGCTGTCCAGCATTTGAGTATTAACTAAAACCTTGAGAAACTCTGTAAGGCTGGTGAAAGGATTGAGGGAACTAACTATTGCCCCCCCCCCTTTTTCGCTCTCCGTGCCCACCTGCGCTTGGCCCACCTTGTCTTCTCTCACCTTCACTTAGAGGCGCGGCTGGGAGATTCTTCCTCCGTTATTGGTAACCCTGGTGGAGAGAACCGAGACCCCTGGGGTGTGTTCCGCCTGTCCCTCCGCCCGTTTCTGACTGGGAGACCAGGGACAGTCGGAGGCTGCTGTGGTAGCGTAGCGTAGCGGGTAACCAGCTAAAACTGAGGAGGCGTGATTCTGCGCAGGCCCGGTGCATCGCTCACTATCCCAGGAAGGGGGCGGAGTACTAGCCAGGAGAAACCTACGAACACGCCGGTCCGGAGAAGGGCCACTGATCGTCTGAGGAAAAGGGGGCGGCATTTGCCTAACGCCGCTACTCTCCCGCGCCTGCTCACTGACGCCGATCGCCAGGGAGACGACAGAATCGGCTTGAAGCAGAGCTCGAAGGGAGAGAAACCAACGGAGCCACAAACCCAGTGCGACCTTCCCTTGGTGCCGGCTTGGGTGACATTCGGCCTGGCCAACAAGGGAGGCGCTGCTGGGGAGAGGGAATCTGGTGGTGAGGGCCGGTCTGCTGCGATCGTGCAGTGTCGACTGAAATAATCCAAAACCTTTGGCTTCAAGTAAGAAGGGAACTGGGGGCTGTTGTGGGTCTGGGGATTAATATCCGAAGGTCCCAGAAGGGAGACACCCCCCCCCCCCCCAATTCTTTTCTGGAGGCACAGAATTGGCAAGTCAGGGAAGATTGAGACCAGGAAGCCACCGGGACTTGTGTAAAAGGGAACAAGTAAAGTAAAGAAGGGTGACAAAGCAGAAAAAGAGACCATTGAACCCCTTTTAATGCTGACATTGTCTGAGATTGTTGCTTAACCTTTCTTTTTCAGTGGAGGAAGGGAAAGATTACTCTGACTTCCCTTTGTCAATCACCTGATGTAATTTAGCTAAGCAGGTTGTCGTAATTAATTTACCATCTGGACCCATGTGAATATTCCCTTGTTCCTTTGTAGGTGACAGACTCTGCTTTCTAATGTGCCAAGTCAGTTTAATCAAGGAAATGCCTTTATTATAGAATACTTAATGCCGTGTTGAACCCATTGAGTTAAGAAACAATGTATTGCTGAATGGATTGGGGGAGAAATACTTAATGTGAGTAGTGACAAAACAGTCAGATGAAAATAAGCAAAAGTATACAAAAGCTTTTATAAAAGTGAATCGTATTTTTCTAAACTGGTGTAGTGTTATTTTTGAATGGATGAACGCGGAGTTACTGTAAGGGTGTGACGCAAGCTTAACACTTTTGCCTCTGGGTTAGACCTTTCCACTCTGTGCCAGGCTACCCTATGTGGACTGGTAACCCCAGGTCCAACATAATTGGTGATCAGCGGTGGGATAGAGCTTGTGCTTGCGTCCACTTAGCAGTAGCCTAGTGTACTCCACAGACCTACACCTGGAGTTTTCTCCTAGTGGACCCCCTGATTATATTTTTGCTTTTCCAAATTTTCTCCTGGTAGTGGGTGGAGGTAGCTTTTAATTACCCCCTTAACTATTTTCTTCCAAGTGGCTGTCCCTGACTCTCATAGGCAAGATGGAATTTGCTCTGGAAGAATTGGAGACCTATACGGTGGCCCAACTTAGAGAATTTTGCCAAAATATGGGAGTGTTCTTCAAGCGTGGTGCTAAAAAGGGGGAACTCCAAACCAGCTTGAGAGCATGGGTGGCAGTGCACCTAGATGGGAAAGAGGAGGAAGAGGGGGATCGGGACACTGTCATTGGAGTGGATGGACTGTTCCGACCTGAGAGGGAGAACCTACTGACAGGTCCCAGAACACTCTCAAGGGAGGGCAGCAGTGTTTCCGTGAGGAGTCTAACTGAAGCCGAACTAGCGGACAGGAGGGAGGAGAGGCAGTTAAAATGGGAGTTGGCAAAATTAGAGAAGGAGAGGGAGGAGAAGAGGCTAGCTCATGAGTTGAGTCTCAGAGAGTTAGACTTTAAGGCCCTGCAAGTAGGGACTTCCAGTACTCCTAATAGTGGCAGCGAATCCAGAGATACAACCAGGGAGCCCAGACCTTATTTTCCAAAGGACGTAGTCGCCAGCTACAGCACAGGGGACGACATTGCCAAGTGGCTTGCTGCCTATGAGGTCTCCTTAAGAGCCCATGGGATACTGGAGAAACACTGGGGGGGTGGCTTGTATAAATACATGCCTCCTGCAGGAAGGGATACGCTTTTGGCCCTAGAGCAGGGAGAGCAGACCCACTACGCCACCATGAAAGTGGCACTGATCAAAAAGTTTGGGCTGACTCCGGAAAAATACCGACAGAAGTTTAGGGGTAGTCACAAACTAGGCACACAGAATTGGGTGGATTTCTTGGACTACGCAAAGAAGTTATTGGAGGGTTGGGTACAAGGCAGCGAGTTGGGGGACTACGAGGGGTTGTATGACCTTATCCTCAAGGAGCACCTACTCGAGAAATGTTTTCCCGAGCTGCAACACCACCTGGTGAACAGCAAGCTGACCAGCCCCCGGAAGCTTGCTGAGGAGGCGGACATCTGGGCTAGTACCCGGGTGTCCCCAAAGGGGACCTGAGGGGATTCCCAAAGGACCGGACAGGGCGCCCCCCAGAGTAAAGAGGGGGGAGATAAAAAGAGGGAGTTCTCAAAAGGCCCCCAAAACAGTTTCCAGGGAAAGGGAACAGGATTCACCCCTAAGGCTAACCCGCCCAGAAACCCTCATCCTGGCCAAAGTCAGCAGCCAAGGGTTGTCCACTGCTTTGAGTGTGGTGGCGTTGGAGACTATAAGGGAGATGTCAAGTGCCCAAAGAGACCACCCCCTCCCACTGGAGGAAAAGCCCCGGGAGTAGCTAGTGTAGTGCTCGGGGAGGAGTTGCCCTTAGATAAGGGAGGGGAGTGGGCGGGTATCACCTTAGTGTCCCTGGGAGATCGGGAGATGGTTCCTAAGATCCAGGTGCCCTCAAATACTACTAAGTATGGGCAGTGGGTCTCCATCAATGGCCAAAGAGGGGAGGCTCTGAGAGACACAGGAGCCAGTATGACTATGGTAAGGAGTCAACTGGTGTCTCCAGAGCAGGTGATTCCACATGTACTCCACCCCGCCGCGATGGCTGACGGCAGATTGGGCCACTACCCCGTGGCTGAGGTTCCATTTGAGTGGGAAGGGGCTGCAGGTTCACTTCGAGTTGCCGTAAGCCCTGCCGTGCCAGTTGATTGTCTGTTGGGGAATGATATGGAGCACAATGCTTGGAAGGAGGTGGAATACCGGACTCATTCTGAGATGCTGGGTACACCTGATTGTGCCTGTGCTAGCACAAGGTCCGCGACTACCCGGAGGGGGAGTTCGCTTGGGCTGGAGCCTGGAACAAAGGCCCAGCCAGCTGCCAGAAAGGGAAAGATTCGGGGACAGGAGAAGCCTGCCTCGGCATCCACGCCCCGTGAGACAGATAGGCCACCTGCGGTGGTGGACCAGGAGTCCGCGGCGGGGGATGTTATCTCCCTGGAGAACCTACCTATCCCTGCCGAGTGGCATGTGGAAGGAGGGCCTACCAGGGAATAGTTTTGTAAGGGCCAGAAGGAGTGCCCTACCCTTGAGGGACTGAGGCGACAGGCCGAAGCCCAGGCAGCAGGGAACGTTACTGGGAATTACCATATTTACTGGAGGATGGACTCCTCTACAGTGAACCTAAGGCACCCGTGCACAGTTCATCATGGGCCTTGGTTGTCCCTCAACGTTACCGAGCCTTTCTTTTAGAACTGGCTCATGAGATACCCTTGGCAGGACACTTAGGACAGGACAAGACCTTTGCACGGCGTGTCCCCCACTTTTATTGGCCTCAGATGAGGGTGGCATCCGACACATACTGTCGGACATGTGTCCTGCCAAGCCAGTGGGAAAACAGGGATGAAGCTGAAAGCTCCCCTGGAACCACTTCCTGTCGTTAGCACCCCCTTTGAAAGGGTGGGCATCGACATTGTGGGGCCATTGGATCCGCCAACTTCAGCTGATCACAGGTTTATCCTGGTTCTGGTGGATCACGCCACGCGATACCCAGAGGCAATTCCTCTGAGAATCATTACTGCACCTGCAGTGGCAAGGGCCCTGATGGGGATCTTTACCCGAGTGGGTTCTGATAGGTTTCATTTTCGATGCCCCACCCATTATCATTTACATATGCAGGGTTAGCATCATGTGTCTAACTAATGAAGTATATGCTCATGTTTTCACGTCATCATTACCCTTCATGCAATACTCATTTATACGTGTGGTGATATTTAGTTTCTTTAGCTTAGCTTGTGTGCCTCCATTTTGAGTATTCCTCTGTGCCTGCGAGTCGCACTCGCTCACTTCCCCCTCCCGTAGGAATAAGAAAAACCCTAATGCAGCAGTTTTCGTTTCTCAGCTAACTGTGGCCGAAACTAGCAGGTTCCTTATCAGTAGTGTTCTCATGCACCAGAGACGCTGAGGCCTGGCTCCGCGGCCTTGGGCAGAGATAGCCAAATGTAGCTTTTGCAGGTGCAGATGCCTCTTGTATGATGCCATTGTTCCTCTCTCTGGGGTTCAGTAATTTTCCAGAAGGGGCGTGTTTTGCTTCACTGTACCATGTTATAATGTATTGCTGTGATGATATGAGTTAGTCCTATCGGCGCACTCTTTGGGGTGAGGTCGGACAGGGCCCTCTCATATGGGAGTTTGTGGCCTAATAAAATTACCTTGTTTATTCTTCTCCACTGTCCGGCTGACTTCTTACTGAGTAACTATAGGTGAGTGTGGTAAGTCACTCGGGTAGATTTGAGCCACGCTTATCAGATGGCGCCCGAATAGGGACCCCGCGATAAGGATCTTTCTCACCTGTAGGGGGTAGCAGAAGACCGGGGACCCTCTGGTCGGCACGGTGGGTCTGGGTACCCACTTTGATGCCGAGCTTGGTTCTCGCAGCGCTGCCCCACCCACGGAAGGCGGAACCTGGAGCTGACCGTGTTGGTCCTGGCAGCCGGAGGTGGAGAACGGTAGAGGTCGGTACCGCATACGGAAGGTGAGTGGTCCGCCTGTTGTTTGAGAGAGCTGGAATGCTCCGAGAGACTAGGGTGTCTCTAATGGTTTGAGGAGCCGGTGCGCTCCTGGGGCTAGTGTGCTCCGGGGAACTCAGAGTGCGAGTGGCGCTCTGACAGACTTAACGGGAGGTGTGGGGACGTTTGTTTGCGATCATCCGACCGGGTGGCACTGTGGTGGAGGCGTGGCTCATTGCGGCGGGGTTCCGGACTTCACCCGAATGCCAAAAATTGGTGGTTTGGTAGGTGTGAGTTCTGGGCTTCCTGCGATAAAGTGCGCAGCGATCCGCTGTGTCACACGGGTGGCGGATGTGTCCCTTTTCCTCAGAACAGTTGGTGTACTGTTCGGTCTTCGGTAGGGTCCAGGTTCCCCAGGACTTGGTCGACGGGCCTTGTCCCATTTTTATAACACGTGCTTGGTAGGATTTTGATGTATGTATGTATGTTTTGAATTTAATGTATACGATATATGTGTGGATGCGTTAGGAGCTATTGTGTAATAGGCCCTTGGTGAATAGAGATAAGGGAATTTGTCAGAAGGTGTGATTGCATTATTGTGGAGATGCCGTGCTTTAGTAAATTGCGGTGTTTCGGATGTTGCTGCCGTGTATCGGATTCTAGACTGGCCGAAAGCCAACCCGCCCCGGTGGAGGGTTCCCCTAATTTTGATATGTATGTGAAACATGGATTGCCCCCAATTTTGTTCGGGACACTGTGGCACAGATATACTAAAGACAATGTGGATTTGCAGTGGCCTTTGACAGGTTCTTTTGATGTGGCTAAATTAGACTATTTACAAGACAAATTGTTCGCTAGGCGTAGTCGTCAGAGCATGTTTGACTCATTACGGATGTGGCAGAAGGAAGTTAGAGAACGTCAGTTGAGGGAGGAGAAGGTGGCTCAGAAGAAGGCAGCACAGACGATGGCACAGAAAGCAAGGGAGCATACAAAGAATGAGAATGAGCAGCGGATCGAGTGCTCAGATAGGCTTTTTAGGTTGAAGGAAAACAAAAGTTATGTAGTGCGAGAGGATGAACAAGATGAGATAGAAGATGTTTTGAATGTCTGGCCCCCTCCCCCTTATGCCCCACAACCACTATATGCCACATTGCCAGTTTCGGCCTCCTCCAGTGGGGTCTCGGACCCACAAGCAAGTGCCCCACACCTCTCTGGCGCGGCGTCCTCTGCCTCCCCATCGTTGCCAGCGCCCCTTGTTTCTCTGCTCGCGGCAAGCTCACCTGCCCCATCCCAGTTTATCTCAGCACTTCCTGCTGTCTCCGCTAGCGCTACTCCTAGTCAGGAGATGTTAACGCCAAACAGAGGTATGGGAAGTGGATTGCTCTCTCAGGTGCGGAAATTGCTTACACGCTCAACAATTGGCTTAGATGAAAGAACGGTGGTGGCTAACCAAGCTTGTCAGTGGGCCAGGAATAACATTTATTCGTTTGAGGACATTTGGTCCACAATGAAAGATTTTGAACCCCTGATGCAACAGCATGCTTTGTGGCATATGTCGACCACGTTGATAGCGCTATGGGAGCAGGGGTATGGAGGAGCAGCTCCCGCGGTTCTACAGGACATAAAGAATGGAGCTTATAGGACTAACACTGGGGTACGGGAGGTGATGCGAAGTTTAAGATCCATATTAGAATATAGAAATGAGTTGCCATCTGCAGGTACACCCCATTTTCCTGGGATACATCCAATGCGTGAGGTGCACCCTATTTTTCACCCTGAGGCCCCCGAAGTGGTAGACCCAGTCACACATGCGGTCACTAGAGCGCGTGTAGACGCCCATTTTCAAGAACAGTGGGTATATACGCCGTGGAAAAGGAGTGAGGTGTTAGCTTTGAAGGCTCAGTTACCAGATTCCAGAAAAAATCCGACTGCCTATTATAAAGAATTGACAGAAGCCGCATCTTCGACTGTTATGACTTTAGCGGACATTGAATTATTTTTTGGTTTACTGGTCCCGGTAGACGTGTGGAGGCAGGTAAAGGGCACTGATCATACAGAGGAACTAGGTGGTACATGGGTGGAATTGCAGGATTGGGACAAGGAACGAAAGCCAGGTGAGAAGCCAAAAGCGGAGATCTTGGCTCTACCGGGACGAATTATTAAGTATATGCATTCCCTCATTCCCCCGAAGAAAGTGGACTGGGATACGTTGACGGCCTGTAGACAGAAGAAGGATGAAGCTGTCTCTGACTTCTTTACTAGGTTTGAGGAGACGTTTATGGATTTCAGCGGACAGGACATGTCACAGGATGGAGGGTTACGACTTTTCGTTAACAGGTTCGTAATGAACTTGCTACCGGAAATATCGGCGAGGTTACAGGCATCGGAGAGTACGTGGACGACGTCCACTCCCTCTGGTATCCTAAGCATGGCTCAGTATTATGAGCATAGAGAGAATGAGAGTAAGGAAAAGCAAGAAAAGAAAGCCAAGGATTTGAAGACGAGGGTTTTGCTACAACAGGTGTCTAAGGGTCGAGGAAGAGGTGCTTCACCTGGGCGGCAGGACGAGGGAGCAGCTGTTATGGCAGGGGTGACAAAAGAGAGCGATTGGGACCGAATCAATGTGCAAAATGTAAACAGGAGGGGCACTGGTGGAGAGATTGCCCTGAGTTTCAGTCGAATGCTGACCAAGGCAGAGGGCGGGGCCGAGGTGGTTTCCGAAGACATGATGGGCAGTCTGATGGAGTAGGGAGACAAGGAGGAAATTGTTTCGATGACAATAAGGATAGACAACACTTTCAGAGGGGAGGTGGACAGTACTACAACGATGATTATGCAATGGATGATTTGACAGGATTCTCCCATAACTAGGACAGCGTAGGACAGAGCGAGGGACCAGTTTCTGTAGATGTCGATCAACGGGGACCCTATGTGACTGCAGATTTGTCGGGGTCCCAACAGAAATTTTTGGTAGATACGGGTGCTATGAAAAGTTCAGTGGCTCGTTCTCAGGTCCCAGGGGCGGCTTTGTCTGGCAAGAATAATATCTCCGTGGGGTTCTCAGGTACTCCGGTGATTAGCCCCATCTCTAAACCGCTCGCTCTCACAATTGGCCCTTTCACTGTAGATTCCCCTTTTCTATTGACATCTAATTGCGGCGAAAATCTGTTGGGCTTAGACTTGTTGAAGAGGTTGCATGCCACCATTTATTGTTCTCCGGACGGCGTGTACCTCACGTTAGGTCCTTCTGTTGCGCGTGCGCAACAATGTTTTTCTAAAGATGAGCCTTTGCCACCTGAATTTGAAGGGGTCCCAGAGAGCTTATGGGCCACCAGTGATACAGATGTGGGGAAAATGGATATTGCTCCTGTGTCCATCAAGGTTAAAGTGGGAGCCCAATTGCCCAGAATACCCCAATACAAGATATCTAGGGATGGAGAAAAAGCCCTATTACAGATAATACAAGATTTGATTTGATCAGGGGTCATGGAGGAGACGGACTCTAACAGATGTAACAGTCCTATTCTCCCGATCCTCAAACGACGGTCAGCCGATGCCAATGATGATACCCCTGATGTCTATAGGTTTGTGATTGATCTACGCCACATTAACAAGGTGGTTGAATCCCAGTACCCAGTGGTTTCCGACATTACGACGATCTTTACCATGATTCCCCCATCGGCTAAATATTTTTCTGTTCTGGATCTGAAGAATGCTTTCTTCAGTATTCCTGTGCACGAAGAGAGCCGTTATCTCTTCGGATTCTCATTGGCTGGCCGAAGTTTTAGATTTAGAAGAATTCCACAAGGATATACTGAGAGTCCCAGCATTTATAGTCAGGCATTGAAAGCTCAATTGGATGACTTGGAACTGCCCACAGGCAATGTTCTGTTACAATATGTGGATGACATCCTCATCGCATCGGACACCGAGGATGGTTGTCGGGATGCTACGGTTAAACTATTACATCATTTGGCCCGCAAGGGCCACAAAGTGTCCCTTCCTAAATTCCAATATTGTCGAACGGAGGTAACCTACCTAGGTCATCTCCTTTCGAAAGAGGGGAGGAGGTTGACGCCAGAGCGCATAAAATCGATAACTAACATGGCTGTACCTAACACGCAGCGAGAGGTGCGCGCGTTTTTAGGCATAACCTCGTATTGTCGCCAGTGGATACCCAACTATGCTTTACTAACAAAACCCCTACTGTATCTGACTACTAAAGAGGTGCGCGAACCCCTACCCTGGACCCCCGCATGTCAGGAAGCATTTGAGTTACTAAAAACAGCTTTATGTTCTGCACCTGTCTTGGGAACACCTGATTACCAGAAGCCTTTCGTGCTTTATGTACATGAGGCGGAAGGTTGCGCGTTGTCTGTTTTAACACAATGTTTTGGGGGGAAGCAGAGACCTTGTACTTACTTCTCTGCGATGCTCGACAATGTGGCAAGAGCGCTGGCGAGCTGTCTGCGGGCCACAGCGGCTGCTGCGGTCTCTCTTAGACAATCGGCAGGGCTCGTGTTGGGTTCAGACCTCACAGTAATGGTACTGCATGCTGTGGACATTCTATTGAACAGAACGCAGACGCAGCACTTAACTAGTGCTCGTCTTACTGGTTATGAAATGACACTATTCGCACCCCATGTCACGATAAAGAGGTGTGCCACTCTGAACCCAGCCACGTTGCTACCCATCCCATCAGATACAAAGGACAATGAGATACACGATTGTTTGTTTCGGACAGAGGAGGAGACAAAAGGGAGAATTTATTTGACCGATACACCCCTAGATGATTCTGTCGGGGAGCTGTATGTTGATGGGTCTTGTTTTAAACTTGCAGACGGCACGTCAACAGCAGCATATGCAGTTACGACATTACAGACAGTAGTGGAGACTCCTAGGATTCCCTATCACTCGGCCCAGGCTGCAGAAATAATAGCCTTGCTGCGAGCGTGTGAGTTAAGTGAAGGACTGGATGTGAACATCTATACTGACAGGCAATACGCCTTTGGCGTGGCTCATAGTTATGGGCGACTGTGGGCAGAACGGGGATTTCTGACATCACACGGGCAAAGAATACAACACGGACCACTCATATTACGACTACTTACAGCATTGACGTTACCCAGACGACTGGCTGTGATAAAGTGTAGTGCACACAAGGCAGTGGTGGACGATGTAGGAAGGGGAAACGCGTTCGCGGACCAAACAGCAAAAGAGACAGCTAGGACGAAACTCCCACAAATGTTTGTGGCAGGACCAGCTAGATGGGTACCAGATGTTAATATGTTTGCAGATACTGTACAGAGCGTAAAGAACATACAAGAAAAGGCGACTGAGGACGAATTGAGGACATGGAAGGACGGTGGGGGGCGATTGGATTCTGATGAGTGTTGGACAGATATGACAGACAAAAGACGGTGGTTACTCCCAAATGCATATGTCCTCCCTGTGGTGACAATGGCTCATGGGCCAGCACATATTAGTGCTAAAGGTATATGCAAATTATTGGACCCTGTGTGGAACAACAAAAATATTTCTAAAGTGGCTACCCATTTAGTACAACAGTGTATGGTACGTTTGAGGCATAATCCAGGAAAGGGAACACCTGTCCCAGTGGGCAATTTCGCTCCCTCCTCTTTCCCTTTCAAGGTGATTCAGATGGATTATATTGAGATGGAAAGGGTTAATAACCTCAAATATGTCCTGGTGGTTGTATGCTCTTTTAGCAGATGGGTGGAGGCATTCCCAACAAAAGATTGTACAGCCATTTCCACAGCTAAGATGTTGATAAAGGAATATTTCTCCCGCTACGGGCTGCCTAGAGTGATCTGGAGTGATAATGGCACATCCTTTAATGCTGAATTGATGAAGCAGATATGTAAAGGTCTGTAGATTTCTCAAAAGTTCCACGCGGCTCAACATCCTCAAGCCGCGGGACTGGTGGAAAGGTTTAATAGAACGATCAAACTGAAAATGGCCAAAATACAGGAGAGTACAGGACTCCGTTGGCCAGATGCCCTTCCTTTAGCCTTGCTTTCCACCAGAGTGACAGTTAATTCCAGAACGGGTGTCTCCCCTCACGAGGTGGTATTTGGCCGCCCTGCAAACGTGTGGGGAGTACCTAGACCAAAATGTTTTTCAGAAATTGAATATCCTCTGTTGATAGACTACTTGTATGCTTTGACTAAAGATCTTCGTTCTATTCATCAGCAGGTAGCAGACACCCTGAAGCCGTTGCCGGAGGGGCCCGGACATTCCATTCAACCCGGAGATTGGGTGGTGGTAAAACGATATCAGCGGAAATCCTGTCTGGAGCCGAGGTGGTCGGAGCCGAGGCAAGTGCTCCTGACGACGCGTACCACACTTCGAGTTGAGGGTCGGAAGTCATGGACCCACGCGTCACACGTCAAGAAGGTCCTGCTGCCATTACCATACGACAAATGGGTGAGAGATGGTGTTGCTGACCAGGAGTGTGAAGTGATACCAAGATACACTCCTTTCTCTGATGCCTCACTGAGGGGAGAGGAGCCGAGTGCAGTAAAGAGAAAGAAAGAAATTGCTGCGAGCTCCAAGGCTCCCATTGAGAATAGTGATCAGGCATCGACGGACGCAACATTTGCCAAAGATATCCCCATTTTGTTCACAGATCCTGAAGTGCGAGGGAGCACTCGCTATAATCTGCGGCCCAGAAAGGAGAAAGGCATAAGGGACTAAACACTGGAAGAAGGGCTTAGATAGGGTACTGGAACAGATAGAAGTGTGGACAATATCTCACTGAAGAAGACTAGTGATAGGGATGGACTAGTAAGAGCCCTGGTGTTTGGCCGAAGATTCTGTTTTACGAGACATTAGAGTGGTGTCTGGGCCCAGATTAGTGCTCCTGAGTTGCCGCAGCTGTGCAACTCCAACGAGGGATTAGGGAATGAACAATAGAAGTCTACCTGTGAGGCTTTAACGGACACAGGGACGAAGATCCCTATTAAGGGTTGAAGAACCCCTCTGGCCGGTTTTGGAGTGCCTGGGACTATTTTTCTAGTTTAGTTCTATTTTTCTTTTTGGTTTTGATTTTTGATACAAGAAATGTACCCCTTTGGTCGCCCCGTTCCCGATGAGGAGCAGCCTTTTGCGGGTCCTCATAGACCCGAGCCTGATTCCCCATGGTTGGCTTTACCACGCAAAGGGAAAATAGTATTCATTGTAACACTGCTTATAGCTTTTATTGTGATTCTTGGAATTTTGTTCTTTCTGGACAAAGCCTATCCTGTACATGTGTTTGCCCCCACACCATCTGCCATTCCCGAACATAACATGATTACTGTTGATTATGGTGAACAAAGTTTACGAAAAGGTTATAGAGACAATGTTTTCATTAAGACTCTACATCATGCTCATGCAGTCTATAATGTGACCGATTGTTGGATTTGTGGATTGTTACCCTCTGATGCTTATAAAAAGGATAGATTTTTAGCACTACCCTTGACACCAGTGAATAGTTGTGTGGGGTGGTACACTTTGATTGGTATGGTTAAGTATTTCCAACAGCCAGATTTCCTATCTCCCCGGCTATAAGACAGAGGATCTAATATGACAATGCGAGTACGCCCTATACCTGCTTCTTCCCTTGGACAGTTGTTTACTGACGGACGTTTCGACCAAACATTTTTGGAGACATGTGCAAAGAAAGTAGGACGATTTTTGATTCCTAATGACACTGACAAAGTTAGGGAGAGTTTCCTACAGTTAAATTCCTCTCTGTCATATAGACACCCCCCAAAGGGGAACGGTACCAATAAGTCTTTGATGCCCTTAGCAGTTGTAGGACCATCACCATTCTTTTGTATTGTAGGGAGGGGTCCTATAAAGGTTGGGAACAGTTCTTGTAACGTGACAGCATCGATTTGCCTGCCTCTTAGTCCTTCTCTAGTTACGCCCCCCAATATTTACTTTGTGTGCGGAGACAATGGGTATCTATGGTTGCCTGAGGGTTGGGGTGGGGTCTGTTATCTGGCCTATCTGCTTCCCCCTGTGTATGTAGCACCTTCTGACTATCATAAGACCCATCGCAAATTTACCAGTCCACCAGAGCAGTGCATAAGGAGGGCGCTCCAGGTTGAGGATGTAGATCAGAGTGTCACCTCTTTACAACAATGGACCGATTTTTCTAAGGGCCTATTGCCATTTTGGGGCCCAATATTCAACAGTAGGGCCATTCGTAGATTGTCAAGGGTAATAGAGAAAGTGGTCGACACTGAAGCAGACATTGCTGCTAATATGACTGTTGAGATGCAGGCTATGAGATTATTTACGATTCAAAATAGGATGGTGTTAGACATCATCCTTGCTGATAGGGGCAGAGCCTGTCGCGTCATCGGGACTTCTTGTTGTGTGTATATTCCAGATTCGGCCCGACAGTTAATTTAGCGGTACAGAAACTCCACAGATTAGCGACTGAACTCCATCAGGATACTGGGACATGGTCATTACAGGGATGGCTTTGGGGTGTCTTCTCCTCATGGGGTTGGAAAATACTGATGGGGATAGTAGGAGTAGTGGGTGTACTCCTGACATGTTGCCTTTGTGTTTACTGCCTCCCCCCATGTTGCTCAATGTGTGCCAGTAATTTACGGCCCCCAAGAAAAGTGACTGGTCAATATCCTGCTTCTACTGCTATTGAACTTCCTGATGTTCGTTGGTTGATGCTCATTGATAATGATATTTTCGATTGAAGAGCGCCCTGCCCCTAGATTCAGACTGTGAAGGCACTACCTTTTTAGCTAATAAAGGCTACGCACCAGTTAGCCAAATGATGCTAAAAGGAGGGTCTGATAGGTTTAATTTTCGATGCCCCACCCATTATCATTTACATATGCAGGGTTAGCATCATGTGTCTAACTAATGAAGTATATGCTCATGTTTTCACGTCATCATTACTAAACATGGGCGGATTTTGCGGATTGGCAATCCGCGAACTTGCGTATTTACGGATTCGCAATCCGCGAAGATCCGCGAACTCTAGCGGATTTGCGGATTTTTCCGTTTTTTGTGTTGGCGCGTGTTCGCGCCGATTTTGGGACAAGTTCGCAATTGCGAACTTACTTTTCGGCTTGCAACGGCCGCGACTATGTTGTTTCTACGTCTGGTTTATCATCACAGGTTCACAGCACCCTCTGTTTCACCACTGCCACCCTCTGGGACACCCATGCCACCCTCTAGTACATCCTCACAGGCACCTATTAGGTTTATTTATTACTGTAGATTATGGTGGTTGAAAAAAGCTAGCACACCTGCCCTTCTTCAACTGCCATCAATTAATTTGTGTTTCATTAATGTGTCAGTAATTTTGAAAGTTCCAGTCTGGCTGTCACCTGCTTCCTTCCTTATCTGTAATTTGCTTTTTGTTGCAGTGAAATTTTTTTTTTACAGGACCTTTATGGTGCTATTCTATGAGCCTGCTGTTTGGGTCATAGCAGGGTCATAGAATTGTTGCAAACTCTGGAGGGGCCCATCAGGAAGCACTACCTTGAATGTTACTAATGTTAAGTTTGAACTTTTGCACCTGCTCATTGCTTTCATTTTAGCTAAAATCGTTTTTTTTGCAATTTCGCGCGATATTTGGGGCGCGAATCCGTGCGAGATCGATTTCGGAAGCCGCGAATACGTGCGAATACAAAATTGTTTTTGTTGCGACGTGTATGTTCGCGTGATCTTGCGCGTGTTCGCGAGGCGCTTCTAGCTATTCGTTTGCCAAGTTACCCTATCGGTCGTACACGGGCACGGCCATCTTGTTGGCGTGACGTAATTCCGTTTCCGCCCGCTATGTGTAATCTCGCAAAGTGTGCTGCTCGCGAGTACAATTTCGCGCGTACTCGCAAGGAAAATCTCGCGCGAACTTACCCACGCGGTCGTGAACGGGCGCGGCCATCTTGTTTCTCATTCATTGCTATGGTTCTGGGCATGCTTTCTGTATCCTCTCTCAATCTCTGCCATCCTTTGCTTGTTTGAAGTTTTTTTGATCTAATTTTACTTATTATCTAACCCTCTATTTTTCTAGCTCTATATTTTTGTGTTTTCTGCAGCTTTTATTTACTTTTAAACTACTTTTTTAAACTCTTTTCTTTTCTTCTTCACTATTCTATTTCTTCTTTATCATTTAAGTTTATTTCTGCCCAGACCATGGTAAAGGGAGCCGGGAAGCACCCTGAGAAGGGGAAGGGTCCCGCACCCCGTGCCCGGCTCCCGTGCGGGCGTTTAAGGGGGGAGCAAGTGGTCCCGAGGGAGATCTTCAGCGCGGAGGAAGTGGCGGCACTGATCTTCCATGTCCAGCGCCGCCTCCCCAAGACGATCCTGGGAGGCGGCAAGATCGCGACCGGCTATGGCATCCGGGAGCGCCGCCAGCGGTGGGAGAAGGTGTGCCGGGCCATGTACAAGATCTCTGGGGTCCGGCGCACATATAACCAGGCCACCCACCGCTGGACCGATGTCATGGACCGGGAGCGGGACTTGCTGGACGCGCTCGGCGTAGAGGTCCCCGGGCTTGGTGAGTAGTAGTAGTAGTACATTTACTACTCTGTTTTATCCTGCTCTGTTATTTGCAAATCTTTGTTCTTTACCAAGAGCAATAATGCTGCCGATTACATTGAGGTAAATTATATTTCAAAATCTTCTATGCATTTCATTTTCAGGTGCACTGCTCTCCTTCTCAGTAGCCTTGCTTGCTACTATGCTTCTTTGTTTTGTATGTTGTGTTCAGAAGCATTTCATTGGCCTGAGAAATTATGTATCAGTGTACTGTAAAGAAAAGAACTGCGTAATGCTAGACAGTAAGGGTCATATTTTCAATTACCGGCGCATCCCTGCAAAGTAGCAGGGATGCGGCAGTAATTGTGTGCCATGCCACCACCACCCATTGGCCCAAAACGTCACAGAAGCCTTACGCATCTGTGCCGTAAAGGCAGCGCATTGCTGGAGTTGCGTGCCAACGATGGCGCAGCTCCAGCAATGCTCTGGGGTACCCTAACTCCCCAATGCTGCATCAAGCCGTACGTCGGCTTCAAGCGCGCAGGGTTTGAGTCATGCATCATTGTCCTAAAAATGACTGATTGACATCTTGTAGATTTCCCTCAGCCACTTTTAGGATTCGTTCCTGCGCAGGTACGCCCTCCCTTGCGCCGGAACGCCCCCTGATGGCGCAGGGCTTTACAACGTGATGCATCGCCCATATGCCCATATGTGTTTTTTTTTTTAATATATACGCCGCACCAACACCATGGCGAGTCTTTTGTTCTGCCGCTGCGTCAGAAAAGGCACGCAACAATGGAGGAAAATCAGCCGCAACTTCCGCAAGGGACTTATAAATCAGCCCCAACAGACTGAAGTCCAGTGTCCTTCCTTTAGACAGTCACATGGCTATCAGAAGAAATAGTGGCGGTGGTGGCGGGTGGATTGATAGTTTGAGTATTCACTGATCTGCAAGCAGGATGGACTTTGTCTGTCACGTGTTGCGCACTACTGCCTGCAGTGCCAGGCCTAGGCAAACCTCTTTAGTAGTCTGTTTATTGAGTTACATAGGAACTTTCTAAGTCAACGTTCCGCAAATCAGGCAATACGAATAACGTAGTATACCACATGAGATAGATCCCGTGGAATAGTTGTCTATCTATTTGCTATTTTTCCAAAATATGTTGTTATTGTTCTTTTGAAATGTTTGATTTGGTTGAAAAATCTCATCCATGTTTTATGGTTTTTCTTTCTTTCATGTTGTACATCAGCTCCCCCCAAGGGCAAGAGGACACAGGAGGAGGGTGCTGAGGATGCAGGCCAGGATCGGGCAGGCGAGGGCTCCTTTGCTGGCCCCAGTAAGTTTACATTTTACTAAACAGTACCTATTTTTTCCTAGCGTTCCTCATTCGATTTTTTCTAAATCGTCTTTGATCTTCTTGTAGACTGGATATAAATTCTTATCCTGCCTCGAATATGACTCCCTGTGGTATTACTAGACTATTCTTATTAGTCTGTCTGTGTAGCTAACTAAGATTGGACATTTGGCAATTCCATTGGACTCCCATTATATTCAGCAATACCTCTATGCACTGTCTCCTTACTGACTAGATAGTGTGGCAGAGTCATTCAGCTCCCGAAGTCACCGATTATAGATCCCCAATGATCTCTAGATTATCGTACGCAGGACAAGAGAGTAGTACGGAGTCACAGCACAGTCAAGAAGTGTCAGAGGCACTCATGCTTGCAAAAATTCCAAAACCTTTAGCTCATCCACTCTAGTCTAGAGGAACAAAAACCACAGAGTCTATTTAAGTGTAAAAGCTTTATTAAAAGTAAACACATTTATTAAAATCTACTTTGTCATAAAACTATTTAACTGTAAACGGAAAAGTGGTTAGTGCTGACGATTAATTGGACACATTTCTTGTGGTCGAGCCGAACTCTCACCTACTTTGAACTTGATCCTGGTCGTGTTCTTAGGACTCAGGAGTCAAGCTTCTGTCTGTTAGGAGAAAAAGTGGTGCGTGTTAAAAATCAAAAGCAAGCATTCATCAGTTGTGCATAAAAGTGCAGCAAGACAACAGCCTTCCCTGGAAAATGGGACATTTTTACTATGGAGTAGACAGTCACAAATTATTACATTGTATTCTGTTTTTTTAACATTTCTCCTAGACCAAATATTATATAGTAGTGAGTGGTGTATTCTAACTTTCTTAAATGTACTTTGTAGGTGTAACATCTGGTGACGGGGCCAGCGCGGAGGTGGCTGTGTTGGACTTGGACTCGGAGGCCTCTGGGGAGGATGCGGCGTTAGAAGAGCTGGTGGCCGTTCCTGTGGGGGATCAAACGGTGGTGGCGGAAACAGGTAAGCTATATATTCCTTACTTATTGAGATTGAAGACTGCATAGTGTGCTTTCTGCACGGGTGTATTACAATTACAAATCAACCAGGTAGTAGCCTCCTCGAAATGTACTTCGACTTAGCTGTGAAGTTTTTGGTGAGAAGAATCCCAATAAGTTCTTAGACGAACGTGATGGATGGGATGAACGAAAAGCGAAAGAAGGGTGTAAGTAAGTGGGACGCGAACTTGTATGATGGCTGGCAAAGAAGAACGATATGTGTTTGCTTGGACCCAGAGGTGGCTGGGAAGGAAAGAATATGGTATGGTGCATGGCTGGGTCAATGATGAAGCAAGGATGGGTGGAAGGACAGCAGCCTGGGTGGGTGAAACAGAAACTGTATGTGTGCGTATACTTTGAATGAATGGATGCCTGGAGCATGGTATTCTCTGACTCTTACATAGCAAATGTGTATCTAGAGAGAGTAGATGGTCGCCAGGTGAAGTAAGTGTTACCTTGAAGAGCATGTACCACCGCACCCGCACGTCCGTCCCAGTGCAGGGAAGGCAAGGAAAAGAAATTGTAAATGTGTCCAATACTACCATGAATAGTAGCAGTACTTTGTATTGCGTTTGCATTCACAGCATATATCTGGTTATTACGGTGGACACTCCGTACCTCTCTTAATAACTTTAGTTTACTTGTAGTACGTCATTCATGTGTGGGTGTATCACTGTGTTCACTCAATATTAAGCAAAGCACCTAAAGTCATCTCATCTGTCATTAAATACGTCCCATGTGAAGTGATAGATAATCAAATTAGTTAGCTTCTTCAGTTTCCTTTTCTAGTACTCATTTGCACTGTAGGGTGAAAGGTAAATTAATTAAGCAGTAGCCCTTGTAACAGAGTATTCTCAGTGCCACCCGTAATAGAAAAGTAATAGCTTCACCACCTGCATGTACTGGACCGGTACAGTAACGCAAGTCTGTCTCCATCATCATGGTGTGCAACTTTTTTTCTCGGGTGCAACTTCACTGTGCTGTGTCCATGTCATTCTGCCGGCTTGCATAAGATAACGTACCCATTTCCCTAAACAAGAGAGAAGAAGAAGAATAAGACTGGTGTACTGTCATAGTCGACTGTAATGGAAGTCCATAGTGGTCGTAGAATTAGTTCATTAAACTACCACTACTGTTAGAGCAAGGATGCAGAAGTGGGAGGTTACATAGATACTGTCCTCAATAGTTATGTACTGTGCTTTCAATTTGCTACTTGTACTCTGTGACCCAACTTTCGGCTCAATCACTTTGTGTTATTAATAAGGAGCATTGGTTACAGACTATGTCTTTCTTTCTTCATATAGTTGCTCCTTCCAAATCAACAACAAGGAGGGAGCAGGCTAGATTGGCCCGGCAACGGAGGCTGGAGGCCACAGTCGCCGAGTATCGGCGGCTGGTGGCCCTGGAGGAGGAGGAGGACACGCAGTCGAGCGGGGCAACATCTTCGACTGTGACCACTGCATCCTCCTCCGTGACTAAACCAGCGGGACCGAGCCGGGCTAAGAAAGCCGACCGCCACCGCCAAGCACCCGAAATACCAGCTGCCCCCCACAGGAGCTGCAAGGAACGCCAACGCCGCCTACGAGTCCGCATGTCCAACCTGGAGCAGGAGGTCCTGAGGTATAAGACCTTGGTTAAGGGCCTCCACTCCGAGCTTGCCACCCTCCGCAAGGAGTATGATGCCCATGCCGCATCATGCACCAGCACCAGCACCCTCCAGTAGTGGAGTGTCCCTTGCCCTTTTTTTATAGACTTTTGGGGGGTGGGATTTGGGAGTTGGGATCGTTTTGGGACGTTTCAGAGACAATCGTTGGGGTTAGGGTGGGTGAGGGAGATTATTTTGTTAGGGATAAATAAATATATTTTTCAACTTTATCTGACCATACCTGTTTTTTACTGCTTTTCAGTCTGGTGGGTGGGGGGCGGGGGTGTAACAGTAACTTTGTTTTCATGAACAGTCGTAGGACTTTAGTAGTACAACCGTCAATCTCTTGTTTACTCCGAAATAATACTCCATTATACTACCTCCCACCAAACGCTTATCTTACCTGTAATTTGTGTTAGAAATTAGGGCTAGGCCCAGGGCTGGCTCCAGGTGAAATGGGGATTAACGTTGTCATTCCTGGGCGGGTGACATTTCCTCATTGCGGTGTTACTAGTGGTGTGACACAGTGGCAGTTGCATGCCTATGGAAAAAAAGAAAACGAAACCTTGTTTGTACTCCTTACTGTAGCATTACAACGGTTACGGTACGATCGAGAAAATAGCAGGTGACAGTACACTAGAACAGTGCCATAATGTAGCCTAACAAATGGTAAAGTATTGCAAGTATAACTAGTACTTGCGTTGAATTTATTTGACATTGGCTACTACTACTAGAAGATATAGTACTGAAGCTGAGTAAGTCTAGAAGATATCCTCGTATTCCTTCACCAGCCTGTTGCTGCTATCACCTTATCCTCCCCAGCAAGTGTGTGGAATTATTGATGTCATTTTAGTCAGACATCAAGCAAAACAACACAGCCCGGGGGAAGAGGGTTAGGGTTTGTAAAATGGATGGGAATGGGGGTTTCTTTTTGGGTAGGTTTTGTTGAGAGAAGAAAAAAAAAGCAGAGCATGGACAAACAATAATTGAAGATACAGAGTTTACAGACAATCTTTGGTTACAAAGTAAAGGTAAGCACATGCAGCAGTCACACTCATAGAATAAAAGACAACAATGGATACTGTATCTGTATTGCGTATGTTGTTGGAGTTGTCCTGTTGAAATTGGTAAGTAAGTTGCATGCAGCAAACAATTCCTCTTATTGGCGGCACTCCTCCATTCCAGCTGACGCTTCGTCCATCAATGTGGTGGTGAACACTGACAGAAGAGACACCCTGTCCACTGCCTGCCTGGCGGATGTTGACTGAAACCCGGCCTGTAATTATTGAACGGAAAACAGGAAGTGCTATTACAATACCACTGATAAATAAATAAAAGGTATGTACGCTGTGTGGTTCAAAAAGTGACACTTTGATTTCCCTAATAGACAGTACAATATTTTTGAAATTGCGTGCTCTGTCTGAGTCACCTTTTTAAGGATCAATAAGTATGGCCAAAATATTATAGCGGATCTTTCCCCTCAAGGTGGGTGTACTACTGTGTTTTAGAACAAAATTTGACCTTCCCAGCAATGCTCCCACCAAGACCCTTACTAAAGCCAGTCGCAAAAATGTAGAAGAACCCAATCATATCTCCAAAAACGATGCCTAGCAGAAAAATGGTTACAAAACGTACTTTGAAAGTAACAGTAGACCCAAATACAGACCGTGGATTGTATTCAAACCACTTGCCTGCAAGCAAAAGTATCCATAGCCAGCATCGCTCCAACAGTGCTCTACAACAACAGAACCGCGTTGCAATAGAACCCCCCTAAACACATGCAATCCTGCTGCTAGGGCTAACCCTAACGAACCCTAACTTACAAAAAGTGCAAAAACTGGTGTTTCCTTATGGATTTTGTCCAACAAACTTCTAGCCGGTATTAGACCTTCCCAGGAATGCCCCAGGCAAGACCCGCCAACCCACCCGCAAAAAAACACGCGACACAACACCACCAAACAGCGAAAAAGCTAAATCTCATACTTACAATGTCTCTCGGCCTTCGGTCCAAACGCGGCGCTGTGCAGCTAGGTCGTCATCATCATCAATCATCATAACTCCTGTTTTCCACCACGGATTTCCTGAAAAGCAAATGCAATCAAGATTAGACTGTCGCAGCAGTGCTTCGACAGAGACCCCGGCCGCAACCCACCCACGAACAGCAGGAAGCCCCCCAAAACGCTACATTGAGCAAGATGTCTGAAGAAATGGCAAAAAAAAGGCTTTTCCTTAAGGATTTTGTCCAAAACACTTCTATCCGGCATTAGACCTTCCCAGGAATGCCCCAGCCAAGACCCGCCAACCCACCCGCAATAAAACACGCGACAACACCCCCAAACAGCGAAAAAGCTAAATCTCATACTTACAATATCTCTCGGCCTTCGGTCCAAAGTAACGCGCTGTGCAGCTAGGTCATCATCAATCATCATAACTCCTGTTTTCCACCACGGATTTCCTGAAAAGCAAATGCAATCAAGATTAGACTGTCGCAGCAGTGCTTCGACAGAGACCCCGGCCGCAACCCACCCACGAACAGCAGGAAGCCCCCCAAAACGCTACATTGAGCAAGATGTCTGAAGAAATGGCAAAAAAAAGGCTGTTCCTTATGGATTTTGTCCAAAACACTTGTATCCGGTATTAGACCTTCCCAGGAATGCCCCAGGCAAGACCCGCCGGCGCCAAGCCACCCGCAAAAAAACACCCGACAACACCCCCAAACAGCGAAAAAGCTAAATCTCATACTTACAATATCTCTCGGCCTTCGTTCCAAATGCCGCGCTGTTCAGCTAGGTCATCATCATCAATCATCATAACTCCTGTTTTCCACCACGGATTTCCTGAAAAGCAAATGCAATCAAGATTAGACTGTCGCAGCAGTGCTTCGACAGACACCAAAAATTACACACAAACCCCCGGAACCCCGCCAAAGAGCACCTCAAAGGCAAGCAAGTCAGCAAAAACGGCAAGAAATTTCCACCTCATATTTGGTCCAAAACACTTTTGTCCATTATTAGAGCTTCACAGCAATGGGCCCAAAACCGTCAACTCACCCGCAAAGAAGTACAACACCCCCACAAGTGCTGAGTCTTTCTTCATTGTGCGTAATCCAGCACTCTGCTTGGAGGGAAATCGCAGTCTGGAGGAGGAGGATAGAGGAGCATGTTCTTCAGAACTTGTGAACCTGAGGAATGTAGACTGCGGCACCTTCAAATCAATAAGCAAACAAGTGAAGACAGTTCTGATGATGGTCTTGTTTTTGGGATTAGGTGATTAAAGTTTGAATTAAATTAACTGTGCAAAACAAAGAAAGAGAGACACAAAGCACACAGGAATAAAAGTGAATAAGGACGAAAAAGAAAGTTCTTGATTGATTGTCTCATTTTCAGGGCTCGGTGTCAGGGAATAAGAACAAGATTTCGTCATCATACTCTGCGAATTCAGGCTGGATGAGGTCAGTGGCACCGAACAGAGAAAAAATCCCCTCATCTACGTTGCTGTCCTCATCGTCTTCATGTGGCGTGCTTTCTCGCACTTTGTAATCTGGTGGTATGAGGTGCTGATTCATCTTGATCATTGTCAGCCGCTCCACATTTTTGGGCGATAGGCGGCTCCGTTTGGCAGTTACAATGCCACCAGCAGCACTGAAAACACGTTCAGAAGACACACTTGCGAGTGGGCAAGACAAATAGTTTATAGCCAGGTTGTAGAGCTGTGGCCACAATTGTTTTTTGCCATGCCAATACTGCAATGGCTCCTCATTAAGAAAGACCACTGTTGAGTCATTCAGATAGTCCTGCACCATCGACTCAAGGTCATCAACTGTTCCTCCACTTTGCTTACTTTTTGCTGTGCCTGTGACATTTTTTCGAGAACCATACCCCATCAAACTTAGCCAATCCTCCTCCCCAGCCACTGTTAGTGTTGTCATTGTGTGTGGTGCAGATGATCCAGTTGCCGGTGTCTTTAACGGCTGAGAGGTCACTTGTGCCCCAGCCACAGGTGCAGAAGTGGATTCTTGTGACTGCGGATGGCCTGCTGATGCTGATGCTGATGTACTGGCTTCTCCTTCAATAACCTGCCGTTCTTTTTCAAACCTCTTGGCTGACCAGGCTAACCAATGTTTGTACTTTTGAACATCTGCATCAGCGAAAGGAAAGAATGCGTTGTCTGCCAGCGCCTTTTTGTAGCGTGGATCCAGAATAGTAGCACAAATGTAATGCTGATCTGAGTTGATGTTTTTAAGACGTTCATCACCACGTAGGCGATGTAATAATTTCTCAGACAAAATGAAATGTTTTTTTTTTTTTTCATCTTTTTCAAACTCAGAAGAAACCGCCATCAGTTGGTGCTCCAGTATGCACAACAATGGGATAGCTTTTCCCAAATTACAGTCCTCCTGGCTGACTGCACGCGTGAAGAACTCAAAAGGACGAAGCATGTCTGTCAGGCTTTTAACTATGGCCCATTGCGCCTTACTCATCCGCAGGTCCTCCTTCTGAGATGTAGCCTCTGTCAAGAAATAGTGATCGAGTACCGTATACTGCTCATGCAGACGCTCAAGCATGTAGAAGGTTGAGTTCCAACGTGTTGCCACCTCCTGGATGAGTGCTTTCACTGGCATTCCACGTTGAAGTAGCAGTCTCCGCAGATGCTTCCGGGCCTTAAAAGAATGGCTGAAATGGTTGCACATTTTGCGGCAGGTGGCCATTACCTCGAACGCTGGACTCTCTTTATCACTCAAGAATTTTTGAACTACCAGGTTGATACAGTGCGCCAAACACGGCACTCTAACATGGTGACCCTGTAACATGGCCTTAACTACATTGGCGCCATTATCCGTGGAAACATAACCAATCTTGCGTTTTAGGGGGGATAGCATTGACAACACCTTTTTGTCAAACTCTTCCAAAAGGTTTTCTGCTGTGTGACTTTTCTCCAAGGCAAACATGGCTAGTGTTGCATGTTTCCGAGCAGCTTTGAAAACTTGGTCCGGGTCAACACCTGCGTTTAGCTTTGCTATAACACCTGAAAAAGAGACCCAGTGTGCAGTGATGCACATGTAATCATCGCCTGGGCCACTGGTCCACATGTCTGTTGTCAGATGTATTGTGTGAACAGCACTCTTCTGCAAAGCTGCCCCAATCGCCTGCAGCACATCTTCATGTAGTGCTGGAACCGCAACTCTGGCAAAATAGAACCGGCTCGGAACCTTCCATTTAGGGCAGAGCGTTGCAACTAATTCAAGAAAACCTACCGCTTCTACAAAAGAAAAAGGTAGAAGGTCCACAGCTAGCATTTTAGCCAGCTTAGTGTTATACAGACGCGTCAGTGGGTGGTTGCGTTCATATGGCACCTCTGAAGTAAGCATTGTTCTAATGTTGCCCTGGACCAAGCATTTACGGGCTGATAATGACTTCGTTGACCCAATTTTGCTCGCTGGTGAACTTTTGTGCGTTGGTGTCTCACTCGCTCCAACACTCTTAGTGTGCCTCACATTGGGTGTGCTGCTGAGAGGGGTACTGGGTGTAAGGGAAGTGTTTGACACGTCTTCTTCCTGCTCGTCAACATCAGATGAAACATCAACGTTTCCTTGATTTTGGCCTTTCTTGATCGCAGCTAGGTGCGCAAACCATTGGACAGCGTGCTTTCTGTCAAGATGACCACTCTGGCCGCCGGTACCATAGTTGCTACCTGGCTTACCACGACTAACTGCAAGCTTACAAAGGGTACAAATGGCAAACCTTGGATTTTTGGGACAAACAGTAAAGAAGTCCCAAACTGGGGACTTGAAGTGTCTGTGGGACCTGGAGGAGGCGGCGATACTGGTGGTGGTGGTGGTCATGAAGCTAATGCCAGATGAAGTGGAGGATCTGGATTGGCCAACTTTTGTACGTTTTCCACTTTCACCGCCACTAATTAAGGTCGAGGTTGACGCAGGTCTCTTCTTGCCAGAAAGAAATATGGAAGCGGGACGAGTTGGTGTACTACTTAACTCCAATGATTGTGGTGTTTCCACTGCCTCCTCATCGACAACATCATCATCATCATCATCACGCGCAGCAGCTCTTCGGGCTAGGGTCAAAATGTCTGTTTGCTGCATGCCCGCTGGGGCTGCAGTGACCTTTATGATGACTGGGTCGTCGTTGGCAGAGTCTTCATCAGCAGCAGTATCCGCCACTTCTTGTTGAGCCTCATCACACTCCATAAGTCTGAGACTTTGGACGAGCTTCCTTTTACGCTTAAGTACCTTTGTTGGATCATGGTGTGCCTCACTCTCAGACGGCTGTGGTGCTGGTTCCCAAGTTTGATCCGTATCATCAGAAGGAGGTGTGCTTGAAGAGGATGTAGACACCACCCTTGATCTCTTCCTTGCTAGGGTTGTGGAAGACAATGAAGGATCATCAGGAGGAGTGGCTTCCTCAAATGATACCTCGCCTTGATTGTCGATTTCCTGATGTGCCCCTACTTCGGGAGGAATAACTATTGTGGGCACTTGTTGTGACCCTCCATGCACCTCTGCATGCGCATCTCCTTGCGCTGCCTCTCCTTCCACATGTACTTGGGCTTGTACTTGCACATGTGATTGTTGTTGCCGCTGTGGTTGTTCAACACTCGTCAGATGAGCTACAACAACCTGTGTTGATTGAGGGACATTGCTGCTGCTTTCTTGCGATGAGCCAACATCACTGGTCGATGGTGATTGAAGAAGTATACTGGCTGCCTCTGCAGCACTCAAGGGCTTGGACTTAAGTTGGCGTGGTGGTGGTGGTGGCACTGAGCCCAATGGAGCGGGGGTGCTGCTGCCAGCTTGGTCCCCAGCAGATCCCGCTGCAGCTGCTGCAGGCATACTTTTTTTTTTACTCACAAAAAAAGGGGCGGGCGGCACACCAGTGTCCTTGGTAACTTGCTTCTTCTGCTCCTTACTGGCACCTTTCTTGCTAGAGGAGCTACGGGTTACTTTTTTTGGGGCCATCTTCTTCAGAGCAGGTCAGCAGGCAGCAGTTGCACGAGTTGCAGAGGGTTCTGTGTCCAGACGTGACGTCGCGTGACGTTATGCTGCACACACCGCTGCAGGACTTCTTCCTGGCACTGGTGGTTCTATTGAGTCTTCTTGTGCACCTAAAAGCAATGGAAGACAGAGGAACATCAGTTCAGTTATACACCCCAAAAAATCGACAAAACACAGAAAAATGAGCACAATCCCATGCCATCCATGATGTTTACATTGAAGACACCCCACAGAAAGACTAGGGACATGCAAGTATGCAACACTCACTACCCCTGGGCATAAGGGATGAAAAGTAGGCAAAATAAGTGCAGGCCTCAGACACTGCCTCTCCTCAAAATGGCCCCCTTACACCCCAAGCACATGTTGCCTGTACCAGCCAGCACTCAAGATGGCCACCACCACCACCCACATGGCCAGTCCACATCAACAGTACACCCCCAAAAAACAGAAAAACAGCCAGAAATCACCACAATCCAATGCCATCCATGATGTTTACATCAAAGAGAGTGAGACAACACCACAGGCACACTCAGTCCATGCACCACCACCACCCCTGGGCAAGCAAAAGGCCACACCAGCAGCCCCCCAAAAACGACAAAAAACAATAAAATAAGCACAATCCCAGCCCATCCATGGCCTCAATTATGTTTAAATTCAAGAAGACACCCCACAGAAAGACTAGGCCCATGCAACACTCACCACCCCTGGGCAAAGGGCCACACCAGCAGCCCCCCAAAAACGACAAAAAACAATAAAATCTGCACAATCCCAGCCCATCCATGGCCTCAATGGTGTTTAAATTCAAGAAGACACCCCACAGAAAGACTAGGCCCATGCAACACTCACCACCCCTGGGCAAAGGGCCACACCAGCAGGCCCAAAAAAACGACAAAAAAAAATAAAATCTGCACAATCCCAGTCCATCCATGGCCTCAATGGTGTTTAAATTCAAGAAGACACCCCTCAGAAACACTAGGCCCATGCAACACTCACTACCCCTGGGCATAAGGGATGAAAAGTAGGCAAAATAAGTGCAGGCCTCAGACACTGCCTCTCCTCAAAATGGCCCCCTTACACCCCAAGCACATGTTGCCTGTACCAGCCAGCACTCAAGATGGCCACCACCACCACCCACATGGCCAGTCCACATCAACAGTACACCCCCAAAAAACAGAAAAACAGCCAGAAATCACCACAATCCAATGCCATCCATGATGTTTACATCAAAGAGAGTGAGACAACACCACAGGCACACTCAGTCCATGCACCACCACCACCCCTGGGCAAGCAAAAGGCCACACCAGCAGCCCCCCAAAAACGACAAAAAACAATAAAATAAGCACAATCCCAGCCCATCCATGGCCTCAATTATGTTTAAATTCAAGAAGACACCCCACAGAAAGACTAGGCCCATGCAACACTCACCACCCCTGGGCAAAGGGCCACACCAGCAGGCCCAAAAAAACGACAAAAAACAATAAAATCTGCACAATCCCAGTCCATCCATGGCCTCAATGGTGTTTAAATTCAAGAAGACACCCCTCAGAAACACTAGGCCCATGCAACACTCACTACCCCTGGGCATAAGGGATGAAAAGTAGGCAAAATAAGTGCAGGCCTCAGACACTGCCTCTCCTCAAAATGGCCCCCTTACACCCCAAGCACATGTTGCCTGTACCAGCCAGCACTCAAGATGGCCACCACCACCACCCACATGGCCAGTCCACATCAACAGTACACCCCCAAAAAACAGAAAAACAGCCAGAAATCACCACAATCCAATGCCATCCATGATGTTTACATCAAAGAGAGTGAGACAACACCACAGGCACACTCAGTCCATGCACCACCACCACCCCTGGGCAAGCAAAAGGCCACACCAGCAGCCCCCCAAAAACGACAAAAAACAATAAAATAAGCACAATCCCAGCCCATCCATGGCCTCAATTATGTTTAAATTCAAGAAGACACCCCACAGAAAGACTAGGCCCATGCAACACTCACCACCCCTGGGCAAAGGGCCACACCAGCAGGCCCAAAAAAACGACAAAAAACAATAAAATCTGCACAATCCCAGCCCATCCATGGCCTCAATGGTGTTTAAATTCAAGAAGACACCCCTCAGAAACACTAGGCCCATGCAACACTCACTACCCCTGGGCATAAGGGATGAAAAGTAGGCAAAATAAGTGCAGGCCTCAGACACTGCCTCTCCTCAAAATGGCCCCCTTACACCCCAAGCACATGTTGCCTGTACCAGCCAGCACTCAAGATGGCCACCACCACCACCCACATGGCCAGACCACATCAACAGTACACCCCCAAAAAACAGAAAAACAGCCAGAAATCACCACAATCCAATGCCATCCATGATGTTTACATCAAAGAGAGTGAGACAACACCACAGGCACACTCAGTCCATGCACCACCACCACCCCTGGGCAAGCAAAAGGCCACACCAGCAGCCCCCCAAAAACGACAAAAAACAATAAAATAAGCACAATCCCAGCCCATCCATGGCCTCAATTATGTTTAAATTCAAGAAGACACCCCACAGAAAGACTAGGCCCATGCAACACTCACCACCCCTGGGCAAAGGGCCACACCAGCAGGCCCAAAAAAACGACAAAAAACAATAAAATCTGCACAATCCCAGCCCATCCATGGCCTCAATGGTGTTTAAATTCAACAAAACAGTTGTATCATGCACCCATAACCAACCCTGGTCCTACTGGATACTGTGGCTACCCACAATATAATTTATTTAATTTTCTGAAAAAGTTCCAAAATTGTACTTGCAGCAACTGTAATGCCCCAAACAAACTTACTTGTGAAAGTTGATTTCTAATCCAAAAGTGATCCAAAGACAGTCAAAAAGGCCTCAAATCCAAATATCCAGCAGCACCCACAAAAAGTAATCCTTCCAGCTCCAGATCCAAATGAAAGTGACCAGGAGATGGACAAAGCACTGGGAGGAGCCTGCTGGACAGGAACAGGAAGTTGGAGACTGTGGGGCACTTCCTTCCTCCCCCCCCCCCAAAATGGACTCCTTGCAAAAAAAAAGGCCATGCAAATGTCAACCTGAGGAGTGATTCTGATAAAAATCATAATTTTCTGAAGGTTTATCCTGTTTGCTGGTGATTTTCTTGTGCGAAATTGCAAAATCTCTATTTCGCAAGTGCGAGATTGTTCCTTTCCGCCGCAACTATGTGTTCGCAATTGCGAACTCTCGCGAGGTGTGCTGTGCAAGGTGGCAAGCCGCGAGTACGTATTCGCGGGCGACAAACTCCCGCGGGAACACGCAGCAAGATCTAAAATGGCGCGTCACTCGCAAAGAAAAACAACTCGGCAAACGCTAAAATGACGGAAAGTGAACGCCGTGCACCACGCCGCGCGCCTCAACCAAGCAAAAAATCCGCCGCGAGCGGATTCACGGATTTTCGACAAATTCGCGAGAGTTCGCGGATTGCGGATTTGCCGAAAATCCGAAAAATCCGCGAGCGGAGCGGATTTTACGCCCATGCTTAATCATTACCCTTCATGCAATACTCATTTATACGTGTGGTGATATTTAGTTTCTTTAGCTTAGCTTGTGTGCCTCCATTTTGAGTATTCCTCTGTGCCTGTGAGTCGCACTCGCTCACTTCCCCCTCCCGTAGGAATAAGAAAAACCCTAATGCAGCAGTTTTCGTTTCTCAGCTAACTGTGGCCGAAACTAGCAGGTTCCTTATCAGTAGTGTTCTCATGCACCAGAGACGCTGAGGCCTGGCTCCGTGGCCTTGGGCAGAGATAGCCAAATGTAGCTTTTGCAGGTGCAGATGCCTCTTGTATGATGCCATTGTTCCTCTCTCTGGGGTTCAGTAATTTTCCAGAAGGGGCGTGTTTTGCTTCACTGTACCATGTTATAATGTATTGCTGTGATGGTATGAGTTAGTCCTCTCGGCGCACTCTTTGGGGTGAGGTCGGACAGGGCCCTCTCAGATGGGAGTTTGTGGCCTAATAAAATTACCTTGTTTATTCTTCTCCACTGTCAGGCTGACTTCTTACTGAGTAACTATAGGTGAGTGTGGTAAGTCACTCGGGTGGATTTGAGCCACGCTTATCAGTTTCCCCAAAGAAGTTGTGTCCGACAGGGGGACCAACTTCATGTCAGCCTACATGCGGGCTATGTGGAAGGAGTGTGGGGTTACCTACCGGTTCACCACTCCTTACCACCCACAGACCAATGGTCTGGTGAAGAGGTTCCATAAGACCTTGAAAGGCATGATAAGAAGTCTGTTTGAGAGCCTGCGTAGGAAATGGGATGTCCTCCTACCCTGTCTGTTTTTTTCCTACAGGGAAGTGCCACAGAAGGGAGTGGGCTTCAACCCCTTCGAGCTTTTGCATGGGCACCCTGTGCGCGGACCTCTCAGCCTGGTGAAAGACGGATGGGAAAAGACTCCCAGGAAGCTTCCCCAGGATGTGGTGAGCTATATGCTGGCCTTTCGGAGCCAAATGGCTAAGTTGTGGAAGCAAGCTTCTGACAACTTGGAAGCCAGCCAAGCAGTAATGAAGGAGTGGTATGACCACAATGCTCACCCGGTGGAATTGGAGCCTGGCCAGAAAGTGTGGGTGATAGAACCTGGAGAGCTAAGTGCCCTCCAGGATCGCTGAGACTAGAAAAAATGGTTAGGGGTTCTGCAGTAGAAAAAAATGGTACTGAAGGGATCAATCCACTTTTAATTATCAAACAAGATACAATTAATTGTCTTGTGATATGCGAATTATACGCAGCAAAAATATATATTAATTCATATACACATATATGAGCGAACAGCCAGAGAGGCACAAAGTAAACAACTGACACAGTCTATATACAACACATCACATGTACACTATATACAAATACTCAAAACACTTACAATGCCAAAAACACTTCTCTGTACCCTTAAGAAAAAATATATATACACCAATTTACATATGTACCTCCTCTTAATTTGGGGTGGAGTATAGAACAAAATGGTAATCCCAAGAAAAACGCACCAGGGGGTTGACTTATCAACCTAGCCTACATTTGTGTTGGTGCACCTAGGGAAAAATCAACTCTTCCTTAGATTTTTACAGGGGACTCCGTTCCAAGCATAAGGTGTCGACGCAGTCACGGTCGCGTTTCAGCCACATGATATAGGCTTCATCAGGACATGGGTACTATTCTTCACGGCCCTGGCTTAATCTCGTGCTGGTATCGCCGGCTCCCCCATACCACCCAAAGGGTGGGATAGGAACCACCGTCTCGGGTCTCTTCCCGTGGACTCTTTATATCTTCACAGCGTCCGCCCAGATAGAGAAAATTATCTGAAGTGGCTCAAGTCTCGCAGTCTTCCTTCCGCATCCAAATAGGGTCGGCGGCACGTAACCTCAGTGCTCTCTACAATGCCTCTCCAGCCAAACCACCAGAGAAAAATCCAGGATCGCTGGACAGGCCCCTTTGAGGTGATGGAGAAAAAGGGTAAGGCCACCTACTTGGTGGATCTTAAGACCCCTCGACAGCCCCTACGGGTGCTTCACGCCAATCGTCTCAAACACCACCATGAGAGGCCTGAGGTCATCTTAATGATGGTGACTGATGGAGCAGAGGAAGCGGAAAGCGAGCCTCTCCCGGATCTCTTCTCGTCTCAGGAAAAGGATGGGTCGGTGGAGGGAGTGATTCTCTCACCATCCCTGACTCCTGAACAGCTGAGGGACTGCCGCCAGGTCCTGGAGCAATACTCCTCGCTGTTCTCCCTTGTCCCGGGAAGGACCCACCTGTGTACCGATGACGTGGACACAGGAGACAGCCCACCTGTAAAGTCTAAGACCTACCGGCTGTCAGACAAGGTGAAGGCCAGCATCCACAGTGAAGTCACAAAGATGCTGGAGCTAGGAGTAATTGAACCTTCTAGTAGCCCCTGGTCCAGTCCGGTGGTTCTGGTACCAAAAGCTGCCCCACAGGGCACCACTCCAGAACTAAGGTTCTGTGTGGATTACCGGGGACTGAATTCAGTGACCCAAACTGATGCACATCCGATCCCTAGGGCGGATGAACTTATTGACCGGCTGGGAGCTGCCCGATACTTGAGTACCTTTGACCTCACTTCAGGGTACTGGCAGATCTCCCTTACAGATGGAGCAAAGGAAATGTCAGCCTTCTCCACGCCTGAGGGCCACTATCAGTTCTGCGTAATGCCCTTTGGGCTCAAGAACGCCCCTGCCACCTTTCAGCGGCTGGTGAACCAGGTCCTCTCAGGGATGTAGGCCTTCTCCGCTGCTTATCTGGATGACATTGCCGTCTTCAGCAGCAATTGGGAGGACCATTTGTGTCACTTACAAGCTGTTCTCCAGGCCCTGAAACAGGCTGGCTTGACAGTTATCACAGGAATACAGACAATATCTGCAGTTTGGAGCAGCTTGTGAATGGGGTGTTAAATCTATCTCTACTTTTGATGAGTTGTGATGGGGAAATTTGCTAATGGGGGAAAAGTATTAATATGTAAAGGGGAATAGAGTAGAGGTGGGTGGAATACAGTGCAACCACTTTATTTGTGAAACTAGCAGCCTGTCCCGACGTTGTCCGGGTATTTATTGCTGCCGGCCAGTAGTATATTGTTTCGTAGGATTTCATTTTGATAGCATTTCTTATCTGTGACAGGCCTGTGAAACGCTCCGATTCACAGTGCACTGCTGATGCACTTAAGAGTGCGCGTTCAGTAGTGTGTGAACTCGAGTTTCCCTACTTTATTTCCCTTGCAATGTTATATAGCGCAAACTCGACAACATGGCATGAGCACAATTTACATTACAGAAGAACACATTCATTTGTGGTAGGCACGGGGAGACAAAGCGATTTGCCTGGAATCACAGGATGTTGAGCTGATGCCGAGATTCGAACGTAGCTCCCTATCTCTAAAGTTCGCAATTCTAGAACTTGTGGTGGGAGGTGTGTCTAAAAGTGTATGTCGGTGCTGGGCATCAATGAGAGAGACCTGTGCATTTTTCCAATTGGTGGTGAAAAAATATGAGTATGTTGCTGGAGATGTGGGCCGCCGTGCCACCAATGTACTTACGGGGGAGGGTAAACACCCATTATTCCGCAAATTTCTTTCCGCATACCACCACTCTGCATACTTTCATTACGAAAGTACCATGACTCCGCAATGCCATTATAACGCATGGCATTATATTTTATATGCTTTTACCACGCATACATTTACAACGAAATTTGTTGTAAATGCATGAATGGTAAAAGCATGTTTTTTAAAAATGTTTGGAAAAGGCAAGTATGGGTATAGGGGTATATGTTTTAGGGTACTGAGGTATATGTTTTGGGGTGTTTGGGTATTTTAATGGTTCAGATATAGTTTTGGGTTATGGGGTACAGGGGTATTTTTAGGGTTCAGGGCTAGGTTTGGGTTTTAGGGTATAGGGGTATTTTTAGGGTTCAGGGGTAGGTTTGGGTTTTGGGGTACAGGGGTATTTTAAGGGTTCAGGGCTAGGTTTGGGTTTTGGGGTACAGGGGTATTTTTAGGGTACAGGGCTAGATTTGGGTTTTGGGATACAGGGGTATTTTAGGGTTCTGGGCTAGGTTTGGGTTTTGGGGTACAGGGGTATTTTTAGGGTTCAGGGCTAGTTTTTGGGTTTTGGGGTACAGGGGTATTTTAGGGTTCAGGGGTAGGTTTGGGTTTTGGGGTACAGGGGTATTTTTAGGGTTCAGGGGTATGTTTGGGGTTTGAGGTACAGGGGTATTTATAGGGTTCATGGCTAGGTTTTGGTTTTGGGGTACAGGGGTATTTGTAGGGTTTAGGGATAGGTTTGGGTTTTCGGGTACAGGGTATATTTATAGGGTTAAGATGGGTTAGTGTTTAAGGGTGTTGGGGTATTTTATAGAGTAAGGGTGGGTTATGATTATGGGGTGCAGGGGTATTTAAAGTAGGGGTGGAATTGGCGCGAAATCCCCAATATTTCGTTCCGTCAGATTTCCAATCATTAAAACAGAAACCTCATATATTCAAGCTAAAATAACAAGTATTTCTACATGCTAAAATGCATTTAGTCATTTCACAAAAGTGAAATTAGCTTCCAGCAAGCAGTGAGAGAGGTAATGATTTTGAGATCAAGCCTCTGCAAACCATTATGGGACGAGATTAGCAGTGGGAAGTGAATATTATAGTATCCAAATAATTCTACAAAGAGCTGCAGTTCACCTCGTTCTCCCCAGTTGTCCCCAAGAGGCAAATGCAATAGCGTTTAAAATATTATACATCAAGCTGCAGTTCACCTCATGGTCCCTAGATGTCCCTGATGAGGCAAATGCAATAGCATTTAAAATATTTCACATCAAGCTGCAGTTCACCTCATGTCCCTAGATGTCCCTGATGATGCAATGCAATAGCATTTAAAATATTATATATCAAGCTGCAGTTCACCTCACCGTCCCTAGATGTCCCTGATGAGGCAAATGCAATAGCATTTAAAATATTATACATCACGCTGCAGTTCACCTCGTCGTCCCAAGATGTCCCTGATGAGTAAAATTCCAAAACATTAAAACCCTTTCATGAATGCTAAAAATTATGCTAAGCTTATCCCATAATGCTTTGCAGGGCCTTTTAGTTGTATTTTTGCCCATAACTGTGCTTGGGGTGGTTCTAAGAGAATGGGACCTCCACTGAATTACTATTTAAAGGGAGCAGGAATGTATAGAACCTGGGAAGAATAAACAACACTCGTGACGGAATGCCCCCAGCGATTGTCACGCCCCCAGCACACACCCACAGCACAATGCAGACATGCCCACAAGGGACTACTTTGCTGGCACAGTTCTTTTACATTTGAAATGTATATGGTGGGCGTCTGCATAGCCTATGTCCTTCTGCTGCAACTGCCCTTTCCAACGCTGTATTGGGTGTTGTGATTGGTGCTGTGGTTCCCGAGTTTACCTGGTCAAAAGGTGCAAGTTCTCTCGTTATAATAGTAGTATAGATTAATACTTGTCTTTCTGACTTTATCACTAGTGCGCATTTGGGCCTCTCATGTATAACTGAATTAAGATGAGTAATACAAAGTCTGCGCATGTCCACTAAAAGTTAACCCAGAACGGTGACTGATATATTGAACGGGAGCCAAGGACACGAGTTGTTAAATCCTGGGAACGGATGGTGAAGGGTTCAACTAGGAGGACTCGTATTCGAAATGTTATTAAATCGTGTCAAAGTGAAATGTGAAAGCGCACGAGAACTAAATTTATGAATAAAAATTAAGGGGATGGGTTTGTGAACAATATTTGAACTGATTTTAATGACATGTAAGCATGGTGTGATGGAGCTTCCCCCCTTGCCTGACCAATCATATTTTGTATTTTACGATATTGAAACTTTAGTGGGTGGAACATGAAGAACGAAAGGTATAATTAAGATAGCTTTAGTTAGTTAGATACAGATGCTGTAAGTCGTCGATGCTGAATTGCTGCGAGAGAAGTATGCTGGATGCTGATGCTTGGGGAGATGCTGATGAGGAGCTGAATCCAGAACCTGAAGCAGAACTTTCGATCCTATTTTAATTGGGTTCGATCAGAAGATCACGGAAGAATCTTGAGGAGGAAGAGAGTGTCAGAGAGGGGTGCGGTGCAATCGTCGGTATTCTAGAGAGGTCAAGTATCCTGTCCTGAATCCTGTCCTGAAGTCTTTGTCTCGTGATCTATCCCGGGGGACCCTTACACGCCCTTTGGCCAGGGGGTTGGTCTTTCACACCATTCTTGGTAAATATAATTGCTCGTTATTTGCAGATGTACTTTTCTCTCTGATCTTTCCCTTTCTGAGCTTTGACTATTGTATTAGTCCGAGGTAAATGTTGATTTGGATTTAATTAATTGAATTTTCTCTCCTTGAATGATGGTGACTGCACTATATTTGGAAATGGTTCACATGCATTTAATTTAGATAAAGATTTAAACCTTCCTGAGTCTGTGAATATTTACTTTAAGTAGAAGAACAAGTTATCGGACTATCGGACTCTACACCCTACCCCTGCTAACCAGGGTGCGGTGTTCCCACTTAAAACAGCGTTGAATGGGTAAACTCCATATTGGCATAATTAACTTACTTATAAACAGAGCCGGAAGTGGCCGGGATCTAAAGGCCTTGGCTTGCCCATATTTTTTAATTTGACAAAGACAGTTCCCCGACTTTTTCTTAAAAGACAACCATCCTGGGACGGTTAATTTTGAAAGTAGAGATGCGTCAGCTAAAGTGGAAGGGAGGGAGGGAGTCTCCAGTGCTGTGAAGACAAAGGTGGACAAACGGAGAAACTAGACTCAAACCTTCTTGCCAGGGTGCTTGCTGCCTGAAAGAAAAGTAAATGCGAGAAATTGATTAATCAGCAAATTTAAAGGCTGTTTGGAAGTCAGTAGCAGCTTTAAATGATGGAGTTCTATTGAAGCTTCGTGAGAGCAAAGATGCATTCTTTTTGAGCGATATTGCAAGGGTGTTGCCAAGTAACCTATGCAGTGCATGCTTTTTATAGACCGGTATAAAAAGTTTTACAGTGGGGTATGTTTATTATTAAAATCTAGATTTTGGAAGCAATTTTTTCCAATCTTTTACCTGAAACGTTTGCACTTGGGGCCATATTTACTATGGGCTTGCATTGCAGCAAGGTGATTGTTAGAACTGGGGGTCTCTAGTTGGCAGAGGTAGGTACCTTTGACCAAGTAGGGACCCTTGCTTCTAGTCAGGGTAAAGGGGCTATCAATCAATCAATCAGTGACACTTATAAAGCGCGCTACATACCCGTAGGGTCTCAAGGCGCTGGGGGGGGGCGGGGGGGGGGGTGCCGCTACTGCTCGAACAGCCAGGTCTTCAGCTTCTTCCTGAAGGAGAGGTGGTCTTGGGTCAGGCGCAGGTCGGTCGGGAGGGAGTTCCAGGTCTTGGCGGCCAGGTAGGAGAAGGACCTTCCTCCTGTAGTCGTTCTTCGGATGCGGGGGACGGCGGCGAGGGCGTGGTTGGCAGATCGGAGGTGGCGCTTGGGAGCGTAGAAGTTGACTCGGCTGTTGAGGTAGCTCGGGCCTTGGTTGTGTAGGGCTTTGTGTGCGTGGGTGAGGAGGCGGAAGGTGATTCTTTTGTTGACGGGGAGCCAGTGAAGGTCTCTCAGATGTCCGGAGATGTGGCTGGTTCGTGGGATGTCGAGGATGAGTCTGGCTGAGGCGTTCTGGATCCGCTGGAGTCTCTTCTGGAGCTTGGCGGTGGTACCGGCGTAGAGGGCGTTGCCGTAGTCCAGTCGGCTGGTGACGAGGGCCTGGGTGACGGTCTTCCTGGTCTCGGTGGGGATCCACCAGAAGATCTTCCGTAGCATGCGTAGGATGTTGAAGCACGCCGAGGAGACGTTGTTGACTTGCCTGGTCATGGAGAGGGAGGAGTCCAGGATGACGCCCAGGTTGCGTGCATGGTCTGTCGGTTTGGGTGCGGTGCCCAGGGCGGGAGGCCACCAGGAGTCGTCCCAGGCGGAGGGTGAGGAGCCCAGGATGAGGACCTCCGTCTTGTCCGAGTTCAGTTTCAGGCGGCTGGTCGTCATCCACTTGGCTACCTCTTTCATCCCTTCGTGCAGGTTGGCTCTGGCGGCGGCGGGGTCGTTGGTCAGGGAGAGGATCAGCTGGGTGTCGTCGGCGTAGGAGATTATGCTGAGGTTGTGTTTGCGTACGATGGCCGCGAGGGGGCTCATGTAGACGTTGAAGAGGGTGGGGCTCAGAGAGGATCCTTGGGGGACGCCGCAGATGACTTCGGTGGCCTCTGACTTGTACGGTGGTAGGCGGACTCTCTGTGTTCTTCCGTCGAGGAAGGAGATGATCCATTCCAGTGCCTTCCCCTGGATTCCGGCGTTGTTGAGGCGCTGCACTAGGGTGCGGTGGCAGACCGTGTCGAAAGCCGCGGAGAGGTCTAGGAGGATGAGGGCCGCTGTTTCTCCATTGTCCATCAGGGCTCGGATGTCATCGGTGGCGGCGATGAGGGCGGTCTCGGTGCTGTGATTGGCTCGGAAGCCGGACTGTGAGGGGTCGAGGGATCCGTTCGTCTCGAGGAAGGCGGCCATCTGCTTGTTGACGGTCTTCTCGATGACTTTGGCTGGAAACGGGAGGAGCGAGATGGGGCGGTAATTCTTGAGGTCGGTGGGGTCCGCAGTTGGTTTCTTGAGTAGAGCGCTGAGTTCGGCGTGTTTCCAGCTCTCAGGGAAGATGGTGGTGTCGAAGGATGTGTTGATGATGTCTCGCAGGTGGGGTGCGATGACAGCGTCGGCCTTGTTGAAGACGTGGTGAGGGCAGGGGTCGGTCGGTGATCCGGAGTGGATGGAGTTCATCGTGCGGATGGTGTCTTCGGTGCTGATCGGGGTCCAGGCGTGGAGGGTGGTGGTGGGGGGTGGTTGTTCGGTCATGGTGTGCGTTGGTTGGTTGTTGAAGCTGTTGTGTATGTCCGCGATCTTGTTGTGGAAGTATGAAGCGAGGGAGTTGCAGAGGTCTTGCGATGGGGTGATGTCGTTGGTTCCTGCGCTGGGGTTGGAAAGCTCTTTCACGATGTTGAAGAGTTCCTTGCAGTTGTGTGCGTTGTTGTCCAACCGGTCCTTGAATGCTGTTTTCTTGGCGGCGCGGATCAGCTGGTGGTGTTTCCGGGTGGCAAGTTTGAAGGAGGTCCTGTTGTCCGGTGTCGGTTCCCTTTTCCAGACTTTCTCGAGGGCTCGGCAGTTCTTCTTGGAGCTCTTGAGTTCGTCGGTGAACCATGGGGCCTTCTTGCTGCCGGGTCTGCTAGGCGGGGTCCTCAGTGGGGCGAGCTCGTCCGCGCAGATGCTGATCCACTTCGTGAGGTTGTCGGCGGCCTGGCTGGGGTCCGCTGAGCTGGCAGGAGGGTGCTGGCTCAGGGAGGTGGCGAGCTGGTCTGCTGTGATCTTGTTCCAGCTTCTGCGGGCGGCCTGTTGCTGGTGTTGGTGGGTCGTCGTTCTCTTGAAGGTGAAGTGGACGCAGCTGTGGTCCGTCCATTGAAGCTCTGTGGCGTGGCTGAAGCCGATGTCTGTGCTGGAAGAGAAGACTGCGTCGAGTGTGTGTCCGGCGAGGTGGGTGGGGGTGGACACCAGTTGCTTGAGTCCCAGGTTGGCGAGGTTGTCGAGCAGGGTGCTGGTGTTGCGGTCGTTGTTGTTTTCCAGATGGAAGTTGAGGTCTCCCAGGAGGATGTAGTCAGCGGAGGGGAGGGCATGCGGGCTGACGAAGTCGGCGATGTCCTCGCTGAATTGTGTGCGTGGTCCAGGGGGTCGGTAGATCAGGGTGCCTCTGAGGGTGGTGTTCGGGTTGGTGTGGATCTGGAAATGCAGGTGTTCTGCGCTGGTCAGGGTGTTGTCGGTGCTGGTCGTGAGACGGATGGTGTTCCTGTGGATGATGGCGATGCCTCCTCCCATCTGGTTGGCGTTGCGGTCCCTCCGGACGATCTTGTAGCCCTCTGGGATAGCGATGGCGATGTCGGGAGCTGAAGAGGCGTTCATCCAGGTCTCCGTGAGGAAGGCAACGTCAGGGGCTGTGGCGTCTAGGAGGTTCCAGAGTTCGATGGCGTTCGAGGGCTACACTCCAAAATAACCCCTGCTCACCCCCTTGGTAGCTTGGCACGAGCAGGCAGGCTTATCTCAGAGGCAGTGTGTAAAGCATATGTGAACACAGACAGTAATATAGTGAAAACACTACAGATGTTTTATGAAAATAAGTATTCTTTATAGAGACTTAACACAAGACTAAACCGACAAAATTCCTCAATACAGTAATTAAAAATAGACTTAAACGTTGTAGAACACCTTAGTTCAAGTTGATGGTAAATGTGACACGTTTCTCGCTAAAGTACCTGAAATGCGTGACACAAAACAAACAAAAGGTTTGCAGGGAGAACGATGCGTATGTTTCTTGCTTCGGGAGAAGGCGATGCGTCTGTCTCTCAGTGCTTGTAAAAAGTAGGCGATGCGTCTGTTCCTTATCAGAGAGGAGGCGATGTGACGATCTCCCAGAACATTGCGATTCGACAAGATGGCACCTCGATGCGATGCGGCGGTCTGGTGCGATGCAATACGATGGCACCCTTGACGCGATGTGACGACGTGAAGGCGATGCGTGCATACCCGAAAGCCGTGCAGTGAACTCTGTAACTTGTGTGCCGTGACAGGCCCTGCAGCACTCTTCTCCGATGATGCGACTCCGCCCACTCCAGTGGCGACACGCTTCTCCGGTGATGCAACAACAAACAGCTGCGACGGAGACGCTCTTCTCCAGTGATGCGTCGTTGACCTCTGCAGCAGCAAAACGCTTCTTAAATGATGCAACGTCAACAGCTAAGATGGCGTCACGGTCCCAACAATATGCAAGCTTCTGCAGACAGAATCCTCAGCAAGAAATTCAGAGAGGAGCTGATGGTGAAATCTTGTATCCCTGAGACTTCAGCAGGAGGCCTGCACAATTCAAGCCCTTGGAGATTCCTCTTCAAGATGATGAAGTTTCAATAAAAAGTCTTTTCTCCTTTCCTTGGCAATAAAAAAACCACTACAGGCCAACCCCAGCAAATAACACATTGGCAGATTCTCGGTTTCTTCTCCTTCGCAAAAGGTCTGCCTTGATTCCCAGAAGTGACCTAAAGTCTTGGGATCTGGGCCCCAATATTTCTACTAGTAAATCCTTTGTCCTCTGAAGGCAGAGGGTGCCTGTACTTAGACAAAACCAGTTCTTTGCAGCTTTTTGGCACAAGGTGGAGACAGCATTGTTGAAAGCAGACCTGGCCCAGGTAGCTGAAAGGAAATCTCCTCCCCCTACTCTCCATTCTATGAAGGATGGGGGCACAGAAAGCAAATCTCCGCCCCCCACTCTCTATCCAGCCAAGGTCCTATTCAGCCCACCCCTGATCCATCAGACTGGTGGAGCCCAAGCCCTCCTGTCACTCACAAACCAGAAATGCAATACACAACCCAGCAAGGCAAGCTGGATGGTTAGGCAAGAAAAAGACCTACTTTCTAAAAGTGGTATTTTCAAAAATAGAATGTTAAAATCAACTTCACTAAATGATGTATGTTCTCATTCTGAGTTCAGGCATACTAAATTTGTTTTCCTACCATGTTCCCTAGGATAGTTAGGATTATAAGAGGTTTTAATCAAACTGCCCATTCTGGCCTACGGGATGGTAAGGTAAAATGTTATTGTCCAGTAAACTAAAACCATTACAAACAACCTGTGTTTTACACAGTTTCAAGCAAAAAAAAGAGAGGACAACACATTACAATAATAGTTCAACACTAAAGGACTAATTGCTCAGAATACAAGATAAAAACTATAAAACATGCAGTTAATAATTTATAAGCCTCAAGTATACGTGAAGGCTAGTCCAAAAATTCCCCTATCAGACCCTTTTCTACTGCAGGGGATGTTGGGAGCGGAATAAGGTTCCATGTGTGCTGATTATTAAGAGCCTTAGTAATGCGATCAGGGGGCAGTTGGAATGGTTTCATTACTTAGTGCCTATATGGGAGTATACTGGTCTTAAGAGCAGTTAGCCAGATCTATTTAAGAAAGGTTGCCTTGCCGATATATTAGACAAAAAAGTCAGGGCATAATTTAAGTTAGTGCTTAGATGCTTGATTTACATATATTCCTAGGGTTAGTCATCTTGACAATCTTGGCCCGACGTGGGCTAAGGGATAGAGAGAACTTATTTCCAAAATTATCATTGATGGGGGTGCAGTGCATCAAAGATCGGCACTTGGAGCTTAGCTGGAAATACAAAATGTACTTAAATTATGGATATTTTTAGAAGCAGAGCTCCTTGCCAGGATAAGCCTGGCGAGGACTAAGAGGTGAGGAGGACTTATTATGAAGAATGGCATAGCCAGTTGTTACAGGGCAGCAAGGGTTAAACCCCCCGGAGTTAATTAAACTTGCTGGGTCTCCCTTTCAGCCCAGCTAGTTATCAGAACCTTTGGTACAAGGGGGCGGCATGAGATAAACCACCGCATGATCTTAAACTATCCTTATTTCGGTCAATCAAAAGTTTGAAACATGTGATACCAAGAAACATTCATTAAAACAGTGTAATTTTAAGGTCGCGGCCATTGTCCCTTCAGATGAAGTGTCTTGGATCAAAAAGCTCCAATTGCAGACGCTGTACTGCCTGGGCCTTATTTATGAAGCTCTTGCGCCGCCGGTGCGTCACTTTTAAAATGGGAAAAAGTGACGCACCGGTGGCCCAAGGCCTTCGTAAATAAGGCCCCCTGTTTCTTCGCTGGGGTATTCAGGAGTTTTTCTCCATGTGGGTCATGAAGGTATGTTCTCCTCTGCATCCATACTCCTATCTCCTTGAAGTTCTCTTTGTTTTTTTGAGACCAGCTTCGGTGGCTGCTAGGAATTTTACCATCCGGCAGCTCAGTTGGATGTTGTCGCTGCAAAAACATGCCAGCACCGCTTGTCTGCAAGACCGTATCCATTTTCTGTTGAAGAATGGTCTCAGGTGGGCCCGTCGTTCTTGTATAAGTTCCCTATAAATAGTTATCAGATGCACTATGTTTTCTTCACCTTTACCACAAAGACCACACTTTGCTGGTGTCTGAGCCCGCAGCCAAGGCAGTAGATGATTTGCCGAGGGCAGCAGCCCTAGGCGCAATTTCAAAAATGTCTCTTTAGTTTTTTTTTGAGAAGCCAGTCTGGTGGTATCCTTGGGTCAAGTGTTTAGTGTAGGATTGTACTGTAAGCCAGCCATGTGCACGCTCTCCCAGGGACGCTTTATCCTGCCAGAGTGATTCTTTCCTGACAGTCTTGTTTACCACTTTTTTTTAGCCTGCCGGGGCCCCTGGGTCTTCCCAAAGCTGTCGTAGTCCCAGCTGGTTGATGGCGGCCTCCAAATAAAGCCTTGCATGGCAAGATTCTTTCGTTTGTAGCTCCCCACAGGAGAGCATTTAGTGTCTTCGGTTCTCCCCTGCTTATTTTGTGCCAGCTTTTTATATATGATCCTTTGCATCCAGCTCTTCTCTTGGGAGCCCGAATTCAAGGCTCATCTGTGTGAGAGATGTGTAACTTTGCAAGCCAAAGATCGTGCACAGTGCTCTTGCTACGGTGCCATCAACTGTAGCAGCGTCCCTCCCTCTCATAGCTTCACTGCCATAAGTAATGGCTGGAATTAGTTTTGCTTGGCTCACCTTAATAAGAGGAAGGAGGCTTGGACGAATTATCTTGTTTTTTTAAGTTTCTTAAAGCTACCACAGTCATTAGACCTCTCTTTTTATGGCATCGCATTGTGGCTTGAAATTGCCCTTGTCGTCTATAATAACCCCCAAATATCTGTATTCACAAACGATGTACAGCTTCCTTGATGCCAAGAACCAGTTATTTGTTATTCTCTTTTTATGGGTGTTAATGCACATGACTTTGGTTTTCTCTTGGTTAATGCTAACCATATTTGTTGCAGAATATCGTGACATTATGTACAAAAGCCGCTGTAAGCCTACAGGGTTACGGCTAATGAGTGCCGGGTTGTAATTGTAGAAAAGCTTAGACAGCTGGGTACCACCTAGACTGGGTGTGTGCGAGTTGCTTTCGTTCAGCAGAGTTGATAGCTCTCCCATAAATCGATTAAAAAGTGTTGGGGCTAGCACACAGCCTTGTTTAACCCCTGTGATTGTTGGAATCTTCCTCAATAGATATTCTCTATTACCTGGTTTAACTTGCACCCACGTGTCACTATGCAGGAGTATTAGTTGATTTAAGAGCAGTGGCGGTATGTTCAACTTTATTAGATTTTGCGAAAGAAGGTTTCTGGGGAGGTAGTGCTCCCGTCGGCCAATGGCAGACGGGAGCACAGAAGGGGTTAAGTCCCCAAATCAACTTCCTGCGGTCACTGTTTAGTCGTCCCAGTTCTTGTTGAGCGGCAGGGTCTATCCTCAGTCTTCGCAGTGTTTGATTGATAAAGGTCTTAAGTTTTTTTACATGAGTGTTATTTCAGAAATTTAAATCGCTTTTATGCCTCATAACCTTGACCGCCCCTTCAGCATTACTGTTGCCCTTTTTTTGTTCCTGTTTTATTTCGTAATGTTCTTCTAAACACCTCCCAGCTGTCAATCAGATCTGTTGTTCCTGTTTGCACTTCGCCTAATACCTGTTTAGCGTGGAATAGGAGACTTTGTGGGTCATCCGTTCTGTATTTTACCCGCCTCTCATTCTCAGTGTATTTTATCCTGTGTGCATTAGCTGTAGGAAGGTTTAGTATTGGAATGGCATTGATCGTGACTTCTCGGGGCAGATGGTCGCTGTAGTCTAGGGAGCCAATGTGGAAATCCTTTGCCCTTTGATACAAACTACATGAAAGGAATGTAAAATCAACTGTGGAACTGGCCGTTGTACTGTGATAGGTTGCTGCTTGAGGGCGGTCCCCTGAGAATCTGCCATTATCTGCTCGGAAGCCCAATTCTTCTAATGATGGAAGAAGTCTCCGTGCTGTTTTTGAGCTTCTGCCTCCAGAGGTGTTATCTTGAGAGTTTGGCTCCCAAGCGAATGGATCCTCTTCATAAGTGATATCTGTAGTTGGGTTGCTGAGCATATTTAGATTGAAATCCCCACTGATAATCCAACTGTTTGTACTCAACGTTTTATAGTTTTGTGAGCTCTTCCTTCAGCTGCTGTGCTCCACTAGTTTTTTTTTCGAGGATGTAGATAGAGGTTTATCAAAATGATATCTTCCCTTTCGGCCCTCCCCCTAGTTAAATTTTGTATCACTTGCATTGCATTTGGCGGCTTTAGTTTATTTGCGAGGGGCGCTACTGCATAAATGTTCCCTATATAACTATATATGGCAAGGCCGCCCTTTTTATGACCAAACCGTGCATTTTGCAAGGGAGGAATGAAATTCAGATTATAGCCAGGAAGTGCCGGCGGATAATCGGACAATGTTTCTTGCAGTGCAATGATATCAAATCTTTTCAGATAGGTATAAAGTTCTGTGTCGGGAAACTTATCACCTAGGACATTGATGTTCCAAGAGAACAGGTTAAGAGTGTTGGAAGAGTTCTCGTCTTTGTACTTATTTTGTCTTTGGTTTTCTATTTTGACATTTATAGTCCTAGAGAGCCAGCTCCAGTCTTGATAGGCAGGGCTTTTCGTGATGAGTCATCTTTTATTCCGTCGCTCTCTGTGATCTGGGATTTCGGGGGTATTGCTGTGAGCCCCACGCAGTACCGAAAGTGGTCGTGGATTTGAATTGGATTGACCGTTCTCTTGCCGTTGTTCACTGTCAGGTACCAGTGGGTCAGGGTATCTTGGTTTTGAGAATGGTTGGAGCTTTATACCCCAGGTGGTGAACTTGGCTTGTTCTTTTAGTACTCTCTGAGCCACTTCTGCGCTTGACCAAACTGTTTTTGTTGCTTCAGCCCCTGGGCGATCCAATATTTCTATGAACTTGACTGACTCCAAGTCGCTGGTGGATATATTTTTTAGGCTAATTATGGAATTCAGTAAGCGTAGTATATTACCCCTGTTTAGGATGTCGATCGGGCCCTTTGGTTTATACTCCGGGAAGAACACGGTTGTGGGGCTGTCTGCCTGCCCCATCTTGAGTTTTGGGCTGTCCTGAGGAATGATGGGAATGTCCCCTGAGACATGGTTTTCTTCGCTCAGAGCTCTGCGACACCCAGTGCTGTTTTCCTTTGCCTGAGTTGACTCTAGGTCGGCGATAATTGCTGATGTTATTATGGCCCCTTGTGCTTGACTCGTTTTATTTCTGTGAGTCGGGCTAGAGACAAATTTGCTGTTTCGAGTGGTATATTTTTCTTTTTGCATCTCTTCCTGGTTCGGGCTTTTTCTAAGATCATGGATCACAAATCTTTTTCATTGCTCCTCTGAACATGTCCTGCTCTTTGCGAGTGACGCTAGTGGCCGTCTTTCTGTTACATGTGGTATTATTTTTGGTCTTTTGCCTCTCTTCGAGAATCAGGTTTTCTCTTAAATCGTGATCCGTATCTATTTCATTGCAGTTCTCGGCTGACATATCTCTTAACGCGGGGATTTTTTTCTTTTGGTTACGGCCCTTCCTTCTCTGCTTTCAACCGTGTTTTGTAAATTGGAGGTGTTCCTGTGATTCTTTAATTTGTGGGGTTTCACCCAGTAGCATTATGTGGTAGGTGGGGGCTTTTGCCATCCTCTGTTCCTTAAGCTCCTGTCTAATCCTTGCTTTTGTTGAGTCTGCGGCTTCCCCCCCTGCTGTGCTTCTTGAGTCGGCTTTGTAGTTGCCAGACTTGGTGCCCAGGAGCCTGCGCTCTGTAATGGCCATGCTTTGTTTCTTGGCTGGTCCAAACCCTTTGGTGGATTATTTTTTGTAGCCTCCCTGATGTCTGAGAGGAGATTACCCATTGCCGTTGGGAGTGTAGCCAGTTTGTCTATGATTTTTATGCATGAACAGTTGGTTTGTATTAGTTATGTCTCTGCTTGCACCCTTCTTACAAAATTATTGAGCTCTGCTAACTTGCCATCAATATTGGCAATGAAGATTGAAAGCGAATTAAGGACAGACAATTGGAGATCCATCTTGTACGATTGGTATTGGATGGCATTTACGGACATTTGCATTGTATGCAAAAGAGATGCCCAAATGTCTTCTTGTGTTTGTGAAGTTTTCTTGCCGGATTTGGGGTTTGGTGCACTCTCATTCAAACCTGGGAGTTCATCCTGGGGGGCCGCGGAATAGGAGGGTACCAGTTCTTCCCACTCTTCTTGAGTGAGATACGAGGATTCAAAGTCCGCAGTCTGCAATGATTTAGTGGGTGGGGTGACTGGGCCCAGAGTTTGAATTTGAATTTGGCTAAAAGCGTAGCTTCTCTTGAGTTCCTCGAGTTATTGGTCAGATTGATGGTCAGTGGAAAGAGGTGCATGCCGTTCCTGCACTGTAGATTGTGGTGAGATTTATGTATGTGGAGACCTTCTCTCTATCGTGTCAGCCGATATAATGAGATCTTTCTTTCTCTTAGTGTTCTCTTGCCGTATCACCATGCAGTCAAGTGTTAGGAATATGTGCTTGTCGTGCCCTAACTCCACTTGAGGGATAGGATCACCATATCCTTTGGTTATTGTGCCACCCTTTTTTGGCATATTAAGATTCCTGAGCATGTTGGGGGCTGGTTCTGCTTGTCCTTTGGTATTGCTAGACCTGGAGGGCTCATCTTCCTGTATTTTTTCTTTTTGGAAGTGGGGCTGGTTGGGAGGACTTGGCACTCACTTTCGTATTTGTTTTTGTTTCCCCTCTCATTGACCTTTGGCATTGCATCCTGCCAATCCTGCTCTTGGTCCTGCATTTTTGGGCTCGAGTGAACAACATTTTCGGGCCCTCTATTAAGCTCTGCGATGCTTGTGTGGGCTGCCCCTTCCATATTGCTCCCCTCTTCTCCAACTTCAGATAATTCTCTTTTAGCATCCGACTCCATCCCCAGATGCCTTTGCTGCTTTGGGGGAAGGGCCTTGCTGGGTTCCAGCGGGGTTGGCAGGCTACTTGCGTTGCGGCTGTTTGGACATATGACTGAGCGGACATCTTTAATAAATGAGAATTTTGGATGGTAGTCAGGCTTGGGCAGGTTAGGGACACTTGCTGCTCCTCTCAATTTGCTGTTTGGAGATGGTTGGGGACTTGTGAGTATAGGAATCAGGGGGGTCCAGGTGATCAAGAGTGTTTCTTCCTTCTCCTCCTCCCCTTTCTTCCTCAAGTCATCCTCACTGACCTTCATAAGGTCTTTTTTAAGTTTCTTATTTGTCCTCCTTGTTCTTTTGATAGGATTAGCAGGTGGTGGTTGGTCCCTTGACTTCCCCGACTTCTTTGCTTCTTTCCTTAATTGGTCTTGGTCTTCTTGATCCTCTTCATCGTTTCTTAGTGCTCTCTCTCTCTCTTTCGGCCCTTGCTCGTCCTCGTCCTTTGCTCTTTTCCTCTTTCCCTCCTTTGCCTCTTTTCCTCCTTTGCTCCTGCCACCTATTTCTAGTCTGTTCTGTGGCGTCAGTTACAAGTTATGTCCAGTCTTAGAGGTGCGATAGATGGGAGTGGGAGTGGGGGGAGTGTGAGTTGGAACTGCTTGGAGCTGCTTGTAGCTGGTATAGTGGCGGTGCAATGAAAATCCCTCACCACTCTGCACTGCTATACCGGGAGCGCCACTTGGAGTACCAGACGCTGTAACAGACACTGTAACAGACAGTATAAAGATGCAGTACCAGTGGCGTCAAGAGTTTAACCGGATACATTAGGCGTTCCTGTATGTGCCAGATGGAGTCCTCATCTATAGATGCAGAAGGGATCCCTGCTAGGGGTTCGAAGTGACAGTTGAAGTCGTCCCCATGATTCTATGTATTGGGGCGGAATAAGATGAAAGAAGTTCATCAAGGACCTCTAGCGTAGATAACCCCGTCGTAAGGGGGGAGGGTCGCAGATAGATGTTAAAAACCACCACCGTTGAACCATCCAGATAGTTAAGGGCGACACAGTGAATGTCCGGAGAGTGGGAATCTATTACCTTCACTGAGCACCCCGGATGTGTGGCTACCCAGATGCACAGTCCCCCGTAGGGTCTACCCCTGGGGCCCTGTACAGCCGGTATATGAAATGTTGCAAAGCCCACCCTTGTGGGGGCAGTCAGCATCCAGGTCTCTTGAAACAAACATGAGTCATACTGGTCCATCATCTCGCCCCAATCTGTATTCGCTAGCTTAGAACCAAGCCCTGCTACATTCCAGGACCCGATTAATGGTTTACGAGGTTCCGCCCTTGGGGGGCTAAGTATGGATGGAGGGAACCCCTTAGTGGGGAAATTCCATCAGGAGTGTCCTGTTCAGTACCGTCACCTATGGGGCAGGGAACTGAGTTTAAATTAATTGAAGTTGTTAATATTCCTGCTACTTTTAGACCATGAACCACCTGAGGTAGACCCTCCTCCGCCCACTCTCCCACCTCCATAGGACTACCGACTACTTTGAGAACTAAATCGTTTAAGCTAGGTTGGTGGGATAGTCAATCTACAGTGTTCAGGGAGCTGAATCTATTGGCTGTAGGTATATTGTATTCTACCTCCTGGCCACCTTGCTCGGAATAAGTTATGCCATAACCCCCCGGTGCTAATTTCTGTGGATAAAAATACCCCAAGGGGAGTGGATTGATTGCACCCAAGTGACATGGTCCTCCCCAGTCAAGGATGTAGTTGACCGTTGTGGGATCCCTAAAATTAACAATCACACAGTTCCCACCAATGTCTTTGTGTTTGGTCCCCAACCAGTTAACTTTTCTGGCAAATAAAATTTCTCCCTGACCTGGGCTCGTTAAGGGTCTATTTCTATTCAGCCAAAAAATTACTTTATTCTTCAGCTCAAGAAATGTCTCGCCTCGGTCTCCCATTAGCAAGGGGACTCCAGTTAATACCACCACGTAGGGAGTGGCCTCGGGGGGTAACTGGGGGCAGGGTGGTGGATGTTGAATTCCCCTGCTTGGAGATTTAATTCCCGGCTTTTGGGGCACCCGCCCTTGATCTGTCTGCTGTTTATTGCTGACTTTTGCACTTAAGGGTAGATCACGGGGGGTGAGGGTAGGTGTGCCCGAGTGCTCCCTGGACATAGTGACGGGGCCGTCAACAGTAATGTTAGGAGTGTGTGTACACGTGGTCGTCGGAGCTGGTTCTTGCACCAAGTTTACTGGATGAGGACCCTCCTCGAGTCCAGGACCTTGGTTTGTCTGTAGTGAGTTACCTAAGGTCAGTTTACCGGTGTTGTTCCCAGAGGAGGAGGGTAGCAGGTCTCCACCTCCATGATTAATGTTTATTAGAGATACAACTTTATCAATTCTACTGATTAGGATTTTAAAGTGAGAATTGATCAGCTGTTCCATTTGAGCCTGCAAATTGATTAGTAAATGGGTAGCCCAAACCGGTGGGGCCAAAGTAGAAAATTGGGAGCCTAGGTGAGCCTGGGGGTCGGGCAGGGGGGCAATAGTTGTCTTAGGAGGTTTTTTGTGTATTTTCGGTTTCTTGGGTCTAGGGCGAACGTTGGGTACCTTTTTGGCCACCTGAAGGACAATGGGTGGTGCAGGGGAGGTGAGGGAGCTGCCATCTTGCACAATCTGCGCGCATGGGAGTTCGGCGAAGGAGGATGCTAACATCGAGTCTGGGGAATTAGCAGTGGCTAGGGAAGCATTCCCCGATGGTGAAGGGGGGAGCATTGCAGGTGTAGGGGAAAGACGTCTTTCAGTATTTTCTATGGCCGAAGCAACCACCCCTATGGTTTTTTGTAACATTTTGTCTATGGCCGTTAGACTCGGGACTGGGTTTGTCAAAGCTGCTGTTTGCCGTGTCAGGGGGTGAGAAATTGGAGGGTTAGGTTTACCCATAGTGCAGGAAGGAAGAATCTATTTATTTGAAAACACGTGAAATCCAAGATACTTGTATAAAAAGGGACTAATTGGTTAGAAGAAGAAAGAAAGCCCTAAAACACAACAGCAAATAAACTATAACGACTTATTACAAATGAGCCTCACTTTCGACTCACTGTGATAGTAGTAAATACCACGTTAAAAAGGTCCGTCCAACGACGGGGGTGGCCCAACCCGGCCTCTCTCGACCCTGGACGGCCACAGATGGCCCACCCTTTGCCTGGGCTTCGCCCGGCACGTCCCGCGCTGCGGGGGTAGAGGCGGTGCTTTATGCGCAGAGATGACCCAGTGCCTCCCCTTCGTCAGCAGGACCTGCAACAGCTGAGGAAAATCATGTTGCACCCTGGGCTATGTAGTCCTTAGGGTGATGGTGCAGGAAATAGCACAGGGCAGAGCCTCCGGGGCGAGCGTTGGGGGAAGTCAGAGCCCACAAAGAGAGTCAGCGTGTCTTTTTCCAAGAGCAAAGGGAGAATTAAGGGGGTGGCCCAGCCCAGCCTCTTCAGGCCCCTGACGGGCGCGACCCCTGGCCCGGGCAGCGCCCGTGCTCTTCCCGCGCTGCGTGAGGTCTCCGAGGATTTTAAGCACCTCCTGGCGCTAAGCTGTGACGCGTTGATCCTGCGCCACAGAAGCTTCTGGGAGATGTAGTCCCCCCCTGCTTGGTGCAGTGATGGTGGCGATGGCAACGGCGGCAACAGCCGCGAGAAAACAGCAACAGTCCCCTCCTTGGCATGTATAAACCAGCAGGGCAGCGATAAGGGATCTGGTGAGAGGCAGCAGGGCAGCAAGTAGGCGGTAAGTGAGCAAAGCTCTAGCATGCAGTCTCTCCCCGCTCCACCGGCTCACTACAGTCTTAGCTGATGCGTGGGAGCCAGGCACCGCAGGCAGACCGCACTAACCTACAGTCTCAGCTGATGCGTGGGAGCCAGGCACCGCAGGCAGACCGCACTAACCTACAGTCTCTCCCCACTCCGCCGGCAAGGAATCTGACAGGTCGGTGTGGGGTGGGGAGGTTGCGATCACCTTCAGCGGTTGAATGCCGGTCTCTCGCGGCTCTCGGAACCGTGCCTGCAGAACCAGGCGGCGCGCTGAGATAACGCACACCACTGTATAGCAAAGGCTTACCGAGGCGTCCCAACGGGGGTCGCAGCCGGAAGGGGGGCACAGGCTTTGGGCCCCCGGAGCGAGCCTCTGTATTCCTGGGGAGAGTCAAAGGCACTCACAATACCGGGCAAAAGAAAGCATCCGTAAGAATTAGTTCGATTAGCCCCCTCACTATAGAGAGAAGTCCCTTTTAAGTGCTCATCCCTGGCGCTAGGATGCGATGGTTTTGCCTGGGGTCGTAGTTGATCCCCTGGAGTACGGGCATTACATGTAGAACAGATGAAACAGGGTGCCCCTCTCTGCGTTAAAAGAGTAAACATAGAGGTTAGATTCTCCATCATTGACCTCAGCGACCCCAGTTCAGCCCGGAGTGAATTAACTGCAAGGATAACAGGTGCCTCTGGTTCTTGCTCTTTGTATTTCCTGTTTAAGAATTCCATAGATTGAGAAATTACCTCCACCTCAGCACCTGCTAGCACATCAAATCTATTCTTAAAAGTAACTGACGGGTCAATGAGTGTATGGTATTGATCAGCCTTGTCAACAGAGCTTAGAACAGCGTCAGGGGGAGGTTCCTCCCTATCAGGGATTGTGACTCTCCCTTCTGTGTTCCCTTTCGTGCCCAATTTACGCCTTTGGAACATATTAGGGACAACTGGATGCAATTTTAGACTATCCCTGGATGCATGTACCACCCTAGCCGGGTTTTTTCAACCGACACTTGCGGGTTTGGCTCACTCACTAGCAAATCCTCACATTGTTCAATGAGCGTATCAATACGGTCTAATACACAATTGCTGGCTAGGTGTTTAGGGGCCTTTTTTGCCTTTTTCCCCTTGAGGATTCCCCTCCCCAACCCTTCATCCCCCCACCCCCTCCCCCTTCCATGGATTTTCTTTTCCCCGCTACTATGGTTAACGGCACACCCACAAAATCAACAACGCTAAAAAAGATGGCGTTTTTAGTCCGCAATTTCACAGAGCCGAGCCAGACACGAAAGCAATGGCACCAGCACAAAACCTTGACAATAGAATGGCGCATTAATCCTAGTATACCAAAGCAAGTTCCAAAAATGAAGGGGGGGGTGGCCCAGACCAGACTCTTACAGGCTTGGACGGGCTCAGGTGGGCCCGCCCTTGGCCCGGGCTTCGTCCGGCACATGTCCTCGCGTGTTCCATGAAGCGGAAGGTGTAGTGAGTTTTATTACGGCTACAGGTGGGAAGGGCGAAGGCAGGACAGCTGGCGGTGGCCCGGTGAGCTCCTGGGACCTGGAGTCCTTTGCTTCTCCGATGTGCCCCCACCGAGTCTTTGGCTGCGAAGCGTCACCCGCGAAGCGGGTGGCACAAGTTGTTTAAATGCTGCTGCTGGCGGGAGGGGCGAAGGCAGGACAGCTGGCGTGGTCCCCGTGCGCTCCTGGGACCTGGAGTCCTTTGCTTCTCCGATGAGCCCCCACCGAGTCTTTGGCTGCGAGTACAAATCACACATCTGGTGGAGAAGATTGTAGCGCATCTGGTCACTGGGGATCTATTTGTTGTCATGAACAAATTATTACACCAAACAGGATGCATTTTGTCCTTGTGAGTCGGCCAAAACTTGAGTCTCTCGGAATCACTCAAGTCCGGTCTCCCGACAGTGGGTCTCCAAATCCCGATTGCTTCTGGCAAGAGCAGCCAGGACAGAAAACACAGCCCAACACTATAGGATCCACCCCGATCGTGCCTTGTAGAAAAAGGGACCGCCCCTGCGTATCCAGCCATTGCTGCTCATGTACGTATGGGACCCTGCGGTGTATTAAAATCGCTACTCCCCTGGAACCCTGTGTGAATCCAGCATGAAAGACCTGCTAAAAGCCAAAACACTGCAGACACAGGACTTTGGACCCCATCAAATGAGTTTCTTCTAAGAAAAGGATGTCAGCTCTGGCCCTCTTAGCCTGGCACAGGACAGCCCCACGCTTAATTTTGTCCAGGACCCCGCACACATTCCAGCTGACAATGCGGAGGGTACCCGGGGACGCCTGCCCAACTACAGTCCCACTAGCCATCGAGCAGCATCTAGTGACATAACATGGAAAGGGGCCCGACGGTGTGTGTGTGTGTCTAAACGTACCCAGTGAGATGGCGCAACTCATACCCCCAGTCAAACACCCTCCCCATAACAAATCCCCCATCCCAAACCTCAAAAACACTTAAGTACCTATCGCGCCAATAGATCTCCAACTTACAGCCCATGTCATCCAGGCCCACCCCCCACAAGTGCTAGAAATGTGGGGATTCAGCCCCCGTAAGGGCTCCCTCTATACAGCTTAAATCAAACATGCTCACAATCCTATTAGAGAAACATCCCCGCACCACCCACCCCACAGCTGATAAGGGTCCAGTGTCCGAGGCTGGGAAGAAGTATCTCCCCGGGAGGAGGCACGACAGGACAAAGAGCGCCTCTGGGACCGAGATATTCTGTGCCCCCTCCGGCACTGTCCCCGTGAACTTTTCGACGGCGCCTCACTCAGTGAAGAATCAGAATGCAGCCCCGGCGGCGTATTCACCCTCACAAGCACGGTTTCATCTGTGCACTTGAACACCTCCTCTTGGTTTTTGAAGAAATGGGTGCGAGATTGGTACACCACCCGAAGGCGAGCCGGGAACAATAAGGCGTACTGGAGATTGAGGTCCCTCAGCCTGGCTTTCGCTGCCATAAACGATTGGCTTTGCTGTTGCACAAGTTGCGTATAATCCGGGAACACCAGGATACGATGGTTATCGTAGAGCAAAGGTTCTTTGGCATGGGCCTGTTTCAGGACGGAATCGCGGTCAAGATAGTTCAAGAAACTCGCAATCACTGGTCGTGGACGAGCCACCACCGGCGGCTTCTGGGCGAGCGCTCAATGGGCCCGCTCCACAACGAAGCAGCGGGACAGGACTAAGCATGGGCGGATCTAGCGGATCTCGCGTACGCGAAATTGCGGATTTACGGATTCGCAATCCGCGAAGATCCGCGAACTCTAGCGGATTTGCGGATTTTTCCGTTTTTTGTGTTGGCGCGTGTTCGCGCCGATTTTGGGACAAGTTCGCAATTGCGAACTTACTTTTCGGCTTGCAACGGCCGCGACTATGTTGTTTCTACGTCTGGTTTATCATCACAGGTTCACAGCACCCTCTGTTTCACCACTGCCACCCTCTGGGACACCCATGCCACCCTCTAGTACATCCTCACTGGCACCTATTAGGTTTATTTATCACTGTAGATTATGGTGGTTGAAAAAAGCAAGCACACCTGCCCTTCTTCAACTGCCATCAATTAATTTGTGTTTCATTAATGTGTCAGTAATTTTGAAAGTTCCAGTCTGGCTGGCACCTGCTTCCTTCCTTATCTGTAATTTGCTTTTTGTTGCAGTGAATTTTTTTTTTTACAGGACCTTTATGGTGCTATTCTATGAGCCTGCTGTTTGGGTCATAGCAGGGTCATAGAATTGTTGCAAACTCTGGAGGGGCCCATCAGGAAGCACTACCTTGAATGTTACTAATGTTAAGTTTGAACTTTTGCACCTGCTCATTGCTTTCATTTTAGCTAAAATCGTTTTTTTTGCAATTTCGCGCGTTATTTGGGGCGCGAATCCGTGCGAGATCGATTTCGGAAGCCGCGAATACGTGCGAATACAAAATTGTTTTTGTTGCGACGTGTATGTTCGCGTGATCTTGCGCGTGTTCGCGAGGCGCTTCTAGCTATTCGTTTGCCAAGTTACCCTATCGGTCGTACACGGGCGCGGCCATCTTGTTGGCGTGACGTAATTCCGTTTCCGCCCGCTATGTGTAATCTCGCAAAGTGTGCTGCTCGCTAGTACAATTTCGCGCGTACTCGCAAGGAAAATCTCGCGCGAACTTACCCACGCGGTCGTGAACGGGCGCGGCCATCTTGTTTCTCATTCATTGCTATGGTTCTGGGCATGCTTTCTGTATCCTCTCTCAATCTCTGCCATCCTTTGCTTGTTTGAAGTTTTTTTGATCTAATTTTACTTATTATCTAACCCTCTATTTTTCTAGCTCTATATTTTTGTGTTTTCTGCAGCTTTTATTTACTTTTAAACTACTTTTTTAAACTCTTTTCTTTTCTTCTTCACTATTCTATTTCTTCTTTATCATTTAAGTTTATTTCTGCCCAGACCATGGTAAAGGGAGCCGGGAAGCACCCTGAGAAGGGGAAGGGTCCCGCACCCCGTGCCCGGCTCCCGTGCGGGCGTTTAAGGGGGGAGCAAGTGGTCCCGAGGGAGATCTTCAGCGCGGAGGAAGTGGCGGCACTGATCTTCCACGTCCAGCGCCGCCTCCCCAAGACGATCCTGGGAGGCGGCAAGATCGCGACCGGCTATGGCATCCGGGAGCGCCGCCAGCGGTGGGAGAAGGTGTGCCGGGCCATGTACAAGATCTCTGGGGTCCGGCGCACATATAACCAGGCCACCCACCGCTGGACCGATGTCATGGACCGGGAGCGGGACTTGCTGGACGCGCTCGGCGTAGAGGTCCCCGGGCTTGGTGAGTAGTAGTAGTAGTACATTTACTACTCTGTTTTATCCTGCTCTGTTATTTGCAAATCTTTGTTCTTTACCAAGAGCAATAATGCTGCCGATTACATTGAGGTAAATTATATTTCAAAATCTTCTATGCATTTCATTTTCAGGTGCACTGCTCTCCTTCTCAGTAGCCTTGCTTGCTACTATGCTTCTTTGTTTTGTATGTTGTGTTCAGAGGCATTTCATTGGCCTGAGAAATTATGTATGAGTGTACTGTAAAGAAAAGAACTGCGTAATGCTAGACAGTAAGGGTCATATTTTCAATTACCGGCGCATCCCTGCAAAGTAGCAGGGATGCGGCAGTAATTGTGTGCCATGCCACCACCACCCATTGGCCCAAAACGTCACAGAAGCCTTACGCATCTGTGCCGTAAAGGCAGCGCATTGCTGGAGTTGCGTGCCAACGATGGCGCAGCTCCAGCAATGCTCTGGGGTACCCTATCTCCCCAATGCTGCATCAAGCCGTACGTCGGCTTCAAGCGCGCAGGGTTTGAGTCATGCATCATTGTCCTAAAAATGACTGATTGACATCTTGTAGATTTCCCTCAGCCACTTTTAGGATTCGTTCCTGCGCAGGTACGCCCTCCCTTGCGCCGGAACGCCCCCTGATGGCGCAGGGCTTTACAACGTGATGCATCGCCCATATGCCCATATGTGTTTTTTTTTTTAATATATACGCCGCACCAACACCATGGCGAGTCTTTTGTTCTGCCGCTGCGTCAGAAAAGGCACGCAACAATGGAGGAAAATCAGCCGCAACTTCCGCAAGGGACTTATAAATCAGCCCCAACAGACTGAAGTCCAGTCCTTCCTTTAGACAGTCACATGGCTATCAGAAGAAATAGTGGCGGTGGTGGCGGGTGGATTGATAGTTTGAGTATTCACTGATCTGCAAGCAGGATGGACTTTGTCTGTCACGTGTTGCGCACTGCTGCCTGCAGTGCCAGGCCTAGGCAAACCTCTTTAGTAGTCTGTTTATTGAGTTACATAGGAACTTTCTAAGTCAACGTTCCTCAAATCAGGCAATACGAATAACGTAGTATACCACATGAGATAGATCCCGTGGAATAGTTGTCTATCTATTTGCTATTTTTCCAAAATATGTTGTTATTGTTCTTTTGAAATGTTTGATTTGGTTGAAAAATCTCATCCATGTATACTGGTTTTTCTTTCTTTCATGTTGTACATCAGCTCCCCCCAAGGGCAAGAGGACACAGGAGGAGGGTGCTGAGGATGCAGGCCAGGATCGGGCAGGCGAGGGCTCCTTTGCTGGCCCCAGTAAGTTTACATTTTAATAAACAGTACCTATTTTTTCCTAGCGTTCCTCATTCGATTTTTTCTAAATCGTCTTTGATCTTCTTGTAGACTGGATATAAATTCTTATCCTGCCTCGAATATGACTCCCTGTGGTATTACTAGACTATTCTTATTAGTCTGTCTGTGTAGCTAACTAAGATTGGACATTTGGCAATTCCATTGGACTCCCATTATATTCAGCAATACCTCTATGCACTGTCTCCTTACTGACTAGATAGTGTGGCAGAGTCATTCAGCTCCCGAAGTCACCGATTATAGATCCCCAATGATCTCTAGATTATCGTACGCAGGACAAGAGAGTAGTACGGAGTCACAGCACAGTCAAGAAGTGTCAGAGGCACTCATGCTTGCAAAAATTCCAAAACCTTTAGCTCATCCACTCTAGTCTAGAGGAACAAAAACCACAGAGTCTATTTAAGTGTAAAAGCTTTATTAAAAGTAAACACATTTATTAAAATCTACTTTGTCATAAAACTATTTAACTGTAAACGGAAAAGTGGTTAGTGCTGACGATTAATTGGACACATTTCTTGTGGTCGAGCCGAACTCTCACCTAGTTTGAACTTGATCCTGGTCGTGTTCTTAGGACTCCTGTCTTGTAATTTCATTACAAGACAGGAGGCTACATTATGCATTAATCCTTTTAATGCAGCTCACACAGCCGCCTACATCACAAAGGTTTAGAATAAGAACAAGTGACATCACAGTATCTATAAAAGGCGTGTGCCAGGAGAGATCAGCCTCTTTTAAATGCGGCTCACAACAGATAAGTAGCCTCTCTACTCTCTACTTTATTTGTATGATTTATTGAATTATTGAGTCTGTTACATATATTCTATGATTTACTGAGTTACTGAATTTGTTTACTGTTACCTAATAACTCGATGGCATCTGCCTTATGATTTTCATGACTACAGTTTTCCCCATGTACCTCCTTTATGACAGCACTCACCCTGTCCTTTCATTCCTCCTCGTTCCCTGACTTCCAATGTATGGTTGTCTCTCCCTCCCTCCCCCCCCCCTCCCTCTGACCCCACCCCGAGTCCGTGGGACGTCGTTTAATCGCGATCTCGGCCTCAGCGCGCCCCAAACTCGAACTACGATGGCCTCAGTCCCTTTGCTACCCCTCCCGCTTCGCTCCGCCACGACCCCCGTAGCACGCATTCACTTGAATTCCCACCTCTGATTTAAACGCCTTTCCTAGCGCGAGCTACTCCGGAGCCGCTCTGGTCCTCCGACTCGGTGCCGAGGAATGCACCCTGGCAACGGCGGCGTAATGCGGTACGCTTCCTAAGGTGCTTTCCTCAACACCTGCTCGAGCGCGTCAGTTGCCTGCCGGTTGCGATCCTGAGATATCTAACTCGAGAGCCCTTGAGTCCCTCCGTTTTTCGTCACAATTAATAGGCTTAATTCCACACTGGGTTTTAATTTAACCAACCTATAAGGCTCTAATCATAAAAAAAAAAAAAAAAAGGGAGAAATAAGTACTTTGAAAGCATTGTGTACTTACCCTATTCAAACTGCCTATAGCTTATGTAAACTCTTCCTTTAGCTTAACTAAGCCTCATACAAATATATTAAATACATATCTGCCTATAGGTCTAATACTAATTTAACTTACCCCCACTTACCTACTATGTCTGACCTAGAATCAGACGATGCAGTGGCTAGTTCCCCTAACCACAATAGCGATGCATTTAAAACCTTCTTGCAGAGGGAAATGAGGACTTGTATGCTGGATACCTTCAGGGAGGTCATTTCCAATAAAAGATCGCTTCTGCTTGATGACACTCCACGTGATTCTGGTTACTCAAAGCCACAGAAAAAATCCAGACACTGCCCAAGCACTGATGGAGGTCGCGATACCTCGCACGTTACGGGAGGTCCAAGCACCTCACAAGGTTTGGGAGGCCCTAGCGCCTCAAATGGTAAGGTTGCCCCTCGCGGCACACTTAGGCTGGGTGTCCCTAGCGGCACAAAACTGACAGGTGTCCCAAGCGGCACATACACTGACAGTGCTCGTGTGGATCCTAGCTCCGATGAAGACGAGTTCTTCAACGAACCAGACGATGAATTCGTCCTCGACCTCGATGAGGGAGATTTGGATGACTTGGATCTTAACACACTTTCAGAGGCAGATTCCTCACCCTCTTCAAAGGACGCGATCCTTGACCCCCTGGGCGGAGAAATGTTCTCCCCAACCAACATATCTCACCCTAACAGCTCAAGGTGGTATCCACATGACCATGTCGCAAAATTTGTGGCTAAATGGCTCAGAAACTCCCTCGAGTTACAGTCTCGCAACACTATGAGGTCTGAATGCCCCAGGCCCTATATAGAGGACAAGGTGTGCCAAACCCCTAACCTAGACCCTGACCTTATAAAGTTTCTTTTCAAATTAGGCAAGGACCCCAGGAGAGGCCTTGAAAGGGCTCTTAAAGCCTGCCAAGACCGCCTCCTCGACCTTTTAGGCCCCCTGACTAGAATCCTCGACCTAGCCGAGGAATCCCACGTCTCTAATACTCCCCTCGATACCAACTTAATCAGGGGATGGAGCCAAAGGGCAATAGTACTCCTTGGTAACGCGAACTCCTCACTTAACATTGAAAGAAGGAGGACTGTCCTCAATAGAATAAACCCCAAACTTGGCGATCTCGCAGAGAAGGAGCCTTCCTCTAAGCCTAATGGCCTCCTCTTTGGAGAGGACATGATTAAAACGCTGGGTAAATATGTCGCGACCTTTACCGCTCTGGACAGAGCACAAACTAATATGAAAAGGGTTTTCCCTACAAACCTTTTTGGCCGGGCCGGAAGAAGGGGCCGCTCTTCCGGCCGTGGAAATTTTTGGCCCTTCTCATCTGGAAGAGGAAGGGGTTCGAGCGGCAGAGGCTTCTACCCCTCCAACAATAGGCAATACTACCCGCCTAGAGGAAGAGGTTCGCGAGGAAGAGGCTTCCCCCCCCGTGGGGCCTCCAACAACGCTACTCAAGGTAAGTGCTCCTCTTCCTTCTTCCCCCCCCAAGGTCGGGGGCAGGCTCAAACATTTCCTTCACGTTTGGGAATCCCTAACGCAAGACCCCTGGGTTCTAGAAACAGTTCAAGGGTTCAAAATAGAATTCCTAGAGATCCCATATCAATACGTCACCCCGAACCCTCTGGTTCTTCCCCTAGAACACCTACAAATCGTCAAAGAAGAGGTCTCTTCTATGTTAAAGAAGGGCACCATAATAGAGGTACCCTGGTCTCAGAAAAACTTCGTAAGCACCCTCTTCCTTGTCGAGAAGAAGGACAAGGGTTGGCGCCCAGTAATAAACCTTCGGGAGGTAAACAAATACCTCGTCTATCGACACTTCAAGATGGAGGGCATCCATCTTCTCAGGGATCTCCTCCTTCAAGGAGACTGGCTAGTCAAATTGGACTTAAAGGATGCCTATTTCACCATACCCATGGCTGCAGAACATCAACCCTTTCTCCAATTCATCTGGGACAATCGCCTTTTTCAGTTCCAGGCCCTTCCTTTCGGCCTTTCATCCGCACCTTGGTGCTTCACCAAGGTCATGAGAACGATCGTCTCTACCCTGAGAACCAGAGGTATCCGTCTCATTATTTACCTAGACGACATCCTCATCATGTCCCAATCTCATTCGCAGTTACTAAAAGATCTCCAGACCTCCATGAATCTCATAGAGGACCTCGGATTCATTATAAACAGGGAAAAGTCCATTCTTTCACCCTCCACTTCTCTGGAGTTCCTAGGCTTCACTGTGGACACCTCCAGCTGTCTCCTCCTACTCCCAAAGAAGAAAATTGCCAAAATCCGCAAGGAAATCAGATTCGTTCTGAGACAACAATCTCTCTCCCTCCGAGAACTGGCCAGACTTCTTGGTCTCCTCTCTTCCTCGATCCAAGCTATCTTCCCAGGCCCGCTGAACTACCGTGCCCTTCAGAGAGTGAAAGCCAATGCTCTCAGATCCGGCCTCTGGTACGGAGACCATGTCTCCCTGGACCAACAAGCCAGACTGGAACTCTCTTGGTGGCTGGACAATTTGGACGCGTGGAACGGAAGGGCTATCTTCGGTTCAACTCCGGACTTCGTTCTGGAGTCAGACGCCAGCCTTCACGGCTGGGGAGCACGCCTCCTCGACCAGGACACCGGTGGTGTCTGGACCCCCTCAGAATCTTCTCACCATATAAATTTCTTAGAGCTGACAGCTGGGCTCTACGCTCTGATGAGTTTCAGACACTCTCTCCAGGGCAGATCCGTTCTCCTGAAAATGGACAACATCTCTGCAGTCTCTTATATCAATCGTCTCGGTGGCACGAGGTCTGCCGACCTATCAGACCTGGCCAAGAAACTTTGGATGTTCTGCTTAGAACACAAAATCTCCCTGAGGGCAGAATATCTCCCAGGGAAATCCAATATTTCAGCAGACTGGAACTCGAGATTCCTTCTAGACTTCAGCGATTGGAAACTCGATACCTCTGTTTTCAACTCCCTTTTCCACTTCTGGGGTCCCTTCGACGTGGACCTCTTCGCAAGCCGGTTGACCTTTCAACTCCCCCAATACTTCAGCTGGATGCCAGACCCGGGTGCTCTGGCTGTGAACGCTTTCCTCCAGCCTTGGGCTCCCCTCTGCCCTTACGCCTTTCCCTCCTTTGCGATGATCCAAAGGGTTCTGCAGAAGGTGAGACAGGAACAATGCTCCTTGGTCCTGATTACCCCCTTCTGGCCGTCTCAAGCATGGTTCCCCACTGCTCTGGAACTTTCTTGCGACGTTCCCTTCCTGATTCCGGCTACTCAGGGACTCCTCCTAAACGCAAGCGGAGAAGATCACCACCTGGTTCTCTCAGGGAACCTGAACCTTCTTGCCTGGAAAGTGTCAGGCAATCTAACCAATTGTCTGGACTTTCGTCTTCGGCTCTCACCCTCCTTGGAGAATCTTGGGCACCTGGAACACACTACAGATATAATAACATCTGGAAGAAATGGTCTAGTTGGTGCTTGGAAAGGGACTTGGATCCCGTGGAAGCTCCTATCCCCAGTATAGTCAATTTTCTGGTGGAACTCTTCGACAGTGGTCTCTCCTATAGATCTATTAACTGTTTTAGATCTGCAATTTCAGCTGGACACTCTCTTGTCAATCATAAGACGGTAGGTAAAAATGTTATTATTTGTAGAGTTCTTAAAAGTATCAGACTTAAGAGACCTCCTAGACCTAAATATCAATCTGTTTGGGATGTCAAACTTTTGCTTGACCTTTTCTGCTCCTGGCCTGATAACTCCTTTCTTAATAGGAAATGTCTTTCTATTAAACTTGCCACTCTCCTGTGCCTGATTTCTTGTCGCAGGGTTTCCGATGTCAAAGCCTTGGATATTTCTTATAGATGTTATGACATGTTTGGTGTTAAATTCGAGATTCATAGGAGGAACCAAGACTATGTCTGATTCCATTTCCTACCCTCGCTTTGATTTCTGCCAAAAACTTTGCGTTGTTAATTGCATGAAAGAATATGATTCTAGAATGAAGGACCTTCGCCCACCTGATGCGAACCAGCTCCTTATCTCCTACGTCAAACCTTTTAAACCCATTTCATCTTGCTCCATTGCTAGATGGGTTAAGCTGGCTATGAGCCTTGCTGGTATTGACCTTTCTAAATTCCAAGCTCACTCCCTAAGGAGTGCTATGTCCAGCAAGTCCTTTTGGTCTGGTGGTAAGTTGAATGTAATTCTAAACTGTGCAGACTGGTCTAATGCTTCTACCTTTGCACACCATTACTGCAAACCCATAGAACACGTCTCAGATGCTGTTCTTCAGGGCTACCAACATGCATAATGTAGCCTCCTGTCTTGTAATGAAATTGCGATTCTCCTATTAACATGACCAGAGAATCTGGATTTCATTAAAGACACGGAGGCTAACATTATCCCTCCCGTCCCTCCCTTGAGGGATATGGAGAATTGACTTGTTTTATTTTGTCTTTAATGATTCATACCTTCTAACCTTATGCTCTTCTTGTTGCTTCTTCTGAAGGTTACCTTGTGTCCTTTTTGACTCCCTCTATTTTCTTTCAGACAATTCTAATTGATGAATCTCCAAGGATTCTCCAGGTCTCTCCAAGGATCTTCCAAGTTTCTTCATTACCTTCTTCAAGTTTCGAGATGCATTCTTCGTTCCTCCTGTCGTTCAAGGCATTTAAAAGAGGCTGATCTCTCCTGGCACACGCCTTTTATAGATACTGTGATGTCACTTGTTCTTATTCTAAACCTTTGTGATGTAGGCGGCTGTGTGAGCTGCATTAAAAGGATTAATGCATAATGTTAGCCTCCGTGTCTTTAATGAAATCCAGATTCTCTGGTCATGTTAATAGGAGAATCGCAACTCCCATTATATTCAGCAATACCTCTATGCACTGTCTCCTTACTGACTAGATAGTGTGGCAGAGTCATTCAGCTCCCGAAGTCACCGATTATAGATCCCCAATGATCTCTAGATTATCGTACGCAGGACAAGAGAGTAGTACGGAGTCACAGCACAGTCAAGAAGTGTCAGAGGCACTCATGCTTGCAAAAATTCCAAAACCTTTAGCTCATCCACTCTAGTCTAGAGGAACAAAAACCACAGAGTCTATTTAAGTGTAAAAGCTTTATTAAAAGTAAACACATTTATTAAAATCTACTTTGTCATAAAACTATTTAACTGTAAACGGAAAAGTGGTTAGTGCTGACGATTAATTGGACACATTTCTTGTGGTCGAGCCGAACTCTCACCTAGTTTGAACTTGATCCTGGTCGTGTTCTTAGGACTCAGGAGTCAAGCTTCTGTCTGTTAGGAGAAAAAGTGGTGCGTGATAAAAATCAAAAGCAAGCATTCATCAGTTGTGCATAAAAGTGCAGCAAGACAACAGCCTTCCCTGGAAAATGGGACATTTTTACTATGGAGTAGACAGTCACAAATTATTACATTGTATTCTGTTTTTTTAACATTTCTCCTAGACCAAATATTATATAGTAGTGAGTGGTGTATTCTAACATTCTTAAATGTACTTTGTAGGTGTAACATCTGGTGACGGGGCCAGCGCGGAGGTGGCTGTGTTGGACTTGGACTCGGAGGCCTCTGGGGAGGAGGCGGCGTTAGAAGAGCTGGTGGCCGTTCCTGTGGGGGATCAAACGGTGGTGGCGGAAACAGGTAAGCTATATATTCCTTACTTATTGAGATTGAAGACTGCATAGTGTGCTTTCTGCACGGGTGTATTACAATTACAAATCAACCAGGTAGTAGCCTCCTCGAAATGTACTTCGACTTAGCTGTGAAGTTTTTGGTGAGAAGAATCCCAATAAGTTCTTAGACGAACGTGATGGATGGGATGAACGAAAAGCGAAAGAAGGGTGTAAGTAAGTGGGACGCGAACTTGTATGATGGCTGGCAAAGAAGAACGATATGTGTTTGCTTGGACCCAGAGGTGGCTGGGAAGGAAAGAATATGGTATGGTGCATGGCTGGGTCAATGATGAAGCAAGGATGGGTGGAAGGACAGCAGCCTGGGTGGGTGAAACAGAAACTGTATGTGTGCGTATACTTTGACTGAATGGATGCCTGGAGCATGGTATTCTCTGACTCTTACATAGCACATGTGTATCTAGAGAGAGTAGATGGTCGCCAGGTGAAGTAAGTGTTACCTTGAAGAGCATGTACCACCGCACCCGCACGTCCGTCCCAGTGCAGGGAAGGCAAGGAAAAGAAATTGTAAATGTGTCCAATACTACCATGAATAGTAGCAGTACTTTGTATTGCGTTTGCATTCACAGCATATATCTGGTTATTACGGTGGACACTCCGTACCTCTCTTAATAACTTTAGTTTACTTGTAGTACGTCATTCATGTGTGGGTGTATCACTGTTCACTCAATATTAAGCAAAGCACCTAAAGTCATCTCATCTGTCATTAAATATGTCCCATGTGAAGTGATAGATAATCAAATTAGTTAGCTTCTTCAGTTTCCTTTTCTAGTACTCATTTGCACTGTAGGGTGAAAGGTAAATTAATTAAGCAGTAGCCCTTGTAACAGAGTATTCTCAGTGCCACCCGTAATAGAAAAGTAATAGCTTCACCACCTGCATGTACTGGACCGGTACAGTAACGCAAGTCTGTCTCCATCATCATGGTGTGCAACTTTTTTTCTCGGGTGCAACTTCACTGTGCTGTGTCCATGTCATTCTGCCGGCTTGCATAAGATAACGTACCCATTTCCCTAAACAAGAGAGAAGAAGAAGAATAAGACTGGTGTACTGTCATAGTCGACTGTAATGGAAGTCCATAGTGGTCGTAGAATTAGTTCATTAAACTACCACTACTGTTAGAGCAAGGATGCAGAAGTGGGAGGTTACATAGATACTGTCCTCAATAGTTATGTACTGTGCTTTCAATTTGCTACTTGTACTCTGTGACCCAACTTTCGGCTCAATCACTTTGTGTTATTAATAAGGAGCATTGGTTACAGACTATGTCTTTCTTTCTTCATATAGTTGCTCCTTCCAAATCAACAACAAGGAGGGAGCAGGCTAGATTGGCCCGGCAACGGAGGCTGGAGGCCACAGTCGCCGAGTATCGGCGGCTGGTGGCCCTGGAGGAGGAGGAGGACACGCAGTCGAGCGGGGCAACATCTTCGACTGTGACCACTGCATCCTCCTCCGTGACTAAGCCAGCGGGACCGAGCCGGGCTAAGAAAGCCGACCGCCACCGCCAAGCAACCGAAATACCAGCTGCCCCCCACAGGAGCTGCAAGGAACGCCAACGCCGCCTACGAGTCCGCATGTCCAACCTGGAGCAGGAGGTCCTGAGGTATAAGACCTTGGTTAAGGGCCTCCGCTCCGAGCTTGCCACCCTCCGCAAGGAGTATGATGCCCATGCCGCATCATGCACCAGCACCAGCACCCTCCAGTAGTGGAGTGTCCCTTGCCCTTTTTTTGTAGACTTTTGGGGGGTGGGATTTGGGAGTTGGGATCGTTTTGGGACGTTTCAGAGACAATCGTTGGGGTTAGGGTGGGTGAGGGAGATTATTTTGTTAGGGATAAATAAATATATTTTTCAACTTTATCTGACCATACCTGTTTTTTACTGCTTTTCAGTCTGGTGGGTGGGGGGCGGGGGTGTAACAGTAACTTTGTTTTCCTGAACAGTCGTAGGACTTTAGTAGTACAACCGTCAATCTCTTGTCTACTCCGAAATAATACTCCATTATACTACCTCCCACCAAACGCTTATCTTACCTGTAATTTGTGTTAGAAATTAGGGCTAGGCCCAGGGCTGGCTCCAGGTGAAATGGGGATTAACGTTGTCATTCCTGGGCGGGTGACATTTCCTCATTGCGGTGGTACTAGTGGTGTGACACAGTGGCAGTTGCATGCCTATGGAAAAAAAGAAAACGAAACCTTGTTTGTACTCCTTACTGTAGCATTACAACGGTTACGGTACGATCGAGAAAATAGCAGGTGACAGTACACTAGAACAGTGCCATAATGTAGCCTAACAAATGGTAAAGTATTGCAAGTATAACTAGTACTTGCGTTGAATTTATTTGACATTGGCTACTACTACTAGAAGATATAGTACTGAAGCTGAGTAAGTCTAGAAGATATCCTCGTATTCCTTCACCAGCCTGTTGCTGCTATCACCTTATCCTCCCCAGCAAGTGTGTGGAATTATTGATGTCATTTTAGTCAGACATCAAGCAAAACAACACAGCCCGGGGGAAGAGGGTTAGGGTTTGTAAAATGGATGGGAATGGGGGTTTCTTTTTGGGTAGGTTTTGTTGAGAGAAGAAAAAAAAAGCAGAGCATGGACAAACAATAATTGAAGATACAGAGTTTACAGACAATCTTTGGTTACAAACTAAAGGTAAGCACATGCAGTCACACTCATAGAATAAAAGACAACAATGGATACTGTATCTGTATTGCGTATGTTGTTGGAGTTGTCCTGTTGAAATTGGTAAGTAAGTTGCATGCAGCAAACAATTCCTCTTATTGGCGGCACTCCTCCATTCCAGCTGACGCTTCGTCCATCAATGTGGTGGTGACCACTGACAGAAGAGACACCCTGTCCACTGCCTGCCTGGCGGATGTTGACTGAAACCCGGCCTGTAATTATTGAACGGAAAACAGGAAGTGCTATTACAATACCACTGATAAATAAATAAAAGGTATGTACGCTGTGTGGTTCAAAAAGTGACACTTTGATTTCCCTAATAGACAGTACAATATTTTTGAAATTGCGTGCTCTGTCTGAGTCACCTTTTTAAGGATCAATAAGTATGGCCAAAATATTATAGCGGATCTTTCCCCTCAAGGTGGGTGTACTACTGTGTTTTAGAACAAAATTTGACCTTCCCAGCAATGCTCCCACCAAGACCCTTACTAAAGCCAGTCGCAAAAATGTAGAAGAACCCAATCATATCTCCAAAAACGATGCCTAGCAGAAAAATGGTTACAAAACGTACTTTGAAAGTAACAGTAGACCCAAATACAGACCGTGGATTGTATTCAAACCACTTGCCTGCAAGCAAAAGTATCCATAGCCAGCATCGCTCCAACAGTGCTCTACAACAACAGAACCGCGTTGCAATAGAACCCCCCTAAACACATGCAATCCTGCTGCTAGGGCTAACCCTAACGAACCCTAACTTACAAAAAGTGCCAAAACTGGTGTTTCCTTATGGATTTTGTCCAACAAACTTCTAGCCGGTATTAGACCTTCCCAGGAATGCCCCAGGCAAGACCCGCCAACCCACCCGCAAAAAAACACGCGACAACACCCCCAAACAGCGAAAAAGCTAAATCTCATACTTACAATATCTCTCGGCCTTCGGTCCAAAGTAACGCGCTGTGCAGCTAGGTCATCATCAATCATCATAACTCCTGTTTTCCACCACGGATTTCCTGAAAAGCAAATGCAATCAAGATTAGACTGTCGCAGCAGTGCTTCGACAGAGACCCCGGCCGCAACCCACCCACGAACAGCAGGAAGCCCCCCAAAACGCTACATTGAGCAAGATGTCTGAAGAAATGGCAAAAAAAAGGCTTTTCCTTAAGGATTTTGTCCAAAACACTTCTATCCGGCATTAGACCTTCCCAGGAATGCCCCAGCCAAGACCCGCCAACCCACCCGCAAAAAAACACGCGACAACACCCCCAAACAGCGAAAAAGCTAAATCTCATACTTACAATATCTCTCGGCCTTCGGTCCAAAGTAACGCGCTGTGCAGCTAGGTCATCATCAATCATCATAACTCCTGTTTTCCACCACGGATTTCCTGAAAAGCAAATGCAATCAAGATTAGACTGTCGCAGCAGTGCTTCGACAGAGACCCCGGCCGCAACCCACCCACGAACAGCAGGAAGCCCCCCAAAACGCTACATTGAGCAAGATGTCTGAAGAAATGGCAAAAAAAAGGCTGTTCCTTATGGATTTTGTCCAAAACACTTGTATCCGGTATTAGACCTTCCCAGGAATGCCCCAGGCAAGACCCGCCAACCCACCCGCAAAAAAACACCCGACACAACACCACCAAACAGCGAAAAAGCTAAATCTCATACTTACAATGTCTCTCGGCCTTCGGTCCAAACGCGGCGCTGTGCAGCTAGGTCGTCATCATCATCAATCATCATAACTCCTGTTTTCCACCACGGATTTCCTGAAAAGCAAATGCAATCAAGATTAGACTGTCGCAGCAGTGCTTCGACAGAGACCCCGGCCGCAACCCACCCACGAACAGCAGGAAGCCCCCCAAAACGCTACATTGAGCAAGATGTCTGAAGAAATGGCAAAAAAAATGCTTTTCCTTAAGGATTTTGTCCAAAACACTTCTATCCGGCATTAGACCTTCCCAGGAATGCCCCAGCCAAGACCCGCCAACCCACCCGCAAAAAAACACGCGACAACACCCCCAAACAGCGAAAAAGCTAAATCTCATACTTACAATGTCTCTCGGCCTTCGGTCCAAAGTAACGCGCTGTGCAGCTAGGTCATCATCAATCATCATAACTCCTGTTTTCCACCACGGATTTCCTGAAAAGCAAATGCAATCAAGATTAGACTGTCGCAGCAGTGCTTCGACAGAGACCCCGGCCGCAACCCACCCACGAACAGCAGGAAGCCCCCCAAAACGCTACATTGAGCAAGATGTCTGAAGAAATGGCAAAAAAAAGGCTGTTCCTTATGGATTTTGTCCAAAACACTTGTATCCGGTATTAGACCTTCCCAGGAATGCCCCAGGCAAGACCCGCCAACCCACCCGCAAAAAAACACCCGACACAACACCCCCAAACAGCGGAAAAGCTAAATCTCATACTTACAATGTCTCTCGGCCTTCGGTCCAAACGCGGCACTGTGCAGCTAGGTCGTCATCATCATCAATCATCATAACTCCTGTTTTCCACCACGGATTTCCTGAAAAGCAAATGCAATCAAGATTAGACTGTCGCAGCAGTGCTTCGACAGACACCAAAAATTACACACAAACCCCCGGAACCCCGCCAAAGAGCACCTCAAAGGCAAGCAAGTCAGCAAAAACGGCAAGAAATTTCCACCTCATATTTGGTCCAAAACACTTTTGTCCATTATTAGAGCTTCACAGCAATGGGCCCAAAACCGTCAACTCACCCGCAAAGAAGTACAACACCCCCACAAGTGCTGAGTCTTTCTTCATTGTGCGTAATCCAGCACTCTGCTTGGAGGGAAATCGCAGTCTGGAGGAGGAGGATAGAGGAGCATGTTCTTCAGAACTTGTGAACCTGAGGAATGTAGACTGCGGCACCTTCAAATCAATAAGCAAACAAGTGAAGACAGTTCTGATGATGGTCTTGTTTTTGGGATTAGGTGATTAAAGTTTGAATTAAATTAACTGTGCAAAACAAAGAAAGAGAGACACAAAGCACACAGGAATAAAAGTGAATAAGGACGAAAAAGAAAGTTCTTGATTGATTGTCTCATTTTCAGGGCTCGGTGTCAGGGAATAAGAACAAGATTTCGTCATCATACTCTGCGAATTCAGGCTGGATGAGGTCAGTGGCACCGAACAGAGAAAAAATCCCCTCATCTACGTTGCTGTCCTCCTCGTCTTCATGCGGCGTGCTTTCTCGTACTTTGTAATCTGGTGGTATGAGGTGCTGATTCATCTTGATCATTGTCAGCCGCTCCACATTTTTGGGCGAGAGGCGGCTCCGTTTGGGAGTTACAATGCCACCAGCAGCACTGAAAACACGTTCAGAAGACACACTTGCGAGTGGGCAAGACAAATAGTTTATAGCCAGGTTGTAGAGCTGTGGCCACAATTGTTTTTTGCCATGCCAATACTGCAATGGCTCCTCATTAAGAAAGACCACTGTTGAGTCATTCAGATAGTCCTGCACCATCGACTCAAGGTCATCAACTGTTCCTCCACTTTGCTTACTTTTTGCTGTGCTGGCTGTGACATTTTTTCGAGAACCATACCCCATCAAACTTAGCCAATCCTCCTCCCCAGCCACTGTTAGTGTTGTCATTGTGTGTGGTGCAGATGATCCAGTTGCCGGTGTCTTTAACGGCTGAGAGGTCACTTGTGCCCCAGCCACAGGTGCAGAAGTGGATTCTTGTGACTGCGGATGGCCTGCTGATGCTGATGCTGATGTACTGGCTTCTCCTTCAATAACCTGCCGTTCTTTTTCAAACCTCTTGGCTGACCAGGCTAACCAATGTTTGTACTTTTGAACATCTGCATCAGCGAAAGGAAAGAATGCGTTGTCTGCCAGCGCCTTTTTGTAGCGTGGATCCAGAATAGTAGCACAAATGTAATGCTGATCTGAGTTGATGTTTTTAAGACGTTCATCACCACGTAGGCGATGTAATAATTTCTCAGACAAAATGAAATGGGGTTTTTTTTTTTCATCTTTTTGAAACTCAGAAGAAACCGCCATCAGTTGGTGCTCCAGTATGCACAACAATGGGATAGCTTTTCCCAAATTACAGTCCTCCTGGCTGACTGCACGCGTGAAGAACTCAAAAGGACGAAGCATGCCTGTCAGGCTTTTAACTATGGCCCATTGCGCCTTACTCATCCGCAGGTCCTCCTTCTGAGATGTAGCCTCTGTCAAGAAATAGTGATCGAGTACCGTATACTGCTCATACAGACGCTCAAGCATGTAGAAGGTTGAGTTCCAACGTGTTGCCACCTCCTGGATAAGTGCTTTCACTGGCATTCCACGTTCAAGTAGCAGTCTCCGCAGATGCTTCCGGGCCTTAAAAGAATGGCTGAAATGGTTGCACATTTTGCGGCAGGTGGCCATTACCTCGAACGCTGGACTCTCTTTATCACTCAAGAATTTTTGAACTACCAGGTTGATACAGTGCGCCAAACACGGCACTCTAACATGGTCACCCTTCAACATGGCCTTAACTACATTGGCGCCATTATCCGTGGAAACATAACCAATCTTGCGTTTTAGGGGGGATAGCATTGTCAAGACCTTTTTGTCAAACTCTTCCAAAAGGTTTTCTGCTGTGTGACTTTTCTCCAAGCCAAACATGGCTAGTGTTGCATGTTTCCGAGCAGCTTTGAAAACTTGGTCCGGGTCAACACCTGCGTTTAGCTTTGCTATAACACCTGAAAAAGAGACCCAGTGTGCAGTGATGCACATGTAATCATCGCGTGGGCCACTGGTCCACATGTCTGTTGTCAGATGTATTGTGTGAACAGAACTCTTCTGCAAAGCTGCCCCAATCGCCTGCAGCACATCTTCATGTAGTGCTGGAACCGCAACTCTGGCAAAATAGAACCGGCTCGGAACCTTCCATTTAGGGCAGAGCGTTGCCACTAATTCAAGAAAACCTACCGCTTCTACAAAAGAAAAAGGTAGAAGGTCCACAGCTAGCATTTTAGCCAGCTTAGTGTTATACAGACGCGTCAGTGGGTGGTTGCGTTCATATGGCACGTCTGAGGTAAGCATTGTTCTAATGTTGCCCTGGACCAAGCATTTACGGGCTGATAATGACTTCGTTGACCCAATTTTGCTCGCTGGTGAACTTTTGTGCGTTGGTGTCTCACTCGCTCCAACACTCTTAGTGTGCCTCACATTGGGTGTGCTGCTGACAGGGGTACTGGGTGTAAGGGAAGTGTTTGACACGTCTTCTTCCTGCTCGTCATCATCAGATGAAACATCAACGTTTCCTTGAATTTGGCCTTTCTTGATGGCATCTAGGTGCGCAAACCATTTGACAGTGTGCTGTCTCCTAAGATTACCTCTCTGGCCTCCGGTACCATAGTTGGTACCTGGCTTACCACGACTAACTGCTTGCTTACAAATGGTACAAATGGCAAACTTTGGATTTTTTGGACAAACAGTAAAGAAGTCCCAAACTGGGGACTTGAAGTGTCTGTGGGACATGGAGGAGGCGGCGATACTGGTGGTGGTGGTCATGAAGCTAATGCCAGATGAAGTGGAGGATGTGGATTGCCCAACTTTTGTACGTTTTGCACTTTCACCGCCACTAATTAAGGTCGAGATTGACGGAGGTCTCTTCTTGCCAGAAAGAAATATGGAAGCGGGACGAGTTGGTGTACTACTTAACTCCAATGATTGTGGTGTTTCCACTGCCTCCTCATCGACAACATCATCATCACGCTCAGCAGCTCTTCGGGCTAGGGTCAAAATGTCTGTTTGCTGCATGCCCGCTGGGGCTGCAGTGACCTTTATGATGACTGGGTCGTCGTTGGCAGAGTCTTCATCAGCAGCAGTATCCGCCACTTCTTGTTGAGACTCATCACACTCCATAACTCTGAGACTTTGGACGAGCTTCCTTTTACGCTTAACTACCTTTGTTTGTTCCCAAGTTTGATCCGTATCATCAGAAGGAGGTGTGCTTGAAGAGGATGTAGACACCACCCTTGATCTCTTCCTTGCTAGGGGTGTGGAAGACAATGAAGGATCATCAGGAGGAGTGGCTTCCTCAAATGATACCTCGCCTTGATTGTCGATTTCCTGATGTGCCCCTACTTCGGGAGGAACAACTATTGTGGGCACTTGTTGTGACCCTCCATGCACCTCTGCTTGCGCATCTCCTTGCGCTGCCTCTCCTTCCACATGTACTTGGGCTTGTACTTGCACATGTGATTGTTGTTGCCGCTGTGGTTGTTCAACACTCGTCAGATGAGCTACAACAACCTGTGTTGATTGAGGGACATTGCTGCTGCTTTCTTGCGATGAGCCAACATCACTGGTCGATGGTGATTGAAGAAGTATACTGGCTGCCTCTGCAGCACTCAAGGGCTTGGACTTAAGTTGGCGTGGTGGTGGTGGTGGCACTGAGCCCAATGGAGCGGGGGTGCTGCTGCCAGCTTGGTCCCCAGCAGATCCCGCTGCAGCTGCTGCAGGCATACTTTTTTTTTTACTCACAAAAAAAGGGGCGGGCGGCACACCAGTGTCCTTGGTAACTTGCTTCTTCTGCTCCTTACTGGCACCTTTCTTGCTAGAGGAGCTACGGGTTACTTTTTTTGGGGCCATCTTCTTCAGAGCAGGTCAGCAGGCAGCAGTTGCACGAGTTGCAGAGGGTTCTGTGTCCAGACGTGACGTCGCGTGACGTTATGCTGCACACACCGCTGCAGGACTTCTTCCTGGCACTGGTGGTTCTATTGAGTCTTCTTGTGCACCTAAAAGCAATGGAAGACAGAGGAACATCAGTTCAGTTATACACCCCAAAAAATCGACAAAACACAGAAAAATGAGCACAATCCCATGCCATCCATGATGTTTACATTGAAGACACCCCACAGAAAGACTAGGGACATGCAAGTATGCAACACTCACTACCCCTGGGCATAAGGGATGAAAAGTAGGCAAAATAAGTGCAGGCCTCAGACACTGCCTCTCCTCAAAATGGCCCCCTTACACCCCAAGCACATGTTGCCTGTACCAGCCAGCACTCAAGATGGCCACCACCACCACCCACATGGCCAGTCCACATCAACAGTACACCCCCAAAAAACAGAAAAACAGCCAGAAATCACCACAATCCAATGCCATCCATGATGTTTACATCAAAGAGAGTGAGACAACACCACAGGCACACTCCGTCCATGCACCACCACCACCCCTGGGCAAGCAAAAGGCCACACCAGCAGCCCCCCAAAAACGACAAAAAACAATAAAATAAGCACAATCCCAGCCCATCCATGGCCTCAATTATGTTTAAATTCAAGAAGACACCCCACAGAAAGACTAGGCCCATGCAACACTCACCACCCCTGGGCAAAGGGCCACACCAGCAGGCCCAAAAAAACGACAAAAACCAATAAAATCTGCACAATCCCAGCCCATCCATGGCCTCAATGGTGTTTAAATTCAAGAAGACACCCCACAGAAAGACTAGGCCCATGCAACACTCACCACCCCTGGGCAAAGGGCCACACCAGCAGGCCCAAAAAAACGACAAAAAACAATAAAATCTGCACAATCCCAGCCCATCCATGGCCTCAATGGTGTTTAAATTCAAGAAGACACCCCTCAGAAACACTAGGCCCATGCAACACTCACTACCCCTGGGCATAAGGGATGAAAAGTAGGCAAAATAAGTGCAGGCCTCAGACACTGCCTCTCCTCAAAATGGCCCCCTTACACCCCAAGCACATGTTGCCTGTACCAGCCAGCACTCAAGATGGCCACCACCACCACCCACATGGCCAGTCCACATCAACAGTACACCCCCAAAAAACAGAAAAACAGCCAGAAATCACCACAATCCAATGCCATCCATGATGTTTACATCAAAGAGAGTGAGACCACACCACAGGCACACTCAGTCCATGCACCCCACCCCTGGGCAAGCAAAAGGCCACACCAGCAGCCCCCCAAAAACGACAAAAAACAATAAAATAAGCACAATCCCAACCCATCCATGGCCTCAATTATGTTTAAATTCAAGAAGACACCCCACAGAAAGACTAGGCCCATGCAACACTCACCACCCCTGGGCAAAGGGCCACACCAGCAGGCCCAGAAAAACGACTAAAAACAATAAAATCTGCACAATCCCAGCCCATCCATGGCCTCAATGGTGTTTAAATTCAAGAAGACACCCCTCAGAAACACTAGGCCCATGCAACACTCACTACCCCTGGGCATAAGGGATGAAAAGTAGGCAAAATAAGTGCAGGCCTCAGACACTGCCTCTCCTCAAAATGGCCCCCTTACACCCCAAGCACATGTTGCCTGTACCAGCCAGCACTCAAGATGGCCACCACCACCACCCACATGGCCAGTCCACATCAACAGTACACCCCCAAAAAACAGAAAAACAGCCAGAAATCACCACAATCCAATGCCATCCATGATGTTTACATCAAAGAGAGTGAGACCACACCACAGGCACACTCAGTCCATGCACCACCACCACCCCTGGGCAAGCAAAAGGCCACACCAGCAGCCCCCCAAAAACGACAAAAAACAATAAAATAAGCACAATCCCAGCCCATCCATGGCCTCAATTATGTTTAAATTCAAGAAGACACCCCACAGAAAGACTAGGCCCATGCAACACTCACCACCCCTGGGCAAAGGGCCACACCAGCAGGCCCAAAAAAACGACAAAAACCAATAAAATCTGCACAATCCCAGCCCATCCATGGCCTCAATTATGTTTAAATTCAAGAAGACACCCCACAGAAAGACTAGGCCCATGCAACACTCACCACCCCTGGGCAAAGGGCCACACCAGCAGGCCCAAAAAAACGACAAAAAACAATAAAATCTGCACAATCCCAGCCCATCCATGGCCTCAATGGTGTTTAAATTCAAGAAGACACCCCTCAGAAACACTAGGCCCATGCAACACTCACTACCCCTGGGCATAAGGGATGAAAAGTAGGCAAAATAAGTGCAGGCCTCAGACACTGCCTCTCCTCAAAATGGCCCCCTTACACCCCAAGCACATGTTGCCTGTACCAGCCAGCACTCAAGATGGCCACCACCACCACCCACATGGCCAGTCCACATCAACAGTACACCCCCAAAAAACAGAAAAACAGCCAGAAATCACCACAATCCAATGCCATCCATGATGTTTACATCAAAGAGAGTGAGACAACACCACAGGCACACTCAGTCCATGCACCACCACCACCCCTGGGCAAGCAAAAGGCCACACCAGCAGCCCCCCAAAAACGACAAAAAACAATAAAATAAGCACAATCCCAGCCCATCCATGGCCTCAATTATGTTTAAATTCAAGAAGACACCCCACAGAAAGACTAGGCCCATGCAACACTCACCACCCCTGGGCAAAGGGCCACCCCAGCAGGCCAAAAAAAACGACAAAAAACAATAAAATCTGCACAATCCCAGCCCATCCATGGCCTCAATGGTGTTTAAATTCAACAAAACAGTTGTATCATGCACCCATAACCAACCCTGGTCCTACTGGATACTGTGGCTACCCACAATATAATTTATTTAATTTTCTGAAAAAGTTCCAAAATTGTACTTGCAGCAACTGTAATGCCCCAAACAAACTTACTTGTGAAAGTTGATTTCTAATCCAAAAGTGATCCAAACACAGTCAAAAAGGCCTCAAATCCAAATATCCAGCAGCACCCACAAAAAGTAATCCTTCCAGCTCCAGATCCAAATGAAAGTGACCAGGAGATGGACAAAGCACTGGGAGGAGCCTGCTGGACAGGAACAGGAAGTTGGAGACTGTGGGGCACTTCCTTCCTCCCCCCCACCCCCCAAAATGGACTCCTTGCAAAAAAAAAGGCCATGCAAATGTCAACCTGAGGAGTGATTCTGATAAAAATCATAATTTTCTGAAGGTTTATCCTGTTTGCTGGTGATTTTCTTGTGCGAAATTGCAAAATCTCTATTTCGCAAGTGCGAGATTGTTCCTTTCCGCCGCAACTACGTGTTCGCAATTGCGAACTCTCGCGAGGTGTGCTGTGCAAGGTGGCAAGCCGCGAGTACGTATTCGCGGGCGACAAACTCCCGCGGGAACACGCAGCAAGATCTAAAATGGCGCGTCACTCGCAAAGAAAAACAACTCGGCAAACGCTAAAATGACGGAAAGTGAATGCCGTGCACCACGCCGCGCGCCGCAACCAAGCAAAAAATCCGCCGCGAGCGGATTCACGGATTTTCGACAAATTCGCGAGAGTTCGCGGATTGCGAATTTGCCGAAAATCCGAAAAATCCGCGATCGGAGCGGATTTTACGCCCATGCTTAGACAGGAAATCCGGGGGATCCCAGCCCTCCAGCCATTGTGTGAGGAAATGTTCCATATTCCCAGTCTCACAACCCTCCGGGAATCCAACAAAGCGCAGGTTGTTCCGCCAGGCCCGTCTTTCAGCATCCTCAACCCAAAGCACCAAGCCCTTCTGGGTGTTTTCCATGCTTGCTACCTTCTGCTTTAGGACTGTAACGTCAACTTCTACCCCTGATATGCGAGTCTCCACCTCCGGGATGCGGGCCACTGCATTCCGTAGGTCCTGCCGTAATAACATAACATTCGAGCCCACCGCACCAATTTTGGCATCTAGCATGTCTCTGGATTGGGTGATTGCAGCCATCAGAGCCGCATTGTCCGGTACAATCTCCTGGGGGATCCCAGCGGCTCCCCCCGTCGCTCCCTGGCCGGTAAAATTGTTGATGGGCCCATGTTTTGCGGCTCCACCGCCGCCCTTATCTCTCATCATGGTGGTCCGCAACGGGCTCCTCGTGGGCCCAAGCCTATCTATGCTAGGCACCGACCCAAGTACCCCCTCAGCACAGGTAGGAACACAGCAAGCCGGTCAGGCTCACAATCTAACCACAATGGACAGAAGGCACCCCCGATCTGGGGCCCGCAATCCACCAGTATAGGCCTTAGTCTGCGAGGGCCCCACCGCCAGCAGCATAGACCTGGGAAGCCTGCCCGCCGATGTTGCAAAGCACCAAAGCGGCGTGGCCCCACTGGTGAAGCCGTCCCCAGGGCCCCACACTGCCCGCTCAACCTCCGGTGTCTGCTCCCCTGGGATGAAAATGTGGGCGCAGAGCAGTTTGCTCGCACTACCCCCGGCATGACCCGGTATGGCCACGGATCAAGAACCCTGTCTCCACAGTCAAATCAGGGGACTTCCATCAATTCAGGTCCACCGGCTAGCGTCTGTGCCCAGGGTCCACACAGCGGAAAAGGTCCACAAAGATCCGACGTTTCCACCATGTGGCTGTGCTGCCCCTCCGGGCCCCACTTCTATCAACGGCCTGTCGCGGGGCATCCCTCTGGGCCACACATTAGGCCAGGCCAACCTCCACACAGGCCCACGAAACCACCCAGGCGGGAGCACCACAGGGTCTACTCACTGCCTCCACCGAAGGTCTCAGGAGGGGTAGGGAGGGGGTCAAGGAGAGACCAGTGAGTGAGTTTGAGGCCTTCCGAGCCCCCCACATGGCCCGATCCAGCCTCCGGTCCCCAGCTGGAAGCACAGGCCCGAGGGAGGCCTCCCACTGTCGCTGCTGTCACCGCCGCTCCGTAATGGTTGAATACCCGGGAGGAGGGCACTCCCGCGCCCGGGGCCCCAGAATCAGGCATCCCTCCTAGGTGCTGTGCGCAGGCTGTGGCCAAACCTCCCCGTGGGCCTGGGTGCCCCCTCCTCCCGACTCCTCACCAGAAATCACCACCTGGACCCTGAGGCTGATCCGCCCCCCGAAGACCTCCACCACCACTGAGCAATCGAGACAATTGCGAACGCTGTACTGTTTCTTTGCTGGGGCATTCAGGAGCTTTTCTCTGTGTGGGTCATGAAGGTATGTTCTCGTCTGCATCCATACTCCTATCTCCTTGAAGTTCTTTTTGTTTTTTGAGGCCAGCTTCGGCGGCTGCTAGGAATTTTACCATCCGGAAGCTCAGTTCGATGTCGTCACCACAAAAGCATGCCAGCACCGCTTGCCTGCAGGACCATATCCGTTTTCTGTTGAAGAATGGTTTCAGGAGGGCCCATCGTTCTTGTCGTAGTTCCCTACAAATAGTTATCAGATGCCCTATGTTTTCTTCACCTTCACCACAAAGACAACACTTTGCTTGTGTCTGAGCCCGTAGCCAAGGGGGTAGATGATTTGCCGAAGCAGCAGCCCTAGGCGCAATTTCAAAAATGTCTCTTTAGTGTTTTTTGAGAAGCCAGTCTGGAGGTATCCTTGGGGCAAGGGTTTAGTGTAGGATAGTACCGTAAGCCAGCCATGTGCACGCTCTCCCAGGGACGCTTTATTCTGCCAGAGTGATTCTTTCCTGACAGCCTTGTTCACTACTTTTTTTAAGCCTGCCGGGGTCCCAGGGACTTCCCAAAGCATTCGTAGTCCCAGCTGGTTGATGCCGGCCTCCAAATAAAGCCTTGCAGGGCAATTTTCTTTGGTTTGTAGCTCCTTCCACAGGACAGCATTTAGCGTTTTTGGTTCACCCCTGCTCATTTTGTGCCAGCTTTTTATATATGCAAAACTAAATTGATGGACAGAATGCAGAACAATGTCATACATTCACCCCAGTACAGAGATCTGGGCCTAAATCCATCGTTTTTTTGCACTCCACACCACCCCAGTTCAGACATGGCCATATGCAAATCAGCCTTGACCCTCTGCCTCATGGGAACAGTCCAGCCCGAACTGCCAAGCAATGTTTTTCCTGGACCGGAGTCAAGCATCCTAGGACCGGTTTCTGGCTATCAGCCATCTTCAGCCAGGATAGCTTGACTCCAGTGGTGTGGAGAGCATGGGACTCACGTCTGAGCATACCCATCCCACTCGGGTGGACAAAATGCAAAACTAAATTGATGGACAGAATGGAGAACAATGTCATACATTCACCCCAGTACAGAGATCTGGGCCTAAATCCATCATTTTTTTGCACTCCACGCCACCCCAGTTCAGACATGGCCATATGCAAATCAGCCTCGACCCTGTGCCTCATGGGAACAGTCCAGCCCGAACTGCCAAGCAATGTCTTTCCTGGACCGGAATCAAGCATCCTAGGACCGGTTTCTGGCTATCAGGGATGTTATCGCTCAGTCCATGCATTCAGGGCACACCAGATCTTATAGGCGCTTTCTCCACCACACAACATATCTAAACGACCAACCGCCATGATGTTTCTTAGACAGTCTACAAATCTGGGGGGGTTTACAGACTTCCACTCCCTACAGATCTCTCTCCTAGCAATAACAATAACATAGAAAATGAACTGTAAAGTACGGTTTCGAATATTATAATCTTGGGGGAGACCAAAAAGAATCAATCTAGGGCTGAGAGCAATTGGGGATGATACCACTTCTTCTAAGAATTCACACACCTCACTCCAGTAGCTCATAATGGCCGGGCAATCGACAAACATATGTCTGTCATCCACAGCTGGAGACTTACATCTCGGACAGAAGTATACTTCTGCTGACAACTTAGATAGTTTCGCTGGAGTCCAATAGACCCTATATAATGTGAATAGGTGGTTTCTTCTGAGATTGGATGGTTTTATAATTTTTTGGGAGAGTGTAAAAGAGTCTGTCCAAACCTTCAGTACCTCCCCGGCATTAAGGTCTGGAAAGTTATCCCATAGCTTGATGGTTTCAGCTCCTAGATTGTCTTTAGCCCCCACAAATGTATTGTACCAATGCGCAACCTCACCTTTCCATCCCCTGCCCCTGTCAATTGATTCCAATAGAGGTATTTCCTTATCATTGGCCCAACGCTGCCTCCCCCACCAGGAGGACAACTGATAACATTTAAACCTTGTGACTCTTTCCTGACAGTCTTGTTTACTACTTTTTTTAAGCCTGCCGGGGCCCCTGGGACTTCCCAAAGCTGTCGTAGTCGCAGCTGGTTGATGGCGGCCTCCAAATAAAGCCTTGCTGGGCAAGTTTCTTGGGTTTGTAGCTCCTTCTACAGGAGAGCATTTAGCGTTTTCGGTTCTCCTATGCTTATTTTGTGCCAGCTTTTTCTATATGATCCTTTGCATGCCAGCTCTTCTCTTGGGAGCCCGAATTCAAGTCTCATCTGTGTGGGAGATGTGTAACTTTGCAAGCCAAAGATCGTGCGCAGTGCTCTTGCTATGGTGCCATCAACTGTAGCAGCGTCCCTCCCTCTCATAGCTTCACTGCCATAAGTAATGGCTGGAATTAGTTTTGCTTGGCTCACCTTAATAAGAGGAAGGAGGCTTGGACCAATGATCTTGTTTTTTAAGTTTCTTAAACCTATCGCAGTCATTAGACCTCTCTTTTTTATGGTATCGCATTGTGGCTTGAAATTGCCCTTGTCGTCTATAATAACCCCCAAATATCTGTGTTCACAAACGATGTCCAGCTTCCTTGATGCCAAGAACCAGATATATGTTATTCTCTTTTTATGGGTGTTAATGCACATGACTTTGGTTTTCTCTTGGTTAATGCTAAGCATATTTTTTGCAGAATATCATGACGTCATGTCCAACAGCCGCTGTAAGCCCACAGGGGTACGGCTAATGAGTACCAGGTCGTCCGCATAGAAAAGCTTAGACAGCTGGGTACCCCCTAGATCGGGTGCGTGCGAGTTGCTTTCGTTCAGCAGAGTTGATAGCTCTCCCATAAATAGATTAAAAAGTATTGGAGCTAGCACTCAGCCTTTTTTAACCCCTGTGCTTGTTGGAATCTTCCTCGATAGATATTCTCCATTACCTAGTTTAACTTGCACCCACGTGTCACTATGTAGGAGGATTAGTTGATTTAAGAGCAGTATGTTCAACTTTTTTAGTTTTTGCCACAGAAGGTTTCTGTTAACACAGTCGAATGCGGAGCTGTAATCGATGTAGCACAGGTATAGGGGTTGTTTAGCTGCGAGAGCGGCGTCAATCATTGGGGATAGAGCTAGAATATTGGTAGTCGTCCTGTGTTTTTGCAGAAGCCGGTTTGATTGTATGGAATTGTAGTAACTTCTGTTGCCCATGATGTTAATTCCTGGAGTAAAAGGTCCGCAAAGTATTTGGCCTCATTGTCAAGTAAGGATACTAGCTGGGAGCTTCTCGGGTCATTTCTATTTCCTTTTTTGTAAATTGGGGAGATGATGGCCCCCCTCCAGGATGATGGGATTAATGACGTTAGTAAGATCTTATCAAACAACGGTTTGAGAATGGCAGCCCAGAATTCAGGCTCTTGTTTAAACAAATTGGGGAGGTCCCATTTGGCCCTGGCACGCCCTCTCGTTTTCCCTTTGAAATTCTGTTACAGATCTGCAAAATCGTAGTTGATATTTCTTGTTCCGACGCCTGGATTTCATTGGATTGTAGCAGCCGGACTTTGGAGTCATGTATGGAATTGTGTGACCCTTGCCTGGTTTCTTGAGTTTCATTAAAGTGTGAACCATGAAAAATTGTCCAGGCTTCTTCTGTAGCATAAGATTCAATACCCTCACTCCGCTCGCTAGGTAGACGATTGATCTTTTACCAATACTGTGCACTGTTGCCGGTTTTAATATCATGTAATAGTTTGGCCCACAGAGTCTCTTCTGCTTCCTGTTTAAGTCGCCAAATCAACTTCCTGCGGTCGCCCTTGAGTCGTCTCAGTTCTTGTTGAGCGGCAGGGTCTATCCTCAGTCTTCGCAGTGTTTGATTGATCAAGGTCTTCAGCTTTTGTACATGAGTGTTATTTCAGAAATGTAAATTGCTTTTTTGCCTCATAACTTTAACCGCCCCTTCAACATGACTGTTGCCCTTTTTTTTTTTTAAGCATGTTTTTATTGAATTAAACATGGAAGGCGATTAAACATACAATCTCAGCATCATAAACATATACATCACATTTACAGTCAGGTCCATCTAGTATAGCATTTTCAAATCAGTAGGAATTTAGGTAGATTGGATGCAGCCATTAAACATTGTACATGCACGTAATTACAACTCTCAATCTGAGGAGACCTCATCCTCGTCTAGTCGCGGGGGCTCGCATATTTCACCCCTGAACTTATTCCATATACCCCATATTCGCTCCCACTTCCCAGGGCAACCGCGGTGGACAAATACCGCTTTTTCGGCCACCATTGCTACATCCATGTCCCTGAACCAGTCCCTTAGCGTAGGCAGCACATCAGAGCCCCACAGCCTAGCAATATTGCGTGTCGCCATCATCATACCCAACATGGCCCAATCCTGTTGACGATGCGTTAAGTCAGTGGCTTCCCACATATTCAACAAACAGCGCCAGGGGTTGGGCAGTAGGGAAACAGTTAGGGTCTGGGAGATGGTGTGCATCACAGCCGTCCAGTACAGTGCCACCCGACCACAGTCCTATATAGTATGATAGAATGTCCCCTCCTCCCCACATCCACGCAGACAATACATATGCGATGCCTTCCCTATCTTGTAAAGGACCGTTCTGGTGTAGTATGTGCGATGCAATATTTTCAGTTGGACTAATTTAAGCGTGGAGGGAATAGCCGTCTCCCGTGGGGAGGAAAGGGCCTCCTGCCACTCCGAGTCATCGATTTCACCAATGTCACGAGACCAATTCAGCCTCAGTTTGGAAGTCATGTCTGGAAGGTTGTTAACCAACTTACGATATGTGAAGGACGTCGCTTTGCACGACATATGTTCCGTCAGCAACCTATCTTCAAGAGGGGTGGATTCCTGTTTTCAGGAAAGAGAAGTCCACCACCTTGCGTTTCTTCCACAGATCGCCTACCACTGAAATACCTATGTTGTCCCAGGCCTGGAACCCCTTACTGCTGCGTAAAGAACCCAACCTGTGTGAGTCCCACAATGGTGTCATTTGCGTGATTAGATCAGAGCATTGAAGGCGCTTATGCGCTTTGCACCAGAGTTGCACCGAGTGGCGTGTAGAGCCCAATAGGTCTGAAGGCACACGACGACTGTAGAGGTTCCCCAACAGTCCTCTGGATTCCAAGCACTGTCTGTCTGCTAAGTATGCTGGCTCAGGGGGGCGGAGCTTGCCAGCAACCGAAATGGGCACGTAAGCCTAGGGCTCCGTTGGGAGGCTCCTAATATCCTGCAATATCCTCCACCAACCGAGACACATACTGAAAGGGATCGACTCCCCGCTCTCATGAACGGATGCGTCACCAATGACGGATTGCCCGGAGCCGCGCAGATCGGATAAACGCCTGGGAGAGTAAACAAGCCTGACCGGGCCGTGCGCCCCGGTCCACAGTGCATCAAGTGGCCGACGGACGTGCTTCGGCATGCGGCTGATAGGCCCCACCCATAGGGGGTCACGGCGGAGCGGCTCTCTGGCGAAGGAGCGAGGTGCGGCCACGGAGTAGGGCCGGCGTTGGCGACTTGACCTGAGGTGAGGCGCTGCTGCGCACTTCCTAGACCCAGGTGTGCTGCCCCCAAGACGCGGAGCACCTCGGACATCGCGACGAGTGAAGAGCGCATGATAGCGCGACCCCCCCCGAGTGAAGGCACAACACACGAGTACCGGCCAGCTGCTGGGAGAGATATCGGGCCATCGCCTTGTGTGACATAGTGATTGACCTTGCTGATCGATCAGCGTGGGGTGTGCCTGGATAGGGGCCTACAAGTAAGGCCCACAGGACAGCGGAGTTCCGGCGCCGCCTTGGCAGGCGCCCCTGGGTGCAGTCGGTGACTGCCGGTGGGTGAGGAGGAGCATGGGGTGAGGCCGGACGCGAACGCTGTCAAGCGAGTGCACATAAAGATATATTCTGCGTGGAGGAGAGACTGGAAGCTACGTAGCTGCCCGAGAGCGGTGGAGACCGCATTGACCACTGGACGTAGGCGCGGTGGTGGAGACGCTGAGACGGCTGGAGGCCTGGCCCCACAGTGAGGCCGTGGTGAGGGGCTCTGGGCCTGCACATTAATCTGGATGCTGCGACAGGCAGGGGGCGGTTCCGCAGCGGTAGTGGACGGAGACGGAGGCAGCAAATCTACGGCTGGCGAGACTGGCTGGATTCGGCCTGGGGACATCCCCCCCCTTCCCCCGCCCCCTCTCCCCGCGGCGCCCAGGCGGCGGCTGCAATGAATGGCGGAGACTGACCACAACAGTGCAAGAACCAAGTACCGCGCTGCTGAGCCTGCCGGGGGTGGTGTGATTTCAACCACTGAGGAGTCCCTAGGGCGGTTGTAGAGTGCACTACTGCCCACCATAACAGCTGGAAAGTGGCGGAGGGCGGCGAGGACAGCGGGAGCCACAAGGCCAGGGAGAGCATTTGGCCTGGGCCCTTGGTTGATTCACGAGTAGGAGCCCAGCTGCATAGTAGGACCCGGAGCGTTCCCTGCTACACTAATCGATCTGATCTATCCGCTGAGATGGGCAAGGGCGATAAAACGCAGACTGAGCTCACTTTTAGCCAGCGGAGGTCCAAGTCACAGGAAACTACGGACACAGAGCCTGCGAACTTGCAATCCGTGGATGTGGCTACTGCCACCTCGGACATAAAAACTATCTTGCTCGCTATGGAGAAAGGTTTACAGACAAGCATGACCGCCCTGGGCGGAGAGGATAGACAAGCACGCAGAGCGGCTCGATATGTCCGAGAGACGCCTTATGGAGGTAGAAGAATCGCAGACAGAACTGGGCACTGACCATTAAAAGGTGGAAAATGCAATGCAGGCACTACTGGACAAGACCGAGGACTTGGAAGCACGTTCACGACGAAGCAACCTCCGAATTACGGGCCTTCCCAAGACAACACAGATGGGAAATATGGAACGCTTTGTTGAGAAGCTACTGGTGACTCTGCTAGGGGAAGACTCTTTCTCTCAAGTCTTCATTGTGGAGAGAGCGCACCGCTCGCTGGGCCCGCGCCCACGCCTGGGCATGCCACCATGCCCTATTATAGCCAAACTACTCAACTACAGGGACAGAGACCCTGCCTTGCGGCTAGCCCGGGAGAAGAAGTCGCTGAAATATGAGGGCTCACAAATATCACTATACCCGGATTTTACCGCCAGAGTACAAGCATTTTGCCCCCTATAAGAAACAACTCAGAGAGCAGGGGCTGGACTATGCTATGCTATGCTCTACCCAGCGAAACTGAGAGTTAACAGGCAGGGCCACTGCCACCTGTTCACAGACCCTCGCGCACTGCAGCAAGCTCTGAGGAACTGGGCAAAGGAGCGCCACAGAGACAGCCCAGAGCAGCGCGCGGAGGTCGAAGCGGACAGCCATCTGGATGAGCAGGAGTGGAGACTATGCCGCAGCTGATCGGGAGAGGTGGTAAGGCGAACAGGGGGTCTCCTCTGGAGGCAGCTGTGCTTTGGACTGGGTCTACGGACGATGCCACCCTGAAGTACAGGACCGCGGGGGTGGGGGGATGCTTAAGTGACTGGACACAAGTAACTGATTAGGGCACATGTACAGCCGGGGCAGATAAAGTTAACGTTGGTGGTGCTCTCTGTGATATTATAAGTGGGCACCTTCTGGGTGTCATATCCTCCAAGGAAATGGGGATGAGTGTACTTCCACATGATTTCAAATAGTTGATAAGATTACGGACCACTCATGGCCCTTTGTATAGTCAGTTGGTGAGGCTATGGAGCTTAGGCGGGAGCCATAAGAGGCTGCTAAGATGTACGGTTTTCTACATAGTCTGATGGAGGCATGGCAACCTCGGCCCCTGCGCATGATGCTCCCAAATGACTCCGTTGAGTCGTCAACCATGAGAGTTGGGATCGAGGGAGGGTGGGTTGGACGCTGTTTGGGGATGGGCTAGGGAGTTTACTGCGTTTTTTTTGTTTTTGCACAACCCCACTTACGTTACTGGAAGATCAGCTGATACACGCACTTTACATGACCTCCGCACCTGCTATGCCTGATGGGCCCCCCCCCCGACTTCCATCCGAGCTCTCACATGGAATGTGCTTAGCCTTAACGACCACCGGAAGCATAGAAAGGTGTTGAACTACTTACAGCGACATAATGTAGATCTTGCTCTCCTACAGGAGACGCACCTACCACTCACGAGCAGAATGCTGCTTAGTAGGGGATGGGCGAGAAAAATAGAAGCAGCGGGATTCACAACCCATTCCAGAGGAGTGCTGACCTGGATCAACCCTAGATCGAAACTCTCCCAGACTCTTCTGTCTGCTGATCCGGAGGGACGATACGTTTTGTTTTGCTGTGCGGGGATGGGGCTGGATCTGGTGGTAATAAATGTGTATGGTCCAAATTACGAATCCCCAGAGTTTTTTCACAATGTGGTAAAGATAGCACGCGCATACCCAGCGGCGCATTCTGTGGGGGGGAGATCTGAATTTGGTGTTAGACCCCACACTAGATAGGTCTACAGGCCCAGTGCGCAGTTCCTCGGCGGCTGCACTGGCGATACAACAGGCGTTCACCATACTAGAATTGGAGGACGTATGGAGGAGTAGGAACCGGGAACAAGGGGGATACACGCATTACTCTGCTTTCCATAACATCCACACTAGAATAGATTATTGGTTGGCCTCCTCCTCCATTGTTGCCCAAATAAGCTCCTGCATGGTATTACCTAGGACGTTGTCCGATCACTCACCTCTGCTGCTGGTGCTAGAAACTCCTCGGAAATCTATACCTCCTTTCACCTGCCGCTTTCCACCTTATTCGCTGCTGGACCCAGTGTTTAGGGGGGAGCTGGCAGAGGAGATAGACAACTTTTTTGAAGCTAATATAGGCTCTGTGGACAACTTCCTGACGATATGGGAGGCCTTTAAGGTATTTATTCCCGGTGTGGCTATGTCTAAGAACACCAGTATGCTAAAATCTATCCCACAGCAATTAGGGACGCTGGAAAACCAGCTCGCTGCCCTTGAGCAACGGTCTACCCCATGTGACAAGGTAACTGAGGAGATTAAAACACTGCTCTCCGAATACCATGAAGAAGCAGATAGGGAGGTACAACAAATGGGGAAATATGCCACGGCGCGTGTGTGCGGGGAGGGGGAACGACCGAGCTCCCTATTGGCCAGATTAATCAAAGGGACTCGGGGAAAGTCCCTGATCGCGGACCTGCGAACAGCGGACGGAGGTAGGGTGTCGGAGGAAGGAGAAATAGCGGAAGAATTTAGGAGATACTACTCTGATCTGTACTCCGCTAAAGTCGGTGACCTCACGGCAGAGGCGAATGACGACCTGGATCACATCGACCTACGGCAGCTGACAAATGCTCTTAGGGAATTCCTAATGGCTCCCATAGAAAGGGATGAAATAATTGAAGCATTAGCAAGCATGCGCTCTGGCAGCGCACCGGGAGCTGACGGGCTTACAGTTGCATTTTATAAAGCCTTCCAAGATAAGCTACTCCCACACTTACCTAAGCTATTTGACGATATTTGTGTGGATGGAGCCATGCCGCCTTCGAGGAGAGAGGCCCTAATAGTCACTATACTTAAACCAGGGAAGGAGCCCAGTGAGTGTAGCTCATACAGACCGCTCTCATTGCTGAACGTGGATACCAAAATATATACGCCAAGGTGTTGGCGACCCGCCTTGCCCTCTTGGCACATGAACTGGTTGCGCCGGAACAGACTGGATTCATCCCCAGCAGAAACTTGACGTATAATATACGTACGGTCCTGGGTACCATGCAACATGTGCGACAGGACACAAAGGCGATTTCTGTCTTCCCAGACATGGAAAAGGCATTTGACTCTGTTGAGTGGCCATTCCTGTCCTTGGTGCTGCGGCGGTTTGGTTTGGGTGAGCCGTTCCTGCAAATGATAGGGGCCCTGTAATATAAACCAACAGCGCGACTCTGCTTGGGAGACCTGGTTACTGACCCTATCCAAATTGGCAGAGGAACGAGACAAGGCTGCCCCCTCTCTCCACTGCTATATGCTCTGGTGGCGGAACCACTGGCCTGCGCATTGCGTGAATACCACGGGCATGAGGGAGTCAGTTTTCCATCTTACAAGATAGTTGTCTCTACTTACGCGGATGGCACCTTGTTGTACGTCCGTGATCCGGAACGCAACCTGTCCTCCATGCTGAGAGAGGTTGTGCACTTAGGTGCTCTCTCTGGTTTGAAGGTTAATTGGTCGAAATCGGTTGCCTTCCCGCTTATCCCGATAAAAAGGCAATTCGAAATGGAGTTCCCTCTGCAGTGGTCCGGGGACTCAGTCCGGTACCTGGGAATAAGGATACATACGGATTCGGAGACATTGCTACGAGAAAACTACAATGTAGCCTGAAGAAAACTAGAGGATGACGTTGAGGTATGGTGTAAACTACCCCTCTCACTTATGGGGCGCATTGCCCTTATAAAATCGGAATCGGAAGAGTAAGAACCATGGAGTAGGAGTTGCCATCATTTATAGATCCCAATGGACGATCTCATCCTTCCCTGACAACCAAATAGAATCTATTGAGGCCCTGCCCTTCTGCATAAATCTTACCCCAATTTTGCGTGCTCTGGCCTGCTAGTTTATCGTCCCCCAAAATCTAGTACATCTCAACTGCCCTCTTTGCTGGACTTTGTGCTTCAGGCCAGTTCCCATTATGCTAATTTTACTTTGCTTGGGAATTTTAACCTTCATGCGGAGGACAGTTTCGACATAACTAGTATTAACTTTATATCTACTCTGTCCGACTGTGGACTAAATCAGCTGATCTCCTCTCCCACTCACACGGCGGGTCATACGCTGGACCTCATTTGTTCCAATCTCGTGGATATCACGGTCAGCGAGCCCAGCCCGGTAGTTTAGTTTGATCATTACCTTATTCCTTTTTCCATCTATACGCACCAACAGGATAGACCAAGGATACTGGCCAAGGTGGTCGGTGGAAACTGGAGCAAAATCTCCCTGAATAGCATTGCAGCTCATCTTACCTCCGCTGCTCCATCAGATGCCTTAGATTTGGATTCGCGTTTAGCTAATCTAAATACCTGGGTCATCTCGGCTATTGATTCTCTCGCTCCCCCTCGGCCTATAAAAACCTACCGATCAGCCCCTGCAGCACCCTGGTACTTGGATAAACTACGTAAATGTAAATCGTTGTGTAAACTTTTGGAACGCCGCTGGAGACACCTTATTCTAAGGATAGTAAATCCAAATACAGAGCTGCCCTCAAGGACTATAGGAAAAGATCATAAATCACAAACTGTGCTATCTTGCCGAGAAAATTAATAAAGCAAAAGGCTCCTCTAGGGAGATTTTCAACACTGTAAAAACCTTCACTGACGCCCAGGCCCTTCACTGCCAACTCCCAGTGTCGCAATCTCTCTGCACCCGACTCTCCGACTACTTTGAGGAGAAAATATCGTCTATATATGAGTCTTTCTCCAACACTGATAGCCATGATATCGGGAATAAATCATCTGTCCTCCACGTTCCAGCTTTAGTTTTTTCAGACTTCGAGGAGATTACGGAGGACCGCTCTCTTTCAGAGCTTTTGAAATGTAAGTCAGGATCACCCTGTGATCCCTGGCCGGCCAAGCAATATAAAGCTCTTGCTCCACTTCTCAATCCTATTCTTAATGGCATCTGGAACGACTCCCTTAGGACCGGAGTATATCCAGATTCTTGGACTTCCGGTGGGTGAGGAGGAGCATGGGGTGAGGCCGGACGCGAACGCCGTCAAGCGAGTGCACATAAAGATATATTCTGCGTGGAGGGGAGACTGGAAGCTACGTAGCTGCCCGAGAGCCGTGGAGACCACATTGACCTCTGGACGTAGGCGCGGTGGTGGAGACGCTGAGACGGCTGGAGGCCTGGCCCCACAGTGAGGCCGTGGTGAGGGGCTCTGGGCCTGCACATTAATCTGGATGCTGCGACAGGCAGGGGGCGGTTCCGCAGCAGTGGTGGACGGAGACGGAGGCAGCAAATCTACGGCTGGCGAGACTGGCTGGATTCGGCCTGGGGACATCCCCCCTTCCCCCGCCCCCTCTCCCTGCGGCGCCCAGGCGGGCAGTGGCGGCTGCAATGAATGGCGGAGACTGACCACAACAGTGCAAGAACCAAGTACCGCGCTGCTGAGCCTGCCGGGGGTGGTGTGATTTCAACCACTGAGGGGTCCCTAGGGCGGTTGTAGAGTGCACTACTGCCCACCATAACAGCTGGAAAGTGGCGGAGTGCGGCGAGGACAGCGGGAGCCACAAGGCCAGGGAGAGCATTTGGCCTGGGCCCTTGGTTGATTCACGAGTAGGAGCCCAGCTGCATAGTAGGACCCGGAGCGTTCCCTGCTACACTAATCGATCTGATCTATCCGCTGAGATGGGCAAGGGCGATAAAACACAGACTGAGCTCACTTTTAGCCAGCGGAGGTCTAAGTCACAGGAAACTACGGACACAGAGCCTGCGAACTTGCAATCCGTGGATGCGGCTACTGCCACCTCGGACATAAAAACTATCTTGCTCGCTATGGAGAAAGGTTTACAGACAAGCATGACCGCCCTGGGCGGAGAGGATAGACAAGCACGCAGAGCGGCTCGATATGTCCGAGAGACGCCTTATGGAGGTAGAATAATCGCAGACAGAACCGGGCACTGACCATAAAAAGGTGGAAAATGCAATGCAGGCACTACTGGACAAGACCGAGGACTTGGAAGCACGTTCACGACGAAGCAACCTCCGAATTACGGGCCTTCCCAAGACAACACAGATGGGAAATATGGAACGCTTTGTTGAGAAGCTACTGGTGACTCTGCTAGGGGAAGACTCTTTCTCTCAAGTCTTCATTGTGGAGAGAGCGCACCGCTCGCTGGCCCCGCGCCCGCGCCTGGGCATGCCACCATGCCCTATAATAGCCAAACTACTCAACTACAGGGACAGAGACACTGCCTTGCGGCTAGCCCGGGAGAAGAAGTCGCTGAAATATGAGGGCTCACAAATATCACTATACCCGGATTTTACCGCCAGAGTACAAGAGGCCCGTAAGCATTTTGCCCCCTATAAGAAACAACTCAGAGAGCAGGGGCTGGACTATGCTATGCTATGCTCTACCCAGCGAAACTGAGAGTTAACAGGCAGGGCCACTGCCACCTGTTCACAGACCCTCGCGCACTGCAGCAAGCTCTGAGGAACTGGGCAAAGGAGCGCCACAGAGACAGCCCAGAGCAGCGCGCGGAGGTCGAAGCGGATAGCCATCTGGATGAGCAGGAGTGGAGACTATGCCGCAGCTGATCGGGAGAGGTGGTAAGGCGAACAGGGGGTCTCCTCTGGAGGCAGCTGTGCTTTGGACTGGGTCTACGGACGATGCCACCCTGAAGTACAGGACCGCGGAGGTGGGGGGATGCTTAAGTGACTGGACACAAGTAACTGATTAGGGCACATGTACAGCCGGGGCAGATAAAGTTAACGTTGGTGGTGCTCTCTGTGATATTATAAGTGGGCACCTTCTGGGTGTCATATCCTCCAAGGAAATGGGGATGAGTGAACTTCCACATGATTTCAAATAGTTGATAAGATTACGGACCACTCATGGCCCTTTGTATAGTCAGTTGGTGAGGCTATGGAGCTTAGGTGGGAGCCATAAGAGGCTGCTAAGATGTACGGTTTTCTACATAGTCTGATGGAGGCATGGCAACCTCGGCCCCTGCGCATGATGCTCCCAAATGACTCCGAGTCGTCAACCATGAGAGTTGGGATCAAGGGAGGGTGGGTTGGACACTGTTTGGGGATGGGCTAGGGAGTTTACTGCGTTTTTTTTGTTTTTGCACAACCCCACTTACGTTACTGGAAGATCAGCTGATACACGCACTTTACATGTATAACTATCATGACCTCCGCACCTGCTATGCCTGATGGGCCCCCCCCCCGACTTCCATCCGAGCTCTCACATGGAATGTGCTTAGCCTTAACGACCACCAGAAGCATAGAAAGGTGTTGAACTACTTACAGCGACATAATGTAGATCTTGCTCTCCTACAGGAGACGCACCTACCACTCACGAGCAGAATGCTGCTTAGTAGGGGATGGGCGAGAAAAATAGAAGCAGCGGGATTCACAACCCATTCCAGAGGAGTGATGACCTGGGTCAACCCTAGATCGAAACTCTCCCAGACTCTTCTGTCTGCTGATCTGGAGGGACGATACGTTTTGTTTTGCTGTGCGGGGATGGGGCTGGATCTGGTGGTAATAAATGTGTATGGTCCAAATTACGAATCCTCAGAGTTTTTTCACAATGTGGTAAAGATAGCACGCGCATACCCAGCTGCGCATTCTGTGGGGGGAGATCTGAATTTGGTGTTAGACCCCACACTAGATAGGTCTACAGGCCCAGTGCGCAGTTCCTCGGCGGCTGCACTGGTGATACAACAGGCGTTCACCATACTAGATTTGGAGGACGTATGGAGGAGTAGGAACCGGGAACAAGGGGGATACACGCATTACTCTGCTTTCCATAACATCCACACTAGAATAGATTATTGGTTGGCCTCCTCCTCCATTGTTGCCCAAATAAGCTCCTGCATGGTATTACCTAGGACGTTGTCCGATCACTCACCTCTGCTGCTGGTGCTAGAAACTCCTCGGAAATCTATACCTCCTTTCACCTGCCGCTTTCCACCTTATTCGCTGCTGGACCCAGTGTTTAGGGGGGAGCTGGCAGAGGAGATAGACAACTTTTTTTAAGCTAATATAAGCTCTGTGGACAACTTCCTGACGATATGGGAGGCCTTTAAGGTATTTATTCCCGGTGTGGCTATGTCTAAGCACAGCAGTATGCTAAAATCTATCCGACAGCAATTAGGGACGCTGGAAAACCAGCTCGCTGCCCTTGAGCAACGGTCTACCCCATGTGACAAGGTAACTGAGGAGATTAAAACACTGCTCTCCGAATACCATGAAGATGCAGATAGGGAGGTACAACAAATGGGGAAATATGCCACGGCACGTGTGTGCGGGGAGGGGGAACGACCGAGCTCCCTATTGGCCAGATTAATCAAAGGGACTCGGGGAAAGTCCCTGATCGCGGACCTGCGAACAGCGGACGGAGGTAGGGTGTCGGAGGAAGGAGAAATAGCGGAAGAATTTAGGATATACTACTCTGATCTGTACTCCGCTAAAGTCGGTGACCTCACGGCAGAGGCGAATGACGACCTGGATCACATCGACCTACCGCAGCTGACAAATGCTCATAGGGAATTCCTAATGGCTCCCATAGAAAGGGATGAAATAATTGAAGCATTACCAAGCATGCGCTCTGGCAGCGCACCGGGAGCTGACGGGCTTACAGTTGCATTTTATAAAGCCTTCCAAGATAAGCTACTCCCACACTTACCTAAGCTATTTGACGATATTTGTGTGGATGGAGCCATGCCGCCTTCGATGAGCGAGGCCCTAATAGTCACTATACTTAAACCAGGGAAGGAGCCCAGTGAGTGTAGCTCATACAGACCGCTCTCATTGCTGAACGTGGATACCAAAATATATACGCCAAGGTGTTGGCGACCCGCCTTGCCCTCTTGGCACATGAACTGGTTGCGCCGGAACAGACTGGATTCATCCCCAGCAGAAACTTGACGTATAATATACGTACGGTCCTGGGTACCATGCAACATGTGCGACAGGACACAAAGGTGATTTCTGTCTTCCTAGACATGGAAAAGGCATTTGACTCTGTTGAGTGGCCATTCCTGTCCTTGGTGCTGCGGCGGTTTGGTTTGGGTGAGCCGTTCCTGCAAATGATAGGGGCCCTGTAATATAAACCAACAGCGCGACACCGCTTGGGAGACCAGGTTACTGACCCTATCCAAATTGGCAGAGGAACGAGACAAGGCTGCCCCCTCTCTCCACTGCTATATGCTCTGGTGGCGGAACCACTGGCCTGCGCATTGCGTGAATACCACGGGCATGAGGGAGTCAGTTTTCCGTCTTACAAGATAGTTGTCTCGACTTATGCAGATGGCACCTTGTTGTACGTCCGTGATCCGGAACGCAACCTGTCCTCCATGCTGAGAGAGGTTGTGAACTTCGGTGCTCTCTCTGGTTTGAAGGTTAATTGGTCGTTATCGGTTGCCTTCCCGCTTACCCCGATAACAAGGCAATTCGAAATGGAGTTCCCTCTGCAGTGGTCCGGGGACTCAGTCCGGTACCTGGGAATAAGGATACATACGGATTCGGAGACATTGCTACGAGAAAACTACAATGTAGCCTGAAGAAAACTAGAGGATGACGTTGAGGTATGGTGTAAACTACCCCTCTCACTTATGGGGCGCATTGCCCTTATGAAATCCGAATCGGAAGAGTAAGAACCATGGAGGAGGAGTTGCCATCATTTATAGATCCCAATGGACGATCTCATCCTTCCCTGACAACCAAATAGAATCTATTGAGGCCCTGCCCTTCTGCATAAATCTTACCCCAATTTTGCGTGCTCTGGCCTGCTAGTTTATCGTCCCCCAAAATCTAGTACATCTCAACTGCCCTCTTTGCTGGACTTTGTGCTTCAGGCCAGTTCCCATTATGCTAATTTTACTTTGCTTGGGGATTTTAACCTTCATGCGGAGGACAGTTCCGACATAACTAGTATTAACTTTATATCTACTCTGTCCGACTGTGGACTAAATCAGCTGATCTCTTCTCCCACTCACAAGGCGGGTCATTCGCTGGACCTCATTTGTTCCAATCTCGTGGATATCACGGTCAGCGAGCCCAACCCGGTAGTTTAGTTTGATCATTACCTTATTCCTTTTTCCATCTATACGCACCAACAGGATAGACCAAGGATACTGGCCAAGGAGGTCGGTAGAAACTGGAGCAAAATCTCCCTGGATAGCATTGCAGCTCATCTTACGTCCGCTGCTCCATCAGATGCCTTAGATTTGGATTCGCGTTAAGCTAATCTAAATACCTGGGTCATCTCGGCTATTGATTCTCTCGCTCCCCCTCGGCCTATAAAAACCTACCGATCAGCCCCTGCAGCACCCTGGTACTTGGATAAACTACGTAAATGTAAATCGTTGTGTAAACTTTTGGAACACCGCTGGAGACACCTTATTCTAAGGATGGTAAATCTAAATACAGAGCTGCCCTCAAGGACTATAGGAAAAGATCATAAATCACAAACTGTGCACTTCTCCTTCCTACCTCCTGTTCCGGAAGAACCTTAAAACCTTCCTCTTCATGCAAGCCTACCCGACATAGACTCCTCCTGTCATCGCCGCCCACCGTCCGCCACTAGCGCCATGAAACCGCCTGGTAAACGAGCGCTGTACAAATGTTTTTAAATTCAAATTCAAATCTTGCCGAGAAAATTAATAAAGCAAAAGGCTCCTCTAGGGAGATTTTCAACACTGTAAAAACCTTCACTGACGCCCAGGCCCTTCACTGCCAACTCCCAGTGTCGCAATCTCTCTGCACCCAACTCTCCGACTACTTTGAGGAGAAAATATCGTCTATATATGAGTCTTTCTCCAACACTGATAGCCATGATATCGGGGATAAATCATCTGTCCTCCACGTTCCAGCTTTAGTTTTTTCAGACTTCGAGGAGATTACGGAGGACCGCTCTCTTTCAGAGCTTTTGAAATGTAAGTCAGGATCACCCTGTGATCCCTGGCCGGCCAAGCAATATAAAGCTCTTGCTCCACTTCTCAATCCTATTCTTAATGGCATCTGGAACGACTCCCTTAGGACCGGAGTATATCCAGATTCTTGGAAACACGCCCGACTGGTTCCCATTCTTAAAAAGGCCAGTGCCGACCCCAATAACCCGTCCAATTATAGGCCTATTTCCCTACTCCCTGCCCCGGCCAAGATCCTTGAAAAACTGGTGCATCAGCAATTGACCGGTTTTATAGAAACTCATGGACTATTTTACAACTCCCAACATGGGTTCAGACCCGGGTACAGTACCGAGTCGGCACTGATAGAGATGGCTAACTCTGTACGTTGGACGCTGGACAGGGGATCAAGAGCGGTGTTGGTGCTGCTGGATCTTTCCACAGCATTCGACACCGTCTCCCACCCTGTCCTGTTGGACCGTCTTCGGTCAATAGGCATTCAGGGTAGGGCTCTTAACTGGGTGTCTTCCTTCTTGTCCAATCGCACACAAGCAGTGTTTACTCCACCTTACACCTCCTCCAGTCGCCCGCTTAAACGGGGCGTGTAGGAGAGTAGGGTCTGCTATCCTATGGTCACCCCAAATTTTTGCTTTTTGCTTCACTGGTTTATGACTTAATGTGGCTGTGGGCCTGCTAATCAGACCCACAGCCTGCTGTTCTCTCTCTAAATTGTAACCCATGCACTTTAGGTGCATAACGAAATTGGAACTGGTTCACCTTATTGGCCCCTGTAACAGTGTACCCAGGTACCCAGGGCATAGGTGCTTCCAAGGCCTACCAGGGGCTGCAGCACGTATTGTGCCACCCCTGGCCTGGCCTCCATATTTGACACAACTGGCTGATCACTCAGCTGGGGTAAGTCGGTGTAACCACCCCTTACTTAGGTGTAGTATGCCTATACCTACCTAAAATGGACACATATGTTCCTATCAGTCACTCCTATGGAAGGCCTCATCAATCCTGGAGGCAGAGTGCTTGGAAATATGTGAGATGGTGCTCTGGCATGAGCTGAGCCTGTCTGCAGCTTTCGGAACCAAGTCCTGTAGCTGCTTCATGATACTGCCATACCATATACTCTTAAGTGCATTATAATCCTCGCGGTTAAATGCTATCTTGGGTTTGGCTTTATCAAAACATGTCGAGTAAGGTGTCATACGAATTGGAATACTACCCCCTCGCCAGTTCTGGCGACGGGGGTAGCATTCCACCCTTCTAGAGGGACACGACATGTACCTAACCTGAACCCCGGTTAAAGTTAAACAGAGCCTCAGCATCACAAAATGGATGCTGCCACCACAGACACAAGTCTGACCTCCTGTTGCTGGGAGTCCTTCCAGCGAGGGCAGCTTGGACAAAGGGTTTCCTGCCTTGGGAGGTGCTAGCACCACCCCAGACAGGATTTTGTGTATTGGGTAGGACAGGGCTGAATAAAATCAGACATGCCTGGGGCACACAAGGTGTCCCTGTGCATAGGCCAGTTCAAACCGGTGCTGGGGCTTTCCTGCCCCAGTCCTGGCGCGAAACTGGACAAAGGAAAGGGGGTGTAACCACTCCCCTTCCTGGTCCCACCCAGAGGAGGGACCTAGTAGGTGACCCGGCCCCCCAGATTCGAATAAGAGTGGGAGCTGTCTCCTGAGACTTCAGATCATCCTGAATCAACTTGAAATACAGAAGAAGACTGGACTTCGACATTCTGCTGCTCAGAAGACGGAAGAGAATCTCCCTTGTGGCCAAGGAGTGACCACCCTGTGAACACAGGCACCAACCAGCAACTCGACATCTGCTTTGCCACCGCCTCCCGCCGGAGCCCAAGCCCAGAGCCCAACAAGACCCAGACTCCCAGACTTCTCACAGCCCGATCCACAGTCCCTGCAAAGAAGGGACCCGTGGAGGCACCGAGAGACGTGGGACCGGACCTCTTGGAAGACCCTTGAAAAGCTGACTGCGCAGCATCAAAGGCACCCTCGATACTGTGCTTTGGGGTTTAAGAAGCCGCAATCTCGTGCAGCCCTTGCACCGAAGATCAGCCCCCCAGCATCTCCACGATCTGCGTGGGGCCCTTTTGCACCGTGCCACTCGATGCGCCATTCCGGCCACTTGCCACGTGGCTAGCGGCTATCTTGGCGACAAAACCTACAACTTTCACTGCAGGTATGGTTGCTCCGGACTTGCCCTCGCTCCTGTAAAAGGGAGCACCCGCTCTGACCTTGCTGGTCCGAGTGACAAGCCTTTCTTGATTCCTGCGTGGCTTGCATTAGCCAAGGCCTGTTTGCTCCAATCAAGTTGCCAACACCGCCACCAATGAGAAGCCTGCGTGGGACAGCTCGTGACCGACTCCTGGATGTCCTCGACCCCACTTGTCCACGTGGCTGCAGAGAGAAGCTACACCTCAATGCCTATTTGCACCCGACATCGTCTGGTTCCACGGTAGTCACTGGCTAGTGACTTTGAACATTTTCCCCTCTGTTTTCAGGTCTTCACAACTTCAGATCCATCCTTGGATCCACCGGAACTCTTCACATCGAGCCGCCTGCAGCCTCTTCAGCTCCAAGCACCATCGACCAGTGTGACGAAACCCGACACTACTTCAACCCTATGCACCCGCTTCCTGTGGGTGAGGTAACTCAGCAACACCGGTGTTCCCACACTGGTACACACCTCTAGGGTCTGTGTCTAAAGTTTCATTCCTCTAGGTCACTCGGAAGGTTCCTTTTTGACTAACTTTGTACTTTTTACGCACCATAGACTTTGCATTGGTGAGTGCGTGCACTTTAAACATTGCACCCGAGTCCTGCGGGCCTTTCCCGACTTAGTCACTGCTAGTCCCGATCAGCTCCAGCGATTCCCAAGGCCCTAGGCCTATTTCCTGTCCGAGTGGTATCCCTTATACCACTTTCTTAGTATATGGTTTAGGTGGCCCCTAGGGCTCATCCATATTGTGCAACTTTTGTGTATTTTAAACTGTCTTGTGTTTAACGCTTGTGCTTCTGTGCTCATAAAGAGTCCAGGGGATATTTGTAGTTAATAAATCCATATATATTTTCAATATATATCTGTGTGGTGTCCTTTCATTTGGTATTCAAGGGATTGTGTATGGTAAAATAGCTTGCTTCACATGCCTTTACAGAGTTTAGCCTAAGACTGCTTAGTCCATGCTACCCCTAGGATAGCTTGTCTATAAGGTTGACTTTACAACCTGCACCATAAGGGTTGCTTGGCATGGTACAAGGTGATCACTAGAACTAGTGAGCATCATATACCAGGCCAACTTCTCACATTGGTGAGCAGCGGGGTGGGATTTGAGCTTGCTGTTGTTTTACCATTACAATCTTTGAGAGTATCATTTGAAAGATCATACAGGTACCTGATAGGTACACTAAAACAAGACTAGTATACTTAAGTTCTACTGAACTTAGTTGTTGTAGAGGATAGGGAGTAGCACACCCTGACTACAACTACTAGATAGGTTTAGTAGGAAAAAACAAGTGTAGGTAGATTGCAACACATCCACCACACTAGAGCAATGTCTGGAGCAGAGGGATCCACTGGACCTATCTCTGTTGAGAGTGACCCTCCAAGGGCACCATCCAAATTTGCTACCTTTCCTTTTAAGGAACTGAGGCAACTGTGTTCCATGAGAGGAATCAAAACAGGTCCTACTCCTACAGCAGGACACCTCAGAGAGCTGGTAGACCAGTCTGAAGCTCTAAAGACCCCCATACCAGGCCCCTCAGGGACTGGTGAGGGAGGCTCTCCTTCTGAAGAAGAAAACACTGATGCCCCTGCCCCTGTCATCCAGATAGATGAGGAAGACCAGACCACTGGGAATACTCAGCCTGAGGAAGAGGAAGAGGAGGAGGAGGAGGAAGAAAGTGATTCTGATGATGGTAGAAATAGCCAGGTGTTAGTCAGCAGGCTTAACCAGGCTAACTTAAGCTTATTTGGGACTGAAGGTGGGTCCAACCCATTCAGACCCCCAAATGGACTTAACCAGGAGCATAGGAGGAGGAGGAATCACTCAGGTGAATCCAATACTTCCCATGTTTCTAGAGGTTCTCATGGCAACTCCAGAAGGGAGATGACTAGCCCTCAGAGAAGGGAACATGAGGCCAAAATGAGAGAGGCTGAACTTAGGATCCAGAAGAAGGAATTAGAAGTTGCCCTGGCCAAAGAGAAACTTGCTAGAGCAAGGCAGCCTAGAGAGAGTTGATTAGGATCCACTGGTGTCAGCACTATCCCTAAGGATAAAGACAGGTCCTATGACAATAGAAACCTGAGTAAGATTGTGCCCCCCTACAAGGTTGGGGATGATATCCACAAGTGGATGACTGCACTTGAGAGAGCTTGCAAAGTACAGCGGGTCCCTCAGGAGCAGTGGGCAGCAATCTTGTGGCTCTCCTTTGAAGGAAGAGGCCAAAACAGACTCCTCACAGTTAGTGATGGGGATTCTAGAAACTACCTGGTCCTGAAGAGTGCTCTGTTGATGGGTTAGGCTTAACCACTGAACAGTACAGGTTAATGTTCAGAGATACCCAGAAGACACAGACTCAGGACTGGTCTGAATTTGTTGAATGTGCCACTAAGGCTCTGGAGGGCTGGTTGCTGGGAAGTAAGATTACAGACTATGAAGGATTGTACAATTTGCTTATGAGAGAAAAGATTTTAAATAACTGTCAGAACCAGCAGTTGCATCAACATTTGGTTGACTCAGATCTAACCTCTCCCCAAGAATTGGGAAAGAGGGCAGACAAATGGGTTAGAACCAGAGTTAAGCAAAAGAACCAGAACCAGAACCAGGGTGGTGACCAAAAGAAAACAGACCAGAAGGGTGGGGAGCAGAAAGCTAAAGACCAGAAGTCTTCAACAGGGCCCCAAACTAATACTGAGGGTGGGTCCCAAACTTCCAAGAAGAAGAAGAAAGAAGGTCAAAGAAAACCCTGGTGTAGCTTTTGCAAAAACACCACTCACTGGACAAGTGATTGTAAAAAGGGTGGAGCCCCCAACACTGCAGCCCCTAAGGCACCTGCACCTACTAGTACAGTTGGCAGTGTTGGTCCACAGACTAAGGGGGTAGTGGGTATCACCTTGAGAACTGATCGAGATTCTGGCCTAGTCAGAACTCCTACACAGGCTGTTCTGATTTGTGATGGGGAGATTGATTTTCCCCCTACTGTCAGTCCCAATAATTTGGGCAAGTACAGACAGACACCTCTGATTAATGAAAAAGTGGCTCAAGCATACAGGGACACATGTGCCAGTGTCACTGTGGTGACACCTAGCTTTGTGGACCCTGGACAGTACATACCAGGTGACAATTACCTGGTGACCAATGCCAGCAATGTCACTACTACACATAGTGTGGCAATTGTTAACTTTTCCTGGGGAGGGGTAACTGGCCTAAAAAGAGTTGTGGTTAGTGCTGATCTCCCAGTAGAATGTTTGTTGGGCAATGACCTGGAGAGCTCTCTATGGTCAGAAGTTGAGTACAGGACTCATGCAGAGATGTTAGGGATATCATCACATGTCCTTGCTGTGACCAGGTCACAGGCCAAAAAGTGCCTCTCTGAACCTCCGGTCTTGGATCCTGGAACAATGGACCAAGTACCTCCCAAGACAAGGAACAGGAGGGTAAAGGCTGTGCCTTCCCAAATGCCTACAAGTGAGGATCAGCCTTCACAGGAAGATGATTCTGAGACCCCTGAAGGAAAAGTCCCTATAGAGCTTGAACCTGATCAGGTTGAGTTTCTGGGGACAGGGGGACCTTCTAGGGCAGACTTGGGGCAGGCTCAGTTATCCTGTCCTTCTCTTGAACCTCTCAGACAGCAGGCTGCTGCTGAGGCTGCTGGGAATGCTCAAGGTACCCATAAAGTTTAATGGGATGATGGGCTCCTTTATTCAGAGGGTCGAGACCCCAAGCCTGGCACAACCAGGAGGTTGGTCATACCTCTGCAATTTAGGGGCTTCCTTCTTACCTTGGCACACGATATTTCCTTAGCAAGACACCTAGGCCAGAACAAAACATGGGACAGACTTGTCTGTCACTTTCACTGGCCTCACATGTCAGAAGATACAAAGGAGTTTTGTCGCTCCTGTGTAACCTGCCAAGCAAGTGGCAAAGCAGGTGGTACCACAAAGGCCCCCCTGATACCACTACCTGTGGTGGGGGTGCCCTTTGAAAGGGTAGGGATTGACATTGTTGGACCAATGGATCCCCCTACAGCATCTGGGCACAGATTCATACTGGTGGTGGTGGACCATGCCACCAGGTACCCAGAGGCATTTCCACTTAGGACCACAACAGCTCCTGTTGTGGCCAGGGCCTTACTTGGAGTTTTCTCCAGAGTGGGGTTTCCTAAGGAGGTAGTATCTGATAGAGGTGCAAACTTCATGTCAGGATACTTGACAGCTATGTGGAAGGAATGTGGTGTCAACTACAAGTTCACCACTCCCTACCATCCACAATGCAATGGGCTTGTTGAAAGATTTAACAAGACCCTAAAGGGCATGATCAAAGGATTACCTGAAAAGCTTAGGCGAAGATGGGATATCCTTCTGCCCTGCCTTCTGTTTGCTTACAGAGAGGTCCCATAAAAGGGGGTTGGCTTCAGCCCTTTTGCATTGTTGTTTGGGCACCCTATAAGAGGACCCCTATGTCTGGTGAGGGAAGGATGGGAGTTACCTCTCAAAAAGCCCAAGCAAGACATAGTGGACTATGTACTTGGTCTCCGCTCCAGGATGGCTGAGTATATGGAGAAGGCCTCCAAAAACCTTGAGGCTAGCCAGGAATTACAGAAAGCCTGGCATGACCAAAAGGCTGTCTTGACTGAGTACCAACCTGGACAGAAAGTATGGGTGTTGGAGCCAGTGGCCCCAGCAGCACTCCAAGACAAATGGTCTGGACCCCATACAATCATTGAAAAGAAGGGAAAGGTTACCTACTTGGTGGACCTAGGAACTCCCAGGAGCCCCCACAGGGTGCTCCATGTTAACAGGCTGAAAGCATATGTTGACAGGAGAGACATGGGCTTGCTCATGGCTACAGATGAGGGGCAGGAGGAAGAGAGTGACCCTCTCCCAGACCTGCTGACTCAGAATCCTGAGGATGGCTCAGTTGATGGTGTGGCCTTAGATGGCAGCCTCACTGAACATCAGCAACATGACTGTAGACAGGTTTTGCAGTCATACCGACATATGTTCTCCCTGACACCCAGTCAGACTAACTGGTGTACCCATGTGGTGGACACTGGTGATAGTCTTCCTGTAAAGAACAAAATTTACAGGCAGCCTGACCATGTCAGAGACTGTATCAAGGCTGAGGTACAAAAGATGCTGGAATTAGGTGTCATTGAGCCTTCAGAGAGCCCCTGGGCTAGCCCAGTGGTTCTGGTCCCCAAACCTCACACCAAAGATGGAAAGAGAGAGATGAGGTTCTGTGTGGATTACAGAGGACTCAATGCTGTCACCAGGACAGATGCACACCCTATTCCAAGGGCAGATGAGCTCATAGACAAATTGGCTTCTGCCAAGTATTTGAGCACATTTGACTTGACAGCTGGCTACTGGCAAATCAGGTTAGCTGAGGAGTCTAAAGCCAAGACAGCATTTTCTACCCCCAGTGGGCATTATCAGTTTGTGGTGATGCCCTTTGGTTTGAAAAATGCACCTGCCACCTTCCAAAGGTTGGTGAATCAAGTCCTTACTGGGTTGGATGACTTTTGTGCAGCATATCTGGACGATATTGCTGTCTTTAGCTCCACCTGGGAGGATCACCTGGTCCACCTGAAGGAAGTGCTAGAGGCTCTGCAAAAGGCAGGCCTCACTATCAAGGCAACCAAGGGCCAGATAGGGCAGAGTAAGGTTGTGTACTTGGGCCACCTTGTGGGTGGAGGCCAAGTTCAACCACTGGAGAGTAAGATTCAGACCATAAAGGACTGGACTCCTCCAACTACCCAGACTCAGGTCAGAGCTTTCTTGGGCCTGACTGGGTACTACAGGAAGTTTTTTAAGAACTATGGGTCCATTGTGACTCCTCTTAATGATCTGACATCCAAGAAGATGCCCAAAAAGGTTCAGTGGACAGTAAGCTGTCAAAAGGCATTTGACGACCTGAAGAAGGCCATGTGCTCTGCACCTATCCTGAAGAGTCCTGACTACTCAAAAGAGTTTATTGTCCAAACAGATGCTTCTGAGTTGGGAGTGGGAGCTGTGCTTTCACAACTTAATGTAGATGGTCAAGACCAGCCCATTGCTTTCATTAGCAGAAGGCTGACCCCCAGAGAGAAACGTTGGTCAGCCATTGAGAGGGAGGCCTTTGCTGTGGTCTGGGCCCTGAAGAAGTTGAGACCATACTTGTTTGGCACTCACTTCAAGATTCAGACCGACCATAAGCCCCTCTTATGGCTTAATCAGATGAAGGGTGAAAACCCCAAACTGCTCAGGTGGTCCCTTTCCCTACAGGGGATGGACTTTACAGTGGAGCACCGCCCAGGGACTGACCATGGCAACGCAGATGGTCTCTCCAGGTACTTCCACTTAGAACATGAAGACACAACTGGTCACGGTTAGTCTAATGTCCCTGCGTTTGGGGGGGTTGTGTAGGAGAATAGGGTCTGCTATCCTATGGTCACCCCAAATTTTTGCTTTTTGCTTCACTGGTTTATGACTTAATGTGGCTGTGGGCCTGCTAATCAGACCCACAGCCTGCTGTTCTCTCTCTAAATTGTAACCCATGCACTTTAGGTGCATAACGAAATTGGAACTGGTTCACCTTATTGGCCCCTGTAACAGTGTACCCAGGTACCCAGGGCATAGGTGCTTCCAAGGCCTACCAGGGGCTGCAGCACGTATTGTGCCACCCTTGGCCTGGCCTCCATATTTGACACAACTGGCTGATCACTCAGCTGGGGTAAGTCGGTGTAACCACCCCTTACTTAGGTGTAGTATGCCTATACCTAACCTAAAATGGACACATATGTTCCTATCAGTCACTCCTATGGAAGGCCTCATCAATCCTGGAGGCAGAGTGCTTGGAAATATGTGAGATGGTGCTCTGGCATGAGCTGAGCCTGTCTGCAGCTTTCCGAACCAAGTCCTGTAGCTGCTTCATGATACTGCCATACCATATACTCTTAAGTGCATTATAATCCTCGCGGTTAAATGCTATCTTGGGTTTGGCTTTATCAAAACATGTCGAGTAAGGTGTCATACGAATTGGAATACTACCCCCTCACCAGTTCTGGTGACGGGGGTAGCATTCCACCCTTCTAGAGGGACACGACATGTACCTAACCTGAACCCCGGTTAAAGTTAAACAGAGCCTCAGCATCACAAAATGGATGCTGCCACCACAGACACAAGTCTGACCTCCTGTTACTGGGAGTCCTTCCAGCGAGGGCAGCTTGGACAAAGGGTTTCCTGCCTTGGGAGGTGCTAGCACCACCCCAGACAGGATTTTGTTTATTGGGTAGGACAGGGCTGAATAGAATCAGACATGCCTGGGGCACACAAGGTGTCCCTGTGCATAGGCCAGTTCAAACCGGTGATGGGGCTTTCCTACCCCAGTCCTGGCGCGAAACTGGACAAAGGAAAGGGGGTGTAACCACTCCCCTTCCTGGTCCCACCCAGAGGAGGGACCTAGTAGGTGACCCGGCCCCCCAGATTCGAATAAGAGTGGGAGCTGTGTCCTGAGACTTCAGATCATCCTGAATCAACTTGAAATACAGAAGAAGACTGGACTTCGACATTCTGCTGCTCAGAAGACGGAAGAGAATCTCCCTTGTGGCCAAGGAGTGACCACCTTGTGAACACAGGCACCAGCCAGCAACTCGACGTCTGCTTTGCCGCCGCCTCCCGCCGGAGCCCGAGCCCAGAGCCCGACAAGACCCAGACTCCCAGACTTCTCACAGCCCGATCCACAGTCCCTGCAAAGAAGGGACCCATGGAGGCACCGAGAGACGTGGGACCAGACCTCTTGGAAGACCCCCGAAAAGCTGACTGCGCAGCATCAAAGGCACCCTCGATGCAGTGCTTTGGGGTTTTAGAAGCCCCAACCTCGAGCAGCCCTTGCACTGAAGATCAGCCCCCCAGCATCTCCACGATCTGCGTGGGGCCCTTTTGCACCGTGCCACTCGCTGCGCCATCCCGGCCACTTGCCACGTGGCTAGCGGCCATCTTGGCGACGAAACCTACAACTTTCACTGCAGGTCTGGTTGCTCCAGACTTGCCCTCGCTCCTGTAAAAGGGAGCAACCGCTCTGACCTTGCTGGTCCGAGTGACAAGCCTTTCTCGATTCCTGCATGGATTGCATTAGCCAAGGCCTGTTTGCTCCAATCAAGTTGCCGACACCGTTACCAGTAAGAAGCCTGCCTGGGACAGCTCGTGACCGACTCCTGGACGTCCTCAACCCCTCGTGTCCACGTGGCTGCAGAGAGAAGCTACACCTCAACGCCTGTTTGCACCCAACATCGCCTGGTTCCACGGTAGTCACTGGCTAGTGACTTTGAACATTGTCCCCTCTGCTTTCAGGTCTTCACAACTTCAGATCCATCCTTGGATCCACCGGAACTCTTCACATCGAGCCGCCTGCAGCCTCTTCAGCTCCAAGCACCATCGACCAGCGTGACGAAACCCGACACTACTTCAACCCTATGCACCCGCTTCCTGTGGGTGAGGTAACTCAGCAACACCGGTGTTCCCACACTGGTACACACCTCTAGGGTCTGTGTCTAAAGTTTCATTCCTCTAGGTCACTCGGAAGGTTCCTTTTTGACTAACTTTGTACTTTTTACGCACCATAGACTTTGCATTGGTGAGTGCATGCACTTTAAACATTGCACCCGAGTCCTGCGGGCCTTTCCCGACTTATTCACTGCTAGTCCCGATCAGCTCCAGTGATTCCCAAGGCCCTAGGCCTATTTCCTGTCTGAGTGGTATCCCTTATACCACTTTCTTAGTATATGGTTTAGGTGGCCCCTAGGGCTCATCCATATTGTGCAACTTTTGTGTATTTTAAACTGTCTTGTGTTTAACGCTTGTGCTTCTGTGCTCATAAAGAGTCCAGGGGAGATTTGTAGTTAATAAATCCATATATATTTTCAATATATATCTGTGTGGTGTCCTTTCATTTGGTATTCAAGGGATTGTGTATGGTAAAACAGCTTGCTTCACATGCCTTTACAGAGTTTAGCCTAAGACTGCTTAGTCCATGCTACCCCTAGGATAGCTTGTCTATAAGGTTGACTTTACAACCTGCACCATAAGGGTTGCTTGGCATGGTACAAGGTGATCACTAGAACTAGTGAGCATCATATACCAGGCCAACTTCTCACAGGGCGTTCCCCAGGGCTCGTCTTTGAGTCCTCTTCTTTTTAATGTTTACTTTTCCCCTCTGGCTGAGCTTATTTTCAAGACTGGAATAAAGGTGACTTCTTACGCAGACGACACACAACTGTTGCACCCCTCCATTACCACTTTCGACCCCCTGAAAAATTGCCTCCGCGATATAGCTCGCTGGATGGACAACAATTTCCTGAGATTGAATGCAGGAAAAACCGAGGTTCTTTTCTTCCATCAACCTTCCCCTTTGGATCCGAACCTCTGGTGGCCAGTAGATCTGAGCGTGGCCCCGTCACCCAAGGAATCAGTAAGAAACCTTGGGGTTAGATGGGACACATGTCTCTTTTTTCACAACCAAATTCATGCTGTTTCTGCTGCCTGCTTCTCAAAAATCAGAATGATTAAAAAATTCATTAATTATCTTCCCAGCCATACCAGGAAAATCATTGTCCAGGCGTTAATTATATCTCACCTGGACTACGCCAATGGTCTTTATCTTGGACTTGCCTCTGGTTTGTGCAACAGACTACAAATAGTCCAAAATGCCGCGGTCCGACTAGTCTGTGGCATCTCCCTCAGAGAGCATATATCGCCTCATCGGCGGAGTCTGCATTGGCTGCCTGTCCGCAAAAGAGCAGAGTTTAAAGCTCTGACTCTGGCCCACCGGGCTATAAAAGGACATGGCTCTGCTTACCTTTCATCTTGTCTCCTCCCTTATAGCAATGTTAGAAACCTCCGGTCAAACTCGAAATCTCTGCTTACCATTCCCAGATTTAAGAAACCTCGTTCGGGAGGCAGAACCTTTCAAGTGTGCGCTTCTTCCGAATGGCACAAACTTCTCATTCACCTCCGTAAGATCCAGGAGGAATTATCTTTCCGCAAGGCACTTAAAACCTTCCTCTTCTGCTAACTTTCTTCCGGACAAGATCTGACATTTTGAGCACAAGCGCCGGGACACCCCATTGGGGTAGCTGCGCGCTATACAAAACACACAAATAAATAAATAAATAATGAAAATGGTGGTACTACCAAGATTTCTCTTTTTATTTCGTGCCATCCCGATGGTTCTGTCAAAGGCCTTCTTTCAGACTCTGACACAGCTAATGGTTAAGCTGGCCTGGGCGGGCAAACAGCCCAGAGTTAAGTGGCCTCTACTGACACTCCCATATGAAATGGGCGGATTAGCGGCCCCGGATCTGGAACTGTAGTACAGAGTGGCGCAGGCGGCACATTCTCCACACTTGGATTCATGGGGATGAACGCATACCCCACCTTGGGATGGAACGCCTATTCGCGGAGCCATCGCCACTGCCGGCTACGATCTGCTAGCATATGGACCTCAGGACGGGCATATTGGACTCGCTCTCGGCCACAAACCATGCCTGGCATTCTCTACTGCTGATGCAGGGGGAGCCCTCATATACTCGCCGTCCATGCCCATAGAATGGGCCCACTGGCTTTCGCCACTCACATAGCGTGGCGTAACTCTAGCATTGCATCAATTAGGCATTTCCATGATGGGAGACATGTTCATGGACGGTAGGGTCAAAGAGTGGGGCCAGATAGAGTCGGATACAGCTCAAGCCTCATTGTTGCAGAAGTTTCAGTACCACAGGGTACGCAGCGCTCTACTGGAATTACTGGGCCCGGACCTAGCAGAGCCTCCGGAAGTCCCGGAACTAACGTATGTAATTAAGGCGGAGACGCCCCGTAAGCTGGTAACTTCGCTGTACAAAACCGCAATGAAACACAGGGAACACCAGTATATGAAGGCCAGGGCCGCCTGGCAACAGGCCTTGCAGAACACTGTTGATGACGAAATGTGGAGATACTGCTGCACGAGCACAAAGAAAATATTGCTCAATGGTAGACATAGATTGATACGCTTTATATTTCTCCAGAGAGTTTTTTACACACCAGAGAGATTACATAGATAAGGTCTCCGGAGCTCGGCGAAATGTGTACGCTGTGGAACACAGGTGGCGGACTTCTTGCACCTGGCGTGGTCATGCCCGGGGGTCAGTAGGTTCTGGTGTGGCGTATATGTGGAATAAAACCAGATTTTGGGCACAGACGACCCCTGACCCGGCGCTGGCGCTGATGGGGTACTTCAAACCATTGCCGTTTGCCGTTAGGCGCCCTGCAGACATGGGAATGCTGATCGCCAGACGGGTGCTGGCGATGTGCTGGATGAGAGGACCTCTGCCCACAGTGAAAAGATGGGCGCTCGACATGATGTATTGTTGCACACAATCAGAACTTTATAGCGAGCTTTTGCCACCAACCAGGCATCCGAAGAACTTCTGGGGCTTATACAGGTCGCGCTTGCGTACTGCGGAGTACGAGGCGACAGGGGGAGAGGGGGAAGTAGAGGAGGAGAGAGCGCCCGAAGGAGCGCAGCCAGATGAGGCAGAGTAGCTTGACGGAGTGGTTCTAGTTGGTGTGTCCGGGGGGGCTGGAAACTTTCAGGTTATTGTAGGGCACCGGAGAGGTCTAGATTCAGATGTAGGAAGTGGAGTATACTAAGGAACTAAGTGGGGACTGAAGTGCATGGGAGGGGGGGTGGGGTGGTGTTCCTATTGTGTTTTTGGTTGGGTTCGGGCCTATTTGGGATTAGGGCTGAGGGAGGTGGTGGGACCAGACTCGGGAATTGCACACAGTACCGGGTTCAATAGAGCTGCTAGGGAGTGGGGAGGTAGCAGTTATCATCTAGCAATTCCCCCTCCATCCCCCTCCCCCTCCCCCTCCTCACCTTTTAGTTTTGGTCATACTTGGATATACTATTTTGCCGCCAGAACCCCGGGTTGCCGGCTAAAATGCTGTGTTATACGAGATCGAACTTGTTACTATCCCAGACTACTTGGAGCGCTTGGCCCCTGCGTTGTAGGCCTGGTGCTGTGTATGACACGTATGATACCCAATAAAGGTCTTTAAAAAATAAAAAATAAAAAATAAATACAAATTATGCTGGCTCAGTCTGTGGGGCATGCGACCAGTAATTGATTTGCTTGAGGTGGGTAGCCCAGTAGTACAGTTCAATATTTGGGAGCGCGATGCCTCCGACGTACCAGTCCTTTACCAGTTTACTTTGTGCAATATGCGCTGTTTTTCCATCCCATAATAAGCTAGAGACCGCCGCCGTGATCGCTGTGAAATAGGAGGCCTGGACCGGGAACGGAGTATTTTCCATGAGGTACAGGAAGCGAGGGAGTGACATCATTTTGAATAGGGCAGCTTTGCCCAGGAGGGTGAGGGGGAGGGACCACCAAACCTTCACATCTCGTTTAAAACGGTCCAGTGGGGGTTTCAAATTCAAAGTGTAGAATTCATCTGGGTTTGATGTAACATAAACACCCAGGTATTTGAACGCCAACCTGGTAGGACGTAAAGGGCAGCTCGCAGGGAGCAGGGGTGGGAGGCCGGCACGAACAAAGAGACTGATTTAGTCCAATTAATCCTGTATTCCAACACTCTCCCAAATTTTGAGTATTCATTCAGAAGCTCTAGAATTGATTTTTTGGGGGAAGTGAGATAAAGAAGTATGTCGTCTGCATATAGGGATATGCGATCTTCCCATATTGCGGACAACCTGATACCTTTGATAGAGGGCTCCCACCGGATCCAAATTGCTAATGGCTCAAGGATTAGCGCAAATAACAAGGGGGATAAGGGACATCCCTACCTTGTCCCGCGCCCGAGTGGGAAATCCCTGGAGATGTGTCCGTTAGCAGCTACATGGGTCAAGGGTTTGGCATAGAGTAAACAAACCCAGGCGCGGAACTTAGGGCCGAAGCCCATGTGTTGGAGCACCGCGAACATGTAAGGCCATTCCACTGTATCGAAGGCCATAGTGGCATCGAGGGAGAGGAGGACAGCAGGTTCTTGTATGTGTTCCCGGCGGGCCAGCACCACCTGCAAGCGGCGCAGGTTGAGCGCTGTACTGCGATGTGGCATAAAGCCAGACTGATCTGGATGTACCAAAGTGGCAAGGTGGGGGGCCAGTCGCAGCGCCAGTAATTTGGCGAGGATCTTTGGTTCTGCAATTATTAGAGAGATAGGGCGGTAGGAAGCACAGGACATCGCAGTATTGCCAGGTTTATGGATCGGGACAATTGTAGCAAGGCGCTGATCCCTAGGCCGTTCCCCAGCTTCTAGACTATCAGAGAACATATTAAGTAGGAAGGGGACCGTCGTTTGCACAGCTTTCTTATATAATTCCACCGGAGGCCCATTAGGGCTCAGCGCCCTACCAGACGCGAGCGCATAAGTCGCCTCCTGTATTTCCTCCGCGGTAATGTCCACCTCCAGTAGGAGCACCACCTCTGGGGAAAGGCGAGGGATCGTCAGATCTTTGATATAATCGTATGCTTCCTCCACCGTGAAGGGCGTTTGTGGAGCATAAGTGTTCTCAAAATGATCGGCCAGGAGACCGACTATGGCCCCAGGATCTGAAGTCATGGACCCCGTGGGGGACGTCAGTTGTGCAATAACTCTACCCGCTTTTTCCTTTTGGTCCAGCCAGGCTAACATCTTCCCTGCTTTATCCCCTAATTCATAAACTCTGTGACGGGTCGCCTGGAGTGTGTTTTTTACCATTTCTTTCTGATAAGTCACCCACGCGGCTCGTTTAAGGCGAACCTCCTGGGCGGCCCCCGGCGAAGGACGAGTTTCCTGCTCCAAGATTGCAGTAGCAATATCTTCTTCGAGGGCGTTTAGTTCCCGCCGCTGCGTTCGCCTATGGCCAGTAATGGAGGCCATTGCCTGCCCGCGGAGGACTACTTTGTAGGCCTCCCATAGGGTACTGTGGGAGTCCACGGAGCCCATATTTTCTTGAAAAAACTTTTTGGGTGGTTTTGGTTAGATCCTTCATAAGGGGGGCAACCTGTAAATATCCCACGTAAACCGGGAACATGCACCGCCTATGCATACGGTGGTTTGTGTACGCGAGTAACAGCGGGGAGTGATCAGAAATACCCCTGGGGCGGATATCCGCCTCCTCAATGCCATGTAGGCCATCTGCAGACATCAAAACATAATCAATCCTTGAGAGACAATTAGGGGCAGCAGAGTAGTAGGTATACTGTTTATCATAAGGGTGTTTGTGCCTCCAGCAGTCAGTAAGCCCCAGGGCGCCTAGCAGTACCAGCAATCGCCCTCCCCCTCGTACCACTGTTGTGAGCGGGTATCTATCAATCTCATCATCGATAATATCATTGAAGTCACCCCCTATCACCAGCATCGCTACAGGTAAAGCCAATAGGATTGCCGTGAGGGCAGTGTGTGCCGTAGCCTGTAGGGCAGGAGGGATATATACAGAAACAAAATTAAAAAGATGACCCTCCCATTGGCATGCTACAGCCGCAAAGCGGCCCTGATCATCGATTCGTATCTGCTGGCACACCAGAGGAAATTTTTCCTTACAAGGATCCCTGTTCCTCTAGATCCCGAGGAGAAGTCTGCATGTGCAAAAATCTTATCGCCACACCTATCCATCCCCTTTGAAGCCGAGCCCACCAGATGTGTTTCATGCAGTAGTACTATCGCCGGATTGCATCGTTTCAAGTACTGCAGTACCAGACCTCTCTTCACCCTGTCTCCCAATCCCCGGATATTCCATGTCAAGACGGTTAGTGATGACTGATGGGTGGGGTGTGTCTGAGGAGTCTCAGGTGTACCAGTCATGTGTGTAGCCATCCATATATGAGAGTAGTGGTATGCAAACCGAAAGGAACCTGACCTGCGATACACCTTCACTAAAGCAACATGTCGTCTTCGCTACCATGAAAACAACAGAAATAACAAAATGAAACAACCCAGCTATCCCGTACCCTGGGTCCCACCCACCCTCCCTGCCTCCCTGCTTGGCGAACCTGCAACTGCCCACCACCCCAACTCAGCAGAGCGCTTTTCCCCTCCCATTACCCAATACTTGCTTGTCGGGGGAAAGAGTTAAGCGAGGCTCCAGCCCTTTAGAGCCCCCAGTCCTGTCCCAGCCCAGAATCACAAAGCGGCAGAGGCCCAGCATTATACAGGGCCGATCTATGCATTGGGAGTCTGTATTGTGAGGACGGTGGTCATTCCTTTCCTTGCAGCGGGCCTGGCTCGCATCCGGGCTACTGGAGCCAAGAGTTCCTGCAGCATCTTCGTTGTCAACTCAGTTCTTGTTGAGCTGCAGGGTCTATCCTCAGTCTTCGCAGTGTTTGATTGATAAAGGTCTTAAGTTTTTTTACATGAGTGTTATTTCAGAAATGTAAATCGCTTTTATGCCTCATAACCTTGACCGCCCCTTCAGCATTACTGTTGCCCTTTTTTTGTTCCTGTTTTATTTCGTAATGTTCTTGTAAACACCTCCCAGCTGTCAATCAGATCTGTTGTTCCTGTTTGCACTTCGCCTAATACCTGTTTAGTTTGGAATAGGAGACTTTGTGGGTCATCCGTTCTGCATTTTACCCGCCTCTCGTTCTCAGTGTATTTTAACCTGTGTGCATTAGCTGTAGGTGGGTTTAGTTTTGGAATGGCATTGATCGTGACCTCCTGGGGCAGATGGTCGCTGTAGTCTAGGGAGCCAATTTAGAAATCCCTTGCCCTTTGATACAAACTAAATGAAAGGAATGTAAAATCAATTGTGGAACGGGCCGTAGTTCTGTGAAAGGCTGCTGCTTGTGGGCGGTCCCCTGAGAATCTGCCATTAACTGCTCGGAAGCCCAATTCTTCTAATGATAAAAGAAGTCTCCGTGCTGTTTTCGAGCTTCTGCCTCCAGAGGTGTTATCTTGAGAGTTTGGCTCCCAAGCGAATGGATCCTCCTCATAAGTGATATCTGTAGTTGGGTTTCTGAGCATATTTACATTGAAATCCCCACTGATAATCCAACTGTTTGTATCCTCAACGTTTTATAGTTTTGTGAGCTCTTCCTTCAGCTGCTGATCTCCACAAGTTTTTTTCGGGGATGTAGATAGAGGTTTATCAAAATTATATCTTCCCTTTCGGCCCTCCCCTAGTAGAAATTTGTATCACTTGCAATGCATTTGGCGGGGTTAGTTTATTTGCGAGGGGCGCTACTGCATAAATGTTCCTTATATAACTATATATGGCAAGGCCGCCCTTTTTCTGCTCAGAGCTTTGCGACCCGGAGTGCTGTTTTCCTTTGCCTGTATTGACTCTAGGTCGGCGATAAATGCTGATGTTAAAATGGCCCCTTGTGGGTGACTCATTTCATTTCTGTGAGTGGGACTAGAGACAAATCTGCTGTTTCGAGTGGTATATTTTTCTTTTTGCATCTCTTCCTGGTTCGGGTTTTCTCTAAGATCATGGACCAAATCTTTTTCATTGCTCCTCTGAACATGTCCTGCTTCCTTTTTGTGAGTGACGCTAGTGGCCGTGTTTCTGTTACATGCGGTATTATTTTTGGTCTTTTGCCTCTCTTCTTGAATCGGGTTTTCTCTTAAATCGTGATCCGTATCTATTTCATTGCAGTTCTCGGCTGACATATCTCTTATCGCTGGGATTTTTTTCTTTTGGGCATTGCCCTCCCTTCTCTGCTTTCTCCCCTGTTTTGTAAATTGGAGGTGTTCCGGTGATTCTTTAATTTGTCGGGTTTCACCCAGTAGCGTTATATTAGTAGGTGGGGACTTTTGCCATCCTCTGTTCCTTAAGCTCCTGTCTAATCCTTGCTTTGTTAAGTCTGCGGCTTCCCCCTCCTGTTGTGCTTATTGAGTCAGCTTTATGGTATCCAGACTTGGTGCCAAGGAGCCTGCGCTCTGTAATGGCCATGCTTTGTTTCTTGGCTGGTCCAAGCCCTTTGGTGGATTATTTTTTGTAGCCTCCCTTATGTCTGAGAGGAAATTACCCCTTGCCGTTGGGAGTGTAGCTAGTTTGCGTACGATTGTTCTGCATGTGCAGTTGGTTTGTATTAGTTATGTCTCGGCTTACCAAATTATTGTGCTCTGCTAACTTGCCATAAATATTGGCAACGAATATTGAAAGCGAATTAAGGACGGAAAATTGGAGATCCATCTTGTCCGATTGATATTGGATGGCGTTTACGGGCATTTGTATTGTATGCAAAAGAGATGCCCAAATGCCTTCTTTTGTTTGTGAAGTTTCCCTTCTGGATTTGGGGTTTGGCGCACTCTTATTCAAACCTGGGAGTTCATCATGGGGGGCCACGGAATAGGAGGCTACCAGATCTTCCCACTCTTCTTGAGTGAGATACGAGGATTCAAAGTCCGTAGTCTGCAATGATTTAGTGGGTGGGAGGACTGGGCCTGGAGTTTGAATTTGAATTTGGCTGGGAGCGTAGCTTCTCTTGAGTTCTTCGAGTTATTGGTCAGATTGATGGCAGTGGAAAGAGGTACATGGCGTTCTTGCACTGTAGATTGCGGTGAGATTGATGTATGTGGAGACCTTCTCTCTATCGTGTCAGGTGATATAATGAGACCTTTCTTTCCCTTAGTGTTCTCTTGCCGTATCACCATGCAGTCAAGTGTTAGAAATATGTGCTTGGCGTGCCCTAACTCCACTTGAGGCATAGGATCACCATATCCTTTGGTTATTGTGTCACCCTTATTTGGGATATTAAGATTCCTGGGCATGTTGGGGGCTGGTTCTGCTTGTCCTTCGGTATTGCCTGGCGGTCCTTAGCCGTCGTCTAGCAGTTCAGCTGTGCCACAACTTGCTAGACCTGGAGGGCTCATCTTCCAGTATTTTTTCTTTTCACAACCGGGACTTGTGGGGAGGCCTTGGCACTCGCTTTTGTATTTGTTTTTGTTTCCCCTCCCATTGACCTTTGGCATTGCATTCTGCTGATCCTGCTCTTGGTCCTGCATTTATGGGCTCGAGGGAACAACATTTTCGGGCCCCTTATTAGGCTCTGCTATTCTTGTGTGGGCTGCCCCTTCCATATTGCTCCCCTCTTCTCCAACTTCTCCAACTTCAGCTAATTCTCTTTTAGCATCCGACTCCATCCCCAGATGCCTTTGCTGCTTTGGGGGAAGGGCCTTGATGGGCTCCAGCGGGGTTGGCAGGCTACTTGCATTGCAGCTGTTCAGACATATGACTGTGCCGACATCTTTAATAAATGAGAACTTTGTATACATTTTTGGTTGGTAGCCAGGCTTGGGCAGGTTAGGTACACTTGCTGCTCCTCTCAATTTGCTGTTTGGAGAGGGTTGGGGACTAGTGAGTAAAGGGGTCACGGAGGTCCAGGAGATCAAGAGTGTTTCTTCCTTCTCCTCCTCCTTCCTCTCCTCCCCTTTCTTCCTCAAGTCGTCCGCACTGACCTTCATAAGGTCTTTTTTAAGTTTCTTATTTGTCCTCCTTGTTCTTTTGATAGGATTAGCAGGTGGTGGTTGGTCCCTTGACTTCCCCGACCTCTTTGCTTCTTTCCTTAATTGGTCTTGGTCTTCTTGATCCTCTTAATCATCTCTTAGTGCTCTCTCTCTCTCTCTCTCTTTCGGTCCTTCCCCGTCCTCGTCCTTTGCTCTTTTCCTCTTTTTCTCCTTAGCCTCTTTTCCTCCTTTGCTCCTGCCACCTATTTCCAATCTGTTCTGTGGAGTCAGTTACAAGTTATGCCCAGGCTTAGAGGTGCGATAGAAGGGATTGGGAGTGGGCGGGAGTGTGAATTGGAACTGCTTGGATTTGCTTGTAGCTGGTACAGTGGCGGTGCAATGAAAATCCCTCACCACTCTGCACTGCTCTACTGGGAGCGCCACCTGGAGTACCAGACGCTGTAACAGACGCTGTATCAGACAGTATAAAGACAGTATAAAGATGTAACGAGCTAAGTCAAGCTGGAAGCGCAAATTCAGGTGGCTGGTAGCTGGTGGCTGGTGAATGTTGGTTGGTGGTTAATGATTGGTCGATGGAGAAGGTATTTGCCGTTAGCGTCGAGCAATGAGAGCAATGAGAGCAGGTAATGGTGCTCATAGGCTTGTCAACTGATTTTCTGTTTCCTGGATTCTGATAGACGATAGTCCAGTAGGTCTTTTCTTTCACTCCTGAGGAAGTAAGGTAGTGGGAGGAGTCTCTGGGCCAGTGGGAGGAGTGGGCAGTAGGCAGTAGCACAGTAGCAGCCAAAAACAGGCTAGTCGGCCTAGTAGAGGAGGGGAGGATGGAGGGAGGATGGAAGGTGGAAGAAGAAGAAGAAGAATAGAGGGAGACAGAGAGTGGGGTGGAGAGCAGGGGGCTCTGGAAGCCGCAAGCCAACCCCAACCGAGTTGGGTCGTTTCCGCATGCTTACCTGGGCTCTTCACTTAGCAGCCGCCCATAGGGGTGACCGCGCTCCCACACCCCACTCCCCGCTATTCACCTGCAACCTTTGCTCCACTTCTGCTCCACACTCCAAACCGTGCCTCAGTACAGCCAGACTCTGCACCGGTTTCTCCTTCTGCCCTGTCACCTGTTGCCTGTCGCCTCTGTGCCTTGGGAAGCCTTAGAAAAGGCTTGCGGTCACCCTGCGTTTAGTCGCAGCTGCCGACCGCCACTTCCCTTAACTACGGCAGCCTGGTGCTGAGCAACGCAGAGCAAGAGTGGCCGTGACAGGGGAGGGCAAAGCAGACAGTGCCCGCAGGGTGAGGCGGCCGCGGCTCCGGCTCCGGCTTCAGTCTTCGTCCTCTAATCCCCGGCTGCGGGCTACAGGGACAAGGGAGCATCTATAATATATATTTTATTTTAGGTTTCCATGTTTCTTTGGGTGAGGAAAATCCCACTTTTCCAACCAGAGATACCGGCTGAGAGCTGCAGGCTCGAGCATCTCCTCCTTGCACTTCCACCTGACGCTCTGCACTCTGAGCCTGCCACGCCCACTCAGTACAACTTAGTACAACCAGTAATTGCCGATCCACTGATGCAAGTGAGCTGTCCGGTAGGTTTATGCCTTTCTCTATGGGGACAGGTAGCCTTGCAATAGTGAAAAACTAAATTGGCTGTAATTCACTATTAGGACATGCCACACGTATCAGAGCATGGCGTATCTTTTTCATACAATGCACCCTGTCCAGGGGCCTACCTTAGGGGTGTCCGATATGTAGAAAAGGGAAGGTTTAGGGACTGGCAAGTGAGTGCACTTACCAAGTCAACATGGCAGTACTGGACTGCACACAGGCTCTGCAATGACAGGCCTGAGACACACTTTACAAGCTGCTTCTGTGGGTGACACAATCAGTGCTGCAAGCCCACTAGCAGCATTTGATCTACAGAACCTGGGCTCACATGGTTCACTGTACTAGGATCTGACAAGTAAATCAAATAAGCCAATCATGGAGTCACCAATTCATTACAATTTAACATAGGGAGCACTTGCACTGTGGCACTGAATAGCAGTGGCACAGTGCCCAAAGCATCTAAAACCAGCAAACCATGTCAAAAACAGAGGAAATTGACAGAAACCAGGCAAGTGGAGATCCAACCAGCATCCATTAGGAAGAGCTGCCCCTGTATTCCAGGCACTGATTTTGCCAACTCTGAGGCCAGTACAAGGGGTGGCAAGAGGAAAGCCAGGGATCACAGCTGCGACCCCTGGAGACCCCTTAATGAAGACCAGAACTACAACCCGCAAAATGCAGAGAGTTGGAAAAGTGGAATTTTCCTCACCCAAAGAAACATGGAAACCTAAAATAAAATATATATTATAGATGCACCTCTTATAACCCAAAATAAATATTGCACACATCAGAAATGAGTACCATAACAGATATTCACAATTAAGACTGAAGAAAGTTACAAAATTATGAATAACTCAAGGCCTTCATTACAAGCCTCTTCCGACGCCGTGAGTCAATTTTAATACAGGAAAAAACGACGTACCAGTGGAGCAAGGGGCTTGTAAATAAGCCCCTCAGTTTATGCTCAATAAAAAACCTGGAAATGAAGTGCATGAGTATGTTTGGTTTCACAATCTCCTGATGAAAGAACACATGTTAAGTAATCGCACTAATGAAAAGTTGCACCAGTTTCCGGTAGACATAGCTTTACTTTCTCCCCAAGAATTTGGAAAGAAGGCAGATACTTGGGTTAGGACAAGTGTGACCAAAACGTCTAATGGGGGTGACCAAAAATAAAGGGGTTACAAAACCTCCCGAGGGGAAAGGGGGTGATCCCCCCAAAGATTAAAACCAAGAGTGTTCTAAAAGTCACTTCAAACACGTTCAGGAGGGTGGGTTCCAGAAGTCTTCACAGTCCGCTGCTGGATATAAGGGTGAAAATGCTGATCCCTTAAAGGCCTGGTGTTGTGCTTGTAAGAAGGTTGGACACTCTACTGGAGATGCTCTCTGTCCTACCAAAAATGTCCCTGGTCCTCCGCCAGTTGCTACTGGTGTGGCAAATCTCCAGATGAGATAAAAAAATGTGCCCAGAGCAAATCAGGGTTCACACTGAGGCAGTAACGGCTCCTCGAGACGGTGCTGAGGGGCGGGGGAGGGCAGGGAAGGAGTATTAAACTCTGGAATACGGCAGAACAGAGGTAAGTAAATAAACAAATAAATAAAACGAATTACGTAGCACACGCTGCAACGCCAAATGGCGATGCAGTGCGCTCAATGCAATTTGTTTTATTTCTTTATTTATGTACTTACTTACCTCCGTTCGGCTGTATGCTGGAGTTTACTACCCCACATGCTGCCCCTCCCTCACCCTGCCCCACTGCCCAGCGGCACTCCCTCGAAGAGCCGCTACAGCAGTGAGACTGTTCTAGTGTCTGAAATGGAAGGAAGGTTAGGAACTTTGGCTGTCGGGACCCTTAACCTGAAACGGTTCCTACAATGCCCCCTAGTGAATGGGACCAGGATAGAAGCCCTAGGGCAGAGGTCTTCAAACTTTTTTGCTCGGAGCGCCCCTAAGCAAAATGTTTTGAGGTCGGGCCCCCGTCCAAACCTTTATGGCAAGGGTTGAGGGTGCAGTAGGGACATGGATGGGCGCAGGGGGCGGGGCTTGTGAGATGATTTCAGGAGCACTTTTTCTATCGCTCATAAAACACACTAAATATGAGACTTATAAAACAGCAAATGCATCAAACAAAAACATATATGGTCCCAAAAATACTGCTCCCCATAATTGTGGTGTTCTGAGCCCCTCACACTCTTGGACCCCAATACTACTACACCTGCTGCATTAATGATAACAGCAGTCCCGATTAGCAGGCTGTCTCCTCTGAATCTTTCACATCTTCACCACCATACCTGACCATACTCTGTCCCTTTCAGAAACAAGACCTTTTTTCTACAAAGGTTCCCTCTGTCCTAATGCTAGATAGGAAAATACCTCCCATGCCTCTATTTCAAAGGTAGACAGTGATCATTGTGATGCAGGGGACCCCTCAAGCCCTTGGGCCCCAGGCCTACTACATCTGGTTAATTAATGATAACCAGCAGTGACCACTTACACACCTGTGAAACAGTGAAGGTATCGGATCCTACAACTGCCCAACCCGGATCTCAACAATAAGGAAAACAGAACAGGGTGGTTGGACAGGATTATTCACACAACAATTCCTTAGTCACACAGTCAATCTGTACCATGTGACCCCTGTATTAGTATTCCAAACAAATTTATTTTTCTTTTTTAAATTTGTCAACAAATTTTGAAAAACAGACACAAACAGAACTACTGTCAGATCAAAAGGTTCATATATACAGTATCTACAAATGTACACATTTACAAATTTGCAACAATGAATTAAACAAAAATGATTTGACACACCAAAGAAAACAATAACATATACAATAGTCCAAATGAATTGCAATTATATACAGTGCAAAAATTTGTCCATAAACAGAAAACGGGCACCAGTCCTAGGGATTGAAGAACCAGGTGACAGGCGGGATTGAGATTGAAAACAAGCCTGCCTGTCTACAAGAGCCTGTGGTATAATGTTTATTATTGCGCGTTGGTCTGAGTGTAGGGGCCAAAGGGAAGAGAGCGACCGGTCACTGACCTCAATTCAGGCCGGCAGGCGAGATTAGCCCGTTCAATGGGGAAATTAATCCAGCCTCAGAGGGATCCTTGTTGCTCACTCACTCCAAACGACTAGCAGTCAATAATAATGTGAGCTGCCTTGACCCTCAAATGCTCTTGAAGCCTGACACCACGCCCAAAGTTCTGCTCTGCGTAAACTGCAGGTGTGACCACGAATCACGACATACCTACACTACGGCAATCTCTTGTGCCCTCGTGCAGAATCTTTCTCCCAGTCCCCGTCCTGAAGAGAACCTCGAACATTGAGGTTCGAAACGCGTCGACAATACCACCCTGTGGCTACAACTAAGGGTGCCGCTAGGATGTAAATCATACTTCCACTCTGTACCCTAGCTTCGTAACCCTGAAAAACATTATACCACAGGCTCTTGTAGACAGGCAGGCTTGTTTTCAATCTCAATCCCGCCTGTCACCTGGTTCTTCAATCCCTAGGACTGGTGCCCGTTTTCTGTTTATGGACTAATTTTTGCACTGTATATAATTGCAATTCATTTGGACTATTGTATATGTTATTGTTTTCTTTGGTGTGTCAAATCATTTTTGTTTAATTCATTGTTGCAAATTTGTAAATGTGTACATTTGTAGATACTGTATATATGAAGCTTTTGATCTGACAGTAGTTCTGTTTGTGTCTGTTTTTCAAAATTTGTTGACAAATATAAAAAAGAAAAATAAATTTGTTTGGAATACTAATCCAGGGGTCACATGGTACAGATTGACTGTGTGACTAAGGAATTGTTGTGTGAATAATCCTGTCCAACCACCCTGTTCTGTTTTCCCACTTACACACCTGGCAGCAGTACCTACTGTACTAATGATGGCCCTTTTTAAAGAAATAAAAGGGGGGATGGCACTTATATTACCGCATTTGCTACGTAATCCATCATGTGCTGCATAGCAAAGCATATCCAATTCTTCAGTGCTGTAAACTAGTACTTACAGACGTTCTATTCTGAAGGACAGAATTATGGTATTTTTTATAATTCTTTATTTTGCGGTACAGGAAGACAAATGCGTTCTTGTGGCACACTTATTATTTTAAGTGAATGTAGTTATATGTATGTTGCTGTTTATTTTGCTGCACAATTCTCTTCTTTGGTGGTCCTCTGCCATGTTATTAAAATATGTTGAATGGGGATTTAGCGGCCATTTAGTCACCTAAACTTACTTTGGGACGGGATCACCACGGACACCTTGTTGCTGTTATCAAAAGGCTGTTTGAGCTCGGTGTACATAAAAACCAATCATCTCCTTATTACCGCACAGACTAATATGTCCTCACAGCACTCTAACAAATACTAACTATCCCCTCTGCTACTAAACAATTCCCACGCCCCTTTAACAATTTCCTATTTAACTTCAACTTGACAACTTCTGTTAGTTGCAGCCTTTTCGCCATTTCTCTTGACGCCAGTGTTTCTTTGCAATGAACTGGCCTGTCTGCCCCTGGACCAAGCCTGCCTTCCTTTCATTCCCCATTCTCCTCTTACTTTACGTTGTTCTTTTCCGCAGCCCTATATTTCAATAGCTGGAACAACTCGACAGCAAAGAAACTAGCCTTCGAGATGCGCACAGGCACTGGCAGAAGACTACCATCAGCCCCATGGTACACAGCTGAGTTAAAAGAACTAAAAAAAAATGCAGAGCCAAAGAACGAGTTTGGAGGAAGGAATACTCTGAATTAGAAAATACAATTACAAAGAGGCATTGTTAGACCCGGCTTCCTGGGCACCAGGGCACTCAGGGGTAACTGCGCTCCAATCGCATCAACTGGAGTGTTCCCTCACTGATGTCCTGGGGCCTCAGTACTAAAGGGACCCAAAACTGGATAACCAAGTACTCCGCTCCAGCACTTGACTCTCTCAGGGTAGCGAGACAGAGCAGTCCAAGGCTTACTCAAGGAGGTGAGGTGGGGTTAGACATTCAGAATACAGTGTAAACCGTACCGCCAGCTGATAAACTCAATGTCCAGTCAGTGCTTTACTTTTTATAAAAGAAAAGTACTTTAATACACATAAAATAATTATTCTACACATAAAACTAGGATAAACAGTGAAAACCCGAAGTCTCTACAACCCTCTGGGGCAGAGTTTTGACCCCAAACAGTATTATAGCGCCTAGACGCCAAGCACTATAAAAACACAGTTAACATGAAAACACACAGTAAGCATTGCATATTACAGATCATGTTACACAAGGCTGTTCTCATTCACTAGAGCCTTGATACCAAACTTTGTATTGAAAGGATATAGTTTCAGCATATGATGTGAAGTCAAATGTTCGTGATCAGCCCCATAACCCCCCACCCAAAGCAACAGAAGTGCCCTCCCATTGTGAGTGAGGACACCGCTCTAGTGGTGTCAGGGATCTGAGAAGAGGTGCCAGATGTCTTGGCACAGTTTACTGGAGTCCCACTAGTCCAGTAGCCACTGGCTTGCTGAAGAAGGGTAGTGGCTGGGCAGAGTGCCAGTTCACCCTGATACCCTCAGAGATCACAAAAAGAAAGGTGGGGTCTGCTTCACTGGCCTCTCTTCCCAGTTACTGCTTGTACAGGCTCCCACAGCGCAAGGGAGGAGCCTAGAGGGGATTTGATCTCACCTTCAAAGACTAGAATCAAGCATCCTCCTCTCTCTGGCTCTCGTCCTGTGCTGCAAGCTTCTTTCCACCAGCCTCTGTGATGTGCTGTAAGCTTCCTTCCCACACCTTTGGTGATGTGCCGCAAGCTTCCTTCCCACACTGGGCAGCTGTCTGTAATTTCCTTGGTCCAAAGCGAACGCTCCTCCAAGCCTTACAACAGCTGGTCCTTAATGACCGCAGTGAACAGAGTCTTATCTTCTGTCTTCACACCCGCGGGGTCCGTGCCTGGCTATCTTCTCTGTCATAGCCCAGTCTTTGAACAACAGCTGACCACTCAGGCCAGACTTTTATCACCTCTGATTGATAGGCTCATCCAATCAGAGGGTCTGCTACTTTTTACACCTCCAATCACAGACCATTCACCGCGTGTTCAATGCATGGGTAAAGCATGTAGCAGGTCGTGTTCTGGTATCAGGCTGCACCACCCTCTAGAGAGGAATTTTAATTAACTCCAGCCCAGGAGGCCCTGACAAGTGAGGGAGGGTCCTATCCACACAGTTAGTGCAGCTAATCCCAGATAAGAGCTGAGGGTCTCCCCAGCCCACCAGGCCTTTCCAAGGAAATAGGGAGGGGGACGGGGGAGCTGGGATGTCCAGCAGGACAGCTCGCATTCCTCACACTGGCTCAAATCCCCATTCTTCCCCTGTACACCCACGGGCTCTCAAACACACATCAGTCAGACAAAGGCAACAGGCCCACAGGCATGGCAAACTGCACGGACTTGGTCAGGAGGGTGCATAGGGACTCACCCCTCCTGACTATAGATTTATTGCTGCCCCCACTGTCAGTCTACCACAGCCATAATAGAGAGGGCAGTAGCCACTCTCTGAAAAATAGGGGTGCACTAGGCATGCCCCCTCGACCTCAGAGCCAAGCTCTAGGGTCTCAATCCATGTAAACAGGGAGACCCTCAGTGGACATGTATGATTGTCATGCTCACTGAGGTAGGGATCTAGAAACTATACAGTAGCTTTTGAGTGACTTGTCTGGAGATTAGCATAAGGCAGGGGAAGCACTCTCTCCAGAGACATGCAGGAGACTTCCCGTCCCAACATATGCCCTCCCCAGATCAGAATGGCCAGTACTTACTTCCCAGTGGGAGAAGACCGATCATCTGATTGGATAAACCGGCGGGAAAGTCCATCTGCATTACCGTGCTGTAAGCCTGCTTTATGTTCCACTGTAAAATCTAGGGGCATATTATCAAGGGGGTTTATCTCTGCTTTTTTGGCTTTAAAAGCCAAGAAAGCGGAGATAAAATTATCTCCCTATTACCTAGCTGTCGCTAACACCAGTTAGCGACAGCTAGTAGGAGATAGCGACCATCATGGGCCCCACTTTGCATGTCAGTGATATTTATCACTAATGACATGCAAAGTGGGCGTGCCAAGATGTTAGCGAATGGAAGCAGTCGCTAACATCGCTATCTCCTATTACCAACTTTTGGAGATATTCGCGCTAAGCGCGAATATCTCCAAAAGCTGACACCTGCCCTGAGCAGTTCTTAGCCATGTTATCCAATGGGAGGTGGATAACATGGCTAAGAGCATTAGCTCGGTAATGCATGAATATCGCTGACTTTTCAGCGATATTCATGCATTGCGGCCGTTTTTTATCGCATTTGCGATAAACCCTGATAATAGCAAGGTTTATCTGCGATAATTTCTGGCGATGCTTAGCGTTACAAAAATTCGTTGCTAAGCATCGTTAGCGATAAATATCGCTTTACGTTGGTAATAGGCCCCCTAGTCCCTGCAGAGATATGGACCACCTGAGCAACTTTGGATTCTCACCTTTCATTGCCATAAGCCACTTGAGGGGCTTGTGATCTGTTTGAACCACAAACTTTGCACCAAACAAGTAAGGCCTGAATCTTCGAAGGGCCCACACTATGGCAAAGCATTCTTTTTCAACTGCAGACCAGTTCTGCTCCCTGGGGAGTAGTCGGCGGCTGATAAAGGCCACCGGATGCTCCCTTCCCTTTTCATTGAGCTGGGCAAGAACTGCCCCAACTCCCTTGTCTGAAGCATCTGTCTGCACAATGAAGGTCTGACTGTAATCAGGGGCCTTCAACACAGGTGCATTGCATAGTGCAGTCTTCAATTCATCAAATTCCTTCTGACACTCTTCAGTCCAGATCACCTTCCTGGGCTGCTTCTTAGAGGTCAGGGCTGTCAATGGAGCAACAATGGCCCCATAGTTTGCTACAAAATTCCGATAGTAACCAGTAAGGCCAAGAAAGGCCCTTACCTGGGTCTGAGTAGTGGGAGTCTCCCAGTCCAGCACCGCCTGGACTTTAGCCTCCAGGGGGCGAACCTTCCCATTACCCACCTGATGCCCAAGATAAACAACAGAGGACTGCCCAACTTGACCCTTGGTTGCCTTGATGGTCAGCTTGGCCCCCTGCATCCTCACCAACACCTGCTCCAGGTGTCCCATGTGGTCCTCCCAGGAGGAGCTGTAGACAGCAATGTCATCCAGGTACGCCACACAGAACTCCTCCAGGCCTGCCAATACATGATTGACTAGGCGCTGGAAAGTGGCGGGAGCATTCTTCAATCCAAAAGGCATAACTTTAAATTGGTAGAGGCCCCCTGGGGTTGAAAAGGCTGTTTTCTCCTTGGCACCAGGTGTTAATGCAATCTGCCAGTAACCGCTGGTTAGATCAAAAGTACTAAGGTACTTTGCGGCACCCAACCTATCCACCAGCTCATCAGCTCGGGGAATAGGTTAAACCGCGATAGTCCACCCAAAAGCGCAGTTCAGCTGACCCCTGCTTAGGCCCCAACAACACTGGACTGGCCCAGGGACTACGGAGTGTTCAACAACCCCCAGGTGAAGCATCTTGGCCAGCTCAGTCTTGATGCACTCTTGAACCCGGTCTGACATCCTATATGTCTTGCTCTTAACAGGCAGGGTGTCCCCTGTGTCTATGTCATGCACACAGACAGGTGTCAGTCCAGGAGTAAGTGAAAAGAGATGGGAGAATCTCCCCAGCAGCTGTTTACACTCCACCTGCTGTTCAGGTGTCAGTTCAGAGGCAAGCTTAACTCCCTCAACTGAACCATCCTTCTCATCACCTTGCAATAAGTCAGGGAGGGGCTCACTCTCTTCTTCCACCTCTTCAGCCATTGCAAGTAAAGAAACCGTGTACTCCCTGCGAAGACACGGCTTCAGCCGATTGACAGCGCCGGGACGCCCCTTAGCTGGGGCAGCTGTGTGCTTAAAAAATCCAAATAACATAACATAACATGGAATACCCTTTTGGGCTCCCGTGCAGCACCTATGTCAACTAGATAATTGACATCAGAAATCTTCCTAACAACTTTTAGGGGCCACACCACTTGTCCTCCAGAGCCCGGGGACAAATCGGCTTCAGGACCCAAACTTCCTGGTCCTCCTGGTACCCAGTCAGCATAGCCTTCTGGTCATACCACTCCTTCATGAGCTGTTGGCTGGCTTGAAGATTGTTCTTTGCTTTACTCATGAGCTGGGCCATCAGCCTACGGAGGCCCAAGACATAGTCCACCACATCATGGGTAGGGGACTTAGGGTTGCCTTCCAAGCCCTCCTTGACCAATGTCAAGGGACCTCGGACAGGATGCCCAAAAAGTAGTTCAAAGGGACTGAACCCTACCCCTTTTTGTGGTATCTCCCTGTAAGCAAACAGCAGGCATGGCAAGAGGAGATCCCACTTCCTCTTGAGGGGATCAGACAGAGTCCCCATCATGCTCTTTAAGGTCTTATTGAAGCGCTCCACCAAACTGTTGGTTGCGGGATGGTAAGCGGTGGAGAAGTGGTAGGTCACCCCGACCTCTTCCCACATGGCCTTCATATTAGATGAAATGAAGTTGGTTCCCCTATCAGTCACCACCGACTGTGGAAATCCAACCCTGGAAAAGATCCCTAGAAGAGCCCTAGCTACCACCTTAGCAGTAGTGCTCCTCAAAGCCACAGCCTCAGGGTACCTGGTGGCATGATCCACCACAACAAGAATGTATTTGTTGCGCGAGGATGATGGAGGGTCAAACGGACCAACTATATCAATCCCCACCCTTTCAAAGGGCACCCCAACAACAGGTAGGGGCACCAAGGGTGCCTTTGTCTGACCACCAGACTTGTCACTGGCCTGACAGACCAGACAGGTTCGGCAAAATATCTCCACATCCTGACCAACTCCTGGCCAGTAAAACAGAGGTGCTAACCTGTCCTTTGTCTTTTTGATGCCCAAGTGCCCAGCTAGGGGTACTTCATGGGCTAACTGCAGCAGGAAATTCCTGTGCACCTGAGGAACCACCAACCTTTTGCTGGCTCCTGGCTCTGGGTCAGCAGGCTCACTGTAAAGGAGTCCATCTTCCCCAGCCACCTTGTGCTTTCCGACTACTCCAGTAGAGACCTGTTCCTGAGCAGCTTTCCGCAGGCCCACCAGTGTAGGACACTCCGCCAGCGCCTTACAAAACTCCTCACGGGACGGTCCTCCTGCCGCAAGCAGCTCCAGCAGCTCTGGCAGGGACCCAGACTCCAACACCTTATCCGCCTCTGGATGCTCACCCTCCTCTACCACTGGAGCAGGAGGTGTCGACACCAGGACAGGTGCCTTCTCAGAATCTGCCCTTGGTCCTTGTTCTGGCCTGTTCCCCTCTAGTGTCTCTTCCGCTAGAGTTGTCCCCACTTCACTAGGAAGAAGTTTTACCTTCTGTGCCCTAGTGAGCACAGCTGATGAAATCCAGGCCATATAGGCCTCAGGGCCTGGTACTTACCCGGGTTCAACAAGATCATTCCCCAGAAAGCACCCAGCACCCTGCTTCTCTTGCACCCCAACATTGACCATGGACTTCCTGCCATTCACCTCTACCTCCACTCTAGCAAGAGGGTACTCCATGTCACCACCACTTGCTACAAGTCCATACCCATTGGAACCAGGAACGATCTCTTCGGGTTTGAGATATTTGCGTTCAACCATAGTCCTGTGGGCACCAGTATCCCTCATGGCAGGAACCTTCCTTCCATTGATACTTGCCACACTCATATACCCCGTTGAGTTAGGGTGAATATGCTTAAGGGCTTCTGGGTCAAGTTCCCAGATGTCCCTGGTGACTAAGTTAAACTCACTTGGGCCTCCCTTCATGTCTGCCCCCACTGAAAGCACACTTGCTATCACGGGTGCCACTGGCACCACGTCCTTCACTGGGCAGTCTGGCTTTAAGTGTCCCTCTCGGTGGCACTTATAGCATTTAATCCCCTTCGGAGTGAAAGTACCCTTTCCTCCTTTCCCTTTCTGGTACTGACTAGAGGCCCCGTTCCCCTTAGACTCTTGTCCTGACTGAGAGCCTTGGGAACCGTTCTGGCCCTTCCCCTCTGGTTTAGGGTCAGCCTGCTGGGAGTTCTTCTCCCCCTTGGGCTTGGAAAGGGGTTGCCCCTGCCCCCTGTTCACTCTGTTGGCAAGCCACTTATCTGCCATCACTGCAAGTTTCTCAGGATCCCTCTCAAGAAGGTCAGACAAATACTGTCTGAGTGGGACAGAGCACTCCTCCCGGAGACGCTCTGCAATCATCACCTGATTTAGGGACTGGTAATCATTTGCTTCCATCCCTCTCACCCACTCATTCTAGTCTCTCACTATGTCATGGACCCAATTCTCAAAAGAAACCCCCTCTGCCTTCTTGTTCTCACGGAACCTCTGCAAGTACTGGGCTGGATTCAATCCAAACCGCCTAATCAAAGCATCCTTCATGCACTCATATGTCAGACTGTCTTTCTCAGGCATCCTTTCAATCACTTCAGTCCCTTCCTGAGGGAGGCGACTCAGTAAAGTCGCTGCTTTGGACTGACTATTAAGACCTTGAGCCTTACATGCTAAATGAAAATCACACATCCAACTGAGAATATCAGTGCCAGGGACATACATGTGTATCAATTCTTTTGGTACCTTGGTGGTATTTTCCTTTCCCTGGGACTTTGAAGTGGATGCACTATCCACAGAACTAAGCCCTCTATCAGCTGCTAACTTGAGCTTCTCTTTCTCTAGGGCTATCCACTCTTTCTCCAATTCCCTTTCCTTCTCTTTCTCCTGTCTCTCCCTTTCTTTCTCCCGCATCTCCCTTTCCCTCTCCTTCTCTTTCCAAGCCCACTCTTCCTGTCTGACCCTTCGCTGCTCCTCTTCTGCCTGGCGGGCCATCCTTAGCTTCTCCTTTTCAAACTCCCTTGCTTTCTCCTCTGCTAAATTCTTAGCTTCCTGGAGTTTCAGCTGAAGTTTAAGGGTCTCTGCTAGCTCAGCCCCTCCTAAGGAGGCGAATCCTGGGACAGGGGAAAAGGTAGCCCTGGAGATAGGGGGAGGTGACAGAGTAGGGCCCACGATCACACACACTCTCAAAGCGCACAGCCACTGACTCACACGAGCAGAAGGCAGCCGCAGAGCGAGGTCTGGCACCCATCAATGGCCTGGCTCAGACATTTACATTCTTGCGTGGGTTAGCTTTTTTTTTTTTTTTTTTTATCCCTTTTTTTTTTTTTATCACCACCTTGGTTTGTTGCTTAGTTACAGTTGCAACGTTGTGGCCTGGAGCCATTTGCCACTGTACATTACAATGTGGGGGCCTCGTATTTTTTTTATTTATTGATGCGATGTTATCAGTTCTTAATTTGTGCCGGGATTGTGAAAGGGATTGATTTGTGTGAAGCTGAAGAGATTGAACTGCGGAAAAAGTTAATTTTGACATTTCCACTTTACCGATAAAGCAACCTATGAACTCCAACTATCCCAGGCCACTAAATCAAGAGAGATTCTGTTGAAGGCGCGCGGCCTTCCTCCTAGTCGAAGATGGGTTTGTGCGATGACTCAGACAGAATTCTGGGGCATATTATCAAGGGGGTTTATCTCCGCTTTTTTGGCTTTAAAAGCCAAGAAAGCGGAGATAAAATTATCTCCCTATTACCAAGCTGTCGCTAACACCAGTTAGCGACAGCTAATAGGAGATAGCGACCATCTTGGGCCCCGCTTTGCATGTCAGTGATATTTATCACTAATGACATGCAAAGTGGGCGTGCCAAGATGTTAGCGACTGGAAACAGTCGCTAACATCGCTATCTCCTATTACCAACTTTTGGAGATATTCGCGCTAAGCGGGAATATCTCCAAAAGCTAACACCTGCCCCTGAGCAGTTCTTAGCCATGTTATCCAATGGGAGGTGGATAACATGGCTAAGAGCATTTGCTCGATAATGCATGAATATCGCGGACTTTTCAGCGATATTCATGCATTGCAGCAGTTTTTTATCACATTTGCGATAAACCTTGCTAATAGCAAGGTTTATCTGCGATAAAAATCGCCGATTTGCGGCGATAAATTTTGTCTCTAAACAAGTTAGAGACAAAAATTATCGCTAGTTGTTGGTAATATGCCCCTCTGTTCGTGTCGTGTCTGTCTTCTACCCTCGTCAGATAAAGAAGGTTAAAGGTTGTCAAGTTTGTTTTGCACGGTGCTTCGTTTTGGTCATTAAGGGTTTTCTGAGCACTTACTGAGGCTAACTCTTGGTTATGATCACACGATAACGGCAAGTTACCGGCCTGTGCCCAGAGGCATTAAAGTCTTTGACAGGTGCTGGGCACACTCACTTGCCTGCACTCGTGGTTACCGTCCACTGCAGGCTGCACACTGCACCACTGTGCCAAGAATGCCCACTACTACCTTTCACCAGCATCCGCTGCTTATTGGGGGCATTGCACTGGCCTGGTACGAATTATAACTAGTTCGGGGCTAGAAGCAAAATTCACTTTTCCAAAGCTGCTTCATGTTCATAGTCTAAGGTGCACAAAGCGCTGCGAGGCACAGTGGACTACTCTCACAAACTAATACATTTTAAGAATGTAAAACTCTTGCACCAAAAGGTGTATGCTTGCCAAGTGGCATTGCACCATGCCCACCTTGCGTGTGTGGTGTTCTTGCTTTAACTTACACCAGGGCATTTCAGTGCTCGGAAGCAAACTTGCTGAAAAATTGCGCTTTATCAAACACACAAACTTTTAAGGAGATTAACTAAATTCGTCAACAACACTGCAATGTGTGTAAATGTAGGACTTCTATGGATTGCAGAACTAAAAAAGATGGCAGACAAAATGTACGTCCTGCGAGCAAAATAATAGTGTCCATGTTCAACACAAACACTCATAAATGCACTACATAAACTTTCATAAATTCTCTACACAAATGCTCATAAAGTCACTACAAAATAAATAAAAAGTATTTAGGTGGACTGTTTAATCCCCACTGGACAATCCAGTGCCTTGATGCCTTGAGATGTTTGAATGGCTATACTTTCATGCAAAAACATTCTCAAGTAAATTGCTTCTATGCAGTGAACTGAATGGTCTGCTTTTGTTACATGTAGCACTTAACAGTCTACCCAACTTTGGGGCATATTACCAAGGGCCTCATCGGCGCTTTAGCAGGAATTTTTCCCGCTAAAGCGCCAATAATTGTATCGCCCTATTACCTAGCTGTCGCTAACACCAGTTAGCGACAGCTAGTAGGAGATAGCGGGCATTTAGGTGCCCACTTTGCATGTCAGCGATAATTATCGCTAATGACATGCAAAGTGGGCGTGCCAAGATGTTAGCGACTGGAAACAGTCGCTAGCATCTACATCTCCTATTACCAACTTTTGGAAATGATCGCGCTAAGTGCGAATATCTCCAAAAGCTAACACCTGCCCAGAGCTGTTCTTAGCCATGTTATCCAATGGTAGGTGGATAACATGGCTAAGAGTATTTGCTCGGTAATTCATGAATATCGCGGACTTTTCAGCGATATTCATGCATTTCGGCCGATTGTTATCGCTTAGGAGATAAACCTTGATAATAGCAAGGCTTCTAAGCGATAAAAATCGGCGGAGCTCGGCGATAATAATATTGCCGCTAAACCAACATAGCGATAATTATAGCTACTTGTTGGTAATATGCCCCTTGGTTTCTAAAAAACACCTCTTTATTGCAGCAGATCGTAAAGCTTGGCACATGAAAGCAATTTGCCCAGGAACACACTTTCAAATGCGTTTTGTTTGAATGAATGCTGTTGTTGTGAAATAAGTAGACTGTTATAATCGATGTCGTGATGCTCAAGCAGTAGTTTATTTTTGATTTTGACTGCTTTTGAGTTGTCAGTGTAGGCAGTGGGCATAACAATGGTACAGTTGGGTGGCGCAGTAATGCAGCCGGGTGAATAACTGTAAGAAGTTGTGACCACCGCATAAGAAAGATTTCGAGCACCGGTACTTCTTTTTTTACAAATTAAGCACTGGATGTTATATAGCGCGGACTTTACCCGATGGTGTCAGAGCGCTTCACAATAGGAACAGAACTAATACATGAGGAGAACATTACACGTGAACAGATTACAAAAGCAAACGTTAATTTAGATGAATCAAAAGTGACAATAGTGGGCAACCAAAATACAAGAGGTAGCAATCGGTACATTCCTGGAGGAAAAAGTGATGTGTGCAGGTCACAAAAGCGTACAAAGTACAAGTGAGGTATAGTACTGCAATAAATGTCAGACACTCCAGCACAAGAACAAACGTTACGTAGGCAATGGTGGCACTTGTGCAAGCATCTAAAGCAAACAAAATGTGAGAGGAGCAAACAGTGTGTTACAAGAGAAAAGTGACGTGTGCAAGTTACAAAAGGGTACCAAACACAGGTACAAGGATAATACTGAAATAAATGGTAAACACTCCAACCACAAGAACACACTGGGAAGGCACTTGCATACTCATGGAGAATAGAATTTTCAATAGTGGGAGGTCCTTTGTATTTTTTTTTAAAGTTCCTTCACGTTCGTACTTCATCAAAAATCGGTCTTCCTTAGTTGTGATTACTTTATTTAAATACATCTTTCTCTTTATCTTCGTGGTGGAATATTCCTTCACGGGTGGTTTTATCTCCAGTGTGTTGTTATTTTCCTCACCTCGTCGCCATTGTTAAGTGAGAGACACCAGGCAGCGGTGATGACAAGGCTCCTTTATTTAAGTGTTAAACACAACACCCTGGCAGGAGCGACGCAATAAAGTCCTATTCATTTCTTCCACCCCCGCAATTGTTTGCAAAATTTAACAGAACAATGTATGATTAAAATTGTAACAGTCAGCGCCGCCACCACCCCAGAGCTGCATGCAGCTCATGTATGTTGCCAGGGGTTGAAAACTTTCAATGTAGATTTTTAATCTGTAATGTAATGAATAATGAAGACACTAAGTTTTACAGACTTTATTAAAATACAATTTAGAGGGAGCAGTAAATTGCACAGAACACTATTTTTGCCTTGCTTATTCTTTGTTTTCTACTATTGTATTCTGAGCGGTCCCTGTTTCACATGACAAAGTCACAGTAAGGACTGGTCTTGAAATTGAGTAGCTTTAAGGCAGGTGCCCAGTTAACGCCCTCCCAACATCTATATATTGAATACAATGTATATTTGTCCTTAAAATTGTTTCTGATGATAATTTGTGCATGATTTCAGATTTGCTAATTTGGGCTGGTTTTTGGGCTGGAACTGGTCTGATTGGGCTTCTTTTGGGCTTCTTTTTGAACGGCTTTGGGCAGAGGCTCGTTTTACAGTGATAAGAATAAATTCAACCAGCATAATATCAAAAATTCTATTCGTAATAGGTGAAGATGTTCTATCCCGCTTCTTTTTCGTGCATGTAGCGCTCCGCTGACGGGGGTTCTGTAGATGTCGCTTCATGGCACTTCCACATACTGTGATCCTTGGCTAATCACGTAGGACCTCATTTATGAATAGAGACGCATCGTTGCGTGAAAACAGCGATGCGTCACTTTTCACTGCGCCCTCCTTGCGACACCAATGATGCGTCATATTTACAGTATGACGCATTATGGCGCAAGGATTACAGATACGTCAGTATTTCTGACGTATCTGTAAGCGCAAAAGCGAAGCATTGCTGGAGTGTGTCACAAAAGTGACGCAACTCCACCAATGTGTCCTTTCACATAGTGCCTGCATCAGAGGCAGGCGTAAGAAATTGACGCATTTGTGTCCTAGAAGTGGCGCAGTGAAATCTTATAGATTTCACTGCGTCACTTCTACGCCTCTTTCTTGCGCCGGAATGCCCCCCTGCATACATTATACCTGGCCCAGGTATAATGTGGCGCAGGGGTTTACAAAGTGACGCATCTACTTAGATGCGTCACTTTGTAAATATGGTGCAAAAAGGCACATTTTTTACACTGCTAGTGCGTCACAAAAAGTGACGCACCGGCGGCGTAAAAGTGAGGCATGACCTCATAAATGAGGCCCTTAACCCCTTCGATGCTCATGACGGAACGGTTCCGTCATGAGCGTCGGTTGGCCTGTGCTCATGACGGAACCGTTCCGTCATGAGCAGGTAGGCTCATTAGAACCTTCAGCACAGCGCAAAAATTTGCGCCGCGCTGAAGGTGTTAATCTCCCCGTGCCTGAATGAGTAAACAGAACCGGGGCTCATGTAAAGCGCTCCAATACTTTCGGGTCGAGTTTGCGCTATATAAAATCTGCACACAAAAATAAATTATAACATGGTTCTGTTACGTTTGTCCAGGTCTATCCTATGGCGCTTGTGCCCCAGGACCATCTGTTGTATGTACTTTGTGGGCCCTGGAGTATTGCGGCAGAATTGTTTGCTTCTGCACTTTCTGCTTAGGGTCTTTGGGGCAGATTTACAAGAGGGTGACTCAGTGTGGAACACATGCCATTTGGCTGCGCCGCACGGAGTCACTTTCAAGGCACAGGGATACGACATATTTACAACAATATGTTGCATCTCTGTGCTTCTCCCTGCGCTGCCGCACAAACTGCTGCCATGCGCCAGTGCAGGCACCCTTGCACCATGGTGCAAGGATGCCTGCGTGGTGGGGAGATTGTTTTTGAGCAGGAAGGGTTTCCTTCGTGCACAAAAACAATCTGAAATGCTGTTTTTTAACTTCTATGTGTGCTGCATTAGCACACATAGAAGTAAAAAAACGTCATTGTTTCAATGATTGTTTATGTGCAGGAAGGGAACCCTTCCTGTACATAACAAATTATTAGAGGTGATTTACTCTTTTTATGTGTGCTGCAGAATGCCGCACACATGGAAAGAGGAAAAGAAAACTTGAAGAAATTAATACATCTCTCCTCGTTTCGCCTCCCTATGCCTCACCTTGCGAGGCGTAGCATTCACACACATTTTTTCAAGATTTGCAATTCCTCGTAAATCTGGAAATGTGTCTAGTTCCATGGGTGTTCCACGGGAACACCCACAGCAACACCCATGGAACAACCCTTTCATGCAAAGTACTGCGTGCAAAGGGGCCATATTTACAAGGAAAGGAAAAGTCATGCAGGGTAGCTTTTCCTGTCCTGGTAAATATGGAGCAGTAAAAAGGGCCACCAGTGCATCACAAAAGGTGACACACTGGTGGCGCAAAGGGGCTTGTAACTCTACCTCTTAATTTCACAATTTTTAGGTCAAGCTTAGATCGACCTGTTATATCGTTCTGTGGGATTTGGCAAACCCACTGATTGCTATTGGTAACTAGTTATGAAATTCAGAAATGCTGGCTTCTTATTGGTACATTTCTGTCAAAGTCCCTCCTTTGTGTGTTTAGTTCTCTTTCCGACGATTTCACTCTGAGAACATATTAGTTGGCCATCACACAGTACAGTGTCTTCCCATCTGGCTATTGAAGTTCAGCGAGCTCCACTCGATGGTATTGAAGCACTTTCCAAGAAGAACACCAGTTACGTTGCAGATGGACACATTCATTTTTGGATAGGCACAGGGAGATTAAGGGGCATGTTTACGAGGACTTTATATCCACTTTTTTGGCTTATAAAGCCAAAAAAGCGGAGATAAAACTATCGCCCTATTTACAAGAGGGTGCTAACATGCGATATTTTCCCAACGCCTGCAAAGTGGGCGTCACTGGGCGTACCCCGGATGGACTACTTTGCAAATATCGCTGATGTTCACATCGCAATATTTACAAGGCTGCCCCAGCATTTTAGCACACGTTAGATTTGGGAGCAAAACGCTGTTTTCTTCAAAAACGAAAGGGCATATTGTCAACGGCCAGCGATAATTATCGCTGTCCGTACATAGCGATAGAAATATTATCGCCATGATAACGCTATATTTACAACGCTCAGCTCTATGGCGATATTATTTCAGCGATAGCGGTGTTTTCAATGGAACATCGCTGGTTTTCCAGCAATGTTCCATTGAAAAACTGCACGGTGGAGGGCTGCAACCGTGTCGCAGAGTTTTTCACTAACAAAGTCACTCACCTCTACAATTCCTTTCCCCGACAGGCTTCTAACGTTCCCATATGGGGGAAGGGTGTGGAAAAGATGGGAGCTCAACAGTTTACCTCCTTCCTTACCCCGCCCACAGAAGAGCTGATTCGCATCTGCGGGTCAATTAAATCTGGCTCCCCAAGAGACCCAACGACCCCCAGTCGGCTTAAGGGCAGCCTGCAGGTTCTCGAACCTTATGTTCGTAACCTGCTTGATTCCTCTTTTCTGTCCCAGAATGTCCCCAAGGCCTGGAAACGGGCGGTTGTCCTCCCCCTGCAAAAAAAGGCCAATGTGAATTTTGAGAAATTCGACAATCTCCGCCCCATTTCTCTTCTGCCTTACATGGCCAAAATAGCGGAGAAAGTTGCCAATATGCAACTGATGCAGTTCGTGGAGGAGGCATCGCTACTCCACGATTCACAATTTGGCTTCCGTCCCCGCCACTCAACGGAATCTGCACTTTTGGCGGCAGTGGAGGCACTCCGCCAGGGCGTGGATGAGGGCCAGACTATGGCCCTGATCCTACTCGACCTGAGTGCAGCATTCGACACTGTAGCACATACCATCTTGCTACAGTGTCTGAGTGAAGGAGGGGTCACAGGTGCTGCACTTGGTTGGATTAAGTCCTTCCTGTCTGATAGGTGCTTCCAAGTCCGGATGGGTGAGTGCTATTCGAGGGAGATCGAGTTGGGCCAGGGCGTACCACAGGGTTCGTCCCTGAGCCCGACTTTATTCAATATCTATGTCTCCCCGTTAGCAACCATCGCGGAAGACCACGGTATACACCTTGTGTCCTACGCCGACGACACGCAGTTGGTCGTCTCCCTATATCGCTCCCCTGGCCTTGCGGCGGACATCTTCAGGAACTGCATGCAAGATCTTGCAGCCTGGATGTCCGCACACTGTTTAAAACTAAACGGCAGCAAGACCGAGGTGATCGTGGTGGGGGGCGGGCCTTCTGCGTGGTCGCCTGCGTGGTGGCCATCCTGCCTGGGTGAGGCCCCCACACCTAGCCTGGAGGCCAAGAATCTTGGCATGTGGCTTGATAATGACCTTGCCTTTGGCCCGCAGGTTGGCCGGGTGACGGGGGTGTGTTTCGGTGTCTTGAGAACTCTGAGGAAGGTTTTAGATCTGCTCCCCCTCTCGGCTCGTAGGACGCTGGTGCACGCCCTGGTCACCTCGCGCCTGGACTATGGTAACCTGCTCTATCTGGGGGCTTCAGGCAAGGTCATGGGGCGCCTTCAGGTGCTCCAAAATGCTGCAGCCAGGCTCGTGCTAAGACTCCCGAGAAGGTCTCCCTCTAGGCCCGCTCTCCAAGTTCTCCACTGGCTTCCAATGGAGAAGAGAGTTGAGTTTAAGGCCCTCTCCACATGCCATCGCATTTTGAGTGGCAAAGCCCCTGGGCCACTTCAGAGTCTGGTGTCTCACTATGAGCCCACCCGTGATCTACGGTCCTCTCGGACGGGACTACTTGTGGTGCCCAGAGTTAGGAAGGCACGGATGGGAGGGAGGTCCTTCAGGTACCTTGCGCCCAAGTGCTGGAATGCCCTGCCCCTAGACCTCCATCTTGAGCCATCTGAGGCCCTGTTCAGGAAAAAATTAAAAACTCACCTTTTTAGCAGATAGCACCTGGGTAGGGGGGATGGCAACTGCTCACTTACCATAGCGCGGGGACACGCCTTCTGGCGTCACCAGGCGCTTTAAAAATGTCCAAATAAATAAATAAACAGCAATAACGTTGCTGATACAACCCTGTGGTCGTATCAGCATAACCCATCTCCCATTAAAAGTATGCCTTAGTCAGGAATTTAGCAGACGTTAATATCCTGAGTTAAGGCTAAGGTAGCGTGATTTTTTTTATCACTTCATCTCCTCATTAATATCGCAAAGCTGCCTTCATGATATTAGCATGTGTTGTTTTTACAGCCACACCTTCTTTGCATCTCATTAGGGACGCGAGGCGAGGCTGTGAAAAAATGGCCTTTACAGCAAGGAAACACGCACTAGCGTGTCCTTGATGATATTGCAATATAATTATCGCCGCTTTTTGCCCAAAAACAGACACTAAAGCTGCGATAATTATATCGCCAGCCCTTGCTACTATGGCCCTAACATCTGCTAAAATGTAGACCTACCTATCCCTAACATTGGGGTGGATTATGCTGATAGGACCCTGTGGGTCGTATCAGCAAAGTTATTGCCGTTACGCAGGGAACATCGCTGGCAAACCAACGATGGGCCCTGCAAAACGGCGCTAACCTCGCTATCTCTGGAATTTTTGTCCCTGGAGAAACATGTTGTTAATAACCCGCTACCAGGGCGATGAATTCCAGAGATAGCCCGCGATAACAAAATTATCGCTATACACGGCCAGCGATAAGGCTGTTGATAATATGCCCCTTAGTAATATTTTTTCGTCTCTCTCCTCTTCCCCTAAGAGATCCCTGTTTATTTATTTATTATTGAAAGATCTGTGATTTGCTAATAATAACAATTGTTGAGCCACTAATAGTTACCATTGTTGAGCCAATGCTGAGGCTCAAGCACTGGTCCCCAGCTCCCGAGTCAGCAGCTCTAACCCCTGAACCCCAGCCTCTCCCCCTGAGGGCAGCATAGAAACGGGACAATTGATTACATGCTTTTTTTTCCTTCCCTATTTTCTAACTTTGTTACAATGGTGCACGCACGCCACCATTATAACAAAAGTAAACAAACAGAAGAAAAAAATATGCGGCTGCCATTTTTCCCCAATTTGTTTATTTTAGTTACAATTGCCGTACTCGCGCTTTAGCTATAAACATCTGAAGCTAAAGTGCAGCTATTTTTGATTGCTTCAAAAATAGGAAATAGGAAAAATTCTAATTTTCTATTTCCTTACTTTTAAAGCAATTGCGGCACCCACGCTTTAGCTTCAGATGTTTAAAGCTAAAGTGCGAGTGCCGCATTCGGCATTATGATGGTGGAGTGCCTGGCCTCTCCAGCCCCCACGTATCAGCGGCCCTAGTTCCAACGTGCTTTCAGATAAGAGCCACGCTTTAAGAGACAATGATTAAAGAATGTCTCACAGTGACCCCTTTATAGGTCTCGCCTACACAGCGCGCATGCGCTGCTAAGGCAAAATTACCTATTCCTATCGCTTTGGCTTTTCAGCCAAACACGTGCACGCGTTCCATTGCCTTCAATGGCAACGCGTGCACGTCAGGCGATATACTTGCAGGAGCGCGTTGCGCTATTAGGTCGCACGCCCCCGCAAGGGAATCGTGCAGGCACCCTCCCCCTGCTGCCGCACGAAGCGCACGCTTGTTACTTCAAGAATCTGGATTGACATTGACATGCATGCAAATCTAAAGCAGCGAGCGGAGTGGCGTTGGTAATCCTAGTCAGCCAACAGTACCACGATGCACAAGGCCCTCTGTGGGACAGAATCGCGAATACGAAGACGCAGCTGCTTCGTCCCACCTACTTCAAAACCGAAACCTAATTCTCACGGACGGGGCTTGGCAGGAGTCGTGGCTCCCTCTCCCACGCAGCTGCTTTCTGCCTTGGAAATGAAACTATGTCTGCAGCTAAAACACTTGGGAGCTTTTGACAGAAATAGCTGACTCAGAGCGCAGGCATCCTGGGGGCACTGAAGTGTTTGATCCCGCATAGTATTTTTTGCTCTACCTGGCTGCATACCTACCTCTGTCAGCCGTGTTCCTGAGTTAGCACAATGGCCCCGCGGCAGCCAAAGGAAAAAATAAAGGGCGTCTGAAGCTTCTGCCACCAGCGCGAGCAGATCCCGGTTAGCGGCGTGCTGTACAAGATCCCTGACGACGAGGTGGCGGCGCACTTCAACTGCATGGTAAGAACTAGAGGCATCTCGCGTCCGTGGGCGTGCAGGAGGCGGGTTCTGGTTTAATTTGCTCTAGAGTGACCAGATGCTCCGGACACTCCCTGCATGCCGACACTTTTTACTGAAAAGACACATTGATTAAAATATTATGCGTGCTCACATTCTCTCTCGTAAGACAAAGCACACTTGGACAGCACACTGTTTTAAGGCATTCCCTGCTGTGCTTCCTGGCCCTTGCCTAGTTCATGCAGAATTGTAGCAGGCTTCGAAGAGCTATGATCAGCAACTGAAAGTACTTCAGGGCAGGCCAAGGTTACCTGATTCCTCTACACAGAACAAGGGGTTTATTTCTTAAATCATTATTTACAATACATTATTCAACTCACTTTCGAAAAAGATGACATACTTTTTAATGGTAAATCAACTCTTGGAAAAGGGCTCTGTTTTTTCCGTTTTAAATTCAATCCAAATAATTTACTTTAATATTCCATACGTATTTGTTCATTAGCTCCACCCTCAAATGTTTTATCATTTACTTTCTAGTGCTTGCCATTAGAAAACCATGACTCCAGACCCCAAAATTCAATACTACACTTATTTTTGTTTTTTAAATATCGCGAACTCGACCCGAAGGTATCATAGCGTTTTTCATGAGCACCAGTTATGTTACAGAGTGACACATTCATTTTGTCAGGCACAAATATATTAAGTCATTTGCCCAGAATCACCGGGTGTTGAGCATCCCTGCCGAGACCGGACCCCGATCCCCCAGCTTCAAGGTCGACAGCTCTAGCCATTAGGCCGCATCCTCAACTATATCGTGACATGGGTGATGCACAGTATCTTTTTTTCTTTGTGCTTTCAAAACCTGAAAAAAAGTGCACCGCCACTAAAACACTGACTGGTATTTTGAATCTTTCGTCTGTTTAGCTTGTCTTGTAACTCCGTGGATGTGTGCAGTCCTGTGTCAGTGATTTTGCCATGTAATCCTTCTGTGTTCAGAGTTGATACCAATTTCTAGCCCTACTTATTTGTCTATGGCACATAAGAAGAAATCACTTTTAGATGGGTTCCATAGCTGTCTTAATGATCCCTGGCTGATCATTAAAATGAAGAAAGACAATGTTAAAAAAGAACACAGATCATTTGTATTCTTTTTTTCAATACGGACTATCTGTCGTTTATAACAAGCATTGGCATAGGCAATAGGTCTCGCCTTTGGGGCTTTATAAGTGTTTAGCCATGCAACAGTTTATGTTGCACTAATGATATTGTGCTGCATAATTAAATACTTAGAAGGTCCCAAAGGCGAGACCTATTGGCTATGCCATGCTTGTTGTTATTATGCTGAGCGCGCTGTCTACATTACATAAAGCCTCCACAGTCTCAAATTACTCTTAATTACGTGAGTGGGTGCAATCGTGTTATTATTGGTAGTCCCGTTCCACATCAACGAGTAATACAGGATTACAAAAATTCCTCAGATTACTCTAGTAAAATTGAAATTCCACCTAGGCCTACCTAGAAGAAGTGTGCAATATCCCTGAATAACTCTTTGCATGAAATTGTAAAACTGAGCTGACAAATGTGGTAAACAACTACTTGTGTTCCTACTAATCATACATGGCATCATAATTAATGGAAGAGTTGAGTCAGATATACCTGCCAGACCTACTAGAAGACGCATCACAGGCACCTCAACAATACACTATAGAATCTCAAACCATGAATTATCCAATGTAATCTCGGGAGTAAAGTTGTTACATTTTACACACAGTGAACAAGCAGTTCTTCAAGTTACCTTTGATCCCTTGCTGGAACAATCCTCTGAATGGTCCTTTGAGACGCGATATGGTCAGAGTGATGTTGGCCCAACACATGGACAATTGCATTAGAACACCACTAACATAAAACATTTCAACAAGATGGCTATAGCAAGTTTGGGCCTGATAGTTTGCTGAGGACCATCTTGTAACAGAGTACGAGAACTGTATATAGAAAGTAAAAAAGGCAATGGATAGTACAACAAAAACACAAAAAAAGATGTAAACAATTACATGAAAGATGCTGCAGATTCAAAATAATAACAAGCTCAAGCGCAAAAAAATCCTGCAATAATCTATAACTGGGAAGAAGAGATTATAGACTTTAGGAAAAATGGAAATTACACTGAATCGCTCAAAAGGGGTAGGAATATGATCAAATTTGGCACAAACTACATCAAGCTGCTTAAGAGAATACAAAAGGCTTAAGAGAATACAAAATGCAATTTTGGAGAATAGTTGCTCTAAACTGTTGGACAAAGAACTCTTGGGTTGTCTCTATCCCACCTGAGGCATGAATAGATAACATAACCAAGTTAAACACAATATAAAAAGATACATGATTGGAAGAAACAGCAGGTAATTCGTCTAAATCCCAGTATTCTGAGATGATTCCTCCTCCAATGTGCAAACAAACAGAGATCTTTATAAAACGGGCCAGAGCTTTAAGAGCCTTGGGCCTAGATCAAAAAGACCTGGCACATTTCCCAATAACAGCATCTTTTGCGGGGTTTTAGACATAGAAGCTACACACATATCTGGTAATGAGATGTGACTTAGTAGGCCCCGACTAGCAATGTATCATTAGAGTGAGCCAATCAATGTTGTAATACATGATACTTTTGGAGACATCTAGGGCCTTATTTATGAAGGCCTTGCGCTGCCGGTGCGTCACTTTTTCCCATTTTAAAAGTGACGCACCGGCGGCGCAAGGCCTTCATAAATAAGGCCCCTAATTTCTGCTGCATATTAATAAATTGAGGTATGCATAGCAAATAAAGGAAATATTATGAATCTTAATGTAACACAGAAATACAAAGGACATTTCAAATAATGAGTAAATGTTATTATTCCTATTATGCTAACACCCTTGGGGGCAGATTTACAAGCCCATTGCGCCTCATTTACGCCACCGTTGCGTCACCTTTGTGACGCAGCGTCAGCGCAAATCCTGCTCCATGGTGGGGGGGTACTTACAACGTGACGCATCTGGGAGATGCGTCACGTTGTATTGCCCTGCGCCACATGTAGGCGTTGCTGTGCAGGGGGGGGGGTGCGTTCCGGCGCAGGAACGCCTCCTAAAAGTGGCTGAGTGAAATCTACAAGATTTCACTTAGTCACTTTTAGGCCCATGCTACGTCAAGCCTGAAGCAGGCGTAAGGATTGACGCAGCATTAACTAGATAGGGCCCCCAGAGCATTGCTGGAGCTGCGTCGCACTTGCGACGCAACTCCAGCAATGCGTCACTTTTACGGCACAGATGCGTGACGCATCTGTGCCGTTTTTGCACCATGGTGCGCCGCATGGTAAATGCGGCGCATCCTTGATGACGGAGCTGTAGCGCATAATAACTGGCGCATACCTGCTGATTTGCAGGGATGCGCCAGTTATTGTAAATATGCCCCTTGATCCCTTAAACACACAAGTGGCGCAAGGGGCTTGTAAATCTGCCCGATTTTGTACTGCATTTTAAAGTATAAGTTAGCATATTTAAGATATGGTATCAATCATAAATCTTTTAGATTTGTTCCCCTTTTTGGAACTTTTGTAAGATTATAATGAATCAAAGAAATAAAATAAATTGAAATTGAACCCTTGTCTGCCTGTGCAGGGGCTGCACATTTTGCATCTGCCTACAGGGACCCCTAGTGACGAGCTGTGGTACTGCACCCTCCCCCTTCAATGCAAAGCCTCAGCCTGCTGAGCTCATTTTCCAAATAAAATGAGCAGATGAAGAGATCACTGGTGGGGAGGAGAGGAAATGTGGTTCTGTTTCCAGTTCCACATTCATGACGATTTTAATTATGAGGAGAATATATTATTCTACTGTAGTTTGGAAACTTAAGGTTTGTGGGTCGCAGAAAGCACAGATCAATGGACATATTTGTCAACAGGTGAGATAGATTCTATGGCAGGACCGGAGGCTTCTGATTATGCTTTCTCATTTCTTTACTGCACCAACAGCAGCCAATGAAAATAAACTACAATGAGCAAAAAACAACATTTCCCATGAGGCTTTGAACCACGCCTCCATAACAGTGACCAATCACAATAGTCACAAGCATATAAAGTATAGAGACACTAATCTGGCCTCCTCTTTCTTTGCTGCTCCGCAGCCCAGATAAGTACTCTTTACTTTATATGCTTCTGATGTAATACGATAGGCCTAGACCTATGAGATCGCCTTGGCGCGCTGCATTGATTAATGCTGTTGAATTGCTGTAATTAGATATTTGGTCACCTTGTGCGCTGCTTGTGCCGCTTCTGCTGATTGTTGAAGGACTCCGCTCTCTCCTTCCCCCTTGCTCCCTTTATATTCGGGACCGGAGCTTCCCCCGCTCCGTTTCCCGACCTGGTTCGGTGCGCGTGTTGCGCCCGTAGGCCCCCGCTCTCTCCCCCTGTTTCGCTGCTTCCAGCGGCCGCTTGACTCGCGGTCCGCATCTGTGAGGGGTTTAGCCCCCCCCTCGGGGAGGGAGGCGCACGTCGGAGCCCGGCGAGGCCCTGCGTGCGTCTCCGGGGTCTCGCGCGCGTCAGTGTGCGCGCACAGACCTCCGATGGTGCCTGCTTGACGTTCTGCCCCCGGCTGAAGTGGGGATCTACGCAGTTTGGCCAGGAGCCGAGGGGCGTTATTTGTGACTTATTAGCAGCGTTTTACATCGCAATTTACACCGGAGCTTCCCAGCATTAACTCCTTGCTTCCCAGTGAGTGGGACAGCAGGTCTAATTTTTGGAACACCTTCTCTGGACTGGAGAAGGGGTTATTCCCTCCATTAGTCCTAGAATTGGACTAGATTCTACAGAATTTTTTCCTGGTATTTCCGGCTCCTGTGCCTGGCACTTCCCCTTTTCGACGCCCTCGCCTGGGCTGGTAATTTTGCTACCCTCTGGGGTCTGGAGTGGAATTGGCTAATTCCTTGTGATTATGGCAGATACTGAGTACTGCGATGAGGAGGGTGCTGCGTGTGATTACCAGGGCAATGAGGATTTCTATGAGGAGGAATCCATGGAGGATAGTATTGACAAGAAATTGGACGCTAAACTTGATAAGGCCCTTTCCTCGGCCCTCCTTCCCTTGGCCAAGAAATTAGAGCTGTTAGTCCCTGTTAAGCCTTTTCCCCTTCCTGGCAAGGACTCTACCCGTCTCCCCCCCCCCCTAAGAAGGTGGCTGTTGGCCAGACGTGGCCCCACGCCCGATCCTATGATAAACTTTATAAAGCAAATGAATCTTCCCCGGTGGAAAGGGCCCTTCCTTCCGGCCCGCCCCCCTCCCCTACTGTCACCACTACTGACACTGGCACTGATACGGATTCCTCGGACGCCGCTCCTCGCAAACGCACTAAAAAGCGTAAGTATGCCTCTCCTACTGTCACTCCTTCCCCTTCTCCTTTGACCCTGCGGACATTGTCCATCCTAGGTCCTCCGATTGGGTCCCCCTCCCGGCGGTGGCGGAATACCTGAAGGTACACCTCCGTAAAGGTTTTGATAAGGAAGTAAGAGCCCGCCTTAAGTCCGAGTGTCCCCGGCCCGATCTACCCCATAAGGTAGCTATTACCCCGGACATTGACCCCTCCATGACCACCTTTCTGAAGAAATATAAGAAGGACCCCAAAAAGGGGATTGATCGCACGCTCAGAGCGTGCCAGGATAAGGTCCTTGACCTTTCGGGACCTTTGGCCAAGATACTGGAACTGGCCCTTCAAGCTCAAGAGACAGGGAATGTTATCCACCCGGAAGTCCTAGCGGGTTGGGCACAGCGGGCCATTTGCATGCTGGGAAATGCCAACTGTGCTCTAGCCTCTGAAAGACGGAAGTCAGTCTTGCTCCGGATCGATCCTCAGTTGGTTGAGCTGGCTTCCTCGGAGCCAGGTCCTTTGGCGGAAGGACAGTTGTTTGGGGACAACTTTGTGAAGGACATTGCAAAATTTGTCAATACGTTTGCATCCCTTGATAAGTCTCAGGCCTTCTTGAAGAGGATGTTGCACCAGGTCTCTAATAGGGCCGGGCGTGGCAGAGGACGCTTGACCGGCCACTATTCGAATTCCAGTCCTCAAAGAGGATACGCCCCTAGGCGTGGCAGAGGGTACACGCAACAACCGAACCAAGCTGGTTTTTACCCGTCAAGATCCCGCGGTTTCAGAGGCCGCTATAATCGAAGGGTCAACAGAGGTTACAAAAACTTCGACACTCAGTCCTCCGGTAAGTCAACTGTGTCCTTTGGTCCCTCTAGGGGGGGGGAGGTTGCGTCATTTTGTATTGAATTGGACGAGTCTCACTACAGATGCTTGGGTCCTTCAAACCGTCCAGGGCTACGAGATAGAGATGGTGGAATGCCCCCTGCAACCCTTGCCCCCTCAGCCTCTCATTTTTTCCCATCTCGAACAGAGTTTTATCGACTCAGAGCTGGAAGAGCTTTTGACAAAAAAGGCTATTGCGGTAAGCCCCTTCATTCCAGAAGGCTTCTGCAGCAACGTCTTTCTAGTTCAAAAGAAGGGAGGCGGTCAGCGCCTTGTTTTAAATTTGAGAGACTTCAATCCCTTTGTAACCTATCGCCACTTCAAGATGGAAGGCATCCATCTTTTACGAGACCTTCTGTTGGAGAACGACTGGATGGTCCGACTAGACTTAAAAGATGCCTATCTGACAGTCCCCATCTGCCCCTCTCATCAAAAATATTTACAGTTCCCTTGGAAAGGGCGTTGGTATCGTTACAAGGTGCTTCCCTTCGGTCTGTCCTCAGTCCCTTGGGTGTTCACCAAGCTTCTCAAGCCTGTGATCTCTCGCCTTCGAGAGATGGGAGTCCGTCTCATTGTTTACCTGGACGACAAGCTCGTCCTAGCCCAGGACCGGTCCCTTCTCCTCACTCACCTGGAGTGGACGACGTCCTTGCTGCAGAATCTGGGATTCGTGATCAGTACCAAGAAATCGGTGATGATACTGAATCAGCAGATGGAATACCTGGGTTTCCTGATAGACTCTGTTTCAGCTCAGCTGCTCCTTCCCCTTCACAAGATCAGGTCCATCAAGAGGGAAATAAAGTCCACTTTGACCAAGGAGAAGATTTCTTTGCGTGTGCCGGCGAGGATTGTGGGCCTTCTGGCCTCGTCGATCCAAGCCATTTTTCCCGGCCCCCTACATTACAGGGCCCTGCAGAGATTAAAAATCTTTTATTTACAGAGGAAGTTCCACTACGATCACCTAATCCCTCTCTCCTCCGAGGCCCGGGAGGAACTCCAGTGGTGGCTGGAGCACATGTCAGCCTGGAATGGCCGAGCCATCTTCGGCGCAGCCCCAGATGTGGTAGTCGAATCAGACGCCAGTCAATGGGGCTGGGGCGCTCGCTGTGGAGATTTTACCACAGGAGGACGGTGGTCAGCAGACGAACTCTCACTACACATAAACTGTCTAGAGTTGCTGGCAGGGTCCTTTGACATCAGGTCTGTCTCACCGCTGAAGAGCAATTGTTGTATACTCCTCCGAATGGACAATGTCTCAGCGGTGAGATACATCAACCGATTAGGGGGGACGAAGTCCGGGATGCTGGTCCACATTGCGAAGGAATTTTCGCATTTTTGCCTGGATCGTAAGATCTCTGTGGTAGCGGAATACCTTCCGGGGACACTCAATCAGGTGGGGGATTGGAATTCCCGATTTCTCCGAGACTTCAGCGATTGGAGACTTCACCCATCGCTGTTCTCTCAGATCATGGCTATGCAAGGCCCCTGTCAGGTAGACCTGTTTGCCTCTCACCTCAATGCCCATCTCCCCCTATTTTACAGTTGGAGACCGGACCCAATGGCGATGGGGACGGACGCGTTCCTTAACCATTGGGGGCAATGGAGGAATTAGGCTTTTCCTCCGTTTGCGTTGATTCCGAGAGTAGCGGCGTTTGTGCGCCAGCAGAGGGCGACAATAGTGTTGGTGACTCCGTTCTGGTCGACTCAGTCGTGGTTTCCCACACTGTTGGAGTTATCTGTGGAGCTCCCCTTCCGGCTCCCAGTCTTCCCGACGCTCCTGCAGGACCCAGTTGGAGTTTGCCATCCATTAGTCCTGCAGAACCAGTTCACCTTATTGGTGTGGACGCTCTCCGGAGACATGAATGCCTTGCTGGCCTTTCACGAGAAGCTTCCGGCTTTATGCAACAGGCGTGGGCTCCTTCCACCCGGAAACGATACTCTGCATCTTGGAAGGAATGGGTGGGTTGGTGCCTTTCAAAACAGGAGGATCCCTTGGGATCACATGTGACTGATGTTCTGAATTTTTTGTCTGAACGTGCAGCTTCAGGCCTGGCCTACAGGTCGGTTAATAATTTCAGGTCTGCAATTTCTGCTGGTCACGACCACATCGAGGGTAAGCCGGTGGGGATGCATCCCTTGGTTTGTAAGTTACTTGAAGGTGTGCGTGTGGCCAATCCTCCTCGGCCCAGGTATTCCACAATGTGGGATGTTGCTAAAGTGCTTAATTTGTTGGAATCCTGGCCCAATAATAGTGATTTATCGTTAAAACAGCTCTCTGCCAAGCTCTCTATGCTTTTTGTGTCTCATTTCATGTCGCAGAGTTTCAGATGTTAGATCTTTAGATTTGGCTGGTAGGAAGTTTTCCTCTCAGGGTGTCTCCTTTGTTATTTCACGAAGAACTAAGACCATGTCACGCTCTGTTGAGTACCCCGCCTTCCCGCATAACAGCAAGCTATGTGTGTTGCAGTGTCTCAAATGCTATGAGGAGCGTACTATTGCACACAGAATTGATCCTTTAGGTCAGTTGCTGATATCTGTACAGAAACCCTTCAAGCCTGTCGCTGGGGCAACCTTGACCAGATGGGTTAGGTGGATTATGTCGGAAGCTGGCATTGATATATCTGTTTATGGTGCTCATTCAGCTGGAGGTGCGATGGCCTCTAAGGCCTATTTGTTAGGTTCCCGCTTGGAGGATATCTTAAAAGCGGCTGACTGGTCTTCGGACTCAATGTTTAAAGTGTTTTATTATAAACCTATTCCTCATGTTTCTAATGCTGTGATTGAAGAGCTTTGATTGATGAGCTTTGAACCAGCATAATCAGAAGCCTCCGGTACTGCCATAGAATACAAAACTTTCTAGCTATCGCAACAAGAATTTTAGATTCTATTAAGGACACGGAGGCGAGGATTATCCCACCCGTTGGGACAGTTACGTAACTGTAAAGTTGTTTTTAACGCTGTTGTTTCTCAACTTTGTACCCACCCTTTGAGAATTATCGTTTGTGGGCTTCCTTTTCTCAAACTTTTTTTTCTGTTTCAGGAAACAACTCCAACAAGAGTTAATTGCCTTCTGTGGATTGCTGCTGCCCCTTCCTGGGGGAAGATGATTCCTCATGGTTATGGATATTTTCTCCGTTGAGAAATCCCAAGGAACTGTTCTCTCCGTTGAGAGTTAAAGACTTGTTCACTGTGACTAGACTGTTCGCGCAAAGAAAGAGGAGGCCAGATTAGTGTCTCTATACTTTATATGCTTGTGACTATTGTGATTGGTTACTGTTATGGAGGCGTGGTTCAAAGCCTCATGGGAAATGTTGTTTTTTACTCATTGTAGTTTACTTTTCATTGGCTGCTGTTTGTGCAGTAAAGAAATGAGATGAGAAAGCATAATCCTCGCCTCCGTGTCCTTAATAGAATCTAAAATTCTTGTTGCGATAGCTAGAAAATTTTGTATTGTCTATTATTACGTTACTGAACTTCCTCTTACAAATTTGTATGAAGATTTGGCTATTTGCTTTTCTAAAATTTCTGAGGACTTCACCAGCTCTCTGCCAGAAAATAAGTATTGGAAGGAAAGAAAACACATTCTGGGGCATCTCTGCAAATCAACAGGGATGAGCCAGAAAAGATGCGACACGCAATTCCCTCCCTTCCCCACCACGAATGCAAATCAGCAGGGATGCAACACACAATTCCCTTCCTGCGCCACCACGATTGAGTCACATTTACAATGCGGCGCATGGATAGGGCGATGCGTGTCGCATCCTGTGGCGTAAGGGTGGCGCATTGCTGGAGTCGTGTCGCAAGCGCAACGCGGCTTCAGCAATGCTCAGAGGCGCCCTATGCCTAACATGCTGCGTCACTGGGTTTTGACGAAGCATGGGGCAGATTTACAAGCCTCTTGCGCCTCTTTAATGCGGCCGTTGCGTCACTTTTTGGCGCAGCGGCGGCAAAAACCCAAGCACCATACTTCGGGGTATTTACAACGTGACGCATCTGGGAAATGCGTAACGTTGTAATGCCCTGCGCCACATGTAGGAGTTCTGATGCGGGGGGGGGCATTCCGGTGCAGGAACGCCTCCTAAATGTGACTGAGTGAAATTAAGATTTCACTCAGTCACTTACAGGGCCATGCTGCTATGGATTGACGCAGCATGTTACAGATAGGGCACCCCGAGCCTTGCTGGAGCTGCGTTGCGCTTACGACGCAACTCCAGCAATGGGCCAAATTTCCGCCAGGGATACGTCACGCATCTGCTCATCCGAGCGCCACGGTGTGCCGCACTGTAAATGCAGCGCATCAGTGGTGGCGCACGGGTAGGCAGATGCGCCGCAACGCTTCTGGTGCATCTCTGCTGATTAGCAGAGATGCGCTGAAGTCGTAAATCTGCCCCCATGTACGTAAAAGTATCTTGTAGATTTCACTTTGACACTTTTACGAGGTGTTTCTGCGACGGAACGCCCACCCTGCCCCGGAACGCCTACATGAAACCTAATGCAGGTTTCATGTGGAGCAGGGCTTTACAACGTGACGCATCTCCCTAGATGTGCCATGTTGTAAATAAGGCACAACGTGGTGCATGGTTTATGCCGCAGCTGCGTCACAGAAGTGACGCAACGGCAGCGTAAATGTGGTGCACGGGATTTGTAAATCTGCCCCTCAATGTCTTGTAAAGGGTAGTACACTCTCTATAAAAACATATCTCATGATGTCTCAAAAAACTGTTTTCACTTAGAAAACACATAGTTGAAAAAGAATAAGGAAGTGTCAGAATATGAAGGGAAACACTTCCCAATGTCTTCTTTACTTTCTGCAGGTTTCAGTCAGTCAGCCCTCATTCCACTGGAAGATCGTCCACCACATTCAGAGGCTCCAGCCATAAACCCTTATAGTCCGCCCAACGCTTCTATATTTTTTAATGCTTACGCGGACATCCCCGGGCAACAAAGAATATCTGTTCCAGCCCCATGGAGAAATCAAGGCCATTATTCCAGGCTGCCAATGAGAGGGCCCGTGTATCCTTCCACATCCTGGCTATATCATGACATGCAAAGTGGGCATACCCAACCTGTTAGCGACTGAAAGCAGTTGCTAACATCGCTATTGCCTATTAGCAAGGCCTGCTTAGACCAGTTCTTAACCTGTATATCCAATGGGAGGTGGATATTCAGGTTAAGACCCTATTGGCGATGATGCCTGAATATCGCTGGATTTCCAGCGATATTCACGCATTATGCCGCTATCGCCGGATATTTGTATCGCATTTGAGATAAACGTTGCTAATAGCACGTTATCTCTGAGATCAAATCTGGCAATGCAGGGCGATGAAAAAAAATATCGCTAAGCTCATTTAGCGATAAATATCACTAGTTGTTGATAATATGCCCGTGGCCTCTCCATTTCCTATTGGGTTCATAGACCTACTGGTTACATCAGAGGTACTTTTCTGTGTTAAATCGTGAATATGTTACTCTTGTTAAATATCTTGTCAACTTCAGAGTCTTATCTCACCACCAATTTTTTCTTAAAATTTTCTTAACATTTTCTCACACACTGGTTTGGTGATTATGACAATACCATAAAATATACGTATCTGTGTAGCAAAATGGACTATAGAATAAGTCTTAAAACATATACGGTTTTGCATGTGCTTTTGCTTCATACAGCGTTGAGAAAGTCGTGGGAAGATTTCCCTTTACGACGAAACACGTGTTGGCTGTGAAACAACCTCCAGAATAAATTACACAGGAATAAAAGTGGACAACAAAGAAAGAAGAGAAATACCATTGTACTTTATTATATCAAAGCTTGTGGAAACAAGTCATTAACAGACTTACTACGTGTGCTAAGGAGTGGTTTGGTTCTAGAAGGCAGTAGCCTGTTGTGAAGGAGAGTGGTGGTTTTCCTTACCTTATAGCAACGTAAGATATCAGATGTATGCAAATATTTTGTGTTAATTTTCTAAGTGGGTCCGTTTTACCTATAACTATTACCACTGTCAAGTTGATTTAATGCTCCAGCTCAGAGGCCGGGTCCCCCCTGTCCCCATACCACCACTCATTTAGAACTAATAGATGCGAGCAGTACCGGACTGGCTACCGGGCAGTTGTGTGTGCTGCCGAGCTAGGGGCTAATTTCTCCGTGGTGGGAGCTTATTTCGTTGATGGGTACCTGCGTGCGGTTTGAAATAAAAAAAGAAAAGAGAATTTCGTTTTGCACACGCAGGTCCCCATCAACGAAATTAGCCCCCAGCATGGCAGCACACACAACTGCCCGGTAGCCAGTCCGGCCCTGGATGCGAGGCCTGGTAGTATGAAACAATATCAGATGTCACCAGCCCACCACAGTAGGTGGAGAAAAAGCAAGTGTGCAACGCTACCAGCTCCGCCCCCCCAACATGGAATTCACCAGCCTAAACCAATTGGGCGCAATCGGGCACAGGTGATTCTGCAGCTGGTAAAGCAAGCGGGGAGCACCACCATCTTGAAGATCACTGACCTGCCATATATTGTTAAGAGCATACACGACCAGGTCTTTATATCCACGCGAACGCGCTCACAAACCGGCGACAAGTTCCGCTCCCAAGATATGGCTATTCATAAAAGGGGGTGGTGATGGACAGAGTATCTGAATTAAGCAGAACACTCCTACCCATGTCAAAAGATCAGGGCTTGATCCATCACCGTTTTTTAGCTCACTGCACCACCCCAGCTCAGAACCTGGCTACATGCAAATTAGTCTGACCCTGGCCCAGTGCACCATGGGAACAGGGCAGACCAAACTACCAAGCCAATTCTTTACTGGAAAGGAAACAAGCTTCCGGGGACAGGTTTCTGGCATTGCAGCCGTCTTTGGCCCGGCTTGCTTGAATCCTGATGGTGCAGTGAGCAAGGGACTCACATCTGAGTATACCCTACCACACTTGTGGTGGCCAAAAACGTTTCATAAAAGGGGGTGGTGATGGACAGAGTATCTGAATTAAGCAGAACACTCCTACCCAGTCAAAAGATCAGGAATTGATCCATCACCGTTTTTTTAGCTCACTGCACCATCCAAGCTCAGAACCTGGCTACATGCAAATTAGTCTGACCAAGGCCCAGTGCATCATGGGAACAGGGCAGACCAAACTACCAAGCCAATTCTTTACTGGAGAGGAAACAAGCTTCCAGGGACCGGTTACTGGCATTGCAGCCGTCTTCGGCCCGGCTTGCTTGAATCCTGATGGTGCAGTGAGCAAGGGACTCACATCTGAGTATACCCTACCACACATGTGGTGGTCAAAAACGATTCATAAAAGGGGGTGGTGATGGACAGAGAATCTGAATTAAGCAGAACACTCCTACCCATGTCAAAAGATCAGGTCTTGATCCATCACCGTTTTCTAGCTCACTGCACCATCCCAGCTCAGAACCTGGGTATATGCAAATTAGTCTGACCCTGGCCCAGTGCATCATGGGAACAGGGCAGACCAAACTACCAAGCCAATTATTTACTGGAAAGGAAACAAGCTTCCGGGGACCGGTTTCTGGCATTGCAGCCGTCTTCGGCCCAGCTTGCTTGAATCCTAATGGTGCAGTGAGCAAGGGACTCACATCTGAGTATACCCTACCACACTTGTGGTGGCCAAAAACGATTCATAAAAGGGGGTGGTGATGGACAGAGTATCTGAATTAAGCAGAACACTCCTACCCATGTCAAAAGATCAGGGCTTGATCCATCACCGTTTTTTAGCTCACTGCACCACCCCAGCTCAGAACCTGGCTACATGCAAATTAGTCTGACCCTGGCCCAGTGCACCATGGGAACAGGGCAGACCAAACTACCAAGCCAATTCTTTACTGGAAAGGAAACAAGCTTCCGGGGACAGGTTTCTGGCATTGCAGCCGTCTTTGGCCCGGCTTGCTTGAATCCTGATGGTGCAGTGAGCAAGGGACTCACATCTGAGTATACCCTACCACACTTGTGGTGGCCAAAAACAATTCATAAAAGGGGGTGGTGATGGACAGAGTATCTGAATTAAGCAGAACACTCCTACCCAGTCAAAAGATCAGGAATTGATGCATCACCGTTTTTTTAGCTCACTGCACCATCCAAGCTCAGAACCTGGCTACATGCAAATTAGTCTGACCAAGGCCCAGTGCATCATGGGAACAGGGCAGACCAAACTACCAAGCCAATTCTTTACTGGAGAGGAAACAAGCTTCCAGGGACCGGTTACTGGCATTGCAGCCGTCTTCGGCCCGGCTTGCTTGAATCCTGATGGTGCAGTGAGCAAGGGACTCACATCTGAGTATACCCTATCCACACTTGTGGTGGCCAAAAACGATTCATAAAAGGGGGTGGTGATGGACAGAGTATCTGAATTAAGCAGAACACTCCTACCCATGTCAAAAGATCAGGGCTTGATCCATCACCGTTTTTAAGCTCACTACACCATCCCAGCTCAGAACCTGGCTACATGCAAATTAGTCTGACCCTTGCCCAGTGCATCATGGGAACAGGGCAGAACAAACTACCAAGCCAATTCTTTACTGGAAAGGAAACAAGATTCCGGGGACCGGTTTCTGGCATTGCAGCCGTCTTCGGCCCGGCTTGCTAGAATCCTGATGGTGCAGTGAGCAAGGGACTAGCATCTGAGTATACCCTACCACACTTGTGGTGGCCAAAAACGATTCATAAAAGGGGGTGGTGATGGACAGAGTATCTGAATTAAGCAGAACACTCCTATCCATGTCAAAAGATCAGGGCTTGATCCATCACCGTTTTTTAGCTCACTGCACCATCCCAGCTCAGAACCTGGCTACATGCAAATTAGTCTGACCATGGCCCAGTGCATCATGGGAACAGGGCAGACCAAACTACCAAGCCAATTCTTTACTGGAAAGGAAACAAGCTTCCGGGGACCGGTTTCTGGCATTGCAGCCGTCTTCGGCCCGGCTTGCTTGAATCCTGATGGTGCTGTGAGCAAGGGACTCACATCTGAGTATACCCTACCACACTTGTGGTGGCCAAAAACGATTCATAAAAGGGGGTGGTGATGGACAGAGTATCTGAATTAAGCATAACACTCCTACCCATGTCAAAAGATCAGGGCTTGATCCATCACCGTTTTTTGGCTCACTGCACCATCCCAGCTCAAAACCTGGCTACATGCAAATTAGTCTGACCCTGGCCCAGTGCATCATGGGAACAGGGCAGACCAAACTACCAAGCCAATTCTTTACTGGAAAGGAAACAAGCTTCCGGGGACTGGTTTCTGGCATTGCAGCCGTCTTCGGCCCAGCTTGCTTGAAACCTGATGGTGCAGTGAGCAAGGGACTCACATCTGAGTATACCCTACCACACTTATGGTGGCCAAAAACGATTCATAAAAGGGGGTGGTGATGGACAGAGTATCTGAATTAAGCAGAACACTCCTACCCATGTCAAAAGATCAGGGCTTGATCCATCACCGTTTCAAGCCCTGATCTTTTGACTGGGTAGGAGTGTTCTGCTTAATTCAGATGCTCTGTCCATCACCACCCCCTTTTATGAATCGTTTTGGCCACTATAGGAGTGGAAGGGTATGCTCAGACATGATTACCTTGCTCACTGCACCATCAGGATTCAAGCAAGCCGGGCCGAAGATGGCTGTAATGCCAGAAACCAGTCCCCGGAAGCTTGTTTCCTTTCCAGTAAAGAATTGGCTTGGTAGTTTGGTCTACCCTGTTCCCATGATGCACTGGGCCAGGGACAGACTAATTTGCATGTAGCCAGGTTCTGAACTGGGATGGTGCAGTGAGCTAAAAAACGGTGATGGATCAAGCCCTGATCATTTGCATGGGTAGGAGTGTTCTGCTTAATTCAGATGCTCTGTCCATCACCACCCCCTTTTATGAATAGATATGGCTGTCACATCCGACAGGAAGACACCCAGGTATCTGAGACCTTCCACCGCCACCTGCAACGCCAACACCCACATGCCCACATTCCCCCGAGCTCCTACGACCCACAACGTGGACTTGCGAGGAGGATTCATGTACTGCCCGGTCGTTTCCCCGAATATTTGCATGATCTCGAGGATCCCTGGGCCCAATCTATCCAAAGCGGTTACATACAATGCAATCCTATCGGAGAGACCCGGAGCCCACCCAAACCCCCTTAGTGGCACATCGATGCGCACCAAGGCCGCCAATGACTCCATGGCTAGGGCGAATAAATATGGCGACAGAGGCCACCCCTGTCTGGTGCCTCGTCTAATAGGAAAGCTGGACAAGACCACTCCCGCCACATGCACTGGCAGATCAGTGTAAAGAAGCATCAGATTCGACAGAAAACGTGGGCCAAAGTTAAGACAACGTAGAAGGGTAAACAGGTAAACCCTACTCAGGGAGTCGAAAGCCCTGTCCATGTCCACCAGCAGGAGTGCAGTCGGCTCACCCATTCGCCAAACCGCCGCCAGTGCCAGGTGCGCCCGCCTGATGTTGTGTTGCGTCACTCTCTGGGGGCATGAACCCGGCTTGGTCTGGGTGTACCAAGGCCGATATGTGCGGCAGGAGGCGGTTAGCCAGCGCTTTGGCCAAGACTTTGACCTCCACATTAAGAAGAGAGATGGGACGGTAGAAGGCATGCTGCTCCAGGGGCCAACCAGGCTTGTGGAACACCACCACCTCTGCATGTCTCCAATGTGGGGGGAGCCGGCCGGCTTCCCTGGCCTCCTCCAATGCCGCCCGGTAATAAGCGGCTAACTGTACGTTATACCGGTGAAATAACTCGCTGGGGAACCTGTTGGGTCCTGGCGCCTTCCCAGAGTTAAGCTCTCCCAGGGCCCTACTCAGCTCCTCATCCGATAGGGGGAGCTCCAATTGTTGGCACGTCTCATCGGACACCGCTTTGGGCGGTAGATCAGCAATAAATTTGTCAACCGTTGCCTCCGGCAGGCATTCCCGAGGGGCAAAGAGGTCCACAAAGTAGATGGCAAAGCTCTCTGCTATGACCTTAGGATCCATCAACGATACCCCACCCTCATCCATCATCCCCGGAAGGGGCTGGGGATTTAAGGCACCCTGGTAGAGCCTATGAAGCATCTTACTCGACTTGTCGCCCCATTGACAGATTCTACAATGCGTTGCCAGCCATACCTGTCGGGCCTCGTCCATTAGTTGCGAGGCATAGGACTGTTGAGCCCGAAGTAATTGTTGCACGGCCGGCCCCTCATCTCCTCCTGGCATGACTCTCCAGTGCTTCCACCTCCGCCTCAGCCTGAACCAATTCCTTGATGCGCTTTTCATGGGCCTCCACACACCATGCTAAGTCCATCCCACTTAGTGTGGGCTTTAGATCCTCCCAATGTGTCACGGTGCTGGAGACCGACCCCACATTGGTGGGGAGGTAGTTCGCGACACATTGTTGGTGAGGTAGTTCGCGACACCATTCTGCAAGTTCCATACAGATAGGCACCATCAAATAGGCTGCCGCCCCCTGCCCATCCGCAGCTCAACGGCCACCGGAGAGTGATCTCACAACCCCCAGGGGAGGAACTCAGCGGAGACCACATGTGCAACCGTCGCCCAGGGAACGAATACATAGTCGATCTTAGAGAATGACTTATGAACTGCCGAGAGGTATGTAAACTCCCTCCTGTCCCCGTGAGTGTGCCGCCCGGTGTCCACCCAATCAAGGCATGTAACCAAAGAGTGTAGTTTCGTGGGCTGAGTGCCACCCCGGCCCCCACTAGGCCTCCCCACCCACCACAGAGGCACGTCCGGCATGTCATCCTACAAGGTAAGTAGCTGCTCTACCAAGGACCACTGTAACGGGGGCATAAACACAGCCCAACACTATAGGTTCCACCCCGATCGTGCCTCGGAGGAAAAGGTACCGCCCCTGCGTGTCCAGCCATTGCTGCTCATGTACGTATAGGACCCTGCGCTGTATTAAAATCGCTACTCCCCTGGAACCCTGCGTGAATCCCGCATGAAAGACCTGCTGAGAGCCAAAACGCTGCAGACACAGGACCTGGGAGCCCATCAAATGAGTTTCTGGTAAGAAAAGGATGTCAGCTCTGGCCCTCTTAGCCTGGCGCAGGACTTCCCCCACGCTTAATTTTGTCCAGGACCCCGCGCACATTCCAGCTGACAATGCGGAGGGTACCCAGGGACACTTGCCCAACTACAGTCCCACTAGCCATCGAGCAGCATATAGTGGCATAACACGTAAAAGGGGCCCAACGGTGTGTGTATGTCTAAACGTACCCAGAGAGATGGCGCAACTCATACCCCCAATCAAACCCCTTCCCCATAACAGAATCCCCCCTCAATATATCAAAACCGCTGAAGTACCTGTCACGGCTGGGTTAGTGCAGAGCCCCCAACGGGGGGACACGGGCCGCCCCAGCCAATGGATCCCCAACTTACAGCCCATGTCATCCTGGCCAATCCCCCACAAGAGCTAGAAATGTGGGGTTTCAGCCCACGTACGGGCTCCCTCCATACAGCTTAAATCAAACATGCTCACAATCCTATTGAAGGAACATCTCAGCACCACCCACCCCACAGCGGTTAAGGGTCCAGTGTCTGAAGCTGGGAAGCCGGATCTCCCCGGGAGGATGCACTACAGCACAAAGAGGGCCTCTGGGACCGAGATCTTCTGTGACCCCTCCGGCGCTGTCCCTGTGAACTTTTTGACGGCACCTCACTCAGTGAAGAATCAGAATGCATCCCAGGCGACATATGGACCCTCACCCGCACGGTTTCATCTGTCCACTTGAACACCTCCTATGGGGTGTCGAAGAAATGGGTGCGAGATTGGTACACCACCCGCAGGCGTGACGGGAACAATAAGGCATACTGGAGCTTGAAGTCCCTCAGGCTGGCTTTCGCTGCCATAAATGATTGGCTTTGCTGCTGCACAAGGCACGTATAATCCAGGAACACTAGGATACAATGGTTATCGTAGAGCAAAGGTTCTTTGGCACGGGCCTGTTTCAGGGCGGCATCGCGGTCAAGATAGTTCAAGAAACTTGGTGAGCGCTCTATGGCCCCGCTCCACGACCAAGCAGCGGGACAGGACGTCCGGGGGGACCCACCCCTCCAACCATTGTGTGAGGAAACGTTCCTATTCCCAGCCTCACAACCCTCCGGGAATCCGACAAAGTGCAGGTTGTTCCGTCAGGCCCATCCTTCAGCATCCTCAACCCGACGCGCCAAACCCTTCTGGGCGTTTTCCATGCTCGCCACCTTCTGCTTGAGGACTGTAACATTGTCTTCCACCCCTGATATGGGAGTCTCCGCCTCCGTGATGCAGGCCACTGCATTCCATAGGTCCAGCCATAGTAACATAACATCCGAGCCCACCGCACCAATTTTGGCATCTAGCATGTCTCTGGATTGGGTGATTGCCGCCATCAGAGCCACATTGTCCGGTATGATCTCCTGAGAGCTACCGGCGTCTCCCCCCTTTGCTTCCGGGCCAGTAAACTTGTTGATGGGCCCATGTTTTGTGGCTCCACCGCCGCCCTTATCTCTCATCACTGTGGTCCTCAACTGGCTCCTCGTGGGCCCAAGCCTATCTAGGCTAGGCAACGACCCAAGTACCCCCTCAGCACAGGCAGGAACACAGCAAAGCCGGTCCAACTCACATTTCAACCGCAATGGACGGAAGGCACCACCGATCCGGGGCCCGCAATCCACCAGTTTAGGCCCTAGTCTGTGAGGGGCACCCCCGCCAGCAGCATAGACCTGGGCAGCCTGCCCGCCGATGTCGCAAGGCACCAAAGCGGCGACGCCCCGCCGGTTAAGCCGTCCCAAGGGCCCCACACTACAAGCTCGACCGCTGGTGTCAGCCCCCCTGGGATGAAAATGTGGGCACAGAGCAGTCTCTTCGCCCTCCCCCTTGCGCGACACGGTATGGCTGCAGATCACGGGCCCTGTCGCCACAGTTAAATCATGGGACCTCCATCAATTCAGGCCCACCAGCTAGCATCTGTGCCCGGGGTCCACACAGCGGAAAAGGACCACAAAGATCCAACGTCTCTACCGTGCGGCTGCGCTGCCCCTCTGGGCCCCTCTCCTATCACTGGCACGGGGAACCACTCCGGGCCATGCACCAAGACATGCCAATCTCCACACAGGCCCAGGAAACCACCCAGGCGGGAGCACCGCAGGGCCCACTCACTGCCTCCATTGCAGGTCCCAGGAGGGGGCGAGGGGGTCGAGGAGAGACCTGTAAGACTGTTTGAGGCCTCCTGAGCCCCCCCATGCGGCCCGATCCAGCCGCCGGTCCCCAAGTGGAAGCACAGGCCCAAGGGGGTGGACCTCCCACTCTCGCTGCTGTCGCCGTCGCTCCGAAATGGCTGAATACTCGGGAGGAGGGCACTCCCGTGCCTGGGGTCCAGGAATCAGGCCTCTTTCCTAGGTGCGGTGTGGGGGCTGTGGCCAAACCTCCACGTGGGCCGGGGCGGCCCCTCCTCCCGATTCCTCACCAGAAATCGCCGCCTGGACCCTGGGGCCGATCCGCCCCGTGAAGACCGCCGCCACCACTGAGCAATCAAGACAATTGCGGATGCTGGACTTCCTGTTTCTTCGCTGGGGCATTCAGGAGCTTTTCTCTGTGTGGACCATGAAGGTATGTTCTCCTCTGCATCCATACTCCTATCTCCTTGAAGTTCTTTTCGTTTTTTGAGGCCAGCTTCGGCGGCTGCTAGGAATTTTAACATCCGGCCGCTCAGTGGGATGTCGTCGCCACAAAAGCATGCCAGCACCGCTTGCCTGCAAGACCGTATCCATTTTCTGTTGAAGAACGGTCTCAGGAGGGCCCGTTATTCTTGTAGTAGTTCCCTACAAATAGTTATCAGATGCACTGGTTTTCTTCACCTTCACCACAAAGACGACACTTTGCTTGTGTCTGAGCCCATAGGCAAGGGGTAGATGATTTTCCGAGGGCAGCAGCCCTAGGCGCAATTTCAAAAATGTCTCTTTAGTTTTTTTTGAGAAGCCAGTCTGGAGGTATCCTCGGTGCAAGGGTTTAGTGTAGGATAGTACCTTAAGTCAGCCATGTGCACGCTCTCCCAAGGGTGCTTTATTCTGCCAGAGTGATTCTTTCCTGACAGTCTTGTTTACTACTTTTTTTTAAGCCTGGCGGGGCCCCTGGGACTTCCCAAAGCTGTCGTAGTCCCAGCTGGTTGATGGCGGCCTCTAAATAAATGATATTCACACGTATTCCATATTTTCACCAGATTTATCCAATTTTTATTCCAAGTTTTGTTCCAAAGTTTACTCGTTTTTTCACCATCACATCAAAGACATAAAGTTTGCATGTTTTTATGCATCTTGATACTCTGAGAGTGCCCATCCGGGCTTAATCGCAGGCAATAACTTAAAACTTCATAGTTCCAGAACATTCCATTCTACCCAATGCATTTCGGTCCACACGACCTTCTTGCATTGAAATGGTTAATAGGTTTAATTGAATTTTTGTAGTGCGTGTTGGAGTCCTGGTGACCCCCAGGGGCCAGGCCAGGTACAATTAGTTTTAAAAGTGGGCAGGCACTAATCCGACACTGCACACGTACCGCACAAACATATAAAACAAGGGGAATTGAGTGCAATACCCTCACACATTCATTACTTCAGTACTTCTCTAGAGCAACTGCTCTGTTACGAATTTGCCACAGTGAAGCAATTACAACTCCCAAATCTCCCTGGGTAAAGAGGGCAGTACCTCCCTATCCACCCAGGGCCCTGCAAGTCCTTCAGAGTGTGGTGTACGTGTAAACTTCATAGGAAAAACACAATTAAATCTACCAATACTGTGTGGTTCTGTAATTACCACATATCCTATAATTAGGATTCAAGCATAAAAGGCAGCTTCCACCAGAATCGGGACTACCGAAACGTCCGTAATAAAGGCCTATGTATGTTTATGCATCTCAGCAAGTACCGCCAATTGTTTTTGATAATCAATGGGTTTTGAATCAATTATTTTGGTACTCTAGCTGTTAACAGCATATCAGTTAAATACATGCTTGAGCCATCCTCACATAGGTCAGGAATTAAAGTGGGCAAAATAAAAACTAAGGGGCATATTTACAATAACTGGCGCATCCCAACAAATCAGAAGGGATGCGCCAGATATTGTGCGCCACAGCTCCGCCATCATGGATGCGCCGCATTTACAATTCGGCGCACCATGGGGCAAAAACGGCTCAGATGCGTCACGCATCTGTGCCGTAAAAGCGGCGCATTGCAGGAGTTGCGTTGCAAGCGCGACGCAGCTCCAGCAATTCTCTGGGGGCCCTATCTAGTTAATGCTGCGTCAATCCTTACGCCTGCTTCAGGCAGGTGCAGGGTTTTGATGCAGCATGGGCCTAAAGTGACTGAGTGAAATCTTGTAGATTTCACTCAGCTACTTTTAGGAGGCGTTCCTGCGCCGGGACGCCACCCCCACCTGCGCAGGAACGCCTTCATGTGGCGCAGGGCTTTACAACGTGACGCATCTCCCAGATGCATCACGTTGTAAGTACCCCGCACCATGGCGCAGTATTTGATAAGTAATGAAGTGCAAGGGGCTTGTAAATCTGCCCCTAAAAACATTTCTTTTGTTTTCAGCAATTCGTCAAGAAACATTATTTAAAATGACAATAGTACTGACACTCACAAATGCTAGACCTATTGCATTGCAAATGATTGGGTGTGTTTATAGCAGCCTGTTTGTCTGCCTGCACACTCATTGACCCCCGCCCCCACGGCTCTATGATCAGTTCTCACTCACTACAAGGTCTCGAAATAAAGGAATACAGCCTGGAAATGTGGCAAAGAATCATCGCCGCACTTCCAGGCCATCTTCATTTACCTGAACTTGCAGTGCCATTTGTGCCCCCCTGGTACCTCATCAATGCCCCCCAAGGGGGGTGCGCCTCCCAGTTTGAAGACCTCTGCCCTAAGGGATACAGGTGCCAGTGTCACTATGGTGAGAGATACACTGGCTTCTCCAGAGCAATACCTGACTGTAAAGCCTAGTCACCAATGCTGACAGCGTCACTACTAACCATGCCATGCTCTGGTGACGTTAGACTGAGGGGGAAGTTACTGGCCTGAAACAGGTAGTGGTCTTTCTAAAACCCCCAGCCGCCTGTCTGCTTGGAAATTATCTGGAAATCTCAGCATGGGCTGAGGTAGAGAGAAAAACACATGCAGCCATGCTGCAAACCCCTGAGATAGCGTGTGTGAATACAAGAACAGAAACTCGAGTACAGGGTGAACAAGGAGTGTTGGAGCCTGAAAGGATGGCCAAACCTCCCAAGAGGAAGGGTAAGAAGACTGGGGAACCATTTTCTACACACCTAAAAGCTGAGGACCCCTCACCCCAGGGAGAGGAATTGTCAGCCCCAGAAGGAACTGAGCCCCTGGAACTTGGATCTTACCAGGTTGAGTTCCTGGGCCTGGGGGGACCCTCTAGGGAACAGCTGTGCCTTGGGTAGCAAGTCTGTCTCACTCTTGAAAGCCTGCGGCAGCAAGCTACTGACCAGGAAAACCGAGATGTCAGTGGCTCGAACAGGGTCTATTGGGAGGAGGGACTCCTGTACACTGAGACCAGAGACCCCAAACCCGGTGCCAATAAGAGAGTGGTAGTACCTCAACGGTATAGAGAGTTATTACTCACTTCGGCCAATGACATCCCCCTAGCTGGGCACTTGGGTCAGACCAAAACTTAGGAAAGGCTTGTCAGCCATTCCTACTGGCCCCAGATGTCTCAAAAATCAAAGGAGTTTATCAGCTCCTGTGTTACCTGTCGAGCAAGTTTCAAAAACAGATCGGCCAAAGGCCCTCTTAATTCCACACCCAAAGGCCCCCTTAATTCTACTTAGGGTGAGACAGCAAATGACACACAATTGATGGACGGAATTCAGAACAAATCAATACATTAACACCTAGTCAAGAGATCTGGGTTATATCCATCCTTCTTTTGCTCCTCGTGCCATCAGAGTTTAGACCTGCCCACAAGCAAATCAGTCTTGACCCTATGCCTCATGGGAACAGTTCAGCCTGAACTGCCAATCCCGATCCTCCCTGGACTGGAAACAAGCATCCTAAGACCAGTTTCGGGGTTTTACCCCTCTTCAACCAGGATAACTTGATTCCAGTGGCACAGTGAGCACAGGACCCACTTCTGGACATACCTGGCGCACTTAGGGCAAGAAAGCAATAGACACACAATTGATGGACAGAATGCAGAACAAATCAATACATTCACACAAAGCAAGAGATCTAGGTTAAATCATTAGTCTTTTGCTGATGGTGCCACTCAAATTCAGACCTGGACGTATGCTAGTCAGTCTTGACAGTGTGCATCATGGTAATAGTCCAGCCTGAATTGCCAAGCCAGGCCCTCACTGGAGCAGAAAGAAGTTTTCTAGGACCATTGTTGAGGTTTTATCACTATTCAACTAAACTAACTTGATTCCAGTGGCACAGTCAGCCCAGGACCCACATCTGGGCATACCTGGCGCACTTAGAGCGAGAAAGCAAAGACACACAATTGAGTAGATTCAACCCCAGTCAAAAGATCTAGGTTAAATCATCATTCTTTTGCTCACCATGCCACCCCAGTTTGGACCTGGCCATATGCAAATCAGTCTTGACCCTGTGCCTCATGGGAACAGTCCAGCCTGAACTGCCAAGTCAGGTCCTCCCTGTAACGGAACAAGCATCCTAGGACCTGTTTCGGGGTTTCACCCCTATTTAATCTGGATAGTTTGATGGGAGACAATCTAAATAAACCTACAAACCACTGGCAGGAGATGTTATAAACAGAGATTAAGGAATGTGAGGACTCCCTTTTGTTAAGCTAGACAGCATTTATATTGGCTAATCTCCAAGTGCAGTGTTTTAAAACTTGACTCAATTTATAGATTGCACCAGCGCAGATTTTTAGATGGGGTGGGACTTACACTATACACTGCTCTCTCTGTGGAATACTAACCGCCAACAGTGTGCACATGTTTGCCACCTGTCCTAAACTTGCTCCCTTGGTAACTGAGGGGCTCATTAGGATGGCGGACGGACTTTCGTCCGTCCGCCACCCCAGAGGGGGAGGGACCGTCCGCAGGGGCAGCGGCAGTCCCTCCGTGCCAATTAGGATGTGACCGCCACCCTGGCGGTCACATCCTGTATATTTAACATTGCTGCGGGTGCTGCTTGAAGCAGCTCACGCCGCAATGTTAAAAAAACATGTTTTCCTTTGCGTGCACGAAGCTGCAGGCACCGCGTGGTGCCTGCCGCTTCGTGCACGCAAAGGCAGGGGGTACCATAGGTACCCCAAAGACAAGTCCGTATGCCTTTGCACGGCAGAAATGCCGCCGTGTAAAGGCATAGCACCGCTGTCATCCTAATATGGCTGGCGGTGTCTGATAGACACAGCCAGCCATGTTAGTGCTTTTCCGCCGCGGACGGAAGGCGACCGCAGCGGAAAAGCGGCGGACGGAAAAAGATCCCCCAGCCATCCTAATCTGGTGGGGGGGGGGTCTTTTTTCAGTCCGCAGCGGATAATCCGCATCCTCCGGGCCGGCGGTGGCTTCCGCCGGCCCGGAGGATGCGGATTAACCGCAATCCTAATGTGCCCCTGAGATGGGTAATTGCCTTAGAAATATGCTGGGATTTGAGGTAGATATCATACCACAAGTGATAGTTTTGGAGTAAGCAAGCAGGAAATGGTCGAACCAAATAGGATTATGTTATTTCAGCTACGGCGGTGTTCAGGTTATGTTTTGCTAGTACCTGGCTCGATCAAGATCCTCTGTCAATACATGGCTGGTTGGGGAAGTTGTTAGCAACATACCGGTCGGAGATCGCGGTTTATAAATGAAGAGGACATAGAACTAAAAAGAGATGGCTTAATGATGATTTGGATTTATCGGCATAAGACTAGTTTAGTTGCTTTAAAAATTCTTTAAATGGTTGAGGATGAAGTAATTGTATTTTTATACTTTATCTCTTTCTTCTTGTTGTTTTACCTTTTTATTTTTTTATTTTGTGTGTCACATGCGTACTATAAGGTTAAGTGTGTGCTAAAGTAATGTCTAGGTGCACCTCCTTAGGACATGAGGGAGGAGAGAGGGGTAAGTAGGGTGGGGGGTGAAATCTCTAGTGAGTAAGGGAGGATAAAATATAAAATATAACATTGAGCGTTTTTGAATTGTATAATGTATATTTTGCATTTTTCCCCTTGTTTAATGTCTAAATAAAGATTTTTAAAAAATGTTTATAAAATTAAGTACTAACATTTTCTATTGTCGGTGAAACAGCCATACTTGAAGCAGGAGATTTAAATTGCATCATAAATCCCACAGATAGAGGCAGCAAGAGGAATGTGTTACAACCTAGATAAATCTGATAAATGTTTAAGGAATATTTGTAATGATCTTCAATTATCTGACACAGTGGCTCGAAAAAGGTAAAAAACTAAAGTTTACCTTGATAGCAGAGGATGGAAGGGTTAAGTCAAGGACTGACATTATACTTATATCCAAATATATAAAGAAGGGTGGTTATGAGACAGAAGAGAGTGGTGTTGTTGACCATAAAATGTTAAAAACTGAATATGAAATGCCAAACACTGTGATATGGGGAAGGGTGTATGGAAGATTAACACTCAGGGCCTCATTTTGATGCAGTTGGAAACGGCTCTGACCGTTGGTTGGAGCCGTTCCGACTAAATCGTATTATGCCGGTCTAATTCCTTTCAGACCGACCCATTATGATTTAGTCAGTCGGAAAGGAATCCGAACAGACTTTTTGACTTGCTTTAAACAGGCTTAGAGAGCCTGTCCTCCCATCTGAAAGTGGCCAGTAATCCCAAGGGCGGCTTTCTCTCCGAGGGATTAAGATGTCGGGTTGATACAGCCTTTCTGTGGCAGCCTTTCTGACACAGCAAAGCTGTTGGAACTCGACTTTGGCGGTCCCCAGGAGGTCCCCATTGGTGTGTGGCCTCTGGTTGGAGGCCGATGGTGTACCTATGGTGCCCACCACAGGATGCAGGGATGAACTACATCTCGCACTTTACAATGGGAGCATGCATTCCTGTCAAAATGCATGCTCCCATTGCAAAGTATAGGAGTGAGACCGAACAGTGTTCAGTCGCATCATAATTGGTCGGTTGGGACCACCGACTGGGTGTTGGTCGGTCCCTTGACCAAGACGATGTCAGGCGGAGGAAACTCCTTGTTGTGCACCATTAGGAAAGCACATGCCTAACTGTTCCTTTATTACCTTGTAGCAAAGACAACCAGGTGAAATGTGTATCATATATGAACAATGTACCTATTATATGTAATAACGCTAGATCCATAAAAAGGACATTCCTTATAACACAACTTTTTTCACTAGCAGCAGGTTTGCATGTGAATATCGAAAAGACAAAAAGCATGACAATGGCAAACTGGGACAAACTGACACCACTCCCAGTTAAACACTCCAAAGACCCAGTAAAGATATTGGAAATCATTTTCTATCAGGATATGAAATGAGAAATAAACTGGGAATAGATGCAACCAAAAAGATTACAGGAAATGGCTCTCCGGAGACTTTTGAAGGCTTTTTGTATGCCAATGCTGTTATTTATTGCCATTCCCCCCAGCCGCGGTGCGTCCATTGGGGCGTAGGGGCGTAGCTCCACCAGCCACATGGACCCACTGTCGGCGTCATTGCATTGCGCATTAAGCATTAATTTAGCAGCAATCCCCCCCCAATAATTTAAACTGCAATCATCCGCCTGACCGCCGGGACACACCTGGCGATTTCGGAGTGGCAGGGGGTGGCCTCAGCCTGCTGCAGCTTGAGTGACAGTCACTCAGTCCATGACCACACCCTCAGGCTGCAGCAGACCAGTCCAGACCGTAGTGCGCAAGTGCAAGTTGGTGTAAAACTTGCCCGAGCATGCGCACAGTTGAACGTTCCCTTACACAGCGTGACCGAGGGTGCTGGTTTACCCGGCCGCAGCCACCGGGGTTTACAGAGGGCGATGGGGCAAACAGAAAATATGCCCCCCTAGCCAATCCTGGCTGGTCCACCGCGCAGCATCGATCATTGGATGCCGCACGTGGGGGTGACACACACTGCCTCAGCCACACTGTTATGGCCAATCACTGTGTGACTTCATGTGAAGCCATGCAGTGATTGGCCATTATCGCCGGGATGCGTGCGCTGGCTGCTGTGAGCAGAGACCGTGTCCCGTCCGTGTCACCGACCGTGACTGACTCCCCTGGCCCTGAGGTGCCTCACCGACTGAAGGTTTGTGATTGTGACTGTCTTGTGCTGTAAATTACTTGCTGGAAGATGGGAGGTGTGTGGGGCTGATTTTAAGAGACAATTGTAAAAAGAATGGGTATTTTTTCTTCGTCTCAGATGTATGGGTTGACTTCTGTAGGGGATATTATTGAGTGTCGCTTCCGGTTAGAAAGAGATGGGTGAAAAGAGGATGTGACAGGGAAGCCAGAGGTACTATTTATTCTGTTTAGCACCCTGTGCACTTTATTTGCATATTTACCGTGCACGTGTGTACACCACATCGTTCGTTCGGTATTAGCACATGCAGGATGCAAGCCCCTTATGTAGATAGTCTGCTGCCAGGGAAATGCTGTTCTAAATTAATTTGAAATTGAAAATTGTGTGCATCATGAATGTTTCTGATTGCTAAACTGTATTATTGACCAGTTGTCACAGTCTCCACTTTAATCGCCTGAGCAGTGCATTTGTCATCTGAAGAGTTGGTGTGCGAGGAAAAACGTCCAGCGCGCATGACCTGGGCTCGACACGAGTTTCACAAGTCAGGGCAAAAGTGAGACATGGCGTTAAAACAATGTACCATGTGGGCTTAAATATCAGACAGCCTTCTGCTGTTGTGGCTGAGGGCGCAGTACCGAAACATTCCGCCATTCAAAGTTTCACGTCGGTTTTCCGAGATTAAAATTCCGCTGCAACCCCAGTCGCTAATAATTTGGAGGGCCGCTGCAGGATTATAACGTGCGAGCAACGTGCTTAATGGGCCCTGAACAGTGACTGGAGAGCTGCAGTTCATTTTTTTTTAAAAAGAGCCGCATGTATGCACTTGTAAATAGCGATTTTCTGTTATCGTGTTCAGATCTCTGTGGGGTAGTTTTCCAGTTTAGTAGCTGATACCGAGTTCTACCGGTTGATAATGAATCACAATTCTTGTCTGTCTGTCATCCGTATTTCAATCCCCCACTCTCCAGACTGCCTTGTTTCATTAAACACCGTTGCTGATATACTGGCGTCATGCCATTCTAAAATGGTCGACTCATTCCCTGCACCTGAGGCCATTGCGTCAAACTGTACCCGGTCTATGGATGTCTTTGTTCGAAATGTGTGTATTTGTTCTATGTTCCTGGAGTCTAGTGAGAGCCAGTGTTTCTCTTCCTCTACTGTGTCTTTGATGGCAGGACTTCTTTGGTGTACTGGTTGTTGCCATCCTATAATGCTGATGTCAGGAGTTGCTCCGTGTTTTTGGAGCATCTCTGACTAATTGAAGGCTTGCATGTGCCTCCTGCAGTGCAACTTCTTTCATCGAGGGTCCAATATGGCCAGGAGGCAGAACTTGATCTAGAATGGACTGTAATGTACTAGGCTGCTGACAGTACATCGTTAACTTTGCGCCACGGTCTATGTTATGGGATGTGTTGCCTTGAAATGGGCATCCCTGTGTTATCTACTGTGGTTGATCTTTTTGACTATGGTGCTGACTATACTGCAATGTCTAAGGTTAGGTAAAGGAAAATCCAAGAAAAGATGTGAAGTATTAACATGTTTTTGTGACATTTGTAATAAAGCTTGAAACATTAAGAGAACATATTTGAACCAGTTGTTGAATGGTTGCACAGATTGATGCTGTGGTGGCACTTGAGTCTTGGTTACCTGGTAGCACCTTAGTTTGCAGCGCTGCAGCATTACCCAGGCCAGGAGTAAACGCCTCAGCACCCAGGCCAGGAGTAAATGCCCCAGCTCATCTGCTGCAGCTTTGGCAGACTTGTCAGACCGCAGGAAATTTATATGTAAATAATTAAGGGAGAGGTGCTTTGGTGGAGCCCCTTCACTCGTTTTTTGGTCCAGTCTACAATTACAATACATAAATACAGATTTCTAAGTATGCTTTCACCAAATTAGCTTGTTGTTTTCACAAGGTTTAAAACACCTGAGCCCTGTAAATTGTTTGAAATAAAGGAGATGAACTAAGTTAATTTGTTCGTTGTGTTTTGCTCGGCCCATCACTAAATATGTTTTCCATGCGCTCTGCTCCCTTAATTATCACACTGAATGAGTTGCTTTTTTCATCATGTGGCTGAACCTGTAATCTGTGTGTAGCAAAGGGGTGGGTGCTATGCTGTTGGAAACCTTGCTGAAGCTGATAAGCTGGAGAGTACTTTTAATGCCAATATCGGAGTCTGTAATAGGATGGAATGTATGAAGCTCTGTGGTTATACTGAATAAGCAGCTACCTATGTTATGCCATCTATTACTGTAATAACTGCACTTTCACAATTGCTTTATTAACCTTCCTGCTTTCTCAAATTAGCTTGAAAATGCACGATTTTTCTACTTTTTTTTCATAATTTTCTTGGGGGGTATCCCCCCGAAACCCCCCTTTTGGTGTTCGGGCTCGCTCGCTTCCCTCGCTCGCTACGGTGCTGTATGCAAATCACTTTGCGCCCCACCACTTTCAAATGTCACCCACCGCCCCTGTTCCCCCCCCTCCATCTAGTAGGTGGCCAAAAGTAACACAGAAATTGTTTGCCATTGTTTTCTGGGGTCCAAAAATGGAGAAACTGAAAAGAGACACTGGGGCAGATTTATGTTTCCTGGTGCATCCCTGCAAATCAGCAGGGATGCGCCAGGAAACTTGCGGATGCGCCGCATTTACAATGCAAAAACAACAGTTGATGGACAGAATGCAGAACAATGTCATACATTCACCCCAGTACAGAGATCTGGGTCTAAATCCATCCCCATTCCAGTTAGAACTCAGCCATATGCAAATCAATCTTGACCCTATGACCCATGGGAACAGTCCAGCCTGAACTGCCAAGCCCGGTCCTCCCTGGACTGGAAACAAGCATCTGAGGAGCAATTTCTGAATTCCATCCCTCATAGACCAGGATAGCTTGATTCCAGTGGCATGGCGAGCACGGGAATCACGTCTGAGCATACCCGTCCCACTCTGGGTGACAAATGCAAAAACAACAGTTGATAGAATGGTATCGATTTGTTCGCCCTTAGTTGGCAGGGTATGCCCAGACGTGGGTCCCTTGCTCACTTTGCCATTGAATTCAAGATAACATGGCTGATGAGGGTTCTGAACCCGAAACCGGTACCAGGATGCTTGTTTCCAGTCCAGGGAAGACATGGCTTGGTAGTTCGGGCTGGACTGTTCCCATGAGGCACAGGGTCAGACTGATTTGCATATGGCCATATCTGAATGGGGTGGTTGAGTGAGCTAAAGAATGAGGTTGGATTAACCCCAGATCAGTTGACTGCAGGGTGAGTGTTTGATTTGCTCAAACGCTCCGTCCAGCTTCCCTTTGGTATCGCATATACAATGCGGCGCATCATGGCGCAAGGAGATGCAGATGCCTGTCGCATCTGCTGCCGTAACTTTGGCGCAGTGCTGAAGTTGTGTCGCGGGCGCGACGCAACTCCAGCACTGTGCCAACCATGCATATGTCTAACATGATGAGTTCCTTGTTGCAACTGGTTATCAAATTGCATGAGGATAACTATGCAAGGATACGATGGGGGCGACATGATCAATTGACAGAGAGGGTACCAGTCAGCAGGGGGGTACGGCAGGGATGTGTGATGGCGCCGACACTGTTCTCCATCTTTATAAATGGGGTGGTGGACCATTTGAGGGAGGACCCGGCAGATGCCCCCGTCCTTGCCGGGGAGAAAACCCTGACACTTCTTTTTGCTGACGATACCCTCCTGATGTCCAAAACCCCTAAGGGTCTCCTAAAATTGCTTGACCGTTTTTCCCTCTTTTGTAATGATCGTGGGCTAACGGTCAACACCTTGAAGACAAAGCTAATGGTTTTAACTCCAAATAGAAAGGTTAGGAAGGTTCACCTTACTTTGTGTGGATCCCCTTTAGAGGTTGTTAACGAATTTGATTATCTTGGGGTGAGGCTGTCCAACAATATGAGCTGGGATTCACACATCTCAAAAATGGTACTAAATCTTAAAAGGGTGTCCGGTGCAATATTAAAGAACCAGCGCCTGTCTATTAGCAGACCGGTTGCCCCTGCCCTGGTAGTCTATGAAGGGAAGGCCTTGTCCTAGGCAGTTTATGGCTCCGAATTATGGAGTGCCGAAAATACTAAGGCACTGGCAATTGCGGAAAATAAGTTTATCAGAGATTTAGTCTCACTCCCAGCCTCTACCCCTTTGCTACCCTTATTTTTCGATATGGGTAAAAAATCGATTTCGGATAAAGTTCAACTAAGGCCGCTGTTGTTTTGGGTGCGCCTTAGAAGAACCGAGGAACTAGCTGGGTATGCTCGAGTGTTGGACGAGTTAATAAACCTAAATGTTTCCCACCAAATAAAGTGGCTTAACAACCTTAAGAAACTAGTAAAATCAATAGGCCTGGGGGAGTCCTGGGCGTCACAAGTCCCCCCTGTAAAGCAAATTGTAAAGAAATTATATTGGGATTGGGTTGAGTCCAAGATCAACAACAACTCAAATCTGGGAACTTTAACGTCGAACTTTCTTATTCATAAACCTTCTATGAAGTTGGAACCATTTTTGGATTTTATATAAGTATCAAGAGATAGAACCTTGTTCTTGAAATTAAGGTACGGCACACTGCCCCTTAAAAGATTTGTGGAAAGATGGAAGTCTAAGGGGGGGATTGAATTAAAATGCCCAGGTTGCCAATGTCCAGAAGAAACCCTTGGCCATTTTTTGTTTGCCTGTTCGGCATACAAATCTGCTAGGACTAAATGGTTGAAACCTGTATGCAGAGAGTTGGGTGTAAAAGATCACAGATCAGCCCTCCGTATCATCACAACTAACGCTGTTTCAATGTATATTATTTGTGGAGTAGCAAAATATCTGGGGGGTGCTTGGTTAATACGTTCTAAACTGTTGGGAAATGTATTAAAACATTTTTTAACTGTTTATACATTGTTTTTACTTGATTTTTTAAATTGCTAATTGCTGTTCTGGATGTAATTGTAGTACTTTGGATGGATTGTTTTTATATATTTGTATGCTTGTACTTTTATGATAAATGTCTATCGAAAGTATTAAAGAGCTAACATGATGCAGCAAGCATTAAGCCTGCTTTAAGCAAGTGCAAGGTTTTGACGCAGCGGGTTCGTAAAAGTGACTGAGGGAAATCTTGTAGATTTTACTCACCCACTTTTCCGAGGCGTTCCTACGCCGGAACGACTCCCCCCCCCTGCGCCAGAACGCCCACATGTAACCTGACCCAGATTTCATGTGGCACAGGGCTTTACAACGTGATGCATCTCCCTAGATGCATCGGGGCCGATTCACAGAACTAACTTAAGACAGAATTCTAAACTTACTACTTTTGGTATTCACAGAAGTTAGGATTTTGTCTTAAGTTTGTCTTAAGACAGACTTAAGACAGACTTAAGTTAGGATTTTGTCTTAAGTCTGTCTTAAGTCTGTCTTAAGACAAACTTAATACAAAATCCTAACTTCTGTGAATACCAAAAGTGGTAAGTTTAGGATTTTGTCTTAAGTTAGTTCTGTGAATCCATCATGTTGTAAATGCCACGCAGCATGGCACTGGCTTTACGCCGCCGCTGTCTCACAGATGTGATGCAACAGAAGCGAAAAAGTGGCGTACGGGGCTTGTAAATCTGCCCTACTGTTTTTTAAATCTATAAATCAAGGGGCGAAGAATTACCAAATTTGCATATTTCCTCATGTCAAATTTTTAAAAATATGTTTGAGCAAACCTAAAGAGAGACTCAAATGTAGCAGCCTATATACAGTTTGCCGCAAGCTTCATAATGTCAAAATCTGGTATATGTATGTTTGACAATGACAAACCTTGTTTCCTCATGCCCCCCATCCCCCACTCCCCTGTATATAAAGTACTCTGGCCCTCCTTGAAGAAACTAGAAGAGCAGCAAATCTCCATAAAGGAAATCACACCTCAGATCAAAGAACTTAAAAAACACGGCCCCAGTCCCAATAATAGCCAATCTATCTGAGAAGAAGTCGGAAAACGTGTGGAAGACGGTGAACCATAGAGACTTGACAAACTCCAAGAAAGACTTGGCATGGATGGTGGTCTCCAGCTGCCTACCAGTAAAGCAATTCCACCACGAGAGGCAACTGGCAAAAACAGCAAGATGTCCTACCACAGGCTGCCCGGCGGAAGAATCCATTGTGTATTTCGTATGGAACTACAGTGGTGCACAAAACATGCGGAAATCCCTGGGCCACCTGATCAAGGAGCCAGCGGGCTAGGAATTCCTGCCCTACGAACTGATCCTCCACGGTCTAGGTATGAAATGAAATGTAAAGAAAGAAAGAACTTGGGGCATATTATCAAGAAACAGTGTTAAAATTATCGCAGCTTTAGCAGCAGAAATGGGCTTGGTAATATGCCCTTGAGAATACCAATAGAAGCCCATGTTCTGGTGTCACTGGCTTCATGAGCCTTGAGTAATCACAAACGGGTTGACATACACAAATACACAAGGCTGCATATCGTTAGATTTGCGACAGGCATTCAACTCACTGCAATGGAACTACATGTTTTGTACTTTTCCCAAATATGGCATCCCAGACCACTATATAAAATGGGTACTGTTACTATATACTAATCCAACTGCGTGGGCTCGTACAGGCACCCACATTTCACCACAATATGCGGTGGCACGAGACAGGGCTACCCGATATCACCCTTAATATTTGTTTTAGCTCTTGAGCCGTTATTAGTCAAACTGCGTAGACTGGCGCCACAAAACAGGATACACACTGGAAATGTAACACATATTGTTTTGGCACATGCAGATAACATTATATTGTACCTAGAGAATCTCAGGACAGATCACACACCCCTCTCGGATAAATTCCTGAAAATCATATCCTTGTCTAGTCTCTCTATCAATGATACCAAATCATACGCATTTTCATTCACGGACCGTGAGCTGCAGGACCCACTATATTTCGGCCCATGAATATTTCAAACAGCAGCTGTAACTTTTAAATATTAAGGTATTCAGATATATAGGGAAGTGGAGAACATGGTAGATGGCAACATAACCCGCGCGATTAATACGCTAAGATCAAAAATAAAGTTCTGGACATCACTACCTCTGTCAGTGGCAGGTAGGTAACAATCACCAAAATAGTGATGCTCCCCAGACTACTATATGTTTTCACCAACATACCTATATTATTCCCCATGCACATCTTTAAAACACTAGACTCCTTGCTGGTAGAGTTGATCTGGGGCCCTGGACCACGCAGAATAGGATTGACCAAGCTTCAACTAGATACTAGGAGTGGTGGAATTGGGGTGCCAGATTTTAAGACATATCGCTATGCCAGCCAATTGCAGTGGTTGGCATACTGGCTTGCGGGCCGCAATTTGCAAGAAATTGCTGTGACCCAGGGTGAATGGAGCAAGGGCAAGCTACCTACACTCCTACAGCCAAATAGTAAGATACCAGCAAGCACGCCTCCACTACTGAAAGTGGATTTACAGTATTGGAGAAAGGTGCTCCGATATACTAAACAGCAGATTTCGTACGCAACCAATATTCCACTGTTGGGTATCTCACTGTAGCTAGAGGTTGTAACACAGAGATGTATTTCAATCTGGTTAGAGGCTGGGGTGGATACCGTAGGAATGCTATTGGTAGATGGACCATGATAACTTTGTGAGAGAACAGGGAGTGTCCATGCGCTATTTTTGACAAATGCACATATCCTGTGATTTGTTCGTGGTACATGGGCACCAACTGGGACTGAACCCCCGACACGAGTTCGTGCACATGTAATAACTGATGGGAAATGGCAGACATCTGACGAGATGGCTAGCCCATGGAATTAAAGCACGCACAGCGACATCTCTACATAACCTTAGGGACAAATGGTGTACTGATGTGGGGAGGGTACTCACGGACCGAGAATGGAAAACCATACTTGAATATCATAGAAAGATATACCGAGATCCGAAGTTTACATTTATTCAGCTAATGATTCTGCATCGGGCCTATTTAACTCCTGATAGACTAAGTGTCATGTTTGCGGACATGACGGATGTGTGCCCTCGCTGTCAGGAATCAAATGCCACATTACTGCACATGCTCTGGGCATGCCCCAGATTAACACAACAGTGGTCTACGATACATACCATATTAAGTACAATAGTGCCTGGGATGGACAGAGATACGTTAGAATACTGTCTACTGGGTATGCATATTAAAACCAAGAAAGGGAACCCCGCAGCCCGATACATTAATCTGCTGTTAATATTGACCACGAGAACAATAACAGCACGTTGGAAAGCACGAAAACCGCCAGCGATCATAGACTGGTATAATGAGGTGTTTCGATGGGGTAAGGCTGAAGGCATAGAAATACAAAGAGAAGAGCAATGTGGGCTACGCGAGAAACCTGGGGGCATATTAGCAACAAATAGCGATAATTATCGGTAAATGTGCTTAGCGCATTTTTTTTATCAACGCCTATCGCCGGATATTATCGCAGAGATAACGTGCTATTAACAATAAAATATCCGACGATATCGGCTCAATGTGTGAATATCGCTGGAAATCCAGCGATATTCTGGAATTAACGCTAATGAGGACGTAACCTGAATATCCACCTCCCATTGGATATACAGGTTAAGTCATGGTCTGAGTAGGCGTTCTAGCGATAATCGCGCTTAGCGCAAATTTATTTATCACTTCGCTTGCCTTGCTAATAGGCAATAGTTGTGTTAGCGATTGCTTTCAGGCGCTAACAGGTCGGGTACGCCCACTTTGCATGTCATTAGCGATAAATATCGCTGACATGCAAAGTGGGCCCCAAACCGGTCGCTATCGCCTACAAGCTGTCGCTAACTGCTGTTAGCAACAGCTTGCTAATAGGGCGATTAAAATATCACTGCTTTAGCGGGAAAAAATCCAGCTAAAGTGGCGATATCTCCCTTGCTACTATGCCCCCTATTATGCTAAAGTGGAATGTCCTGATGGAGGAATTCAAAACGATAGATACGGATACATTTACGTGAAGCTGGACAGTATATGTACGCTGCGGGTGGAGCAGGACGGCCTAGTAATAGCACATGTTTGTGGAACCAAGATTACTATATTAGACAGCCGAAATGACTCATATGATGTATTATACAACTAGAAGCCTTAGTGATGGTGCCTGCTGCTGTGATAATAAGCGCTGTTTTGGAGTTCAAAGGGAGGGTGGGAGGGGTGTGTTTGGGGTTTGAAACGGGTTGTGTGCTAAGACTGTTACTCGAATATACGTTTTGCTATGCAGCTGCAACAGTAATCCGCATGTATACATAGGTTACCTCGGACAGGTGCAGCATTGTTAAAGTGTAGAGATAATCTGTACAGTAATGCGTTGGACGACTTGTTAGCGGATACATGTAATATTCTATGTTATTTGAATGCCAGGAAATCTGCCGTCTATCATTGTAGTAATGTATAATGATATTCTTTGTGGAGCATGACTAAAGTTTAATAAAATATGTTCAAAAAGAAAAGTCTTGAGTAATCTCTGTGTTGCCTTAGCCTGCGCCAGGGAAGTGTTTCCATGGGCATTGCTTTGGTGTTCCCACGCAGCATCACTGGATTTTGACGTATTACTAGATTTACCAGAAGTGGTAGACCCGGGGATCCACCGAAAACCATAGATGACAACATTGTAGATGAGAAAAGTGGGAGTGTTTATTTTTTGTATTATAAAATACTATGATGAATTAAAATTTGATGATGTAAGCGTGTGAGGTAGAAGTAGAATGTAGAATGTGCAAAGCGGGGCTGGAGCGGAGACGGATGAGAGAGCATCAAGCACCTTGTCGGTTAAGAACCTGTCTGCTCTAATTTGGAAATAAACTAACCTGCAACTCATTCTGCATGGAAGATTCTTACATAACAAAACTGGCGACGAGGATCGGATGGCCAAAGAAATTTGAGGTAAAAAGTTGGGGTATGGAAGATTCTTACATCACAGAGATTTCTGAAAAAAATTGGGCGAGTGTATTTCCCTCATTGACTTCTATTGGGGCCTGAATCGGGTTACTGTCATGTATTTGATTTGTAAATTCGCAGCTGCATGATCGGATATTAGAAACGCAAATGAACATTTTTTTAACTGTCAGTGGCATTGAGAAAGCGCTATGGCAGGGCATGATGCAAGTGTTATGCCCTGGCCTGGAGTAGCAGGTTACTGGCTGTGCATACTCCGAGTTACACAAGACCAGGCCCTGTTAGCTGAAGCCCGCAGAGGAATCAGGTTTCTGCATGCAGAAATAAGGAGGCAGGAGACTGGCCTTGAAATTGGTAGTCTCCCGTTCTGAATATGGAGGGTTGGTATGCATGCAAAAACCTACCCCTTCACAGGTGTGGCATAACGAGGGGCAGATTTACAATAACTGGCGCATCCCTGCAGATCAGCAGGGATGAGCCAGTTATTTTGAGTGAAATCAGGAACTCCTTGCGCCACCATGGTTGCCCTGCTTTTACAATGCGGCGCACCGTGGAGCACGGAGAGGCAGATGCGTGATGCATCTGTCTGCGTATAAGTGACACAGTGCTGGAGTCGTGTCGCAAGCATGACACAACTTCAGCACTGTTCAGGGCATCCCATACTTGCAATGCTGCATCGTTCCTTACACCTGCTACAAGCAGGCGTAGGTTTTGACGCAGCATGGACGTAAAAGTGACTCCGTGAAATCTTGTAGATTTCACTGCATCACTTTTATGGGGCTTCCTTACGATGGAACGCCCACCCTGCATACATTATACCTGATGCTGGTATAATGTAGTGCAGGGTTTAGAACCTGATGCATCTCACTAGATGAGTAACGTTGTAAATCTGGCACATAGTGGCGCATGGTTTACGATGCTGCTGCAATGCTGACGTAAAGATGACGCACAGGGCTTGTAAATCTGCCCCACGGAGAGAGAAAATACTCCTCAGGGGATTGTTTGGTGTCCCCTTCCTGCACAAAAACAATCCTGCCTGTGACTCAGGCATGCGTGCACCATGGTGCATGGGTTCAGGACTGATGGAGCCGGGTTCCCTACTAAAATCCCAACCTGGAACCCTAGGTCGATGTCTCTTTTTTGCCTGCTGAAAAGTGTAAAGAGGAGAAACAACTCATTCGATACCTTCTGAAGTCCTGGAAATAACTAAGACTCAGAGATGACAGAATCCAACTTCAATTTAGGGGATTTATTAGAAAGCCAAAAACAACTGGATATACAAGCACCTCAAAACGAGGTTGTAAAAATATACGGGAACCAATACAATTCCAAATGTATGTAACAGACGGCTCCTGTGAATCATGAAAAGAATGAACAGTTCCAACAATAATACACAGGCCAAAACTGCTCCAACATTCAGATCGGACCTCATTTGGAGAAAGGAATTTGTTAATCTGTCCCTACACTATCACTGAGATGACATCCCTATTTAACATCGCCCAGACAAAACCCATCAAAAGGTGTCAGCTCGTGAAGGCTTCCTAAGAAGCACATTCACAGAGTAAGTCAGATGACTAAGCTACAAAGTTCGTTCTAAGATACCCTTCCCAGATGGATTCCCTAACCCTTTTCTCCTAACTCTACTTGTCTCCTTCTCACGCCAAACCTCTTCTGCACTCTCCTCCCTCGGGGCTCTTTCCCTAATACAAAATCACAGAAAGGTAAACACGCCCACAGATCACCTCATACTAACGGACACTTCTACTAGGTGTTTTTCCATCGTCTTCTGCGCCTCTTCTCGTGAGCAGGTGGACAACCTTGATTCCCAAGCCTTCTTTAGCGAGAAAGAACATCAGCTCTCAATTATCAACATTACATATACAATGTTTTATTTCTCCTCCAGGCCTAACTCCTAAAACAAAAGGCGTTAGTTCTAACTAACAAAGGCAGCTTCTTCCACCTGCAACTAAAACGTGAGAATCGAACATTTCTGCGTGCACATTAATTTCGCTAACTATTTCTAAAATGAGAGCTTACCAAGGAAAATACATTTCAGGCCTTCAAATTCAGCTAACAAAAGAAATAAACGAACAGGCCTTTCATAGCAAAACATGAACATTCATTTAGGCCTTTAAACATCAGGGGCCTCATTTATGAGGCCGTGCGTCACTTTTACGCCGCCGGTGCGTCACTTTTTGTGACGCATCGTTGCGTAAAACATGACTCCTGTTGCGCACTATTTACAATGTGACGCATCTAAGCAGATGCGTCTCTTTGTAAGCCCCTGCGCTACATTATACCTGCGTCAGGTATAATGTATGCAGAGGGGGCGTTGCCCCGCAAAAAGCCTCGTAATAGTGATGCAGTGAAATCTATGAGATTTCACTGCGTCACTTTTAGGATGCTGTTGCGTTAAAATCTTGCGCCTGCCTCACATGTGAAAGGACGCATTGCTGGAGTTGCGTCACTTTTGTGACACACTCCAGCAATGCGTCACTTTTGCGCTTACAGATACGTCAGAAATACTGACGTATCTGTAAGTCCTTGCGCAATGATGTGTCATATTGTAAATATGACGCATCATTGGGGTCGCAAGGAGGGCGCAATGAAAAGTGACGCATCACTGTTTTCTCGCAGCGATGCGTCACTTTTCATAAATGAGGCCCCAGGGTTTACACACATTAATAATACATTGCTACAGCGTCTAATATTATTACATGTTAAGCATAGCTCATTCTTTCTTCGTGCAATCTTCATCACGGTGCACATTAAATCAAAATGCATTTTGTGTTACATATAAACTTTCATTAGGCAGCAGCGACATACTAAGTTTACAATATCAAGAAGAACTCTTTTTGTTTTTACTTTGCATAACACAAAATCAGTTTCTATAACTTCACTTGCAAATTTTTGTAAATACATCACAATCCTAATAACCAAAGTTAATACGACACAAGAATATATGCGGGTGCGGACTATCTGTGATTATGACGCACCCTTAGCACCGCCACGCTCTTTCACCTGTGTTGGCGCTAGGCAGCAGTTTGTGCTGCAGCGGACGCAAAGAGCAGGAATGCGTCATTTCTTGATAGATATGGCGTACTGCTGCTCTATCCGTTTCACGCAGTGCAGCAAGGTGTCTTGCTGCGCTGGATGAAATAATGATAGCGATGGCCCTATGCTCCCGGAAGACGTGTACCGCAGCACTGTATGGTCCCGTAGGTTTAGTCATGCGTGCCAACAGGCCCATCTCAGACGGGAGACTCCTGATTTTTTATGGCAAAAATATGCTTTATTTTATTGCTCTCTGCCGCCTGAAATTGCCTCTGTTTCTATAGAAGTCAATGGGGAAATGCATTCGCTTGATTATTTATTCTCCCGCTTTACTGTTGTAAATTGTTGTCATGCATTGGTTTTGTTCTCTTCCAGTGGAGCAGGGTGCAGTACCACAGCTCGTCACTTGGTGTCCCACTCCAGTCTTCGTCCACGCTTTACAGTGAGAACTAGAGACGCCTGACGGATGAACGCTGTGACGTCACCGTGCCTGCCTTGTTCTTCACGGAGCGAGGCTGCCAGGAAAGCACTTCCTGCAATGTGTCAGACACTGACCGGATATCCGGCTACCCATAATGCATTGCAGAGTGACGAACCTCTTGGCATCTAACTGAACACATTACACTTTTTATTAATTAGGTGTTAATGTCCTCATGTTTTTGTTACTGTACACATTAAAGATCCGTCTGCATTCATCGCCAGAAATTCCGGAGAGAAAGGCACTCCACACTCTAACACTTACAAGAAGTAAAATAGAGTGAGTTTGCATTTAAACAAGAGTGTATATTTCAACAATATTATGTTTCTTATATTTAATCGCACCTCGTGTGGCGATTGAAGAAGAGACCGTAAAAAAATTTAGAAGATCTAGGGGGCATATTACCAACAGCTAGCGATAATTATCGCTATATTGACTTAGCGGCAATGGGCCTTATTTAAGAAAGCCTTAAATAAGGGCCAATATTTTTATCGCCGAGCTGCGGGCTTAGGAACCTTGCTATTATCAAGGTTTATCTCCTAAGCGATAAAAATCGGCCAAAATGCATGAATATCTCTGAAAAGTCAGCGATAAGAACTGCTCTGGGCAGGCGTTAGCTTTTGGAGATATTCGCGCTTAGCGCGAATATCTCCAAAAGTTGGTAATAGGAGATAGCGATGTTAGCGACTGTTTCCAGTCGCTAACATCTTGGCACGCCCACTTTGCATGTCATTAGTGATGAATTTCACTGACATGCAAAGCGGGGCCCAAGATGGTCGCTATCTCCTACTAGCTGTCGCCAACTGGTGTTAGCGACAGCTAGGTAATAGGGAGATAAATTTAACTCCGCTTTCTTGGCTTTTAAAGTCAAAAAAGCAGAGATAAACCCCCTTGATAATATGCCTCTACATTACTACGTGGGTCTAGAATATGTTTAAAAGTAGTTTATTAGTGTATCTTCACAATTAGGGTTCCCGGTGGTATGTTATCTATATTCTAGTCATTTACGCCTGTATATATCCATATTTACTATTTTGGAATTATTATTATAGTTTTCTACATTTATTTTTGTAACAAGCAAAAGACGAGCAACAGTTTGGGGCAGATTTATGTTAACTGGCGCATCCCCAGGGATGCGCCAGTTAATGTGCGCCACAGCTCCGCCACCCATGGTGCGCCGCATTTATAATGCGGCGCACCATGGGGCAATAACGGCACAGATGCGTGACGCATCTGTGCCGTAAAGGTGGCGCATTGCTGGAGTTGCGTCGCAAGCGCGACGCAGCTCCAGCAAGGCTCGGGGGTGCCCCATCTTAACAATGCTGCGTCAAGACCTACGCCTGCTTCAAGCAGGCGCAGGCTTTTGACGCAGCATTGGCCTGAAAGTGACTGAGTGAAATCTTATAGATTTCACTCAGCCACTTTTGCGAGGCGCACCTGCCCCGGAATGCCCACCCTGCGCCGGAACGCCCACAAGCGGCGCAGGGCTTTACAACGTGACGCATCTGCCTAGATGCGTCACGTTGTAAATCGTTCGTAGGGATGCGCCACGTTTACGCCGCCTTGCGTGACGCAACAGAGGCGTAAACGTGGCGCAAGTGCCTCATAAATCTGCCCCTTAGTATTTTTCCACATTTATTTAAATTGACACAGGAAGGAGGCTGTAGGCCATAAATACTGGTTGTGACAGAGTGAGCCCCATGCTAAACGTTAGCTCTAACGTGGCTTCAGTGAGTCCGATTGTTTTTACTGGAAGCGGAGTGGACTAACCCATAGCTGCCAAGGCCATGTCACCAAAATTGTCACAAAAACAAAAATCTAAAATTGGAGGCTATAGTTCTATTTTGATATTTTAAAATAAAGGCTATGTTTCTCTTTCTCTCTGTTAAAGCACATGCCTCGCGCGTCTTTTCTGCAGCCCTTCCTGTGCGTTGGAACCCTCTTCGAGTCCGGTCTCTCCCTGCCTGGTCCCCCAGAATGAGTCAAGTCTGAGTCAAGTGATGCAATGAACACTGTGGGGCAGATTTACAAGCCCCTTGCGCCTCATTTACTCTGCCCTTGCGTCACAAAAGATGCGCCATGGTGCGGGGTATTTACAACGTGACCCATCTGGGAGATGCATCACATTGTAAAGCCCTACGCCAGAAGGAGGCGTTCCTGCACAGGGGGTGGCGTTCCGGGGCAGGAACGCCTCCTAAAAGTTGCTGAGTGAAATCTACAAGATTTCACTCAGTCAGTTTTAGGCCCATGCTGCGTCAAAACCCTGCGCCTGCCTGAAGCAGGCGTAAGGATTGACGCAGCATTAACTAGATAGGGCCCCCAGAGCATTGCTGGAGCTGCATCGCCCTTGCGACGCAACTCCAGCAATGCGTCACTTTTACGGCACAGATGCGTGACGCATCTGTGCCGTTTTTGCCCCATGGTGCGCCGCAATGTAAATGCGCCGCATTGTAAATGCGGCGCATCCTTGATGGCGGAGCTGTGGCGCATAATAGCTGGCGCATCCCTGCTGATTTGCAGGGATGCGCCAGTTATTGTAAATATGCCCCTTGATCCCTTAAACACAAAAGTGGCGCAAGGGGCTTGTAAATGTGCCCGATTTTGTACTGCATTTTAAAGTATAAGTTAGCATATTTAAGATATGGTATCAATCATAAATCTTTTAGATTTGTTCCCCTTTTTGGAACTTTTGTAAGATTATAATTAATCAAACAAATACAATAAATTGAAATTGAAACCCTTGTCTGCCTGTACAGGGCTGCACATTTTGCATCTGACTACAGTGACCCCTAGTGACGAGCTGCGGTACTGCACCCTCCCCCTTCTAACGCAGCCTCAGCCTGCTGGGCTCATTTCCAAACAAAATGAGGAGATGAAGAGATCACTGGTGGGGAGGAGAGGAAATGTTGGGGCATATTACCAACAACTAGCGATAATTATCGCTAAGTTGGCTTTGCGGGAATATTTCTATCACCGCCCTTCACCTGTTTTTATCGCTGAGATACCTTTGCTATTAGCAATGTTTATCTCAGGAGCGATAAATAACAGGCGATACAGCGATATTCTGGCATTACCGTGACAATGCTCTTAGCCATGTTATCCACCTCTCATTGGATAACATGGCTAAGAACTGGTCAGGGCAGGCGTTAGCTTTTGGAGATATTCGCGCTTAGCACGAATATTTCCAAAACTAGGCCTGTGTTGATCATAGGCGATAGCGATTGCAGCGACTGTTTTCAGTCACTGACATTTTGGCACGCCCACTTTGCATGTCATTAGCGATAATTATCGCTGACATGCAAAGCGGGCCCCAAACCGCTCGCTATCGCCTACAAGCTGTCGCTAACTGGTGTTAGCGACAGCTTGGTAATAGGGCGATATAATTATCGCCGCATTAGCGGGAAAAAGTCCCGCTAAAGCGGCGACAATGGGCCTTGGTAATATGCCCCGTTGTTCTGTTTTCAGTTCCACATACATTTTAAAAGTGACGCACCGGCGGCGCAAGGCCTTCATAAATAAGGCCCCTAATTTCTGCTGCATATTAATAAATTGAGGTATGCATAGCAAATAAAGGAAATATTATGAATCTTAATGTAACACAGAAATACAAAGGACCTTTCAAATAATGAGTAAATGTTAGTATTCCTATTATGCTAACACCCTTGGGGGCAGATTTACAAGCCCCTTGCTCCTCATTTACGCCACCGTTGCGTCACCTTTGTGACGCAGCGTCGGCGCAAATCCTGCTCCATGGTGTGGGGGTACTTACAACGTGACGCATCTGGGAGATGCGTCACGTTGTATTGCCCTGCGCCACATGTAGGTGTTCCTGTGCAGGGGGGGGGGCGTTCCGGCGCAGGAACGCCTCCTAAAAGTGGCTGAGTGAAATCTACAAGATTTCACTCAGTCACTTTTAAGCCCATGCTGCGTCAAAACCCTGCGGCTGCTTGAAGCAGGCGTAAGGATTGACGCAGCATTAACTAGATAGGGCCCCCAGAGCATTGCTGGAGCTGCATCCCGCTTGCGACGCAACTCCAGCAATGCGTCACTTTTACGGCACAGATGCGTGACGCATCTGTGCCGTTTTTGCACCATGGTGCGCCGCATTGTAAATGCGGCGCATCCATGATGGCGGAGCTGTGGCGCACAATAACTGGCGCATCCCTGCTGATTTGCAGGGATGCGCCAGTTATTGTAAATATGCCCCTTGATCCCTTAAACACAAAAGTGGCGCAAGGGGCTTGTAAATCTGCCCGATTTTGTACTGCATTTTAAAGTATAAGTTAGCATATTTAAGATATGGTATCAATCATAAATCTTTTAGATTTGTTCCCCTTTTTGGAACTTTTGTAAGATTATAATTAATCAAACAAGTAAAATAAATTGAAATTGAAAGCCTTGTCTGCCTGCACAGGAAGCTGCACATTTTGCATCTGACTACAGCGACCCCTAGTGACGAGCTGCGGTACTGCACCCTCCCCCTTCTGACGCAGCCTCAGCCTGCTGGGCTCATTTCCAAACAAAATGAGGAGATGAAGAGATCACTGGTGGGGAGGAGAGGAAATGTGGTTCTGTTTCCAGTTCCACATTCATGACGATTTTAATGATGATGAGAATATATTATTATACTGTAGTTTGGAAACTTAAGGTTTGTGGGTCGCCAGAAAGCACAGATAAATGGACATATTTGTTAGCAGCTGAGAGAGATTGCGGGTCTAACGCGCTGGACCCTCGGGACAGGCAGGAATCCAAGGCAGAGCCAAGAAACAAAACAACAAAACAAGCATTGGCATTGCCAATAGGTCTCGCTTGTGGGACCTTATAAGTATATCGGGGGAGATTTATGTTGCCTGACGCATCTCTGCAAATCGGCAGAGATGCGCCAGGAAAGATACGGCAGGCGCGCCGCATTTACAATGTGGCGCACCATGGGGCAAAAACGGCACAGATGCGTCACGCATCTGTGCCGTAAAAGTGGCGCATTGCAGGAGTTGCGTCGCAAGCGCGACGCAGCTCCAGCAAGGCTCGGGAGTGCCCTATCTGTCCAATGCTACGTCAAGCCTTACGCCTGCTTCAGGCAGGCACAGGGTTTTGACGCAGCATTGGTCTAAAAGTGACTGAGTGAAATCTTGTAGATTTCACTCAGCCACTTTTAGGAGGCGTTCCTGCGCAGGAACGCCCCCCCTGCGCAGGAACGCCTCCTTATGGCGCAGGGCTTTACAACGTGACGCATCTCGTAGATGCGTCACGTTGTAAATAGGGCGCATTGTTTGCTCCGCCGTTGCGTCAAATAAAGTGACGCAATTGCGGCGCAAAGAGGCGCAAGGGGCTCATAAATCTGCCCCTTAGTTTTGCAGCACAATATCCTTGTTGCATAATCGGATATTGTGCTGCAAAACTAAATACTTATAAGGTCCCACAAGCGAGACCTATTGGCAATGCCAATGCTTGTTGTTGTTTGGTGGTGGGGTATGAATGGGAGGATGGCACATTAGGAAAGGGTCTTTTTTTTTTAGACGAGTGTAGAAAAACAGAAGGCTTTTAGTTTTATTATGCACCGATCCGGTCAAGTGGGCATCTCGACTCTATTCAGAACAAGCTCTCTGCATTGCGTAGGGGGAGCGGAGCGGACCCTTTGAAGTCTGGTGCCGAGGCTCAGACAACAAATGGTATGGGATGTGGCTTGTGACGTGCACGCGCCAGTGGGCTGAAGCGCTTCCAAAAAGAGCGGATTGCATGGCGGCACGATGCGCGTGGTTGGGCGCGTTCTCGCCATGCAATACGCTTTTTGGTAGCACTTTGAAATGCCCCTTTACTATAGTCTCACATAGCGATTGCTTACGCAATAGCTAGGACGAGACCTCAAAAGGAGGAAGGTTGGTTTGGCATAAACTAGTGGTTTAAAGTTTTTAAACCCTATAAATAATGTAAGGATTCAACCTATGTACAGCGCACTGATACCCGTGGGTCATGTGCACGCTTTCTGAAACACTCTAAATAAAATTAAAATAAATAAGAATGCCGACCCTACAAAAAAAATGGTATCCAGTTTCTAGGAGTGCATTACATTTTGGACTGTTGGAGGTTTCTTGGGTGCTTCTGGAAAATAATGTGAAGTCCTGAAAGTCGTAAATATGCTCCCATTTGAGGCTGTCGACCTGTAGGGGCAGATGTATGACTTTCTTTGAGGAAACAAGAACCCATGAACAGAATGTATTTTTGCTATAATCTCACCTGGTTTCTTTCTCGAAAGTTGCCCTCCCTTGTATCGGTTATTATTCACAGCATGTTGACGCACAACTTTGCACTTATTTCTCTGAGTGGTACAAGCAACCGTTTTTCAGAAATCCCATTTCCTAGGTCTTAGCATCTTTATTCAACTTGCACGCAGAAGGATAGCACTTTGTGGAGCACTTATTTTTCAATAAGGCACAGGTGTGCCAATGAACATTAAAAAATGCCTGCAGTCAGCATGAAAGCTGACCCCACTTCCTGTGGACTGCATTGATTTGTTGTTGAATTAGCAAGTCGAGTGCATTGAAAATACTCCACATAAAGCGCAAACGCTTTTAAAAAGAATTCCCGATTCAGCACTTGTGCTACGTATTTAACTGCATACTACAATGCTATTATGCTCACCCGTGTATAGCTTTCTGACATGATGGCCGCTTCGCAGATGAATATGTGGAAAACAACTTAAAAGGCTCCGTATTTGCTGTGGAACAAAATGGGTGCTGGAGAGATGGTAAACAAAATACAGACGCATCGAGTGGAAAAGGCCTCTCGCTCTCGAATTTTACAGGGGCTCCTATGAGGCCACAGATAAACTGATGGGGGGCCGGTGTTTACGGTCGGAGGGGAGATTAACACCCAGGCGGCAGAAGAAGAAAGCGGAGAAACTTCGGGGGTGGCGGTGGGGGTGGGGGTGGGGGTGGGGGGAATTGGTGGCCACGAAAAGTGGAAAGTAAAGGAACATGCACGTACGCACACACACACAAACGCTTTGACATACACAGGCAAACACACACAGATGCTTTCACATACATATGCAAACATACACAAGCATGCACACACAGATACACACACACACCCCCAGGCACGCACACAGACACAGATGCGCATACACGCCCAGGCATGCACACACAGGCCAAGGTACGCACACGCACACACACACACAGATTTATTTATTTATTTTATTTTTAAAGTTGTTTATAGCGCTAGATTGACCCGTAGATGCGCACACCTATACAGGCACACACACATTGGGACGCACACGTCCCAGAGTGCGCACACACACACACACACTGATGCACACACAAACACAGATGCGCACACATACACAGGCACAACACTGAGCTTTGAGGTTCGCTACAGAGATGTTTTCCAATTACTGAAAACTGGTTGAATACTCGTTACAATCAACAAGTAGAAACCCTTAGTGCACAATTTGCACCACAGCTGGGATTCCGTCTTGGATGCAAATTTCTTTTGCAGCACATCGGGATGTCGTGCGCCTAAGATGGAACGGAGAAGGGGGTCGTCTCTGCGTCTAAAATGCAGTGGGCAGCCTTGCGCCTTAGTGAGAGAGAGTAACCCGTTCTGTGTCCGGGATGTCGAAAGGAGCACTGCGAGAGAGCGTGTTTAAGTGTCTTTTGAATGCCGTTCTCAGCCCAGCCCACCAAAGGGCAAGCATGACCTTATTATTAATGCTTGGCATCGGAAATTCAATTACAGAGCTGGAAAAGGGACACGAACCTCGCCTCTGTAAAGGAAAGGAACAATGATACAACAAGCATTGTCGCATTGCGTAAAAGTGTTTTGTGTTCTTTGAAAGCAGGTGGGGGAAGCAGAAGCAACACAGGGTGGAGCGTGAATGGTAAATTTTCCAGGGGAATGGTGGGATGGGGGAATACCAAAGGAACAAAGGAAGGGGATGCAAAAGCAAGAGGTTAGGGTTGGAGGGGATAGCAACGGGTGTGGGGGCGGGGGCGGGGAGCAAAGGCAACACTGGTTGAGGGAAAGCAACACGGAAGATGCATGTGAAAGAGAGCAACACGAGGTGAACTGGCAGAGTTGTACTCTAGGTGGATGTCTCAAACACACACACACTTTAATGGAGTGCTTCATACAAACGAGAAATGGGAAACTGAAAGTACTGCCGGCCTGCGGCCGGCCATGATTCAATTAGGGGAGGAGAAGCCGCAGAGCGCACGCTGGGCGAAGCCCTTTGATGTGCTGTGCGGCAAATGGAGGGAGGCTGATGCGCGTTCATGTTTGAACACGTGGTTCACATGAACTGCATGAAAACGCCAGCAAAAAGCTGGTGGTTTCATGATGTTTTCGCCATTTGAATTCTCGCTCCGCTCGATGCGCATGTGCGCATCGATAGGTCGCGAGACCTAAAAAACAAGAGAGGGACGGGGCCGCCCTTGATGCAGCCAATCAACAAGAAGGAAGAGAGGGGCCGCCTTTGATGCAGCCAATCAACAAGAAGGAAGAGAGGGGCCGCCTTTGATGCAGCCAATCAACAAGAAGGAAGAGAGGGGCTGCCTTTGATGCAGCCAATCAACAAGAAAGAAGAGAGGGGCCGCCCTTGATGCAGCCAATCAACAAGAAGGAATAGAGGGACCGCCTTTGATGCAGCCAATCAACAAGAAGGAAGAGAGGGGCCGCCCTTTGATGCAGCCAATCAACAAGAAGGAAGAGAGGGGCCGCCCTTGATGCAGCCAATCAACAAGAAGGAAGAGAGGGGCCGCCCTTGATGCAGCCAATCAACAAGAAGGAAGAGAGGGGCCGCCTTTGATGCAGCCCATCAACAAGAAGGCTAGCTTCCATGACAGGAGATCCATGCAGGAAATGACGTCTGCAGAACCACAATCCTCTTAGAACTTTGCATGCCCAGAATCCTTTGCGAAGAAACAACAACGGTTGTATTCTCGTCTAAATACATACATTCTTTAAGATTACATTATGTGTTATCATTGCTACCTTTATTTATTATATTAAAGGATATTTTTATAAGGTGCAATTAAACGACCATAATATCAGAGTGATGTAAATTGCAATTATATCCTTCTTCGACCACACTTCTGTACCTTAAATGGCATAGATTACCTCTAAGTTATAGCGTTCTGTCACTGTACTTCGTGTGATTGTGATGAAGGTCATATTCAGAGTAATTTTTGTAAAGTCTCTGCGGGGCGAAGACTCCCGCCGAGGTCCTCCTTACTGTGATAAGAATGAACTTCAACCAGCAGAATATTAAATACGCAATAACATATTCGTTATTGGTGAAGATGTTCCATCCCACTTCTTTTTCCTGCAAGTAGCGCTCCGCTGATGGGGGCTTCATGGCACTTCCACATACTGTGATTGTGGGCTAATCACTGAGGACCTCATTTATGAATAGTGACGCATCGTTGCGTGAAAACAGCGATGCGTCACATTTCACTACGCCATCCTTGCGACACCAATGATGCGTCATATTTACAGTATGACGCATTATGGCGCAAGGATTACAGATACGTCAGTATTTCTGACGTATCTGTATGGTGCAAAAGTGACGCATTGCTGGGGTGTATCACAAAAGTGACGCAACTCCAGCAATGTGTCTTCACATAGTGCCTGCGTCAGAGGCAGGCGTAAGAAATTGACACATTTGTGTCCTAGAAGTGGCGCAGTGAAATCTTATACATTTCACTGCGTCACTTCTATGACCCTTTCTTGCGCCGGAATGCCCCCCTGCATACATTATACCTGGCACAGGTATAATGTGGCGCAGGGGTTTACAAAGTGACGCATCTACTTAGATGCGTCACTTTGTAAATATGGTGCAAAATGACAAACTTTTTATGCTGCTAGTGCGTCACAAAAAGTGACGCACCGGTGGCGTAAAAGTAACGCATTACCTCATAAATGAGGCCTTTAAACTCCGCGTGCCTGAATGTGTAAGCAGAACCGGGGGTCATGTAAAGCGCTCCAATACTTTCGGGTCGAGTTTGCGCTATATAAAATCTGCACACAAAAATAAATTATCACATGGCTCTGTTACGTTTGTTCAGGTCTATCCTATGGCGCTTGTGCCCCAGGACCATCTGTTGTATGTACTTTGTGGGCCCTGGAGTATTGCGGCAGAATTGTTTGCTTCTGCACTTTCTGCTTAGGGTCTTTGGGGCAGATTTACAAGAAAGTGACTCAGTGTGGAACACATGCCATTTGGCTACGCCGCACGGAGTCACTTTCAAGGCACAGGGATACGACATATTTACAACAATATGTTGCATCTCTGTGCTTCTCCCTGCGCTGCCGCACAAACTGCTGCCATGCGCCGGTGCAGGCACCCTTGCACCATGGTGCAAGGATGCCTGCGTGGTGGGGAGATTGTTTTTGAGCAGGAAGGGTTTCCTTCGTGCACAAAAACAATCTGGAATGCTGTTTTTAAACTTCTATGTGTGCTGCATTAGCAAACATAGAAGTAAAAAAACATCATTGTTTCAATGATTGTTTATGTGCCTGAAGGGAACCCTTCCTGTACATAACAAATCATTAGAGGTTATTTACTCTTTTTATGTGTGCTGCAGAATGCCGCACACATGGAAAGAGGAAAAGAAAACTTGAAGAAATTAATACATCTCTCCTCGTTTCGCCTCCCTATGCCTCCCCTTGCGAGGCGTAGCATTCAAACACATTTTTTCAAGATTTGCAATTCCTCGTAAATCTGGAAATGTGTCTAGTTCCATGGGTGTTCCACGGGAACACCCACAGCAACACCCATGGAACAACCCTTTCACGCAAAGTACTGCGTGCAAAGGGGCCATATTTACAAGGAAAGGAAAAGTCATGCAGGGTTGCTTTCTTTTCCTGTCCTTGTAAATATGAAGCAGTAAAAAGGACCACCAGTGCATCACAACAGGTGACACACTGGTGGCGCAAAGGGGCTTGTAACTCTACCTCTTCATTTCACCATTTTTAGGTCAAGCTTAGATCGACCTGTTATATCGTTCTGTGGGATATGGCAAACCCACTGATTGCTATTGGTAACTAGTTATGGCATTCAGAAATGCTGGCTTCTTATTGGTAAATTTCTGTCAAAGTCCCTCCTTTGTGTGTTTAGTTCTCTTTCCGACGATTTCACTCTGAGAACATATTAGTTGGCCATCACACAGTACAGTGTCTTCCCATCTGGCTATTGAAGGTCAGCGAGCTCCACTCGATGGTATTGAAGCACTTTCCAAGAAGAACACCAGTTACGTTGCAGATGGACACATTAATTTTTGGATAGGCACTGGGAGATTAAGGGGCATGTTTACGAGGGCTTTATATCCACTTTTTTGGCTTATAAAACCAAAAAAGCGGAGATAAAACTATCGACCTATTTACAAGAGGGTGCTAACATGCGATATTTTCCCCAACGCCTCCCTTTGCATCTCTAAAGAGATGCAAAGTGGGCGTCACGGGGCGTACCCCGGATGGACTACTTTGCAAATATCGCTGATGTTCACATCGCGATATTTACAAGGCTGCCCCAGCATTTTAGCACACGTTAAATTTGGGAGAAAAACACAGTTTTCTTCAAAAACGAAGGGGCATATTATCAACGGGTACATAGCAATAGAAATATTATCGCCATGATAACACTATATTTACAACGCACAGCTCTATGGCGATATTATTTCAGCGATAGCGGTGTTTTCAATGGAACATCGCTGGTTTTCCAGCAATGTTCCATTGAAAACAGCAATAACGTTGCTGATACAACCCTGTGGTCGTATCAGCATAACCCATCTCCCATTAAAAGTATGCCTTAGTCAGGAATTTAGCAGACGTTAAATTCCTGAGTTAAGGCTAAGGTAGCGCGATTTTTTTTATCACTGCATCTCCTCGTTAATATTGCAAAGCTGCCTTCATGATATGAGCATGTGTTGTTTTTACAGCCACTCCTTCTTTGCATCTCATTAGGGACGCGAGGCGAGGCTGTGAAAAAATGGCCTTTACAGCAAGGAAACACGCGCTAGCGTGTCCTTGATGATATCGCGATATAATTATCGCCGCTTTTCGCACAAAAACAGACACTAAAGTGGCGATAATTATATCGCCAGCCCTTGCTAATATGCCCCTTACATCTGCTAAAATGTAGACCTGCCTATCCCTAACATTGGGGTGGATTATGCTGATACGACCCTGTGGGTCGTATCAGCAAAGTTATCGCCGTTACGCATGGGACATCGCTGGCAAACCAACGATGTGCCCTGCAAAACGGCGCTAACCTCGCTATCTCTGAAATTTGTATCCCTGGAGAAACATGTTGTTAATAACGTGCTACCAGGGCTATGGATTCCAGAGATAGCCCGCGATAACAAAATTATCGCTATGCACGGCCAGCGATAAGGCTGTTGATAATATGCCCCTTAGTTATATTTTTTCGTCTCTCTCCTCTTCCCCTAAGAGATCCCTGTTTATTTATTTATTATTGAAAGATCTGTGATGTGCTAATAATTACAATTGTTCAGCCACTAATAGTTACCATTGTTGAGCCGATGCTGAGGCTCAAGCACCCAGCCCCCGAGTCAGCAGCTCTAACCCCTGAACCACAGCCTCTCCCTCTGAGGGCAGCATAGAAACGGGACAATTCATTACGTGCTTTTTTTTCCTTCCCTATTTTGTAACTTTGTTACAATGGTGCACGCACGCCACCATTATAACAAAAGTAATCAAACAGAAGAAAAAATATGCGGCTGCCATTTTTCCCCTATTTGTTTATTTTAGTTACAATTGCGGTACTCGCGCTTTAGCTATAAACATCTGAAGCTAAAGTGCAGCTATTTTTGATTGCTTCAAAAATAGGAAATAGGAAAAATGCTAATTTTCTATTTCCTTACTTTTGAAGCAATTGCGGCACCCGCGCTTTAGCTTCAGATGTTTAAAGCTAAAGTGCGAGTGCCGCAATCGGCATTATGATGGTGGGGTGCCTGGCCTCCCCAGCCCCCACGTATCAGCGGCCCTAGTTTCAACGTGCTTTCAGATAAGAGCCACGCTTTAAGAGACAATGATTAAAGAATGTCTTACAGTGACCCCTTTATAGGTCTCGCCTACACAGCGCGCATGCGATGCAAAGGCAAAATGACCTATTCCTATCGCTTTGGCTTTTCAGCCAAAGACGTGCACGCGTTCCATTGCCTTCAATGGCAACGCGTGCACGTCAGGCGATATACTTGTGGGAGCGCATTGCGCTATTAGGTCGCACGCCCCCGCAAGGGAATCGTGCAGGCACCCTCCCCCTGCTGCCGCGCGAAGCGCACGCTTGTTACTTCAAGAATCTGGATTGACATTGGCATGCATGCAAATCTAAAGCAGCAAGCGGAGTGGCGTTGGTAATCCTAGTCAGCCAACAGTACCACGATGCACAAGGCCCTCTGTGGGACAGAATCACGAATACGAAGACGCAGCTGCTTCGTCCCGCCTACTTCAAAACCGAAACCTATTTCTCACGGACGGGGCTTGGCAGGAGTCGTGGCTCCCTCTCCCGTGCAGCTGCTTTCTGCCTTGGAAATTAAACTATGCCTGCAGCTAAAACACTTGGGAGCTTTTGACAGAAATAGCTGACTCAGAACGCAGGCATCCTGGGGGCACTGAAGTGTTTGATCCCGCATAGTATTTTTTGCTCTACCTGGCTGCATACCTACCTCTGTCAGCCGTGTTCCTGAGTTAGCACAATGGCCCCGCGGCAGCCAAAGGAAAAAATAAAGGGCGTCTGCAGCTTCTGCCACCAGCGCGAGCAGACCCCGGTTAGCGGCGTGCTGTACAAGACCTCCGACGATGAGGTGGCAGCGCACTTCAACTGCATGGTAAGAACTAGAGGCGTCTCGCGTCCGTGGGCGTGCAGGAGGCGGGTTCTGGTTTAATTTGCTCTAGAGTGACCAGATGCTCCGGACACTCCCTTCATGCCGACACTTTTTACTGAAAAGACACATTGATTAAAATATTATGCGTGCTCACATTCTCTCTCGTAAGACAAAGCACACTTGGACAGCACACTGTTTTAAGGCATTCCCTGCTGTGCTCCTGGCCCTTGCCTAGTTCATGCAGAATTGTAGCAGGCTTCGAAGAGCTATGATCAGCAACTGAAAGTACTTCAGGGCAGGCCAAGGTTACCTGATTCCTCTACACAGAACAAGGGGTTTATTTCTTAAATCATTATTTACAATACATTATTCAACTCACTTTCGAAAAAGATGACTTACTTTTTAATGGTAAATCAACTCTTGGAAAAGGGCTCTGTTTTTTCCCTTTTAAATTCAATCCAAATAATTTACTTTAATATTCCATACGTATTTGTTCATTAGCTCCACCCTCAAATGTTTTATCATTTACTTTCTAGTGCTTGCCATTAGAAAACCATGACTCCAGACCCCAAAATTCAATACTACACTTATTTTTGTTTTTTAAATATCGCGAACTCGACCCGAAGGTATCATAGCGTTTTTCATGAGCACCAGTTATGTTACAGAGTGACACATTCATTTTGTTAGGCACAAATATATTAAGTCATTTGCCCAGAATCACCGGGTGTTGAGCATCCCTGCCGAGACCGGACCCCGATCCCCCAGCTTCAGGGTCGACAGCTCTAGCCATTAGGCCGCATCCTCAACTATATCGTGACATGGGTGATGCACAGTATCTTTTTTTCTTTGTGCTTTCAAAACCTGAAAAAAAGTGCACCGCCACTAAAACACTGACTGGTATTTTGAATCTTTCGTCTGTTTAGCTTTTCTTGTAACTCCGTGGATGTGTGCAGTCCTGTGTCAGTGATTTTGCCAGTTAATCCTTCTGTGTTCAGAGTTGATACCAATTTCTAGCCCTACTTATTTGTCTATGGCACATAAGAAGAAATCACTTTTAGATGGGTTCCATAGCTGTCTTAATGATTCCTGGCTGATCATTAAAATGAAGAAAGACAATGTTAAAAAAGAACACAGATCATCTGTATTCTTTTTTTTAATACGGACTATCTGTCGTTTATAACAAGCATTGGCATAGCCAATAGGTCTCGCCTTTGGGACTTTATAAGTGTTTAGCCATGCAACAGTTTATGTTGCACTAATGATATTGTGCTGCATAATTAAATACTTATAAGGTCGCAAAGGCGAGACCTATTGGCTATGCAATGCTTGTTCAGACCCTCCAGCTTATCGCGATTTCGCGATTTGCAAAAAAATCGCGAAATCAGCCGATGCGTGCAAATGCCGCGATATTTACACAAATGCCCGCGAAATCCGCCGTTTCCGTGAGCCGCCAATCAATGGAAAGGAGGAGGGTCCCGCAGCAGGCTGTGGTCTTTGCCGAGCAGCACTATCACTCTCAGCAGCTGAGAGCCCCATCTTCACCGCGCCAGTCCCTGCTGAATCGTCCGTCCTCCCGCTATTCCTCACCCTCCTCGCTCCTCCTCCGGTGTTTCCCGCAGGTCTTCGACCTCCACAGGTCGCGGTGGCCGCTGCCATCCACCACGAGTACAGGCTGCCTTGCGGGTACCGGCCGGCCAACGCAGAGACGTAAAAAAGAAAGTAGCTCTTCCTTTGACTCTCTCTCTCTCCATGCTCTCTTTATGACTGCCTGGCCAATAACTCTGTGTGTTGACAGAGAGTTAAAACAGGGATGGCTTTTCTAATTGAAGCTTGTATTTCTGCAGATGTTCACTGCGCTAATGTTTTCACGTAAATGCTAGCCTGTGCACAAACCTATACAGATATCCAAGCGCGAGGGTACATTTATCTGTTAGAAGCATTTTTGTCAACCATTAAAACAGAACAACAATCATTGCCATGAGAGAAAGAAAATAGATACAACCAGAAATGTAACAAAAACAATTCCACAAAAATTGACTAAAAATGATAAATAGCTCTAGTTGGTGGTTTCAACCATTTCGTTTGGGTGTGGCTGTCTGTACATGGCAGAGTATTGCAGTGGGTTGATATCTATTCAAAATGTTAAAAAGTTTTCTGTGGTTTGGAGCCCAGGAGGAAATGCAGCTAAGTGAATATGATGTGTTGGGTGCTGGGAGGCTAATGCACTTTTATTTTTTTAGGTCTGGCTTAGAAACAACTTTGTCACAGAACCTCCATCTAAAAACAAATAATGTAAATAAAGTATGCATACATTTATACGTAAACCGCGGGATTGTGGGGAAGCCCTCTTCATTCATTGATCTGTTTATCTGTCATTCGCATTTTGCTCCAAACTACTACGGTATACAGCATGTGGCAACTGGCCAGTCAGGCATTTTAGCCATCGGCTCTCTTGCACCGTGATGTTGGCATTTAGCCTGACCACATGTGGACTGGACGGCCACCAAAAAAGAAGTGCACTTTAGTGTAGGGCCAGTGGGTCAACCCCGGTTAAAGTACACTTAGAGCGGTAATTGCAAACACAACAGTGATGGACAGAATGTGGATCAATGTCACACATTCACCCCAGTCCAAAGATCTGGGCCCAAATCCATCGTTTTTCCACTCCACACCACCCTGGGTTAGACAATGGCGATATGCAAATCAGCGCTGACCCTGTGCCCCATGGGAACAGTCCAGTCCGAACTACAAAAGCCATGTGTGACATTGATCCACATTCTGTCCATCACTGTTGTGTTTGCAATTACCGCTCTAAGTGTACTGGGGATGCTCAGACGTGAGTCCCAGGCACTCCACACCACTGGAGTCAAGCTAGCCGGGCTGATGAGAGGTGTTACCTCGAAACCGGGCCGGTCCTCGGATGCTTGATTCCGTTCTGGGAAGGACATGGCTTTTGTAGTTCGGACTGGACTGTTCCCATGGGGCACAGGGTCAGCGCTGATTTGCATATCGCCATTGTCTAACCCAGGGTGGTGTGGAGTGGAAAAACGATGGATTTGGGCCCAGATCTTTGGACTGGGGTGAATGTGTGACATTGATCCACATTCTGTCCATCACTGTTGTGTTTGCAATTGCAGCCCCTGGTAGGCCCTGTGTGCACCTATGCCCTGGGTACCTACGGTACACTGTACAGGGGCTGATAGGGTGACTCAGTATCCAATTAGGTATGTACCTAGGGTACATGGAATCCATTTTACAGAGAGAGCAGTGGGCCTGGGGTCCTGAATAGCAGGGCCCCAGGTCAACTAAGTCGAAAAACCAGCAAAACACCAGGCAAAAAATTGGGGGCAACCATAGTCAGATATCCACCTTCCTACAGTGATCCCTTTTCGCCTTTCTGATCAGGTTATGGTACGCCCTAAGGCTACTCCTATAAGATTCTTTGTGAGTTATATCGTAATCTTTCCGCCATCGGCGTTCAAGAACCTTACATTTGGCCTTAGCTGCGCACAACTCCTCATTGTACTACAGGGCTGATCTGGATCCACGTGCAGGGGCTTTTTGGATCCAGGGGGCAACCCTATCCAGGGCCTTAGTTATCCAGTCCTCAAACTCCTTCCAGGCTCCCCTGAGAGTCTGACTCAGCGGAGGGATTTCCTGATTAAGGGCAGAGTCAAATATCTCATGGTTGAATTTCCTCCAGTTCCTGCGTCTAGGAAAAGGTAAACGCTTAGGTTTATGCCCTCTACTCAAGCCCAGCACACTAAACGGGACAAGGTAATGGTCAGACCATAATATCCTAACTGGGGAAGAAACTTTAATATCATCCCAGTTCGCAAAGATGGGATCAAGAAGATGCTCTGCCTGATGGGTAGGCCTACCACCCGATAACCTAAACATCAAGGTTTTTAGAGAGGTGATTACAGATTGTGCCTCAGTACAGTCAATATCTTCAAAGTGAAGGTTGAGATCACCTACTATGAGGAATCTGTTATACCTGAAGGCAGGCCGAATCACCGTTTCAAGGAGACCCCCCAGGAGGGCGATAAATAAGGTAGCCCATAATAGTACACTCCGAGGAGACTTTGATGGAAAAAAGGCCCGCTTCACAGTTACTAATCGATACTTGCTTTAAGGAACACTCAAGTTCGATTTCATGAACAAATGCTATGCCCCCCCCCCCCCTTTTTGGATTTCTCTATCAATTCTGATTAGCCCATATGAAGGTGGAAGGGCCTCCCGAATGTCCGGGGCGGCGGCCTCATTGAGCCAAGTTTCCGTTAGAAATAACAAATCGGGTTGATAGTCGATGAGCAGGTCATGAATGTTCATGCAATGTTTTTTAAATGAGCGACAGTTCAGCAAGTACATAGAGAGTTGGTCATCCCCCTTCATCTCTCCAGATCTGTGGTAGGGAGAAAGTGACAGCCTCTACACCTTGGGGGCATACAATCTACATACTCGGCACAAAGAAACCATCTAGTATTGCTCCTAGGCAGCAGGGTCGAGCCCCAAGAGCACTTCATTGGGTGACTCCTGAAATATTGCCCCAGGCGGCCCTTGATCATCCTTGCCCTGCGACAGGAGACTTGGAGAGGGATCTAGAGTCCTTGCAAGAGTGGTTAATGGATAGGCTGAATGATCTAGCATTCATGTTTGGATAGGCACTGGGAGATTAAGGGGCATGTTTACGAGGACTTTATATCCGCTTTTTTGGCGTAAAAGCCAAAAAAGCGGAGATAAAACTATCGCCCTATTTACAAGAGGGTGCTTACATGCGATATTTTCCCCAACGCCTACCTTTGCATCTCTAAAGAGATGCAAAGTGGGCGTCACTGGGCGTACCCCGGATGGACTACTTTGCAAATATCGCTGATGTTCACATCGCGATATTTACAAGGCTGCCTCAGCATTTTAGCACACGTTAGATTTGGGAGAAAAACGCTGTTTTCTTCAAAAACTAAAGGGCATATTGTCAACGGCCAGCGATAATTATCGCTGTCCGTACATAGCGATAGAAATATTATCGCCATGATAACGCTATATTTACAACGCACAGCTCTATGGCGATATTAATTCAGCGATAGCGGTGTTTTCAATGGAACATCGCTGGTTTTCCAGCAATGTTCCATTGAAAACAGCAATAACGTTGCTGATACAACCCTGTGGTCGTATCAGCATAACCCATCTCCCATTAAAAGTATGCCTTAGTCAGGAATTTAGCAGACGTTAATTTCCTGAGTTAAGGCTAAGGTAGCGCGATTTTTATTATCACTGCATCTCCTCGTTAATATCGCAAAGCAGCCTTCATGATATTAGCATGTGTTGTTTTTACAGCCACACCTTCTTTGCATCTCATTAGGGACGCGAGGCGAGGCTGTGCAAAAATGGCCTTTCCAGCAAGGAAACACACGCTTGCCTGTCCTTGATGATATTGTGATATAATTATTGCCGCTTTTCGCCCAAAAACAGACACTAAAGTGGCGATAATTATATCGCCAGCCCTTGCTAATATGCCCCTAACATCTGCTAAAATGTAGACCTACCTATCCCTAACATTGGGGTGGATTATGCTGATACGACCCTGTGGGTCGTATCAGCAAAGTTATCGCCGTTACGCAGGGAACATCGCTGGCAAACCAACGATGGGCCCTGCAAAACGGCGCTAACCTCGCTATCTCTGGAGTTTGTATCCCTGGAGAAACATGTTGTTAATAACGCGTTACCAGGGCGATGAATTCCAGAGATAGCCCGTGATAACAAAATTATCGCTATGCACGGCCAGCGATAAGGCTGTTGATAATATGCCCCTTAGTTATATTTTTTCGTCTCTCTCCTCTTCCCCTAAGAGATCCCTGTTTATTTATTTATTATTGAAAGATCTGTGATTTGCTAATAATTACAATTGTTCAGCCACTAATAGTTACCATTGTTGAGCCGATGCTGAGGCTCAAGCACTGGTCCCCAGCTCCCGAGTCAGCAGCTCTAACCCCTGAACCACAGCCTCTCCCTCTGAGGGCAGCATAGAAACGGGACAATTGATTACTTGCTTTTTTTCCTTCCCTATTTTCTAACTTTGTTACAATGGTGCACGCACGCCACCATTATAACAAAAGTAAACAAACAAAAGAAAAAAATATGCGGCTGCCATTTTTCCCCTATTTGTTTATTTTAGTTAAAATTTACTAATATTTTGGTATTCACAGAATGCACTTACTACTTTTGGCATTCACAGAATGAACTTCCTACTTTTGTTATTCACAGAAGTTAGGATTTTGTCTTAAGTCTGTCTTAAGTCTGTTTTAAGTCTGTCTTACGTTTGTTTTAAGACAAACTTAAGACAAAATCCTAATTTCTTTGAATACCAAAAGTAGTAAGTTCATTCTGTGAATGCCAATAGTAGTAAGTGAATTCTGTGAATACCAAAATAGTAGTAAGTTTAGGATTGAGTCTTAAATTCATTCTGTGAATCGGGCCCAGTATTCTGAGATGATCCCCCCTCCTCCAATATGCAAACAAACAGAGAACTTTATAAAACGGGCCAGATCTTTAAGAGCCTTGGGCCTAGATCAAAAAGACCTGGCACATCTCCCAATAACAGCATCTTTTGTGGGGTTTTAGACATAGAAGCTACACACATATCTGGTAATGAGATGTGACTTAGTAAGCCCCGACTAGCAATATATAATTAAAGTGAGCCAATCAATGTTGTAATATATGATACTTTTGGAGACATCTAGGGCCTTATTTATGAAGGCCTTGCGCCGCCGGTGCGTCACTTTTTCCCATTTTAAAAGTGATGCACCGGCGGCGCAAGGCCTTCATAAATAAGGCCCCTAATTTCTGCTGCATATTAATAAATTGAGGTATGCATAGCAAATAAAGGAAATATTATGAATCTTAATGTAACACAGAAATACAAAGGACCTTTCAAATAATGAGTAAATGTTATTATTCCTATTATGCTAACACCCTTGGGGGCAGATTTACAAGCCCCTTGCGCCTCATTTACGCCACCGTTGCGTCACCTTTGAGACGCAGCGTCGGCGAAAATCCTGCTCCATGGTGCGGGGGTATTTACAACGTGACGCATCTGGGAGATGCATCACGTTCTATTGCCCTGCGCCACATGTAGGCGTTCCTGTGCAGGGGGGGGGGCGTTCCGGCGCAGGAACGCCTCCTAAAAGTGGCTGAGTGAAATCTACAAGATTTCACTCAGTCACTTTTAGGCCCATGCTGCGTCAAAACCCTGCGCCTGCCTGAAGCAGGCGTAAGGATTGACGCAGTATTAACTAGATAGGGCCCCCAGAGCATTGCTGGAGCTGCATCGCGCTTGCGACGCAACTCCAGCAATGCGTCACTTTTACGGCACAGATGCGTGACGCATCTGTGCCGTTTTTGCGGCGCATCCTTGATGGTGGAGCTGTGCCGCACAATAACTGGCGCATCCCTGCTGATTTGCAGGGATGCGCCAGTTATTGTAAATATGCCCCTTGATCCCTTAAACACAAAAGTGGCGCAAGGGGCTTGTAAATCTGCCCGATTTTGTACTGCATTTTAAAGTATAAGTTAGCATATTTAAGATATGGTATCAATCATAAATCTTTTAGATTTGTTCCCCTTTTTGGAACTTTTGTAAGATTATAATTAATCAAACAAATAAAATAAATTGACTTTGAAACCCTTGTCTGCCTGTACAGGGAGCTGCACATTTTGCATCTGACTACAGCGAGCCCTAGTGACGAGCTGCGGTACTGCACCCTCCCCCTTCTAACGCAGCCTCAGCCTGCTGGGCTCATTTCCAAACAAAATGAGGAGATGAAGAGATCACTGGTGGGGAGGAGAGGAAATGTTATGTTTTCAGTTCCACATTCATGACGATTTCAATGATGATGAGAATATATTATTATACTGTAGTTTGGAAACTTCAGGTTTGTGGGTCGCCAGAAAGCACAGATCAATGGACATATTTGTCAAGAGGTGGGAGAGATTGCGGGTCTAACGCGCTGGACCCTCGGGACAGGCAGGAATCCATCTGAAGAGCCAAGCAACAAAACAACAACAAAAACAAGAGATGGAGGGGCCGCCCTTTATGCAGCCAATCAACAAAGAGGAAGAAAAGGGCCGACTTTGATGCAGCCAATCAACAAGAAGGAAGAGAGGGGCCGCCTTTGATGCAGCCAATCAACAAGAAGGAAGAGAGGGACCGCCTTTGATGCAGCCAATCAACAAGAAGGCTAGCTTCCATGCTAGGATATCCGCGCAGGAAATGACGTCTCCAGAAACCACAATCCTCTTAGAACTTTGCATGCCCAGAATCCTTTGCGAAGAAACAACAACGGTTGTATTCTCGTCTAAATACATACATTCTTTAGGATTAAATTATATGTTATGATTGCTACCTTTAGTTATTATATTAAAGGATGTTTTATAAGGTGCAATTAAACGAGCATAATATCAGAGTGATGTAAATTGCAATTATATCATTCTTCCACGACGCTACCGCACTATCAAAAGCACAGAAATGCTCTAATTTGTAGCCTTCTGTCACTGTACCTCGTGTGATAGTGATGAAGGTCATATTTCGAGTAATTTTTGGAAAGTCTCCGTGGGGCAAAGACCCCGCAGAGGCTCGTTTTACAGTGATAAGAATAAACTTCAATTCTAATCCTCATAGGTGGAGAGGTTCCATCCAGATACGTCATATGAACGGCACACAAGTTAGAAATTTGTATAGCGCACTACATTTATTCGATTGATTCATCATAAAAGACATACATTACATAATATACATGAAATGTACAATTAATATAAGACAGAATAAAAAACCCTCTAAAACCATATTAAATTACTTAACAGACTTCTTATGAACAAATATAAAAAATGCAAAATCGCTAAAAAAAAATACCGCAGTGACACAGATTAATACAACTTCCCGGAAGTAAAGAAGCATGGAATTTTAATAAACACCTAGGATACTGTGATGAACCTGGTTCTAAGGATCCAGGTCCAACCTAAGTATTTTGCTACGCCTGTTACAATTAGTGGTGACACATTTGTTTTTAGTATTCTACTGGCAGTGACAGCCGAGCGCGTTCCCAGACTTCTACAGACCGGACTTAACCATTTGGCTCTCGGAGCAGCATACAAGGGGCAAGCAAACAGAAAATGGTTTAGGCTTTCACCTTGACCCGGACACTTAGGACAGTGCCCTGTCCCACCGGAGCCCCATTTTTTGGTAAACTCCTTTAAAGGCAATGAACCGCATCTGAATTGGTGGAATAGTTTGCGGTCCAAGGGCTTTGTTATAGTGTCCCAGTATTTTTCAAGATTGGGAACGTCTTTAATGGCCACAAATAAACTAGTAAGAGTACTAGAGCCCAATCTCGAATGTCTGGCTTGAACCACCCACTCCCAATAGCATAGTTTCAAGGCCTTTTTTGAAGGGAATGCTACAGTTGCGGGATCTAACCACAAATCGCCATACCCCATGGAGTTCAGAGTGGTTCTTAGGTCCTTAAACCAGCCTATATTATAAGCACCCGGACGCTCTCTAACCTCCAAACAGGCTCTAGCATAAGAATGGAGTTCCGGCGTTGTCCAAAGGCGACGCCAGAATGCTAGTGGACGAAACCTGGCCTGGTCCTCCACAGGCTGGAGCCCAAGGTCGTACAGGAGTGGGATCCTTGGTGTTGATTGTGGAAGACCCATTACCACCCTGAGAAATTTATTTTGAGCTATTCTGATGGGAGCCAGATTACTATAGCCCCATAGTTCCGCCCCATATAAAACAGAGGGAAGAACCTTAGAACCATAGATTTTCACTAGAGGAGAGATTGGCCGGGTGTGTGAACCTTTGTGCTCTTTAATCAGGGCTCCTCCTAACTGCGTGTGCTTAAGGGCCATAATATCAACCTGGTGGGACCAATTTAGGGTCTCACTGAATGTTACTCCCAAGTATGTGAACAGCTTCGTTTGTTCCAGGGAGGTACCCCCCATGGTAACCCTTGCTGAGATCGGTTTGTTTCCTCTTAAAACCATAAATTTAGTCTTGGACACATTCACCTCAAGCTCATGTTCGCTGCAAAACAGTTCGAACCTAGTCAGGGCCTGTTGGAGACCCTGTCTAGTCTGTGAGATTAGGAGAGTGTCGTCAGCGAACATGAGCAAGGGGATTTTCATTCCATCTAGGGATGGGGCATCGGTCGGATGATTATCAAAATACTTGATGACCCTATTAATGTATAAAGAAAAAAGGGTAGGAGCTAGTACACATCCTTGTCTTACACCTTTGGTCACTGGAAATCTGTCCGTTACCTCCCCTGGTTTGCCCCAGCGTACTTGGGCATAGGTGTGTGCATGTAGATTCACAAGGAGATGGACAAGGGGAGCTGGCATGCCCAGTTCTACTAAACATTTCCACATCCCGGAGCGGGTGCGGCGAGGGGCAGCGGCAGGAACACAAGAGTCGGTCCCAGGGTCAACGGGACGTGCAGAAGCTCCACAACACACCACAAACCCACTGCAACTCTCAGGTGGGTCCCCCAGTACAGTTGACCTTTTTGAAACTAACATGGGCTTATCCTTAGCAGGGGTAGTAGAACTGAACATTTTGGATATCAGTTGTGAAGCATTGGGTTTATTGTTACAAATGGAGTTACTATTTTTCTTACAAAGGTTACTAGGACCAGCAATGTTAGCACTAGATTTTTATGGTGAGATAGACTGAGTAGTGATGCTCAATGGGAGGGGTGTTGCAACTGTAGCCAGAATACAATCCATTTTTTCTCCCAAGATCCTAACCCTCTCCAACAGGGGTAACATATATGATTTGAGGAGTTTCTCGAATATATCGATGCACTCCTTATTGAACCCAGTAACACTATCTTGAGGGGAAGTAACTAGAAGAGGAGTACCTGGGGGTACCTCAATCACAGGATGAACCGTAAGACCGGTAATAGGATTAACTGAAGGTGGGGAAAAAACCTGATTATTGGTTCTTTTCCTTTTGGCACCACCCTTTTTCCTCTTTTTCCTTGGAGGGGAACACACAGCCCTCTTGGGGTTCTTAACTTTGGGACCAGTCTCACTATTGGTGGGTAACCGGGTGTTATCGCAAGGACCTATCCAGAGAGCGATTGGTAAGTGTTGAGTGCAGGTTGGGCAATATAGTCTGGGCAACAGGAGAGTTAAGATCAATAAGACTGATGGAGGCAATGGGATGACTACTAATATTTCCCTCACTATTGGTTCCAGAGTGAGGGAGGGAGATATTGGGTGCCCGAAAAATGCTAGGGATTTGGTCGATACTAAGTATATCAGCATCTTCGGTCGCCCCCCCTGTATTGGCAATATCTTGTAAAGTGTTTAAATCCGATTGGGTGGACAGTGGTATGTTTTTCAGGTGTTCTATGGAGCGACGCCGCTCCGCTCGTTTCTCGGCTAATAACAGCTCTTTATCAATCGCCTTGTTTGCCTTCTCAAAGTATTTATCGAGAGGCCCGAGGATTGATACACCGACACAAGATGTAAGTGAATTAGACATATCAATGACTGAACATTAATAATAAAATGCCACACAATTTACAACACCATGGAGACAAATCACCAAGATTGATGAAACAGAGGGAGATGTCAGAGACCGGGCCCAGCCCAGCCTCCTTCAGCCCCTGACGGCCACAGACGGCCCCGCCCATGTCCCGGGATTCTCCCGGGACGCTCCCCGCGTGCTCCCGCTCAGCGGAGATGACGTGCGCTGTTTATAGGGGAATGACAAAGGTGGGCGTGCCTGAACAGGGAGAGCTGCCCAGGTGACTCGGGCAGGCCAGCAACAGCAGAGACTCCTTTGGTGACTCTTACACCCACTAAAGTCCAGCGCCTCGAAGCGGGACCCTTTCAGGGTCAAAGGCACTCGGGGTTTCACAGCACCGGTGCGCTACAGCAGCATCCAAAGTCCAGTCTCAAACAAAGAAAAAGGACAAATCCCCACTACTCACCCAGAGGGTCTCAAGGCGCTTGAGGGAGGGGGGGGTACGTTACTTATCGAATATCCAGGTTTTTAGTTGTTTTCTGAAGGAGAGGTGGTTCTGTGTAAGGCGGAGGTGGAACGGGAGAAAATTCCAGGTTTTGGCGGCTAAGTAGGAGAAGGATCTTCCCCCCATGTTGGATCTTTAGATGCGTGGGATCGTGGCGAGGGCTTGATTGGACGATCGTGGTTGGCGGGTGGGGGTGTAAAAGGTCAGGCGCGTGTTGAGGTATTCGGGTCCTAGGTCGTAAAGGGCTTTGTGTGCGTGGGTGAGGAGACGGAATGTTATTCTCTTGTTGACGGGGAGCCAGTGGAGGTTTTTCAGGTGACCGGAAATGTGAGTTTGGCGGGGGATGTCTAGTACGAGTCTGGCTGAGGCGTTCTGGATACTTTGGAGTTTTGTCTGTAGTTTCGCTGTGGTTCCGGCGTACAGGGTGTTTCCGTAGTCCAGTCGGCTTGTGACTAGTGCATGGGTGACCGTCTTTCTTGTTTCGGTGGGGATCCAACGAAAGATTTTTTTGAGCATACGTAGGATGTTGAAGCATGATGATGAGACGGCGTTGACTTGTCTGGTCATCGAGGAGGAGTCCAGGATGAAGCCCAGGTTGCGTGCGTGGTCCATTGGTTTGGGTGCGTTTCCCAGGGCCGGTGGCCACCAAGAGTCATCCCAGGCGGAGGGGGATGATCCTAAGATGAGGACTTCCATTTTGTACGAGTTCAGTTTTAAACGGCTGTTCTTCATCCACTCGGCTACTTCTTTCATCCCGTCGTGTAGGTTGATTTTGTCAGAGTTTGGGTCTTTGGTAAGAGAGAGGATCAGCTGGGTGTCGTCTGCGTAGGAGATGATGTTGAGATTGTGTTGGCGCGCGATGGATGCAAGGAGACTCATGTATACGTTGAAGAGGGTGGGACTGAGTGATGAACCTTGTGGAACGCCGCAGATGACTTCAGTGGCTTCCGATTTGAAGGGGGGGAGGTGGACTCTCTGAGTTCTTCCGGCGAGGAACGAGATGATCCAGTCCAATGCTTTTCCTTGTATTCCGACGTTGCTGAGGCGTTGTATAAGGGTGCTGTGACAGACTGTGTCGAAGGCTGCGGAGAGGTCAAGTAGGATGAGGGCAACTGTTTCTCCGTTGTCCAGTAGACTTCGAATGTAGTCTGTTGCTGCGATGAGGGCGGTCTCGGTGCTGTGTTTGGCTCGGAAGCCGGACTGT